>NW_026047583.1:46360993-49223493 GCF_023864345.2 Schistocerca serialis cubense | reverse complement strand
GATAAATACAAAGCCCTTACATTCTTTTGTCGACTTATGTCTTTACCTCCCCTTGAGACCTCAAATTTGTCGGGGAAAAATTCTAAAATGTGTCTGTGGAATCAGAGATATCAGGGAATTTCACTTGGAGAAACTTGTGGCAACCCTGATGTTAGGTTTTCATATATGGAAATTATTTTTGCTTCTAGTATTGCAGTTCTGAATTGCTGAGTTCATCCTAAACTCACACGTGAGTGGTATCTGCATACCCAGGAACTTAGAACACGGGAGCCTAATTGCCCATTTATCCCTACTTTTGATATTCGTATCTGTAAGTCACTTTTATTTCTTTAGAACTGCACAATACAAGTTTTTAGGCATTAAGCTGGTACCTGTGGATCAGTACACGCCTGTTCTGTTATTCTCCTGGATGTTTCTGGTATGGATGAGCTTAGATCTTGCATCAATAAGTTTGTGGCACTGCAAAACATTAGAGTTTTTCCTAAGCCCTCCAGTGCCGGAAGTAAATCATTTTTGTGGACTTGGCAGCAAACACTGTGTGCCACACCATATTTTATGTTCTCCCTTTTTGAGTTTAATCTTATTCCTGTCTTATCATTTGTTAATGTGACATTCCATTTTCTGTAGTTAAAGTACAACTCAATCCATGCAAGGGGAAGACTTTTAATGCCATACTATTTTAGCTTCCCCTCACAGAATTTTTTAATCTAAACAGTCAAAGGCTTTGGCAAGATTACAGAGGGGATAATTTCCACTATTTAATTCTACTGGAATTGAATTTGTGAGATATTATGTTTGATTCTCAGTATAGAAGCCTTTACAGAAGTCAAACTGTGTTGTTAAAAAGTTATTCTCTGAATGGTGGTTCACCATTCTAAGTGGATTTAGGTTGAAATACTATGCAGAGATGAAGAGGCTTACAAAGGCTGGAATAGGCTGGTGAGATGCACCAAACCAGTATTTGGATGAAGACCACAACAGCAGACTTCAACTCAATTTATTAATGGAAATCCAGCTCTTGCCGAAATTAGCTTCTAGCTACCACTCCATCTCTCTTACCAGTGTGTTCGCAAGGTGATGGGACATATGATTCATGCCCGGATGATATGGTGGCTCGAGTCTCACAATTTTTGATGAATGCACAGTGTGGCTTTCAACACGGCATTCTGCAGTGGACCGTCTCATTATTTTGCCCACCAAAGTCATGAATGGATTTCTGCAGAAATCCCAGATTGTCGCCGTGTTTTTCGATTTGGAGAAGGCCTATGACACCTGCTAGAGAGCTAGTACCCTCCATACTCTTCACATGTGGGGCTTCCATGGCCACCTACCCTGTTTCCTTCAGACATTTTTAAAAGACTGAGTTTTCGAGGTGCATGAAGGGTCTGCCTTGTCGGACACCTTTATCCAGGAAAATGGTGTGTCTCAGGGTTCCATTCTGAGTGTCATTCTCTTTGCTATCGCCATTAACCCTATAATGGCCTGTCTCCCACTGGGCATTTCCGGCTCCCTTTTTTTTTGACGATTTTGCCTTCTATTGCAGTTCTCTATGAACCTGTCTCACTTAGTGGCACTCCTGGAGCATCAACAATGGCTTTCGCTTTTCCACTGACAAAACTGTCTGTATGAATCCCACGAACGCTGACAGCATTCCAGGAGGTGTTTTCCTATAGGATAACACTTGCTCACATACTGCTGTTGTAAGCCAACATGCTATAGTGTGTCAACATATTGCCTTGGCTTGCTCGGTAACCAGCTCTACCTCCAATCGAGCACATATTGGACATCATCTGATGACAGCTTCAACCCATCCACAAACATCATTAACTGTCCTTATATTGGCCAACCAAGTGCAACAGGCATGGAACTCCATCCCACAAACTGACACATGACAAGTGTACAACGGCGTACCAGCATTTGCATTTACATTTGCAGTGGCTTATCTCACACTCACATTGATCTCTGATCCTGCAACGTTAATCACTTTACATACGCTGACCCAACAAATATATTCTGTTGTGTGTAGACAAGACAGCCTAGACACAATGAGAGGAAGCCGAAAGGCATGTGCTACGCTCATGCAGATGGGCGTGAGGTCTGAAACAGGATACGTAATGAATGCTATACAGAAAAGTACGTAGCTTCTGTAATACTTAACTTTAATCCATCCTTTTGGTACATCTGGGGAATGTGGTGATACAAGTGAGACTCTTTAGATACATGCAATGTTACTAATGGCGCCTTGCTAGGTCGTAGCCATTGACTTAGCTGAAGGCTATTCTAACTATCGGCTCGACAAAGGAGCGAGGCTTCGTCAGTATAGTCGCTAGCTATGTCGTCCGTACAATTGGGGCGAGTGCTAGTCCGTATCTCGATACCTGCCTTGTGGTGGTGCTCGGTCTGCAATCCCTGACAGTGGCGACACGCGGGTCCGACATGTACTAATGGACCGCGGCCGATTTAAAGCTACCACCTAGCAAGTGTGGTGTCTGGCGGTGACACCACATTCCTCCCCCGCAAATCGGCGAACGGTCGTGTTATAAGGCTTCCGCCCGCCGTGGGGAGGACCCCATGTTGACGTATGTGATGAGGTGGGGAAACTAACAACAGGCGAGGCTGTGCCACCCGCACCCAGCCATTCGGTGCGAGGGGATCTAGGAAACGCCTGAAAACCTAGTCCAGGGTGCACGTCAACATGCAGTGTATGTGCCCATAAAGAGACAGGAGGGGCTGAAGGGTCGACCGCGAAGACGCCATGTGGTCCGGAGCGGGCAAGAGTTCCATGGTGGAGGACAGCTGGTCACGGGAAGCGATCGGCGGCGCGTGACCCAGGGAGGCGCTTGGCGGCTGCAGCGAAGCGTCCACTGTGGGCGGCGCCGGCTGGAGGACAGGCGGCGGTGGCAGAGGCGGCAGCGGCGCGTCGCCATGGGGCAAAATGGAATTCATCGTCGGTAACACCTGGGGATGAGGCGAGCCAGTAGATGGGTCCCCAGGGCGCTGACCGGACGGCACCGTCGCTGAAAGCAGACGGGGAGCGGCAGAACCCGTGCGACGACAGAGGCGCAGCTTATTGAGATGCCGACGCACCTCACCAGAGGCCCCCAAAACCAAATACATCGCGCGGCCGAGGCAGCGAAGAATGCGCCCTGCGAGCCAACGCCGTGAACCTCGATAGTTGCGATAAAATACAACGTCGTCTGGAGCAAAAGCAGAAGTCTGCCGCTGCACAGGAACCTGATCCGGCGGGTGCAGCAAAGACATCAAGGTTCGATGAGGACGACCGTGGAGCAAGTCAGCCGGCGAGCGACCATCTCGGGGCTGAGAGCAATACGAAGACAAAAAGAGCAACAACGCGTCCTCCCGAGAATGCGACTCTTTCAACTTCAACATCTGTGACTTGAAAGTCCGGACCAATCGTTCAGCGTCACCGTTTGACTGAGGCGAAAACGGCGCGGATGTCAGATGTTGAATACCATTGGCCTGGCAGAATGACTGAAATTCTGCGGACATGAATTGTGGGCCATTGTCAGAAACAATAGTCTGCGGAAGACCTTCAATGCAAAAGATAGCAGACAACGCTTGGATGGTGGCAGTTGACGTCGTGGAAGACATCCGGACAACAAAAGGAAAATTACTGAAGGCATCTACCAGAATAAACCACCGAGCATTCCAGAATGGACCAGCAAAATCGATGTGCAAGCGTTGCCAAGGGGAAGTGGCTTTTGGCCATGCAAATATTTTCCGCGGCGGTGCTGATTGTTGTTCGGCACACGCCATGCAAGAAGAACACATATTCGTAATCGCAGCATCGATGCCGAACCAAGTACAGTGCTGACGAGCAAGTTGTTTCGTTCGCACTATACCCCAATGTCCTTGGTGAAGAAGCCGTGAAACAGAGGACTGTAACGAACGTGGGACCACGACTCTGGACTGATCATTATCAGAACGCAACAACAAAACACCACGTCGAACAAAAAGTCTCTCCTTGTGAGCAAAAAATCGGCGAACCAACGGATCCTCGATCCGAGACTTTGACAAAGGCCATTGCGTAGCAACAAAACGCAAAACGGTAGCAAGGACCGGGTCAGCAGCTGTGGCTGTAGCTACACGACGAAAATCAATCGGAAACGATTTGACCACGTCATCGGTTTCCGAATCAATGAGCATACAAGCAAGTTCGGAAGAGTCGAATGCTCTATCCTCAGCAACAGGCAAACGGGACAACGCATCAGCGTTTCCGTGCTTAGCAGTGGACTGATAAAAGATATCGTAGCGGTAATGCGAGAGGAAAATAGACCAGCGAATGAATTTCTGCGCTGTACACGGAGGTACAGGCTGGTTCACTGATAGGTCCTGATTTACTACAGACATGTTAAACAACTGAAATAAATCTAAACCAAACAAGTTCACTGCAGTAGAAGAACGAAGAACGTAAAATGACACAAGTTTTGTTTGTCCCTTGTATGTTGCAAGAAGGGTGCACTGTCCTAACACAGGGATATTCTGACCTGAATAACTATTTAACTTAACATTTGCGGCACGCAACAGAGGTTTGCCCAGTTGTTTGTACGTGTCATGATTGAGCAATGAAACTGCAGCTCCGGTATCAAGCTGGAATGGTATGACCTTGCCATTTAAGTCCAAATCTACAAAAAGTTTAGTGTCCTGGTGACGACAAGAGCGACTGTCTCATGCAATTTGAACTGACACTGGTACAGAAGCACTTGCGACTTGACGCGAATTCCGGCAACGTCGACGCACAGCATTTGTGGGACGAACACAGTCACTGTTAGAGACAGTGGCACTGGACGAAGTGGAATTAACTACATGAATGTCCATGGGCGAAGGTGCACGAGCCTGAGTATTCTTGGTTCGATTCCGGTGCGAAGCAAAGGGCTTGGAATGATTAAGAGTGTCTGATCTGAGCTTTTTCTGGCAAACACTTTGAACATGTCCTTTCTTATTACAGTAAAAACAAATAGCTTGGCGTGACGGGCAATTTTCACGCAAATGTCTAGTAGCACACCGCGGGCATGATTTCACTGCAGTTGTATGCTGTCACGGCACACCTGCTTTAGAGCGAGGCGGCAGCTGCGCGGACGCGTGCGAGGGCAGTTTACTGGGCCGTGCAGTGCGCCCGGCGGATGGGGTAAATACTTTTCGAAGTTGGACCTAGCAGATGCGTACTTGCAAATCCCAGTGGACGCCGAATCCCAGCGCGTCTTGGTGGTTAACACGCATCTTGGCTTGTACCGATTCAAAAGACTGCCATTCGGGTGTGCATCCGCCCCTGCATTGTTTCAGCAATATTTACAAACTGTTTGTGCGTCGGTGATGATGGTAAAGTGACGACCATACAAGAAATCATGGAACTTAGTAACACCAAACACGAGAGCCAAAGCTTCTTAATGTGGTATCACCGCCAGACACCACACTTGCTAGTCCCTAGCTACGTCGTCCGTACAACTGGGGCGAGTGCTAGTCCGCATCTCGAGACCTGCCTTGTGGTGGCGCTCGGTCTGCGATCCCTGACAGTGGCAACACGCGGGTCCGACATGTACTAATGGACCACGGCCGATTTAAAGCTACCACCTAGCAAGTGTGGTGTCTGGCGGTGACACCACATATTCCTGGTATTTCATTACTCTACATAAATTATTATTTGGTGTTGCAAATTTTTCCATCAGTGTACCTGGCCTTTCTTTAACCATCCCTGGTGCAATGCAGAATTCTCTTCCCAGTAGCGAGAAAATGCCGATATTCCAATTTTGAAATCAGATAAATTGCCTCTTCAAACGGACAGCTGTCGTCCAGATTGTTTACTCAGTGTCCTGCAAGTTACTTGAACATATGGTTAGTCGAAGGCTGTGTTGTGTCCTTGAATCCCCGGATCTTTTGGCTTCGATCCAGGGTGCTTTTCGCCAAGGGCGCTCTAATGAAGATAATTTAGTCCACTTGAAGTGTGCTATCTGAACAGCTTTTGCTCAGCATCAGTTCCTTGTTGCAGTTTTCATTGATCTGCATATATATCTTATGATACAACATGGTGCCATAACATCCTTGCCACCTTAAAGGAGTGGGGCCTCCATGGGCCACTCCTGATTTTTATCCAGAACTTTCTTCCATGTCACACTTTTTGGGTACAGGTTGGTGCCTCCTGTCGCATCCCCCCCCCCCCCCCCCCCTGCAGGAGAAGGGGCTTTCACAAGGTTCTGTTTTGAGTGTCACTCTCCTTTTTGTGGCTATCAATGATCTGGCGGCAGCTGCATGACATATGGTGTCCCCATCTTTTCTGTTCATCCGCGACGGCTATTGCTGGAGGCAGAATGCAGCTAGCAATACACCAAGCACAATCCTGGGCTTTCACTCATAGCTTCCATTTCTTGGCTGCCATGACCTACGTTATGCATTTCTGTCATTGTGTTTTTTAGGACCGGTCTTTGATGCCTAGTTGACATGGCTTCCCCGTCTTTGTCAACTAAAGCAGACATGTATGTCACACCTGAATGCTCTTCTATGCCTCAGCGACACCGACCACGGTGTGGTCCACTCTACTTTGATATGGCTGTATGCAGCACTGGTGCAGTCACACCTAGATTACAGGAATCTCTCATATGACTTTTTATCAGCTTCGACATTACATCTGGATTCGATACACTATTGTGGGGTAAGACTGGTAACAGGTGACTTTGGACTAGGCAGCAGTTCCACTATTGTGGGTTCTGCACCATCAAAAATTGATGGCAGCTTGTCACCCATAGTACCCTAACTGTCATCTCCTCTTTCCAGATACGAGATCTACCTCCCAAAATGGCAGCACAGGTCTGTGTTTACGATCACCATGTTTGAGTCTTGGTCCAGCACACAGTTTTAATCTGCCAGGAAGTTTCAAATCAGTGCACACTATGCTGCAGAGTGAAAATCTCACTCTAGAAAACGCTTTATCTGTAATTCTCTTTACATATTGGCTATTTTCTTCTCATATGGGGGACATGGTCTCATCTGAAAAGTGAAAGCAGGCCTGTAAAAGAAAAGGGGGGGGGGGGGGGGGGGGCAGTTCTCAATTCTTGAGCAGTGACCCTCTTGTTTTTTTTTTTTTTTTTTTTTTAACCTTTGCAATTTGGGTGAGTTTATGTTCAATCCTTGCACCCAATTTACTCTTTCATCTACCTACTTTTTTTCAAATCAAGGAGAACGATATTTATGCCCAGTGCTTAATACCTGTTTGTATCACTTACAATGCTGGTATTTATTAATTTTTTAGCATTTGACTCCGGAAAGACCATTCTTCTTTGTAGAGAGGTCTTGCCAACAGCAAATTTTCTGGATGGAAAGTCGCTCAATCTGCTCATATACTTTAAAATTTGAAAGTAAATCTAGCAATGCTAGAATGTATACAAAATTCTGATATACCCATTTTCAAGTTGTTGTTTAAAGATTCGCGACTTTTAAAACTTACGTAGATTATCTTTTTGATGATAGAACTTTACATAAAAAGTTATTAAGAACATTGCGAATATCACATGATGAACAATTGAATGACTAAAGCAATGTTATCAACCCTCATTCATTGACACATGTAATAAATTCATCGAAACTGTGAAGTTCAGAGCTGTTGTAAAAATTTCTGAAATTAAAAGTATACATTGCCTAATGAATGTATTATTTTGGGGTGAAAGAACACAATAATTATTATTTTTGGAATGTAATAATTCACTATGGCTTCATTTTAATTCTAATAAGTTTCACACTGTAATGAAACATTGTCTAAATGCCTCATTCTCTATCTCTCTCTCTCTCTCTCTCTCTCTCTCGCTCTCTCTCTCTCTCTCTCTCTCTCTCTCATTTGTTATAACTTACCGCTGTTATTTTGTATTTGTATTGCAGTCATTACATTAAAATTGGCTATATTGATTCTGCAATTTATACTATTATATTATTGCTAAGAATTGATATAAAGAATAAACGTATATATTTAATTGTAAGATATTGTAAATTTATACCACTGGAACTCTTTCAAAATATTTGATTGCATAATACTGCCAATAAATACAATGACTTTCTTTCATCTGTTTATAATTGTAATAGATGTTGGACACTTTGACTCCAAGTATGTTATACAGAAACGCAGTGATTTTTTACAAAAGGCAAAACTATGTGTTCGAAGAATTGTGGAGAGGAGGGTACGTGATGTATTTTAAGTAGGTTATAAAGAGTAACTATAACAACAAAAACAATAAATTACTGATAAATTTATTTAATTGAATAGATAAAAAATCTACTCACCAAGCGGCAGCAGAACATACACATAAAAGACAGTGGCTCTTCCAGACAGAAGCGTTGAAGGGGAAGGAAGAAGGGTAAAGGAAAAGGCCTGGAGAGTTCCATGAAAAGGTGTAGATTTTGGGAAAGTCACACAGAACTGCGGATCAGGCGAGAAATAGAAACGACACATGTCATATACCAGCTATTATGTAAACACTGTTCAGCTTTCTACATCTGCATGACTACCACCAAATTATCAGTTAGGATAAATTGGCGTAGTCATAGTGTATATACTGGAAACTCACAATATCCTGTTGCAGAGCATGCTCTACAACATGGCATACATGACTTCGGCACTTGTTTCACCACACATGCCACCTGTATTCATCCGCCAGACACCAGTTTCTCAGAACTCCGCAGGTGGGAACTAGCACTACAATGTGTCCTTGGTTCTCACCACCCACCTCGCCTCAATTTACGTTAATTTCTCCTGTCTCAGCTTTTCTTCACTGTAATTACTCTTTGCTTCACTCCGTTTTAGCTTTCTACATCTTTCATTGTCTTTCCCGTCTATTTTCACTGCCCCCTCCCACAGCTGTTGCATACAATACACTTAGCTTCTCACTCTTATTAAATCATGTACAGTTTTAGTAGTAATCTCTGTCTTGCATATTACCCTGTCTTCCACCTTTAAGGTCTCAGGTTTCCGAATCTTGCCCGATGCAGTCTCCAACAATTAGTCTTTCCTTCTCATCCTGTACGGTAAGTCACCCATGAGCCATGGTTCTGGGTAACTTTCCCAAAATGTAACCCTTTTCTTAGACCTCTCCAGTCCTTTTCCTTCACCCTTCTTGCTTCCCCTGCAACCATTCAGCCTGAAGAAGGAGTCACTGGTTCCAAACGCTTGCCTATCACAACAGTCTTTTATGTGTGTGTTCTGCCACTGCTTGGTGAGTAGATTTTTTATCTATCCAATTAAATAATTTTATAAAGAGTATCTGTGTGTGATGTTTCTATTGGTATACAACTTGTTATAAACAAAACTTATTTTTACCATTTAATATGTTTCCAGATATTTACCAGTGGTAAAGATGATATTGGGTTGATTGTACTTGGTTCTGACAAGACACAGAATCCACTTGATTACCCAAATGTGAGTGTGGAATTTCCTCTTGCACTGCCTACATGGCAGATGACATCCTTTGTGGAGAAATCTTAACATGAAAGTGAAATAAAAACAGATTGGATAGATGGTGTTGTTGTTGGCATGCAAGTCTTGAAAGATGAGCTAGAGTAAGTATTTAAAGCTGTCTGTTTCATGACATTCTTGGAACATGTTCCAGAATGTGTGTTACACAAATCACAGTGACATAGTTGTGACTCTATAAACTTGAATCAATATGTTTTTGTAATGAAAAAGAAACAGAAGGCACAATACCTGCGGAAATAGGAAATTTTTTTGTGCGATTTTACTGTATGAATGTTTTTTAGAGTTTTTCAGCTCAATAATTAAGGAGGTATTGATACAAGGCTTTGCCAAAAATCCATCTGTCACCTACAAATCCAGCCCAGTCACTGGCATTCCCTACCCCACAATATGACTGGGCCACAATGAAAGCAGCCACATCATTGTCAAATTCACTGAAACTACTGCATAGCAATTTGCTTGAGTATGGCTGCTGTTGTGGTCTTCAGTTTGGTTTAAGCACTGCGTCAATACCTTCTCTTCATAGCACACGGAGGTCGTTATCTGCGACAGTTTTTACAAATGGCAACAGAACTTTTCCTCTAGTTGCTTGTTTCTCACTGAAAGATGCAAATATTTTAGAATGTAGTGCCCTATGTATATCTGTTAGAATAGCCACAAGGTCTGAAAGTTATTTTCAAATGATTGAGCTCTTCTACAGAGTATTGAAATTCACAGATTCTTCCAACCTGGTCCACCAAAGTCTTACATACTCCTCTTCCTCCATGGATTGTTTCCAGTATTTTGAGATGAAACATTAGGCAGCAAAATGTGCCTTATAACCAAAATCTAATGAACATATAATTAAATTAACCAAAGATGTAATGTTGCACTCTAAGGTAAGACTGATCTTGAATGCAAAGCCAAAGTGGAAATTAAATGTACGCTGCAACATTCATCTCACTTTTTGTTATTGAAATTATTCACAGTGACATAGGGAGAACTGCGTTTATGTGTTTTATAGAGTCAGATACAAGCTGTGGCACAAGGTGCTATCCGTTATTCTCCTGACTATGATGTCCAGGAATGGTAGTCTTCCCTCTTCTTTGGTCTCCATTGTGAATTTGATTTTGTGGCGTGTGGAGTTCAGATGTACAAAGAAGTCAAGAAGTTTGTCTCTTCCATGAGGCCAGATGACAAGTGTGTTATCCACATAACAGAAGAAGAAGAAGAAGGTGGATTTCCATTTGGATGACATCAGGGCCTCTTCTTCGAAGCGCACCGTAAACATATTCACAATCTCTGGTCAGAGTGGGCTGCCTATTGCGACACCATCTGTTTGCGGGAGGGAGGTGTGCCACAAGTCAGTGAAGTGGGAAAGTTGACCAAGTAATATGCGTGATGTGTCATACCTCGACCGATATTGAGAACAGAATAAAAAATTCAGAGGCATTACTTTTCAGCACTCCCATGCATATTCTGTATGCAAGAAAAGCTTATGGAGCAGGTTTCTCATTCAGAACTTCTATTTCAGTGTTGGTTGTTTACACGATGACCGTGTTAAGCATAATGGAAGAAGGAGAAATGTTTATCAGCATTCCAGATTTGGCAGTTGCAGGCTCATGGTCTCCTGAGACTCTGGTTTATTGTTTCACTATATTGCTGCTTGCATTGCTCAGAATCTCAATTTGTGTGAACATAGAATTGGTAGGTTCAGGAGGGCCATGCTAAATGCCTTGCAGGGCCTCCGTAGTGCCATCCAACTAGCACCTGAGAGGGCAGACAAGTGTTCGCTCATGCGTACATGATCCTGCAGTGAAGTTGTGTACATTTAGTCAGGAAGTGGGCTTGTATACAGTGAGACAAGTATCCACACATGCAATGTGATGGCATCTGGAGCAGCACAGACTGTCAAGCCATTAATGCAGCTCTAGAGAGAGTTGAACTGACAGCGGTGCAACTGACAACAATGCCAGACACAGGAATGGCACTGTGTCATTGTATCAGATGAGTCTCGGTTCTGCAACATCGTCACAATTGATGTACTTGTGTGTGGAGGCTCTGATGCCAACAGACCTGGCCAGATTGTACCTGTCATTCCCATGCGGGTCCAGCATGTGATGTGATGGTATGGGGTGCAACTGGATACATGTCACAACCTCTGGTTCACATAGCCAGTAATTTGGACAGCAGCCATTGCATTTGTGTTTTGTTAAGGCCTATCGCTGTGCCTTATTTTCAAGGGCTCCGTGATGTTATCTTTCAACAAGATAATGCAAGACTACACATCACCTGAGCTGTACTGAGCTACCTCGATACAGAGAGTGTTCCACTGTTGCCGCATCCAGCATTTCCTTCAAATCTGTCACCTGTGGAGAACGTCTGTTCACAGGATGCCAAGAGATGGGTATGCCACCAGTCGCCAGCCACCAGTCGCCAGCCACTACAGTTGAAGAACTCTGACATATGACATACAGTTGAGTAGCATGAAATGATGTACCCATGGCTGTAATCCAACCTCGATTTGATATCCAGTGTGATGAGAACTGTTCTGCTGTTCCAGTTTCAATACTGAAATTCATATATTATTTTTATGCTGTCCTAACCAGACTGGACTGCGGTGTCATACAGCATAAAATATCTTACAACGTGTTGAATCAATGATGAGAAGTGTAGAACAGCCAGCAGGGGAAAGATGTTGGCAATGAGACAGCTTTTATGTAGAACAGCAGTACAGTGTTTCACAGTGCATAATGCTTCCGCAGATTGAGGACAAAATGTGTGGTTTGCTTTCATCCATTTTCACAAACATAGCCTTGAAAAATAATGTTGACATTACTGTGCATTTCACTCTGAGGCATATTGCACTCTGAGAATGTTCATCAAATTCAGTTACTTTGTATTATATTTCAGTAACAGTGACATAATAGCAAATTGGACTGTATGAGTTTTTACGGATTTTTTTTCCAGACACACACTACCATTTCTTCAGATTTATTTAATTTGGGTATAAATCCTTTCCAGCATATATGTTGTACACAAAATGTTGAACATAAAATGTAGCTATCTGCTGATTTAACATCTTGCTGAGTATACTGGTACAATATTTTGTTGTAACAGATAGTTCAATGTATTTTACACACTTATAAACTTATTTATACAGTTATAGTAATTTATACCATTACATTTATGTTGTACCTTAATGTTCTGGAAGACGATATTATAAGGAACCTCATACTTTTCCTGGATGATAGAGTTGTCTATAATGAATTATTGCCTGAAAAAAATCTGCACAAATTTGAGTCAGATCATAACATTTCAATTTGGTCCAAAGATAGGCAAACTGAGTTTAAGTTTTCAGAAATGTAAATTGGAGCACATCACAAAACAAAAAAAAAGACAGTATTGTATGACTACATTATCAAATAATCACAGTTTTAATTGGTCAACTAATACAAATATCTGGATGAAATGAAATGGTGACATAGACTCACTTGTAGGCAAAGCAGAATGCAGACTTCAATTCATTGGTAAGATACTGGAAAATGCAATCAGTCTGTAGAGGACATTGCTTACAAAATACTTGTGTGGCCCATTCTAGAATATTGCTTAAGTACGACCCATAACAAATAAGGCTAATGGCAGACATTGAATGTATACAAAATAGTGTAGCATGATTGATCATAGATTTATTTGATGCATGGGAGAGCATCAAGAAGCTACTAAAAATTGGAAATGCCAGACAAGTGAAGATAGATGCCAAATATATGACAAAACCTAACTTATGAAATTTCAGGAACCTGTATTAAGTGAGGTATTTAGGGATTATACAATAACCGCATATGTATCACTCCTATAGGGACCATGAAGGCAAGATTAATTACAGCATGCACAGAACCATTTAAAGAATCATTCTTCCCACACTCCACATGAGCATTGAATGGGGAAAAACCGTAATGTGTGGTACAACAATGTACTTTGTCGTACAACCCACAGTGGTTTATACAGTGTGCATGGAGACATGGAATGAGTTGACAGTAGATGGGTAATGGTTCATATTGATTCCCATTTCCCTGTTGCAGTAGGTGATCTTATGCCTCTAATTATTTTTTCATTGCTATCTTAACTTGCATTCTTCACTTCAGTTTATTTACCCTTCATATCTCTTGGTATTAGGGCAAATGTACAGTTGACTTTTAAGGAATTTGTATTTTCAATTTATCAACTGGAGTTTTGTTTCATATGCAGCAGCAATGTTACAAATTATTTGTTTCAGTTTCTTTAGAATAATTTGCTGTTTCACAGGTGCCTTGAAGGAAATGAAAGATCTCAAAAGTGTCTTAATGACAACCAATGGCCTCATGTTGACAAGACAGCTGGTTGCCTTGCAGAGGGCAGGGCTTGACGGTCTGAACATCAGCTTAGACACCCTGCAGACCCGACGCTACAACCAGATCATGAGGAGGAAAGGCTGGGAGCGTGTCATGGCTGGCATAGATCTAGCCTTGCAACTTGAATACGACCCTGTGAAGGTATTACTAGTGCAGCTGTCATCGCATGCAGACTTTCATAAGCAAAAGATATAAATCTGTTGTTAAGAATATCAACACAATAATCACCATTTTAAAGCAATACGCCCTCACCCTCACCCCCATCCCTGCTCCCACCCTCACCCCTGTCTCCACACTGCAGCTGTAAGTGAAGGAAGGTATATTAAGACAGAAGAAGTAAATTTTAGCTGACGATGCTAACAGTTTCATAGTTTATACAACATAAAAAAGTGTGCCTTGCAAGTTTATCAATTAAATATCTTATATTTTCCTCCCAGGAGAGTCTTATGAGACTCAAGATCTTTACAGTTTCTCATTTTTTCTTTTGTGTCTTTAGTTTAAAATAAGTTTCCTCTATTGTGGTGTTGATTTGAAAAAAATACTCCATAGTTTGGAAAAATTATTCTTAATTCTGTAGTCACATTTTTGTTGTGTCTAAGTACTACTGGTTTCAGTAGCGAGTACCAGCATCAGTTCATCTTATTATCAAAAATTTCTTTGCAAAATAAAAGCTGACCACTGTGGCCGAGCGGTTCTAGGCACTTCAGTCCGGAACCGTGCTGCTGCTACGGTCGCGGGTTCGAATCCTAATTCAGGCAGGGATGTCCTTAGGTTAGTTAGGTTTAAGTAGTTCTACGTCTGGGGGACTGATGACCTCAGATGTTAAGTCCCATAGTGCTTAGAGCCATTTGAACCATTTTGCAAAATAAAAAGCTTCTGTACAACTGCAAACTAGACATACCATTTTCAGGGTGCAGTTCACATCTATTGAAAGCATAACAGTGACCTTTACTTTTAGTAGATAAGACACCTACTGGGGTAAGAGACTAGATGACTGCACACAAGAAGTTGTCATTTATTCCATATGTAGCTACCATGCAGACTCATATTTTGTATTAGTTTGTCCTTACTCTTCCAAAAGGTTAAACCTTGTCTCTGCAGCCACAGCTTCCTCTCTCCAGCAGTTGTCTTCATCTCCATGCGTGATGAAAATACCATTCATTGATCATATTGTTTAAGTAGGATGTTCTCAGTCATCCCCTTGTTTTCTTACCTACGATCTTGCCTTCAGAAATGTTTTTTAAAAGATTATCATCTCCAGTGAAGTGTCCAGTGTATTTTGCTTTGCCCTGGATTATAACTTTCAGTGGTTCTTTCTTCTCTCCTATTTCCTTTGATTTTTCTGTCAATGCAGCTAGTTCTTGTATTTCTCCTCCAGAACCACATTTCAGCAGGTTTGAGGCGAGCTTCCTTTGGCTTTTCTAATGTACAGATTTTGCATCTGTGTGTCAGAACACTCCACACAAAGGTCTTTACAAATATTTTGTTAATGTGGAAGCTGATATGTTTATTCAGTTGCAGCTTCTTCTTATTTTGGAAGGAACTCTTCACCTGTGCTATTCTTTTCTTGAATGCTTTGAAATATTGATTGTTTTCTTGCAAAATGCTACTGAGATACTAAATTTCAGTTCCTTTCTTGAGTTGCTCATTGCCTGCTCTTGTGTCAGTTCAACCTCCACCTCCTTTCTTGTCCGTAGCCATAACTTTTGTCTTCTTTGTATTCATATTTAGCTTTAGTTTTACCACTTCTTGATTTAAGGCCTGAAACATTTTATTTAGTTCCTACTTTGATTTACTATTGTGATGTCATCAATCTGCAGTGTATATGCATGCAATTAAATTTCCATATCGACATCATGCTCCAAAAACCACCTAACTGTGTGTGGCAGGGGGTACGTCTCATGCCACCAACTGATCCCCTCTGCCTTGTTCCACTTGTGAACAGTGCTTGGGAAGAATGACTGTCAGTACGCTTCTGTATTATCTCTAACTTCTCAAATTTTCTTCTCGTGATCATTTCGTGAATTGTATATGAGAGAAACTATTATGTTGTCAGACTCTTCTCGGAAACTACTCTCTCAAAATTTGGGTAGTAAATCTTTCCGTGATGCACAACTGCTCTCTTATGGCATCTACCACTGGAGTTGCTGAGCATCTCTGTAATGATCTCACAGTGACTAAATGATCCTGTGACAAAACACTCCGCACTTCATTGGATCTTCTTTCTCTCTTCTGTCAGTCCTACTGGGTAAGGACACGGGGGTAATTTACATTCACTTAAGATTCTTCCTGAGAATCTTAGTCTGGCATCTGCTTTTCTATTGCTGTTTTATGTCGTCATTCCACTTTAAGGTTGCTCTGGATAGTTACTTCTAGATATTTTATGGTAGATTCTGTTTCCAGCAATTTGTCATTAATAGTGTAGTTGTACAGTATTGGATTTCTTTTTCTGTGTGTGTGTGTGTGTGTGTGTGTGTGTGTGTGTGTGTGTGTGTGTGTGTGATATGTTACATTTATTTATGTGCAGGGTCAACTGCCACCAATCCTCTGCAGGTCATTGTGCAAATTGATACTGCCATCTGTTGTTGCTACTTTCTGATGGACAAGTGTAGTACCTGTGAACAATATTAAGGAGCCTCTGACACTTTCTACTGGATCATTTATATACATTGTAAATGTAATGATCCTATCACATTTCCTTGGCGTATTCCAGAAATTACCTTTTGATTCTGGCCATCTATTCTTTGTTGTTGTTATTACTTCCTTGATGAACATATTAAGGAAGTAAGGTGATAGAAGGCACCCGTCTCTCACTGCCCTTCTGGTTTTCCTTCTTTCATATCCGGTTCAGTACTCTGACTTTTGTATATACTCAAAATTAATCATCTGTCCTTCCACTTTGGACATTATTTTAAGGAATGATGATATAATGGTAATCTGTTTATTAAACAATATTTTAACGATACACTATGCTTTCTGATCATATAGTGGCTGGATGATGGAATTTGATACTGAAATTAGTAATCATTAGACAAAATAAAAGTGAAGCTATAATAAAAGAAAGTAATATTTTGGATCATGTCAGTTGTTGTTCCAAACAACAGCACGTCAGGAATAGGTTCGAATGACTCTGAGCACTATGCGACTTCTGAGGTAATCAGTCGCCTAGAACTTAGAACTAATTAAACCTAACAAACCTAAGGACATCACACACATCCATGCCCGAGGCAGGATTCAAACCTGCGAACGCAGTGGTCACTCGGTTCCAGACTGTAGCGCCTAGAACCGCACGGCCACTCTGGCTGTCCAGGAATAAGTACTAAATTATTTGTCCACTGATGACCTCACAGCTTAGAACACTAAAACACAAATGTTAATTGTTTGTTATGTGCCCTGGTAGAGTTTACAACTGTTTACAGTTCACGATTGGTTGTTGGAGATTGGGCGTTACTCACATAGTGTATTTAGTGCACAGTGCAGAAAAAGGCAGTGTCCAGAAAAGTAAAAAAGTGTAAAGGCAAAAGTTTCATGACAGGATGTTGTGTCACCATACTTGGAAGACAATTATAGCCAAAGACAGAAATTTAAAAGAAACTGGCTCATTTGAGCTGCGGAGACCTAGTCGAGGATTCTCAGTGGATGATTGTTAGCACAGTAGAATTTATAAAGAGACAATGTCAGTTTATGTGAGGGAAGGTTGGTTGGTAAGTACCTATCAGCTTTCTCATAAAACTCACAATTTGAAGAATACACATCAAGGAAAAGGTAGAAGTCCAACAGTGTCAAATCTAGACAATAATATCGATCATCCAACAGTTTTGCAAAATCCCCAGTTGTACTTACTTTACTTACTTACTTACTTACTTACTAACTTACTCAGATTTGCTGTGTACCATACAAGGAACTGGTTTCACAGAGTTCACTCGATCAGCTGCCAAGTTCTCACCTTCCTCCAAGTTTGTGTCCATGCATTGAAGATTCATTGCAAAAGTTCCAGGTGTTAACAGGTCTTCCTGTACATCTGTATCTGTCCATTGATTTCCACAACAGTGTTGATTTTGGGATTCTTCCACCTTACATGCGTAGAACATAACCTGCAATCTTCAGTCTTCTTTCAACATTAAGTTTGTGCAGGCTGTGTAGACCTCGTATTCTCAGCACTTCATCGTTTGTAACTTGGTTGGGTTAACATCTTCAGAATTCATCTATAGCATTGTTGGTGAAAAATATGGAGACTGTGTGCTGATTTTACTGACATTTTCCAAGTCTCACACATATAAACGATAAAGGAGTACAGTCAAAGCTTTGTTGACATATTACAGACCTAATTGCCATATGGACCAATTTTCCAGTTCTGCTGGTGATTTCTGCATCTGTGACCTCATTATTACATATAAAGCTACCGAGATATGGCAATCTGTCAACATCTTGTAATATCTTCTATTGCACTGTAATCGGGGAAGAGACGAGTAATTTCCACTTACTTTGCACATTCTGTTTGCCTTATCTCTATTAATTTCCAGCCCTACACAATAAGGCATTTAATGAGAAAGCAGATAAAAATTAACTTGATGCCTTCCAAGAAGACGGTCTCTACTAAGTCTCTACTCCTTCAAGTCTGACTATGTAAGTGTAGACCAGAGATGGTTTAAATTCAGAGAAATAGTATCGACATCAATTAAGAGATATATACCAAATAAATTGAAAGGATACCAAATAAATTAAAAGGGTGGTGCACAAAATATGTCAAAACTCAGCTGCAGAAGCAATGAAAAAAAGCATGTCAAAATTTAAAAGAATGCAAAATCTCCAAGATTAGCAATGTTTTACTGAAGCTCGAAACTTAGGGTGGGTTTCAGTGCAAGATGTGTTTAATAGTTCCCACAGTGAAACTTCGTTTTGAAATCTGGAAGAAAATCCAAAGAGGTTCTGGTTGCATGTGTAGTACACCAATGGCAAGACACAACCAATACCTTCACTGCGCAATAGCTGTGGTAATGTTACTGATGACAGTACTACTAAAGCAGGGTTACTAAACATGGATTTCTGAAATTTCTTCACCAAAGACAACAAAGTAAATATTGCAGTATTCAAATCAAGAACAACTGCAACTGTGAGTAACTTAGTAGTAGCTCTCCTCAGTGTCATAAAGCAATTATGTTTCTTTCAGAGAATGCTGATACAATAGCTCCATTAGAAATCATATATAGCCGCTCATTTGATAAAGATCCATACCTAGAGACTGAAAAGTTGCTCAGGTCACACCAATGCTCAAGAAAGAAAAGAGGAGTAATCTACTAAATAACAGACTCATATCACTAATGTTGATTTGCATTAGGATTTTGGAACATATATTGTGTTTGAATATTATGAATTATCTCAAAGATAATGATTCATTGATAAATAGCCAAGATAGATTCAGAAATATCGACCTTTTAAAGCACAGCTAGCTCTTTAGTCACACAAAGTAATAAGTGCTGTCGACTGGGGATCTCAAATTGATTCCATATTTGTAGATTTCCAGAAGACTTTTTGAAACAGTTCCTCACAAGCATTTTCTAATCATATTGTGTGCCTATGGTGTATTGTCTCAGTTGTGCAACTGGATGTGTGGTTTCCTGTCAGAAAGGTCACAGTTTATAGTAATTGATGGAAAATCGTCAAGTAAAACAGAAGTGATATCTGACATTCCTCAAGGAAGTGTTATAGACCACCTGCTGTTGCTGATATTCATTAACAATTTAAGAGAGAATCTGAGCAGTCCTCTTAGATGATGCTATCATTTACAGTCTTGCAAATCATTTACTGTCTTGTAAAGCGATCAGATGATCAAAATGAACTGCAAAATGATTTAGGCTACCTATCCATATGATGCAAAAAGTGGTAACTGACCTTAAATAATAAAAATTGTTATGTCATCCGCATGAGTAGTAAAAGGCATCTACTAAATTTTGGTCACACGATAATTCATGCAGATCTAAAGGCTGTGAAGTCTACTGAATACTTAGGAATTACATTTACAAATAACTTAAATTGGAATGCTCACATAGATAATGCGGTGGGAAAGCAAACAAAAGACTGTGATTTAATAGTAAAACATTTAGAAGATTAGGATTACTAAAGAGACTATCTACAACTATACTTGTCAGTCCTCTTTTGGAGTATTCTGCATGGTGTGGGATCCTTACCAGATAGGACTGACAGAGGACATCATTTAAAAGTTCAAAGAAGGGCAGCTCATTTTGTATTATTAGCAAACAGGAAAGTGCATGCCACAGATATCGCATGTGAATTATGGTGGCAGTCAATAAAGCAAAAGCATTTTGCTGGAGCAGGTTCTTAAAATTTCAATCATCAACTTTCTTTGTTTGGCACGGCACTTGGAGGGCGACGGTTCAGTCTTCACCCATCTGTCTCTTTTGTCCCATGTCCTGATTATTTTCTCCTCATGCCTCACTCCTGTCTTTACTTTGAACAGTTCATGGATCTCTCCCATGAACTTCACTTTCGATATTGCATTTTTCATGTTTCTTGTCATATTAACATCAAAGATAATGATAATGTGCAAGAATAATGTAATTCTAGCATCTTTTTAGTCACATATTTCTGCTGATACAGCTTATATTGTACGCCTGGAAATACAATGTCAATTTTGTTCCGATGACAACGTATGTCACCTGGGAGTAGTAGATGTACTGGCAATGGTTTCAGTGTCATCCGCCAACAGATAGTGTAATGGCATAGCTATCAGAGTGCTATATGTGTCTACCCTTTAATAGGAAATGCTCACAGCCAGTGTGATGCAGACATGTGAAGCAAGCAGGCAACCATGCCAGTAAGGCACACTCGTGATTCTTATAGCCAACGAGTGAGTTTAAAAAGGGGTAAAATTGTGGGCTTCCGAGTGGCAGGATGGTCCTTTCGGGGGAATTTCCACACAAGTTGGATGTGCTGCATCAGTTATGCAACGCTGCTAGTATCAGTAGTCACGTAAACATTCTCACACACGTAATCGAGGTTCTGGACATCCACACAGCACAGATGCTCACTAGGATTGTTGTACTGAAAGGGCAGCAGTTGCAGATCGTACGGCTACCACAGCACAGATAAAAGGTCTTGTGAGCCCCAGATGTGTCAACACAAACTGTTGCGAAGCAGTTATTGCCAGTTGCGTTACAGACGTGCACACATCTATCCTGTCCTCCAATTGTGCCTCAGCACTGACATGCATGGTTCGAGTGGTGCCATTAGAGGATCTATTTGAGGATGGCATGGCACGCCATGGTTGTAAGTGATGAAAGCAGATTCCGCTCACACGCAAGTGATGGTCGTATCAGCAAATGACATAAATCTGGTGAGCACTCTCTTGTAGAGTGCATTTGCCCAAGATACAGTGGCCCCACCCCAGGCCTTATGGTCTGTGGTGCGATAAACTACAACTCTCATTCATCTGTGGTGTTTCTGCACTTGGTACATGCAGAATGATGTTACACCTGTTATTTTTGCATTCTTGTAACTGGAAGGTAATGCACTGTTCCAACAGTATAGTGAGGACCCACACGCTGCCCATGAAACTCAGTGTTCTCAGAAAGATGAGCAGTGACTTCCCGGGCCAGCATGTTCTACGAGTTTGTCTCCAACCGAGCACATGTGGGAACATGGGATGAGAAGTGACTCATGCAACTTGTCAACCAACAACTCTTACATAACTATCTGAACAGATTGAGCATGTGTGACATAATTTATCTCAGGACAGTTTTTGCCATCTGTACTATCAACTGAATGCCGTAGTCAAAAATGGTTCAAATGGCTCTGAGCACTATGGGACTCAACTGCTGAGGTCATTAGTCCCCTAGAACTTAGAACTAGTTAAACCTAACTAACCTAAGGACATCACAAACATCCATGCCCGAGGCAGGATTCGAACCTGCGACCGTAGCGGTCTTGCGGTTCCAGACTGCAGCGCCTTTAACCGCACGGCCACTTCGGCCGGCTGAATGCCGTAGTCAGTGCCTGCACTGTCACCAGTGAGGGCTACACCACGTACTAATGTGTGTGTTTTGGCACGGGTCGATACATGCTAGCTGAGAAGCATTTGCAGTATTGATCTGTAAATGTGATCATTTCATGTACTCCATATGCACTGTTGCAACATTAAATCTAGAGTGAATTTTCTTCTGGCAGTGGGCACAGACTTTTACCTCACAACTTTGATACATTTTACTTTTTCTTTTTCTTAGTCTTTATCCCCTGCTATCACAGTCTCAGCATGTTAATGTGGATTTGGCAGTATTAGTGGTAAATTGTGGCCAGATGCCCTTTCCATGCCACCTCCCCCCCCCCCCCTCCCCCCCTTCCAACCCACACCAGAGTGAAAGTTATGTACCCTGTATCTGTATGTATCTAATATTATCGTGTGTGAAAGTGTGAGAATGTTTCAAAATGTTTGAGGATCATGTAACTGATGTGGGGTGTGCATACCAGTCTGCTATTCATCTAGTCGGATGTTGACAACAGCCTAAAAACCATGTCCACACTGGCTCTAGCTGCATGCTAACGTTGGCATCTACCCAGGAGTATTACAATTTCGATAGAGTACAGTAGAGTTTTAATGATTTATACAATACTTTTATGTCATGAATTTTAGAGAATTGATTGAAGATGTCTTTCTGCTGTTGTTTAATTTATGATATAGCCGCAACAGAAAATCCAACAGAATATGTTAATTATTCTGGTCTTGTTCATTTCCGTATTTGTTCTGTGTTAAAGTAATTGTTCAGATGCATACAACATAAAAGTAAAAGTAAGGTCTATGATGACAGGCAGTGACTGGGCTGTTGTCCTGACAGCAGGTAGGGTGCAGCCTTTGTTCACTGTGGCACTAGGAGGGAGAGGGTTAATGGCCTATCACCCCAGCTTCCTTTTACCCCTGGGAAATATCCCCAGGAGTCACCTGATAGCAGGTTGGCGTCACCTGGGGGCCATCCTGCAGTCACTGGAACAAGGAAAATTCCCCACCTTTTATGTTTTATGGGGAATCGAGCCCAGGACCTCCTGATTGGAGTCTAGTGCGCTACCCACTAGACCTCCACAACCACCGTGCTTATGGGATATGAAATGTCTGCATCTATATGACTACTCTGCATTTCACAGCTCAGTGCCTGACAGAGGATTTATCAAACCACTTCCATACTGTTTCTCTACCGTTCCACTCTTGAACAATGTGTGGGGAAAAGTAACACTTAAATTGCTCTGTGTGATCTCTGATTTGTTGTGTTTTATTATAACGATCATTTTTCCCTATGAAGGTGAGTGCTATGAAAATTAAAATGTTTTTCCATTTGGAGGATGAAGTTGGAGACTGGAATTTTGTGAAAAGATCTTGCCACAGCAAAAAAGTATTTCTTTTTGTGATTACCATCTCAACTCGCATATCATGTCTGTGACTCTCTCTCTCCTAATATTTTACAATAATACAGACTGAGCTGCCCTCATTTTGACTTTGATTTCCTCCATCATTCGTATCCCATGGTGTACTTGTGCATTGGCATCTTGAAACACAACCAATGACCATCCAAATGTCGACTATATGACAGGACAGTAGGTTCGAGGATCCTATCATCATATTGCACAGCCCTCAAATAGCCTTATTAGAAATGAGATGTGTCAGACATCTGTACACCATACTGGCCCAAAACATGACCGATCCATCTGCCTGCTAAACTTAAAAGACTGGACTGCAGGTCTGAAACACATTTTTCACTGGAGCGGACACAAATGAACAAGAATTATCTATGGCTCTGAACAGTAGCTGAGCACAAGCAGACACCATTCTGTTGCATTTGGTTAGCATTCACAGGTGTTCACTCATGTTCTGCCCATTATCAGTCCTTCGATGAACTGTCAAACGAAGTCTCCATCATCTCTGCATTGGTGAGAGCAGGAGAGAAGGAGCTAAATTCTGGTGTTTCATCAGTGAACTTTTGTCTTCAACTCAAGATCTTTGAGCAGCAGAATGGTCTGAAGAGAATGTAATGTTTCTGATAACAGAATAGATGCTCGTAAATTCCAAGATGTCCACGCCATAAATGCCAAATAAAAAGAAATACAATTGACAGAGAGTTTCCGAGGTACTGGGAACATGAGAAAGATGATAATTACATTAGATACTTTCATCAGCCATAAATGGAGTGAATAAGCACGAGCTTTGTATTTGTTTTTATTAAAAAAGAACAGCACAACAAAGTTCCTTGAAAGTAAACATGTACAAAAATGTATCTATCATGCTGATTAAAATTATGTACATACCCCACACGAGCTTTGTATTTGTTTTTATTAAAAAAGAACAGCACAACAAAGTTCCTTGAAAGTAAACATATACAAAAATATATCTATCATGCTGATTAAAATTACGTACATACCCCACAAGCCACCTTAGTAATTTCTTGTCCTGTTCCACTGACAAATAGTGCTAGGAAAAGCAATAGTCTATATGCCTCTGTACAAGCCCTAATTTCTCTTGTCCTTGTGGCCTTTACATTAATTGTAAATTGGTGGCTGTAGGATCATCCTGCAGTCAACCTCAAGTACGAGGTACCTAAATAGTTAAATAGTGTTTTGTGAAATGAATATCATCTTCCCTCCAGGGGTTCCTATTTGAGTTCATGAAGCATCTCTATAATACTTATGTGCTGATCAAACTTACTGGTGATAAATCTCTGAATTGGTTCAATGTCTTCCTTTAATCCAATGTCATGCAGATCTCAAACACTCAAGCAATGCTAAAGAATGGGTCACACTAGTGTTGTGTCCTTTACAGATAAGCTACACTTTCCTAAAATTCTTGCAATAAACCTATTTGGCCATTTGCCTTCCCTACAACCAATTTTGCTTGTTTCATGTCTTACTGCTTTGCAACATTATGGCTAGGTATTTAATTGACGTGACTGTCAAGCAGCATACTACTGATGCTGTATTCAAACATCATGGGATTTTTTTTATTTCTCATCTGCATTAACCTACATTTTTTTATATTTACAGTAAGCTTCCATTCATCTCACCAATCACAAATTTTGTCTAAGTCATCTTATATCCTCCTATAGTCACTCAATGGCGACATTTGCTCATACACAATAGCGTCATCAGCAAACAGCCTCATAGTGCTGGCCACATTGGCTGTCAGATCCTTAATGTACACTTATTAGCCAAAACATTATGACCACTGCCCACTGCAAGTTGGATGCTGCCTGGTGGCATTGCGGGCATGTGATGCGGTAACAAAAATATGTAAATAGAGCAGAGGGGGGTGGGGGCTCACTTAGGTAAGATATGGGCTGCAAATGGGGAAATCAGTTGAGATAAGTGATTTTGATAAATGGCAGATTATTATTATGCTAAGCCTGTGACACACATCTCAAAAGCGGCAATGCTGGTCAAATGTTCATGTGCTATCTATCACTAGGTGCTAAATGGTTAGACATCCATGACTCTTCACAGTACTTGGGGTTTGGCGGCATGTCTGGCTGCAATGTAGGATAGACGGTGATTTGTAGCAACTCTGCTGAAAGAGCACAATGCTAGTGCACGCACAAGTGTTCCATAGCACACTGTTCATTGTAAATTCTGGAACACGGATCTCCGCAGCAGACCACTCCTACATGTTCACATGTCTACCCAACAACATCATCAGTTGTGATTGCAGTGGGCACAGGACCATTCGGATTAAACCATCAATCAATGGAAATGTTGGCTCTTTGGGTGAATCCCATTTTTGCTACACTAGGTTGATAGGTGTCTCCACAAAAACCATCATTGAGGTGAATGGCAGCTCCAAATGTGCAGCACACCACGGATGCTGGCTGGTGGGAGCAGCATTATGCTTGGGAGACATTCTCCTGCACTTGCATGTAGTAATCAAAGACATGCCGACAGCTGTGAATCACCTGTGTCCCTTCATGCTTGATGTCTTCCCCGACAGCGATGTCATCTTTCAGCAGTGTAAATGTCTGTGTCTCAGAGCCAGAATCATGCTACAGAGGTTTGAAAAGCATTATAGTGATGTCACGTTGATGTCTTGGTGGCCAAATTTGCCTGATGTAAACCTAAAAAACCCATCTGGATCACTATCGGGCATCATTACCACGTATGCAAATCAGTGAATTACAAGACCTGTGTGTAGACATCTAATGCTTCCTACCTCCTCAAACCTAACAACAAGCTGTCTGATCCCTGATACGCAGAATCAGTGATGTATTTTGTCCCAAAGATGGACAAACAAGCTATTAAGCAGGTCATAATGTTTTGGACCACCAGTCTATACAGGATGTTACAAAAAGGTACTGCCAAACTTTCAGGAAACATTCCTCACACACGAAGAAAGAAAATATGTTATGTGGACATGTGTCCAAAAACGCTTACTTTCCATGTTAGAGCTTATTTTATTACTTTTCTTCAAATCACATTAATCATGGAATGGAAACACACACCAACAGAATGTACCAGCATGACTTCAAACACTTTGTTACAGGAAATATTCAAAATGTCCTCCGTTAGCGAGGATACATGCATCCACCCTTCGTCGCATGGAATCCCTGATGCGCTGTTGCAGCCCTGGAGAATGGCGTATTGCATCACAGCCATCCACAATATGAGCACGAAGAGTCTCTACATTTGGTACCGGGGTTACGTAGACAAGAGCATTCAAATGCCCCCATAAATGAAAGTCAAGAGGGTTGAGGTTAGGAGTGTGTGGAGGCCATGGTATTGGTCAGCCTCTACCAATCCATCGGTCACCGAATCTGTTGTTGAGAAGCGTATGAACACTTCAACTGAAATGTGCAGGAGCTCCATCGTGCATGAACCACATGTTGTGTTGTACTTGTAAAGGCACATGTTCTAGCAGCACAGGTATGAAATCATGATAACATGCTCCATAGAGCGTAGGTGGAAGAACATGGGGCCCAATTAAGACATCACCAACAATGCCTGCCCAAACGTTCACAGAAAATATGTGTCAATGACGTGATTGCACAATTGCGTGCAGATTCTCATCAGCCCACTTATGTTGACTGTGAAAATTTACAATTTGATCACGTTGGAATGAAAGCTCATCCGTAAAGAGAACATTTGCACTGAAATGAGGATTGACACAATGTTGGAGAACCATTCGCAGAAGTGTGACTGTGGAGACCAATCAGCTGCTGATAGTGCCTGCACACGCTGTACATGGTACAGAAACTACTGGTTCTCCCGTAGTACTCTCCATACAGTGACGTGGTCAACGTTACCTTGTACAGCAGCAACTTCTCTGACGCTGACATTAGGGTTATCGTCAACTGCACGAAGAATTGCCTCGTCCATTGCAGGTGTCCTCGTCGTTCTAGGTCTTCCCCAGTCGCTTAGTCATAGGCTGGAATGTTCCGTGCTCCATAAGATGCCGATCAATTTCTTCGAACGTCTTCCTGTCGGGACACCTTCGTTCTGGAAATTTGTCTCGATACAAACGTACCGCACCATGGCTATTGCCCAGTGCTAATCCTTACATCAAATGGGCATCTGCCAACTCTGCATTTGTAAACATTGCACTGACTGCAAAACCACGTTCCTGACGAACACTAACCTGTTGATGCTACGTATTGATGTGCTTGATGCTATTACTGTAGAGCAATGAGACGCATGTCAACACAAGCACCGAAGTCAACATTACCTTCCTTCAATTGGGCCAACTGGCGGTGAATCGAGGAAGTACAGTACATACTGACGAAACTAAAATGAGCTCTAACATGGAAATTAAGCATTTCCGGACACATGTCCACATAACGTATTTTCTTTATTTGTGTGTGAGGAATGTTTCCTGAAAGTTTGGCCGTACCTTTTTGTAACACCCTGTATAGAGAATGAGAGTGGTGCCATCATACTTCCCCGGGGCACTCCTGAGAAGAACCCCAATACCCCTGCCTCTGATGAACACTCACCATCAAGGACGACATTCTGGCTTCTGCTACACAAGAAGTCATCTCGAGCCATTCACATATCTTGAAACCTAATCTGTAATTTCAGACCTTCATCAACAGTATGCAGTGGCGCACTGTGGCAAACACTTTCTGGAAACAGCAATGTGGAATCTGCCTGTTCCCTTCATTGCTGATTTGCAGGATATCTTGTGAGAAAGGAGCAAGTCGAGTTTCACACGAACGATGATTTCTAAATCTGTGCTGATTTGTGAACAGAAGCTTTTCTGTCTCGTGGAAATCAAAGTGAAAATACATTCAAGAATTCTGCAGCAAACCATTGTTAAGGATATTGGTTTGTAATGTTGCGGGTCCATTTTTTTACTCTTCTTATATACAGGAATTACCGTGCTTTTTTCCAATTGCTTATGACTTTGCATTAAGCAGGAAATTACAATAAATGCATGCTAAGAACAGGACCTATGCCATAGTGCACTATTTGTCGAGAGACCCATTGCTGAAATTTTGACATTTTGTTGGCTAAACAGTAGGTTGGAGGATTCAGTTCTGATACTGCACAGCTCTCAAATTATACTTACTAGTTATTAGAGGCATTTGATATCCATAGGTGACACAAGACCAAAACCAGACTGACTCAACTATGTGCTGAATCTGTGGGTCTTCACACTTGAGACATGCATTGGTACCTGGCCATTTCCGCACCCTTCTACAAGGATCATCAGGTATCAAAGAAATGCTTCACTTATTGTGAAAGGAATACAATACCACTGATCCAAGTTCCGCTGGAGGACACCCTGTATCACCACTAGTAATCTCCTTTCCTGTTGCACCACAAACAGAGTGAGGGCAAAATGACTTGTCTATATGCCTCTGAATGAGCCCTAATCTCTCTAAACTTGTCTTCATGGCCCTTACATGGAATGTACATTAGTCGCAGTAGATTGTTCTGCAGTCAGCGTCAACAGCCATTTCTCTAAATTTTCTCACTAGTGCTCCTTAAAAAGATTGTCGCTTGCCATCCACCGGTTTCCATGTACACCACGATTCTTTGTGCACTACATTCCCGGGGGTTTGTACTGTAGTACATAATGGACACCTAGAGACCCCACTGAATGTGTCGAGATGGTTGTGTACCGTGTGAGTCAACACAGCTCTCCCCATTATCTGCAAAAAAGTCGCAGTGCAGTTACAGTAAGTTCCTGAGGTACTACCTGTCAGCTATAATTTGAAGTTAGCAGTCGTCAGTTGTTGTTGGCTCTGAGCAATCTCTGTAGTGCCGATTTTTAACATTTTGTTACTGCAAAGGCTGTGGAATGTTCATATGACGTTGCTGTAGCTTTTGCCAATTGTGTGGTAACTTTGCATGCTGACAAAAATTCTTACTGTAAAGTAACAATGCTTGGGCAGTCTTTAAGCATTAACGCTTTAATCCCATTGCAAAGTCAAATTTTTTGATGTTATATTTGACATGTGATCAGTTTGTTTATTTATTTATTTTTGTAATTTTATTTTTGTGGTTTAGGACAAAAACTGTAGTGGTAGTGTATTTCTCCTAGAGCCCTTTTGTGGGCTGCTATTTTCCACTGTGAAAATGAGGCAATTTTTTTTTTCCAACTACACAAGTGACGATAGTAGTGATCTGACAACAAACAAAAACTGTTTGTTGTAGCAATTTTTATGCATCTGGTACAGTGTACTATCACAAGATACCAGGTACATCAACAGATGGTAATATATATTCCCAAAAGCTTTGTAAAACCACTAAGTGGTTGGCAAGTGTGCTTCCCGAGATTCACAAAAGACATAATTGTGTAATACCGTATTTACTCAAATCTAAGCTGCACTTTTTTCCGGTTTTTGTAATCCAAAACACCACCTGCAGCTTAGAATCAGGTGCAAAGTAAGCGGAAGTTCTGAAAAATGTTGGTAGGTGCCGCCACAACTAACTTCTGCCGTCGAATATATGTAGCACTACACAGGCATGCTTTGCAGGCACAAAGATAAATACTGGCGCCAAAACCTCTGCGTCAGTAAACAAATTAAAAAAAAAAACGGTGGAGGGTGGTGGGGGGGGGGGGGGGGGGTGGAAGACGAGCTTTTTTCTCTGCCCCGAGTTTCGACCACTGCATTTTCATACTTTATCCAACAAAGTAAATACAAATTCCATATTCTTCATCTCTGAATGTTGCAGCCTTTCAATGTACTATGAAAATCCGACTGGAAGACTGTTTGGGATGTTTGTCAATATGGCCAAGTCTACGTTCTGAATTTTTGTCCTACCTCTGACAAGAGATGGTTGTTAATAGCTACTTTTATGAATTGTGAATCACATGCAGTATTCTCTTCACCATAGGAATAATACGAATGTAAACATTTTGCCATGTATTCCTACGTGATTCCTGCTATCTCATTTAAATCCTGTCTTCCTAATAAACTACGAAACTAGAGTGAGACAACAGCAAACGCGGAAGAATATATATATCATGTCATGTTTATATTCGTATTATTCCTATGCTGAATAGTGATACAGTCAGAAATGAAGCACGGCAACTGACTAGATTTTTAAACCTAAGATGGCTCTAATTTCTGTGCAGAATGTAATGCACTAAAGAGGCGTCTGCAAAAATTTTCAAACGGAGAAAATTTTTCGCTAAACTTTCGTTTGGAACATCTATCATATGCAGTCTATTATATGGTTCTTGTTGATCATTATCAAAGAAACCAGCAGTGTAAGTAACAACAAATAGCAGTCTCTTGCCATTGTCTCACTGATGAGACGATTCCTCTCTCTTTTTTTTTTTTTTTTTAATTGTAAGCGGCGGTAGCGTGCGCAAAAGCAAGCCATCCCGCGAGCGGCGACAGGCCGTAAACACGCATAATCAGAATGCGACAAACAATGCATGGCACAGTCCTATAATGCATTTTGAGCTTAGAGTGATGGAAACACCTATACATCTACATCTACATCTACATTGATACTCCGCAAGCCACCCAATGGTGTGTGGCAGAGGGCACTTTACGTGCCACTGCCATTACCTCCCTTTCCTGTTCCAGTCGCGTATGGTTCGCGGGAAGAACGACTGTCTGAAAGCCTCCGTGCGCGCTCTAATCTCTCTAATTTTACATTCGTGATCTCCTTGGGGGGTATAAGTAGGGGGAAGCAATATATTCGATACCTCATCCAGAAACACACCCTCTCGAAACCTGGCGAGCAAGCTACACCGCGATGCAGAGCGCCTCTCTTGCAGAGTCTGCCACTTGAGTTTATTAAACATCTCCGTAACGCTATCACGGTTACCAAATAAGCCTGTGACGAAATGCGCCGCTCTTCTTTGGATCTTCTCTATCTCCTCCGTCAGACCGATCTGGTACGGATCCCACACTGATGAGCAATACTCAAGTATAGGTTGAACGAGTGTTTTGTAAGCCACCTCCTTTGTTGATGGACTACATTTTCTAAGCACTCTCCCAATGAATCTCAACCTGGTACCCACCTTACCAACAATTAATTTTATATGATCATTCCACTTCAAATCGTTCCGCACGCATACTCCCAGATATTTTACAGAAGTAACTGCTGCCAGTGTTTGTTCCGCTATCATATAATCATACAATAAAGGATCCTTCTTTCTATATATTCACAATACATTACATTTGTAATGTAACAAAGAGAACGGCACTTATCAGATCAAAGAAAAATAAGCAATCAATTCAAACCAGACGAAGCACTTGAAAAAGACTCTCTAGTATAAATGCGGACGGAGAGCCTGACGCATAGCAATGACTACGTGGTAAAGCTTAACTGCTAAGTTTACCACACGCACCAAACTGCTGTAGCTGTATCGTCATTCATTCGACCTAAATGGACCAACTTTGTTTCGGTTTGGAGATGTGGTCTAAAACGTTTCTCCCCCTTGAATTTTGAGTCACAAATTTCAAGTGGGGCTTAGATTCGGGAAAAATTTTTTTCCTTGATTTCGAGTCTCATTTTTCAGGTGCGGCTTAGATTCCAGTGTGGCTTAGATTCGGGTAAATACAGTAAGTGTACTTCCCAAACCATTTTGAGAAACTATTTTGATGGAAAGCATATTTTCCAAGAGCCATTAAAACACTGTTATTTGGTGGGCTGTATACTTCTCACAGCCCTAAAAGCTATATTTCATAACAAAAAGAAAGTAAACTGGTGCAGCGGACTATCACTGGATGCCAGGAGCATGCAGAAGTGGTTCAATGTATTCCCATAAATGCAGTAAAGAAACACAGCTACTGCTAAGTATATCTCTCATGACCAGTAAAAGCCTTAAGTGACTCTTTGCAGCAGGTCGACAGACTGTACAGCCCACGTGAGTCACACTGTCCCATTAACGAATGGAGACACAATGCACTCTGCTAAAGTAAATGAGAGTGCAGGTTCGCTTTCACCTACATTACACAGTCAGTTGTACTTAGTGATTTCTGGTGGACAAAAGAATATTGAGAAAGGAGAAATGAAGGAAGATAAGTGTTTAATGTCCCATAAACACTGAGGTCTTTAGTGTCTGAGCACAAACTCTGATTGTTTCAAGGATGGGAAGGCTATTTATTGTGCCCTTTCAGAGAAACCATCTCGGCATTTGCCTGTACTGATTTAGAGAAAGCTCAGGAATCCCAAGTCTGGGTGGACTAGATGGAGCTGTAGAGAGCAAAAACTGTAGAGGAAAACAGAGATTGGAATACATCCAGCAGATAATTGAGGCTGTAGGTTGAAAGGGCTACTCTGAGATGAACAGGTTGCCACAGGAGAGTAATGCATGGACTTTAACTGTTAGTCGCCCTGAATGTGAGTCCAGTGAGCTCACCACTGTGCCACCTCGCTCGATATATTTTGAGAGAAGTTCCTGATTTTACCATTTCACAGGATGTGGGACGTGTACTTACCATCAACTGTATTTCTTTACTGTATTCCTGAGAACACATCATACGAGCTCTGTATGCACCTGGCACCTGATGTTAGTTTGCTGCACCAGCTGAACTTTCTGTCTGTTATGAAATGTAGCTTTTAATTGTCATTAAATGTCACTTGTTCCTTTCAGAAGCAGTTGCAAATATATGTGCCACCAAATAATGTTGTTTTGAAGGCCACTGGGAAGTATGCTTACTACCAAAGTAATTTTTCCATGATACAAGAAGAATATACTTACCACAAAATTAATTTCTTTTTTGGACTGCAGAAAAGATACTTACCACCAACTGACCATACTTACCACTAATTTAGTTGTTTTACTATGCTCTTGGGAAAATGTTGTACCTCCTCTGGACGTGGTTGACCTTTTGTGATAATATGCTAAACCACTGGTGCCTGTTTGTCATGACATCAGTGCTGTTGTCACTTGTTACAACAGAACACATTGTTTCATTCTGCAATATATGCTATTGTGACTTGCCTCAGCTCGTTTCTTTAAGTAGTGTTAAATGAAGTTTCTAGGATTGTAAAATAGATAGTCAAATAAAAACAGAAAATTCCTTTTTTTCACATGTAGTAGTAACTCATAACAGCTTACTAAAGACAGTGGGAAGTATACTTACTACTATAGTTTTTTGCTCCTAAATCACAAAAATAAAATAATCAAAAATTAAATTTAGTTGAAACTTCTAAAATGATACCAAAACAATTAACTTTACAGGGCTGCTACAAAAAATGTGCCCACAAATGGGTTAAAAACAAAGTTTGCAAGCTGTGGGGGCAGTGTGAAACTTTTTTAAGCACTGTATTTGAAAAATATTATTCATTTTGTTCCACTTCTAGAATGTTAGGTTTTGTGGATTTTTGCCTGTACATTAATGGGTGTGGATGCGTTCAGTGGAAGCAAGTGTGTCGTGAATGATTTTTCTCAGTAAATATGTCCTACTGACTTTGCAGTATATCTCCAATGTTCTGGATGCATCAAATGAAGTTTAAAAGACAGCTAAATGCTGTTGCTGGTATGTCTCTTCATGTAAATGTCAGAGTTACTATTATTATTCAATACAGAAAGGAAGATTACCAGCTTAGCAATTTGCTGAAAATGGGTTCAATAAAGGGAATATTACAATTAACATCCTGTTAACGACAAATTAATTAGAGATGGGAAGCAGCCCCAGATTGGAGAAGGAAATTGGACGGATAGCTGACTCCATAAAAATTAATACATTTCATACTGTGCTCGAGCACAGGCAATAAAAAACAGTGAGCAAACATGATGCGTGTACTTGTTGCCTCAGGGTCTCCTGCGAAACTGAGGTCCTTGAGTAAGCTACATCACACTGCTTCGTTGTGTACTTGTTGTCAAGCCAGTTTATGAAGTACACATCCCTCTTCATTTTTATATAACTTTGTTTTGAATGCACTGTACAAGAATATTGAATACCTTGAAAATTATCGAGTTCAGCCATCCATTCACATGTAATATTCCAACAGCTCCATCACCGATGAGAGCCTTCAGGGGTGTAAAACGAGTAAGTGAGAAGTGCCACTGAACTACTAACAAACATTTTCATCTACTACTAATCTGCTCACATTAATCATTATTCAAGGGGATCAGTTCTACATCATTTTATTTTTATAAATATACAGAGAAGCAACTACTTGAAAAAAGCCAATGCTCTGCTACTTAAACTGCCCTGCCACTATTTTGATTTAATACTGCATGCTAAATGGGCATTTAATTTTACACAGGACACTGTCATCTAAACTTATTCTGATAAATTCATATACTTCCTTCTTGTGCAATGCCCTTTATGCTGTCAATGCCACGTTGGGACCGGTACAGTAGTTTCTGTTCTGTGGAGGACCAACCGTACCTGCACATAGGCTATTATTATGATGTAATCACCGCTTCAAAAGGCATTCCTGTCTGCTCCTAGAGAATATGTTGCATGGCTAAATATGGTCTTCTGTTAGAAAGTGTTTGTGTGTTGTGTATTTGAGGTGGGACAGGTAGGTAAATTCACATATCCAGGTAAATTATTGGTGTACTGGCTAATAAAACATTTTTTACTTTAATTTTGAATATTTGGGGATTTCCCGACTGCTCCTAATGTCGGCTGGCAGATGTTAAAAGGGTGTTGCACCTGAATATAAAACAGTTTTCTTAACCCTAAGCTTCAATGCATATTCTCTATGGAAATTATTTATATTGTGATTGTTATGGTTGCAAACTTTGCAATTAATGCTAAATTCTCTCTTGTCCATTTCAGCAGCTCAAGGTCAGCATATCTTGCTGCTATGTGGAGGACCCAGGTCCAATTCGTGGTAATGCCTTTTTTTTTAAGGGGCGAAGCTACTCCACACCCACACTGACATGGTGACCATCACCAAAGTTCTACCATCACCTCCGTTTGCTTCGTTACAATTGAGAAGTGCACAGGATGTGGGGTCATGATGTTGTCCGTAGGATTACCCACTAATACAGGCACTTTGAGGCGACAGAAGTGGTCGAGAAGTGAGCAGAACGTAGCAGTTTTAAGGGCAGAGGGAGAAAAGTGCCGAGGCAAGCACCAAAGGAAAAGAACTTCTGCAATAGTCTGGACAGATAGTAAGAGCAGTAACAGTTTCTTTCTGTCTGCAAGGGTGAGGTTGTCGTTAGTTTTGGGTATCGTGCGATGCTCGATACCATTGTCGCAGCTTAAAACACTCTTTACGAGTGTCAGTCCTATTGAGGAGGGGTACTCCTGGGCTGTGCACCTCAGTGTCTCCTGGGCCACCTGCAGCATCTGTACTTGTAACATGCCAAGGTCGTTATACGAGTGGTCAATTGGCCATAAAGAGGTTTGGTTGGATATGTTTATGTTTAGTGTGCAATACTGCTTTCCCGTATTGCCAGTTGGTCAGCTAGATATTTGCAGCTGGCAATGCCATTTAGTTTTGCTGTAATGCAGGGATTCACCAGTGTTTATTTTGTCTGTGAGCTTGTGCTGTCCACAGGTGATTAATTGTCCCTAGATAGAAGTGTTTTTCAGCAGTTGTGTTTTCACCCGTGGTTGTGGTCGTAGTTTCCCAGGTTAAGAATGAAATAATTGTCAGAGTGTCTCAAGTTCCTTTACAGTCGTGTGGTGAGTTGTTTGAATATCTGTGTGTGAGTCTCAAGGCAGTATTCTCTGTGAAGATCGACAGTGTGTGTGGACTGTGGTGCACTTCGTTGTGTATCACCTGTAGGCGGCACAGGCGGTCAGAGCCACATAACCCCAGACTGCAGCTGCATGTATCATCATGGATCTAATCAGTATCATGTACACAGACCTCGATACCCTCCTATTCAGTGTGCTTTACCTGTTGAGCTTAGAGTAACACTGTTTGAGCCTTGCATTTGCTCAGTTGGCCAGACACTGAAGTATTTGACTTTCACACTGAAACGTATTGGGCGTGTGTGTAGTGTTATTTGTCTTCAGTCTTAATGTGGGGTCCTGCCCACTCATCTCATATAGGGTGCCTAAAGGATGCTGCATTCTCAAAATGCTATACAACAATTCAAGCAAACAACATTAATAGTTTTTATTACAAATAAGAAGTTTGACAATGCTTAACCTGGAATTTACAATGGTGTCGCAAGCAATAGGCGACATGCAGTATAAATCCGAGTCCTTTGCTATGTACAATGTTCGTGCAAGTTTGACACACAGTTTGTGGATCACTAATAACTGTTATTGTAGCATTCAGCGCTAGGCCTGTCCGTATACTGTCCTAATCCTGTCCAAATACTGAGTGGCCGAGGCTGGCAGGAGCGGCACTTATATTCTCTTTGTCTAGGGGCCTGCTCCCGTCGTGGTGTGGTCCTTGCCAGTGGGCTATTCGCTGACAGTGTGTTCACTGCCTTCTTAGCTCTTGCAATCTTAATTTTCATTCCAGAGCTTGTGGGTATGCCAGAACACTTGATGATTGTGCAGTTGTTATGGTTTGTCAGTGAACAGAACTGCTTCACACTTGTCAGCATTTGCTTTAACACACTGTCGTTCCAGCTAGGCAGTTTTGTTTGCAGTTGCAAATTATGCCTGATGGTTTCCAGTCTTGCACTAGGATGGTAATGTCATCTGCATGGATGGTTGCCATTGTGTTTTGTTCAGTTGGAAAGTCATTGACGTAGAGATTAAACAAGAGGGGCCCTTGGATGCTGCCTTGGGGTACTCCCACTTGTATACTGTGTTGTGTTGACTGTTTGCCCTGAACGTCGGTGTTGAAGCTTCTGTGGGTGAGATATGAGTGTGTAAGATGCATGAACTCGTTGGAGAGACTAGCAGTGCAGAGTTTGCGAATGAGACGATTGTGCCGTAGATGACTGAAGACCAAGAACAGCACTCCTGTAGCTTTGTTGGTGTTGGGGGTGTGTGTAATATGTTCTACTACACCGAGGAGTTGTTGTGTTGTGGAGTGGTGATTGCAGAATCCAAATTGCTCCAGTCTCAGCGAGTGATTGGTGTTGCAGTGCATAGTAAGATGTTTGAGAATCATCTTCTCAACAATCTTATTCAGGGAGCTCAGCAGGCTGATGGCTCCATAATTTTGTGGTAGGGAGTGGTATTTCCCTGGCTTCCTGAACATCAGGACAGGGAAGTGTTGATGTTTTAGAATGGTATTCGTCATATGTGTGAGATGCTCTATAGCTTTATTTGTGAACTCCTGGGTGACACGGTTTTGAAAGTGATTGGGATCAGGAGCTTTTCTAGCTGTTTTGTGCTTAATAACCTGTGTAATTTCATGTGTAGCAGTATGTATTGTTACATTGCACGTGGGCTGGGTTACAAGCCATGTAACCTCCTGGTTCATTTCAAGTAGCAGTGCTGGATTGGAAGGAGCCAGATTCAGTGTGAATGATGTTGCTAGTGTTCTGGTCATCAGCTCATGCTTCTCCTCCATGGAGTATGCTGGTCTGTAAGGCGGTGGTAAGGGCTTTGACAGCTTCAACAAGTTTCCTGCTTTGTGTAATTTTGGGAATTTGTGGGATATGACTTTTCAAGCATTTCCTTGAACAATGCCCAATTCACACGCCTGTAGCTCAGTATCCTGTGAGATTCATCATACTGCTGTGTTTCTTCCAAGTAAAGTATTACAGGTGTTTGGTGAGGCCAAATCATGTATAATTTCAATGTTGATTGTGACTATAATGCCAATCACATCTAATGTCTATCACATTTAGTCTCTGTTCCCCGTTTTAAGTGTCACCTCAGCTGGCACTAGTGTAATGTAGTTTGGGCGCAGTGCATGTTCGCATAGTTTTTTTGCTAATGGTGTTTGATCTTTGTTAGTTCCAAGCAGAGTGTTTAGCATTAAGATCACCAGTGGCTATTAGTCACTATGCTATGTTGAGTATTGTGCTGATATCGCTTGTTATGATATTACCAGATCAATTGTATATCGATATCAATGTAGTGTTCACTCAGTTGACTTGACCCTAACAGCTGTGGCTTCTAGTCTTGCAGGTTCAGGGATCTTAATATTTGTGTATTCTTTGTCTCAATATATGATGATTGCTGTTCCACCCACAGTTGTGCCTTCAGGTGGTCAGTACAGTAGATGTAATATCTTGGGAAGAGTAGTTGTTTGTGTGACTGGAGTTAAGCTTTGTTCATGAGAGCATTCCAGATTCCCTTCTCCTCCATAAATGCAGCTAGCTCTGCCCTTTTGTTGCCAATCCCATCTGCATTCCAGAATAGCATCTGAGTCAAAGTACTGTTGTTAGTGTTTTGTGGTGTATTATCTATGGAAGAGTGTGGGCGGTGTGGTGATAGCAGTTTGTATAGCAGCCATGCAATGGCTGGGTGTAGCCGTCATGAGTTTGTGCATGTGTTATGATGAAGAGCCTCAAGAGGATCTTAAGCCACGTGAGTGGGGAATAGTGTCTCCACTATGCCTCTGATTGTGGTGAGAATGTTTGTTATGTCAGCCAAAGTGTTGGCGGTGGTGTTGGTGGCTGGTGGTCCTTATGTTGGTGTACTGGATGGGCTGGCTTGTGTGTTATTCATGGTTCGTATTTCATCTGGGGTCACCTGTGTTATTGCTGTGGTGATGGGGGCAAGAGTGTGAGTTACGGTTACATTGTTCCTTTTAATGTGTTCCTATGTTTGTCTGGTCTGTTGTTGGTGTATTTGTTGTGGTGTGATAGTGTCCCCTCTTTTGTTTTTTGGGTACCTCTGTTTCATTTCGTGTGTTTGTGGTTGCCCTAGTTTGGGTGTGTCTTCTGTGATATCACGAGTGTCACAATCTGGCCTAGACAGAGTTGACTTGGTGTTGTCTGGGACCGGCAGTGTTGTCATCAGTACAGGGGCAGTTTCTAGCATTGCAGGTGTGGGTTGTGGTTCTGTTGTTGTGGGAGTGTGCCATGAGTTTGTGGAGCTCTGTGCATCCTCAGTTCATCCACTTCCACTGACAATGCCAGTAAAAGAGATTCCACACCTTACTGGTTGGGGGGTGGGGAGTGTCTTGGAGCTGTTCTGGTTACCACTTGTCTGTCTTTGGCACTTTTGCACCTTAGAGCTTCTTTGTATGCTGCACACCATCTGTAGTTTGCACATGGACCCCTCCACATTTGGTACATTTGATAGTTGTACCAAGTTTAAAGTGTCGTGCTACATGGTTACCAGTGCATTTGCAGCACTGTGTGCCAGTTCACATCGGGTGCCGCACGGCCAATCTGCTGGCAGTGGTGGCACTGTTGGGGGACACACGGAAGTGTGTATATTTCTACTACGACCATGTGAAGCAGGAGCATCTGCGTCAGAAAGTTGCAGGAGTAAGCTGTGTCGTCCAAATCCACTAAATAGTTTGGCTGCAGTCTGTGTGTCACGAATCCCAGAATTCATCTCATGCTCTCACAGTCCCAGCTGAGAGCTGTGATTATACCATGAAGAATGTCATTGAGGGTTGTGGTGTCAACTCCTTTCATGATGTACATTCGAGTTTTTCCCCCTTGGGTGCTATATTTATGATACTCAATTCCCCCAGCTTTGACGAATTTCAGGAGATTTGTGCAATCTGTTTTGTTGCATACATACAGTGATACATGGTCCCTTGTGAGTTTTGTGTTTGGTATATTGTGGGGAGTGACATTCTACAAATGTCTTTTTTAGCTTGCCGGGGCAAGTGTAATTGTGTATTATGACCAGTGGGAAGCCAGTCGGTGTAGTGTTCTGCGTAGCGGCTGGGTTAGTGTTGTGTAGTTGAGGTGCTGCAAAATTGTTTGTATGGGCGCTCATATTACCGATGCTCAGAACTGGTGTTGGTAAAAGCACGCTGCATTTGCCGTGTGAGTCAGTAGGCTCAGTTGTTCGTGTATGTTGCTGCTGATTCCATTTTGGACCCACCAGCTTCGAAGGTCCATCTTTGTTCCACGGAGCTGTCACTTCCAGCTCGAGGACTACTGCGGTGATATTGAGGGCCTCTCTAGTATATTCACTGGTGGTGTGACTGGTGTTGGTGTTGCTGTTGCTGTTGCGTTGCTTCCACCCGTCAGTTGGACAATGAGCTCATGCTGTCTCCGAGCCATTGCTTCTTGATTTGTGGCAGCAAAGTCCAGATTTAGCTGGTTCATCACTTACTGATAGGTGGCAAAGCAAGACAGAAACGTCAAAGGGAACAGATGGCACTCCTGCCTCTTGTGCTGCAGTCTTGCTACGGGTCGTTGGGTGGGATCTGCTCGGTGGATCTGCCGTCTCCCAGACATAAGGATACTTTTAAGGATAGAATGTGGATATGAGACAATTTTACTTTTTCGTCTGAAAAGACAATTTTGCTTTTTTAGTGTACATACAGAAGAGGGGAGTCCTTATGACTCACTTGTGCAAGATGCAATGCACAGTGCAAGAGAGCACGGGTGGTGGACAGCAGGCCTGTACTGGACAGTGTTGTCCAATGTGAACGTGCCCCGGACACTGAAATACCCTATTAAAGAAGGGGAGAGTCACACTGGGGAAGTTCCAACCACAGTTGCAGGAACTTTGAGCCAGAACTCTTGGCCACCTAGCACTGTCAAGTGTGTAGCAGCGTGTGCTTATTAGTGACACTCCAAAGAGTGTCCTGTGGCATCTACGCCAGTTTTAGCGTATATGTAACACAAATATCCTCTCGCAGCTACTGCAGGTACAGGGGGAAGGCAGCTGCTCAGCTGCGACTCACCCGTAGTACTGCCCGTAGTTTTCCTTGGTGGGAGGACTGGAACGAGGTGCACCAAGCCTTGTGATGCCCATTGAGGAACTGTTGGACTGAGGCGTAGTGACTCTGAGGTCAAGAAAGCTGGCAGTGACCAGAACAGGGTGTGCTGACTCACCCCCCCCCCCCCCCCACGATACTGATTTCAGTGATGCCATTGCAGAGGATTACACTGTGGTTGGTCATCTGGTTTTGATGTGGGCCAGAACATGAAGCTTTCCTTTGCCTTTTTTTGCTAAATTGACTCTTACTTCTTGGCACAAACACCTATACAGAGCAAATGTATTGGCACCCAGGGTTTGGTTATTTGGGGGGGGGGGGGGGGGGGGGTTGGGGGAGTGATGGTTTGTTATTGTTTCCACCCCCCTCACCCAGCTTCCCTCAAAAATGCAACTCGCTAGCAACCTCACTGTTAGCATACGACAGACATCTACAATTTTAATAACAATAATAAACACACAAAAATATATTAAATTATTCAATATAATAGTAACAATACAAATAGGTGGATCAAAGAAGGAAGAAAACATAGGACAAACAAAAGAACTTCAGAAAGTGTAGAAACTGACATGGACACACTATAATAAAAGAAACATTTCAGTACAAGGCAAACACATGCGCTACAATACAGTTATAGTATCAGAAGCACTCTTCGCATCAGAAATGACCACAATCTGAGGACCAGGCACCACAAAGCAGAAAGAATACAATGCAAAATCCTCAGAAAATTTTTTGGAGCAGTGTACAGAGATGGCATATGGATGAAGAGATCAACCAGAGAATTATAAGAACACAGAGGCAGACTCAGTCACAATCAGAAAACACCCACAAACATTCTGTGGACACATACACACAATGAACAGCAACAGATTCACAAAGGGATTTAGGATGTAGTAAATGCCTAAATCAAAAAAAACCAGTTGGTTTCAAGAAATAGAAGAAGGCTAAAACGAGCAGGAATCAGAATGGAAATGATGAATGAAAGAGACAAATTCAGAATCAAAATTATGAACATAAAACTTGAAGTAAAGGGAAGGAAGAAAACAGAGAAAATATGTACATATCAAAGGAAACAAGAACACAGTCAATGAATGAAACGATTTTGGGAAGAGAAAAGGGAGGAGGAAATAAGGAAAAATCTGAAGAATCACGTAACAACCAAGTTGAACTCTGTCAAAGTGTGTGCTCACCATCATCATTTCAATAAACATTATGACTGAACAGAGGTCTGCAAACACATGTGAATGAGGGGAATACTGTTTCTATCAATGATTTCCAACTGTGTTCGGGAAGTCATTCTTTCTGTTGTTGTTGTATCGGATCTGTTGTTGACACCTGGTATGTTCAACCCAGTGGTGTGCAGCTTTACCCGGCTGGAATGTTGTCAATCAGACCAAAAGCATGTCCTTGTGGGCAGACCCTAGCACGAGCAACTGAAAAGTGTCCTTTATTACATGTAGCTTGTCATTGCTGGAAGAACTTGGCATTTTTGACACACTTCTGTTTCCATGCTACCTCCTTCTCCAAAAGTTATGTGTGCATTTGGAAATTGGTGAAGTAAAAAATATAAAGACATCGTGTCGTTCTGCCACATCTGTCTGTAGTGTGCATTTTGGGGTGCGTGTACGATACAAGGCATTTAGGTATGGTGAGGTTACTTAGCCATTAGTGTTCACAATGGCTGGCATAAAGGAAACATGACAAGTATTACATTAGAAAGCAACAGCGATAGCTTTCCGACCGCATAAATTCTACTAGGCAGAGTCAGAAGCAGACACAGTGGCCTGTGCCAGATACGAGGGTTGGAAGTAGCTGAAATGTGAGTCGTGGGACAGAGAGAAAGAGAGAGAGAGAGAGAACACACAGACAGCACCATAAAGCATTCCCCATCTCTTTCTGCACGGAATGAACCACACTGCTGCCTTCTTAAGGGCACCCCAGTATAATATGTTGTTTGGGAAGTGGGTGGTAGTTATCATCATTGCAATGACCTCCCCTTATATCCACTCCTGCAAGATTGTGAAATCTACAGCCACTGAGGAGATTTATGTGAGATGTTCCTATCAACTTTGTGTAACATTCATATTGCACACTTCTGCAGACAAAACAGATTTTCGACATTAGCTTAGGAAAGAAAAGAATCATCACAGATCATTAAGGTCCAAAGAACTTGTCTTGAACACTGTAAGGGATCCGTGATCCCACAAACACAGATTCTAGTATCTGACGCCCAGGTCGATAGCGGACAGGAGTAGATTGTCGAGCGCTGCAGTAGGCAGTGAGACTAGTGCTGAGTGCGCAGTAGTATGGTAGAGTGTCGAGTGAGAAGTAGAGTGGGAAAGACGGCCAAGAATGGTGGTCTAGTGAGTTGTAAACGGTAAAATTCACTGGAGTATGACGAGTGAGCACGTCCCCCTGATCGTCGTGGGGTTGACTCTCACTAATGCCGATTCGCGAGTGATATGAAACAGAAAGTGACAAGTGCCAAATTACGTGTTTCGTGTCAACCGCGTCAGTCAGCAACAACCATGGATTGCAGTGAGGATTGTTGTGAATGTTAACCATCAGCATTGCCTGTGACAAAGTGCTGAAAATCAGCAATCAATAAAAAGAGATAACCACAATTAGACGTGTAAGGCAAAGGTAGCAACAGCCTCAGAATTTGTGTGTTAGTAGGAAATATATATCAGTTGTACATCGCAACCTTTGTGATACTTAATAATAGACAAACTTTCAATCATTAGCTATTCCGTCTCAGAACAGCCGCATTCGGTTGAAATACTCCCGAAACCACAGCAGAACAACGCAGAACAACCAATAGCCTTTCATCCAGTAAGCACACGGTCATATATCATAATAATTAACTGTTTTGTGGCTTTGGTAAATTACCCAAAATCCAGTAAAGGAATTAATCGGGGGTGTTTCAACACGAATGCTTAAAAATTCTTTTGTAGTTAACCTATTTTCAGATTATGAAGAGTTCTTTGTTACAGCTTGTATTTTTGTTCCAGGTGGCACTGAACTTGATGGCTGTAGTGATGTTGTGAAGGCACAAAGTCGGAAGTTGTTAAACCTTCAGAAACAAGATTTTCAAAAGTACTTCTTCTCAGATACCAATATTTCGCCCCTGTTTGTGTCGGATACACAGATGTCTCAGTTGTTGTCACATAATTTGAGTGTAGTGACTGAATCTAGAAAACAGTTTCTTTTGCTTCCCTGTACCCCAAGCATTATGTGCAATACAGGACTCCTAACAAGACAAACACACAGAGCACAGCCCTCTGTCTTCTCTTGCCGTTTCTGCAGTTTGGGAGCACAGTCCGGAAGTCTGACTCATGTTGACTGGACCGGCAGGGCGAAAATGGTCGACGTGGGTTCGAAGCTGGTGACAGAACGGACTGCTGCAGCACGAGCAAAGGTTTTTGTGGGACCCGAACTGATGAAACTCGTACGAGAAAATGGCCTGAAGAAAGGTGACGTACTTAGCATTGCTCGCCTAGCGGGAATTGTGGGGTCCAAGCAGACGTCCAGCCTTATCCCTCTGTGTCATAACATATCTTTATCCTCTGTGGCTGTGGACATTGAACTGGACTCTGCTCTCAACTGTGTGATTGTAACTGGCACGGCAAAGTGTAGAGGGCAGACGGGTGTGGAGATGGAAGCTCTCACTGCTGTATCGGTGTCTGCCTTAACAGTGTACGATATGTGCAAAGCTGTGAGTCATGACATTGTGATATCTGAAATAATGCTTCTGGCCAAAAGTGGGGGAACTAGAGGAGACTTCCACCGGACATGAGCATCTGTGTGGGGCAGTGAAATAAGTTAAGTATACCTGGTGTGATGTAGGCAAATTTCAAAGTCTGTTCATAGTTATCATAAATTATATACACATCGAATTGGCCTGAATATGAGTTTCACCTTTAATTTCGAAAAAGAGAGAAACTTAATTAAAAATAATTTGTCAAGTTGCCCATTTACGAAAGCTTTTCAAAATGTGATTTACCCTTAACCAGTTTTTTTGTAGTACACTGTAGATAAATTACACACAAAAACAAAGCTTTCAGTTGCAGTTTTCATGTAAGACACTCTTAACTTCACTAACATTCATTGTTTTGTCACTGTCAGTATTTTTGTCACTCTCCTCCCAAAGTACAGTCGCGTCGCTACAATCCCGGGCATTGCATGTGCAGCATTTCTTGAACCGTACCTTTAAAAAGCACATCTGTTAGATGAATAACTGTGAGTTTGAAATTTGCAACGTAACTGTACCGAATTCCAAATCTCTCTCTCTCTCTCTGTGCCCTCCCCCAGCTGTGTGGTAGTGTCCTCTGTGTTGCTCTATTGTCTCAATTTTTGATGGTCCCATGCTGTGAAAGTTGAGGTGAATTGTTCATTCTTAAATAAATAGTGTGTATCAGCTCTTTTCTCCTAGGATCAGGTTGTCATTGCTGTGTTCATTGATGTAAAATGACACTTTTTTAACAGTTCCTAAAAGGTGCACCACTTCATTGACACTTTTGCTCAGGTGTAGAGCATATTGGCCAGACTAATTTACATGTTTCAGCTTTACACTGTATGGTATCCTCTTTTTTAAAGGCCTATTATCTTTCTTGTGTGTGACTAGTCCAGAGATTGAAAATGTTTTATTTTGTAAGTTACCAATCCAGAACAGGTTTCTGTCAATTTAATTCTTCAGGTTTTTCCAGAAGTTTGCTGAAATTCCCGAGTTGTCCTTTGCACAGTCGGACATCATTGTCTTCCTCGCATATTTCGGTGACATTAGTTGTTGCTTTCACAAAGTGCTACTTGAGACTGACCGTCAGATGGAGCAGGTCTGTAATTTGTTCCCTCTGCCTTCGTGCTTCATCTGCAATCTGCTCTGACAGACATCATCCTCGGGTATCCGTGTTGCGTGATATTCTGAGTGTCATCTACACTCACGGGCACGATTCTTGTGTGTTATGTTTTCAGTCCAAGCTGGTTGGTAGAATTCTGTTTGCAGGCTGTCCCCGTTTGGGGACAAGGATTGGCAGGGCATGAAACCCTAATCTTTCATCTTTCAGTTAACTCAAATGTCTAGTGTCACTTTTTTCATGTACTGCAGTTACAAATATAAGAAAATACAAAATGAAAATTTCTCAACATAGTCATGTTTCTTTTCAGTATGTTTCTCAGATCAGTACACCGCAATGTAAATATTCCATTAAAAGAGTATATTTTTGATTGTTTCTTCAGTCAGAGATGCATTGCCTTTTTGACTTAACATCAATGTCAAATCATTGTCCCTCAAACAATCCTGCAGGGGTTTGACAATGTGAGACCATGGCTTTATGGAGCATCACCTAGAATTAGCTGCCGTCTTTTCTGACATGATTTTAAATCAATGCTATCATCACTGTTTCTTTTGCTTAGGGTTTTGAGTCTAGGAATGATGCAAACAATCAGCAGTTTATTTCTTTGTTATGTGATCTTTTTTCTTCTCCCTAGCCCCCTTTCTTCCTTCATTTGGTAGCCTTGAGCAAATTGAATATTCCTGCTTTTGTTTGTATTTATTAATCTGTTTGTGCCTCTAATTCTTAAAAGACTTCATTATGACACTAATAATCTGAAGCAGCAAATTTGGGGAAAAAGAGCTGCATCCATTTATGCTGTTGTAAAATGGAGGAATTGGTTGTAGTTGGAAAAAAAATCTGCCTTTTACAGCTGCTGATTTTTGTCATTTATTTTACGTAGCCCACCCATGATCTACAATCAGGTCTTCTTTTTTATGTTGTATTTTTTATGAGAATGTTGAAACGTAGATGATTGTTATGCATCTTTGCAGCACCTAAACTTGAATATTGTACTTAAAAATGTTATTTGTTGTCTTTTTTAAATTAAATTGTTATGTTAAAAAAGTGAATTAAATGATTGTTGCCTGTGACATAATTTTGTAGCAGCTAAAATTAAATGCTGGTCTTCAATATTTTAATTGTTATAGTTTGGGGTATGATTGTTGTAATTAGAAAATGAATATGTGCCTTGTGCACTATGTTGTTACAGTAATTTGGAGTTTATTTTGTACATCATCTGGTGTAAATTATAAGAATTTAAGCAAAAACTTCTGTCTCTCAACAGATTTCTTAATAACACTATTCCAGTAACTGGATATGCATATTGAAATATTTGTGTTGTATATTATATTCTATGACCTGTACCGAGGCAATATTTTGCGGTTGCAAATTTTCTTGACTATTATTAAGTGTGTGTGTGTGTGTGTGTGTGTGTGTGTGTGTGTGTGTGTGTGTGTTGCTTATGCCCTACATACGAGTCCTCCAAGGTTCTTATGATCTGACCAATGTACGACATGCCAAAATGCTACAGCTGCATGGGGAGATACAATTAAATCCCATCCCCCTCTCTCTCTCTCCCTCTCTCTCTGTCTCTCTCCCTCTCTCTCTCTCTCTCTCAAAGATCGGCAGGTTCAGGAATCTAACACAGAAAGAATTTAATCACAGTTTCTTTTTCATCTCTATCATACAATGTAGTCCAATTTTTTGCTAATACAGATATAACATTTTGTGATTTATGTTGTGTACTCTTCAAAAGATCTAATGATGTCCTCATTCCTTTCTTATAAACAAAACAAAAAGAAACTGACAATAATTGTCATTAAAGTAAAACACAGAACAGTGTCTCCATAGCATCAATGAGCACATCCTTTCAGCACCTTTGACCCAGGCAGTGAACACAGCAGCAGTCAGTCTATGACTTGCAGCAGGTGAATCCCAGTCAGCTGCATTGCTCATGCACCCCACGTAAATAATAATAAACAAAATCTAACAATACACATAACCAAGTCTTGATTTGTGACAGTATACCGCTGATGACGAAAAAAATTAGACCCAAAGATTTTGAGATGTGGTACAATAGAACTTTTGTTCTAGTTGAAGCGGTAAGACACAAATGTTGTATTCACACTTTTAAAAAGCTCAGAAAAGTGTTATAACTTTTTCAGAAGTCTAAATCAAACTATGGAAACTCTCGGTAGGAACTTAGAAATATAGGAAATGATAGAGTGCTACTTACCATAAATACATGTTAAGAAGTCTATTTTTTTTTTCTTTTAACAAATCTAGCACTGCATATTACTGCCAAATTAGTCATTACCTATGATTGCCCCAGTGCCAGAAGTATGTATAATAATGTCAAAACGTTTGTGACACTACACACTAGGACAAGCTCAAGTTTCAGATACACGTTGATTGCGTTCTGGATGATGCTATCTACATGTTCATCCACACTCTGCAAACCACTATGAAGAGTATGACAGAGGGTACATCTCACTGTACCAGATATTAAAGCTTGTTCATGTTTCAAGACCATTTAAATCTTTCTCTGCATGCTGTAATTAATCTAATATTGTCCTCACGGTCCCTATGGGAGCAATAGTTACAAGGTTGTAACATATTCTAGAGTCGTCTTTTGGTAAGCATACTTTCTTAGGATAGTGTACATCTTATCTTGAGGCATCTGCCAATTCAGTTATTTCAGCATCTCTGTGACACTCTCCTTTGGGTCAAACAAACCTGTGACCATTTGATCTGCCCTTCTCTGCATGCGTTCAAATCACCCATTAATCCATTTTGATATGGGTCCCACACATTTGAGCAATATTCTAGGATGGATTATACAAATGATTTGGAGAATGACTGCATTTCTATGGTATTCTACCAAAAAAAAATCTAAGTCTTTCGCCTGCCTTACCCCTGAGTGGGCCTATATGAATGTTCCATTTCATATCCCTACAAAGTGCTCCACCCAGGTAATTGTATGAATAGACTTAATCCAAGCAAGACACCCTGATACTGTAGTCATACCACACTGCGTTTTCTTCATTTTGCAAAATGCACGATTTTACATGTCTGAACATTTAAAAGAAAGTTTGAAATTATCAAGATCTGACGAATGTTTGTACAATTTCTTTCAGACTGTGCTTTATTCTAGATAAATGCACTATCTGTGAAAAGAGTGCTTTACTATTAATATTGTCTGCAAAGTCATTAATGTACATGAACATGAACAGGAATGGTCACAACATACCTCTCTATGACACATCTGAGGTTACTTCTACATCAGATGATGACTCCCCAGCCAAGATAACATGTAAGTCATTCCTACCAAAATATCCTCAATTCCAGTGACATATTTCACTCGATAACCCTCACAGTAGCAATTTTGATAATAAGCATCAATCTGGCACTAAGTCAAAAGCTGTTCAGAAATCGAGAAATACTGCCTGCACCAGTCGAGCCAGGAAGACGAAAGTTTGAAGGTCAGGTTGACAAAACAGATTTTTAATACTCTTGATAACAACCTTTAAGTTTCTGACGTAGTTCAGGGGAATGACAAAGGGATCTTTGACAGGCTGGATTAAATCTAGGCGGCGTCTCAGACCGACCAGAGTTACAACTTTAAAGGCTTCTACGCTGAGCAAATACAACGGGCTGTTGGAGGAAGAATGCAAAGGCAGCTTCTAGTAATGTGCAATTGCTATTCTGCATGGTCTTTAATGGCCATTATCAAATTTTAAAAAATTAAGAATAACAATAACACAGTACACAACAGGAAGGGTACAGCAGACTTTCCCTGATTGTTCCTTACATTATCTTTCCTTGATTTTTTTTTTTTAATGATAATGTTTCTAAGCCTTTCCTGGTTTCCATTGAAAGGTTTGGATTGTTTCAAAGATTAATTTACACATTTTTTAATATTTTAATGTATTCTAGGACAGGAACTCAAAGAGCACAAGTATAAAAAAACTGCATGTAGGACATTCATGTAAAGCTTCCCATTTTTAACTGCAAGGTAATGGCAATCTATTTTGTTACAAGAAAATGAATTGGGACTTAGTTCTCCAGAGCTGATACTATTATAAGGAGTTGTGATGGAAGAACATGAGTTCCAAACAATGGATGCCTTGGATCTGTTTGCTGCTGCTTCTTTTTAATCTCTGCTGCTAATCCCATGAGTGAAAGATCTCTACCAATGAAAAAGTAGATTTGAATGACATTAAGTTTCTTCTCTTGTCGATAGTTGTTTCTACTGAAGAGAAACGAGTCTGGTCATCTTTGTCCATTTGCAGTAATTCAAAGGTGTCGTAGCACCTGACATGTATGCTTGAAAATAACAAACGATCAAAAATGTAATTAACAGAAGTATTGACAGCAGTAAGCTGTATTTATCACATTCAAAAAGTTTGTAATAGCTGTGGACCCTTGTTTTATCATGTCATTCCATTTGTGCCAATGGCTAACAGAGTACCATTCACCATCATGTCAAGTGGCAATAACAGTTTGCTTGCATCATAAATATTGAGTGTCAAAAGATAATTCTAACAATATGAAATAGGACAGATTGCTACTCACCAGTTAGAGCAGGCAATGGGCAGCAGACAAGCATACTGAAAAAAAAGAAACTGTCAGATACTATATACTCAAAAAAACACTTAGGTACTGAAGGAATTATCGAAATACCAAATAGGGCTGAAATCAGTAAATGTGACATACATGTGAAGACAGAAAAATAATTACAGTTTCAGAAAAAACTGGATGATTTATTCAAGAGAAAGAACATCACAAATTGGATGAGATGGTCCACCTCTGGTCCTTATACAAGCTTGGCTCTGGCTGATAGAGTTGTTGGATGTCCAACAGAGGGACATCATGCCAAATTCTATTCAAATGTCACTGTAGATAGTCAAAATCCCGAGGTGGTCTAACGGCCCTGCCCATAATGCTCCTTACATTCTCAATTGGGGAGAGATCCAGCAACTTTGCTGGCCAAGGTAGGGTTTGGCAAGCATGAGGACAAGCTGTGTGCAGACAGGCATTATCTTGCTGAAATGTAAGCAATGTATGGCTTGCCAAGAAGGGAAACAAAATAGGATGTACAGTATTGTCAACAGACAACTATGCTGTAGGGGTGACATCCATGTCACCCTTACAGCATAGTTGTCTGTTGACCAAAAGTGATCTGTTACGAAAAGAAATCGCACCCCAGATCATCAGTCCTGGTAGTTGGACCGTATGGGATGTGGCATTCACGGTGGTATCCCACCGTCTGGGGCGTCTTCAGACGCATCTGTGATGATCATTGAGGCTCAGTTCATAGTGGGACTCATCACTGAAGCCAATTATATTCCAGTCAATGCAATTCCAGACCAGGGACGTGCCTGGGGACACACCAGATAGCAGTGCGATACCAACCCGGCTGCTGGCTGCCATACAGCCAAACGAGGACTGATGGTCTACTGTGGCATTTCTTTTCATAACAGGACCTCTTTGGTTGTCATCTGTGTCACCATTACAACACAGACATCTGTTGACGATATTATAAACCCCATTTTGTTTCTCGTCATGACAAGCCATCATTTGCTTACATTTCAGCAAGATAATGCCTGCCCACACGCAATTTGTCTTCATACTTGCCACACCTTATCTTCGCCAGCTAGGTCACGGGATCTCTCCCCAACTGAGTATGTCTGCGGCATTATGGGCAGGGCCACCCAACCAGCTCATGATTTAGACAATACAATGTGCCACTTGGATAGAATTTGGCTTGATGTCCCTCAGTAGGACATCCAACAAATCTATCAATGCCAAACTTGCTCAAGAGTCAGAGGTGGACCAACTTGCTCAATTTGTGAAGCTCTTTCTCTTGAATAAATCATTCAATTTTTCTGACATTGTAATTTTTATTTTATTTTATTTTATTTTTTTTTTTTTTTGTCTGTGCACGTACATCACATCTACATATTTCCATCCCACACAGATAATTCTTTCATGCTGCATAATGTTTATTTTCATCTTACGAGTGTAATCTAATGGACAGAGCCCACCTCAGCATAGGGAGTCTCTGCTGGTTGGGAGTGTGGAGGTGGAAAGACAGAGAGAAGTGTACTAGGGGGACGTAATAGTGTGTGAGGTTGGAATGGGAGCAGGGGAGGGCATTGAGGTGTGGGGCCACAGGAACGAAGCCTAGAAACTCTAGCTGCGACATATTCTTCACTCCTGTAAACCCCGTTACCTAAACCTTTGCTAGTCTCTCTGTCTCACATATCTAGGCCTTTACCTGCTCCCACCCCGGCCTCACACCACCACACCTGCTAGATGAGGACTGTCCCATACTTTCTAATATCTAAAAATCTTCCTTCAATGTGCCAGTCTGCCACTCAGTGTCTCCTCTAGGTGGGGAGCAGAAAGCTATCCTATTCCATATTATTGTTATTCCATCCCAGATATCCCAATGCTTAAAAATTAATTTTAGGCTTGCCGTAAAGTATTACACAAACACTAATTGGTTATTTTTTCTGATATTCAAATTATATTTTGCTCTCATTTCTGTCCCTTTATCTAATCAACTTTGCATTGTGACATTTCTGACGAAAGTACGAGTTATTCAGGAATTAGGTAAAAAGTAGTGAATTCTTCCTTTGAATCACTCTCACTTTGTCTCAGGCACGAGCAAATGTGTGTACCTGTATATGCATTTAGCTGTATCAAATTATCTTCCCCAACACACAAAATGGGGGTCATTATTCAATTTATCTTGAAAGTATGTGTGAAATGCACTTTCCACAAAAATGCTCAGATGCATAACTCTCAAAATATGTGTTTGAACAATAGGTCTGGAATTTTTAAAGACAAGGTGAAGAAACCATTGGATTGTATAATTTTTTTATTAATCACAAAGAAACAACATGATTCAAAGACATCAACAACAGCAATGGAAGTTCAAGTGAATTGTCTGCCTCCAATTCTGATCACAGAGAAACACTCCAATAGGAAAGAGGGCACAACATCCTGCTCCATTTTCAAAAGCTGCAATGTCAAATATTACAACCTGTAACAAAAAAAGGTCATGTGATAAATATTGTTTACATATCGATTACAGTAACAGAGGCATATATGGTCTAATAGGAAGGGTGAACACAAGGGCAGGACATGGGGAACAATGAACAGATGAGATGTGAAACCACGGTAAGTTAATAGTGGTGATAATGCCAGTTAATTACATGGGTGGGAAAAGCAACCACTCTTGCAACTCAGAGCTACTCTTGTTTCTGCAACTGATCTTCCGTTCCTTCATTGTTCCTATTTTTCTCATATTAATAATTCTAGTTATAGAAGGTTTTCTAACTAAAAGCTTATTAGCATTTTGTAATGAAACCGATAAACAATACAGTCTCATTCTCTAATGGAAGAACACAGTACATCGCGTTCGTAAATAACTTGATCCAACAAAACAGTGGACATTCATTACATGACATTTAATTTTAAGTATCAATACAAACACTTACATAAAACATTATTTACACTCAAAACCCATTATTCAAAACTGATGTCCATATGTGTAACTGTTTACAGTAGCAATTATTAATATAGTTACTATTGCTAGCTTTAATATGGATTGTTAAAAAGTTTAGAAATGTTAACTTAAAAATGAACTGTAAGCAAAATCTTTTCTGTTAAAAAGTTAATGTTGAAACCACTGGAGAAACATTATAATGTATTATTGTAGTCATCATGTACACTGAAAAAAAAAAAAAAAAATTGCATTACCAAAAAGTAATTAACGTAGAGTAATGAAATTTCAGGAACATATATGTCTAAGTAACTTATTTAAGTGATTAACATTGCAAGATCACAGGATAATATAAGTGCGAGATACACCATTGCAAATGTGATACACTAATGCATTGAAATCCAGTGTAACTGCCCGAATGTAAGCATGCAAACGTGCATGCATTGTGCTGGTTATGAGTTTGTGGGATGAAGTTCCACGCCTGTTTCACATTGTCATCAAAACAGGGATGGTTAATGCTGTTTTTGGGAGACACTGGAGTTGTTCGATGATGTCCCGTGTGCACTAAATTGGAGCCAGACCTGGTTATCAAACAGGTCAAGGCAACATGTTGACATACTGTAGAGTATACACCCATGCCTCCATCTTTGCTACCCTCCCTGTTTACCTCTACCCTGTTGCTTCATAACCTGGGTTGTGAGTAACTGAATCCACTTTCTCTTCTTCCCCTTCTTTCCCCTCTCTCCTCCCTGACGAAGGAACAAAGTTCCAAAAGCTAGGATACGTAAATTTTCTGTTATGTTTTGTGTATCTATTGGCTGTACTGGCCAACCCCTCTATCTCTTTGTTAGTATTTGTTTCACGTCTTTATATGAGATTTTCCATCATCACAATAATGTTAGTTTATAATTTACGGACAGCCTAATCCATTATTTCCTGTCAAGGTTTGAAACTTTAGAAAATCATAAATTTTGTCTTGGTAAAATAAAGGTGATTAGATGTTTCCCTTATGCACATGTAAAAGACTGTCAGTTCACATCTACGTTTATAATCTGCAATCCACCAGGAGGTGCATGGTACAGGGTAAGTCCCATTGTACCAGTTATCAGGGTTTCTTGCTGTTTCATTCATGTATGGAGCGTGGAAGAATGATTGTCTGAATTTGTCTGAATGCCTCTGTGTGAGCAGTAATCATTCTAATCTTATCTTCACGACCCCTGTGAGAGCAATATGTGGGGGCGGGTGGGGGGGGGGGGCGGGGGGGGGGGGGTTGTGGTATATCCCTAGAGTAATCATTTAAAGACAGTTCTTGAAACTTTGCTAATACACTTTCTTGGGATAGTTTACACCTGTCTTCAACAGTCTGCATTTCAGTTCCTTCAGTATCTCTGTGACACTCTCCCATGGATTAAGTAAACCTGTGACCATGCTGCGTTTCTTTGTATACATTCAATGTCTCCTGCTAGTCTCATCTGGTACAAGTCCCACACACTTTAGCAATAGTCTAGGGGGGGTGGGAGGGGGGGGGGGGGGGTCACACGAATGACTTGTAAGCATCTCTTTAGTAGACTGATTGCACTTCCCCATTATTATACCAATACACCAAGGTCTACAACCTGCTTTACCCACAACTGAACCTATGTGATCATGCCATTTCATATTCCTACAAAGTGTTACACACAGGTATTTGTACGAGTTGGCAGATTCCGACAGTGACTCACCAATATTATAGTCACAGGATACTAAGTTTATACATTTCTAAACATTCAGAGCAAGTTGCCAATCACTGCACCATGTTGAAATCTCATCACGATCTGACTGAATATTTATGCAGCTTCTCTGAAATAGCACTTCATTACAGATAGCTGCATCATCTGCAAAAATCCTGATTTACAGCAAGGTCATTAATGGACAAGAACTGCAAGGTCCCCAACACACTTCCCTGGGGCACACCTGAAGTTACTTCTACATCTGATGATGACTCTCCATCCAAGGTAACATGCTGTGTCCTTCTTATCAAAAAGTCCTCAATCCAGTCACGTATTTCACTTGATACCCCATATGATCGTACTTTTCACAGTAAGTGTAGGTGTGGAACAGAATCAAAAACTGTTAGGAAATCAAGAAACACAATCTACCTGTTGCCTTGATCCAACGCTTTCAGCAAGTTATGTGAGAAAAGTGAGAGTTGGATTTCATATCATCTATGTTTTTGAAAACCATGCTGGTTGATATTGAGAAGGTAGTTCCGTTCGAGATACCTCATTATGTTTGAGCTCAAAATATTTTCTAAGAATCTACAACAAATTGATGTCATGGCTACTGGATGGTAGTTTTGTCACTCCTACAACCCTTCTTGTAGACGGGTGTGATCTGTAACTTTTTCCAAAAACTAGGTAAGGTTTTTTGGATAGATTACAGTGAGAAGAGAGGATAACTCAGCCACAAATTCAATATAGAATCTGACTGTGATTCCATCGGGGTCTGGAGCTTTGTTTAATGATTTCAACTGTTTCTCAACACAACTGACACTAATACCTATTTCGTTCATTTTTTCAGTGTACGAGGATTGAATTGGGGCAGTTCTCCTGGGTTTTTATTTGCAAAGGAACATTTGAAAATCGAGTTCAGAATTTCAGCTTTTACTTTGCTACCCTCAATTTCAGTTCCTGTCTCACTTGCTAGGGACTGGACACTAACTTTTTTGCCACTAACAGCCCTTACATACGACCAGAATTTATTTGGATTTTGTGAAATGTCATTTGACAATATTCTGCTACAGTAGTCATTGAAGGCTTCATGCATTGCTCTCTTGACAGCCAAACATGTTTCATCCAGCGTCTCTCAATCTATAATCCTACACTTTGTTTTACACCTATTATGCAGTAATCTCTGTTCCTTTAGAAGTTTTCTTTACAGTGACTGTATACCACGGAGGTTCCATCCCATTATGAACTGTTCTACTAGGAACCTATCTACTCAGTGCGTGGTCAACTGTTCTTTTCAAGTAGAGGAAGAGCACCTCTACATGCTCCTGACCTGTGCTGAAAGTTTCAAGTTCCTCACTGAGATAAGATATTACTGATTTCTACTTAGTTAACTGAACGCATAATAAGAGGGAAACATTCCATGCAGGAAAATATATCTAAAAACAAAAATGATGTGACTTACCATACGAAAGCACTGGCAGGTCGATAGACACACAAACAAACACAATCATACACACAAAATTCTAGCTTTCGCAACCAACGGTTGCTTCATCAGGAAAGAGGGAAAGACGAAAGGATGTGGGTTTTAAGGGAGAGGGTAAGGAGTCATTCCAGTCCCGGGAGCGGAAAGACTTACCTTAGGGGGAAAAAAGAAAAGGTATACACTTGCACACACACCCATATCCAACCACACATACACAGACACAAGCAGACATTTGTAAAGGCAAAGTGATCCGGCAGAGATGTCAGTCGAGGCAGAAGTACAGAGGCAAAGATGTTGTTGAAAGACAGGTGAGCTATGAGCAGCGGCAACTTGAAATTAGCAGAGGTTGAGGCCTGGCGGATAACAAGAAGAGAGGATATACTGAAGGGCAAGTTCCCATCTCCGGAGTTCTGCCAACGCAGAAAATCTTTTTGGTTTCGATGCCTTTCGCGATTTTGGGTTCTCCATAGTTGACTCTGTCAATATTGTCTCTGACGCTATTCCTTATGCTCAACTGGATTCCTTGTCGACTACATTTTCGTCCCTTTTTTCTCCCGGTTTAGGCTGTGCGAACAACTTTGAAGCTCATATCATGCTCAAACCCACGGCTCGGCCTAAGTTTTTTCGGGCTCTGCCCATTCCTGTGGCCCTTCAAGATTGGGTAAAACGGGAGTTGGATCGTCTCACTGCGTCAGGGGTCTTACTTCCTGTCACTTCCAGTGAGTGGTCCTCTCCTGTTGTTGTAGTTGCTAAGGCCAATGGTGATATTTGTCTCTGTGGCGATTTCAAAGCCACTGTAAATGCTCAATGCCTCATTGACACTTACCCTATGCCCCGTCCTGAAGAACTGTTCACTAAACTCGCTGGAGGACAGTATTTTTCTAAAATTGACCTGTCAGAAGCTTATCATCAACTTCCTCTCGATGCTGCTTCCTGGCAGTTTCTGGTCCTTAACACGCCTTTCGGCCTCTATCAATACCAACGCTTGCCATTCGGGGTTGCTAGTGCCCCTGCTCTCTTTCAGCGATTCTTGGAACAATTATTGCTCCCTGTCCCTGGGTGTATCAATTACATGGACGACATTGTTGTCACTGCCTCCACCACTGACGAACATCTTCAAAATCTCTGCACACTTTTTAATGTCTTACAGACTGCCAGTCTTAAATGTAATCTTCAGAAATCACAATTTTTTCAGGCATCTATAACGTACTTTGGGTTCCAACTCTCTCGCGATGGTATTCAACTGTTTCAACACACTGTTGCTGTGATCGATGCCCTTCCTCGCCCTACATCTGTTAAGGAACTGCAGGCCTTCTTGGGGAAAATAGCATACTATCACAAGTTTTTACCATCTGCGGCGTCGGTGGCTCAGCCGTTGCATCCCCTGTTGCATAAAAACGTGCCTTTTCACTGGTCCGCGTCATGTGACGCGGCTTTCCAGAAATTAAAGACTATGCCTGGCTACTTATCGACCTGGCCAACATCTTGTTCTTGCCACAGATGCCTCTCAATACGGGGTCGGTGCAGTCCCTGCACACCATTTTTCTGACGGTTCAGAACAACCCATCGCTTATGCCTCCAAAACGCTCACGGATGCCCAACAAAGGTATTCCCAAATTGAGAAAGAAGCTTTGGCCATTATTTATGCTCTTCATAAGTTTGGTGTTTTTCTCTATGGCTCAAAATTTCATCTTGTTACGGATCACAAACCACTTGTTTCCTTGTTCCATCCATCAACGTCACTTCCCGACAAGGCTGCACACCACCTCCAGCGTTGGGCTCTTTACTTGTCCCGTTTCAATTATGAGATTCATTTCTGGCCAATGGCTCAACATGCGAAAGCTCATGCTTTGTCTCGCCTTCCCATGGGTCCTGATCAGGCATTCAATAGGGACGAACTTTGGTGTTTCCACCTGGATGTTGCCGAGCAGTGGGTTGTGGACGGGTTCCCCATCACTGCGGACAGGCTGGCAGCTGCTACGGGTTCTGACCCTACCCTCTCCCGGGTTTTATGCTGTATTCAGGAGGGTTGGCCAGATCGCCCGTCCGCTAAGACTTCTGATCCGTTGCGGAACTACTACACTTTGCGCTACCGCCTTACGGCTAGGGATGGTATTATCCTCCTCTCCACTGACAATGCTTCACCGCGTGTAGTGGTACCTGCATCTATGCGTGTTGCGGTCTTGCGCCTCCTTCACCAGGGGCACTGGGGTGTGTCTCGCACAAAATCTCTGGCGCACCGTCATGTGTACTGGCCTGGCGCTGACTCTGAAATTGCACACATGGTGGCTGCCTGCGGCCCTTGTGCGTCACAGGCCGCTGCCCCGAAGTCATCTTTGTCACCGTGGCCTTCGCCTGAGAAGCCCTGGGAGTGCATTCTTGCTGACTTTGCGGGACCTTTTTTAGGTACTTATTGGCTCCTTGTAATTGACGCCTACTCTAACTTTCCTTTCATTGTCCGTTGCACGTCACCTACCACCGCGGCAACCACCAGTGCTCTCACCCGCATTTTTTCTTTGGAAGGCCTCCCCTCTACTCTTGTTACTGATAATGGTCCGCAATTTGCCTCTTCCGACTTTGCAGATTTTTGTGCTCGTCACGGCGTTACTCATGTCACGGCCCCGCCGTTCCATCCACAATCCAACGGTGAGGCTGAACGGCTGGTCCGCACATTTAAGGCTCAGATGCGGAAACTTCTGACTTCTTCTGCTGATGATGATGCGCTTCTCCAGTTCCTGGCGTCTTACCGTTTCACCCCCATGGGCGATCACAGCCTGGCTGAGCTCTTACATGGCGACAGCCCCGCACGCTACTTCATCTTCTGCGGCCTCCCTCCTCATGGCCGCGGGTGCCTTCCCTTGGCCGGTTCACCGCCGCCGACCTCGTCTGGGTACGCGGATATGGCAGGCGGCCAAAAAGGAGCCCGGGCCGCATCTTACGACACCGTGGTAGACGCCTGTATAAGATCCAGATGGACACGGGTGTTGCAGTGCGTCATTCGGACCAGCTTCGGCCTCGGGTGCCAGCAACGCCTGTTCCGAATGCTGCCACACCACTTTTGGCTCTACCTGATGCCCGGGATCTTGGCATCTCTCAATACTCACAACGCAGCCCTCTCACCGTCATCGCGATGCCAGCACCAGAACGGACGCCATCAGGAGACGTGCCCATGCAGGAACCGGAGGATCATCCTCTGTCAGAGTACATTTACTCGCCTCCTCCTTCAATGGATGCCGACACATCACCCACGTCTCCTGTCATCTCGACCCGTTATCATCGGGGACACTTCCGTCCGTACGGGAAGCCTCCTCCTCGAGACTTTACATTAGCCATCTCCAGGACACCTCCATCAAGACCAGTGCAACAATTTCAAAGGGGGGAAAAATGTTGTGACTCGCCGATTATTCAAAGTGCTGCCGCGCAATTACACGCGTCCTCTACGTGCGGCGCTGTCTGCCAGCCATGCAGCAGCTGCGCCACCTAAGCGGCCAGCCGAGCAGCGGCCGCTAGACTGAGACTCAGTGTTGAATCGAATGCCGACTTGTACACAGGTCAACTTACTCAGTGACTTATATGTGTTGTTGTGTTGTTCCTAAATATATGTGTTAAACTTGAAGTTCTAACACTTCTCTTTGGCAGTAATCTTTTATACAATTCTATTCTACTAGAACGATCCTGCAGTTAATGAGGTCCCAAATGTTTCATTGTATCCTCAATTGACTGCTCTCTTTCTTGATTTTAGTTTCAATATTACATTTCTCCCCCCCCCCCCCCCTCTCCACCTCACCACCCTTACTCCATCATTTTCTATGCCGATCACTTCTGCTTTGCAGTCAATACTAGAGGCGAAACTGGTGACAGAAGACATGCAGAAAATGCAAGTCTTTATGTCTGTCAGTTTCAATATTTTACAATAAAATACGAGCCTAAAGTATGCTTTGTGAGAAAAAGCTATCAGAAACATAATAGTATGTAAAATAACTACCTCTATGTTATTTATATGAAATCAAATAACAACACCAAAACATTTGATGATGAGCACTGTAAACAGAAATTGTAAATGGAAACCACTGAAATTGTAAGGTACCAAAAATGTTGTCTTACACTTGGGACTAAGAGAACTATGTCTACTCTAAGTGACGTTAAAAGGGCAATATCACAGCCCTTGACAATTTGGTACCTCAAAGATTTCCAGTTCTTTGCCCACATTCTCTGCCAACTGAGAACATGAAGGGTGGATTTCACTTCATGGTCTTCTTTCCTGCATTTAGCTTCCAAACATCAACTCTCACATATAATTTCAAATCAACAGTACAGGATGTCAACAGCATAGAAACAAAACCAAATACACACAATTATAATGTTGTTTCCAGACTTAGGCCTGTAAGTTCAATATTATATTCTCTTACTTTTTTGTTCTTTTCGAGGGTTTTGAATGGATTTAAGAACACTAGAAACACACGATTCTATGCCTTTAGCAAACTCAAGTGGTCCACTTTTAACTAAATTTGAGTTTTCTTTTACACTGAATAAGATGCTGCACATTGTTCCCAATTTATTTCTTGGGTTGGTAATAAAATATTTAACCAATGGTGGTCCAAAATTTCTATACAGTTATTTTCTAGTTTCTGTTTTTAGGACTTTTCCAATTTAGGAACACAATAAGGATCTGTTGAACCACATGCTGAAAACTATAAATTTCTACATCAATTCTTTAAGTCTGAAGACAACATAACCATACCATTAAACAGAGACTCACATTACACAGGACTGAAAGAATATGCACATAAAAACACACATCACTAAAAATAAAAATAAAATTATATTTATACACAGGTACTACTCAGGACAGTAAAATGTTATCATAAATGAATCAACCAAAAAGAAGACATCAGGGGTAACATGAGAAACTAAAAAGGTTTTCAGCTAGTGAAGGAGGCAAGTTGAAAGTATATTTTACAACAACAAGCATTTTTGGTTACATTCAAAACATTAGTGGTACATTCAAAACATAAATAAATAATGAAGCTAGTTGTTTATCTCACCATTTTTTCAAGTTGTGTGAAAATTGCACAAAAGTAGGGAACACCATTTGTGCCGTAACAAAGAGCAGAACAGCATTAAATGAAATATAAAATAATCCATTCACTGTTCAATAAAAGATATTAGATATTTATGGCAACTGAGTTTAAATTCACACTAACCACAAAAGCAAATCAGAGTAGTTAGAAACAGGATAAGTTTAAGGAAGAAAAGTTGAAGTACAAGATGGAGGAAAGGAAACATGAACAAGCTTTAATATCTGGTACAGTGAGATGTACCCTCTGTCATACTCTTCATAGTGGTTTGCAGAGTGTGGATGAACATGTAGATAGCATCATCCAGAACGCAATCAACGTGTATCTGAAACTTGAGCTTCTCCTAGTGTGTAGTGTCACAAACGTTTTGACATTATTATACATACTTCTGCCACTGGGGCAATCATAGGTAATGACTAATTTGGCAGTAATATGCAGTGCTAGATTTGTTAAAAGAAAAAAAATAGACTTCTTAACATGTATTTATGGTAAGTAGCACTTTATCATTTCCTATATTTCTAAGTTCCTACCGAGAGTTTCCATAGTTTGATTTAGACTTCTGAAAAAGTTATAACACTTTTCTGAGCTTTTTAACAGTGTGAATACAACATTTGTATGTTACCGCTTCAACTAGAGCAAAAGTTCTATTCTATCACATCTCAAAATCTTTGGGTCTAATTTTTTTTGTCATCAGCGGTATACTGTCACAAATCAAGACTTGGTTATGTGTATTGTTAGATTTTGTTTATTATTATTTATGTGGGGTGTATGAGCAATGCAGCTGACTGGGATTCACCTGCTGCAAGTCATAGACTGACCGTTGCTGTGTTCACTGCCTGGGTCAAAGGTGCTGAAAGGATGTGCTCATTGATGCTATGGAGACACTGTTCTGTGTTTTATTTTAATGACAATTATTGTCAGTTTCTTCTTGTTTTGTTTATAAGAAAGGAATGAGGACATCATTAGATCTTTTGAAGAGTACACTACATAAATCACAAAATGTTATTTCTGTATTAGCAAAAAATTGGACTACATTGTATGATAGAGATGAAAAAGAAACCGTGATTAAATTCTTTCTGTGTTAGATTCCTGAACCTGCTGATCTTTGAGAGAGAGAGAGAGAGAGAGAGAGTGAGAGAGAGAGAGAGAGAGAGAGAGAGAGAGAGGGGGGGGGGGGGATGGGATTTAATTGTATCTCCCCATGCAGCCGTAGCATTTTGGCATGTCGTACATTGGTCAGATCATCAGTAGCTTGGAGGACTCGTATGTAGGGCATAAGCAACACACACACACACACACACACACACACACACTTAATAATAGTCAAGAAAATTTGCAACCGCAAAATATTGCCTCGGTACAGGTCATAGAATCTAATATACAACACAGATATTTCAATATGCATATCCAGTTACTGGAATAGTGTTATTAAGAAAGCTGTTGAGAGACAGAAGTTTTTGCTTAAATTCTTATAATTTACACCAGATGATATACAAAATAAACTCCAAATTACTGTAACAACATAGTGCACAAAGCACACATTCATTTTCTAATTACAACAATCATACCCCAAACTATAAAAATTAAAATATTGAAGACCAGCATCTAAGTTTAGCTGCTACAAAATTATGTCACAGGTAACAATTATTTAATTCACTTCTTAAACATAACAATTTAATTTAAAAAAGACAACAAATAACATTTTTAAGTACAATATTCAAGTTTAGGTGCTGCAAAGATGCATAACAATCATCTATGTTTCAACATTCTTATAAAAAATACAACATAAAAAGGAAGACCTGATTGTAGATCATGGGTGGGCTATGTAAAATAAATGACAAAAATCAGCAGCTGTAAAAGGCAGATTTTTTTCCAACGACAACCAATTCCTCCATTTTACAACAGCATAAATGAATGCAGCTCTTTTTCCCCCAAATTTGCTGCTTCAGATTATTAGTGTCATAATGAAGTCTTTTAAGAATTAGAGGCACAAACAGATTAATAAATACAAACAAAAGCAGGAATATTCAATTTGCTCGAGGCTACCAAATGAAAGAAGAAAGGGGGCTAGGGAGGAGAAAACAAGATCACGTAAGAAAGAAATAAACTGCTGATTGTTTGCATCATTCCTAGACTCAAAACCCTAAGCAAAAGAAACAGTGATTATAGCATTGATTTAAAATCATGTCAGAAAAGACGGCAGCTAATTCTAGGTGATCCTCCATAAAGCCATGGTCTCACGTTGTCAAACCCCTGCAGGATTGTTTGAGGGACAATGATTTGACATTGATTGTTAAGTCAAAAAGGCAATGCATCTTTGACTGAAGAAACAATCAAAAATATATTCTTTTAACGGAATATTTACATTGCAGTGTACTGATCTGAGAAACATACTGAAAAGAAACATGACTATGTTGAGAAATTTTCATTTTGTATTTTCTTATATTTGTAATCACAGTACATGAAAAAAGTGACACTCGACATTTGAGTTAACTGAAAGATGAAAGATTCGGGTTTCATGCCCTGCCGATCCTTGTCCCCAAACGGGGACAGCCCGCAAACAGAATTCTACCAACCAGCTTGGACTGAAAACATAACACACAAGAATCGTGCCCGTGAGTGTAGATGACACTCGGAATATCACGCAACACGGATACCCGAGGATGGTGTCTGTCAGAGCAGATTGCAGATGAAGCACGAAGGCAGAGGGAACAAATTACAGACCTGCTCCATCTGACGGTCAGTCTCAAGTAGCACTTTGTAAAAGCAACAACTAATGTCACCGAAATATGCGAGGAAGACAATGATGTCCAACTGTGCAAAGGACAACTCAGGAATTTCAGCAAACTTCTGGAAAAACCTGAAGAATTAAATTGACAGAAACCTGTTCTGGATTGGTAACTTACAAAATAAAACATTTTCAATCTCTGGACTAGTCACACACAAGAAAGATAACAGGCCTTTAAAAAAGAGGATACCATACAGTGTAAAGCTGAAACATGTAAATTAGTCTGGCCAATATGCTCTACACCTGAGCAAAAGTGTCAATGAAGTGGTGCACCTTTTAGGAACTGTTAAAAAAGTGTCATTTTACATCAATGAACACAGCAATGACAACCTGATCCTAGGAGAAAAGAGCTGATACACACTATTTATTTAAGAATGAACACTTCACCTCAACTTTTCACAGCACGGGACCATCAAAAATTGAAACAATAGAGCAACACAGAGGACACTACCACACAGCTGGGGGAGGGCACAGAGAGAGAGAGAGAGAGTTTAATGACCTACTTACTCACTTTTTACTGGCAACAAGATAAGAGTGCAGGTGGTGTCATATCAAAATTGTAGAGAACATGCACGAGAAAAAGTTTTAACAATAGCAAATTAACGTACTTGCTAGTGCTTATTTTTTTTTTTAAATATCTCTCTCAATCTGATCAGGTATTGGAAAAAGAAAGATAAATATTTTGAATTAAGACTTAAAACAGGATGGAAACGGGTACCATATTGGCCTGAATATAAGATACACCATTTCTACAAAAAATCTCCCATAAAAACTGGGACTTTTATGAATCATAGAAACCTCAACTGTAGTGCTTTTTCTTAAGTTTGAAATGAAACAAAAATATCACTACAGTTTGTAAATCAATTGTTGTGTATGAGGTAGCAATGCAAACATTCTCTTTGTTGCTATCCCATTTAGGTAGTGACTACAGAGGGATCCAGAAAAATGTAGACATTCTCTGATAGTTATTACCTTTGGAACAAAGTGTTATATGGCTGCAATTTTGAGTGGTAGCATAAACCACTGTTTTCCCAACAGATCTTGTCGTGTGGGTTTCCAGCAGATGACAATGCAGCACTGGATGAAGTACAACTATTGTTTGAGCAATGCAAGGCTGTACTGAAACAACAATTTATTGTATTTGGTATAAATTTTAAGCCGACAATGCTGTTTAAAATGTGCACAAGGAAAGGTCCTCTGAACAACAACATCAACCTCCAGGTTCCAGCACTGCTGTATTGCAACATTTTTCTAGATCATCTCAAAAATCTATGAAGCATTGTGTATGGGGAAGTGGGATAAGCTGATCAAGTGCATGATAAATTCTGAAGACTGCAAAGTGGAAAGTGTACATTCCAAGATTGTTTCACACTATGAATGAGGACAACTCGAATCGAAGGATGGAGCACTACGAGTGGTCTGAAGGCATGCTTCACGAAGATGAATGGTTTGCAGGGAAGGTTATCTGGCCTAATGAGGCACAATTCAACCTGAATGGTAATGTAAACTGTCATAGCTGCGTGTATTGGGCTGCTGAAAATCCTCATGTTCACATGGACAAACATGTTACTTCACTTGGTGTTAATGTGTGGTGTGGTCCGTCATAGTATTGTTTCTCTGACCCATTCTTCTTTGAAGGTACATAACTGGTGAGGTGTATCATATACTGCAAACATTGATTTTATTAGCCATCCAAGTGGTGTTTGGAAACAAAAGATTTTTACCTACAAGACTGTACTCTGCCTCACCACCACAGAGATATCAGATTCTACTTAGATGAAAATATACCTGGACGACAGATAAGTCGAAGAGGAACTGTCAAGTGCCCACCAAGTTCATGGGACCTTACAATTCTCGACTTCTACCAATGGGGGACCTCGACAAACAAAGTTTACCAACAGAACCCAGCTACACTGAATGAGATATGAGAAACCATCAAGACATCCTGTGCAGCTACCACACTGGCAACATTGACAGCTGTACTTCAGTCAACAATTCAGCAACATTGATGTTGCTTGGCTGCTAACAGGTGTCACTTTGAACACACAAAATGATCTTCCTCCCATGCAAGAATTTTGACACTATGCCATTTTGTTCCATCAATATTGACTATCAAAGAGAGTCTACATTTTTCTGGACCCCTCTGTATTACCATTCTCACAGTTTCACTATTTTAGACAATGGGACAGGCACAGTTTTTCTCTAACTAAAGAATATAATTTATTCTTCACCAATGAAGCACAACATTGAGAGAAAATTTTGGAATTCCGTACAGTTACGTTGCAAATTTCAAACTCACAGTTATTCATCTAACAGATGTGCTTTTTAAAGGTACGGTTCAAGAAATGCTGCACATGCAATGCCCGGGATTGTAGCGACGGCACTGTACTTTGGGAGGAGAGTGACAAAAATACTGACAGTGACAAAACAATGAATGTTAGTGAAGTTAAGAGTGTCTTACATGAAAACTGCAACTGAAAGCTTTGTTTTTGTGTGTAATTTATCTATAGTGTACTACAAAAAAACTGGTTAAGGGTAAATCACATTTTGAAAAGCTTTTGTAAATGGGCAACTTGACTAATTATTTTTAATTAAGTTTCTCTCTTTTTCGAAATTAAAGGTGCAACTCATATTCAGGCCAATTCGATGTGTATATAATTTATGATAACTATGAACAGACTTTGAAATTTGTCTACATCACACCAGGTATACTTAACTTATTTCACTGCCCCACACAGATGCTCATGTCCGGTGGAAGTCTCCTCTAGTTCCCCCACTTTTGGCCAGAAGCATTATTTCAGATATCACAATGTCATGACTCACAGCTTTGCACATATCGTACACTGTTAAGGCAGACACCGATACAGCAGCGAGAGCTTCCATCTCCATGCCCATCTGCCCTCTACACTTTGCCGTGCCAGTTATAATCACACAGTTGAGAGCAGAGTCCAGTTCAATGTCCACAGCCACAGAGGATAAAGATATGTTATGACACAGAGGGATAAGGCTGGACGTCTGCTTGGACCCCACAATTCCCGCCAGGCGAGCAACGCTAAGTACCTTCAGGCCATTTTCTCGTATGAGTTTCATCAGTTCGGGTCCCACAAAAACCTTTGCTCGTGCTGTAGCAGTCCGTTCTGTCACCAGCTTCGAACCCACGTTGACCATTTTCGCCCTGCCAGACCGGTCAACATGAGTCTGACTTTCGGACTGTGCTCCCAAACTGCAGAAACGGCAAGAGAAGACAGAGGGCTGTGCTCTGTGTGTTTGTTTTGTTAGGAGTCCTGCATTGCACATAATGCTTGGGGCACAGGGAAGCAAAAGAAACTGTTTTCTAGATTCAGTCACTACACTCAAATTACGTGACAACAACTGAGACGTCTGTGTATCCGACACAAACAGGGGCGAAATATTGGTATCTGAGAAGAAGTACTTTTGAAAATCTTGTTTCTGAAGGTTTAACAACTTCCAACTTTGTGCCTTCACGACATCACTACAGCCATCAAGTTCAGGGCCACCTGGAACAAAAATACAAGCTGTAACAAACAACTCTTCATAATCTGAAAATAGGTTAACTACAAAAGAATTTTTAAGCATTCGTGTTGAAACACCCCCGATTAATTCCTTTACTGGATTTTTGGTAATTTACCGAAGCCACCAAACAGTTAATTATTATGATATATGACCGTGTGCTTAATGGATGAAAGGCTATTGGTTGTTCTGCTGTGGTTTCAGGAGTATTTCAACCGAATGCGGCTGTTCTGGGACGGAATAGCTAATGATTGAAAGTTTGTCTATTGTTAAGAATCACAAAGGTTGTGATGTACAACTGATATATATTTCCTACTAACACACAAATTCTGAGGCAGTTGCTACCTTTGCCTTACACGTCTAATTGTGGTTATCTCTTTTTATTGATTGCTGATTTTCAGTACTTTGTCACACGCAATGCTGATGGTTAACATTCACAACAATCCTCACTGCAATCCATGGTTGTTGCTGGCCGACACGGTTGACGTGAAACACGTAATTCGGCACTTGTCACTTTCTGTTTCTTATCACTTGCGAATCGGCATTAGTGAGAGTCAACCCCACGACGATCAGGGGGACGTGCTCACTCGTCATACTCCAGTGAATTTTACCGTTTACAACTCACTCGACCACCATTCTTGCCCGTCTTTCCTACTCTACTGCTCACTTGACACTCTACCATACTACTGCGCACTCAGCACTAGTCTCACTGCCTACTGCAGCGCTCGACAATCTACTCCTGTCCGCTATCGACCTGGGCGTCAGATACTAGCATCTTTGTTTGTGGGATCACGGATCCCTTACAGTGTTCAAGACAAGTTCTTTGAACCTTAATGATCTGTTATGATTCTTTTCTTTCCTAAGCTAAGGTCAAAAATCTGTTTTGTCTGCAGAAGTGTGCAATATGAATATTACACAAAGTTGATAGGAACATCTCACATAAATCTCCTCAATGGCTGTAGATTTCACAATCTTGCAGGAGTGGATATAAGGGGAGGTCGTGGCAATGGTGAAAACTACCACCCACTTCCCAAACAACATATTATACTGGGGTGCACTTAAGAAGGCAGCAGTGTGGTGCATTCTGTGCAGAAAGAGATGGGGAATGCTTTATGGTGCTGTCTGTGTGTTCTCTCTCTCTCTCTTTCTCTTTGTCCCACGACTCACATTTCAGCCACTTCCAACCCTCGTATCTGGCACAGGCCACTGTGTCTGCTTCTGACTCTGCCTAGTAGAATTTATGCGGTCGGAAAGCTATCGCTGTTGCTTTCTAATGTAATACTTGTCATGTTTCCTTTATGCCAGCCATTGTGAACATTAATGGCTAAGTAACCTCATCATACCTAAATGCCTTGTATCGTACACGCACCCCAAAATGCACACTACAGACAGATGTGGCAGAATGACACGATGTCTTTATATTTCATACTTCACCAATTTCCAAATGCACACATAACTTTTGGAGAAGGAGGTAGCATGGAAACAGAAGTGTGTCAAAAATGCCAAGTTCTTCCAGCAATGACAAGCTACATTTAATAAAGGACACTTTTCAGTTGCTCGTGCTAGGGTCTGCCCACAAGGACATGCTTTTGGTCTGATTGACAACATTCCAGCCGGGTAAAGCTGCACACCACTGGGTTGAACATACCAGCTGTCAACAGATCCGATACAACAACAACAGAAAGAATGACTTCCCGAACACAGTTGGAAATCACTGATAGAAACAGTATTCCCCTCATTCACATGTGTTTGCAGACCTCTGTTCAGTCATAATGTTTATTGAAATAATGATGGTGAGCACACACTCTGACAGAGTTCAACTTCGTTGTTACATGGTTGTTCAGCTTTTTCCTTCTTTCCTCCTCCCTTTTCCCTTCCCAAAATCTTTTCATTCTTTGACTGTGTTCCTGTTTCCTTTGATATGTACATATTTTCTCTGTTTTCTTCCTTCCCTTTACTTCAAGTTTTATGTTCATAATTTTGATTCTGAATTTGTCTCTTTCATTCATCATTTCCATTCTGATTCCTGCTCGTTTTGGCATTCTTCTATCTCTTTAAACCAACTGGTTTTTTTGATTAAGGCGTTTACTACATCCTAAATCCCTTTGTGAATCTGTCGCTGTTCATTGTGTGTATGTGTCCACAGAATGTTAGTCGGTGTTTTCTGATTGTGACTGAATCTGCCTCTGTGTTCTTATAATTCTCTGGTTGATCTCTTCATCCATATGCCATCTCTGTGCACTGCTCCAAAAAATTTTCTGAGGATTTTGCATTGTATTCTTTCTGCTTTGTGGTGCCTGGTCCACAGATTGTGGTCATTTCTGATGCGAAGAGTGCTTCTGATACTATAACTGTATTATAGCGCATGTGTTTGCCTTGTACTGAAATGTTTCTTTTATTACAGTGTGTCCATGTCAGTTTGTACACTTTATGAAGTTCTTTTGTTTGTTCTATGTTTTCTTCCTTCTTTGATACACCTATTTGTATTGTTACTATTATATTGAATAATTTAATATATTTTTGTGTGTTTATTATTGTTATTAAAACTGTAGATGTCTGTCGTATGCTAACAGCGAGGTTGCTAGCGAGTTGCATTTTTGAGGGAAGCTGGGTGAGGGGGGTGGAAACAATAACAAACTGTCACTCCCCCCCCAAATAACCCAACCCTGGATGCCAATACATTTGCTCTGTATAGGTGTTTGTGTCCAGAAGTATGAGTCAATTTAGCAAAAAAAAGCAAAGGAAAGCTTCATGTTCTGGCCCACATAAAAACCAGATGACCAACCACAGTGTAATCCTCTGCAATGGCATCACTGAAAGCAGTATGGTGGGAGGGGGAGGGGGGGGGGAGTCAGCACACCCTGTTCTGGTCACTGCCAGCTTTCTTGACCTCAGAGTCACTACGTCTCACTCCAACAGTTCCTCAATGGGCATCACAAGGCTTGGTGCACCTCGTTCCAGTCCTCACACCAAGGAAAACCTCGGGCAGTACTACGGGTGAGTCGCAGCTGAGCAGCTGCCTTCCCCCTGTACCTGCAGTAGCTGCGAGAGGATATTTGTGTTACACATACGCTAAAACTGGTGTAGATGCCACAGGACACTCTTTGGAGTGTCACCTACAAGCACACGCTGCTACACACTTGACAGTGCTAGGTGGCCATGAGTTCTGGCTCAAAGTTCCTGCAACTGTGGTTGGAACTTCCCCAGTGTGACTCTCCCCTTCTTTAATAGGGTATTTCAGTGTCCGGGGCACGTTCACATTGGACAACACTGTCCAGTACAGGCTGCTGTCTTCCACCCGTGCTCTCTTGCACTGAGCATTGCATCTTGCACAAGTGAGTCATAAGGACTCCCCTCTTCTGTATGTACACTAAAAAAGCAAAATTGTCTTTTCAGACGAAAAAGTAAAATTGTCTCATATCCACATTCTATCCTTAAAAGTATCCTTATGTCTGGGAGACGCAGATCCACCAAGCAGATCCCACCCGACGACCCGTAGCAAGACTGCAGCACAAGAGGCAGGAGTGCCATCTGTTCCCTTTGACGTTTCTGTCTTGCTTTGCCACCTATCAGTAAGTGACGAACCAGCTAAATCTGGACTTTGCTGCCACAAATCAAGAAGCAATGGCTCGGAGACAGCATGAGCTCATTGTCCAACTGACGAGTGGAAGCAACGCAACAGCAACAGCAACACCAACACCAGTCACACCACCAGTGAATATACTAGAGAGGCCCTCAATACCACCGCAGTAGTCCTCGAGCTGGAAGTGACAGCTCCGTGGAACAAAGATGGACCTTCGAAGCTGGTGGGTCCAAAATGCAATCAGCAGCAACATACACGAACAACTGAGCCTACTGACTCACACGGCAAATGCAGCGTGCTTTTACCAACACCAGTTCTGAGCATCGGTAATATGAGGGACCATACAAACAATTCTGCAGCACCTCAACTACACAACACTACCCCAGCCGCTACGCAGAACACTACACCGACTGGCTTCCCACTGGTCATAATACACAATTACACTTGCCCCGGCAAGCTAAAAAAGACATTTGTAGAATGTCACTCCCCACAATATACCAAACACAAAACTCACAAGGGACCATGTATCACTGTATGTATGCAACAAAACAGATTGCACAAATCTCCTGAAAATCGTCAAAGCTGGGGGAATTGAGTATCATAAATATAACACCCAAGGGGGGAAAACTCGAATGTACATCGTGAAAGGAGTTGACACCACAACCCTCAATGACATTCTTCATGGTATAATCACAGCTCTCAGCTGGGACTGTGAGAGCATGAGATGAATTCTTGGATTCGTGACACACAGATTGCAGCCAAACTATTTAGTGGAGTTCGATGACACAGCTTACTCCTGCAACTTTCTGACGCAGATGCTCCTGCTTCACATGGTCGTAGTAGAAATATACACACTTCCGTGTGTCCCCCAACAGTGCCACCACTGCCAGCAGTTTGGCCATGCGGCACCCGATGTGATCTGGCACACGGTGCCGCAAATGCACTGGTAACCGTGTAGCACGACACTTTAAACTTGGTACAACTATCAAATGTACCAAATGTGGAGGGGTCCATGTGCAAACTACAGATGGTGTGCAGCATACAAAGAAGCTCTAAGGTGCAAAAGTGCCAAAGACAGACAAGTGGTAACCAGAACAGCTCCAAGACACTCCCCACCCCCCAACCAGTAAGGTGTGGAATCTCTTTTACTGGCATTGTCAGTGGAAGTGGATGAACTGAGGATGCACAGAGCTCCACAAACTCACGGCACACTCCCACAACAACAGAACCACAACCCACACCCGCAATGCTAGAAACTGCCCCTGTACTGATGACAACACTGCCGGTCCTAGACAACACCAAGTCAACTCTGTCTAGGCCAGATTGTGACACTTGTGATATCACAGAAGACACACCCAAACTAGGGCAACCACAAACACACGAAATAAAACAGAGGTACCCAAAAAACAAAAGAGGGGACACTATCACACCACAACAAATACACCAACAACAGACCAGACAAACATAGGAACACATTAAAAGGAACAATGTAACCGTAACTCACACTCTTGCCCCCCTCACCGCAGCAATAACACAGGTGACCCCAGATGAAATACGAACCATGAATAACACACAAGCCAGCCCATCCAGTACACCAACATAAGGACCACCAGCCACCAACACCACCGCCAGCACCTTGGCTGACATAACAAACATTCTCACCACAAACAGAGGCATAGTGGAGACACTATACCCCACTCACATGGCTTAAGATCCTCTTGAGGCTCTTCATCGTAACACATGCACAAACTCATGACGGCTACACACAGCCAGTGCATGGCTGCTATACAAACTGCTATCACCACACTGCCCATACACTTCCATAGATAATACACCACAAAACACAAACAACAGTACTTTGACCTAGATGCTATTCTGGAATGCAGATGGGATTGGCAACAAAAGGGCAGAGCTAGCTGCATTTATGGAGGAGAAGGGAATCTGGAATGCTCTCATGAACGAAGCTGAGCTCCAGTCACACAAACAACTACTCTTCTCAAGATATTACATCTACTGTACTGACCACCTGAAGGCACAACTGTGGGTGGAACAGCAATCATCATATATTGAGACAAAGAATACACAAATATTAAGATCCCTGAACCTGAAAGACTAGAAGCCACAGCTGTTAGGGTCAAGTCAATTGAGTGAACACTACATTGATATCGATATACAATTGATCTGGTAATATCATAACAAGCGATATCAGCACAATACTCAACATAGTATAGTGACTAATAGCCACTGGTGATGTTAATGCTAAACACTCTGCTTGGAACTAACAAAGATCAAACACCAATAGCAAAAAAACTATGCGAACATGCACTGCGCCCAAACTACATTACACTAGTGCCAGCTGAGGTGACACTTAAAACAGGGAACAGAGACTAAATGTGATAGACATTAGATGTGATAGGCATTATAGTCACAATCAACATTGAAATTGTACATGATTTGGCCTCATCAAACACCTGTAATACTTTACTCGCAAGAAACACAGCAGTATGATGAATCTCACAGGATACTGAGCTACAAGCGTGTGAATTGGGCATTGTTCAAGGAAATGCTTGAAAAGTCGTATCCCACTAATTCCCAAAATTACACAAAGCAGGAATCTTGTTGAAGCTGTCAAAGCCCTTACCACCGCAGTTCAGGATGCAATAGCAGGTACCATTACAGTACTTATACCACAAGAATGCTCAATGGCCCTGCTCCCAGAAATACAGGGGCCAATGTCAATGAGAGATCATCTCGGGAGATACTGGATGTACAAACAGCATATTAGCATTCTCCAGGGGATCATACAGGCTAAATTAAAATTTTAAAACCACAAACTGGGACAATAGACTCGCAGGGCTGCACACCACATGACCTGGAGTGTGGCAAATAGCTGTCCACTCCACCAAGAAGAAATACTACACACCAAGTTTACAAATACCTTACAGACCAGCATACTCCATGGAGGGGAAGCATGAGCTGATGACCAGAACACTAGCAACATCATTCACACTGAATCTGGCTCCTTCCAATCCAGCACTGCCACTTGAAATGGACCAGGAGGTTACATGGCCTGTAACCCAGCCCAAGTGCAATGTAACAATACATACTGCTACACATGAAATTACACAGGTTATTAAGCACAAAACAACTAGAAAAGCTCCTGGTCCCATTCACTTTCAAAACCATGTCACCCAGGAGTTCACGAATAAAGCTATAGAGCATCTCGCACATATGATGAATACCATTCTACAACATCAACACTTCCCTGTCCTGATGTTCAGGAAGCCAGGGAAATACCACTCCCTACCACAAAATTATGGAGCCATCAGCCTGCTGAGCTCCCTAAATAAGATTGTTGAGAAGATGATTCTCAAACATCTTACTATGCACTGCAACACCAATGACTCGCTGAGACTGGAGCAATTTGGATTCAGCAATCACCACTCCACAACACAACAACTCCTCGGTGTAGTAGAACATATTACACACACCCCCAACACCAACAAAGCTACAGGAGTGCTGTTCCTGGTCTTCAGTCATCTACGGCACAATCGTCTCATTCGCAAACTCTGCACTGCTAGTCTCTCCGACGAGCTCGTACACCTTACACACTCATATCTCACTCACAGAAGCTTCAACACCGACATTCAGGGCAAACAGTCAACACAACACAGTATACAAGTGAGAGTACTCCAAGGCAGCATCCAAGGGCCCCTCTTGTCTAATCTCTACGTCAATGACTTTCCAACTGAACAAAACACAATGGCAACCATCTACGCAGATGACACTACCATCCTAGTGCAAGACTGGAAACCATCAGGCATAATTCGCAACTGCAAACAAAACTGCCTAGCTGGAACGACAGTGTGTTAAAGCAAATGCTGACAAGTGTGAAGCAGTTCTGTTCACTGACAAACCATAACAACTGCACAATCATTAAGTGTTCTGGCATACCCACAAGCACTGGAATGAAAATTAAGATCGCAAGAGCAAAGAAGGCAGTGAACACACCGTCAGCGAATAGCCCACTGGCAAGGACCACACCACAATGGGAGCAGGCCCCTAGACAAAGAGAATACAAGTGCCACTCCTGCCAGCCTCGGCCACTCAGTATTTGGACAGGATTAGGACAGTATACGGACAGGCCTAGCGCAGAATGCTACAATAACAGTTATTAGTGATCCACAAGCTGTGTGTCAAACTTGCACGAACATTGTATATAGCAAAGGACTCGGATTTATACTGCATGTCGCCTGTTGCTTGCGACACCATTGTAAATTCCAGGTCAAGCATTGTCAAGCTTCTTATTTGTAATAAAAACTATTAATGTTGTTTGCTTGAATTGTTGTATAGCATTTTGAGAATGCAGCATCCTTTAGGCACCCTATATGAGATGAGTGGGTAGGACCCCACATTAAGACTGCAGACAAATAACACTACACACACGCCCAATATGTTTCAGTGTAAAAGTCAAATACTTCAGTGACAGGCCAACTGAGCAAATGCAAGGCTCAAACAGTGTTACTCTAAGCTCAACAGGTAAAGCACACTGAATAGGAGGATATCGAGGTCCGTGTACATGATACTGATTAGACCCATGATGATACATGCAGCTGCAGTCTGGGGTTACGTGGCTCTGACCGCCTGTGCCGCCTACAGGTGATACACAACGAAGTGCACCACAGTCCACACACACTGTCGACCTTCACAGAGAATACTGCCTTGAGACTCACACACAGATATTCAAAAAACAACCACACTACTGTACAGGAACTTGAGACACTCTGACAATCACTTCATTCTTAACCTGGGAAACTACGACCACAACCACGGGTGAAAACACAACTGCTGAAAAACACTTCTATCTAGGGACAATTAATCACCTGTGGACAGCACAAGCTCACAGACAAAATAAACACTGGTGAATCCCTGCATTACAGCAAAACTAAATGGCATTGCCAGCTGCAAATATCTAGCTGACCAACTGGCAATACGGGAAAGCAGTATTGCACACTAAACATAAACATATCCAACCAAACCTCTTTATGGCCAATTGACCACTCGTATAATGACCTTGGCATGTTACAAGTACAGATGCTGCAGGTGGCCCAGGAGAAACTCAGGTGCACAGCCCAGGAGTACCCCTCCTCAATAGGACTGACACCCGTAAAGAGCTTAGGGCTAAGAAAACTGTTTTATATTCAGGTGCAACACCCTTTTAACATCTCCCAGCCGAAATTAGGAGCAATCTGGAAATCCCCAAATATTCAAATATAAAGTAAAAAATGTTTTATTAGCCAGTCCACCAATAATTTACCTGGATATGTGAATTTACCTACCTGTCCCACCTCAGATACACAACGCACAAACACTTTCTAACAGAAAACCATATTTAGCCATGCAACATATTCTCTAGGAGCAGACAGGAATGGTAGATGGTTTACTCCACAGAGGGAAGCTGGCAGCAGCTTTGGAATGCCCTTTGAAGTGGTGATTCCATCATAATAATAGCCTATGTGCAGGTACGGTTGGTTCTCCACGGAACAGAAACTACTGTACTGGTCCCAACGTGGCATTGACAGCATAAAGGACATTGCACAGGAAGGAAGTATATGAATTTATCAGAATAAGTTTAGATGACAGTGTCCTGTGTAGAATTAAATGCCCATTTAGCATGAAGTATTAAATCAAAATAGTGGCAGAGCAGTTTAAGTAGCAGAGCATTGGCTTTTTTCAAGTAGTTGCTTCTCTGTATATTTATAAAAATAAAATGATGTAGAACTGATCCCCTTGAATAATGATTAATGTGAGCAGATTAGTAGTAGATGAAAATGGTTGTTAGTAGTTCAGTGGCACTTCTCACTTACTCGTTTTACACCCCTGAAGGCTCTCATCGGTGATGGAGCTGTTGGAATATTACATGTGAATGAATGGCTGAACTCGATAATTTTCAAGGTATTCAATATTCTTGTACAGTGCATTCAAAACAAAGTTATATAAAAATGAAGAGGGATGTGTACTTCATAAACTGGCTTGACAACAAGTACACAACGAAGCAGTGTGATGTAGCTTACTCAAGCACCTCAGTTTCGCAGGAGACCCTGAGGCAACAAGTACACGCATCATGTTTGCTCACTGTTTTTTATTGCCTGTGCTCAAGCACAGTATGAAATGTATTAATTTCCTTCTCCAATCTGTGGCTGCTTCCCATCTCTAATTAATTTGTCGTTAACAGGATGTTAATTGTAATATTCCCTTTAATGAACTCATTTTCAGCAAATTGCTAAGCTGGTAATCTTCCTTTTTGTATTGAATAATAATAGTAACTCTGACATTTACATGAAGAGGCATACCAGCAGCAGCAGTTAGCTGTCTTTTAAACTTCATTTGATGCATCCAGAACATTGGAGATATACTGCAACGTCAGTAGGACATATTTACTGAGAAAAATCATACACGACACACTTGCCTCCACTGAACGCATCCACACCCATTAATGTACAGGCAAAAATCCACAAAACCTAACATTCTAGAAGTGGAACAAAATGAATAATATTTTTCAAATACAGTGCTTAAAAAAGTTTCACACTGCCCCCACAGCTTGCATACTTTGTTTTTAACCCATTTGTAGGCACATTTTTTGTAGCAGCCCTGTAAAGTTAATTGTTTTGGTATCATTTTAGAAGTTTCAACTAAATTTAATTTTTGATTATTTTATTTTTGTGATTTAGGAGCAAAAAACTATAGTAGTAAGTATACTTCCCACTGTCTTTAGTAAGCTGTTATGAGTTACTACTACATGTGAAAAAAAGGAATTTTCTGTTTTTATTTGACTATCTATTTTACAATCCTAGAAACTTCATTTAACACTGCTTAAAGAAACAAGCTGAGACAAGTCACAATAGCATATATTGCAGAATGAAACAATGTGTTCTGTTGTAACAAGTGACAACAGCACTGATGTCATGACAAACAGACACCAGTTGTTTAGCATATTATCACAAAAGGTCAACCACATCCAGAGGAGGTACAACATTTTCCCAAGAGCATAGTAAAACAACTAAATTAGTGGTAAGTATGGTCAGTTGGTGGTAAGTATCTTTTCTGCAGTCCAAAAAAGAAATTAATTTTGTGGTAAGTATATTCCCCTTGTATCACGGAAAAATTACTTTGGTAGTAAGCATACTTCCCAGTGGCCTTCAAAACAACATTATTTGGTGGCACGTATATTTGCAACTGCTTCTGAAAGGAACAAGTGACATTTAATGACAATTAAAAGCTACATTTCATAACAGACAGAAAGTTCAGCTGGTGCAGCAAACTAACATCAGGTGCCAGGTGCATACAGAGCTCGTATGATGTGTTCTCAGGAATACAGTAAAGAAATACAGTTGATGGTAAGTACACTTCCCACATCCTGTGAAATGGTTAAATCAGGAACTTCTCTCAAAATATATCGAGCGAGGTGGCACAGTGGTGAGCTCACTGGACTCACATTCAGGGCAACTAACAGTTAAAGTCCATGCATTACTCTCCTGTGGCAACCTGTTCATCTCAGAGTAGCCCTTTCAACCTGAGACAATGTAGGTCGAATGAATGACGATACAGCTACAGTAGTTTGGTGCGTGTGGTAAACTTAGCAGTTAAGCTTTACCACATAGTCATTGCTATGCGTCAGGCTCTCCATCCATATTTATACTAGAGAGCCTTTTTCACGTGCGTCGTCTGGTTTGAATTGATTGCTTATTTTTCTTTGATCTGATAAGTGCCGTTCTCTTTGTTATAGGTGTTTCCGTCACTCTAAGCTCAAAACGCATTATCATACTGTGCCATGCATTGTTTGTCGCATTCTGATTATGCGTGTTTACGGCCTGTCGCCGCTCGCGGGATGGCTTGCTTTTGCGCACGCTACTGCCGCTTACAATTAAAAAAAAAAAAAAAGAGATATGAATCATGTCATCAGTGAAACAATGGCAAGAGACTGCTATTTGTTGTTACTTACACTGCTGGTTTCTTTGATAATGATCAACAAGAACCATATAATAGACTGCATATGATAGATGTTCCAAACGAAAGTTAAGCGAAAAATTTTCTCCGTTTGAAAATTTTTGCAGACGCCTCTTTAGTGCATTACATTCTGCACAGAAATTAGAGCCATCTTAGGTTTAAAAATCTAGTCAGTTGCCGTGCTTCACTTCTGACTGTATCACTATTCAGCATAGGAATAATACGAATATAAACATGACATGATATATATATTCTTCCGCGTTTGCTGTTGTCTCACTCTAGTTTCATAGTTTATTAGGAAGACAGGATTTAAATGAGATAGCAGGAAACATGTAGGAATACATGGCAAAATGTTTACATTCGAATTATTCTTATGGTGAAGAGAATACTGGATGTGATTCACAATTCATAAAAGTTGCTATTAACAACCATCTCTTGTCACAGGTAGGACAAAAATTCAGAACGTAGACTTGGCCATATTGACAAACATCCCAAACAGTCTTCCAGTCGGATTTTCATAGTACATTGAAAGGCTGCAACATTCGGAGATGAAGAATACGGAATTTGTATTTACTTCGTTGGATAAAGTATGGAAATGCAGTGGTTGAACCTTGGGGCAGAGAAAAAAGCTCGTCTTCCACCCCCACCCCTGTTTTTTTTTTAGTTTGTTTACTGACGCATAGGTTTTGGCGCCAGTATTTATCTTTGTGCCTGCAAAGCATGCCTGTGTAGTGCTACATATATTCGACGGCAGAAGTTAGTTGTGGCAGCACCTACCAACATTTTTCAGAACTTCCGCTTACTTTGCACTTGATTCTAAGCCGCAGGCAGTGTTTTGGATTACAAAAACCGGAAAAAAGTGCAGCTTAGATTCGAGTAAACACAATTATGTCTTTTGTGAATCTCGGGAAGCATACTTGCCAACCACTTAGTGGTTTTACAAAGCTTTTGGGAATATATATTACCATCTGTAGATGTACCTGGTATCTTGTGATAGTACACTGTACCAGATGCATAAAGATTGCTACAACAAACAGTTTTTGTTTATTGTCAGATCACTACTATCGTCACTTGTGTAGTTGGAAAAAAAAATTGCCTCATTTTCACAGAGGAAAATAGCAGCTCACAAAAGGGCTCTAGGAGAAATACACTACCACTACAGTTTTTGTACTAAACCACAAAAATAAAATTACAAAAATAAATAAATAAACAAACTGATCACATGTCCAATATAACATCAAAAAATTTGACGTTGCAAAGGGATTAAAGCGTTAATGCTTAAAGACTGCCCAGGCATTGTTACTTTACAGTAAGAATGCTTGTCAGCATGGAAAGTTACCACACAATTGGCAAACGCTACAGCGACATCAAATGAACATTCCACAGCCTTTGCAGTAACAAAATGTTAAAAATCAGCACTACAGAGATTGCTCAGAGCCAACAACAACTGATGACTGCTAACTTCAAATTATAGCTGCCAGGTAATACCTCGGGAACTTACTGTAACTGCACTGTGACTTTTTTTGCAGATAATGGGGAGAGCTGTGTTGACTCACACGGTACACAACCATCTCGACACATTCAGTGGGGTCTCTAGGTGTCCATTATGTACTACAGTACAAACCCCCGAGGAATGTAGTGCACAAAGAATCGTGGTGTACATGGAAACCGGTGGATGGCAAGCGACAATCTTTTTAAGGAGCACTAGTGAGAAAATTTAGAGAAATGGCTGTTGACGCTGACTGCAGAACAATCTACTGCGACTAATAGGCATATAGACAAGTCATTTTGCCCTCACTCTGTTTGTGGTGCAACAGGAAAGGAAATTACTAGTGGTGATACAGGGTGTCCTCCAGCGGAACTTGGATCAGTGGTATTGTATTCCTTTCACAATAAGTGAAGCATTTCTTTGATACCTGATGATCCTTGTAGAAGGGTGCGGAAATGGCCAGGTACCAATGCATGTCTCAAGTGTGAAGACCCACAGATTCAGCACATAGTTGAGTCAGTCTGGTTTTGGTCTGGTGTCACCTATGGATATCAAATGCCTCTAACAACTAGTAAGTATAATTTGAGAGCTGTGCAGTATCAGAACTGAATCCTCCAACCTACTGTCTAGCCAACATAATGTCAAAATTTCAGCAATGGGTCTCTCGACTAATAGTGCACTATGGCATAGGTCCTGTTCTTAGCATGCATTTATTGTAATTTCCTGCTTAATGCAAAGTCCTAAGCAATTGGAAAAAAGCACGGTAATTCCTGTATATAAGAAGAGTAAAAAAATGGACCCACAACATTACAATCCAATATCCTTAACAATGGTTTGCTGCAGAACTCTTGAATGTATTTTCACTTTGATTTCCACGAGACAGAAAAGCTTCTGTTCACAAATCAGCACAGATTTAGAAATCATCGTTCGTGTGAAACTCGACTTGCTCCTTTCTCACAAGATATCCTGCAAATCAGCGATGAAGGGAACAGGCAGATTCCACATTGCTGTTTCCAGAAAGTGTTTGCCACAGTGCGCCACTGCATACTGTTGATGAAGGTCTGAAATTACAGATTAGGTTTCAAGATATGTGAATGGCTCGAGATGACTTCTTGTGTAGTAGAAGCCAGAATGTCGTCCTTGATGGTGAGTGTTCATCAGAGGCAGGGGTATTGGGGTTATTCTCAGGAGTGCTCCGGGGAAGTATGATAGGATCACTCTCATTCTCTATACAGGGTGTTACAAAAAGGTACGGCCAAACTTTCAGGAAACATTCCTCACACACAAATAAAGAAAATACGTTATGTGGACATGTGTCTGGAAATGCTTAATTTCCATGTTAGAGCTCATTTTAGTTTCGTCAGTATGTACTGTACTTCCTCGATTCACCGCCAGTTGGCCCAATTGAAGGAAGGTAATGTTGACTTCGGTGCTTGTGTTGACATGCGACTCATTGCTCTACAGTAACAGCATCAAGCACATCAATACGTAGCATCAACAGGTTAGTGTTTGTCAGGAACGTGGTTTTGCAGTCAGTGCAATGTTTACAAATGCAGAGTTGGCAGATGCCCATTTGATGTATGGATTAGCACTGGGCAATAGCCATGGCGCGGTACGTTTGTATCGAGACAAATTTCCAGAACGAAGGTGTCCCGACAGGAAGACGTTCGAAGAAATTGATCGGCATCTTATGGAGCACGGAACATTCCAGCCTATGACTAAGCGACTGGGAAGACCTAGAACGACAAGGACACCTGAATGGACGAGGCAATTCTTCATGCAGTTGACGATAACCCTAATGTCAGTGTCAGAGATGTTACTGCTGTACAAGATAACATTGACCACGTCACTGTATGGAGAGTGCTACGGGAGAACCAGTTGTTTCCATACCATGTACAGCGTGTGCAGGCACTATCAGCAGCTGATTGGCCTCCACGGGTACACTTGTGCGAATGGTTCTCCAACATTGTGTCAATCCTCATTTCAGTGCAAATGTTCTCTTTATGGATGAGGTTTCATTCCAACGTGATCAAATTGTAAATTTTCACAGTCAACTTGAGTGGGCTGACGAGAATCTGCACGCAATTGTGCAATCACGTCATCGACACATATTTTCTGTGAACGTTTGGGCAGGCATTGTTGGTGATGTCTTGATTGGGCCCCATGTTCTTCCACCTACACTCTATGGAGCATGTTATCATGATTTCATACCTGTGCTGCTAGAACATGTGCCTTTACAAGTACAACACAACATGTGGTTCATGCACGATGGAGCTCCTGCACATTTCAGTCGAAGTGTTCGTACGCTTCTAAACAACAGATTCAGTGACCGATGGATTGGTAGAGGCCGACCAATAGCATGGCCTCCACACACTCCCAACCTCAACCCTCTTGACTTTCATTTATGGGGGCATTTGAATACTCTTGTCTACGCAACCCCGGTACCAAATGTAGAGACTCTTCATGCTCATATTGTGGACGGCTGTGATACAATACGCCATTCTCCAGGGCTGCATCAGCGCATCAGGGATTCCATGCGACGGAGGGTGGATGCATGTATCCTCACTAATGGAAGACATTTTGAACATTTCCTGTAACAAAGTGTTTGAAGTCATGCTGGTACATTCTGTTGCTGTGTGTTTCCATTCCATGATTAATGTGATTTGAAGAAAAGTAATAAAATAAGCTCTAACATGGAAAGTAAGCGTTTTCGGACACATGTCCACATAACATATTTTCTTTCTTTGTGTGTGAGGAATGTTTCCTGAAAGTTTGGCTGTACCTTTTTGTAATATCCTGTTTAGACTGGTGGTCCAAAACATTATGACCTGCTTAATAGCTTGTTTGTCCATCTTTGGGACAAAATACATAACTGATTCTGCATATCAGGGATCAGACAGCTTGTTGTTAGGTTTGAGGAGGTATGAAACATTAGATGTCTACACACAGGTCTTGTAATTCACGTAAATAACATATCACTGATTTGCATACGTGGTAATGATGCTTGATAGCGATCCAGATGGGTTCTTTAGGTTTACATCAGGCAAATTTGGCCACCAAGACATCAACATGACGTCACTATAATGCTTTTCAAACCTCTGTAGCATGATTCTGGCTCTGAGACACAGACATTTACACTGCTGAAAGATTACATCGCTGTCGGGGAAGACATCAAGCATGAAGGGACATAGGTGATTCACAGCTGTCAGCATGTCTTCGATTACTACATGCAAGTGCAGGAGAATGTCTCCCAAGCATAATGCTGCTCCCACCAGCCAGCATCCATGGTGTGCTGCACATTTGGAGCTGCCATTCACCTCAATGATGGTTTTTGTGGAGACACCTACCAACCTAGTGTAGCAAAAATGGGATTCACCCAAAGAGCCAACATTTCCATTGATTGATGGTTTAATCCGAATGGTCCTGTGCCCATTGCAATCACAACTGATGATGTTGTTGGGTAGACATGTGAACATGTAGGAGTGGTCTGCTGCGGAGCTCCGTGTTCCAGAATTTACAATGAACAGTGTGCTATGGAACACTTGTGCGTGCACCAGCATTGTGCTACAAATCACCATCTATCCACATTGCAGTCAGACATGCCTCCAAACCCCAAGTACTGTGAAGAGTCATGGATGTCTAACCATTTAGCACCTAGTGATAGATAGCTCATGAACATTTGACCAGCACTGCCGCTTTTGAGATGTGTGTCACAGGCTCAGCATAATAATAATCTGCCATTTATCAAAATCACTTATCTCAACTGATTTCCCCATTTGCAGCCCATATCTTCCCTAAAGTGAGCCCCCATCTGCGTCTGCTCTATTTACATATTTTTGTTACTGCATCACATGCCCCCAATACCACCAGGCAGCATTCAACTCGCAGTGGGCAGTGGTCATAATGTTTTGGCTAATAAGTGTACATTAAGGATCTGACAGCCAACGTGGCCAGCACTATGAGGCTGTTTGCTGATGACGCTATTGTGTATGAGCAAATGTCGCCATTGAGTGACTATAGGAGGATATAAGATGACTTGGACAAAATTTGTGATTGGTGAGATGAATGGAAGCTTACTGTAAATATAAAAAAATGTAGGTTAATGCAGATGAGAAGGAAAAAAAAATCCCATGATGTTTGAATACAGCATCAGTAGTATGCTGCTTGACAGTCATGTCAATTAAATACCTAGGCATAATGTTCCAAAGCAGTAAAACATGAAACAAGCAAAATTGGTTGTAGGGAAGGCAAATGGACAAATTGGTTTATTGCAAGAATTTTAGGAAAGTGTAGCTCATCTCTAAAGGACACAACACTAGTGTGACCCATTCTTTAGCATTGCTTGAGTGTTTGGAATCTGCACGACATTGGATTAAAGGAAGACATTGAACCAATTCAGAGATTTGTCACCAGTAAGTTTGACCAGCACATAAGTATTATAGAGATGCTTCATGAACTCAAATAGGAACCCCTGGAGGGAAGATGATATTCTTTTCACAAAACACTATTAAACAATTTAGGTACTTCGTACTTGAAGCTGACTTTAGGTCGATCCTACAGTGACCAATTTACAATTCATGTAAAGGCCACAAAGACAAGAGAAATTAGGGCTTGTACAGAGGTATATAGACTATCATTTTTCCTAGCACTATTTGTCAGTGGAACAGGGCAAGAAATTACTAAGGTGGCTTGTGGGGTATGTACGTAATTTTAATCAGCATGATAGATACATTTTTGTACATGTTTACTTTCAAGGAACTTTGTTGTGCTGTTCTTTTTTAATAAAAACAAATACAAAGCTCGTGTGGGGTATGTACGTAATTTTAATCAGCATGATGGATACATTTTTGTACATGTTTACTTTCAAGGAACTTTGTTGTGCTGTTCTTTTTTAATAAAAACAAATACGAAGCTTGTGCTTATTCACTCCATTCCTGGCTGATGAAAGTATCTATTGTAATTATCATCTTTCTCATGTTCCCAGTACCTCGGAAACTCTCTGTCAATTCCATTTCTTTTTATTTGGCATTTATGGTGTGGACATCTTGGAATTCACGAGCATCTATTCTGTTATCAGAAACATTACATTCTCTTCAGACCATTCTGCTGCTCAAAGATCTTGAGTTGAAGACAAAAGTTCACTGATGAAACACCAAAATTTAGCTCTTTTTCTCCTGCTCTCACCAATGCAGAGATGATGGAGACTTCGTTTGACAGTTCATCGAAGGACTGATAATGGGCAGAACATGAGTGAACACCTGTGAATGCTAACCAAATGCAACAGAATGGTGTCTGCTTGTGCTCAGCTACTGTTCAGAGCCACAGAGAATTCTTGTTCATTTGTGTCCGCTCCAGTGAAAAATGAGTTTCAGACCTGCAGTCCAGTCTTTTAAGTTTAGCAGGCAGATGGATCAGTCATGTTTTGGGCCAGTATGGTATACAGATGTCTGACACATATCATTTCTAATGAGGCTATTTGAGGGCTGTGCAATTTGATGACAGGATCCTCGAAACTACTGACCTGTCATATAGTCGACATTTGGATGATCATTGGTTGTGTTTCAAGATGACAATGCACAAGTACACCATGGGATATGAATGATGGAGGAAATCAAAGTCAAAATGAGGGCAGCTCAGTCTGTATTATTGTAAAATATTAGGAGAGAGAGAGTCACGGACATGATATGCGAGTTGAGATAGTAATCACAAAAAGAAATACTTTTTTGCTGTGGCAAGATCTTTTCACAAAATTCCAGTCTCCAACTTCATCCTCCAAATGCAAAAACATTTTAATTTTCATAGCACTCACCTTCATAGGGAAAAATGATCGTTATAATAAAACACAACAAATCAGAGATCACACAGAGCAATTTAAGCGTTACTTTTCCCCACACATTGTTCAAGAGTGGAACGGTAGAGAAACAGTATGAAAGTGGTTTGATAAATCCTGTGTCAGGCACTGATTTGTGAAATGCAGAGTAGTCATATAGATGCAGACATTTCATATCCCATAAGCACGGTGGTTGTGGAGGTCTAGTGGGTAGCGCACTAGACTCCAATCAGGAGGTCCTGGGCTCGATTCCCCATAAAACATAAACGTGGGGATTTTTCCTTGTTCCAGTGACTGCAGGATCGCCCCAGGTGACACCAACCTGCTATCAGATGACTCCTGGGGATGTTTCCCAGGGGTAAAAGGAAGCTGGGGTGATAGGCCATAACCCTCTCCCTCCTAGTGCCACGGTGAACAAAGGCTGCACCCTACCTGCTGTCAGGACAACAGCCCAGTCACTGCCTGCCATCATAGACCTTACTTTAACTTTTATGTTGTATGCGTCTGAACAATTACTTTAACACAGAACAAATACAGAAATGAACAAGACCAGAATAATTAACATATTCTGTTGGATTTTCTGTTGCGGCTATATCATAAATTAAACAACAACAGAAAGACAGACATCTTCAATCAATTTTCTAAAATTCATGACATAAAAGTATTGTATAAATCATTAAAACTCTACTGTACTCTATCGAAATTGTAATACTCCTGGGTAGATGCCAACGTTAGCATGCAGCTAGAGCCAGTGTTGACATGATTTTTAGGCTGTTGTCCACATCCAACTAGATGAATAGCAGACTGGTATGCACACCCCACATCAGTTACATGATCCTCAAACATTTTGAAAACATTCTCACACTTTCACACACGATAATATTAGATACATACAGATACAGGGTACATACCTTTCACCCTGGTGTGGGTTGGAAGGTTGGGGGGGAGGGGGGAGGTTGCATGGAAAGGGCATCTGGCCACAATTTACCACTAATACTGCCAAATCCACATTAACATGCTGAGACTGTGATAGCAGGGGATAAAGACTAAGAAAAAGAAAAAGTAAAATGTATCAAAGTTGTGAGGTAAAAGTTTGTGCCCACTGCCAGAAGAAAATTCACTCCAGATTTAATGTTGCAACAGTGCATATGGAGTACATGAAATGATCACATTTACAGATCAATACTGCAAATGCTTCTCAGCTAGCATGTATCGACCCATGCCAAAACACACACATTAGTATGTGGTGTAGCCCTCACTGTTGACAATGCAGGCACTGACTATAGCATTCAGTCGATAGTACAGATGGCAAAAACTGTCCTGAGATAAATTATGTCACACATGCTCAATCTGTTCAGATAGTTATGTAAGAGTTGTTGGTTGACAAGTTGCACGAGTCACTTCTCATCCCATGTTCCCACATGTGCTCGGTTGGAGACAAACTCGTAGAAAATGGTGGCCCGGGAAGTCACTGTTCATCTTTCTGAGAACACTGAGTTTTGTGGGCAGTGTGTGGGTCAACACTGTACTGTTGGAACAGTACATTACCTTCCAGTTGCAAGAATGCAAAAATAACGGGTGTAACATCATTCTGTATGTACCAAGTGCAGAAACACCACAGACGAATGAGAGTTGTAGTTTATCGCCTGGGGTAGGGCCACTGTATCTTGGACTAATGCACTCTACAAGAGAGTGCTCACCAGATTTATGTCATTTGCTGATACGACCATCACTTGTCTGCGAGCGGAATCTGCTTTCATCACTTACAACCATGGCGTGCCATGCCATCCTCAAAGAGATCCTCTGATGGCACCACTCGAACCATGCATGTCAGTGCTGAGGCACGATTGGAAGACGGGATAGATGTGTGCACGTCCGTAACGCAACTGGCAATAACTGCTTCGCAACAGTTTGTGTTGACACATCTGGGCCTCACAAGACCTTTTATCTGTGCTGTGGTAGCCGTACGATCTGCAACTGCTGCCCTTTCAGTACAACAATCCTAGTGAGCATCTGTGCTGTGTGGATGTCCAGAACCTCGACTACGTGTGTGAGAATGTTCACGTGACTACTGATACTAGCAATGTTGCATAACTGACGCAGCACATCCAACTTGTGTGGCAATTCCCCCGAAAGGACCATCCTGCCACTCGGAAGCCCACAATTTGACCCCTTTTTAAACTCACTCGTTGGCTATAAGAATCACGAGTGTGCCTTCCTGGCATGGTTGCCTGCTTGCTTCACATGTCTGCATCACACTGGCTGTGAGCATTTCCTATTAAAGGGTAGACACATATAGCACTCTGATAGCTATGCCATTACACTATCTGTTGGCGGATGACACTGAAACCATTGCCAGTACATCTACTATTCCCAGGTGACATGTGTTGTCATCAGAACAAAATTGACATTGTGTTTCCAGGTGTACAATATAAGCTGTATCAGCAGAAACATGTGACTAAAAAGATGCTAGCCTTACATTATTCTTGCACATTATCATTATCTTTGATGTTAATATGACAAGAAACATGAAAAATGCAATATTGAAAGTGAAGTTCATGGGAGAGATCTATGAACCGTTCAAAGTAAAGACAGGAGTGAGGCATGAGGATGGCCATCACCCACTCTATTTAACTCAGTTTTGGAGAAAATAATCAGGACATGGGACAAAAGAGACAGATGGGTGAAGACTGAACTGTCGCCCTCCAAGTGCCGTGCCAAACAAAGACTGCACTCTACGTGTAGTCAGATCATGTCACACACCACACCATGACTTTCGAAATATATATGCACATGTAGATAAAATGTCTGGCCTTTGCTGATGATATAGCCATCATAACAAATAACAGAAAAGAAGACAAAAAAGCTCTACAAACTCTTTATCAAATCTCAATCAAAACGGGACTACAAATCTCAAATGAAAAAAACTTGTACATTGACACAATGTAAAGAGACAGACACCCACTGGTAACAAAGTATGGGAAGATATCACATGAAGAAAGTTTCCAGTGCCTGGAAGAGATTACACAGAAAATAAGACTGAACTCAACATCCAATGAAAAAAGAATCACAAAACTACATAAGGTATTCAGACTTATATGGAACAATTATAACAAAAGAAGTTTTTCCATCAATGCCAAATTAAGACACTGTAGTACAGTAGTTACCACAGGCCTTGTACACCTCAGAACAACAGCCATGAAGGGAAAAACAAAAATCAAAGAGATGGAAAAACAGAAGGAAAGATCTACAGGCCAGTTCAGAGAGAGGGGATCTGGATAAACATATTGACAAAAGAACTGTACAAATACAAACAGAGGATTAAAAACAGCACCAGGTAAAGAAGGACAAGGTTCTAGAGACACATACAAATTATGCACAAAAACAGACTTACCAAGAATATTTTTTTATAGTTATGACTAATAAAGTGAAAACCAACTGGGTATAGGAAACCATGGAGGACCTCAAGAAACAAAACATCTCCACAGAAGACATCACAGACAGGAAAAAATACAGAGTAAAAAACTGGAAAACAGAAATTTCAGCAGATATTGAAAGAGAAGAAAATGGGGAAGAACGGTACAGAAGAGAGGAAGAGGAATCACAATGAATATATGAGAAGTTTTTGAAAGACAAATGAAATAGACAGAAAAAAAGCCTTGAAAATTGATGGTGCTCTCCTTAAGGGGGTATTAATTAACAATAATTCAATATAATAATAATAATAATAATAATAATAACAATAACAATAATAAGAAGAACTAAAAGAAAAATATAGACAAAGACTAACAGAAATACTGAAAACAGAATTGACAGCAAGAAACAAGACAAAAGCTATAAATACTTATGCCATACCAATATTGACCTACTCATTTGGAGTAGTGAAATGGAGTAACACAGACCTAGAAGCACTCAATACACTTACACGATCACAATGCCACAAATATAGAATACATCACATACATTCAGCAACAGAAAGATTCACATTAAGCAGAAAGAAAGCAGGAAGGGGATTTATCGACAGAAAAAAACTACATTATGGACAGGTAGACAATTTAAGAAAATTCTTTCTAGAATGAGCAGAAACTAGCAAAATACACAAAGCAATCACTCATATAAATACATCGGCTACACCACTGCAACTTCATAACCACTTCTACAACCCTTTAGATCACATAACATCAACAGATACGAAGAAAGTAAATTGGAAAAAGAAAACACTTCATGGCAAGCATCCGTATCATCTAACACAGCCACACATCGATCAAGACGCATCCAACACATGGCTAAGAAAAGGCAATATATACAGTGAGACAGAAGGATTCATGATTGCAATACAGGATCAAACAATAAACACCAGGTATTACAGCAAGCATATTATTAAAGATCCCAATACCACAACGGATAAATGCAGACTTTGTAAACAACAAATAGAAACAGTAGATCACATCACAAGCAGATGTACAATACTAGCAAATACAGAATACCCCAGAAGACATGACAATGTCGCAAAAATAATACATCAACAGCTTGCCTTACAACATAAACTTTTAAAACAACATGTTCCTACATACAAGTATACACCACAAAATGTACTGTAGAATGATGAATACAAATTATACTGGAACAGAACCATTATAACAGATAAAACAACGCCACATAACAAACCTGACATCATACTCACCAATAAAAAGAAGAAATTAACACAACTAATCGAAATATCCATACCCAATACAACAAATATACAAAAGAAAATAGGAGAAAAAATTGAAAAATACATCCAACTGGCTGAGGAAGTCAAAGACATGTGGCATCAGGATAAAGTTGACATTATACCAATTATACTATCAACTACAGGAGTCATACCACACAATATCCACCAGTACATCAATGCAATACAGCTACATCCAAACATATATATACAACTACAGAAATCAGTAATTATTGACACATGTTCAATTACCCGAAAGTTCCTAAATGCAATATAACACATACCATACAGTTGAAAGGAAGTGACGCTTTATCAAGGTCCACGTCACTTTCCATTTTTAACCAGACTTAACGTCTGAGGAAGTAAAGAATAACAATAATAATAATGACACTGTCTCTGTCTCAAGAAATTGATCTTCGAAGATCAGCTGAAGTTATCTCCCATGTCTTACTCTGCCTCTGTCCATGTGAATAACAGTAAAATTTAGGCTTATTTGGGAAAACAGCATCAAAGAAGTTGTTTATTACAAATGGAACAACAGTATTATAGATTGCACATGACAAAGATTTATTGTCACAAATTGATGTTATCACCACTCTTGATAAATCCTGTTAATACAGTACAATAAAAATAACAACACCCGATAAATCTCTGTACACACGCCACATTACCACAAGTGAAAACTACATGGAGTGGAAACAGGGAGATACTACGATGCAAAATTGTTTCCATCTTATGACCTTTTTGTTGTTGCTGTGGTAGTCTGAAGATTGCATTGCTGCAGCTCTCAATACTAATCTATCCTGTGCAAGCCTCATCACCTCCACCTCTACATATCTATTACAACACCCACCCGTTTAAACCTGCTAGTTGTCGTGAAGTCTTGATCTATTTCTACAGTTTTTATACCCCTTCCCTTCCAACACACACACACACACACACACACACACACACACACACACACACACACACACCCCACACACACACACACACACACACTAGCCACCAAGGAAGAGCCTACAGCTTTGATTCAACCCCCTCCCCCCCCCCCCACCCCCCCAGTCATACCCTCATACCTCCCTAACTATGCTTTGTTCGATACTCCATCTTCCACAATCGCAACGAATTCCTCCATCCTCCATGAGATATATACATCCTAAGCACCAATCCTGTAAAACTGTTGTCAACCTTTCTGCCACAACTCTTAGCCCTGCAGACGTCTTGGTACTTTCTAAAGGCCTCACCTTTAGCCCAAAACCTAAATTCAAGTGTGCTGGACTTGTAAAGGACCTTCTTTCCTTACCTAATCTCTGCAGCTGAAATTTCTTCAATGTGCGTTATGGAGGTATGAGGGTATGACTGGAAGAGGCGGGGGGGGGGGGGGGGGGGGGGGGGTTGAATCAAAGCTGTAGGCTCTTCCTTGGTGGCTAGTGTGTGTGTGTTGGAAGGGAAGGGGTATAAAAACTGTTGAAATAGATCAAGACTATGCTCCAGACTGAATGCGGAAAGGCATAATCAGTCTTAAATGATGATGATGATGCATCCCACTAATAACAGCCAACAAAAACCTCACATAGAACCTTGCTTAAAACAGTTCCAGCCTCCCTCCCACCCTGAACCTCCCATTCCAGCCAGTCATCTCTTGGTTATCTTTCAGGAATTCATCACTTCTAACCCGGCCTTACTTTCCTTTCCTAAATCCTCCCTAGTGAGACCAACATCACTCCTATCTAACACACAGCTACCCATATCCTTAAAATCAATCCGTGCCTTATCATCTTTCCTACAGATAAAAGCTTCATCACAGTGTTCATGAATCATAGTGACTATGTGGCTGAGAGTCTTCACCAACTTTCTAACACCTCTGCATACAAACCTTACAACCATGATCACATCCGTGAATTCCAACAAGACTCCAGCAGCTCTCCAAGACCTTAAGTCCATCCCATAACCTGACTCCTGGATCTATCTCCTCCCTCACACCACTCCTTCCTTTTTACCTATTCGCCAACCCAACTACACAGGTCTCTCCACTTGCCCAACTGTGGCTGGGTACAATCCTCCCACTGAAGATCACATGCAAACCATTGTCTGTAACCTCCCATCCTACAGTGAAGACAATGCTTACTTCCTTCACCGCCTTTCTGCAGTTCCTGTTTTGCTACCACATGACTCCTTGCTGGTTACTATGGATGCAACGTCATTTTACAACATCCCCCATGCCCATGGCCTCACTTTCCAAACATCCTCCTGATACCAAACCCACCACCTCTTTCCAAATCCCCTTCCCCAAACACATCCTGACTCACAATTATTTCACTTTCGAAGACCAAGTTACAGGGTGAAATGCCTAAAGCTCGCACCACAAGTATGAAGTGCTATTGATTTGCGGCTTTGACTGAATGGATTGGTAGACAGGGACTCATTACTGTTACCCAATCAACAGATTGTAAAAATCCTTTCTTGTGCAGATGTACACTTTTTAAATGAAACTGTGCTTACTGACATTAACAAACTAAAAATATGGTAAATCAGAATGTCAGTGGGGTTTGTTGCAGGATTCTAGTACAGGTTGTCAATGAGATACAGTATTTTTAAAAGTTTCCACACCAATACTAGTTTGTGCCACTCAATCTGGGTAGTTGCTAGGTATGATGTTGTTTGCTTACAGTGTGTTTGTGTGTGTGTGTGGGTAGTTGCTAGGTATGATGTTGTTTGCTTACAGTGTGTTTGTGTGTGTGGGTAGTTGCTAGGCAACCTCTTCAACCAGTTATGTGGAAGTCATAGCCTAACTCTTAGCAACATAACAGATGAAACAAGTAGTTGATCCACATGTTACCTCTTGCACAATCGCATGTGGAAATGGCATTAATCGGGCAAGTGTCCTATGCATTCTCCATTGATGTAGGTGTATCCCTTTCTATAAAGAGCTGCATGGAATTGATCAAGAGAATTGTGTTAACTTCCATACATGGGCATTAAGACAGGATACTCCAGATGTATCATGTATCTTGTTTAGCGGTGAAGGAAATTTTAACAATCGTGGCCTCGTAAAGTGCTGAAATAAGCACAATTGGTCTGTTAACAATTGTCTTTGGCTGTGGCAGGTGGAATCTCAGCATCCTTGGAGTGTAAATGTGTGGTGTGAGGCAGTGAACCATCAGCTCATAGGCCCGTTTTTCTTAGAAAGAACACTGAATGCGCACAAGTATCACAGCCTCCTAACAAATCATCTTCCACGGATGCTAGAAGAGATTCCTCTGCAGACTAGGAGCAACTTGTGGTACCAATACGATGGCTGTACAACCCACAGTGCATGATGTACAACATGGCTTCACAAACTGTTTACAAATCATTAGATTGGATGCAGAGGACCTGTATCTCGGTTGATCCATTCGCCAAATTTCATGCCTGGAGCCTTTTTTTCTATGGGGAAAGCTGAAAGACTGTCTACAAGGGCATACCAACTACATCTGATGATATGCAATGATGTATTACTACAGCCTGTCAGATTGTCCCTGCTGAAATACTGGTATGTGTGCAGCAGTCTTTCCATACCAGAATGGGAGCATATACTGGTGCTGCCAGTGGTCATTTTGAACACAGCCTGTGATGGTCAATTGTCTCATTACTGGTCACAATCCACATAACTAGTGTATGGACTTGGACTGTTCTTTGGTTTGTGCTACCGCAGCTAATGTACAAGTGTTGGTGTGGGAACTTTACAGCTAATGTACAAGTGTTGGCGTGGGACCTTTTCAAAATATGATATCTCATGAATGGCTCACACTAGACTCCTGCAACAAACACCGCTGATAGACTAATTTACCCTACTTTTAGTTAATACCGATAGGCATAGTTTCATTTAAAAAAGTTTATGTTTGCACAAAAAATGCACTTTCTAATATCACTACAACCTGTTGGTTGATTACTAGCATAAGCCCCCAACTACCAATCCATTCTGTGAAAACCACACGTCAATAGCACTTTCCATTTCTGCAATGTTTGTGGTGCAGGTTTTAAGTGATTATCCCTGTATAAACAAATCTGTAGTACTGCCATGGGTACTCGCATGGTGCCATCCTATACCAGCTTTTATATTGGCCATCAGGAGAAGTCCTTCCTATCCTGTCAACACCTAAAACCCATTGTCTGATTCAGAGTAATTGAGACATTTTCATGATCTGGACTCATGGTATAGACTGCTTCTTCCATAACCTAAAAACCTACTCCCAAATCATCTTAACCTGATTATTCTCAACTCAATGCGCCATATCACTAGACATCGATATCCATAAATACATGTCAAGTGGACCAACCACCAACAGTACCTCCCTCCACTTTGACAGCCGTCACCCATTCCATGTCAAAAAGGCTCTTCCATGCAGCCTTGTCACACGTGGACTCCCTATCCCCAGTGGAAAGCAGGAGTTGTCTAAATATGGCAATAGCACTACCAGAGCCACAGTATCCTATCCGTCTCATTCATAAATAGATCTCCCGTGCCATCTCCTCATTTCACACCTGTAACCCTGCTAACCAGACAATGGTCAGCACTCATCTAATCACCCAGGCCTTGAAAAGCTCAACCACATCCTTCACTGGGGCTTTGGCTATCTCAGATGGGGTATACTGTACTCAAGATACTACCCTATTCCTGCAAAGTAATGTTCCACTGCCCACACAATCTAGAGAACATCCTTGTCCGCCCCTAATCCTGTGAGTGACCCAGGTGCAAGACCTGTCCCACAGATCCACCCACCACCTCCTACAGCAGTCCAGTCGCAGGAATCTCCCACCATATAAAAGGCACGATCATGTGCAAAAGCAACCTGTTAAAAATCAGCTATGCTGCAATTACCATACAATTTTCCCTGTAGGGATGACAAGTAACCAACTGTTCACTCGCAGTAATGTCCAGCACCAAACTGTGGCAAACCACAGACTTGACATTGCAGTTGCCAAGAGGCTGTACACCACTTCAACAACTGCTTCACTAGACATACCATTTGGATATTCCCTTCCAGTGCAAGTTTCTCTGACCTACGCAGGTGGAAATTGTCTCTCCAGCACATCTAGTGCCATCCACCTGACCTAAACCTCTGCTAATTTGTTTCCCACTGTATCACTTCACCTTTTCCCTTCTCTCTTCTGTACCCACCAATCTTTTCCCATTCAGGCAATGTACTGTCTTCTCCAATCACTCTGCCCCCCCCCTCCCCCCCCCACCCCCCAACCCCCCCACCCCACCCCGTGCAGCTACTGCGGGTGTGTACATTTGGGTGTTTGTGTGGTTTCCAAACTAAACCATGTGCATTTTAGATATGTTAGATCCATATACTTTACCTGAAACTAATTCTCTGAGGTACTGAGACTACTGCTTCCTGGCTCTATTTTCAGCTAACACAGAAGTATTGTCTACAAACAAAAGTGTATGGGACAGGATATTTACCAGTGAATCATTCACACGGGACACCAAAAAGACTGTTGTGTGGCATGTAGACAACCCCCGAGATGGTCCACCAAGGCAGTGTGACTGCAGGAGCATACAGCAAAAACTCTACACAAAAGATGGTCCAGCACTTCTCAGAGCTTACAGTCAAAAATTATCAGGCAAGGTGTCCATATTATGCAAATTAACGTAGGATTAACAAGTGACAAATGCAGTTACCAAAGCAAATTAGATGATGAGCATGCCGTCAGTATTATAGCTCTATAGGAAATGCATTTAGGTGATAATTCAGAAGCTACATGCAAGATTACGCAATATAAAGCAATATCAATACTCCTCTCAATTGTTAGGTGCTACCACAATAAATGAAAAAAGAAACAGCTCTTGGATTATGCTGGCTTAAGCTGTCAGAAAATTAATGATGTAGAAGTAATTAGAATAAAACTCAAAGGCCTGGTTATTACATCAGTCCACAAATCACCTAACGGAAAGTGTCTGACACTAGTCTTACACACAGCAACTAGACAGCACGTATATGTTTAAGATTTTAATTCCAAAACACAACCCGGAGATACATAAATAGAGACAAAAATAGAGAACCATTGTTCGAATGGATCAACACACAAGAAATTATCTAAGTTTGATGCCAAGGAATTTAAAACGTTTTGGGCAGGCAGATGGAAACTGATACAAAACCTTACCCATCCATCTTTTCCACTGATGAGAACAAATTACCACTGAATCACTCAATAGTAGTACTGAAACATTTTTCAAGGAGTGTACATTGGCTCACAAAAGTTATCATTGGTGCTGAAATATCAGTTACAAAATACATTGATAAACCCACATGGAAATTTGAAAAAGCTAACTCGATACAATACACCCAGGAAGTGGCGTCGAGTATGCAACCAGTAGTAAATCGTGCCGTAGAAAATCGTATTACATTTAGTTTAAAGTGCATAGTCTGCCAAAACAGTATTCATAGCGGTATTTGTTTGTGCTCTTTTTCACATATATGGATCCATCTATCGTGTATGAACAACAGAAAAGTGATAAATCCGAATTGTGTATGTGGCTTTGTTAAGTGCAGTGGTCGAAAAAGTGCAGTCAAGATGTATAATGCTGGTACTGAAGAACTCATCTCTGATGTGCTGAAAGAAGAACTCGCAATAGCTAAAAAATATATGAATGACATCGAATCGTTAATTAATTCTTTGAATGTCGATTTTAATCCTTTTGTGAAAAATGTACAAAGTGAAAACTACAACACTCTCAAAGAAACCGTTACTGAAATTCAAAGTGCTCCAATATCTGCTATAGTTACGAAAAACTCGTTTGCGCCCATTGCACAAGAGAAACACCGACAAATGAAATTATTGAGAGAAGACGAGACAAAACCAAAAGTTTATATCTTTGCAGACAGCCATGGACGAGATTTAGCCACTATTCTTACGAATATGCAATCTAAATTTTCCGTTACTGCCACAGTAAAACCCGGGGCTCCTTTCCAGCAAATAATTAAAGATTTAAGCCCTCAACCAAACGATGTTTGTGTAATTATTGCTGGAGCTAACGATGTTTATAAAAATGAGTCGAAAAATGCAATCACAGCATTGCGAAATGCACTGGAAAGAATCTCGCCAAGAAAAACAATCATCGTTAGCATCCCATATAGACATGACCTAATAAACAGTTCATGTGTAAATAATGAAATCAAATTCACAAACAGAATGTTTCAAAAGGTATGCAAAGCATTCAAGGACGTGAAGTTTTTGGACAGTAATTCCGAAGAGAGAAACCATTTTACTCGGCATGGAATGGACAGGAACTGGCTAGGAAAACGTGTACTCGCTAAAGCATTATTAGCAGAAACATTCAAACTATTTGAAAACACCACTCCTCCAATCATTCTAAAAGCACCTGTGCCCATTGAAACTGTACCATTGGAAGAAATACATACAGTGTCGTCAAAATACTCCTTCAAACCTAATGGAACAGCTGAAGGGAAGACTTCATATGCAGCAGCACCTGTATGTGAATCAACACAAACAGGTCTTTTATACAAAAGCAAGACAGCACCAGCAGTTACAACTCAAGTGGGAAACGTTAGTCCACCGCCAACTTGTGAAGCAGCAGCATTTAAGGAGGAAGAACAGTCATCAATAGCAGAAACAGCAACACCAACCCCCACAGGATCAAGTGTACAAGCCGACAGTGTAGAAACCTCACCAACAGGAGATCCACCCTCTATGGCAAAAAGGAGCACAGTAGTGACTGCAGCTGCTCCACATAGGATGTGCCTGAGATCAAGAAAGTCCTCAGCTGCAAATGGGGATTTTTTATGGTACTGGGGCAGAAGGGGGAAGGTTCCAATCAGAATGTAAGTAATGTAGTTAATAACAACAAATGTGGGTGTTACCAGCACAACAGCTCCCTCTTCCCTGCAGAAAACTGTTCCTGTAATACTGGTATATCAAAAGTAATAAAACTCAGTCCTAGCAATGGTAACACCACAACTAATCATGTAATTAAAAATGAGCTCAAAATTTTTCACCAAAATATTCAAAGCCTGCTCTGTAAGTTAGACCAATTTATTGTAAATATTGATGAACCAACAGGCGCAAATTGTGCTCATATTCTCTGTCTGACAGAACACCATATCACTTTTGGCATTGAAATGCTCAATATACCAAATTATGGTTTAGCTACCTCATTTTGTAGAAAGCATATGTGCAAAGGTGGGGCAGTTATTTATGTGAAAAACAGCCTGTCCTTTGATACAATAGATGTAGAGAAATATTGTGTAGAGAAAGACTTTGAGGCATGTGTCACAGAAATAGTAGAAGGTAACAAGAAACTGGTAATCGTAGCAGTATACAGGGCTCCATCTGGTAATTTTAAAGTATTCATGAAACAATTAGATTCTGTGCTATTGTATCTCACAAGAAAAAATAGGGACATTATAGTGACTGGAGATTTTAATATAGATTTCCTAGGAAGCTCATCTTCTAAGACAGAGTTTGCAAACTTAATGCATACCTACAACCTTGTCTCCACTGTCAGTTTTCCCACAAGAACTACTGCCACTTCCAGCACTCTAATAGACAATATCTTTGTAGATATGAGTAAAACTAATCACATCAAAGTTGAAAAAGTCATAAATGGACTCTCTGATCATGATGGGCAAATACTCACAATTGACAACTTTAATACAAATCAGAACAAAGCTAGTACACAGTGGAAAACCATTAGAAACATGAATGAGGAAAATATCCAAAAATTCAAATTATGCATTCGGGAGACTGACTGGAGGTATGTTTATCTTGCAAATGATGTTAATACAAAATATAATTTATTTACTGATGAATTATCAGATATATTTGAAAATGTCTTTCCAAAAAAGGTCTGTAGACTACAGAACAGGCAATCAAGCAAAAAACCATGGCTCACCAAGGGCATAAAAATATCATGCCAGAGAAAAAGGGAACTGTATATAATATCTAGACAATCCAATAATCCCCTGCAGATGAAATATTATAGGACATACTGCAAAATCTTAACTAAAGTCATTAAAAAATCTAAAAGTATGTGCATGCAATCTAAAATTAACTGTTCAAACAATAAAATCAGAACAATTTGGAATGTAATAAAGAGGGAAACAGGTACTTCACCATCTGACAATGAAAAATCTGCTGTCCTAAAAATTAACGATTTGGAAATAACTGATAGTAAACAGATAGCAGACACATTTAACAACCACTTTCTAAGTGTCACCTCTCAAATAGGTTCAGTGGTGACCTAAGAGAAGCTTTAGATATTATGAAACTTAACCTCCCACAATGTTTTAATGATATAAATGTAACACCCATAACTGTTAATGAAATAAAAAAAATAATTCACTCATTGAAAAGTAAAGGATCTTCAGGTATAGATAACATCTCTAATAAACTGTTGAAAGCCTGCAGTAATGATGTAAGTGTAGTACTTGCTCACATTTGCAACATGTCTCTTTATGAGGGAGTTGTTCCAGAGAGAATGAAATATGCCACTGTGAGACCTCTTTTCAAGTCTGGCGATGCTACAGATGTAAAAAATTATCGTCCTGTCTCTCTCTTAACAACATTCTCAAAGGTTCTTGAAAAGGCAGTGTATAACAGGATTGTGGCACATCTTGATAAACTTAATATTATTAACCACAGACAGTTTGGTTTTCAAAAAGGAGTTTCCACAGAGTGTGCCATATATTCACTCACAAATGATGTCTTGGAGTCTATTAATAGTAAGAAGTCACCAGTTAGTGTCTTCTGTGATATTTCCAAGGCCTTTGATTGTGTAAACCACAAGATACTCTTGGAGAAGGTCTATCATTACGGAATCAAAGGGCCTATAGGTAACTGGCTAAAATCATATCTTCAAGACAGGAAACAAAAGGTGGTTCTACATGGCTGCAACAAAGGATCTCCTAATCTAGTGGATTCTGAATGGGGCAAAATTCAGCATGGAGTTCCCCAGGGATCTGTCCTTGGACCCTTGCTGTTTTTAATATATGTTAATGATTTACCCCTGTCCATTAGTAAAAATTGTGAATTCACAATGTTTGCTGATGATACAAGCATTGTCGTTGATGGTCAGTCTACTGCTGATATGGAGACTGATGTTAATGATATACTCAGAGAAGTTACAGCTTGGTTTTCAATTAATTCTCTTTCAGTTAATATTAAAAAAACTATTTTTATACAGTTCCACACAAAAATAAAACTCTAGAAAGTATAGTAATTGCTCATGACAACCAGGAACTAGAACAGGTGCAATCCACTAAATTCCTGGGGGTTCACATTGACAGTAGGCTCAACTGGGAACAGCATGTGTCCCTTACTCTAAAAAGGCTTTCATCAGCAACTTTTGCTCTAAGAATAATTACTCATTTTGGGGACATCAACATTTTAAAATCGTCTTACTTTGGGTACTTTCACTCATTAATGAGTTACGGAATAATATTCTGGGGTAATTCACCAGCCTCAAAAAAAATCTTAAATGCTCAGAAGAGAGCAGTCAGAATCATGTGTGGGGTTCCTCCACGAACCTCATGTAGAAAACTTTTTATACAGTTAGGTATTCTGACCACAACATGTCAGTACATATACTCTCTGATGAATGTAGTTAATAAAGACTATGCTCAGTATGAAACAAATTGTTCATACTATAACTACAATACTAGAGGTAAAGATGATCTACATGTTGAACTAAAAAATTTAACACTTGTACAGAAGGGAGTAAAGTATGCGGCTATAAAGACTTTTAATGCATTGCCTAATTATATTAAATGTACAATAGAAAATGAAACGCTGTTCAAAGGTATGTTAAAAAAATACCTGCTCGACCATCCACTGTACTCGTTAGATGAATTCTTTTCCAGAAGTAATGCCCTCCCTTAATAATAGATGTATTTAGTTATTAGATGGATGATACAATATTATGTTAATGTTATAGTGTTAATGTTATAGTTATAATGTTATGTTGAGAATTGCTATACTAGTTTAATGACAGCTTGTAATATCTATATCATTGAATTATATTACTATTCTGTAGCATTAATTGTATTTGTACAATTGTATTGACATGTTCTACATTCAGGCGAATCACTCGCATGTACGGATCTATGGAATACGCATATCAAATAAAAAATAAAAACAACCCGCACTGGACACCTCAAAAGGCAGAACATTGGGAATTATTGTAGATGTAGCTAAATGGAATATCTGAAGGGAGGTAACAAAATAATGTGTACTAGGATGGGACAAACCTGCCCAAGTCCTCTACAAAGGATACCAAGGGTCTAAATAATGTTTTGATAACATTTTGTATTTAAAAATATTTGTGTGTATAAATTGTTCATGTTGATGTAAATTTGACAATTTAAGAAATGGTCATGCTTAGGAACAATGTAAGAAATAGGTGTTATGTAAAAGCCAGTGTGCTTTTGTTTGAAACGAAAATAGCTGTGGGGAGTGGAAAAGGTGCGAAAGGCGAATTGGCGTGCTACCTTGAGCAAGTGTGGGAAGTAAGTCACACAGTCTGTAGGCGGCAGTGATTGAGGTAACTCCTTTGTGGAGCCGAAGCTTTGCCTGCAAATTTCCATAAAAATGCCTTGGTTGAAGACTGCAAACAGCTTACAGCATAGCTGCGAGTTGTTGAGCTACTGTATGTAAAACTGAATGAAGCCAAGAAGAGAAATTGAGCCCATACAGCAAGAAACTTGCAGGCCATAGTGTGGGTAGTGTAGCCGTCATAACTGTTCGCCAAACCCAAGCATATAGCCACCAGATAAGATTTTTTTCTATTTTTACCTTTGTACAGCATGAACCATTAATTTAAACTGTGATTTAATAATCATTCTTGAAATTTACGGAAACTGGCTCACCCTGTCATTTCATCCTAATCATACATCTGTATAGGGTTCCTTCCTGGTGTTTGATTGATCCGAGTGTCCTGTTTTACAGACTTATGAAGTGCCAAGTTAATATAAAGAGGAACCATTTAAATTGCTTTAGTGTAAATAATAAAAAAGTTTTCTTAACTATTGCAAAGTGTTATAGTTTGCTTACATAAAATTCAATCAGAGTGAAGTGCCAAGTTAATATAAAGAGGCACCATTTAAATTGCTTTAGTGTAAATAATAAAAATGTTTTCTTAACTATTGCAAAGTGTTATAGTTTGCTTACATAAAATTCAATCAGAGTGAAGCCAAGTTACTAGAACCTGTTAGATGGCTATACAGAATTAGTTCAAAGAATAATAGCTTTTGAAAGTAAATTCCACCAAGAAAGAGGTTTTCTTTAAGTGAAATGTTCAGTTAAAAAGTGTGTGCTTTAGTGTCTAAGTATTTAAGTTTCTTGATTATGGAAAGTGCTTATCTAAAGGTTGTTCCCCCCATCCCCGGCTAATTTTTTTTACCTTCCTTGAAGTTATGTACTGGGCTTTTTCTTTTTTTAAATCATAATGTATAAAGATGTAGCCCAAAATTGTTTAAGTGGGGTAATTTATTCGAAGAGCCAAACTAAACAGTAGCAAGAAAGTAGGCAAAATTCACATTTCTGCTTCTCCAATACTTCACTATTTCATTGCCAGGATAGGTTGGTGACCATTAAGTACATGTTTTAAACCACTAAATGAACTTGGAAATGAGTTGTCCTAGCTTCAGTATATTATTATTCATACTGTGTTTCTATCTAGCCACTGGGTAAGATCTTAGGACAAGAAGTGAATAGTCCAATTTACTTATCCATTAGACGCAACACACGGTAAATCCTGTAAGAAGGATAACTCTATTGATTATCTTTTCCTATAAACAGGACTATCCGTCCACAGTGTATTTTATTTGGAAACTAAACTAAATTTTAGTAAGAGGGTTATACGTGGCAACATAGAGACAGGGTTTCTGTTATTTACATAAAAGCTTACTAATATCATAATGGTAATGTTACAAGGTCCTATTAATGTGTGGTCATCACATTTGTTAAATGTCTCACCACATTCCTATTGAAACTATTTACTCTTCTTGTAAATAACACCTATGACAAATTTATACAAATGTCCACTAAGACTTTGCTCGTCAACTTTCATTTAGGTAACAGCGATCTTTTAGATGTATTTAAATCAGTACTGTTAAGAAATACTGACTAGCTTTATTTTCAAGAATCTCAAGTTTAAGTTATACATACTGTTATCCTCCAATAAGAATCATTGGCCGATTCTTCATCTTTGACAGGTTCAGCATGCCTGCAATGCAAAACATTACCTTTTGTATTAACACATGAAATCCAATTTTTAAATTTAATAAATGCTTATACAAACATAAAGTTTCTTCAAAAAATGTATTTCTGACAACTTCCTGTCACAGATAATTTTCGCTGAATGTTTCAACCCAGTTATATTGCTGATGAGAAGCAAATGTTGATCTTTTCCCTCTCTTCCTTCACCATCTCCTGTTTTGTTCACCTTGACATATTTCTACCAAACAGACTACCCCAATGGATCCACTGCTTATATTTAACACACAGTAAATTCAGTGCAAATATTTCCTTAACACAGGATGTGCATTGACGAGCTTGAATTAATCAGAAAAATATAAACAGATACTAACCATTCCACAGCTCTTACAAAATACTTGCATTAAGTAATCATCAAAGCTACTTTTTGTACAGCAAGAGGACTAACAGTCAAAATGGTGCTACATGCTACAGGCAGTGCAATACAATTTATTTTACTCATTGCTACAGCAGTAAATGTACTTATAAAAATATTCAGACTTAGACTATAATCAAATACAGAGAGAGAAAATATTCTAACTAAAGAGATATAGCAGCCATAGGCAGAAACAAATAAAAAAACTGATACTAATCTTAGCTTTGAGGACCAAAAGTTTCTTCATCTGGAAAATGTAAAAAGAGAAATGAGACTGTTCAAGAAATAAGGATGATAATTTAGGATCTTGAGTCATGGAAGATGGATGGTTAAATGAATGAAAAAACTAGACTGGACATGATGAAATTCAGATGCGAAAGAGCAGCAGATGATGTAATTTTAAATGCTGAGAAATAAGATCTCTTCAAGAGGAGCCACCAAAAGGTCAAATAAGTGAAGAACAAGCTGAAAATACCGGTAAATGGGCTAAAATGGCGGCAAATAGATAAACGAAACAGAAAGATAGTGCTGAAGAACAGGCAACCAAACAACAACAACAACAACAACAATAACAATAACAGCACATTGTAGCAATATATAATAGCAGTCCCACAACATCTGGAGGACGATTTTCCACTAACAGAACAATAAATTCATGAAGCCATCAAATCATTCCAAAACTTCAAAGCAACAAATGAAGACTCCACTACAGCAAAATTATTGAAATAGTCAGAACACACAAATGATCTACAACTGCTGTTTGAGAACATTTGGAAAGCTGAAGAGATTATTGAAAGCATTAATCCACAGCTATGAAAAAAAGGGGACACACAAAATGTCAACAATTGCAGAGATGCCTGACTTCTGCCAGTGGTATACAAAATATTATCAAAAATTCTCTGGACAGAGTTGTAGAAACTTTAGACAAATAACTGGGAGAATCTCAAGGAGCTCTAGAAAGGGAAGACCCTGCACAGAACAGATGTTTATTAGAAAATTGATAATTCTCCACAGACTGTTAATCACCAAACCAATAATAGTATCACGTATTGGTTTCAAGAAAACATTTGATTTGGTAGGCAGAGAAATTATGGGTAAAATCATCAAAGAATTTTGTGTTAAAGCAAACATAATCCTCAAAACACTAGCAAATAGGGTGACTGAAGCTAAATTTATGGGAGAAGTATCTCAACCATTTGAAATAAAAACTGGTGTTAGACAAGGGGACAGTTTATCACCTTTACTGTAACACTACATTCTAGAAAAAATAGAAAGTTATTGGAATTTGGAGAAAAAAATCACAAAATTGAACCAATAGTTTTAGGACGAAAAACAAATGGAATTAAGGTAAACTGCCTGGCTTCTGCAGATGATTCTGATATACTTTCAAAAAATCTGACAGACAGTTATTAAAACAAATCTTTTGGAAGAAATAGCAAAGAGAGCTGGTCCCAAAATTTCAGCCAAAAAAAGAACATTGATGACAATTTCAAACAATGCATCAACATTCTTAGAAAAACAAAAATGTAAAATAGCATTAGTAAGTAAATTTAAATATATTGGACAAACTGTACAACAAAATGGACTAGAAGAATTAACAGTAGATGCAAGAGTCAGCAAACTGGAGAGAGCAAATCGTTTGACAAAGGATATTTACAACAAGAAATGTACAACTAAAAAAAAACAAATTTAAACACTATCCCACAGTGGTATGACCAGGATGTTTACATGGATGAGGATGCCTAATGATGAACTATAAGCTGGACAGAACAGAGGTTCCACAAAGGAGCATTATTAGAAAATAATGGTTGCAATACAAGCTACAGATGGCTGGAAAATGAGAAGTAATGAGGAGATATACAAAAATTTTGAGAAAATATCAGAAGTAATGGCTAAAAGAAGATTAATCTTTTTTTAGAGACCTCTACTGAATGAGTAGTTCTGGAAGAAGGAATCAATGATAGCATGGATTACAGAAATAAGAAAGAAACAACATCAAACAATCAGAAATAATAGAAAGAAACCTTTTTACAGATAACATACTGAATGTAAAAGGATCATCACCTCTCCAAGATCAAAGTTAATTTCATCCCTCTCAATAAGACTGTGAAAACCGGAAATAAATTTCATAAATATGATACTGCGAAGCTCAAAATCAATCAAAACGTAATGGAACAATGCCACCAGTAACTGACAGTTGAATCCCATAAATGGGCAGACATTGCCTCCATGATCCAACAAGCAGCTAATACTACAATCCTGACAGCTAAAAAGAGGAATCATACATGGTGGAATGAGGTTTGTGGTGAGGTGGTGGCCCAAACAGCAAGTGCATGGAAATAGTGGAACTCTACCAGGAGACCTGATGATTTTGATGTATTCCATGAAGTTCAAAAATATGCAGCCAGAACTCTACTGCATGAGAAACAGCAGTTAGAACAGATCGATCAGCGTTTCCAGATAAACAATGTCAGAGACTTCTATCAGACGTTCAAATCGAATTTGAAAGGATACCAAGCCCCTAGTTTTTGTTTTAGAGACGAAAATGGAAAGCTCAGTGTTGTGTACATAGTTCCGCGTATTCAGCGCGTACACAAATTTCCCACTAGAGTGCGCCCCGCTAAGCACAACAGCGCAGGCGCAGCACTCGTCCATCTCCCCACTACGAGATGGCGCTGCCATAGAGACGGACCAAATTCTGCTTCCGCCGATCCGCGTATTAATATGTAACGCAGCCAATGAGATTGCTGCTAACATAGAACACTTTCTCCTCGCGCATCACACTCACGCAGTGATACATGAACGTGCGAGGTATTATAACGGGTGTAAAGACCTTCGATCAGTCAGTCTGCATTTGTCTGCACCAGTCTGCATTAGTCTGTACCAGTCTGCATTAGTCTGTACCAGTCTGTACGAGTTCTACAATTGTCTGTGCCAGTCCATAGTCAAGATCCAGTCTGCGCCTAATAAGATTACCATATTCCTGTACATAGCCATGAAGATAAATGTATAGACACTTTTGTCAAGTATCCGAGATATATGTAAGAATAAGATTAACATACCAGTACCAAAGGAACTTCAGATTGTCAATTGTAAATAGCATCCAGAACCAAGTTAAATAATTTTTATATTTGTTATTATTTTAATAAATGTGTGTGAAAATTAATCAAGTTCTATTTAAAGTTGGTCACCATCAATCTGCTACTCTAAGTGTGCAAGTGGCATTTCTATCGTCTGACCTAATGGCAGAAGATAAACATGCCATGATAAGACCACGAGACATATTGCTGACACTCGCTTACTTCGTTAGAGCAACAAGTCAAATAATCTGATGGTGTGTGTACTGAAGGTCTTACAGTACGCACACCACACTCGGCCTGACCAACAAAGAGAACTGCAAGATAATGTCTCGTTACTTTGAAAACCTACTTAATTGTGATGAACCGAAAGAAAGATTCCCTGTATGTGCCCCAATCCACAAACTACCCCTCATCTCCATCTAGTAAAGAGGAGACCAAAGAGATCATCAACAACTTTAAGAATAATAAGGCAGCTGGAGAGGATTCAATAGTGGTGGAACTACTGAAGCTGGCAAATAATGAAACTCTAGATATACTAGTCCAACTTTTTGAGGAGATCTGGAGAGCTGGGATGATACCAACTGAATGGCAGTCAGCTTTAATCCATCGTATACACAAAAAAGGTGATAAATAGAATGTCAATAACTATAAGGGTACCTCATTAGTATCTGTTCCATATAAGATTCTCTCCAAAGTGATACAGAATAGAATAGAAGATCATTGTAACCAACTGATTGGGGACTATCAAGCTGGTTTCCGAAAGGGCGATTCTTGCGCAGAACAGATCTTTAACTTGAAGAACATGATCAGGTACAAAAAAAATTGGAAAAATAACTATGTGGTCATATTTGTTGATTTTCAGAAAGTATATGACTCCATCGACTGACAGGCAGTAATGAATATTTTGGAAAAGTTTGGGGTGGATAATACATCAAGAAAGCTGATCAAACAAACTCTTACTAACACAGTGTCAAAAATTAAATTTATGGGTGAGGTATCTGAACCTTTTCAATTGTGTCTTGGAAAAGGTCATTCAAGAGTGGAGAAAGTTATTAGCCCAAGGAGAAACAAATGAAGAGTGGTTCAGACTTGGTCCTAAGAACAAAGGGGTGTGCATTGGCTGCTTAGATTTTGCGGCTGACCTAGCCATTTTTGCTAACAACATAGAGTCAGCAGTCAACAAGATAAATAGGCTGTCAGAAATTGCTGAAAAAAGTTAGACTCCAGATCTCTATTCAAAAGACAAAACATATGACGAACATCTGTGATGGACCTGAATGGATGATAACCAACCTGGGAAAAAATTGGATGAGTTAAGAATTTCAGGTATCTCGGTGAAGTCATCCACCTGGAGAATGGATTAAAAGAAGAAGCAATTGTCGGGATGAGGAAGTTAGACCAAGCATACCAACTGACAAAGAATACTTATAACAAAAAGTCTATGAGTATATGGGCCAAGTTCCAACATTATAATACAGTTGTAAAACCTGAGGGCTTATAAGCATCCAAATCTTTGACCACGAATAGACAAGGTAAGCTGAGCGGCTGGAAAAGTGTGAGTGTAGGATATTAAGGAAAATCCTAAGGTAATAGATGGGTCGATGGACAATGGCGAATGAGAGCAAATGAGGACTCGTGCAGCAAGACAGAACCTATCACAGCATCCATTACGAAGAAATGATTGTTATTTTATGGTATCTCATGAAAATGGACGGTGATCGACTAACAAAAAGAATATGGAGTTTCATCCCATCTAAGAAAACGAGGCCGAGATGGTTCAAAGAATGTGAAAAAGATCTTAAGCAGATTGGTATCTCAGAGAGAAATTCCTGAAAGGAACAAATTTAGAAGATTGGTGACCAACTACCAAGGTTTTAACATGGCATCAACATCCGAAAGACAGTGAGGACCATTATCTGAAGAGCATAAAAAGGCACTTCTTGCAGGGGCTCAGAAGATACTGGCAGGAAGTCAAAGCTGGAGCAAGAACAAGACCTGGACACTAGAGTGAAGTCGGTTGTTACCACGCAGTCCGTAGAGACTCACCTCAATAAAAAAAATAAGTAAATAAAAATAAAAGGCTTTCAATGCAGAAGAAATAGGGGATTGAGAACAACACGAATAGAATAAAGGGGGAAAAACATGAGGAGGAGATGGACGAGTACTGGAAAAACAGGAGACGACAAGGGAAGAAGAAGAAGTGAAGTTATTACATGATGAGAGATGGTGATTGGATTTGATTTGATTCAGTTTTCATTACATACACCGAAAAAATGAGATGATTCTCGAGGGTGTGGAACATGTCAGAATGTATAACACAAAACATTTTAATATAATGAATACTACCCTGATCATTTGTCATGAGATTGTCAAAATAGGTGAATACAATACAATAAACTGGAAAAGCTAATATTTACAGAATTAATACGCTGTCAGAATGAAACATTGTTATGCACTATTAATAAATTTATCATACACAAAATACTTAATATTGACTGTTGCAACCAAGTGCTGTCAAAACTTATATCTAACATATTTTTACTTAAGCTGGCCTAACAGTCTCTGTTAGGATATTCATCTATAGAGTAGAAGGCATTGCCTATCAAAAAGTCATTCAAACTCTGTTTAAACTGTGCTTTATCTGAAACCAAGTTTTTAATGGTTGCTGGTAATTTATTGAAAATGTGTGTTCCTGAATATTGGACCCCCTTTTGGACCAACATAAGTGATTTTAGGTCTTTATGTAGATTTTTCTTATTCCTAGTATTGATAATATGTATTGAGCTACTTGTTGGAAATATAGATATATAACTTGCAACAAATTTCATTAAGGAGTAAGTATACTGAGAAGCAATGGTTGGAATTCAAAGTTCCTCGAATAGGTTCTACACGATGTTCTTCAAAGACTGGTCCCAGATACTCCATTGCACCATTCACCGAACCTGATAACCCCGAGCCGTCAGTAACAAAAATTAAGTCTTGCTTAAGAGATTTACAACACTACATGCTCTTGTTACCAAAGTCTCATTTACTTTTAGAGCTATCTGTTCCACTTCCTTTTTGGCCCCACTTCTCTCTGTCTTCACTATATCTGAAACAGTTCTTATTTTGTTGCCCGATACAATTATCATTTTCTCTTAATAAAGCTACTTCGATTTCTGGATTACTTGATTCAATATTTTGCAGTATTCTTTGTAATGCATTACAATTCTAATATCAGAAACGTTCCTAGATAGTAGATACAGTCTCCTTTTTGCCCCACATGATATCTTTATTCCTTGTATAATCCATGGTTTATCTTTTGACTTCTGTGTGATCTGAGTTACCTTTAGGGGAAAACAATTTTCAAAAGAGGAGGTAACTTTATTAGTAAATGCTTTGCATTTTCCTTTTGAGTCAGGTAAACATCTCTCCAGTTCATGTCTTTGAGCAATTTCCTGAATTCCTCAATTTCTGGCTTATTTATTATCCTCCTGTACTCAGATTTAATATTTTTTTATCCTGACAAGTTTCAACATTTAACACAAGATGCTGCACGTCGTGATCAGATAGTCCATTTACTATTGGTTTTGTGATATGACGTCTTTCCCCTAGATTTGTTCATAAAGATATTATCAATAGCAGTCTCAGAGGATTTACATATCCTAGCTGCAAAGTTCACAATAGGAACTAAATTGAATGATAATGTTAAAAACACCAGCAACCACTATTTCCCCTTCTTTTGTTTTTTACACAAGCTATTCCTTTCGCTTTGTGAAATGAAGCACTGCCTAGTTCCAAAACACAGGACTACTATGACAAGGTGAAATGTTCTCAGAGTGCTACATGTATGATAGTAAATGTAATCAGCACTATAGTTGTTTTCTGAGTAGTTATGCTGTGTGTGTTTCATTCAATCAGATGAAATGGAATAAAATCATCAATTTATTTATTTGGGCTCTTTATCACCAAGATACATTCAATGTTGGTTGAGGTTTATCTTTTGAATTCACTCCAGTGTAGATTGTCAAAATTTTATCAGTTGTCAATGTACTTGTAACACAGTTTCCGAATTTACTGCCATCCAGGAAAGTATCGCACTCAAATTATTCTCAGAGACTGAGAGATGGCTGAAACCGAGAGCAGAAAGCTCTGACATATTTAGTGATTAATGGAATATATATCAGAAAGGCAGGTTAGACACTGTAGGAGAGGGAGTGTCCATTGTCTCTATTGAGGTCAAAGCTGATTGTGACAGTGAAGTTATCTGGTTGCGTATAACAAGTCTAGGTGAAATCACGTTAATTAATGGATAATCAGCCACCCAGTTCTGCTATGACAGTTTTGGAGCCATTCACAGAAAGTCTATAGACAGTAGCACGTAAATACCTAGATCATGCAATACTAGTTGGAGGTGAATTTAGTCTACTGAGTATAGATGGTAGCCTATGGCTTCATTGCAGGGGGTGCAGTCAATCTTGTGAAGCACTTTTGAATGTGGTTTTCGAAAATTGTCTTGAGCACCTAGTTTGCCATGCCACATGCAATGGAAATATCTTAGACCTTGTAGTTACAAACAGGCCAGATATCATCAATGACTTCAGCATAGAGATGGGGATTAATAATCATGATAACATCATAACAACTAAGGTTACAAAAATTAATAAATCAGTCAAGAAGGCTAGGAAAATGTTCATGCCAGAAAGAGCAGATAAGCAGATGTTAGCATCTTACTTAGACAGAACTGACATCACTTAGTTCCATTAAGATGGACGTAGAGAGATTATGGTCAAAGCTTAAACAGATCGTGAATTGCACTCTCAACAAGTCTGTACCTAGTAAACGAATTAAGGATGCATAAGAGCCACTGCGGTTTAACAATGAAATTTGGAAAATACTGAGGAAGGAAAAGCTACTGCACTCTTGGTTCAAAAGAGAATGCCAAATGGCAACAAGGAAAGGTTACTACCACTGTCATACCTCAGCAAAAGATCTGGCTGAGAAGCATGGGAATTTATTGTCCTATGTAAAATCACTAAGTGAGTCAAAGAATTCCATCAAGTCACTTGACCAGTCTGGTGTGGCAGTAGGAGATAAATGTTTTAAATTTTGCATTTAAGAAATCATTCATGCAAGAGAATCATATAAACATACCGTCATTTGACAATAGCACAAAGACACCTAACAACAATCACCACAAGAGGCCAGCACTAGCACAAGTTGTTCACATGATATTCGTTGGACTGTTGCCTGTAAACCCGTCCCATGTCAGTGCTCTTGGAAGAGAGCTGTGGCAGTGACATGGCTCTGTTGTTGTTCCTGTGCAGTGATCTGCAAAGACGCGACGGTACGGGACGGGGGGTCGGGTCGAGATTCAAGCAGTGATTAAATACTTCATAAAGAAAGGTATGAAAGTGAAGGACATTCATGCCGATTTCCAGAAAACACCAGGGGACTCTGCTCCTTTGTCTTCAACTGTTGCCAAGTGGATAAATGAATTTCAATTTGGTCAGGAGAGCTTAGATGATGATCATCCATGAATAGGTCAGCCAAAACGTGTCACTACTCTAGAAATCATTGCAAAAGTCCGCATAATGATCAAGGAGGATCACCAATTTAGAGTGCATGAAACTGCTCACGCTTGCCAGATGTCATCTGAAAGGTATTCACAAGATGGGTGCCGCGACTCTTGACGCTGTGTCAAAAACGCATGAGAATGGACATATCACAACAATGTTTGGCCTGTTTTAGGAGAAACAAACAAGATCTTTTGTGCTGGTTTGTGACCACGAGGAAACTTTGGTTTACTACTATACCCCAGAGACAAAGCAATAATCAAGGCAGTAGAAATAATGCTGAATCTCCGCCGCCAAACTCCTTCAGCGGGGAAGGACATGGCGTCAGTGTTCTGGGATGCGCCACCAAATTCCTTCAGCGGGGAAGGGCATGGCATCAGTGTTCTGGGATGAGAAGGGGATTCTGTTTGTACATTATCTCCCCACTGGGCAAACAATTACTGGAGAATACTATGCTAACCTTCTGGACAAATTGCAACAAATGATATGCGAAAAAGGCCAGGTTTAATAAGGAAGAAAGTCGTCTAGCATCAAGCAAATGCACGCTCGCATGCATGTGCCATCGCCATGGTAAAATTACACAAATTAAGGTATGAATTGTTGCCACACGTGCCTCTTCCCTAAACTTAAAATTTTTCTTTGTGGATGAAGATTCACTTAAATGAAGAATTGATAGCCTGAGTTGACAACTATTTTATAGGCCTGGAGGAAAATCATTGTCGAGATGGGATCGAGGTATTGGAACACTGTTGGACCAAGTGAATTAATCTACAAGCAGGGTACATTGAAAAACAAAAAAGTTTCAGTGACATAAGTACATTTTTTCTATTCTGTTTCAAGAACTTTTCAAACCACCCTCGTAAGCATCCCCGACGCCTGAAATAATTAAAAACAAATAAGTCGCCAGTTGCAGATGGAATCTCAATTTGGTTTTACAAAGAGTGCTATATGGCACTGGACCCTTACTTAGCTTGTATTTATTGTGAATCTCTCACCCAGCAGAAAGACCTAGCAACTGGGGAAAAAAATACAGAGGCGTCTCCTGTATATACGAAGGGCGAAAGAACAGACCCGCGAAATTACAGACCAATACCCGTAACATCAGTTTGCTGCAGAATTCTTGAACATATTCTGGGTTTGAATCTAATCAGTTTCATAGAGACCAATAAGTTTATGTCCACAAATCAGTACAAAGCATCGCTCATGGGCAACTCAGCATGCCCTTTTGTCATACGACGTCTGTTCAAAAAATTCCAAAACTTTGTCCACAAAATTTTCTATGCTTATCTTTTAATTACTATGGATTGTCTCCTTCGAAATACTCTCCTCCACAATTGATACACTGCTCCCAATATCATTTCCACTTCCAGGAGCAGTCTTGACACACCTCTTGCTGGGTCGCATAAAGTGCCGTCTGCGAATTTTCTTTTATCTCATCTACCATTGCAGAACTTCATCCTTTTCAACTTTGGAAATAAAAAGAAGTCTGCAGGGGTCATACTATTCTCGCAAGGAACATCTCATTCTCATTTGTGAGATCCAAAAGTTTTTTTGGTCTTGACTCATGAGCCGTGGAATGAACTTGGCGGCAACACAATGCATTCCAAGATGCTGTGTCATTTCATAACATGATCCAATTGAAATGTTACATTCTTCTACAATCTCTCAGACAGTGTATCTTCGACTGCCACACACAATTTCTTTGACGTTCCTGACACAAGCGTCATCAGGGGACATCTAAGAGCGTCCTGAACAAGGATTATTTTTGACTTTTGTAAAGCCATTTTAAAACGTGTGAATAATACATAACACCAAGTATGGCTTAAGCACTCATCGCTATAGGCTCCCAGCATCATTTGGTGTGTCTGTGTAAAGGTTTTCTTGAGTTTCACGCAAAATTTAATGCAGATGCATTGCTCCTCTAACTTTGCCATCACAAAATTCACAAACCCAGATTCCATATTTCTTGATTTCCGAGAAGCATTTGACATAGTGCCTCACTGCAGACTTTTAACAAAGGTACAAGCACATGGAATAGGTTCCCAGACATGTGAGTGGCTCAAAGACTTCTGAAGTAATAGAGCCCACTACATTATCCCGACGGTGAGTGTCCATCAGTGACTAGGGTATCATTAGGATCATTCCAGGGATGTGTGATAGGAGCGCTATTACTCATATTTTCTACGTGCATAACTGATCTGATGGACAAAGTGGACAGTAATCTGTGGTTGTTTGCTGATGATGTTGTGGTGTATGGAAGGTGTCATCGTTGAGTGATTTAGGAGGATAAAAGATGACTTGGGCAAAGTTCCCAGTTGGTGTGATAAATGACAGCTAACCCTAAATGTAGAAAAATATAAGTTACTGCAGATGAGTTGGAAAAACTAATCCATAATGCCAGAATCCAGCATTAGTAGTGTCATGAATGAAGTCACATTGTTTCAATATCTGGACATAACGTTGCAATGTGATATGAAATGGAACAAACTTGTGAGGGTCATGGTAGGGAGGGCGAATAATCATCTTTCGTTTGTTGGGTGGATTTTACTACAGTGTGGCTCAGCTGTGATGGACATCACATATAGGATGCTAGTGTCTGGGATCCACAAGGGGTCGAATTAAAGCAGACATTGGGGTAATTCAGAGGCAGGATACTAGATTTGTTAACAGTAGGTCGAAACAACAACATACAAGTATTATGGAGATGTTTCTGGAACTCAAATGGGAATCCCTGGAGGGATTTTGAGGAACACTGTGCTGACTGCAGAACAATTCTGATTGCACCAACATACATTATGCGTAAGGACCACGAAGATAAGAGACGACAAATTAGGACTCATAGAGAGGCATATAGACATTCACTTTTTCCTCAATCGATTGGCAGATGGAACGGAAAAGGAACTGACTACAGTTGAAATAAAATTACTTGATAGTTGGCACTTCAAACGCCAATAAGAGTAGTCAGCGTCACACTTGAACTGTCTGCTGTTGCCAAACTCCACCAAAATTGGCCAGTCACTTCCAATTCCTGGTTCAGCATTCTTTCTTGATGTATTTGTATCCCGAATTACGAGCCCGACACTTTTATTATGTATTTCATGACACGCGATAGCTACACCAAAAACAACACACATTAACAATGCTAATGAAAGACACACATTTCATTCATAGCACTAACCAAACACTACCGAATAACTCAGCACAAGGTGTAATTCAGTATCATACATATAGTTATCATATTCACAGAGATCATCTTACATTAGATAAGCTTTTCACTACATTGTGTGAAACTGAAATTTTTAAGGTTGCAGTTCATAGTTGCAACTGGGTCACTACATTCACATATATAAATACTTCATGCAGTGCTGTGGAATAGCACAATGGTTGGCAGATTAATCTAATGTGTAGCATGTCGTAGGTTTGAATCTCATCAATGTAGCAAAATTTTTATTTCTAAATCTAACCAAAAGAGTGTGATTATTATTTTCATTCAATTAATTGGTTTAAATGTATTTTTTTATTTTTAATACTTTGCTGCATCATTTTTCATCATTGTTTTGACTGTTCTATTTGGTCTTATTTTTCTTCCTGTCACTATTTCTTCATTTGGAATCTAACTCAGTCATCTATAATCCACGAACAAGTGCCCACATGGACTGTTCACTGGTTTCTAACATGGCAGCATGTGCAGCTAGAGTAAGGATAGTTACAGGTAACAAATGAAACGGAGAAATTTTAATTTGCTTTCAGCCCTGAAATTGAGTTTTTGTTGTCTTGAGTTTACCCTTAAGCGTTAGCTTTAATCGCCATGAACAAAGCGATCATGATATTAGTACTGCTGCAGACTGTTGACCACAATTTTCTCGGCTGGGTTAGGACACAAGTTTACAGTCAGGGATACAAAACGGGTCGTCTTCCCCAGTTCAGTCACTGGTCACTTTAAATCAATAGTCGACAGAGTATCCAACATTTCTGACATACCTTGCACCAGCCACTAGAAAAATTGCTCTGTGTTAAACGTTTAACATAATTTGTGAAGTGAGCCGCTTGTTTGTTGTCAACTGTAACCAAACGGTAGCTGGTAGCCAATGTGGCAACATTGTTGCGGCAAGTGATTGATGTCAACTATCAAGTAATTTTATTCAGACTATTGTAGTTTGACAGGGTACCTTCTGCCATGCACCATATGGTGGCTAGTGGAGTATGTATGTAGATGTGGAATCAGTCTTTCCTTCTCATCCCATCTGGAAAGTCTCCCCTGATCTGCAGTTCTGGGTAACTTTCTCAAAATCTACAATTTTTCCTAGACCTATCCTTCACCCCTCTTCCTTCCACTTCAACCCTTCTGCCTGAAGAATGAGCTACTGGCTCTGAAAGCTTGCCTAATTATAATCTTCTTTTATGTGTGTGTTCTGCCGCCACTTAGCAAGTAGATTGTTTATCTATCCAATTCAATTATCATGTAACCAAAAGCTGCATTTAACACACCAAGTCTCTTTTACCAATCACTTTTAATATGTCCTACAGAATGTACTGTCTATCCTGTCCTTTTTTGAGATTACTGTTTTGTTGTACTTTTCTACAGGCATCATCTTACTTATTAGGAGTCAGTTCCTTCATGTTGTTGTTGTTGTGGTCTTCAGTCCTGAGACTGGTTTGATGCAGCTCTCCATGCTACTCTATCCTGTGCAAGCTTCTTCATCTCCCAGTACCTACTGCAACCTACATCCTTCTGAATCTGCTTAGTGTATTCATCTCTTGGACTCCCTCTACGATTTTTACCCTCCACGCTGCCCTCCAATGCTAAATTTGTGATCCCTTGATGCCTCAAAACATGTCCTACCAACCGATCTCTTCTTCTAGTCAAGTTGTAGAGCTGCATGTCCTCGGGAAAAATTACGGCTGTAGTTTCCCCTTGCTTTCAGCCGTTCGCAGTACCAGCACAGCAAGGCCGTTTTGGTTAATGTTACAAGGCCAGATCAGTCAATCATCCAGACTGTTGCCCCTGCAACTACTGAAAAGGCTGCTGCCCCTCTTCAGGAACCACATGTTTGTCTGGCCTCTCAACAGATACCCCTCCGTTGTGGTTGCACCTACGGTACGGCCATCTGTCTCGCTGAGGCACGCAAGCCTCCCCACCAATGGCAAGGTCCATGGTTCATGGGGGGAGTTCCTTCATAGTCAACAGTTAAGGAATGGGTGGCTGAATTCATATGTAGCATATGTCTCTGTAAGATGACTCATGAACAACTTCCTAGAATTACAATCAAATATGAAAATGCTGAGAAAGAACACAGTGTGATATTGCAAGATCAGTAATTAAAAAGATGTGCAAAACATTTGATGCCGTGGCCATACCAGAAAGTGAGTGGCATGTCTGTTGAAGCCTGACTACAACCTAATGTGAAAAACAATTTGGGACAATCTGACACACAACTGATTCTATGCACCAATCTGTTCCCGTGGATGAAATGAAACAGCAGTTGCACAAAAATAGCCAAGGTGACTTAATCAGAGAGAAAGAGTGGTCATTGTTTTCTAGGATGCAAAAGGGATTTCTATTTTAGATTAGCTTGCAAGACTGAAACAATACCTCACAAATACAATGCAAGTATTCTGACTCAACTGGATGAAAAAATATGGAGCCAAGACCCAGGGGGAAAAAATAAGTTTATTGTCAGTGAAATGCATATGGTCACAAAGGCACTTTCACAATAGGAAAACTGGGAGTTTCAAGTGTGAAGTCTTCAAATATCTATTCCATTCTCCAATTTTTTCACATTCTGACTTTAGCTTCTTCTTCTTTTCTTTTTGTATGAATGATTCACTTAAGACTACATGCGTCACAGCTCAAAACCGTTTTGTGAGTCAACAACTGGATATGTTTTCACTGGTCTGTCTCTTGTAACTCCGTTGGACATGGAGGTAGCAAATGAGGATGTAGGATGTCCATGACATACTGCTGTGCTGTCAGAGTGACCTGAAGTCATATCCGATGCTGCCCCACACGCCCTCTCCCTATGTCGTTGTCATACTCACTGACAACTGTCATCGCGGGTCTTGCAGAATGTCTCACTGCTGGTCACATGACAGGTGCAGGTGTGAAAGGGTTACTATGTGCTCGGCGTACATTACAGCAATTCTCCCATGGGCTCGTCAGACACGGTAAACCGGAAGCTTGCTGACAAGCACACCACCCTTACGTTCCCAAGCAGTCCAACATGGGGCCACTACCACATCTGAATGACTCACAAATCTGCATATTGCATAATTCAATCAGCCTGGCAAATGGAGACACCCAATTAGGCCCCTTCAAATTTTGTTGCGTGCTGATAATGCTGACTCACAGAAGTACAGGGCATCTGTGTCCTTCACAGGGATCACTCAACATCTTACACTCTTCACATCTCTTATAGCTCCTACCATTCTTGGTAACAATCCGAGACACAAACAAAGCTAATGCAATCTGGTGGCCTTTGTATCCATTTCAGAGAGTTGCGACTCTCATAATTTACCACTGGTATGCACACTCGTGAAACTACGTTGCTTCAGGGAGCTTCCCTTTTTTTTCTTCAAGCTGTTTAGTTCTTTGAATCCATTTTTCTTGTAGCTCAGAATAATTATTTTATTGTGTAGCAAACTTACAGACTAGCATTCTGGTCTGAGCTGTCGGAGTTGGCGGTCATGTGTGTGTGAGGTGTTGTGGGGCGGCGGATGTATAAGTTTGTAACAATAATAAAAAATCTGATTGCTGGATATATGCTTGCGTGTTGAATCAGTTTCTAGCTTTTAGAATGTTGTTATTGCTGTCTTTTGCCGTTCTCAACACTGGCTCTCTATTTACTCCGTGACCCCCAGAAAGTGATTTAATAAAACTTGGAGCCAGTAAATAGATATCCTAGTGCCCACTTTGCCTGAGAATGTTCTTATAGCTGCAGCTTATAGCTCTGAGGAATTAGGAGATTGTCCGGGATTTCTAATCAAAAACGGTTTTCCAAAATATTTGAGTATATTATGAAATTCACTAATAAAAACCACAAGTATCCCTACAACCTAACTAACAGAGCAGTTCAGAGTCTAATGCGCTGATGCAACTATAAATGTCCGAATTAAATGTTAAAAGAATGCTCGCCATAATTTGATGAAAATATTTCATCAAACGCCACGCTAAATATTTGGTAGAATGTCTGTCCCGCGACGGCACGTGAAAATACGACAATACGCAAACTGAAGCTAGTTAATGAAAATCATTCCAGAATTAACACTTCACATGAAATGTTCTCATGGTTCCGCGTATCTCTAGTAACTTAATACGGCACCCGAGGCTGTTTGTAGCAGATACACTGATGCGACGCGACTACCGACACAGATGGCGTGTCATTCAGCGTCTGGAGAGAACTGGGGCCTTGCTTCCTCGCGCAGTGTTCTTATATATAAAGCCGCGGTGCGGACGGCTGAGGGAACGCCTGATCAAATCCGCTATCCCGACTAGCCGCTGGGCTAGTAACGCACCACTTCAAGTTACATAATAATTTATAGCTTCTTTGGCTGATGGCCGAAGAAGCTCTTAATTTAAACGTGCATTCAGCACGCAGGTAAGTATTGATAATAAAATTTTGACGTGGCTAAGTTAAATACTTTAGGCGAGAGAATTAATTTAATTGCCCTGCACGCACTAGATGAGCTCTGAACTGGCCCTGTTGAGATCCGCTATCGCTATAATTTTATAGGTATTAAAAAGAAACTTTACACATCTTCATAATCATAGCGGACCTCCAACCTATTTAAATCTAAACAACCTAGCCTTATTTATTAACCTACTTAATCTATCTCGCTTCCTTCAGTTTTGAGACGAAAACCAGAAAATCATGAATTTCCACTAAAATCTTAATATGTGAAATCCAAAGTACTGTTTTTATTAAATCATTATGAAAGATGAATCTAAATATAAATTTTGAAGTCTCTAGCTCTGTTCTGTTGCGCCAATGATTTTTCCAGAAAAACGTCCAAATCTCGGAAATGGCTGAAGTTATCGAACTGATATTTAACACACATTAATTTAATATTATTTCTGACATGCTAGAAAAGTTTTAGTTCATTTGCTTGATTTTTAAGGTATTGCGCAACATTTATGACGTCAGAGCTAGTTACAGCAGACTGGCTGACACTCAATGGAAACTGATGTGAATTTACTACAGCGTGAGTAGGCTGCTTCCCTACATCACCCTCTACTTAAATTTTTTGCTTATGAATGTTAATGAATGAAAAAAAATTTAATTACAAAAAGGGAAGCAAGAGTACAGTTTAACTCCCTATGAAAATTCAAAATTGAAATATAAACCTGTAGAAACATTAAAGAAAACTGATTACCTAAATTAATTATTTAAATTGTAGGCATGTTCACTGCCTTTTAAACAATGTCATTACTCAAATTTTTAAAGCAAAGTCATGAAATATTTTGGCATACATATTGCCTTAGACAAACAAACACATACAAATTGAAAAATTATGAAAATCTTAGATCCATTAAATACATTAAATACATCTTTACATACACAAATTCAAAGAAAATAACATGACACATAAACAGATGATTATCTCTTAGCAGTCTTTTTTAAACCTGAAAGAAAAAGTTCACAAATAATTTTTACACACGTGGTTGTAGCCGCTTTGGCTGGCGTCCTACACTTCCATTCACAAGGGTAGAGGAGGGGAAGTTGCTATGGTGTGCGTCCTTCACGTTCTCTCTAAATTACATGGGGAAAGGGGAGGGGTCACTGTGAGTTGTGTCCAAGTCACTCCACGCTTTCACGCAGCTACCAGGCTGCCATTATCTGGTTTGTCCTGTAGAACAAACAAAAAGAGTGCCTCAGACTCTGTTCACTTAATATCTGTGGGTGGGTCACAATGAAATGGGGATATATACATTTTATCCTTCAACATTTTTCTGGAACAAAGTTAACAGAACCTTTTCAATTTTACTCTCGTGGTTACTTAACTGTCATAAAATCGTTAAACAAATGGCTCAAAACGCCTTTAGTCATGTACTAGAGAAAATCTATGCTCAAGGCATACAGTGATGAATCATATTTAATCTGAATTTATTATTTCTGGGCCGGAACACTGAACCAATGCTCGGTACATCCTTGATACATTTGCATTTTAAGCACTTAACTGACTCATCTTTGATTACTTTATTCTTAGAGATAGTATGAGTATGATTAGTGGTTGTTTTCTCAGCTTCTTTGTACATGTGAGTAACTTTTGGTAATAGTACAGTTTTGAGTGTTCAAAACACACTACGTTTAGTTGACTACAAAATCCACTTATTGGTCCTCTGCTGTTGTCAGTTCCACATCTGCAATTAGGTACTTACTTACTTTGAAGTGTATTTATGCTGAGCTAAAATAATGTTTCACGTCTGTCAGTATGTTATTTATTTATTTTGCTAGTGTATGTACTTATTTAACACTCACTCTATTAATATTTAAAGCATAGGATAGCACATTTATTTCATATTCATAGTGTATTGCAGCTGATTAGTTTGCTCACGTGGCAATCCATTTCCACTCAATCGGACGCTGAAACCACAGGTAGTCTCTTTCAGACCTACCACTAAACTGCATCAAATAATTATGGACGAGCGTAATGCTATATTCCTTAAACCTATAGGACACCATGAGCTGCTCTGTCTCATTTAACATAAGGGTACCTATGGTCGCATTCACGCCTCCAACTCATAACCTCAATACGTGTAGGTGTATCCTGTCACACACTACACTAAAATAATGGCCAGCTCCAACCTTATAAATACTTCAGGGACGTGTCCTTCACGTCTCAACCACAAACACTGTTCAATTCTATTATACTGCCTTTCCTTGCTACACAAGGTGAGTTTATCCTTACAACTTATCTGCATATATTTCATACCACTAAGCAATCTCTTTTACTATTTATTAGTCAGCTCTAAAGCATACACTAGGTCTCATTGACACTTCAGATCCTGCTTGTACATGAATTCATACATCTTTTTAAATTACTGTTGGTGGACCATTTCCAATAAAACAACACTTTGTAGTTACTATATTACCAGGGTACTATACATAATTGTTACTCAAATACATTTGTATCTTAATTACGTCATACTTCCCTATTGTTTGTCACTATTAGGTTTGTCACATTAGGTATTTTTCTTCACTAATCGGTAGATAGAATGGTTGCATAACTCATGGCTTGATAGCCATGACAGAAAATTTTCATGTCTGGAAAGAAAAGGTCGAAAATTTTAGTGGATAGGAAAGAGGAAGAATGAGTGAGACCTGAAAGGGAAAGAAGATCTCACACAGCTGGGACTGCACAGCTGCCACACTGTGTAGAGGTTACAGAACAACCTCCTCCCTACAGCATTCATTAGCTTAATGCTGTATTGATAATTATACCGGAAAATTTAGTATTTGGAAAGAAAATGTCGAAATTTTTGAGGATAGGAAAGATGAAGAATGAGTGAGACCTGAAAGGGAAAGAAGATCTCACACAGCTGGGACTGCACAGCTGCCACACTGTGTAGAGGTTACAGAACAACCTCCTCCCTACAGCATTCATTAGTTTAATGCTGTAAAGAAGAGTTAGAAATTTTAGGTGGATAGAAAAGATGAAGAGTGAGTGAGACCTGAAAGGGAAAGATCTCACACAGCGGGGACTGCACAGTTGCCACACTGTGTAGAGGTTACAGAACAACCTCCTCCCTACAGCATTCATTGGCTACCTATGAATCTGCCAGGTCGATCTGAAAATACTTTATGATGCCTTTTTAGAACCTGTCTCAGTTCTTCCTTTTGATTGCCTGAAATCCTATCGATTTCCTGCAATTTAGCTTCTATTTTGTCTAAAATAATTGCTTCTTCTTCTTCTTCTGTGTTCAACTTATTGTTATTAAGATTAACATCCTCGTCCCAATACCTCCTGTTTTTCAGAACTCGTATAGGCAGCTCCCAAGTTTCATGATCAGTTACTACATGTTTATCACTAAAAGGTACTATAATTACTCCGGTTATTGGCAAGACCATTTTTAACTGGCTTCTTTCAAAGTCAACAACACTCTGATATTTCGACAAGAAATCTATGCCAATTAAAACCTCAATACTGAGATTGTTTACAATTAAACATGGATGATCAATTACATTACCATTTATGTTAAAGGGTAGCAAAGCTTCTTGCTTTACTGTTTTTGACACCTTGCCAGTAGCACCAATTATTCTTAGTCCTGATACCCTCATTACAGTAAGTTTGTCTTTACCAGGTAATGCATCAAAGAAGGACTGAGATATTGCACTCACCTCACTTCCACTGTCTAAGAGACAACGTACATTGATACCCAACATATTCACTATTATTATAGGGTGGCTTATTCTAGGTTGTACAGGTGGTTCCTCACATTCATCTAGTAGTTCCTTTTGGATTTGTCTCCAACTAAAGTGATCAACATCTGTCTTCATTACATTTAGGTCACAGTGTGTAGGGGTTTCCTGAATTACATTTTCAGCTGCCTTTTCCAGTCTGTCTATTAATTTTAAATCGAAACACCGCACGACTTCATTACATTTAGTTTGCTGAACATGACCCAAATTACTATAGTCTGAGCAATTCTGCGCCTCCAGACCGGGCATAACATTAGTTACAGCTAAACCACTTTCACCATTATCGTCGGTTTCCTTCTCAAGTGACAACTGGTCACAGCTACTGGGTTCATTGACCCCAAACAGCCTACCCTCTACATTCCTACTTATCTCCTGTCCTAAATCTATTAGTACATTATCAACATCCTGCACAGGCACTTTAGATAAGAGCACATCATCCTCATCGTAAATATAAGCATGAATTTCTTCTGCTTCTTCACCTGTCAATTCAGTATTTTGTAGCTCATCCCTACTGTTACACTGCTGCGCCTTCTCTTTCTCTTCCCACTTAGAAAGCGTTTCTAACACGGTATCTATCAAATACTGTGAGTGATCTAATATTTCTGTTGTATCCTTAGGTGCTACCGACATTTCATCCATCTGTTCAGTTTGAGTATTCTGATCTGTCTTACCCATTCCCTTAACTACTGGCTTAGGAAAAGTAACCGCCTGGTGAGCGCCAGTGTCCTCATAGACGGGAACTAGTTTTCCTGCCTAGGTCTACTACTGTTTCCTTTATTTTCATTATAGTTAGCTGGCATAGCCTTACTTTCCGTACTGTTGTTTACATGCATATTTCTGTTTGGAACAAAATTATTATCCCTTGGACGCCATTGTTGGTTCTGATAATTATTTCCCCAATTCCTATCTCTCTTAGGATGACGAACACCTACTGTTCTGATGTTTACATTGTCATTTTGCTCGTTCCTAAAATTACTATTATTATTATTGGCATTACGGTTATTACGTGCTTGCTCCTCATTGGCAGCAACACGTTCTACACGTTCCAAATATTCAATGAAACGATCCAGATTGTCTCTAGGGGCTGATATAATTCTAGTTTGCCAGTACCATGGCAGTTTGGCTTCCAGACCTAGTATAATCATTTCTGGTTTTAGCTTTTCCGCCAAATGTGACAAACGTGAAATCCATGACCTAGCAAACTCTTTAATAGATTCCTTGCCTGCATTGAAGCGTTTTCCACTCCAAAATTCTCTCAACACTTCATTTTGCTTATTGCTAGACCAATATTCATTAATAAAAGCTGTTTTAAATTCCGCTAAAGTTTTACATTTCAACATAACATCAGCTGACCAACGCATGGCGTCACCTGCTAAATGGCTTCTAATAAATGAGATTTTCTCTCGCTCAGACCAAGTTGGTGGAATCACATCTTCAAAATCGTTCCAGAAATCTAGCGGGTGGATATTTTTATCTGGATCGAACCGCAAGAACTGCCGACACCCGATAAAAGCGGCGTTTGCAGCTACAACTTGTTGTACACTACCATTACCAGAAGTTACTGAAGCTACTTTACTTTCAATGTTAGCAATGTTAGTACTGATATTTTCTACTTTCATTTCAACATTATCTACTCTTTGTACAATATGAGTAGTGTCAGTTTTGATTGCTTCTACTTCTGCTTGACATATGTTTACTTTTATATTAACATCTTTAAATCTATCTGAGCACAGTTCAGATTCTGCCTCGATCTTTTCTGTTAACTTGTGCTCCAGCTTCTCATCTTCCATTTGGAAGTCTTTGCGAACCTCAGCAACTTCGGATTTAACTGTTTTATACATTTCAGAAAACTGTTGAGCAACCTTTTTCTTAATATCCTCATGATTGCAATCAATTTTACAATTCAAACTGTCAAGATCCTCTTTCAACTTATTGCAACCAGCCTTGAAGGTATCGTCCATTACCTCCAATCGTTTATTAAAACTAGTTTGGCTGGCCACAATTTCATACTTTAATTCAGCATTATTGGATTCTAATTTATTGTCCATTGCCTCAAACCGTTTATTAAAATTTGTTTGACTGGCCACCATTTCAGACTTTAATTCGGCATTGCTGGCAGCTATTGCTTGTAATATAACATTTAAATCAACAGCCCCAGCATCTTTGGGTTGCTCACGAGCTGGCTTTTTATCACACTCAGGTGACGAAAAACTAGCTCCAACACCAGAATTATCAAAACTAACTGAAACTTCTGATTGATTAGTCATATCTAACTTCTCCTTCTTAAACTCTACCATCTCTGATGACTGTTTCATTTTTAATTCATCAGAGAAACTATCATCCACTAAATTTATCATTTCTACTTTCCGCTTTACTACAGGAGTCTCTATTATTGAATCATTGCCCCTTCCCACACTACTGCCAGGAGACAATACTTCATATTTCACCTTAACATTACTACTTTCATGCATATTTACACTCGAACCGTTGTCTGGATTTACAGTTCCCTCAACAGACATAGGTTCTGATTTAAGTTTAACCTCAGTTTCTTTTGACGGTTCCATCGCCGACAGTCTTTTAGTGCAGGTTAGTAAAATTTTTAACAGTTTTTCACTTAACTTAGTTCCTTCTGCACGATGTATGGCGTTGCCGGCGCGGCGTACCAGGATTCCTGATGCGACGTGGCACGTTAAACTGCAGACGGCTCTCCGACGGCTGTTGTGTGTTAGCGTGGCCCGCAATTGCAGGCTCTGCGTTGGCTGCTCCAGCGGACGACTGCGGTGCGGCGAGACTGGCTTCTCGCGATGCCGGCAGCACCGCTAGACTCAGTGCCAGCTCCGTCAATCCAGATGCGTTGTTAATCCAATTGCGTCGTCCACATGCACACGTAACACATTCACTGTTCTATACTCAGTTGCGTGTCGCATTTCACTCGCGAATCCGAATAGTTAAAAATCACTTTCACTTAGTTGTTTCCCGGCCGATGCACCATATGTGGGGCGGCGGATGTATAAGTTTGTAACAATAATAAAAAATCTGATTGCTGGATATATGCTTGCGTGTTGAATCAGTTTCTAGCTTTTAGAATGTTGTTATTGCTGTCTTTTGCCGTTCTCAACACTGGCTCTCTATTTACTCCGTGACCCCCAGAAAGTGATTTAATAAAACTTGGAGCCAGTAAATAGATATCCTAGTGCCCACTTTGCCTGAGAATGTTCTTATAGCTGCAGCTTATAGCTCTGAGGAATTAGGAGATTGTCCGGGATTTCTAATCAAAAACGGTTTTCCAAAATATTTGAGTATATTATGAAATTCACTAATAAAAAACACAAGTATCCCTACAACCTAACTAACAGAGCAGTTCAGAGTCTAATGCGCTGATGCAACTATAAATGTCCGAATTAAATGTTAAAAGAATGCTCGCCATAATTTGATGAAAATATTTCATCAAACGCCACGCTAAATATTTGGTAGAATGTCTGTCCCGCGACGGCACGTGAAAATACGACAATACGCAAACTGAAGCTAGTTAATGAAAATCATTCCAGAATTAACACTTCACATGAAATGTTCTCATGGTTCCGCGTATCTCTAGTAACTTAATACGGCACCCGAGGCTGTTTGTAGCAGATACACTGATGCGACGCGACTACCGACACAGATGGCGTGTCATTCAGCGTCTGGAGAGAACTGGGGCCTTGCTTCCTCGCGCAGTGTTCTTATATATAAAGCCGCGGTGCGGACGGCTGAGGGAACGCCTGATCAAATCCGCTATCCCGACTAGCCGCTGGGCTAGTAACGCACCACTTCAAGTTACATAATAATTTATAGCTTCTTTGGCTGATGGCCGAAGAAGCTCTTAATTTAAACGTGCATTCAGCACGCAGGTAAGTATTGATAATAAAATTTTGACGTGGCTAAGTTAAATACTTTAGGCGAGAGAATTAATTTAATTGCCCTGCATGCACTAGATGAGCTCTGAACTGGCCCTGTTGAGATCCGCTATCGCTATAATTTTATAGGTATTAAAAAGAAACTTTACACATCTTCATAATCATAGCGGACCTCCAACCTATTTAAATCTAAACAACCTAGCCTTATTTATTAACCTACTTAATCTATCTCGCTTCCTTCAGTTTTGAGACGAAAACCAGAAAATCATGAATTTCCACTAAAATCTTAATATGTGAAATCCAAAGTACTGTTTTTATTAAATCATTATGAAAGATGAATCTAAATATAAATTTTGAAGTCTCTAGCTCTGTTCTGTTGCGCCAATGATTTTTCCAGAAAAACGTCCAAATCTCGGAAATGGCTGAAGTTATCGAACTGATATTTAACACACATTAATTTAATATTATTTCTGACATGCTAGAAAAGTTTTAGTTCATTTGCTTGATTTTTAAGGTATTGCGCAACATTTATGACGTCAGAGCTAGTTACAGCAGACTGGCTGACACTCAATGGAAACTGATGTGAATTTACTACAGCGTGAGTAGGCTGCTGCCCTACAGTGTGCTTGCTTGTGTGAATGAATGGTGTGTATTTCTATTTCTTTTTCTGATGAAGGTTGTGGCCAAAAGCTTATGTGTAAGTGTCTTAACTGTGCCTGTCTGCATTTTAACGTGCCATCTTTATGGTAATTAGCACTCTATCTTTTCCTACACTGCTGATATTCCAACCTGGAGTTTCCATTGTTTGAACTTACGGTCTACTGTTTTATGTTGCAGTGCACTTCTACAAGTGTAATACACAAATGTTGCCTTAGGAAAGAGTCACAATAACATCCATGTCTACCGTTTGCTATTTTTTACGAAATAGCACATCACACTCGAAATTTAACTTAGCCAATGAAATAAGTTTGAAGATTTATTGTGTGTAAGAGACATGAGGGCCCACTGTGTGGGAAATGTGGGAAGTTCTGTGCAGAGATGGAGTTATCCACAGACGCAGTAAGTCTTGGGAGCTATACGGGTGTTTAAACATCGACACCTGCTGGGATGAGGGGCCACTTACTCTGAGGTGGCGCTGTGCCAGCAACGAGCTCAACCCATTGATTAGCACCACAGATGACAATGAGCAACCAGCTGCTTCTCTGTGCAGAGATATAAAATTTATCGATTTTGGACATCTTTTGACAATCTGTCACATGGAGAACAATGTTTACTCTGGCAATTTTAACACTAATCTAGTGTTCTGCAACATATTAATGTGAAATGTTGTCTATGATGTTGAAGCGTGTAAGTTAAACTGATATCTGAGAATTTGTTGTTTTTGTGGCATTATCTGGAAAATGGCCTCTCTTGCAGCTCCAAGCATAAATGTCAAGTGAAGAAGAATAATTAGCACAGCACACTGGAACCGAGTAGGGATCCGGTTTACTGCTCGGCCACTAAATTAGCATATCGTGAGTACACCAGAAGAGACGCTGTACACACTTGCATATACTACATACACAAGTACAAGCATCGATCAAGCTACTGCGAAACTGCACTCTGTGTGACTCATCACTACATCAGAATACTGTAAATGTGGTGATTCCAATTTCTTAAGGTCTCTTCCTGTTTGTTTTCATCAGTAGGATCTTATTTTTCAAGTATGTGGGAATCCAATGAGCTGCCTGTTTGGATACATTCTTTCTGTATGTCCCACAAGTTGGATTCCTTGGAGACACATTGTAACAAGAGCTTTTAGGAATTTGCCTGGAGATTTCACACTGGGTTCTGTGTGATGTATCCCATCCTTTATTCTTGGACCTAAGATTTTTACTACAATTTTACATTCTTCTAATTCAGTTTGCTGTTTTCATGTCTTGTGCTGGACAAAGAGTCTCTCTCATGCATAAAGAAATTCTAATTTGATCACTGTTGTACAATGTTAGATTTTAGAGTTCCAGGAAAAATACTTTTAGTTAACTGAGAGACAGTTTGTACTTTCTGAAGTCTGGATTCTATGGCCTTCTTTTCATTATGATGTTCAGTGGTCTTTTTCACCAAATTATTTAAACTATTTAACACCGAATACTATGTCATTGCCTATATAAGTTCACCCAGTGCCATTTTGGTATCAGCCAAGAATTTTTTCTCCAGGTGAAATTAGTAGTCCAATTTTCCTAGCTTGCTCCCTTAATATTTCAAATTGCTTTAGCATATCAGTGATGTCTTTGTCAATTAGTATTATGTCATCGGTATAGGTTACACAATATAATTCTATCTTTAAGTTAACGTTCTAGTCAGTGTAATAGTGCACCTGCTCTTCTCCATTATGTTACAATTTTCTTAGGGGCATAGTTGAATAGCAATGTGATATGCCATCCCATTTTCATATTCTTATGTCTGTCTTAAATTACACTGCTTGAAAAAAAGTGAGACACTCAGAAGGTGGGGAGAAAACAAATTGAAACATAGCTAATTTAGAGGGTATGTGATGTTATTTCAGTGATAACAAAACAGAGTCAAATTTACACAGAACTTATCAGTTTGAGCCCACTTATCAATACAGCAATGCACCCTGTCTGGCCTGGACAGTGCGGGAGGATGTCGTAAAGCTGCTGCATACCCTCCTGAGAAAGGTGATCCACAACTGTTGTAACTGGACATTGCAATCATGGATACAGGCAGTGGGATGGAGTTGACGTCCATGTTGGTCCCATAATGTTATATCAGGGACAGATATGGGGATTTTGCTGGCCACAGGAGTATATCAACATCACACAGACAATTTAAAGAGACACATACTACATGTGGACAAGCACCGGCCTGTTGAAAAATAGCACCACAATACTATTACACACTGCTGTACCATCAGAGTTCCCACGGCCATTACAAGCCGTGACCTGAAGTCATACCCAATGGCTCCCCACACCATGGGATTCCTTTGTGACCCACCCCCCCCAAAATGTGGAAGAATGGGACCTCTCCCCATCTCCCCGGGTCACTGTCAAACTTCTCCACGATAGTCATTTGGAGCAGTGCAGGACTGGGACTCATCAGTGAACATAATGTGACGCCATTCATTAGCAGTCCGTACTTCTTGATCATGGCACCACTTCACATGCAGTCATTTGCTTGGGTGTTAATGGCAGCCTATGCGCAGGACGGCAATTCCATAGTCTGGCTGCTCCTAGCTGTATGACACAGCATGTTGCAAGGAGACTATTACAGTGAACTCCTGTTTATCCGAAATGATCAGGACGGTGGTCAGTTCCGATAACAAAAATTCCAGATAAATCAAAGTCCCCCTGTTTTCACATGTGAACACTCCAAATTGCGTCAATATTGCGAAATACGATCGTAAAACGTGCGTAGGGTATGTAAAACATTACTGATATGGTTGCAAATAACCCTACACTTTTTTACTGAAAAAATTGTGTTGACATGTTAAAAAGGCACCAAACTATGATTGAAAACTCAAAGTTTTTAAATGCTGTATAACAAAGCTCGTTTATTTTGCATTCTTACAGAAAAAATCTCCCTTATTTGGCAGCAGGAAAAAACAGGAGTTTTAATTTTATTACCTACTCTTTTGAATAAAAAATAAACTACTGAACAAAATTATGAAACAAATCTAGAGATTACTCAAAGGAACGAAAAGTCTGTCCAGAGGAACTTTCAAGAAAAGTAAAAAAAAAAAAAAAAAAAAACTTTTTAAGTTATGGACATAGAAGTTCTAGGATGCTTCATTAGAGTTTATTTTTTGGTAACGAAGTCACGAATGCCTTTTTTTCTTTTTTTTTTTGCTTGAGAAACTATTGCTGCAACAATACATCTCCAACGTTGAAATCAAACTATTTCAGGATAAATCGTCTCCTCCTGTTGGCTGATGTACTCCAGGGCAGTTTGGATCACTTCGTAACAGAATGTGTGAGGAATATTTTTCTCTGATTCATCATCAGAAACATAGTCTTCTAACGCTTTATGATCGGTCACAATTTGGACGATTTCATCCTCAGTCACATGAAAAAATGCCATTTTCCATCCACTCTTCAATGTCTTCGAAGTGTGTGTCTTTACAACCAGCTTCTCCAGTAAATTCACCAAAATTATGTCAGCTTGAGTTTCGGTGTTGTCTCCTCCTTCCCACCACTTAGGTTGCCTTACGATCTAAGAGTTTTTCCAAGACCTAACAAGAGGAACTGGAGGAATTAGATTCCAAGCTTCAGCAATCAATGAATGACACTTAAAACATCAATTTTTTTAAGAGCTTCCACAAAATCATCTGCAGCATCAATCACACCTATTAAGTATTCCAGCATCTTGTGTCTGTAATGTTTTTCCATCGCCTCAAGAATACCTTGGTCCATCGGTTGACATAGAGATGTGACATTTTGTGGAAGAAATACAACTTTGATATCCCCATCTTGCAGATCACCTGGGTGAGAAGGAGCATTGTCCACAAGAAGTAGCGCTTTTCAAGGAAGTCCTTTTCCTTCCATGTAATTTACTACAGCTGAAACAAACTCTGCCTGGAACCACTCTCTGAAGATGGCACGGCACTGTTCATACATGCCTTAAGACTGATTCGTGTACCTCAGTGGGAAAGCTGGTTGGTTGGTGTCTAAATGCTCTTGGTGTTTTGGATTTGCCAATTAAAGTAAGACACAGTTTATGATTGCCAGTGGCATTACTGCAAGCGAGGACAGTAAATCTTTCTTTGATTTTTTTGTATCTGGAAGCCATTTCTTCTTCTTTAGAGGCAAGGGTTTTCGTTGGCAGCATTTTGTAATTCAACCCAGTTTCATCACATTTGTAAAGTTGATTGTCAGTATAACCTCCTTTGTCAATGATTGTGTGCAGTTTCTTCTTAAAATCAGCATAGCAGCTTCATCCCCAGATAATGATTTGGCACTGATGGCAATTTCATGGATGCCATGCTGCTTCTTGAAATGATCCTGCCAGCCATTACTTCCGAGGAATTCTTGCTTCTTTCCTTCTATCAGCTCATTAGCTCATTTTGACAAATTAGATGACCTGAAACTGACACACCTTTGGCTCTTATTTATTCGTGCCACAAAAATAATGCCTCTTCTAACTGAGGATGTGCACCTTTTCTCATTGTTTTTCAAGATTTCACTGCGCTGCCCAATGCTTGGATGGAACAAAAATTTTTCAATTCCTGATCGATTTGTCTTCCGATCAGTAATTGTACTCCTACTCTGCAGCAACTTTTGTGGGTGGCTCACCAGCATCAATTCTCTGCAAAGTGTGATGCTCTTTTTCCAACAAGATCACATTCATTTTATGTTATGTGCCCTTAGTCACGTTCAGTGTTCTTTTTACAGACACTCGACTGAGTCCTTTATGGTTTTTGGCCCCTTTTATCTCTGGACACTTTAAGGCACATAGTGGGAGCACAAAACCTCAAATCAGACACACACAAATGCACAACTTGACAACACTCGAGATGCACTAGACAAACTTTTGATTTTTGAAACCAGGCTGTGGCAGCCATCAAATGAAAGCATTCGATACATCTATGCCATTTCCTCTGTTCTACCCAAGCCCACGTGGCAACACAACAGGGTGTTGTACGTTCACTGTTAAACACTCAGCTTTGATGTACCGACAACAAGTGGAAAGAGTTAGGCGGCGCACTCTAATTGTCAGTTTCGACAGGCCTACGTTGCGCTCCATAGAACAATACTGTATGTACTGTACTTCCAAGGAGTTCCAATAGATGGCAGTGGCATGAAACCATGCAATACGAATAAGAAACGCACTAGAGCTTCAACCAACACACGCACGAATTGACGATACTTGGACTTTTGACACGCACCAGTGCACTGATTAGCAGTAGATTGCCAAAAAACACCAGCAAATGCTTGGCTCCAGGTGCACGCAAATTGAAACTTGTCAAGTGTCAATCTAGCTAGCCAAAAGTGTAGCTGCACAAGAGTTTACTGTACTTGTTCTCAGATGGCAGTCACAGACGTGAACAGGTTACAATGTACTCAGTACACTACACAGTGATGCTCCCTTGTAGTGGTCTGATGTAGTCAACTGGAACATTGATGATGAGTAAGCCCTTACTTTCCAACATCAGGCCACTGTCAGATCCAAATACTCCAAAAATACAGATGTTGCAAGGTTTAACCAGGGGACCAAATGGACATCCACAATGAGGTTTCTTTCAAACTCTCATCAGATAATGCTGTCTCACACCAATATGCAGCACCTTCATATCCTCCAGAGTGATGATTCAACATCTGACGCTATTCACATTCCTTATATACCACACGATGCTTGCTAAACAGCAATAAAAAAAAAGAACACTAATGAATAATGAAGGAAAAGACAGACTGTTACTTACCATAAAGAAGATACCTTAGGCTGCAGATGGGAAGAATTAAAAGACACTTACATAAAGCTTTCAGCCACAGCCTTCATCAGTAAGTAGTAATCTGTCTTTTCCAACATTGTTGATATTCCTACTGGAGTTTCCATTGTTTCAAGGAAACTGATGCTTTTCTGTGAGTGTTTGCTTTATGATGTTTTCTGCATTTTAGCTTTTTTTTAAAAAAGAAAAAAAAAGAAAGAAAGAAAGAAAAAAAAAAAGATTTGTTGCTGGAAAACTTCTGAAGTTCAATAAAGGAGTTACAACAGCCATATATGGTTATCTGGTGGACCTTGCAGAACCAAATTCTAGGGCTGAAATATACTGTTGACCAATGGGCATTAATCAGAATGAATACTAAATAAAAAATTAAATTCAAGTTTACACAAAAAACACAGGTTCTATCACTGTTGCTTTTCATTCTATTTTGCTCTTATGTTTGCTATGACTTGTTAAGCAGAAATTTTCTTTCTATCTACAGAGTTACATTTGCTGTAATGTATCTTACCACCATGTTGTTTCTTCTTTCTTCTCACTGCTGCCCCAATCATGGAAAGCAAGTCATCCTCACTGCATTTGCTTCGTATTGCATCTCTGAAACAACAGTTAAAACACCCGTTAAACAGTACCAGGCAATTACCACACAGTGAAATGTTGGTACACTAAAAAGGAAGAAAAACTTTGCAGAAATCTTCAACAGTAATCTTGTAGTCTGCAGTAGGCAACAGCAGGATAACAAACCCACTGGACAAAAATGGGAAAGTCATGATAGAAGTTACTTTTATTTTTATAAATAAACAGGTATCTTACACAAATGCTCAAGAGTATACATAGGATCTCGGGCTGAAGAGGTGGAGCACAAAACTGACATTAGTTTTGTTGAAGAGGGAGTACTGGAACACAGCACAATTTCTTGCAAAATGAAGCCAAATTTATTGATAAACTCTTAATTAATTGCCAAGCTCACTAATGTGACCATTTTATAACAGGTACTTACTGCTTGGAGTATTTGTGACTTTTCAGGCTTGCCTAATAGATCTGTTGCAAAAACACTTTGGGTTCCCCACCAGATAACATTATGCAAGTCCCTCCCTCAATATTTCAGTGACACAACGTTTTGGCATCTTCAGGTGGTGGTGATTTCCACCATCACTGCTGCAAGATGCAACTGGCAATTTCCACGTGACAGCTTTGAAATTTATCATGTGGATGACTATGACCATCATATTTAGAATTCAGAGGATTTCATAGAATACCTGAAGATGCTTAAACTAGAACTTTCAGATCTTTTAGTTAGCTCAAATGTTATATCATTACTTACAAAAGTGCCCCTGCAGCCCTCATTAGAGGTTATTAGCAGCAAGTTTGAGAAAGAAATTGTGATGCTGTTTAAACATGTGCATACCTCATCCTATTTCTTATGTAACACCAATTACTTTAATCAAGTGGACAGTGTTCCCATGGGAGATCCTCTATTTCCCTTAGTAAATATCCAACATTCCTCCTTCTGGCAGAATGCTGAAGAGACATTTGTGGTGTGGCCCACATAATACAGACACTACCTATGTCCCTGCAGCATTTGCACTCGCTCCATCTGAATATTCAGTTCACTGTGGAAGTACAAAAAGATAGCAGCTTACCATTCCTGGATGTCACGGTTAGAAGAAAAGCTGACATAGCACTGGGGCTTAGTCTCTACTGCAAACTGATACACGCAGAGTTATATTTGAGGTCCAAAAGTTGCCGTCACCCTGCACAATGTGGTAGTGTCTTACACTCCCTGGCACATAGAGCACACGTGATTTCAGATACCGACAGTCTGCCTGGTGAACTGTAACACCTAAGAACAGTGTTCCAGCAGAATGTTTATTCTTGTAAACAGATTTGCAATGTGTTCTGAGCAAAGCAAGTTCAGTGTAGGGATGTAAATGAAGATACTTAGACAAGCACTGCAAATGGCTTTCTTGCCATATTTCAGTGGCATGTTTTCAAAATTAAAAGAATCGCTAAGAGAAACAGAATCAAGTGTGTTTTTCGTCTACCAGCAAAACTAAGGAATTGTTTGTGTTCAGTTAAAGACAATCTTGACCTTAGAAAACACAGATCATATATAAGATCTGATGCCATTATGGGAAACCTTATATAGGGCAGACACCTCACATTGTGCAAGAACACTGTGTTCAACAGCGCTGACAAAAATGCCACCCAGTAAATTAATGGTAGCAGAGCACTGCCTGAATACAGGGCACCACACGTTTCCCAAGAGGACTGAAATTGTATCCTCAGCATCATCACTCTAGGACTGTGTTTTTAAGAATGAGGCATGTATCCATACGGTGGGCAATCTTACCAACAGGAATATGGAATTTTGACTAAGCACTGCCCAGAATCCAGCACTGACTGCCATGAAATTAAAACAGTAGAAACCAGATCCTCCGATGTATGACCTGATGCAGTACCTTGCAGAGAGTTAATTCAGCTCTTAACCACACGAGTGTCCAGAAGTGCAGTCATTGCCCACAACACATAAGCAGAAGGCTACTATGAATGGCATTTCCATCCAACTGGGAGTGCCTGTCCACACATTCGTACTCCTGCTTCTAGCCTGACAAATTTCAATTCTGCTGTGCGAATATCACCAGCCACATCTTGCAGCAGTGATGACAGGACCCACCACTACCTGAAGATGACGAACAGTTGTGTTGGTGAAATATTGTGAGGCTTGGACAAAGTTATTCAGTGGCAAATCTGAGAAGATTTGTATACATTATTTTTCTGTGACGCAGGTAATGTGCAGCAAAATGTGATAACTTTCTGCATTTTCCTTTTTGTACATTTCAAAATACCCCAAAAATTGGTGAGAAACACTGAACATATGACATAACCAGATGACACACCCCACAGCATGTGCAGCAGTCGGGGTTGAGTGTAAATGAATGATTGAGCAGTGCAATACTTTCATTTGAGTAAACAGAGCAAATTTCGAAAACATTTTGTAAATATGATCTGTTGTAAATGTAGATGTTAAAAATTATTGTCCCTGCTGTAATCAAGCAAAGGCAGTTCTGATTTTGTGTTTATTGCTTCTGTCCCTTCTCTTGTTAGTAAAGAAAACATAGGTCATTTAATGGCGATGATGCTATTCTGAAGTTTATACTCATCTACTAGTTATGCAATATGGTAGGTTTTCATTGTACTGTACTTTGCAAGAAATCAAGGAAACTGCAAGACCGGTAAATAAAATAATAAACTTCTATATATAAAAATAAAGATGAGGTGACTTACCGAACGAAAGCGCTGGCAGGTCGATAGACACACAAACATACACACAAAATTCAAGCTTTCGCAACAAACTGTTGCCTCATCAGGAAAGAGGGAAGGAGAGGGGAAGACGAAAGGAAGTGGGTTTTAAGGGAGAGGGTAAGGAGTCATTCCAATCCCGGGAGTGGAAAGACTTACCTTAAGGGGAAAAAAGGACAGGTATACACTCGCACACACGCACATACCCATCCACACATAAAGACACAAGCAGACATATATATATCTGCTTGTGTCTGTATGTGTGGATGGATATGTGCGTGTGTGCGAGTGTATACCTGTCCTTTTTCCCCCTAAGGTAAGTCTTTCCGCTCCCGGGATTGGAATTTTACTATCATTACTTTTTTTTTTTTTTTTTTTTTTTTTTACTTGTACCACACATATTCCACACGGTTCATGCTCACTCCTTCAATGATACTGCCCATCCTTCTCTAGTGTGTGAGTTGTCCCTGCTTTCCTGCGTGTTTGTTGGTTTAAACACCCTTGTTTCAAAAGAGAGTGACAGCTTAGATACAGCCTTGTCAACATTTTGTATTTTTATTTAGCAATTATTGTTTGAGCCTTATAGGTGAATGTCACAAGATATTGTCAACCACTGCATTCACTAGATGGGAATGGGGTTCATGGGGTTCATTTTTTAAGTTGCTGTTATCTTTTTCATCCTATCTTGGACTAGCTTTTCCATACTCCCACTCTATTTTACGTAGCCAAACAGTTATCCGCCCTTGCAAACTTGCTCCTTTACTACCAAGTCAACTAATACTGGGCAGCATAACAGAAGTTCCAATATCCAGTCTTTCACCACAATTCACCTACACACACTTTTCACTCACTGATTTTCTTTTTTCAATGTCATAAATATTTTGCTTTCACAGGCTGCTGTGCTTTGAACATAAAATTGTAGGAACATCTGCCTCACATGTCTTTTTTTTTTTTTTTTTTAATTAAAGAATATGTTCCTTGCTTATTCCTATTTGCTTCTGATACATTTCCATTCTCACTTTTATTTTGTTTTGATCCATTTCTTTTTTCTTTGATAGACAAGTCAAACAACAATGGCAATATGTTGCAGCCCCCTGTGTTTCACCCTACTTACTATGAACTTACTTTTCTTAGCTTCCAATTTTATTAGTCATTTGGTTTTTAAGATACTTAAATTAATTGTTTGACCCTGTATTTTTATATCTTATTTTACCTTCGGTTGATAAAGGATTTCTGGTATGCTCACAAAGAGAGAGCTGATTCTTCCCACCCCTCACCCCCCTTACCATGTCATGAAACAAACTTATCGCCAAGTCTTAGTCTAGTCATCAATTTAAAAGTGTCAGTTGTTGGTCCCATTGTCTAATAATTTGTACATTTATACACATGAAGTTCCAATTTTTATTTGGAACATATAGACTCTGATAATCATGAATCACAGTTGAAATGGCTCTGGGCACTATGGGACTTAACATCTGAGCCAAGGCAGGATTCAAACCTGCGACCGTAGCAGTCGCGCAGTTCTGGACTGAAGCACCTAGAACCGCTCGGCAACGGTGGCTGGCGAATCATAGTTACCATCACATGGACAGAAATACTGTGTTAACTTTAATACAACACAGGGACATAGCCAAAAATGTCTTTACATAATTTCCAGTTCTGATTACTTTCCTTTAATTTAATCTCACAAATAGGTTAGTGTAACATGATGCTGACAGAGGCAAATTATATATACTCACAAATTATTTAGCTAGAGGTATCTGGTTTGTATGTCTGGGAGGGAGGAGGGTGCAAGCTGAAAACTTCAAGAAAAGATTACTCATTTCATACCTGCTGGATTTAACTGCAGTTTATCTCTTCCATATACCAACCACATACCTAATGTGCATGGCAAACAGTTTGAAAGTATTATTCTATACTCAGCATTTGGAAATATCAGTTCCTTCATGAGAGAGGAAAGAGGGATAAGTTTCTGAAGGTCTCAAAGGTCACTCGGACTCCATGACTAATGTGAGGACAAGAGGAACGAATGTGTCTATAAGAAGTTTTGGAATTTCACCTCCTGAAGGTAAAATACTGATCACTCTGTCAGTCTTCTAGTAATTTTATGGTTTCCTCGCATGAATTTTCACTTGGACATGATTATTCTATGTTTCATCACTCACCTGAGAGATATCTCTGAATACCCAAAGAGACACACCTCCAAATTGCCATCAGCTGTTATCTGTAAACGGTTGCACGTGCCACAGAAGTGTTCACTCATTGAGGTTATAAATCCCACACGTCCCTTGAAGCCCGGGACATGGTATGCCTGCAAAAAGAAATTGGAAGAAAATAGCTACTGCTGTTGTGTAAATACTATAAATGTGTTGCTCACCAAGTGGAGGAAGGAGAAAATGTGCATTAAGGGGAGTTTGAACGCCCTATCCTGACAATGTTAAATTTGGTGACTTAACTTCCCCGTATTTCAGGAACAACTGTAGCCATTGACAAGAAACTTTTACAGGACATTAAACTATATGTTCTGAGTCTTACAATAATTGCATTTCAACCACTGCTTTTGGAAATGCAATTTTTTAATTACACAGTTAAAATTTTGTGTACTTTTTTGTATGTTATTCTAAATAATTTTATTTATGCATAATATTATGTTCTTCTTTTAGTTCAGAAGACTCAGAATACGTATGTTATTACTCCCTGAAAATTTTAATTCGCTACTCGAAGTAGTTTCTGAGATTTAGGGAAAATGCAAGAGAAAATCTAAATTTTCAAGAAGAGTTTTTAAAGTTTTAATAGACTGTAACTCAATATATGCTTAACATTTTATTTTTAGTCACTCAGAAGCACCCTGCACCATACTGTATATCATCCTCTTGACCTTTTTTAAGTTTTTTCTTGTTTTCTTCTTTCTGGACTCCGTAGTGGCCAACTGTGCTGCATACAGTGCTTTACCATTGCAAACCTTGTCCATCCATTCAAATTCTCTGATGCAGTTTGCTCCAGAATTAATTCCCATATGTTGTAGCACTTTCACGCTACCAATGTTGCCATCATTAAAAGCAATAACAGCATGACTGACCCCCACTTTAGTGTCTTCATTACAAGAAAAACATTTTTTGGTCTACATCTACATCTACATCCATACTCCTCAAGCCACCTGACGGTGTAGGCTACCTTGAGTACCTCTATTAGTTCTCCCTTCTATTCCAGTCTCGTATTGTTCGTGGAAAGAAGGATTGTTGGTATGCCTATGTGCGGGCTCTAATCTCTCTCATTTTATTCTCATCGTCTCTTCGCGAGGTATACGTAGGAGGGAGCAATATACTGCTTGACTCCTCGGTGAAGGTATGTTCTCGAAACTTCAACAAAAGCCCGTACAGAGCTACTGAGCGTCTCTCCCGCAGAGTCTTCCACTGGAGTTTATCTAACATCTCCGTAATGCTTTCATGATTACTAAATGATCCTATAACGAAGCATGCTGCTCTCTGTTGGATCTTCTCTATCTCTTCTATCAACCCTATCTGGTACGGATCCCACACTGCTGAGCAGTATTCAAACAGTGAGCGAACAAGTGTACTGTAACCTAATTCCTTTGTTTTCGGATTGCATTTCCTTAGGATTCTTCCAATGAACCTCAGTCTGGCATCTGATTTACCGACGATCAACTTTATATGATCATTCCATTTTAAATCACTCCTAATGCATACTCCCAGATAATTTATGGAATTAACTGCTTCCAATTGCTGACCTGTTATATTGTAGCTAAATGATATGGGATCTTTCTTTCTATGTATTCGCAGCACATTACACTTGTCTACATTGAGATTCAATTGACATTCCCTGCACCATGCATCAATTCGCTGCAGATCATCCTGCATTTCAGTACAATTTACCATTGTTGCAACCTCTTGATATACCACAGCATCATCCGCAAAAAGCCTCAGTGAACTTCCGATTTCATTCACAATGTCATTTATGTATATTGTGAATAGCAACAGTCCTACTACACTCCCCTGCAGTACACCTGAAATTACTCTTACTTCGGAAGACTTCTCTCCATTGAGAATGACATGCTGCATTCTGTTATCTAGCAACTCTTCAATCCAATCACATAATTGGTCTGACAGTCCATATGCTCTTAAATTGTTCATTAAACGATTGTGGGGAACTGTATCGAACGCCTTGCGGAAGTCAAGAAACACAGCATCTACCTGGGAACCCGTGTCTAAGGCCCTCTGAGTCTCGTGGACGAATAGCGCGAGCTGGGTTTCACACGATCGTCTTTTTCGAAACCCATGCTGATTCCTACAGAGTAGATTTCTAGTTTACAGAAAAGTCATAATACTCGAACATAATACATGTTCTAAAATTCTACAACTGATCGACGTTAGAGATATAGGTCTATAGTTCTGCACATATGTTCGACATCCCTTCTTGAAAACAGGGATGACCTGTGCCCTTTTCCAATTCTTTGGAACGCTACGATCTTGTAGAGACCTACGGTACACTGCTGCAATAATGGGGGCAAGTTCCTTCGCATACTCTGTGTAATATTGAACTGGTATCCCATCAGGTCCAGCGGCCTTTCCTCTTTTGAGTGATTTTAATTGTTTCTCTATCCCTCTGTCATCTATTTCAATATCTACCATTTTGTCATCTGTGCGACAATCTAGAGAAGGAACTACAGTGCAGTCTTCCTCTGTGAAACAGCTTTGGAAAAAGACATTTAGTATTTCGGCCTTTAGTCCATCATCCTCTGTTTCAGTACCTTTTTGGTCACAGAGTGTCTGGACATTTTGTTCTGATTCACCTACCGCTTTGACATAGGAGCAAAATTTCTTAGGATTTTCTGCCAAGTCAGTACATAGAACTTTACTTTCGAATTCATTTAACGCCTCTCGCATGGCCCTCCTCACATTACATTTGGCTTCGCGTAATTTTTGTTTGTCTGCAAGGTGTTGGCTATGTTTATGTTTGCTGTGAAGTTCCCTTTGCTTCCGCAGCAGTTTTCTAACTTGGTTGTTGTACCACGCTGGCTCTTTTCCATCTCTTACGATCTTGCTTGGCACATACTCATCTGACGCATATTGTACGATGGTTTTGAACTTTGTCCACTGATCCTCAACACTATCTGTACTTAAAACAAAACTTTTGTGTTGAGCCGTCAGGTACTCTGAAATCTGATTTTTGTCACTTTTGCTAACCAGAAAAATCTTCGTACCTTTTTTAATATTTCTATTTACGGCTTAAATCATCGATGCAGTAACCGCTTTATGATCACTGATTCCCTGTTCTGCGTTAACTGTTTCAAATAGTTCAGGTCTGTTTGTCACTAGAAGGTCTAATATGTTATCGCCACGAGTCGGTTCTCTGTTTAACTGCTCAAGGTAGTTTTCAGATAAAGCTCTTAAAAAATTTCACTGGATTCTTTGTCCCTGCCACCCGTTATGAAAGTTTGAGTCTCCCAGTCTATATCCGGCAAATTAAAATCTCCACCCAGAACTATAACATGTTGGGCAAATCTACTCGAAATATTTTCCAAATTATCCTTCAGGTGCTCAGCCACAACAGCTGCTGAGCCAGGGGGCCTATAGAGACATCCCATTACCATGTCTGAGCCTGCTTTAACCGTGACCTTCACCCAAATTATTTCACATTTCGGATCTCCGTCAATTTCCTTCGATACTATTGCACTTCTTATTGCTTTAAACATGCCTCCCCTTTCACTGTCCAGCCTGTCTCTGCGGTATACACTCCAATCTGAGTTTAGAATTTCATTACTGTTTACATCTGGTTTCAGCCAACTTTCTGTCCCTAGTACTATGTGGGCATTGTGACTGCTTATTAATGAGAGCAGTTCTGGGACCTTTCTATAGACGCTCCTGCAGTTTACTATTAGCACATTAATATTGTTATTCCCTGTTGCATTTTGTCTACTCTTACCTTGCCGCATCTCAGGAGGTGTCTTGTCGGGCCTAGGGAGGGAATTCTCTAACCTAAAAAACCCACATGTGCACTCCACATATACTCCGCTACCCTTGTAGCCACTTCCTGCATGTAGTGCATGCGTGACCTATTCAGGGGGACCCTACATTTCTCCACCCGATAGCGGAGGTCGAGAAATTTGCACCCCAGATCTCCGTAGAATCGTCTGAGTCCCTGGTTTAAGCCTTCCACTCGGCTCCAAACCAGAGGATCACTATCGGTTCTGGGAACGATACTACAAATAGCTAGCTCAGATTCCACCCCGCGAGGCTTTCCGCCTTCACCAACTCCGCTAACCGCCTGAACGAACTGAGGATGACCTCTGAACCCAGACGGCAGGAGTCATTGGTGCCGACATGAGCAACAATTTGCAGTCGGGTGCACCCAGTGCTCTCTATCACTGCCGGCGCGGTCTCCTCCACATCTCGGATGAGACCCCCGGCAAGCAGACAGAGTGAACACTGACCTTCTTCCCCGACCTTTCCGCTATTTCCCTAAGCGGCTCCATCACCCGCCTAACGTTGGAGCTCCCAATAACTAATAAACCCCTCCCCCCATGTGCCTGCTCGGACCTTGCTGAAGGAGTGGCCACATGTCCACTCACAGGCAGAACGGGCGATGCCACACGGCCAGCCTCCACACTGACCCTCCACCTTGTGCGCCGCGAATGCCGCTGAACCCGCCACTCCCCTTGGGAAGAGGGTGGCACAACCGCGCCCGGTATCCGCAAAGATGTGTCGACAGCAGGGTCAGTGGGTGAAGCATGTAACACCTGGGGTGTACCATGCAACGCACCAGACTCACCACTGCCTGAAGACGGCTAACCGCGGCCATCAACACGTTCAGCTGTTTGCGAACAGTGGCCAGCTCCTCCTGTGTCCGTATACAGCAGTCTCACATCCTATCCATCTTAAGAAATCAATTTACTGTAGAGAGTTAATCAACTTATAACTAGACTGCTAATTCACTAAAGGCGACTGATAGTTGACTAAACTGTGGTTACTAGACACTTCCTGTAGAAAACAATGAAAATAGCACTACCTGTCTCTGGACTGTATTGAAAACAAACACTAGCACTACTGGTACTATGGCTGACTAAACGGACTTTCTCTGACTGTATTCAAAACAAACACAAAATCTATGGAACACTATTACTAGCACTCGACAATTAAAGCTTCCTAAAAGCAAAAACACACGGAAGAAGAAGTTACAAGTAAGAAAAATAGAGTTAATACTTAAATCAGCATAGCTCGCTGCACAGCAGACGTGACGCAGACGGCAGTTACGACGACACTGACGCTATAAGATTATTGAACGACTCATTGGGATTTTGAGTCTGACAATGCAGACACTTCTTCAATAATTCAGGATTGCCAGGTCTCTGTAAACAGGTTTTATGATATCCACAACTGCTGCTGGGATATAATGTTTATGGCTGTATGACCTGTTTGAGTACTGGGCATTGCGGTAATTGCACCATGAACCAGATCCAGGAGGGCATGACCAACACATTCCAGTTCTGTGATAAGCTTCTCACCATAAGGCTGAGTGGCTACTACACTGTTATATGCATTTGAGTCTGCACAACCTAAGAACTTAGTGTAACACACTCCCCTTTAGTTTACAGATCGATTATAAATTTCAACAGCTGCACAGGCCTCCGTACGACTAGTTGTCCTTCATAATTTCTGTCACAGATATGCCCTTCTTCATTCCCTGATTTATACTTATAAGAATGTTTGGTTAAAATCTGGAAATCTATTAGCTTTCCAGTATCCACCACTGGTCACTGTAGCAACAGAATTCTTAGAACTTCAGCTGCGCTTCTACCAAGTGCCCCAAAAGCTACTGATATGTCAATCATACCATCGTTTATTTCAGCAGCTTCATTTGCAGCACCCTTAATTGACTCACATGCAGTGGATTTCACAGCAGCTCCAATAAATCCTGCATACTTGTCCATTTTACAAAGTGGGCGTGGCATATACATCACGACACACATTGTTTCTGCTGCAGTGTGTCCTTTGCCAATAGCTCTCAATCCATAAAACCACCTAACATTTATTTCAAAATAATTATCTTTACACTTATCAGAACTCCAAAATGAATGAGTATATTTACAACTGGCAGAATTAATGATAAGTTTCCTGGCTAGTCCATTTGATACCTCAATGTCTTCATGTAAACTAACTGGCCCTCCACATACATACAGCACACACATTCACATAACACCCCTGTTACGATGTGTAGATGTATCAGAATATAACCTAACCTACCATTTACATGAGTTTTGTTTTGAGATAACTGTGTTATCACTATGTTTTATTTTAATCTTCGAAGCACTAATGGGTGTTTCTCTAGATACTCATGAGTTTGCGAGTATTTCATTGTCTGTAACTTCACACACCACATGCTGAACACAATGTTTCTCTTTATTCAAAAATTTATTACCATGAAACCCACATTTCTTAAAAACACTTCATTTTGGAGTCATACTTTTTGAGAGATTTACCAGTCTATTCATCACTATTCCTCAGAAAAATGTTAGCACTTCGATGTACAAAGCATGTTTATACTATGAAAAGATACGATACTATTTTTGACAGTGCTACCAATACAAACACATAATTTAACCTTTATAACACAGCAATCCACAGCTTTCTACAGGGCGGTCCATTGATAGTGACCGGGCCAAATATCTCACATAATAAGCATCAAATGAAAAAACTACAAAGAACGAAATTCGTCTAGCTTGAAGGGAGAAACCAGATGGCGCTATGGTTGGCCTGGTAGATGGCACTGCCATGGGTCAAACTCATATCAACTGCATTTTTTTAAAATAGGAACCCCCATTTTTTATTACATATTCATGTAGTACATAAAGAAATATGAATGTTTTAGCTGGACCACTTTTTTCGCTTTGTGATAGATGGGGCTGTAATAGTCAAAAATGGTTCAAATGGCTCTGAGCACTATGGGACTTAACTTCTGAGGTCATCAGTCCCCTAGAACTTAGAACTACTTAAATCTAACTAACCTAAGGACATCACACACATCCATGCCCGAGGCAGGATCGAACCTGCGACCGTAGCAGTCGCGCGTTTCCAGACTGTAGCGCCTAGCACTGCTCGGCCACTCCAGCCAGCTGCTGTAATAGTCACAAACATATAAGTATGTGGTATCACATAACATTCCGCCAGTGCGGACGGTATTTGCTTCGTGATACATTACCTGTGTTAAAATGGACCATTTACCAATTGCGGAAAAGGTCAATATCGTGTTGATGTATGGCTATTGTGATCAAAATGCCCAAGGGGCGTGTGCTATGTATGCTGCTTGGTATCCTGGACGATATCATTGAAGTGTCCAGACCATTCGCCGGATAGTTACATTATTTAAGGAAACAGGAAGTGTCCAGCCACATGTGAAACATCAACCACGACCTGCAACAAATGATGATGCCCTAGTAGGTGTTTTAGCTGCTGGGGCAGCTAATCCACACATCAGTAGCAGACAAAAAGCGTGAGAATTGGGAATCTCAAAAACGTCGGTGTTTAGAATGCTACATCAACATCGATTGCACCCGTACCATATTTCTATGCACCAGGAATTGCATGGCGATGACTTTAAACGTCATGTACAGTTCTGCCACTGGGCACAAGAGAAATTACAGGACGATGAAAGATTTTTTGCATGCATTCTATTTAGCGATGAGGCATCATTCACCAACAGCGGTAACCTAAACCGCCATAATATGCACTATTGGGCAACGGAAAATCTATGATGGCAGCAACAAGTGGAACAGCAGCGACCTAGGCAGGTTAATGTATGGTGTGGCATTAAGGGAGGAAGGATAATTGGCCCCCATTTTATCGATGGCAATCTAAATGGTGCAATGTATGCTGATTTCCTGCATAATGTTCTACCAATGTTACTACTAGATGTTTCACTGCATGACAGAATGGCGATGTACTTCCAACATGATGGATGTCCGGCAAATAGTTTGCGTGCGGTTGAAGCAGTATTGAATAGCATATTTCATGACAGGTGGATTGGTTGTCAAAGCACCATACCATGGCCCGCACGTTCACCGGATCCGACGTCCCCGGATTTCTTTCTGTGGGGAAAGTTGAAGGATATTTGCTATCGTGATCCACCGACAATGCCTGACAACATGCGTCAGTGCATTGTCAATGCATGTGCGAACATTACGGAAGGCGAACTACTCACTGTTGAGAGGAATGTCGTTACACGTATTGCCAAAGGCATTGAGGTTGACAGACATCATTTTGAGCATTTATTGCATTAATGTGGTATTCACAGGTAATCACGCCACAACAGCATGCGTTCTCAGAAATGATAAGTTTACAAAGGTACATGTATCACATATGGAACAACCAAAATAAAATGTTCAAATGTACCTACGTTCTGTATTTTAATTTAAAAAACCTTCCTGTTACCAACTGTTCGTCTAAAATTATGAGACATATGTTTGTGACTATTACAGCGCCATCTATCACAAAGCGAAAAAAGTGGTCCAACTAAAACATTCACATTTCTTTACGTATTACATGAATATGCAATAAAAAATGGGGTTCCTATTTAAAAAAACACAGTTGATATCAGTTTGAGCTATGGCAGTGCCTTATAGCAGGCCAACCATTGCGCCAGCTGGTTTCCCCCTTCGAGCTAGACAAATTTCGTTCTTTGTAGTTTTTTCGTTTGACACTTATTTCGTGAGATATATGGCCCGGTCACGATCAATGGACTACCCTGTATATAAAAAATTACAGATTTTATTAGGTCTTGAAGTAATGCGTGTAAAAATTTTAACATTTTCAACTAGTGTAGATTATATTTTAGAAAATAAAATAAAATACTTCCCACGCAAGTTTATAAGTAATATACATATCATTTTATTTGGAAAATTGCAAATTTTATAATCAGGTAAAAACCCGAAAAAGTGAAAAAGAATGTTTTCCGCTTCTAACTCCCCTTAAAGTTATGGAAATGTGCAAGCTTTCGGAGCCAGTGGCTTCTTCTTCTGGCAGAAACAATAAGGGGATGGAAAAGGGAAGAAAGAAAAGGATTGTCAAGGTTTAGGAAATGGGGAGAGTTGTAGAAAAGCTGCAGAGAAACCCAGGCCAGGACAGACTTACTGAATGGGATGAGAAATATGTAACTAAACCAGTCCATCTCTCATACCACCAGCAGATGTGAAGTATTATTGTGATTGGTAGTAAGTCATAAACATTAAATTATTTTCAATGTATGTTCATATGTAATACTGCACGTACCTTTGAGGTATCATTGGGCCCATTGGGCAGAGGATCAAAATTAGGCCACTGCTTTCTAATTATTTGGACCATTTCACTAAATGAGACCATCTTCCCATCATTCCATTTGTTGCCGCTGAAAGGCATGTACTCGATAAATCTTACATCAACATTTTTCTCTTTTGTTAACTCCACAAAACTGCACACTTCATCTTCATTAAAACCTCGCATTACAACACAATTTATCTGTTGAAGAAAGACACCATTAAAAACTTGGTATCAGATAAAGCATGGTTTAAACAGAGTTTGAAAGACTTTTTGATAGGTAACTCATCCTACTCAATAGATGAATATCTTAACAGTGGCTGTTAGGCCAGCTTAAATAAGAATGTCTGTTAGATTTCAGTTCTGAGAGCACTTTGTCATAACAGTCAAGATTATGTACTTTTTGTTTGATAAATTTATTAATAGTGCATAACAATGTTTCAGTCTGACAGCGTATCAATTCTGAAAATATTAGCTGTTCCAGTTTGTATTGTATTCACCTAGTTTGACAATCTCCTGACAAATGATCAGGGTATTCAAATGTTTTATATTTTTTATGTTATACTTTCTGGCATGTTACTCACCCATGAGAATCGTCTCATGTTTTGGGTCTTGGAACAAAAGCTGAATCTAATCTAATCTAACCTACAAAATAATGGTTCTACAAGTCTGTTGTTATATTTGTATACCTCACTGATTCTGTTAAATTAATCTTTTTCTCTCTTTTTAGAGAATGTCTGAATTTATCTTAGCATGCCAAGCTGTTAACCTTCTTAACAATTTATGAAAATTAAACTACATACATCTCCAATCTTTTTCCCCACTCCAACGCACACATCTTTTGCTGAAAGTATTATTTTAACAATTACATGAAACTGTGCTGCCATTTGTGAAACAAAGTTGAAAGTGTTCTCAAGATAAAAGGTCTTCACAAAAGGAGCATTTAGTATCTCTGCAGGTGGTAATACTGACAGCCATCATATAAACAAGCCCAAATGGTAGAACATCCTGCTTTACACATACACGCAATGGCAGAAAAAAGGAAAAGAGCACACCTTTCATTCAAGCATTGAATATATAAACTGATGAGACGAAACACTATGACCTCCTGTTTGATAATGTGTTTGTCCACTGTTGGAACACAATACAGCAGTGATTTTGTGTGGGACAAGTTCAACAAATTTCAGGTATGTTCCCAGCATTATGTGAGGTATGTTCCCAGCATTATGCAGCACCGCATGTCTAAGCACAGGTCATGTAATTCCCATAAATTGCAGATCAGTGGTTTCTGGGTGCAGAACTGGTATCTGATAGCATCGCAGATGTATTCCATCAGATTCAGAAGGGGTGAATTTGATTCTGGCCTCGTGACACTGAAAGTCATATTGTTGAAACATGTCACCTTCATTAGGGACAGGGTGCGGACAGTGCACAATAACGTTCACACAGAACAAAGCTGTTATGGAGCCTTCAGTTACTACCACAGGACCCATAGAAGACCAGGTGAATGTCCTCCATAGCATAATATTGCTCCCACTGGCCTAAGTCTGTAGCAAAGTGCACCTTGCAAGCACCAATTCACTCTGTTGACAGTGTATGTGCACAAAACCGTCAAGTGGGTGTAATGCGAAACTCGAATGATTCAACCAGATGACACATTTCTATTGATTCACTGCCCAATCTCAATGCTCCTGAGCCACAGAAATTGTAATTCAACTGTGTTGTCAACATGAGAACATACAGGGGTTGTCTGCAGCAGAGCCCTATGTTTAACAATGTGCAATGAATGGTGTGCTCTGAAATACTCGTGCTTCCACCAGCACTGTGTCATCAGACATGCCACAGAAATTAGCTTCCTCAGCCGAATGTCATCTTTTTCAAAGGAACCATCCCAGCATTTGTCTTAAATCATTTAGGGAAATCAAGGAAAACCCAAATTTTGATGGCCCGATGGGATTCGGGTCCGTTGTCCTCTGGAAGTCAAGTCCACTGTCTGACCACTGTGGTGGCATGACCTAGTCTTAATTAAGCCAGAAAATCCTGGGAAATGCTGACATACTTATTGATTTAAGATATAACAATTTAAAACAATCCTCTCATGAATTTCACTACAATTTTCCGCTCTTTTGAAAAAAAATTTCTTTTGACTGTTTTGATGTTGTTTAGTATGTTTAAATAATGATGGCAGTCTCTATAAAAGGGCAGTTTGACTTTTAAGTTTAGTTATACTGTTTTAAACTACATCCTTCATCTATTTGTCCACCCAGAAATGCTATAGGATATAACTTGAAGACTATGGTGAGGTGGCGGGGGACAGTCATGTGTTGAGAAGGAGGTGCTGCCAGAAATGAAGTGTGTGAGGTGACGTTATTGACACTGCATACAGGGAGAATAAAAATACTCTATTCCATATTCATTTACAATCTACGTCTGGCCCCCATATGGTTTTACTTTTCTCCAATAAGAAAAAAGAAATTGTCAGTAACTGTCTTTATAAGGTCTTAAAAGGAAACAAACAATAGAAATCTAGGCTGGAGTAATGACCATATTATAAAAAAGATACATTGCTATTCACTGTATACAGGAGATGTTAGGTCACAGACAAGCACAACAAAAAGACTACTAAACACGTAAGCTTTCCATCAGAAAGTCTTCTTCCAAAGTGGACAAAAAACACACACACACACACCCACACACACACACACACACACACACCCGACCGTTGTTTCTCCCATGATGCACAGTTGCTCCCAGTCTGGCCCTAGCAGCCGGAGACAGTGGTCATGTATGTGTGATCTGCATTTGCGCGCATGTGTGTGCGTGTGCGTGTGCGTGTGTGTGTGTGTGTGTGTGTGTGTGTGTGAGGGAAAGGGGGGGGGGGGGGGGGGGGTTTGCACCAAAAGCTTACGTGTTTAATAAGTTTAATAATAGGTGGTGTTCCTTTTCCCACCCACCCCCCCCCCCCCCCCCCCCCTGCCAGCAACACATCTACACTATACAGTGAGTGCCAATCTATCCTTTTCATAATACTGTCGTTACCACCTTGCCACGAGGCATATTGTGGAGTAATCTGAAGGGCTCTACTAATTTGTACAAGAGGAAGGAGAGCACAATCTCAATGTAAGTTTTTAGAAAACTGGTATGTGCATTACTTCTCCAAACCTTTCAGAAAGGATACGGTATGCACTTCATTCAGCAAGATGAGTAATAAACAATATTAGCAATACTGCATCAAACTTGTTCACTTTCATCTTTGGATTAAACATTCGATTTCAGAGAGTACAGAATTTGGCAGAATCAAATTTTGGGGATATGTGGAACTGGGACAATGGCATATTTTTTACCCATTCAACAAACTAAGCACTGCTGATTGCTACTTTTATTGTGTCTGCTGCTGCAATGCATATATGAAACTATAAGTGCAGCATCTATGATGGAATAAAATGTTATACAAATGAAACATACAGGTACAGTGAAATAGAGTAGTATGGCTCATCATTTCGGTCTCACAGATTAGCAGGTGTTGACTTGAAATATAATACTTAATAAGTTGAATCCAAAGGAGAGGATGTACCGTATTTACTCAAATCTAAGCCGCACTTTTTTTCTGGTTTTTGTAATCCAAAAAACCGCATGCGGCTTGGAATCGAGTGCAAAGCAAGTGGAAGTTCTGAAAAATGTCAGTAGGTGCTGAAACAACTAATTTCTGCCGTGTAATATATGTAGCGCTACACAGGCATGCTTCGTAGGCACAAAGATAAATACTGGCGCCAAAACCTCTGCGTCAGTAAATAAATTAAAAAAAAAAAAGGTGGAAGACAATTTTCATACATTATCCAACGAAGTAAATACAAATTCCGTATTGTTCATCTTCGAATGTAGCAGAACTTCAATGTATTACGAAAATCCGACCGGCAAGACTGTTTGGGATGTTTGTCAATATGCCCAACTCAATGTTCTGAATTTTTTCCTACCTGTGAGAAGAGACGGTTGCTAATAGGAACCTGATGAAATGTGAATCACATGCAGTATTCTCTTCATCATAAGAGTAATACGAATATAAACATTTTGCCACGTATTCTTTCGTGTTTGCTGCTATCTTATTTAAATCCTGTCTGCCTAATAAACTACGAAACTAGAGTGAGACAACAGCAAACGCGGAAGAATATACGTATCGTGTCATGTTTATATTCATATTATTCTTATGCCTAATAGTGATACAGTCAGAAATGAAGCACGGCAACTAACTAGATTTTTATATCCAAGATGACTCTAATTTCTGTGCAGAATTTGATGTACTAAAGAAGCGGCCGCAAAGATTTTCAAATGGAGAAAAATTTTCACCTAACTCTCGTTCAGAACATGTTCTATCATACGCAGTCTATTATTTGGTTCTTGTTGATCGTTATCAAAGAAAGCAGCAGTGTAAGGAACAACAAATAGTAGTCTCTTGCCATTGTTTTGCTAATGAGATGATTTCTCTCTCTTCTTTTTTTTTTTTTTTTTTTTTTTAAATTGTAGGCAGCGGTAGCGTGCACAAAAGCAAGCCATGCCACGAGTGATGACAGGCCACAAACACGCACTATCAGAATGCGACAAACAATGCATGACACAGTACAGTAATGCATTTTCAGCTTAGAGGGACATAAACGCCTATAACAAGGAAAACGGCACTTATCAGATCAAAGCAAAATAAGCGATTGCTTCAAACCAGATGAAGCACATGAAAAAGGAAGGGTACCAGTATAAATACGGATGGAGCGCCTGACGCATAGCAAAGGCTACCTGGTAAAGCTTAACTGCTAAGCTTACGACTCGAACCAAACTACTGTAGCTGTATCGTCATTCATTCGACCTAAATTGTGTCTCATATTACAATGGACCGACTTTGTTTCGATTTGGAGGTGCGGCCTAAAACTTTTCTCTCCCCTTGAACTTCGAGTCTCAAATTTCAGGTGTGGCTTAGATTCGGGAATTTTTTTTTTTTTCTTTCCTTTATTTCGAGTCTCATTTTTCAGGTTTGAGTGCGGCTTAGATTTGGGTAAATACGGTAGGTGGTATTTAACTAATTCTGACTATGAAATAAAACAAAGTACAGCAGGGAGCTCTGACGAATCAAAGAGCAGCGATGAAGATTCTGATGAATAGTAAAGTATGAGTTAAAAAATAAGATGCTACTGAGATCGTAAATTTTTGTTGTGTTGATGAATCTGTTAACAAACATATTCAAAAATGCACTGAAACATTGGCACATGTAGTGTTGGGAGGTGATAAACTGTCATTACTGTTAGAGGAGCTACGTATTTCTTGCTGTTCTACTCCTAAATGACACTGTATCTGAAGGTATAGAATGAATCTTCACTGGCTAGAGAAATGGGTAACACAATTTTACAAGTCTCTGCTGTCATGTAATCTCTTCAGGGAAATCATGACTGTACTAAGATTCGTTGGTTGGTTGGTTTGGGGAAGGAGACCAGACAGCGTGGTCATCGGTCTCATCGGATTAGGGAAGGAAGTCGGCCGTGCCCTTTCAGAGGAACCATCCCGGCATTTGCCTGGATTGATTTAGGGAAATCACGGAAAACCCAAATCAGGATGGCCGGACGCGGGATTGAACCGTCGTCCTTCCGAATGCGAGTCCAGTGTCTAACCACTGCGCCACCTCGCTCGGTACTAAGATTCGGTTTGTGGTTGACAAGGTCAGAGTCATTAAGAAATGCAAGGCAGCTACCATGTCAGTCCTAGAAGAGAGAGACGTAGCAAACTGTCAAAGCATGTACAGTCCCGGTCCATATGTTTGTGGTGATGTACTAACCAAGTAATACTGTGTGTCAGGCAGCGCATTACTCAAGAACCATCATGGAAAAAGGTGGAGTGGTAATTTATGTAAAAAACAACATATTTTACAATGCATTAGATTTAAAGAGCCATTGTATAGAGCAACAAATTGAAGTATGTGGTGTTGAGATTACTGTAAATGACTTCACGGCTGTAGTGTTAGCACTGTATAGATCTCCCTCAGGGAATTTGAATGTATTTCTTAAGCACTTAGATTCTTTATTATCCATACTGTACTCAAAGTCCAAGAACTTGATAATTACTGGTGACTTTAATGTTGATTTCCTAAATGAGAGCAATAGTAAAGCTGATTTAGTACATTTAATGGTGTCTTATAATCTGATGACAATAGTAGATTTCCCAACTAGGGTTGCTGTTAACAGTAAAAGTCTGATAGATAATATATTTATAGATAAGTCTACATGGAATGAGATCACTGTACATCCAATCCTTGGCCTTTCTGATCATGGTGGTCACTTGCTTAGGCTCAATTACATCAGTGTGTGCAACAGTTCCGAGCATTCTTGGAAATCTTTTAGGATAATAAATGAACAGGGCCTTAAAAAATTCAGTGATAGCCTAAAAGAGATAGACTGGAGCCGAGTTGATAGGGAAACAGATGTAAACAAAAAGTACAATTCATTTTTAAATGAATTCATGTCTGTATTTGAGTCCATCTTTCCCAAAAAAAGTAGTTAGAAATAGTCATATAGGCAATGCCAAGAAGTCTTGGATCACTACAGGGATAACAACATCTTGTAGAACAAAAAGGATGTTATACAGTTCTCTCAGGACTTGTAATGATCCAAAGAAATGACAACACTACAAACTTTACTGTAGCATTCTCAAGAAGGTTATAAATAAATCTAAAAGTATGTGCATAAAATCAGAAATTGAAAGCTCAGAAAATAAAATTAAAACTATAAGGAATGTAATAAAGAGGGAAACTGGCAGGACAACAGGGAACATGTCTCAGGTAGAGATTAAAACAGGGGACAGTATCATAAAGAAACCTGAGTTGGTTGCAGAAATATTTAATAACCACTTTTTGAGAGCAGCAGAGAAGACAAGCTGTAATGGTTCTATGGAAGAATCATTGTCCCTCCTACAGAAAGCTATTAGCAACAGAATCCCACAGTTATCCTTATCTCCATTTACTGTAAGCGAAGTCATAAGAGTAATTAGATCATTAAAAAACAAAAATTCTGCTGGTGTGGACAATATTTCTAGTAAAATACTGAAACACTGTTATAAATTTGTTAGTCCCACCTTATGCAACATATACAATGCATCCCTACAAGATGGGATTGTCCCTGACAGACTTAAGTTGGCTGTAGTGATTCCTCTCTTTAAAAAAGGGGATAAAAGCATTGTTACAAACTATCGCCCAATATCCCTATTAACTACCTTCTCGAAAATTCTAGAAAAACTCATGCACAGGAGGATTGTAGACCATCTCAAATTCCATAGTATCTTAAGCAAAAATCAGTTTGGTTTTCGTGCCGGTCTTTGTACTGAACAGGCAATATTCTCTTTCAGCAACCAAGTTTTGGAAGCCATTAACAAAAAAATGTCTCCAGTGGGTATTTTTTGCGATCTTACGAAAGCCTTTGACTGTGTAAACCACCAAATTCTTTGGAAAAAGGCAGAATACTATGGTTTAGGTGGTACTGTTGGCTTGTGGCTACAATCATATCTACAGGATCAGAAGCAGACTGTAATGCTAAATGGCTCTTCTGGAGAAATTGCCTCGTCTGAATGGGGCATGATAACGTGTGGTGTGCCTCAAGGCTCCGTTTTGGGCCCACTGATTTTCCTCATCTTTATTAATGATCTTCCTCTTTGTTCTGAGACAAACAGCAAATTTACCCTGTTTGCCGATGATACCACAATTCTAATTGACGATTTGACTGATCATGATCTTGAAAAAACTACAACTACTGTTTTTAATGACATCTTAAATTGTTTCTCCTCAAATGGTCTCTCACTCAATGCAGATAAAACTCATTATATGAGGTTCCATACATCACAAAGTAATCCCAATGAAATTGACATAAAATGTAGAGATCAACCAATACAGAAAGTTGAAGAAACAAAATTCCTGGGTGCTTACATAGACAGTAAATGTAATTGGTCAGTTCACATTCTTCATCTATGTAAAAAACTTAGCTCGGCAACATTTTCACTACGGGTAATTTCTTCAGTGGCTGAAGTTGACACTATTAAGGTTGCCTACTTTCGCTACTTCCACTCATTGATGTCATATGCTATCATATTCTGGGGGAACCAACCACTTGCAAAACAAGTTTTCACCATCCAAAAAAAAAGCAATCAGAATAACGTGTGGGGTTAATCAAAGACACTCTTGCAGGTATCCTAACAACTGCCTCACAGTATATTTTTTCCTTGCTGACCTTTGTGTGCAAAAATTATTCCATCTACCAAGACAACAGTAAATTCCATGGTTATAACACCAGAAACAAAAACAATCTACATTTAGAAATGAAACGTCTCACTCTGGTACAAAAAGGAGTTTACTACTCCAGCATTAAGCTGTTCAATGCTCTACCACTACATATCAAATGTGTTCATACAGAACTGCCAAAATTTAAACGAGTTCTCAAAGATTACCTGACAGAGAAATCCTATTATACTGTGGATGAATACCTGAAAGAAAATGTATACCATCACTAAACTTATTGTGTCTAGAAGTAGTTCAATTGATTTAATTGTGCATTTGGGAATTAGCTCACTTTTTGTAACAACAGATTGGCTGTACATGTATTTACTCTTGTAGGCCTAATATCTGATTTAACTCTGTGCTCTTGCCTTTAACCTTTATTTGAAACTCCTTTTTCTGTCAAATGGTTGTTATGTTATCTAGCTGATATTGTATCTGTTACCGTATTTATAGTATGTCTTACTTAAACTATGTACAATTTGCCATTGAATTGCCCTTGTATAGTTTAAATTGAAACCTGTACAATTTGACACGTTCCATATCCTTGTGATTGACTCACTAACTGGATCTATGGAACAAGAAATAAATAAATAAATAAATACTGAAGTGTGATCCAAGTCGCACAAATATGGCTTTAATAATAACCTCCGCACAATATGCCTCTAAGGACTCAACAAGACACAGAACACTGATGTGCACATTACAAACTAGAATCACACAGAGAGTCAGTCAGCACTGTTCCACACTAATATATGTGCGAGTCACCAGCAGATGGCACGGCAGGGACCGCACGGCACGCTTGGCTCCCAGAGACGGCCTCCAGCAGCCAGCCTGCAATGATCAGTCGGTGACCAATTTAAAGACGCATGTACGGCAACACCACTCTCGGTGCACTCACACTGACATGTACTAGTAGCACGATACAGCAGTGATGAGTAGTAGTACCCCTCCTGTCTTGTGCGCCTTTTATCTGGCTCTACAATTTACTTTCCTAGACCCACACAAATGCCTGATCCTCCTAATTCAATTTGCTCTGCAGACTATTTAAAACTTTTGAAGAAAAAGGAGCCACAATTGCACTTTGTGTGCCAGTTACTTTCCAATACATTGGCACCAGCTGATCTTATTTAAGAATAGTCAACTTTCGTAGCCATACTTACAGCACATCCTTTGCTTCCTGGCCTAAATCCAAGTTAACTCCCAGCCCCCCCCCCCCCCCACACACACCCCTCTCTCCCCCCCTCGCAAATCAGCTAGTTGTGTGGTGTTATCTCACGTCACACCCTAGTCTATGAGTGCCCAGCTGTCTGGCACCTGACCCCCCTACCTGCACCCCTAGCTAGCCCACAGATGGCTCCCCACTCTCCCACGAGCCACTAAATGCTTCCCTCCAAACCCCTCCCATCTCTCTCCATCTCTCACATTGCCTCAACCCACCCCATCCTACCCCACTCTAAAGCCCCACCTCACTCCAGAACACTCACCATGGGCCAGTAAAGAGCTGGCAGTTGAGCGACCACAGCATAAGGAGACATGCATGCGCATGTGAGAGAGTGTGTGTGTGTGTGTGTGTGTGTGGGCGCGCGCACATGTTTTCCCTACAGCTAGAAAAAGAAAGTGCATTCTGGAAGCTCGCCAAGTAATGTACCTTTTAGTTTGGAAGGTAGAAGACGAGGTACTGGTGGAAGTAAAGCTGTGAGGACGGGTCGTGAGTCGTGCAAGGATAGCTCAGCACTTGGCCACGAAAGGCAAAGGTCCCAAGTTTGACTCTTGGTCCGGCACACAGTTTTAATCTGCCAGGAAGTTTCATATCAGTGCACACTCCACTGCACGGTGAAAATCTCATTCTACATACCTTTTGTTCGTGTGCCTATCGATGAGACAGTGCTTCTGCCTTTTGGTGAGCCATCTCCTTTATTCCTAAATAATTCGTAATTTTCAACAGAAACTTTCTGTACCTTATTGTTGCATCCTACATTACAATATGCAATTTCCACAATATGTGGTCATCTGTGAATATAATGGGGGTAACAACTGTAGGAGACCAAAAACTGACTGCAGTAAGCAAGTTCAAGTTATTGTACGCTGCAGTAGTTACCCAGAGGTGAAGAGGGTCACAGAGGATAAGCTAGCATGGGCAACTCCATGAAACCAATCTTCAGATGGAAGATCACAACAATAAAAACATTTGATTCAGCATACAACAGGCTCCAAACAGCATACACAACCTGTATGCTCAGAAACACAGAAAATCATATTGGTTCCATCAGCAGGAAACTTCAGCCCGTAATTGTTATGGAACACTGCGGCGATTTTGTTCATTAATAAAACCCAAAACTGGGGAGTAATAAGAGAGTATTGTTGTAACTTCTTATCAACCTGGTTACCAAAATACATATTAAGAACACTGGTAAAGTGTTATTTTGAAGGGGTCACTCCAAAGCGCCACGAAAGTATTTGAGCAATGTATAAAATTAGAGAATCAGTGCACAATATTGAAAGCCTATCTACATTATCTATATCTGCACGACTAGTCTGTAATTCACAATTAATTGCTGGCAGAGGGTTCAGAGAACCACCCTCAACCTATTTATCTACCATTCCACTCCCCTACAGCATTTGAGGAAAACCAAACACTTCAATATTTCCGTACAAGCTCTGATTTCTCTTATTTTATTACAATGATCATTTCTCCCTATGTAAGAGGGCTCTAACAAAATATTTTCACATTCGGAGGAGAAAATTGATGATTGAAATTTTAAGAACCTGCTCCAGCAAAATGCTTTTGCTTTAATGACTGCCACCCCAATTCACATGCGATATCTGTGGCATGCACTTTCCTGTTTCCCAATAATACAAAATGAGCTGCCCTTCTTTGAACTTTTAAATGATGTCCTTTGTCAGTCCTATCTGGTAAGGATCTCACACCATGCAGAATACTCCAAAAGAGGACAGACAAGTATAGTTGTAGATAGTCTCTTTAGTAATCCTAATCTTCTAAATGTTTTACTATTAAAACACAGTCCTTTGTTTGCTTTTCCACCGCGTTATCTATGTGAGCATTCCAATTTAAGTTATTTGTAAATGTAATTCCTAAGTATTCAATAGACTTCACAGCCTTTAGACCTGCGTGAATTATCATGTAACCAAAATTTAGTAGATGCCTTCTACTACTCATGCGGATGACATAACAATTTTTATTATTTAAGGTCAGTTACCACTTTTTGCATCATATGGATAGGTAGCCTAAATCATTTTGCAGTTCGTTTTGATCATCTGATCACTTTACAAGACAGTAAATGATATGCAAGACTGTAAATGATAGCATCATCTAAGAGGACTGCTCAGATTCTTTCTTAAATTGTTAATGTAGATCGGCAACAGCAGGTGGTCTATAACACTTCCTTGAGGAATGTCAGATATCACTTTTGTTTTACTTGACGATTTTCCATCAATTACTATAAACTGTGACCTTTCTGACAGGAAACCACACATCCAGTTGCACAACAGAGACAATACACCATAGGCACACAATATGATTAGAAAATACTTGTGAGGAACTGTTTCAAAAAGTCTTCTGGAAATCTACAAATATGGAATCAATTTGAGAGCCCCAGTCAGCAGCACTTATTACTTTGCGTGACTAAAGAGCTAGCTGTGTTTTAAAAGGTCAATATTTCTGAATCTATCTTGGCTATTTATCAATGAATCATTATCTTTGAGATAATTCATAATATTCAAACACAATACATGTTCCAAAATCCTAATGCAAATCAACATTAGTGATATGAGTCTGTTATTTAGCAGATTACTCCTCTTTTCTTTCTTGAGCATTGGTGTGACCTGAGCAACTTTTCAGTCTCTAGGTATGGATCTTTATCAAATGAGTGGCTATATGTTGTTGTTGTGGTCTTCAGTCCTGAGACTGGTTTGATGCAGCTCTCCATGCTACTCAATCCAGTGCAAGCTTCTTCATCTCCCAGTACCTACTGCAACCTACATCCTTCTGAATCTGCTTAGTGTATTCATCTCTTGGTCTCCCCCGACTATTTTTACCCTCCACGCTGCCCTCCAATACTAAATTGGTGATCCCTTGATGCCTCAGAACATGTCCTACCAACCGATCCCTTCTTCTGGTCAAGTTGTGCCACAAACTTCTTTTCTCCCCAATCCTATTCAATACTTCCTCATTAGTTATGTGATCTACCCATCTAATCTTTAGCATTCTTCTGTAGCACCACATTTCGAAACTTCTATTCTCTTCTTGTCCAAACTATTTACCATCCATGTTTCACTTCCATACATGGCTACACTCCATACAAATACTTTCAGAAATGACTTCCTGACACTTACATCTATGCTCGATGTTAACAAATTTCTCTTCTTCAGAAACACTTTCCTTGCCATTGCCAGTCTACATTTTATATCCTCTCTACTTCAACCAACATCAGTTATTTTGCTCCCCAAATAGCAAAACTCCTTTACTACTTTAAGTGTCTCATTTCCTAACCTAATTCCCTCAGCATCACCTTACTTCATTCGACTACATTCCATTACACTCGTTTTGCTTTTGTTGATGTTCATCTTATATCCTCCCTTCAAGACACCATCCATTCCGTTCAACTGCTCTTCCAAGTCCTTTGCTGTCTCTGACAGAATTACAATGTCATCGGCGAACCTCAACGTTTTTATTTCTTCTCCATGGATTTTAATACCTACTCCGAATTTTTCTTTTATTTCTTTTACTGCTTGCTCAATATACAGATTGAATATCATCGGGGAGAGGCTATAACCCTGTCTTACTCCCTTCCCAACCACTGCTTCCCTTTCATGTCCCTCGACTCTTATAACTGCCATCTGGTTTCTGTACAAATTGTAAATAGCCTTTCGCTCCCTGTATTTTACCCCTGCCACCCTTAGAATTTGAAAGAGAGTATTCCAGTCAACATTGTTAAAAGATTTCCCTAAGTCTACAAATGCTAGAAACGTAGGTTTGCCTTTCCTTAATCTTTCTTCCAAGATAAGTCGTAAGGTCAGTAATGCCTCACATGTTCCAGTATTTCTACGGAATCCAAACTGATCTTCCCTGAGGTCGGCTTCTACTAGTTTTTCCATTCGTCTGTAAAGAATTCGTGTTAGTATTTTGCAGCTGTGGCTTATTAAACTGATTGTTCGGTAATTTTCACATCTGTCAACACCTGCTTTCTTTGGGATTGGAATTATTATATTCTTCTTGAAGTCTGATGGTATTTCGCCTGTTTCATACATCTTGCTCACCAGATGGTAGAGTTTTGTCTGGACTGGCTCTCCCAAGGCCGTCAGTAGTTCCAATGGAATGTTGTCTACTCCAGGGGCCTTGTTTCGACTCAGGTCTTTCAGTGCTCTGTCAAACTCTTCACGCAGTATTGTATCTCCCATTTCATCTTCATCTACATCCTCTTCCATTTCCATAATATTGTCCTCAAGTGTATCGCCCTTGTATAGACCCTCTATATACTCCTTCCACCTTTCTGCTTTCCCTTCTTTGCTTAGAACTGGGTTTCCATCTGAGCTCTTGATGTTCATGCAAGTGGTTCTCTTATCTCCAAAGGTCTCTCTAATTTTCCTGTAGGCAGTACCTATCTTACCCCTAGTGAGATAAGCCTCTACATCCCTACATTTGTACTCTAGCCCTCCCTGCTTAGCCATTTTGCACTTCCTGTCGATCTCATTTTTGAGACATTTGTATTCCTTTTTGCCTGCTTCATTTACTGCATTTTTATATTTTCTCCTTTCATCAATTAAATTCAATATTTCTTCTGTTACCCAAGGATTTCTACTAGCCCTCGTCTTTTTACCTACTTGATCCTCTGCTGCCTTCACTACTTCATCCATCAAAGCTACCCATTATTCTTCTACTGCATTTCTTTCCCCCATTCCTGTCAATTGTTCCCTTATGCTCTCCCTGAAGCTCTGTACAACCTCTGATTCTTTCAGTTTATCCAGGTCCCATCTCCTTAAATTCCCACCTTTTTGCAGTTTCTTCAGTTTTAATCTACAGGTCATAACCAATAGATTGTGGTCAGAGTCCACATCTGCCCCTGGAAATGTCTTACAATTTAAAACCTGGTTCCTAAATCTCTGTCTTACCATTATATAATCTATCTGATACCTTTTAGAATCTCCAGGGCTATATATGATTTCTAATGGAGCTATTGTATCAGCATTCTCTGAAAGAAACATAACTGCTTTATGACACTGAGGAGAGCTACTACTAAGTTACTCACAGTTGCAGTTGTTCTTGATTTGAATACTGCAATAATAACTTTGTTGTCTTTGGTGAAGAAATTTCAGAAATCCGTGTTTAGTAACCCTGCTTTAGTAGCACTGTCATCAGTAATATTACCACAGCTATTGTGCAGTGAAGGTATTGGTTGTGTCTTGCCATTGGTGTACTACACATGCAACCAGAACCTCTTTGGATTTTCTTCCAGATTTCAAAACGAAGTTTCACTATGGGAACTATTAAACACATCTTGCACTGAAACCCACCCTAAGTTTCGAGCTTCAGTAAAACATCGCTAATCTTGGAGATTTTGCATTCTTTTAAATTTTGACACGCTTTTTTTCATTGCTTCTGCAGCTGAGTTTTGACATATTTTGTGCACCACCCTTTTAATTTATTTGGTATCCTTTCAATTTATTTGGTATATATCTCTTAATTGTTGTCGATACTATTTCTCTGAATTTAAGCCATGTCTGGTCTACACTTACAAAGTCAGGCTTGAAGGAGTAGAGACTAAGTAGAGACCGTCTCCTTGGAAGGCATCAAGTTAATTTTTATATGCTTTCTCATTAAATGCCCTATTGTGTAGGGCTGAAAATTAATAGGGATAAGGTAAACAGAATGTGCAAAGTAAGTGGAAATTACTCGTCTCTTCCCCGATTACAGTGCAATAGAAGATAATACAAGATGTTGACAGATTGCCATATCTCGGTAGCTTTATATGTAATAATGAGGTCACAGATGCAGAAATCACCAGCAGAACTGGAAAATCAGTCCATATGGCAATTAGGTCTGTAATATGCCAACAAAGCTTTGACTACACTCCTTTATCGTTTATATGTGTGAGACTTGGAAAATGTCAGTAAAATCAGCACACAGTCTCCATGTTTTTCACCAACAATGCTAGAGATGAATTCTGAAGATGTTAACCCAACCAAGTTACAAACGATGAAGTGCTGAGAATAAGAGGTCTACACAGCCTGCACAAAATTATTGTTGAAAGAAGACTGAGGATTGCAGGTTATGTTCTACGCATGTAAGGTGGAAGAATCCCAAAATCAACACTGTTGTTGAAATCAATGGACAGATACAGATGTACAGGAAGACCTTTTAACACCTGGAACTTTTGCAATGAATCTTCAATCCATGGACACAAACTTGGAGGAAGGTGAGAACTTGGCAGCTGATCAAGTCAACTAGTGGAAACCAGTTCCTTGTATGGTACACAGCAAATCTGAGTAAGTTAGTAAGTAAGTAAGTAAGTAAAGTACAACTGGGGATTTTGCAAAACTGTTGGATGATCGATATTATTGTCTAGATTTGACACTGTTGGACTTCTACCTTTTCCTTGATGTGTATTCTTCAAATTGTGAGTTTTACGAGAAAGCTGATAGATACTTACCAATCAACCTTCCCTGACACGAACTGACATTGTCTCTTTATAAATTCTACTGTGCTAACAATTATCTACTGAGAATCCTCGACTAGGTCTCCGCAGCTCAAATGAGCCAGTTTCTTTTAAATTTCTGTCTTTGGCTATAATTGTCTTCCAAGTATGGTGACACAACATCCTGTCATGAAACTTATGCCTTTACACTTGTTTACTTTTCTGGACACTGCCTTTTTCTGCACTGTGCACTAAATACACTATGTGAGTAATGTCCAATCTCCAACAACCAATCGTGAACTGTAAACAGCTGTAAACTCTACCAGGGCACATAACAAACAATTAACATTTGTGTTTTAGTGTTCTAGGCTGTGAGGTCATCAGCGGACAAATAATTTAGTACCTATTCCTGGACAGCTAGAGTGGCCGTGTGGTTCTAGGCGCTACAGTCTGGAACCGAATGACCGCTACGTTCGCAGGTTCTAATCCTGCCTCGGGCATGGATGTGTGTGATGTCCTTAGGTTAGTTAGGTTTAATTAGTTCTAAGTTCTAGGCGACTGATGACCTCAGAAGTTAAGTCGCATAGTGCTCAGAGCCATTTGAACCTATTCCTGACGTGCTGTTGTTTGGAACAACAACTGACATGATCCAAAATATTACTTTCTTTTATTATAGCTTCACTTTTATTTTGTCTAATGATTACTAATTTCAGTATCAAATTCCATCATCAAGCCACTATATGATCAGAAAGCATAGTGTATCGTTAAAATATTGTTTAATAAACAGATTACCATTATATCATCATTCCTTAAAGTAATGTCCAAAGTGGAAGGACAGATGATTAATTTTGAGTATATACTAAAGTCAGAGTACTGAACCGGATATGAAAGAAGGAAAACCAGAAGGGCAGTGAGAGACGGGTGCCTTCTATCACCTTACTTCCTTAATATGTTCATCAAGGAAGTAATAACAACAACAAAGAAAAGATGACCAGAATCAAAAGGTAATTTCTGGAATACGCCATGGAAATGTGATAGGACCATTACATTTACAATGTATATAAATGATCCAGTAGAAAGTGTCAGAGGCTCCTTAATATTGTTCACAGGTACTACACTTGTCCATCAGAAAGTAGCAATAACAGAAGACAGTATCAATTTGCACAATGACCTGCAGAGGATTGGTGAATGATGTAGGCTCTGGCAGTTGACCCTGCACATAAATAAATGTAACATATCACACACACACACACACACACACACACACACACACACACACAGGAAAAGAAATCCAATACTGTACAACTACACTATTAATGACAAATTGCTGGAAACAGAATCTACCATAAAATATCTAGAAGTAACTATCCAGAGCAACCTTAAAGTGGAATGACCACATAAAACAGCAATAGAAAAGCAGATGCCAGACTAAGATTCACAGGAAGAATCTTAAGTGAATGTAAATTACCCCTGTGTATTTACCCAGTAAGACTGACAGAAGAGAGAAAGAAGATCCAATGAAGTGCGGAGTGTTTTGTCACAGGATCATTTAGTCGCTGTGAGATCATTACAGAGATGCTCAGCAACTCCAGTGGTAGATGCCATAAGAGAGCAGTTGTGCATCACGGAAAGATTTACTACCCAAATTTCGAGAGAGTAGTTTCTGAGAAGAGTCTGACAACATAATAGTTTCTCTCATATACAATTCACGAAATGATCACGAGAAGAAAATTTGAGAAGTTAGAGATAATACAGAAGTGTACTGACAGTCATTCTTCCCAAGCACTGTTCACAAGTGGAACAAGGCAGAGGGGATCAGTTGGTGGCATGAGACGTACCCCCTGCCACACACAGTTAGGTGGTTTTTGGAGCATGATGTCGATATGGAAACTTAATTGCATGCATATACACTGCAGATTGATGACATCACAATAGTAAATCAGAGTAGGAACTAAATAAAATGTTTCAGGCCTTAAATCAAGAAGTGGTAAAACTAAAGCTAAAAATGAATACAAAGAAGACAAAAGTTATGGCTACAGACAAGAAAGGAGGAGGAGGTAGGACTGACACAAGAACAGGCAATGAGCAACTCAAGAAAGGAACTGAAATTCAATATCTCAGTAGCATTTTGCAAGAAAACAATCAGTATTTCAAGGCATTCAAGAAAAGAATAGCACAGGTGAAGAGTTCCTTCCAAAATAAGAAGAAGCTGCAACTGAATAAACATATCAGCTTCCACATTAAGAAAATATTTGTAAAGACCTTTGTGTGGAGTGTTCTGACACACAGATGCAAAATCTGTACATTAGAAAAGCCAAAGGAAGCTCGCCTCAGACCTGCTGAAATGTGGTTCTGGAGGAGAAGTACAAGAACTATCTGCATTGACAGAAAAATTAAAGGAAATAGGAGAGAAGAAAGAACCACTGAAAGTTATAGGCCAGGGCAAAGCAAAATACACTGGACACTTAACTGGAGACGATAATCTTTTAAAAAACATTTCTGAAGGCAAGATCATAGGTAAGAAAACAAGGGGATGACTGAGAACATCCTACTTAAACAATATGATCAATGAATGGGATTTTCTTCACACATGGAGATGAAGACAACTGCTGAAGAGAGGAAGCTGTGGCTGCAGAGACAAGGTTTAACCTTTTGGAAGAGTAAGGACAAACTAATACAAAATATGAGTCTGCATGGTAGCTACATATGGAATAAATGACAACTTCTTGTGTGCAGTCATCAAGTCACTTACCTCAGTAGGTGTCTTATCTACTAAAAGTAAAGGTCACTGTTGTGCTTTCAATAGATGTGAACTGCACCCTGAAAATGGTATGTCTAGTTTGCAGTTGTACAGAAGCTTTTTATTTTGCAAAATGGTTCAAATGGCTCTAAGCACTATGGGACTTAACATCTGAGGTCATCAGTCCCCCAGACTTAGAACTACTTAAACCTAACTAACCTAAGGACATCCCTGCCTGAGGCAGGATTCGAACCCGCGACCATAGCAGCAGCACGGTTCTGGACTGAAGTGCCTAGAACCGCTCGGCCACAGTGGTCAGCTTTTATTTTGCACAGAAATGTTTGATAATAAGATGAACTGATGCTGGCACTTGTTACTGAAACCAGTAGTACTTAGACACAACAAAAATGTGACTACAGAATTAAGAATAATTTTTCCAAACAATCGAGTATTTTTACCAAAACAACACCACAATAGTGGAAACTTATTTTAAACTAAAGACACAAAAGAAAAAAAGAGAAACTGTAAAGATCTTGAGTCTCATAAGACTCTCTTGGGAGGAAAATATAAGATTTTTAATTGGTAAACTTGCAAGGCATCCTTTTTATGTTGTATAAACTACGAAACTGTTAGCATCGTCAGCTAAAATTTACTTCTTCTGTCTTAATATACCTTCCTTCACTTACAGCTGCAGTGTGGAGACAGCGGTGAGGGTGGGAGCGGGGATGGGGGCGAGGGTGTGGGCATACTGCTTTAAAATGGTGATTCTTGTATTGATATTCTTAACAACAGATTTATATCTTTTGTTTATGAAAGTCTGCATGCGATGACAGCTGCACTAGTAATACCTTCACAGGGTCGTATTCAAGTTGCAAGGCTAGATCTATGCCAACCATGACACGCTCCCAGCCTTTCCTCCTCATGATCTGGTTGTAGCGTTGGGACTGCAGGGTGTCTAAGCTGATGTTCAGACCGTCAAGCCCTGCCCTCTGCAAGGCAACCAGCTGTCTTGTCAACATGAGGCCATCGGTTGTCATTAAGACACTTTCGAGATCTTTTATTTCCTTCAAAGCACCCGTGAAACAGCAAATTATTCTAAAGAAACTGAAACAAATAATTTGTAACATTGCTGCTGCATATGAAACAAAACTCCAGTTGATAAATTGAAAATACAAATTCCTCAAAAGTTAACTGTACATTTGCCCTAATACAAAGAGATAAGAAGGGTTAATAAACTGAATTGAAGAATGCAAGTTAAGATAGCAATGAAAAAATAATTAGAGGCATAAGATCACCTACTGCAACAGGGAAATGGGAATCAATATGAACCATTACCCAGCTACTGTCAACTGATTCCATGTCTCCATGCACACTGTATAAACCACTGTGGGTTTGTCCGACAAAGTACATTGTTGTACCACACATTATGGTTTTTCCCCATTCAATGCTCATGTGGAGTGTGGGAAGAATGATTCTTTAAATGGTTCTGTGCATGCTGTAATTAATCTTGCCTTCATGGTCCCTATAGGAGTGATACATATGCGGTTATTGTATAATCCCTAAATACCTCACTTAATACAGGTTCCTGAAATTTCATAAGTTAGGTTTTGTCATATATTTGGCGTCTATCTTCACTTGTCTGGCATTTCCAATTTTTAGTAGCTTCTTGATGCTCTCCCATGCATCAAATAAATCTATGATCAATCATGCTACACTATTTTGTATACATTCAATGTCTGCCATTAGCCTTATTTGTTATGGGTCATACTTAAGCAATATTCTAGAATGGGCCACACAAGTATTTTGTAAGCAATGTCCTCTATAGACTGATTGCATTTTCCAGTATCTTACCAATGAATTGAAGTCTGCATTCTGCTTTGCCTACAAGTGAGTCTATGTCACCATTTCATTTCATCCAGATATTTGTATGAGTTGACCAATTAAAACTGTGATTGTTTGATAATGTAGTCATACAATACTGTCTTTTTTTGTTTTGTGATGTGCTCCAATTTACATTTCTGAAAACTTAAACTCTGTTGCCTATCTTTGGACCAAATTGAAATGTTATGATCTGACTCAAATTTGTGCAGATTTTTTTCAGGCAATAATTCATTATAGACAACTCTATCATCCAGGAAAAGTATGAGGTTCCTTATAATATCGTCTTCCAGAACATTAAGGTACAACATTAATGTAATGGTATAAATTACTATAACTGTATAAATAAGTTTATAAGTGTGTAAAATACATTGAACTATTTGTTACAACTAAATATTGTACCGGTATACTCAGCAACATGTTAAATCAGCAGATAGCTACATTTTATGTTCAACATTTTGTGTACAGCATATATGCTGGAAAGGAATTATACCCAAATTAAATAAATCTGAAGAAATGGTAGTGTGTGTCTGGAAAAAAAATCCGTAAAAACTCATACAGTCCAATTTGCTATTATGTCACTGTTACTGAAATATAATACAAAGTAACTGAATTCGATGAACATTCTCAGAGTGCAATATGCCTCAGAGTGAAATGCACAGTAATGTCAACATTATTTTTTAGGCTATGTTTGTGAAAATGGATGAAAGCAAACCACACATTTTGTTCTCAATCTGCGGAAGCATTATGCACTGTGAAACACTGTACTGCTGTTATACATAAAAGCTGTCTCATTGCCAACATCTTTCCCCTGCTGGCTGTTCTACACTTCTCATAACTAATTCAACACGTTGTAAGATATTTTATGCTGTATGACACCACAGTCCAATCTGGTTAGGATAGCATAAAAATAATATATGAATTTCAGTATTGAAACTGGAAAAGCAGAACAGCTCTCATCACACTGGATATCAAATCGAGGTTGGATTACAGCCATGGGTACATCATTTCATGCTACTCAACTGAATGTCATATGTCAGAGTTCTTCAACTGTAGTGGCTGGCGACTGGTGGCTGGCGGCTGGTGGCATACCCATCTCTTGGCATCCTGTGAACAGACGTTCTCCACAGGTGACAGATTTGAAGAAAATGCTGGATACGGCAACAGTGGAACACTCTCTGTATCGAGGTAGCTCAGTACAGCTCAGGTGATGTGTAGTCTTGCATTATCTTGTTAAAAGATAACATCAAAGAAAGACTTGTAAGGGATAGAACAATTTATCAGCTTCCTGAACATCCTTCCAACAGCGAGGAAAACAAAATAAACAAGAAAGAAGAGCAAAAATACAACGCTGCTGACATTCCTAATTTAAACTAGAGGTATGTGATGCTGTAAATATGATTCCCAATTACCAAATTGTGAATACGCCCGATTTAAAAATTTATCACCATAATGTGCAATCCCTGCGTAATAAGATCAATGAAATTAACGTTCTATTAACACATGAACTTAATGATATCTCAGTGTTATGCATTTCTGAGCACTGGCTTAACCCAGAATTAATCCAGAATACTAAAATAAACAAATTTGTCTTGGCTGCTTACTACTGCAGGAAAAACAGCAAACAGTGTGGGGTAGCAATTTACACAAAGGATAATGTAGATTTTATTACACTACCTGACTTAACTAGGGCAAATGTCGAAAAGGATTATGAAATTGCAGCTATAAAAATTACTCAGTTCAACCTGGTTATTGCTACAGTTTACCGATCACCATCTGGGAATTTTGAACTTTTCTTAAACAAAATGGAGTCATTGCTAAATAAAGTAAATAAAATGGATTGTGAATTTATAATCTGTGGTGACTTCAATATTGACTTCCTCATGAATAGTGGAAATAGGGAGACCATTTTGAACCTTGCAACGTCCTTCAATTTAAAGGCTGAAGTAAAAGCAGCTACCCGAGTATCAGAAACTTGTCAAACAGCTCTTGATCAGTTTCTAGTAAATAAGAGTTTACACAACACCTCACTAAAAATTTTCAATGCAGGTTTTAGTGATCATCTTGCTCAAATATTAAGCATAAAAGTACAAGGCAGTATTATTAACAACATGTCTTTTAGAACAGCATATCGAAGCTATAATCAGCATAATGTGAACTACTTCAACAACTTATTACACAAAGAAAAATGGCTAGGAGTGTACAAAATGAATGATATTAATGAAAAATTCGACACTTTCATTGATACATTAACCCATTTCTTTGAACTTGCATTCCCACTGAAAACATTAACCATACGGGGAAACTCTAGAACAAACAGCTGGATCACAAAGGGAATAAGGGTTTCATGCCAGAAGAGAAGACTACTTCATGAAATATGTAACTCGAAAAATTCCTCACCTGTAGTACGCGCATACTATAAAAAATACTCCAAAATATTAAGAAAAGTAATAAAAGCAGCAAAAATAATGCATAATGATGAAATCATTTATAATTCAGCTAATAAATCAAAGGCTATGTGGAGTGTTATAAAAAAAGAATGTGGAGAATACAGACAACCTTGGAAAAATATAACACTATCACATAAAAATAAAAAAGTAACAAACCCCTTAGAAGTAGCTAACACATTTAACAACTTTTTCACAGGTGTTGCTGAAAATATGTTACAATCAAACTTTAAGAGCATCCAGGCAAATGAATATAAAATAAGTACATGTAGAGGATCAATGTACATCGGTTCTGTTTCACAAGATGAAGTAGCTAAAGCAATAAAAGGACTAAAAAATTCCAAATCGGCAGGTATTGATGGTATACCTGCAACAGTGTTAAAGAAGAGCGCATCAAACCTAACTGAAGTACTCACACATTTATGCGACTGCTCACTTCAGGCAGGCACTTTCCCTGATGTGTTAAAAACATCAAAAGTTATTCCTGTATATAAAAAAGGGGATAAAGACAATGTAAATAACTACAGACCCATCACAATTTCCTCCTGCATCTCTAAAGTACTGGAAAAAGTTATGTATGAGAAACTTATGAAATTTATAAATAAAAACAGCATCCTATGTAATGAACAACATGGATTCAGAAATAAGAGGTCAACGACAACTGCTGTCTATGAGTGCATCAATTTCATCCTAAACCTGATGGACAAAAAACAGGAAACAATAGGAGTCTTTATTGACTTGTCAAAAGCTTTTGACATGGTGGACCATAAAATTCTGCTATCAAAGCTAGAAAGATATGGTATTCGAGGTCTGTCCAACAAGTGGATCAGTTCCTTCCTGACAAATCGTATGCAGGCAGTGTGCGTCAAGCACACAAATATTGAACTAAAAACTGTATCTAATCACTTATCTGACTATAAACAAATAAAATGTGGTGTACCCCAAGGATCCGTATTGGGACCCCTTCTGTTTCTTCTGTACATAAATGATCTAAGCTGAAATATTGATGCTCACAAATCAATCATATTTGCAGATGACACCACGATTCTACTAAAAGGAGATGACGATGAACAGTTACAGCAGACAGTAAACACAGTCACGAAACAACTTAGCAGCTGGGCACAGAGTAATCGGCTTGTAATAAACAGTAAGAAAACCGTTGCTCTTAAATTCCACAATGTTACTAACAAGGACATGTTTATCCCATCAGTCTCTATCAATGACGAACCAGTTGGTAACAGTACTGAAACCAAATTCTTAGGACTTTGGCTGCAGAGTGACATCAGATGGAACAAGCATATTGAATGTCTCAATGCAGAACTGACCAAAACACGTTATCTTCTTTGTTCATTAAAATCATGCTTTAGTGAGAAAACAGAATTGAATGCATATCATGCGTACTTTCATTCTCGTCTTAGATATGGGGTCACCTTCTGGGGAAACTCTAAAATAGCTAATAGCACTTTTAAACTACAAAAAAGGGCCATTAGAATCTTGTTTGGGTGCAAGCCTAGAGACTCTTGTAAACCCCTGTTTAAGAAATCTGGTATTCTCCCATTACCGTGTGTATACATTATGGAAACCCTTTTGTTCTTTAAATTAAATGTAATAGGCAAGGACCAGAGGCTAAAAAAAACTGTGATATACATGAGCACTTTACCAGACAAAACAGGAACTTACATATGACTCAAATCAGCATAGCACTGTGCCAAAAAGGTACTTTTCACATGGGAGTTAAGCTTTATAACAAACTTCCTGAAAACATAAAAGCTATCACTGAGGTCAATACATTTGGAAAATCTCTAAAGTCATATTTACAGCATCACTGCTTTTATTCCATTGAAGAATATTTAAATTTATGAAATGTGTTATATAAATACTTGTGTGTAAAGTGTATTATTGTAAGCTTAAATATGTATGCTTTGAAATTACTTTCAGCCTGTATATTTATAACTTGACTTGTCCAATGTCTTATGCATAAGCTGCTATGTAGACAACAGGACCAATAAAATACAATCTACAATCACGGAGCCCTTGAAAATAGGGCACAGCGATAGGCCTTAACAAAACACAAATGCAATGACTGATGTCCAAATTACTGGATATGTGAACCAGAAGTTGTGACATGTATCCAGTTGCACCCCATACCATCACATCACATGCTGGACCCGCATGAGAATGACAGGTACAATCTGGCCAGGTCTGTTGGCATCAGAGCCTCCAAACACAAGTACATCAATTGTGACGATGTTGCAGAACCGAGACTCGTCTGACATGATGACACAGTGCCATTCCTGTGTCTGGCATTGTTGTCAGTTGCACCGCTGTCAGTTCACCTCTCTCTAGAGCTCCATTAAGGGCTTGACAGTCTGTGCTGCTCCAGATGCCATCACATTGTCTGTGTGGATATCTGTCTCACTGTATACAAGCCCACTTCCTGACTAAATGTACACAACTTCACTGCAGGATCACGTACGCATGAGCGAACACTTGTCTGCCCTCTCAGGTGCTAGTTGGGTGGCACTACTGAGGCCCTGCAAGGCATTTAGCATGGCCCTCCTGAACCTACCAATTCTATGTTGGCACAAAATGAGATTCTGAGCAATGCAAGCAGCAATATAGTGAAACAATAAACCAGAGTCTCAGCAGACCATGAGCCTGCCACTGCCAAATCTGGAATGCTGATAAACATTTCTCCTTCTTCCATTATGCTTAACACGGTCTGCGTGTAAACAACCAACACTGAAATAGAATTTCTGAATGAGAAACCCGCTCCATAAGCTTTTCTTGCATGCAGAATATGCATGGGAGTGCTGAAAAGTAATGCCTCTGAATTTTTTATTCTGTTCTCAATATCGGTCGAGGTATGACACGTCACGCATATTACTTGGTCAACTTTCCCACTTCACTGACTCATGGCACACCCACCTCCCGCAAACAGATGGAGTCGGCATAGGCAGCCCACTCTGACCAGAGATTGTGAATATGTTTACGGTGCACTTCGAGGAAGAGGCCCTGATGTCAACCAAATGGAAATCCATCTTCTTCTTTTCTTCTTCTTCTTCTTCTTCTTCTGTTGTGTGGATAACACACTTGTCATCTGGCCTCATGGAAGAGACAAACTTCTTGACTTCTTTGTACATCTGAACTCCACACGCCACAAAATCAAATTCACTATGGAGACCAAAGAAGAAGGAAGACTACCATAGCTGGACATCATAGTCAGGAGAATAATGGACAGCACCCTGTGCCACAGCGTGTATCTGACTCTATAAAACACAAACTCAGTTCTCCCTATGGCACTGTGAATAATTTCAATAACAAAAAGTGAGATGAATGTTGCAGCTTACAATTAATTTCCACTTTGGCTTTGTATTCAAGATCAGTCTTACCTGAGAGTGCAACATTACATCTTTAGTTAATTTAATTATATGTTCATTAGATTTTGGTTATAAGGCACGTTTTGCTGCCTAATGTTTTGTCTCCAAACACTGGAAACAATCCATGGAGGAAGAGGAGTATGTAAGACATTGTTGGACCAGGTTGGAAGAATCTGTGAATTTCAATACTCTGTAGAAGAGCTCAATCATTTGAAAATAACTTTCAGACCTTGTGGCTATTCTAACAGATATACATAGGGCACTACATTCTAAAATATTTGCATCTTTCAGTGAAAAACAAGCAACTAGAGGAAAAGTTCTCTTGCCACTTGTAAAAACAGTCGCAGATCGCGACCTCTGAGTGCTATAAAGAGAAGGTATTGACGCAGTGCTTAAACCAAACAGAAGACCACAACTGCAGCCATACTCAAGCAAATTGCTATGCAGTAGTTTCAGTGAATTTGACAATGATGTGGCTGCTTTCATAGTGGCCCAGTCATATTGTGGGGTACGGAATGCCAGTGACAGGGCTGGAATTGTAGGTGACAGATGGGTTTTTGGCAAAGCCTTGTATCAATACCTCCTTAATTATTGAGCTGAAAAACTGTAAAAAACATTCATGCAGTAAAATCACACAAAAAAATTTCCTATTTCTGCAGGTATTGTGCCTTCTGTTTCTTTTTCATTACAAAAACATATTGATTCAAGTTTATAAAGTCACAACTATGTCACTGTGATTTGTGTAACACACATTCTGGAACATGTTCCAGGAATGTCATGAAACAGACAGCTTTAAATAATTACTCTAGCTCATCTTTCAAGACTTGCATGCCAACAACAACACCATCTATCCAATCTCTTTTTATTTCACTTTCATGAAAAGATTTCTCCACAAAGGATATCATCTGCCATGTAGGTAGTGCAAGAGGAAATTCCACACTAACATTTGGGTAATCAAGTGGATTCTGTGTCTTGTCAGAACCAAGTACAATCAACCCAATTTCATCTTTACCACTGGTAAATATCTGGAAACATATTAAATGGTAAAAATAAGTTTTGTTTATAACAAGTTGTATACCAATAAAAACATCACACACAGATACTCTTTATAATATTATTTAATTGGATAGATAAAAAATCTACTCACCAAGCAGTGGCAGAACACACACATAAAAGACTGTTGTGATAGGCAAGCGTTTGGAGCCAGTGACTCCTTCTTCAGGCTGAAGGGTTGCAGGGGAAGCAAGAAGGATGAAGGAAAAGGACTGGAGAGGTCTAAGAAAAGGGGTAGATTTTGGGAAAGTCACCCAGAACCATGGGTCATGGGTGACTTACGGTACAGGATGAGAAGGAAAGACTAATTGTTGGGGACTGCATCGGGCAAGTTTCGGAAACCTGAGAGCTTAAAGGTGGAAGACAGGGTAATATGCAAGACAGAGATTACTACTAAAACTGTATATGGTTAATAAGAGTGAGAAGGTAAGTGTATTGTATGCAACAGTTGTGGGAGGGGGCAGTGAAAATAGACGGGAAAGACAATGAAAGATGTAGAAAGCTAAAACGGAGTGAAGCAAAGAGTAATTACAGTGAAGAAAAGCTGAGACAGGAGAAATTAACGTAAATTAAGGCGAGGTGGGTGGTGAGAACCAAGGACACGTTGTAGTGCTAGTTCCCACCTGCGGAGTTCTGAGAAACTGGTGTCTGGCGGAAGAATCCAGGTGGCATGTGTGGTGAAACAAGTGCCGAGGTCACGTATGCCACGTTGTAGAGCATGCTCTGCAACAGGATATTGTGAGTTTCCAGTATATACACTATGCCTATGCCCACTTATCCTAACTGATAATTTGGTGGTAGTCATGCAGATGTAGAAAGCTGAACAGTGTTTACATAATAGCTGGTATATGACATGTGTCGTTTCTATTTTTCGCCTAATCCGAAATTCTGGGTGACTTTTCCAAAATCTACACCTTTTCCTGGAACTCTACAGGCCTTTTCCTTTACCCTTCTTCCTTCCCCTTCAACGCTTCTGTCTGGAGGAGCCATTGGCTCCGAAAGCTTGCCAATCACAAATAATTTATTGTTTTTGTTGTTATAGTTACTCTTTATAACCTACTTAAAATACATCACGTACCCTCCTCTCCACAATTCTTCGAACACATAGTTTTGCCTTTTGCAAAAAATCACTGCGTTTCTGTATAACATACTTGGAGTCAAAGTGTCCAACGTCTATTACAATTATAAACAGAAGAAAGAAAGTCATTGTATTTATTGGCAGTATTACGCAATCAAATATTTTGAAAGAGTTCCAGTGGTATAAATTTACAAAATCTTACAAATAAATATATACGTTTATTCTTTAAATCAATTCTTAGCAATAACATAATAGTATAAATTGCAGAATCAATATAGCCAATTTTAATGTAATGACTGCAATACAAATACAATATAACAGCGGTAAGTTATAACAAATGAGAGAGAGAGAGAGAGAGAGAGAGAGAGAGAGAGAGAGGCATTTAGACAATGATTCATTACAGTGTGAAACTTATTAGAATTAAAATGAAGCCATAGTGAATTATTACATTCCAAAACTAACAATTATTGTGTTCTTTCACCCCAAAATAATACATTCATTAGGCAATGTATACTTTTAATTTCAGAAATTTTTACAGCTCTGAACTTCACTGCTTCGATGAATTTATTACATGTGTCAATGAATGAGGGTTGATAACACTGCTTTAGTCATTCAATTGTTCGTCATGTGATATTCGCAATGTTCTTAATAACTTCTTATGTAAAGTTCTATCATCAAAAAGATAATCTACGTAAGTTTTAAAAGTCGCGAATCTTTAAACAACAACTTGAAAATGGGTATATCAGTATTTTGTATACATTCTAGCATTGCTAGATTTACTTTTAAATTTTAAAGTATATGAGCAGATTGAGCGACTTTCCATCCAGAAAATTTGCTGTTGGCAAGACCTCACTACAAAGAAAAATGGTCTTTCCGGAGTCAAATGCTAAAAAATTCATAAATACCAGCATTGTAAGTGATACAAACAGGTATTAAGCACCGGGCATAAATATCATTCTGCTTGACGAGAAAAAAAGTAGGTAGATGAAAGAGTAAATTGGGTGCAAGGATTGAACATAAACTAACCCAAGTTGCACAAAAAAAAAACATGAGGGTCACTGGTCAAGAATTGAGAACTGCCCCCCCCCCTCAACCCCCTTCCTTTTACAGGCTTACTTTCACTTTTCAGATGAGACCATGTCCCCCATATGTGAAGAAAATAGCCAATATGTAAAGAGAATTACAGATAAAGAGTTTTCTAGAATGAGATTTTCACTCTGCAGCATAGTGTGCACTGATATGAAACTTCCTGGCAGATTAAAACTGTGTGCTTGACCAAGACTCAAACTTGGTGATCGTAGCCCCAGACCTGTGTTGCCGTTTTGGGAGGTAGATCTCATATCTGGAAAGAGGAGATGACAGTTAGGGTACTATGGCTGAGCAGCTGCCATCAATTTTTGATGGTGCAGAACCCACAATAGTGGAACTGCTGCCTAGTCCAAAGGCACCTGTTACCAGTCTTACCCCACAATAGTGTATCGAATCCAGACGTAATGTCGAAGCTGATAAAAAGTCATATGAGAGATTCCTGTAATCTAGGTGTGACTGCACCAATGCTGCATACAGCCATATCAAAGTAGAGTGGACCACACCGCTGAGGCATAGAAGAGCATTCAGGTGCGACCTACATGTCTGCTTTAGTTGGCAAAGACGGGGAAGCCATGTCAACTAGGCATCAAAGACCGGACCTAAAAAACACGATGACAGAAATGCATAACGTAGGTCATGGCAGCCAAAAAATGGATGCTATGAGTGAAAGCCCAGGATTGTGCTTGGTGTATTGCTCCCTGCATTCTGCCTCCAGCAATAGCCGTCGCGGACGAACAAAAATGATGGGGACAAAATATGTCATGCAGCTGCCGCCAGATCATTGATAGCCACAAAAAGGAGAGTGACACTCAAAACAGAACCTTGTGCAAGCCCCTTCTCCTGCAGGGGGGGGGATGCTACAGGAGGCACCAACCTGTACCCAAAAAGTGTGACATGGAAGAAAGTTCTGGATAAAAATCAGGAGTGGGCCATGGAGGCCCCACTCCTTTAAGGTGGCAAGGACGTTATGGCACCATGTGGTATCATAAGATATACACGCAGATCAATGAAAACTGCAACAAGGAACTGATGCTGAGCAAAAGCTGTTCAGATAGCACACTTCAAGTGGACTAAATTATCTTCAGTAGAGCGCCCTTGGCGAAAAGCACCCTGGATCGAAGCCAAAAGATCCGGGGATTCAAGGACACAATACAGCCTTCAACTAACCATATGTTCAAGTAACTTGCAGGACACTGAGTAAACAATCTGGACGACAGCTGTCCGTTTGAAGAGGCAATTTATGTGATTTCAAAATTGGAATAACGGCATTTTCTCGCTACTGGGAAGAGAATTCTGCATTGCCCCAGGGATGGTTAAAGAAAGGCCAGGTACACTGACGGAAAAATTTGCAACACCAAAAAATAATTAATGTAGAGTAATGAAATACCAGGAATATATTTGTTGAGACAACGTATGTAAAGTGATTAACGTTGCAGGATCAATGGGAGTGTGAGACAAGCCACTGCAAATGTAAATGCAAATGCTGGTACGCTATTGTACACGTGTCATGTGTCAGTTTGTGGGATGGAGTTCCATGCCTGTTGCACTTGGTTGGCCAATATAAGGACAGTTAATGATGTTTGTGGATGGGTTGAAGCTGTCATCAGATGATGTCCAATACGTGCTCGATGGGAGGTAGAGCTGGTTATCGAGCAAGCCAAGGCAATATGTTGACACACTATAGCATGTTGGCTTACAACAGCAGTATGTGAGCAAGTGTTATCCTGTAGGAAAACACCTCCTGGAATGCTGTTTGTGAATGGCAGCACAACAGGTCAAATAACCAGACGGACATACAAATTTGCAGTCAGCGTTCGTGGGATTCATACAGACAGTTTTGTCAGTGGAAAAGCGAAAGCCATTGTTGATGCTCCACGAGTAAAGACAATCAAGACATTGCTGAAGATGCCACTAAGTGAGACAGGTTCATAGAGAATTGCAATAGAAGGCAAAATCGTCAAAAAAAAAGAGAGCCGGAGATGCCCAGTGGGAGACAGGCCATTATAGGGTTTATGGTGATAGCAAAGAGAATGACACTCAGAATGGAACCCTGAGACACACCATTTTCCTGGATAAAGGTGTCCGACAAGGCAGACCCTTCATGCACCTCGAAAACTCGGTCTTTTAAAAATGTCTGAAGGAAACAGGGTAGGTGGCCACGGAAGCCCCACATGTGAAGAGTATGGACGTTACTAGCTCTCTAGCAGGTGTCATAGGCCTTTTCCAAAACAAAAAACACAGCGACAATCTGGGATTTCTGCAGAAAACCATTCATGACATGGGTGGGCAAAATAATGAGATGGTCCACTGCAGAATGCCGTGTTGAAAGCCACACTGTGCATTCATAAAAAGTTGTGAGACTCGAGCCACCATATCATCCGGGCATGAATCATATGTCCCATCACCTTGAGAACACACTGGTAAGAGAGATGGAGTGGTAGCTAGAAGGAAGAGTGTGTGTGTGTGTGTGTGTGTGTGTGTGTGTGTGTGTGTGTGTGTGTGTGTCAGAGAGAGAGAGAGAGAGAGAGAGAGAGCTAATTTCGGCAAGAGCTAGATTTTCATCAATAAACTGAGTTGAAGCTGCTGTTGTGGTCATCATCCAACTACTGCTTTGGTGCAACTCACCAGCCTATTCCTGCCTTTGTAAGCCTCTTCATCTCTGCATAGTATTTCAACCTAAATCCACTTAGAATGGTGAACCACCATTCAGAGAATAACTTTTTAACAACACAGTTTGACTTCTGTAAAGGCTTCTATACTGAGAATCCAACATAATATCTCACAAATTCAATTCCAGTAGAATTAAATAGTGGAAATTATCCCCTCTGTCATCTTGCCAAAGCCTTTGACTGTTTAGATTAAAAAATTCTGAGAGGGGAAGCTAAAATAGTATGGCATTAAAAGTCTTCCCCTTGCATGGATTGAGTTGTACTTTAACTACAGAAAATGGAAGGTCACATTAACAAATGATAAGACAGGAATAAGATTAAACTCAAAAAGGGAGAACATAAAATATGGTGTGGCACACAGTGTTTGCTGCCAAGTCCGCAAAAATGATTTACTTGGGGCACTGGAGGGCTTTGGAAAAACTCTAATGTTTGCAGTGTCACAAACTTATTGATGCAAGATCTAAGCTCATCCATACCAGAAACATCCAGGATAATAACAGAACAGGCTTGTATAGATCCACAGGTACCAGCTTAATGCCTAAAAACTTGTATTGTGCAGTTCTAAAGAAATAAAAGTGACTTACAGATACGAATATCAAAAGTAGGGATAAATGGGTAACTAGGCTCCCGTGTTCTAAGTTCCTGGAAATGCAGATACCACTCACATGTGAGACCAGCATGTGAGTCAGTTAACCGAGAAGCTCAGTTCCGCCCATTTTGTGCTTAGAAATCTCTTACTGTATCAAACTGGACAAAGGATTGCTAACACACTTTCACTCAGTTTACTCATATGGCTTAATCTTCTGAGGTACTTCAGCTAAGCGGAAAAAATTATTTATTCTACATCTTGAAAAAGCTTCTTCAGGGACCCATGGATTCTCACACTTACATGCCTATAGAAGTTATATTCCCTAATGGTATATGTGATTAATAACAAGATTTAGTTTAAGATGAACTCAGCAATTCAGAACTGCAATACTAGAAGCAAAAATAATTTCCATATATAAAAACCTAAAATCAGGTTTGCCACAAGTTTCTCCAAGTGAAATTCCCTGATATTTCTCTGATTCCACAGACACGTTTTAGAATTTTTCCCCGACAAATTTTGAGGTCTCAAGGGGAGGTAAAGACATAAGTCGACAAAAGAATGTAAGGGCTTTGTATTTCTCCCCCATTTTGTTTTAGGGTGCAAAAACAACTAGGGTCATATGTGTCCATGCCAAAACTGTGAAACACAAAGATGAAGAGAGGAGTTAAAAATGATTACATGTCAACGTTTAATGACGGAAGATAGGACAGCTAGAAACAGGGACGTGGAGAAAGGTCTATGAAGTACGCAATAGTGAAATGGAGGCCCAGAACTAAAAATTAAATGGCCTTCACTATATTGCTACAACTGATAAAAAGTAAAACAGAGTCGACAGCCCACGCATTGTTCACTAAAATGGCCAATAACTCAGATGGCAAACCCAAAAGGGAATGTAAACTCTAAAAAAAAAAAAGGGCATCCCCTCAGGAAACGGCAGACAGTTAAAAGTTGGGTGCAATGTGCACAAAGTAGTAGGGGAGCACCACTTAACAAATGGTGATGGCTAAAAAGGCAGTGCCCAATATGCAACCTAGTTAAAATGACCTCCTCGCCACAGGAGGACTGAGAGGAGGTTGTCCAAGCCACTGGGAGAGGCATAATAACCCAGAGCTTATTCCTATGAATGGAGGACCAGTGGCGATGCCAAAGTGACACCACCTCCTGACAGAAAGTAACAAGAGATCATCAGAGGGAATGCAAGAATTATTGGGCTGAAGTACAAGGAATGCAGCTTTGGCAGCAGTGTCAGCAACCTCTTGGACCGATATGACCTGGAACACACATAAACATCACAGTGGCTCCATAAAAAGTGAGCAAGTGGAAGCTTTCCTGGAACCGGTGCACTAAGGGATGGACAGTCTACACTGCACAGAGGCTTTGAAGGGTGCCAAGAGAGTCTGAGCAGTGACACAGTGAAAAGAGTATGTCAGCAGATGTACTCGATGATCTGATACAGGGTGAAGAGCTCTGCTGTAAATACTGAGCAATGTGCCGGACGTCAGTACCAAAAAATGTTGGTTGACATTGAAGGCACACTTGACACCATGGTCAGTCCAAGAGCCATCAGTGTACACAAAGATACTACTGCAAAATTCCATGCATAGGTCGTGAAACTGAAGGCAATAGACCGAGCCTGGTGCAGTGTCTTTAGAAAGTGAATGAAGGTCAAGGTGAAGATGGGCTGCCGCACGAAGCCAAGATGGTGAAGGGTTCACACCCATCGAAAAAGCTGCAGGGAGCATGAAGTGGGAGGACCAAGATAGTTTTGTATAAAGCAGGAGCCTCAGGAATTTTGTAGTTTCAATGAATGGAAGAGCAACAGGCCCAAGATGTAAAAATGGTGGGAGAAACCAGCTGTGCTACCAGAAATTCATACAAATGTTTTTGTCAGTAGAAAAACTTAAGCCACTGTCCATGCTCCATAAGTAAAGACGATCAAGACATTGCTGAAGACACCACTCAATGAGACAGGTTCATGAAGAGCAGCAGTAGATGGCAAAATTATCAACAAAAAGAGAGCCGGAGATGCCCGGCAGGAGACAGGCCATTGTAGGGTTAATGGCGACAGCAAAGACGACGACACTCAGGACAGAACCCTGAGGTACACCATTTTCCTGGATAAAGGTGTCCGAGGAGGCAGACCCCATACGTACATAGAAAACTCGTCTTTTAAAAATTCCTCAAGGAGATGGCGCAGTTGGCCACATGTGTAGAGAGTACAAACGATACCAGTCCTCCAACAAATGTCGTAGGCTTTCTCCAAATTGAAAAACAAAGCCAGTCTGGGATTTCCACAGAAAACCATTCATGACATGGGTAAACAAAGTGGGTGATAGCCAGAAGGAAGTTGTTTGTCCTTACCGGGCTTAGGTGTGGGTATGACAGTGCCTTCACAACAGTGGCTGGAAAACATGCCCTCTGCCCAGGTCCGGTTGTATGTATTAAGCAAAAAGTGCTTGCCCACAAGAGAAAGGTGCTGCAACACTTGAAAGTTAACAGTGTCTGGTCCAGGGCGGAGGATTGAGATGAAGTGAGAGCGTGGTCTAGCATCCTCATAGTAAAGGCAGCACAGTAACACTCAGGATTCTGAGAAGAGATGTTATTGCCCGAGTCTTCTCTGCTCATCTCCTATAGAGGTAGGCAGGATGATAGTGGGAGGAGCTCAAAATTTCTGCAAAATGGCGACCCAAGGTGTTGGAGATAGCAATAGGGTACACGATGATATTGTCTGCTACTGTCAGTGTGAAAATTGGGGAATGGATCTTGCTCCCAGAGAACCGTCGGAGGTTGGTGCACACGATGGAAGAGGGGGGTGAAACTGTTAAAAGAACTAGTGAATGAAGTTCAGCTGCCTGTTTGGTTATCCCAAAGAATGCGAATTACATCACAGCAGGCTTCAGTCCACCAAAGGACTGGGACACAGCATGGTAAAGAGGAAGTGTGAGGAATGGAATGTTCTGACGGTAAGGATAATGTTTGTAAGAAATTCCACCTGGTCATGACAACTGCGGAAATCGTGTTCGTTGAAGGTCGCCAGGGAGGAGTAAAGTCTCCAGACAGCCTTAGTCAGCTGCCATTTCGATGTGCACGGAGGTGGGGTAGGAGTTAGCAAATGGATAGCACACAGGAAATGGTCGCTCGAGTAGGTGTCAGAAAGAACGGACCGTTCAAGATGATGTGCAGGACAGGCAGTGAAGAAGGAAAGGTCCAAATGGGAATAGGTGTGTGACGAGTCTGAAAGCAACATGGGTGCTTCTGTGCTAAAGAAGAAAAGGTTAAGTTGATTAAGAATGGCAGCGAAGAGGGCACCTCTCAGATAGGTTCTGGAAGAGCCCCAAATGGGATGGTGTGCATTAAAGTCCCCAAGCAGCAGAAATCAGCAAGGAAGCTGTCCAATAAGCTGGAGGAAGTCGAACCTGGTGACATCGAATGACGGAGGGATGTAAATGGTAGAAAGGGAAAAGCTCAAGTGAGGAAGGAATAGACAAACTGCAACAGCTTGATGACAGGTAGTCAGGGAGATGGATGGGTTGACTATGAATGTCATCCCATAAGAGCAGCATGACTCCCCCCATGAGACAGAATGCCAATCTCGAGCGGAAGGTCAAAACAGACTAGGAAGAAATGTGAAAGCTCAAAGCAGTCGTGAGGATGAATTTTGTTTCCTGAAGGCAGAGTACAAGTAGAAGCTGCAATTCTAAAAGCAGTCATAAATCCTCTTTGTTGGATCAAAGGCTGCAAAAGTTCCATTGGAGGACAGTCACGATGAGGACAATAGGAAGGGGTGTCACCTCGGCAGCTGCCGAGTGCCAGTCTGCGAAAACTCACTGCTACAGGGCACAGAGGCAAGAGGATCCTGCTCCATGTGGTCCTACAGAAGTGTCGGCTTTCTTCTGCTGTCGACATGAGGAATCCAGGGCACAAGAAAGGTTGGTGGGGCACACTGGCGAAATGGTGGCCGGCCAGGAGAAGGTATCACATGGCGACACCGTCAAAGAGGATCTTTGGGTCAGCGAAACAGAAGACCATTTGCCTTTGGTGGACTTTTTCGAGCCTTTCCAGTTGGCAGAGGGAGACTCATGTGTTGATTGGCTGGAGGGATGTAGCAAGTCTTCAAGGGACTCTTCCTTCTGTCCTTTCCGGCCTGCCGGTTGTGTAGCTGGTGAGTTGCACAAATACTCTGAGAATCAACGCTAATGAGGATAGTAGCAACTCACGGTAAAGATGATTGCTGAGCCACATCCAGGCATGTAAAAAAGACAATAACATTCTCACAACTAAACTTCCGCCATACCCTTTGTCAGAAAACAAGAGCACACAGATATTCAGACAGTCACCCAGACACAACTCATGTATACGTGATCACCACCTCTGGCTGCTGCGTCAACAATCTCTGAGAATCAGATTCAAATAACCACTCCTCCTGCCTCCCTGTCTCTTGTCGATAGCTGCTAGGCTAGTGGCAAGAAGTGGTGGTGGTACTGATTGCAATTTGAGGGGAGTGGTATAAAGGGGAGAAGCAGTAAGAATAAGGGAGTACGGAAGTTACGCACGTACTCAGCTGCACCCAGCCAGTGATGACACATGACATCTCAGCAAACAAACCATTTCATCTACTGAGACAAAAACAAGATTTTTCCAGTGCTCTTTTCAAAATTCCCTGATACATTTGAAATTCCCTGATTTCCAGAACATGTGGCAACCCTGGAAATACACATGATTGATGTGCCATAATAATATTTATTTCATATTAATAACCATCTAAGCTGTATTATTACACATTTATTGTGTTATGACCAGATTTGTTCACTAAACATATTCAGGTGGCCTACATGTGTAAAGTCATGACACAAATGGGCAATTTGAAGATGTTCAATCAGTGAAACCAACTGCAACATGATAAATATGTAATAACACACATAATCATTAATATTGGTCTCAGCTGTGGTGCTCAGCATGATCAAAGTCATTTATTTTACAGTTCGTTATGAATCAGATTTTGGCTTTTTTGGACATCATCAGAAATTGTCTGAGGATGACACAGAATGCCAAAAGCTGGTTTATAACTGACTATAAAACAAATACTATTGTGGAAAATCAATGATGTGAATTTAAGCATTAATATATCTATGTTCCCTCAAGTACCAATGGCATATTTCCATGTAGACTGTGCACCTCTCCGTACGGTTCAGATTACAGCTTTATATTCTGCTAGAAAAGTGTAACAGTATGACAAGAGACGGACAGGCAAACAAAAATCCCCAAATCCTTAAAAATGAAGTAAAAAAATACCCCATGAGACAAGGTGTCCATAATTTATAAGAATACCTGGGCTCCAGAACGTAAATTCTGCATACTAATACTATTATATAGATCCTGACTTTACCCATATATAGAGAGCTGACAGTAGTCTGCGTCCCATTACATGAATGTTTTGTTTGAAGTATTATATAAAAATAGCAGCTAAATAGTATAGGACGAGCAGTGGATATTTTCAAAATCGCTGTTTTACCCCTGACATAACAAATCTACAAGTAATTTCATAATTATCAATTCGAGCAGAGTAGCACTAGCCATAATTTGTTGTTAGCATATTTTACAGACATAGGCAGCAGGGGATTACCAAAAGTTCTTGTTCTCTTATTTGCTTTAACCCGTGGCATCTTCAAGATGGTGACAGTCCTATTTCAAGCGTTTTCAATATGGAGACCACGACATCTATCACTACACCCATGAACAAACATAAACAGGCCCTAACAAGTGGAATATTTAACACCAGAAATAAAGTGAAACTAATGGGGGAACCGCTCAAAGTAGGGGTTTTGGGCAGTGTCAATCACCACACACAACAATAAGGATGATGACACCATTCCAAAATAAATATCAAACCAAAAATTATGCACACAAAATCCTCAACAAACCCTCAACAATCATCCCACCCCAAAACTGCGAATAACAGCTATTGGTATCATACATTTTGCCTGAACTAAACAGCTCCAATGAAGACAGTGATACTAGAAACCCACACATACACTGAAACTTTCACTTGGTCTATACGGCTCAAACATAGCCAGAGATACCATGAAACCAGACACAAAAACCTGGTACTGCAAATTTCACTTGACCTATATAGCTCAACCAAGGTGCACAATACTACCAACTGCCACAAATCAACAACACCAGACCACACTCCATAAAACCCACCGATATAAGCAAATAAATACCCCCAAAAAATAATACCAAATTAATCAAACATAAATTACCTCAATGAACCGTAAACAAATCCACTACATTACAAAAAGGAAAAAGGTCTTACCAACCACAGTTTCCCCCCCTCCACTCTCTCTCTCTCTCTCTCTCTCTCTCTCACACACACACACACACACACACACACACACACACACACACCTAAGCACCACTTACCAAACAACTGATGCCCATCCCATACATACATACATACATACATACACACATCAAAAAACGTTTTGCATCCCCTCGGTTCCTGAACCTGTGCAGAAATTTGCAACAGAGATCAACATCATTTCCGCCCTTTCTATTGATCATGAAAACCACACAGTGCATGTTGTACCACCATACAGCGAGACTCTCAGAGGTGTTGGTCCAGACTGCTGTACACACGGGTACCTCTGATACCCAGTAGCACGTCCTCTTGGATTGATGCATGCCTGTGTTCGTCGTGCCATACTATCCACAAGTTCATCAAGGCACTGTCAGTCCTGATTGTCCCACTCCTCAACGGCGATTCGGCGTAGATCCCTCAGAGTGGTTGGCAAGTCACATGCCCATAAACAGCCCTTTTCAATCTATCCCAGGCATGGTCGATAGGGTTCATGTCTGGAGAACATGCTGGCCACTCTAGTCGAGTGATGTAATTATCTTGAAGGAAGTCATTCACAAGATGTGCACAATGGGGATGCGAAATGTCATCCACAAAGACGAATGCCTCGCCAATATGTAGCCAATATGACTGCACTATTGGTCGGAGGATGGCATTCATAAAACTTTGAACATAGCTGCTAAGGTTCAGTGCCCGTGTCAGAATTATATTAGAACAAATAAGCCCTCGGTCACAAATATTAAGTCAAAATTGACCAGGTTTCGATGCTACTATGAGCGTCGTCTTCAGAATTAGCCTGACTGTTCTAAAACATATTAGGTATATAATACATTCATAAAATTAAAGTTTGTACTTCATCTTTTCCAGTCAGTACAAACTTTAATTTTATTAATGTATTATATACATAATATGTTCTAGAACAGTTAGTGTAATTCTGAAGACGACGCTCATAGTAGCATCGAAACCTGGTCAATTTTGACTTAATATTTGTGACCGAGGGCTTATTTGTTCTAATATAAGGATGGTATTCACTTATAGCACAGCTGTCATGGTGCCTACCATGACCACCAACAGTGTGCATCAGCCCCCCGTAATCCCACCCAAAACAGCAGGGAACCTCCACCTTGCTTCACTCATTTGACAGTGTGTCTAAGAGTTCAACGTGACCGGGTTGCCTCCAAACACATCTCTGACAATCGTCGGAAGGCATATGTCACACTCATTGGTGCAGAGAACGTGATGCCAATCCTGAGCAGTCCAATTCAGCTTGTTATTGGGTTCATCTGTACCGTGCTGCACGGTGTTGCAGTTGCAAAGATGGACCTAGCCATGGATGTGTGGAGTGAAACTGCACATAATGCAGCCCATTGCACACAGTTTGAGTCGTAATGTGATGTAAGGTGGCTGCACGAAAAGCATTATTCGACACAGCGGCATTGCCGTCAGGATTCCTCAGAGCCATAATCCGTTGGTAGCGTCACCCACTGCAGTAGTAGCCCTCGGGTGGCCTGAGCAAGGTATGTCACTGACAGTTCCTGTCTCTCTGTTTCTCCTCCATGTCTGAACAACATTGCCATGGTTCACTCCACGATGCCTGGACACTACCCTTGTTGAGAGCCCTTCTTGGCACAGTGTAATAATGCAGATGTAATCGAACTGCAGTATTGATCATCTAGGCATTGTTGAACTACAGACAACATGCCCTGGATTCCTCATGTCGACAGCAGAAGAAAGCCGACACTTCTGTAGGACCACATGGAGCAGGATCCTCTTGCCTCTGTGCCCTGTAGCAGCGAGTTTTCGCAGACTGGCACTCGGCAGCTGCCGAGGTGACACCCCTTCCTATTGTCCTCATCGTGACTGTCCTCCAATGGAACTTTTGCAGCCTTTGATCCAACAAAGAGGATTTATGACTGCTTTTAGAATCGCAGCTTCTATTTGTACTCTGTCTTCAGGAAACAAAATTCATCCTCATGACTGCTTTGAGCTTTCACATTTCTTCCTAGTCTGTTTTGACCTTCCGCTCGAGGTTGGCATTCTGTCTCATGGGGGAGTCATGCTGCTCTTATGGGATGACATTCATAGTCAACCCATCCATCTCCCTGACTACCTGTCATCAAGCTGTTGCAGTTTGTCTTTTCCTTCCTCACTTGAGCTTTTCCCCTTCTACCATTTACATCCCTCCGTCATTCGATGTCACCAGGTTCGACTTCCTCCAGCTTATTGGACAGCTTCCTTGCCGATTTCTGCTGCTTGGGGACTTTAATGCACACCATCACATTTGGGGCTCTTCCAGAACCTATCCGAGAGGTGCCCTCTTCGCTGCCATTCTTAATCAACTTAACCTTTTCTTCTTTAGCACAGAAGCACCCATGTTGCTTTCAGACTCGTCACACACCTATTCCCATTTGGACCTTTCCTTCTTCACTGCCCGTCCTGCACATCATCTTGAACGGTCCGTTCTTTCTGACACCTACTCGAGCGACCATTTACTGTGTGCTATCCATTTGCTAACTCCTACCCCACCTCCGTGCACATCGAAATGGCAGCTCACTAAGGCTGACTGGAGACTTTACTCCTCCCTGGTGACCTTCAACGAACACGATTTCCGCAGTTGTCATGACCAGGTGGAATTTCTTACAAACATTATTCTTACCATCACAGAACATTCCATTCCTCACACTTCCTCTTTACCATGCTGTGTCCCAGTCCTTTGGTGGACTGAAGCCAGCTGCAATGCAATTCGCATTCTTCGGGATAACCAAAAAGGCAGCTGAACTTCATTCACTAGTTCTTTTAACAGTTACACCCCCCTCTTCCATCGTGTGCACCAACCTCCGACGGTTCTCTGGGTGCAAGATACATTCCCCAATTTTCGACCTGACAGTAGCAGACACTATCATCGTGTACCCTATTGCTATCTCCAACACCTTGGGTCGCCATTTTGCAGAAATTTTGAGATCCTCCCACTATCGTCCTGCCTACCTCTATTGGAAATGAGCAGAGAAGACTCGAACAATGCCTTTCTCTTCTCAGAATCGTGAGTGTTACTGTGCTGCCTTTACTATGAGGAAGCTAGATCATGCTCTCACTTCATCTCAATCCTCCGCCCTGGACCAGACACTGTTAACTTTCAAAAGTTGCAGCACCTTTCTCTTGTGGGCAAACACTTTTTGCTTAATACGTACAACCGGATCTGGGCAGAGGGCATGTTTCCCAGCCACTGTCGTGAAGCCACTGTCATACCCACACCTAAGCCCGGTAAGGACAAACAACTTCCTTCTGGCTATCACCCACTTTGTTTACCCATGTCATGAATGGTTTTCTGTGGAAATCCCAGACTGGCTGTGTTTTTCAATTTGGAGAAAGCCTATGACATGGCCATCCCTTAGTGCACCCGTTCCAGGAAAGCTTCCACTTGCTCACTTTTTATGGAGCCACTGTGATGTTTATGTGGGTTCCAGGTCATATCGGTCCAAGAGGTTGCTGACACTGCTGCCAAAGCTGCATTCCTTGTACTTCAGCCCAATAATTCTTGCATTCCCTCTGATGATCTCTTGTTGCTTTCTGTCAGGAGGTGGTGTCACTTTGGCATCGCCACTGGTCCTCCATTCATAGGAATAAGCTCTGGGTTATTATGCCTCTCCCAGTGGCTTGGACAACCTCCTCTCAGTCCTCCTGCGGCAAGGAGGTCATTTTAACTAGGTTGCATATTGGGCATTAGCCATCACCATTTGTTAAGTGGTGCTCCCCTACTACTTTGTGCACATTGCACCCAACTTTTAACTGTCTGCCGTTTCCTGAAGGGATGCGATTTTTTTTTTAACCGTTTACTTTCCCGTTTGGGTTTGCCATCTGAGTTATTGGCCATTTTAGTGAACAATCCGTGGGCTGTCGACCGTGTTTTACTTTTTATCAGTTGTAGCAATATAGTGAAGGCCATTTAATTTTTAGTTCTGGGCCTCCATTTCCCTATTGCGTACTTCATAGAGCTTTCTCCACGTCCCTGTTTGTAGCTGTCCTATCTTCTGTCATTAAACATTGACATGTAATCATTTTTAACTCCTCATTTCATCTTTGTGTTTCACAGTTTTGGCATGGACACATATGACCCTAGTTATTTTTGCGCCCTAAAACAAAATGGGGGAGAAATACAAAGCCCTTACATTCTTTTGTCGACTTATGTCTTTACCTCCCTTTGAGACCTCAAAATTTGTCGGGGAAAAATTCTAAAACGTGTCTGTGGAATCAGAGAAATATCAGGGAATTTCACTTGGAGAAACTTGTGGCAACCCTGATTTTAGGTTTTTATATATGGAAATTATTTTTCTTTCTAGTATTGCAGTTCTGAATTGCTGAGTTCATCTAAAAATAACTCTTGTTATTAATCACAAATACATTCTTTTGTCGACTTATGTCTTTACCTCCCCTTGAGACTTCAAAATTTGTCGGGGAAAAATTCTAAAACGTGTCTGTGGAATCAGAGAAATATCAGGGAATTTCAATTGGAGAAACTTGTGGCAAACCTGATTTTAGGTTTTTATATATGGAAATTATTTTTGCTTCTAGTATTGCAGTTCTGAATTGCTGAGTTCATCTTAAACTAAATCTTGTTATTAATCACATATACCATTAGGGAATATAACTTCTATAGGCATGTAAGTGTGAGAATCCATGGGTCCCTGAAGAAGCTTTTTCAAGATGTAGAATAAATATTTTTTTCCGCTTAGCTGAAGTACCTCAGAAGATTATGCCATATGAGTAAACTGAGTGAAAGTGTGTTAGCAATCCTTTGTCCAGTTTGATACAGTAAGAGATTTCTAAGCACAAAATGGGCAGAACTGAGCTTCTCGGTTAACTGACTCACATGCTGGTCTCACATGTGAGTGGTATCTGCATTTCCAGGAACTTAGAACACGGGAGCCTAGTTACCCATTTATCCCTACTTTTGATATTCGTATCTGTAAGTCACTTTTATTTCTTTAGAACTACACAATACAAGTTTTTAGGCATTAAGCTGGTATCTGTTGATCAGTACAAGCCTGTTCTGTTATTCTCCTGGATGTTTCTGGTATGGATGAGTTTAGATCTTGCACCAATAAGTTTGTGACACTGCAAAACATTAGAGTTTTTCCAAAGCCCTCCAGTGCCCCAAGTAAATCATTTTTGTGGACTTGGCAGCAAACACTGTGTGCCACGCCATATTTTATGTTCTCCTTTTTTGAGTTTAATCTTATTCCTGTCTTATCATTTGTTAATGTGACCTTCCATTTTCTGTAGTTAAAGTACAACTCAATCCATGCAAGGGGAAGACTTTTAATGCCATACTTTTTTTGCTCCCCCTCACAGAATTTTTGATTTCTAAACAGTCAAAGGCTTTGGCAAGATGACAGAGGGGATAATTTCCACTATTTAATTCTACTGGAATTGAATTTGTGAGACATTATGTTGGATTCTCAGTATAGAAGCCTTTACAGAAGTCAAACTGTGTTGTTAAAAAGTTATTCTCTGAATGGTGGTTCACCATTCTAAGTGGATTTAGGTTGAAATACTATGCAGAGATGAAGAGGCTTACAAAGGCTGGAATAGGCTGGTGAGATGCACCAAAGCAGTAGTTGGATGAAGACCACAACAGCAGACTTCAACTCAGTTTATTGATGGAAATCCAGCTCTTGCTGAAATTAGCTCTCTCTCTCTCTCTGACACACACACACACACACACACACACACACACACACACACACTCTTCCTTCTAGCTACCACTCCATCTCTCTTACCAGTGTGTTCGCAAGGTGATGGGACATATGATTCATGCCCGGATGATATGGTGGCTCGAGTCTCACAATTTTTGATGAATGCACAGTGTGGCCTTCAACAGGGCATTCTGCAGTGGACCGTCTCATTATTTTGCCCACCCATGTCATGAATGGTTTTCTGCAGAAATCCCAGATTGTCGCTGTGTTTTTCGATTTGGAAAAGGCCTATGACACCTGCTAGAGAGCTAGTACCCTCCATACTCTTCACATGTGGAGCTTCCATGGCCACCTACCCTGTTTCCTTCAGACATTTTTAAAAGACCGAGTTTTCCAGGTGCATGAAGGGTCTGCCTTGTCGGACACCTTTATCCAGGAAAATGGTGTGTCTCAGGGTTCCATTCTGAGTGTCATTCTCTTTGCTATCACCATAAACCCTATAATGGCCTGTCTCCCACTGGGCATCTCCGGCTCCCTTTTTTTTGACGATTTTGCCTTCTATTGCAATTTTCTATGAACTTGTCTCACTTAGTGGCATCTTCAGCAATGTCTTGCAGTGGCTTATCTCACACTCACATTGATCCTGCAACATTAATCACTTTACATACGTTGTCTCAACAAATATATTCCTGGTATTTCATTACTCTACATTAATTACTTTTTGGTGTTGCAAATTTTTCCATCAGTGTACCTGGCCTTTCTTTAACCATCCCTGGTGCAATGCAGAATTCTCTTCCCAGTAGCGAGAAAATGCTGTTATTCCAATTTTGAAATCAGATAAATTGCCTCTTCAAACGGACAGCTGTCGTCCAGCTTGTTTACTCAGTGTCCTGCAAGTTACTTGAACATATGGTTAGTCGAAGGCTGTATTGTGTCCTTGAATCCCCGGATCTTTTGGCTTCGATCCAGGGTGCTTTTCGCCAAGGGCGCTCTACTGAAGATAATTTAGTCCACTTGAAGTGTGCTATCTGAACAGCTTTTGCTCAGCATCAGTTCCTTGTTGCAGTTTTCATTGATCTGCGTGTATATCTTATGATACCACATGGTGCCATAACGTCCTTGCCACCTTAAAGGAGTGGGGCCTCCATGGCCCACTCCTGATTTTTATCCAGAACTTTCTTCCATGTCACACTTTTTGGGTACAGGTTGGTGCCTCCTGTAGCATCTCCCCCTGCAGGAGAAGGGGCTTGCACAAGGTTCTGTTTTGAGTGTCACTCTCCTTTTTGTGGCTATCAATGATCTGGCGGCAGCTGCATGACATATGGTGTCCACATCGTTTTTGTTCATCCGTGACGGCTATTGCTGGAGGCAGAATGCAGGGAGCAATACACCAAGCACAATCCTGGGCTTTCACTCATAGCATCCATTTTTTGGCTGCCATGACCTACGTTATGCATTTCTGTCATTGTGTTTTTTAGGACTGGTCTTTGATGCCTAGTTGACATGGCTTCCCCGTCTTTGTCAACTAAAGCAGACATGTAGGTCACACCTGAATGCTCTTCTATGCCTCAGCGGTGTGGTCCACTCTACTTTGATATGGCTGTATGCAGCATTGGTGCAGTCACACCTAGATTACAGGAATCTCTCATATGACTTTTTATCAGCTTCGACATTACTTCTGGATTCGATACACTATTGTGGGGTAAGACTGTTAATAGGTGCCTTTGGACTAGGCAGCAGTTCCACTATTGTGGGTTCTGCACCATCAAAAACTGATGGCAGCTGCTCGCCCATAGTATCCTAACTGTCATCTCCTCTTTCCAGATACAAGATCTACCTCCCAAAACGGCAACACAGGTCTGGGGTTACGATCACCAAGTTTGAGTCTTGGTCCAGCACACAGTTTTAATCTGCCAGGAAGTTTCATATCAGTGCACACTATGCTGCAGAGGGAAAATCTCATTCTAGAAAACTCTTTATCTGTAATTCTCTTTACATATTGGCTATCTTCTTCACATATGGGGGACATGGTCTCATCTGAAAAGTGAAAGTAAGCCTATAAAAGGAAGGGGTGGGGGAGGGGGGGGGGGGCAGTTCTCAATTCTTGAGCAGTGACCCTCTTTTTTTTTTTTTTTAACCTTTGCAGTTTATGCTCAATCCTTGCACCCAATTTACTCTTTCATGTACCTACTTTTTTTCTCATCAAGCAGAACGATATTTATGCCCATTGCTTAATACCTGTTTGTATCACTTACAATGCTGGTATTTATGAATTTTTTAGCATTTGACTCCGGAAAGGCCATTTTTCTTTGTAGTGAGGTCTTGCCAACAGTAAATTTTCTGGATGGAAAGTCGCTCAATCTGCTCATATACTTTAAAATTTAAAAGTAAATCTAGCAATGCTAGAATGTATACAAAATACTGATACACCCATTTTCAAGTTGTTGTTTAAAGATTCGCAACTTTTAAAACTTATGTAGATTATCTTTTTGATGATAGAACTTTACATAAGAAGTTATTAAGAACATTGCAAATATCACATGACGAACAATTGAATGACTAAAGCAGTGTTATCAACCCTCATTCATTGACACATGTAATAAATTCATCGAAGCAGTGAAGTTCAGAGCTGTAAAAATTTCTGAAATTAAAAGTATATATTACCTAATGAATGTATTATTTTGGGGAGAAAGAACACAATAATTATTATTTTTGGAATGTAATAATTCACTATGGCTTCATTTTAATTCTAATAAGTTTCACACTGTAATGAAACATTGTCTAAATGCCCCTCTCTCTCTCTCTCTCTCTCTCTCTCTCTCTCTCTCTCTCTCTCTCTATCTCATTTGTTATAACTTACCACTGTTATATTGTACATGTATTGCATTCATTACATTAAAATTGGCTATATTGATTCTGCAATTTATACTATTATGTTATTGCTAAGAATTGATTTAAAGAATAAACGTATATATTTATTTGTAAGATTTTGTAAATTTATACCACTGGAACTCTTTCAAAATATTTGATTGCGTAATACTGCCAATAAATACAATGACTTTCTTTCTTCTGTTTATAATTGTAATAGATGTTGGACACTTTGACTCCAAGTATGTTATATAGAAACGCAGTGATTTTTTGCAAAAGGCAAAACTATGTGTTCGAAGAATTGTGGAGAGGAGGGTACGTGATGTACTTTAAGTAGGTTATAATGAGTAACTATAACAACAAAAACAATAAATATAATGGAAGGAAACATTCCACGTGGGAAAAATTATATGTAAAAAACAAAGATGAGGTGACTTACCGAACAAAAGCGCTGGCAGGTCGATAGACACACAAACAAACACAAACATACACACAAAATTCAAGCTTTCGTGACAAACTGTTGCCTCATCAGGAAAGAGGGAAGGAGAGGGGAAGACGAAAGGAAGTGGGTTTTAAGGGAGAGGGTAAGGAGTCATTCCAATCCCGGGAGCGGAAAGACTTACCTTAGGGGGAAAAAAGGACAGGTATACACTCGCACACACGCACATATCCATCCACACATACAGACACAAGCAGACATCTTTAAATATGTCTGCTTGTGTCTGTATGTGTGGATGGATATGTGCGTGTGTGCGAGTGTATACCTGTCCTTTTTTCCCCCTAAGGTAAGTCTTTCCGCTCCCGGGATTCGAATGACTCCTTACCCTCTCCCTTAAAACCCACTTCCTTTCGTCTTCCCCTCTCCTTCCCTCTTTCCTGACGAGGCAACAGTTTGTTGCGAAAGCTTGAATTTTGTGTGTATGTTTGTGTTTGTTTGTGTGTCTATCGACCTGCCAGCGCTTTTGTTCGGTAAGTCACCTCATCTTTGTTTTTTACAAAAACAATAAATTATTGATAAAATTATTTAATTGAATAGATAAAAAATCTACTCACCAAGCGGCAGCAGAACATACACATAAAAGACTGTTGTGATTGGCAAGCTTTCGGAGCCAATGGCTCCTCCAGACAGAAGCGTTGAAGGGGAAGGAAGAAGGGTAAAGGAAAAGGCCTGGAGAGTTCCAGGAAAAGGTGTAGATTTTGGAAAAGTCACCCAGAACTGCGGATCAGGCGAAAAATAGAAATGACACATGTCATATACCAGCTATTATGTAAACACTGTTCAGCTTTCTACATCTGCATGACTACCACCAAATTATCAGTTAGGATAAATGGGCATAGGCATAGTGTATATACTGGAAACTCGCAATATCCTGTTGCAGAGCATGCTCTACAACATGGCATACGTGACCTCGGCACTTGTTTCACCACACATGCCCCCTGGATTCTTCCGCCAGACACCAGTTTCTCAGAACTCCGCATCTGGGAACTAGCACTACAACGTGTCCTTGGTTCTCACCACCCACCTCGCCTTAATTTACGTTAATTTCTCCTGTCTCAGCTTTTCTTCACTGTAATTACTCTTTGCTTCACTCCGTTTTAGCTTTCTACATCTTTCATTGTCTTTCCCGTCTATTTTCACTGCCCCCTCCCACAACTGTTGCATACAATACACTTACCTTCTCACTCTTATTAACCATATACAGTTTTAGTAGTAATCTCTGTCTTGCATATTACCCTGTCTTCCACCTTTAAGCTCTCAGGTTTCCGAATCTTGCCCGATGCAGTCCCTAACAATTAGTCTTTCCTTCTCATCCTGTACGGTAAGTCACCCATGACCCACGGTTCTGGGTAACTTTCTCAAAATCTACCCCTTTTCTTAGACCTCTCCAGTCCTTTTCCTTCACCCTTCTTGCTTCCCCTGCAACCCTTCAGCCAGAAGAAGGAGTCACTGGCTCCAAACGCATGCCTATCACAACAGTCTTTTATGTGTGTATTCTGCCACTGCTTGGTGAGTAGATTTTTTATCTATCCAATTAAATAATTTTATAAAGAGTCTCTGTGTGTCATGTTTTTATTGGTATACAACTTGTTATAAACAAAACTTATTTTTACCATTTAATATGTTTCCAGACATTTACCAGTGGGAAAGATGAAATTGGGTTGATTGTACTTGGTTCTGACAAGACACAGAATCCACTTGATTACCCAAATGTTAGTGTGGAATTTCCTCTTGCACTGCCTACATGGCAGATGATATCCTTTGTGGAGAAATCTTTACATGAAAGTAAAATAAAAACAGATTGGATAGATGGTGTTGTTGTTGGCATGCAAGTCTTGAAAGATGAGCTAGAGTAATTATTTAAAGCTGTCTGTTTCATGACATTCCTGGAACATGTTCTAGAATGTGTGTTACACAAATCACAGTGACATAGTTGCGACTTTATAAACATGAATCAATATGTTTTTGTAATGAAAAAGAACCAGAAGGCACAATACCTGCAGAAATAGGAAATTTTTTTGTGTGATTTTACTGTATGAATGTTTTTTACAGTTTTTCAGCTCAATAATTAAGGAGGTATTGATACAAGGCTTTGCCAAAAATCCATCTGTCACCTACAATTCCAGCCCTGTCACTGGCATTCCCTACCCCACAATATGACTGGGCCACCATGAAAGCAGCCACATCATTGTCAAATTCACTGAAACTACTGCATAGCAATTTACTTGAGTATGGCTGCTGTTGTGGTCTTCAGTTTGGTTTAAGCACTGCGTCAATACCTTCTCTTCATAGCACTCGGAGGTCATGATCTGCGACAGTTTTTACAAATGGCAAGAGAACTTTTCCTCTAGTTGCTTGTTTTTCAGTGACAGATGCAAATATTTTAGAATGTAGTGCCTTATGTATATCTGTTAGAATAGCCACAAGGTCTGAAAGTTATTTTCAAATGATTGAGCTCTTCTACAGAGTATTGAAATTCACAGATTCTTCCAACCTGGTCCACCAATGTCTTACATACTCCTCTTCCTCCATGGATTGTTTCCAGCATTTGGAGATGAAACATTAGGCACCAAAACGTGCCTTATAACCAAAATCTAATGAACATATAATTAAATTAACCAAAGATGTAATGTTGCACTCTCAGGTAAGACTGATCTTGAATGCAAAGCCACAGAGGAAATTAAATATCCGCTGCAACATTCATCTCACTTTTTGTTATTGAAATTATTCACAGTGCCATAGGGAGAACTGAGTTTATGTGTTTTATAGAGTCAGATACACGCTGTGGCACAGGGTGCTGTCCGTTATTCTCCTGACTATGATGTCCAGGAATGGTAGTCTTCCTTCTTCTTTGGTCTCCATAGTGAATTTGATTTTGTGGCGTGTGGAGTTCAGATGTACAAAGAAGTCAAGAAGTTTGTCTCTTCCATGAGGCCAGATGACAAGTGTGTTATCCACATAACAGAAGAAGAAGAAGAAGAAGAAGAAGAAGAAGATGGATTTCCATTTGGATGACATCAGGGCCTCTTCCTCGAAGTGCACCGTAAACATATTCACAATCTCTGGTCAGAGTGGGCTGCCTATTGCGACACCATCTGTTTGCGGGAGGGGGGTGTGCCACGAGTCAGTGAAGTGGAAAAGCTGACCAAGTAATATGTGTGACGTGTCATACCTCGACCGATATTGAGAACAGAATAAAAAATTCAGAGGAATTACTTTTCAGCACTCCCATGCATATTCTGTATGCAAGAAAAGCATATGGAGCAGGTTTCTCATTCAGAAATTCTATTTCAGTGTTGGTTGTTTACACGAAGACCGTGTTAAGCATAATGGAAGAAGGAGAAATGTTTATCAGCATTCCAGATTTGGCAGTGGCAGGCTCATGGTCTGCTGAGAATCTGGTTTATTGTTTCACTATATTGCTGCTTGCATTGCTCAGAATCTCATTTTGTGCGAACATAGAATTGGTAGGTTCAGGAGGGCCATGCTAAATGCCTTGCAGGGCCTCAGTAGTGCCACCCAACTAGCACCTGAGAGGGCAGACAAGTGTTCGCTCATGCGTACGTGATCCTGCAGTGAAGTTGTGTACATTTAGTCAGGAAGTGGGCTTGTATACAGTGAGACAAGTATCCACACAGACAATGTGATGGCATCTGGAGCAGCACAGACTGTCAAGCCCTTAATGGAGCTCTAGAGAGAGGTGAACTGACAGCGGTGCAACTGACAACAATGCCAGGCACAGGAATGGCACTGTGTCATCGTATCGGATGAGTCTCGGTTCTGCAACATCGTCACAATTGATGTACATGTGTGTGTGTAGGCTCTGATGCCAACAGACCTGGCCAGATTGTATCTGTCATTCTCATGTGAGTCCAGCACGTGATGTGATGGTATGGGGTGCAACTGGATTCATGTCACAACCTCTGGTTCACATAGCCAGTAATTTGGACAGCAGCCATTGCATTTGTGTTTTGTTAAGGCCTATCGCTGTGCCCTATTTTCAAGGGCTCCGTGATGTTATCTTTTAACAAGATAATGCAAGACTACACATCACCTGAGCTACCTCGATACAGAGAGTGTTCCACTGTTGCCGTATCCAGCATTTTCTTCAAATCTGTCACCTGTGGAGAACGTCTGTTCACAGGATGCCAAGAGATGGGTATGCCACCAGTCGCCAGCCACTACAGTTGATGAACTCTGACATATGACATACAGTTGAGTAGCATGAAATGATGTACCCATGGCTGTAATCCAACCTCGATTTGATATCCAGTGTGATGAGAGCTGTTCTGCTGTTCCAGTTTCAATACTGAAATTCATATATTATTTTTATGCTATCCTAACCAGATTGGACTGTGGTGTCATACAGCATAAAATATCTTACAATGTGTTGAATCAGTGATGAGAAGTGTAGAACAGCCAGCAGGGGAAAGATGTTGGCAATGAGACAGCTTTTATGTATAACAGCAGTACAGTGTTTCACAGTGCATAATGCTTCCGCAGATTGAGAACAAAATGTGTGGTTTGCTTTCATCCATTTTCACAAACATAGCCTTGAAAAATAATGTTGACATTACTGTGCATTTCACTCTGAGGCATATTGCACTCTGAGAATGTTCATCGAATTCAGTTACTTTGTATTATATTTCAGTAACAGTGACATAATAGCAAATTGGACTGTATGGGTTTTTACGGATTTTTTTCCAGATACACACTACCATTTCTTCAGATTTATTTAATTTGGGTATAAATCCTTTCCAGCATATATGCTGTACACAAAATGTTGAACATAAAATGTAGCTATCTGCTGATTTAACATCTTGCTGAGTATACCGGTACAATATTTTGTTGTAACAAATAGTTCAATGTATTTTACACACTTATAAACTTATTTATACAGTTATAGTAATTTATACCATTACATTAATGTTGTACCTTAATGTTCTGGAAGACGATATTATAAGGAACCTCATACTTTTCCTGGATGATAGAGTTGTCTATAATGAATTATTACCCAAAAAATATCTGCACAAATTTGAGTCAGATCATAACATCCAAAGATATGTAAATTGGAGCACATCACAAAACAAATAAAAGACAGTATTGTATGACTACATTATCAAATAATCACAGTTTTAATTGGTCAACTCATTCAAATATCAGGATGAAATGAAATGGTGACATAGACTCACTTGTAGGCAAAGCAGAATGCAGACTTCAATTCATTGGTAAGATACTGGAAAATGCAATCAGTCTATAGAGGACATTGCTTACAAAATACTTGTGTGGCCCATTCTAGAATATTGCTTAAGTATGACCCATAACAAATAAGGCTAATGGCAGACATTGAATGTATACAAAATAGTGTAGCATGATTGATCATAGATTTATTTGATGCATGGGAGAGCATCAAGAAGCTACTAAAAATTGGAAATGCCAGACAAGTGAAGATAGACGCCAAATATATGACAAAACCTAACTTATGAAATTTCAGGAACCTGTATTAAGTGAGGTATTTAGGGATTATACAATAACCGCATATGTATCACTCCTATAGGGACCATGAAGGCAAGATTAATTACAGCATGCACAGAACCATTTAAAGAATCATTCTTCCCACACTCCACATGAGCATTGAATGGGGAAAAACCATAATGTGTGGTACAACAATGTACTGCGGTAGCACACACCAAAGAACAGTCCAAGTCCATACACTAGTTATGTGGATTGTGACCAGTAATGAGACAATTGACCATCACAGGCTGTGTTCAAAACGACCACTGGCAGCACCAGTATATGCTCCCATTCTGGTATGGAAAGACTGCTGCACACAAACCAGTATTTCAGCAGGGACAATCCGACAGGCTGCAGTAATACATCATTGCATATCATCAGATGTAGTTGGTATGCCCTTGTAGACAGCCTTTCAGCTTTCCCCATAGAAAAAAAGTCTGCAGGCATGAAATTTGGCGAATGGATCAATCGAGATACAGGTACTCTACATCCAATCTAATGATTTGTAAACAGTTTGTGAAGCCATGTTGTACTTCATGCACTGTGGGTTGTACAGCCATCGTATTGGTACCACAAGTTGCTCCTAGTCTGCAGAGGAATCTCTTCTAGCATCCGTGGAAGATGATTTGTTAGGAGGCTGTGATACTTGTGCGCATCCAGTGTTCTTTCTAAGAAAAACAGGCCTATGAGCTGATGGTTCACTGCCCCACACCACACGTTTACACTCCAAGGATGCTGACATTCCACCTGCCACAGCCAAAGAGAATTTTTAACAGACCAATTGTGCTTATTTCAGCACTTTACCAGGCCACGATTGTTAAAATTTCCTTCACCACTAAACAAGATACATGATACATCTGGAGTATCCTGTCTTAATGGCCATGTATGGAAGTTAACACAATTCTTTTGATCAATTCCCTGCAGCTCTTTATAGAAAGGGATAAACCTATATCAATGGAGAATGCATAGGACACTTGCCCGATTAATGCCATTTCCACATGCGATTGTGCAAGAGGTAACATGTGGATCAACTACTTGTTTCATCTGTTATGTTGCTAAGAGTTAGGCTATGACTTCCACATAACTGGTTGAAGAGGTTGATAACATCATACCTAGCAACTACCCAGATTGAGTGGCACAAACTAGTATTGGTGTGGAAACTTTTAAAAATATTGTATCTCATTGACAACTTGTACTAGAATCCTGCAACAAACCCCACTGACATTCTGATTTACCATATTTTTAGTTTGTTAATGTCAGTAAGCACAGTTTCATTTAAAAAGTGTACATCTGCACAAGAAAGAATTTTTACAATCTGTTGATTGGGTAACAATAATGAGTCCCTGACAACCAATCCATTCTGTCAAAGCTGCAAATCAATAGCACTTCATACTTGTGGTGCGAGCTTTAGGCATTTCACCCTGTGACTTGGTCTTCAAAAGTGAAATAATTGTGGGTCAGGATGAGATTGGGTAGGGGGATTAGGAAAGAGGTGGTGGGTTTGGTATCAGGAGGATGTTTGGAAAGTGAGGCTACGGGCATGGGGGATGTTGTAAAATGATGTTGCATCCATAGTAACCAGCAAGGAGTCATGTGGTAGCAAAACAGGAAATGCAGAAAGGCGGTGAAGGAAGTGAGCATTGTCTTCACTGTAGGATGGGAGGTTACAGACAATGGTTTGCATGTGATGTTCAGTGGGAGGATTGTACCCAGCCACAGTTGGACAAGTGGAGAGACCTGTGTAGTTGGGTTTGTGTAGTTTGGCGAATAGGTAAAAAGGAAGGAGTGGTGTGAGGAGGGAGATAGATCCAGGAGTCAGGTTATGGGATGGATATAAGGTCTTGGAGAGCTGCTGGAGTCTTGTTGGAATTCAAGGATGTGATCATGGTTGTAAGGTTTGTATGCAGAGGTGTTAGAAAGTTGGTGAAGACTCTCAGCCACATAGTCACTATGATTCATGAACACTGTGATGAAGCTTTTATCTGTAGGGAAGATGATAAGGCACGGATTGATTTTCAGGATATGGGTAGGTGTGTGTTACATAGGAGTGATGTTGGTCTCACTAGGGAGAATTTAGGAAAGGAAAGTAAGGCCGGGTTAGAAGTGACGAATTCCTGAAAGATAACCAAGAGATGACTGGCTGGAATGGGAGGTTCAGGGTGGGAGGGAGGCTGGAACTGTTTTAAGCAAGGTTCTATGTGAGGTTTTTGTTGGCTGTTATTAGTGGGATGCATCATCATCATCATTTAAGACTGATTATGCCTTTCCGCGTTCAGTCTGGAGCATAGTCTTGAACTATTTCAACAGTTTTTATACCCCTTCCCTTCCAACACACACACACTAGCCACCAAGGAAGAGCCTACAGCTTTGATTCACCCCCCCCCCCCCTCTTCCAGTCATACCCTCATACCTCTCTAATGCACATTGAAGAAATTTCAGCTGCAGAGATTAGGTAAGGAAAGAAGGTCCTTTACAAGTCCAGCACACTTGAATTTAGGTTTTGGGCTAAAGGTGAGGCCTTTAGAAAGTACCAAGACTTCTGCAGGGCTAAGAGTTGTGGCAGAAAGGTTGACAACAGTTTTACAGGATTGGTGCTTAGGATGTATATATCTCGTGGAGGATGGAGGAATTCATAGTGATTGTGGAAGATGGAGTAATGAACAAAGCATAGTTAGGGAGGTATGAGGGTATGACTGGGGGGAGGTTGAATCAAAGCTGTAGGCTCTTCCTTGGTGGCTTGTGTGTGTGTGTGTGTGTGTGTGTGTGTGTGTGTGTGTGTGTGTGTTGGAAGGGAAGGGGTATAAAAACTGTAGAAATAGATCAAGACTTCACGACAACTAGCAGGTTTAAATGGGTGGGTGTTGTAATAGATATGTAGAGGTGGAGGTGATGAGGCTTGCACAGGATAGATTAGTATTGAGAGCTACAGCAAACCAATCTTCAGACTACCACAGCAACAACAAGAAGGTCATAAGATGGAAACAATTTTGCGTCGTAGTATCTCCCTCTGTTTCCACTCCATGTAGTTTTCACTTGTGGTAATGTGGCGTGTGTACAGAGATTTATCGGGTGTTGTTATTTTTTATTGGACTGTATTAACAGGATTTATCAAGAGTGGTGATAACATCAATTTGTGACAATAAATCTTTGTCATGTGCAATCTATAATACTGTTGTTCCATTTGTAATAAACAATTTCTTTGATGCTGTTTTCCCAAATAAGCCTAAATTTTACTGTTATTCACATGGACAGAGGCAGAGTAAGACATGGGAGATAACTTCAGCTGATCTTCGAAGATCAATTTCTTGAGACAGAGACAGTGTCATTATTATTATTGTTATTCTTTACTTCCTCAGACGTTAAGTCTGGTTAAAAATGGAAAGTGACGTGGACCTTGATAAAGCGTCACTTCCTTTCAACTGTATGGTATGTGTTATATTGCATTTAGGAACTTTCGGGTAATTGAACATGTATCAATAATTACTGATTTCTGTAGTTGTATATATATGTTTGGATGTAGCTGTATTGCATTGATGTACTGGTGGATATTGTGTGGTATGACTCCTGTAGTTGATAGTATAATTGGTATAATGTCAATTTTATCCTGATGCCACATATCCTTGACTTCCTCAGCCAGTTGGATGTATTTTTCAATTTTTCTCCTGTTTTCTTCTGTATATTTGTTGTATTGGATATGGATATTTCGATTAGTTGTGTTAATTTCTTCTTTTTATTGGTGAGTATGATGTCAGGTTTGTTATGTGGTGTTGTTTTATCTGTTATAATGGTTCTGTTCCAGTATAATTTGTATTCATCATTCTCCAGTACATTTTGTGGTGCATACTTGTATGTGGGACTGTGTTGTTTTATAACTTTATGTTGTAAGGCAAGCTGTTGATGTATTATTTTTGCTACAATGTCATGTCTTCTGGGGTATTCTGTATTTGCTAGTATTGTACATCTGCTTGAGATGTGATCTACTGTTTCTATTTGTTGTTTGCAAAGTCTGCATTTATCTGTTGTGGTATTGGGATCTTTAATAATATGCTTGCTGTAACATCTGGTGTTTTTTGTTTGATCCTGTATTGCAATCTCGAATCCTTCCATCTCACTGTATATATTGCCTTTTCTTAGCCATGTGTTGGATGCGTCTTGATCGATGTGTGGCTGTGTTAAATGATACGGGTGCTTGCCATGTAGTGTTTTCTTTTTCCAATTTATTTTCTTCGTGTCTGTTGATGTTATGTGATCTAAGGGGTTGTAGAAGTGGTTATGAAATTGCAATGGTGTAGCCGATGTATTTATATGAGTGATTACTTTGTGTATTTTGCTAGTTTCTGCTCGTTCTATAAAGAATTTTCTTAAATTGTCTACCTGTCCATAATGCAGGTTTTTTATGTCGATAAATCCCCTTCCTCCTTCCTTTCTGCTTAATGTGAATCTTTCTGTTGCTGAATGTATGTGATGTATTCTATATTTGTGGCATTGTGATCGTGTAAGTGTATTGAGCGCTTCTAGGTCTGTGTTACTCCATTTCACTACTCCAAATGACTAGGTCAATATTGGTATAGCGTAAGTATTTATATCTTTTGTCTTGTTTCTTGCTGTCAATTCTGTTTTCAGTATTTTTGTTAGTCTTTGTCTATATTTTTCTTTTAGTTCTTCTTTAATATTTGTATTATCTATTCCTATTTTTTGTCTGTATCCTAGATATTTATAGGCATCTGTTTTTTCCATCGCTTCTATGCAGTCGCTGTGGTTATGCAGTATGTAATCTTCTTGTTTAGTGTGTTTTCCCTTGACTATGCTATTTTTCTTACATTTGTCTGTTCCAAAAGCCATATTTATATCATTGCTGAATACTTCTGTAATCTTTAGTAATTGGTTGAGTTCTTGATTTGTTGCTGCCAGTAGTTTTAGATCATCCATGTATAGCAAATGTGTGATTTTGTGTGGGTATGTTCCAGTAATATTGTATCCACAATTTGTATTATTTAGGATGTTGGATAGTGGGTTCAGGGCAAGGCAGAACCAGAAAGGACTTAATGAGTCTCCTTGGTATATTCCACGCTTAATCTATATTGGCTGTGATGTGATATTCTTTGAATTTGTTTGGATATTAAGTGTGGTTTTCCAATTTTCCATTACTATGTTCAGGAACTGTATCAATTTAGGATCTACTTTGTATATTTCCAATATTTGTAGTAACCATGAGTGGGGTACACTATCAAAAGCTTTTTGGTAATCAATGTATGCGTAGTGTAGCGACCTTTGTTTAGTTTTAGCTTGATATGTCACCTCTGCATCTATTATCAGTTGCTCTTTACATCCTCGTGCTCCTTTGCAACAGCCTTTTTGTTCTTCATTTATAATTTTGTTCTGTGTTGTATGTGTCATTAATTTCTGTGTAATGACTGAAGTTAATATTTTGTATATTGTTGGTAGGCATGTTATGGGGCGATATTTTGCTGTGTTTGCTTGATCTTTAGGTTTCAGACAAGTTATTCCACGTGTAAGTGTATCAGGGAATGTGTATGGGTCTGCAATGTCACTGTTAAATAGTTTAGTTAGATGTGAATGTGTTGAGGTGAACTTCTTTAGCCAGAAATTTGCTATTTTATCTTTTCCAGGGGCTTTCCAATTGTGAGTAGAATTAATTGCTTGGGTGACTTCATGTTGCAAAATTATCACTTCAGGCATTTGTGGTATCATCTTGTATGTGTCTGTTTCTGCTTGTATCCACCGTGCATGCCTGTTATGTTGTACCGGGTTTGACCATATGTTGCTCCAGAAGTGTTCCATGTCTGTTATGTTTGGTGGATTGTCTATTTTAATGTGTTTGTTATCTATTGTCTGGTAAAATTTCTTTTGGTTTGTCTTGAATGTTTGGTTTTGTTTCCTTCTATCTTCTGAGTCATTTGGCTAATGCTTGTAATTTCTGCTTCTTTTCGTCTAATTGCTCTGTCGCTTCTTGTTGTGAGATTTTACCCAACCTTTTTCGTTTTCTTTCCGAGATTTCATTTCTTATAAATTGTGTTAGCTGTCCGATGTCTTTTCTCAGTTTTTCTATTTTGATCTGTAGCCTGTGTTGCCATGCTGGTTTTGTGGGTTTCTTGTGTGTGTTGGTTGGTTCTGATCTCTGCCTAGTGTGTATATTTAGTGTAGTGAGTGCTCCTGTATAAACCAGTAGTTGTAACTCTTCCATAGTTGTGTTTTCATTTATTTTGTTGTGTATGATTGTGTTGATAGTTTTTAACGTTGTTTCGACTTGTAGGTTATTTGGCGGTCTTTGCAAGAATGGTCTAATGTCTGTATTTGTGTCTTTGTATTCTATATATGTCAGCTGAAATTTTTCTTCTATATCTAACATGTGTGTCACTTCATGTTCTATTTGTGCTTGTTCTGTTGGCTGTCTTAAGATTTCGTTTTCCTCTGATTGTTTAATTGATGCGTGTTGTTCTTTGTTTGTTTGCTCTGGGATGTTTGAGTCCATTACTGTATTTTCTTCTTCTTCTGATTGCACATTATTTTGTTCCAGTATTTTTTGTACTTGTTGTTTGATGTTTTCTAAAGTACAACAAATATTATTATTATTATATTGAATTATTGTTAATTAATACCCCCTTTAGGAGAGCAGTAAAGCACCATCAATTTTCAAGGTTTTTTTCTGTCTCTTTCATTTGTCTTTCAAAAACTTCTCATATATTCATTGTGATTCTTCTTCCTCTCTTCTGTACCGTTCTTCCCCGTTTCCTTCTTTCAATATCTGCTGAAATTTCTGTTTTCCAGTAATTTACTCTGTATTTCTTCCTGTCTGTGATGTCTTCTGCGGAGATGTTTAGTTTCTAGAGGTCCTCCACGGTTTCCTATACCCAGTTGGTTTTCACTTTATTAGTCATAACTATATTAAAAATATTCTTGGTAAGTCTGTTTTTGTGCATAATTTGTATGTGTCTCTAGAACTTTGTCCTTCTTTACCTGGTGTTGTTTTTAATCCTCTGTTTGTATTTGTACAGTTCTTTTGTCAATATGTCTATCCAGATCCCCTCTCTCTGAACTGGCCTGTAGATCTTTCCTTCTGTTTTTCCATCTCTTTGATTTTTGTTCTTCCCTTCATGGCTGTTGTTCTGAGGTGTACAAGGCCTGTGGTAACTACTGTACTACAGTGTCTTAATTTGGCATTGATGGAAAAACTTCTTTTGTTATAATTGTTCCATATAAGTCTGAATACCTTATGTAGTTTTGTGATTCTTTTTTCATTGGATGTTGAGTTCAGTCTTATTTTCTGTGTAATCTCTTCCAGGCACTGGAAACTTTCTTCATGTGATATCGTTCCATACTTTGTTACTAGTGGGTGTCTGTCTCTTCACATTGTGTCAATGTACAAGTTTTTTTCATGTAAGATTTGTAGTCCCGTTTTGACTGAGATTTGATAAATAGTTTGTAGAGCTTTTTTGTCTTCTTTTCTGTTATTTTTTATGATGGCTATATCATCAGCAAAGGCCAGACATTTTATCTACATGTGCATATATATTCCGCAAGCCATGGTGTGGTGTGTGACATGATCTGACTACACGTAGAGTGCAGTCTTTGTTTGGCACGGCACTTGGAGGGCGACGGTTCAGTCTTCACCCATCTGTCTCTTTTGTCCCATGTCCTGATTATTTTCTCCTCATGCCTCACTCCTGTCTTTACTTTGAACGGTTCATAGATCTCTCCCATGAACTTCACTTTCGATATTGCATTATTCATGTTTCTTGTCGTATTAACATCAAAGATAATGATAATGTGCAAGAATAATGTAAGGCTAGCATCTTTTTAGTCACATGTTTCTGCTGATACAGCTTATATTGTACACCTGGCAATACAATGTCAATTTTGTTCTGATGACAACACATGTCACCTGGGAATAGTAGATGTACTGGCAATGGTTTCAGTGTCATCCGCCAACAGATAGTGTAATGGCATAGCTATCAGAGTGCTATATGTGTCTACCCTTTAATAGGAAATGCTCACAGCCAGTGTGATGCAGACATGTGAAGCAAGCAGGCAACCATGCCAGGAAGGCACACTTGTGATTCTTATAGCCAACGAGTGAGTTTAAAAAGGGGTCAAATTGTGGGCTTCCGAGTGGCAGGATGGTCCTTTCGGGGGAATTGCCACACAAGTTGGATGTGCTGCGTCAGTTATGCAACATTGCTAGTATCAGTAGTCACGTGAACATTCTCACACACGTAGTCGAGGTTCTGGACATCCACACAGCACAGATGCTCACTAGGATTGTTGTACTGAAAGGGCAGCAGTTGCAGATCGTACGGCTACCACAGCACAGATGAAAGGTCTTGTGAGCCCCAGATGTGTCAACACAAACTGTTGCGAAGCAGTTATTGCCAGTTGCGTTACGGACGTGCACACATCTATCCCGTCTTCCAATCGTGCCTCAGCACTGACATGCATGGCTCGAGTGGTGCCATCAGAGGATCTCTTTGAGGATGCCATGGCACGCCATGGTCGTAAGTGATGAAAGCAGATTCTGCTCCCACACAAGTGATGGTCGTATCAGCAAATGACATAAATCTGGTGAGCACTCTCTTGTAGAGTGCATTCATCCAAGATACAGTGGCCCCACCCCAGGCCTTATGGTCTGGGGTGCGATAAACTACAACTCTCATTCGTCTGTTGTGTTTCTGCACTTGGTACATGCAGAATGATGTTACACCCGTTATTTTTGCATTCTTGCAACTGGAAGGTAATGTACTGTTCCAACAGTACAGTGCTGACCCACACGCTGATCACGAATCTCAGTGTTCTCCGAAAGATGAGCAGTGACTTCCTGGGCCAGCATGTTCTACGAGTTTGTCTCCAACCGAGCACATGTGGGAACATGGGATGAGAAGTGACTCGTGCAACTTGTCAACCAACAACTCTTACATAACTATGTGAACAGATTGAGCATGTGTGACATAATTTATCTCAGGACAGTATTTGCCATCTGTACTATCGACTGCATGCCACAGTCAGTGCCTGCATTGTCACCAGTGAGGGCTACACCACATACTAATGTGTGTGTTTTAGCACGGGTCGATACATGCTAGCTGAGAAGCATTTGCAGTATTGATCTGTAAATGTGATCATTTCATGTACTCCATATGCACTGTTACAACATTAAATCTGGAGTGAATTTTCTTCTGGCAGTGGGCACAGACTTTTACCTCACAACTTTGATACATTTTACTTTTTCTTTTTCTTAGTCTTTATCCCCTGCTATCACAGTCTCAGCATGTTAATGTGGATTTGGTAGTATTAGTGGTAAATTGTGGCCAGATGCCCTTTCTGTGCCACCTCCCCCCCCCCCCCTTCCAACCCACACCAGGATGAAAGTTATGTACCCTGTATCTGTATGTATCTAATATTATCGTGTGTGAAAGTGTGAGAATGTTTTCAAAATGTTTGAGGATCATGTAACTGATGTGGGGTGTGCATACCAGTCTGCTATTCATCTAGTCGGATGTGGACAACAGCCTAAAAACTATGTCCACACTGGCTCTAGCTGCATGCTAACGTTGGCATCTACCCAGGAGTATTACAATTTCGATAGAGTACAGTAGAATTTTAATGATTTATACAATACTTTTATGTCATGAATTTTAGAAAATTGATTGAAGATGTCTTTCTGTTATTGTTTAATTTATGATATAGCCGCAACAGAAAATCCAACAGAATATGTTAATTATTCTGGTCTTGTTCATTCCGTATTTGTTCTGTGTTAAAGTAATTGTTCAGATGCATACAACATAGAAGTTAAAGTAAGGTCTATGATGGCAGGCAGTGACTGGGCTGTTGTCCTGACAGCAGGTAGGGTGCAGCCTTTGTTCACCGTGGCACTAGGAGGGAGAGGGTTATGGCCTATCACCCCAGCTTCCTTTTACCCCTGGGAAATATCCCCAGGAGTCATCTGATAACAGGTTGGCGTCACCTGGGGCCACCCTGCAGTCACTGGAACAAGGAAAAATCCCCACCTTTTATGCTTTATTGGGAATTGAGCCCAGGACCCCCTGATTGGAGTCTAGTGCGCTACCCACTAGACCACCACAACCACCGTGCTTATGGGATATGAAATGTCTGCATCTATATGACTACTCTGCATTTCACAGCTCAGTGCCTGACAGAGGATTTATCAAACCACTTTCATACTTTTTCTCCACCGTTCCACTCTTGAACAATGTGTGGGGAAAAGGAACACTTTAATTGCTCTGTGTGATCTCTGATTTGTTGTGTTTTATTATAACAATCATATTTCCCTATGAAGGTGAGTGCTATGAAAATGAAAATGTTTTTGCATTTGGAGGATGAGGTTGGAGACTGGAATTTTGTGAAAACATCTTGCCACAGCAAAAAAGTATTTCTTATTGTGATTACCATCTCAACTTGCATATCATGTCCGTGACTCTCTCTCTCCTAATATTTTACAATAATACAGACTGAGCTGCCCTCATTTTGACTTTGATTTCCTCCATCATTCGTATCCCATGGTGTACTTGTGCATTGTCATCTTGTAACACAACCAATGATCATCCAAACGTCGACTATATGACAGGACAGTAGGTTCGAGGATCCTATCATCACATTGCACAGCCCTCAAATAGCCTCATTCGAAATGAGATGTGTCAGACATCTGTATACCATACTGGCCCAAAATATGACCGATCCATCTGCCTGCTAAACTTAAAAGACTGGACTGCAGGTCTGAAACTCATTTTTCACTGGAGCGGACACAAATGAACAAGAATTCTCTGTGGCTCTGAACAGTAGCTGAGCACAAGCAGACACCATTCTGTTGCATTTGGTTAGCATTCACAGGTGTTCACTCGTGTTCTGCCCATTATCAGTCTTTCGATGAACTGTCAAATGAAGTCTCCATTATCTCTGCATTGGTGAGAGCAGGAGAGAAAGAGCTAAATTCTGGTGTTTCATCAGTGAACTTTTGTCTTCAACTCAAGATCTTTGAGCAGCATAATGGTCTGAAGAGAATGTAATGTTTCTGATAACAGAATAGATGCTCGTGAATTCCAAGATGTCTACACCATAAATGCCAAATAAAAAGAAATACAATTGACAGAGAGCTTCCGAGGTACTGGGAACATGAGAAAGATGATAATTACAATAGACACTTTCATCAGCCAGGAATGGAGTGAATAAGCACGAGCTTCGTATTTGTTTTTATTAAAAAAGAACAGCACAACAAAGTTCCTTGAAAGTAAACATGTACAAAAATGTATCTATCATGCTGATTAAAATTATGTACATACCCCACACGAGCTTTGTATTTGTTTTTATTAAAAAAGAACAGCACAACAAAGTTCCTTGAAAGTAAACATGTACAAAAATGTATCTATCGTGCTGATTAAAATTACGTACATACCCCACAAGCCACCTTAGTAATTTCTTGTCCTGTTCCACTGACAAATAGTGCTAGGAAAAACGACAGTCTATATGCCTCTGTACAAGCCCTAATTTCTCTTGTCTTTGTGGCCTTTAAATGAATTGTAAATTGGTGGCTGTAGGATCGTCCTGCAGTCAGCTTCAAGTACGAGGTACCTAAATAGTTTAATAGTGTTTTGTGAAAAGAATATCATCTTCCCTCCAGGGGTTACTATTTGAGTTCATGAAGCATCTCTATAATACTTATGTGCTGGTCAAACTTACTGGTGATAAATCTCTGAATTGGTTCAATGTCTTCCTTTAATCCAATGTCATGCAGATCCCAAACACTCAAGCAATGCTAAAGAATGGGTCACACTAGTGTTGTGTCCTTTACAGATAAGCTACACTTTCCTAAAATTCTTGCAATAAACCAGTTTGGCCATTTGCCTTCCCTACAACCAAATTTGCTTGTTTCATGTCTTACTGCTTTGCAACATTATGCCTAGGTATTTAATTGATATGACTGTCAAGCAGCATACTACTGATGCTGTATTCAAACATCATGGGATTTTTTTTCCTTCTCATCTGCATTAAGCTACATTTTTTTTTTTATAATTACAATAAGCTTCCATTCATCTCACCAATCACAAATTTTGTCTAAGTCATCTTATATCCTTATATATAAAAACAAAGATGAGGTGACTTACCGAACAAAAGCGCTGGCAGGTCGATAGACACACAAACAAACACAAACACACACACAAAATTCAAGCTTTCGCAACAAACTGTTGCCTCATCAGGAAAGAGGGAAGGAGAGGGGAAGACGAAAGGAAGTGGGTTTTAAGGGAGAGGGTAAGGAGTCATTCCAATCCCGGGAGCGGAAAGACTTACCTTAGGGGGAAAAAAGGACAGGCATACACTCGCACACACGCACATATCCATGTCTGTATGTGTGGATGGATATGTGCGTGTGTGCGAGTGTATACCTGTCCTTTTTTCCCCCTAAGGTAAGTCTTTCCGCTCCCGGGATTGGAATGACTCCTTACCCTCTCCCTTAAAACCCACTTCCTTTCGTCTTCCCCTCTCCTTCCCTCTTTCCTGATGAGGCAACAGTTTGTTGCGAAAGCTTGAATTTTGTGTGTGTGTTTGTGTTTGTTTGTGTGTCTATCGACCTGCCAGCGCTTTTGTTCGGTAAGTCACCTCATCTTTGTTTTTATATATAATTTTTCCCACGTGGAATGTTTCCTTCCATTATATTCATCTTATATCCTCCTATAGTCACTCAATGGCGACATTTGCTCATACACAATAGCGTCATCAGCAAACAGCCTCATAGTGCTGGCCACGTTGGCTGTCAGATCCTTAATGTACACTTATTAGCCAAAACATTATGACCACTGCCCACTGCGAGTTGGATGCTGCCTGGTGGCATTGCGGGCATGTGATGCGGTAACAAAAATATGTAAATAGAGCAGAGGGGGGTGGGGGCTCACTTAGGTAAGATATGGGCTGCAAATGGGGAAATCAGTTGAGATAAGTGATTTTGATAAATGGCAGATTATTATTATGCTAAGCCTGTGACACACATCTCAAAAGCGGCAATGCTGGTCAAATGTTCATGTGCTATCTATCACTAGGTGCTAAATGGTTAGACATCCATGACTCTTCACAGTACTTGGGGTTTGGCGGCATGTCTGGCTGCAATGTAGGATAGACGGTGATTTGTAGCAACTCTGCTGAAAGAGCACAATGCTAGTGCACGCACAAGTGTTCCATAGCACACTGTTCATTGTAAATTCTGGAACACGGATCTCCGCAGCAGACCACTCCTACATGTTCACATGTCTACCCAACAACAACATCAGTTGTGATTGCAGTGGGCACAGGACCATTCGGATTAAACCATCAATCAATGGAATTGTTGGCTCTTTGCTACACCAGGTTGATAGGTGTCTCCACAAAAACCATCATTGAGGAGAATGGCGGCTCCAAATGTGCAGCACACCACGGATGCCGGCTGGTGGGAGCAGCATTATGCTTGGGAGACATTCTCCTGCACTTGCATGTAGTAATCGAAGACATGCCGACAGCTGTGAATCACCTATGTCCCTTCATGCTTGATGTCTTCCCCGACAGCGACGTCATCTTTCAGCAGTGTAAATGTCTGTGTCTCAGAGCCAGAATCATGCTACAGAGGTTTGAAAAGCATTATAGTGACGTCACATTGATGTCTTGGTGGCCAAATTTACCTGATGTAAACCTAAAGAACCCATCTGGATCGCTATTGAGCATCATTACCACGTATGCAAATCAGTGAAATGTTATTTACGTGAATTACAAGACCTGTGTGCAGACATCTAATGTTTCATACCTCCTCAAACCTAACAACAAGCCGTCTGATCCCTCATACGCAAAATCAGTGATGTATTTTGTCCCAAAGATGGACAAACAAGCTATTAAGCAGGTCATAATGTCTTGGACCACCAGTCTATACAGGATGTTACAAAAAGGTACGGCCAAACTTTCAGGAAACATTCCTCACACGCAAAGAAAGAAAATATGTTATGTGGATGTGTCCGAAAACGCTTACTTTCCATGTTAGAGCGTATTTTATTACTTTTCTTCAAATCACATTAATCATGGAACGGAAACACACAGCAACAGAATGTACCAGCATGACTTCAAACACTTTGTTACAGGAAATGTTCAAAATGTCCTCCGTTAGCGAGGATACATGCATCCACCCTCCATCGCATGGAATCCCTGATGCGCTGATGCAGCCCTGGAGAATGGCTTATTGTATCACAGCCGTCCACAATATGAGCACGAAGAGTCTCTACATTTGGTACCGGGGTTGCGTAGACAAGAGCATTCAAATGCCCCCATAAATGAAAGTCAAGAGGGTTGAGGTCGGGAGAGTGTGGAGGCCATGGAATTGGTATGCCTCTACCAATCCATCGGTCACCAAATCTGTTGTTGAGAAGCATACGAACACTTCGACTGAAATGTGCAGGAGCTCCATCGTGCATGAACCACATGTTGTGTTGTACTTGTAAAGGCACATGTTCTAGCTGCACAGGTATGAAATCATGATAACAAGCTCCATAGAGCATAGGTGGAAGAACATGGGGACCAATCAACACATCACCAACAATGCCTGCCCAAACGTTCACAGAAAATATGTGTCGATAACGTGATTGCACAATTGCGTGCGGATTCTCGTCAGCTCATTCATGTTGACTGTGAAAATTTACAATTTGATCACGTTGGAATGAAGCCTCATCTGTAAAGAGAACATTTGCACTGTAATGAGGATTGACACAATGTTGGAGAACCATTCGCAGAAGTGTACCCGTGGAGGCCAATCAGCTGCTGATAGTGCCTGCACACGCTGTACATGGTACGGAAACAACTGGTTCTCCCGTAGCACTCTCCATACAGTGACGTGGTCTACGTTACCTTGTACAGCAGCAACTTCTCTGATGCTGACATCAGGGTTATCGTCAACTGCACGAAGAATTGCCTCGTCCATTGCAGGTGTCCTCGTCGTTCTAGGTCTTCCCCAGTCGCTTAGTCGTAGGCTGGAATGTTCCGTGCTCCCTAAGATGCCGATCAATTTCTTCGAACGTCTTGCTGTCGGGACACCTTCGTTCTGGAAATTTGTCACGATACAAACGTACCACGCCATGGCTATTGCCCCGTGCTAATCCATACATCAAATGGGCATCTGCCAACTCTGCATTTGTAAACATTGCACCGACTGCAAAACCATGTTCCTGACAAACACTAACCTGTTGATTCTGCGTATTGATGTGCTTGATGCTATTACTGTAGAGCAATGAGTCGCATGTCAACACAAGCACCGAAGTAAACATTACCTTCCTTCAATTGGGCCAACTGGCGGTGAATCGAGGAAGTATAGTACATACTGACGAAACTAAAATGAGCTCTAACATGGAAATTAAGCATTTCTGGACACATGTCCACATAACGTATTTTCTTTATTTGTGTGTGAGGAATGTTTCCTGAAAGTTTGGCCGTACCTTTTTGTAACACCCTGTATAGGGAATGAGAGTGGTCCTATCATACTTCCCCGGGGCACTCCTGAGAATAACCCCAATACCCCTGCCTCTGATGAACACTCACCATCAAGGACGACATTCTGGCTTCTACTACACAAGAAGCCATCTCGAGCCATTCACATATCTTGAAACCTAATCTGTAATTTCAGACCTTCATCAACAGTATGCAGTGGCGCACTGTGGCAAACACTTTCTGGAAACAGCAATGTGGAATCTGCCTGTTCCCTTCATCGCTGATTTGCAGGATATCTTGTGAGAAAGGAGCAAGTCGAGTTTCACACGAACGATGATTTCTAAATCTGTGCTGATTTGTGAACAGAAGCTTTTCTGTCTCGTGGAAATCAAAGCGAAAATACATTCAAGAATTCTGCAGCAAACCAATGTTAAGGATATTGGTTTGTAATGTTGTGGGTCCATTTTTTTACTCTTCTTATATACAGGAATTACCGTGCTTTTTCCAATTGCTTAGGACTTTGTATTAAGCAGGAAATTACAATAAATGCATGCTAAGAACAGGACCTATGCCATAGTGCACTATTTGTCGAGAGACCCATTGCTGAAATTTTGACATTATGTTGGCTAGACAGTAGGCTGGAGGATTCAGTTCTGATACTGCACAGCTCTCAAATTATACTTACTAGTTATTAGAGGCATTTGATATCCATAGGTGACACCAGACCAAAACCAGGCTGACTCAACTATGTGCTGAATCTGTGGGTCTTCACACTTCAGACATGCATTGGTACCTGGTCATTTCCGCACCCTTCTACAAGGATCATCAGGTATCAAAGAAATGCTTCACTTATTGTGAAAGGAATACAATACCACTGATCCAAGTTCCGCTAGAGGACACCCTGTATCACCACTAGTAATTTCCTTTCCTGTTGTACCACAAACAGAGTGAGGGCAAAATGACTTGTCTATATGCCTCTGAATGAGCCCTAATCTCACTAAACTTGTCTTCATGGCCCTTACATGGAATGTACATTAGTCGCAGTAGATTGTTCTGCAGTCAGCGTCAACAGCCATTTCTCTAAATTTTCTCACTAGTGGTCCTTAAAAAGAATGTCGCTTTCCATCCATCAGTTTCCATGTACACCACGATTCTTTGTGCACTACATTGCCCGGGGGTTTGTACTGTAGTACATAATGGACACCTAGAGACCCCACTGAATGGGTTGAGATGGTTGTGTACCGTGTGAGTCAACACAGCTCTCCCCATTAGCTGCAAAAAAAGTCACAGTGCAGTTACATTAATTTCCCGAGGTACTACCTGTCAGCTATAATTTGAAGTTAGCAGTCATCAGTTGTTGTTGGCTCTGAGCAATCTCTGTAGTGCTGATTTTTAACATTTTGTTACTGCAAAGGCTGTGGAATGTTCATTTGATGTCGCTGTAGCGTTTGCCAATTGTGTGGTAACTTTCCATGCTGACAAACATTCTTACTGTAAAGTAACAATGCTTGGGCAGTCTTTAAGCGTTAACGCTTTAATCCCTTTGCAAAGTCAAATTTTTTGATGTTATATTGGACATGTGATCAGTTTGTTTATTTATTTATTTTTGTAATTTTATTTTGTGGTTTAGGACAAAAACTGTAGTGGTAGTGTATTTCTCCTAAAGCCCTTTTGTGAGCTGCTATTTCCCACTGTGAAAATGAGGCAATTTTTTTTCCAACTACACAGGTGACGATAGTAGTGATCAGACAACAAACAAAAACTATTTGTTGTAGCAATTTTTATGCACCTGGTACAGTGTACTATCACAAGATACCAGGTACATCTACAGATGGTAATATATATTCCCAAAAGCTTTGTAAAACCACTAAGTGGTTGGCAAGTATGCTTCCCAAGATTCACAAAAGACATAATTGTGTAATACCGTGTTTACTCGAATCTAAGCTGCACTTTTTTCTGGTTTTTGTAATCCAAAACACCGCCTGTGGCTTAGAATCAAGTGCAAAGTAAGCGGAAGTTCTGAAAAATGTTGGTAGGTGCCACCACAACTAACTTCTGCCATCGAATATTTGTAGCACTACACAGGCATACTTTGCAGGCACAAAGATAAATACTGGCGCCAAAACCTCTGCGTCAGTAAACAAATTAAAAAAAAACGGGGGGGGGGGGGGGGGGGTGGAAGACGAGCTTTTTTCTCTGCCCCAAGTTTCGACCACTGCATTTTCATACTTTATCCAATGAAGTAAATACAAATTCCGTATTCTTCATCTCCGAATGTTGCAGCCTTTCAATGTACTACGATAATTCAACTGGAAGAGTGTTTGGGATGTTTGTCAATATGGCCAAGTCTACGTTCTGAATTTTTGTCCCACCTGTGACAAGAGATGGTTGTTAATAGCAACTTTTATGAATTGTGAATCACATGCAGTATTCTCTTCACCATAAGAATAATTCGAATGTAAACATTTTGCCATGTATTCCTACGTGTTTCCTGCTACCTCATTTAAATCCTGTCTTCCTAATAAACTACAAAACTAGAGAGAGACAACAGCAAACGCGGAAGAATATATATATCATGTCATGTTTATATTCGTATTATTCCTATGTTGAATAGTGATACAGTCGGAAATGAAGCATGGCAACTGACTAGATTTTTAAACCTAAGATGGATCTAATTTCTGTGCAGAATGTAATGCACTTAAGAGGCGTCTGCAAAAATTTTCAAACGGAGAAAATTTTTCGCTAAACTTTCGTTTGGAACATCTATCATATGCAGTCTATTATATGGTTCTTGTTGATCATTATCAAAGAAAGTGGCAGTGTAAGTAACAACAAATAGCAGTCTCTTCCCATTGTTTTGCTGATGAGACGATTCCTCTATTTTTTTTTTTTTTTAATTGTAAGCGGCGGTAGCGTGCGCAAAAGCAAGCCATCCCGCGAGCGGTGACAGGCTGTAAACACGCATAATCAGAATGCGACAAACAATGCATGGCACAGTATGATAATGCATTTTGAGCTTAGACTGACGGAAACACCTATAACAGAGAGAACGGCACTTATCAGATCAAAGAAAAACAAGCAATCAATTCAAACCAGACGAAGCACGTGAAAAAGGCTCTCTAGTATAAATTCGGACAGAGAGCCTGACACATAGCAATGACTACGTGGTAAAGCTTAACTGCTAAGTTTACCACACGCACCAAACTACTGTAGCTGTATCATCATTCATTCGACCTAAATTGTCTCATATTACAATGGACCAACTTTGTTTCGGTTTTGAGATGTGGTCTAAAACGTTTCTCCCCCTTGAATTTCGAGGCACAAATTTCAAGTGCGGCTTAGATTCAAGAAAATTTTTTTTCCTTGATTTCGAGTCTCATTTTTCAGGTGCGGCTTAGATTCGAGTGCGGCTTAGATTCGGGTAAATACAGTAAGTGTACTTCCCAAACCATTTTGAGAAACTATTTTGATGGAAAGCATATTTTCCAAGAGCCATTAAAACACTGTTATTTGGTGGGCTGTATACTTCTCACAGCCCTAAAAGCTATGTTTCATAACAAAAAGAAAGTAAACTGGTGCAGCGGACTATCACTGGATGCCAGGAGCATGCAGAGTGGTTCAATGTATTCCCATAAATGCATTAAAGAAACACAGCTACTGCTAAGTATATCTCTCATGACCAGTAAAAGCCTTAAGTGACTCTTTGCAGCAGGTCGACAGACTGTACGGCCCACGTGAGTCACACTGTCCCATTAACGAATGGAGACACAGTGCACTCTGCTAAGGTAAATGAGAGTGCAGGTTCGCTTTCACCTACATTACACAGTCAGTTGTACTTAGTGATTTCTGGTAGACAAAAGAATATTGAGAAAGGAGAAATGAAGGAAGATAAGTGTTTAATGTCCCATAAACATTGAGGTCTTTAGTGTCTGAGCACAAACTCTGATTGTTTCAAGGATGGGAAGGCTATTTATTGTGCCCTTTCAGAGAAACCATCTCGGCATTTGCCTATACTGATTTAGAGAAAGCTCAGGAAACCCAAGTCTGGGTGGACTAGATGGAGCTGTAGAGAGCAAAAACTGTAGAGGAAAACAGAGACTGGAATACATCCAGCAGATAATTGAGGCTGTAGGTCGAAAGGGCTACTCTGAGATGAACAGGTTGCCACAGGAGAGTAATGCATGGACTTTAACTGTTAGTCGCCCTGAATGTGAGTCCAGTGAGCTCACCACTGTGCCACCTCGCTCGATATATTGTGAGAGAAGTTCCTGATTTAACCATTTCACAGGATGTGGGAAGTGTACTTACCATCAACTGTATTTCTTTACTGTATTCCTGAGAACACATCATACGAGCTCTGTATGCACCTGGCACCTGATGTTAGTTTGCTGCACCAGCTGAACTCTCTGTCTGTTATGAAATGTAGCTTTTAATTGTCATTAAATGTCACTTGTTCCTTTCAGAAGCAGTTGCAACTATATGTGCCACCAAATAATGTTGTTCTGAAGGCCACTGGGAAGTATGCTTACTACCAAAGTAATTTTTCCATGATACAAGGGGAATATACTTACCACAAAATTAATTTCTTTTTTGGACAGCAGAAAGGATACTTACCACCAACTGACCATACTTACCACTAATTTAGTTGTTTTACTATGCTCTTGGGAAAATGTTGTACCTCCTCTGGATGTGGTTGACCTTTTGTGATAATATGCTAAACAACTGGTGTCTGTTTGTCATGACATCAGTGCTTTTGTCACTTGTTACAACAGAACACATTGTTTCATTCTGCAATATATGCTATTGTGACTTGTCTCAGCTTGTTTCTTTACGTAGTGTTGAATGAAGTTTCTAGGATTGTAAAATAGATAGTCAAATAAAACTCATAACAGCTTACTAAAGACAGTGGGAAGTATACTTACCACTATAGTTTTCTGCTCCTAAATCACAAAAATAAAATAATCAAAAATGAAATGTAGTTGACACTTCTAAAATGATACCAAAACAATTAACTTTACAGGGCTGCTGCCCTTTATGCTGTCAATGCCACGTTGGGACCAGTACAGTAGTTTCTGTTCCGTGGAGAACCAACCGTACCTGCACATAGGCTATTATTAAGGTGGAATCACCACTTCAAAAGGCATTCCAAAGCTGCTGCCAGCTTCCCTCTGTGGAGTAAACCATCTGCCATTCCTGTCTGCTCCTAGAGAATATGTTCCATGGCTAAATATGGTTTCTGTTAGAAAGTGTTTGTGCGTTGTGTATCTGAGGTGGGACAGGTAGGTAAATTCACATATCCAGGTAAATTATTGGTGGACTGGCTAATAAAACATTTTTTACTTTAATTTTGAATATTTGGGGATTTCCAGATTGCTCCTAATGTTGGCTGGCAGATGTTAAAAGGGTGTTGCACCTGAATATAAAACAGTTTTCTTAACCCTAAGCTTCAATGCATATTCTCTATGGAAATTATTTATATTGTGATTGTTATGGTTGCAAACTTTGCAATTAATGCTAAATTCTCTCTTGTCCATTTGAGCAGCTCAGAGGTCAGCATATCTTGCTGCTATGTGGAGGACCCAGGTCCAATTCATGGTAATACCTTTTTCTTTAAAGGGCGAAGCTACTCCACACCCACACTGACATGGTGACCATCACCAAAGTTCTACCATCACCTCCGTTTGCTTCGTTACAATTGAGAAGTGCACAGGATGTGGGGTCATGATGTTGTCCGTAGGATTACCCACTAATACAGGTACTTTGAGGCGATAGAAGTGGTCAAGAAGTGAGCAGAACGTAGCAGTTTTAAGGGCAGAGGGAGAAAAGTGCCGAGGCAAGCACCAAAGGAAAAGAACTTCTGCAATAGTCTGGACAGATAGTAAGAGCAGTAGCAGTTTCTTTCTGTCTGCAAGGGTGAGGTTGTCATTAGTTTTGGGTATCGTGCGATGCTCAATACCACTGTCGCAGCTTAAAACACTCTTTACGAGTGTCAGTCCTATTGAGGAGGGGTACTCCTGGGCTGTGCACCTGAGTGTCTCCTGGGCCACCTGCAGCATCTGTACTTGTAACATGCCAAGGTCATTATACAAGTGGTCAATTGGCCATAAAGAGGTTTGGTTGGATATGTTTATGTTTAGTGTGCAATACTGCTTTCCCGTATTGCCAGTTGGTCAGCTAGATATTTGCAGCTGGCAATGCCATTTAGTTTTGCTGTAATGCAGGGATTCACCAGTGTTTATTTTGTCTGTGAGCTTGTGCTGTCCACAGGTGATTAATTGTCCCTAGATAGAAGTGTTTTTCAGCAGTTGTGTTTTCACCCATGGTTGTGGTTGTAGTTTCCCAGGTTAAGAATGAAGTGATTGTCAGAGTGTCTCAAGTTCCTGTACAGTCGTGTGGTGAGTTTTTTGAATATCTGTGTGTGAGTCTCAAGGCAGTATTCTCTGTGAAGGTCGACAGTGTGTGTGTGGACTGTGGTGCACTTCGTTCTGTATCACCTGTAGGCAGCACAGGCGGTCAGAGCCACGTAACCCCAGACTGCAGCTGCATGTATCATCATGGGTCTAATCAGTATCATCTACACGGACCTCGATACCCTCCTATTCAGTGTGCTTTACCTGCTGAGCTTAGAGTAACACTGTTTGAGCCTTGCATTTGCTCAGTTGGCCTGTCACTGAAGTGTTTGACTTTCACACTGAAACGTATCGGGCGTGTGTGTAGTGTTATTCGTCTGCAGTCTTAATGTGGGGTCCTGCCCACTCATCTCGTATAGGGTGCCTAAAGGATGCTGCATTCTCAAAATGCTATACAACAATTCAAGCAAACAACATTAATAGTTTTTATTACAAATAAGAAGTTTGACAATGCTTAACCTGGAATTTACAATGGTGTCGCAAGCAATAGGCGACATGCAGTATAAATCAGAGTCCTTTGCTATATACAATGTTCGTGCAAGTTTGACACACAGTTTGTGGATCACTAATAACTGTTATTGTACCATTCTGCGCTAGGCCTGTCCGTATACTGTCCTAATCCTGTCCAAATACTGAGTGGCCGAGGCTGGCAGGAGCGGCACTTATATTCTCTTGGTCTAGGGGCCTGCTCCCGTCGTAGTGTGGTCCTTGCCAATGGGCTATTGGCTGCCTTCTTTGCTCTTGCGATCTTAATTTTCATTCCAGAGCTTGTGGGTATGCCAGAACACTTAATGTTTGTGCAGTTGTTATGGCTTGTCAATGAACAGAGCTGCTTCACACTTGTCAGCATTTGCTTTAACACACTGTCATTCCAGCTAGGCAGTTTTGCTTGCAGTTGCGAATTATGCCTGATGGTTTCCAGTCTTGCAGTAGGATGGTAGTGTCATCTGCGTAGATGGTTGCCATTGTGTTTTGTTCAGTTGGAAAGTCATTGACGTAGAGATTAAACAAGAGGGGCCCTTGGATGCTGCCTTGGGGTACTCCCACTTGTATACTGTGTTGTGTTGACTGTTTGCCCTGAACGTCGGTGTTGAAGCTTCTGTGGGTGAGATATGAGTGTGTAAGATGTATGAGCTCGTCGGAGAGACTAGCAGTGCAGAGTTTGCGAATGAGACGATTGTGCTGTAGATGACTGAAGACCGGGAACAGCGCTCCTGTAGCTTTGTTGGTGTTGGGGGTGTGTGTAATATGTTCTACTACGCGGAGGAGTTGTTGTGTTGTGGAGTGGTGATTGCTGAATCCAAATTGCTCCAGTCTCAGCGAGTCATTGGTGTTGCAGTGCATAGTAAGATGTTTGAGAATCATCTTCTCAACAATCTTATTTAGGGAGCTCAGCAGGCTGATGGCTCCGTAATTTTGTGGTAGGGAGTGGTATTTCCCTGGCTTCCTGAACATCAGGACAGGGAAGTGTTGATGTTGTAGAATGGTATTCGTCATATGTGTGAGATGCTCTATAGCTTTATTCATGAACTCCTGGGTGACACGGTTTTGAAAGTGATTGGGACCAGGAGCTTTTCTAGCTGTTTTGTGCTTAATAACCTGTGTAATTTCATGTGTAGCAGTATGTATTGTTACACTGCACTTGGGCTGGGTTACAAGCCATGTAACCTCCTTGTCCATTTCAAGTAGCAGTGCTGGATTGGAAGGAGCCAGATTCAGTGTGAATGATGTTGCTAGTGTTCTGGTCATCAGCTCATGCTTCTCCTCCATGTAGTATGCTGGTCTGTAAGGTATTTGTAAACTTGGTGTGTAGTATTTCTTCTTGGTGGAGTGGACAGCTATTTGCCACACTCCAGGTCATGTGGTGTGCAGCCCTGCGAGTGTATTGTCCCAGTTTGTGGTTTTAAAAGTTTTAATTTAGCCCGTATGATCCCCTGGAGCCTGCTAATATTCTGTTTGTACAGCCAGTATCTCCCGAGATGATCTCTCATTGACATCGGCCCCTGTATTTCTGGGAGCAGGGCCATTGAGCATTCTTGTGGTATAAGTACTGTAATGGTACCTGCTATTGCATCCTGAACTGTGGTGGTAAGGGCTTTGACAGCTTCAACAAGTTTCCTGCTTTGTGTAATTTTGGGAATTTGTGGGATACGACTTTTCAAGCATTTCCTTGAACAATGCCCAATTCACATGCTTGTAGCTCAGTATCCTGTGAGATTCATCATACTGCTGTGTTTCTTCCGAGTAAAGTATTACAGGTGTTTGGTGAGGCCAAATCATGTAACTAAAGGATGTTCTGAAATTCCCGCTTTTTTCCATGCAGTTGCTTCTTGTGATAATCAGAGGCTGATTTTGACTAGTTAGAAATACTGCCAACTCCCCAATGAAATGTTGGTTGTGGTCAGATTTATATGTAGCGTAGCTAGAGTATGGGTTGCTCCAGAGTGGTTAATTTTGTTTTACCTTGTACGGAAGCAACAAAGAGTGTCCAGTGGAGTTAAATACCCTTGGCAGCAGAAATAAGTTTCACATGAAGTACACACAGCCTATCCTGTCTCAAACGCTTGACAGCTACACAGCGAACATTATTCAAATGTAGATGGCAGCTGTACCTTGAAAGTAAGCGTACCTCATGAGTATATCAGCAGTACATCTTCTGACATGCTTGATGTGAATGTGAACATAGAATAATAGTTAAAAACAACTATAGAATTGGTCAGCAGAATCACCATTTGAGGTTCCGTAAACGTCCCCATTGGTTGTTTTCATGTCAGGTCTCCAGGTGGAACACATCGTCATCTGGTCACAATACTATGGCTGTGAGCCGTCGCACTATCAGCCGGAACACAAATATCCATCGACCGTGGGTCCACCGCGCGTGCGCGAACACAACTGCCCTCTAGCGACAGGCACAACAGCGCACAGGTGGTGAAAGCTCGTGGGAACAATAGATATAAAAAACTGACAGTTTCTGATGACTGAAACAGGGACCATTGTGTTTCTTAACATCAAACAGAACAAGGTTCTAATTGTTAGTTAAAGGGTACCTCTTATCTCAATTCAGAGTATTGTTAGATAGCGGCATTCCAATGGCTTCTTCCACTACACAGTCCCAATACAGCGACGCAGGGTCAACCACTTGTCTCATCGTACAACATTTCATATTTTTCAGTAAGACAATGTTCAGACACTCAGATTTTTCTGGCTGAATTAAATGTGCGTGCTGATCGTGCTTCACGCAACGATACTGGAGCGTACAAATAGTTCGTCCAATACAGGCTTTCCCGCAACTGCGGGAATTGTGTAGATCCCGGGCTTTCTCGAACCAAAGTTATCCTTCACTAAGCCCAGCAGAGCTGTGGTCTCAGGCGGTGGACGGAAAATACTTTTAATATCAAACTTCTTTAAACTTTTTCCTGTTTCTGAAGATATGCTCCCCGCAAAATGTAGGAATTCCGCAGATTTGCTTGTATCTTCTGTTAGTTCCCGCGAATGTCCAGTCTCCAGTTCTTGCGTCAAACTGTCTGCATCTCAGATTGCGTAAACCCTTTTCACCAATGTAAGTAGGACCCCATTGCGTTGGTAGGATTGATAACTGCCTGATGGATAAAGATATCTGTTCGTATGCGTGTGCTTCAGATAAACTGTCCTAATGTCCCATCACCCCTCCTGTGGACCAAGACACCTAAAAACGGATGTTCGCCGTCCTCTTTGACTTCCATAATGAACTCAATATTGGGATGCACACAATTAAAATGATACAGAAAACGATCCAGAACATCCCTCCCAAATGGCCATCCCATAAACGTATGGTCGACGTATCTCCATGAACAAGTTGGTTTAAAGAACCATGTTGCAATGTCCTCAATCTTCCACAAATTGGCGACCACGGGGGATAATGGACTCCCAATAGCCACTCAGTTTGTTTAAAACTTTTGTCATTAAGTAAAAAAATACGTCAACGTCAACACATGGCGACAAAGCTTGTTGTTTCTTCGTCCAATTTTTCACAAATTAACTGCAAAGAATCCTCAAGAGGAACTTTGGAAAACAGAGACGCAACATCAGAACTAAAGAGCCAATTCTTGGGATTGAGACTCAGAAGTCATATGTTGAATAAAAACCAGAGAATTGGAAATAAGATTATAGCAATTTCCGACAGGGGGACTGAGCATGGACGCTAGATACTTAGCCAACTTATAAGTAGGAGTGCCCAAATTTCTAACAAAAAGCCGAAGAGAAAGTACTTCCTGTCTACCTTAGGCAAACTGTATAATCTCGGCTGGACTGCAGAACCAGGTCGACGTTTTTCCCAGAACTTCATCAGATAATGAAGTCTCTTTTAATGACTGGAAGAGTCTTGAGAGTCTTGGGTTTTATACGGTGAGTTGGATAGTTCTGCAATCTTTGGTATGCCAAGTGTGCAAGAGAGAGATAAATTTTAAGCACATAATTGTCCCGCAAAAGAAGAACCGTTGAACTGGCCTTGTCCGCTGGAGGAATTACGAAATCTTCTCTGAAGGACCGGATTGCGGCTCTTTAAAGCGAGATGTTACCTCGCGGGGGTGGCACCTGACACAGCTGAGACACCTCTTACCTAACCTCATCAGCTAGATGGTCGGGAAACCTGGACACGACTTGTTCAACGGCAGAAATGTATTCCGTAATTGGAACATCACTGGGTGTATGGGTAAAATTGAATTCCTGTTCCAATACTGCAGGCATAGCATCGTTCACTCTTTCGTTGTGAGACTGATCACATGTCGACGGGTGTTATCAGTGTAGACTGCGAAGAAAACCGTTGAATTTTCGAAGATTTCCTACTGACGGCGTTTGCCTACACCCAGTCTGATATTGCCCAGGACGAACTGTCGACCCAATTCCAGGATGCAGCGGAAGCAGCGCTGAAACTGCCAAATGCAGATAAAATAAATCTTTGGATATGAAATCCAGTTGTGCGCGTATAAAACTATTGCGCTCCCTTAGTAAGGCAAAACCAGCACGCTTCTTAATGGTGTTGGCCATTCTTGTCTCAATGTAATCAACAATTCTGGCAAATTTAGGTATTAAAACTTCATTCCAGCATCTCAGCCAAAAAGCGAGGTTGCTCAGTAATTTCCCCTTCTTACGAAGTTCATGAAATACCCTTGAAAGTTGAAACGTCCCCTCACCGTAGAGGATCTTCATGTGATTCCGTAATCTCTGCCGGCGTAATAATTGGTTGTATTCATGTCGGGGCTCCAGATTCAAAACATCATCTGATCTGGCTGGAGAGCCGACATGAATACCCATAATCACGTATCAAAGGCCAATGATGCAAACAAAATGGTCTTCGTCTCTTCGGTTTGGAGTGATCATGTGTACATGCGTGAACTCGAGTACACAAGTTATGTGACTAGAAGTGAGACAGGGTCATACAGCATATAAATTCTCAACCATGCAGTTGAGAAAGATCCAAACACCATTTCAACCTCAATATTCACAATTTTCCATCGTGTTTAGCCTAGGATTATTGTTTGCCCTCAGATAAACGAAAAGTAAAGAAACACATAGTATAGGATGTTATGTTGTCCATACTGCAAATGAAATAAATCTTTGGATATGAAATCCAGTTGTCTGCTGTTAAAGTCTCAGCAAGCCTTAACAGGTAAAGTTCAGACATTTTGTTAAGGTCACGATGTCCAGAAACGAAAGGGCTGTTCTTAAAATTTCGGACAGTTGTCAGACAGGTATACACGGTGCTAAGTCGGAACTGTCCATTACCGCAACTAATTTCCAGCTGTATGAGGGGGCGAAAGAAGCAACACAAGGTACTTTGTTTCAGCAGTGTTCCGAAACGACAGGCAAATGATGTATTTATTATAACGAATGAAACATTGAACAAATAACTGACAGGACACTCAATATTTAGTCTGTCACGAATTACATGCGGGACACATCCAGAAATTAGTGAGAATTCTTAAATGGATGAAGTTTATCGCAGACGCTCATGGTGGGGAGGGAAGGGGGGGGGGGGTTGGTGGCAAGTGCAACTCCTTGCTGTCTGTCCCCTGACGTCCCCCTCCTCCCTCCCCCCCCCCCCCCCCCCCACTTCTGTAGCCTATGACTAAGTATAAATCTACGAAGTGTGACACTATGAATTAAATTTCAAAATAGGATATAAAAAAGTTTGCTCAAATGCGATTGCACAGATTAGAAATGGAATTCCTGAAAAACCACCCATGCTTTCTGAAAACCGGGGAAAGTGTTTTAAAAATATAGCTATGCTACTATCTGGGGAAAATCGAACGCATTTCTCGCAGTTACAGTGGAAAATTTACTCACAGAACATCCAGTAATATGCAGGCAGCACTGTGTGGTGGAAAAATTTCATAATTCACACAGTACTTACACGAAACTAAGTTTATTACTGTCTGCCAGCACTGAATCAGAAAAAAAGATGGTTCACCACTAATCTTGATAACCACAGAGAATACATGCAACTATCTAAATATGCTCCTGAGCTGTCCAGAATGCTGTGTTCCAATAACAGGTACATGGCTGTCCGGACCTCACTGCTGCTCCGTCCCAACACACGACGACCCGGAAATACTAGCGGTCGCTCTAAAGATAGTACGACAGTCCTCTTATCGATAAGCGCCGCTGGTGCCACTCACGGGCAGGCAAGCCAGCAACTTAGTGACGCCAGTAAATCTAATAAGAAACAGGACGGCAGTACCGCAAAGACAAGATGTTAAGCAATAAACGGCACTAACACGAGCCGCGCACGGCTCAATCAGGGTATGGTATAATGCAGGACAATATAATTACATGGTTTTCAGTGTATGTAGTATTGCGATCTTCGATTTGCTTCCTTACTTTATACCACTTTATAACGTAATAACGTAGTCCCGAAACATGTTCTGGTTATTATATCACACATTTAACAATTGACACGAAACATTGTCAGTACTGATTCATGAACCAGTTGTACGTTGCTTGACAATACATATACAAGCTTAGAATTTAGGACCTTAGCCACAGTCTTCCCATGTGGTATTGCTTCAGTTTATCCTGGTGTACAGCTGTGTATCCAAAGTACTGTCTGTTTTTTTAATTCATCTGTCTTTCGACTGGTTTGGAGTCCTACATCGCTTCCTATCTTCTGCACTACTTTTCATCTCTACAGGGTGTCCCCGAAATGTTGCGACAAAATTCAAGGAGTTGTAGAGGGTGTCTTGAGGAACAAATGGAGGATAGGAGTACGTGTCTAGAAATTTCATCCAACGAAGCTACAGAACGTCGAAGTCATAGAAGCCTATGTCTGCCACTAGGGCACCCCTTCGGCAGCAAATTCACATTGTACACTGACGAAATGCAAGAGGAACGCCTCACAATGTTATTTCTTATTCAGTGATCGCAACTGATTGCCATGATCGCCATTGGAGAGGATGGAGCTAGCTGCTGCGTAGACAGGCCTTGTCTCCAATGAATGCGATGTTCTGTTGCCTTGGTGGATGACTGTTTCGGACACGGGTTTCCATCTGTAGTTTATTTTTCTCCTGTATTTTAGAGGGTTCCAGGAGAAAAATAAACTGCGGGTGGATACTCGTGTCAGAAACCGCCACCAACCGAAGCACCAGAGCATCGTATTCATAGGAAACAAAGCCGTTCTAAGCAGCAGCTAGCTCCACCTTCTCCACTGAAGGTCGCGGTAATCAGTCGATCAGTGAATAAACAAACAACATTAAGAGACTTTCTGCCTACCGTCCTTCAGCGTGCAAAGTCACGTTTGCTGCCAGCGCCTATAACATCGGCGCGCTCTAGCGTCGTTGAACGACGTTCCCCAACACGGGTTTCTACCCGCAACGTATTCCTCAAGATACCATCTACAACCCCTCGAAGTCTGTTTCAACGTATCTAGAACACCAAGTTTATAATTTCTTTGTACTAGGACGCGTGTTCTAGTATCTGTCTACACCTACATTACTTTTTTCCATTTCTAATTCCTTCCAGCGCAAAATTAATTTTAGCGGCCTGCGTGGCAAATGTTCCATTAACGTGACCATTCTACTGGTAAGGCTTTCCCATAGATTTAATATAGGGCCTATTTGTTTTTTCAAAATGGTTCAAATGGCTCTGAGCACTATGTGCCTTAACATCTGAGGTCATCAGTCCCCTAGAACTTAGAACTACTTAAACCTAACTAACCTAAGGACATCACACACATCCATGCCCGAGGCAGGATTCGAACCTGCGACTGTAGCGGTCGCGCGGTTCCCGACTGTAGCGCCTAGAACCGCTCGGCCACTGCGGCGGGCTGTTTTTTCAGTACCTCCTTGTTTCGTATCCCGTCTCTCTACTTTACTACCTTCTTCGATAGTACCTCATCTGAAAGGATCAAATTCTCCCCAACTTCTGATCGTTTGAAGTGGCGTAGTGATGAAGATAAGGGTCTCGTACTGGGGAGGACGGTGGATTCAAATACTCGCCCCACACTGAGATCAGATTTTCGTGGCTTCCCTGAACCACTTCAGGTCACTGCATGGATAGATCCTTTGAAAAGCATACGCCGATTTCCCTTCACACCCTTCACACATCTCAGTTTATGCACAGTCTCTAGTCATGATGATGCTGAAAGGAAGCCAAATCTTCGGTCCTTCTAATTTATACTTCTCAAATTTTCGCTTGGTATATATTTCAGTTCCACACAATGATATGCTCCAGAACTTTCTTCAGGTATGCCACATCCACTTGACGAATCCACCCCTGCAAGAGCTGTCATCTGCAGAGAGGAGTGAGAGTGTTTGTCATACCAGGAACATAAGAATACAACCCTGTGAAAATGGCTGCTGTCATCCTGGAAGACGGGAGGGTCCACAGCATATCCATATCAAAATGTAGAGGGGTAATGCTTAATTACAGATAATGCAGAGATGAACATCGTGGTTTATTTTCATGGCAATGAATGGTCGCAAGTCACGGTGCGAAAACTGCCCCAAAACATCACAGAACCACCTCCGGCCTGATCCACAACTTCCACTCTTCAGTATGGCATGATTGCACTCCAGTCAACTACTGCCCAGATACTGTGTTGTTTGTCCAATTAAAGACGTCCAACTCCACATGCCGCTGAGAGCAATGACCTTTTGCGAAGTACCTCGTTTCGAAAGTCCATGGCATGCAGTTCCATTCGCAACGTTGGTTCGCTGGAAACTTGTTGCATTCTTTCAGTCCTGGATCCATCAGGTGGGAGAGGTGAGAAAGTAAGAAACTGAGAGCCCCCCCCCCCCCCCCATTAGGATCCTACTGTGGATCCGTGTCTGCATTGAATGACTGCAGCAATTTCTGTCGGGTTGGAAAAATATTGTCATTGGCGAGGTGTGACATCCGTCACTAGTCACTGTCGGTTAGGGTGTTTTAACAATGGCTGCTCTTAACATGTGTTACATGACTGTGAGTGGTCCACCATTCCTTGTAGACAATCCACAATGATACACCAATCAACTTCTTCATCTCAGAAGAACAATGTCCTCAATTATTTGGTGCATATATTCCAATCTCTGTTTTCACCTACAGTTTTTACCTTCTACAGCTCCCTCTAGTACCATCCAAGTTACTGCCTAACGTCTTAACACATGTACATGTCCTATTACCTCGTCAACCTATCTTACAGCGCAAATTTCGGATAACTGAGTGGCACATACACAGAATTTCATTGTAAAGAGGCACTGTCCTGAATTAGGTCAGCAGTGGAGTGTCACACAACCATCTGGTATCAGTTCTACGTGACTTAGAGCGATCCAAAGCATTCGCTGTGAGCAGCAATTCCTTGTCATGTTTGAAACCGATTGTATCTGGTAGTGTATGACAATTGTCTCTGGTCCATGTCAGCTAAAGTCTTCTTACTAGTGTTGCTCCTACGCCGTACTACATGGCTGCGAGAGATCTACCATTACTGTCTTGATACATCAACAAATCGGTGGACTGCACTCACGATCTGATCACAGGAGAGTCCAAACACGATTACTACTAACTGCAATCCTGTCACTTCTCCATGTAGAGCCTTCTTACTGCGGTGTTCCTTATAACTAACTGGCACATAAACCATCTCATCAAAAGTATCTGGACACCGCTATGTGATGCGGAATTGGCGACTATATGTCACGAGAGGTAGACTCGACAGGGTAACTGGAGGTGGGAGCCATTGTCTTATTAGCAGAGAAACAGTACTGTAAAATGGGTTGTTCACGAGGGCTCGGTGATCTCGAACGTAGTGACTGGATGTCACCAGAGTAACAAATCCATCAGGGTCATTTCAGACGTTCTAAAGCTGCCCAAGTCGACTGCTAGCGATGGGAGTGTGCAGTGGAAGTGGGGAGGAAACTTAACAGCTAAACCTAGATGAAGCAGACATCATGTACTGACGGACAGGACCTCCAACCCTAGCAGACGGTGGTTGTAAGAAACCGCACGAAATGAGTGGAAGGGATCACTCGTGTGTTCCAAAGTACTACCAGTAGTCCAGCTAGCACAATGAATGAGAGTTAAATGGAATGGAGTACGATGGTCACGCAGCTTCTGTCAAGCCACAAATTTCTGTAATTAGTGCTAAGCAAAACATGGGGTGATGTAAAGAATGACGCCATTGGGCAGTGTATCACTGGAAAGGGGTGATTTGAAGTGAGGAACCACGCTACATACTTTGGAAATCCAATGAAAGGGTTTGTAGAATGCCTGCCATCATGCGTAATTCCAACACAGAAGTACAGAAGAGATGATGTTACAATATGGGGCTGTTTATCGTGCTTAGGGTGTCGTTCCCTCATTGCACTTAGGAAAACGCTATATGCAGAAGTATATGAAGACATTTTGTGGAGCTTTAGGCTGCATTCAGCACAGGACGTTTTCGGAGACTATAATTGTTTCAGCGTGATAGTAAACCCTGTTGTGCGGCAGTATCTGTGGTTTGTGAATAACAATATTCCTGAAATGGACTATGCTGCCCAGTGTCCCGACCTGAACCCAATGAAACTCATTTGGGAAGTGTTAAAAGATCGACTTCGCTCCAGAATCCAACATCACTACCACCTCTGGTTTCAGCACTTGAAGAAGAACAGACTGTCATTCCCTCACTGACATTCATGCACCTCACTGGAAATGTCCCCAGCAGAATTCCAGCTATCATAAATTAAAGGGTGGTCATATCCCATGAGTAATAAAGGGACACACACACACACACACACACACACACACACACACAGCCAACAGCCGACCCACCAGCCCTTCGCATGATCTCCGTCACAATTTCACCCAACCCCTCCCTCCCCCAATCACTCCACCCAAAAAATTATGTTATGTGTAGCGCTGCCCTGCCAGCCGACCAACAGAAGTTCATCTTTTGTCCCTGTAGTCACTCAGTAAAGTAGGTCGTAAAGTGTGTAGGCTGTACAGGAAATTGGTCGGTCGGTTGGTGTGTGTGCGCAGTGCCCTTTATGTCCATTACTAGATGCTGGACACTTTTGATCAGAAGGTGTACCCACCACTTGGCTGGCATGACATACTTCAGAGCGGTGGAGGGTAACGTGACAGCTTGGCAGAAGTCCTACACAGGTTGTTGTTGTTGTGGTCTCCAGTCCTGAGACTGGTTTGATACAGCTCTCCATGTTACTCTATCCTGTGCAAGCTTCTTCATCTCCCAATACCTAGTGCTACATACATCCTTCTGAATCTGCTTAGTGTATTCATCTCTTGGTCTCCCTCTACGATTTTTACCCTCCACGCTGCCCTCCAATGCTAGATTGGTGATCCCTCGATGCCTCAGAACATGTCCAACCGATCCCTTCTTCTAGTCAAGTTGTGCCACAAACTTCTCTTCTCCCCAATTCTATTCAAAACCTCCTCATTAGTTATGTGATCTACCCATCTAATCTTCAGCATTTTTCTGTAGCACCACATTTCGAAAGCTTATATTCTCTTCTTGTCTAAACTATTTATTGTCCACGTTTCACTTCCACACATGGCTACACTCCATACAAATACTTTCAGAAACGATTTCCTGACATTTAAATCTATACTTGATGTTAACAAATTTCTCTTCTTCAGAAACGATTTCCTTGCCATTGCCAGTCTACATTTTATATCCTCTATACTTCGACCATCATCAGTTATTTTGCTCCCCAAATAGCAAAACTCCTTTACTACTTTAAGTGTCTCATTTCCTAATCCAATTCCCTCAGCATCACCCGACTTAATTCGACTACATTCCATTATCCTCGTTTTGCTTTTGTTGATGTTCATCTTATACCCTCCTTTCAAGATACTGTCCATTCCGTTCAACTGCTCTTCCAGGTCCTTTGCTGTCTCTGACAGAATTACAACAATATCGGCGAACCTCAAAGTTTTTATTTCTTCTCCATGGATTTTAATACCTACTCCGAACTTTTCCTTTGTTTCCTTTATTGCTTGCTCTGTATACAGATTGAATAACATCGGGGATAGGCTACAAACCTGTTTCACTCACTTCCCAACCACTGCTTCTCTTTCATACCCCTCGACTCTTATAAGTGTCATCTGCTTTCTGTACAAATTGTAAATAGCCTTTCGCTCCCTGTATTTTACCCCTGCCACCTTCAGAGCTCCAAAGCGACGAGTTGAGCTTTTTTGAGGGGGTGGCTGATATTTTGTCCTGTGAGATTGTCTGTAGTGACGGGTGCCGGCGATGTGCCCGCAGGGCCCGATGTGGGAGTGGAGCGGCGAGCTGCCGCATGTGGCGTAGACGATCCAGCACCAACACGCGATCCAGGGCGATGTGACGGAGCTGCAGCTGGCCGCTGTGCGCTGGACGTCCTACTGCTGGCAGGCGCTGTCTTCGCCGCTGGACACTCGCATCCTGCTGCGCCTGCTGCAGGACCTGGACGCGCGCTGGCCACACGAGACGCTGTCCCGCGAGGAGGTAAGCGCTAAGCGGCCCGCGCGCGCCCGCATAGCTCGCCAGATACCGGAGGCCCATTTTCACTATCATATTCACACGTTGTCTAATTCGGCTCTGCTATTCCGATCAAATATCGGTTTTCCGAGCGTCAGTTGTTATACACCATGGTCGACCAAGTCGTGCAAAATTTCACTTTTGCACAATGTGCTGCTTCCAAGCGCTCCGAGGTTCGGTCTGTCTCGTCACTGTTTGGTACGTCTCGCCTTTGCTCGGTCCCTCTCGGTATAGCACCACATTTCATACAGCAGAGCGATGCGACACTTCCTTCCAGCATTTGATGAGGCTTCTTTTGATCGACACGGCTTTCTTCAGCTCGCCAGGGTCTTGGTGTAAGCACTGTTTATCCTTCGCTATTTGTTCGTGGTATAAAGGAAGTTGGTCCAGTGGTTATTCGCACAAAAACAGGCAGTCTAGTGATCTATCGTCACAAGATGTGGATGGGAACGAGAACAGAAGGTTGAAATTCTCCATATCCATTATGCAGTCGCAGTAATATATGAGTAGCAGAAATTTCCTATGGAACATTACACACCACTCAGATAGAATTTAAAGATTTAGTTGACGGGCTGGCCGGGGTGGTCGAGCGGTTCTAGGCACTACAGTCCGGAACCGCGGGACCGCTACGGTCGCAGGTTCGAATCCTGCCTCAGGCATGGATGTGTGTGATGTCCTTAGGTTAGTTAGGTTTAAGTAGTTCTAAGTTCTAGGGGACTGATGGCCTCAGAAGTTAAGTCCCATAGTGCTCACAGCCATTTGAACCATTTTTTTAGTTGACGAGGAAAGAACCAGAAATTACAAAGATTATCAGACGAGATTCTGTGTTCTGTACATCAAAAAGCACTTTGTTTTAAATTAGCAGACGTAGCTGACGTGATGACATTGATGGTTCAAGTAGCAAATATTCGGAAGTAGAATACATTACTATGCCGTCAGGTATAACTGTTTCAGTGAAACTGTACGAAGAGTATGGAGACTAATCCATTTCGCAGAAAAAGTTCCAGGACAGGCTTTTTTTTTATTTCTGAGCTTGCAATACCAAAAGGGAACAAATGTTGCTTTCATGTTAATGTGTGTGTCCTCTAAATGACCTTGCACGTGTTTCCGTGAAACTCACTATGTGGCAAGGCTGTGCTTAGCAACACCCTGTCTGGATTCTTGGCGCATTAGTTTTGGTGACACAATCGATGCTGATTCTGAGCAAAGAGTGAAAAATAAGATATGCGTTAAGCTGGGAAAACCCTAGTGAAATGTGGGCGATGATTAAGCAACTGCAGCGAGGCCCTTTCAAGAATGCAACTGAAAGAAAACTCCATCAAGATATCACATACATACGACAGCCTGTGACAAATGAGCTTACAAGCATAGAAGTTGAAAATTTCCCTGCTTTCTTTCAAGACCTCCAGAAACGTTGGTAACTGAAGTACAATTTTCTATATTTTTTTTAATCTGTCCTGTAACATTTCTGACAAAGGGAGTATATTCAGGATGAGTCATGCACGACGTAATACCCCTTTTATTTCGTGAATGATTTTAGATACCGAAGCTAGGTTTTGGGCCAATGATAGCACGCTAAGGGACACGTAATTTGGTGTGTAATACAGAATCTTCACTTTTGTATCGATCGTGATTATGAGGCAAGTATAATTTTTTAAAGAGAATGATATACTTTCTTAACGGCATCCGAAAGCGCATGAGAAGACGACTGCAGTGATACAATGCTTGTTAATTTTGTAGTAGAAATTCCTTGCAAAAGAATGAGAGAAATATTCTAAAACTGAGTCATCCGGAATCAGATATTACATTGTAAACATGGTCATGCCAGTCTACATCGTTGTATTAAGCTTTTCGACTGTTTACTTCTCTGTGCCCCAGAACTAACAAAACTGTGTTGTCTGTCAGCAGATCATTTATGATTCATAATTTCTTGCATGCTGACATGTACACCAATGTGCAAAAGTTAGACACGCTATTATGAGACGAATGTCAAGAAAATTCTGTGAAAATAGTAATGAAAAACTGCTCGAAAAACTGTAGTTGTTCCAACAAAAACCTGGAAAAGTACGTACAATTGAAACAGCTTTCCTTAGTCCCATCTGATACGCCAGAAACTAGCATATGCCATAGTCTCACAAAAAAAATCGTAGGTGTTTCTAGGTCGTATACAAAATGAGGTTTTATTTTAGTAGCGAAGGCGTGCCTTGCTGCATCGGCATATAACGGCTGAGTCTGGTCTGAGAGCTTGGTGTTATTTCACAGCAATGGCCTACTCTCGCCTCATTGCTTCCCAGTTTTAGTGCATTTCTCGGATTCTCTTGCGAAAGGCTTCAGTGTCAGTAATAAAAGCGCTATATCATCGTAACTGCCTTTCCAAGACCTACTGAATATAGTTATGAAAAGTATACATTTCCATTAAAAAAAATCATACTTGTATCAACATCTTGGTTGATGCCTGATATCAGGGCATTATCCATACAAAACAGTGCCCCTCAGGGTACTATCAATTGCACGAAACCTCGTTTCGATATCTGTAACCGTTCAGGAAATTAAAGGGGTGTCAGGTCTTTTTTAACTGGACTATATTATTTCAAAGTACGTTGGTTAAGTCAAGGGGCATGCCTGAAACGATTTTTCAAATTGAAACCCGCTATTGTTAAATTTATGAAAGAAAAATGAAAGGAGGAAAGAAAATTGGAACACCCAGGATGGGCTGAAGACTTTGCATTTTACGTGGATTTGACTGCACACTGCCCACAGTAAGATGTTGCAAGGTGAGAAATAATCTATTTTGGATATGACGGGGATATGTTTAAAAAAATAGCATTGTGCGGGTGATAAATTATGAAAAAAAAAACACCGTCCATTTCCCTAAACTCACTGGTGTTAAAGAAAACATGAATTTGAACAAACTTCTGTCTCGTTAAAAGAATTACAGAAATAGTTTTCCAAACATTTGAGCGCACTGCCAGTTCTAAATTTCCTTGTGATCTCTTTTAGAGACCGTTTTGCATTTCATTTTAAAGCGCCCCTGGGCAACTGCAGATGGAGCTTATCGATCTGCAACGTATTTCCCGTTTATAAGCCAAATCCATCTGTGTTGAAACTGTCCCGAAGCTCGACATTCCACGTCCACATAATGAGATTGCAAACGTGATAACAATGTTTTGATCAACATAAATGCATGAAAGACTGCTTTCGATTATGAAACTAAATAAGTCACGATTACGTGGCAGCCTGTGATGTAATGTAGAGCTGAATATAACACCAAATATGCAACGAACATTTTATGAAGGTTTGAAACTCGCAATTCAATGGTGTGTTCCTGTAAAAACCGTGTGCCAGTGCTGAAGAGTATCAAACATTAGTATCATCAGTGGACTTGAGTATCGACAAAGCATTCTACCACAGACGTGGTATGGAAAAGAATAAGGGCATTGGAGACTTACGTTGAATCCATTCAATTGCCTCAGAATGCTGACAGCGTGAGCTTGGTTCAACCACTGAAACATGTGGATTATGAGAGGAACAAATGCCTGGGCCATAAATGATGAACCTCCTCACCACAGTATCAATGGTTCCACTATGCACAAGCCTCAGCACACCATGTTCCAGCAAAGGGATGAACACTTTTATTGACTTTGGTAAACAAGTGAAACTGTAGCACATTCATGGACAGTTCAACTTAACAGCAGCATTAACAAACTCAAGTGCGCCTGCACCATATTTCATGTGAGGTGAGCACTCTGGACGATGCCGCAATAGCAGCAGTTAAATTCCAATAATCAAACTACAGACTCTGAATTCAAATGTGCCTGTTGATGCAACCTTTATTTATTCATTTATTATTTTGTAAATAGCGGTAGTAATAATGTGTAAAGTGTACATTAAACAAAATTAGATACAAACATTATGTAATGGCATGTTCTGAGAGTACATAAGGTAAACTTGGGCACAAATGAAGGTCTCAGTACAATGGCAGGCCAAGAGTTTAAAGCACAGAAAAGTTAAATGGTGTTAATGCACCACCACTGCATACTGACATCCAGCGACCAGTGATATGGATCACTCCAGTATACAATAAATGGGGAGGGGTAAGGGGTAAGGGGTGGCAAGGGAGGGGGGGGGGGTTGCAATTGTGTAGGTTCTTTAAATGACCTACACATATCAATAAAAAGTCGCACCATCCCCACGTGGCAGAGATATCATAGGGAGGTATGATTACATCTACGTTGACAGAAAATTTAAAAACAAAACTATCGATTTTTATGTACCTCTTTATGTATATATGTCTGCTTGTGTCTGTATATGTGCGGATGGATATGTGTGTGTGCGAGTGTATACCTGTCTCTTTCTCCCCCTAAGGTAAGTCTTTCCGCTCCCGGGATTGGAATGACTCCTTACCCTCTCCCTTAAAACCGACATCCTTTTGTCTTTCCCTCTCCTTCCCTCTTTCCTGATGAAGCAACTGTGGGTTGCAAAAGCTTGAATTTTGTGTGTGTGTTTGTTAGTGTGTCTATCAACATACCAACACTTTCGTTTGGTAAGTTACATCATCTTTGTTTATATATATACGAGGGCCGTTCAGAAAGTAACCTCCGGTTGATTTAAAAAAATACACCAAGTTAAATAAAAATATTTTAATATATACATCTTACAACTACATCTTTGCACTATTTTTCTACATAGTCTCCATAGCGATTGAGGCACTTATCGTATCTCTTCACAAGCTTTGAAATTCCTTCTGCATAAAAATCACCCGCTTGTGCCTGGAGCCTGCCTGTCACCGCATCTTTGAGCTCTTCGTCGTCATCAAACCGCTGTAACCCGAGCCATTTCTTCAAATGCATGAAGAGGTGATAATCACTTGGCGCCAGGTCTGGGCTGTAAGGTGGATGGTTGATAACGTCCCACTTGAAGGACTCAAGAAGGGCCGTTGTTCTGCGAGCAGAGTGAGGACGGGCGTTATCGTGCAAAAAAACGATACCGGAAGTCAGCATACCACGGCGTTTGTTCTGTATAGCCCGTCGTAACTTTTTTATTGTTTCACAGTACACGTCTTGATTAATGGTCGTACCACGTTCCATGAATTCAACCAACAACACCCCTTTGGCATCCCAAAACACCGTTGCCATCAGTTTTCTGGCAGAAAAAATCTTGCGAGGCTTTTCTTGGTTTGGTAGGTGAATTTGAATGTGCCCACATCTTTGATTGTTCTTTTGTCTCAGGGTTCACGTACTTAATCCAGGTTTCGTCACCGGTCACGATTCTGTTTAACAATGGTTCTCCTTCGTCCTCATAACGTGACAGAAAGTCTAATGCAGAGGCCATTCTTTGAGTTTTGTGGTGGTCGGTAAGAATTTTGGGCACCCATCGTGCACAGAACTTACGGTAACCCAATCTTGCTGTCACTATCTCGTACAAGAGAGTCTTAGAAATCTGTGGAAAACCAGTAGACAACTCCGACATTGAGAAACGTCGATTTTCACGAACTTTTGCATCAACTGTCTGAACGAGTTCGTCAGTCACCAATGATGGTCAACCACTCCTCCCTTCATCATGAACGTTTTCTCGTCCACTTTTAAATAAACGTACCCATTCACGGACAACTCCTTCACTCATAACTCTTGGTCCGTACATGGCACAAAGCTCACGATGAATAGCTGCTGCAGAATATCCTTTGGCTGTAAAAAACCTTATGACAGCACGCACTTCACATTTGGCGGGGTTTTCTATTGCAGCACACATTTCAAACTGCCACAAAAACTAAACTAGCCCAGGTACGGCGTTCACTCGACCACGGCTTGATGCCGACTGACCTGTTGAGTGCGTGAACGCACAGATGGCGTCGCTACTCCCCCCACAACCCACACTGTGACCAATCGGAGGTTACTTTCTGAACCGCCCTCGTATATATATCTCGGTGTCTTGTTGGTCTTTTGAGCTGGTGCAATAAAGACGTATGTAATTGCACTCTACCAGTATTCTTTTAATTAAAAGTTACAATATGCAGAAGACACAAGTTTTCATTCTCGTACCTAGCTACACCTTATTTTCTACTTCCCAATGTGACAAGGGCTTGCATTTTTAAATGGACCTTTTTGGAGATGAAGTCAACCTGAAGAGAGAATAGCCGCCGCAGCCATGTTGTTGTACATCGTTGGGGAGAAAAGGTAAATACCACGACGCGCACCCAAACTAACAGGAATTAACATTTATTCAATGCCACAATGTTCTTAACGTGTACGCATCTACACCTGTGCGCATTTATGGACAAGTTTTGCTGCGGCTAAATGATAATTACTTCAGATCTGGACAATTCACATCATCTCTCCCCCCAACCACTATAATTTTAAAGAATTGTGATAAGTAATTCTTTTTTACACACAGTGATTTACATTCAACTACAGTAAAACACACACACACACACACACACACACACACACACACACAAAATATAAACTTACATTTTTTTTAAAATTCTATGTAGTAGAAGCAGTTGTCAATCAAGTATAGCAATTTTGGTTTCTGCTTGAAGTTAATCTGGTTGTTACTACATTTTTTACTAATAATATTGTTCAGTTTTTACTAAAATGATAAACACTGTAACCAATTTTGATGATTGTATCGTTAGACGATCATTTTTTTGAGAAAAATTGTACTTAAAAAGTCTTCACAAAGCCGCATCAGCTGTTTTCACCTTCTGCCGTCACAGAGGTTATAGCTGTGGAGCAACATACACAACATAGTCAGCTCATGTCTCGTGTAGACGACTAATGGAAAGAAATTACTAGCCGAAAAAATATGTACTCGCATCTCAAAGAAGAGTGAAGAAAAAAGTATAAGTGACAAACAAACGGAGATTAAGAAGTGCTTTAGACAAGTTACAAGCTGTGCCATCTGCCAAACAGTGTGGTTTAAACCGATTAGGTGAGAAACAAACAATCAAGTCATCAGCCAAACGAAAATTACGAAATGGTTTAAACTGAAGAGGTCAGATGTGGATGAAGCAAAACTTATACAAGCTCCAGAAGTTAACTAACCTACTGATTGCCACCAGAAAACAGAAGCCATACACAAGAAAGGTACTGAAAATTTTTAGGGTAAGTGCTGTATTAGAAATGCCATTGGATAAAGAATCAGAAACCATTTCCACTAAAGTTACTAAATACCCAGGGTTTGCTATCGTACACCATAATGTTCAGTCACTCACAAATAAAATTTCCATGTTGGAAGCACTACTCCACTATGCACTAAATGTAGATACAATTTGCATTACTGAACACTGGCTATGAAATGCCGAAGTAAAATTAACCTCAATCTCAGGATATAGATTAGCAAGTCATTTTAGCCGAGAGTTTTCCAAACATGGTGGCTCTGCTATCTTTGTGAAAAAAACAAATAAAGTTCTGTGATGTCAGTAAAAGTTATATTGACCCGATTGATCATTATTACTGATTATTCAAAAGCCTACAAAAGAATCTATGGTAGAGTAGTCAAAGAGGCAAAAATTATGTGGAATGACAATTTGATAAGAAACTCATCTAACAAAATGAGATCCACGTGGAGAGTTATAAAGAAAGAAACTTGTAGTTCAGCTCCAAAGAAAAAGAATGTATCATTAACACTAGAAGACTCAAAAGTCACAGACCCAAATTTGATAGTGGAAAAATTCAGTGAATACTTCACTTCACTGGCTGAAGACCTCATTCAAGTACACTGTCAAGGACCAGTCCCAAGTTTCTCCAGCAAGTCAGTGATCTTGACTGCTTCTATGTATGTTTATGAAACAAACCCCAATGAAATTATAAGTAAAATTAAATCATTAAGCAATAAAATGTCAAGTGGTCTTGATGAAGTACCTGATTTCATATTAAAAACATGTGCTCACCACATAGAAAACCCCTTGGCAAAAATTTTCAACCTCTCTTTAAAAACTGGTGTATTTCCAGATGTTTTTAAAATAGCAAAAGTTACACCAATGCTAAAAAAAAGGGTCTTCGGAAAAAAATATCAAACTACCGACCCGTGTCACTGTTAAGTTTCTACTTAAAAATTCTAGAAAAACTCTTCTATGACAGGCTTCTAAGTTTCATAAATAAATATGCACCACTTACAGTACAACAACACGGTTTTAGAAAGTCTAAATCTACACAGACACCAATTTTCGAATTCTTAGACTGCATTTTAAAATCCCTTGATCAACATAAATTAGCTGCAGGTATTTTTCTAGATCTATCAAAAGCCTTTGATATCCTGGACCATAACATTCTGCTCGAAAAATTAGAAAGACGAGGAGTAAGAGGTGTAGCACATAGCTGGTTGTTTTCATACCTAAAAAACTGCAGGCAGAAAGTATCACTTCAGTATGAATTCAACAAAATTAATAAAATAAGAAACAACTCCTTACTTTCTAGCGAATTAACAATAAAACTTGGTGTACTGCAGGGCTCAATCTTAGGTCCATTACTCTTCTTGATTTATGTGGATGGCTTAGTTGAATATACGAGTCCCACAAAAACCATCCTCTTTGCCGATGACACCAGCATATTGCTCACTGGATCCAATCCAGAAACTTTGCAGTCCACAGCAAAAAGTTCTATGGAAAGACTTTCTGAGTGGTTCACAAAAAAACAAACTCATTATAAATACAGAAAAAACTGTGTGTGTCGATTTTCATTTAATTCCTCCAACTAATCAAATGTCTATTCAAGCACAATTAAAAAATGATACCCTAGAAAATGTAAGTGTCACAAAATTTTTGGGTCTATTGGTTCAGCAGGACTTAAAGTGGGGCACACATATAAATAACTTGTCTAGAAAACTATAATCTGTGTGCTATGGCCTAAGAATTTTAAAGGCTACAACAAGCAAAACAACAGTACTGCAGGCATACTATGCACAGTTCCACTCACTAGTCCAATATGGGATCGTTTTCTGGGGATAGTATAAAGGTTTTTAGAATGCAACAAGGGCTCTAAGAATAATTTGTGGCCTTAAAAAGATGGACTCCTGTAAATCCCATTTTACTGAGCTTAGTGTTCTAAATGTTCCAAGTTTATTCATTTATGAAACTGTCTTGTTCACTAGGGACTACCTCCTGAAAACAAGCAAACTGCTACAGAACAAAAATGTACACAACTATGGTACCAGAGGGAAATCAAATATACATCAAAAATATCACAGAACAACCACCTATTAGAGGAGCATAATTAACATTGGTGTAATACTACATAATAAGATAACAGAGGAAATAAAAAATGCTACTCATCCAATATTTAAAGCTAAACTAAAGGCATTTCTAATAAAGCACTGTTTCTATTCTGCCAGAGAATTTCTGAATACGTAACAAAATTAATTGTAATAGGTACCTATTTTTAATTTGCCTACTATTTTGCTTATACTATGTATTATTGTAACTTATATTTGACCTGTTCAATATCAATTGTACAATTTGTGCTGTATGACAAAACTGGACCAATAAAAAATCAAATCAAATCAAATCAGATTTTAAAATTTGTTGTTCCACTCACATATTTGAACACATCATCAGTTTTACTTGCTATCTGAGGCAATGTAGGAAGGGTCTCACCCAGATGTAGATGAATGTAGGTTGAAGCAGAATATTAGCTTAAAGGAAAAAACAGGTTGGGATTAAATTAGAATAGGAAAAGAAGAATTCTGCTTCTAGGTAGCAGTCATGGGAGGGGTGTAGGCCAGCGGCTTCAGGACGAATTAGGCGCAGGGTAATAGGTCACAAGTTTTGTGAAACCATGTGCTAGCCTTAGCCAGGTGACAGCAAACTTAGGTCAGTTATGCAGGAACTCTGAGAAGGAACATCAGGTTATTATAATTGGAGGAGCAGGAGACAGCCTGGCTATGAATCCAAGATAAATCATTAGGAGTGACCTGGATAAAACAGGAGCAGAAAATGGGCACACAAATGTGGGGTTTGTGGAGCTCTTTCTATGCCATGATCGGCTCTGGATAAACACTGCTATAAGGCACGACTGGACAGGATGCCCCAGACACCGGCAAAATCTCATGTAAGTGTTGTTCCAGTTGATGCTATTGGTAAGTGGGAATACACCTGCACCTAAATATGAAGGGGAAAGACAAGGTCGCTTCTCTATTAGTAGATACTGTAAGGAGGGCCACAGTTACACATGGGACGATCGCTGTGGTTAATGGGACCAGGCAAACAGGTTCTTTAGATTAAAGCCAAAGTCCAGACAGACAACAATCAAGAAAAATAGTACAAATGAAGCCATATGTACAGCAAATAGAGATAAAGCTATGGGTACTATCAACTTACTTCACCAAAATATCAGGGAAACAAAAAATAAAGTAGATGAGCTATTAGTGTGTTTAGATGATCTCAAAAATAAGAATGTGATTGATATACTTTGTCTGTCTGAACACCATGTAACTGTGGGGATGGAAAGTGTCAGTACAAATGGGTATAATTCAGCATCTTACACTTGCAGATCTAGCATGGATAAAGGAGGAATTGCCATTTACACAAAACAAGGGTACAAATACAGAACTGTAGAAGTAAGCAAATTTTGTGTTGATCAGCACTCTGAAGTTTGTGCATGTGAACTACAGCTAGCTAGTGTATGTTGATATTAGCAACAGTGCACAGGTCCCCATTAGGAGAATGGGAGCTATTCATAAAAAACGTTTGACTTCCTATTATGCTGTCCGTCAGACAGAAAGAAGAAGTTATTAATCTGTGGTGATTTCAATATAAACTTTCTAAGCAACTCTGATAGGAAAAGTGAACAAGAAGTGTTATTAATGACATGTAACTCAGAATCAATGATCAATTTCCCTACACATATAGCTCAAGACAGTAGCACTCTAATAGATAATGTATTTGTAAAGCAAGAGGATGCAGAACTAACACATGCTTTCCCTGTGACAAATGGATTATCAGACCATGATGCACAATTGATTAACTTACAAAACCTAGCAGGGTGTACAGTTCAGAAACCATTAAGTAACAGTGTAAGGTTGCTCAGTCCAGTACCTATAGAGCACTTCAAAGAAAGTTTAAGAAATGTTAATTGGGGAGATGTACCTATATAATGAGCCAAATGCTAATGATAAATGCAACATATATCTTGATAGGTTTATATCCCCTTCTGAACATTGTTGCCCAAAAAAATTACTAAATGTAACACCATTTTTCAAAGAAACCTTGGATTGCTAAAAGTATTAAAATGTCTCCAGAAAGAAAAAGAAAACTGTATGAGATAGCAAGAATTAGTATAGACCCAGGAGTAATTTTACACTATAAAGTTATTGTAACATAGTGAAAGAAGTTGTCAGAAAATAAAGAGATACATATGTTAGAGATGAAATTAACAACTCGGGCAATAAAATCAAATCAATATGGAATGTTGTTAGAAGGGAGACAGGAAAAGTAACCACGGGGGTATGTAGTATTACTATTAAGGGGAATGAGACTATTTTAACCAACAGTACACAAGCAGTTAATGTATTTAACAACTACACAAGCCGCTAATGTATTTAACAACCATTTCTTAAGTGTAGGTAAAAAACTTGGTGAGAACAGCTCAAGAAAAAAAAAACAAGCAGCACGTGGAAGAGTCAGTTTGGAGAAATCTTAAATTAATTTTCACCTAACAACCTCTTATGAAATAAGGAAAATCATTAAATCTTTGAAAAATAAATGTTCAGTTGGAGTAGATGACATCTCTAACAAGATATTAAAACAATGTGGAGAATTTACAACTGATGTTCTGAGTCACATATGTAATGCATCACTAACTCAAGGTATTTTCCCAGACAGTTTAAAATATGTCATTGTCATAGCCTCTCTAGGAAAAATGGGACACCACATATGTCAATAATTACCGGTCAGTATCCTTGCTTACAGCATTTTCAAAAATCACCAAGAATGTAATGTACTCAAGAATGGTTAGCCATCTCAACAGTAATGGGATACTTAGTAAATCACAGTTCGGATTTCAAAAATGCTGTTCTACTCAGACAGCTATATACAATTTCACTGTCCATGTAATAGAGTCTTTAAATAGTAAAATATCGCCAATAGGAATTTTCTGTGACTTATCCTAAGCATCTGATTGTGTGAACCATGACATTATATTACAGAACTTGCAACTCTACAGTATAAATGGAACAGCATATGAATGGTTTAAGCCATATCTACAAAAGAGGAAACAAAAAAGTTTCTTTCTATGGTTTAGATGATTTAAGGAAGTTTGCCACTTCATGTAACTGGAGTGAAATTACATTAGGTGTTCCACAGGGTTTGATCCCGGGTCTCCTTCTGTTCTTGATATAAATGAATGATCTTCCTACCTTCTCTGAAACAAGAAGCTAACCTGACACTATTTGCTGATTATGCAAGCATCATTATTTATCCAGTAAAAGAAACTCCAATAGAAAATGATACAACTAATGAATTTGCAAAAGTTGTTCATTGCTTTTCTGCAAATGGGCTTGCTCTGAACTTAAAAAAAAAAAAACACAGTACATCCAATTTTCTGCCACAAGGAGTACAGTTCCTTCAATAAAAATAACACATCAACAGAAGTCAGTAGACAGGGTAGAGCATACTAAGTTTGTAGGTGGACATATAGATGAGATTCTTAATTGGAAAAATTCATATTTTGGATCTCCTAAAGCGACTAGGTTCAGGAACTTTGCAATCAGAATAATTGCCAATTCTGAGAATATAGAAATTAGTAAGCTAACATACTTAGCACAATTTCACTCTCTGATGTCATACGGAATTATATTTTGGGGTAACTCAACACTTGGGCAAATGTATTCACTGTTCAGAAGAAAGAGGTTAGAATAATTTGTGGGACTCATAGTCGCACATCTAGGCATCTGTTTAAAAGGTTAGGAATTCTTACAACAGCCTCATAGTACATTTACTCACTAATGAAATTTGTTCTCAATGACATGGACCATTTTAAAAACAACAGTGACATTCATGATTATGATACTAGAAGGAAGAAAGACTTACACTCTCCTCTTCTTTACCTATATTTGGCACAGGAAGGGGTAAAATATGCTGCTGTAAAACTTTTTGATAAATTACCAGATGAAATAAAATGTTTGACAGACCATACATGAATTCTTGAATAGGAATAAATAAATTTATAGGTATAATATATGAGTTTTGTGCCATTTAATAATATGGGGTACATGATAAAAATTTTAAGCATAAAAAAATTGATTCATGTATGCATTTATTATGCACTTGACACATTCCACATCATAATGGTTACTGTGAGAATGATCAATGGAACACATAACCAAAACAAATGAAACTGATTGTTGCCCACAGCAACAAGGTCTTGCAATGCAGACTTTGTCTGCCCACTCTCTACTGCCTTTCTTATGTAAATCTTGTCCCCTCCACACTTCTCTACTGCTCCACTTCACTGTGTGATAACACCTTCCTACATGGGCTATAGTTTCTGCAAAAATACTTAACAGCTATTTAAGAAGCATAAAAAAATCGAAAAATTGTGTAATTTAAGACAGAAATATAGTGAATACACATCTTTTATGAGTTTTTATTGTTTTTAAAAATTTGAGTGAAGGTACTCTATTTTGCAGAAACATACAGACAGAATAAAAACATTCTTGTATTCAGATTTGGGTCTGTTCGCTACTTAATAAATTCATGAATTTCATTTACAGTTCGGCACTGGAATAGACATTCCGGACATTTCTTTTGAAATCTGCCTTTAATGTTAAGGACTTTTGAATCACAGAAATTATTCAATACTCGAGATGAGAGTGAACTCAAGCACAGTTTTATAAAAAATGTCAATAATCCACTCACTCTGCTACGGTCTGCTATAGGAGGAGATCAGTACAAGGAATCAGCTTCAGTTATATATTTGGCAGGATCTAATATAGATTAAGGCATGCATGGCAGTTAAAGTTGAAAAAGTCAATTTGTTTTCACATTGAAACAATAAGAGGAATTTATAACCCACTGCCTGCCATATTGCCATATAACAACAAGGGAAATTTCTGGATGAACTAAAACATAAAATAAGGACTGTAGAGGACTGATGTATCACACATGTAAACACGCAACAGAAAACATTATTCACACTAGTTTTTGAGCTCTTTACCTTCCTCCAGCAAAAATGCACATATTCACACACACAACCACACAAACTCCCTAGCACACTCTCCCACAACTATAGAAAGGTTGACTAATGATTATTGATTATTGAGAGCAGTTGCCTGCACAGCTGCAGGTGCTGAGGATGTAGAGAAGGACACACAAGGCAAGGAGGGATAGTGGGATTAATGTGGGGAAGATCTTTCGACAGATGACTCAGTGGCTGCACACCAAGACAAAAGTAGTGCAGAAGATAGAGGGGAAAGGAAAGGGGGACAGGGGTGAGAGAGAGGGGTGAAGTGGGAAGATGGGGAGGGGTGAGAGAGGGGAGGATATAGGAGGGGGAGGGAGTGAGAGAAGAGGGATAGGGGCAAGAGAGGGAGGGGGTGGGAGGGGAAGGGGGGGAGAGAGGAGTGGGGAGGGGAAGGGGAGTGAGGAGGGAAGTGGAGAGGGTGCGGGTAAGAGGAGGGGAGGGGAGGTGGCAGATGGGGGGAGGTAGACTGGGAGGAGAGGGGGAGGGAGAGGGGGAGGGGGAGGGAGAGGGGGAGGGAGAGGAGGAGGGGGAGGGAGAGGTGGGAGTGAGAGAAGGGGAGGGGAAGAGAGGGGGAGGGGAGAGAAGAGGGGGGAGAGGGGAGGGGAGAGAAAAAGGGGAGGGAGGGAGGGGAGAGAGAAAAAGAGAGGGGGGAGGGAGGGGGAGAGAGAGAGCCCACTTGACACGACACGAGGCAGGAGGAGGGGGGGAGGGAGCAGCAGGACATAATCTGGACAGGAAACGAATGCTGTAGACAGATGAGAGAAGGGAAAAGGTCAGGTGAGGCAGTGGTAGACAGTTAAATGGAGGTTTAGGCCAAGGGGATTGTACAAGTGCAGGATATGGTGGAGAGACAATTCCCACCTGTGTAGTTATAAGAAACTAGTGCTGCCAGGGAGTATCCAAATGGCTCCCTTAGTGAAATAGTTGTGGGAGTCACCTGTGTTGTGGTGCACAAAATGTTCGGCAACTGGTTGGTCATATTTGCAGTTTGCCATAGTTTGGAGGTAACTATTCATGCGAGTAGATGGTTGATTACTTGTCATGCCCACATAGAACACTGGGTAGTAACTGCAGCATAGCTGACACAAAACATGGTTGCTTTTAAATGTGGCCCTGCCTTTTATTGGCTAAGAAATGCCAGTGAGTGGACTGTGATAGGAGATGGTTAGGTGTGTGGGACATATTTTGCACTGGAGTTAACCACAAGGGAATGACCCATGGGGTGCATTCGGAGTAGGTTTGGAATAGGGACGGATAAGTATACTCTGTAAACTGCGTGGGCAGTAGAACACTGCACGATGTGAACAGGATACTGTCTGTCAATAAGGTTTTATCAAGCTAGTCCACAGACAGATCTGCTGTGTCATCTCCTGAAACACCAGTAAACCTGTTAACCAGCCACCGACCAGCACTCCTCTGATCTGCTAGTATCACCTTGGCCTTGAAAAGATCAACAAAAAGCTCAACCACACCCTTCACCAGGTTTTCAACTACCTCTCATTACACCCTGAGATGAGGGACATTGTACCTTAAATCGTACCCACATCAACCAAAGTAGTGGTTTGCCAAGCACCAGACCAACAGAATATCCTTGCCATACAGCTCCCAATCCTGCACCCCATGGGTCATTTCCTTCTGGTCAACACAGGAGCAAGACACTTCCATACACCAACCCACCATCCACCACCTCGTACTGCAGTCAAGTCATATGCATTGTAATGTTCTGATATAGGCTAGATGAAGTGTATGAGAACTTTAGGGGAGTTTCAGGTGAGACATAGTTTTCGAGCAGTCAGGAGCAAATGCCGAAAGACAAACATCCAGTGATAGCAGGTAGCTCCTTGGGTCAGCACCAAACACTGTCACAGGGAGCACCTACAAGTGGTGTGGATTTTGCGACTCTTGGAGGATACTTGTAGGAGATTCAAACAATCGAAAAGTCAGGATGGAATGAAGACAATATTATGAAAAGGATAATTGCTACTCACCATATAGCAATGATGCTGGGTCAAAGATGTGGACAACAAAACAACTTTGCGACAGTCTTTTTGTTGTGCCTATCTGACTCGGCATCTCCACTATATGGTGAGTAGCAACTATCCTTTCACAATATTATAGGAGACTCAAGGAATTCTAGAGTTTCATAACAATCAATTACTTTATTCCAGCTTAACTACTACACTGAAGACCATTTATAAACATAGATGAGAGATAACAGAAGAAGAATCACCCAGTGCTTCATTAAGTACAAACATTTGAGAGCAACATTAAAAGTGAGAAAACAGACTTAAATTGGACATTACCCAAGGTTGGTGTTGAGCAACACGTAATCCCAACACTCTGACTGACAAATACTTGGAATACGAAAACCTGAGGCTTTAGAAAGTATTCTGACAGCACAATGTTTCTGCAGCCACCCCACTAACACTACTGGAATGTTACAGTCATTTGCCAGTCTAACATGGGGCTTTTCTCCTTCATGGTGCCTCCAACCAACTCCATTTTGCATCCTTCCCCTTCTTCTTCTCTGCTGGATGACTGCTTCTAGCATTCAGACTAACAAGCTGTACATTTGGTAGCAACAGCATCCAGCTGAAAGCTAAACATCACTGCCCTTCTTAGTACGGTAAGGAACAACAGTGTTTTACATCGCCATGCTTCACCCTGCAGACGCAGGCTTCTATCTCATGAGCAGAGGCCTCTACTTCAGCAGTTTTCTTCATTTTCCCTCTCAATCTAACTTCTGTGAAACTACTGATGCGGCTATTCTTAGGTGTAATGGTCATTCTTGCTGCATGTGCTAAGAAATGCCTGTTTATGATTATCGCCTACTTACAACAACATGTAGATGGTTGTGGAGATACTAATTAGTTCTCTTTATCATGACTTATACCCTGGGACAGCTGTCCAAGCATTTGCAGTTCGTAAGTTTCCTCCATTACTATTTCCCTAGAGTAACCTAAAAGCTACGATTTACGCCTGTACCTACAGTGTGTCTCTGGTTTCTTGCCTCGGAGCACTCTTGCTGACTCTCAACAGTCTCAAGCTTAACAGTGAATGATTCAATAAGTTGTTAATATATGACAGCATTTCCTTTCCAATGGCCAATGGCCTTGCCACACTGATAATACTGGTTCCCATCAGATGACTGAAGTTAAGTGCTGTCAGGCTTGGCTAGCACTTGGGATGTTGGTAAGCGGGATGCACTCAGCCGTTGAGACAACCACGTAAGGAGCTACTTCATTGAGAAGTAGTAGTTACGGTCACAAAAACTAACAATGGCCAGAACAGCAGTGGGCTGACCACATGCCCCTCCACAACCACATCCCGTGACGCCTATAACCTGCTGTGGCAATCACTTGATACCATTTGGGCCCCCCAGGGCCCATCCAGACAGAGAATTTCCTACCCAATAAAAGGCAAGGTCATGTGTAAAATCCGAAAACTTTACATCAGCTATGCTGCAATTACTCTGCAGCATGCTATGTGGGCATGACAAGTAACCAATTGTCTACTTGCATGAGTGGCCATCGTCAAACTGTGGCAGTCTGCAAACTTGATCATCCAGTTCCCGAACATGCTGTGTACCACAGCACAAATGACTTCAACAGCTGCTTCAGTAACTGCGAAAATGGATTCCCCTACCAGAATAGTTTCTCTGAACTACATAGGCGGGACTTCCCTCTCCAACACATCCTGCACTCACGCAATTCCTCTGATCTAAACCTCCGTTAATCAGTTCCTCATTACCTTTTCCCTTCTCTCTTCTGTCCTCACCACTCCTTTTCACTCCAGATCATGTACTGTCTTCTCCCAGCACTCTCCCCCCACCCCCAGAGGTGGCATGCATTCTCTCTCTCTCTCCCCCCCCCCCCCTCCCTTCTACCCTTTTCCATCCTTCCTCCTTCCTTCCTGTCTCCCTCTTCATCTCTACCTTCCTCTCCCTTCCTCCCATCCCTTTCAACCCCACTTCCTTTCTCTATCTCTTACAAACTCTACCCTCTGAATTTCTTTTGTCTTGTTGTGCAGACACTGAGTCATCTGTCGAAAGACCTCCTTCACACTATCCTACTAACCCCTCAGTTCTAGTGCATTCTTCTCTCCTCCCTCCCCACCACCATCTGCGCAGGCAAGTGCTCTCAATAAGTGATAATCAACAGCCAGTCTCACTGCAGGAATGTGGTTGGGTGTCTGTCTGCCTAAATATGTGTACTTTTTCTAGAGAAAGCGTAAGAGCTCAAAAGCTAATATGAATACTGTTTTCTACTGCATGTTTCTATATGCCACACCTCACTCCACTGGTTTCTCTTATATTATACTGTTGTTTAGATCTAGCAAGTACACATTAAAAAGGGTTTGAGCCTATTCCTCGAGCCACTATGACATTTAAAGTTACATGCAGCAGTTTAAATAATAAAATGTGTATTAAATAAAACACTCATACTCAAATGTTTACAAGGAAGTAATCAGTTTATTTTAACTTCGAGTCTCTACATTACATAGCTTACCCCACCATCTATTATGTATAATCCTTTGTCTTTCTTCACAATATTGCAGTGAGACCTTGACACATACATTGATAGGCAATTGATTTCATTATATTGTGCCCTTCCAACTCTGTACTGTAAACAGAATTTCAAACTGTTATCATATCTGTGTTACATGATATGGAGTATGTGAACTTACACTACATCTTACTTGTTGAACATGTTATACTTGTTGGATAATAGATGAGAAGCAAATATGCCTAAAATGATTGGAGTTATAAATAAAGATGTTTTTGGTTAAAATGAAAGCATGTACTGGAGATGTTATGGTAATAAAACAGTGAGACCACAAGACCTAGAGAGAGACGTAAACAAATAAGAATTGTTTCTTCTCTGTAACATCTGAGATTTATAACGAGGTGCACATTTATAAGGAACTATTATAACATCTATTATTTTTGCTTATATAAGGTTCCAACTGTTTGAAGAATAAATTATGACTTCTCAATTAGATATTTTAGCTGTTGTTCTTGTTGTTGTTGTTATCTTCATTCTGAAATATGTCACAATTTTGTACAATAATAGAGAAGCAGATGTGCCTAAACAGAATGGAGCTTTAAATGAGGATACATTTGCTGAAAATAAAACCATATTTACAGAACTTGCTAATAGTGATACAAGGGCAGGATCATGTGACACACAGAGCTATGTAAACAAATACGAAATGTTTCTTCTCTGTAACATTGGGGATTTATATTGTTACAGCTATTATTTTTGCTCATGTATAAGGCTCCCCACTGTTTCAAGAAAATTCCAACTTGACAATTAGGAGCAGCTGCAAAAGTTACAAAGTGTAACATAAAACAAACAAGGTATCTGGCCTTGTAAGTAAGATATGGACATAATGTTGAAGGAAATCACGAGTTTACACAGCACACAACATTGTCTTCACTGATAATGATAAAATATTTTGATAAGCTAGATGTTAAAATGATTAAAATAAACAAATACGCCAGGATGTAAAGATCACGATAAAAAGAAAAAGCTTAGCATTGCATGAAACTCTCTCTCTCTCTGTCTTGTAAATTCTTGATTGCCTTCATCATGGTGTCCGTATTCTACCTACTAGGTCCAATGGCCTATTTGTTTTTTCTTATACTTCATAACTTTTGTTGCTGCTGATTGTGAAGTTAGGATTATTTTTTGAAACAATTGGAGCCTTAAGTGAGCAAAAATAATGAGTGCAATAATGGGTCCCTATAAACATCCACCATGTTATAAGTCCCCGATGTCAATGAGAAGAAACAGTTCTTATTTCTTTACAAATCTCTCGGAGTCACAAGGTCTCACTCTTTTATCCCTACAGCATGTCCTGCAAATACATTCTCATTTTTAGCAAAAACACCCTAATTTAGAATTCCAACCTGTATACATTTGTATGTGTGGCAATGAACATCAGACAAAACAGAGATGAGCTAAGCACACTGAAAAACATTAAAGCATCAGCTTTGAAAGACTGAGAAATCAATCAGGCAAAATACAGTTTTAAAAAGAGATCCACAGCAGCTGCATCAACCATAAAAAAAAAGAAAAATATAAAGAAAGAAAGAAAGAAAAATAAAGAAAGAAAGAAAGGAAAGAAAGAAAAGATGTGATCTCCGTTTATCACAATTCCCTTGTCTGTTGTCTGAAAACAGAATGCACCCAGTAAAATGTAATGCACTAACTGTAGAGGGAGAACAAGGCTTGTATACAGTAAGCAGATTAAAGTGGATATAGGTTGCAGTGGTAATGCAAAGATGAAGAGGCTTGCACAAGGTGGTCCATGTGGAGAGCTACATCAAACCAGTCTGAAGATACATCATCTTCATCAAATCATCATCATTGTCAACAACAATTAAAACATAAATAGACAGACCAAGGCTACTGTATTTTCTCTGTCTGAGTGTGCAGATGATATTACATCATGGCAGCAGTATATCTACATGCACACCATAAGCTGGGTGTTCCCAAGTTAGATGACAACCAGCATCCATGTGAAAGTGGAAGTGTCTTTTTCATGACAAGTTATGCAGATTATCATCATCTTGCCTTTCGCTGCTGTGGGTGTGTATACATGCCCTGCTACATTGCTGCTCAGGTGAATAAAGAGCTAGTTGTGTTTCACAGGAACGATGTTTTCTGAACCCATGTTGACTGTGTGTCAATAGGCATAGTGTTGTGGAAAACGGTGGACAGCATACTGCACATGTTTTGCGCCAGTCACATGGAAATTAATAATACGATTTGATTTTTATTGATGCTTTTTATGTGCTTTTTTGCTTCTGGACAATTAAAAACCGATGTGATTGATCCTTTTTATGCGGTTTTTGGCTTCAGGACAATTAAAAACCGATGTGACTGATACTTTTTATGTGGTTTTATGCCTCAGAACAATTAAAAACCCATGTAAGTGATGCTTTTTATGCGGTTTTGACCTCAGGACATTAAAAATAGATTTTTCCCATCTTATGAGATATGACCTTGCCATGGTGGATGGGCTTACTTAACTAACAGTATCACAACTGTACACCCATGCACACTGAGTAGTACAGTTTGTTTAAAGTCAAACATACACCTTAGGTATCGTTGTATGATTCATTCTTCATTTTTAGTTGACCACTATTAAATCATGATGCTTACAGCGCCCTCTTTTGCTACATTTTGTAACTATTTGTTTTTCTTCTGCCATAAGTTTTCCCCCTTCTCCGATAATATTCCATATCAATTTGAAGTTATTCTGACCAGTGGTGTTATTTCTACAGTGGTTTGAAAGTTGAACTTTAATTATAATGTTTCTGTATTTTTAATTATTTCTAGTTCATATTCCACATCATGGTCTCTATCCCATCTCCTTGGATTATCATTAACATAAAATTAGGTAGAAGCAGAAAGTGTGAAAAAGCTATCTATGATGTTAATGTTACTTAACACAAATTTAATCTTTCATTTTGTTGTCACAATGCTACAAAGGCCAGTTCCCCTGCTCTTGGTAATCAGAAGTCCATACCTGGCTCTAAAGCTGGGTTTCTACTGGCATGAATTTCTTACAAGTAGATCCCCTGCTACCACTCCCATAATTCAACATACGTGTGGAAACATGCAATTTGCATGTTGTTATACCAACTTACACCTAACTTTTGAAAGTTAAGTGGCGTTCTACCTCCTCCACCATCATCTACAAGTTTCAGCAACTATGATTAGTGGATCTGCTCTCATTCTACTCTGATTCATTCAACAGCACAGATCTAGAATTGTTTGTTTATTTACGTGAAAAGTTAGTATCATACCAAAATAATGTGCTTGTTCTTCAACTAAGTTAATGAATACCTTCTAAAGTGACAAAATATTCTTAAACTATGTGACAGGGACATCTTTTTAACATTCAACAACTCTTTATAATCATTTATTTGTATCAGAGTAACATATCATCTTTCAAAGCGACGAAATGATTAAACAGTATCGTTACTGGCAGAATGGACTTGTCGAAGTTCATATTACAGCAGAACACTCAATACTGTAAAGGTATTTTTTATTTCAGTATAGTGATAATAAGGTCTTGCTTTAGTCATTGAGTGTAAGTATTATGGCGAAATAGAAGTTTATTTTTAACTTTAGAGAATTAAAACTACTCTTGTCCATCATTAAAATCCTATGCAAATGTGACAGTGTTCATACTGGCGCTGTTACTGAGTGATTACTTTTCTCCACAGCTTTATAAATTCTGATTACAAAATAAGTGCTGCACCAGCGAAACAAACATATACAAATATTGCAGTGACATCAGTTTGCCAGATGTGTCAGTGTTACTTCTAATTTAATGTGAGGTGGCATGACAGCTTGCATACGTGTACTAGATCTTGCTACAGAGCCACAAATATAGCTCAAAAAGGATTTCAAAATTGATGTTACTCATTCAAAAATGATTTTAAAATGAATGCTGTCTCAAGCAAATAACTTCCTCATTAGCATACTGGATGTTCCCAAGTGATTGCTACAAGATGTTCACTCCCATACCCAACTTTAATAAAAAAAATATGACCTTTTAAGTTGAAAAAACTTTTTGAGTATCCCATTCATCAAAAAACAACGTTCATTGTATATTTTATTTTTAGTTTCAGAAATGTTGATGTGCGAAATCAGATGATTGTTTTTATACACACTGTTTATAATTCACTAGGTCTCAGTGTGGTTTCAGGCCCCAATGGTTCATATTCAAAGATGTGAAAATGTTATTTCTTTCGTGCAAGCTTCTTTTGAATCAAAAACATCTACTGAAGGCACTCTAGCTGATCTGATTAATGTATTTGATTTAGTAAACTGGAGATACCAAGGCATTATGGCATCCACGACTTGGAACCTTTGCCTAAGGATCAATTCTTCAGTCACTGTCATTTGCAATGTTTGTTAATGATCTTCAGAGTAATTTGTCATGTATATCTGTACATGATGCAGATGACACAATGACTGCAAATTCTGGAAAAGATGTGAACAAACTGAAACTACAAAACGGTGAGTCCTTCAAGTTATCAAATACTTGGTTTAATGCCAATGAATATCTGGTAAACTACTTGGCATGTATATGGATGCAGATTTTATCTGTTGAGTAAACTACATAAATGTCTTTCTGAAAAACTGTACCTTTGTTCATATTGTGCATTCTTTCACTTTTATATAAGATTTGGTTTTGTTGGGTGGGGTGATTCTCCTGGAGAAAAAAAATGTAGCAGAAGTAGAGCATTAGCTGTTTCCATAACTGAAACATCTTGTGGGCCTAATTCCAAACAGTAAATTGTATTAATAGTTACATGTCTCTTCATACAGAGTTGTCCCTTTGCTTTAAAAGAAAACCACCACCAGTATAGCCTAAGGCAGCCTGTGCACAAACATAATACTTATCAAATATTAAAAACAGATACACAAACAACTAGAGAAAACGCAGTGTAGTTACAAGTGTCTAGTTACAAGACGTTTTAGTATATTACCTTCATAGGTACCACAGGTCTCACTAAAGTGGCTGAAAGAGAAGGTCTATCTTAAACTTGAAGAATATGAGAATTGTGTAGCGGTTGATCTTAATTAATAATTAATTAACAAAGTTTACAGCTTCCACCACCTGAGGAGGTGCAGTGGGGAATTAGTCCACATTAAAGAAGAATTACATGATTGTCAGAACACTCAATAAAGAAGTAGATCAGAAATTGAAATAATGGCCGTAATCTAAACATACTGTCTCACAAAAGGGAAAACACTTCATCCTGACAACTCATTGAAGAGCCCAGACTACTTCTGTGCTGTAAATCTGAATAAGAAAAATAAACAGAAACCCAGGAAAAAATAACGATTTTGAAGGGGGTTTCATCGAAAAATATTGTTGTTGTTCTTAACTACGTGACCAATAGTTGAGATTATAGTAGCACACGAGCCATTACCAGCAATTCAATAAAGAAACTTTAGAATACCTGCTTGGTTGATGAGTAATTATTAAAGCCATCAACTCTGCTGTTGAAGAATGAGTGGGAAGACCGTCAATCACAATTTCTAAGGACTAAAACTGTTTCATTGGTTCCACAACTATGTCATAGAATTGAGAAGCAATGGAGTCCACCTGGCACAGTGATCCAGCTCGCCATCAGTGTCCGCTACACACCATGCTGCACAGCAACTGTGGTGAGCTGTACTTAATTCATACTACTTTTTTGTGACAGTAGTACCTACTGTGAAATAATTTAAAAGTGTCTACATCCAAAAACAGAGACGTTGAACGAAATATATATACGCCAGCTTGACAGTTCATGGGGTCGCGGGTAAATATTCAAATGGTCATTTCTTTTGTTATGTAGTTATGAATAAGCACTTAAATTTTGTGTGCATGCTTTACACCTTCCTTTGATATTTACAAGAGCCTGGAAACTACTTTTGCAGTCTGGCAGAAAGTAGTGGAGAACATACTGAGCATAATTTCCAGTCTGCAAGTCCAGATTCCTCTTTATGCTCACTGAAAGAAAATGTGCCTCTTTGCTGTTTACTCAGCAGGATCAGGAACTACGATTATTAGTAAAACTTTTGAGTTTTAACTGATTGCTATATTCTGTAAAAGTTCACATGTACAAAATATAATAATATCCCTGATAATAATAATAATAATAATAATAATAATGGTAACGACACTGCTAGCCAACTGGAAAATGATTTAAATCCAAATAGAGGTGTTTTGCAGGATATGCTTCCTGCAACCACCCTAGAAGGAAAACAAAGACAGAGGATGAGATGGTCAGATGAAGTTAATCGACACCTCATGTTCTGTTATTACCAAGCAACAAACCTAGGAACCAACACAACTGGATACAGATCACAAGTATACACAACATTTATTACCAGATACCCAGAATTAAAATTTTTAACAGAACAACGACTAGCTGATCAGATCTGTGTAATAATAAAAAATAACAGGATACCCCAGTCAGAATTAGAAAACATCAAACAACAAGTACAACAAATACTGGAACAAAATAATGTGCAATCAGAAGAAGAAGAAGAAAATACAGTAATGGACTCAAACATCCCAGAGCAAACAAACAAAGAACAACACGCACCAATTAAACAATTAGAGGAAAACGAAATCTTAAGACAGCCAACAGAACAAGCACAAATAGAACACGAAGTGACACAGATGTTAGATATAGAAGAAAAATTTCAGCTAACATATATAGAATACAAAGACACAAATACAGACATTAGACCATTCTTGCATAGACCACCAAATAACCCACAAGTCGAAACAACAATAAAAACTATCAACACAATCATACACAACAAAATAAATGAAAACACAACTATGGAAGAGTTACAACTACTGGTTTATATAGGAGCACTCACTACACTAAATATACACACTAGGCAGAGATCAGAACCAACAAACACACAGAAGAAACCCACAAAACCAGCATGGCAACACAGGCTACAGATCAAAATAGAAAAACTGAGAAAAGACATCGGACAGCTAACACAATTTATAAGAAATGAAATCTCGGAAAGAAAACAAAAAAGGTTGGGTAAAATCTCACAACAAGAAGCAACAGAGCAATTAGACGAAAAGAAGCAGAAATTACAAGCATTAGCCAAACGACTCAGAAGATACAAAAAAAGTGAAAATAGAAGGAAACAAAACCAAACATTCAACACAAACCAAAAGAAATTTTACCAGACAATAGTTAACACACACATTAAAATAAACAATCCACCAAACATAACAGACATGGAACACTTCTGGAGCAACATATGGTCAAACCCGGTACAACATAACAGGCATGCACGATGGATACAAGCAGAAACATACACATACAAAATGATACCACAAATGCCTGAAGTGATAATTTTGCAACATGAAGTCACCCAAGCAATTAATTCTACTCACAATTGGAAAGCCCCTGGAAATGATAAAATAGCAAATTTCTGGTTAAAGAAGTTCACCTCAATTCATTCACATCTAACTAAATTATTTAACCATTACATTGCAGACCCATACACATTCCCTGATACACTTACACACGGAATAACATATCTGAAACCTAAAGATCAAGCAGACACAGCGAACCCAGCTAAATATCGGCCCATAACATGCCTACCAACAATATACAAAATATTAACTTCAGTCATTAAACAGAAATTAATGACACATACAACACAGAACTAAATTATAAATGAAGAACAAAAAGGCTGTTGCAAAGGAGCACGAGGGTGTAAAGAGCAACTGATAATAGATGCAGAGGTGACATATCAAGCTAAAACTAAACAAAGGTCGCTACACTACGCATACATTGTTTACCAAAAAGCTTTTGATAGTGTACCCCACTCATGGTTACCACAAATATTGGAACTATACAAAGTAGATCCTAAATTGATACAGTTCCTAAACATGGTAATGAAAAATTGGAAAACCACACTTAATATCCAAACAAATTCAAATAATATCACATCACAGCCAATACAGATTAAGCGTGGAATATACCAAGGAGACTCATTAAGTCCTTTCTGGTTCTGCCTTGCTCTAAACCCACTATCCAACATGCTAAATAATACAAATTATGGATACAATATTACTGGAACATACCCACACAAAATCACACATTTGCTATACATGGGTGATCTAAAACTACTGGCAGCAACAAATCAACAACTCAATCAATTACTAAAGATAACAGAAGGATTCAGCAATGATATAAGTATGGCTTTTGGAACAGACAAATGTAAGAAAAATAGCATAGTCAAGGGAAAACACACTAAACAAGAAGATTACATATTGGATAACCACAGCGACTGCATAGAAGCGATGGAAAAAACAGATGCCTATAAATATCTAGGATACAGACAAAAAATAGGAATAGATAATACAAATATTAAAGAAGAACTAAAAGAAAAATATAGACAAAGACTAACAAAAATACTGAAAACAGAATTGACAGCAAGAAACAAGACAAAAGCTATAAATACTTATGCCATACCAATATTGACCTACTCATTTGGAGTAGTGAAATGGAGTAACACAGACCTAGAAGCACTCAATACATTTACACGATCACAATGCCACAAATATAGAATACATCATATACATTCAGCAACAGAAAGATTCACATTAAGCAGAAAGGAAGAAGGAAGGGGATTTATCGACATAAAAAACCTACATTATGGACAGGTAGACAATTTAAGAAATTTCTTTCAAGAACGAGCAGAAACTAGCAAAATACACAAGGCAATCACTCATATAAATACATCGGCTACACCACTGCAATTTCATAACCACTTCTACAACCCTTTAGATCACATAACATCAACAGATACGAAGAAAGTAAATTGGAAAAAGAAAACACTTCATGGCAAGCACCCGTATCATCTAACACAGCCACACATTGATCAAGACGCATCCAACACATGGCTAAGAAAAGGCAATATATACAGTGAGACAGAAGGATTCATGATTGCAATACAGGATCAAACAATAAACACCAGGTATTACAGCAAGCATATTATTGAAGATCCCAATACCACAACGGATAAATGCAGACTTTGTAAACAACAAATAGAAACAGTAGATCACATCACAAGTGGATGTACAATACTAGCAAATACAGAATACCCCAGAAGACATGACAATGTCACAAAAATAATACATCAACAGCTTGCCTTACAACATAAACTTTTAAAACAACACGTTCCTACATACAAGTATACACCACAAAATGTACTGGAGAATGATGAATACAAATTATACTGGAACAGAACCATTATAACAAATAAAACAACGCCACATAACAAACCTGACATCATACTCACCAATAAAAAGAAGAAATTAACACAACTAATCGAAATATCCATACCCAATACAACAAATATACAAAAGAAAACAGGAGAAAAAATTGAAAAATACATCCAACTGGCTGAGGAAGTCAAAGACATGTGGCATCAGGATAAAGTTGACATCATACCAATTATACTATCAACTACACGAGTCATACCACACAATATCCACCAGTACATCAATGCAATACAGCTACATCCAAATATATATATACAACTACAGAAATCCGTAATTATTGATACATGTTCAATTACCCGAAAGTTCCTAAATGCAATATAACACATACCGTACAGTTAAAAGGAAGTGACGCTTGATCAAGGTCCGCGTCACTCCATTTTTAACCGGACTTAACGTCTGAGAAAGTGAAGGAAATAATAATAATAATAATAATAATAATCGTTTCAGAAACAGCACTATTAACAGTGCAGAGATGACCACTGTGGGAACTTCCAAGTAAAATGGTATATCATCCTGATTTCTAATCACCAAAAGTTACTTCCTTGCCAATATAGCGGAAAAATAACTTCCTCACTTGCCACGTGGTTTTGTCAGCATTGTGGGCGACACACGGTTACTTCTGTGAAATTTAAGGGAACCAGGATAGTGGAATATCTTCACAGGTTCACTTCCAGCTTTTATGGAAAATCGCATTCAACTCTGCCAAGCTCTGACGTCGTCCAAGACACCAGGCAAGCAGGCATTTGACTGACATGAACATATTGATATCCTGGTTCAAAGTGTCTCTCCTAACTGCCTCTCAGGCCATATTTATATATGGCCACAGTGGACCACCAAAGGGAACATCTGCTATCAGTCGTCCTAGGGACAGGGTCAGAATCTAAAAGGCCCATTTCTCGGACACGTATTAATTAATAATAATTGTTTAACAATTTGTAATCTTCTCAATTTGTATATAAATAGAATTAAGTTTGGTTTAGTTATTAAAATGTTTTAGCTGGCTACAATTTTTTAAAGCGGAATCGACAGTAGAACATGACCTCTGAACTGCCTTTTTAAGATTCCTTGTTCTCATAGTTATTTATGAACTGTCCCGAAACTTGCTATAGCTGTATTACTGCACTATTGCAATCGCGTACTGTAAGTACAACTTTCTATTACAAATACAAATGATAATCAATTATGAGTAAGGACTTCATTTCAAATTTGGTTTTTAGTAAATAATTTGAAAACCAAAAGAGGTAACATATTGGTGCTACATATAGAAGAAGTTTACATCTTACTGAGGATGTTTCTAAGTCTAGTATTTAGAGCCTTTAATTTTTCATAAAAACCCAAATAACTTTTGATTGTGATGTACATGATGTGCATTTGTATATTATGACCAGTTTTTAGCTCTCTAGTTCTATTATTTAGTGCCACTATTTTTTCTTAAGGTCATATATTTTGCCTGACATATGAAGGGCTTATTTCAATAGTATAATTGAATATTTCTGGTATCTCAACTGCAGATTTTTCAGCGCTCATTTAATTTTAGGACTCTGCATCTCAGAATGAACAAAAATGTACTTGTACGACTATTGAAATAAGCCCTTCATATTCATTTGATCATTCTGAGACCTTAAAATGTTAAAAATAATATACTTAAGCCTACACTGATCAAGTTTGGAGCATTTATTTTAGATTTAATGTCACAATTATATTATGGTGTAATCCTTTGTATGTTAAGCACAGATGTTATGATGATGTGACATTGGTAGTAGTGAATTGGAGTAAACCCCTGCACACTAGCTTTCCCCTATGCCTCTTATAACGATACAGCACTTGTTTAGCCTCAAGTTAGCAGCAGTAGGATATTAGGTGCAAACTCGTTATGGTTTTACCATATGCCAATATGAGATGGAAGAGCTATTCAAGATTTTTGCAGAATTAAAATCTTACTTTAATAATAAATTGGATACTACTTATGCAAATATTGAAACTGGAGGTATTAAGTTAAACCCAGAGGCAGATGTACATTCTACATGTTTTTAAAGATATTTTATAAGTCCCTGCTTAAGTGTTGTGATGAATCCAAAAAACTGATTTTTCCCTGAGTTATTTGGAAGAGGATGATGCTAAATGAGGTACTGGTCATTCGAAGAATTCCCTTCTTGGAATGATTTTCAGGAAATGTTTAAGAAGTACTGGTTGTCCAGCACACAGGAAAAGTTAATGCTAGAGTTATTTGGCCCAAAATATTATAGTAATAGTTGGCATCCTGGTAGTTATAAGAAATACAGAATGTCCCAAAATAATGTATACATTCTTTGAAACTGAACATCTCTTTAATGAAAGGGGTTAGAAATACAATTTTAGTGGTACTAGGTGCCTCATGGCCCGACTTAAGATGGTAAATGTTCAAAGTGGTGTCTGTCCATCGCAATACACTATCGACAAAGACTTACAACTGAGCGACATGCCAATGTTATTGTTTCCAATGGAATAGCAGCACAGACTTGTTTAATTTGCTCTCTAAGGTCATCCAGTGTGTGTGGTCTCACAGTGTAAACTGTATTCTTGAGAGTACCCCAAAGAAAGAAGTCTAGAGGAGTTAAATCTGGAGATTGAGTGGGATACTCCACACTCCATCTTCGTCCTATCCATCTGGTACGGAATGTATGATTGAGAAATGTCTTCACATCCAGGTGAAAGTGAGGTGGCGCCCCATCCTGTTGAAAGTAATAATCTTCCATTCCAGACACAACGCTAAGACCAGGAGTTATCATTTACAACATTTCCAAGTACGAGTCACCCGTGACAGTGTTGTTGAAGAAGTACAGCCTGATTAACACTCTAGAAGACAGACCACACCAGACTGTTACTCCTAGTAGATTAACATGCCTTTGCTCAGTTACATATGGATTCTCCCTGGCCCAGTACACGCAATTATGGTTGTTAATTGCTCCATCAAGTTCAAACGTCGCATCATCTGACCAAATAATTCGATCTTGGAAACATTGCTCTTCTTCACATCTGTTAATGTGCCACTCACAAAATTCGCTTCGCCTATCAGGATCATCCTCGTTAAGAGCATGGAGAAGTCTTGGAATGTAAGGCTTAAAGTTCTGAGATGGCAAAATTGTATGACCCCTGCTTCTGCAGATCCCAGTCCCATGAGAGCATTGCCTCACATATTTCTTCGGGGATCGTGTGTATGCCTGGATTACTGCATCAAAACCCTCGTTGTCTGTTGAACTTCTCTTTCGTCCGCTATTTCTCTTCTTCTCATTCTGCACTGTTTCTTCGATTTCAAACTTATCTCTGATTATTAGAATTGTTACTCTTGTTGGTGGTGGTATTCCAAATTCAGCTCTCCAATGTCTCCAATTTTTCCCGAGGACATGCAGCTTTACTGTATGATTAAATGATGATGGCGTCCTCTTGGGTAAAATATACCGGAGGTAAAATAGTCCCCCATTCAGATCTCCAGGTGGGGACTACTCAAGAGGATGTCGTTATCAGGAGAAAGAAAACTGGCGTTCTACGGATCGGAGCGTGGAATGTCAGATCCCTTAATCGGGCAGGTAGGTTAGAAAATTTAAAAAGGGAAATGGATAGGTTAAAGTTAGATATAGTGGGAATTAGTGAAGTTCGGTGGCAGGAGGAACAAGACTTTTGGTCAGGTGATTACAGGGTTATAAATGCAAAATCAAATAGGGGTAATGCAGGAGTAGGTTTAATAATGAATAAAAAAATAGGAATGCGGATTAGCTACTACAAACAGCATAGTGAACGCATTATTGTCGCCAAGATAGACACAAAGCCCATGCCTACTACAGTAGTACAAGTTTATACGCCAACTAGCTCTGCAGATGATGAAGAAATAGATGAAACGTATGACGAGATAAAAGAAATTATTCAGGTAGTGAAGGGATACGAAAATTTAATAGTCATGGGTGACTGGAACTCGTCAGTAGGAAAAGGGAGAGAAGGAAACATAGTAGGTGAATATGGATTGGGGGGAAGAAATGAAAGAGGAAGCCGCCTTGTAGAATTTTGCACAGAGCATGACTTAATCATAGCCAACACTTGGTTCAAGAACCATATAAGAAGGTTGCATACCTGGAAGAATCACGGAGATACTAAAAGGTATCAGATAGATTATATAATGGTAAGACAGAGATTTAGGAACCTGGTTTTAAATTGTAAGACATTTCCAGGGGCAGATGTGGATTCTGACCACAATCTATTGGTTATGAACTGCAGATTGAAACTGAAGAAACTGCAAAAAGGTGGGAATTTAAGGAGATGGGACCTGGATAAACTGAAAGAACCAGAGGTTGTACAGAGTTTCAGAGCATAAGGGAACAATTGACAGGAATGGGGGAAAGAAATACAGTAGAAGAAGAATGGGTAGCTCTGAGGGATGAAGTAGTGAAGGCAGCAGACGATCAAGTAGGTAAAAAGACGAGGGCTAATAGAAATCCTTGGGTAACAGAAGAAATATTGAATTTAATTGATGAAAGGAGAAAATATAAAAATGCAGTAAATCAAGCAGGCAAAAAGGAATACAAACGTCTCAAAAATGAGATCGACAGGAAGTGCAAAATGGCTAAGCAGGGATGGCTAGAGGACAAATGTAAGAATGTAGAGGCTTGTCTCACTAGGGGTAAGATAGATACTGCCTACAGGAAAATTCAAGAGACCTTTGGAGAGAAGAGAACCACTTGTATGAATATCAAGAGCTCAGATGTCAACCCAGTTCTAAGTAAAGAAGGGAAGGCAGAAAAGTGGAAGGAGTATATAGAGGGTTTATACAAGGGCGATGTACTTGAGGACAATACTATGGAAATGGAAGAGGATGTACATGATGATGAAATGGGAGATATGATTTTGCGTGAAGAGTTTGACAGAGCACTGAAAGACCTGAGTCGAAACAAGGACCCCGGTGTAGACAACATTCCATTAGAACTACTGACAACCTTGGGAGAGCCAGTCCTGACAAAACTCTACCATCTGGTGAGCAAGATGTATGAGACAGGCAAAATACCCTCAGACTTCAAGAAGAATATAATAATTCCAATCCCAAAGAAAGCAGGTGTTGACAGATGTGAAAATTACCGAACTATCAGTTTAATAAGTCACAGCTGCAAAATACTAATGCGAATTCTTTACAGACGAATGGAAAAACTGGTAGAAGCAGACCTCGGGGAAGATCAGTTTGGATTCCGTAGAAACGTTGGAACACACGAGGCAATACTAACCTTACGACTTATCTTAGAAGAAAGATTAAGAAAAGGAAAACCTACATTTCTAGCATTTGTAGACTTAGAGAAGGCTTTTGACAATGTTAACGGGAATACTCTCTTTCAAATTCTGAAGGTGGCAGGGGTCAAATACAGGGAGCGAAGGGCTATTTACAATTTGTACAGAAACCAGATGGCAGTTATAAGAGTCGAGGGGCATGAAAGGGAAGCAGTGGTTGGGAAAGGAGTGAGACAGGGTTGTAGCCTCTCCCCAATGTTATTCAATCTGTATATTGAGCAAGCAGTAAAGGAAACAAAAGAAAAATTCGGGGAAGGTATTAAAATTCATGGAGAAGAAGTAAAAACTTTGAGGTTCGCCGATGACATTGTAATTCTGTCAGAGACAGCAAAGGACTTGGAAGAGCAGTTGAACGGAATGGACAGTGTCTTGAAAGGAGGATATAAGATGAACATCAACAAAAGCAAAACGAGGATAATGGAATGTAGTCAAATTAAATCGGGTGATGCTGAGGGAATTAGATTAGGAAATAAGACACTTAAAGTAGTAAAGGAGTTTTGCTATTTGGGGAGTAAAATAACTGATGATGGTCAAAGTAGAGAGGATATAAAATGTAGACTGGCAATGGCAAGGAAATCGTTTCTGAAGAAGAGAAATTTGTTAACGTCGAGTATAGATTTAAGTGTCAGGAAGTCATTTCTGAAAGTATTTGTATGGAGTATAGCCATGTATGGAAGTGAGACATGGACAATATCTAGTTTGGACAAGAAGAGAATAGAAGCTTTCGAAATGTGGTGCTACAGAAGAATGCTAAAGATAAGGTGGGTAGATCACGTAACTAATGAGGAGGTATTGAATAAGATTGGGGAGAAGAGAAGTTTGTGGCACAACTTGACTAGAAGAAGGGATCGGTTGGTAGGACATGTTTTGAGGCATGAAGGGATCACAAATTTAGCATTGGAGGGCAGTGTGGAGGGTAAAAATCGTAGAGGGAGACCAAGAGATGAATACGTTAAGCAGATTCAGAAGGATGTAGGTTGCAGTAGGTACTGGGAGATGAAGAAGCTTGCACAGGATAGAGTAGCATGGAGAGCTGCATCAAACCAGTCTCAGGACTGAAGACCACAACAACAACAACAACATGTCAGCATACGACACTCACATTCTCTGTTTTCCAGTAACACTATAGCATCCATTTCCTTTGTTCAAACGATAACGCCATGTTCACTGACAATCCTGAAACAGAAGAAATCATTGTTATGTTTTTCACCGCCTTCTTAATTATTACCCATAAAAATTGTACTTCTGTCTCCTGTAATTAACGATATTCTCTGTTTCAAAGAGCGTATACATTATTTTGGGACACCCTGTATATTGAGTGGTAGCTAAAAAGCTCAAAATACGTGGACAATCCTATAGAGGACAGCCTGTAACTAAAGTGTTGGTGCAGAGGATACCTTACTATGTCAAGAAAGATATATAATATTTTAGCAGATGACGGCAAACTGTTTATTGACATTTATCAAAGGTATTGATATACTGAACAAAGAATGAGGAGACTACGCACAAGGTGACAACTGCCAACCAGACAATAATGAAGAGAAAGGTATCCACACACATTTTAATGAAAAAGTAATACGAAGTATTGTGAAGTAAGGATGTGGAATAATAATAGGAGAAATAATCAAGGAAGTAACGAGGCATAGACAATTCATTCTAGTAATGTAAACAACATCATCAGGAACTAGGTTGACACTTAGTGTGGTGGCTGATGTGAAGGTATCTCCAGCAGCTGTCGCTCCCATCAGCCACCGTGCCGAGTGTCAAATTGTTGTGTGAACAGTAATGTAAGTACTAATATGCTGATTGACTGGAGAACACCTTGCAGTTTGTTGTTCACTTTATTGATCAGATGAACACGAGCTCAATGCAACTCACTTTGCTTGTGTTGCACAATAGACAGGGCATCACACAGTTGAGTACCATCAGCTTACAGTCATGTGATGCCTTTTGATACCACTGGAAAGTTGGCGTTGTTTTGCAAACTCACATCACCAGTTTTGTAAAGGGCTCGTCGATACTGTTGTGGAGGCCGAGTTGCCACCGTGTTACGGCAGGCCGAGTTTGAGAGTTTGTGGAATGGCTTCTGGTGCAGTACACCGCTAAGACAATTTGTCCCTGCCACTATTACACAACTGTGCCCCAGGGTCAGGTGACAGGATAGGTGAATGAAGGTTCAACAACACTCCAACAAATTAGCAACAAAGTCACACAAATGAGTTAAAAAGGTTTACTTGTCTTTGTGACTTGTTGAATGATTAAGTCTGCAATACTGCATGTAATATAAGACAAAAGAGGCCCTCAATGGCTAAGTGCAAATGATTGAAGGTAAACTTCACAGTACATAGCAAATGAAATTTTTACAAGAACTGTCTGTTCACTTTTAAGAGTACACTAAATGACGTTCCCTGTCCAAGTCAGCCCTGGACGATGATCTATAAACAAGTGGGCGAGAGCTGCTCTTCTATCGTCCGAGCGGGCTTCTTTCCGTTGTCGTCTGGTCATTGGCGGACGGTAATCGGTCAGCAATTGGCTGAGGCGAGGTCGATATCTTTACCCTCAGCGCCATGGAAGTAAGAATAAGGGGAGATGGCGCTACGTATCCCAGCCGTACTACGTTTTGAAGCCATGGGGGCGTGGCTCACTGCCATGACACTCTGACCAAAACATTGTCAGTGTGCTATAGCGCTGCGTGTATTACAGTCGCTAATTGCACCATATACGCATGTAACGTCATCAGATTGGTTGTTTCAAAGTTTTTGTTTAAAATAAAATCTCGTAAAGGCGAAATTCCGCATTTCTTCTGATTAAAAATAGTTTTTAATGTAATATTACGAACAGCTAGCCTTCAATGTAAACGATACAATGTTGTTAATTCAGTAATAAACGTGTATCACAAACTAAATAATAGAAACTGAAAACTAAGTTAGCTATACCCTCCCTCCAAAGACCCATAAATACATCTTGTTTGTAATACATGCTGGGACATTTCAGTTACGTTACACTACTGGGAAACACTCTTCATTACCACCAATATTTACTGAAATGAGGTACATAGAATGGCAAATCTACACAGTGTCCTGTTTAGGACAGTTAATGTAGTGTTAGCTTTTAATTTGGTACATCATGAAGACAAAGTGAGTTACTCAACACTTTGATTATCGACGATACGTACGTATTATACTGAAATGTGAACTTGAAAACTAAGAATTTAATTCTTTGAATTAACATACCTTTTGCAAATGTTTTGGGTGTGTAGGGAAAACTGATGGTACAGCATTTTCTCGGAGCCTTACTGTTGAAACGGAAGTTCGGTCTATGTCCTCTTCTCGGAAATGCTGAGAACATATAGTGCTCCATTTCGACGCACACCAATTCTTCCTCCTCACGGCATTCTCCCACAGAGCTTTCCGACTTTCATTTTTAGGAAATCTACAGGAGAAAAACACGCTATAGTACAAGTATCGATGTAGCACACGTTCATTCACAATGAAGTTGTAAAATCACACTTAACGAGACAACTTACACATGAAATGTTATTCCCTTCGATTTCGCATCACAATCAGAAAGATTCGTACATCCGAACACCACACAAGTCACCATAATAGCGCAAAATCCTTCCAAAAGTGAGCGACAAGCCTATGCACACAAGTTTACAGCAGCAATGTTTTGGTCGGATTGAGATGACTACCCTCGGCTTCACATAACTTCACAGCTGTGACATCACGGCGTCTCCCTCTATTCTTACCTCCATGCTCAGCGCCGACAGTGGCGCAGGTGGAACTTGCGCAAGTGGAGAGTCTCTATGGCACTGGCACCAGCTCGCATCTTTGCATCTGTGTCTTGTTCGGATGACACAGTGCGTTGATGTATGTCAAGTTTAGAGACAACGTATCTGTAAAGAACTCTTTGGCAGTTCTGATAGCACTTTATTAATCACTATCAGGCTCAGAAAAGATCGTCTTGTTTTGGTGTAATAGGTACAGTAATACTTAACAACATTAACCCAAGAACCTCATTGTGTAAGTACAAGCTGAGGGGGAAATGGAGGGAAGCTCCCTGTTCTTTAATTTTTGTACTCTTAGTGGAGCTTTCACATAGATTTTCTTGCTAGAGGAGATCGGTTGGCTCACATCAGTGCAATTTAATTTCACCTCTTCTACAGCTCTGTACAATGCGTGTGCAAGGCAAGTGATGTGTGCCACACTGGGATAGAGACTCTGAAGTCTGTAGGCTGCTACAGCCATGTATGAAGCACCATTTATTGGTCTCTATTCACACCAACAGTGACAGTAGCTTCATTGAGTTGTCAAACGCAAAGGCAGTTGTCGAGCTGTTTATTCTGCTGAGAGCTTCACACCCTTAGGAGAAACATTTCTCCAGGTCCGTCAACTTTAAGGACACCAACAAAAGTATTTACAATTTAACCCCTATCCAAATTGGTGATTTCCGATAGACGCCCTAATCTCTTGGTCAACAACTTTAGTTCGTATTTTGTCGAGCACTTCCTCGTAGCACACAGATAAATAGTCGTTTCTCAGCGTAGCTTCATCTGGAACTGGATTTATTTTGTACTTCAAGAACTGTCTGAAGCGGGGATTCTTCAGCTTCTCCAATAGGACATTGCAAGACACCACCATCTTAAACAAGTTCTTGCACCTCTGAAGATGGACATGTCTACTCAAATAACAGCGTTCGTCTGCTGTCCTTCTCAGCACTTATCTTCGTGCAGCTACTGTGTTTGGAGGTGTTGCAGTGTTTTTACACGTTAAAGCCATTTCCCCCATTAACCTTAACTTCATATAGTTTATAAAATAATATTTCCTTGTCATTGCTGAAGAATTTCTCCCCTGGTTTCGTCGAATAGGACTAAGTTTGTATTCAAACTGAATGGGGCGACTACTTGTGCTATGTTTATTGCACCAGAAGCCACCCTTGTTGGCTTCGAGAATGTTTTGTAGACTCTGTGCAACAATCTTTATATCAGTGAACGGACTACATAATGTGTTACACTGCTTGTCTACTATAAACCCGATAAATAAATCTTTGTAGTAATTGTGTTTAATTGTGACAACATTACCTCAAACATTGTCATGTGAGTAAAATTTTCGTGTTTATATTCTTGTGTACTTCAAAAAAAACGACAAACATTTGGATTTCTGGAAAAAAATTTGGTCGAAATATGATTCATTATGGAAAAAGTTGTCCGAAATTTGACCTATTACTAAGAAAGATATAAACATAATTTTTGCTACATTAAAGCTTTGTGGATGAATTGCTGTAAAATTCACCCTAAAGTTCAGGAAAAAGATTTGACACTAAGATCCATGCCAAACTAATAATAGAATAGTAGGCCCTCATTCAGAGAAGACAGTAATCCTCACATGGTTGAGACCTATTCTTGAGTAGTTGTTTAAAGAAGGAAAAGTAACAGCTAAGGGAGAACATTGTAAACCAATAGTAGTGAGTGACATTTTTGGAAATAAAGTTGATGTTCACCTATATTCTGTGCATAAAATATCATTAATCTTACACCATGGCTAGCGCTAATGAGGAAGAAATATTGTTGCCTCCTAGTACCAGTAATGGGAGTGTGTGTTACCGGAACCCCCTGTAATAAAGGGAAGCAAATTAAAAAAGAAACATGACTACCAGTTACGATTAAAAAGTGGAACTTCCATCAAACATTGTTGCTAGTGCCATAGATCCTGTTAGGATAAGATTGGTTACTTGATAATTATTATCGATTGGATTTCAACCAGAAAATATTTGTGTGGAAAATAGGTAAAAAGGTAGCTAGCATAGCTTTCCAAAGTAATCCATTGAAATCTAAGCAAGGCCCATCATCAGAGGAGCATATTCATTTAGTTGTGTTTACTGATATTATTGCAACAGATGAAAATAAACAAGAAAAAGAAGGGAAGTATTAAATCAAGAGGAGTTGGCATTAAATTGATAGCAAGAGAATCACCTGTAGTGCCAGAAGAACAGAAATCTTAATTAGAAGGTATTCTGTTAACACATAAAGATGTGGTCACAGATAACTTGGGACTAATGAAGGAATACTTCTGTAAGTTTAAAGTAAAAGATGACACAGTTTTTTTCCTTTTGCAAGTCGTGTCCACTACCAATAAACCTTCGAATTGCAGTGAGAGATGAAATATGAAAGGAGATAGACAGCAACATAACTCAATGTATTTTTAGGGTCTGTTGTGGGTACTTAAGAGACTTGTGGTAGGTGTTCATTTAGTTTTAGATTCATGATCACTCCATAAACACAAAGAGACAGAAAGGGTTAGAACCCTGAGTACAGAAGTGATGTTATCTAACTTTGATGAAGCAGAATTTCATATTTCCATAGATTTCATGGAAGGATACTGGCAGGTAGCATTACATGACCACTCAAGGCCATACACAGCCTTCTTATTTGAAAGAAAATCTTTTCAGTTTAAAGTAAATGCCATGGAAGTATTACAATTCGCCTTGGGTTGTGAGCTGTACCAAGGAGAATGGAATCCAGGAGAAGGTGATCACAGAACAACAGCTTTCATTAGTTGAAGTCTTGGCAAGCATGACTGAATTACTCCATTACCGAATTGGACATTCCTGTGTCAGCTTTCATTCCTGCTCAATATTTATTAGGGAGGGAATTAGTGCAAGAATTAATAATGTATGTCAATGATTTATTAATAGTCTACAAGACTTGGGAAGACTGTTGACAATTATTGATATATATTTTGAGGTGACTGGAAGAAAAAGGGTTACTAATAAAAGTTTCTAAAACATACTTTTGGTGACAAGAGTTGACTTTTTGGGACACAGTGTGAGAATAATGGGAATACAACTATGTCCAGAAAGAATGCAAGTTATAAGAGACTGTCCAGAGACTAGAAATATTAAGCATCTATGATCACTTAGATTTGGCTGGATTCTATAGGAGCTTTGTAAGAGGCTAGGCTATGAAAGATGCTCATTTATCGAACTTATTGAAATAGAAAACTATCTGGAACTGTGATGAAAGTACAAAAGAAGACTTTAGCAATATTAAGCAAGCTAAAGCAAAAGCATGGAAATAAGACAAGTCACTATTTCGCACTGACTATGAACTTCACTACATAATAGATGAGAATAAATATTTTATGAGTAATATCTAGATAAGTATGCATGAGAAGATAGCATTTACTATTAAGGAATTACTCATTACTCACAGAAGTCACCATAATTTACCACAGCCCACATTTAAAAAGAACAAGAGATCAGAAGAGACATCAGAACTGAATAGATTCTCTCTTACATGCATAGCCATCACCACATAGAGAGATGGTAATAAATGGCAAGAATATCCAGATTACATTCTAAGTCCAAAAAGGCTACTCTGTAAAAGGAACAACATATATTTTGTCAAGGACAACCTTGTTCTGTAAGTTCTAAGCTTTTCGATCTCTGATAGTGGCAGGAGCTGAAGTGGTGTAATAAATGAAGAAAATTTTAATATCGGTCTAGACGACTTTACTCAAAATAATGTTTCTTGCTCATGCTGAGTTGAACAAAGAGTAGTATATTTAAGAGACAGTAGTATATTTAAGAGGAAGCTCAGTAATGAGGTATGGGTTCAAAATACAATAGAATTAAGGTAACTAAAGTTATAAGAGGGAAGACGAGAAAGTAGCAGTTTAGTGGGAGTGATGTAATAATGAACAGGCTATGATACGCGTATATACATGAATTATATTATGAATAGTGCAGGTGGGATAAAGGGAGTATTACTTAAGTTTAAATGGAGGAAAAATGGAGGCATATATATAGGGCCAATATAGCTATAAAATTTGAATGGTCTTTATGAAGGATTTTTCTGTAGGAGGAGGAGTATTTATGGGTTTCTGCAGAAGTAGGATACTATTAGCTTTGAGGATTACTATAAAGTTGCAAAATACAGGAACGAACCTGAGTTTTGTGGTCTAATTCTTATACTCATTTCAGAAATGGATAACTAGGACAGAATTGTCTTAACTTTGTGTGCTGCTCTTAACACAGAAAGTAGGAAGTTAACAAGTTCACTACACTAGTTGTTCTCAACATTTATTACATTTGATTGTTTGAAATTGACAGATTAATATATAAACTCCGAAAAGCTCGAAGTGTCTATGGAAAACTATAATTTGCTGTCAGAACTGAATGGATACATCCAACGACTTGGGATGTTTGCATGTTTCACAACTATTCCTTAGAATTTTTTGTACTTTTCTCATGGTTAGCAGTACCTTTGTTTGCTAGGAGCTTTTTACGAGGGGAATTTTTACTTATTTTCGATGGTTAAATCACATGATTTAGTTTATACACATTTTTAGGGAATGTTAGCTTAACTTAGAATAAGTAGGTTAACTGCCTGCTTACCTTATCCTACTTGAAGGATGTGTAGAGGAAATAAGAAATGAGGCTCCTAAGCCTATGTTTCCTCACAAGTTTAGTTGGTAATCCAGATGAAGATACAACTATGATCAATTCATAATAGGAATTAATAATTACTCCATGTCCAGTCAGCATGATTAGGCTACGAATACTCCCTGTGTCTGAATAGACCATTGATAATTAAAACAGAGGTACAGCTGGTTTACCAGCCACCATTGTGGCTGGTCCACATACATAGAGAAATAGAGACAATGAAAAAATAATATATGGTCATAACATTTTAAGACTATAACTTACTTCAAGAATTCAAATTCCTATTGAAGAATGGTTACTTTGCACCAGTGTTTATCCGACCTCAAGCAAAGTATTTGAGATCAGATACATTGAAATGATAAATTTTTACTGAGTCTTTGTAAGTAATCCACAAGTAATCATTAAGTAACGTTAGGGCTATGTCATGAGTAAAGATGTTTTGAAATGGAATTATATGAAATATTACTTAGTTCAAATACCATAAGTAAAGGGTTTTTATTTTACAAAGTTTTAACAATTTTTGTTTCTGAAGACAAATGTACAATCTGAACTAGCAGTATTATTTATTTCTCTACGTCCTGTGGTTGTGATGACATCATTTACATACACAAAAAGGTGACATACAGTATAACATACCACTTGGGTAAGGCAATGTGTTGCACAATGTCTACCAGGCCGACAAATGATGAGTATCATAGTGAGCATACCGGTTTTTTATAAGTTTGTTGTTCTAGAATAGCATGTTGTTTGGAAGTTTATGACTGTCTGTGCATGTACATGGGTAAGGATGGGCGCCACATGTCTGGAAGGTGGAATGACGGCAGCTGCTTTACTATACTTTTGTGGTACTTGCTGGTTCGGCTGTTTATTCCATCGGAGATGTGACTTGCCATGAAACTGCATACTCTGTGACAATATGAATTATTGCATGCAGAGAAAAAAACAAAACAAACATTTTTTATACGTCAAAATGGATTAAGATAACTTTCATTAAGGTTAAGCAGAATGCATGTAACATTACAGCTCATATTTGAAAACAAACCTTTATGAAGTGTTTTTGCATCATATATGAATGGTCAGTACAATTGTACTTCCAAAGAAATGCTATTTCCTAATTAGCAGAAAGTTACTAATTTGAGAAAAATATACAGCTTACAGCACCAGAAAAGTTACAGTGAAGAGAAATCCATATTAACAAATAATTACACAGACCAACAATGGAAAACTTTTTGGTGAAAATACCTTATTCTTTTTATTGTTAGGGTGGGAAATCTAAATATGATACTTCAAAAACTGTATCACCCACCATTTCTTCACACTTTACAGTTAAATTTATTAAAGTAAGTGATTTTTTAAAGAATTTAACAGCTTTTGTATAGTTAAAATAATTTAAAATGAGGTGTAATAAATGTAGATGAGAAACATTTGCTGGCACAAAAGGTCAATTCTATTTTTGTGTTAACAGATGGTGGTTTGTATACTGTCAATCTAACTTCACTTTCTCGTTTCCTGTACATGTGCTCAATACAGTGTTTAATCATGGTTGTAAAAACTCTGCTGACAGTTTTTGTTATATTTGTGTTGAATTTGTGATTAAAAACACCAAAGAAACATTGTTGACTTTTTGAAAAAGGTTTATTTATCATACTTTCGATCTAAACTTGATCATCAAGATAAATTTTAGGCGCCACACAAGGTATATTGTGTGTGTGTTGGAGACCTGAGAAAATGGTTGAAAAAGGAGAGAAAAGCCTTTAGATTTGCTGTTCCCATGATATGGAGGAAGCCAAGAAATCATTCCGATGATTGCTACTTTTGCAGTGTTGATATTACTGGTCATTATGCGGAAAACAAAAAAGGTAATAAGCTACTCTAACCTTTCATCTGCCATCCGACCAGTAAGGCATGGTGTAGATTTGCTGTTTCCTGACCCACCAGATGATTTAAATTCTGTTCTAACAGAAGTATTTTCTGATGCACAATGTGATTTAGATGAACCAGACGATGATGAATTCCAATGTAATACAGAAAGTCTAGAGCCCAAATTGTTTACTGAGACCGAGCTTAACGATTTGGTTAGGGATCTGGGCTTAATGAAAGAAAAAGTTGAATTGCTTGGCTTTAGATTAAAAGAAAAGAACTTATTGGCAGTTGAAACCAGCATATACGTGCATAGAAAGAGTGAGCAGCAATTTTCCAACTTTTTTCAACAAGAAGGTTATTTAGTGCACTGCTCAGACATTCCAGGTCTGATGAATGAGTTTGGTACTGAATACAACAAGGAAGACTGGAGGATGTTTATTGATTCATCCAAAACTAGTTTTAAGGCTGTTTTATTAGACAATTGTAACATGTATGCATCTATACCTGTTGGACATTCTGTACACATGAAAAAAAGCTATGAAAATCTAGAAATAATGTTAAATGAAATAGGCTATTCTGCTCATGGTTGGATGAAATGTGGCGATCTAAAAGTAACATGGATGCTCCTTGGTCAGCAAGGTGGCTTTACCAAATTTCCATGTTTCTTGTGTGAATGGGACAGTAGGGCTAGGGATGAACACTGGTACAGAAAGAACTCGTCTGTGAGGAAGTCTTTAAAACCTGGTGAGAAGAACATTCTACACAAAACCTAGTAGATCCAAATAACGTCCTCCTGCCACCTCTACATATAAAGTTAGGCATAATGAAATAGTTTGTAAAGGCTTTGCCTAAAGATGGACTACTACTTTTTCTCGATCAGTCGATAAAAGCTGACGTCGAGAGATTGTGAGTAAGATATTGGCCACGCCTTCTTTGCCAGCCTCCTCCACTTTCGTCTCGCACGCCACTGCTACGTAAGACCACCATGCAGCAGCGAATACTCGATCGCTGCTGTCCTTCGTTTTACAACTTATTGTTAAACCTAAATCGCACTACACTGACTTGTGTCCGCTTTGAGTTTCCCGTCGTTTCGCCTCAGACGAAACTCACACACAGGAGTGGGTATGATGACAGTTTTTCATACCGGAAATTATCAGATTTCTAAATTACCACGATTAGTCGTAATTTTTTCTTCATACTTTGTGTTTCTTCACTCATGCCGTAACCACGGCTATAATGGTTCTGCAAACAAATATGCTGCATGAGTGTGGAAAACCACAGGATGGTTGTTATTTGTCATGATTAACATTTTTTTAAAAAACTTTCGAGAAATCGTGTTTTCACTAATAGAAGCAATAGATTTCTTTTATGTTGCCTCATTTGGTAAGAGGGTTTGAGTTGATTTGGGGTGAGGGGACCAAATAGCGAGATCATCGGTGGTCGCATTGGATTAGGGAAGGACGGGGAAGGTAGTCGGCCGTGCCCTTTCAAAGCTGTCACCCCGGCATTTGCCTGAAGCGATTTAGGGAGATCACAGAAACTTCAATCAGGAAGGCCGAACGTGGGTTTAAACCATCGTCCTCCCAAATGCGAGTACAGTGAGCTAACCAATGTGTCAGCTTGCCCAGTTGTATGGCAAGAGTATTGCGCAAAAGAAACAGGAAGGACAAAGTCCCGTAGGCTGCCGTCATTCCGTCGGTCACGTGGCGACGTGCTGACACGGGATTGGCTGCCTTGAAGTGGCGTGATACTCTCATAGCAGTACAGAGCAGGGTGTGGTCGCATCCACATCATCTCAGCACACAGATTGTTGGAAAGAGTGATATTGTATTTCTCTAAACACAATTTTAATAACATTCTCCGATTAACACATCAATTCAAAAATGCAAAATTAGCCTCTCAGACAGTGCAATCTTTATGGTTAAAGCCTAACACAACTCCGAAGCTAGTAGCAGTATCCATTCCCTTTGTTTCCAGCGTCTCAAGCATAGTAATAAGGAAAATATAATAATAATAATGCTACCAATAAAACGTGATGTAGTTGTTGATGTGGTCTTGAATGAAAGACTGGTTTGTGCAGCTCTCCACTTTACTGTATCCTGTGCAAGCCTCCTCATGTTCGCTAAATACAGCAACCTCCATTTGAATCTGCTTAACTGTATTCATCGCTTGGCCTCCCTCTACAATTTTTACTCAGCACACTTCCCTCTACTATCAAACTACCGCTACCTTCATGCCTTAGGACATGTAGTACCAAATGGTCCCTTCTTCTAGTCAAATTCTTCTATAAATTTCTTTTCTCCCCAATTAGATTCAGTACCACCTCATTAGATACTCGATCTACCTATCTAATGTTCAGCATTATTCTGTAGTACCACATTTGGAAAACTTCTATTCTCTTCTTATTTGAACTGCTTGTAATCCACATTTCATTTCTGTAGAAGGCTACACTCCACACAAATAGCTTCAGAGAACACATCCTGACACTGAAATTTGTATTAGATGTTAACAAATTCTGCTTCTTGAGAAATGTGTTTCTAGCTACAACCAGTCTGCATTTTATATCCTCTCTGCTCCCGCCATCCTCAGTTACTTTGCTGTCAAAACAGCAAAAATCAACTAAAACTTTTAAGTGCCTCATCAGTAAACCCATCACCCAATTCTTTAAAGATTCAAACTCATATGTATGAAACACCTTCAAACGTCTGATAAATATGAGAATGAGGTAAGGTGTTAAATATTTGACACTAACCATGTAAGGGAGAAAAAATATAACGAAGATTTAAAATTACGTTTAAATTTATGTTTCATGCTCTTCGATTTGGGAGCTTAGAATGCTGACTGTGGGTTGCACATTATCCAAACAAACCAAAAAAGAAGCTTCATTTTACTTTAATTATGCAGGTCAGCCCTAAACACTGGATGGTGTGAAAATAATCTAATAAATCCATTCACATGATCAGACTTTACATTTTGTAAGCCAGATGACTTCAAAGTTACTATTTTAATCAGTCACTTTTTATTGTTAGTTTTGTGATATTCAACAAGGTTTATGTAGCCTGTCTGACTTTTTCGTTCTATTGCAGTATTCAGTGACAATCTTAACATTATAACTATATGAATGAAAATATCTTTAGTGAATATTGTCTGCCATAATTTCCCGATTTGTTGAATCATATGCAGATGTCATTTTTGATCGTTTAATTGAAAAGAATGTATCCATATTCATTATTACTAGTACAAAAAGATTTACTTTGCATTTATTTATGAAATATGCTTGCCTTTTGGGTTATGAAAGTAGTGTGTTCTTCAAAATATACTGAGTCAACTACCAATGCTTTGAGATACAATAAAACTGATAATACCATGTTACAATTTATTCTTAGGGTATAATTGTCTGCTGAGGACCACATCAAATACAAAAATTTTAAAACCTTGACCACTCCTGAATAAATTTCTGCAAACATCCACGTTTGCTGCATTTAAATATGGCTGCCATCAATGTTTGCACCATATCATAGCTCAGAAAAGAAAATACACACTGTCATCTGAAGCTGTCAAACCAAACAAATGTGTCCCTTATTAGTTGGTTAGTAGATAACTGCCTATAACAGCTAATTTTACAATGGTGATGTGTAATGTCGTTCTTATGGCGTCAGGTTAGAATTACACAATGACTTTTCAATCGAATTATCGTTTAAACAATTTCAAAGACAACCAAAATGATGTTCAGGTATCCTTACACTCTGTCTCTGTTGTTTCGAGGCAAATCGTGTTTGTAATATATTGACTAAACTGGTTTGGTGTGGGGACAGAAGGGCTAAAAGTTACAAAAACAATAATTACTACAAAATCAAAATTGTACATAATTTAATTAGTATATTAAAAGACTGTATCTGATTAGCACATTACGTATTAGGCGTCGGATTTTGTAAGGTTGAGTTATCTCGAAATTTGCTGCTACATCCTTATTTCTGCTTTAGTTAATTAATAATGACTAAAACATCTTCTTTTAGATTAATCAGATCACTTCCATCACGGCATTTTGACCTCACAGTTTGATCAATCTATCTCATATGCTTAAAAACTATATTTAACGAAAGTACCAAAAAGCAAAGTGAAACACACTTTCGTATCAGAGTTAGTGGGATTAGTCCATAGAAGCCATCCTCCACACACATAATGTTACTGTGGGTGGTTCTGATATCCACTAAGTGTTAGTAATGCTGATGATAGTTTCTAAATAAGAAAACTTAAATTACAAAGTGAAAGCTGATAAAGTAGATATAAGTGAAAAGATTTATATGAAAAGACACAATAACTGATAGCATTTTTATGTTGTATTAGGGACTGTTTCTTATGCTATGAGTGACTGAAATCAGGAAGTACCACAGTGTGTGACTGGCATTTGCATGAAATCAGACTGTGACATGATGTCTTTCTCCCAGTGTAATGTGCTCTTTGTCTTGACTACCACATTTATGAAAGCGCTGCTAAAGATTCGATCATAACTAAATATTTATGACAAAACGTTCAAATATATGTGAAATCTTATGGGACTTAACTGCTAAGGTCATCAGTCCCTAAGCTTACACACTACTTAACTTAAATTATCCTAAGGACAAACACACACACACCCATGCCCGAGGGAGGACTCGAACCTCCGCCAGGATCAGCCGCACAGTCCTTGACTGCAGTGCCTTACACCGCTCGGCTAATCCCACGCAGCATTTATGACAAGCAAAACTACAAATATGATTGCTGCTCATTTCATTTGCACCAATTTAAGCTGTGCTCTTAGGTTTGTGTATAACCACACTCTCAAAAATCGTGGCTTATTTCAAAGAAATCACAAAGCATTGGTAACAAGCAAGACTATACATATGATTGCTGCTCGTTTCACTCGCAGTAACTTAAGCTTTACTTGTAGGTTCCCACCTAACCACACCCTCAGGAATCATGACATATTAAAAAAAAGTCAATTATTTGTGATAAGAAAAAATGTAAATTTCATATGATGTAAATGTCTTTACTGCTTGTTTCACTAGCAGCAGTTTCATCGTTCATTTTTTAAGCTTGAAGCCATGAAAGAGAAGAAACTCATTTCATGTAAATAACATCGAATATTGTGGGACATGCTTCTATTACATAAATAAGAAGACCCAGAATGTGTTACAAAAGCAAAGCTGGAGAGAAAAGGTATTAGTGTGTTCTAGGATATTATCCTACTTCTTTCAGTTCTGTAACACTACGTCTCTAACCACAGTGAATGCATTTCATCTTGAAATCTCTTAAGGACTGATGTGTCTAAGAGATATTTAATTATAACAAATTGTATATAGAGTGATGTGTTTGTGATAAATCTTCTATTTGACATTGCCTTCAAATTGCATACTGTCAAAAAATCAAAGTTATAACATGGAAACAACGAAATATGATGGATACAATACTGTGTCTCAAAATTAGTGAGTGAGGAATGTCACATGACCGATTTCTGATTTCAACCAAACACTAGCCACTAATTTCTGATTTCAGCCAAATGCCAGCCACATAACATAATACTTCCTAATTTTAGTGACTCACAATACGTTATGTCATAACCAGTGATTAGTATGTGAAAATTTATGTTATGATGGTACCACTTTTGTTCCAGCTGGTAAAAATTGAGGAGCATTAAAGCAGTAAAGTAGGGATCATTTCAGAGCAGCCAGTAAGTGGTTCCATCTCACTGAATTTTGTATTAATACTGACAAACTGTAAATATTCTCTTTACCTTATCAATTAAAGAGGATGGCAATAACTGCTTCAGCTAAACTTCTTGACTTCTGTCTTCACACGAAATTAACATGGAAGAATTATACCAAATATATCTCTACTAACTTAGTATGTGCTACATATTTGTTAGGTAAACTAAGGTCATGTGTTAATGATAAGCTATTGCTAAATGCATACTATACCTTTTTCCAAGCACAATTGACATGCCATTGTGTTATTGAGGAATTTCCCTGGAGCAAAAAAAGATCACATTTGGCAAAAATAAGGAGTTCAGATGCATCTGTGGGGCTATAAATAATGTCTTGGCAACCCTATTTAAAAAAAATATATATATATATATATATAAATAAATAAAAATACCCACAGCTACATTCCTCTTCATATTAAGTTGTCTAATACATACAAAAGAAAACTAGCATTATTACAAACTAAAACACTCTATCCATTGATGTTATTTTGGAAATTTGTGGTACGTTCCTATTGGGACAAACTGCTGAGGTCATGAGGTCATTGGTTTACACACTACTTAATCTAAAACTATCTCACGCTAAGGATAACACACCCATCCACGCCCGAGGGAGGATCCGAACCTCTGATGGCAGGGGGGGGGGGGGGGGGCGGGTTCTGCAGGAACTGTGACAAGGTGCCTCGACCCCGCGGTGGTGTAGCCTCGTGGCCCGTCAATATAATACACACCTAAAACAGAAGACAGACATCACAGTCGCTAGACTTAAGGAAACTCTAGACAGTTACAAATACATGAGGGTAAAACAGTTTAATATGTTGTCACTACAGGTACACAATGTGTCACCAATATGTTTAAAGACGTCGCACAGTTGTGGCTTTGAGAGAAAAAGCATTTTATACAATAGAAGAGTTCGAAATAGGCTTTAAAAATTATCTCAGACAGTAATATAGTTTCATTACATTAAACTTATGTATGTGATTCTACATAATACATCATGCGCAGTATGATGGACAATTTAATGTCGAACAGTAATCACGTAAAATATTTTTTAGTCTGTGCGTGTTATTTATGTAATTGTATTGCTACGTCTGTGTACACAAAAGATTATGTTGGTTGCATTTTTAAAGGTGTATAATAAATAAATAAATGAAACATCCTTCATCTGAAGCACTTGATTAGATAGAAAGTGTGTATTTGTAATTGACCTTGATCTTTTTTCCTTTCAGATAATTTTGCAGTTACAGTCATCTCGAATACAGGCTGCTGTGGCAGACTTATATCCATTTATGGTATTTACCAAACTATTCTATTCGTTATGTTCGGCTGACGTAGAGACCCATAAATCTTCCTGTCTATTCCAGAAATTGGGAATCTAGCACTTTCTGCAGTGTTTGGTTATTTTTACATGACATCCATTTTCTCACTGTCGTTTCTTGGGGTGGTAGATTTTATATTGCCACAATATTATTTTCCAACTAATGAGAACTAATCAAGTAGATATATATGCAAAACAGAACTAACAGCCCCTTGGTTTCCAGAGCTCTTACTTCCATAACATAAGGTGTGCAAAGTTAACGTATCTATAGAAATACCAGTAACTTGATGTTTTTAATTTCTGGATCTGTGTCGTTTACCAGTCATGATTGGACAGACTGTGTGAAGATTAAATATGCAAGAGTTATTTATCATTTTTCATATATATAAGGAAATATATATGATACACACACTGAAGAGCCAAAGAAACTGGTACACCTGCCTAATATCGGGTAGGGCCCCCGCGAGTATGCAGAAGTTTTGCAGCATGACGTGGCATGGACTCAACTAATGTCTAAAGTAGTCATGGAAGGAATGACACCATGAATCCTGCAGTGCTGCCCATCAATCTGCTAGAGTAGAAGGGGGTCGAATCTGTACTGAACAGCTTGTTGCAAGGCATCCCAGGTATGCACAAACATGTTCATGTCTGGAGAGATGGAGGCCAGCGGAAGTGCTGGACGTGTGGGGTGTTGGATTGACCTGCTGGATTTTTCCAAGTCTGTCGGAATGCACAATGGACATGAATGGAGGCAGGTAGACATGATGTTTACATATGTGTCACCTGTCAGAATCGTATCTAGAAGTATAAGGGGTCCCATTTAATTCCAACTGCACACGTCCCACACCATTACAGAGCCTCCACCAGGTCGAATTGCGTGAACATAGGCTTGCAGTGCTGCAGTCTTTAGCTTGATGCAAATATTCTGACTGCTTTTTTTATGTAGCACTGCCACATACTTGCAGCCTTCAGAATATCCCCATAACAGTAGGCCATGATTGATGTGGCTATTAAATATTGCATAATGCACTGTTATAAGGTATGGGTCAGCTAATACACCTTCTGTTCTCCTCAGAAGGTATATTACTGTACACACAAACTAAGTTGACACTCGGCGCGGTGGCTGAAGCGAGTGACAGTGGAGGCATCTCCCATTTACAGTCATTCCCATAAGCCACGGTGCCGAGTGTCAACTTACTTTCTGCAGACAGTACATCAGAGAGCTGGGAGCACACATACACTGTTTGTTCATTCATTATTAATTTGCTGTCAATCAGGAATCCCAGCAGTTTGATAGCCTCCATATTATCGGGGTATGCCACATTTGTAAGGCTGCATGTAAGATTTTGTTGTGTTATTTCTTCATTCGTTTTCATTTTATTGTTGAAGAACCATTGTTTGATGTTTTGTAAGATCACATTTGTTGTTTGCAGAGCTTGTGCAGCAGTTTTTGTTTTCGCAGATATTAACAGTGCACTGGCAAAAAATAAGTTAAAATCTATGTGAATGATCATTGCTCCGGTATGTCTGTACAAACAAAACACAGAAGGAAACATATACTGGAGACTGCCCAACCGAATGAACTGCTGGACAAGGAAATATGCATGTGTGGTTGGACATTTAAAAAAGTCAAATTCGTAATGTCCTGTTGGTGCCGAATTCACTGAAGACATGATACATGCACGGATTGGAGAAGGATAGAACTGTCTCTGTTATTTTCCTTGAGTTATTTAGTGAGATTACAGAATGCATAAATCTGGCAAATGAGTCAAGGATTATACACTTCAGAAAAGTTGCAGTAACATTTTCAGGGATCAGACCACCGCTATTGTCGCAGGTTCGAATCCTGCCTCGAGCACGGGTGAGTGTGATGTCCTTAGGTTAAATAGGTTTAAGTAGTTCTAGGGGACTGATGACCTCAGAAGTTAAGTCCCATAGTGCTCAGAGCCTTTTGAACCATTTTTTTAAACTAGTAAAGAGTATAGGAAGGTGTTTTGTACTGAGTGACTAAATCGGTCAAACAACACTTCGAAAATGTGCCTCTGTTCAATGGTTTCGTTCAAATTTAAATAAGAAACTCTCGTATTACAACGAGCCAATAATAGCAACCAAAGCATTAAGCCGTAAAAATCATATGCAAAACTTACGATAAAGATAGTGACATTTATAATAAGTATCCTTTACTTCGAAAGCAATTCGTATTTTCTCCTTGAGTTTCATTCTTCTACACATTTTTCTAACGCACACTGTGGACATTTTTATAAGCGGAGGTAAGTTTCTGGAAATTTCTTGTTTAGTTATTAGTGTAAGATCTACGATCTCTATTGGATTGGATTGGCTTTGTCAATAATGATTTTTAATTCTGTCATCAAATGCCCCCACTTTCGAAGTCAGTACTTTAATCTAAAAAGCCATGGATTCATGTCAGCAAATAACAAAACATTTTAAATTAATCAAATAAACTGGCTTGTTCTAGTGCGTAGTTCAGTTGCTTTGTTGTCTTTGGTTGTCGGTATTATTAAAATCCACTGCTCCGGTATGTCTTCATTTATTAAAATACAATCTCTGAAAAGCAGTTTGTTTGGAGGCGTACGAAAACCGGTGCTGTGTTCATCTAGGTTTGTTATTTTGAGTATGCGTATGGTGTCCATTGTCATGTAATCGTATCGTGTTAAGAAGTTATTTGTGTGTTCGAAGTTTGGTTGCGCGTTGCGCGATTACTTGCTAGTTGCAAGCAGTTATTTTTATTGGTGTACTGCTACAAATTATTCGATTGTTGTAAAAGACGTCTCCAGGGCTATTACGAGTCATAACGTCTCAAAATTGATGAAAATACGTCCTCAAATAATCTCCCTTCATTGTCTCATACCATTATTATATATACTGTCTGATGTTTTGGATTCCGGGGGAGAAAAACTGGTAAATTAAATTTGTAATCATTTATTTGATGGTTGCAGGTGCATTAGTAACATCCAGTACCGGTATGTAATTTCACTGATAAAATAAAACCATTACCGTCACACCCCTCCAGTTCTGTAGGACTACGGTTTTGTTGAATACACATTTTTAATATTGAACTGTATTAATCATCCCTTTTATGTGTAATCATGCTTATTTCTAGACCTCGGTATATTTATTTTATTACGCATTTTATCGCAGTCATGTTTTACGTGAAGTTTCATTGCTCACATCGAAATAATTGTGACGCATTGGCATTATTTCACCTAAACCAAGTACGTAAAGATCTGTATTTACGAAAACCGGTACATGAAATGTGTAGCTATTGTAATTGGAATTGTGAATAAGTTTTGTTTTAATTGTAGCGTAAATCATTGGTAAGGTTGAAATATGGCATCCCGGCTAAGACACAAGTTGAAAATATGATCACTATTTTTTATTTACTTAAATTTGCCATATTTCGTGACAGTGCCTTTTCCGTTACACATTTGCAAGGCGAAATTAGTCTTGGCTTCAGTTGTCTAAGTATGATTCTACAATGTATCATTGTCGGCTGCAGAAAAGACGTGGTTCAACGTGTTTCTCTCATTTTGGTGTTTCAAATACAGTTTCTTCAAATGTAGTTTCTTCTTTTTAGTTAATACAAAAATAATAGTAACATAATTCAAAATTATTTATGACGGCGACCTTCACATTGTTCTTCCGTCAACATACACCAAGAGTTAGCTGCCGACTAACTATAGTCAAAGACGACTCCAATGTCAAAGATATTTTACACAATTCACAAGTTTCCACTTGTAATCAGTCTCTTTGCTATTCTTCGATACATTTTCTAATAGTAATCAATATGCTTTTACTCTCAAAAACAGAAGTAAATTAACATATAATAAGACAAATTATAATAAATTCTGACAAAAATATAAGAAAACATTTACAATTCGGTATCAACAAATACGGTAAAAAAATAACATCTCCCAGATCCATTAAACTGCTCCCCAGGGCTTTTGTTGTTATGGACATATACAACAAAATCCCGACAACACTCAGTGATGGATCTGTATTACACAATTAGTACATTAATGATGCAGTCTGATAGCCTCTTCCAAATTTGGACTCTTTGAATCTGTGGACTTATTACTGGCTGTTGTTGCAATGATACTTCCCCATCAATCCCATACACAAAATTTTCAAGTAAAGAAATTATTTAACATGACAAATATACATGGTATAAAACATACATGAGAAATATTCTAACATACAGCATGCAGATTGAAAATAATAGAAAGGTAAAACTCATTTCCTAGAATAAGTTTTAATTTTTTTTTAAATATTAATGTTAATTTCATTATGCTTACATATTGTACAGTAAAAATGATATTGGACATATATAGTGTAATGTGTTTTTCTCTATATTTCCCTTTTATATATATATATTTTTTTAACATCTGATTTTTTTTTAATTTTTATATTTTTTTTATTAGTCATGGATTTTTTTGTTTTTTGTATATTTTTTTTGCTTATGATTTTCTTTTTAAATTTTTTTACTTAGGTTTTTTTTATTTTGTATTTTTTTATGATTTTCTTCTTTTAGTACAGCTAAAGATACATCAGTATTATCTAAATTTTTTGCAATTATTTATGTACACTTTCCTCTCTACTACAATATTACTACAAGTTACATTCTTGTGAAGAGTACTTTTGCTCCCCACAACATCAGTATAAACAACAATAAACTGCTCATATATCATGAGGCTTTATCTAAAATTGGTTTTGAAACTTATACCTTTGCATGCATGTCCTCACATGCATGCCTTCACCCACAGGGAAGACTTAGCTTCCAAAAATTAGAAAAATTCAGAAATGCTCACTATGGAGACTTTTTTTTGTAAAAAAGTAAAAATAAATCTTTCTCTCATTCTTTGTTAGAACAGTGTTTTTCATCAGTTTCAATTAATATGTGACTTCAAATTATTAATTTATACATGCAAATATACACACTTCGTTGTACAGGCAGTTTTGTTCTAACAAGCGTATTGCAGTGGAGAACTTTTGTTTTAGATGATAATAGGTTATTTAAATTTTGAAATTATGATTTCTGTTTATACAGTTTTTAAGAGACAACATTCCTGAGACCAAATAATTTCTTTGACTTAGGATACACCAAAAGATAAGCATTAGGGTGTGGATTTTCTATGACTTCAACAGGCCCAATACAGATATCAACGAATTTTTTAATTTCTGAAGTTAACATTTTTGATTTTTCATGAGATTTGACCAGAACAAGATCCCCAATTTTAAAAGTGGTTAATCTTACCCTATTGTTATATCTTTTATTCCTCTTTTCCCCTTGTTTCCTCATAGTTCCCCTGACAATATCTTCTCTCTCTTGCATAGTTAAAGGTGGACATTTAGGAAATTCAATAAGTTCTGATATAAGATTTGGAGGTCTAATATTAAACATAATCTCATATGGTGAAAATCCTGTGGAACTATGTTGTAGGCTATTCATAATATCTTCAAAATTTCGAATGTGCTCAAACCAGGTTGGATGCTTATGGCTACAATAGTTTCTACAAAGTCTCCCAGTTTCCCTCATATATCTTTCTGCAGGATTGGTGGACGGAGAATAAACAGATATAAGTATATGCTTCAATTTTTATCTTTCAATAAACTTTTTCCAAATTTTATAGGTGAACTGTGAACCATTATCTGATAATATAGCTTTTGGTTTACCCACCTGTTCGAAATAATCTCTTTCAATTTTTATTATAATTTCATGGCTAGTAGCTTTTTTCACTGGATATAGTTTAATTAATTTTGAAAATACATCTACCATAACAAATATGTAACAGTAACCACCTTTACTCTTTGGTAACATTCCATATACGTCCACTGCGATAAGATCTAAAGGTTTTTCCGGAATAATGTTTTGCATCTCTCCACCACATCTTTGATTGCTCACTTTAACTCTCTGCCATTTGTCACAGGTTGCCAATTCTTTTCTTACCTTCTTTCCAATATTGTAAAAATAAACATTTTCTTGTATCTTTTGAATTGACTTCTGTATCCCACAATGACCGAAACTTTCATGTATGTAAATGATCAGCTTATCAGCATCTGCCTCTGACCAACACAGTTTCCAATTATCAGAATCTACATCTGTTCTCCGAAACAAAATCCCCTTATGCAATTTGTAAAATTTATCAAGTTTCTCATACCCCTTCTTGCCTAAACATTCTTTGATTAATTTCCAACTCTGATCTAAATTTTGATTTTTTCTAATTTTGTTACACATAGCTCTAATTGTTTTTTCATTTTCCACCCCTTTCAAGTATCTAATTTTAAATTGCTTTTCCTCCTCTTGTTCAAAAATCTCCTTTTCTCCCCCAATTGGTAAACTTGAAAGTGAATCAGCTACTACATTCTCAGAACCTTTTATGTGTTTGATTTCAAAGTCAAACTGTTGCAGTAAAATTGCCCATCTGGTCAATCTACTGTGGTATAATTTGCACTCTTGTAAGTAACTCAAAGCTTTGTGATCCGAAAATACTATGGTTTTATGTCCAACAAGGTAAATTCTAAATTTTGTAAAAGCCCAATGAATTGCCAAAAGTTCCTTCTCTGTGACTGTATAATTTTTCTCATGCTTGAGCAACATTCTGCTTGAAAATGCTATGGTACAATGTATCTTAACTCCATTCTTTACTCTTTCTTGAAATAACTCTGCTCCAAGCCCATAATTACTGCTATCCGTGTTCAAACAAAATGGAAAACTAAAATCAGGTCTGTGTAATAAGTGTTGCTTTCTCAACTCTTGGTTAATTTTATCAAACTCTTACTGACAACTTTTATCCCAAACCCAAACAGTGTTTTTCTTAAGTAATTGGCTTAAACATGGTGCATTCAGACTCTGATCACTTATATGTTTTCGGTAATAACCGCATAACCCAAAGAACGACTTTAATTGTTTTTTAGTCTTACGAATAGGAATTTCTGAAATTGCTTTAATTTTTTCTGGATCTGCCAAAATTCCCTTGTCTGTGACAACATGACCCAAAAATTTCAATTCAGAAACTGCAAATTTACATTTCTCTAATTTCAATGTCATCCCCCCTTTTCTAAGTTTTTCACAAACTGACTTCAAAATCAAAAAATGTTCCTCCCAATTTTGCCCTGTAACCAAAATGTCATCTACATAAATTATCAGTTTAGACGCAAGTTCTTGCCCCAGTACATGATCCAAAGCTCTTATAAATTCAGAAACAGAAGAATTTAACCCAAATGGCACAACACAATATTGGTAACGGTAACTCTTACCATTGTACAAGAAAGCAGTATATTTTCTAGGATTAACCGAAAGTGGTACCTGATGAAAACCCGAAGTTAGATCCAAACTTGACATATATTTTAAATCCGTAAATTTATAGAGTAACTCATCAATATTTTCAGGATGGTCTATCTGTCTGAACAAAATTTTGTTTAAGTGTGTAGAGTCCAAAACCAATGTTACTCCACCATCTTTTTTCGAAACTACTACTAGAGGATTATTATATGCACTGATACTCCTTTCTATTATGTTACATCCTTCCATCTTTTTCAGCTCTTTCTCAACACCAGGTCTTTTTGATATTGCAATACTGTATGGTTTTATGAAAAATGGTTCATGAGGTTTTACCTGAAGCTCACACTGACAACCCTTTACCCTTCCAGGTATGTCACTGAAAACATCACTGTATTCCCACAGCAGATTTTCTAACTGTTGTTTTCGCTCCCCAGATAAATTTTGTGTTTCTGAAATTTTCAAATTTACTAAATTCCCAAATTCAACTTCATTGGTATCAAATCTATGAGTTTCAATATTCTCCAATCTTTTTTCTTTTAGTAAATTGATACTGTCAAAATTTCCATTACTCTGATCACCAAGTGTGTTCGCAAAATTTGTCTGAATGTACTCCCTTTCACTAGTTTCTACAAAAGTTTTTTTCCAACCCAATCAAATGCTGTATTTGCTTCTACTATCCAATTCATACCCAAAAGAAAATCCTCATTAAATTCCTGAATTACGAAACATCCATGTGTGAACAACTTGCCTCCAATTAAAAATGTCACTAAAGCCTGGCTTTTTACCAATTTACTGCTCTTCCCAGTAGCACCTTTTATCTTTACCCCAACAACTGGCATTTCAACATAATCTTTCCCCACTTTCAATTTCTTGCTTAACCTTTCAGATATTCCCGAGATCTCACTTCCTGTATCAATTAAACATTTACCAATCCATGACCCAATTTGAACTTTTATATAGGGACTGCAAAATTGATCACTTTTCTCAGAACCTGTATCCTCATGTAATAAATCACTTTCAATTTCCCCAAACCTATACTTATCAGAATCATATGGCATATCATTACATGTATTATTTGTCACAGTTATAAAATTTGCACAAGACACAAAATTGTCATGAGTACTCTCTATTATCTCAAATAGCCAAGAATTTTCATCCAAATCACATTGTATACTATTGAAGTACTTATCCTTCAGCTTTTCAAAAATAAAATATCTCATCTTTTTCCACCACTCAGGACATACAGTTTCACATACATTAATAAGCATCTTTCTAAAGTTCTTGTCAAAAGAAATAGTTTCACTGTTGAGCCATATATTCATAAGAAATGTGTGTGTATCATTAGTATCTGTAAAAGTTTCACTTAGGTTAAAGTTATACATGTGTCATTGTCATTTGTGTAGTCAGATTCTTTATCAACAACATCAAAATTCACACTTTCACATACATCCAGCTTGTGAGCTTTATTCATCCTGGTAACATCCCTGGGAATTTCTATAATATTCTCACTATTTAATCCATTTTCAACCATGTATATACCCAATTCCCTATTTAAACTAATGAAATACCTTTCCTCAACATCATCATCAATACCATTACCATCATTATCAACTTTATCAACAACATCATTATCATTACACATATTCAGGTCATACACATTCAAATTATTCCCCAAAATATTATTTCCCCTTTCTAAAGTTACCAGATCCCTTTCACCAACATTTTCATTCTCACAGCATGCATTCTCTCTTTCATTCACACACATCTCTGAACTACTACAAATTACATCATCTGACAAAGTGTTGTTCTTTTCTGCCCGAGTGTAAAACTCTGTTAAATTAAATGAATCACAATTACTTTTATCTACTGTATGTTCTTGTGTACTGAAAATTTTATCTTTATCAATATTATTTTCCTCTTGAAATTTTTTCAATAAGTAACAACTAATAACCTCATGTGATAGCTTAGGTTTGGAACTGTCATGTTTGGGTTTATGATAGTCACATCCATTGGTCCTTTCATCATGCTCACCTTCTGCCTCAACCTTGCGGACCTTCAAGGGGGCGTCTACTCGTTTTTTATTTCCGGTTCCTGTATGAACTGGTGATTGTGGTTCTGCCAATGTCTCTGATCAACATTTCTGGTTGGTTGGTTTCGGGGAAGGGGACCAGCCAGCGAGGTCAACGGTCTCATCGGATTAGGGAAGGATGGGGAAGGAATTCGGCCGTGCCCTTTCAGAGGAACCATTCCGGCATTTGCCTGGAGTGATTTAGGGAAATCACGGAAAACCTAAATCAGGATGGCCGGACGCGGGATTGAACTGTCGTCCTCCCGAATGCGAGTCCAGTGTCTAACCACTGCGCCACCTCGCTCGGTTCAACATTTCTGATCCCATTCCTATGCCAAACATTACCTGATTGTTGGTAGTTCCTATTGTACGGACCTCTATCAAAATTTCTGTGATTTTGATCCCTAAAGTGTTCTCTATTTTGTTGATTATTAATGTGAAAATGTTGTTCTTGTTTTGGATAAAATTTATGGTCCTTCTTTTCAAAATTGTTATATCCCCCTGAATTTTGACTGACGCCATGATAATTGTTTTGTTCCCTTTTTTGAAAGTTGTCATTTCCCCAATTTTGACCTTTACCTTTCTGAGTAAACCCATCAGGACAATGAACTAAACTCAACTGCATTGCTGATGGCAATCTTCTCTTTAAGGTATCAATTTTGATCAAGTCATCCAAAGGTTTTGTTAAATGAATAAGTTTTTGAAGTTCACTTTTGCAAAATTGTTTCATGCTCCCATCTGATTCTCTATAGTTTCGCCCATTCAAAAATTCACTTTTGATTCTAGTTTGTTTAAGATCATCCCAAAATTTTTCCAGAGTTACAATCTGGTTTGCCCAAGTCAAAGCTTCCCCTTCTAAGAATTTTTTCACAAATTTAATTTTTATTTCATCTGGTGAGTGAGGTAAAAAACAATCCTTACAATACAGCATAAAATCAACAGGATGTAAGGGTCCATCTACCGAAAAGTGCTTCAGTGGAATATTAGATACAAGATTACATGTGTTGACATTGTAATTTTTGCTTTGAAATTCAATGTTAAAACTTTCAATTTTTTCGCTAAGTTCTTTGACAGATTTTTTGTTTTCTAAATCATTGCATTCTACTTTTTCTTCTAGAGTAACCAAACGATTGTCAAACTTTTTGTATTCTCATCCAAATTTTTTATATCCCCTTTTATCTCATTAAAATACATTAAATTTCGTTCCCTATCTACCAGTAAGTCATTTTTTACAGTATTAATTTCACCGCTCAATTTAGCATCAATTTCATTTACTTTTGCTTCCACAGATTCAATTTTTTCCTCAACACTGCCAACTCTGTTCGAAAGCTCACCCACTTGGGTATTGACTGCTTGGACTTGCAACAAAATGTTATCAATTTTTTCATCCCGGTAAGTCTTATTGTCGTCAACTGATTGTTTAATTTCTTTCGTGAAATTTACAAGAAAACTTTTTAAATCAAATTGATCGGTTCTTTCTCTTTGATTTGACCTGTCCTGATGTTCGAAGTCTATTAAATTACTACTTTCTACTTTAGGCACAATACTCTCGAAAAACTCGTAAGTCATTGTGAAGAACAAAAATTTATACACAACAATATAAAACAAGATAAAAATATTGTATTAACAAAATACGAGGTTTTCGTGACTTATCTGGAACACTCTTCTACTGTTGCAAAACCACGTTTTCCATCCATGTGATTGTTGACCAAAATTCTTGAAGTATTTTCTTCTGTCGAAAATTATATTTTTTGCCGAAACATTTCTTCTCCAAAACTTTTACTTCCCGATGAACACAAACACTGTAACACACATTCTGAAGAAACAGGTATTAACACACAAAACTGTTCTTCCTCGTAGCACTGTTCAAAATCTCGTGAACACAATATCCCGGCTACAGTCCCCAGTTGAAATATGGCATCCCGGCTAAGACACAAGTTGAAAATATGATCACTATTTTTTATTTACTTAAATTTGCCATATTTCGTGACAGTACCTTTTCCGTTAGACGTTTGCAAGGCGATATTAGTCTAGGCTTCAGTTGTCTAAGTATGATTCCACAATGCATCGTTGTCGGCTGCAGAAAAGACGTGGTTCGACGTGTTTCTCTCATTTTGGTGTTTCAAATACAGTTTCTTCAAATGTAGTTTCTTCTTTTTAGTTAATACAAAAATAATAGTAATATAATTCAAAATTATTTATGACGGCGACCTTCACATTGTTCTTCCGTCAACACACACCAAAACAATAGTCAAAGAAGACTCCAACGTCAAAGATATTTTACACAATTCACAAGTTTCCACTCGTAATCAGTCTCTTTGCTATTCTTCGATACATCATAACAGTAGCGACACTTCTCCTCGATTTTGTTGCCTACAGCGCCAGCAGCGCCCCAAGAGGCTGCTGCGTTACACTGTGAATTCGCCGCGATCGTGAAAGAGAATAGTGGTTGTTTATTTCGATTTATACAATGGCTTTTACTGGCGGGAGCGTTTGTAGCGCAATAAATTGCACTAACAACAGGAAGAAGACACCACAGCTGTCTTTTTTTAGGTTTCCTAAGGATCCTGAGAGGTATATACCATCATGTTACTAAACTGTATCGTCAGGATTCACTTGCAAACTATATGTGTATAAATGATGAATGTTTCGTTTTAGGAGCAGAAAATGGCTTGTTAATAGCAGGCGAGAAGGCCTCATTAAGAAAGAACCAGTGTACCTGTATAATAATATTAGGTTTTGTTCGCCACATTTCGAACAAAACCAGTTCATGAACGCAGACAACAACAGACTCGTGTGGAATGCAGTACCCACACTGTTTGACATTCCAAGTAAGCCACCTCAGCTGACGATGAAGAGGAAACTGCCACAAAGATTCGACAGTCAATCTAAAGCAGTAAAACAGTCCTATGACACAGAAGCAGCCGGTTCAACTCTGCATGTATCAGTGCCAGATTCGTGTGAATCGTCAACACAATTTGCTTTGACGATGAAGTGGTTAGATTAAGTGCAGCTGTTCGTGTCTTACAAAAGCGTGTGAAGTGTCAGAATGTGCAAATCGCTAGACTTTGAGCGAAACTATTACGGGACAAGGAAAGTGCCTACAGACAGCGACAGAAACTGTATCAGAAGGAGCAAGTGAACAAGGACAAACGAATGTTAAAGACTGTAGGACCCCGATATTTAAAAAAAGTGCCCTTGACTTGTTGGTAAGCCAGATTACCATGCCATTGAGAGAAAAACGTGCTGCAAGATGGAAAGACGAAAATAATCTGTTTCCTCTAAATTTATTATATTACAGCACTCAGGCATACAGGTTTTTGTCAGAATGTTTTATGCTTCCATCAGTGCGTACATTACAAAGGTATGTGGAAGGCATACAAATAAAATGTGGGATAAGTGACTATATATTCCATCTTTTAAAGCAAAAGGTGCAACATTTTTCTTATATTGATAAACTTGTGAATATGTCATTGGATGAAATGTCTCTAATGGCAAATTTGACATATGAGGCACAGTTAAAATTGCGAACAGTGTGTTGGTGATAATGATTAGTGGCATTTTTTCATGTTTCAAACAACCATTGCTGTACTGTTTTTGTAAAGGAACAGTGGGAGCTATGCATTTGACTGCTATATTTTATGAAGTACTCAAGACACTTAAGGAAATTGGCTTGGTTGTAAAGACCTGTGTGACTGATCAGGGTTCAAATTTTGTGGGCTGTAGAAAGAGACTGGGAATTACACAAGACAATCCAAGTTTGGTATATGAGGAGCAGAAGATCTATTTCTTCTATGATACCCCACGTTTGTTTAAGAGCATCAGAAACAACCTATTTAGGTATGGCATAATTCATACATCAAATGATGGTTTGGTTGGTACTGCTTCTTGGAAGGACATTTCTCAGCTCTATTCAAATGACTTGCACAGGAAATACAAGTTAGCTCCGAAGCTGACTAAAAAAGCTGTCAAACTGCCAGCTTTTTCAAAAATGAAAGTGGGTGCTGCAGTTCGTGTGTTAAGCCACACAGTGGCAGCTGGTATTGACACACTTGTATTTTGTGGTAGTATGCCATTATCTGCAACTGGCACTTCAGACTTTTGTCAGAAAGTTAATGACATTTTTGATTTCTTTAATACATACAGTGTGAAAGGGCCTGTGCATCTAAGAAACTGTATTAGGAGTGATTCAGAGCATCTGGATGTTCTACATGTGATGAAGCCATGGATTCACTCTTGGAAATTTGTAGGCTCTGATGGAAAAGATTACTCCCTGAGGATAAAATGTGTAAAGGGGCTTCTAAGCAATATATGTGCTTTGGAAATGCTTGCTTTCGAGGTACTGACTGGAACAAAATTGTACTTATTCTCACGTAAAATTAACCAAGACACATTGGAAAACTTTTTTTCAACTATGAGGCAGAGAGGTGGTTTTTGCAGCAACCCATTTCCAAGGCAGTTTTGTGCTGCATTTAACAGCTGTACACTAAGCAAACTGATAAATTCCTCTAATGTGGCAAGCAGTAATTGTGAAGGAATTGACTGGGGTCAGGCAATACTGGACATGAAATCTGCTCAAACATTAAAGGTCTCTCAGTTGTTATGCAGTAGTGATACACGTTCTGCAACAAAGCTACCAAATGTGGAAGTTCCAGCAGACCTTGAAGAACAAAACAGTATGAGATATGTGTTTGGTTACATGTTGAAGAAACTTTTTTCTTTACATAATTGTGTCAAGTGCAGGAATCTACTTGTAGACAACAGCCAGGACTTAGATGCAAATGACAAATTTTATTGCCATTTCAAAAGTTACGAAGACAATTTTGAAGCTTGGTTATTTGCAGTGAAAATATTTGTTTATTTTTGAGGGATTGTGAAAATCAGATGGCATCAGTTTTTGATGAACATTCTCACAAGAAAAACTGTGGTGAATTATATGTAAACTTGTTGCTGGCTGTCCCAAGTTTTCCCCCTGGATGTTGTGAAGAAACTAAGCTGCTGTTAATCAAGATATTTGTTAAAGTGAGACTTGTTTACCGGCTCAAATATTGGAATCAAGACTTAGTTTCTAACAACAAGAAAGCAAATAAGAAACTGAAGTAGTTGGCTCATTTGGGCTGCTGATTTCTTTGGTATGTATTTCGTTCACTTCTGTTGTTAGTCACCTAATTTTCCTTGCTTCTTTCGTGTGATGACATTATTTTGTCAGCACCTTGTGCACTGACTGATTGATTGAAAATTATTCAAATATTTGGTTTTTCTTGAAATGTAGTGTAATCAGCTCATTATAATGTTTTTAGCATATTTCTCCCGCTATTTTGCAGTTGCTTGTGTCACTTAGAATAATATAAAGATGAAGGTCGTACTTGTGGCAACGGGCGAAAATGACAAACGCAGTAGGCCTACAGTACGATAAACGAGCTGTCGGTCGTTTTTGCATGTAGAGGTACATGTATGTGCTTCCTACATGTGAATCTGTGTGTTTATAATCTTTTGATATCAATGTGGTAAGCTGCAATTCTGTCCAATGTCAAAAGTGTTTCTTCACGAATGTGTTGTAGCTTGCCACTCTATTCATGATTTTTGTCCTTACTTGCGCTTTTTTTAGAATCATTTTTAGTAACATATATGCCTTCTGGTACCACACAAACCCTTGGAGCCAAGAAAATAACTCAAATAATTCGGAAATGAAGAAGGAAATGGATGCAAACAAACATTATGCTTACGACGCGTCTGACGTTCACCTTACCTGCCACTTGGAGCGCTAGTGTCGCTCCATCTGTCAAACGGCAACAATTTTTACAGCAGTGAGTGTCGCGACTGTTATATTAGACTGTGGATACATTTTCTAATAGTAATCAATATGCTTTTACTCTCAAAAACAGAAGTAAATTAACATATAATAAGACAAATTATAATAAATTCTGACAAAAATATAAGAAAACATTTACAATTCGGTATCGACAAATACGGTAAAAAAATAACATCTCCCAGATCCATTACAAGGTCTTGGTAGCATAACTATGACTGTGTAGCTAATATCTAAACCCCAGAAAGCACCAAGCTGGTATTCCGAAGGGGGTGTGGAATCTGAGAAACAACCAGTATTCAAGAATATTGCTATCAAAAAGATGTTTTTGGGAGTTAATTTGACAAACTTAAGCACGATAGCCTCATGATACTTATTCAGGAAACTGGACTAAGCAATAAATGCTTGTGTGTGAAAAAATAAACGTGTTTGTAGTCCAGTGAACAACATGAGCCATAGGTAGCCTATATGAAATGTGATGTGATATGGCATCTAGGATATTTCGTTTGTTTCAGTGAAATATTTTGAGTGTGTGTTTTGATCATAATATGAAGTTTATTTTTTGTGGCTGGTAGCTTAGACTGTATTGTTTGCTAGGTGTACTTTAAGTCTAGGCCTACTGGAGATTGTGTTCGACTGGGGGAATGCTTGTGACATACAAGATGTATATATGTGTTCATTTACATTGACAGGCTGATCTGTAGACTGGTGTAAACATATATCTAGGATAGGTTGGGTTGGTAGGTCATTCCATAGATACATTTAAGTACCTATGTGTGGCTCCATTTTCGAATTGGGGTCTGGTATTTTCAAGTTTTTAATATATTTGAAGGACTAATAGAAAGAACATCCTGGGCCCAAAACTACCTTTTCTCACAGAGATCCTGTTAGTCCCTAGCATTTTATTTCGCTAACATTTACGTGTTATTAGTTAGGTGAGCAGTTGATCAGTTCTGTGTCTTATATCTCCACCACGTTAAGGGTGTTGTCGTTCATAAGCTTGGTATCACATTTTTAACTAATCCTGTTTTTGGCATTTCAAAGATTGATTTGGACACAACAGTTCATAACCAGTTCTTTGTCTTGCCTTTCTCCAACCAGTCAGTTATAGAGAGGTCTGTGGTTTAACATGAACCCTAAAAACAGTGCAGTTTTTATATTAACAGATTGTTGCCAGAGGTTAAAGAGTGATAAATGACAGAAGAAAGGGGTTGTGACATTTTGAAAACTTAAAGTAAGTGCAATTTTAGGGTATGCCTTCTTGGTCACTGTCCACGTTCTCAGACTAACATGTAAAAATCATTTTATGTACTGTGATATCATGTCTTAGAGTTCAAGTTTGTTGTCTAGATAACAATAGGGGGAACAATCTTACACGTGAGGTGACATCAGTGCAAGAATCCAAATATTAAACAATGAAGTTATTAAGGAATTGTTTTATAAAGAAACAGTATGGCTGGTCACTACTGATAGTCAAGTAAGCAAGATCCCAGGATTCCCTACTGCTGATTAACACTTTTAAAAGTGAAACACTAATCTTATTTTTCAGAACTATTCATTCTTGTCCTCACATCCTGTCTGTCTGCGTGAGGTAGGAACTAAGTTAAGGGGCCATTGGAAGTGTTCTATTCCACCTGTCTCCTTTGACCCATGACATAATGGTGTTGTGTGTGTGTTTTTGAATTGGTTTGTGTTTGTTGAGTTTAACATGTGATATTGGGTTCATTATCACTATGGTAACATGGGTTTATTTGAGTCTGGGTAGCCAGTGCTGCAATGTGGGTTTGGAAATCTTCATTTTTCAGTGATGGTTTTTTATGTGTGTGGCATTTTGTTAGGTTTGATTAGTTTTGTGTGTGTGTGTGTGTGTGTGTGTGTGTGTGTGTGTGTGTGTACTGGTAGCGGCGGTCAACCTAGGTGATTTTGTTGCCTGCTTTTGTTGGTAATAAACTTTTATTTTGGTTTTAATCTGTAGTAATTCTGATGTTCTGTCTGTTTTACATTTATCGTACTTTGGTTGGTTTTAATTGATCTGGTGTATATACAGGTTTTTGCGTTTTCGAGTTGTTGAAGGTTTTGGTTTTTGTGGTGTTTTTTGAGTTATGTTGGTGTGTGAAGTTTACATTGTTTTCATTATTATTATTATTATTATTATTATTGCTGGTAGGTATTGAGAGCTGCATTTGAGCTACATAGGTCAAGGGAAATGTCTGATTCCACTCTTCAGGTTGTAGCTATTGGTTCCTTGGTATCTGGGCTTCCTTTCAGCTGTATTGGTTCCTTGCTATCTGGGCTTCCTTTCAGCTGTAGAGGTCGAGGGAAACATCTGATTCTGCTTTTCGTGGCACTTAGGCAGTCTAGGGAGTACATGCGCTGATCATGAGAAAAGTACCTATTTTTGAAGGAAACACGTATTTCTGAAGATATAAGCATATATATGCGCTGAATGCCAAAAATTTTTTTATTTCAAAACTTGAGTGTTACAGTCATATCTGACGCGCTCTTCACCAAAAAAGTACTTATTTTTCATTTGGATGCAAAGAAAAAAATCTGTTAACTGTCTCAAAAAATTTTTTTGTATCAAAATTGACATATTGCATATGTATGCACGGAATTTAATTTTTTTTTTTCTCCTCTCTCTCTCTCTCTCTCTCTCTCTCTCTCTCTCTCTCTCTCTTCTAGAAAGGTGGAATTAATAACAAAATTGTGGAATGGGTTTTCCCCAAAACGTTGACACCAGAGAAATTCCGCCAGGTAGTTATTCAGCATAGCACAGTGAGTTCTGAAAGGCCTTATAGGATTTTTTTCTTTAGCTTTTTGCCAGACTGACTCCATGTGATTTGTGGTTGCATTTGTAAAGGGATCGAGAAAATAGAAACAGTGAAAGTAATCTTACTTCAATGATAAAATGAAACTACATAACAACCGCGGGAAATAGGGGGTCTAGCGCAAGGACAACCTAATTTTAACAATACAAAACATCACATCACATCACCCCTAAAAAAAGTCTCACCCTACGACATAATGCTACAGCCACAAAGCCAGCAGGAATCGTACAGTTCACTCGACCTATATAGCTCAAACCAAGCCCACAATACCAAAAAACAAACATCTGCAATAACGAAAATGGCACTTACGCAGTTTGGGGGGGTACATGCACTGATCATGAGAAAAATACCTATTTTTGAAGCAAACACATATTCTTAAGATATAAGCATATATATGCACAGAATACCAAAAAAGTACTTATTTTCATATGGTGGTGGGGGGGGGGGGGGGGGGGGAAGATTAATTAACTGTCTGCTTTCACCAGCTTATTCATGTTGCTATGCCAATATGCTGCAGACATTTTAATATATTTCTTCACAGAGTTCTTTAGCCGTAGGTAATGCTGACAGTTTCATACATCCTTACCATGATAGCTATTGTTGGCTTTGCATATTGTTGCATATGGTATTTGTCCCTGTTGCTCACAGTTATGCATCTTGATCAGTGCGCCCAACAACCTATATTTTTCTGTTGAGGCTGTCCGTTTTGAAGTATCGTATATTACTGCGTGTGCCAAAATGGCGAGAAATTTTCCAGATTTGAGCAATTTGGTAATGGAAGATTTATACCATGTTATGGAGAACACCCGAAGCTCAATACAATGGGCTAGGCAACAAGGTCTTATGAAGAACGATATGGTGTGTGAAAATAGGTATTGTGTTGGATACAACGAGATGAAGCTGGAGAAAACTACAGGGAAAGATGGCGAAATTTGGAGCTGCTCCATTGGCAGGGACTGTAGAAAGAAATGTTCAGTCAGGAAAATGTCATTTTTTGCTGGCAGTCATTTAGACATTTCTAAAATTGTGCAACTGTCTTACATGTGGGTTTTCGAACTCAGTAGGCAAAAGTTTTTAATAAGGGAGCTCAAAATTGGCAGTGAGCACACTGTGTTCGATTGGTGCCAATTTTGTAGAAATATCTGCCATGAATATTTCTTAATTGAGCCAATAGTTTTGGGCGGCCCTGGCCATACTGTTGAAATAGACGAGAGCTGCTTCGTCAGCACCATCGAAGTCATAGGTGCGAGAGCAATGGGTCTTTGGTGGTTATGACGTTGAGACAAAGCAAAGCTTTATGGTTGCTGTGCCACAACGTGATGCTACCCATTTGCTGCCAATTTTGCAACAGTATGTTTTGCTACTGGAAACACAGCAGTTTTTGATTTGTGGCAACTTACAACACCATAGGTAACTTGGGCTACTTGTCGTTGCAGTGTGTGGCTGATTTCGATGAGTGATTTATGTCCAGCATTTTGATGATGTGATAGGTGAAAGCAGACAGTTGGTATTGATAAAAATCAAAATTTCTGTTATGTAAGCTAGGACTAGTGGGCCAGGGAAAAAAGTAACCAGTCGCTCGGTCATTTCAGAAAAAAATTGATATTTGCTGGATGAATTCCCGAATGTTTAATGGGTTTAAAGACATTTTTAAAAAACATTTATTCTCAACATTTAGAAACAGTGGCTATTTTTTGCTTTTACAGGCATCTGTTTTTATATAAATTATTCAGTACTGAGTTGCCCCAGAAATTTCAAATAAGAATCATTAACTGGACTATAAATTAAAAACCATGATAACCATGCTGAATGTATTCCTTAATATAGGCCCTACTTTTAATGGCTCAAACTTGTTGATTGCAAGCTAAAAAAGCTCATTCTTTAAACTATTTAATTGAATAGATAAAAATTCTACTCGTCAAGCAGCGGCAGAACACATACATAAAAGACAGCTGTAATTAGCAATCTTTTGGAGCCAGTGGCTCCTTCTTCAGGCAGAAGGGTGGAAGGGGAAGTAATCGAGTGAAGGAGAAAGACTGGAGAGGTCTAGGAAAAGGGGTAGATATTGGTTAAGTCACCCAGAACCGCGGGTCAGAGGAGACTTACCGTACGGGATGAGAAGGAAAGACATTACTTACGGTAAGTCTCCTCTGACCCGCTGTTCTGGGTGACTTTCCCGATATCTACCAATTTTCCTAGATGTCTCCAGTTCTCTTCCTTCACCCCTCTTCCGTCTTTTATGTGCGAGTTCTGCTGCCACTTGGTGAGTAGATTTTTTATCTACCCTAATTGTATTTTTCCAAAGTAAGAGTAATTTCTCAGCCTTAATATTTATTGTGCTATTTCACTATACAGTATAACTACTTCTTATAGTGAGAAGCTTACACAAAATGTACACCATTTTAAAAAATTGATTTTTTGAATTTTTTCATTCTTTGACCTACAATATCTTTGTAAGGAGAGCAGATAAAAGTCTGAAAATTACACACTTAATGGATCTTCATGATATCAAACTTAAATTGGAAGTAACAAACAGAAAATATTGTGGGGAAGTGTAATCAAAGACTGCAATTTATTGGCAGTACGAAGGAGATTGCCTACACTACGCTTGTCCGTCCTCTTTTAGAATTCTGCTGCGCGGTGTGGGATCCTTGCCACATAGGACTGACAGAGTACATTGAAAAAGTTCAAAGAAGGGCAGCACATTTTGTATTATTGTGAAATATGAGAGAGAGTGTCACAGAAATGATAATGGATTTGGGCTGGACATAATTAAAAGAAAGGCATTTTTTGTTGCAACAGAATCTTCTCATAAAATTCCAATCACCAACTTTCTCCTCTGAATGTGAAAATATTTTGTTGACACTGACCTACATAGGAAGAAACGATCACCACGATAGAATAAGGGAAATCAGAGCTCGAACGGAAAGATATAGGTGTTCCTTCTTTCTGCGCTCTATACGAGATTGGAATAATAGAGAACTGCGAAGGTGGTTCGATGAACCCTCTGCTAGGCACTTAAATGTGATTTGCAGAGTATCCATGTAGATGTAGACAAGCCTGTACAAATCTGTGTGTTGTCATCCCCCTTCCACCAACATCTGTTCACTCACACTTAGTTAATAATGAGCCCTTGAAGTGTGCAGTTGAACAATCGAGTCTCAAAATAATGAGAATAGTTTTTCTAAGTGTTGGTTACTAACCTTGAAAACTCAATAGTGTGTCATTTAATTGCCAAAGTCAGGATAAATTTCTGAAGGACAAAAGCAAACCTTGGCAGTTGATGAATGTATAGTTCTTGCTGACTTTTCTGAAAACTATTCCTTTGTTGTTCAAGTGAAATACAAGGGCATCACTGGGTAAACAAACAGGCCACAGTTTGTCCATTTATGTTCTGTTATAAAGATCCAGATAAACTGGAGTCATAGTTTTTGTGTTGCAAATGATTACTTTGAGCACAAAGCTACAGCAGTGCATGCTTTTCACCTGCAGTTAACAAACTACGTAAAACAGCACGACAGTTCCATAAACAAACTGATGAACTTCTCTGATGGTGCTGCAAGCCAATATAAAAGCAAACAAATATTAATATCTCCTTTCTCCGAGAAAAAAAGACCGTTGGCTTGGTGCAGAATAGCACTTTTTTGCGTCATGCCCTGGGAAGAGTGAGTGTGATGGCATAAAGGGTACAACAAAGTGAGCTGTCACAAAAGCTAGTCTGCAACGGACCTATGAGAACCAAATCTGGACACGTCAAGAAATGTTCACATTCTGTATAAAGAATAGGTAAAAGGGATTACGTATGTTTCATTAAATGTGAGGAAATACGAGAACTCTATGCCAATGTCTTGGAGGAAAGATTCAAAACTTGTCAGAAGGTTAAAGGCACCTGATCTTTTCATTGTTTTATACCTTAGTCATACAACTTGCTCAACTGTATCACTGTGGAAAACTTGTACCACTGACACTTCAAAGTAAGGACATAGTGGCTTGTGTCTATGACGAACAGTGGTGGATTGCCAAAGTTGGTAACATTGCTCGTCAAAACCAAGATGTGGATGTTACATTTTACCAGCACCAAGAACCCCGTTTAAAAAATTTGAAAAGGATGAATTCGAGAGGCCCGTTAAAAATCATTAAAGGAGTTGTCTTCTCCCCTGGAATTTATGACTGTGACTAGGCGAACATTTAACCCTGTGCCCAACATGAGTGAAGAAATAACTCTGTTGTTCAATAAACAACATAGTAAAAACAAATAAGTTGAGAACGGGATAATGTAATGAATTGTCTCATTTTTTAAAGAGTTATCCTAGATATTTTTAAATTATGTAATTTATACACTGTTTCCATCAGCCCAGATATTGCAAACAGTAAGAAACATATTTTTGACTCGTATTTGAAATTTTTTTGTCCATGGAATCTCAAGGTTGAAATTTATACAGAAGTTTGATATCATAAAGGTCTATTAAATGTGTAATTTTCAGATTTATATCTGGTCCATTAACAAAGATTTGCAGACCAAAGAATGAAAAAATTCAAAACATTTGTTTTTAAAGTGTTTTTAAGTATAAGCTTGTCATAATTGTTTCTCTAAAAAAAAAAAGAAAAAAAAAAAGGTATCTATACTGAGTAGTGTAATACCACAAAATGTATTAAGGCTAAGAAACTACTCTTTGGAAAGATAGTATTAAAAATGGTTTTTTTAAATTTACAACCAACAACTTTGAGACATTAAAAGTGTATTCCCTAATACATTCAGCAGGGTGATCATGGTTTTAATTTATGGTCCAGTGTCTGCTGAAATAAATACCTCTTATATGAAAGGTCTGGCGCAATCCATTACCGAATAATTTAAAAAACCACAGATGCTTATAAAAGTGTAAGAATGCTTGCAGCCTGAAACAAAAATGGCTGCTCTTTCTAAACGATAACCAATAAATGTTTTTAAAAAATATTTTTGAGTCCACCAAACATGAAGGAATTCACCCAGCGAATTCTTTCTACGCGAATGCAGTTGTCTCTCTTTGTAATTTTATTGCTTTCTCAAGTATGTTTCCCTTTGGATACAATTAATTGATAGTTTTATGGTTTGGATGGTGTACGATCTTCCACAGAATGCTTGTATTTACTTAATAGGCACACGTTTCAAAATCCAAATATTAGATCATTATTTCTCTGAAGGAAACATTTTTTCCAGTATAAATCCTAGAGGCAGAATTGTATTGTTTACATTGTGACTGCAGCACTACTCTTCTCTCACCTGTTGTATATAAATATTTCTGGAATAATTTTATCACCTGTTTAACAGGACACTAATGACAGCAGCGGAGAAGCTTGCCGCTGTTCCTGATGTGGATATCGACCCAGAAGGAACATTTAAGTATGTTCTAATAGGTGTCTTTGGTCCAGAGGGTCCTGATGGCAAAGAACCGAGCAAATTATTGGTCAGTAACTGGTAAACTAATATTTGGTCAACTTTGTGATACATTATTATTTGAGAGACAGTCGTTAGCATCATTTTTCAATTTTCTCAGTTGAATTTTTTCTTTTGATGTCGGTGACTTCCAATGGGGAATTGTAGCCTAAGGTTGGTTGTTATCTGCATAACATAGTGTTTCAGTGTTTACTGTTAAATTGGAAGGGAGATGGTGGATGGTGATACAACTGAAAACACACAAAAAATTTTCACTGAAACACTGTTGAACTACAGTTATGGCCCTGTGTGCTATGGTATCTTTGTCAGATAGTGTTGACAGAGGACATGAAAAAGCATTCAAAGAAGAGCAACTTATGTTGTTTTATTGCTAAGAAGGGGGAGTGCGCCATGGACATGCAGGGTGTGTACGACCCGGAAGAGCCGGGGAAAAACCCGGGAAATTTTTCATTGTTTTTGTTTTCAGTTAAATTTGTGTAATTTTGATTGGTAAGAACCAATACTCTAACAAAGGATATTTCTGTGTCTCAATACTGCAGCAATAAAACATGAACAAGAGAAAAAACGAAAATAAAACTTAAATTTCAAGGGAAATGCACCATATACAGCAACAAAACGGTGCTCATACAAGTGTCCGCCAACAGTAAAATGCGTCAAAGGCCTTAGGAAGACTGTGCAATGCTTTGTAACAGCAAATTGCCTCTGCTGAGCGTGACGTCACAACTGTTTACATTAAATTCATTTTAACAGTTACGAGCTCGATCATGCACATGCACAGTTGAGTAGTACCTTCTCCCGCTTCTGGCTACAGAAATTGTTGGCTGTGTAAGCAGTCGCAGCAAGCAGCTAGATGCTACTGGGAAAAATTTTACTGGAGCGCCCAAGCTGCCAGATTTATACATGCGCAGGAGGTCCAAATCTAGGGAGGGGGGGCAAATTCATATTCTTGAGGGGGGGGGAGGAAACCTTGTTTCACAAAGCGACTCGCATCCAGCGCACGTTAGTTTGTTAGTTTATCGATTATTCATATTACGTTGAAACTCATCCCTGTCGGTTTTTGAACATTTTTAACACATTCTAAGTTGATTTTGAATGAATCGTAAGTTGATTTGTGAATGCGTGCGTAGTGTACATGTTTCCTCTGTCAGTGGAATCTGACAGAGCTGAGCGAAGTAAGGCTGAACGGATGAATGCCAACCGCTGTCTGATTGTGTGGTTGATTGTGTTTGCGAATGATGAGCGTTGTTGTAATTACTAGCGGAATCCATAGATTCAGATTACAGGAGTGGAAATAAACGAATAACAGGTAAGAATGATTACGTATTACGTTCTCGGTGTATACAAGAAAATGAAATTTTGACAAAAAATTTTTGGGCAGATCGCTATACTAGTAAGGGCGAGTTGTACAGTCCACAGCTAGCAGCTACTTTAAGTTTCTAGTTCACCTTTATCTCTCCCCATATTTTTTTATCTTTCATTTTCATTTCAACCTCATGTTACACTTTCCACCTTCTAATACCATGTCACCCTCACAACACCCCCACAAAAAAATGGTCTTTAAATATGTCTGCTTGTGTCTGTATATGTGGTCTTTAAATATGTCTGCTTGTGTCTGTATATGTGTGGATGGATATGTGTGTGTGCGCGAGTGTATACCCGTCCTTTTTTCCCCCTGAGGTAAGTCTTTCCGCTCCCGGGATATATATATAATTTTTTTTAACGTCCTATCTCAAACGCTCGAGGGGATGGCGGGGTATTGCCCCGGTTCGGAAATATTAGAGATCCGGGACCGATGCGCAGAACAGTCTGAATTACAGTTGGGAAGTGTGTAGTCTCCACGTGACCCATTTTTACATTTAGTGTTTTTGCTGTTTCCTCTTCATTTACTGCTCCCACGTCAAATGAAGACAAAACAGATTTCTGTGGCCGGGAGCTATCAAGTGAATTAAAATACATTCACATAATTATGGAAGGCTAAACTGTGTTATTAGTAGCAGATTTTATTTTATTTCCATCTTTCTGACAGTCAAGCGTTAATTGCCTTTTAGAACAATGAAGTTATTTTTGTTGATTTGCCAAAGTTATTTTCTTTCATTGATCTTTTCCACTAAGGCAGACAATATAATTTAGACAAAGTGTTTAATTCCACACACTGTGTTTGCTGCATTTCAAGTGCACATTTTCAACTTCTAGCTTATTTGGCGTTACGCCATAATAAAGAACCAAATATGAGACAGGACAGTACTGGTACTCCAAGAAAATTTACATCCCAAAAACCACATAGAAAAGCTTAATAACAGGTCGTGGGATTCTGGACATACAAATTTGCACTTTAAATGTGAACATTTTAGTATGGGTCATGAAATTCTGATTCTCTTGGAGTATCCTCTGATGTCTTGTTTCTTACATAATGTAATATCTTTTATTGTTTCACACGTACGAACATGCGGGCTCCCTACGACATCGTAGCTGCGCTTGCGCAGTGATGCCTGTCATCTGGCGCTCTCTGGCAACTGCAGAAACGAACCTATTTCTAACAGGTCGTGGGAAAATATTTCGAATGGTGGGTTGAAAATCGTTACCATCAAAGTACCATTCTAGCAGTTACACCAGAACTATGTGAGATAATATACGATGAATTTCTTAAATCACAAAGTGTTTGACTCTCATTTAAAAATCAACTCTTTGATGATGAGCCATTTAGATGAATTTTGAGCCTGGAAGATCAGACATTAATGTCGTTATTAAAAATTTTACTGGCACCTTTGTGTGATACATCTTAAATTGTAATACGCGCATAAAAGACCAACATTTTATGTGAAAGCTTAGCTTCTCTTGCAGCGTATTAATCTGATAGACCAATATTATATGTGAAGGCTTTGCGTTTCGTTTAGCAACACTATTTACATTAATTTGAACCATTAACTTTTTCTGTTTGTGTGTTCGCGCTACTTAACAGTGATGTTGCTGTTGGTTGACTACATCACGTGTCCTAAGCTCTGAATACCTGCTGTGATCGGCTGGCGAAATCGCATGAAATGAGCTATGACTAACTTACAAAAGCGCATCCCAATCTCAATTTCAATGCTTTGGAAAGTAACATGCGGTGTTTGGTGGAATTCGAGTTCATACTTTCCTGATACGAAAATATGCAGCATACATGTTGCTGCACATCAAAGATCTTTCCAAAATGCGTGTTTTTTTTATTTTTTTCCCTAAAGCGCCAGGACATTCTACGCCCGTGTATAAAACCATAATCAAAGGACTTATAAGTTATACAGTTCCAAGAGAAAATATACCGTCAGTTAACAGGGAAAAAGTATGTTTTCACTTGGGAGAAAGTGTATTTTTGACTGAGAAAACTGGGAATTTTTTTTCCTTGTCCGCGTATACCCTGACATGATATACAAGTTGGGGTGACAGTCATTAAAACAAAGGTGTTTTTTGTTATGATGAGATGTTTTCAGGAAATTTCCTCTGAATGGCAAAATATTTTGTTGGCACCCACCTACATAGGGAGAAATTATTATCATGATAAAGTAAGAGAAATCAGAGCTCCCACAGAAAGATTTAAATGATATTTTTCCCCAGTGCTGTTAAAGAGTGGAATGTTACAGAAATAGTCTGAAGGCTTTTCGATGAATCCTCTGCCGAACACTTAAGGATACAGGATACTTATAAATGGTGGAAAAATCAAAATTTTTTAAATGACTTTATTAAATTCTATAGTCTTTCCTGATTACATTGATATATACACTGTAGGGTTTGAAATGAAAAAAGACCTATACATACCAAATTTTAAAGTTACGGTCATGTACGAGGTGCGACAATAAAGTAATGAGACTGATTTTCTTTGCAAGGTGTGGCACCCCTGCAGGCTTGCGTAGGCACAATATCTGTGACCTTGGTCTATAAGCCGCTTCTAGTCCAAGCGGCATGTTGAAGCAACTGCTCAGTCACGAGTTGTGCTGTAATAAGTTAACACGTGTTAGTGTCTCTCATCACAGAAATGGAACTGCATAATATTGCGCAACAGTATGCCATTTCTTTTTGCGTTAAATTGAGTGAAAACGCGACGACAACTTACGGTAAGCTTAAGAAGGCTTTTGGAGAGGAGGTTATGTCAAAAGCTCAAGTTTCTGATTGGCATAAAATGTTTAGTGAAGGCAGAACAAATGTTGAAGATGAAGACTGCAGTGGACGACTGTCAACCTCACGGATGGGTGCATGAACTCGTAAAATCTGATAGAAGTTTATCCATGAAAATGATTGCAGGAGAACTGCACATCAATCGAGGAACGGTTCGTCTAATAATAACATTGCTGATAATTGGATTCTGCATCACGATAATGCACTATCCCATACTGCTCTGTCAGTACAGTAATTTCTAACCTCAAAACAAATTTCGGTACTACCAGAGCCACCTTATTCACCAAATATTGCTCCGTGCAACTTTTTTCTCTGTGAAAGAGTCAAAATGGCGGTCAAGGACACCATTTTCAAATAACACAAGATGTCCCAAGAGCTGTGACGAAGGTCTTGGAGGATATTACAGAAGATTAGTTCCAGAAATGTTACCATCAATGGCAGAAGTGCTAAAGAAAGTGTGTGCAATCAGAAGGGAACTTTGAAGGAGACAACACGAAAATTGACTAAAACTGTAAGCAACATTTTTTTTCACATCAGTGTCATTACTTTACATTCGCACCTTGTATACTGCCATGCCCCCTTTATTTCTGTTACAGAAACCAGTATTATTTTGAAAAGAACTGTGCACTTTCTTTCTGTTTCCAGCGATTATATGTATGATACATTGTATATGTTGGTAACAGTGCAGGTTTCTAGCGTCTGTAAATGATTATCTTTGCAAGTATTTACTTTTGTGTTCTGAAGCAGTTTGTTCACATGTTAATAAACGTTTGTTTCCCAAGTGCTACATATATTTGTGGAAATACATATTTTTTAGTGTGCCACACATCAAGAAATTCAATAAAAGGAAATTCTGTGGTAACCAGTTGACAAACAAAACAAGCCACACTGTTGAAAGTAACCTACGTGTCAGTTCTTCAGTGAAGAAATTCACATGTGGCACGCCTCCTGGTGATTCAAATTTTTGTGTTAAAAATGACGCTGTTTGTAGTGGATTTGTTGTTGTTGGTGTGGGTATCTTATCTTCTTTGATAAAGGAAGTGGAAAAATGTAAACAATGTGATGGTGTAGGCTGTCTGGAACTAACTGAACAACAAAGTAGCAGGAAGGGTTTAGCGCCAAAATTAGTTGGTCTGTGTAGATCCTGTAATAAATCTACCTCGAAAATGACTTCGAACATTGTGCATAATTCATATGATGTGAATTTGAAGTTAGTGTACGCAATGCGTGCAATAGGAAAAGGAAAAAAAGGCTGCACAAACGTTCTGTCATTTGATTGATCTTCCTCCTCCCAGTAGGTTCAGCAAGTACATAAGAATACTTTTAGGTGCCTTGACGGTTGTGTCTAAAGCATCTATGAAATGTGCAGTAGAAAAAACTGTTAATATTAGTGAAACAAGGGACATTGCTGTTGCACTTGATGGTACATGGCAACATCGAGGACATCGTTCCTTGAATGGTGTTTTAAGTGCTACTTCTGTGGAGAATGGAAAAGTTTTTGATGTTGAGTGCTTATCTAATTATTGCCACACCTGCCATAGTAACACTGAAGGACATATTGAACATCAGTGTTATAATAATTATGATGGTTACAGTAGAGGTATGGAGAGTGATGGAGCTCTAAAATTATTTCAGAGGTCAGTGCCCGTTCATAACCTTAGATATACAAAGTACCTAGGTGATGGGGAATCTAAAGCTTTCAATCAAATTAATGAGTTCAATGTTTATGGTGATAGCTTCGTAACAAAACTGGAGTGTTGTGGACATGTGCAAAAGAGGATGGGTGCTAGATTGAGGAAGCTAAGAAGAGAAATGAAAGGAAAATTGCTATCTGATGGAAAATCTCTGTCTGGCTGAGACAGATTGACAAAAACTGAAATAGACCTCCTTCAGAGGTATTAAGGACTGGCCATTAGACAAACTGCACCTCTGAATGATGATACAGCAATGAGGAAAGCTGTATGGGCCACCTACTTTCATAAGTTGTCCACAGATGACCACACTGTTCATGGACTTTGCCCTAAAGGAGTAGATTCTTAGGTGTGCTTACCAAAAAGCAAAAGAAAGTGGTCAAATATACTATCAAAATATCATAAGCATTTTCTTCTTGAGCCTGTTATGAATGAAATAAAACCAATTTTTAGAGACCTGAGTGGACCCTGTTTTGCTTAGTACCACATTTACTAGAATCTAAGACGCACCTGAAAAATGAGACTCGAAATCCAGGAAAAAAAATTTTCCCGAATCTAAGCCGCACCTGAAATTTGAGACTTGAAATTCAAGGGGAGAGAAAAGTTTTAGGCCGCACCTCCAAATCGAAACAAAGTTGGTCCATTGTAATATGAGACACAATTTAGGTCAAATGAATGACGATACAGCTACAGTAGTTTGGTTCGAGTCGTAAGCTCAGTAGTTAAGCTTTACCAGGTAGCCATTACTATGCGTCAGGCGCTCCGTCCATATTATACGGGTACCCTTCCTCTTTCGCGTACTTCGTTAGCGAAACAATGGCAAGAGACTGCTATTTACTGTTACCTACACTCCTGCTTTCTTGGAGAATGATCAACAAGAACCAAATAATAGACAGCGTACGATAGAAGATATTCTGAACGGGAGTTTAGCGAAAATTTTTCTCCGTTTGAAAATCTTTGCAGGCACCTCGTTAGTACATTACATTCTGCACTGAAATTAGTCATCTTCGATTTAAAAATCTAGTCAATTGCCGTGCTTCATTTCTGACTGTATCACTATTAGGCATCAGAATAATACAAATATAAATATGGGATGATATCTATATTTTTCCGTGTTTGCTGTTGTCTCACTCTAGTTTCGTAGTTTATTAGGCAGACAGGATTTAAATGAGTTAGCAGCAAACACGAAAGAATACATGGCAAAATGTTTATATTCTAATTATTCTTATGTGAAGAGAATACTGCATGCTATTCACAATTCATAAAAGTTCCTATAAGGAACCATCTCTTCTCACAGTTAGGAAAAAATTCAGAACGTAGAGTTGGCCATATTGACAAACATCCCAAACAGTCTTGCCAGTCGGATTTTCGTAGTGCATTGAAATGCTGCTACATTCAAAGGTGCACAATACGGAATTTGTATTTACTTCGTTGGATAATGTATGAAAATGCAGTGGTCGAAACTCAAGGCGGAGGAAAAACTTGTCTGCCACCCCTTTTTCTTTTTCTTTTTTTTTTTTTTTAATACACTCATGCAGAGGGTTTGGCGCCAGTATTTATCTTTGTGCCTGCAAAGCATGCCTGTGTAGCGCTACATATATTCGACAGCAGAAGTTAGTTGTGGCGGCACCTACCAACATTTTCCAGAACTTCCGCTTACTTTGCACTCAATTCTAAGCCGCAGCCGGTTTTTTGGATTACAAAAACTGGAAAAGAAGTGCGGCTCAGATTCGAGTAAATACGGTAAATGTCTTCATGGGGGCACTCAGAATACAAATGAAAGTTTCAACCATTCCATACGGGAAAGATTACTCAAGAATGTTTTTGTAGGAATAAATACATTAATAGTTGGTGTACTAGATGGTGTGCTATGTTTCAATGATGGAGTGATAGGAAGGTAGGAAGTCCTGAGAAATTTAGGCATAAAATGTGGCTCTAATATGAAAGATCAATTTCTTCTGTGTGACAGACAACGGGTGCATGAAGCTGAGAGATTCGCTCTTCAAGTTACCAAAGAAGCAAGAAGTGCTAAAAGGAATGCCAAGAGGAAGCTTGAAGATGAAGAAAGGCTGCAGGATGTAGACTATGCTTCAGGAATGTTCTGAGGCACAGTTTAATTGGACTCATATGTTCATTCGCAATTTCCCGCTAGTTGTTTTCTTCAGAATTCAGGTACAAATATTTCCTAAAGTTTATAAAGCATTGCTCTCATTTTTTCTGTAACTTTCGGTAGTCCATACTTATGTAGTAGACCTAAGCTTTATTGCAGAATCAGCTAAATCATAGAAAAAATAACATTTTTATTAGGAAAAAATTATAAATATTAAATGTAAGATGTGATACTTTTTTATCCTTGTAATATACGTAATAGGTGGAATTAAATAGGTCTAGTACCTCAGCCATGTCATGCATGTCTGGTAAAAATTTGGTCTCCTTCAAATGTATAACATTGGATCAAATGGTACCTCAGTTTGAGGAAGAATTTCCTTGTTACTTTTTTTAAATAACTCTAAGCAGGTTCAAAAATATTCAAAATACTTCTAATTTGTTTAGAAAGTGTGATCTATTACCTGATATCAACAAAAAATCTTGAAACATATACATTATAAACAGTGCCTGAAAGAAATAGGTGTTGATTTTTACATAATATTGAGCTGGAAAAATGCCGTGTATCCTTAAGTGTGAACTGCCAGATAGCTGTGTAGATTTACACGAGAAATATCGTCTGGTTTGCACTGATGATGTAATGATGTGAGGGGGCTGAATGCATTTTTTTTTCCAAATTTAATGTGCCATTATCAACAGAATGATTGCATGCAGATCATTATATTGGCGTGTGAGGTTTTGGGATTGACATTTATTTTTTTATCGCGTATCTTGAGACTTTGATCCAAAGCTCATGGGATGAGGTGGTACCTAGTTTACAGAAAGCTGAATATATAATTTATAAACAAAAAATTACAGAATTAATAAAATATGAAATTAAGAAAAATTAGGATAAATTACATGTTGCATAGAGAAGTTTTCATGTATTGTGAGGGTCTCCTGTGTGGAATTCTAGCATACCACAAGGTAACCTTTGTGTGTGGATTTGAATACTTAGGTGTATCACTCTTTTTTTCTGCCCTGCTGGGAAATTTGGAAAACAAACCCTGGAGAAATCTTGTTTTTTGTCTCAGTAGATGAAACAGTTTGTTTACTGGGATTTCCTGCATCGTCGCTGGCTGGGTGCAGCTTAATACATGCACCGCTTCCCTACTCCCTCATTCTTACTGCTTCTCCACTTCCTACCACTCCCCTCAGCTTGCAGTCAGTGCTGCCACCACTTCTTGCCACTAGCCTAGTAGCTGCCGATGGGTGGCGTGAGGGGTGGTTTGTTTTGATATGATTCTTGGAGATTGTTGACCCAGTGGCTGGAGACAACGGTCATATGTGCACGAGTTGTGTCTGAGTGATTGTGTGAATATGTGTGTGTGTGTGTGTGTGTGTGTGTTATTTTCCAAGAAAGGTTATGGCCAAAAATTTAGTTGTGAGAGTGTGATTGTCTTTTCTACGTGTCTGTCCATGGTTCAGCTATCATCTTTACGTTGAGTTGCTACCTATCTTCATTAGCATTAATTCTCAGAGTATTTGCACAAATTGATGGATTTATCACCACCATCTCATTTTGTCAACATAATGTCAGTGACTTGTGTAAAGCTGGCCACATGAATGGATTTCCATGATGGGCCAAAACCACAGGCCATTTCTGTGGGTCTCTCTAACGGATTGGGTCTGCCGATTTGAAGCCCATCGTTTCCCAATAATGTGCAAGCCCTGCCCATCGGATCTAGTCTCGCCGATCTGCTCCCAGGCCGGCTCTGTTTGTGTGTGGTATAATGCAGTGGGTTTTCGTGATTTATATGAGGACTCAGGACTGTGGTGCTCCTCGGCAGGCCAGAGGCCACGGGCGATGGAGTTCAGGAATTGTGACTTTCTCACTGCAAGTACAGTGTGCGGTACATTTTTTTATAAACATTTTATTTATTCTAGTACATTTTGGGGCTTAGAAAATAATTTATACAGGATGTACATATCTTTTTTTTTTTTACAAACGTTCAGTACGCGAATCATGAGTGACCCGGCAGACATCAATACAATAATCGAATTCGTGCCATACCTGTCCCAGCATGGCATCGTCGATTGTGATATTTGTTTCTCGTATTCTCTCCCGGAGCTCCGCTACATCACGTGGTAGAGACCATACGTACACCGGATCTTAAATGTGTCCCCACAGAAAAAAAGTCACACAGAGTGAGGTCTGGTGATCAGGGAGGCCATTTCATGAAACAGCTGTTCCCTTCTGTAGCACGGCCAGTTCATCGATGCGGCAGCTCCGTATTCAGGTACCCGCAAACTTCACGATGAAAATGGGGGGGAGCCCCATCCTGCTGAAAGATGAACGGAGAGCCCAATTGCATCTGAAGCATCAGCCATTGCTGCAACAAATCCGAGTAGGAATATCCAGTGACAGTTCTCTTGGCGAAGAAGAATGGCCCGTACAGTTTTCGACACAACAAAGCACAAAAAACATTTACATTTAGCGAATCACACCCAAATTCAATGCATTCGTGTGGATGCTTTGCACCCCAGATTCGACAATTATGCCTGTACACTTTCCCATTAGTGTGAAAAGTGGCTTCATTGCTAAAACTTAAGCGATCAAAAATTCCATCCCCGTCCTTATTCAATTGTTGCAACTGTGAACAGAACTCAAAACACTTGTCTTTGTCGTTGTTATTGACCTTCTACCCTAGCTCCAATCTGAATGGTTTCATAGACAACTTCTGTCGCATGACTTGCCACAGTCAGTGGAGCCATTTCGAGTTCATGGGATGCACGATGCACCAATTTCTTTGGACTCCTTATGAATGTCTCTCATATGCAATCCAAATTCACTTCACTCACACTGGGATGTCTGCTTCTCTGTGCTGGGCACAAGCAACCCGTCATAATAAATTTGTTGTGCCTTCCTTATTGGTGGTTTCTTACCGTACTTTGTTCTAAACATCCATTGAACAGCTGTAGCAAACACTTTGTTTGTCGAACTCCAACACGCAGAAAGCTCGCTCCGCACCTGAACTTGCAATGTTTATGACTGGTGTTATCGGCAAATCACCAAAGTATGCTGCGGTGGTATACATGAAAAAGAACTTTCAGGGTTTCCTTCAAAAAGACATATGTGTGATATCTGTGCTATGTTTGGTTCTTGTGCAATAAATAATTGAAAGTGTTCCCAGATGTAATGTACACCCTGTATATTAGAAAGTATGAGCGATAGGAAGAACAACTTGTGGCAGTCACAGGCGGTTTGTATGCTATGTACCTGTATATTTTGGCCTGCCTTATATACTACTTTCAATAGGCATACTTTTTTCTGAGGTTATTTCTGAAATCAGTGTAGGTATTTTAAATCTGTCTTGCGACTCCAAGGAAATGCGTATTTGTGTCACCAAATATGTTTAGTTTTATTGAAATAAAATAACATCAGTGCTCTTCATGGAATATTATATACCATTGTCTTTCTTTCTCCATCTAAAAACTGTTCATTACAAAAGATGCTGACATTAGTACTTAAGATTTTTGCTCATGAGGGGAAGAAATACAGAAGTCCTTACATTTTTTTTGTGAACTTATGTCTTTACTTGCCCTTGAGACCTTGAAATTTGTCAGGGAAAAAATGCTAAAACTTGCTGGAAATCAGGGAACGTCACTTGGGGAAACTTGCGGCAACCCTGAATGTTCACAAGCTGGCACTGCAGACCTTGCTGACTGCATTTTTCAGGGATGAGAATATTCTTGCCAAGTGCACAGAATTGCCCCAAACTATAACACCATATGAGATAACAGAGCAAAAGTAAACAAGCTTTTGTGTTTGTGTCCAAGACATAGTGTATAGTGAAGACAGAAGTGTTCATTTTCTGCTTAAGGTGTTGAACATGATACTTCTGAGAGAGCTTTTCATCTATCTTCAGTCTTAAGAATTTAAAATGTCTGTTCGACCAGCTCAGGACAAGACTATTTCTATTTTACAAGAGTTCAGTTGTTGGCAGTGAAGTATTAATCCGTTCTCCAAAAGCCATGTGCTGATGTTGCCAACTACCTTGTCAGCTAGATGATTTACGTTATGTTCAGTGTTTTCCGAGAGAACACATGTCCGAATATACAAAAGCTTTCGTTTGCATTTGCAGTAGGTATGGAATAAAAATAAAAAAAATAAAAAAAATAAAAAAAAAACAGAAGCCCCTGTTTGTGTTTCCTATAGATAGTGGATATAACAACAGCTCCTTTAAGTTATGTTTTCAGATTATTTTTGATGCCACAATTTCCACTCACGTTGCTACTTTTGTGTTTTCTTCTTGCTTAGTACTCTTGATACATTTTGTTGAAAGTTTGACTATGGTTCCTGCTACTAGGTGCGAGGATACAAGTGAGTTGGCTTCCATTCGGACGTCTACGATGAGACGATGGACAGGGTGAAAGGCCTCGGCGTTGATACCGAGTGCACTGGTGGTGGTAGAATACCGCACGACCCCAGTGCCAACGTCATCAAAGCGTACAGCTACTCACAGGTGATACCAAAAGCAGTGAGTTGTAGAAATGACAGTATGTGTCATCTTGAGCTGTTATTCAACTTAATTTTTTACTGTGTGACTGGTTTCAGTTGAAGACCATTTTCAGGCACCTGTTGTATATACATCGTGGATACGGGAAAATTTGGGATGAAAAGAATGTTTGAAAATTATAGTAACAATACAAGCAACACTTACAGAATTTGATCACCAGCAAAAACTATATATATCAAAAGAATACAATGTCAGAAATATAAATTAAATATCCACAAGCATTGTATGTATTGTTACTACAATTTTGAAGTATCCATTTTGCCTGAATTTTTCCTGTTTCCATGCTGTGGGTACAACAGGTCCTCAAAAATGGTCTTTGACCAAAACTGGTTGCATCATAAAAAAAAAATATCAACAGCTTAAGATTAAAAGAATCGATTTCTGTGATTTTATCCTTGCTCAAATGGAAACAGATGAATCTTTCATTTCAAAGATTGTGTTTAGTGATGAAGCAACTTTCCACACTAACGGGAAAGTCAACCGTCACAATGTCTGTGTATGGGGCACTGAGAATCCGCGGGAAACAACTCAGTATGAACATGACTCGCCTAAGGTGAACGTTTTCTGTGCCATTTCAGCCAATAAAGATTTTGGTCCCTTTTTCTTCGAAGGTGCTACTGTAACTGGACTACAGTATCTGGAGATCTTAGAGAATTGGCTGTTCCCTCAGCTCGAACAAGAAGCACAATAATTCGTATTTCAGCAGGATGGAGCGCCACCACATTGGCACTTATCTGTCTGTAACTACCTGAACGTCAACTACCCCAGGCGATGGATCGGCCGCCAGGCAGCCCGTGACAGAGCACTTCGTCACTGGCCTCCAAGAAGCCCTGATCTTACCCCCTGCGATTTTTTCTTATGGGGGTATGTTAAGGATATGGTGTTTCGGCCACCTCTCCCAGCCACCATTGATGATTTGAAATGAGAAATAACAGCAGCTATCCAAACTGTTACGCCTGATATGCTACAGAGAGTGTGGAACGAGTTGGAGTATCGGGTTGATATTGCTCGAGTGTCTGGAGGGGGCCATATTGAACATCTCTGAACTTGTTTTTGAGTGAAAAAAACCTTTTTTAATACTCTTTGTAATGATGTATAACAGAAGGTTATATTATGTTTCTTTCATTAAATACACATTTTTAAAGTTGTGGTATTCTTTTTGAATCACCCTGTACAGTTAGTTCTGGCCCAAAAAGTCATTTTAAATGTTTTTAAAGTACAACAAACAGTAGCATTTCTACTGTAATTTGTAAGCCATGATGAACAGTAGCACATAGTGTGAGTTTGCTGCCTTTTTATTTCTGTGGGACCTCGCTATGTGTGTAAACCGAAAAATGGCTTTTCGAGCTGAAACTAGTTGCTTAATTAAAAATATTTTTAGTAACTCTATTATCTTAAGCTGAAAAATATCATTTTCATCCAATGACATTAATAATTTTTGTGTCCTCTTTTTCACTTTTGCCATATGGGTGTGTTCTGAGAAGGTCTATCACATGTTTGTTTCTAAGATTGGTACAGTTGTTTTCTGTCATTAGTTATTGTATGCTGCTTTTGACCACTGAGAATCAAATTTTTCAACTGTTTAATATCAGGATTTAGCAGCAAGTTTTTTTACTCAAGTGTTAAAAGGTGTTGTATCTAACAACTATTTTTCTGATCTTCACAACTATTTTTCTGATCTGAAGATTGCCATGCAGGAACTCAACAAACTAGTTCTGATCTGATTCAAAGACTGCATTCATTTTGTTGGTAGAGACAGTGGGGAGCTGTCCTCTTCAGTCATCATTATCCAGAGGTGAAGCTAGTTTCTTTCAGTAGTGGCTGTCATTATTGACTTCAGTCTTCAAGAGTGTGTCTCAGAAATCATTAAATCAGCAGCAGACTGTTGGTTTATTGCATGAAGAGATTCCAAATACTGCTTTAAATTCACTTCTATCTTAAATTCAGTGCCATGTATGAATGTTTGCTTTTAAACTCCATTGCTACCTCAGTCTAACTGATGTGTGTACAAAAGGAGTGAACAAGTGGCCCGTGTAATATGCCTAGTGTGTTAACAGTGTACACCACTACACATTGTCTATTTTAAAAAATGAATCACTCTGCAGCAACCCAGAATGTCTCAGAATTCCCACACTATGCAGTACAGTATCCAAAGATTGTTATTCTGTGAACAGATATCCATTGGTGTTAATTAGATGTGTACTGTACTCTCCATTTAATGTACAAAAGCAGTTGTCCAGTAGCAATTCATTGCAAGAGGAGGGACAATTTCCAGTTTTGTTATTTATTTTATTTGCCCATTTAAATAAAGCTGACTTAGGAATTTTCCCTTATGTGGGGACTGTTTGTACTAGATAATGTGTCTGTTTGAAGTTCTATATTTGTATATTTTGCTGTTCATGTCACTTCTGCGTAATTTTTCATTGATTGTATCGATACTTGTTTGAATTCTGATATGTTGTGAAATTTCAAACATTTGGGAATCCCGTGATAAACCAGTACTATTACCGTCAATTGTAGGCTTAAACTAAACTGTGTTCTTTCAAAAATTTTTAGAACAGTATGCCTATCATCCTCATTCAAAATATTCTGTCTCTTATTTTGTTGTCCAATTATGTGAGAAATAGTTAAGTTTCAGAATTTTGAGATGCCTGCAAAACTATACTTTGTAAGTTAGTGCTACCAGTGTTTTGTATACGTGATTTACGTAGCAAATCAATGCTTTGTGGTTCACAGCTCAGCCAAAGTATACATCACCCCTGAATTTCATTGTATATCAATGCAAATAAATGTGTATTTTTGAGAATTTTCGGAAGTTACCATTGTCCTTTGCATAATCTGTGAGCAGTCGGGGTTTGTGATGTAGTTCCTGTAGCAGATTTTCTGCCAGACATTTTGTGTTACATCTGGTTTTCCCTTAACCCTTTACTGGCCAAAACTCTATTGGATCTTTTTTTTTTGCAAACTTTTATACATAAATATGTTACATTGAGTGATAAATTGAATAAAAAGTTGTTTTGAAAAGTTTCAGTTTATTAGAACAAAAACTACAGAAGTCCTCATTTTTGGGACGTTGGCCAAATGCGCTATCCAAATTCACAATCTTATTCTCCATGCATAATATTGTAAGAAGCAACACAAACATTAAATAAAGAATATTGTAATGTTATGGAATGTATATTGTACTGGTTGTTACCTATCTCGTTTCTTGATAACTGAATGATGTGGAATCTTACGCGGTATATTGTGGTAGGACCACATTCGCACCACGTGTTTGTAATTGATAATAATATGAGTAGTTCCAGCACAATTTCAGCAAGGCTTATTTATTAGTAGCTGCTGAAAGATTACACACTGCAGATCTCGTTTGTCTAGGGGTTTTGTCTGCAAAACATTACTCTAACGAGCCTGGCCTGGGTTTTCTTCTTGTTTGAAATAAACACTACCGGGTTTGAATTACTTTCGGCTAAAAATAATATTTATTCGTACTCTTTGTTTAGTAACTACAATATTTTCACTTCGAACATTGATACCCTAAAAATGCATTATACTGTACTGGTCACTTAAACACGTCCATCTCCCTCCAATACCGACAAAGAATTGGCGTGCAAGCCAACATGTGCCCGGAAGTTGCAGACATTCCTGCATTCCAGATTCTTTGGTCTTCTGACCTTAATACACTCCAAAGACACATATAAATAAATACATATAAATATACCACATTTATCATCTCAAACAAATCCATTATTTATCATAAAAGAAAATATTCATAAATAAATAAATTAAACACATTGTATGGCAACATAATGAAGTTACCTTAACTCTCTACTGTGGGCATCGTACTTTTCGCATGAGATAAACTTTATCTCTGACAGTTAATTACATTACAATAGCCCACCAGGACTTGCAAGTGTACCTTGGTCCACTTGTCAGTCCGATACAGAAATTGCATCATTGTCTTAGCTTGTATACAACTTTTTATCACAACTGTAATAAAAAACTGTTTATTCTTTCATCAACCATTGACTTCCTCCTTTGTCTCACAACATAAATACATATGTCGATTTGTTGCCCAGAAATTTACTATAAAATAATACTAAAGTTAAAACATTTTCTCATATTAGAACAAACATAGTACTAACTCCTATATCATCAGTGAGTTTGCAAAAGTATTTCAATTCAACAACACTATTCTCTCATGAGCCTTGTGAATTATGTTATATCAAAATTAAGAGGCAAAATAAGCCAACAAAGTATCTTTATGGGGTTATAAACAGAGCTGAATAAAACCAGTTATGGTGAGCATGATGTAAAACAAAGGCACACTTGCATATACAAGAAAATATATTCTATTAACTATACAATTATTATTTTTTTATTTATTTATTTATTTTTTTTTTTTTAGCATTATGGTCTATTTAAGTGAATGAACAAATTTCAAAATTTATGAGATTTGCTATTCTCAAACTGTGAGGGTGGGTGACATGTCTTGTCTCCTAGCATCATCAATAAAATAAAATCCCTTATTTATCAAGTTTACATATTTTGCAATTCATTAAATACTGTAAAATTACTTTAAAAAACACATAGGAATCATGAAATCTAATCTTATAATATAATTACGTGACAATCAGTCTAGATACAACATCGTTTTGCATGAGATGTGTTACATGGCATAGTATGGTGACTGCATTTTTTTTCTTTCTTTCTTTACTTCCAGTAAAATTCTTTCCAGATAAAGGCATGTTTTTAGGCTCAGTTTGCTCTTTTCTCAATATACGGCTTCAAAGAAACATTCCTAAGACCAAACAGCTTTCTCGACTTGGGATATACTAATCGGTACGCATTTGGATGGGGTTCTCAATAATCTCAAATGGCCCAATGTAAATGTCAAAGAACTTCTTGAGTTCTGCTGTTAGTAACTTTGATCGTTTGTGGGATTTCACTAAGACATGGTCACCTACTCTGAATGTGGTAGCCTTTATTTTCCTATTACGTCTGTTTTTCCTAGCTTCACCTAGTTTCTTCATGGTTTTCTTTACAATCTCTTCACGTTCTTTCATTGATATTAAGCTACATTGTGGAAAGTCTATTAATTCAGAAATAAGATTTGCTGGTCTGAGGTGAAACATAATTTCATATGGTGAAAACCCAGTAGAGCTATGCTGCAAGCTGTTCATGATATCCTCGAAGTTGTTTACATGGTCGGACCAACTAGGATGTTTGTGACTACAATATGTCCTACAAAGTCTCCCTATTTCTCTCATGTACCTTTCTGCTGGGTTTGAAGATGGGTTGTACACGGATATCAAGATATGTTTTGTGTTAGTTTTTTTCCATGAATGCTTTCCAGTTTTTTGAAACAAATTGTGAACCATTATCAGATAGTATAGCTTTAGGTTTCCCTACACTCTTGAAGTAATCTCTCTCAATTTTTGCAATGATCTCTTTACTTGTAGCTTTTTGCACAGAATAAAGTTTAATTAGTTTGGAAAATACATCAACCATGACGAATATAAAACAATGGCCACCTTTGCTTTTAGGTAAAGGTCCATAAAAGTCTACAGCTACTAAATCTAATAGTTTATCTGGAATGATGTTCTGCATTTCTCCCTGACATGTTCTGTTGCTTACTTTTACTCTTTGACATTTGTCACATGTTGATATTTCGTTCCTCACCTTCTTTACCATGTTATAAAAGTAGATATTTTCTTGTAACTTTTTTTACACATTTCTGTATTCCACAGTGACCATAACTCTCATGGGTGTACTTCATTAATTTGTCTGCCTCACACTCTGGCCAACGTAGCTTCCAATTGTCAGAGTCCACATCTGTTCTTCTAAAGAGTGTTCCCTTAAAGACCTTATAGTACTTGTCAAGTTTATCATACCCTCTTTTGCCTAAACAGTCCTTAACCAATTTCCAATTAGGATCGTTATTCTGTCCCCTCCTGATGTTATTGCAAAGTGTCTTTATGAGCTTTTCATCCTGGATTCCCTTCATGTATCTTATTTTAAATTCCTTTTCTTCCTCTTGATCAAACATTTCCTGATCTCCTCCTACTGGTAACCTGGATAAAGCATCAGCTACTACGTTTTCTGATCCCTTAATATACACAATTTCGTAATCAAACTGTTGCATGAACATTGCCCACCTGGTTAATCTACTGTGATATAATCTACACTCCTGCAAGTAACTTAAAGCTTTGTGGTCTGAATAGACTTTTATCTTGTGTCCTAACAGGTATGTTTTAAATTTTGTAATCGCCCAGTGTACTGCGAGTAATTCTTTTTCTGTGACAGTGTACGTTCTCTCATGTTTAAGTAACATTCTGCTGGCAAATGCAATTGTACAATGAAGATTTTTTTCATTCACAATTTTCTCCTGAAATAGTTCTGCTCCTAGTCCACAATCACTACTGTCAGTGTGAAGACAAAATGGCAAACTAAAATCTGGTCTGTGTAAAAGACTGTTCTTACAAAGTTCATTCTTAATTTTATCAAATGCTTTCTGGCACTCTTCAGACCAATTCCATGGAGTATTTTTTCTAAGTAAGTTGCTTAAACATGTTACATTAAGGCATTGTCCATTTACATATTTTCGATAGAATCCACAGAGTCCGTAGAAAGACTTTAATTGTTTCCGGTTTCTAGGAGATGGAAAGTTTACGATAGATTTTATTTTCTCCGGATCTGCACTTATCCCTTCCTTAGTAATGACATGACCTAAAAATTTTAGTTCTGACACACCAAATTTACATTTTTCCAGTTTTAATGTCATACCACCTCTTCTGAGTTTCTCACACACCTTCTTCAATAACTTCAAATGATCCTCCCAACTTTGATTTGAAACTAATATATCGTCTACATAAATTGTTAATTCTGACACAACTTCTTGGCCAAGTACATAGTCTAGTGCCCTTATAAATTCGGCGACTGATGAGTTTAATCCGAAAGGCACTACACAATACTGGTAACATCTCCCATTGTATAAGAAAGCAGTGTACTTTCTAGAACTAATTGCAAGAGGTACTTGATGAAAACCTGAAGTTAGGTCAAGGCTTGACATAATTTGGATATTTTTAAATTTATATAACAACTCATCGATGTTCTCTGGGTGGTCAGTTTCTCTGTATAAACATTTGTTTAACTGTCTGGAATCCAGTACTAATCTGACTTGTCCATTAGGTTTATTTACAGTGACTAAGGGATTATTATAAGGGCTTATACTCCTCTCAATGATTTCACACACTTCCATCTTTTGCAATTCTTTCTCCACTGCTACCCTTTTCGAGATTGGAATACTGTATGGTTTTGTAAAGAAAGGTTCATGTGGCTTCAACTGTAAAGTACATTGGTATCCAATTACTTTACCTGGTATATTGCTAAATACATCACTATATTCCCACAAAAATAATTTCAAATCTTGTTTTTGGTTCTCAGTTAGTTCTCTAGCCTCGACTACTTTTTCATTTACTAACTTTTCAAACTCTATCTCATCTGTATCGAAATCTGTGACATGGCTTTCAATGTACTCACCTTCTTTTGTAAATTCAATACTGTTCACAGTCTTATTCATACAAAACACATTTGATTGAAGAAGTTTCGTAGTGATGACTTCACCACTTGGTAGAGTCATCATTAATTTCTGCCCTGCCCAATCAAATGCTGCACTTACTTTTGTTATCCAAGACATGCCTAGGATAAAATCCTCTGTGAGATCAGGAATGACGAGACACCCATGTGACCATGATACTCCTTCAATTTCAAAAGTAATAAAAGCCTGACTCCTTATTGATTTACTGTGCTTCCCGGTAGCACCTCTTATTTTAATTCCTACCACAGGTAACTCGACATAATCCTTATTAGTTTTCAGTTTTTTACTTAATGATTCTGATATCCCAGATACTTGACTTCCTGTGTCTACTAAACACTTTCCTTTCCATGATCCTATCTGCACATCAATAAACGGACTGCTTACATCAAAGTCAAATTTTTTGTTAATATTCTCATGTAATAAGTCATCTTCAATTTCACTGAATCCATATCCCTTTCCAGTATCCTTACCTGTATCATTACTACCAGAGTTATATGCTGTTATTACCCTAATTGCATTTTCTTTGGCCTGATTACTATTTCTGAATATTTCATTAAGCCAACTACATTCATTTGTGCTATTGTGTGTCTCTCCTTTATATTTCTGTCTTAACATTTGTGCAATGTGATACTTAATTCTATGCCACCAGTCTGGATACAAAGTTTCACATATATCAAGTGTTACCTTTCTGAAATTTTCATCATCCTTAATGGCACTACTGTTAACCCATAAGTTAAACAAAAATTGCTCACTATCTGACATTTCATCATCTACTCCCCTAATGCTGTTAAGATTACCTGCTGTCAATTCCTTCTCATTTTTCTTCCATGTATTAAGATCAAATAACTCATTGGCTGAAATTCTGGCATCCTTATCATTGAAATTGTCAACTGTGTTCATGTGTACCTCGCTAATTTCATTACTATCCTCTTTTATATTAGTAATCCCTAAAGCTTCCAACTCCTCACTTACACCAATAAAACATCTATCTTCACTACTATCCTCAATTTCCTTTTCTTCCCAATCAACATCACAAAAATTATCATCTTTATCCTCTGCACTCTTACCTTCAGTATGCAGATACACATTTAAATCATCCTTACTAGGTGCTCTTTTCATTCCTAGCCCACCAGACTCTTCCATAAGTTCTCTAATTCCTAATACACTTTGATCATTTGAACAACTATTTTCCAGCAAGGTGCTCCTCTCAGCCCACTCATAGAATGAATCTAAGTTTAAGTCTTCACAGTTTTCTAAGCAATCAGTGTCTTTAAATAACTTACCTTTTGTTTCTGGTTTATTTGTATGTCATATATTATTTGTAACAGATACTACATTAATGGGATAACACTCCTCTTTGAAATAATTACTCATTATGTCACAGGTATCTTTCTGTTTAGTTAGACAGTTTGGGTTGGCCCTTTCCATTTGTGTATAAGTAGCTCCTACCTTGCGGACCGCCAATGGAGCCTCATTCAGTTTTTTAACTCCTGTTCAGTTCTCCCCATACCATTATGACTATTCCACTCCTTTGGTTTATTTCCAAAGTGTCTGTTACCAGATTGGTTATGATTATTTCCATACTGACCTTTGTAATGGAAATTGTGTCCTTGTGATCCCTTGAAGTTGTACTGGTGATTTCTCTGATGAGAATCACTACTTCCAAAATTGTGTGTTTCCTTTTTATCATGTTGTGTGTTTCCCCAATTTGTATGCCCTGTCCTTTGAAAATGGTTTTGACTATGGTGTGGTGGTTTACCCGTTTTCTCAATAATTCTGTCTAGTTTGTCAACATATTTCAAAAACTGATCTATTGTGTCATCTGGACCATAAGCTAACTCCCACTGTAGTTCACATGGTAGCCTCCTTTTGAGTGCATCAATTTGAGTGAGTTCATCAAAAGGTTTGCTTAGGCGAGTGAGTTTCCTTAACTGATTTCTGCAAAATTGCTTCATGCTACGAAATTCATGTTTATAAACAGGTCCATTCAAGAATTCACTTTTTATTCTTGCCTGTTCTGTCTCTGACCAGAATTTACTTAAGAACCTCTCCTCGAACTCTGCAAAAGACATTCCCTCAGTACAATAATGATTAGTCCATGACAATGCTTCACCTTCTAGAAATCTTTTCACAAATTTAATTTTCAAATTATCATTCATATTTGGGAAAAAGATATCCTTGCAATGCTGCGGGAAATCTACCGGATGCATACTGCTCTCATCTGAAAAGTTTTGTACTGGAATATTGTACCACAAAGTGCCAATATTGTTCGGCAAACTATTGCTGACCATATTGCTACTAACACTTGCAAGTTTCTTAGTGATGTCATTAATACTACTTTCTAAACTCTTGACTTCATTTTTGTTTATCTGATTATTTACATCTATTTTTTCAGTAATAATTCCTATCTTTTGTTCAAATTTGCTTTCTACTTTAACAATTTTATCGTCTACAAGAGAAATACGCTCAGATACTGTTTCTTCTACATGTTTGATATCTGAATGCACAACTTTAAACGCATTATGGATTTTCTCTCTACCTGTACTTGCTTCAGTTTTCAGATTTTTTACTTTTGCATCTACATTTTTAACTTTTCTCCCGACATAATTGACCTTACCCGTGATCTTAACCATATTACGACTCAAACTGGAAATTTTTGCTTCTACTTTTTGAAAGTGATTGTCATTTTTCTTTTCATATTCTTTGAATTGTTTTTCAAATTTATCACTCATGAGCTTGAGAGTCTGGTCTAACTGAGCAGCATTGTTTTGCTCCATTTGATCCAAACGAATCTCATTAGCATCGAGTCTGTCTTTAATATTTCCTAACCACTGTCCGTTTTGTCTGTTAGTGTCATCAATTGCCTTAAATTTTCCCTCCATATAATTCATTATTTTTGATAGCATGTCTTTAACTTCATTCTGTCTTTCCGTATGAGTTTCAACTTTGTCTACAGGATTCGGACTATTACTGTTGCATTCACTTTCGTATGATAAATTCACATCTGTACTAGCGTTGGCGACACCGTCGTCAATACCTTCCTCTTTTACAATAGTCATCTTTTTACACAGGAATAAACAAAACACAACAAATTTATCTTTTCTAAAGGAAACTAAACTATTTTACTCACAGTTTACTTATTTTCTTATAAGGTCTTCTTTGTTGATTGGTGCGTGATGGAATTCACAACACTGAAACACTACACTTATATGAATATTGCTTTTTTGGTTGCACAACACTTTACACTTTTTTCTTCTTTCGTGACTTATTGCGCCGTTATTCTTGCTCCAGTAACTGCATCCCGTTGTCTTGAAGGTATCAGCATTCGACTTCCTTTGTCTTGAAGGTATCAGCATTTGACTTCCTTTAACATTTTCAGCCAGGATGTACGAATTCTGTCGTTTTCTTCGCAATCTCGGTGGTAGTTCATTTCGGTAACATTTTCAATAATCCCGGACGACGCCACCATATTGTACTGGTTGTTACCTATCTCGTTTCTTGATAACTGAATGATGTGGAATCTTACGCGGTATATTGTGGTAGGACCACTTTCGCACAACGTGTTTGTAATTGATAATAATACGAGTAGTTCCAGCACAATTTCAGCAAGGCTTATTTATTAGTAGCTGCCGATAGATTACACACTGCAGATCTCGTTTGTCTAGGGGTTTTGTCTGCAAAACATTACTCTAACAAGCCTGGCCTGGGTTTTCTTCTTGTTTGAAATAAACACTACCGGGTTCGAATTACTTTCGGCTAAAAATAATATTTATTCGTACTCTTTGTTTAGTAACTACAATATATTCTCTTCGAACATTGATACCCTAAAAATGCATTATACTGTACTGGTCACTTAAACACGTCCATCTCCCTCCAATACCGACAAAGGAGTGGCGTGCAAGCCAACATGTGCCCGGAAGTTGCAGACATTCCTGCATTCCAGATTCTTTGGTCTTCTGACCTTAATACACTCCAAAGACACATATAAATAAATACCTATAGATATACCACATTTATCATCTCAAACAAATCCATTATTTATCATAAAAGAAAATATTCATAAATAAATAAATTAAACACATTGTATGGCAACATAATGAAGTTACCTTAACTCTCTACTGTGGGCATCGTACTTTTCGCATGAGATAAACTTTATCTCTGACAGTTAATTACATTACAATATTCAGTATGAAATGAAGCAAAACACTTGTCATGTCCACCAACATTGCACCTATCACAAATTTTTGTTGTTTTTTTCTTGCAGTAAGCACATTTCTTCTGTGTTTTACTTGGCACAAAGAAATGATTTCCTGGATCTAGTCGTACATCTGTGCTCACCCATCCTCCCATCAATTTGCTTCCTTGTGCTCCTCTTTGTTTTGGTACTGATCCTTTTTCCTTTGATAGAAAAAACATCACTATTCTCTGTCGGACATCCAAAAGTAAGAGCTTCTCATTAGAGTTAGCAATTTGGTATGCACGCCATGTGTTTACTATGCAGATATATATCATCTGTGTGAATAATGGCCACCACCATTTCTTTGACCTTATCCTCGTCCTATAAAGTGATATCTGCTTGTCCAGTAGATATATGGCACCCATGTGGGCATTGTATTCTTCAATGATATGTGGCAGTGTAACAGATATTTCCTTTTTTTTGCCCGTGAATATATTTTAGTAGAACTCAAGGAATAATAGTACTGTTATTTGTCACTACACATACTGGTTTGTTGTCACTCCATTTCACAACCAGAACTTCATTCTCTTTGTCAAATATGTAGTCATAGAATCCTCGTTCCTTCCTTTTGCCATTCTTTTCGAGTCAATCAAAGGACATGCATTAGTTCGGATCTCTGTTATTGTTCCTGCAGCTTTCATTTTACTCTTTCCGAGTGTGATCAGTGTGTCAACACTGGTGAAAAAGTTGTCAAAGAAAAGCTTATAATTCGGATACTCTGATTCTGGAATAATGGTTTTTAGTTCATTTATTACCCTTGCACCTAAAGGCTCCTGTTTGTTGTCAGTCTTGCTACAGTATGGTGAAAAATTATAAAGAAAGCCATTGGAACTTGTAAGACACCAAATTTTATATCCAAATTTGATAGGCTTTTCCCTCAGAAACATTTTAGCTGAATGTTTGCCATAATAATGTACCATTATTTCATCAGTTGAGAGTTCTGAATGAAATACGCCAAATTTACCAAATTCCTATTTCAGCATTTCAAATTATAACCTCAGTTTGTACATCTTGTCGTTTCTGTCTATTTTGGAGTTGTCATTGAGATGAATGAATCTCTTTATTTCCCAAAACCTATTTCTTGACACGGAGTTGAAGACTAAAGGAACACCGACGTCAGGAGCCTGTTCCCAGTACTTATTCTTGTGGGGAAGCTTATGATAACCACTCAGAAGTAGTACGCCAATAAATAATTTTAGTTCTTCTTTGGTTAGCAGAAAATTTATTCTGTTATGTTGGCAAGCATAAATTTCGCTTTGTTCAATAATAGTATCCATTAGTTTCTTAGAAAAAGAAATCCTCAAACACCTGGGGCACTGTGTTATTTGCTAGACATTCCGCATCATAATGTTTGTTGCTCTTCCCTGGTTCACTATTGTTTGTGTACGTTGGTTGACATTTATACCACTTACATATATATTTTTTTGTAGATAACATACCACTTTCTCCTCCACCTCCCAACACTTTCCTTCTTTTGGCTTCTGGATGTACAACTGTAGCATTAACTTCATCTCAGCTGGTTGTGAGCTCTAAAGTACCGGCGTCATCTTGTACAACAGTACATTTTCGTCAGTGTCTTCTTCATCTGTTATTACATCTGCATTGGGTGGAATAATTGCCAATTCTGTATATCATCTTCATCGTCACTCTCTTGATGGTTCTCTAGTTCTGCTAGAATTTCTTGAAATGTAAGTTCACGTGGCATGTTTTTGTCCTGTTGGAATCGTAAAATTCGAATAGAATATGAAAAAAGCAGATATAAAGAACATAAAATGCAATTCTTCTCTGTATATTATGTGTATACAAGAATAGGGCACATCAACAATAAATAAATGATTTTTTTATATATATATATATATATATATATATATATATATATATATATATATATATATATATATACAGACACACACACACGCACGAAAGGATGTGCGTTTTAAGGGAGAGGGTAAGGAGTCATTCCAATCCCCGGAGCGGAAAGACTTACCTTAGGGGGAAAAAAGAACAGGTATACACTTGCGCACACACACCCATATCCAACCACACATACACAGACACAAGCAGACATTTGTAAAGGCAAAGAGATTCGGCAGAGATGTCAGTCAAGGCAGAAGTACAGAGGCAAAAATGATGTTGAAAGACAGGTGAGGTACGAGTGGCGGCAACTTGAAATTAGCGGAGGTTGAGGCCTGGCGGATAACGAGAAGAGAGGATATACTGAAGGGCAAGTTCCCATCTCCGGAGTTCTGACAGGTTGGTGTTAGTGGGAAGTATCCAGATAACCCGGACGGTGGAACACTGTGCCAAGATGTGCTGGCCGTGCACCAAGGCAAGTTTAGCCACAGGGTGATCCTCATTACCAACAAACACTGTCTGCCTGTGTCCATTTCCCCCCTGCGGGTTCGGGGGTTAGAATAGGCCCGCGGTATTCCTGCCTGTCGTAAGAGGCGACTAATAGGAGTCTCAACTGTTTCGGCCTTTAATGTGATGGTCCCCATTAGGGTTTGACCTCCAATTTTCCAAATTCAACGGAAGTAAGAGCCTTTTGGGGAAGGACCCCTTACGTGGTGCACCATCAGTCCTCTGTGCCCTAAGACCTTGGCACTCTTTATCGTGTGGGTGTCGTAACTGCACCCTCCATCCCTCATTTTGGGCATACACACCTGATGGATTGTGTAAGTTACGCCCTTAGTGCATCATCATCTGCACCCACGATCACTATGGACTACCCATGGCACCCAAAATCCAGCACGGTAGCCAGCCCGTTGTGGTGGGGTCGTCATGTACCCTCTAGGTTGTAGCCCCCTGACAACACAGGGATCGTACTGCCGATGCCTGAACTGCCGCCTCCCCACGTAAGCCTAGGAGTAGATGCCCGTCTCTCCGGGGCATCAGGACTCCCGGCAACGGCCATCCTGCTAGGTGGCCTTTGCTGTGGCTGGGTGCCACCCGTGGGGAGAGCCCCTGGTCGGAGTGGGTGGCATCGGGGCGGATACCCCGCAATGAAATGGGTACAATCTCAATCCGGCGGTCGCACGACCACCAACGTCTCTAAGCGCAATAAAGTAGACTTTAACGCTGTGGCATATAACCCCAAATCGTCCCCTTCCCTAGCCACGCCCTGGGAGGGACGCAGGGCTGCGGACAGACAGGAGCCATATTCACCGCGATATCTTGTGTGCAGCAGAACTGATGGGGATTCATTTTTGGGGACTAAGCCTCTGTTCTTTGTGACCCATCTTGAATATAAGTTCGGGGAAGTGGCCCCTCTTTCCAAAATGCGGAGCGGGGCCATTTTGATACAAGCACCTTCCTCTGCACAGTCAAGGGCGTTGCTCGCCTGTGAGAAGCTTGGTGACATACCTGTTAACGTCACTCCCCATAAGTCACTAAATTCGGTCCAGGGGATTATCTTTCATAAAGATCTTCTGCTACCGTCTGATGACGAGCTACGGGAGAACCTGGCACGACGAGGTGCACACTTCGTTCGTCGTGTCTTTAGGGGACCCAAGGATAATAGGATCGCTTCCGGTGCTTTCATCCTGGCCTTTGAGGGCAACTGCTTGCCTGAGAAGGTCAAGGTCATGATCTACCGGTGCGATTTCAAGCCCTATGTCCCACCCCCTATGCGATGCTTCCAGTGCTGGAAATTCGGGCACGTGTCCTCCAGATGCACTGCCAGCCCCACATGTCGCGATTGTGGACGACCTTCGCATCCAAATGCTCCGTGTGCTCCACCTCCCACCTGCGTTAACTGTGGGGAGCATCATTCTCCCTGCTCGCCAGATTGTGCAGTCTACCAACGAGAGCGGAAGATACAAGTAATTAAGACCCTGGACCGTTTAACTTACCAAGAGGCGAGGAAGAAATTAGAATGGCTCAACCCCACACCTATGTTGAGGAGTTATGCTGCTGTAACACTGCAGCCACCAGTTCCTGCAAAGACTCCTTTGACAGTTGGCCCACCGAACAGTCATGTTTCGCCTGCCCCACCACCGGTGGGGGCCACTCTCTCTTCCACTGCTCCCAAAACACACAGTTCGGGAGCAGTGCGCCCCAAGCAACCGAGGACGTCGGTCCCCACCTCTCAGCCGGAGCGGCGACAGCCCTCTCTGGCTCCTCAGCCGGGGAAGCGACAGCTCTCTCCGGCTGCTCAGCCGGAGACGCAACAGCCTCCTCTGGCCTCACTTGTTCGGAAGGGATCCCTTGGGGGAGTCCCTTCCAAGGACTTCCCCAGTGTCTCACAAGACACTAGCCAGTGGCTGAAGAAGCCACCAGCTGCTGGTCGAAGGGCTTCACGCTCTTCCTCTGTTCCTGATAATGCGTCAGGAAAGCCCTCCCAGCATGCCAACCCTCCTCCGAAAGACAAGAGAGAGAAGAGGAAGCTCTCCAAGAAGGATAAGGACCCAGTGGTTCCCGCACCAACGCTTCCTGTCAGCTCAGCCTCTGAGGATGAGGTCGAGCTCTTTGCGTCCCCTGATGACCTGGATCTCGCCGTCTCCTCAGAAACGATGGCCGTAGCGATGTCCGTCACTCAGTTGGTGGCAGCATGTGACCCTGCCCAGTAATTTGCCTTTTCAGTGCCTGAATGCCTCTACAGGACACGCTTTGTACAATCCTCCAGTGGAATTGTGGCGGTTATTTTAGCCATCTACCTGAGCTGCGTCAGCTTGTAAGCTTGACACCTGCTTTATGCATTGCTCTCCAGGAAACCTGGTTCCCGGCAATGCGGACCCCTGTCCTCCGTGGATACAGGGGTTATTACTGCAACCGAAGCACTTACAATAGTGTGTCAGGTGGAGCCTGCGTGTATGTCCTTACCTCTGTATATAGTGCTCCTGTGCCCCTTCAAACATCTTTGGAAGCTGTGGCTGTCCGCGTAAGGACTACCCAGGACATAAACGTCTGCAGTGTCTATCTCCCTCCAGGTGGTACAGTCTCCCTGACCGAATTGGCTGCACTTGTCGCCCAACTTGCCACGCCTTTTCTTCTCCTTGGGGATTTTAACGCCCACAATCCCCTGTGGGGTGGATCGAAGATTACTGGCCAAGGCAGAGATGGCGAGAATCTCATCTCCCAACTTGATCTCTGCCTCTTAAACACTGGCGCTGCCACGCATTTCAGTGTGGCACATGGCACGTTCTCGGCCATAGATCTGTTGTTGTGCAGCCCAGGGCTTTTACCATCGGTCCACTGGAGAGTCCATGATGACTTGTGTGGTAGTGACCATTTTCCCATCTTCCTTTCACTACCCCAGCGTCGATCCCATGAACGCCTGCCTAGGTGGGCATTTAGCAAGGCAAACTGGGAAACATTCTCCTCTGCTGCCACTGTTGCATCTCTCCCCCACAGTACCATCGATGTGGTGGTTGAGACACTGACTGCAGCAATTGTTTCCGCTGCAGAACGTACCATTCCTCGTTCGTTAGGGTGCCCCCGGCGAAAGGCAGTGCCTTGGTGGTCTCCGGAGGTCGCTGAATCCATTAAAGAACGTCGGCGGGCTCTTCAGCGACATAAGTGGCACCCGTCTTTGGAGAACCTCATTTTCTTCAAATGTCTCCGTGCTCAGGCACGGCGGCTCATCAAGAGTCGGAAACAGGAGCGCTGGGAGAGGTACGTTTCCACCATTGGTTCCCGTACTTCACCCTCCCAGGTGTGGATGAAGATTCGGCGCATCTTTGGAGTGCAGCACTCTACAGGTGTCCCAGGGCTTACCATCAACGGGGCGGTATCCACCGATGCTGATGCAATCGCCAAGCATTTCGCACAGCAGTATGTTCGGGCCTCTGCGTCGGGGAATTACCCGCCTGCGATTTGCGCGCTTAAACGCCAGGAGGAAGGCAAACGGCTTTCTTTTGCTTCTCGCCACCCTGAGACGTATAACGCCCCATTTAGTTTGTGGGAACTCCAAAGCGCCCTGGCACAGTGCCCCGATACGGCCTCTGGGCCAGATGGCATCAACAATCAGATGCTCAAACACCTGTCCCCGGTCTGTCAGCGATGTGTTCTTGCCGTCTTCAACCGCATATGGGGTGATGGTGTCTTTCCGTCGCAGTGGCGAGAAAGTACCATCATTCCGGTGCTGAAGCCTGGTAAGGACCCGCTTACTGTGGATAGCTATCGACCCATCAGCTTGATAAATACTCTGTGCAAGCTACTGGAACGTATGGTGAGTCGACGGCTGTGTTGGCTGCTCGAGTCTCGGGGTCTTCTGGCTCAGTGCCAGAGCGGCTTCCGTCAGGGCCGTTCCACCGCCTATACTTTGGTCTTTCTTGAGTCTGCAATCCGCACTGCTTTTTCCAGGCGCCAACACCTTGTCTCCCTCTTTTTCGACCTCTCCAGAGCATATGACACGACGTGGCGGCACCATATACTCGCCACGTTGCACGGATGGGGTCTCCGGGGCTCTCTCCCCATTTTTATTCAGAATTTTTTATCTGTTCGGACATTCCGCGTTTTAATTGGCACATCCCATAGTTCACTTCATATCCAGGAGAATGGCGTTCCACAGGGCTCAGTATTGAGTGTGCCCCTTTTCCTTGTGGCCATAAATGGCCTTGCAGCAGCAGTTGGGTCGTCTGTCTCACCCACGTTATATGCTGACGATTTCTGCATCTTGTTCAGCTCCTCCACCATTAGTGTTGCAGAACGTGGGTTGCAGGGAGCCATACGCAAGGCGCAGGCATGGGCCCTATCTCATGGGTTTCAATTTTATCCTGCAAAGACTTTTTTTATGCACTTTTGTCGGTGCCGAACTGTCCATCCCCACCCTGAGCTCTATCTTCAGGATGCCATTCTCAAGGTTGTTGACACCGTTTTCTGGGATTGCTGTTCGATGCCCGGCTTACTTGGCTTCGACATATTCATCAGCTCAAGCGTCAGTGCTGGCAGCATCTGAATGCCCTTCGCTGCCTCAGCAACACAACTTGGGGTGCCAATCGTAATACGCTGCTGCAGCTCTACAAAGCCCTTGTGCTGTCCCGGCTTGATTATGGGAGTGTGGCGTATGGCTCAGCGTCGCCCTCAGCATTGCAACTGCTGCACCCCGTTCACCACTGTGGGGTTCGACAGGTGACAGGAGCATTCCGCACCAGCCCTGTGGACAGCATACTTGTGGAGGCAGGTGTACCTCCACTGCGATTGAGGCTCCAACATTTACTGGCCGCTTATGCTGCCCATGTTTTTAGCCTGCCTGGTCATCCAAACTATCGTCTCCTGTTCCCACAATCGGTCGTCCATCTTCCTGAACGTCGGCCCCGGTCAGGTTGTACGATCGCGGTCCGCGTCAAAGAGCTTCTCTCTGGGCTTACGGTTTTTACAGTTCCACCTCCTTTCCGGGCCACTTTGCGGACACCCCCATTGTGTGTTCCTCACCCTTGCCTTCGGCTCGACATGGCACAGGGCCCGAAGGACTCCGTCCCTCCAGAGGCCTTCCGCTGCCGTTTTTATTCCATCTTGACCACGTATCAGGGCTCTGGCATTGTATACACTGACGGTTCAATGGTTGCTGGTCGTGTCGGATATGCGCTTACTCTAGGGGACCATTCTGAACAACGTTCCTTGCTGGATGGCTGCAGCGTTTACACAGCTGAGCTGGTCGCCATCTTTTGTGCCCTAGAGTATATCCGCTTCTGCTCAGGTGAGTCCTTTGTTATCTGTAGCAATTCCCTGAGCAGTTTACGAGCTCTCGACCAGTATTTCCCTCGTTCTCGTCTGGTGATGGCTGTCCATGAGTCCCTGCATACTCTTGCACGTAACGGCCGCTCTGTGGTCTTTGTGTGGACCCCAGGCCATGTTGGGATCCCCGGCAATGAGAATGTTGACCGCCTGGTGAAAGAGGCCATCAGTAAACCACCTCTGGAGATTGGCCTCCCGGCGACTGATTCGCGGGCACTATTACGCCGCAAAGTTTTCGAATTCTGGGACACTGAATGGCGCAACCTGCCCGTGCCAAACAAACTCCGTCGTATCAAGGAGATGACGACTGTTTGGCGGTCATCCCTGCGAGCCACCCGCAGGGACTCAGTCGTCGTTTGTCGGCTCCACATTGGCCACACCCGACTGACGCACAGTTATTTACTGTGTCGTGAGGATCCTCTTATTATGCGTTCAGTTAACTAAGTAGAAATTAGTAATATCTTATCTCAGTGAGGAACTTGAAACTTTCAGGACAGGTCAGGAGCATGTAGAGGTGCTCTTCCTCTACTTGAAAAGAACAGTTGACCACACACTGAGTAGATAGGTTCCTAGTAGAACAGTTCATAATGGGATGGAACCTCCGTGGTATACAGTCACTGTAAAGAAAACGTCTAAAGGAACAGAGATTACTGCATAATAGGTGTAAAACAAAGTGTAGGATTATAGATTGAGAGACGCTGGATGAAACATGTTTGGCTGTCAAGAGAGCAATGCATGAAGCCTTCAATGGCTACTGTAGCAGAATATTGTTAAATGACATTTCACAAAATCCAAATAAATTCTGGTCGTATGTAAGGGCTGTTAGTGGCACAAAAGTTAGTGTCCAGTCCCTAGCAAGTGAGACAGGAACTGAAATTGAGGGTAGCAAAGTAAAAGCTGAAATTCTGAACTCGATTTTCAAATGTTCCTTTGCAAATAAAAACCCAGGAGAACTGCTCCAATTCAATCCTCGTACACTGAAAAAATGAACGAAATAGGTATTAGTGTCAGTTGTGTTGAGAAACAGTTGAAATCATTAAACAAAGCTCCAGACCCCGATGGAATCGCAGTCAGATTCTATATTGAATTTGTGGCTGAGCTATCCTCTCTTCTCACTGTAATCTATCCAAAAAACCTTACCCAGTTTTTGGAAAAAGTTACAGGTCACACCCGTCTACAAGAAGGGTTGTAGGAGTGACAAAACTACCATCCAGTAGCCTTGACATCGATTTGTTGTAGATTCTTAGAAAATATTTTGAGCTCAAACATAATGAGGTATCTCGAACGGAACTACCTTCTCAATATCAACCAGCATGGTTTTCAAAAACATAGATGATATGAAATCCAACTCTCACTTTTCTCACATAACTTGCTGAAAGCATTGGATCAAGGCAACAGGTAGATAGTGTTTTTTGATTTCCTAACAGTATTTGACTCTGTTCCACACCTACACTGACTGTGAAAAGTACGATCATATGGGGTATCAAGTGAAATTCATAACTGGATTGAGGACTTTTTGATAGGAAGGACACAGCATGTTACCTTGGATGGAGAGTCATCATCAGATGTAGAAGTAACTTCAGGTGTGCCCCAGGGAAGTGTGTTGGGGCCCTTGCAGTTCTTGTCCATTAATGACCTTGCTGTAAATCAGGATTTTTGCAGATGATGCAGTTATCTGTAATGAAGTGCTATTTCAGAGAAGCTGCATAAATATTCAGTCAGATCTTGATGAGATTTCAACATAGTGCAGTGATTGGCAACTTGCTCTGAATGTTTAGAAATGTATAAACTTAGTATCCTGTGACCATAATATTGGTGAGTCACTGTCGGAATCTGCCAACTCGTACAAATACCTGTGTGTAACACTTTGTAGGAATATGAAATGGCATGATCACATAGGTTCAGTTGTGGGTAAAGCAGGTTGTAGACCTTGCCCTAGACTATTGCTACAGTGTGTGGGACTTGTACCAGATAAGACTAGCAGGAGACATTGAATGTATACAAAGAAAGGCAGCATGGTCACAGGTTTGCTTAATCCATGGGAGAGTGTCACAGAGATACTGAAGGAACTGAAATGGCAGACTGTTGAAGACAGGTGTAAACTATCCCAAGAAAGTGTATTAGCAAAGTTTCAAGAACTGTCTTTAAATGATTACTCTAGGGATATACCACAACCCCCCCCCCCCCCTCCCCCCCCCCCCCCCCCCCCCCCCCCCCCCACATATTGCTCTCACAGGGGTCGTGAAGATAAGATTAGGATGATTACTGCTCACACAGAGGCATTCAGACAAATTCAGACAATCATTCTTCCACGCTCCATACATGAATGAAACAGCAAGAAACCCTGATAACTGGTACAATGGGACTTACCCTGTACCATGCACCTCCTGGTGGATTGCAGATTACAAACGTAGATGTGAACTGACAGTCTCTTACATGTGCGTGAGGGAAACATCTAATCACCTTTATTTTACCAAGACAAAAATTATGATTTACTAAAGTTTCAAACCTTGACAGGAAATAATGGATTAGGCTGTCCATAAATTATAAACTAACATTATTGTGATGATGGAAAGTCTCATATAAAGACGTGAAACAAATACTAACAAAGAGATAGAGGGGCTGGCCAGTACAGCCAATAGATACACAAAACATAACAGAAAATTTACGTATCGTAGCTTTTGGAACTTTGTTCCTTCATCAGGGAGGAGAGAGGGGAAAGAAGGGGAAGAAGAGAAAGTGGATTCAGTTACTCACAACCCAGGTTATGAAGCAACAGGGTAGAGGTAAACAGGGAGGGTAGCAAAGATGGAGGCATGGGTGTATACTCTACAGTATGTCAACATGTTGCCTTGACCTGTTTGATCACCAGGTCTGGCTCCAATTCAGTGCACACGGGACATCATCGAACAACTCCAGTGTCTCCCAAAAACAGCGTTAACCATCCCTGTTTCGATGACAATGTGAAACAGGCATGGAACTTCATCCCACAAACTCATATCCAGCACAATGCATGCATGTTTGCATGCTTACATTTGGGCAGTTACACTGGATTTCAATGTATTAGTGTATCACATTTGCAATGGTGTATCTCGCACTTATATTATCCTGTGATCTTGCAACATTAATCACTTAAATAAGTTACTTAGACATATATGTTCCTGAAATTTCATTACTCTACGTTAATTACTTTTTGGTGTTGCAAATTTTTTTTTTTTGCAGTGTACATGATGACTACAATAATACATTATAATGTTTCTCCAGTGGTTTCAACATTAACTTTTTAACAGAAAAGATTTTGCTTACAGTTCATTTTTTAGTTAACATTTCTAAACTTTTTAACAATCCATATTAAAGCTAGCAATAGTAACTATATTAATAATTGCTGCTGTAAACAGTTACACATATGGACATCAGTTTTGAATAATGGGTTTTGAGTGTAAATAATGTTTTATGTAAGTGTTTGTATTGATACTTAAAATTAAATGTCATGTAATGAATGTGCAGATACTCATATAAAAAGTTTTGTTGGATCAAGTTATTTACGAACGCGATGTCCTGTGTTCTTCCATTAGAGAATGAGACTGTATTGTTTATCGGTTTCATTACAAAATGCTAATAAGCTTTTAGTTAGAAAACCTTCTATAACTAGAATTATTAATATGAGAAAAATAGGAACAGTGAAAGAACGGAAGATCAGTTGCAGAAACAAGAGTAGCTCTGAGTTGCAAGAGTGGTTGCTTTTCCCACACATGTAATTAACTGGCATTATCGCCACTATTAACTTACCATGGTTTCACATCTCATCTGTTCATTGTTCCCCATGTCCTGCCCTTCTGTTCCCCCTTCCTATTAGATCATATATGCCTCTGTTACTGTAATCGGTATGTAAACAATAATTATCACATGACCTTTTTTTGTTACAGGTTGTAATATTTGACATTGCAGCTTTTGAAAATGGAGCAGGATGTTGTGCCCTCTCTCCTATTGGAGTGTTTCTCTGTGATCAGAATTGGAGGCAGACAATTCACTTGAACGTCTCGACGCGCAGGTCACCGAAGTGGCGTCAAATCGAAAGACCTGCACCAGGCGAACGGTCTACCCGACGGGAGGCCCTAGCCACACGACATTTCCATTTTTACTTGAACGTCCATTGCTGTTGTTGATGTCTTTGAATCATGTTGGTTCTTTGTGATTAATAAAAAAATTATACAATCCAATGGTTTCTTCGCCTTGTCTTTAAAAATTCCAGACCTATTGTGCAAACACATATTTTGAGAGTTATACATCTGAGCCTTTTTGTGGAAAGTGCGTTTCACACATACTTTCAAGATAAATTGAATAATGACCCCCATTTTGTGTGTTGGGGAAGATAATTTGATACAGCTAAATGCATATACGGGTACACACATTTGCTCGCGCCTGAGACAAAGTGAGAGTGATTCAAAGGAAGAATTCACTACTTTTTACCTACTTTCTGAATAACTCGTACTTTCGTCAGAAATGTCACACTGCAAAGTTGATTAGGTAAAGGGACAAAAATGAGAGTAAAATATAATTTGAATATCAGAAAAAATAACCACTTAGTTTCCAGAATGAGATTTTCACTCACCACTTAGTGTTTGTGTAATACTTTACGGCAAGCGTAAAATTAATTTTTAAACATTGGGAAATCTGGAATGGAATAACAATAATATGAAATAGGATAGCTTTCTGCTCCCCACCTAGAGAAGACACTGAGTGGCAGACTGGCACATTGAAGGAAGATTTTTAGATATTAGAAAGTATGGGACAGCCCTCATCAAGCAGGTGTGGTGGTGTGAGGCTGGGGTGGGAGCAGGTAAAGGGACAGGTGAGACAGAGAGACTAGCAAAGGTTTACATAACGGGGTTAACAGGAGTGAAGAATATGCCGCAGCTAAAGTTTCTAGGTTTCGTTCCTGTGGCCCCACACCTCAATGCCCTCCCCTGCTCCCATTCCAATCTCACACACTGTTACTGTCCCCCTAGTACACTTCTCTCTGTCTGTCCACCTCCACACTCCCAACCAGCAGAGACTCCCTATGCTGAGGTGGGCTCTGTCCATTAGATTACACTTGTAAGATAAAAATAAACATTATGCAGCATGAAAGAATTATCTGTGTGGGATGGAAATATGTAGATGTGATGTACGTGCACAGACAAAAAATTACAATGTCAGAAAAATTGATTGATTAATTCAAGATAAAGAGCTTCACAAATTGAGCAAGTTGGTTCACCTCTGACTCTTGAGCAAGCTTGGCATTGATAGATTTGTTGGATGTCCTACTGAGGGACATCAAGCCAAATTCTATCCAAGTGGCGCATTGTATTGTCTAAATCATGAGCTGGTTGGGTGGCCCTGCCCATAATGCCCCAGACATACTCAGTTGGGGAGAGATCCCGTGACCTTGCTGGCAAAGATAAGGTGTGGCAAGTATGAAGACGAATTGTGTGTGGGCAGGCATTATCTTGCTGAAATGTAAGCAAATGATGGCTTGTCATGAAGAGAAACAAAATGGGGTTTATAATATCGTCAACAGATGTCTGTGTTGTAATGGTGACACAGATGACAACCAAAGGGGTCCTGTTATGAAAAGAAATGGCACAGTAGACCATCAGTCCTCGTTTGGCTGTATGGCAGCCAGCAGCCAGGTTGGTATCGCACTGCTATCTGGTGTGCCCCCAGGCACATCCCTGGTCTGGAATTGCATTGACTGGAATATAATTGGCTTCAGTGATGAATCCCACTATGAACTGAGCCCCAATGATCAGCACAGATGTGTCTGAAGACGCCCCAGACGGTGGGATGCCACCGTGAATGTCACATCCCATATGGTCCAACTACCAGGACTGATGATCTGGGGTGCGATTTCTTTTCCTAACAGATCCCTTTTGGTCAACAGACGACTATGCTGTAGGGGTGACATGGATGCCCCCCCCTACAGCATAGTCGTCTGTTGACAATACTGTACATCCTATTTTGTTTCCCTTCTTGGCAAGCCATACATTGCTTACATTTCAGCAAGATAATGCCTGTCCGCACACAGCTTGTCCTCATGCTTGCCAAACCCTAGCTTGGCCAGCAAAGTTGCTGGATCTCTCCCCAATTGAGAATGTAAGGAGCATTATGGGCAGGGCCATTAGACCACCTCGGGATTTTGACTATCTACCGTGACATTTGAATAGAATTTGGCATGATGTCCCTCTGTTGGACATCCAACAACTCTATCAGCCAGAGCCAAGCTTGTATAAGGGCCAGAGGTGGACCATCTCATCCAATTTGTGATGCTCTTTCTCTTGAATAAATCATCCAGTTTTTTCTGAAACTGTAATTATTTTTCTGTCTTCACATGTATGTCACATTTACTGATTTCAGCCCTATTTGGTATTTGGATAATTCCTTCAGTACCTAAGTGTTTTTTTTTAGTATATAGTATCTGACAGTTTTTTTTTTCAGTATGCTTGTCTGCTGCCCATTGCCTGCTCTAACTGGTTAGTAGCAATCTGTCCTATTTCATATTGTTGGAATTAACTTTTGACACTCAATATTTATGATGCAAGCAAACTGTTATTGCCACTTGACATGATGGTGAATGGTACTCTGTTAGCCATTGGCACAAATGGATTGACATGATAAAACAAGGGTCCACAGCTTTTACAAACTTTTTGGATGTGATAAATACAGCTTACTGCTGTCAATACTTTTCTTAATTACAATATTGATCGTTTGTTATTTTCAAGCATACATGTCAGGTGCCACGACACCTTTGAATTACTGCAAATGGACAAAGATGACCAGACTCATTTCTCTTCAGTAGAAACAACTATTGACAAGAGAAGAAACTTGATGTCATTCAAATCTACTTTTTCATTGGTAGAGATCTTTCACTCATGGGATTAGCAGCAGAGATTAAAAAGCAGCAGCAAACAGATCCAAGGCATCCATTGTTTGGAACTCATGTTCTTCCATCACAACTCCTTATAATAGTATCAGCTCTGGAGAACTAAGTCCCGATTCATTTTCTTGTAACAAAATAGACTGCCATTACCTTGCAGTTAAAAATGGGAAGCTTTACATGAATGTCCTACATGCAGTTTTTTTATACTTGTGCTCTTTGAGTTCCTGTCCTAGAATACATTAAAATATTAAAAAATGTGTAAATTAATCTTTGAAACAATCCAAACCTTTCAATGGAAACCAGGAAAGACTTAGAAACATTATCATTAAAAAAAAAAAATCAAGGAAAGATAATGTAAGGAACAATCAGGGAAAGTCTGCTGTACCCTTCCTGTTGTGTACTGTGTTATTGTTATTCTTAATTTTTTAAAATTTGATAATGGCCATTAAAGACCATGCAGAATAGCAATTGCACATTACTAGAAGCTGCCTTTGCATTCTTCCTCCAACAGCCCGTTGTATTTGCTCAGCGTAGAAGCCTTTAAAGTTGTAACTCTGGTCGGTCTGAGACGCCGCCTAGATTTAATCCAGCCTGTCAAAGATCCCTTTGTCATTCCCCTGAACTATGTCAGAAACTTTAGGGTTCTTTCCAAGAGTATTAAAAATCTGTTTTGTCAACCTGACCTTCAAACTTTCGTCTTCCTGACTCGACAGGTGCAGGCAGTATTTCTCGATTTCTGAACAGCTTTTGACTTAGTGCCAGATTGATGCTTATTATCAAAATTGCTACCGTGAGGGGTATCGAGTGAAATTTGTCACTGTAATTGAGGATATTTTGGTAGGAATGACTTACATGTTATCTTGGCTGGGGAGTCATCATCTGATGTAGAAGTAACCTCAGATGTGTCGTAGAGAGGTATGTTGTGACCATTGCTGTTCATGTTCATGTACATTAATGACTTTGCAGACAATATTAATAGTAAAGCACTCTTTTCACAAATAGTGCATTTATCTAGAATAAAGTGCAGTCTGAAAGAAATTGTACAAACATTCGTCAGATCTTGATAATTTCAAACTTTCTTTTAAATGTTCAGACATGTAAAATCGTGCATTTTGCAAAGTGAAGAAAACGCAGTGTGGTATGACTACAGTATCAGGGTGTCTTGCTTGGATTAAGTCTATTCGTACAATTACCTGGGTGAAGCACTTTGTAGGGATATGAAATGAACAGTCATATGGGCCTACTCAGGGGTAAGGCAGGCGAAAGAGTGAGATTTTTTTTTTGTAGAATACCATAGAAATGCAGTCATTCTACAAATCGTTTGTATGATCCATCCTAGAATATTGCTCAAATGTGTGGGACCTGTATCAAAATGGATTAATGGGGAATTGAACGCATGCAGAGAAGGGCAGATCAAATGGTCACAGGTTTGTTTGACCCAAGGGAGAGTGTCACAGAGATGCTGAAATAACTGAATTGGCAGACGCTTCAGGATAAGATGTACACTATCCTAAGAAAGTATGCTTACCAAAAGACGACTCTAGGAATAAGCTACAACCTTGTAACTATTGCTCCCATAGGAACCATGAGGACAATATTAGATTAATTACAGCATGCAGAGAAAGATTTAAATGGTCTTGAAACATGAACAAGCTTTAATATCTGGTACAGTGAGATGTACCCTCTGTCATACTCTTCATAGTGGTTTGCAGAGTGTGGATGAACATGTGGATAGCATCATCAAGAACGCAATCAATGTGTATCTGAAACTTGAGCTTCTCCTAGTGTGTAGTGTCACAAACGTTTTGACATTATTATACATACGTCTGCCACTGGGGCAATCACAGGTAATGACTAATTTGGCAGTAATATGCAGTGCTAGATTTGTTAAAAGAAAAAAAATAGACTTCTTAACATGTATTTATGGTAAGTAGCACTCTATCATTTCCTATATTTCTAAGTTCCTACCGAGAGTTTCCGTAGTTTGATTTAGACTTCTGAAAAAGTTATAACACTTTTCTGAGCTTTTTAAAAGTGTGAATACAACATTTGCATCTTACCGCTTCAACTAGAGCAAAAGTTCTATTGTACCACATCTCAAAATCTTTGGGTCCAATTTTTTTCGTCATCAGCGGTATACTGTCACAAATCAAGCCTTGGTTATGTGTATTGTTAGATTTTGTTTATTATTATTTATGTGGGGTGTATGAACAATGCAGCTGACTGGGATTCACCTGCTGCAAGTCATAGACTGACCGCTGCTGTGTTCACTGCCTGGGTCAAAGGTGCTGAAAGGATGTGCTCATTGATGCTATGGAGACACTGTTCTGTGTTTTATTTTAACGACAATTATTGTCAGTTTTTTCTTGTTTTGTTTATAAGAAAGGAATGAGGACATCATTAGATCTTTTGAAGAGTACACAACATAAATCACAAAATGTTATTTCTGTATTAGCAAAAAATTGGACTACATTGTATCAATATAATGGAAGGAAACATTCCACGTGGGAAAAATTATATATAAAAACAAAGATGAGGTGACTTACCGAACAAAAACGCTGGCAGGTCGATAGACACACAAACAAACACAAACATACACACAAAATTCAAGCTTTCGCAACAAATTGTTGCCTCATCAGGAAAGAGGGAAGGAGAGGGGAAGACGAAAGGAAGTGGGTTTTAAAGGAGAGGGTAAGGAGTCATTCCAATCCCGGGAGCGGAAAGACTTACCTTAGGGTGAAAAAAGGACAGGTATACACTCGCACACACGCACATATCCATCCACACATACAGACACAAGCAGACATATTTAAAGACAAAGAGTTTGGGCAGAGATGTCAGTCGAGGCAGAAGTGTAGAGGCAAAGAAGTTGTTGAAAGACAGGTGAGGTATGAGTGGCGGCAACTTGAAATTAGCGGAGATTGAGGCCTGGCGGATGACGAGAAGAGAGGATATACTGAAGGGCAAGTTCCCATCTCCGGAGTTCGGATAGGTTGGTGTTGGTGGGAAGTATCCAGATAACCCGGATGGTGTAACACTGTGCCAAGATGTGCTGGCCGTGCACCAAGGCATGTTTAGCCACAGGGTGATCCTCATTACCAACAAACACTGTCTGCCTGTGTCCATTCATGCGAATGGACAGTTTGTTGCTGGTCATTCCCACATAGAATGCGTCACAGTGTAGGCAGGTCAGTTGGTAAATCACGTGGGTGCTTTCACACGTGGCTCTGCCTTTGATCGTGTACACCTTCCGGGTTACAGGACTGGAGTAGGTGGTGGTGGGAGGGTGCATGGGACAGGTTTTGCATCGGGGGCGGTTACAAGGATAGGAGCCAGAGGGTAAAGAAGGTGGTTTGGTTATTTCATAGGGATGAACTAACAGGTTACGAAGGTTAGGTGGACGGCGGAAAGACACTCTTGGCGGAGTGGGGAGGATTTCATGAAGGATGGATCTCATTTCAGGGCAGGATTTGAGGAAGTCGTATCCCTGCTGGAGAGCCACATTCAGAGTCTGGTCCAGTCCCGGAAAGTATCCTGTCACAAGTGGGGCACTTTTGTGGTTCTTCTGTGGGGGATTCTGGGTTTGAGGGGAGGAGGAAGTGGCTCTGGTTATTTGCTTATGTACCAGGTCGGGAGGGTAGTTGCGGGATGCGAAAGCTGTTTTCAGGTTGTTGGTGTAATGATTCAGGGATTCCGGACTGGAGCAGATTCGTTTGCCACGAAGACCTAGGCTGTAGGGAAGGGACCGTTTGATGTGGAATGGGTGGCAGCTGTCATAATGGAGGTACTGTTGCTTGTTGGTGGGTTTGATGTGGACGGACGTGTGAAGTTGGCCATTGGACAGGTGGAGGTCAACGTCAAGGAAAGACGTTGACGTTCATGAAATCCTCCCCACTCCGCCAAGAGTGTCTTTCCGCCGTCCACCTAACCTTCGTAACCTGTTAGTTCATCCCTATGAAATAACCAAACCACCTTCCCTACCCTCTGGCTCCTATCCTTGTAACCGCCCCCGATGCAAAACCTGTCCCATGCACCCTCCCACCACCACCTACTCCAGTCCTGTAACCTGGAAGGTGTACACGATCAAAGGCAGAGCCACGTGTGAAAGCACCCACGTGATTTACCAACTGACCTGCCTACACTGTGACGCATTCTATGTGGGAATGACCAGCAACAAACTGTCCATTCGCATGAATGGACACAGGCAGACAGTGTTTGTTGGTAATGAGGATCACCCTGTGGCTAAACATGCCTTGGTGCACGGCCAGCACATCTTGGCACAGTGTTACACCATCCGGGTTATCTGGATACTTCCCACCAACACCAACCTATCCGAACTCCGGAGATGGGAACTTGCCCTTCAGTATATCCTCTCTTCTCGTCATCCGCCAGGCCTCAATCTCCGCTAATTTCAAGTTGCCGCCACTCATACCTCACCTGTCTTTCAACAACTTCTTTGCCTCTACACTTCTGCCTCGACTGACATCTCTGCCCAAACTCTTTGTCTTTAAATATGTCTGCTTGTGTCTGTATGTGTGGATGGATATGTGCGTGTGTGCGAGTGTATACCTGTCCTTTTTTCACCCTAAGGTAAGTCTTTCCGCTCCCGGGATTGGAATGACTCCTTACCCTCTCCTTTAAAACCCACTTCCTTTCGTCTTCCCCTCTCCTTCCCTCTTTCCTGATGAGGCAACAATTTGTTGCGAAAGCTTGAATTTTGTGTGTATGTTTGTGTTTGCTTGTGTGTCTATCGACCTGCCAGCGTTTTTGTTCGGTAAGTCACCTCATCTTTGTTTTTATATAGGACTACATTGTATGATAGAGATGAAAAAGTAACCGTGATTAAATTCTTTCTGTGTTAGATTCCTGAACCTGCCGATCTTTGAGAGAGAGAGAGAGAGAGAGAGAGAGAGAGAGAGAGAGAGAGGGGGGGGGGGGATGGGATTTAATTGTATCTCCCCATGCAGCTGTAGCATTTTGGCATGTCGTACATTGGTCAGATCATCAGTAGCTTGGAGGACTCGTATGTAGGACAAAAATCAGCAGCTGTAAAAGGCAGATTTTTTTTCCAACTACAACCAATTCCTCCATTTTACAACAGCATAAATGAATGCAGCTCTTTTTCCCCAAATTTGCTGCTTCAGAGTATTAGTGTCATAATGAAGTCTTTTAAGAATTAGGGGCACAGACAGATTAATAAATACAAAGAAAAGCAGGAATATTCAATTTGCTCGAGGCTACCAAATGAAAGAAGAAAGGGGGCTAGGGAGGAGAAAACAAGATCACGTAAGAAAGAAATAAACTGCTGATTGTTTGCATCATTCCTAGACTCAAAACCCTAAGCAAAAGAAACAGTGATGATAGCATCGATTTAAAATCATGTCAGAAAAGACGGCAGCTAATTCTAGGTGATGCTCCATAAAGACATGGTCTCACGTTGTCAAACCCCTGCAGGATTGTTTGAGGGACAATGATTTGACATTGATTGTTAAGTCAGAAAGGCAATGCATCTTTGACTGAAGAAACAATCAAAAATATATTCTTTTAATGGAATATTTACATTGCAGTGTACTGATCTGAGAAACATACTGAAAAGAAACATGACTATGTTGAGAAATTTTCATTTTGTATTTTCTTATATTTGTAATCACAGTACATGAAAAAAGTGACACTCGACATTTGAGTTAACTGAAAGATGAAAGATTAGGGTTTCATGCCCTGCCGATCCTTGTCCCCAAACGGGGACAGCCCGCAAACAGAATTCTACCAACCAGCTTGGACTGAAAACATAACACACAAGAATCGTGCCCGTGAGTGTAGATGACACTCGGAATATCACGCAACATGGATACCCGAGGATGGTGTCTGTCAGAGCAGATTGCAGATGAAGCACGAAGGCAGAGGGAACAAATTACAGACCTGCTCCATCTGACGGTCAGTCTCAAGTAGCACTTTGTAAAAGCAACAACTAATGTCACCGAAATATGCGAGGAAGACAATGATGTCCGACTGTGCAAAGGACAACTCAGGAATTTCAGCAAACTTCTGGAAAAACCTGAAGAATTAAATTGACAGAAACCTGTTCTGGATTGGTAACTTACAAAATAAAACATTTTCAATCTCTGGACAAGTCACACACAAGAAAGATAATAGGCCTTTAAAAAAGAGGATACCATACAGTGTAAAGCTGAAACATGTAAATTGGTCTGGCCAATATGCTCTACACCTGAGCAAAAATGTCAATGAAGTGGTGCACCTTTTAGGAACTGTTAAAAAAGTGTCATTTTACATCAATGAACACAGCAATGACAACCTGATCCTAGGAGAAAAGAGCTGATACACACTATTTATTTAAGAATGAACACTTCACCTCAACTTTTCACAGCACGGGACCATCAAAAATTGAAACAATAGAGCAACACAGAGGACACTACCACACAGCTGGGGGAGGGCACAGAGAGAGAGAGAGAGTTTAATGACCTACTTACTCACTTTTTACTGGCAACAAGATAAGAGTGCAGGTGGTGTCATATCAAAATTGTAGAGAACATGCACGAGAAAAAGTTTTTAACAATAGCAAATTAACGTACTTGCTAGTGCTTATTTTTTGTTTTAAATATCTCTCTCAAACTGATCAGGTATTGGAAAAAGAAAGATAAATATTTTGAATTAAGACTTAAAACAGGATGGAAACGCGTACCATACTGGCCTGAATATAAGATACACCATTTCTACAAAAAATCTCCCATAAAAACTGGGACTTTTATGAATCATAGAAACCTCAACTGTAGTGCTTTTTCTTAAGTTTGAAATGAAACAAAAATATCACTACAGTTTGTAAATCAATTGTTGTGTATGAGGTAGCAATGCAAACATTCTCTTTGTTGCTATCCCATTTAGGTAGTGACTACAGAGGGATCCAGAGAAGTGTAGACATTTTCTGATTGTTATTACCTTTGGAACAAAGTGTTATATGGCTGCAATTTTGAGTGGTAGCATAAACCACTGTTTTCCCAACAGATCTTGTCGTGTGGGTTTCCAGCAGATGACAATGCAGCACTGAATGAAATACAACTATTGTTTGAGCAATGCAAGGATGTACTGAAACAACAATTTATTGTATTTGGTATAAATTTTAAGCAGACAATACTGTTTAAAATGTGCACAAGGAAAGGTCCTCCGAACAAGAACATCAACCTCCAGGTTCCAGCACTGCTGTATTGCAACATTTTTCTAGATCATCTCAAAAATCTATGAAGCAGGATCTATGGGGAAGTGGGGTAAGCTGATCAAGTGCATGATAAATTCTGAAGACTGCAAAGTGGAAAGTGTACATTCCAAGATTATTTCACACTATGAATGAGGACAACCCGAATCGAAGGATGGAGCACTACGAGTGGTCTGAAGGCATGCTTCACGAAGATGATGGTTTGCAGGGAAGGTTATCTGGCCTAATGAGGCACAATTCAACCTGAATGGTAATGTAAACTGTCATAGCTGCATGTATTGGGCTGCTGAAAATCCTCATGTTCACATGGACAAACATGTTACTTCACATGGTGTTAATGTGTGGTGCAGTCCGTCATAGTATTGTTTCTCTGACCCATTCTTCTTTGAAGGTACATAACTGGTGAGGTGTATCATATGCTGCAAACATTGATTTTATTAGCCATCCAAGAGGTGTTTGGAAACAAAAGATTTTTACCTACAAGACTGTACTCCGCCTCACCACCACAGAGATATCAGATTCTACTTAGATGAAAATCTACGTGGGTGACGGATAAGTCGAAGAGGAGCTGTCAAGTGCCCACCAAGGTCACGGGACCTTACAATTCTCGACTTCTACCAATGGGGGACCTCAACAAACAAAGTTTACCAACAGAACCCAGCTACACTGAATGAGATATGAGAAACCATCAAGACATTCTGTGCAGCTACCACACTGGCAACACTGACAGCTGTACTTCAGTCAACAATTCAGCAACATTGATGTTGCTTGGCTGCTAACAGGTGTCACTTTGAACACACAAAATGATCTTCCTCCCATGCAAGAATTTTGACACTATGCCATTTTGTTCCATCAATATTGACTATCAAAGAGAGTCTACATTTTTCTGGACCCCTCTGTATTACCATTCTCACAGTTTCACTATTTTAGACAATGGGACAGGCACAGTTTTTCTCTAACTAAAGAATATAATTTATTCTTCACCAATGAAGCACAACATTGAGAGAAAATTTTGGAATTCCGTACAGTTACGTTGCAAATTTCAAACTCACAGTTATTCATCTAACAGATGTGCTTTTTAAAGGTACGGTTCAAGAAATGCTGCACATACAATGCCCGGGATTGTAGCGACGGCACTGTACTTTGGGAGGAGAGTGACAAAAATACTGACAGTGACAAAACAATGAATGTTAGTGAAGTTAAGAGTGTCTTACATGAAAACTGCAACTGAAAGCTTTGTTTTGGTGTGTAATTTATCTACAGTTTACTACAAAAAAAAGTGGTTAAGGGTAAATCACATTTTGAAAAGCTTTTGTAAATGGGCAACTTGACAAATTATTTTTAATTAAGTTTCTCTCTTTTTCGAAATTAAAGGTGCAACTTATATTCAGGCCAATTCGATGTGTGTATAATTTATGATAACTACGAACAGACTTTGAAATTTGCCTACGTCACACCAGGTATACTTAACTTATTTCACTGACCCACACAGATGCTCATGTCCGGTGGAAGTCTCCTCTAGTTCCCCCACTTTTGGTCAGAAGCATTATTTCAGATATCACAATGTCATGACTCACAGCTTTGCACATATCGTACACTGTTAAGGCAGACACCGATACAGCAGTGAGAGCTTCCATCTCCACGCCTGTCTGCCCTCTACACTTTGCTGTGCCAGTTATAATCACACAGTTGAGAGCAGAGTCCAGTTCAATGTCCACAGCCACAGAGGAGAAAGATATATTATGACACAGAGGGATAAAACTGGACGTCTGCTTGGACCCCACAATTCCCGCCAGGCGAGCAACGCTAAGTACGTCACCTTTCTTCAGGCCATTTTCTCGTACGAGTTTCATCAGTTCGGGTCCCACAAAAACCTTTGCTCATGCTGTAGCAGTCCGTTCTGTCACCAGCTTCGAACCCATGTCGACCATTTTCGCCCTGCCGGTCCGGTCAACATGAGTCAGACTTCCAGACTGTGCTCCCAAACTGCAGAAACGGCAAGAGAAGACAGAGGGCTGTGCTCTGTGTGTTTGTCTTGTTAGGAGTCCTGCATTGCACATAATGCTTGGGGTACAGGGAAGCAAAAGAAACTGTTTTCTAGATTCAGTCACTACACTCAAATTATGTGACAACAACTGAGACATCTGTGTATCCAACACAAACAGGGGCGAAATGTTGGTGTCTGAGAAGAAGTACTTTTGAAAATCTTGTTTCTGAAGGTTTAACAACTTCCAACTCTGTGCCTTCATGACATCACTACAGCCATCAAGTTCAGTACCACCTGGAACAAAAATACAAGCTGTAACAAAGAACTCTTCATAATCTGAAAATAGGTTAACTACAAAAGAATTTTTAAGCATTTGTGTTGAAACACCCCCGATTAATTCCTTTACTGGATTTTGGGTAATTTACCGAAGCCACCAAACAGTTAATTATTATGATATATGACCGTGTGCTTAATGGATGAAAGGCTATTGGTTGTTCTGCGAATGCGGCTGTTCTGAGACAGAATAGCTAATGATTGAAAGTTTGTCTATTATTAAGTATCACAAAGGTTGCGATGTACAACTGATATATATTTCCTACTAACACACAAATTCTGAGGCAGTTGTTACCTTTGCCTTACACGTCTAATTGCGGTTATCTCTTTTTACTGATTGCTGATTTTCAGTACTTTGTCACACGCAATGCTGATGGTTAACATTCACAACAATCCTCACTGCAATCCATGGTTGTTGCTGGCCGACGCGGTTGACGTGAAACACGTAATTCGGCACTTGTCACTTTCTGTTTCTTATCACTCGCGAATCGGCATTAGTGAGAGTCAACCCCACGACGATCAGGGGGACGTGCTCACTCGTCATACTCCAGTGAATTTTACCATTTACAACTCACTCGACCACCATTCTTGCCCGTCTTTCCCACTCTACTTCTCACTCGACACTCTACCATATTACTGCGCACTCAGCACTAGTCTCACTGTCTACTGCAGCGCTCGACAATCGACTCCTGTCCGCTATCGACCTGGGCATCAGATACTAGCATCTATGTTTGTGGGATCACGGATCCCTTACAGTGTTCAAGACAAGTTCTTTGAACCTTAATGATCTGTGATGATTCTTTTCTTTCCTAAGCTAAGGTCGAAAATCTGTTTTGTCTGCAGAAGTGTGCAATATGAATATTACATAAAGTTGATAGGAACATCTCACATAAATCTCCTCAGTGGCTGTAGATTTCACAATCTTGCAGGAGTGGATACAAGTGGAGGTCATAGCAATGATGATAACTACCAAACACTTCCCAAACAACATACTATACTGGGGTGCCCTTAAGAAGGCAGCAGTGTGGTGCATTCTGTGCAGAAAGAGATGGGGAATGTTTTATGGTGCTGTCTGTGTGTTCTCTCTCTCTCTCTCTCTCTCTCTCTCTCTCTCTTTCTCTCTGTCCCACAACTCACATTTCAGCCACTTCCAACCCTCGTATCTGGCACAGGCCACTGTGTCTGCTTCTGACTCTGCCTAGTAGAATTTATGCGGTCGGAAAGCTATCGCTGTTGCTTTCTAATGTAATACTTGTCATGTTTCCTTTATGCCAGCCATTGTGAACACTAATGGCTAAGTAACCTCACCATACCTAAATGCCTTGTATCGTACACGCACTGCAAAATGCACACTACAGACAGATGTGGCAGAATGACACGATGTCTTTATATTTTTTACTTCACCAATTTCCAAATGCACACATAACTTTTGGAGAAGGAGGTAGCGTGGAAACAGAAGTGTGTCAAAAATGCCAAGTTCTCCCAGCAATGACAAGCTACATGTAATAAAGGACACTTTTCAGTTGCTTGTGCTAGGGTCTGCCCACAAGGACATGCTTTTGGTCTGATTGACAACATTCCAGCTGGGTAAAGCTGCACACCACTGGGTTGAACATACCAGCTGTCAACAACAGATCCGATACAACAACAACAGAAAGAATGACTTCCCGAACACAGTTGGAAATCACTGATAGAAACAGTATTCCCCTCATTCACATGTGTTTGCAGACCTCTGTTCAGTCATAATGTTTATTGAAATAATGATGGCGAGCACACACTTTGACAGAGTTCAACTTGGTTGTTACGTGATTGTTCAGCTTTTTCCTTCTTTCCTCCTCCCTTTTCTCTTCCCAAAATCTTTTCATTCATTGACTGTGTTCTTGTTTCCTTTGATATGTACATATTTTCTCTGTTTTCTTCCTTTCCTTTACTTCAAGTTTTATGTTCATAATTTTGTTTCTGAATTTGTCTCTTTCATTCATCATTTCCATTCTGATTCCTGCTTGTTTGTAGCCTTCTTCTATTTCTTGAAACCAACTGGTTTTTTTGATTAAGGCATTTACTACATCCTAAATCCCTTTGTGAATCTGTCGCTATTCATTGTGTGTATGTGTCCACAGAATGTTAGTCGGTGTTTTCTGATTGTGACTGAGTCTGCCTCTGTGTTCATATAATTCTCTGGTTGATCTCTTCATTCATATACCATCTCTGTGCACTGCTCCTAAAAATTTTCTGAGGATTTTGCATTGTATTCTTTCTGCTTTGTGGTGCCTGGTCCTCAGATTGTGGTCATTTCTGATGCGAAGAGTGCTTCTGATACTATAACTGTATTGTAGTGCATGTGTTTGCCTTGTACTGAAATGTTTCTTTTATTATAGTGTGTCCATGTCAGTTTGTACACTTTCTGAAGTTCTTTTGTTTGTTCTATGTTTTCTTCCTTCTTTGATCCACCCATTTGTATTGTTACTATTATATTGAATAATTTAATATATTTTTGTGTGTTTATTATTGTTATTAAAATTGTAGATGTCTGTCGTATGCTAACAGCGAGGTTGCTAGCGAGTTGCATTTTTGAGGGAAGCTGGGCGAGGGAGGGTGGAAACAATAACAAATCGTCACTCCCCCCGTAGCAAGACTGCAGCACAAGAGGCAGGAGTGCCATCTGTTCCCTTCGACGTTTCTGTCTTGCTTTGCCACCTATCAGTAAGTGATGAACCAGCTAAATCTGGACTTTGCTGCCACAAATCAAGAAGCAATGGCTCGGAGACAGCATGAGCTCATTGTCCAACTGACGGGTGGAAGCAACACAACAGCAACAGCAACACCAACACCAGTCACACCACCAGTGAATATACTAGAGAGGCCCTCAATATCACCGCAGTAGTCCTCGAGCTGGAAGTGTGAGCTCCGTGGAACAAAGATGGACCTTGGAAGCTGGTGGGTCCAAAATGCAATCAGCAGCAACATACACGAACAACTGAGCCTACTGACTCACACGGCAAATGCAGCGTGCTTTTACCAACACCAGTTCCGAGCATCGGTAATATGAGGGACCATACAAACAATTCTGCAGCACCTCAACTACACAACACTACCCCAGCCGCTACGCAGAACACTACACCGACTGGCTTCCCACTGGTCAAAGTACACAATTACACTTGCCTTGGCAAGCTAAACAATACATTTGTAGAATCCCACGAACGCTGACTGCAAATTTGTATGTCCGTCTGGTTATTTGACCTGTTGTGCTGCCATTCGCAAACAGCATTCCTGGAGGTGTTTTCCTACAGGATAACACTTGCTCACATACTGCTGTTGTAAGCCAACATGCTATAGTGTGTCAACATATTGCCTTGGCTTGCTCGATAACCAGCTCTACCTCCAATCGAGCACATATTGGACATCATCTGATGACAGCTTCAACGCATCCACAAACATCATTAACTGTCCTTATATTGGCCAACAAAGTGCAACAGGCATGGAACTCCATTCCACAAACTGACACATGACACGTGTACTACAGCGTACCAGAATTTACATTTACATTTGCTGTGGCTTATCTCACACTTACATTGATCCCTGATCCTGCAACATTAATCACTTTACATATGTTGTCTCAACAAATATATTCCTGGTATTTCATTACTCTACATTAATTATTTTTTGGTGTTGCAAATTTTTCCGTCAGTGTACCTGGCCTTTCTTTAACCATCCCTGGTGCAATGCAGAATTTTCTTCCCAGTAGCGAGAAAATGCTGTTATTCCAATTTTGAAATCAGATAAATTGCCTCTTCAAACGGACAGCTGTCGTCCAGATTGTTTACTCAGTGTCCTGCAAGTTACTTGAACATATGGTTAGTCGAAGGCTGTATTGTGTCCTTGAATCCCCGGGTCTTTTGGCTTCGATCCAGTGTGCTTTTCGCCAAGGGCGCTCTACTGAAGATAATTTAGTCCACTTGAAGTGTGTTATCTGAACAGCTTTTGCTCAGCATCAGTTCCTTGTTGCAGTTTTCATTGATCTGCATATATATCTTATGATACCACATGGTGCCATAACGCCCTTGCCACCTTAAAGGAGTGGGGCCTCCATGGTCCACTCATGATTTTTATCCAGAACTTTCTTCCATGTCACACTTTTTGGGTACAGGTTGGTGCCTCCTGTAGCATCCCCCCCTGCAGGAGACGGGGCTTGCACAAGGTTCTGTTTTGAGTGCCGCTCTCTTTTATGTGGCTATCAATGATCTGGCGGCAGCTGCATGACATATGGTGTCCCCATCTTTTTTGTTCATCCGCGACGGCTATTGCTGGAGGCAGAATGCAGGGGGCAATACACTAAGCACAATCCTGCGCTTTCACTCATAGCATCCATTTTTTGGCTGCCATGACCTACGTTATGCATTTCTGCCATTGTGTTTTTTAGGACCGGTCTTTTATGCCTAGTTGACATGGCTTCCCCGTCTTTGTCAACTAAAGCAGACATGTAGGTCGCACCTGAATGCTCTTCTATGCCTCAGCGGTGTGGTCCACTCTACTTTGATATGGCTGTATGCAGCATTGGTGCAGTCACACCTAGATTACAGGAATCTCTCATATGACTTTTTATCAGCTACGACATTACGCCTGGATTCGATACACTATTGTGGGGTAAGACTGGTAACAGGTGCCTTTGGACTAGGCAGCAGTTCCACTATTGTGGGTTCTGCACCATCAAAAATTGATGGCAGCTGCTCGCCCATAGTACCCTAACCGTCATCTCCTCTTTCCAGATACGAGATTTACCTCCGAAAACGGCAACACAGGTCTGGGGTTACGATCACCAAGTTTGAGCCTTGGTCCAGCACACAGTTTTAATCTGCCAGGAAGTTTCATATCAGTGCACGCTATGCTGCAGAGTGAAAGTCTCATTCTAGAAAACTCTTTAACTGTAATTCTCTTTACATATTGGCTATTTTCTTCTTATATGGGGGACATGGTCTCATCTGAGAAGTGAAAGCAAGCCTGTAAAAGAAAGGGGGGTGGGGGCAGTTCTCAATTCTTGAGCAGTGACACTTTTTTTTTTTTTTTTTTTTTTAAAAAAAAGAAAGATCCTTTGTAATTTGGGTGAGTTTATGTTCAATCCTTGCACCCAATTTACTCTTTCATCTACCTACTTTTTTTCTCGTCTAGCAGAACGATATTTATGACCGTTGCTTAATACCTGTTTGTATCACTTACACTGCTGGTATTTATGAATTCTTTAGCATTTGACTCCGGAAAGACCATTTTTCTTTGTAGTGAGGTCTTGCCAACAGCAAATTTTCTGGATGGAAAGTTGCCAATCTGCTCATTTACTTTAAAATTTAAAAGTAAATCTAGCAATGCTAGAATGTATACAAAATACTGATATACCCATTATCAAGTTGTTGTTTAAAGATTCGCGACTTTTAAAACTTACGTAGATTATCTTTTTCATGATAGAACTTTACATAAGAAGTTATTAAGAACATTGTGAATATCACATGATGAACAATGGAATGACTAAAGCAGTGTTATCAACCCTCATTCATTGACACATGTAATAAATTCATCGAGGCAGTGAAGTCCAGAGCTGTTGTAAAAATTTCTGAAATTAAAAGTATATACTACCTAATGAAGGTAGTATTTTGGGGTGAAAGAGCACAATAACTATTATTTTTGGAATGTAATAATTCACTATGGCTTAATTTTAATTCTAATAAGTTTCACACTGTAATGAAACATTGTCTAAATGCCTCTCTCTCTCTCTCTCTCTCTCTCTCTCATTTGTTATAACTTACCGCTGTTATTTTGTATTTGTATTGCAGTCATTACATTAAAATTGGCTATATTGATTCTGCAATTTATACTATTATGTTATTGCTAAGAATTGATTTAAAGAATAAACGTATATATTTATTTGTAAGATTTTGTAAATTTATACCACTGGAACTCTTTCAAAATATTTGATTGCGTAATACTGCCAATAAATACAATGACTTTCTTTCTTCTGTTTATGATTGTAATAGATGTTGGACACGTTGATTCCAAGTATGTTATACAGAAACGCAGTGATTTTTTACAAAAGGCAAAACTATGTGTTCGAAGAATTGTGGAGAGGAAGGTACGTGATGTATTTTAAGTAGGTTATAAAGAGTGACTATAACAACAAAAACAATATATTATTGATAAAATTATTTAATTGAATAGATAAAAAATCTACTCACCAAGTGGCAGCAGAACATACACATAAAAGACTGTTATGATTGGCAAGCTTTCGGAGCCAGTGGCTCCTCCAGACAGAAGCATTGAAGGGGAAGAAAGAAGGGTAAAGGAAAAGGCCTGGAGAGTTCCAGGAAAAGGTGTAGATTTTGGGAAAGTCACCCAGAACTGCGGATCAGGCGAAAAATAGAAATGACACATGTCATATACCAGCTATTATGTAAACATTGTTCAGCTTTCTACATCTGCATGACTACCACCAAATTATTAGTTACGATAAATGGGCATAGGCATAGTGTATATACTGGAAACTCACAATATCCTGTTGCAGGGCATGCTCTACAACATGGCATACGTGACCTCGACACTTGTTTCACCACACATGCCACCTGGATTCTTCCGCCATACACCAGTTTCTCAGAACTCCGCAGGTGGGAACTAGCACTACAACGTGTCCTTGGTTCTCACCACCCACCTCGCTTTAATTTACGTTAATTTCTGCTGTCTCAGCCTTTCTTCACTGTAATTACTCTTTGCTTCACTCCGTTTTAGCTTTCTACATCTTTCATTGTCTTTCCCGTCTATTTTCACTACCCCCTCCCGCAGCTGTTGTATACAATACGCTTAGCTTCTCACTCTTATTAACTCATGTACAGTTTTAGTAGTAATCTCTGTCTTGCATATTACCCTGTCTTCCACCTTTAAGCTCTCAGGTTTCCGAATCTTGCCCGATGCAGTCCCCAACAATTAGTCTTTCCTTCTCATCCTGTACGGTAAGTCACCCATGACCCACGGTTCTGGGTAACTTTCCCAAAATCTACCCCTTTTCTTAGACCTCTCCAGTCCTTTTCCTTCACCCTTCTTGCTTCCCCTGCAACCCTTTAGCCTGAAGAAGGAGTCACTGGCTCCAAACGCTTGCCTATCACAACAGTCTTTTATGTGTGTGTTCTGCCACTGCTTGGCGAGTAGATTTTTTATCTATCCAATTAAATAATTTTATAAAGAGTCTCTGTGTGTCATGTTTCTATTGGTATACAACTTGTTATAAACAAAACTTATTTTTACCATTTAATATGTTTCCAGATATTTACCAGTGGGAAAGATGAAATTGGGTTGATTGTACTTGGTTCTGACAAGACACAGACTCTACTTGATTACCCAAATGCGAGTGTGGAATTTCCTCTTGCACTGCCTACATGGCAGATGATATCCTTTGTGGAGAAATCTTTACATGAAAGAGAAATAAAAACAGATTGGATAGATGGTGTTGTTGTTGGCATGCAAGTCTTGAAAGATGAGCTAGAGTAAGTATTTAAAGCTGTCTGTTTCATGACATTCCTGGAACATGTTCCAGAATGTGTGTTACACAAATCACAGCGACATAGTTGTGACTTTATAAATTTGAATCAATATGTTTTTGTAATGAAAAGGAAACAGAAGGCACAATACCTGCAGAAATAGGAAATTTTTTTGTGTGATTTTACTGTATGAATGTTTTTTACAGTTTTTCAGCTCAATAATTAAGGAGGTATTGATACAAGGCTTTGCCAAAAATCAATTTGTCACCTACAATTCCAGCCCTGTCACTGGCATTCCCTATCCCCACAACATGACTGGGCCACCATGAAAGCAGCCACATCATTGTCAAATTCACTGAAACTACTGCATAGCAATTTACTTGAGTATGGCTGCTGTTGTGGTCTTCAGTTTGGTTTAAGCACTGCGTCAATACCTTCTCTTCATAGCACTCGGAGGTCGCGATCTGCGACTGTTTTTACAAATGGCAAGAGAACTTTTCCTCTAGTTGCTTGTTTTTCAGTGAAAGATGCAAATATTTTAGAATGTAGTGCCTTATGTATATCTGTTAGAATAGCCACAAGGTCTGAAAGTTATTTTCAAATGATTGAGCTCTTCTACAGAGTATTGAAATTCACAGATTCTTCCAACCTGGTCCACCAATGTCTTACATACTCCTCTTCCTCCATGGATTGTTTCCAGCATTTGGAGATGAAACATTAGGCACCAAAACGTGCCTTATAACCAAAATCTAATGAACATATAATTAAATTAACCAAAGATGTAATGTTGCACTCTCAGGTAAGACTGATCTTGAATGCAAAGCCTAAGTGGAAATTAAATGTACGCTGCAACATTCATCACACTTTTTGTTATTGAAATTATTCACAGTGCCATAGGGAGAACTGAGTTTATGTGTTTTGTAGAGTCAGATACACGCTGTGGCGCAGGGTGCTGTCCGTTATTCTCCTGACTATGATGTGCAGGAATGGTAGTCTTCCTTCTTCTTTGGTCTCCATAGTGAATTTGATTTTGTGGCGTGTGGAGTTCAGATGTACAAAGAAGTCAAGAAGTTTGTCTCTTCCATGAGGCCAGATGACAAGTGTGTTATCCACATAACAGAAGAAGAAGAAGAAGAAGAAGAAGAAGAAGAAGAAGAAGAAGGATTTCCATTTGGATGACATCAGGGCCTCTTCCTCGAAGTGCACCGTAAATATATCCACAATCTCTGGTCAGAATGGGCTGCCTATTGTGACTCCATCTGTTTGCGGGAGGGGGGTGTGCCACGAGTCAGTGAAGTGGGAAAGCTGACCAAGTAATATGTGTGACGTGTCATACCTCGACCGATATTGAGAACAGAATAAAAAATTCAGAGGCATTACTTTTCAGCACTCCCATGCATATTCTGTATGCAAGATAAGCTTATGGAGCAGGTTTCTCATTCAGAAATTCTATTTCGGTGTTGATTGTTTACACGAAGACCGTGTTAAGCATAATGGAAGAAGGAGAAATGTTTATCAGCATTCCAGATTTGGCAGTGGCAGGCTCATGGTCTGCTGAGACTCTGGTTTATTGTTTCACTATATTGCTGCTTGCATTGCTCAGAATCTCATTTTGTGCGAACATAGAATTGGTAGGTTCAGGAGGGCCATGCTAAATGCATTGCAGGGCCTCAGTAGTGCCACCCAACTAGCACCTGAGAGGGCAGACAAGTGTTTGCTCATGCGTACGTGATCCTGCAGTGAAGTTGTGTACATTTAGTCAGGAAGTGGGCTTGTATACAGTGAGACAAGTATCCACACAGACAATGTGATGGCATCTGGAGCAGCACAGACTGTCAACCCCTTAATGCAGCTCTAGAGAGAGGTGAACTGACAGCGGTGCAACTAACAACAATGCCAGACACAGGAATGGCACTGTGTCATTGTACCAGATGAGTCTCGGTTCTGTAACATCGTCACAATTGATGTACTTGTGTGTGGAGGCTCTGATGCCAACAGACCTGGCCAGATTGTACCTGTCATTCCCATGCGGGTCCAGCATGTGATGTGATGGTATGGGGTGCAACTGGATACATGTCACAACCTGTGGTTCACATAGCCAGTAATTTGGACAGCAGCCATTGCATTTGTGTTTTGTTAAGGCCTATCGCTGTGCCGTATTTTCAAGGGCTCCATGATGTTATCTTTTAACAAGATAATGCAAGACTACACCTCACCTGAGCTGTACTGAGCTACCTCGATACAGAGAGTGTTCCACTGTTGCCATATCCAGCATTTTCTTCAAATCTGTCACCTGTGGAGAACATCTGTTCACAGGATGCCAAGAGATGGGTATGCCACCAGTCGCCAGCCACCAGTCGCCAACCACTACAGTTGATGAACTCTGACATATGACATACAGTTGAGTAGCATGAATTAATGTACCCATGGCTGTAATCCAACCTCGATTTGATATCCAGTGTGATGAGAGCTGTTCTGCTGTTCCAGTTTCAATACTGAAATTCATATATTATTTTTATGCTATCCTTACCAGATTGGACTGTGGTGTCATACAGCATAAAATACCTTACAACATGTTGAATCAGTGATGAGAAGTGTAGAACAGCCAGCAGGGGAAAGATGTTGGCAATGAGACAGCTTTTATGTAGAACAGCAGTACAGTGTTTTACAGTGCATAATGCTTCCTCAGATTGAGAACAAAATGTGCGGTTTGCTGTCATCCATTTTCACAAACATAGCCTTGAAAAATAATGTTGACATTACTGTGCATTTCACTCTGAGGCATATTGCACTCTGAGAATGTTCATCGAATTCAGTTACTTTGTATTATATTTCAGTAACAGTGACATAATAGCAAATTGGACTGTATGAGTTTTTATGGATTTTTTTTCCAGAGACACACTACCATTTCTTCAGATTTATTTAATTTGGGTATAAATCCTTTCCAGCATATATGCTGTACACAAAATGTTGAACATAAAATATAGCTATCTGCTGATTTAACATCTTGCTGAGTATACCAGTACAATGTTTTGTTGTAACAAATAGTTCAATGTATTTTACACACTTATAAACTTATTTATACAGTTGTAGTAATTTATACCATTACATTAATGTTGTACCTTAATGTTCTGGAAGACGATATTATAAGGAACCTCATACTTTTCCTGGATGATAGAGTTGTCTATAATGAATTATTGCCTGAAAAAGATCTGTACAAATTTGAGTCAGATCATAACATTTCAAATTGGTCCAAAGATGGGCAACTGAGTTTAAGTTTTCAGAAATGTAAATTGGAGCACATCACAAAACAAATAAAAGACAGAATTGTATGACTACATTATCAAATAATCACAGTTTTAATTGGTCAACTCATACAAATATCTGGATGAAATGAAATGGTGACATAGACTCACTTGTAGGCAAAGCAGAATGCAGACGTCAATTCGTTGGTAAGATACTGGAAAATGCAATCAGTCAATAGAGGACATTGCTTACAGAATACTTGTGTGGCCCATTCTAGAATATTGCTTAAGTATGACCCATAACAAATAAGGCTAATGGCAGACATTGAATGTATACAAAATAGTGTAGCATGATTGATCATAGATTTATTTGATGCATGGGAGAGCATCAAGAAGCTACTAAAAATTGGAAATGCCAGACAAGTGAAGATAGACGCCAAATATATGACAAAACCCAACTTATGAAATTTCAGGAACATGTATTAAGCGAGGTATTTAGGGATTATACAATAACCGCATATGTATCACTCCTATAGGGACCATGAAGGCAAGATTAATTACAGCATGCACAGAACCATTTAAAGAATCATTCTTCCCACACTCCACATGAGCACTGAATGGGGAAAAACCATAATGTGTGGTACAACAATGTACTTTGTCGGACAAACCCACAGTGGTTTATACAGTGTGCATGGAGACATGGAATCAGTTGACAGTAGTGGTAATGGTTCATATTGATTCCCATTTCTCTGTTTCAGTAGGTGATCTTATGCCTCTAATTATTTTTTCATTGCTATCTTAACTTGCATTCTTCAATTCAGTTTATTAACCCTTCTTATCTCTTTGTATTAGGGCAAATGTACAGTTAACTTTTAAGGAATTTGTATTTTCAATTTATCAACTGGAGTTTTGTTTCATATGCAGCAGAAGTGTTACAAATTATTTGTTTCAGTTTTGCTGTTTCACAGGTGCCCTGAAAAAAATAAAAGATCGCGAAAGTGTCTTAATGACAACCGATGGCCTCATATTGACAAGACAGCTGGTTGCCTTGCAGAGGGCAGGGCTTGACGGTCTGAACATCTGCTTAGACACCCTGCAGTCCCAATGCTACAACCAGATCACGAGGAGGAAAGGCTGGGAGCGTGCCATGGCTGGCATAGATCTAGCCTTGCAACTTGAATACGACCCTGTGAAGGTATTACTAGTGCAGCTGTCATCGCATGCAGACTTTCATAAGCAAGAGATATAAATCTGTTGTTAAGAATATCAATACAAGAATCACCATTTTAAAGCAGTACGCCCTCACCCTCGACTCCATCCCCGCTCCCACCCTCACCCCTGTCTCCACACTGCAGCTGAAAGTGAAGGAAGGTATATTAAGACAGAAGAAGTAAATTTTAGCTGAAGATGCTAACAGTTTCGTAGTTTATACAACATAAAAAAGTATGCCTTGCAAGTTTACCTATTAAATATCTTATATTTTCCTCCCAAGAGAGTCTTATGAGACTCAAGATCTTTACAGTTTCTCTTTTTTTCTTTTGTGTCTTTAGTTTAAAATAAGTTTCCTCTATTGTGGTGTTGTTTTGAAAAAAATACTCAATTGTTTGGAAAAATTATTCTTAATTCTGTAGTCACACTTTTGTTGTGTCTAAGTACTACTGGTTTCAGTAGCGAGTACCAGCATCAGTTCATCTTATTATCAAAAATTTCTTTGCAAAATAAAAGCTGACCACTGTGGCCGAGCGGTTCTAGGCACTTCAGTCCGGAACCATGCTGCTGCTACGGTCGCAGGTTCGAATCCTGCCTCAGGCAGGGATGTCCTAAGGTTAGTTAGGTTTAAGTACTTCTAAGTCTGGGGGACTGATGACCTCAGATGTTAAGTCCCATAGTGCTTAGAGCCATTTGAACCATTTTGCAAAATAAAAAGCTTCTGTACAACTGCAAACTAGACATACCATTTTCAGGGTGCAGTTCACATCTATTGAAAGCACAACAGTGACCTTTACTTTTAGTAGATAAGACACCTACTGGGGTAAGTGACTTGATGAATGCACACAAGAAGTTGTCATTTATTCCATATGTAGCTGCCATGCAGAATCATATTTTGTATTAGTTTGTCCTTACTCTTCCAAAAGGTTAAACCTTGTCTCTGCAGCCACAGCTTCCTCTCTTCAGCAGTTGTTTTCATCTCCATGTGTGAAAAAATCCCATTCATTGATCATATTGTTTAAGTAGGATGTTCTCAGTCATCCCCTTGTTTTCTTACCTATGATCTTGCCTTCAGAAATGTTTTTTAAAAGATTACCATCTCCAGTTAAGTGTCCAGTGTATTTTGCTTTGCTCTGGCCTATAACTTTCAGTGGTTCCTTCTTCTCTCCTATTTCCTTTAATTTTTCTGTCAATGCAGCTAGTTCTTGTACTTCTCCTCCAGAACCACATTTCAGCAGGTTTGAGGTGAGCTTCCTTTGGCTTTTCTAATGTACAGATTTTGCATCTGTGTGTCAGAACACTCCACACAAAGGTCTTTACAAATATTTTCTTAATGTGGGAGCTGATATGTTTATTCAGTTGCAGCTTCTTCTTATTTTGGAAGGAACTCTTCACCTGTGCTATTCTTTTCTTGAATGCCTTGAAATATTGATTGTTTTCTTGCAAAATGCTACTGAGATAGTGAATTTCAGTTCCTTTCTTGAGTTGCTCATTGCCTGTTCTTGCGTCAGTCCTGCCTCCACCTCCTTTCTTGTCTGTAGCCATAAATTTTGTCTTCTTTGTATTCATTTTTAGCTTTAGTTTTACCATTTCTTGATTTAAGGCCTGAAACATTTTATTTAGTTCCTACTCTGATTTACTATTGTGATGTCGTCAGTCTGCAGTGTATATGCATGCAATTAAGTCTCCATATCGACATCATGCTCCAAAAACCACCTAACTGTGTGTGACAGGGGGTACGTCTCATGCCACCAACTGACCCCCTCTGCATTGTTCCACTTGTGAACAGTGTTTGGGAAGAATGACTGTCAGTACGCTTCTGTATTATCTCTAACTTCTCAAATTTTCTTCTCGTGATCATTTCGTGAATTGTATATGAGAGAAACTATTATGTTGTCAGACTCTTCTCGGAAACTACTCTCTCGAAACATGGGTAGTAAATCTTTCCGTGATGCACAACTGCTCTCTTATGGCATCTACCACTGGAGTTGCTGAGCATCTCTGTAATGATCTCACAGTGACTAAATGATTCTGTGACAAAACACTCCGCACTTCATTGGATCTTCTTTCTCTCTTCTGTCAGTCGTACAGGGTAAGGACACAGGGGTAATTTACATTCACTTAAGATTCTTCCTGTGGATGTTAGTCTGGCATCTGCTTTTCTATTGCTGTTTTGTGTGATCATTCCGCTTTAAGGTTGCTCTGAATAGTTACTTCTAGATATTTTGTGGTAGATTCTGTTTCCAGCAATTTGTCATTAATAGTGTAGTTGTACAGTATTGGATTTCTTTTCCTGTGTGTGTGTGTGTGTGTGTGTGTGTGATATGTTACATTTATTTATGTGCAGGGTCAACTGCCAGAGCCTGCATCATTCACCAATCCTTTGCAGGTCATTGTGCAAATTGATACTGTCTTCTGTTGTTGACACTTTCTTATGGACAAGTGTAATACCTGTGAACAATATTAAGGAGCCTCTGACACTTTCTACTGGATCATTTATATACATTGTAAATGTAATGGCCCTATCACATTTCCTTGGAGTATTCCAGAAATTACCTTTTGGTTCTTGTCATCTTTTCTTTGTTGTTGTTATTACTTCCTTGATGAACATATTAAGGAAGTAAGGTGATAGAAGGCACCCGTCTCTCACTGCCCTTCTGGTTTTCCTTCTTTCATATCCGGTTCAGTACTCTGACTTTTGTATATACTCAAAATTAATCATCTGTCCTTCCAGTTTGGACATTACTTTAAGGAATGATGATATAATGGTAATCTGTTTATTAAACAATATTTTAATGATACACTATGCTTTCTGATCATATAGTGGCTTGATGATGGAATTTGATACTGAAATTAGTAATCATTAGACAAAATAAAAGTGAAGCTATAATAAAAGAAAGTAATATTTTGGATCATGTCAGTCGTTGTTCCAAACAACTGCACGTCAGGAATAGGTTCAAATGGCTCTGAGCACTATGCAACTTAACTTCTGAGGTCATTAAACCTAACTAACCTAAGGACATCACACACATCCATGCCCGAGGCAGGATTTGAACCTGCGAACGTAGCGGTCACTCGGTTCCAGACTGTAGCGCCTAGAACCGCATGGCCACTCCGGCTGCCTAGGAATAGGTACTAAATTATTTGTCCGCTGATGACCTCACAGCTTAGAACACTAAAAAACAAATGTTAATTGTTTGTTATGTGCCCTGGTAGAGTGTACAACTGTTTACAGCTCACGATTGGTTGTTGGAGCTTGGGCGTTACTCACATAGTGTATTTGGTGCACAGTGCAGAAAAAGGCAGTGTCCAGAAAAGTAAACAAATGTAAAGGCAAAAGTTTCATGACAGGATGTTGTGTCACCATACTTGGAAGACAATTATAGCCAAAGACAGAAATTTAAAAGAAACTGGCTCATTTGAGCTGTGGAGACCTAGTCGAGGATTCTCAGTAGATAATTGTTAGCACAGTAGAATTTATAAAGAGACAATGTCAGTTCATGTGAGGGAAGGTTGATTGGTAAGTACCTATCAGCTTTCTCATAAAACTCACAATTTGAAGAATACACATCAAGGAAAAGGTAGAAGTCCAACAGTGTCAAATCTAGACAATAATATCGATCATCCAACAGTTTTGCAAAATCCCCAGTTGTACTTACTTTACTTACTTACTTACTAACTTACTCAGATTTGCTGTGTACCATACAAGGAACTGGTTTCACAGAGTTCACTCGATCAGCTGCCAAGTTCTCACCTTCCTCCAAGTTTGTGTCCATGCATTGAAGATTCATTGCAAAAGTTCCAGGTGTTAAAAGGTCTTCCTGTACATCTGTATCTGTCCATTGATTTCCACAACAGTGTTGATTTTGGGATTCTTCCACCTTACATGTGTAGAACATAACCTGCAATCTTCAGTCTTCTTTCAACAATAATTTTGTGCAGGCTGTGTAGACCTCGTATTCTCAGCACTACATCGTTTGTAACTTGGTCGGGTTAACATCTTCAGAATTCATCTCTAGCATTGTTGGTGAAAAATATGGAGACTGTGTGCTGATTTTACTGACATTTTCCAAGTCTCACAAATATAAACAATAAAGGAGTACAGGCAAAGCTTTGTTGACATATTACAGACCTAATTGCCATATGGACTGATTTTCCAGTTCTGCTGGTGATTTCTGCATCTGTGACCTCATTATTACATATAAAGCTACCGAGATATGGCAATCTGTCAACATCTTGTAGTATCTTCTATTGCACTGTAATCGGGGACGAGACGAGTAATTTCCACTTACTTTGCACATTCTGTTTGCCTTATCTCTATTAATTTTCAGCCGTACACAATAGGGCATTTAATGAGAAAGCAGATAAAAATTAACTTGATGCCTTCCAAGGTGACGGTCTCTACTAAGTCTCTACTCCTTCAAGTCTGACTATGTAAGTGTAGACCAGAGATGGTTTAAATTCAGAGAAATAGTATCGACATCAATTAAGAGATATATACCAAATAAATTGAATGGATACCAAATAAATTAAAAGGGTGGTGCACAAAATATGTCAAAACTCAGCTGCAGAAGCAATGAAAAAAAGCATGTCAAAATTTAAAAGAATGCAAAATCTCCAAGATTAGCGATGTTTTACTGAAGCTCGAAACTTAGGGTGGGTTTCAGTGGAAGATGTGTTTAATAATTCCCATAGTGAAACTTCGTTTTGAAATCTGGAAGAAAATCCAAAGAGGTTCTGGTTGAATGTATAGTACACCAATGGCAAGACACAACCAATACCTTCACTGCGCAATAGCTGTGGTAATGTTACTGATGACAGTGCTACTAAAGTAGAGTTACTAAACACGGATTTCTGAAATTTCTTCACCAAAGACAACAAAGTAAATATTGCAGTATTCAAATCAAGAACAACTGCAACTGTGAGTAACTTAGTAGTAGCTCTCCTCAGTGTCATAAACCATTTATGTTTCTTTCAGAGAATGTTGATACAATAGCTCCATTAGAAATCATATATAGCCGCTCATTTGATAAAGATCCATACCTAGAGACTGAAAAGTTGCTCAGGTCACACCAATGCTCAAGAAAGAAAAGAGGAGTAATCTACTAAATAACAGACTCATATCACTAATGTTGATTTGCATTAGGATTTTGGAACATATATTATGTTTGAATATTTTGAATTATCTCAAAGGTAATGATTCATTGATAAATAGCTAGGATAGATTCAGAAATATCGACCTTTTAAAAAACAGCTAGCTCTTTAGTCACACAAAGTAATAAGTGCTGTCGACTGGGGATCTCAAATTGATTCCATATTTGTAGATTTCCAGAAGACTTTTTGAAACAGTTCCTCACAAGCATTTTCTAATCATATTGTGTGCCTATGGAGTATTGTCTGAGTTGTACAACTGGATGTGTGGTTTCCTGTCAGAAAGGTCACAGTTCATAGCAATTGATGGAAAATCGTCAAGTAAAACAGAAGTGATATCTGACATTCCTCAAGGAAGTGTTATAGACCACCTGCTGTTGCCGATCTACATTAACAATTTAAGAGAGAATCTGAGCAGTCCTCTTAGATGATGCTATCATTTACAGTCTCGCAAATCATTTACTGTCTTGTAAAGTGATCAGATGATCAAAATGAACTGCAAAATGATTTAGGCTACCTATCCATATGATGCAAAAAGTGGTAACTGACCTTAAATAATAAAAATTTTTATGTCATCTGCACGAGTAGTAAAAGGCATCTACTAAATTTTGTTTACATGATAATTCACACAGATCTAAAGGCTGTGAAGTCTACTGAATACTTAGGAATTACATTTACAAATAACTTAAATTGGAATGCTCACATAGATAATGCGGTGGCAAAGCAAACAAAAGACTGTGATTTAATAGTAAAACATTTAGAAGATTAGGATTACTAAAGAGACTATCTACAACTATACTTGTCTGTCCTCTTTTGGAGTATTCTGCATGGTGTGGGATCCTTACCAGATTGGACTGACAGAGGACATCATTTAAAAGTTCAAAGAAAGGCAGCTCATTTTGTATTATTGGGAAACAGGAAAGTGCATGCCACAGATATCACATGTGAATTGGGGTGGCAGTCATTAAAGCAAAAGCATTTTGCTGGAGCAGGTTCTTAAAATTTCAATCATCAACTTTCTCCTCCGAATGTGAAAATATTTTGTTAGAGCCCTCTTACATAGGGAGAAATGATCATTGTAATGAAATAAGAGAAATCAGAGCTTGTACGGAAATATTGAAGTGTTTGTTTTTCCTCAAATGCTGTAGGGGAGTGGAATGGTAGATAAATAGGTTGAGGGTGGTTCTCTGAACCCTCTGCCAGCATTCAATTGTGAATTACAGACTAGTCATGCAGATATAGATAATGTAGATAGGCTTTCAATATTGTGCACCTATTCTCTAATTTTATACATTGCTCAAATACTTTCGTGGCGCTTTGGAGTGACCCCTTTAAAATAAAAATTTACCAGTCTTCTTAATATGTATTTTGGTAATGAGGTTGATAAGAAGTTACAACAATACTTTCTTATTACTCCCCAGTTTTGGGTTTTATTAATGAACAAAATCGCCACAGTGTTCCACAACAATTACGGGTTGAAGTTTCCTGCTGATGGAACCAATATGATTTTCTGTGTTTCTGAGCATACAGGTTGTGTACGCTGTTTGGAGTCTGGTGTATGCTGAATCAAATGTTTTTATTGTTGTGATCTTCCATCTGAAGATTGGTTTCATGGAGTTGCCCATGCTAGCCTATCCTGTGTGACCCTCTTCACCTCTGCGTAACTACTACAGCGTACAATAACTTGAACTTGCTTACTGCAGTCAGTTTTTGGTCTCCTACAGTTGTTACCCCCATTATATTCACAGATGACCACATATTGTGGAAATTGCATATTGTAATGTAGGATGCAATAATAACGTACGGAAAGTTTCTGTTGAAAATTACGAATTATTTAGGAATAAAGCAGATGGCTCACCAAAAGGCAGAAGCACTGTCTCATTGATAGGCACACGAACAAAAGGTTTGTAGAATGAGATTTTCACTGTGCAGTGGAGTGTGCACTGATATGAAACTTCGTGGCAGATTAAAAGTGTGTGCCAGACTAAGAGTCAAACTTGGGACCTTTGCCTTTTGTGGGCAAGTGCTCTACCATCTGAGCTATCCATGCATGACTCACGACCCGTACTCACAGCTTTACTTCCACCAGTACCTCGTCTTCTACCTTCCAAGCTAAAAGGTACGTTGCTTGGCGAGCTTCCAGAATGCACTTTCTTTTTCTAGCTGTAGGGAAAACATGCGCGCGCGTGCACACACACACACACACACACACACACACACACACACACACACACACACACACACACACTCACTCACATGCACATGCATGTCTCCTTATGTTGTGGTCGCTCAACTGCCAGCTCTTTACTGGCCCATGGTGAGTGTTCTGGAGTGAGGTAGGGCTTTAGAGTGGGGTAGGATGGGGTGGGTTGAGGCAATGTGAGGGATGGAGAGAGATGGGAGGGGTTTGGAGGGCAGCATTTAGTGGCTCGTGGGAGAGTGGGGAGCCATCTGTGGGTTAGCTAGGGGTGCAGGTAGAGGGGTCAGGCGACAGACAGCTGGGCACTCATAGACTAGGGTGTGACATGAGATAACAGCACACAACTAGCTGATTGGGAAGGGGGGAGAGGGGGGGGGGGAGAGGGGGGGCAGGGGCGTGTGTGTGTGTGGGGGGGGAGGGGGCAGGGGGGCTGGTAGTTAACTTGGATTTAGGCCAGGAAGCAAAGGATGTGCTGTAAGTATGGCTACGAAAGTTGAGTATTCTTAAATAAGATCAGCTGGTGGCAATGTATTGGAAAGTAACTGGGACACAAAGTGCAATTTTGGCTCCTTTTTCTTTGTGAATTTTAAATAGTCTGCAGAGCAAATTGAATTAGGAGGATCAGGCATTTGTGTGGGTCTAGGAAAGTAAATTGTAGAGCCAGATAAAAGGCGCGCAAGACAGGAGGGGTACTACTGCTCATCACTGCTGTATCGTGCTACTAGTACATGTCAGTGTGAGTGCACCGAGAGTGGTGTTGCCGTACATGCGTCTTTAAATTGGTCACCCACTGATCATTGCAGGCTGGCTGCTGGATTCTGTCTCTGGGAGCCAAGCGTGTGGCGCGGTCGCTGCCATGCCATCTGCTGGTGACTCGCACATATATTAGTGTGGAACAGTGCTGACTGATTCTCTGTGTGATTCTAGTTTGTAATGTGCACATCAGTGTTCTGTGTCTTGTTGAGTCCTTAGAGGCATATTGTTCGGAGGTTATTATTAAAGCCATATTTGTGCGACTTGGATCACACTTCAGTATTACTTGGTTATTACATCACCACAAACATATGGACCGGGAATGTACATGCTTTGACAGTTTGCTACGTCTCTCTCTTCTAGGACTGACATGGTAGCTGCCTTGCATTTCTTAATGACTCTGACCTTGTCAACCACAAACCGAATCTTAGTACAGTCATGATTTCCCTGAAGAGATTACATGACAGCAGAGACTTGTAAAATTGTGTTACCCATTTCTCTAGCCAGTGAAGATTCATTCTGTACCTTCAGATACAGTGTCATGTAGGAGTAGAACAGCAAGAAATACGTAGCTCCTCTAACCGTAATGACAGTTTATCACCTCCCAACACTACATGTGCCAATGTTTCAGTGCATTTTTGAATATGTTTGTTAACAGATTCATCAACACAACAAAAATTTACGATCTCAGTAGCATCTTATTTCTTAACTCATACTTTACTATTCATCAGAATCTTCATCGCTGCTCTTTGATTCGTCAGAGCTCCCTGCCGTACTTTGTTTTATTTCATAGTCAGAATTAGGTGAAATACCACCTACCGTATTTACTCAAATCTAAGCTGCACTCAAACCTGAAAAATGAGACTCGAAATAAAGGAAGGAAAAAAAAAATTCCCGAATCTAAGCCGCACCTGAAATTTGAGACTCGAAGTTCAAGGGGAGAGAAAAGTTTTAGGCTGCACCTCCAAATCGAAACAAAGTCGGTCCATTGTAATATGAGACACAATTTAGGTCGAATGAATGACGATACAGCTACAGTAGTTTGGTTCGAGTCGTAAGCTTAGCACTTAAGCTTTACCAGGTAGCCTTTGCTATGCGTCAGGCCCTCCGTCCGTATTTATACTGGTACCCTTCCTTTTTCACGTGCTTCGTCTGGTTTGAATCAATTGCTTATTTTGCTTTGATCTGATAAGTGCCGTTTTCCTTGTTATAGGCGTTTATGTCACTCTAAGCTGAAAATACATTACTGTACTGTGTCATGCATTGTTTGTCGCATTCTGATAGTGCGTGTTTGCGGCCTGTCGTCACTCGCGGCATGGCTTGCTTTTATGCACGCTACCACCGCCTACAATTAAAAAAAAAAAAAAAAAAAAAAAAAGAGAGAGTAATCATCTCATTAGCGAAACAATGGCAAGAGACTATTTGTTGTTACTTACACTGCTGCTTTCTTTGATAATGATCAACAAGAACCAAATAATAGACTGCGTATGATAGAACATGTTCTGAACGAGAGTTAGGCGAAAATTTATCTCCGTTTGAAAATCTTTGCGGCCGCTTCTTTAGTACATCAAATTCTGCACAGAAATTAGAGTCATCTTAGATTTAAAAATCTAGTCAGTTGCCGTGCTTCAGTTCTGACTGTATCACTATTAGGCATAAGAATAATACGAATATAAACATGACACGATACGTATATTCTTCCACATTTGCTGTTGTCTCACTCTAGTTTCGTAGTTTATTAGGCAGACAGGATTTAAATAAGATAGCAGCAAACACGAAAGAATACGTGGCAACATGTTTATATTCGTATTACTCTTATGATGAAGAGAATACTGCATGTGATTCACATTTCATCAGGTTCCTATAAGCAACCATCTCTTCTCACAGGTAGGAAAAAATTCAGAACGTAGAGTTGGCCATATTGACAAACATCTGAAACAGTCTTGCCAGTCGGATTTTCGTAATACATTGAAGTTCTGCTACATTCGAAGATGAACAATACGGAATTTATATTTACTTCGTTGGATAATGTGTGAAAATCGTCTTCCACCTTTTTTTTTAAATTTATTTACTGACGCAGAGGTTTTGGCGCAAGTATTTATCTTTGTGCCTATGAAGCATGCCTGTGTTGCGCTACATATATTCGACGGCAAAAGTTAGTTGTGGCAGCACCTACCGACATTTTTCAGAACTTCCACTTGCTTTGCACTCGATTCTAAGCCGCAGGCGGTTTTTTGGATTACAAAAACCAGAAAAAATGGGGCTTACATTTGAGTAAATACGGTACATCCTCTCCTTTGGATTCAACTTCTTAAGTATTATCTTTCAAGTCAACACCTGCTAATCTGAGAGACCGAAATGATGAGCCATACTACTCTATTTCACTGTGCCTGTTTGTTTCATTTGTATAACATTTTATTCCATCATAGATGCTGCACTTACAGTTTCATATATGCATTGCAGCAGCAGACACAATAAAAGTAGCAATCAGCAGTGCTTAGTTTGTGAATGGGTAAAAAATATGCCGTTGTCCCAGTTCCACATATCCCCAAAATTTGATTCTGCCAAATTCTGTACTCTCTGAAATCGAATGTTTAATCCAAAGATGAAAGTGAACAAGTTTGATGCAGTATTGCTAATATTGTTTATTACTCATCTTGCTGGATGAAGTGCATACTGTGTCCTTTCTGAAAGGTTTGCAGAAGTAATGCACATACCAGTTTTCTAAAAACTTACATTGAGATTGTGCTCTCCTTCCTCTTGTACAAATTAGTAGAGCCCTTCGGATTACTCCACAATATGCCTCTTGGCAAGGTGGTAACGACAGTATTATGAAAAGGATAGATTGGCACTCACTGTATAGTGTAGATGTTGTGTTGCAGGCAGGGGAAAAAAAAAAAAAAATACACCACCCATTAAACACGTAAGCTTTTGGTGCAAACCTCCCCCCCCCCTTCCCACACACACACACGCACACACACACACACACACACACACACACACACACACACACATGCGCGCAAATGCAGATCACACATACATGACCACGGTCTCTGGCTGCTAGGGCCAGACTGGGAGCAACTGCGCATCATGGGAGAAACAACAGTCATATGTGTGTGTGTGTGTGTGTGTGTGTGTGTGTGTGTGTGTGTGTGTGTGTGTGTGTGTTTTGTCTACTTACGAAGAAGACTTTCTGATCGAATGCTTACGTGTTTAGTAGTCTTTTTGTTGTGCTTGTCTGTGACCTAACATTTCCTGTGTACAGTGAATAGCAATGGATCTTTTTTATAATATGGTCATTATTCCAGCCTAGATTTTCTATTGTTTGTTTCCTTTTAAGACCTTATAGAGACAGTTACTGACAATTTCTTTTTTCTTATTGGAGAAAAGTAAAACCATATGGGGGCAGACGTAGATTGTGAATGAATATGGAATAGAGTATTTTTATTCTCCCTGTATGCAGTGTCAATAACGTCACCTCACACACTTCATTTCTGGCAGCACCTCCTCCTCAACACATGACTGTCCCCCACCACCTCACCATAGTCTTCAAGTTACATCCTATAGCACTTCTGGGTGGACAAATAGATGAAGGATGTAGTTTAAAACAGTATAACTAAACTTAAAAGCCGAACTGCCCTTTTATAGAGCCTGCCATCATTATTTAAACATACTAAACAACATCAAAACAGTCAAAAGAAATTGTTTTTCAAAAGAGCAGAAAATTGTAGTGAAATTCATGAAAGGATTGTTTTAAATTGTTATATCTTAAATCTGTCAGCATTTCCCAAGATTTTCTGGCTTAATTAAGACTAGGTCATGCCACCACAGTGGTCAAACAGTGGACTTGCCTTCGAGAGGACAACGGACCCGAGTCCCACCGGGCCACCAAAATTTGGGTTTTCCTTGATTTCCCTAAATGATTTAAGACAAATTCTGGGATGGTTCCTTTGAAAAAGATGACATTCAGCTGAGGAAGCTACACAGTGCTGGTGGAAGCACGAGTATTTCAGAGCACACCATCCATTGCACATTGTTAAACATAGGGCTCTGCTGCAGACAACCCCTGTATGTTCCCATGTTGACAACACAGTTGAATTACAATTTCTGTGGCTCAGGAGCATTGAGATTGGGCAGTGAATCAATAGAAATGTGTCATCTGGTTGAATCATTCGAGTTTCGCATTACACCTGCGTGACGGTTTTGTGCACATACACTGTCAACAGAGTGAATTGGTGCTTGAAAGGTGCACTTTGCTACAGACTTAGGCCAGTGGGAGCAATATTATGCTATGGAGGACATTCACCTGGTCTTCTATGGGTCCTGTGGTAGTAACTGAAGGCTCCATAACAGCTTTGTTCTGTGTGAACATTATTGTGCACTGTCCGCACCCTGTCCCTAATGAAGGTGACATGTTTCAACAATATGACTTTCAGTGTCACGAGGCCAGAATCAAATTCACCCCTTCTGAATCTGATGGAATACATCTGCAATGCTATCAGATACCAGTTCTGCACCCAGAAACCACTGATCTGCAATTTATGGGAATTACATGACCTGTGCTTAGACATGCGGTGCTGCATAATGCTGGGAACATACCTCACATAATGCTGGGAACATACCTGAAATTTGTTGAACTTGTCCCACACAAAATCACTGTTGTATTGTGTTCCAACAGTGGACAAACACATTATCAAACATGAGGTCATAGTGTTTTGTCTCATCAGTTTATATATTCAATGCTTGAATGAAAGGTGTGCTCTTTTCCTTTTTTCTGCCATTGCGTGTATGTGTAAAGCAGGATGTTCTACCATTTGGGCTTGTTTATATGATGGCTGTCAGTATTACCACCTGCACAGATACTAAATGCTCCTTTTGTGAAGACCTTTTATCTTGAGAACACTTTTAACTTTGTTTCACAAATGGCAGCACAGTTTCAAGAAAGCTTCTTAATTTCATGTAATAGTTAAAATAATACCTTCAGCAAAAGATGTGTGCATTGGAGTGGGGAAAAAGATTGAAGATGTATGTAGTTTAATTTTCATAAATTGTTAAGAAGGTTAACAGCTTGGCATGCTAAGATAAATTCAGACATTCTCTAAAAAGAGAGAAAAAGATTAATTTAACAGAATCAGTGAGGTATACAAATATAACAACAGACTTGTAGAACCATTATTTTGTAGGTTAGATTAGATTAGATTCAGCTTTTGTTCCAAGACCCAAAACATGAGACGATTCTCATGGGTGAGTAACATGCCAGAAAGTATAACATAAAAAATATAAAACATTTGAATACCCTGATCATTTGTCAGGAGATTGTCAAACTAGGTGAATACAATACAAACTGGAACAGCTAATATTTTCAGAATTGATACGCTGTCAGACTGAAACATTGTTATGCACTATTAATAAATTTATCAAACAAAAAGTACATAATCTTGACTGTTATGGCAAAGTGCTCTCAGAACTGAAATCTAACAGACATTCTTATTTAAGCTGGCCTAACAGCCACTGTTAAGATATTCATCTATCGAGTAGGATGAGTTATCTATCAAAAAGTCTTTCAAACTCTGTTTAAACCATGCTTTATCTGATACCAAGTTTTTAATGGTGTCTTTCTTCCACAGATAAATTGTGTTGTAATGCAAAGTTTTAATGAAGATGAAGTGTGCAGTTTTGTGGAGTTAACAAGAGAGAAAAATGTTGATGTAAGATTTATCGAGTACATGCCTTTCAGCGGCAACAAATGGAATGATGGGAAGATGGTCTCATTTTGTGAAATGCTCCAAATAATTAGAAAGCAGTGGCCTAATTTTGATCCTCTTCCCAATGGGCCCAATGATACCTCAAAGGTACGTGCAGTATTACGTATGAACATACATTGAAAATAATTTAATGTTTATGACTTACTACCAATCACAAGAATACTTCACATCTGCTGGTGGTATGAGAGATAGACTGGTTTAGTTACATATTTCTCATCCCATTCAGTAAGTCTGTCCTGGCCTGGGTTTCTCTGCAGCTTTTCTGCAACTCTCCCCATTTCCTAAACCTTGACAATCCTTTTCTTTCTTCCCTTTTCCTTCCCCTTATTGTTTCTGCCAGAAGAAGAAGCCACTGGCTCCGAAAGCTTACACATTTCCATAACTTTAAGGGGAGTTAGAAGGGGAAAACATTCTTTTTCACTTTTTCGGGTTTTTATCTGATTATAAAATTTGCCATTTTCCAAATAAAATGATATGTATATTACTTATAAACTTGTGTGAGAAGTATTTCATTTTATTTTCTAAAATATAATATACACCAGTTGAAAATGTTAAAATTTTTACATGCATTACTTCAAGACCTAATAAAATCGGTAATTTTTTATATACAGGGTAGTCCATTGATCGTGACCGGGCCAAATATCTCACGAAATAAGTGTCAAACGAAAAAACTACAAAGAACGAAATTTGTCTAGCTCGAAGGGGGAAACCAGCTGGCGCAATGGTTGGCCTGCTATAAGGCGCTGCCATAGCTCAAACTGATATCAACTGTGTTTTTTAAAATAGGAACCCCATTTTTTATTACATATTCGTGTAATACATAAAGAAATATGAATGTTTTAGTTGGACCACTTTTTTCAGTTTGTGATAGATGGCACTGTAATAGTCACAAACATATGTCTCATAATTTTAGACGAACAGTTGGTAACAGGTAGGTTTTTTAAATTAAAGTACAGAACCTAGGTACATTTGAACATTTTATTTCGGTTGTTCCAATGTGATACATGTACCTTTGTGAACTTATCATTTGTGAGAACGCATGCTGTTACGGCGTGATTACCTGTGAATACCACATTAATGCAATAAATGCTCAAAATGATGTCTGTCAACCTCAATGCCTTTGGCAATACGTGTAATGACATTCCTCTCAACAGTGAGTAGTTTGCCTTCCGTAATGTTCGCACATGCATTGATAATGTACTGACGCATGTTGTCAGGCATTGTCGGTGGATCACGATAGCAAATATCCTTCAACTTTCCCCACAGAAAGAAATCCGGGGACGTCAGATCCGGTGAACGTGCGGGCCATGGTATGGTGCTTTGACGACCAATCCACCTGTCATGAAATGTGCTATTCAATACTGCTTCAACCGCACGCAAACTATGTGCCGGACATCCATCATGTTGGAAGTACATCGCCATTCTGTCATGCAGTGAAACATCTTGTAGTAACATTGGTAGAACATTACGCAGGAAATCTGCATACATTGCACCATTTAGATTGCCATGGATAAAATGGGGGCCAATTAACCTTCCTCCCTTAATGCCACACCATACATTAACTTGCCAAGGTCGCTGCTGTTCCACTTGTCGCTGCCATCGTAGATTTTCCATTGTCCAATAGTGCATATTATGGCGGTTTAGGTTACCGCTGTTGGTGAATGATGCTTCATCGCTAAATAGAACACATGCAAAAAATCTTTCATCGTCTCGTAATTTCTCTTGTGCCCAGTGGCAGAACTGTTCATGACATTCAAAGTCATTGGCATGCAATTCCTGGTGCATTGAAATATGGTACGGGTGCAATCAATGTTGATGTAGCATTCTCAACACCGACGTTTTTGAGATTCCCAATTCTCGCGCAATTTGTCTGCTACTGATGTGTGGATTAGCTGCCCCAGCAGCTGAAACACCTACTAGGGCATCATCATTTGTTGCAGGTCATGGTCGATGTTTCACATGTGACTGGACACTTCCTGTTTCCTTAAATAATGTAACTATCCGGCGAATGGTCCCGACACTTCAATGATGTTGTCCAGGATACCGAGCAGCATACATAGCACACGCCCCTTGGGCATTTTGATCACAATAGAACCTTGCAGAACCAGCACTCCTGAAAGAAAGGATATTGCGGAGACATGGCTTAGCCACAGCCTGGGGGATGTTTCCAGAATGAGATTTTCACTCTGCAGCGGAGTGTGCGCTGATATGAAACTTCCTGGCAGATTAAAACTGTGTGCCCGACCGAGACTCGAACTCGGGACCTTCGCCTTTCGCGGGCAAGTGCTCTACCACTCCGCTGCAGAGTGAAAATCTCATTCTGGATAGAATAATCATGTCCAAGTGAAAATTCATGCGAGGAAACCATAAAATTACTAGAAGACTGACAGACTGATCAGTATTTTACCTTCAGGAGGTGAAATTCCAAAACTTCTTATAGACACATTTGTTCCTCTTGTCCTCACATTAGTTGTGGAGTCCGAGTGACCTTCCAGACCTTCAGAAACTTATCCCTCTTTCCTCTCTCATGAAGGAACTGATAGTTCCAAATGCTGAGTATAGAATAATACTTTCAAACTGTTTGCCATGCACATTAGGTATGTGGTTGGTATATGGAAGAGATAAACTGCAGTTAAATCCAGCAGGTATGAAATGAGTAATCTTTTCTTGAAGTTTTCAGCTTGCACCCTCCTCCCTCCCAGACATACAAACCAGATACCTCTAGCTAAATAATTTGTGAGTATATATAATTTGCCTCTGTCAACATCATGTTACACTAACCTATTTGTTAGATTAAATTAAAGGAAAGTAATCAGAACTGGAAATTATGTAAAGACATTTTTAGCTATGTCCCTATGTTGTATTAAAGTTAACACAGTATTTCTGTCCGTGTGATGGTAACTATGATTCGCCAGCCACCGTTGCCGAGCGGTTCTAGGCGCTTCAGTCCAGAACTGCGCGACTGCTACGGTCGCAGGTTTGAATCCTGCCTTGGCTCAGATGTTAAGTCCCATAGTGCCCAGAGCCATTTGAACTGTGATTCATGATTATCAGAGTCTATATGTTCCAAATAAAAATTGGAACTTCATGTGTATAAATGTACAAATTATTAGACAATGGGACCAACAACTGACACTTTTAAATTGATGACTAGACTAAGAGATTAATAATAGGAAAAAAACTGCAAGATACTTGGCGATAAGTTTGTTTCAGGACAAGGTAAGGGGGGTGAGGGGTGGGAAAATCAGCTCTCTCTTTGTGAGCATACCAGAAATCCTTTATCAACCGAAGGTAAAATAAGATATAAAAATACAGGATCAAACAATTAATTTAAGTATCTTAAAAATTGGAAGCTAAGAAAAGTAAGTTCGTAGTAAGTAGGGTGAAACACAGGGGGCTGCAACATATTGCCATTGTTGTTTGACTTGTCTATCAAAGAAAAAAGAAATGGATAAAAAGAAAATAAAAGTGAGAATGGAAATGTATCAGAAGCAAATAGGAATAAGCAAGGAACATATTCTTTAATAAAAAAAAAAAAAAAGTGACATGTGAGGCAGATGTTCCTACAATTTTATGTTCAAAGCACAGCAGTCTGTGAAAGCAAAATATTTATGACATTGAAAAAAGAAAATCAATGAGTGAAAAGTGTGTGTAGGTGAATTGTGGTGAAAGACTGGATATTGGAACTTCTGTTAGGCTGCCCAGTATTAGTTAACTTGGTAGTAAAGGAGCAAGTCTGCAAGGGCAGATAACTGTTTGGCTACGTAAAATAGAGTGGGAGTATGGAAAAGCTAGTCCAAGATAGGATGAAAAAGATAACAGCAACTTAAAAAATGAATTGATAAGTTACCATGAACCCCATTCCAATCTAGTGTATCCAGTGGTTGACAATATCTTGTGACATTTGCCTATAAGGCTCAAACAATAATTGCTAAATAAAATTACAAAATGTTGACAAGACTGTATCTAAGCTGTCACTCTCTTTTGAAACAAGGGTGTTTAAACCAAGAAACACGCAGGAAAGCAGGGACAACTCGCACACTAGAGGAGGATGGGAAGTATCATTGAAGGAGTGAGCATAAACCGTGTGGAATATGTGTGGTACAAGTAATAGTAAAAAAAAAAAAAAAAAAAAAAAAAACGAAGAAGAGGAAGAGGAAAAGTCTTGATCTGGAAACAAGGGAATAAAAATTTGCCATGTGAAGAGACAATATGATACTGTGCTGATGAGTGTGTACAAGTGGTGATATACAATATACATAGATAAAGGAACTCTGCATTGGGCCCAGAAGACCACGCAATGCTCTTCGAGAGATGTCCTCTACTATAAATCTATGGAGAGTTAGGGGGTCAGTATACAACTCTCCAGGCTGTTATCAACTTCCAGAAGTTGAAGACACTACTTCTCACTTGAGTATCTCCTCAGCTGGAACTACAAGCAGAGTGTACCCTATTCCAGTCTGTCCACCGAGCAGAATTTCCCGGCTCTACAAGGAATTGAACCTGATCGCTTTCTATGGCACGCCTGTGGCATACTGACTGTGTGGCTGTGGCAAGAGTCATAATATACACTTGTGAACAATTGAGTTATAACTATTCTGTTTATTGGGGAGAGAGTATGTATATAGCCACTGTGAATGAAACAGTTTAGTGTATCATAACTGTAATGTATTCAGACCTCGTACTTGTTGTGTGAGAGCGCAGTGTCTTAGACACTTGTAGTGTTTGTCTTAGCATGTACTAACCGGTGTGCCTTACTTTCTAGTATTTTTAATTGTATATCATTACTGGTGCCTCTGGCACTTTTGTGTTGCAATAGCAATAGCTTGCAATAGCAAACATTGAGTCAACCATGGTTTTTGGATTAGAAGTAGAGGTCAGCTGGGTTGACATTGGGAATAGAGTGATGGGAAGTGGACAATAAGCAGTTATATCGAAGGGTGCATTATTTGATATGTTAAGGTTAATTACAAAATGTGAATTGGAGAATTTTTCACGTTGAGCAGAAGTAACTTTACAGGACCAGGTGTCAAATTACACATGATCAGTGTGAATCCCTATAGTCAGCATGAACACTGGCACACAGAATAATTTATAGGTAGCCTTGCTGTATACAAAAAATCAGATTTGTGCTGAACTGTCATGAACAAACTGTCACTTCTCTGGAATAAATAGACTCTGATTTGTTAATTACATCTGTGTAAATGAAAAATATAGGAAAACATAGATTGCTGCTTACTGCAAAGGAGACATGTTACATTGTAGACAGGCACAATTAAAAAGGCACTTACACAAAGCTTTCGGCCACAGCCTTCATCAGCAAAAGAGATACAGAGAAACACACACATTCATACACACAGGCAAGCACATGTCACACACATATGACTGCCAACTCCAGCAGCTTGCCCCTAGCTGCTGGACTTGGCAGTTTTTTTTCTCTGTGTGTGTGCAGGGAAAGATAGATCACTATTTACCATAAAGAAAACAAAGTTGCACCAGGCACAACACACAAGCAATCATTACGTATCCTGTTTCAGACCTCACGCCCTCCTTTTTTAACTTAGCGCGTGCCTTTCGGCTTCCTCTCATTGTGTCTAGGCTGTCTTGTCTAGACACAACAATTTTTGGCGACAAGTCAACGGAAAGGGTCTTGTTCTTTCAAATTGCTTACATTTACTTGTGTCATGGCTTCGCCAGATGTACTGTCCGAATTTTATCACTTGCAGAATCAGCAGACGCAGGCGTTATTGGATGCCCTTGGACGGCTCGTCCAGGGTCAACGTGAACTGCACAACGATGCGGCAGCCACCGCTCTACTACTACCGCAGCCAAAACTCGCAGTTGCACCGCCTTTTAGGCCGTTTGACCCAGCTAAGGAAACATGGACGGAGTGGTCACGCCAGTTTGGATTTCATCTCGCCGCCTACAGAATTCAAGGTAACGAGCGGCAGCCTCATTTATTGGCATGTGTAGGGGTGCAAACGTACCGTGTGATAGTGAAATTATTTCCCCAATGCGACGTAGCAACTCTGTCCTACGAAGAACTTTTGTCTGCTTTAGATGCCTATTTCAAGGAAACAGTTAATGTAGTTGCAAAAAGGTATACGTTCTTTCGTACAAAACGTACGGCCGGTCAAACTAATAGGGAGTGGGTTGCAACATTGCAAGGCCTACAAGGGATTGTGCTTTTGAGTGTGAATGTGGACTCCCTTATTCAGATACAATGGTCCGTGATGCAATTGCACAGAACGTTTCTGATGTTCGTATATGGGAACAGATTTTGAAACTAGTTAATCCCTCCCTTCAGCAAGTGATAGACATATTAGATAGACAAGACACACTTCACTTTGCTCAGGAATCATTTGCAACTTCGCCAGCCATGTGTAACATTAACCAGCCCGCCGGGCGCGCTGCACGGCCCGGTAAACTGCCCTCGCGCACGTCCACGCAGCTGCCACTACGCTCTAAACCAGGTGTGCCGCGACAGCATACAACTGCAGTAAAATCATGCCCGCGGTGTGCTACTAGACATTCGCGTGAAAATTGCCCGTCACGCCAAGCTATTTGCTTTTTCTGTAATAAGAAAGGACATGTTCAAAGTGTTTGCCAGAAAAAGCTCAGATCAGACAATCACAACCATTCCAAGCCTTTTGCTTCGCGCCGGAATCGAACCAAGGACACTCAGGCTCGTGGACCTTCGCCCATGGACATTCATGTAGTGAATTCCACCCCGTCCAGTGCCACTTTCTCAAACAGTGACAGTGTTCGTCCCACACAAAGTGTGCGTCGTCGTCGCCGGAAATCACGTCAATTAGCAAGTGATGCTGTACCTGTATCAGTTCAAATTGCACGAGACAGTTGCTCTTGTCGTCAGCAGGACAATAAACTTTTTGTAGATTTGGATTTTAATGGAATGGTCATACCATTCCAGCTCAATACCGGAGCTGCAGTTTCGTTGCTCAATCACGACACGTACAAACAACTGGGCAAACCTCCGTTGCGTGCCGCAAATGTTAAGTTAAATAGTTATTCAGGTCAGAATATCCCCTGTGTTAGGACAGTGCAGCCTTCTTGCAACATACAAGGGACAAACAAAAATTGTCTCATTTTACGTTCTTCGTTCTTCTACTGCAGTGAACTTGTTTGGTTTCGATTTATTTCAGTTGTTTAACATGTCTATAGTAAATCAGGTCCTATCAGTGAATCAGACTGTGCCTTCAGACAGTGTTTCTCGTCTGTGTGAAGAATTTGCAGTCATTTTTGCGCCGGGCTTAGGTTGCGCTAAAAACTATGAAGCACATTTGGAACTGAAAGTCAACGGGCAACCGAAATTTTTCAGAGCGTGCAATGTTCCTCACGCATTGCATGATGAGGTTGCAAGAACATTACACAATTTAGAATCACAAGGTGTAATTGAACGTGTGCAGGCTTCTCTCTGGGCCTCACCATTAGTAATTTTGCCCAAACCTTCCGGAAAACTGAGACTTTGTGTGGACTTCAAGGCCACTGTGAATCCACAACTAGTGTTTGCAACTTTTCCATTACCCCGCCTGGAAGATCTTTTTGACAAACTGTGCCCGGGTAAATATTTTTCAAAGTTGGACGTCACAGATGCGTACTTCCAAATACCAGTGGACGAAGAATCCCAGCGCGTCTTGGTGGTTAACACGCATCTTGGTTTGTACCGATTCAAAAGACTGCCATTCGGGTGTGCATCCGCCCCTGCATTGTTTCAGCAATATTTACAAACTGTTTGTGCATCAGTCCCAACTGCTGCGAACTATCTGGACGATATTGTGATCTCCGGAAAGACAGCAGACGAGCATTTAGCACACCTACGAACATTATTTCAGGTATTGCGACAAAATGGTCTTCGCTTGCGGAAGGACAAATGTGTGTTTTTTGCTCGTGACTTACCATACCTGGGACATGTCATCAATGCCCAAGGCATACATCCGAGTCCAGAGCACCTCCGTGCCATACAAGACTTGCCTTTGCCGCAGAATTTGAAGCAGCTACAGAGTGTGTTGGGTAAAATTAACTATTATCATCGCTTTCTGCGCAATGCCTCTTCCATTTCAGCTACGATTCATAGCTTACGCCGTAAGGGTGTTCCGTTCGTCTGGACGACGGAATGCGAACGCGCCTTTCGCCAGTTGAAATCGGCGTTGCTTTCTAATACTTGCCTTACGCCATTCAATCCCCAGAAACCCCTTTTGTTGATGGTAGATGCATCGGATTTCGGGATCAGTGCTGTGCTTGCGCACAAAGATGGGTCGCATGATCCCCCTATTGCCTTTGCATCCAAATTGCTCTCGTCTGCGCAAAGAAATTATTCACAGATAGAGAAAGAAGCTTTGGCTCTCGTGTTTGGTGTTACTAAGTTCCATGATTTCTTGTATGGTCGTCACTTTACCATCATCACAGACCACAAACCTTTGATGTCGCTTTTTCATCCGAACAAGCCTGTACCTCCGCGTACAGCGCAGAAATTCATTCGCTGGTCTATTTTCCTCTCGCAGTACCGCTACGATATCTTGTATCGGTCCACTGCTAAGCACGGAAACGCCGATGCGTTGTCCCGTTTGCCTGTTGCTGAGGATAGAGCATTCGATTCTTCTGAACTTGCTTGCATGTTCATTGATTCGGAAACCGATGACGTGGTCGACTCGTTTCCGATTGATTTTCGTCGTGTAGCTACAGCCACAGCTGCTGACCCGGTCCTTGCTACCGTTTTGCATTTTGTTGCTACGCAATGGCCTTTGTCAAAGTCTCGGATCGAGGATCCGTTGGTTTGCTGATTTTTTGCTCACAAGGAGAGACTTTTTGTTCGACGCGGTGTTTTGTTGTTGCGTTCTGATAATGATCAGTCCAGAATCGTGGTCCCACGTTCGTTACAGTCCTCTGTTTTACGGCTTCTTCACCGAGGACATTGGGGTATAGTGCAAACGAAACAACTTCCTCGTCAGCACTGTACTTGGTTCGGAATCGATGCTGCGATTACGAATATGTGTTCTTCTTGCGTGGCGTGTGCCAAAGAACAATCCGCACTGCCGCGGAAAGTCTTTGCATGGCCAAGAGCCACTTCCCCTTGGCAACGCTTGCACATCGATTTTGCTGGTCCATTCTGGTATGCTCGGTGGTTTGTTCTGGTAGATGCCTTCAGTAATTTTCCTTTTGTTGTCCGGATGTCTTCCACGACATCAACTGCCACCATCCAAGCGTTGTCTGCATCTTTTGCATTGAAGGTCTTCCGCAGACTATTGTTTCCGACAATGGCTCACAATTCATGTCCGCAGAATTTCAGTCATTCTGCCAGGCCAATGGTATTCAACATCTGACATCCGCGCCGTTTTCGCCTCAGTCAAACGGTGCCGCTGAACGATTGGTCCGGACTTTCAAGTCACAGATGTTGAAGTTGAAAGAGTCGCATTCTCGGGAGGACGCGTTGTTGCTCATTTTGTCTTTGTATCGCTCTCAGCCCCGAGATGGTCGCTCGCCAGCTGAGTTGCTCCACAGTCGTCCTCATCGAACCTTGATGTCTTTGCTGCACCCGCCGCATCAGATTCCTGTGCAGCGGCAGACTTCTGCTTTTGCTCCAGGCGACGTTGTATTTTATCGCAACTATCGAGGTTCACGGCGTTGGCTCGCAGTGCACATTCTTTGCTGCCTCGGCCGCGTGATGTATTTGGTTTTGGGGGCCTCTGGTGAGGTGCGTCGGCATCTCAATCAGCTGCACCTCTGTCGTCGCATGGGTTCTGCCGCTCCCCGTCTGCTTTCAGCGACGGTGCCATCCGGTCAGCGCCCTGGGGACCCATCTACTGGCTCGCCTCATCCCCAGGTGTTACCAACGATGCCTTCCATTTTGCCCCATGGCGACGCGCCGCTGCCGCCTCCGCCGCCGCCGCCTGTCCAGCTGGTGCCGCCCGCAGTGGACGCTTCGCTGCAGCCACCAAGCGCCTCCCTGGGTCACACGCCGCCGATCGCTTCCCGTGACCAGCTGTCCTCCGCCATGGAACTCTTGCCCGCTCCGGACCACATGGCGTCTTCGCGCGTCGGGTACCCCGACGCAATGGAGGTCGACCCTTCGGCCCCTCCTGTCTCTTTACGGGCACATACACCGCATGTTGACGTGCACCCTGGACTAGGTTTTCAGGTGTTTCCTAGCTCCCCTTGGACCGAATGGCCGCGTGCGGGTGGCACAGCCTCGCCTGTTGTTAGGCTCCCCACCTCATCGCATACGTCAACATGGGGTTCTCCCCACGGCGGGCGGAAGCCTTATAACACGACCATTCGCCGATTTGCAGGGGAGGAATGTGGTGTCACCGCCAGACACCACACTTGCTAGGTGGTAGCTTTAAATTGGCCAGGGTCCATTAGTACATGTCGGACCCGCGTGTCGCCACTGTGTGATTGCAGACCGAGCGCCACCACAAGGCAGGTCTCGAGATACGGACTAGCACTCACCCCAGTTGTACGGACGACTTTGCTAGCGACTACATGGACGAAGCATTGCTCATTAGCCGAGCCGATAGTTAGAATAGCCTTCAGCTAAGTCAATGGCTACGACCTAGCAAGGCGCCATTAGTAACATTGCATGTATATAAAGAGTCTCACTTGTATCACCACAATCTCCAGATGTACCAAAAGGATGGATTAAAGTTAAGTATTCCAGAAGCTACGTACTTTTCTTTATAGCATTCATTACGTATCCTGTTTCAGACCTCACGCCCTCCTTTTTTAACTTAGAGCATGCCTTTCGGCTTCCTCTCATTGTGTCTAGGCTGTCTTGTCTAGACACAACATGAAGCATGCAGGAAGGTCGTCTGTCTGATGATTTGCGGTACATATTGCCAAGGTGGCAGGGAGCAAAATAAGGAGTGATCAAAAAACTTCCATTTTAAGGCTGCATAGTTCAGATCAGATCAGCATGCCACACACACACACACACACACACACACACACACACACACACACACACACACACACACATATATCCATCCACACATATACCCTGCTTGTGTCTGTATATGTGCGGATGGATATATGTGTGTGTGTGTGCGAGTGTATACCTGTCCTTTTTCCCCCCTAAGGTAAGTCTTTCCACTCCCAGGATTGGAATGACTCCTTACCCTCTCCCTTAAAACCCACATCCTTTCGTCTTTCCCTCTCCTTCCCTCTTTGCTGATGAAGCAACTGTGGGTTGCGAAAGCTTGAATTTTGTGTGTGTGTTTGTTTGTGTGTCTATCAACATACCAATGCTTTCGTTTGGTAAGTTACATCATCTTTGTTTTTAGATATATTTTTCCCATTTGGAATGTTTCCCTGTATTATATTATATATCAGTGCTTTCCTCTCCCACAACTATCCTGCAGACCTTGTCCACAAACAGATCTCCCAAGCAATACATTCCTCCCCACCCAACAACAATGGTACTACCCCCAGACCACACAGAAGCATCCCCCTTGTCACCCAATATTATCCTGGCCTCGAATACATCAACTAATTACTCCGCCAGGGATATGACTTTCTCAAGTCAAGCCCTGAAATGAGATCATCCCTTGACAATATTCTCCCCACACCACCCAGAGTTGCCTTTTGCCAACCCCCTAACCTCCGTATCATCCTTGTCAAACCCTACAATATTCCCAGACCACCTTCTCTACCCAGTGGTTCCTACCCCTGTAACCGACCCCGATGCAAAACCTGAATCCACTTTCCCTTCTTCCCCTTTTTTCCCCTCTCTCCTCCCTGATGAAGGAACGAAGTTCCGAAAGCTAGGATACGTCAATTTTCTGTTCTGTTTTGTGTATGTATCGGCTGTACTGAGCTGAGGTAAGTACTGGCCAGGCCCTCTATCTCTTTGTTAGTATTTGTTTCATATATATATAAACACACACACACACACACACACACACACACAGACAGACAGGGTGATGCGTATTAACATTTAAAAACCTCCAAAGCACTGTAGATGACCCTGAGACAAGTAATTTAATACAAGACACATGGGATCACAAATGTTGGATACGATACAAATGTTGGGAAATGTGTCAAAAGTGAATGATAAATGTCACCAGATGATGTACCTTGTCATGCTTGCAGTGGTAGAGCCTCTCGGTCTGTCACACTTGATCATCCCAACCCAAGTCAAGTATTCATATCATTGTGGCTACGGACACACATGTGCGACTTTAGTGATGGCGTTCAGGATTTGAGTCTTGCATCTGGCAGGCAGTATTTTTTCATTGTGTTTAACAATTATGTATTTATATTGAAGTTTATTATTTTATTTACCGATCTTGCAGTTTCCTTGATTTCTTGCAAAGTACAGTACAAATCAAAACCTACCGTATTGCATAAAAAGTAGATGAGTATAAACTTCAGAATAGCATCATTGCCATTAAATGACCTATGTTTTCTTTACTAACTAATGTCTGTAAACAAAAAGAGGACAGAAGCAAAAAACACAAAATCAGAACTGCTTTTGCTTGATTACAGCAGGGACAGTAATTTTGTAACATCTACATTTACAACAGATCATATTTACAAAATGTTTTCGAAATTTGCTCTGTTTGCTCAAATGAAAGTATTGCACTGCTCAATCATTCCTTTACACTCAACCCCGACTGCTGCACATGCTGTGGGGTATGTCATCTGGTTATGTCATATGTTCAGTGTTTCTCGCCAATTTTTGGGGTATTTTGAAATGTACAAAAAGGCAAATGCAGAAAATTATCACATTTGGCTGCACATTACCTGCGTCACAGAAAAATAATGTATACGAATCTTCTCAGATTTTCCACTGAATAACTTTGTGCAAGCCTCACAATATTTCAGCAACACAACTGTTCGTCATCTTCAGGTAGTGGTGGGTCCTGTCATCACTGCTGCAAGATGTGACTGGTGATATTTGCACAGCAGAATTGAAATTTGTCAGGCTAGAAGCAGGAGTACGAAGGCACTCCCAGTTGGATGGAAATGCCATTCATAGTAGCCTTCTGCTTATGTGTTGTGGGCAATGACTGCACTTCTGGACACTCGTGTGGTTAAACGCTGAATTAACTCTCTGCAAGGTGCTGCATCAGGTCATACATCGGAGGATCTGGTTTCTACTGTTTTAATTTCATGGCAGTCAGTGCTGGATTCTGGGCAGTGCTTAGTCAAAATTCCATATTCCTGTTGGTAAGATTGCCCACCGTATGGATACATGCCTCATTCTTAAAAACACAATCCTAGAGTGATGATCCTGAGAATAAAATTTCAGTCCTCTTGGGAAACATGGTGTGCCCTGTATTCAGGCAGTGCTCTGCTACCACTAATTTACTGGGTGGCATTTTTGTCAGCGCTGTTGAACACAGTGTTCTTGCACAATGTGAGGTGTCTGCCCTATATAAGATTTCCCATAATGGCATCAGATCTTATATATGATCTGTGTTTTCTAAGGTCAAGATTGTCTTTAACTGAACACAAACAATTCCTTAGTTTTGCTGGTAGACAAAAAACACACTTGATTCTGTTTCTCTTAGTGATTCTTTCTATTTTTGAAAACATGCCACTGAAATATGGTAGGAAAGCCATTTGCAGTGCTTGTCTAAGTAACTTCATTTACATCCCTACACTGAACTTGCTTTGCTCAGAACACATTGCAAATCTGTTTACAAGAATAAACATTCTGCTGGAACACTGTTCTTAGGTGTTACAGTTCACCAGGCAGACTGTCGGTATCTGAGATCACGTGTGCTCTATGTGCCAGGGAGTGTAAGACACCACCACATTGTGCAGGGTGACGGCAACTTTTGGACCACAAATATAACTCTGCGTGTATCAGTTTGCAGTAGAGACTAAGCCCCAGTGTTCTGTCAGCTTTTCTTCTAACCGTGACATCCAGGAATGGTAAGCTGCTATCTTTTTGTACTTCCACAGTGAACTGAATATTTAGATGGACCGAGTGCAAATGCTGCAGGAACATAGGTAGTGTCTGTATTATGTGGGCCACACCACAAATGTCTCTTCAGCATTCTGCCAGAAGGAGGAATGTTGGATATTTACTAAGGGAAATAGAGGATCTCCCATGGGAACACTGTCCACTTGATTAAAGTAGTTGGTGTTACATAAGAAATAGGATGAGGTATGCACATTTTTAAACAGCACCACAATTTCTTTCTCAAACTTGCTGCTAATAACCTCTAATGAGGGCTGCAGGGCACTTTTGTAAGTAATGATATAACATTTGAGCTAACTAAAAGATCTGAAAGTTCTAGTTTAAGCATTTTCAGGTATTCTATGAAATCCTCTGAATTCTAAATATGATGGTCATAGTCATCCACATGATAAATTTCAAAGCTGTCATGTGGAAATTGCCAGTTCCATCTTGCAGCAGTGATGGTGGAAATCACCATCACCTGAAGATGCCAAAACGTTGTGTCACTGAAATATTGAGGGAGGGACTTGCATAATGTTATCTGGTGGGGAACCCAAAGTGTTTTTGCAACAGATCTATCAGGCAAGCCTGAAAAGTCACATATACTCCAAGCAGTAAGTACCTATTGTAAAATGGTCACATTAGTGAGCTTCGCAATTAATTAACAGTTTATCAATAAATTTGGCTTCATTTTGCAAGAAATTGTGCTGTGTTCCACTACTCCCTCTTCAACAAAACTAATGTCAGTTTTGTGCTCCACCTCTTCAGCCCGAGATCCTATGTATACTCTTGAGCATTTGTGTAAGATACCTGTTTATTTATAAAAATAAAAGTAACTTCTATCATGACTTTCCCATTTTTGTCCAGTGGGTTTGTTATCCTGCTGTTGCCTACTGCAGACTACAAGATTACTGTTGAAGATTTCTGCAAAGTTTTTCTTCCTTTTTAGTGTACCAACATTTCACTGTGTGGTGTTGGCCTGGTACTGTTTAACGGGTGTTTTAACTGTTGTTTCAGAGATGCAATACGAAGCAAATGCAGTGAGGATGACTTGCTTGCCATGATTGGGGCAGCAGTGAGAAGAAAGAAGAAACAACATGCAGGTAAGATACATTACAGCAAATGTAACTCTATAGATAGAAAGAAAATTTCTGCTTAACAAGTCATAGCAAACATAAGAGCAAAACAGAACGAAAAACAACAGTGATAGAACCTGAGTTTTTTGTGTAAAATTGGATTTAATTTTTTATTTAGTATTCATTCTGATTAATGCCCATTGGTCAACAGTACATTTCAGCCCTAGAATTTGGTTCTGCAAGGTCCACCAGATAACCATATATGGCTGTTGTAACTCCTTTATTGGACTTCAGAAGTTTTCCAGCAACAAATCTTTTTTTTTTCTTTCTTTCTTTTTTTTTCTTTTTTTAAAAATAGCTAAAATGCAGAAAACATCATAAAGGAAACACTCACAGAAAAGCGTCAGTGTCCTTGAAACAATGGAAACTCCAGTAGGAATATCAACAATGTTGGAAAAGACAGATTACTACTTACTGATGAAGGCTGTGGCTGAAAGCTTTGTGTAAGTTTCTTTTAATTCTGCCCATCTGCAGCCTAAGGTATCTTCTTTATGGTAAGTAACAGTCTGTCTTTTCCTTCATTATTCATTAGTGTTCTTTGTTTTTATTGCTGTTTAGCAAGCATTGTGTGGTACATAAGGGATGTGAATAGCGTCAGATGTTGAATCATCACTCTGGAGGATATGAAGGTGCTGCATATTGGTGTGAGACAGCATTATCTGATGAGAGTTTGAAAGAAACCTCATTGTGGATGTCCATTTGGTCGCCTGGTTAAACCTTGCAACATCTGTATTTTTGGAGTATTTGGATCTGACAGTGGCCTGATGTTGGAAAGTAAGGGCATACTCATCATCAATCTTCCAGTTGACTACATCAGACCGCTACAAGGGAGCATCACTGTGTAGTGTACTGAGTACATTGTAATCTGTTCATGTCTGTGACTGCCATCTGAGAACAAGTACAGTAAACTCTCGTGCAGCTACACTTTTGGCTAGCTAGATTGACGCTTGACAAGTTTCAATTTGCATGCACCTGGAGCCAAGCATTTGCTAGTGTTTTTTGGCAATCTACTGCTAATCAGTGCACTGGTGCGTGTCAAAAGTCCAAGTATCATCAATTCGTGCGTGTGTTGGTTGAAGCTCTAGTGTGTTTCTTATTCGTATGCCACTGCCATCTATTGGAACTCCTTGGAAGTACAGTACATACAGTATTGTTCTATGCAGCACAACGTAGCCCTGTCGAAACCGACAATTAGAGTGCGCCGCCTAACACTTTCCACTTGTTGTCGGTACACCAAAGCTGAGTGTTTAACAGTGAACGTACAACACCCTGTTGTGTTGCCACGTGGGCTTGGGTAGAACAGAGGAAATGGCATAGATGTATCGAATGCTTTCATTTGATGGCTGCCACAGCCTGGTTTCAAAAATCAAAAGTTTGTCTAGTGCATCTCGAGTGTTGTCAAGTTTTGCATCTGTGTGTTTCTGATTTGAGGTTTTGTGCTCCCACTATGTGCCTTAAAGTGTCCAGAGATAAAAGGGGCCAAAAACCATAAAGGACTCAGTCGAGTGTCTGTAAAAAGAACACTGAACGTGACTACGGGCACAAAACATAAAACGAATGTGATCTTGTTGGAAAAAGAGCTTCACACTTTGCAGAGAATTGATGCTGGTGAGCCACCCACAAAAGTTGCTGCAGAGTAGGAGTACAATTACTGATCGGAAGACAAATCGATCAGGAATTGAAAAATTTTGTTCCATCCAAGCATTGGGCAGCGCAGTGAAATCTTGAAAAACAATGAGAAAAGGTGCACATCCTCAGTTAGAAGAGGCATTATTTTTGTGGCACGAATAAATAAGAGCCAAAGATGTGTCAGTTTCACGTCCTCTACTTTGTCAAAATGAGCTGATGAGCTGATTGAAGGAAAGAAGCAAGAATTCCTCGGAAGTAATGGCCGGCAGGATTGTTTCAAGAAGCGGCATGGCATTCATGAAATTGCCATCAGTGCCAAATCATTATCTGGGGATGAAGCTGCTACGCTGATTTTAAGAAGAAACTGCACACAATCATTGACAAAGGAGGTTATACTGGCAATCAACTTTACAAATGTGATGAGACTGAGTTGAATTACAAAATGCTGCCAACGAAAACCCTTGCCTCTAAAGAAGAAGAAATGGCTTCCGGGTACAAAAAAATCAAAGAAAGATTTACTGTCCTCACTTGCAGTAATGCCACTGGCAATCATAAACTGTGTCTTACTTTAATTGGCAAATCCAAAACACCAAGAGCATTTAGACACCAACCAACCAGCTTTGCCACTGAGGTACACGAATCAGTCTTAAGGCATGTATGAACAGTGCCATCTTCAGAGAGTGGTTCCAGGCAGAGTTTGTTCCAGCTGTAGTAAATTACATGGAAGGAAAAGGACTTCCTTGAAAAGCGCTACTTCCTGTGGATAATGCTCCTTATCACCCAGGTGATCTGCAAGATGGGGATATCAAAGTTGTATTTCTCCCACAAAATGTCACATCTCTATGTCAACCGATGGACCAAGGTATTCTTGAGGCGATAGAAAAACATTACAGACGCAAGATGCTGGAATACTTAATAGGTGTGATTGATGCTGCAGATGATTTTGTGGAAGCTCTTAAAAAAATCGATGTTTTAAGTGTCATTCATTGATTGCTGAAGCTTGGAATCTAATTCCTCCAGTTCCTCTTGTTAGGTCTTGGAAAAAACTCTTAGATCGTAAGGCAACCTAAGTGGTGGGAAGGAGGAGGCAACACCGAAACTCAAGCTGACATAATTTTGGTGAATTTACTGGAGAAGCTGGTTGTAAAGACACACACTTCGAAGACATTGAAGAGTGGATGGAAAATGGCATTTTTTCATGTGACTGAGGATGAAATCGTCCAAATTGTGACCGATCATAAAGCGTTAGAAGACTATGTTTCTGATGATGAATCAGAGAAAAATATTCCTCACACATTCTGTTACGAAGTGATCCAAACTGCCCTGGAGTACATCAGCCAACAGGAGGAGACTATTTATCCTGAAATAGTTTGATTTCAATGTTGGAGATGTATTGTTGCAGCAATAGTTTCTCAAGCAAAAAAACAAAAAAAAAAGACATTCGTGACTTCGTTACCAAAAAATAAACTCTAATGAAGCATCCTAGAACTTCTATGTCCATAACTTAAAAGGTTTCTTTTTTTTAATTTTCTTGAAAGTTCCTCTAGACAGACTTTTCGTTCCTTTGAGTAATCTCTAGATTTGTTTCACAATTTTGTTCAGTAGTTTATTTTTTATTCAAAAGAGCAGGTAATAAAATTAAAACTCCTGTTTTTTCCTGCTGCCAAATAAGGGAGATTTTTTTCTGTAAGAATGCAAAATAAACGAGCTTTGTTATACAGCATTTAAAAACTTTGAGTTTTCAATCATAGTTTGGTGCCTTTTTAACATGTCAACACAATTTTTTCAGTAAAAAAGTACAGGGTTATTTGCAACCGTATCAGAAACGTTTTACATACCCTACGCACGTTTTACGATCGTATTTCGCAATATTGACACAATTTGTAGTGTTCACATGTGAAAACAGGGGGACTTTGATTTATCTGAAATTTTCGTTATCGGAACCGGCCACCGTCCTGATCATTTCGGATAAACAGGAGTTCACTGTAATAGACTCCTTGCAACATGCTGTGTCATACAGCTAGGAGCAGCCAGACTATGGCATTGCCATCCTGCACATAGGCTGCCATTAACACTCAAGCAAATGACTGCATGCGAAGTGGTGCCATGATCGAGAAGTATGGACTGCTAATGAATGGTGTCACATTATGTTCACTAATGAGTCCCAGTCCTGCACTGCTCCAAATGACTATCGTGGAGAAGTTTGACAGTGACCCGGGGAGATTGGGAGAGGTCCCATTCTTCCACATTTTTGGGGGGGGGGGGGGGGTCACAAAGGAGTCCCATGGTGTGGGGAGCCATTGGGTATGACTTCAAGTCACGGCTTGTAATGGCCGAGGGAACTCTGATGGTACAGCAGTGTGTAATAGTATTGTGGTGCTATTTTTCAACAGGCCAGTGCTTGTCCACATGTAGTATGTGTCTCTTTAAATTGTCTGTGTGATGTTGATATACTCCTGTGGCCAGCAAAATCCCCATATCTGTCCCCGATAGAACATTATGGGACCAACATGGACGTCAACTCCGTCCCACTGCCTGTATCCATGATTGCAATGTCCAGTTACAACAGTTGTGGATCACCTTTCTCAGGAGGGTATGCAGCAGCTTTACGACATCCTCCCGCACTGTCCAGGCCAGACAGGGTGCATTGCTGTATTGATAAGTGGGCTCAAACTGATAAGTTCTGTGTAAATTTGACTCTGTTTTGTTATCACTGAAATAACATCACATATCCTCTAAATTCGCTATGTTTCAATTTGTTTTCTCCCCACCTTCTGAGTGTCTCACTTTTTTTCAAGCAGTGTAATTTAAGACAGACATAAGAATATGAAAATGGGATGGCATATCACATTGCTATTCAACTATGCCCCTAAGAAAATGGTAAGGTAATGGAGAAGAGCAGGTGCACTATTACACTGACTAGAACGTAAACTTAAAGATAGAATTATATTGTGTAACCTATACCGATGACATAATACTAATTGACAAAAACATTACTGATGTGCTAAAGCAATTTGAAATATTAAGGGAGCAAGCTAGGAAAATTGGACTACTAATTTCACCTGGAGAAAAAATTCTTGGCTGATACCAAAATGGCACTAGTTGAACTTATATAGGCAACAACATAGTATTTGGTGTTAAAGAGTTTAAATAATTAGGTGAAAAAGACCACTGAACATCATAATGAAAAGAAGGCCATAGAATACAGACTTCAGAAAATACAAACTGTCTCTCAGTTAACTAAAAGTATTTTTCCTGGAACTTTAAAATCTAACATTGTACAACAGTGATCAAATTAGAATTTCTTTATGCATGAGAGAGACTCTTTGTCCAACACAAGACATGAAAACAGCAAACTGAATTAGAAGAATGTAAAATTGTAGTAAAAATCTTAGGCCCAAGAATAAAAGATGGAACACATCACACAGAACCCAGCGTGAAATCTCCATCAAATTCCTAAAAACTCTTGTTACAATGTGTCTCCAAAGAATCCAACTTGTGGGACATACAGAAAGAATGTGTCCAAACAGGCAGCTCATTGGATTCCCACATACTTGAAAAATAAGATCCAACTGATGAAAACAAACAGGAAGAGACCTTAAGAAATTGGAATCACTACATTTACAGTATTCTGATGTAGTGATGAGTCACACAGAGTGCAGTTTCACAGTAGCTTGATCCATGCTTGTACTTGTGTATGTAGTATATGCAAGTGTGTACAGCGTCTATTCTGGTGTACTCACAATATGCTAATTTAGTGGCCGAGCAGTAAACCGGATCCCTACTCGGTTCCAGTGTGCTGTGCTAATTATTCTTCTTCACTTGACATTTATGCTTGGAGCTGCAAGAGAGGTCATTTTGCAGATAGTGCCACAAAAACAACAAATTCTCAGATATCAGTTTAACTTACACGCTTCAACATCATAGACAACATTTCACATTAATATGTTGCAGAACACTAGATTAGTGTTAAAATTGCCAGAGTAAACATTGTTCTCCATGTGACAGATTGTCACCCGACGTCCAAAATCGATAAATTTTATATCTCTGCACAGAGAAGCAGCTGGTTGGTCATTGTCATGTGTGGTGCTAATCAATGGGTCGAGCTCGTTGCTGGCACAGCGCCACCACAGAGTAAGTGGCCCCTCATCCCAGCAGGTGGCGATGTTTTAACACCCGTATAGCTCCCCAGACTTACCACATCTGTGGATAACTCCGTCTCTGCACAGAACTTCCCACATTTCCCACACAGTGGGCCATAGTGTCTTTTACACACAATAAATCTTCAAACTTATTTCATTGGCTAAGTTAAATTTCGAGTGTGACATGCTATTTAGTAAAAAATAGCAAACGGTAGACATGGATGTTATTGTGACTCTTTCCTAAGGCAACATTTGTGTATTACACTTGTAGAAGTGCACTGCAAAATAAAACAGTAGACCGTAAGTTCAAACAATGGAAACTCCAGGTTGGAATATCAGCAGTGTAGGAAAAGATAGAGTGCTAATTACCATAAAGATGGCACGTTAAAATGCAGACAGGCACAGTTAAGACACTTACACATAAGCTTTTGGCCACAACCTTCATCAGAAAAAGAAATAGAAATACACACCATTCATTCACACAAGCAAGCACACCTCACACACACATGACCGCCAACTCCGACAGCTCAGAGCAGAATGCTAGTCTGTAAGTTTGCTACACAATAAAATAATTATTCTGAGCTACAAGAAAAATGGATTCAAAGAACTAAACTGCTTGAAGAAAAAAAAGGGAAGCTCCCTGAAGCAACGTAGTTTCACGAGTGTGCATACCAGTGGTAAATTATGAGAGTCGCAACTCTCTGAAATGGATACAAAGGCCACCAGATTGCATTAGCTTTGTTTGTGTCTTGGATTGTTACCATGAATGGTAGGAGCTATAAGAGATGTGAAGAGTGTAAGATGTTGAGTGATCCCTGTGAAGGACACAGATGCCCTGTACTTCTGTGAGTCAGCGTTATCAGCATGTAACAAAATTTGAAGGGGCCTAATTGTGTGTCTCCATTTGCCAGGCTGATTGAATTATGCAATATGCAGATTTGTGAGACATTCAGATGTGGTAGTGGCCCCATGTTGGACTGCTTGGGAACGTAAGGGCAGCGTGCTTGTCAGCAAGCTTCCAGTTGACCGTGTCTGACGAGCCCATGGGAGAATCGCTGTAATGTACACTGAGCACATTGTAACCCTTTCACACCTGCACCTGTCATGTGATCAGCAGTGAGTCACATTCTGCAAGACCCGCGATTGCAGTTGTCAGTCAGTATGACAACGACATAGGGAGAGGGCGTGTGGGGCAGCATCGGATATGACTTCAGGTCACTCTGACAGCACAGCAGTATGTCATGAACATCCTACATCCTCATTTGCTACCTCCATGTCCAACGGAGTTACAAGAGACAGAGCAGTGAAAACATATCCAGTTGTTGACTCACAAAATGGTTTTGAGCTGTGACGCATATAGTCTTAAGTGAATCATTCATACAAAAAGAAAAGAAGAAGAAGCTAAAGTCAGAATGTGAAAAAATTGGAGAATGGAATAGATATTTGAAGACTTCACACTTGAAACTCCCAGTTTTCCTATTGTGAAAGTGCCTTTGTGACCATATGCATTTCACTGACGATAAACTTTTTTTTTCCCCCTGGGTCTTGGCTCCATATTTTTTCATCCAGTTGAGTCAGAATACTTGCATAGTATTTGTGAGGTATTGTTTCAGTCTTGCAAGCTAATCTAAAATACAAATCCCTTTTGCATCCTAGAAAACAATGACCACTCTTTCTCTCTGATGAAGTCACCTTGGCTATTTTTGTGCAACTGCTGTTTCATTTCGGTCATCTCTCATCCACGGGAACAGATTGGTGCATAGAATCAGTTGTGTGTCAGATTGTCCCAAATTGTTTTTCACATTAGGTTGTAGTGAGGCTTCAACAGATATGCCACTCACTTTCTGGTACAGCCACGGCATCAACTGTTTTGCACATCTTTTTAATTACTGATCTTGCAATATCACACTGTGTTCTTTCTCAGCATTTTCATATTTGATTGTAATTCTAGGAAATTGTTCATGAGTCATCTTACAGACATATGCCACATATGAATTCAGCCACCCATTCCTTAACTGTTGACTATGAAGGAACTCCCCTCATGAACCATGGACCTTACCGTTGGTGGGGAGGCTTGCGTGCCTCAGCGATACAGATGGCCGTACCGTAGGTGCAACCACAATGGAGGGGTATCCGTTGAGAGGCCAGACAAACATGTGGTTCCTGAAGAGGGGCAGCAGCCTTTTCAGTAGTTGCAGGGGCAACAGTCTGGATGATTGACTGATCTGGCTTTGTAACATTAACCAAAATGGCCTTGCTGTGCTGGTACTGCGAACGGCTGAAAGCAAGGGGAAACTACAGCCATAATTTTTCCCGAGGACATGCAGCTCTACAACTAGACTAGAAGAAGAGATCGGTTGGTAGGACATGTTTTGAGGCATCAAGGCATCACAAATTTAGCATTGGAAGGCAGCATGGAGGGTGAAAATCGTAGAGGGAGACCAAGAGATGAATACACTAAGCAGATTCAGAAGGATGTAGGTTGCAGGAGGTACTGGGAGATGAAGAAGCTTGCACAGGATAGAGTAGCATGGAGAGCTGCATCAAACCAGTCTCAGGACTGAAGACCACAACAACAACAACATGAATGAACTGACTCCTAATAAGTAAGATGATGCCTGTAGAAAAGTACAGCAAAACAGTAATCTCAAAAAAGGGCAGGGTAGACAGCACATTCTGTAGGACATATTAAAAATGATTGGTAAAAGAGACTTGGCGTGTTAAATGCAGCTTTTGATTACATGATAATTGAATTGGATAGATAAACAATCTACTCGCTAAGTGGCGGCAGAACACACACATAAAAGAAGATTATAATTAGGCGAGCTTTCAGAGCCAGTAGCTCATTCTTCAGGCAGAAGGGTTGAAGTGGAAGGAAGAGGGGTGAAGGATAGGTCTAGGGAAAAGGTTAGATTTTGAGAAAGTTACCCAGAACTGCAGATCAGGGGAGACTTTCCAGATGGGATGTGATTCCACATCTACATACATACTCCACTAGCCACCATATGGTGCATGGCTGAAGGTACCCTGTCTCACTACAATAGTCTGAATAAAATTGCTTGATAGTTGACATCAATCACTTGCTGCAACAATGTTGCCATATTGGCTACCAGCTACCGTTTGGTTACAGGTGACAACAAACAAGCGGCTCACTTCACAAATTATGTTAAATGTTTAACACAGAGCAATTTTTCTAGTGGCTGGTGCAAGGTATGTCAGAAATGTTGGATACTCTGTTGACTATTGATTTAAAGTGACCAGTGACTGAACTGGGGCAGACAATGCGTTTTGTATCCCTGACTGTAAACTTGTGTCCTAACCCAACTGAGAAAATTGTGGTCAACAGTCTGCAGCAGTACTAATATCATTATCGCTTTGTTCATGGCGATTAAAGCTAACCCTTAAGGGTAAACTCAAGACAACAAAAACTCAATTTCAGGGCTGAAAGCAAATTGAAATTTCTCCGTGTCATTTGTTACCTGTAACTATCCTTAAACTAGCTGCACATGCTGCCATGTTTGAAACCAGTGAACAGTCCGTGTGGGCCCTTAGTCGTGGATTATAGATGACTGAGACAGATTCCAAATGAAGAAATAATGACAAGATGAAAAATAAGACCAAATAGAACAGTCAAAACAATGATGAAAAATGATGCAGCGAAGTATTAAAAATAAAAAAATACATTTAAACCAATTAATTGAATGAAAATAATAATCACACTCATTTGGTTAGATTTAGAATTAAAAATTTTGCTACATTGATGAGATTCAAACCTACGACATGCTACACATTAGATTAATCTGCCAACCATTGTGCTATGCCACAGCACTGCATGAAGTATTTATATATGTGAATGTAGTGACCCAGTTCCAACTATGAATTGCAACCTTAAAAATTTCAGTTTCACGCAGTATAGTGAAAAGCTTATCTAATGTAAGATGATCTCTGTGAATATGATAACTATAAGTATGATACTGAATTACACCTTGTGCTGATTTATTCAGTAGTGTTTGGTTAGTGCTATGAATGAAATATGTGTCTTTCATTAGCATTGTTAATGTGTGTTGTTTTTGGTGTAGTTATCATGTGTCATGAAATACATAATAAAAGTGTCGGGCTCATAATTCGGGATACAAATACATCAAGAAAGAATGCTGTACCAGGAATTGGAAGTGACTGGACAATTTTGGTGGAGTTTGGCAACAGCAGACAGTTCAAGTGTGACGCTGACAACTCTTATTGGCGTTTGAAGTGCCAACTATCAAGTAATTTTAATTCGACTGTAGTCAGTTCCTTTCCCGTTCCATCTGCCAATCGAGTGGGGAAAAAGTGAATGTCTATATGCCTCTCTATGAGTCCTAATTTGTCATCTCTTATCTTCGTGGTCCCTATGCGTAATGTATGTTGGTGCAAGCAGAATTGTTCTGCAGTCAGCACAGTGTTCCTCAAAATCCCTCCAGGGATTCCCATTTGAGTTCCAGAAACATCTCCATAATACTTGTATGTTGTTGTTTCAACCTACTGTTAACAAATCTAGTATCCTGCCTCTGAAGTACCTCAATGTCTGCTTTAATTTGACCCCTTGTGGATCCCAGACACTCAAACTGTACTCAAGAAGAGATCACACTAGCACCCTATATGTGATGTCCATCACAGCTGAGCCACACTAGTAAAATCCACCCAACAAACGAAAGATGATTATTCACCTTCCCTACCATGACCCTCACAAGTTTGTTCCATTTCATATCACATTGCAAAGTTATGTCCAGATATTGAAACAATATGACTTCTTCATTCATGACACTACTAATGCAGGATTCTGGCATTATGGATTTGTTTTTCCAACTCATTTGCAGTAACTTATACTTTTCTACATTTAGGGTTAGCTGTCATTTATTGCACCAACTGGGAACTTTGTCCAAGTCATCTTTTATCCTCCTAAATCACTCAACAATGACACCTTCCATACACCACATCATCATCAGCAAACAACCATAGATTACTGTCCACTTTGTCCATCAGATCAGTTATGCACATAGAAAATATGAGTAATAGCGCTCCTAGCACACATCCCTGGAACGATCCTAATGATACCCTAGTCACTGATGGACACTCACCGTCGGGATAATGTAGTGGGTTCCATTACTTCAGAAGTCTTTGAGCCACTCACATGTCTGGGAACCTATTCCATGTGCTTGTACCTTTGTTAAAAGTCTGCAGTGAGGCACTATGTCAAATGCTTCTCGGAAATCAAGAAATATGGAATCTGGGTTTGTGAATTTTGTGATGGCAAAGTTAGAGGAGCAATGCATCTGCATTAAATTTTGCGTGAAACTCAAGAAAACCTTTACAGAGACACACCAAATGATGCAGGGAGCCTATAGCGATGAGTGCTTAAGCCATACTCGGTGTTACGTATTATTCACACGTTTTAAAAATGGCTTTACAAAAGTCAAAAATGATCCTTGTTCAGGACGCTCTTAGATGTCCCCTGATGACGCTTGTGTCAGGAACGTCAACGAAATTGTGTGTGCCAGTCGAAGATTCACTGTCCGAGAGATTGTAGAAGAATGTAACATTTCAATTGGATCATGTTATGAAATGACACAGCATCTTGGAATGCATTGTGTTTCCGCCAAGTTCATTCCACGGCTCATGAGTCAAAACCAAAAAAACTTTTTGGATCTCACAAAAGAGAATGAGATGTTCCATGTGAGAATAGTATGACCCCTGCAGACTTCTTTTTATTTCCAAAGTTGAAAAGGATGAAGTTTTGCAATGGTAGATGAGATAAAAGAAAATTCGCAGACAGCACTTTATGCGACCCAGCAAGAGGTGTGTCAAGACTGCTCCTGGAAGTGGAAATGATATTGGGAGCAGTGTATCAATTGTGGAGGAGAGTATTTCGAAGGAGACAATCCATAGTAACTAAAAGATAAGCATAGAAAATTTTGTGGACAAAGTTCTGGAATTTTTTGAACAGACGTCGTATGACAAAAGAGCATGCTGAGTTGCCCATGAGTGATGCTTTGTACTGATTTGTGGACATAAACTTATTGGTCACTATGAAACTGATTAGATTCAAACCCAGAATATGTACAAGAATTCTGCAGCAAACTGATGTTACGGATTGGTCTGTAATTTCGTAGGTCTGTTCTTTCGCCCTTCGTATTTACAGGAGACGCCTCTGTATTTTTTTCCCCAGTTGCTTAGGTCTTTCTGCTGGGTGAGAGATTCACAATAAATACAAGCTAAGTAAGGGTCTAGTGCCATATAGCACTCTTTGTAAAACCAAATTGAGATTCCATCTGCAACTGGCGACTTATTTGTTTTTAATTATTTCAGGTGTCAGGGATGCTTACGAGGGTGGTTTGAAAAGTTCTTGAAACAGAATAGAAAAAAAGTACTTATGTCACTGAAACTTTTTTGTTTTTCAATGTACCCTGCTTGTAGATTAATTCGCTTGGTCCAGCAGTGTTCCAATACCTTGATCCCATCTCGACAATGATTTTCCTCCAGGCCTACAAAATAGTTGTCAACTCAGGCTACCAATTCTTCATTTAAGTGAATCTTCATCCACAAAGAAAAATTTTCAGTTTAGGGAAGAGGCACGTGTGGCAACAATTCATACCTTAGTTTGTGTAATTTTACCATGGCGATGGCACACGCGTGTGAGCGTGCATTGGCTTGATGCTAGATGACTTTCTTCCTTATTAAACCTGGCCTTTTTCGCATACCTTTTGTTATAATTTGTCCAGAAGGTTAGCATAGTATTCTCCAGTAATTGTTTGCCCAGTGGGGAGACAATGTACAAACAGAATCCCCTTCTCATCCCAGAACACTGATGCCATGATCTTCCCCGCTGAAGGAATTTGGTGGCGCATCCCAGAACACTGACGCCAAGTCCTTCCCCGCTGAAGGAGTTTGGCGGCGGAGATTCAGCATGTTTCCACTGCTTTGATTGTTGCTTTGTCTCTGGGGTATAGTAGTAAAACAAAGTTTCTTCGTGGTCACAAACCAGCACAAGAGATCTTGTTTGTTTCTCCTAAAACAGGCCAAACATTGTTGTGATATGTCCATTCTCATGCGTTTTTGACCCAGCGTCAAGAGTCGCGGCACCCATCTTGTGAATACCTTTCAGATACATCTGGCAAGCGTGAGCAATTTCATGCCCTCTAAATTGGTGATCCTCCTTGATCATTATGCGCACTTTTGCAATGATTTCTAGAGTAGTGACACATCTTGGCTGACCTATTCATGGATGATCATCATCTAAGGTCTCCTGACCAAATTTAAATTCATTTATCCACTTGGCAACAGTTGAAGACAAAGGAGCAGAGTCCCCTGGTGTATTCTGGAAATCGGCATGAATGTCCTTCGCTTTCATACCTTTCTTTATGAAGTTCTTAATTACTGCTTGAATCTCGACCCCCCCCCCCCCCCCCCTGTACCGTCCCGTCATTGCAGATCACTACACAGGAACAACAACAGAGCCGTGTCACTGCCACAGCTCTCTTCCAAGAGCACTGACATGGCATGTGTTTACAGGCAACAGTCCAACGAATATCATGTGAACAACTTGTGCTAGCGCTGGCCTCTTGTGGTGATTGTTGTTAGGTGTCTTTGTGCTATTGTCAAATGACGGTATGTTTATATGATTCTCTTGCATGAATGATTTCTTGAATGCAAAATTTAAAACATTTATCTCCTACTGCCACACCAGACTGGTCAAGTGACTTGATGGAAAACTTTGACTCACTTAGTGATTTTACATAGGACAATAATTTCCCCTGCTTCTCAGCCAGATCTTTTGCTGAGGTATGACAGTGGTAGTAACCTTTCCTTGTTGGCATTTGGCATTCTCTTTTGAACTAAGAGTGCAGTAGCTTTTCCTTCCTCAGTATTTTCTGAATTTCATTGTTAAACCACAGTGGCTCTTTTGCATCCATAATTCGTTTACTAGGTACAGACTTGTTGAGAGTGCAATTCACGATCTATTTAAGCTTTGACCATAATCTCTCTATGTCCATCTTAATGGAACTAAGTGATGTCAGTTCTGTCTAAGTGAGATGCTAACATCTGCTTATCTGCTCTTTCTGGCATGAACATTTTCCTAGCCTTCTTGACTGATTTATTAATTTTTGTAATCTTAGTTGTTATGATGTTATCATGATTATTAATCCCCATCTCTATGCTGAAGCCATTGATGATATCTGGGCTGTTTGTAACTACAAGGTCTAAGATATTTCCATTGCATGTGGCATGCCAAACTAGGTGCTCAAGACAATTTTCGAAAACCACATTCAAAAGTGCTTCACAAGATTGACTGCACCCCCTGAAATAAAGCCATAGGCTACCATCTATACTCAGTAGGCTAAATTAACCTCCAACTAGCATTGCATGATCTAGGTATTTACGTGCTACTGTCTGTAGACTTTCTTTGAATGGCTCCAAAACTGTCATAGCAGAACTGGGTGGATGATTAAAACATCCATTAATTAACGTGATTTCACATAGACTTGTTATAGGCAACCAGGTAACTTCACTGTCACAATCAGCTTTGGCCTCAATAGAGACAATGGACACTCCCTCTCCTACAGTGTCTAACCTGCCTTTCCGATATATATTCCATTAATCACTAAATATGTGAGAGCTTTCTACTCTGGGTTTCAGCCAGCTCTCAGTCTCTGAGAATAATTTGAGTGGGAAACTTTCCTGGATGGCAGTAAATTCGGAAACTGTGTTACAAGTACATTGACAACTGATAAAATTTTGACAATCTACACTGGAGTGAATTCAAAAGATAAACCTCAACCAACATTGAATGTATCTTGGTGATAAAGAGCCCAAATAAATAAATTGATGATTTTATTCCATTTCATCTGATTGAATGAAACACACACAGCATAACTACTCAGAAAACAACTATAGTGCGGATTACATTTACTATCATACATGTAGCACTCTGAGAACATTTCACCTTGTCATAGTAGTCCTGTGTTTTGGAACTAGGCAGTGCTTCATTTCACAAAGCGAAAGGAATAGCTTGTGTAAAAAAAAAAAAGAAGAGGAAATAGTGGTTTCTGGTGTTTTTAACACTATCATTCAATTTAGTTCCTACTGTGAACTTTGCAGCTAGGATATGTAAATGCTCTGAGACTGCTATTGATAATATCTTTATGAACAAATCTAGGGGAAAAAAGTCATATCACAAAACCAATAGTAAATGGACTATCTGATCACGACGTGCAGCATCTTGTGTTAAATGTTGAAACTTGTCAGGATAAAAAAATATTAAATCTGAGTACAGGAGGATAATAAATAAGCCAGAAATTGAGGAATTCAGGAAATTGCTCAAAGACATGAACTGGAGAGATGTTTACCTGACTCAAATGGAAAATACAAAGCATTTATTAATAAAGTTACCTCCTCTTTTGAAAATTGTTTTCCCCTAAAGGTAACTCAGATCACACAGAAGTCAAAAGATAAACCATGGATTACACAAGGAATAAAGATATCATGTGGGGCAAAAAGGAGACTGTATCTACTATCTAGGAACATTTCTGATATTAGAATTGTAATGCATTGCAAAGAATACTGCAAAATATTGAATCAAGTAATCCAGAAATCGAAGTAACTTTATTAAGAGAAAAAGATGATTGTATCTGGCAACAAAATAAGAACTGTATGGGATATAGTGAAGACAGAGAGAAGTGGGGCCAAAAAGGAAGTGGAACAGATAGCTCTAAAAGTAAATGAGACTTTGGTAACAAGTGCATGTAGTGCTGTAAATCTCTTAAGCAAGACTTAATTTTTGTTACTGACGGCTCGGGGTTATCAGGTTCGGTGAATGGTGCAATGGAGTATCTGGGACCAGTCTTTGAAGAACATCGTGTAGAACTTATTCGAGGAACTTTGAATTCCAACCATTGCTTCTCAGTATACTTACTCCTCAATGAAATTTGATGCAAGTTATATATCTATATTTCCAACAAATAGCTCAATACATATTATCAATACTAGGAATAAGAACAATCTACATAAAGACCTAAAATCACTTATGTTGGTCCAAAAGGGGGCCCAATATTCAGGAACACACATTTTCAATAAATTACCAGCAACCATTAAAAACTTGGTTTCAGATAAAGCACAGTTTAAACAGAGTTTGAATGACTTTTTGATAGGCAATGCCTTCTACTCTACAGATGAATTTCCTAACAGAGACTGTTAGGCCAGCGTAAGTAAAAATATGTTAGATTTAAGTTTTGACAGTACTTGGTTGCAACAGTCAATATTAGGTATTTTGTGTATGCTAAATTTATTAATAGTGCATAACATAAATTTATTAATAGTGCATAACAATGTTTCCCCCCCCCCCCCCCCCCCCCCCCCCCATGAACCATGGACCTTGCCGTTGGTGGGGAGGCTTGCGTGCCTCAGCGATACAGATAGCCGTACCGTAGGTGCAACCACAATGGAGGGGTATCTGTTGAGAGGCCAGACAAACGTGTGGTTCCTGAAGAGGGGCAGCAGCCTTTTCAGTAGTTGCAAGGGCAACAGTCTGGATGATTGGCTGATCTGGCCTTGTAACAATAACCAAAACGGCCTTGCTGTGCTGGTACTGCGAACGGCTGAAAGCAAGGGGAAACTACAGCTGTAATTTTTCCCGAGGGCGTGCAGCTTTACTGTATGATTACATGATGATGGCGTCCTCTTGGGTAAAATATTCCGGAGGTAAAATAGTCCCCCATTCGGATCTCCGGGCGGGGACTACGCAAGAGGATGTCGTTATCAGGAGAAAGAAAACTGGTGTTCTACGGATCGGAGCGTGGAATGTCAGATCCCTTAATCGGGCAGGTAGGTTAGAAAATTTAAAAAGGGAAATGGATAGGTTGAAGTTAGATATAGTGGGAATTAGTGAAGTTCGGTGGCAGGAGGAACAAGACTTCTGGTCAGGTGACTACAGGGTTCTAAACACAAAATCAAATAGGGGTAATGCAGGAGTAGGTTTAATAATGAATAGGATAATAGGAATGCGGGTAAGCAACTACAAACAGCATAGTGAACGCATTATTGTGGCCAAGATAGATACGAAGCCCACGCCTACTACAGTAGTACAAGTTTATATGCCAACTAGCTCTGCAGATGACGAAGAAACTGAAGAAATGTATGATGAAATAAAAGAAATTATTCAGATTGTGAAGGGAGACGAAAATTTAATAGTCATGGGTGACTGGAATTCGAGTGTAGGAAAAGGGAGAGAAGGAAACATAGTAGGTGAATATGGACTGGGGGACAGAAATGAAAGAGGAAGCCGCCTGGTCGAATTTTGCACAGAGCACAACATAATCATAACTAACACTTGGTTTAAGAATCATGAAAGAAGGTTGTATACATGGAAGAACCCTGGCGATACTAAAAGGTATCAGATAGATTATATAATGGTAAGACAGAGATTTAGGAACCAGGTTTTAAATTGTAAGACATTTCCAGGGGCAGATGTAGACTCTGACCACAATCTATTGGTTATGGCCTGTAGATTAAAACTGAAGAAACTGCAAAAAGGTGGGAATTTAAGGAGATGGGACCTGGATAAACTAAAAGAACCAGAGGTTGTACAGAGATTCAGGGAGAGCATAAGGGAGCAATTGACAGGAATGGGCGAAATAAATACAGTAGAAGAAGAATGGGTAGCTTTGAGGGATGAAGTAGTGAAGGCAGCAGAGGATCAAGTAGGTAAAAAGACGAGAGCTAGTAGAAATCCTTGGGTAACAGAAGAAATATTGAATTTAATTGATGAAAGGAGAAAATATAAAAATGCAGTAAGTGAAACAGGCAAAAAGGAATACAAACGTCTCAAAAATGAGATCGACAGGAAGTGCAAAATGGCTAAGCAGGGATGGCTAGAGGACAAATGTAAAGATGAAGAGGCCTATCTCACTAGAAGATAGATACCGCCTACAGAAAATTAAAGAGACCTTTGGAGATAAGAGAACGACTTGTATGAATATCAAGACCTCAGATGGAAACCCAGTTCTAAGCAAAGAAGGGAAAGCAGAAAGGTGGAAGGAGTATATAGAGGGTCTATACAAGGGTGATGTACTTGAGGACAATATTATGGAAATGGAAGAGGATGTAGATGAAGATGAAATGGGAGATATGATACTGCGTGAAGAGTTTGACAGAGCACTGAAAGACCTGAGTCGAAACAAGGCCCCCGGAGTAGACAATATTCCATTGGAACTACTGACGGCCATGGGAGAGCCAGTCCTGACAAAACTCTACCATCTGGTGAGCAAGATGTATGAAACAGGCGAAATACCCTCAGACTTCAAGAAGAATATAATAATTCCAATCCCAAAGAAAGCAGGTGTTGACAGATGTGAAAATTACCGAACTATCAGCTTAATAAGTCACAGCTGCAAAATACTAACACGAATTCTTTACAGACGAATGGAAAAACTAGTAGAAGCCAACCTCGGGGAAGATCAGTTTGGATTCCGTAGAAACACTGGAACACGTGAGGCAATACTGACCTTACGACTTATCTTAGAAGAAAGATTAAGGAAAGGCAAACCTATGTTTCTAGCATTTGTAGACTTAGAGAAAGCTTTTGACAATGTTGACTGGAATACTCTCTTTCAAATTCTAAAGGTGTCAGGGGTAAAATACAGGGAGCGAAAGGCTATTTACAATTTGTACAGAAACCAGATGGCAGTTATAAGAGTCAAGGGACATGAAAGGGAAGCAGTGGTTGGGAAGGGAGTAAGACAGGGTTGTAGCCTCTCCCCGATGTTGTTCAATCTGTATATTGAGCAAGCAGTAAAGGAAACAAAAGAAAAATTCGGGGTAGGTATTAAAATTCATGGAGAAGAAATAAAAACTTTGAGGTTCGCCGATGACATTGTAATTCTGTCAGAGACAGCAAAGGACTTGGAAGAGCAGTTGAATGGAATGGACAGTGTCTTGAAAGGAGGATATAAGATGAACATCAACAAAAGCAAAACAAGGATAATGGAATGTAGTCTAATTAAGTCAGGTGATGCTGAGGGAATTAGATTAGGAAATGAGGCACTTAAAGTAGTAAAGGAGTTTTGCTATTTGGGGAGCAAAATAACTGATGATGGTCGAAGTAGAGAGGATATAAAATGTAGGCTGGCAATGGCAAGGAAAGCGTTTCTGAAGAAGAGAAATTTGTTAACATCCAGTATAGATTTAAGTGTCAGGAAGTCATTTCTGAAAGTATTCGTATGGAGTGTAGCCATGTATGGAAGTGAAACATGGATGATAAATAGTTTGGACAAGAAGAGAATAGAAGCTTTTGAAATGTGGTGCTACAGAAGAATGCTGAAGATTAGATGGGTAGATCACATAACTAATGAGGAAGTATTGAATAGGATTGGGGAGAAGAGAAGTTTGTGGCACAACTTGACCAGAAGAAGGGATCGGTTGGTAGGACATGTTCTGAGGCATCAAGGGATCACCAATTTAGTATTGGAGGGCAGCGTGGAGGGTAAAAATCGTAGAGGGAGACCAAGAGATGAATACACTAAGCAGATTCAGAAGGATGTAGGTTGCAGTAGGTACTGGGAGATGAAAAAGCTTGCACAGGATAGAGTAGCATGGAGAGCTGCATCAAACCAGTCTCAGGACTGAAGACCACAACAACAACAACAACAACAACAACAACAACAACAATATTTCATTCTGACAGCGTATTAATTCTGTAAATATTAGCTTCTCCAGTTTACTGTATTGTATTCACCTATTTTGACAATCTCGTGACAAATGATCAGGGTAGTATTCATTATATTAAAATGTTTTGTGTTATACATTCTGACATGTTCCACACCCTTGAGAATCATCTCATTTTTTCGGTGTATGTAACGAAAACTGAATCAAATCAAAGGCAATCACCATCTCTCATCATGTAATAACTTCACTTCTTCTTCTTCCCTTGTCGTCTCCTGTTTTTCCAGTACTCGTCCATCTCCTCCTCATGTTTTTCCCCCTTTATTCTATTCGTGTTGTTCTCAATCCCCTATTTCTTCTGCATCGAAAGCCTTTTATTTTTTTTTTTTTTTTTTTTTTTTTTATCGAGGTGAGTCTTTATGGAGTGCGTGGTAACAACCGACTTCACTGTAGTGTCCAGGTCTTGTTCTTGCTCCAGCTTTGACTTCCTGCCAGTATCTTCTGAGCCCCTCCAAGAAGTACCTTTTTATGCCCTTCAGATAAGGGTCCTCACTGTCTTTCGGATGTTGATGCCATGTTAAAACCTTGGTAGTTGGTCACCAATCTTCTAAATTTGTTCCTTTCAGGAATTTCTCTCTGAGATACCAATCTGCTTAAGATCTTTTTCACATTCTTTGAACCATCTCGGCCTCGTTTTCTTAGATGGGATGAAACTCTGTATTCTTTTTGATAGTCGATCACCGTCCATTTTCATGAGATGACCATAAAATAACAATCATTTCTTTGTAATGGATGCTGTGATAGGTTCTGTCTTGCTGCACGATTCCTCATTTGCTCTCATTCGCCATTGTCCATCGACCCATATATTACCTTAGGATTTTCCTTAATATCCTACACTCACACTTTTCCAGCCGCTCAGCTTGACCTTGTCTATTCGTGGTCAAAGTTTTGGATGCTTATAAGCCCTCAGGTTTTACAACTGTATTATAATGTTGGAACTTGGCCCACATACTCATAGACTTTTTGTTATAAGTATTCTTTGTCAGTTGGTATGCTTGGTCTAACTTCCTCATCCTGGCAATTGCTTCTTCTTTTAATCCATTCTCCTGGTGGATGACTTCACCGAGATACCTGAAATTCTTAACTCATCCGATTTTTTCCCAGGTTGGTTATCATCCATTCAGGTCCATCACAGATGTTCGTCATATATTTTGTCTTTTGAATAGAGATCTGGAGTCTAACTTTTTTCAGCAATTTCTGACAGCCTATTTATCTTGTTGACTGCTGACTCTATGTTGTTAGCAAAAATGGCCAGGTCAGCCGCAAAATCTAAGCAGTCAATGCACACCCCTTTGTTCTTAGGACCAAGTCTGAACCACTCTTCATTTGTTTCTTCTTGGGCTAATAACTTTCTCCACTCTCGAGTGACCTTTTCCAAGACACAATTGAAAAGGAGAGGGATAGTCCATCTCCTCGTCTTATGTCCGTTCTGATTGTAAAGGGTTTAGATACCTCACCCATAAATTTAAATTTTGACGCTGTGTTAGGAAGAGTTTGTTTGATCAGCTTTCTTGAGGTATTATCCATCCCAAACTTTTCCAAAATATTCATTAATGCCTGTCAGTCGATGGAGTCATATACTTTTTGAAAATCAACAAACATGACCACATAGTTATTTCTTCCAGTTTTTTGGACCTGATGATGTTCTTCAGGCTAAAGATCTGTTCTGCGCAAGAATCGCCCTTTCGGAAACCAGCTTGATAGTCCCCAATCAGTTGGTTACAATGATCTTCTATTCTATTCTGTATCACTTTGGAGAGAATCTTATATGGAACAGATACTAATGAGGTACCCCTATAGTTATTGACATTCTATTTATCACCTTTTTTGTGTAGACGATGGATTAAAGCTGACTGCCATTCAGTTGGTATCATCCCAGCTCTCCAGATCTCCTCAAAAAGTTGGACTAGTATATCTAGAGTTTCATTATTTGCCAGCTTCAGTAGTTCCACCACTATTGAATCCTCTCCAGCTGCCTTATTATTCTTAAAGTTGTTGATGATCTCTTTGGTCTCCTCTTTACTAGATGGAGATTAGGGGTAGTTTGTGGATTGGGGCACATGCAGGGAATCTTTCTTTCGGTTCATCACAATTAAGTAGGTTTTCAAAGTAACGAGACATGATCTTGCAGTTTTCTTTGTTGGTCAGGCCGAGTGTGGTGTGCATACTGTAAGACCTTCAGTACACACACCATCAGATTATTTGACTTGTTGCTCTAACGAAGTAAGCGAGTGTCAGCAATATGTCTCGTGGTCTTATCATGGTGTGTTTATCTTCTGCCATTCGGTCAGATGATAGAAATGCCACTTGCATGCTTAGAGTAGCAGATTGACGGTGACCAACTTTAAACAGAATTTGATTAATTTTCACACACATTTACTAAAATAATAACAAATATAAAAATTACTTAACTTGGTTCTGGATGCTATTTACAATTGACAATCTGAAGTTCTTTGGGATTGGTACGTTAATCTTATTCTCACATATATCTCAGATACTTGACAAAAGTGTCTATACATTTATCTTCATGGCTATGTACAGGAATATGGTAACCTTATCAGGCGCAGACTGAATCTTGACTATGGACTGGTACAGACAATTGTAGAACTCGACGGACTGGTACAGACTAATGCAGACTGGTACAGACTAATGCAGACTCATACAGACTGGTGCAGACAAATGCAGACTGACTGATTGAAGGTCTTTACACTCGTTATAATACCTCGCACGTTCATGTATCACTGCGCGAGTGTGATGCGCGAGGAGAAAATGTTCTATGTTAGCAGCAATCTCATTGGCTGCGTTACATATTAATACGCGGATCGGCGGAAGCAGAATTTTGTCCGTCTCTATGGCAGCGCCATCTCATAGTGCGGAGATGGACGAGCGCTGCGCCTGCGCTGTTTTGCTTAGCGGGGCGCACTCTAGTGGGAAATTTGTGTACGCGCTGAATATGCGGAACTATGTACACAACACTGAGCTTTCCATTTTCGTCTCTAAAACAAAAACTAGGGGCTTGGTATCCTTTCAAGTTCGATTTGAACGTCTGATAGAAGTCTCTGACATTGTTTATCTGGAAACGCTGATCGATCTATTCTAACTGCTGTTTCTCATGCAATTGCTTAGACCTTCATAGAGTTCTGGCTGCATATTTTCGAACTTCATGGAATACATCAAAATCATCAGGACTCCTGGTAGAATTCCACTTTTTCCATGCACTTGCTGTTTAGGCCACCACCTCACCACAAACCTCATTCCACCATGTATGATTCCTCTTTTTAGCTGTCAGGATTGTAGTATTAGCTGCTTGTTGGATCATGGAGGCAATGTCTGCCCATTTATGGGATTCAACTGTCAGTTACTGGTGGCATTGTTCCAATATGTTTTGATTGATTTTGATCTTCGCAATATCATATTTATGAATTTTATTTCCGGTTTTCACGGTCTTATTGAGAGGGATGAAATTAATTTTGATCTTGGAGAGGTGATGATCCTTTTAAATTCAGTATTTTATCTGTAAAAAGGTTTCTTTCTATTATTTCTGATTGTTTGATGTTGTTTCTTTCTTATTTCTGTAATCCATGCTATCATTGAGTCCTTCTTCCAGTACTACTCATTCAGTAGAGGTCTCTAAAAAAAGATTAATCTTCTTTTAGCCATTACTTCTGATATTTTCTCAAAATTTTTGTAGATCTCCTCATTACTTCTCATTTTCCAGCCATCTGTAGCTTGTATTGCAATCATTATTTTCTAATAATGCTCCTTTGAGGAACCTCTGTTCTGTCCAGCTTATAGTTCATCATTAGGCATCCTCATCCATATAAACATCCTGGTCATACCACTGTGGGATAGTGTTTTAGTTTTGTTTTTTTAGTTGTACATTTCTTGTTGTAAATATCCTTTGTAAAACGATTTGCTCTCTCCAGTTTGCTGACTCTTGCATCTACTGTTAATTCTTCTAGTCCATTTTGTTGTACAGTTTGTCCAATATATTTAAATTTACTTACTAATGCTATTTTACATTTTTGTTTTTCTAAGAATGTTGATGCATTGTTTGAAATTGTCATCAATGTTGTTTTTTCGGCTGAAATTTTGGGACCAGCTCTCTTTGCTATTCCTTCCAAAAGATTTCTTTCAATAACTGTCTGTCAGATTTTTTGAAAGTATATCAGAATCATCTGCAGAAGCCAGGCAGTTTACCTTAATTCCATTTGTTATTCGTCCTAAAATTATTGGTTCAATTTTGTAATTTTTTTTTCTCCAAATTCCAGATACTTTCTATTTTTTCTAGAATGCAGTGTTACAGTAAAGGTGATAAACTGTCCCCTTGTCTAACACCAGTTTTTATTTCAAATGGTTGAGATACTTCTCCCATAAATTTAGCTTCAGTCATCCTATTTGCTAGTGTTTTGAGGATTATGTTTGCTTTAATACAAAATTCTTTGATGATTTTACCTATAATTTCTCTGCCTACCAAATCAAAAGTTTTCTTGAAACCAATACATGATACTATTATAGGTTTGGTGATTAGCAGTCTGTGGAGGATTATCGATTTTCTAATAAACATCTGCTCTGTACAGGGTCTTCCCTTTCTAGAGCTCCTCGAGATTCTCCCAGTTATTTGTCTAAAGTTTCTACAACTCTGTCCAGAGAATTTTTGATAATATTTTGTATACCACTGGCAGAAGTGAGGCGTCTCTGCCATTGTTGACATTTTGAGTGTCCCCTTTTTTTCATAGCTGTGGATTAATGCTTTCAATAATCTCTTCAGCTTTCCAAATGTTCTCAAACAGCAGTTGTAGATCATTTGTGTGTTCGACTATTTCAATAATTTTGCTGTAGTGGAGTCTTCATTTGTTGCTTTGAAGTTTTGGAAGATTTGATGGCTTCATGAATTTATTGCTCTGTTAGTGGAAAATCTTCCTCCAGATGTTGTGGGACTGCTATTATATATTGCTACAATGTGCTGTTATTATTGTTGTTGTTGTTGTTGTTGTTGTTGTTGTTTGGTTGCCTGTTCTTCAGCACTTTCTTTCTGTTTCCTTTATCTATTTGCCGCCATTTTAGCCCATTTACCGGTATTTTCAGCTTGTTCTTCACTTATTTGACCTTTTGGTGGCTCCTCTTGAAGAGATCTTATTTCTCAGCATTTAAAATTACATCATCTGCTGCTCTTTCGCAACTGAATTTCATCATGTCCATCTTCCTTGACTCAAGATCCTGAATTTTCATCCTTAATTCTTGAACAGTCTCATTTCTCTTTTTGTGTTTTCCAGATGAAGAAACTTTTGGTCCTCAAAGCTAAGATTAGTATCAGTTTTTTTATTTGTTTCTGCCTATGGCTGCTATATCTCTTTAGTTAGAATATTTTCTCTCTCTGTATTTGATTATAGTCTAAGTCTGAATATTTTTATAAGTACATTTATTGCTGTAGCAATGAGTAAAATAAATTGTATTGCACTGCCTGTAGCATGTAGCACCATTTTGACTTTTAGTCCTCTTGCTGTACAAAAAGTAGCTTTGATGATTACTTAATGCAAGTATTTTGTAAGAGCTGTGGAACGGTTAGTATCTGTTTATATTTTTCTGATTAATTCAAGCTCGTCAATGCACATCCTGTGTTAAGGAAATATTTGCACTGAATTTACTGTGTGTTAAATATAAGCAGTGGATCCATTGGGGTAGTCTGTTTGGTAGAAATATGTCAAGGTGAACAAAACAGGAGATGGTGAAGGAAGAGAGGGAAAAGAACAACATTTGCTTCTCATCAGCATTATAACTGGGTTGCAACATTCAGTGAAAATTATCTGTGACAGGAAGTTGTCATAAATACATTTTTTGAAGAAACTTTATGTTTGTATAAGCATTTATTAAATTTAAAAAGTTGGATTTCATCTGTTAATACAAAAGATAATGTTTTGCATTGCAGGCATGCTGAACCTGTCAAAGATGAAGAATCGGCCAATGATTCTTATTGGAGGATAACAGTATGTATAACTTAAACTTGAGATTCTTGAAAATAAAGCTAGTCAGTATTTCTTAACAGTACTGATTTAAATACATCTAAAAGATCGCTGTTACCTAAATGAAAGTTGATGGGCAAAGTCTTAGTGGACATTTGTATAAAATTGTCATAGGTGTTATTTACAAGAAGAGTAAGTAGTTTCAATAGGAATGTGGTGAGACATTTAACAAATGTCATGACCACACATTAATAGGACCTTATAACACTACCATTATGATATTAGTATGCTTTTACGTAAATAACAGAAACCCTGTCTCTATGTTGCCACGTATAACCCTCTTACTAAAATTTAGTTTAGTTTTAAAATAAAATACACTATCGAAGGATAGTCCTGTTTACAGGAAAAGATAATCAATAGAGTTATCCTTCTTACAGGATTTACCATGTGTTGCGTCTAATGGATAAGTAAATTGGACTATTCACTTCTTTTCCTAAGATCTTACCCAGTGGCAAGATAGGAACACAGTATGAATAATAATATACTGAAGCTAGGAAAACTCATTTCCAAGTTCATTTAGTGGTTTAAAACATGTACTTAATGGTCACCAACCTATCCTGGCAATGAAATACTGAAGTATTGGAGAAGCAGAAATGTGAATTTTGCCTACTTTCTTGCTACTGTTTAGTTTGGCTCTTCAAATAAATTACCCCACTTAAACAATTTTGGGCTGCATCTTTATACATTATGTTTTTAAAAAAGAAAAAGCCCAGTAGATAACTTCAAGGAAGGTAAAAAAAATTAGCCGGGGTGGGGGGGACTACCTTTAGAAAAGCACTTTCCATAATCAAGAAACTTAAATACTTAGACACTAAAGCACACACTTTTTAACTGAACATTTCACTTAAAGAAAACCTCTTTCTTGGTGGAATTTACTTTCAAAAGCTATTATTGTTTGAAATAATTCTGTGTAGCCATCTAACAGGTTCTAGTAACTTGGCTTCACTCTGATTGAATTTTATGTAAGCAAACCATAACACTTTGCAATAGTTAAGAAAACATTTTTATTATTTACACTAAAGCAATTTAAATGGTGCCTCTTTATATTAACTTGGCACTTCATAAGTCTGTAAAACAGGACACTCGGATTAATCAAACACCAGGAAGGAACCCTATACAGATGTATGATTAGGATGAAATAACAGGGTGAGCCAGTTTCCGTAAAGTTCAAGAATGATTATTAAAACACAGTTTAAATTAATGGTTCATGCTGTACAAAGGTAAAAATAGAAAAAAATCTTATCTGGTGGCTGTAGGCTTGAGTGTGGTGAACAGTTATGATGGCTACACTACCCACACTACGGCCTGCAAGTTTCTTGCTGTATGGGCTCAATTTCTCTTCTTGGCTTCATTCAGTTTTACATACAGTAGCTCAACAACTCGCAGCTATGCTGTAAGCTGTTTGCAGTCTTCAACCGAGGCATTTTTATGAAAATTTGCAGGCAAAGCTTCTGCTCCACAAAGGAGTTACCTCAATCACTGCTGCCTTCAGACTGTGTGACTTACTTCCCGAACTTGCTCAAGGTAGCACGCCAATTCGCCTTTCGCACCTCTTCCGTGCGCCACAGCCATTTTCGTTTCAAACAAAAGCACACTGGTCTTTACATAACACCTATTTCTTACATTGTTCCTAAGCATGACCATTTCTTAAATTGTCAAATTTACATCAACATGAACAATTTATACACACACATATTTTTAAATACAAAATGTTATCAAAACATTATTTAGACACTTGGTATCCTTTGTAGAGGACTTGGGCAGGTTTGTCCCATCCTAGTACACATTATTTTGTTACTTCCCTTGAGATATTCCATTTAACTACATCTACAATAATTCCCAATGTTCTGACTTTTGAGGTGTCCAGTGTGGGTTGCTCTCCACTTCCTGGGTGTATTGTATCTAGTTAGCTTTTTCAAATTGCCATGAGGGTTTATCAATGTATTTTGTAACTGATATTTCAGCACCAATGATAACTTTTGTGAGCCAATGTACACTCCTTGAAAAATGTTTAGGTACTACTATTGAGTGATTCAGTGGTAATTTGTTCTCATCAGTGGAAAAGATGGATGGGTCAGGTTTTGTATCAGTTTCCATCTGCCTGCCCAAAACTTTTTAAATTCCTTGGCATCAAACTTAGATAATTTCTTGTGTGTTGATCCATTCGAACAATGGTTCTCTATTTTTGTCTCTATTTATGTATCTCCAGGTTGTGTTTTGGAATTAAAATCTTAAACATATACGTGCTGTCTAGTTGCTGTGTGTAAGACTAGTGTCAGACACTTTCCGTTAGGTGATTTGTGGACTGATGTAATAACCAGGCCTTTGAGTTTTATCCTAATTACTTCTACATCACTAATTTTCTGACAGCTTAAGCCAGCATAATCCAAGAGCTGTTTCTTTTTTCATTTATTGTGGATGCACCTAACAATTGAGAGGAGTATTGATATTGCTTTATATTGCGTAATCTTGCATGTAGCTGCTGAATTATCACCTAAATGCATTTCCTTTAGAGCTATAATACTGATGGCATGCTCATCATTTAATTTGCTTTGGTAACTGCATTTGTCACTTGTTAATCCTACGTTAATTTGCATAATATGGACACCTTGCCTGATAATTTTTGACTGTAAGCTCTGAGACGTGCTAGACCATCTTTTGTGTAGAGTTTTTGCTGTCTGCTCCTGCAGTCACACAGCCTTGGTGCACCATCTCAGGGGTTGTCTACATGCCCCACAACAGTCTTTTTGGTGTCCAGTGTGAATGATTCACTGGTAAATATCCTGTCCCATACACTTTTGTTTGTAGACAATACTACTGTGTTAGCTGAAAATAGAAACCCTGAGCCAGGAAGCAGTAGTCTCAGTACCTCAGAGAATTAGTTTCAGGTAAAGTATATGGGTCTAACATATCTAAAATGCACATGGTTTAGTTTGGAAACCACACAAACACCCAAATGTACACACCCGCAGTAGCTGCTAGGGGTGGGGGGGCAGAGTGATTGGAGAAGACAGTACATGGTCTGAATGGGAAAAGATTGGTGGGTACAGAAGAGAGAAGGGAAAAGGTAAAGTGATACAGTGGGAAACAAATTAGCAGAGGTTTAGGTCAGGTGAATGGCACTAGATGTGCTGCAGAGACAATTTCCACCTGTGTAGTTCAGAGAAACTTGCACTGGAAGGGAATATCCAAATGGTATGTCTAGTGAAGCAGTTGTTGAAGTGGTGTACAGCCTCTTGGCAACTGCAATGTCAAGTCTGTGGTTTGCCACAGTTTGGTGCTAGACATTACTGCGAGTGAACAGTTGGTTACTTGTCATCCCTACATGGAAAATTGTATGGTAATTGCAGCATAGCTGATTTTTAACAGGTTGCTTTTGCACATGATCGTGCCTTTTATATGGTGGGAGATGCCTGCGACTGGACTGCTGTAGGAGGTGGTGGGTGGATTTGTGGGACAGGTCTTGCACCTGGGTCACTCACAGGATTAGTGGCGGACAAGTATGTTCTCTAGATTGTGCAGGCCGTGGAACACTACTTTGCAGGACATTGACCGTGAAAAACAGAGATTGCATCGGGATTGAATACAAAACACACAATGCCAAGTTAAGTACAAGAAGAGTGAATCTTCTAAGAGTTTGTGCTTCCAGCGGCTCCTGGTAGACCAGTATTAGATTCCGATGCACCAGTGCAGGTTTACTGTATCCCTTGGACTTTCATATTGACCGTGAAACACAGAAATTGCATCGTGATTGAATAAAAATGGCACAATGCCGACTTAAGTACAAGAAGAGTGAATCTTCTAAGACTTTGTGATTTGAGCGGCTCCTGGGAGACCAGTATTAGATTCCGACGAACCAGTGCAGGTTTACTGTATCCCTTGTACCTTCACATTGACCATGAAACACAGAAATTGGATCGGGATTGAATAGAATAGGCACTATGACGACTTAAGTACAAGAAGAGTGAATCTTCTAAGATTTTGTGATTTGAGCGGCTCCTGGGAGACCAGTATTAGATTCAGATACACCAGTGCAGGTTTACTGTATCCATTGGACTTTCAGATTGACATGGAACACATAAATTGCATCGGGGCTGAATACAAAAGGCAGAATGCCGACTTAAATACAAGAAGAGTGAATCTTCTAAGAGTTTGTGCTTTGAGCGGTTCCTGGGAGACCAGTATTAGATTCCGTTTAACCAGTGCAGGTTTGCTGAATCCCTTGGACCTTCACATTGACCATGAGACACAGAAATGCATCAGGATTGAATACAAAAGGCACAATGCCGGTATAAGTACAAGAAGAATGAATCTTCTAAGAGTTTCTGCTTTGTACAGATTATGGAAGACCAGTATTAGGTTGCGATGCACCAGTGCAGGTCTGCAGAATCCCTTGGACGTTCACATTGACCATGAAACTCCGAAATTCCATCGTGATTGAATACAATTGGCTCTAATCCGACTTATGTACAAGAAGAGTGAATCTTCTAAGAGTTTGTGCTTTGAGCGACTCCTGGGGGTAAAGTATTAGATTCCGTTGCACCATTGCAGGTTTACTGTATGCCTTGTACCTTCACTTTGACCATGAAACACAAAACTTGGATAGGGATTGAATAGAATAGGCACAATGACGACTTAAGTACAAGAAGAGTGAAACTTCTAAGAGTTTGTGTTTGAGCTGCTCGTGGCAGACCAGTATTATATTCCAATGCACCAGTGCAGGATTACTGTATCCCTTGGACTTTCACAGTGACCGTGTAACACAGAAATTGCATTGGGATTGAATACTAATGGCACATTTACGACTTAAGTACAGAAACAGTGAAACGTCTATGAGTTTGTAGTTTGGGCGTCTCCTGGGAGACCAGTAATAGACTCCGATTCACCAGTGCAGGTTTACTGAATCCTTTGGACCCTCACATTGATCATGAAACACAGAAATTGCATCGGGATTGAATACAAAAGACACAATGCCGATTTAAGTACAAGAAGAGTGAATCTTCTGAGAGTTTGTTCTTTGAGCGGCTCCTGGGACACCAGTATTAGATTCCGATGCAGCAGTGCAGGTTTCCTGTATCCCTTGGACCTTCTCATTGACCATGACACACAGAAATTGGATCGGGATTGAATACAAAAGGCACAATGCCGACTTAGGTACAAGAAGACTGAATCTTCTAAGATTTTGAACTTTGAACGGCTCCTGGGAGACCAGTATTAGATTCCGATGCACCAGTGCAGATTTACTGAATGTCTTGGACCTTCACAATGTGCATGAAACACAGATATTGCATCAGGATTGAATACAAAAGGCACAATGCCGACTTAAGTACAAGAGGAGTGAATCTTCCAAATGTTTGTGCTTTGAGTGGCTCCTGTAATACGTGTATTAGATTCCCATGCACCAGTGCAGGTTTACTGAATGCTTTGGACCTTCACATGGCCAGGATGCACAGAAATTGCATCGGGATTGAATACAAAACACCCAATGCCGACTTAAGTACATGAGGAGTGAATCTCCTAAGTGGTTGTGCTTAGAGCGTCTCCTGGGAGACCAGTATTAGATTCCGCTGCACCAATGCAGGTTTACTCTATCCCTTGGACTGTCACATTGACCATGTAACACAGAAATTGGAGCGGGATTGAATACAAACGGCTTAATGCCGACCTAACTACAAGAAGAGTGAATCATCTAAGAATTTGAGTTTTGAGCGGCTCCTGGGAGACCAGTATTAGATTCCAATGCATCAATGCAGGTTTACTGTATCCCTTCGACTTTCACATTGACCATGATACACAGAAAACGCATCGGGATTGAATTGAAATGGAACAATGCCGACTTAAGTACAAGAAGAGTGTATCTTCCATGCGTTTCTGCTTTGAGCGTATCCTGGGAGACCAGTATTACATTCCGATGCACCAGTTCAGGTTTACTGTATCCCTTTGACCTTCATATTGACCCTGAAACGCAGAAATTGCACCGCAATTGAATACAAAAGACACAATGCCGAATTAAGTACAAGAAGAATGAATCTTCTAAGAGTTTGTGATTTGAGCGGCTCATGGGGGACCAGTATTAGATTCCGATGCACCAGCGCAGGTTTACTGTATCCTTTCGACTTTCACATTAACCACGAAACACAGAAATTTCATCTGCATTGAATACGATAGGCTCTACGCCGCCTTATGTACAAGATGAGTGAATCTTCTAAGAGTTTGTGCTTTGAGCGACTCCTAATGGGTAAAGTATTAGATTCCGATGCTCCAGTGCAGGTATACTGTATACCTTGGACCTTCACATTGACCATGAAACACAGAAATTGCATCGGGATTGAATACAAAAGGCTTAATGCCGACATAAGTACAAGAAGAGTGAATCATCTAAGAATATGAGTTTTGAGCGACTACTGGGAGACCAGTATTGGATCCCGATGCACCAGTGCAGTTTTACTGTGTCCCTTGGACTTTAACATTGACCATGAAACACAGAAATTGCATCATAATTGAATACAAAACACCGAATGCCGACTTAAGTACAAGAGGAGTGAATCTCCTAAGAGGTTGTGCTTAGAGCGTCTCCTGGGAGACCAGTATTAGATTCCGCTGCACCAATGCAGGTTTATTCTGTCCCTTGGACTGTCACATTGACCATGTAACACAGAAATTGGATCGCTATTGAATACAAACGGCTTAATGCCTCTTAAGTACAAGAGTGAATCATCTAAGAATTTGAGTTTTGAGCGGCTCCTGGGAGACCAGAATTAGATTCCAATGCGTCAATGCAGGTTTACTGTATCCCTTCGACTTTCACATTGACCATTAAACACAGAAATTGCATCGGGATTGAATTCAAATGGAACAATGACGACTTAAATACTAGAAGAGAGAATCTTCTAAGAGTTTGTGATTTGAGCGGCTCCTGGGGGACCAGTATTAAATTCCGAAGCACCAGTGCAGGTTTATCGATTCCCTTGGACTTTCACATTGATCATAAGACATAGAAATTACATCGGGATTGAATACAAAACACACAATGCCGACTTAAGTACAAGAAGAGTGATTCTTCTACGATTTTGTGCATGAGCGGCTCCTGGGAGACCAGTATTAGATTCCGTTTCACCAGTGCAGGTTTGCTGAATCCCTTGGACCTTCACATTGACCATGAAACACAGAAATTGCACCGCGATTTGATACAAAAGACACAATGCCGTATTAAGTACAAGAAGAGTGAATCTTCTAAGAGTTTGTGATTTGAGCTGCTCCTGGGAGACCAGTATTCGATTCCGATGCACCAGCGCAGGTTTAATGAATCCCTTGGACCTTCACATTGACCATGAGAGACAGAAACTACATCGGGATTGAATACAAAAATCACAATGCAGACTTAAGTACAAGAAAAGTGAATCTTCTAAGAGTTTCTGCTTTAAGCGACTCTTGGGAGACCAGTGTCAGATTCCAATGCACCAGTGCAGGTTTACGGCATACCTTGGACCTTCACATTGACCATGAAACACAGAAAAACATCGGGATTGAATACAAAAGGCACAATGCAGACTTAGGTACAAGAAGAGTGAATCTTCTAAGAGCTTGTGTTTTGAGCTGCTCCTGGGAGACAAGAATTAAATTCCGATGCACAAGTGCAGGTTTGTAGCATTCCTTGGACCTTCTCATTGACCATGAGACACTGAAAATGCATCGGGATTCAATACAAAATGCACAATGCCGACTTAAGTACAAGAAGAGTGAATCTTCTAAGTGTTTGTGCTTTGAGCGGCTCCTGGGAGACCAGTATTAGATTCCGATGCACCAGTACAGGCTAACAGTATCCCTTAAACACTCACATTGATCATGAATTTGAGCAAATGGCATCGCGATTGAATACAAAAGGCACAATACCGGCTAAAGTGCAAGAAGAGTGAATCTTCTAAGAGATTGTGCATGAGCGGCTCCTGGGAGACCAGTATTAGATTCCGATGCACCAATGCAGGTTTACTGTATCCCTTGGACCTTCGCATTGACCATGAGGCACAGAAATTGCATCGGGGTTGAATACAAAATGCAAAATGCCGACTTTAGTACAAGAAGAGTGAAGCTTTTAAGAGTTTCTGCTTTGAGCGGCTGCTGGGAGACCAGTATTAGATTCCGATGCACCAGTGCAGGTTTATTGAATCCCTTGGACCTTCAAATCGAACATAAAACACAGAAATTGCGTCGGGATTGAGAACAAAAGGCACAATGCCGAATTAAGTACAAGGAGAGTGAATCTTCTAAGAGTTTGTGCTTTGAGAATCTCTTGGAGTCCAGTATTAGATTCCGATGTACCAGTGCAGGTTTAGTGAATCCCTTGGACCCTAACATTGACCATGAAACACTGAAAATGCATCGGGATTGAATACAAAACTCACAATGCCGACTTAAGTACAAGAATAGTAAATCTTCTAATAGTTTGTGCTTTGAACGGCTCCTTGGTGACCAGTAGTAGATTCCTATGCACCAGTGCTGGTTTACTGTATCCCTTCGACTTTTGCGTTTACCATGAAACACAGAAATTGCATCGGGATTTAATTCAAAAGGCAAAATGCCGACTTAAGTGCAAGAAGAAAGAATGTTTTAAGAGTTTGTGCTTTGTGCGGCTCCTGGGAGACCAGTATTAGTTTCCGATGCATCAGTGCTGGTTTACTTTATCCCTTGGACCTTCACATTGACCTTGAGAGACGTAAATTACATCGGGATTGAATACAAAAGCACAATGCCGACTCAAGTACAAGAAGAGTGAAGCTTCTAAGAGTGTCTGCTTTGTGCGGCTCCTGGGAGACCAGTATTAGATTCGGATGCACCAGTTCAGGTTTACTGTATACTTTGGACCTTCCTATTGACCATGAAACACAGAAATTGCATCTAGATTAAATACAAAAGGCACAATGCCGACTTAAGTAAAAGAAGAGTGAATCTTCTAAGAGTTTGTGGTTTGAGCGCTCCCTGGGAGACCAGTATTATATTCCAATGCACCACTGCAGGTTTGCTGTATCCCTCCGACTCTCACATTGACCATGAAGCACAGAAATTGCATTGGGATTGAATACTAAAGGCACAATGCCGACTTAAGTACAAGAAGAGTGAATCTTCTACGAGTTTGTGCTTTGAGCGGCTCCCTGGAGACCAGTATTAGAATCCGATGCACTATTCTAGCTTTACAGTATCCCTTGGACCTTCATATTGACCATGAAACACAGAAATTGCACCGCGATTTGATACAAAAGACACAATGCCGTATTAAGTACAAGAAGAGTGAATCTTCTAAGAGTTTGTGATTTGAGCGGCTCCTGGGAGACCAGTATTAGATTCCGATGCACCAGTGCAGGTTTAATGAATCCCTTGGACCTTCACATTGACCATGAGAGACAGAAACTACATCGGGATTGAATACAAAAATCACAATGCCGACTTAAGTACAAGAAAAGTGAATCTTCTAAGAGTTTCTGCTTTAAGCGACTCTTGGGAGACCAGTGTCTGATTCCAATGCGCCAGTGCAGGTTTACGGTATACCTTGGACCTTCACATTGACCATGAAACACAGAAAAACATCGGGATTGAATACAAAAGGCACAATGCAGACTTAGGTACAAGAAGAGTGAATCTTCTAAGAGCTTGTGTTTTGAGCTGCTCCTGGGAGACAAGAATTAAATTCCGATGCACAAGTGCAGGTTTGCAGCATTCCTTGGACCTTCTCATTGACCATGAGACACTGAAAATGCATCGGGATTCAATACAAAATGCACAATGCCGACTTAAGTACAAGAAAAGTGAATCTTCTAAGTGTTTGTGCTTTGAGCGGCTCCTGGGAGACCAGTATTAGATTCCGATGCACCAGTACAGGTTTACTGTATCCCTTGGACCTTCACATTGACCAAGAAACACAGAAATTGGATCAGGAGTGAATACAAAAAAGCACAATGCCGACTTAACTACAAGAATAGTGAATCTTCTAAGAGTTTGTGCTTTGAGCGGCTCCTGGGAGACCAGTATTAGATTCCATTGCACCAGTGCTGATTTACTGTAGCGCTTAAACATTCACATTGACCATGAAACACAGAAAATGCATCGGGATTGAATACAAAAGGCACAATGCCGATTTAAAGACATGAAGAGTGAATCGTCTAAGAGTATGTGCTTTGAGTTTGTCCTGGTAGACCAGTATTAGATTCCGATGCACCAGTGCAGGTTTACTGAACGACGTGGACCTTCACATTGGGCATGAAACACAGGAATTGCATCACGATTGAATACCAATGGCACAATGCCGACTTATCTACAATTGTAGTTAATCTTCTAAGTGTTTGTGCTTTGAGCGGTCCCTGGGGGGCAAGTATTAGATTCCAATGCACCAGTGCATGTTACTGTATACCTTGGACCTTCACATTGACCATGAAGCACTGAAAATGCATCGGTATTGAATACAAAAGGCACAATGCCGACTTCAGTACAAGAAGAGTGAGTCTACTCAGAGTTTGTGTTTTGAGCTGCTACTGGGAGACCTGATATAAATTCCGATGCACAAGTGCAGGTTTATAGCATTCGTTGGACCTTCACATTGACCATGAAACACAGAAATTGAATCGGGATTGAATACAATAGGCACAATGCTGACTTAAAAACAAGAAGATTGAAACTTCTAAGAGTTTGTGATTTGAGCGGCTCCTGGGAGACCAGTATTAGATTCCGATGCACCAGTGCAGGTTTACTGAATCCCTTGGACCTTTACATTGTCCTTGAGACACATAAATTACACCGGGATTGAATACAAAACGCACAATGCCGACGTAAGTACAAGAAGAGTGAATCTTCTAAGAGTTTGTGCTTTGAGCGGCTCCTGGGAGACCAGTATTAGATTCCAATGCACCAATCGATTTTTACTGTATCCCTTGGAACTTCACATTGATCATAAAACACAGAAATTGCATCGAGATTGAATTCAAAAGGCAAAATGCCGACTTAAGCGCAAGAAGAGTGAATGTATTAAGAGTTTGTGCTTTGTGCGGCTCCTGGGAGACCAGTATTAGTTTCCGATGCATCAGTGCTGGTTTACTTTATTCCTTGGACTTTCGCATTGACCATGAAACATAGAATTTGCTTCGGGATTGAATACAAATTGCACAATGCCGACTTAAGTACAAGGAGAGTGAATCTTCTAAGAGTTTGTGCTATGAGCGGCTCCTTGATGACCAGTATTAGATTCCGTTGCAACAGTGCTATTTTACTGTATCGCTTCGACTTTCGCGTTTACCATGAAATACAGAAATCGCATCGGGATTGAATACATAAGGCACAATGCCGACTTAAGTACAACAAGTGTGTATCTTCCAAGTGTATGTGCTTTGAGTGGCTCCTGGGAGACCAGTTTTAGATTCCCATGCACCAGTGCAGGGTTACTGAATCCCTTGGACCTTCACATTGACCACGATGCACAGAAAATGCATCGGGATTGAATACAAAAGACTCAATGCTGACTTATGTACAAGAAGAGTGAAACTTCTAAAAGCTTCTGCCATGTACGGCTACTGGGAGACCAGTATTAGATTCCAATGCACCAATGCAGGCTTACTGTATACCTTGGACTTTCACATTGACCATGAAACAAAGAAATTGCACCGCGATTGAATACAAAAGACACAATGCAGCATTAGTTACAATAAGAGTGAACCTTCTAAGAGTTTGTGATTTGAGCGGCTCCTGGGAGACCAGTATTAGATTCCGATGCACCAGTGTAGGTTTACTGTATCCTTTGGACCTTCACATTGACCATGAAACACAGAAATTGAATCGGGATTGCATACAAAGGCACAATGCCGACTTAAGTACGAGAGGAGTGAATCTTTACGAGTTTGTGGTTTGTGCGGCTCCTGGGGGACCAGTATTAGATTCCGATGCACCAGTGCAGGTGTACTGTAACCCTTGGACATTCACATTGACCATGAAGCACAGAAATTGCATTGGGATTGAATACTAAAGGCACAATGCCGACTTAAGTACAAGAGGAGTGAATCTTCTAAGAGTTTGTAGTTTGAGTGGCTCCTGGGGGACCAGTATTAGATTCCAGTGCACCAGTGCAGGTTTACAGTATACCTTGGACCTTCACATTGACCATGAAACACAGAAAATGCATCGGGATTGAATACAAAAGGCACAATGCCGACTCAAGTACAAGAAGAGTGAATCTGCTAAGAGCTTGTGTTTTGAGCTGCTCCTGGGAGACCAGTATTAGTTTCCGATGCACCAGTGCAGATTTACTGTATCCCTTCGACTGTCACATTGACCATGAAAAACAGAAATCGCATGGGGATTGAATACCAAATCCTTAATGCCGACCTAAGTACAAGAAGAGTGAGTCTTCTAAGAATTTGTGCTATGGGCAACTCCTGCGAGACCAGTATAAGATTCCAAAGCACCAGTTCAGGTTTACTGTATACTTTGGAGCTTCCTATTGACCATGAAACACTGAAATTGCATCGCGATGAAATACAGAAGGCACAATGCCGACTTAAGTACAAGAAGAGTGAATCTTCTAAGGGTTTGTGTTTTGAGCTGCTCCAGGGAGACCAGAATTAAATTCCGATGCACAAGTGCAGGTTTGCAGCATTCCTTGGACATTCTCATTGACCATGAAACACAGGAATTGAATCGGGATTGAATACAATAGGCACAATGCCGACTTAAGTACAAGAAGAGTGAATCTTCTAAGTGTTTGTGCTTTGAGCGGCTCCTGGGAGACCAGTATTAGATTCAGATGCACCAGTACAGGTTTACTGTATCCCTTGGACCTTCACATTGACCGAGGAACACAGAAATTGGATCAGGATTGAATACAAAAGGCACAATGCCGACTTAACTACAAGAATAGTGAATCTTCTAAGAGGTTGTGCTTTGAGCGCGTCCTGGGAGACGAGTATTAGATTCCATTGCACCAGTGCTGATTTACTGTAGCGCTTAAACATTCACATTGACCATGAAACACAGAAAATGCATCAGGATTGAATACAAAAGGCCCATTCCGACTTATGTACATGAAGAGTGAATCGTCTAAGAGATTGTGCTTTGAATTTGTCCTGGCAGACCAGTATTAGTTTCCGATGCACCAGTGCAGGTTTACTGTATCCCTCGGACGGTCACATTGTGCATGAAACACAGATAATGCATCGCGATTGAATACCAAAGGCATAATTCCGCCTTAAGTACAATTAGAGTTAATCATCTAAGAGTTTGTGCTTTGAGCGGCCCCTGGGGGTCAAGTATTAGATTCGTATGCACCAGTGCATGTTTCTGTATACCTTGGACCTTCACATTGACCAAAAAACACAGAAATTAGATCAGGATTGAATACAAAAGGCACAATGCCGACTTAACTACAAGAATACTGAAACTTCTAAGAGTTTCTGCTTTGAGCGGCTCGTGGGAGACCAGTATTAGATTCTGATGCACCAGTGTGGGTTAACTAAATCCCTTGGGCTTTCACATTGAGCATGAAACACAGATAGTGCATCGGGATTGAATACAAAAGGCAGAATGCCGACTTAAATACACTCCTGGAAATGGAAAAAAGAACACATTGACACCGGTGTGTCAGACTCACCATACTTGCTCCGGACACTGCGAAAGGGCTGTACAAGCAATGATCACACGCACGGCACAGCGGACACACCAGGAACCGCGGTGTTGGCCGTCGAATGGCGCTAGCTGCGCAGCATTTGTGCACCGCCGCCGTCAGTGTCAGCCAGTTTGCCGTGGCATACGGAGCTCCATCGCAGTCTTTAACACTGGTAGCATGCCGCGACAGCGTGGACGTGAACCGTATGTGCAGTTGACGGACTTTGAGCGAGGGCGTATAGTGGGCATGCGGGAGGCAGGGCGGACGTACCGCCGAATTGCTCAACACGTGGGGCGTGAGGTCTCCACAGTACATCGATGTTGTCACCAGTGGTCGGCGGAAGGTGCACGTGCCCGTCGACCTGGGACCGGACCGCAGCGACGCACGGATGCACGCCAAGACCGTAGGATCCTACGCAGTGCCGTAGGGGACCGCACCGCCACTTCCCAGCAAATTAGGGACACTGTTGCTCCTGGGGTATCGGCGAGGACCATTCGCAACCGTCTCCATGAAGCTGGGCTACGGTCCCGCACACCGTTAGGCCGTCTTCCGCTCACGCCCCAACATCGTGCAGCCCGCCTCCAGGGGTGTCGCGACAGGCGTGAATGGAGGGACGAATGGAGACGTGTCGTCTTCAGCGATGAGAGTCGCTTCTGCCTTGGTGCCAATGATGGTCGTATGCGTGTTTGGCGCCGTGCAGGTGAGCGCCACAATCAGGACTGCATACGACCGAGGCACACAGGGCCAACACCCGGCATCATGGTGTGGGGAACGATCTCCTACACTGGCCGTACACCACTGGTGATCGTCGAGGGGACACTGAATAGTGCACGGTACATCCAAACCGTCATCGAACCCATCGTTCTACCATTCCTAGACCGGCAAGGGAACTTGCTGTTCCAACAGGACAATGCACGTCCGCATGTATCCCGTGCCACCCAACGTGCTCTAGAAGGTGTAAGTCAACTACCCTGGCCAGCAAGATCTCCGGATCTGTACCCCATTGAGCATGTTTGGGCGTCGTCTCACGCGGTCTGCACGTCCAGCACGAACGCTGGTCCAACTGAGGCGCCAGGTGGAAATGGCATGGCAAGCCGTTCCACAGGACTACATCCAGCATCTCTACGATCGTCTCCATGGGAGAATAGCAGCCTGCATTGCTGCGAAAGTTGGATATACACTGTACTAGTGCCGACATTGTGCATGCTCTGTTGCCTGTGTCTATGTGCCTGTGGTTCTGTCAGTGTGATCATGTGATGTATCTGACCCCAGGAATGTGTCAATAAAGTTTCCTCTTCCTGGGACAATGAATTCACGGTGTTCTTATTTCAATTTCCAGGAGTGTACAAGAAGATAGAATCTTCTACGAGTTTGTGCTTTGAGCAGCTGCTGGGAGACCAGTATTAGATTCCGATGCACCAGTACAGGTTTATTGAATTCCTTGGACCTCCAAATTGAACATGAAACACAGAAATTGCGTCGGGATTGAAAACAAAAGGCACAATGCCGACTAAGTACAAGGAGAGTGAATCTTCTAAGAGTTTGTGCTTTGAGCATCTCCTTTGGTCCAGTATTAGATTCCGATGCACCAGTGCAGGTTTAGTGAATCCCTTGGACCCTAACATTGACCATGAAACACTGCAAATGCATCGGGATTGAATACAAAAGTCACAATGACGACTTAAATACAAGTATAGTGAATCTTCTAAGAGTTTGTGCTTTGAGCGGCTCCTTGGTGACCAGTATTAGATTCCTATGCACCAGTGCTGGTTTACTGTATCCCTTCGACTTTCGCGTTTACCATGAAACACAGAAATTGCATCGGGATTGAATACATAAGGCACAATGCCGACTTAAGTACAAGAAGTGTGAATCTTCCAAGTGTATGTGCTTTGAGTGGCTCCTGGGAGACCAGTTTTAGATTCCCATGCACCGTTGCAGGGTTACTGAATCCCTTGGACCTTCACATTGACCATGATGCACAGAAGATGCATCGGGATTGAATACAAAACGCTCAATGATTTAAGTAGGAGAAGAGTGAATCTTCTAAGAGTCTCTGCCATGTACGGATGCTGGGAGACCAGTATTAGATTCCGATGCACCAATGCAGGCTTACTGTCTCCCCTGGACCTTCACATTGACCATGAAACACAGAAATTGCACCGCGATTGAATACAAAAGACACAATGCCGCGCCCGCATCTCGTGGTCGTGCGGTAGCGTTCTCGCTTCCCACGCCCGGGTTCCCGGGTTCGATTCCCGGCGGGGTCAGGGAGTTTCTCTGCCTCGTGATGGCTGGGTGTTGTGTGCTGTCCTTAGGTTAGTTAGGTTTAAGTAGTTCTAAGTTCTAGGGGACTGATGACCATAGATGTTAAGTCCCATAGTGCTCAGAGCCATTTTTTTGAACACAATGCCGCATTAATTACAATAACAGTTAATCTTCTAAGAGTATGTGATTTGAGCGGCTCCTGGGAGACCAGTATTAGATTCCGATGCACCAGTGTAGGTTTACTGAATCCGTTGGACCCTCACATTGACGTTGAGACACATAAATTACATCGGGATTGAATACAAAACGCACAATGCCGACTTAAGTACAAGAAGAGTGAATCTTCTAAGAGTTTGTGCTTTGAGCGGCTCCTGGGAGACCAGTATTAAATTCCAATGCACCAATCGAGGTTTACTGTATCCCTTGGAACTTCACATTAATCATGAAACACAGAAATTGCATCGAGATTGAATTCCAAAGGCAAAATGCCGACTTAAGTGCAAGAAGAGTGAATGTTTCAAGAGTTTGTGCTTTGTGCGGCTCCTGGGAGACCAGTATTAGTTTCCGATGCATCAGTGCTGGTTTACTTTATCCCTTGGACTTTCACATTGACCATGAAACATAGAATTTGCTTCGGGATTGAATACAAATGGCACAATGCCGACTTAAGTACAAGAAGAGTGAATCTTCTAAGAGTTTGTGCTTTGAGCCGCTCCTTGGTGACCAGTGTTAGATGCCGATGCACCAGTGCTGGTTTACTGTATCCCTTCGACTTTCGCGTTTACCATGAAACACAGAAATTGCATCGGGATTGAATACATAAGGCACAATGCCGACTTAAGTACAAGAAGTGTGAATCTTCCAAGTGTATGTGCTTTGAGTGGCTCCTGGGAGACCAGTTTTAGATTCCCATGCACCGTTGCAGAATTACTGAATCCCTTGGACCTTCACATTGACCATGATGCACAGAAGATGCATCGGGATTGAATACAGAAGGCTCAATGCCGACTTAAGTACAAGAATAGTGAATCTTCTAAGAGTTTCTGCCATGTTCAGCTACTGGGAGACCAGTATTAGATTCCGATGCACCAATGCAGGCTTACTGTATCCCTTGGACTTTCACATTGACCATGAAACACAGAAATTGCACCGCGATTGAATACAAAAGACACAATGCCGCATTAATTACAATAAGAGTGAATCTTCTAAGAGTTTGTGATTTGAGCGGCTCCTGGGATACCAGTATTAGATTCCGATGCACCAGTGCAGGTTTACTGAATCCCTGGGACCTTGACATTGACCTTGAGAGACATGAATTACATCGGGATTGAAAACAAATGGCACAATGCCGACTCAAGTACAAGAGGTGTGAAGCTTCTAAGAGTTTCTGCTTTGTGCGGCTCCTGGGAGACCAGTATTACATTCCGATGCACAGTGTAGGTTTACTGTATCCTTTGGACCTTCACAATGACCATGAAACACAGAAAATGAATCGGGATTGCATACAAAGGCACAATGCCGACTTAAGTACAAGAAGAGTGAATCTGCTATGAGTTTGTGCTTTGAGCGTCTCCTGGGAGACCAGGATTTGATTCCGATGCACCAGTGCAGGTTTACTGAATCCCTTGGACCTTCACATTGACCATGAAACACAGAAAATGCATCCGGATTGAATACAAAAGGCACAATGCCGACTTAAGTACAAGAGGAGTGAATCTTCTAAGAGTTTGTGGTTTGAGCGGCTCCTGGGGCACCAGTATTAGATTCTGATGCACCAGTGCAGGTTTACAGTAACCCTTGGACATTCACATTGACCATGAAGCACAGAAATTGCATCGGGATTGAATACAAAAGGCACAATGCCAACATAACTACAAGAAGAGTGAATCTTCTAAGATTTTGCGCTTTTAGCAACTCCTGGGAGACCAGTATTAGATTCCGATGCACCAGCTCAAGTTTACGGTATACTTTGGACCTACCTATTGACCATGAAACACAGAGATTGCATCGCAATTCAATTGAAAAGGCACAATGCCGACGTAAGTACATGAAGATTGAATCTTCTAAGAGTTTGTGGTTTGAGCGGCTCCTGGGAGACCAGTTTTTGATTCTGATGCACCAATGCAGGTTTACTGTATCCCTCGGACCTTCACATTGTGCATGAAACACAGAAATTGCATCGCGATTGAATACCAAAGGCACGATGCCGACTTTAGTACAATTAGAGATAATCTTCTAAGAGTTTGTGCTTTGAGCGGACCCTGGGGGTCAGGTATAAGATTCCGATGCACTAGTGCAGGTTACTGTAACTCTTTGACCTTCACATTGACCATGAGACACAGAAACTACATCGGGATTGAATACAAAATGCACAATGCCGACTTATGTACAAGAAGAGTGAATCTTGAAAGAGTTTCTACTTTAAGCGACTCCTGGGAGACCAGTATTAAATTGCGATGCACCAGTGCAGGTTTACTGTATCCCTTTGACTTTCACATTGACCATGAAACACAGAAATTTCATCGGGATTAAATACAATAGGCTCTATGCCGCCTTATGTACAAGATGAGTGAATCTTCTAAGAATTTGTGCTTTGAGCGATTCCTGATGGGTAAAGTATTAGATTCGGATGCACCTGTGCAGCTATACAGTACACCTTGGACCTTCACATTGACCATGAAACACAGAAAATGCATCAGGATTGAATACAAAAGGCACAATGCCGACTTAAATACATGAAGAGTGAATTGTCTAAGAGTTTGTGCTTTGAGTTTGTCCTGGTAGACCAGTATTAGATTCCGATGCACCAGTGCAGGATTACTGAATGTCTTGGACCTTCACATTGGGCATGAAACACAGAAATTGCATCGCGATTGAATACCAATGGCACAATGCCGACTTATCTACAATTGTAGTTAATGTTCTAAGTGTTTGTGCTTTGAGCGGCCCCTGGGGGGCAAGTATTAGATTCCGATTCACCAGTGCATGTTACTGTATACCTTGGACCTTCACATTAACCATGAAGCACTGAAAATGCATCGGGATTGAATACAAAAGGCACAATGCCGACTTAAGTACAAGAAGAGTGAATCTTCTCAGAGTTTGTGGTTTGAGCTGCTACTGGGAGACCCGATCTAAATTCCGAAGCACAAGTGCTGCTTTAAAGCATTCGTTGGACATTCAAATTGACCATGAAACACAGAAATTGAATCGGGATTGAATACAATATGCACAATGCCGACTTAAGTACAAGAAGTGTGAATCTTCTAAGAGTTTGTGCTTTGAGCGGCTCCTTGGAGACCAGTATTAGATTCCAATGCACCAGTGCAGATTTACTGTATCCCTTGGACCTTCACAGTGCCCATGAAACACAGAAAATGCATTGGGATTGAAAACAAAAGGCACAAAGCCGATTTAAGTACAAGAAGAGTGAAACTTCTAAAAGTTTCTGCTTTGAGCGGCTCCTGGCAGACCAGTATTAGATTTCGATGCACCAGTGCTGGTTTACTGTATCCATTCGACTTTCGCGTTGACCATGAAACACAGAAATTGCATCGGGATTGAATACATAAGGCACAATGCCGACTTAAGTCCAAGTAGTGTGAATTTTCCAAGTGTTTCTTCTTTGAGACACTTCTGGGAGACCTGTATTTGATTCCCATGCACCAGTGCAGGTTTACTGAATCCCTTGGACCTTCACATTGCCCATGATGTACCGAAATTGCATCAGGATTGAATACAAAAGGCTCAATGCCGACTTAAGTACAAGAAGAGTGAATCTTCTAAGAGTTTGCGCTTTGAGCGGCTCGTGGGAGACCAGTATTAGATTCTGATGCACCAGTGTGGGTTAACTGTATCCCTTGGACTTTCACATTGACCATGAAACACAGATAGTGCATCGGGATTGAATACAAAAAGCTGAATGCCGACCTAAATACAAGAAGAGTGAATCTTCTACGAGTTTGTGCTTTGAGCGGCTGCTGGGAGACCAGTATTAGATTCCGATGCACCAGTGCAGGGTTACTGTATCCCTCGGACCTTCACATTGTGCATGAAACACAGAAATTGCATCGCGATTGAATACCAAAGGCACAATGCCTACATAACTGCAATTAGAGTTAATCTTCTAAGAGTTTGTGCTTTGAGCGGCCCCTGTGGGTCAAGTATTAGATTCCGATGCACCAGTGCAGGTTACTGTATACCTTGGACCTTCACATTGACCATGAAGCACTGAAAATGCATCGGGATTGAATACAACATGCACAATGCCGACTTAAGTACAACAAGAGTGAATCTTCTAAGAATTTGTGTTTTGAGCGGCTCCTGGGAGACCAGTATTAGTTTCCAATGCTCCAGTGCAGATTTACTGTATCGCTTGGACTTTCATATTGACTATGAAACACAGAAAATGCATCGGGATTGAATGTAAAAGGCACAATGCCGACTTAAGTACAAGAAGAGTGAATTTTATGAGTTTGTAATTTGAGCGGCTCCTGGGACACCAGTATTAGAGTCCGATGCAGCAGTGCAAGTTTACTGTATCCCATGGACCTTCACATTGACCATGAAACACAGAAATTGCATCGGGATTGGATACAAAAGGCACCAACCAATTAGCATACTGCCTGCTGTTTCCAAAGCACTCGAATATATTGTTCATGACCAAATCACTGAACACTTGCACGAATTCAGCCTATATCACAAATTTCAATCCGGTTTCCGTAAACATCACAGCACAAACACTGCTCTAATTAAAGTATTAGATGACCTGAAATGTGCCATTGACAATCTAAAGGCAGCAATATTGACGCTACTGGACTTCAGCAAAGCTTTTGACACTGGTAACTTTGACATATTGCTCAAAAAAATGCAACAGCTTAATTTCTCTGTTAGTGCAGTGAGATGGTTTGAAAGCTACTTAAAAGACAGACAGCAATGTGTTGGCTGCGTAAATGAAAAATCTTCCTGGAAACATCTTTCCTCGGGACTGCCACAAGGATCAGTCTTAGGACCACTTTTGTTTTCTTTATATGTCAACTATATTTCGTCGGTTCTGTCCTGTAAATATCATTTCTATTCCGACGACCTCCAGCTCTACCTAAGCGTCAGACCTGAAAACGTAAACACTGCAAACGCTAAGATGAATGATGATCTGTCTTCGGTAGTGACATGGGCGAAAAGCCTGGGGCTTAAACTAAATGCAAAGAAGACGCAAGTAATCTTAATAGCCCATCAGAAATTAATAAGTTCAGATCTCCGCGAATGGCTACCTTCTATTCTGCTCGATGGTACTCCAATACCATATCAGAAAACAGTGAAAAATTGGGTGTAACTTTGGATGAGCATCTCAACTGGGCGGAGAATACAGTCGCAGTGTGCCGAAAGACGTCTGCTTGTCTCTATGCTCTCAAAAAGTTTCAGAACATATTTCCACTGGACTTGAAACGCCAGCTCGTGCAAGCACTCTTTCTACCGAACCTCCACTATTGTGATGTGATTCAACAAGGCACGGGTAGTGAAAAGAAAATACGGCTAGAGATAACCATGAATGCCTGTGTGCATTACACCTGCAACATTCGCCGATATGATCATGTTAGTGCTTCATACTCCGAGCTAAAGTGGCTGCGGCCGGACAAATTGCGTGACTACCACACTCTATGTCTACTTCACAAACTCTTCGTCGCGCAAGCACCCCAGTACCTTGCTTCAGAGATGAAAAACCTGTCGTGCCATCATAGTCGAAACACGAGGTCACTCTTATTTGGTGTCCTAACTGTGCCCACTCACAAAACAAAAACTTTTGCAAACTCCTTCTCGGTTGCCGCTGTCAGCATCCGGAACAAACTGCCCCTTACCTTGCGCAAAAATCAATCTCCTGCTGCTTTTAAGAAGAAGTTGAAGCATTTCGTACTATCATCCTCATAAAGTTCTCCACAAAATTAATGTACCAGGCCAATCCTCTCATCTGTCAAATAGCAAAGCTAGCGTCTCCGATCTTGCTCCTGAGATGCCTTCCCATTCATCCATCTCTATTAGCCAGGCAATCTTCTTTTCCTTTATATTTCCTTAATTATGTTTCATCATGTGTATTCTTCTCCTCCGTTCACAATGAGTGTCCCTCATACTCCCTGCTGCCAGCACTCCTATCTAAAATTTGTCTCTTCAATAATGTCTAATTATAACAGTACTTATGATCTTCGAATATAAACTCTATATGTATATATTTTTCCAGGTGTACCTTTCTAATTGTTTATTTCACGTTTTGTAGAAATGTAGTTTAACATGCCTACTTAAACATATGAATGTAAAATAATTAGGATGCCTGGATAGATGTAAGAGAGGGCCTGATGGCCCTAATCTTGCCAGGTTAAATAAATCAATAAATAAATAAATAAATAAATTAAGTACAAGAAGAACGAATCTTCTAAGAGTTTCTGATTTCAGCGGCACCTGGGAGACCAGTATTAGATATCGATGCACCAGTGCAGGTTTACTGTATCCCATGGACTTTCACATTGACCATGAAACACAGAAAAAGCATCGGGATTGAATACAACAGGCACAATGCCGACTTAAGTACAAGAAGAGTCAATCATCTAAGAGTTTGTGCTTTGAGCGGCTCCTGGGAGACCAGTATTTATTTCCGATGCACCAGTGCAGGTTTACTGTATACCATGGACCTTCACATTAACCATGAAACACAGAAATTGTATGGCGATTGAATACAAAAGGCACAATGCCGACTTAAGTACAAGAAGAGTGAATCTTCTAAAACTTTGTGATTTGAGCGGCTCCTGAGAGACCAGCATTCGATTCCGATGCACCAGTGCAGGTTCAGTGAATCCCTTGGACCTTCACATTGACCATGAAACACAGAAATTGCATTGTGATTGAATACAAAAGGCACAATGCCGACTTAAGTACAAGAAGAAAGAATCATCTAGGAGTTTCTGCTTTGGGCGGCTCCTGTGAAACCAGTATTAGATTCCGATGCACCAGTACAGGTTTACTGTATCCCTTGGACCTTCACATTGACCATGAAACACAGAAATTCCATCGGGATTGAATACAAAAGGGACAATGCCAACTTAAGTACAAGAAGAGTGAATCTTCTAAGAGCTTGTGCTTTGACCGGCTCCTGGGAGACCAGTATTAGATTCCGATGCACCAGTACAGGTTTAGTAAATCCCTTGGACACTCACATTGACCATGAGACACAGAAATTGCATCGGGATTGAATACAAAAGCCACAATGCCGCCTTAAGTACAAGAAGAGTGAATCTTCGAAGAATTTGTGCTTACAGCGGCTACTGGGAGTCCAGTATTAGATTCCAATACACCAGTGCAGGTTTCCTGTATCTCTTGGACCTTCACAATTACCATTAAATTCAAAAACTGCATCGGGATTGAATACCAAAGGCACAATGCTGACTTTAGTACTAGAAGAAAGAATATGCTAAGAATTTGTGCTTTGTGCGGCTCCTGGGAGACCAATATTAGATTCCGATGCACCAGGCAGGTTTAATGTATCCCTTGGATCTTCGCATTGACCATGAAACACAGAAATCGCGTTGGGATTGAATGCAAAAGGCACAATGCCGACTTAAGGACAAGAAGAGTTAAACTTCTAAGAGTTTGTCCATTGAGCTGCTCCTGGTAGACCAGTATTAGATTCCGATGCACCAGTGAGGGTTTACTGTATTCCTTCGACCTTCACATTGACCATGAAACACAGAAATTGCATCGGGATTGAATACAAAAATCACAATGCCGACTTAAGTACAAGAGGACTGACTCTTCTTGCATTCCATGAATTGAACCATTCCTGTGAGATCAGTTTTAGATTCCGATGCTTCAATTCAGGCTCACTGTATCCCTTGGACCTGCATATTGACAATGATACACAGAAATTGCATCGGAATTAAATACAAGACGCACAATGCCGACATAGGTACAAGAAGACTGCCTCCTCTTACTGTCTATATTTTGAACCTTTCCTGTGAGACCAATTTTTGATTCCTATGCTTCATTTCAGGTTTACTGTATCCCTTGGAACTTCTTATTGACGATGAAACACAGAAATTTTATTGGAAATTAATGTAAAAGTCACAATGCCGACCTAAGTACAAGACGACTGACTCGTCTTACTCTCTATGTTTTGAACCTTTCCTGTGGGACCAGTTTTGATTACGATGCTTCACAACAGGTTTACTGTATCTCTTGGACCTTCTTATTGACGATGAGCCACCGATATTACATCGGAATTAAATACAAAAGGCAAAATGCCGACTTAAAATCAAGAAAACTGACTCTTCCCACGGCCTATGATTTGAACCTTTCCTGTGAGACCAGTTTTACATTCCGATGCTTTACTTCAGGTTTAATGCATCCCTTGGATCTTCTTATTGACGATGAAACACAGAAATTGCATCGGAATTAAATACAAAAGGCACAATGCCGACTTAAGAACCAGAGGACTGACTCTTCTTACATTCTAAGATTTGAACCTTTCCTGTGAGACCAGTTTTAGATTCCGATACATCACTTCAGGTTTACTGTATCCCTTGGACCTTCTTATTGACGAAGAAACGCAGAAATTGAATTGGAATTAAATACAAAAGGCACAATGCCGATTTAAGTACAAGAAGACTGACTCTTCTTTTTGTCTATGATTTGAACCTTTGCTGTGAGACCAGTTTCCATTCGGATGCTTCACTTCAGGTTTACTGTATCCCTTGGACCTTCTTATTGTCGATGAAACACAGAAATTGCATAGGAACTAAATACAAAAGGTAGAATGCCGACTTAAGTACAAGAAGGCTGTCTCTTCTTACTGACTATGATTTGAACCTTTCCTGTGAGACCAGTTTTGATTCTGATGCTTCACTTCAGGTTTACTGTATCCCTCAGACTTTCTTGTTGACGATGAAACACAGAAATTGCATCGGAAGTAGATACAAAAGGCTCAATTCCGACTTAAAAACAAGTAGACCGACTGTTCTTATTGTCTATGTTTTGAAAGTTTCCTGCGAGACCAGTTTTGATTACGATTCTTCACTTCAGGTTTACTGTATCCCTTGGACCTTCTTATTGACGAAGAAACACAGAAATTACATCGGCATTAAATACAAAATGAACAATTTCGATTTAAGTCAAGAAGACTGACTCTTCTTACTGTCTATGATTTGAACCTTTCCTGTGAGACCTGTTTAAGATTACGGTGCTTCACTTCAGGTTTACTGTATCCCTTGAACCTTCTTATTGACGATGAAACACAGAAATTGAATTGGTATTAACTACAAAAGGCACAGTGCCAACTTAAGTCCAAGAAGACTGACTCTTCATGATGTCTATGCTTTTGAACCTTTACTGTGAGGCCAGTTTTAGATTCCGATGCTTCACTTCAGTGTTAATGTATCCCTTGGACCTTCTTATTGACTATGAAACACAGAAATTGCATCGGAATTAAATACAAAAGCCAAAATGCCGACCTAACTACAAGAAGACTTACTCTTCTTACAGTCTATGCTTTGAACCTTTCCTGTGAGACCAGTTTTAGATTCCGAAGCTTCACTTTGGTTTACTGTATCCATTGCACCTTCATATTGATGATGAAACACAGAAATTGCATCGGAAATAAATACAAAAGGAACATTGCCGACCTAAGTACAAGAAGACTGAGTCTTCTTTCTGTCTATGATTTAAACCTTTCCTGTGAAACCAGTTTTAGATTCCTATGCTTCATTTCAGGTTACTGTATCCCTTGGACCTTCTTATTGACGATGGAACACAGAAATTGCATCGGAATTAAATACAAAAGGCACAATGCCGACTTAAGTACAAGAGTACTGACTCTTCTTACATTCCATGATTTGAACCTTTCGTGTGAGATCAGTTTTAGATTCCGATGCCTCACTTCAGGTTTACTGTATCCCTTGGACCTGCTTATTGACGATGATACACAGAAATTGCATCGGAATTAAATACAAAAGTTACAATGCCGACTTAAGTACAAGAAGACTGACTCTTCTTACTGACTATACTTTGATCCTTTCCTGTGAGACCAATTTTAGATTCCGATGATTCATTTCAGGTTTACGGTATCCCTTGGAACTTCTTATTGACGATGAAACACAGAAATTTTATTGGAATTAAATACAAAAGTCACAATGCCGACCTAAGTACAAGACGACTGACTCTTCTTTCTCTCTATGTTTTGGACCTTTCCTGTGAGCCCAGTTTTGATTCCGATGCTTCACAACAGATTTACTGTATCCCTTGAACCTTCTTATTGACGATGAACCACCGAAATTAGGTCGGAATTAAAAACAAAAGGCAAAATGCCGACTTAAATTCAAGAAAACTGACTCTTCTCACTGCCTATGATTTGAACCTTGTCTGTGAGACCAGTTTTACATTCCGATGCGTTACTTCAGGTTTCCTGTAGCCCTTGGATCTTCGTATCGACGACGAAACACAGAAATTGTTTCGGAATTAATTAAAAAGGCACAATGCCGACTTAAGAACCAGAGGACTGACTCTTCTTACATTCTATGATTTGAAACTTTCCCGTAAGGCCAGTTTTAGATTCCGAAGCATCACTTCAGGTTTACTGTATCCCTTGGACCTTCTTATTGACGAAGAAACACAGAAATTGCATCGGGAATAAATACAAAAGGCACAATGCCAATTTAAGTACAAGAAGACTGACTCTTCTTACTGTCTATGATTTGAACCTTTCCTGTGAGACCTGTTTTAGATTACGGTGCTTCACTTCAGGTTTACTGTATCCCTTGGACCATCTTATTGACGATGAAACACAGAAATTGCATCGGAGTTAAATACAAAAGGCACAATGCCGACATAAGTACAAGAAGACTGACTCTTCTTACTGTCTATGTTTTGAACCTTTCCTGCGAGACCTGTTTTAGATTACGATGATGCACTCCAGGTTTGCTGTATCCCTTGGACCTTCTGACTGTCGATGAACCAGAGAAGTTGCATTGGAATTAAATACAAAGGCACAATGCCGACTTAAGTACAAGAAGACTGACTCTTATTACGTTCTATGTTTTGAATCTTTACTGTGAGACCAGTTTTAGATTCCGATGCTTCACTTCAGGTTTACTGTATCCCTTGGACCTTCTTATTGACGATGAAACACAGATATTGCATCGGAATTAAATAGAAAAGTCAAAATGGCGACTTAAGTACAAGAAGGCTGGCTCATCTTACTGTCTTTATTTTGAACCTTTCCTGTGAGACCCGTTTTATATTCTGATGCTTCACTTTGGTTTACTGTATCCCTTGGACCTTCATATTGACGATGAAACACAGAAATTGCATCGGAATTAAATACAAAAGGCACAATGCCGACTTAAGTACAAGAAGACATAGTCTCCTTACTGTCTATGATTTGAACTTACCTGTGAGACCAGTTTTAGATTCCTATGCTTCATTTCAGGTTTACTGTATCCCTGGTACCTTCTTATTGACGATGAAACACAGAAATTGCATCGGAGTTAAATACAAAAGGCACAATGCTGACTTAAGTACAAGAGACTCTTCTTACGTTCTACGATTTGAATCTTTCCAGTGAGACCAGTTTTGATTCCGATGTTTCACTTCAGGTTTACTGTATCCCTTGGATCTTCATATTGACGATGAATCACAGAAATTGCATCGGATTTAAATACAAAAGGCCCAACGCCGACTTAAGTACAAGAGGACTGACTCTTCTTATATTCTATGATTTGAACCTCTCCTGTGAGACCAGTTTTAGATTCCGATGCTTCACTTCAGGTTTACTGTATCCCTTGGACTATCTTATTGACGATGAAACACAGAAATCGCATCGGAAATAAATACAAAAGGCACAATGCCGACTTAAGTACAAAAAGACTGACTCCTCTTACTGTCTAGGTTTTGAACCCTTCCTGTGTGACCAGTTTTGATTCCGATGCTTCATTTCAGGTTTACTGTATCCCTTGGACCTTGGCCAGCCGAAGTGGCCGTGCGGTTATAGGCGCTGCAGTCTGGACCGCTAGACCGCTACGGTCGCAGGTTCGAATCCTGCCTCAGGCATGGATGTTTGTGATGTCCTTAGGTTAGTTAGGTTTAACTAGTTCTAAGTTCTAGGGGACTAATGACCTCAGCAGTTGAGTCCCATAGTGCTCAGAGCAATTTGAACCATTTGAACCTTGGACCTTCTTAATGACGATCAAACACAGAAATTGCATCGGAATTAAACACAAAAGGCACAATTCCGACTTAAGTACAAGAAGTCTGACTCTTCTTACTTTCTATGTTTTGAACCATTCCTGTGAGGCCAGTTTTAGTTTCCGATGCTTCACTTCAGGTTTACTGTATCCCTTGGACCTTCTTATTGACGATGAAAGACAGAAATTGCATCGGAATTAAAAACAAAATGCACAATGCCGACTTATGTACAAGAAGACTGACTCCTCTTACTGTCTATGTTTTGAACCTTTCCTGTGAGACCAGTTTTGATTCCGATGCTTCACTTCAGGTTTACTGTATCCCTTGGACCTTCTTATTGACGATGAAACACAGAAATTGCATCGGAATTAAACACAAAAGGCACAATTCCGACTTAAGTACAAGAAGACTGACTCTTCTTACTGTCTATGTTTTGAACCATTCCTGTGAGACCAGTTTTAGTTTCCGATGCTTCACTTCAGGTTTACTGTATCCCTTGGACCTTCTTATTGACGATGAAAGACAGAAATTGCATCGGAATTAAATACAAAATGCACAATGCCGACTTAAGTTCAAGAAGACTGACTCTTCTTACTGTCTATGTTTTGAATCTTTCCTACGAGACCTGTTTTAGATTACGATGCTTCACTTCAGGTTTACAGTATTCCTTGGACCTTCTGACTGACGATGAACCACAGAAGTGGCATTGGAATTAAATACAAAAGGAACAATGCCGACTTAAGAACAAGAAAACTAACTCCTCTTACTGTCTATCTTTTGAACCATTCCTGTGAGACGAGTTTTGATTCCGATGCTTCACTTCAGGTTTACTGTTTCCGTTGGACTCTTTTATTGTCGTTGAAACACATATATTGCGTCGGAATTAAATACAAAAGCCACAATGCCCCCTTAAAAACAAGAAGACTGACTCTTCTTACTGTCTATGCTTTGAACCTATCCTGTGAGACCAGTTTTAGATGCCAATGCTTTACTTCAGGTTTACTGTATCCCTTGGACCTTCTTATTGACGATGGAACATAGCAATTGCATCGGAACTAAATACAAAAGGCGCAATGCCGACTTAAGTACAAGAGGACTGACTCTTCTTACATTCTATGAATTGAACCTCTTCTGTGAGACCAGTTTTAGTTTCCGATGCTTCACTTCAGGGTTAATGTATCCCTTGCACCTTCTTATTGACGATGAAACACAGAAATTGCATCGGAATTAAATACAAAAGGCACAATGCCGACTTAAGTACAAGAAGACTGACTCTTCTTGCTGTCTATGTTTTTGACCTTCACTGTGAGACCAGTTTTAGATTCCGATGCTTCACTTCATGGTTAATGTATCCCTCTGACCTTCTTATTGACGATGAAACAGAGAAATTGCATCGGAATTAAATACAAAAGTCAAAATGCTGACTTACGTACAAGAAGACTGACTCTTCTTACTGTCTATGCTTTGAAAATTTCCTGTGAGACCAATTTTAGGTTCCGATGCTTCACTTTGGTATTGCTGTATCTCAAGGACCTTCATATTGACGATGAACACAGTAATTGCATCGGAAATCATTACAAAAGGCACATTGCCGACCTAAGTACAAGAAGACTGAGTCTTCTTACTGTCTATGATTTAAACCTTTCCTGTGAGACCAGTTTTAGATTCCTATTCTTAATATCAGGTTACTGTATCCCTTGTACCTTCTTATTGCCGATGAAACACAGAAATTGCATCGGAATTAAATGCAAAAGGCACAATGGCGACTTAACTACAAGAAGACTGAGTCTCCTTACTGTCTATGTTTTGAACCATTCCTGTGAGACCAGTTTTAGTTTCCGATGCTTCACTTCAGGGTTACTGTATCCCTTGGACCTTCTTATTGACGATGAAAGACAGAAATTGCATCGGAATTAAATACAAAATGCACAATGCCGACTTAAGTTCAAGAAGACTGACTCTTCTTACTGTCTATGTTTTGAACCTTTCCTACGAGACCTGTTTTAGATTACGATGTTTCACTTCAGGTTTACTGTATCCCTTGGACCTTCTGACTGACAAGGAACCACAGAAGTTGCATTGGAATTAAAAACAAAAGGCACAATGCCGCCTTAAGTACAAGAGGACTGACTCTTCTTACTGTCTATGTTCTGAATCTTTACTGTGAGACCAGTTTTAGATTCCGATGCTTCACTTCAGGTTTACTGTATCCCTTGGACCTTCTTATTGACGATGAAACACAGAAATCGCATCGGAATTAAATACAAAAGGCACAATGCCGACTTAAGTACAAGAAGACTGACTCCTCCTACGGTCTATGTTTTGAACCTTTGCTGTGAGACCAGTTTTGATACCGATGCTTCACTTCAGGTTTACTGTATCCCTTGGACCTTGGCCAGCCGAAGTGGCCGTGCGGTTATAGGCGCTGCAGTCTGGAACCGCTAAACCGCTATGGTCGCAGGTTCGAATCCAGCCTTAGGCATGGTTGTTTGTGATGTCCTTAGGTTAGTTAGGTTTAACTAGTTCTATGTTCTAGGGGACTAATGACCTGAGCAGTTGAGTCCCATAGTGCTCAGAGCCATTAGAACCATTTGAACCTTGGACCTTCTTAATGACCATCAAACACAGAAATTGCATCGGAATTAAATACAAAAGGCACAATGCCGACTTAAGTACAAGAAGACTGACTCTTCTTACTGTCTATGTTTTGAACCTATCCTGTGAGACCAGTTGTAGATGCCGATGCTTTACTTCACGTTTACTGTATCCCCTGGACCATCTTATTGACGATGGAACATAGAAATTGCATCGGAACTAAATACAAAAGGCACAATGCCTACTTAAGTAATAGAAGACTTACTCTTCTTACATTCAATGAATTGAACCTTTCCTGTGAGACCAGTTTTAGTTTCCGATGCTTCACTTCAGGGTTAATGTATCCCTTGGACCTTCTTATTGACGATGAAACACAGAAATTGCATCGGAATTAAATACAAAAGTCAAAATGCCGACTTACGTACAAGAACACTGACTCTTCTTACTGTCTATGTTTTGAACATTTCCTGTGAGACCAGTTTTAGATTCCAATGCTTCACTTTGGTATTACTGTATCCCTTGGACCTTCATATTGACGATGAAACAGAGAAATTGCATCGGAAAGAAATACAAAAGGCACATTGCCGACCTAAGTACAAGAAGACTGAGTCTTCTTACTGTCTATGATTTAAACCTTTCCTGTGAGACCAGTTTTAGATTCCCATGCTTAATTTCAGGTTTACTGTATCCCTTGGACCTCCATATTGACGATGAAACACAGAAATTGCATCGGAAATAAATATAAAAGGCACAATGCCGACTTAAGTACAAGAGACTCTTCTTACGTTTTACGATTTGAACCTTTCCTGTGAGACCAGTTTTGATTCCGATGTTTCACTTCAGGTTTACTGTATCCCTTGGATCTTCATATTGACGATGAATCACAGAAATGGCATCGGAATTAAATACAAAAGGTACAACCCCGACTTAAGTACAAGAGGACTGACTCTTCTTACATTCTATGATTTGAACCCTTCCTGTGAGACCAGTTTTAGATTCCGATGCTTCACGTCAGGTTTACTGTATCCCTTGGACCTTCTGACTGACGAAGAACCACAGAAACTGCATTGGAATTAAAAACAAAAGGCACAATGCCGCCTTAAGTACAAGAAGACTGACTCTTCTTACTGTCTATGATTTGAACCTTTCCTATGAGACCAGTTTTAGATGCCGATGCTTTACTTCAGGTTTACTGTATCCCTTGGACCTTCTTGTTGACGATGAAACACAGAAATTGCGTCGGAATTAAATACAAAAGGCACGATGCCGACATAAAAACAAGAAGACCGACTCTTCTTCCTGACTATGTTTTTAACCTCTCCTGTGAGACCAGTTATTGATTCCGATGCTTTACTTCAGGTTTACTGTATCCCTTGGACCTTCTTGTTGACGATGAAACACAGAAATTGCGTCGGAATTAAATACAAAAGGCACGATGCCGACATAAAAACAAGAAGACCGACTCTTCTTACTGACTATGTTTTGAACCTCTCCTGTGAGACCAGTTATTGATTCCGATTCTTTACTTCAGGTTTACTGTATCCCTTGGACCTTCTTATTGACGATGAAACACAGAAATTGCATCGAAGTAAAATACAAAAGGCACAATGCCGACTTAGGTACCAGAAGACTGACTCTTCTTACATTCTACGATTTGAACCTTTCCTGTGAGACCAGTTTTGATTTGATGCTTCACTTCAGGTTTACTGTATCCCTTAGATCTTCATATTGACGATGAAGCACAGAAACTGTATCGGAAGTAAATACAAAAGGCACAATGCCGACTTAAGTACAAGAGGACTGACTCTTCTTACAATCTATCATTTGAACCTTTCCTGTGAGACCAGTTTTAGATTCCGATGCTTCACTTCAGGTTTACTGTATCCCTTGGACCTTTTTATTGACGATGAAACACAGAAATTGCATCGGAATTAAATACAAAAGGCACAATGCCGACTTAAGTAAAAGAAGACTGACTCTTCTTACTGTCTATGTTTTGAACCTTTCCTGTTTGATCATTTTTATATTCCGATGCCTTAGTTTAGGTTTACTGTATCCCGTGGACCTTCTTATTGACGATGAAACAAGAAATTGCATCGGATTTAAATACATAAGGCACAATGCCGACTTAAGTACAAGAGGACTGCCTCTTCTTACATTCTATGATTTGAACCTACCTGTGAGACCAGTTTTAGTTTCCGATGCTTCACATCAGGTTTACTGTATCCCTTGGACCTTCTGACTGACGATGAACCACAGAAGTTGCATTGGAATTAAATACAAAAGGAACAATGCCGACTTGGATACAAGAAGACTGACTCTTCTTAATGTCTATATTTGAATCTTTACTGTGAGACCAGTTTTAGATTCCGATGCTTCACTTCAGGTTTACTGTATCCCTTGGACCTTCTTATTGACGATGAAACACGGAAATTGCAACGGAATTACATACAAAAATCAAAATGCCGACTTAAGTACAGGAAGAGTGACTCATCTTACTGTCTATATTTTGAACCTTTCCTGTGAGACCAGTTTTAGATTCCGATGCGTCACTTTGGTTTACTGCATCCCTTGGACCTTTATATTGTCAATGAAACACAGAAACATCATCGGAATAAAATACAAAAGGCACAATGCCGACTTAAGTACAAGAAGACTGACTCTTTTTACTGTCTATGTTTTGAACCTTTCCTGTGAGACTAGTTTTGATTCCGATGCTTCACTTCAGGTTTACTGTATCCCTTGGATCTTCATATTGACGATGAAACACAGATATTGCGTCGGTATTAAATACAAAAGGCACAATGTCGACTTAAGAACATGAAGACTGACTCCTCTTACTGTCTATGTTTGAATCTTTCCTGTGTGATCAGTTTTAGATTCCGATGCTTTAGTTCAGGTTTACTGTATCCCTTGGACATTCTTATTGACGATGAAAAACAGAAATTGCATCGGATCCAAATACAAAATGCACAATGCCGACTTAAGTACAAGAGGACTGGCTCTTCTTACATTCTATGACTTGAAGTTTCCTGTGAGACCAGTTTTAGTTTCCGATGCTTCACTTAAGGTTTACTGTATCCCTTGGCCCTTCTTATTGACGATGAAACACAGAAATTGCATCGGAATTAAATACAAAAGCCAAAATGGCAACTTAAGGACAAGAAGACTGACCGATCCTACTGTCTTTATTTTGATCCTTTCCTGTGAGACCCGTTTTAGATTCCGATGCTTCACTTTGTTTTACTGTATCCCTTGGACCTTCATATTGTCGATGAAACACAGAAATTGCATCGGAATTACATACAAAAGGCACAATGCCGACTTATGTACAAGGAGACTAAGTCTTCTTACTGTCTATGATTTAAACCTTTCCTGTGAGCCCAGTTTTGATTCCGATGCTTCACAACAGATTTACTGTTTCCCTTGTACCTTCTTATTGACGATGAAACACAGAAATTGCATCGGAATTAAATACAAAAGGCAGAATGCCGACTTAAGTACAAGAACACTGACTCTTCTTACTGTGTATGTTTTAAACCTTTCGTGTGTGATCAGTTTTAGAATCCGATGTTTCATTTCAGGTTTACTGTATCCCTTGTACCTTCTTATTGACGATGAAACAGAGAAATTGCATCGGAAAGAAATACAAAAGGCACACTGCCGACCTAAGTACAAGAAGACTGACTCTTCTTACTGTCTATGATTTGAACCATTCCTGTGAGACCAGTTTTGATTCCGACGCTTCACTTCAGGTTTACTGTTTCCCTTGGACTTTCTTATTGACGATGAAACACAGAAAATGCGTCGGAATTAAATACAAATGCCATAATGTCCACTTAAAGACAAGAAGACTGACTCTTCTTACTGTCTATGTTTTGAACCTATCCTGTGAGACCAGTTTTAGATGCCGATGCTTTACTTCAAATTTACTGTATCCCTTGGACCTTCTTACTGACGATGGAACATAGAAATTGCATCGGAACTAAATACAAAAGGCACAATGCCGACTTAAGTACAAGAGGACTGACTCTTCTTACATTCTATGAATTAAACCTTTTCTGTGATACCAGTTTTAGATTCCGATGCTTCACTTCAGTGTTAATGTATCCCTTGGATCTTCTTATTGACGATGAAACACAGAAATTGCGTCGGAATTAAATACAAATTTCGTAATGCCCACTTAGAAACAAGAAGACTGACTCTTCTCACTGTCTATGATTTGAACCTTTCCTATGAGACCAGTTTTAGATGCCGATGCCTTACTTCAGGTTTACTGTATCCCTTGGACCTTCTTGTTGACGATGAAACACAGAAATTGCGTCGGAATTAAATACAAAAGGCACGATGCCGACATAAAAACAAGAAGACCGACTCTTCTTACTGACTATGTTTTGAACCTCTCCTGTGAGACCAGTTATTGATTCCGATGCTTTACTTCAGGTTTACTGTATCCCTTGGACCTTCTTATTGACGATGAAACACAGAAATTGCATCGAAGTAAAATACAAAAGGCACAATGCCGACTTAGGTACCAGAAGACTGACTCTTCTTACATTCTACGATTTGAACCTTTCCTGTGAGACCAGTTTTGATTCCGATGCTTCACTTCAGGTTTACTGTATCCCTTAGATCTTCATATTGACGATGAAGCACAGAAACTGTATCGGAAGTAAATACAAAAGGCACAATGCCGACTTAAGTACAAGAGGACTGACTCTTCTTACAATCTATCATTTGAACCTTTCCTGTTGGACCAGTTTTAGATTCCGATGCTTCACTTCAGGTTTACTGCATCCCTTGGACCATTTTATTGACGATGAAACACAGAAATTGCAACGGAATTAAATACAAAAGGCACAATGCCGACTTAAGTAAAAGAAAACTGACTCTTCTTACTGTCTATGTTTTGAACCTTTCCTGTTTGATCATTTTTATATTCCGATGCTTTAGTTTAGGTTTACTGTATCCCTTGGACCTTCTTATTGACGATGAAACAAGAAATTGCATCGGAATTAAATACAAAAGGCAGAATGCCGACTTAAGTACAAGAACACTGACTCTTCTTACTGTGTATGTTTTAAACCTTTCGTGTGTGATCAGTTTTAGAATCCGATGTTTCATTTCAGGTTTACTGTATCCCTTGTACCTTCTTATTGACGATGAAACAGAGAAATTGCATCGGAAAGAAATACAAAAGGCACACTGCCGACCTAAGTACAAGAAGACTGACTCTTCTTACTGTCTATGATTTGAACCATTCCTGTGAGACCAGTTTTGATTCCGACGCTTCACTTCAGGTTTACTGTTTCCCTTGGACTTTCTTATTGACGATGAAACACAGAAAATGCGTCGGAATTAAATACAAATGCCATAATGTCCACTTAAAGACAAGAAGACTGACTCTTCTTACTGTCTATGTTTTGAACCTATCCTGTGAGACCAGTTTTAGATGCCGATGCTTTACTTCAAATTTACTGTATCCCTTGGACCTTCTTACTGACGATGGAACATAGAAATTGCATCGGAACTAAATACAAAAGGCACAATGCCGACTTAAGTACAAGAGGACTGACTCTTCTTACATTCTATGAATTAAACCTTTTCTGTGATACCAGTTTTAGATTCCGATGCTTCACTTCAGTGTTAATGTATCCCTTGGATCTTCTTATTGACGATGAAACACAGAAATTGCGTCGGAATTAAATACAAATTTCGTAATGCCCACTTAGAAACAAGAAGACTGACTCTTCTCACTGTCTATGATTTGAACCTTTCCTATGAGACCAGTTTTAGATGCCGATGCCTTACTTCAGGTTTACTGTATCCCTTGGACCTTCTTGTTGACGATGAAACACAGAAATTGCGTCGGAATTAAATACAAAAGGCACGATGCCGACATAAAAACAAGAAGACCGACTCTTCTTACTGACTATGTTTTGAACCTCTCCTGTGAGACCAGTTATTGATTCCGATGCTTTACTTCAGGTTTACTGTATCCCTTGGACCTTCTTATTGACGATGAAACACAGAAATTGCATCGAAGTAAAATACAAAAGGCACAATGCCGACTTAGGTACCAGAAGACTGACTCTTCTTACATTCTACGATTTGAACCTTTCCTGTGAGACCAGTTTTGATTCCGATGCTTCACTTCAGGTTTACTGTATCCCTTAGATCTTCATATTGACGATGAAGCACAGAAACTGTATCGGAAGTAAATACAAAAGGCACAATGCCGACTTAAGTACAAGAGGACTGACTCTTCTTACAATCTATCATTTGAACCTTTCCTGTTGGACCAGTTTTAGATTCCGATGCTTCACTTCAGGTTTACTGCATCCCTTGGACCATTTTATTGACGATGAAACACAGAAATTGCAACGGAATTAAATACAAAAGGCACAATGCCGACTTAAGTAAAAGAAAACTGACTCTTCTTACTGTCTATGTTTTGAACCTTTCCTGTTTGATCATTTTTATATTCCGATGCTTTAGTTTAGGTTTACTGTATCCCTTGGACCTTCTTATTGACGATGAAACAAGAAATTGCATCGGAATTAAATACAAAAGGCAGAATGCCGACTTAAGTACAAGAACACTGACTCTTCTTACTGTGTATGTTTTAAACCTTTCGTGTGTGATCAGTTTTAGAATCCGATGTTTCATTTCAGGTTTACTGTATCCCTTGTACCTTCTTATTGACGATGAAACAGAGAAATTGCATCGGAAAGAAATACAAAAGGCACATTGCCGACCTAAGTACAAGAAGACTGACTCTTCTTACTGTCTATGATTTGAACCACTCCTGTGAGACCAGTTTTGATTCCGATGCTTCACTTCAGGTTTACTGTTTCCCTTGGACTTTCTTATTGACGATGAAACACAGAAAATGCGTCGGAATTATATACAAATGCCATAATGTCCACTTAAAGACAAGAAGACTGACTCTTCTTACTGTCTATGTTTTGAACCTATCCTGTGAGACCAGTTTTAGATGCCGATGCTTTACTTCAAATTTACTGTATCCCTTGGACCTTCTTATTGACGATGGAACATAGAAATTGCATCGGAACTAAATACAAAAGGCACAATGCCGACTTAAGTACAAGAGGACTGACTCTTCTTACATTCTATGAATTGAACCTTTACTGTGAGACCAGTTTTAGATTCCGATGCCTCACTTCAGTGTTAATGTATCCCTTGGACCTTCTTATTGACGATGAAACACAGAAATTGCGTCGGAATTAAATACAAATTTCGTAATGCCCACTTAGAAACAAGAAGACTGACTCTTCTCACTGTCTATGATTTGAACCTTTCCTATGAGACCAGTTTTAGATGCCGATGCTTTACTTCAGGTTTACTGTATCCCTTGGACCTTCTTGTTGACGATGAAACACAGAAATTGCGTCGGAATTAAATACAAAAGGCACGATGCCGACATAAAAACAAGAAGACCGACTCTTCTTACTGACTATGTTTTGAACCTCTCCTGTGAGACCAGTTATTGATTCCGATGCTTTACTTCAGGTTTACTGTATCCCTTGGACCTTCTTATTGACGATGAAACACAGAAATTGCATCGAAGTAAAATACAAAAGGCACAATGCCGACTTAGGTACCAGAAGACTGACTCTTCTTACATTCTACGATTTGAACCTTTCCTGTGAGACCAATTTTAGATTCCGATGCTTCACTTCAGGTTTACTGTATCTCTTAGATCTTCATATTGACGATGAAGCACAGAAACTGTATCGGAAGTAAATACAAAAGGCACAATGCCGACTTAAGTACAAGAAGACATAGTCTCCTTACTGTCTATGATTTGAACTTACCTGTGAGACCAGTTTTAGATTCCTATGCTTCATTTCAGGTTTACTGTATCCCTGGTACCTTCTTATTGACGATGAAACACAGAAATTGCATCGGAGTTAAATACAAAAGGCACAATGCTGACTTAAGTACAAGAGACTCTTCTTACGTTCTACGATTTGAATCTTTCCAGTGAGACCAGTTTTGATTCCGATGTTTCACTTCAGGTTTACTGTATCCCTTGGATCTTCATATTGACGATGAATCACAGAAATTGCATCGGATTTAAATACAAAAGGCCCAACGCCGACTTAAGTACAAGAGGACTGACTCTTCTTATATTCTATGATTTGAACCTCTCCTGTGAGACCAGTTTTAGATTCCGATGCTTCACTTCAGGTTTACTGTATCCCTTGGACCTTTTTATTGACGATGAAACAAAGAAATTGCATCGGCATTTAATACAAAAATCACAATGCCGACTTATGTACAAGAAGACTGACTCTTCTTAATGTCTATATTTGAATCTTTACTGTGAGACCAGTTTTAGATTCCGATGCTTCACTTCAGGTTTACTGTATTCCATGGACGTTCTTATTGACATTGAAACACGGAAATTGCAACGGAATTACATACAAAAATCAAAATGCCGACTTAAGTACAAGAAGAGTGACTGATCTTACTGTCTATATTTTTAATCTTTCCTGTGAGACCAGTTTTAGATTCTGATGCGTCACTTTGGTTTACTGTATCCCTTGGACCTTTATATTGTCAATGAAACACAGAAACATCATCGGAATAAAATACAAAAGGCACAATGCCGACTTATGTACAAGGAGACTAAGTCTTCTTACTGTCTATGATTTAAGCCTTTCCTGTGAGCCCAGTTTTGATTCCGATGCTTCACAACAGATTTACTGTATCCCTTGTACCTTCTTATTGACGATGAAACACAGAAATTGCATCGGAATTAAATACAAAAGGCAGAATGCCGACTTAAGTACAAGAACACTGACTCTTCTTACTGTGTATGTTTTAAACCTTTCGTGTGTGACCAGTTTTAGAATCCGATGTTTCATTTCAGGTTTACTGTATCCCTTGTACCTTCTTATTGACGATGAAACAGAGAAATTGCATCGGAAAGAAATACAAAAGGCACATTGCCGACCTAAGTACAAGAAGACTGAGTCTTTTTACTGTCTATGATTTAAACCTTTCCTGTGAGACCAGTTTTAGATTCCTATGCTTAATTTCAGGTTTACTGTATCCCTTGGACCTCCATATTGACTATGAAATACAGAAATTGCGTCGGAAATAAATATAAAAGGCACAATGCCGACTTAAGTACAAGAGACTCTTCTTACGTTTTACGATTTGAACCTTTCCTGTGAGACCAGTTTTGATTCCGATGTTTCACTTCAGGTTTACTGTATCCCTTGGATATTCATATTGACGATGAATCACAGAAATTGCATCGGAATTAAATACAAAAGGTACAACGCCGACTTAAGTACAAGAGGACTGACTCTTCTTACTTTCTATGATTTGAACCCTTCCTGTGAGACCAGTGTTAGATTCCGATGCTTCACGTCAGGTTTACTGTATCCCTTGGACCTTCTGACTGACGAAGAACCACAGAAGTTGCATTGGAATTAAAAACAAAAAGCACAATACCGCCTTAAGTACAAGAAGACTGATTCTTCTTACTGTCTATGATTTGAACCTTTCCTGCGAGACCTGTTTTAGATTACGATGCTTCACTTCATGTTTACTGTATCCCTTGGACCTTCTGACTGACGATGAACCACAGATGTTGCATTCGAATTAAATACAAAGGACCAATGCCGTCTTAAGTACAAGAAAACTAACTCCTCTTACTGTCTATGATTTGAACCATTCCTGTGAGACCAGTTTTGATTCCGATGCTTCACTTCAGGTTTACTGTTTCCCTTGGACTTTCTTATTGACAATGAAACACAGAAAATGCGTCGGAATTAAATACAAATGCCATAATGTCCACTTAAAGACAAGAAGACTGACTCTTCTTACTGTCTATGTTTTGAACCTATCCTGTGAGACCAGTTTTAGATGCCGATGCTTTACTTCAAATTTACTGTATCCCTTGGACCTTCTTATTGACGATGGAACATAGAAATTGCATCGGAACTAAATACAAAAGGCACAATGCCGACTGAAGTACAAGAGGACTGACTCTTCTTACATTCTATGAATTGAACCTTTACTGTGAGACCAGTTTTAGATTCCGATGCTTCACTTCAGTGTTAATGTATCCCTTGGACCTTCTTATTGACGATGAAACACAGAAATTGCGTCGGAATTAAATACAAATTTCGTAATGCCCACTTAGAAACAAGAAGACTGACTCTTCTCACTGTCTATGATTTGAACCTTTCCTATGAGACCAGTTTTAGATGCCGATGCTTTACTTCAGGTTTACTGTATCCCTTGGACCTTCTTGTTGACGATGAAACACAGAAATTGCGTCGGAATTAAATACAAAAGGCACGATGCCGACATAAAAACAAGAAGACCGACTTTTCTTACTGACTATGTTTTGAACCTCTCCTGTGAGACCAGTTATTGATTCCGATGCTTTACTTCAGGTTTACTGTATCTCTTAGATCTTCATATTGACGGTGAAGCACAGAAACTGTATCGGAAGTAAATACAAAAGGCACAATGCCGACTTAAGTACAAGAGGACTGACTCTTCTTACAATCTATCATTTGAACCTTTCCTGTGAGACCAGTTTTAGATTCCGATGCTTCACTTCAGGTTTACTGTATCCCTTGGACCATTTTATTGACGATGAAACAAAGAAATTGCATCGGCATTAAATACAAAAATCACAATGCCGACTTATGTACAAGAAGACTGACTCTTCTTAATGTCTATATTTGAATCTTTACTGTTAGACCAGTTTTAGATTCCGATGCTTCACTTCAGGTTTACTGTATTCCATGGACGTTCTTATTGACGATGAAACACGGAAATTGCAACGGAATTAAATACAAGAGGCACATTGCCGAGTTTAGTACAAGAAGACTGACTCCTCTTACTGTCTATGTTTTGACCTTTCCTGTGAGACCAGTTTTAGATTCCGATGCGTCACTTTGGTTTACTGTATCCCTTGGACCTTTATATTGTCAATGAAACACAGAAACATCATCGGAATAAAATACAAAAGGCACCATGCCGACTTAAGTACAAGAAGACTGACTCTATTTACTGTCTATGTTTTTAACCTTTCCTGTGAGACCAGTTTTAGATTCCTATGCTTCATTTCAGGTTTACTGTATCCCTTGTACCTTCTTATTGACGATGAGACACAGAAATTGGACCGGAATTAAATACAAGAGGCACAATGCCGAGTTTAGTACAAGAAGACTGACTCCTCTTACTGTCTATGTTTTGACCTTTCCTGTGAGACCAGTTTTTATTCCGATGCTTCACTTCAGGTTTACTGTATTCCTTGGACCTTCTTATTGACGATGAAACACATAAATTGCATCGGAATTAAATACAATAGGCACAATGCCGACTTAAGTACATAAAAATTGACTCTTCTTACTGTCTATGTTTTGAACCCTTCCTGTGAGACCAGTTTTAGATTCAGATGCTTCACTTCAGGTTAACTGTATCCCTTGGACCTTCTTATTAACGAGGAAACACAGAAATTGCAACGGAATTAAATACAAAAATTCAAAATGCCGACTTAAGTACAAGAAGACTGACTCTTCTTAATGTCTATATTTGAATCTTTACTGTGAGACCAGTTTTAGATTCCGATGCTTCACTTCAGGTTTACTGTATCCCTTGGATCTTCATATTGACGATGAAACACAGATATTGCGTCGGTATTAAATGCAAAAGGCACAATGTCGACTTAAAAACATGAAGACTGACTCCTCTTACTGTCTATGTTTGAATCTTTCCCGTGTGATCAGTTTTAGATTCCGATGCTTTAGTTCAGGTTTACTGTATCCCTTGGACATTCTTATTGACGATGAAAAACAGAAATTGCATCGGAATGATACACAAAACGCACAATGCCAACTTAAGTACAAGTAAACTGACTCTTCTTACTGTCTATGATTTGAGCCATTCCGGTGACAATAGTTATAGATTCCGATGCTTCACTTCAGGTTTACTGTATCCCTCTGACATTCTTATCGACGATGAAACACAGAAATTGCAACGGAATTAAATACAAAAGGCACAATGCCAACTTAAGTACGAGAAAACTGACTCTTCTTACTGTCTATGCTTTGAACCATTCCTGTGACACTAGTTATAGATTCCGATACTTCACTTCAGGTTTACTGTATCCTTCTGACCTTCTTAATGACGATGAAACACAGAAATTGCAACGGAAATAAATACAAAAGGCACAATGCCGACTTAAGTACAAGTAATCTGACTCTTCTTACTGTCTATGTTTTGAACCATTCCTGTGTCACTAGTTATAGATTCCGATGCTTCACTTCAGGTTTACTGTATCCCTCTGACATTCTTATTGACGATGAAACACAGAAATTGCAACGGAATTAAATACAAAAGGCACAATGCCAACTTAAGTACGAGAAAACTGACTCTTCTTACTGTCAATGTTTTGAACCATTCCTGTGACACTAGTTATAGATTCCGATACTTCACTTCAGGTTTACTGTATCCCTCTGACCGTCTTATTGACGTTGAAACACAGAAATTGCATCGATATTAAATACAAAAGGCACAATGCCGACTTAAGTACAAGAAAACTGACTCTTGTTACTCTCTATGTTGTTAACCATTCCTCTGTCACTAGTTATAGATTCCGATGCTTCACTTCAGGTTTACTGTATCCCTCTGACCTTCTTATTGACAATGAAACACAGAGATTGCATCGGAATTAAATACAAAAGGCACAAAGCCGACTTAAATACAAGTAATCTAACTCTTCTTACTGTCTATGTTTTGAACCATTCCTGTGACACTAGTTATAGATTCCGATGCTGCACTTCAGGTATACCGTATCCCTCTGACCTTCTTATTGACGATGACACACAGAAATTGCATCGGAATTAAATACAAAAGGCGCAATGCCGACTTAAGTACAAGAAAACTGACTCTAGTTACTCTCTATGTATTTAACCACTCCTGTGTCACTAGTTATAGATTCCGATGCTTCACTTCAGGTTTACTGTATCCCTCTGACATTCTTATTGACGATGAAACGCAGAAATTGCAACGGAATTAAATACAAAAGGCACAATGAGAACTTAAGTACAAGAAAACTGACTCTTCTTACTGTCTATGTTTTGAACCATTCCTGTGACACTAGTTATACATTCCGATACTTCACTTCAGGTTTACTGTATCCCTCTGACCGTCTTATTGACGTTGAAACATAGAAATTGCATCGATATTAAATACAAAAGGCACAATGCCGACTTAAGTACAAGAAAACTGACTCTTCTTACTGTCTATGGTTTGAACCATTCCTGTGACACTAGTTATGGATTCCGATGCTTCACTTCAGGTTTACTGTATTCCTTGGCCCTTCTTATTGACGACGAAACACAGAAAGTGCATCGGAATTAAATAGAAAAGGCACAATGCCGACTTAAGTACAAGAAAACTGACTCTTCTTACTGTCTATGTTTTGAACCATTCCTGTGACACTAGTTATAGATTCCGATGCTTCACTTCAGGTTTACTGTATCCCTCTGACCTTCATATTGACGATGAAATACAGAACTTGCATCGGAATTAAATACAAAAGGCACAATGCCGAATTAAGTACAAGTAAACTGACTCTTCTTACTGTCTATCTTTTGAACCGTTCCTGTGACACTACTTATAGATTCCGATGCTTCACTTCAGGTTTACTGTATCCCTCTGACCTTCTTCTTGACGATGAAACACAGAAATTGCATCGGAATTAAATACAAAAGGCACAATGCCGACCCAAGTACAAGAAGACTGGCTCTTCTTACTGTCTATGTTTTGAACCTTGATTGTGAGACTAGATTTAGATTCCGATGCTTCACTTCAGGTATACTGTATCCCTTGGCCCTTGTTATTGACGACGAAACACAGAAATTACATCGAAATTATATACAATAGGCACAATGCCGAATTAAATACAAGTAAACTGACTCTACTTAATGTCTATGTTTTGAACTATTCCTGTGACACAAGTTATAGATACCGATGCTTCACTTCAGGTTTACTGTATCCGTCTGACCTTCTTATGGACGAGGAAACACAGATATTGCATCGGAATTAAATACAAAAGGCACAATGCCGACTTAAGTACAAGAAAACTGACACTTCTTACTGTCTATGTTTTGAACCAATCCTGTGACACTAGTTATAGATTCCGATGCTTCACTTCAGGTTTACTGTATGCCTCTGACCTTCTTATTGACGATGAAACACAGAAATTGCAACGGAATTAAACACAAAGGGCACAATGCCAAATTAAGTACAAGAACACTGACTCTTCTTACTGTGTATGTTTTAAACCTTTCGTGTGTGACCAGTTTTAGAATCCGATGTTTCATTTCACGTTTACTGTATCCCTTGTACCTTCTTATTGACGATGAAACAGAGAAATTGCATCGGAAAGAAATACAAAAGGCACATTGCCGACCTAAGTACAAGAAGACTGAGTCTTTTTACTGTCTATGATTTAAACCTTTCCTGTGAGACCAGTTTTAGATTCCTATGCTTAATTTCAGGTTTACTGTATCCCTTGGACCTCCATATTGACTATGAAACACAGAAATTGCGTCGGAAATAAATATAAAAGGCACAATGCCGACTTAAGTACAAGAGACTCTTCTTACGTTTTACGATTTGAACCTTTCCTGTGAGACCAGTTTTGATTCCGATGTTTCACTTCAGGTTTACTGTATCCCTTGGATATTCATATTGACGATGAATCACAGAAATTGCATCGGAATTAAATACAAAAGGTACAACGCCGACTTAAGTACAAGAGGACTGACTCTTCTTACTTTCTATGATTTGAACCCTTCCTGTGAGACCAGTGTTAGATTCCGATGCTTCACGTCAGGTTTACTGTATCCCTTGGACCTTCTGACTGACGAAGAACCACAGAAGTTGCATTGGAATTAAAAACAAAAAGCACAATAAAGCCTTAAGTACAAGAAGACTGATTCTTCTTACTGTCTATGATTTGAACCTTTCCTGCGAGACCTGTTTTAGATTACGATGCTTCACTTCATGTTTACTGTATCCCTTGGACCTTCTGACTGACGATGAACCACAGATGTTGCATTCGAATTAAATACAAAAGGACCAATGCCGTCTTAAGTACAAGAAAACTAACTCCTCTTACTGTCTATGATTTGAACCATTCCTGTGAGACCAGTTTTGATTCCGATGCTTCACTTCAGGTTTACTGTTTCCCTTGGACTTTCTTATTGACGATGAAACACAGAAAATGCGTCGGAATTAAATACAAATGCCATAATGTCCACTTAAAGACAAGAAGACTGACTCTTCTTACTGTCTATGTTTTGAACCTATCCTGTGAGACCAGTTTTAGATGCCGATGCTTTACTTCAAATTTTCTGTATCCCTTGGACCTTCTTATTGACGATGGAACATAGAAATTGCATCGGAACTAAATACAAAAGGCACAATGCCGACTGAAGTACAAGAGGACTGACTCTTCTTACATTCTATGAATTGAACCTTTACTGTGAGACCAGTTTTAGATTCCGATGCTTCACTTCAGTGTTAATGTATCCCTTGGACCTTCTTATTGACGATGAAACACAGAAATTGCGTCGGAATTAAATACAAATTTCGTAATGCCCACTTAGAAACAAGAAGACTGACTCTTCTCACTGTCTATGATTTGAACCTTTCCTATGAGACCAGTTTTAGATGCCGATGCTTTACTTCAGGTTTACTGTATCCCTTGGACCTTCTTGTTGACGATGAAACACAGAAATTGCGTCGGAATTAAATACAAAAGGCACGATGCCGACATAAAAACAAGAAGACCGACTTTTCTTACTGACTATGTTTTGAACCTCTCCTGTGAGACCAGTTATTGATTCCGATGCTTTACTTCAGGTTTAGTATATCCCTTGGACCTTCTTATTGACGATGAAACACAGAAATTGCATCGAAGTAAAATACAAAAGGCACAATGCCGACTTAGGTACCAGAAGACTGACTCTTCTTACATTCTACGATTTGAACCTTTCCTGTGAGACCAGTTTTGATTCCGATGCTTCACTTCAGGTTTACTGTATCTCTTAGATCTTCATATTGACGGTGAAGCACAGAAACTGTATCGGAAGTAAATACAAAAGGCACAATGCCGACTTAAGTACAAGAGGACTGACTCTTCTTACAATCTATCATTTGAACCTTTCCTGTGAGACCAGTTTTAGATTCCTATGCTTCACTTCAGGTTTACTGTATCCCTTGGACCATTTTATTGACGATGAAACAAAGAAATTGCATCGGCATTAAATACAAAAATCACAATGCCGACTTATGTACAAGAAGACTGACTCTTCTTAATGTCTATATTTGAATCTTTACTGTGAGACCAGTTTTAGATTCCGATGCTTCACTTCAGGTTTACTGTATTCCATGGACGTTTTTATTGACGATGAAACACGGAAATTGCAACGGAATTAAATACAAGAGGCACAATGCCGAGTTTAGTACAAGAAGACTGACTCCTCTTACTGTCTATGTTTTGACCTTTCCTGTGAGACCAGTTTTAGATTCCGATGCGTCACTTTGGTTTACTGTATCCCTTGGACCTTTATATTGTCAATGAAACACAGAAACATCATCGGAATAAAATACAAAAGGCACCATGCCGACTTAAGTACAAGAAGACTGACTCTATTTACTGTCTATGTTTTTAACCTTTCCTGTGAGACCAGTTTTAGATTCCTATGCTTCATTTCAGGTTTACTGTATCCCTTGTACCTTCTTATTGACGATGAGACACAGAAATTGGACCGGAATTAAATACAAGAGGCACAATGCCGAGTTTAGTACAAGAAGACTGACTCCTCTTACTGTCTATGTTTTGACCTTTCCTGTGAGACCAGTTTTTATTCCGATGCTTCACTTCAGGTTTACTGTATTCCTTGGACCTTCTTATTGACGATGAAACACATAAATTGCATCGGAATTAAATACAATAGGCACAATGCCGACTTAAGTACATAAAAATTGACTCTTCTTACTGTCTATGTTTTGAACCCTTCCTGTGAGACCAGTTTTAGATTCAGATGCTTCACTTCAGGTTAACTGTATCCCTTGGACCTTCTTATTAACGAGGAAACACAGAAATTGCAACGGAATTAAATACAAAAATTCAAAATGCCGACTTAAGTACAAGAAGACTGACTCTTCTTAATGTCTATATTTGAATCTTTACTGTGAGACCAGTTTTAGATTCCGATGCTTCACTTCAGGTTTACTGTATCCCTTGGATCTTCATATTGACGATGAAACACAGATATTGCGTCGGTATTAAATGCAAAAGGCACAATGTCGACTTAAAAACATGAAGACTGACTCCTCTTACTGTCTATGTTTGAATCTTTCCCGTGTGATCAGTTTTAGATTCCGATGCTTTAGTTCAGGTTTACTGTATCCCTTGGACATTCTTATTGACGATGAAAAACAGAAATTGCATCGGATCTAAATACAAAATGCACAGTGCCGTCTTAAGTACAAGAGGACTGGCTCTTCTTACACTCTATGACTTGAAGTGTCCTGTGAGACCAGTTTTAGTTTCCGATGCCTCACTTAAGGTTTACTGTATCCCTTGTACCTTCTTATTGACGATGAAACACAGAAATTGCATCGGAATGATACACAAAACGCACAATGCCAACTTAAGTACAAGTAAACTGACTCTTCTTACTGTCTATGATTTGAGCCATTCCGGTGACAATAGTTATAGATTCCGATGCTTCACTTCAGGTTTACTGTATCCCTCTGACATTCTTATCGACGATGAAACACAGAAATTGCAACGGAATTAAATACAAAAGGCACAATGCCAACTTAAGTACGAGAAAACTGACTCTTCTTACTGTCTATGCTTTGAACCATTCCTGTGACACTAGTTATAGATTCCGATACTTCACTTCAGGTTTACTGTATCCTTCTGACCTTCTTAATGACGATGAAACACAGAAATTGCAACGGAAATAAATACAAAAGGCACAATGCCGACTTAAGTACAAGTAATCTGACTCTTCTTACTGTCTATGTTTTGAACCATTCCTGTGTCACTAGTTATAGATTCCGATGCTTCACTTCAGGTTTACTGTATCCCTCTGACATTCTTATTGACGATGAAACACAGAAATTGCAACGGAATTAAATACAAAAGGCACAATGCCAACTTAAGTACGAGAAAACTGACTCTTCTTACTGTCAATGTTTTGAACCATTCCTGTGACACTAGTTATAGATTCCGATACTTCACTTCAGGTTTACTGTGTCCCTCTGACCGTCTTATTGACGTTGAAACACAGAAATTGCATCGATATTAAATACAAAAGGCACAATGCCGACTTAAGTACAAGAAAACTGACTCTTGTTACTCTCTATGTTGTTAACCATTCCTCTGTCACTAGTTATAGATTCCGATGCTTCACTTCAGGTTTACTGTATCCCTCTGACCTTCTTATTGACGATGAAACACAGAGATTGCATCGGAATTAAATACAAAAGGCACAAAGCCGACTTAAATACAAGTAATCTAACTCTTCTTACTGTCTATGTTTTGAACCATTCCTGTGACACTAGTTATAGATTCCGATGCTGCACTTCAGGTATACCGTATCCCTCTGACCTTCTTATTGACGATGACACACAGAAATTGCATCGGAATTAAATACAAAAGGCGCAATGCCGACTTAAGTACAAGAAAACTGACTCTAGTTACTCTCTATGTATTTAACCACTCCTGTGTCACTAGTTATAGATTCCGATGCTTCACTTCAGGTTTACTGTATCCCTCTGACATTCTTATTGACGATGAAACGCAGAAATTGCAACGGAATTAAATACAAAAGGCACAATGCCAACTTAAGTACAAGAAAACTGACTCTTCTTACTGTCTATGTTTTGAACCATTCCTGTGACACTAGTTATAGATTCCGATACTTCACTTCAGGTTTACTGTATCCCTCTGACCGTCTTATTGACGTTGAAACATAGAAATTGCATCGATATTAAATACAAAAGGCACAATGCCGACTTAAGTACAAGAAAACTGACTCTTCTTACTGTCTATGGTTTGAACCATTCCTGTGACACTAGTTATGGATTCCGATGCTTCACTTCAGGTTTACTGTATTCCTTGGCCCTTCTTATTGACGACGAAACACAGAAAGTGCATCGGAATTAAATAGAAAAGGCACAATGCCGACTTAAGTACAAGAAAACTGACTCTTCTTACTGTCTATGTTTTGAACCATTCCTGTGACACTAGTTATAGATTCCGATGCTTCACTTCAGGTTTACTGTATCCCTCTGACCTTCATATTGACGATGAAATACAGAACTTGCATCGGAATTAAATACAAAAGGCACAATGCCGAATTAAGTACAAGTAAACTGACTCTTCTTACTGTCTATCTTTTGAACCGTTCCTGTGACACTGCTTATAGATTCCGATGCTTCACTTCAGGTTTTCTGTATCCCTCTGACCTTCTTCTTGACGATGAAACACCGAAATTGCATCGGAATTAAATACAAAAGGCACAATGCCGACCCAAGTACAAGAAGACTGGCTCTTCTTACTGTCTATGTTTTGAACCTTGATTGTGAGACTAGATTTAGATTCCGATGCTTCACTTCAGGTATACTGTATCCCTTGGCCCTTGTTATTGACGACGAAACACAGAAATTACATCGAAATTATATACAATAGGCACAATGCCGAATTAAATACAAGTAAACTGACTCTACTTAATGTCTATGTTTTGAACTATTCCTGTGACACAAGTTATAGATACCGATGCTTCACTTCAGGTTTACTGTATCCGTCTGACCTTCTTATGGACGAGGAAACACAGATATTGCATCGGAATTAAATACAAAAGGCACAATGCCGACTTAAGTACAAGAAAACTGACACTTCTTACTGTCTATGTTTTGAACCAATCCTGTGACACTAGTTATAGATTCCGATGCTTCACTTCAGGTTTACTGTATGCCTCTGACCTTCTTATTGACGATGAAACACAGAAATTGCAACGGAATTAAACACAAAGGGCACAATGCCAAATTAAGTACAAGAAAACTGACTCTTCTTACTGTCTATGTTTTGAACCGTTAGTGTGACACTAGTTATAGATTCCGATACTTCACTTCAGGTTTACTGTATCCCTCTGACCGTCTTATTGACGATGAAACACAGAAATTGCATCGGAATTAAATACAAAAGGCACAATGAGGACGTAAGTACATGAAAACTGACTCTTCTTACTGTCTATGTTCTGAACCTTTCCTGTGACACTAGTTATATATCCCGATGCTTCACTTTAGTTTTACTGCATCCCTCAGACCTTTCGTATTGACGATGAAACACAGAAATTCCATCGGAATTGAATACAAAAGGCACAATGCCGACTTAAGTACAAGAAAACTGACTCTTCTTACTGTCTATGTTTTGAACCGTTAGTGTGTCACTAGTTATAGATTCCGATGCTTCACTTCAGGTTTACTGTATCCCTGTGACCTTCTTATTGACGATGAAACACATAAATTGCATCGGAATTAAATACAAAATGCACAATGCCGACTTAAGTACAAGAAAACTGACACTTCTTGCTGTCTATGTTTTGAACCATTCCTGTGACACTAGTTACAGATTCCGATGCTTCACTTCAGGTTTACTGTATCCCTCTGACCTTCTTATTGACGATGAAACACAGAAATTGCATCAGAATTAAATACAAAAGGCACAATGCCGACTCAAGTACAAGAAGACTGGCACTTCTTACTGTCTATGATTTGAACCTTTCCGGTGAGACCGGTTTTAGATTCCGATGCTTCCCTTCAGGTTTACTGTATCCCTTGGTCCTTCTTATTGACGACGAAACACAGAAATTGCATGGGAATTAAATAGAAAAGGCACATGGCCGGGTTAAGTACAAGAAAACTGACTTTTCGTATTGTCTATGTTTTGAACCATTCCTGTGACACTAGTTATATATTCCGATGCATCACTTCAGTGTTACTGTATCCCTCTGACCTTCTTATTGACGATGAAACAGAGAAGTTGCATCGGAATTAAATACAAAAGGCACAATGCCGACTTAAGTACAAGTAAACTGGCTCTTCTTACTGTCTATGTTTTGAAGCTGTCCTGTGACACTAGTTATAGATTCCGATGCTTCACTTCAGGTTTACTGTATCCCTGTGACCGTCTTATTGACGATGAAACACAGAAATTGCACCGGAATTAAATACAAAATACACAATGCCGACTCATGTACAAGACGTCTGGCTCTACTTACTGTCAATGATTTGAACCTTTCCTGTGAGACCGGTAATAGATTCCGATGACTCACTTCAGGTTTACTGTATCCCATGGACCTTCTTATTGACGACGAAACACAGAAATTGCATCGTAATTAAATAGAAAAGGCACAATGCCGACTTAAGTACCAGAAAACTGACTCTTTTTACTGTCTATGTTTTCAACCATTCCTGTAACACTAGTTATAGATTCCGATGCTTCACTTTAGGTTTACTGTATCCCTCTCACCTTCTTATTGTCGATGAAACACAGAAATTAAATCGGAATTAAATAAAAAAGGCACAACGCCGACTTAATTATAAGAAAACTGACACTTCTTACTGTCAATGCTTTGAACCATTCCTGTGACACTAGTTATAGATACCTATGCATCACTTCAGGTTTACTGTATCCCTCTGCCGTTCTTATTGACGATGAAACACAGAAATTGCATCGGAAATAAAAAAACAAAAGGCACAATAACGACTCAAGTACAAGAAGACTGGCTCTTCTTACTGTCTAAGTTTTGAACCTCTCCTGTGAGACCAGTTTTAGATTCCGATGCTTGACTTCAGGTTTACTGTACCCCTTGGACCTTCTTATTGACGATGGAACACATAAATTGCATCGGAATTAAAGACAAAAGGCGCAATGCCGACTTGAGTACAAGAAAACTGACTCTTCTTACTGCCTATGTTTTGAACCATTCCTGTGACACAAGTTATAGATTCCGATACTTCACTTCAGGTTTACTGTATCCCTCCGACCTTCTTATTGACGATGGAACACAGAAATTGCATCGGAACTAAATAGAAAAGGCACAATGCCGACTGAAGTTCAAGAAAACTGACTCTTATTACTGTCTTTGGTTTTATCCATTCCTCTGACACTAGTTATAGATTCCGATGCTTCACTTCAGGTTTACTGTATCCCTCTGACCTTCTTATTGACGATGAAACACAGAGATTGCATCGGAATTAAATACAAAACGCACAATGAGGACGTAAGTACAAGAAAACTGACTCTTCTTACTGTCTATGTTCTGAACCTTTCCTGTGACACTAGTTATATATTCCGATGCTTCACTTTAGTTTTACTGCATCCCTCAGACCTTTCGTATTGACGATGAAACACAGAAATTCCATCGGAATTGATTACAAAAGGCACAATGCCGACTTAAGTACAAGAAAACTGACTCTTCTTACTGTCTATGTTTTGAACCGTTAGTGTGTCACTAGTTATAGATTCCGATGCTTCACTTCAGGTTTACTGTATCCCTGTGACCTTCTTATTGACGATGAAACACATAAATTGCATCGGAATTAAATACAAAATGCACAATGCCGACTTAAGTACAAGAAAACTGACACTTCTTGCTGTCTATGTTTTGAACCATTCCTGTGACACTAGTTACAGATTCCGATGCTTCACTTCAGGTTTACTGTATCCCTCTGACCTTCTTATTGACGATGAAACACAGAAATTGCATCAGAATTAAATACAAAAGGCACAATGCCGACTCAAGTACAAGAAGACTGGCACTTCTTACTGTCTATGATTTGACCCTTTCCGGTGAGACCGGTTTTAGATTCCGATGCTTCCCTTCAGGTTTACTGTATCCCTTGGACCTTCTTATTGACGACGAAACACAGAAATTGCATGGGAATTAAATAGAAAAGGCACATGGCCGGGTTAAGTACAAGAAAACTGACTTTTCGTATTGTCTATGTTTTGAACCATTCCTGTGACACTAGTTATATATTCCGATGCATCACTTCAGTGTTACTGTATCCCTCTGACCTTCTTATTGACGATGAAACACAGAAGTTGCATCGGAATTAAATACAAAAGGCACAATGCCGACTTAAGTACAAGTAAACTGGCTCTTCTTACTGTCTATGTTTTGAAGCTGTCCTGTGACACTAGTTATAGATTCCGATGCTTCACTTCAGGTTTACTGTATCCCTGTGACCGTCTTATTGACGATGAAACACAGATATTGCACCGGAATTAAATACACAATACACAATGCCGACTCATGTACAAGACGTCTGGCTCTACTTACTGTCAATGATTTGAACCTTTCCTGTGAGACCGGTATTAGATTCCGATGACTCACTTCAGGTTTACTGTATCCCATGGACCTTCTTATTGACGACGAAACACAGAAATTGCATCGTAATTAAATAGAAAAGGCACAATTCCGACTTAAGTACCAGAAAACTGACTCTTTTTACTGTCTATGTTTTCAACCATTCCTGTAACACTAGTTATAGATTCCGATGCTTCACTTTAGGTTTACTGTATCCCTCTCACCTTCTTATTGTCGATGAAACACAGAAATTAAATCGGAATTAAATACAAAAGGCACAACGCCGACTTAATTATAAGAAAACTGACACTTCTTACTGTCTATGCTTTGAACCATTCCTGTGACACTAGTTATAGATACCTATGCATCACTTCAGGTTTACTGTATCCCTCTGCCGTTCTTATTGACGATGAAACACAGAAATTGCATCGGAAATAAAAAAACAAAAGGCACAATAACGACTCAAGTACAAGAAGACTGGCTCTTCTTACTGTCTAAGTTTTGAACCTCTCCTGTGAGACCAGTTTTAGATTCCGATGCTTGACTTCAGGTTTACTGTACCCCTTGGACCTTCTTATTGACGATGGAACACATAAATTGCATCGGAATTAAAGACAAAAGGCGCAATGCCGACTTGAGTACAAGAAAACTGACTCTTCTTACTGCCTATGTTTTGAACCATTCCTGTGACACAAGTTATAGATTCCGATACTTCACTTCAGGTTTACTGTATCCCTCCGACCTTCTCATTGACGATGGAACACAGAAATTGCATCGGAAGTAAATAGAAAAGGCACAATGCCGACTGAAGTTCAAGAAAACTGTCTCTTATTACTGTCTTTGGTTTTATCCATTCCTCTGACACTAGTTATAGATTCCGATGCTTCACTTCAGGTTTACTGTATCCCTCTGACCTTCCTATTGACGATTAAGCACAGGAATTGCATCGGAATTAATTACAAAAGGCACAATGCCAACTTAAGTACAAGAAAACCGTCTCTTCTTACTGTATATGTTTTGAACCATTCCTGTGACATTTGTTATAGATTCCGATGCTTCACTTCAGGTTTACTGTATCCCTCTGACCTTCGTATTGCTGATGAAACACAGAAATTGCATCGGAATTAAAAACAAAAGGCAGAATGCCGACTTAAGTACAAGAAAACTAACTCTTCTTACTGTCTATGTTTTGACCTGTCCTGTGACACTAGTTATTGATTCCGATGCTTCACTTCAGGTTTACTGTATCCCTCTGACCTTCTTATTGACGATGAAACACAGAAATTGCATCGGAATTAAATACAAAACGCACAATGCTGACTCATGTACCAGAAGACTGGCTCTTCTTACTGTCTATTTTTTTACCTTTCCTGTGAGACCGGTTTTAGATTCCGATGCTACACTTCAGGTTTACTGTATCCCTTGGCCCTTCTTATTGACGACGAAACACAGAAATTGCAACGGATTTGAATACAAAAGGCACACTGCAGACTTAAGTACAAGAAGACTGACTCTTCTTACTGTCGACGCTTTGAACCATTCCTGTGACACTAGTTTAAGATACCGATGCTTCACTTCAGGTTTACTGTATCCCTCTGACCTTCTTATTGACGATGAAACACAGAAACTGCTTCGGAATTAAATACAAAAAAGCCCAATGCCGACTTAAGTACAAGAAAATTGACTCTCCTTCCTGTGTATGCTTTGAACCATTCCTGTCACACTAGTTTTAGATTCCGATGCGTCAATTCAAGTTTACAGTATCCCTCTGACCTTCTTACTGACGATGAAACACAGAAATTGCATCGGAATGATACACAAAACGCACAATGCCAACTTAAGTACAAGTAAACTGACTCTACTTACTGTCTATGCTTTGAACTATTCCTGTGACACTAGTTATAGATTCCGATACTTCACTTCAGGTTTACTGTATCCTTCTGACCATCTTATTGACGATGAAACACAGAAATTGCATCGGAATTAAATACAAAAGGCACAATGCCGACTTAAGTACAAGAAAACTGACTCTTCTTACTCTCTATGTTTTTAACCATTCCTGTGTCACTAGTTATAGATTCCGATGCTTCACTTCAGGTTTACTGTATCCCTCTGACCTTCTTATTGACGAAGAAACACAGAAATTGCAACGGAATTAAATACAAAAGGCAGAATGCCAACTTAAGTACAAGAAAACTAACTCTTCTTACTGTCTATGTTTTGAACCATTCCTGTGACACTAATTATAGATTCCGATACTTCACTTCAGGTTTACTGTATCCCTTGGACCGTCTTATTGACGATGAAACACAGAAATGGCAACGGAATTGAATACAAAATGCACAATGCCGACTTATATACAAGAAGACTGACTCTTCTTACTGTCTATGTTTGAACCCTTCCTGTGACACAAGTTATAGATTCCGATGCTTCACTTCAGGTTTTCTGTATCCCTCTGACCTTCTTATTGACGATGAAACACAGATATTGCATCGGAATGAAACACAAAACGCACAATGCCAGCTTAAGTACAAGTAAACTGACTCTTCTTACTGTCCATGCTTTGAACCATTCCTGTGACACTAGTTATAGAATCCGATGCTTCACAACAGGTTTACTGTATCACTCGGACCTTCTTATTGACGATGAAACACAGAAATTGCATCGGAATTATATACAAAAGGCACAACGCCGAATTAAGTACAAGTAAACTGACTCTTCTTACTCTCTATGTTTTTAACCATTTCTGTGTCACTAGTTATAGATTCCGATGCTTCACTTCAGGTTTACTGTATCCCTCTGACCTTCTTATTGACGAAGAAACACAGATATTGCAACGAAATTAAATACAAAAGGCACAATGCCAACTTAAGTACAAGAAAACTAACTCTTCTTACTGTCTATGTTTTGAACCATTCCTGTGACACTAGTTAGAGATTCCGATACTTCACTTCAGGTTTACTGTATCCCTTGGACCGTCTTATTGACGATGAAACACAGAAATTGCAACGGAATTGAATACAAAAGGCACAATGCCGACTTATGTACAAGAAGACTGACTCTTCTTACTGTCTATGTTTGAACCTTTCCTGTGACACTAGTTATAGATTCCGATGCTTCACTTCAGGTTTACTGTATCCCTCTGACCTTCGTATTGACGATGAAACACAGAAATTGCATCGGAATGAAACACAAAACGCACAATGCCAACTTAAGTACAAGTAAACTGACTCTTCTTACTGTCCATGCTTTGAACCGTTCCTGTGACACTAGTTATAGATTCCGATGCTTCACTACAGGTTTACTGTATCTCTCTGAACTTCTTACTGACGATGAAACACAGAGATTGCATCGGAATTATATACAAAAAGCACAACGCCGAATTAAGTACAAGTAAACTGACTCTACATACTGTCTATGTTTTGAACCTTTCCTGTGAGACCGGTTTTAGAATCCGATGCTTCACTTCAGATTTACTGTATCCCTTGGACCTTCTTATTGACGACGAAACACAGAAATTGCATCGGAATTAAATACAAAAGGCACAATGCCGATTTAAGTACAAGTAAACTGACTCTTCTTACTGTCTATGTTTTGAACCATTCCAGTGACACTAGTTATGGATTCCGATGCTTCACTTCAGGTTTACTGTAACCCTCTGACCGTCTTATTGACGATGAAACACACAAATTGCATCGGAATTAAATACAACGAGCACAATGCCGATTTAAGTACAAGAGAACTGACGCTTCTTACTGTCTATGTTTTGAATTATTCCTGTGACACTAGTTATAGATTCCGATGGTTCACTTCAGGTTTACTGTATCCCTCTGACCTTCTTAATGACGATGAAACACAGAAATTGCATCGTAATACAAACAAAAGGCACAATGACGACTTATGTACAAGAAGACTAACTCTTCTTACTGTCTATGTTTAGAACCATTACTGTGACACTAGTTAAAGATTCCGATGCTTCACTTCAGGTTAACTGTATCCCCCTGACCTTCTTATTGACGATGAAACACAGAAATTGCATCGAAATTAAATACAAAAGGCACAATGCCGACTTATGTACAAGAAAACCGACATTTCTTACTGTCTATGTTTTGAACCATTCCTGTGACACTAGTTATGAATTCCGATGCTTCACTTCAGGTTTACTGTATCCCTCTGACCTTTCGTATTGACGATTAAACACAGAAACAGCATCGGAATTGAATACAAAAGGCACAATGCCGACTTAAGTACAATAAAACTGACGCTTCTTACTGTTTATGTTTTGAACCACTCCTGTGACACTAGTTATAGATTCCGATGCTTCACTTCAGGTTTACTGTTTCCCTGTGACCTTCTTATTGACGATGAAACACAGATATTGCATCGGAATTAAATACAAAATGCACAATGCCGACTTAAGTACAAGAAAATTGCCTCTTCTTACTATCTATGTTTTCAACCATTCCTGGAACACTAGTTATAGATTCCGATGCTTCACTTCAGGTTTACTGTATCCCTCTGACCTTCATATTGACGATGGAACACATAAATTGCACCGGAATTAAATACAAAAGGCGCAATGCCGACTTGAGTACAAGAAAACTGACTCTTCTTACTGCCTATGTTTTGAACCATTCCTGTGACACAAGTTATAGATTCCGATACTTCACTTCAGGTTTACTGTATCCCTCCGACCTTCTTATTGACGATGGAACACAGAAATTGCATCGGAACTAAATAGAAAAGGCACAATGCCGACTGAAGTTCAAGAAAACTGACTCTTATTACTGTCTTTGGTTTTATCTATTCCTCTGACACTAGTTATAGATTCCGATGCTTCACTTCAGGTTTACTGTATCCCTCTGACCTTCCTATTGACGATTAAGCACAGGAATTGCATCGGAATTAATTACAAAAGGCACAATGCCGACGTAAGTACAAGAAAACCGTCTCTTCTTACTGTATATGTTTTGAACCATTCCTGTGACATTTGTTATAGATTCCGATGCTTCACTTCAGGTTTACTGTATCCCTCTGACCTTCGTATTGCCGATGAAAAACAGAAATTGCATCGGAATTAAAAACAAAAGGCAGAATGCCGACTTAAGTACAAGAAAACTAACTCTTCTTACTGTCTATGTTTTAACCTGTCCTGTGACACTAGTTATTGATTCCGATGCTTCACTTCGGGTTTACTGTATCCCTCTCACCTTCTTGTTGACGATGAAACACAGAAATTGCGTCGGAATTAAATACAAAACGCACAATGCTGACTCATGTACCAGAAGACTGGCTCTTCTTACTGTCTATTTTTTTACCTTTCCTGTGAGACCGGTTTTAGACTCCGATGCTACACTTCAGGTTTACTGTATCCCTTGGCCCTTCTTATTGACGACGAAACACAGAAATTGTATCGGAATTATATAGAAAAGGCACAATGCCGACTTAAGTACAAGAAATCTGAATTTTCATATTGTCTATGTCTTATCCATTCTTGTGACACTAGTTATAGAGTCCGATTCTTCACTTCAGGTTTGCTGTATCACTCTGACCGCCTTATTGACGATGAAACACAGAAATTGCATCGGAATTAAATACAAAAGGCACAATGCCGACTTAAGTACAAGAAGACTGACTCTTCTTACTGTCGATTCTTTGAACCATTCCTGTGACACTAGTTATAGATTCCGATGCTTCACTTCAGGTTCACTGTAACCCTCTGACCTTCTTATTGACGATGAAACACAGAAATTGCAACGGATTTGAATACAAAAGGCACACTGCAGACTTAAGTACAAGAAGACTGACTCCTCTTACTGTCGACGTTTTGAACCATTCCTGTGACACTAGTTTAAGATACCGATGCTTCACTTCAGGTTTACTGTATCCCTCTGACCTTCTTATTGACGATGAAACACAGAAACTGCTTCGGAAATAAATACAAAAAAGCCCAATGCCGACTTAAGTACATGAAAATTGACTCTCCTTCCTGTGTATGCTTTGAACCATTCCTGTCACACTAGTTTTAGATTCCGATGCGTCAATTCAAGTTTACAGTATCCCTCTGACCTTCTTACTGACGATGAAACACAGAAATTGCATCGGAATGATACACAAAACGCACAATGCCAACTTAAGTACAAGTAAACTGACTCTACTTACTGTCTATGCTTTGAACTATTCCTGTGACACTAGTTATAGCTTCCGATACTTCACTTCAGGTTTACTGTATCCCTCTGACCATCTTATTGACCATGAAACACAGAAATTGCATCGGAATTAAATACAAAAGGCACAATGCCGACTTAAGTACAAGAAAACTGACTCTTCTTACTCTCTATGTTTTTAACCATTCCTGTGTCACTAGTTATAGATTCCGATGCTTCACTTCAGATTTACTGTATCCCTCTGACCTTCTTATTGACGAAGGAACACAGAAATTGCAACGGAATTAAATACAAAAGGCACAATGCCAACTTAAGTACAAGAAAGCTAACTCATCTTACTGTCTATGTTTTGAACCATTCCTGTGACACTAGTTATAGATTCCGATACTTCACTTCAGGTTTACTGTATCCCTTAGACCGTCTTATTGACGATGAAACACAGAAATTGCAACGGAATTGAATACAAAAGCCTCAATGCCGACTTATGTACAAGAAGACTGACTCTTCTTACTGTCTATGTTTGAACCCTTCCTGTGACACTAGTTATAGATTCCGATGCTTCACTTCAGGTTTACTGTATCCCTCTGACTTTCTTATTGACGATGAAACACAGAAATTGCATCGGAATGAAACACAAAACGCACAATGCCAGCTTAAGTACAAGTAAACTGACTCTTCTTACTGTCCATGTTTGAACCATTCCTATGACACTAGTTATAGAATCCGATGCTTCACTACAGGTTTACTGTATCACTCTGACCTTCGTATTGAAGATGAAACACAGAAATTGCATCGGAATTATATACAAATGGCACAATGCCGATTTAAGTACAAGTAAACTGACTCTTCTTACTGTCTATGTTTTGAACCATTCCAGTGACACTAGTTATGGATTCCGATGCTTCACTTCAGGTTTACTGTAACCCTCTGACCGTCTTATTGACGATGAAACACACAAATTGCATCGGAATTAAATACAACGAGCACAATGCCGATTAAGGTACAAGAAAACTGACGCTTCTTACTGTCTATGTTTTGAATTATTCCTGTGACACTAGTTATAGATTCCGATGGTTCACTTCAGGTTAACTGTATCCCTCTGACCTTCTTAATGACGATGAAACGCAGAAATTGCATCGTAATACAAACAAAAGGCACAATGACGACTTATGTACAAGAAGACTAACTCTTCTTACTGTCTATGTTTAGAACCATTACTGTGACACTAGCTAAAGATTCCGATGCTTCACTTCAGGTTAACTGTATCCCCCTGACCTTCTTATTGACGATGAAACACAGAAATTGCATCGAAATTAAATACAAAAGGCACAATGCCGACTTATGTACAAGAAAACTGACATTTCTTACTGTCTATGTTTTGAACCATTCCTGTGACACTAGTTATGAATTCCGATGCTTCACTTCAGGTTTACTGTATCCCTCTGACCTTTCGTAGTGACGATTAAACACAGAAACAGCATCGGAATTGAATACAAAAGGCACAATGCCGACTTAAGTACAATAAAACTGACGCTTCTTACTGTTTATGTTTTGAACCACTCCTGTGACACTAGTTATAGATTCCGATGCTTCACTTCAGGTTTACTGTTTCCCTGTGACCTTCTTATTGACGATGAAACACAGATATTGCATCGGAATTAAATACAAAATGCACAATGCCGACTTAAGTACAAGAAAATTGACTCTTCTTACTATCTATGTTTTCAACCATTCCTGGAACACTAGTTATAGATTCCGATGCTTCACTTCAGGTTAACTGTATCCCTCTGACCTTCTTATTGACGAAGAAACACATAAATTGCATCGGTATACAAACAAAAGGCACAATGCCAACTTAAGTACAAGAAGACTGACTCTTCTTACTGTCTATGGTTGGAACCATTCCTGTGACACTAGTTATAGATTCCGATGCTTCAATTCAGTTTTACTGTATCTCTTGGACCTTCTTATTGACGATGAAACACAGAAATTGCATCGGAATTAAATACAAAAGGCACAATGCCGACTCAAGTACAAGAAGACTGGTTCTTCTTACGGTCTCTGTTTTGAACCTTTCCTGTGAGACCGGTTTTAGTTTCCGATGCTTCACTTCCGGTTTACTGTATTCCTTGGCCTTTCTTATTGACGAGGAAACATAGAAAGTGCATCGGAATTACATCTAAAAGGCACAATGCCGACTTAAGTACAAGAAAACTGACTCCTCTTACTGTCTATGCTTTGAACCAATCAGTGACACTAGTTATAGATTCCGATGCTTCACTACATGTTTACTGTTTCTCTTGGACCTTCGTATTGACGATGAAACACAGAAATTGCATCGGAATTAAAAACAAAAGGCACAATGCCGACTCAAGTACAACAAGACTGGCTCTTCTTACTGTCTACGTTTTGAACCATTCCTGTGACACTATTTTTAGATACCGATGCTTCACTGCAGGTTTACTGTATCCCTCTGACCTTCTTATTGACGATGAAACACAGAAACTGCTTCGGAATTAAATACAAAAAAGCCCATTGCCTACTTAAGTACAAGAAAATTGACTCTTCTTTCTGTCTATGCTTTGAACCATTCCTGTCACACTAGTTATAGATTCCGATGCGTCAATTCAAGTTTACTGTATCCCTCTGACCTTCTTACTGACGATGAAACACAGAAATTGCATCGCAATGAAACACAAAACGCACAATGACAACTTAAGTACAAGTTAACTGACTCTTCTTACTGTCCATGCTTTGAACCATTCCTGTGACACTAGTTATAGATTCCGATGCTTCACTACAGGTTTACTGTATCTCTCTGATCTTCTTATTGACGATGAAACACAGAAATTGCATCGGAATTATATACAAAAGGCACAATGCCGAATTAAGTACAAGTAAACTGACTCTACATACTGTCTATGTTTTGAACCATTCCTGTGACACTAGTTGTAACTTCTGATGCTCCACTTCAGGTTTACTGTATCCCTCTGACCTTTCGTATTGACGATGAAACACAGAAATAGCATCGGAATTGAATACAAAAGGCACAATGCCGACTTAAGTAGAAGAAAACTGACGCTTCTTACTGTTTATGTTTTGAACCACTCCTGTGGCACTAGTTATAGATTCCGATGCTTCACGTCAGGTTTACTGTATCCCTTAGCCCTTCTTATTGACGATGAAACACAGACATTGCATCGAAATTAAATACAAAAGGCACAATGCTGACTTATGCACAAGAAAACTGACTCTTCTTACTGTCTATGTTTTGAACCATTCCTGTGACACTAGTTATGAATTCCGATGCTTCACTTCAGGTTTGCTGTATCCCTCTGACCGTCTTATTGACGATGAAACACAGAAATTGCATCGGAATTAAAAGCAAAAGGCACAATGCCGACTCAAGTACAAGAAGACTGGCTCTTATTACTGTCTATGTTTTAAACCTTTCCTGTGAGACCGGTTTTAGAATACGATGCTTCACTTCAGATTTACTGTATCCCTTGGACCTTTTTATTGACGACGAAACACAGTAATTGCATCAGAAATAAATACAAAAGGCACAATGCCGACTTAAGTACAAGAAAACTGACGCTTCTTACTGTTTATGTTTTGAACCACTCCGGTGACACTAGTTATAGATTCCGATGCTTCCCTTCAGGTTTACTGTATCTCTGTGACCTTCTTATTGACGATGAAACACAGAAATTGCATCGGAATTAAATACAAAAGGCACAATGCCGACTTAAGTACAAGAAAACTGACTCATCTTACAGTCTATGCTTTGAACCATTCCTGTGACACTAGTTATAGATCCCGATGGTTCACCTCAGGTTTACTGTATCCCTCTGACCTTCTTAGTGGCGATGAAATACAGAAATTGCATCGGAATACAAACAAAAGGCACAATGACGACTTATGTACAAGAAGACTGATTCTTCTTTCTGTCTATGTTTAGAACCATTACTGTGACACTAGTTATAGATTCCGATGCTTCACTTCAGGTTACCTGTATCCCCCTGACCTTCTTATTGACGATGAAACACAGAAATTGCATCGGAATTAAATACAAAAGGCACAATGCCGATTTAAGTACAAGAAGACAGGCTCTTCTTACTGTCTATGTTATGATCCTTTCCTGTGAAACCGGTTTTAGATTCCGATGCTTCACTTTAGGTTTACTATATCCCTTGACCCTTCTTATTGACGACGAAACACAGAAAGTGCATCGGAATTAAATAGAAAAGGCACAATGCTGACATCAGTGCAAGAAAACTGACTCTTCATACTGTCTATGTTTTGAACCATTCCTGTGAGACTAGTTATAGATTCCGATGCTTCACTTCAGGTTTGCTGTATCCCTCTGATCGTCTTATTGACGATGATACACAGAAATTACATCGGAATTAAAAACAAAAGGCACAATGCCGACTCAAGTACAAGAAGACTGGCTCTTCTTACTGTCTATGTTTTGAACCTTTCCTGTGGAACCGGTTTTAGATTCCGATGCTTCACTTCAGGTTTACTGTATCCCTTGGCCCTACTTATTGACGACGAAACACAGAAAGTGCATCGGAATTAAATAGAAAAGGCACAATGCCAACTTAAGTACAAGAAAACTGACGTTTCTTACTTTCGATGTTTTGAACCATTCCTGTGACACTAGTTATGAATTCCGATGCTTCACTTCATGTTTACTGTATCCCTCTGTCCCTTCGTATTGACGATTAAACACAGAAATAGCATCGGAATTGAATACAAAAGGCACAATGCCGACTTAAGTACAAATAAACTGACGCCTCTTACTGTTTATGTTTTGAACCACTCCTGTGACACTAGTTATAGATTCCGATGCTTCACTTCAGGTTTACTGTTTCCCTGTGACCTTCTTATTGACGATGAAACACAGAAATTGCATCGGAATTAAATACAAAATGCACAATGCCGTCTTAAGTACAAGAAAATTGACTCTTCTTACTATCTACGTTTTGAACCATTCCTGGGACACTAGTTATAGATTACGATGCGTCACTTCAGGTTTACTGTATCCCTCTGACCGTCTTATTGACGATGAATCACATAAATTGAATCGGTATACAAACAAAAGGCACAATGCCGACTTAAGTACAAGAAGACTGACTCTTCTTACTGTCTATGGTTTGAACCGTTCCTGTGACACTAGTTATAGATTCCGATGCTTCACTTCAGTTTTACTGTGTCTCTTGGACCTTCTTATTGACGATGAAACACAGAAATATCATCGGAATTAAATACAACGGGCACAATGCCGACTTAAGTACAAAAAAACTGACGCTTCTTACTGTTTATGTTTTGAACCACTCCTGTGACACTAGTTATAGATTGCGATGCTTCACGTCATGTTTACTGTATCCCTGTGACCTTCTTATTGACAATGAAACACAGAAAGTGCATCGGAATTAAATACAAAATGCACAATGCCGACTTAAGTACAATAAAACAGACTCAACTAACAGTCTATGCTTTGAACCATTCCTGTGACACTAGTTATAGATCCCGATGGTTCACTTTTGGTTTACTGTATCCCTCTGACCTTCGTATTGACGACGAAACACAGAAATTGCATCGGAATTAAATAGAAAAGGCACAATGCCGACTTAAGTACAAGAAAACTGACCCTTCTTACTGTCTATGTTTTGAACCATTCCTGTGATAGTAGTTATAGATTCCGATGCATCACTTCAGGGTTACTGTATCCCTCTGACCTTATTGACGATGAAACACTAAAATTGCATCGGAACGAAATACAAAACGCCCAATGCCAACTTAAGTACAAGTAAACTGACTCTTCTTACTGTCTATGTTTTGAAACATTCCTGTCACACTAGTTATAGATCCCGATGCTTCACTTCAGGTTTACTGTATCCCTCTGACCTTATTGACGATGAAACACTAAAATTGCATCGGAACGAAATACAAAACGCACAATGCCAACTTAAGTACAAGTAAACTGACTCTTCTTAATGTCTATGATTTGAAAAATTCCTGTCACATTAGCTATGGATTCCGATGCCTCACTTCAGGTTTACTGTATCCCTCTGACCTTCTTATTGAAGATGAAACACAGAAACTGCATCGGAATTCAATACTAAAGGCACACTGCCGAATTAAGTACATGTAAACTGACTCTTCTTACTGTCTATGTTTTGAACTATTTTTGTGACACTAGTTATAGATTCCGATGCATCACTTCAGGTTTACTGTATCCCTCTGACCGTCGTATTGACGATAACACACAGAAATTTCATCGGAATTAAATACAAAAGGCACAATGCCGACTTAAGTACAAGAAAACTGACTCTTCTTACTGCCTATGATTTTAACCATTCCTGTGACACTTGTTATAGATTCCGATGCTTCAATTCAGGTTTACTGTATCCCTCTGACCTTCTTATTGACATTGAAACACAGAAATTGCGTCGGAATTGAATACAAATGGCACAATGCCTTCTTAAGTACAAGAAAACTGACTCTTCCTTCAGTCTATGATTTGCATCATTCCTGTGACACGAGTTATAGATTCCGATACTTCACTTGATGTTTACTGTATCCCTGTGACCTTCTTATTGACGATGAAACACAGAAATTGCATCGGAATTAAATAAAAAAGGCACAATGCCGACTTAAGTACAACAAAACTGACTCTTCTTACTGTCTCTGTTTTGAACCATTCCTGTGACACTAGTTATAGTTTCCGATGCTTCACTTCAGGTTTACTGTATCCCTCTGACCTTCTTATTGACGATGAAACACAGAAATTGCGTCGGAATTAAATACAAAAGGCACAATGACGACATTAGTACTAGTAAACTGACTCTTCCTACTGTCTATGTTTTGAACCATTCCTGTGACACTAGTTATAGATTCCGATGCTTCACTTCAGGTTTACTGTATCCCTCTGACCTTCTTATGGGCGATGAAACATAGAAATTGCATCGGAATTAAATACAAAAGGCACAATGCCGAATTAAGTACAAAAAGACTGACTCTTCTTACTCTCTATGTTTTGAACCAATCCTGTGACACTAGTTATAGATTCCGATGCTTCACTTCAGGTTTACTGTAACCCTCTGACCTTCTTATTGACGATGTAGCACAGAAATTGCATAGGAATTAAACAGAAAAGGCACAATGCCGTCTTAAGTACAAGAAAACTGACTCTTCTTACTGTCTATGTATTGAACCATTCCTGTGACACTAGTTATAGATTCCGATGGTTCACTTCAGGTTTATTGTATCTCTCTGACCTTCATATTGACGATGAAACACAGACATTGCATCGGAATTAAAGACAAAAGGCACAATGCCGACTTAAGTACAAGAAAACTGACTCCTCTTACTGTCTATGTTTTGAACCATTTCTGTGACACTAGTTATAGATTCCGATGCTTCACTTCAGTTTTACTATATCCCCCTGACGTTCGTTTTGACGATGACACACAGAAATTACATCGGAATTAAATACAAAAGGCACAATGCCGACATAAGTAAAAGAAAAGTGACTCTTCTTACTGTCTATGTTTTTAACTATTCCTGTGACACTAGTTGTAGACTCCGATGCTTCACTTCAGGTTTGCTGTATCCCTCTGACCTTCTTATTGACGATGAAACACAGAAATTGCATCAGAATTAAATACAAGTGGCACAGTGCCGACTTAAGTACAAGAAAACTGACACTTCTTACTGTCTATGTTTTGAACCATTCCTGTGACACTAGTTATAGATTCCGATGCTTCACTTCTGGTTTACTGTAACCCACTGACCATCTTATTGACGATGAAGCACAGAAATTGCATCGGAATTAAATACAAAATGCACAATGCCGACTTAAGTACAAGAAAACTGACTCTTCTTACTGTCTATGTTTTGAACCATTCCTGTGACACTAGTTATAGATTCAGATGCTTCACTTCAGGTTTACTGAATCCCTCTGTCCGTCTTATTGACGATGAAACACAGAAATTGCATCGGAGTTAAATACAAAAGCACAATACCGACTCAAGTACAAGAAGACTGGCTCTTCTTACTGCCCATGTTTTGAACCATTCCTGTGACACTAGTTATAGATTGCGATGGTTCACTTCAGGTTTACTGTATCCCTCTGACCTTCTTATTGACGATAAAACACATAAATTGCATCGGAATTAAATACTAAAGGTACAATGCCGACTTAAGTACAAGAAAACTGACTCTTCCTACTGTCTATGTTTTGAACTATTCCTGTGACACTAGTTATAGATTCCGATGCTTCACTTCATGTTTACTGTATCTCTCCGACCGTCTTATTGACGATGTATCACCGAAATTGAATCGGAATTAAATACGAAAGGCACAATGCCCACATCAGTAAAAGAAATCTGACTCTTCTTACTGTCTATGTTTTGAACCATTCCTGTGACACTAGTTAAAGATTCCAATGTTTCACTTCAGGTTTACTGTATCCTTCTGACCTTCTTATTTCCGACGAAACACAGAAATTCCATCGGCATGAAATACAAAAGGCACAATGCCGTCTTAAGTACAAGAAAACTGACTCTTCTTACTGTCTAGGTATTGAACCATTCCTGTGACACTAGTTATAGACCATGATGCTTCACTTCAGGTTTACTGTATTCCTCTGACGTTCATATTGACGATGAAACACAGAAATTGCATCCGAATTAAATGCAAAAGGCACAATGCCGACTTAAGTACAAAAAACTGACTCTACTTACTGTCTATGTTTTGAACCATTCCTGTGACACTAGTTATAGATACCGATGCTTCACTTCATGTTTACTGTATCCCTCTGACCTTCTTATTGACGATGAAACACAGAAATTGCATCAGAAATAAATACAAAAGGCACAATGCCGACTTAAGTACAAGAAAACAGACCATTCTTACCTTTTACGTTTCTATCCATTCCTGTAACACTAGTTATAGATTCCGATGCTTCACTTCAGGTTTACTGTATCCCTCTGACCTTCTTATTGACGATGAATTACAGAGTTTTCATCGGAATTAAATACAAAAGGCTCAATGCCGACTCAAGCACAAGAAGACTGGCTCTTCTTACTGTCTATGTTTAAACCATTCCTGTGACAATCGTTATGGATTCCGATGCTTCACCTTCAGGTTTACTGTGTCCCTCTGATCTTCTTATTGACGATGCAACACAGATATTGCATCGGAATTTAATACAAAAGGCACATTGCCGACTTAAGTACAAGAAGACTGACCTTTCTTACTGTCTATGTTTCGAACCATTCCTGTGACACTAGTTATAGATTCCGATGCTTCACTTCAGGTTTACTGTATCCCTCTGACCTTCTTATTGACGATGAAACACAGATATTGCATCGGAATTAAATACAAAAGGCACAATGCCGACTTATGTACAAGAAAACTGACTCTTCTTACTGTCTATGTTTTGAACTATTCCTGTGCCACTAGTTATAGATTCCGATGGTTCACTTCAGGTTTACTGTATCCCTCTGACCTTCATATTGACGATGAAACACAGAAATTGCATCGGAATTTAATACAAAAGGCACAATGCCGACTTCAGTACTAGGAGACTGACTCATCCTACTGTCTATGTTTTAAACCATTCCTGTGACACAAGTTATAGGTTCCGATGCTTCACCTCAGGTTTACTGTAACCCTCTGACCTTCGTATTGACGATGAAGCACAGAAATTGCATCGGAATCAAATACAAAAGGCACAATGCCGACTTAAGTACAGGAAAACTGACTCTTGCTACTGCCTATGTTTTGAACCATTCCTGTGACACTAGTTATAGATTCAGATGCTTCACTTCTGGTTCACTGTATCCCTCTGTCCACCTTATTGACGATGAAACACAGAAATTGCATCGGAATTAAATACAAGAGGCACAATGCCGACTCAAGTACAAGAAGACTGGCTCTTCTTATTGTCTATGCTTTGAACCATTCCTGTGACACTAATTATAGATTCCGATGCTTCACTTCAGGATAACTGTATACCTCTGACCTTCTTATTGACGATGAAACACAGAAATTGCATCGGAATTAAATACAAAAGGCACAATGCCGACTTAAGTACTAGAAGACTGACCCTTCCTACTATCAATGCTTTGAACCATTCCTGTGACACTAGTTATAGATTCCGCTGCTTCACTTCAGGTTTACTGTATCCCTCTGACCTTCTTATTGACGATGAAACACAGAAATTGCATCGGAATTAAATACAAAAGGCTCAATGCCGACTCAAGTAATAGAAGACTGGCTCTTCTTACCATCTATGATTTGAACCATTCCTGTGACACTAGTTATAAATTCAGATGCTTCACTTCAGGTTTACTGTATCCGTCTGACCTTCTTATTGACATTGAAACACAGAAATTGCATCGGAATTAAATAGAAAAGGCACCATGACGACTCAAGTACAGGCAGACTGGCTCTTCTTACTGTCTATGTTTTGAACCATTCCTGTGACACTAGTTATAGATTCCGATGCCTCACTTCAGGTTTACTGTATCCCTCTGACCTTCATATTGACGATGAAACACAGAAATTACATCGGAATTATATACAAGTGGCACATTGCCGACCTAACTACAAGAAGACAGACCCTTCATATTGTCTATGTTTTGAACCTTTCCTGTGACACTAGTCATAGATTCCGATACTTCACTTCAGGTTTACTGTATCCCTCTGACCTTCTTATTGACGATGAAACACAGAAATTGCATCTTAGTTAAATACAAAAAACTCAATGCCGACTTAAGTACAGGAAGAAAAAAATGGTTCAAATGGCTCCTAGCACTATGGGACTCAACTGCTGTGGTCATAAGTCCCCTAGAACTTAGAACTACTTAAACCAAACTAACCTAAGGACAGCACACAACACCCAGCCATCACGAGGCAGAGAAAATCCCTGACCCCGCCGGGAATCAAACCCGGGAACCCGGGCGTGGGAAGCGAGTACGCTACCGCATAAGTACAGGAAGACTGACTCTTCTTACCGTCTATGTTTTGAACCATTCCTGTGACACTACTTATAGATTCCGATGTTTCACTTCAGGTTTACTGTATCCCTCTGACCTTCTTATTGACGATCAAACACAGAAATTGCATCGGATTTAAATACAAAAGTCACAATGCCGACTCAAGACAAGAGGACTGGCTCTTCTTACTGTCTATGTTTTGAACCTTTTCTGCGAGACCGGATTTACGTTCCGATGCTTCACTTCAGGTTTACTGTATCCCTTGGACCTTCTTATAGACGACGAAACACAGAAATTACATCGGAATTATATACAAAAGGCACAATGCCGACTTAAGTACAAGAAAACTGACTCTTCTTACTGTCTATGTTTTTAACCATTCCTGTGACACTAGTTATGGATTCCGATGCTTACTTCAGGTTTTCTGTATCCCTCTGACCTTCATATTGACGATGAAACACAGAAATAGCATCGGAATTAAATACAAATGGCACAATGCCGGCTTAAGTACAAAAAAACTGACTCTTCTTACTGTCTATGTCTTGAACCATTACCGTGACACTAGTTATAGATTCCGATACTTCACTTGAGGTTTACTGTATCCCTCTGACCTTTTTGTTGACGATGAAACACAGAAATTGCATCGGAATTAAATACAAAAGGCACAATGCCGACTTAAGTACAAGAAAACTGACTCTTCTTACTGACTATGTTTTGAACCATTCCTGTGACACTAGTTATAGATTGCGATGCTTCACTTTAGGTTTATTGTATCCCTCTGACCTTCATACTGACGATGAAACACAGAAATTGCATCCGAATTAAATACAAAAGGCACAATGCCGACTTATGTACAAGTAAACTGACTCTTCTTACTGTCTATGTTTTGAACCATTCCTGTGACACTAGTTATGGATTCCGATGCTAAACTTCAGGTTTACTGTATCCCTCTGACCTTATTGACGATGAAGCACAGAAATTGCATCGGAAATAAATACAAAAATCACAATGCCGACTTAAGTAGTAGAAAACTGACTCTTCCTACTGTCTATGTTTTGAACCATTCCTGTAACACTAGTTATAGATTCCGATGCTTCACTTCAGGTTTACTGTAGCCCTCTGACCTTCTTATTGACGTTGAAACACAGAATTTTCATCGGAATTAAATACAAAAGGCTCAATGCCGACTCAAGTACAAGAAGACTGGCTCTTCTTACTGTCTGTGTTTGAACCTTTCCTGTGACAATAGTTAAGGATTCCGATGCTTCACCTTCAGATTTACTGTGTCCCTCTGATCTTCTTATTGACGATGCAACACAGATATTGCATCGGAATTAAATACAAAAGGCACATTGCCGACTTAAGTATAGGAAGACTGACCTTTTTTACTGTCTATGGTTTGAACCATTCCTGTAACACTAGTTATAGATTCCGATGCTTCACTTCAGGTTTACTGTATCCCTCTGACCTTCTTATTGACGATGAAACACAGATATTGCATCGGAATTAAATACAAAAGGCACAATGCCCACTTAAGTACAAAAAGACTGACTCTTCTTACTCTCTATGTTTTGAACCATTCCTGTGACACTAGTTATTGATTCCGATGCTTCACTTCAGGTTTACTATAACCCTCTGACCTTCTTATTGACGATGAAACACAGAAATTGCATCGGAATTAAATACAAAAGGCACAATGCCGACTTATGTACAAGAAAACTGACTCTTCTTACTGTCTATGTTTTGAACCATTCCTGTGACACTAGTTATAGATTCCGATGCTTCACTTCAGGTCTACTGTATCCCTTTGACCTTCTTATTGACGATGAAACTCAGAAATTGCATCGGAATTAAATGCAAAAGGCTCAGTGCCGACTCAAGTACAAGAAGACTGGCTCTTCTTACCGTCTATGTTTTGAACCATTCCTGTGACGCTAGTTATAGAATCAGATGCTTCACTTCAGGTTTACTGTATCCGTCTGACCTTCTTATTGACGTTGAAACACAGAAATTGCATCGGAATTAAATACAAAAGGCACAATGCCGAATCAAGTACATGCAGACTGGCTCTTCTTACTGCCTATGTTTTTGAACCATTCCTGTGACACTAGTTATAGATTCCGATGCTTCACTTCAGGTTTACTGTATCCCTCTGACCTTCTTATTGACGAGGAAACACAGAAATTGCATCGGAATTAAGTACAAGAGGCGCAATGCCGACTCAAGTACAAGAAGACAGACCCTTCTTATTGTCTATATTTTGAACCTTTCCTGTGACACTAGTCATAGATTCCGATACTTCACTTCAGGTTTACTGTACCCTCTGACCTTCTTATTGACGATGAAACACAGAAATTGCATCTTAGTTAAATATAAAATGCTCAATGCCGACTTAAGTACAGTTAGACTGACTCTTCCTACTGTCTATGTTTTTAAGCATTCCTGTGACACTAGTTATAGTCTGCGATGCTTCACTTCAGGTTTACTGTATCCCTCTGACCTCCATATTGACGATGAAACACAGAAGATGCATCTGAATTAAATACAAAAGGCACAATGCCGGCTTAAGTACAAGAAAACTGACTCTTCTTACTGTCTATGTTTTGAAAAATTCCTGTGACACTAGTTATAGATTCCGATACTTCACTTGAAGTTTACTGTATCCCTCTGACCTTCTTATTGACGATGAAACACAGAAATTGCATCTTAGTTAAATACAAAAGGCTCAATGCCGACTTAAGTACAGGAAGACTGACTCTTCTTACCGTCTATGTTTTGAACCATTCCTGTGACACTAGTTCTAGATACCGATGCTTCACTTCAGGTTTACTGTATCCCTCAGACCTTCTTATTGACGATCAAACACAGAAATTGCATTGGAATTAAATACAAAAGGCACAATGCCGACTCAAGTACAAGAGGACTGGCCCTTCTTACTGTCTATGTTTTGAACCTTTCCTGTGAGACCGGATTTAGATTCCGATGCTTCACTTCAGGTTTACTGTGTCCCTTGGACTTTCTTATAGACGACGAAACACAGAAATTGCATCGGAATTAAATAGAAAAGCACAGTGCCGACTTAAGTACAAGAAAACTGACTCTTCTTACTGCCTTTGTTTTGAACCATTCCTGTGACACTAGTTATAGATACCGATGCTTCACTTTAGGTTTACTGTATCCCTCTGACCTTCTTATTAACGATGAAACACAGAAATTGCATCGGAATTAAATACAAAAGGCACAATGCCGACTTAAGTACACGAAAACTGACGCTTCTTACTGTTTATGTTTTGAACCATTCCTGTGACACTAGTTATAGATTCCGATGCTTCACTTCAGGTTTACTGTATCCCTGTGACCTTCTTATTGACGATGAAACACAGAAATAGCATCGGAATAAAATAAAATACTCACAATGCCGTCTTAAGTACAAGAAAACTGACTCTTCTTGCTGTCTATGTTTTGAACCATTTCTGTGACACTAGTTATAGATTCCGATGCTTCACTTCAGGTTTACTGTAACCGTCTGACCTTCTTATTGACGATGAAGCACAGAAATTCATCGGAATTCAATACGAAAGGCACAATGCCGACTTAAGTACAAGAAAACTGACTCTTCTTACTGTCTATATTTTGAACCATTCCTGTGACACTAGTTATAGATTCAGATGCTTCACTTGAGGTTTACTGTATCCCTCTGTCCGCCTTATTGACGATGAAACACAGAATTTGCATCGGAATTAAATACAAGAGGCACAATGCCGACTCAAGTAGAAGAAGACGGGCTCTCCTTATTGTCTATGTATTAAACCATTCCTGTGACTCTAGTTATAGATTCCGATGCTTCACTTCAGGATAACTGTATCCCTCTGACCTTCTTATTGACGATGAAACACAGAAATTGCATCGGAATTAAATACAAAAGGCACAATGCCGACTTAAGTACTAGAAGACAGACTCTATCTACTGTCAATGCTTTGAACCATTCCTGTGACACTAATTATAGATTCCGATGCTTCACTTCAGGTTTACTGTATCCCTCTGACCTTGTTATTGACGATGAAACACAGAAATTGCATCGGAATTAAATACAAAAGGCTCAATGCCGACTCAAGTACAAGAAGACAGACCCTTCTTATTGTCTATATTTTGAACCTTTCCTGTGACACTAGTCATAGATTCCGATACTTCACTTCAGGTTTACTGTATCCCTCTGACCTTCTTATTGACGATGAAACACAGAAATTGCATCGGAATTAAATACAAATGGCACAATGCCGGCTTAAGTACAAGACACCTGACTCTTCTTACTGTCTATGTTTTGAACCATTCCTGTGACACTAGTTATAGATTCCGATACTTCACTTGAGGTTTACCGTATCCCTCTGACCTTCTTATTGACGATGAAACACAGAAATTGCATCGGAATTAAATACAATAGGCACAATGCCGACTTAAGTACAAGAAAACTGACTCTTCTTACTGACTATGTTTTGAACCATTCCTGTGACACTAGTTATAGATTGCGATGCTTCACTTCAGGTTTACTGTATCCCTCTGACCTTCATATTGACGATGAAACACAGAAATTGCATCGGAATTAAATACAAAAGGCACAATGCCGACTTAAGTACAAGAAAACTGACTTTATTTACTGTCTATGTTTTGAACCTTTCCTGTGACACTAGTTATAGATTCCGATGCTTTACTTCAGGTTTACTGTATCCCTCTGACCTTCTTATTGACGATGAAACCCAGAAATTGCATCGGAATTAAACACAAAAGGCACAATGCCGACATAAGTACAAGAAAACTGACTCTTCGTACTGTCTATGATTTGAAACATTCCTGTGACACTAGTTATAGATTCCTATGCTTCAATTCAGGTTTACTGTATCCCTCTGACCTTCTTATTGACGACGAAACACAGAAATTGCATCGGAATTAAATACAAAAGGCACAATGCCGACTTAAGTACAAGAAAACTGACTCTTCTTACTGTCTATGTTTTGAACCATTCCTGTGACACTAGTTATAGATTCCGATGCTTCACTTCAGGTTTTCTGTATCTCTGTGACCTTCTTATTGACGATGAAACACTGAAAATAGCATCGGAATAAAATAAAATAGGCACAATGCCGTCTTAAGTACAAGAAAACTGACTCTTCTTGCTGTCTATGTTTTGAACCATTTCTGTGACACTAGTTATAGATTCAGATGCTTCACTTCAGCTTTACTGTATCCCTCCGTCCGCCTTATTGACGATGAAACACAGAAATTGCATCGGAATTAAATACAAGAGGCACAATGCCGACTCAAGTACAAAAAAACTGGCTCGTCTTATTGTCTATGTTTTGTACCATTCCTGTGACACTAGTTATAGATTCCGATGCTTCACTTCAGGATTACTGTATCCCTCTGACCTTCTTATTGACGATGAAACACAGAAATTGCTTCGGAATTAAATACAAAAGGCCCAATGCCGACTTAAGTACTAGAAGACTGACTCTTCCTACTGTCTATGTTTTGAACCATTCCTGTGACACTAGTTACAGATTCCGATGCTCCACTTCAGGTTTACTGTATCCGTCTGACCTTCTTATTGACGATGAAACACAGAAATTGCATCTTAGTTAAATACAAAAGGCTCAATGCCGACTTAGGTACAGGAAGACTGACTCTTCTTACCATCTATGTTTTGAACCATTCCTGTGACACTAGTTATAGATACCGATGCTTCACTTCAGTTTTACTGTATCCCTCTGACCTTCATATTGACGATGAAACACAGAAATCGCATCCGAATTAAATACAAAAGGCACAATGCCGACTTAAGTACAAGAAAACTGACTTTACTTACTGTCTATGTTTTGAACCATTCCTGTGACACTAGTTAGAGATTCCGATGCTTTACTTCAGGTTTACTGTATCCCTCTGACCTTCTTATTGACGATGAAATCCAGAAATTGCATCGGAATTAAATACAAAAGGCACAATGCCGACTCAAGTACAAGAGGACTGGCCCTTCTTACTGTCTATGTTTTGAACCTTTCCTGTGAGACCGGATTTAGATTCCGATGCTTCACTTCAGGTTTACTGTGTCCCTTGGACCTTCTTATAGACGACGAAACACAGAAATTGCGTCGGAATTAAATAGAAAAGCACAGTGCCGACTTAAGTACAAGAAAACTGACTCTTCTTACTGCCTTTGTTTTGAACCATTCCTGTGACACTAGTTATAGATACCGATGCTTTACTTTAGGTTTACTGTATCCCTCTGACCTTCTTATTAACGATGAAACACAGAAATAGCATCCGAATTAGATACAATAGGCACAATGCCGACTTAAGTACACGAAAACTGACGCTTCTTACTGTTTATGTTTTGAACCATTCCTGTGACACTAGTTATAGATTCCGATGCTTCACTTCAGGTTTACTGTATCCCTATGACCTTCTTATTGACGATGAAACACAGAAATAGCATCGGAATAAAATAAAATAGGCACAATGCCGTCTTAAGTACAAGAAAACTGACTCTTCTTGCTGTCTATGTTTTGAACCATTTCTGTGACACTAGTTATAGATTCAGATGCTTCACTTCTGGTTTACTGTATCCCTCCGTCCGCCTTATTGACGATGAAACACAGAAATTGCATCGGAATTAAATACAAGAGGCACAATGCCGACCCAAGTACAAGAAGACTGGCTCGTCTTATTGTCTATGTTTTGTACCATTCCTGTGACACTAGTTATAGATTCCGATGCTTCACTTCAGGATAACTGTATCCCTCTGACCTTCTTTTTGACAATGAAACACAGAAATTGTATCGGAATCAAAGACAAAAGGCACAATGCCGACTTAAGTACTAGAAAACTGACTCTTCTTACTGCCTTTGTTTTGAACCATTCCTGTGACACTAGTTATAGATACCGATGCTTCACTTCAGGTTTACTGTATCCCTCTGACCGTCTTATTGACGATGAAACACAGAAATTGCAACGGAATTAAATACAAAAGGCACAATGCCGACTTAAGTAAAAGTAAACTGACTCTCCTTACTAACTATGTTTTGAACCATTCCTGTGATACTAGTTATAGATTCCGATGCTTCGCTTCTGGTTTACTGTATCCCTCTGACGTTCGTATTGACGATGACACACAGAAATTACATCGGAATTAGATACAAAAGGCACAATGCCGACATAAGTAAAAGAAAAGTGACTCTTCTTACTGTCTATGTTTTTAACCATTCCTGTGACACTAGTTGTAGACTCCGATGCTTCACTTCTGGTTTGCTGTATCCCTCTGACCTTCTTATTGACGATGAAACACAGAAATTGCATCAGAATTAAATACAAGTGGCACAGTGCCATCTTAAGTACAAGAGAACTGACTCTTCTCACTGTCTATGTTTTGAACCATTCCTGTGACACTAGTTATAGATTCCGATGCTTCACTTCAGGTTTACTGTATCCCTCTGACCTTCTTATTGACGATGAAACACAGATATTGCATCGGTATTAAATACAAAAGGCACAATGCCGACTTAAGTACTAAAAAAATGAATCTTCCTACTGTCTATGTTTTGAACCATTCCTGTGAATCTAGTAATAGATTCCGATGCTTCACTTCAGGTTTACTGTATCCCTCTTACCTTCTTATTGACGACGAAACACAGAAATTGCATCGGAATTAAATACAAAAGGCTCAATGCCGACTCAAGTACAAGAAGATTGGCACTTCTTACTGTCTATGTTTTAAACCATTCCTGTGATACTAGTTATAGATTCCGATGCTTCACTTCAGGTTTACTGTATCCCTCTGATCTTCTTATTGACGATGAAACACAGATATTGCATCGGAATTAAGTACAAAAGGCCCAATGCCGACTTAAGTACAAGAAGACTGACCTTTCTTACTGTCTATGTTTTGAACCATTCCTGTGACACTAGTTACAGATTCCGATGCTTCACTTCAGTTTTACTGTATCCCTCTGACCTTCATATTGACGATGAAACACAGAAATTGCATCCGAATTAAATACAAAAGGCACAATGCCGACTTAAGTACAAGAAAACTGACTTTATTTACTGTCTATGTTTTGAACCATTCCTGTGACACTAGTTAGAGATTCCGATGCTTTACTTCAGGTTTACTGTATCCCTCTGACCTTCTTATTGACGATGAAATCCAGAAATTGCATCGGAATTAAATACAAAAGGCACAATGCCGACTCAAGTACAAGAGGACTGGCCCTTCTTACTGTCTATGTTTTGAACCTTTCCTGTGAGACCGGATTTAGATTCCGATGCTTCACTTCAGGTTTACTGTGTCCCTTGGACCTTCTTATAGACGACGAAACACAGAAATTGCGTCGGAATTAAATAGAAAAGCACAGTGCCGACTTAAGTACAAGAAAACTGACTCTTCTTACTGCCTTTGTTTTGAACCATTCCTGTGACACTAGTTATAGATACCGATGCTTTACTTTAGGTTTACTGTATCCCTCTGACCTTCTTATTAACGATGAAACACAGAAATAGCATCCGAATTAGATACAATAGGCACAATGCCGACTTAAGTACACGAAAACTGACGCTTCTTACTGTTTATGTTTTGAACCATTCCTGTGACACTAGTTATAGATTCCGATGCTTCACTTCAGGTTTACTGTATCCCTATGACCTTCTTATTGACGATGAAACACAGAAATAGCATCGGAATAAAATAAAATAGGCACAATGCCGTCTTAAGTACAAGAAAACTGACTCTTCTTGCTGTCTATGTTTTGAACCATTTCTGTGACACTAGTTATAGATTCAGATGCTTCACTTCAGGTTTACTGTATCCCTCCGTCCGCCTTATTGACGATGAAACACAGAAATTGCATCGGAATTAAATACAAGAGGCACAATGCCGACCCAAGTACAAGAAGACTGGCTCGTCTTATTGTCTATGTTTTGTACCATTCCTGTGACACTAGTTATAGATTCCGATGCTTCACTTCAGGATAACTGTATCCCTCTGACCTTCTTTTTGACAATGAAACACAGAAATTGTATCGGAATCAAAGACAAAAGGCACAATGCCGACTTAAGTACTAGAAGACTGACCCTTCCTACTGTCTATGTTTTGAACCATTCCTGTGACACTAGTTATAGATTCCGATGCTTCACTTCAGGTTAACTGTATTCCTCTGACCTTCTTATTGACGATGAAACACAGAAATTGCATCGGAAATAAATGCAAAAGGCTCAATGCCGACTCTAGTACAAGAATACTGGCTCTTCTTACCGTCTATGTTTTGAACCATTCCTGTGACACTAGTTATTGATTCAGATGCTTCACTTCAGGTTTACTGAGTCCCTCTGACCTTCTTATTGACGATCAAACACAGAAATTGCATCGGAATTAAATACAAAAGGCACAAAGCCGACTCACGTACAAGAGGACTGGCCCTTCTTACTGTCTATTTTTTGAACCTTTCCTGTGTGACCGGATTTAGATTCCGATGCTTCAATGCAGGTTTACTGTATCCCTTGGACCTTCTTATAGACGACGAAACACTGAAATTGCATCGGAATTAAATAGAAAAGCACAATGCCGACTTAAGTACAAGAAAACTGACTCTTCTTACTGCCTTTGTTTTGAACCATTCCTGTGACACTAGTTATAGATACCGATGCTTCACTTCAGGTTTACTGTATCCCTCTGACCGTCTTATTGACGATGAAACACAGAAATTGCAACGGAATTAAATACAAAAGGCACAATGCCGACTTAAGTAAAAGTAAACTGACTCTCCTTACTAACTATGTTTTGAACCATTCCTGTGATACTAGTTATAGATTCCGATGCTTCGCTTCTGGTTTACTGTATCCCTCTGACGTTCGTATTGACGATGACACACAGAAATTACATCGGAATTAGATACAAAAGGCACAATGCCGACATAAGTAAAAGAAAAGTGACTCTTCTTACTGTCTATGTTTTTAACCATTCCTGTGACACTAGTTGTAGACTCCGATGCTTCACTTCAGGTTTGCTGTATCCCTCTGACCTTCTTATTGACGATGAAACACAGAAATTGCATCAGAATTAAATACAAGTGGCACAGTGCCATCTTAAGTACAAGAAAACTGACTCTTCTTACTGTCTATGTTTTGAACCATTCCTGTGACACTAGTTATAGATTCCGATGCTTCACTTCAGGTTTACTGTATCCCTCTGACCTTCTTATTGACGATGAAACACAGATATTGCATCGGTATTAAATACAAAAGGCACAATGCCGACTTAAGTACTAAAAAAATGAATCTTCCTACTGTCTATGTTTTGAACCATTCCTGTGAATCTAGTAATAGATTCCGATGCTTCACTTCAGGTTTACTGTATCCCTCTTACCTTCTTATTGACGACGAAACACAGAAATTGCATCGGAATTAAATACAAAAGGCTCAATGCCGACTCAAGTACAAGAAGACTGGCACTTCTTACTGTCTATGTTTTAAACCATTCCTGTGATACTAGTTATAGATTCCGATGCTTCACTTCAGGTTTACTATATCCCTCTGATCTTCTTATTGACGATGAAACACAGATATTGCATCGGAATTAAGTACAAAAGGCCCAATGCCGACTTAAGTACAAGAAGACTGACCTTTCTTACTTTCTATGTTTTGAACCATTCCTGTGACACTAGTTACAGATTCCGATGCTTCACTTCAGGTTTACTGTATCCCTCTGACCTTCATATTGACGATGAAACACAGATATTACATCGGAATTAAATACAAAAGGCACAATGCCGACTTAAGTACAAAACGACTGACTCTTATTACTCTCTATGTTTTGAACCATTCCTGTGACACTAGTTATAGATTACGATGCTTCACTTCAGGTATACTGTAACCCTCTGACCTTCTCATTGACGATGAAGCACAGAAATTGCATAGGGATTAAATACAAAAGGCACAATGCCGACTTAAGTACAAGAAAACTGACTCTTCTTACTGTATATGTTCTGAACCATTCCTGTGACACTGGTTATAGATTCCGATGCTTCACTTCAGGTTTACTGTATCCCTCTGACCTTCATATTGACGATGGCACACAGAAATTGCATCGGAATTAAATACAAAATGCACAATTCCGACTTAAGTACAAGAAAACTGACTCTTCTTACTGTCTATGTTTTGAACCATTCCTGTGACACTAGTTATAGATTCAGATGCTTCACTTCAGGTTTACTGAATCCCTCTGATCTTCTTATTGACGATGAAACACAGATATTGCATCGGAATTAAATACAAAAGGCACAATGCCGACTTCTGTACTAGAAGACTGACTCTTCCTACTGTCGATGTTTTGAACCATTCCTGTGACACTAGTTATAGATTCCGATGCTTCACTTCAGGATAACTGTATCCCTCTGACCTTCTTATTGACGATGAAACACAGAAATTGCATCGGAATTAAATACAAAAGGCACAATGCCGACTTAAGTACTAGAAGACTGACTCTTCCTACTGTCAATGCTTTGAACCATTCCTGTGACACTAGTTATAGATTCCGATGCTTCACTTCAGGTTTACTGTATCCCTCTGACCTTCTTATTGACGATGAAACACAGAAATTGCATCGGAATTAAATACAAAAGGCTCAATGCCGACTGAAGTAATAGAAGACTGGCTCTTCTTACCGTCTATGATTTGAACCATTCCTGAGACACTAGTTATGGATTCAGATGCTTCACTTCAGGTTTACTGTATCCGTCTGACCTTCTTATTGACATTGAAACACAGAATATGCATCGGAATTAAATAGAAAAGGCACCATTACGACTCAAGTACAGGCAGACTGGCTCTTCTTACTGTCTATGTTTTGAACCATTCCTGTGGCACTAGTTATAGATTCCGATGCCTCACTTCAGGTTTACTGTATCCCTCTGACCTTCATATTGACGATGAAACACAGAAATTACATCGGAATTATATACAAGTGGCACAATGCCGACTTAAGTACAAGAAGACAGACCCTTCTTATTGTCTATGTTTTGAACCTTTCCTGTGACACTAGTCATAGATTCCGATATTTCACTTCAGGTTTACTGTATCCCTCTGACCTTCTTATTGACGATGAAACACAGAAATTGCATCTTAGTTAAATACAAAAAACTCAATGCCGACTTAAGTACAGGAAGAAAAAAATGGTTCAAATGGCTCTGAGCACTATGGGACTCAACTGCTGTGGTCATAAGTCCCCTAGAACTTAGAACTACTTAAACCTAACTAACCTAAGGACAGCACACAACACCCAGCCATCACGAGGCAGAGAAAATCCCTGACCCCGCCGGGAATCAAACCCGGGAACCCGGGCGTGGGAAGCGAGTACGCTACCGCATAAGTACAGGAAGACTGACTCTTCTTACCGTCTATGTTTTGAACCATTCCTGTGACACTACTTATAGATTCCGATGCTTCACTTCAGGTTTACTGTATCCCTCTGACCTTCTTATTGTCGATCAAACCCAGAAATTGCATCGGATTTAAATACAAAAGTCACAATGCCAACTCAAGACAAGAGGACTGGCTCTTCTTACTGTCTATGTTTTGAACCTTTTCTCCGAGACCGGATTTACATTCCGATTCTTCACTTCAGGTTTACTGTATCCCTTGGACCTTCTTATAGACGACGAAACACAGAAATTACATCGGAATTATATACAAAAAGCACAATGCCGACTTAAGTACAAGAAAACTGACTCTTCCTACTGTCTATGTTTTTAACCATTCCTGTGACACTAGTTATGGATTCCGATGCTTCACTTCAGGTTTTCTGTATCCCTCTGACCTTCATATTGACGATGAAACACAGAAATAGCATCGGAATTAAATACAAATGGCACAATGCCGGCTTAAGTACAAAAAAACTGACTCTTCTTACTGTCTATGTCTTGAATCATTACCGTGACACTAGTTATAGATTCCGATACTTCACTTGAGGTTTACTGTATCCCTCTGTCCTTCTTATTGACGATGAAACACAGAAATTGCATCGGAATTAAATACAAAAGGCACAATGCCGACTTAAGTACAAGAAAACTGACTCTTCTTACTGACTATGTTTTGAACCATTCCTGTGACACTAGTTATAGATTGCGATGCTTCACTTTAGGTTTACTGTATCCCTCTGACCTTCATACTGACGATGAAACACAGAAATTGCATCCGAATTAAATACAAAAGGCACAATGCCGACTTAAGTATAAGAAAACTGACTCTTCTCACTGTCTATGTTTTGAACCATTCCTGTGACACTAGTTATGGATTCCGATGATAAACTTCAATTTTACTGTATCCCTCTGACCTTCTTATTGACGATGAAGCACAGAAATTGCATCGGAATTAAATACAAGCATCACAATGCCGACTTAAGTAGTAGAAAACTGACTCTTCCTACTGTCTATGTTTTGAACCATTCCTGTAACACTAGTTATAGATTCCGATGCTTCACTTCAGGTTTACTGTGTCCCTTGGACTTTCTTATAGACGACGAAACACAGAAATTGCATCGGAATTAAATAGAAAAGCACAGTGCCGACTTAAGTACAAGAAAACTGACTCTTCTTACTGCCTTTGTTTTGAACCATTCCTGTGACACTAGTTATAGATACCGATGCTTCACTTTAGGTTTACTGTATCCCTCTGACCTTCTTATTAACGATGAAACACAGAAATTGCATCGGAATTAAATACAAAAGGCACAATGCCGACTTAAGTACACGAAAACTGACGCTTCTTACTGTTTATGTTTTGAACCATTCCTGTGACACTAGTTGTAGATTCCGATGCTTCACTTCAGGTTTACTGTATCCCTGTGACCTTCTTATTGACGATGAAACACAGAAATAGCATCGGAATAAAATAAAATACTCACAATGCCGTCTTAAGTACAAGAAAACTGACTCTTCTTGCTGTCTATGTTTTGAACCATTTCTGTGACACTAGTTATAGATTCCGATGCTTCACTTCAGGTTTACTGTAACCCTCTGACCTTCTTATTGACGATAAAGCACAGAAATTCATCGGAATTCAATACGAAAGGCACAATGACGACTTAAGTACAAGAAAACTGACTCTTCTTACTGTCTATATTTTGAACCATTCCTGTGACACTAGTTATAGATTCAGATGCTTCACTTGAGGTTTACTGTATCCCTCTGTCCGCCTTATTGACGATGAAACACAGAATTTGCATCGGAATTAAATACAAGAGGCACAATGCCGACTCAAGTAGAAGAAGACGGGCTCTCCTTATTGTCTATGTATTAAACCATTCCTGTGACACTAGTTATAGATTCCGATGCTTCACTTCAGGATAACTGTATCCCTCTGACCTTCTTATTGACGATGAAACACAGAAATTGCATCGGAATTAAATACAAAAGGCACAATTCCGACTTAAGTACTAGAAGACAGACTCTATCTACTGTCAATGCTTTGAACCATTCCTGTGACACTAGTTATAGATTCCGATGCTTCACTTCAGGTTTACTGTATCCCTCTGACCTTGTTATTGACCATGAAACACAGAAATTGCATCGGAATTAAATACAAAAGGCTCAATGCCGACTCAAGTACAAGAAGACAGACCCTTCTTATTGTCTATATTTTGAACCTTTCCTGTGACACTAGTCATAGATTCCGATACTTCACTTCAGGTTTACTGTATCCCTCTGACCTTCTTATTGACGATGAAACACAGAAATTGCATCGGAATTAAATACAAATGGCACAATGCCGGCTTAAGTACAAGACAACTGACTCTTCTTACTGTCTATGTTTTGAACCATTCCTGTGACACTAGTTATAGATTCCGATGCTTCACTTCAGGTTTGCTGTATCTCTGTGACCTTCTTATTGACGATGAAACACTGAAAATAGCATCGGAATAAAATAAAATAGGCGCAATGCCGTCTTAAGTACAAGAAAACTGACTCTTCTTGCTGTCTATGTTTTGAACCATTTCTGTGACACTAGTTATAGATTCAGATGCTTCACTTCAGGTTTACTGTATCCCTCCGTCCGCCTTATTGACGATGAAACACAGAAATTGCATCGGAATTAAATACAAGAGGCACAATGCCGACTCAAGTACAAAAAAACTGGCTCGTCTTATTGTCTATGTTTTGTACCATTCCTGTGACACTAGTTATAGATTCCGATGCTTCACTTCAGGATTACTGTATCCCTCTGACCTTCTTATTGACGATGAAACACAGAAATTGCTTCGGAATTAAATACAAAAGGCACAATGCCGACTTACGTACTAGAAGACTGACTCTTCCTACTGTCTATGTTTTGAACCATTCCTGTGACACTAGTTACAGATTCCGATGCTCCACTTCAGGTTTACTGTATCCGTCTGACCTTCTTATTGACGATGAAACACAGAAATTGCATCTTAGTTAAATACAAAAGGCTCAATGCCGACTTAGGTACAGGAAGACTGACTCTTCTTACCATCTATGTTTTGAACCATTCCTGTGACACTAGTTATAGATACCGATGCTTCACTTCAGTTTTACTGTGTCCCTTGGACCTTCTTATAGACGACGAAACACAGAAATTGCGTCGGAATTAAATAGAAAAGCACAGTGCCGACTTAAGTACAAGAAACCTGACTCTTCTTACTGCCTTAGTTTTGAACCATTCCTGTGACACTAGTTATAGATACCGATGCTTTACTTTAGGTTTACTGTATCCCTCTGACCTTCTTATTAACGATGAAACACAGAAATAGCATCCGAATTAGATACAATAGGCACAATGCCGACTTAAGTACACGAAAACTGACGCTTCTTACTGTTTATGTTTTGAACCATTCCTGTGACACTAGTTATAGATTCCGATGCTTCACTTCAGGTTTACTGTATCCCTATGACCTTCTTATTGACGATGAAACACAGAAATAGCATCGGAATAAAATAAAATAGGCACAATGCCGTCTTAAGTACAAGAAAACTGACTCTTCTTGCTGTCTATGTTTTGAACCATTTCTGTGACACTAGTTATAGATTCAGTTGCTTCACTTCAGGTTTACTGTATCCCTCCGTCCGCCTTATTGACGATGAAACACAGAAATTGCATCGGAATTAAATACAAGAGGCACAATGCCGACCCAAGTACAAGAAGACTGGCTCGTCTTATTGTCTATGTTTTGTACCATTCCTGTGACACTAGTTATAGATTCCGATGCTTCACTTCAGGATAACTGTATCCCTCTGACCTTCTTTTTGACAATGAAACACAGAAATTGTATCGGAATCAAAGACAATAGGCACAATGCCGACTTAAGTACTAGAAGACTGACCCTTCCTACTGTCTATGTTTTGAACCATCCCTGTGACACTAGTTATAGATTCCGATGCTTCACTTCAGGTTAACTGTATTCCTCTGACCTTCTTATTGACGATGAAACACAGAAATTGCATCGGAATTAAATGCAAAAGGCTCAATGCCGACTCTAGTACAAGAATACTGGCTTATCTTACCGTCTATGTTTTGAACCATTCCTGTGACACTAGTTATTGATTCAGATGCTTCACTTCAGGTTTACTGAGTCCCTCTGACCTTCTTATTGACGATCAAACACAGAAATTGCATCGGAATTAAATACAAAAGGCACAAAGCCGACTCACGTACAAGAGGACTGGCCCTTCTTACTGTCTATTTTTTGAACCTTTCCTGTGTGACCGGATTTAGATTCCGATGCTTCAATTCAGGTTTACTGTATCCCTTGGACCTTCTTATAGACGACGAAACACTGAAATTGCATCGGAATTAAATAGAAAAGCACAATGCCGACTTAAGTACAAGAAAACTGACTCTTCTTACTGCCTTTGTTTTGAACCATTCCTGTGACACTAGTTATAGATACCGATGCTTCACTTCAGGTTTACTGTATCCCTCTGACCGTCTTATTGACGATGAAACACAGAAATTGCAACGGAATTAAATACAAAAGGCACAATGCCGACTTAAGTAAAAGTAAACTGACTCTCCTTACTAACTATGTTTTGAACCATTCCTGTGATACTAGTTATAGATTCCGATGCTTCGCTTCTGGTTTACTGTATCCCTCTGACGTTCGTATTGACGATGACACACAGAAATTACATCGGAATTAGATACAAAAGGCACAATGCCGACATAAGTAAAAGAAAAGTGACTCTTCTTACTGTCTATGTTTTGAACCATTTCTGTGACACTAGTTATAGATTCCGATGCTTCACTTCAGGTTTACTGTAACCCTCTGACCTTCTTATTGACGATAAAGCACAGAAATTCATCGGAATTCAATACGAAAGGCACAATGACGACTTAAGTACAAGAAAACTGACTCTTCTTACTGTCTATATTTTGAACCATTCCTGTGACACTAGTTATAGATTCAGATGCTTCACTTGAGGTTTACTGTATCCCTCTGTCCGCCTTATTGACGATGAAACACAGAATTTGCATCGGAATTAAATACAAGAGGCACAATGCCGACTCAAGTAGAAGAAGACGGGCTCTCCTTATTGTCTATGCATTAAACCATTCCTGTGACACTAGTTATAGATTCCGATGCTTCACTTCAGGATAACTGTATCCCTCTGACCTTCTTATTGACGATGAAACACAGAAATTGCATCGGAATTAAATACAAAAGGCACAATGCCGACTTAAGTACTAGAAGACAGACTCTATCTACTGTCAATGCTTTGAACCATTCCTGTGACACTAGTTATAGATTCCGATGCTTCACTTCAGGTTTACTGTATCCCCCTGACCTTGTTATTGACCATGAAACACAGAAATTGCATCGGAATTAAATACAAAAGGCTCAATGCCGACTCAAGTACAAGAAGACAGACCCTTCTTATTGTCTATATTTTGAACCTTTCCTGTGACACTAGTCATAGATTCCGATACTTCACTTCAGGTTTACTGTATCCCTCTGACCTTCTTATTGACGATGAAACACAGAAATTGCATCGGAATTAAATACAAATGGCACAATGCCGGCTTAAGTACAAGACAACTGACTCTTCTTACTGTCTATGTTTTGAACCATTCCTGTGACACTAGTTATAGATTCCGATGCTTCACTTCAGGTTTGCTGTATCTCTGTGACCTTCTTATTGACGATGAAACACTGAAAATAGCATCGGAATAAAATAAAATAGGCACAATGCCGTCTTAAGTACAAGAAAACTGACTCTTCTTGCTGTCTATGTTTTGAACCATTTCTGTGACACTAGTTATAGATTCAGATGCTTCACTTCAGGTTTACTGTATCCCTCCGTCCGCCTTATTGACGATGAAACACAGAAATTGCATCGGAATTAAATACAAGAGGCACAATGCCGACTCAAGTACAAAAAAACTGGCTCGTCTTATTGTCTATGTTTTGTACCATTCCTGTGACACTAGTTATAGATTCCGATGCTTCACTTCAGGATTACTGTATCCCTCTGACCTTCTTATTGACGATGAAACACAGAAATTGCTTCGGAATTAAATACAAAAGGCACAATGCCGACTTACGTACTAGAAGACTGACTCTTCCTACTGTCTATGTTTTGAACCATTCCTGTGACACTAGTTACAGATTCCGATGCTCCACTTCAGGTTTACTGTATCCGTCTGACCTTCTTATTGACGATGAAACACAGAAATTGCATCTTAGTTAAATACAAAAGGCTCAATGCCGACTTAGGTACAGGAAGACTGACTCTTCTTACCATCTATGTTTTGAACCATTCCTGTGACACTAGTTATAGATACCGATGCTTCACTTCAGTTTTACTGTGTCCCTTGGACCTTCTTATAGACGACGAAACACAGAAATTGCGTCGGAATTAAATAGAAAAGCACAGTGCCGACTTAAGTACAAGAAACCTGACTCTTCTTACTGCCTTAGTTTTGAACCATTCCTGTGACACTAGTTATAGATACCGATGCTTTACTTTAGGTTTACTGTATCCCTCTGACCTTCTTATTAACGATGAAACACAGAAATAGCATCCGAATTAGATACAATAGGCACAATGCCGACTTAAGTACACGAAAACTGACGCTTCTTACTGTTTATGTTTTGAACCATTCCTGTGACACTAGTTATAGATTCCGATGCTTCACTTCAGGTTTACTGTATCCCTATGACCTTCTTATTGACGATGAAACACAGAAATAGCATCGGAATAAAATAAAATAGGCACAATGCCGTCTTAAGTACAAGAAAACTGACTCTTCTTGCTGTCTATGTTTTGAACCATTTCTGTGACACTAGTTATAGATTCAGATGCTTCACTTCAGGTTTACTGTATCCCTCCGTCCGCCTTATTGACGATGAAACACAGAAATTGCATCGGAATTAAATACAAGAGGCACAATGCCGACCCAAGTACAAGAAGACTGGCTCGTCTTATTGTCTATGTTTTGTACCATTCCTGTGACACTAGTTATAGATTCCGATGCTTCACTTCAGGATAACTGTATCCCTCTGACCTTCTTTTTGACAATGAAACACAGAAATTGTATCGGAATCAAAGACAATAGGCACAATGCCGACTTAAGTACTAGAAGACTGACCCTTCCTACTGTCTATGTTTTGAACCATCCCTGTGACACTAGTTATAGATTCCGATGCTTCACTTCAGGTTAACTGTATTCCTCTGACCTTCTTATTGACGATGAAACACAGAAATTGCATCGGAATTAAATGCAAAAGGCTCAATGCCGACTCTAGTACAAGAATACTGGCTCCTCTTACCGTCTATGTTTTGAACCATTCCTGTGACACTAGTTATTGATTCAGATGCTTCACTTCAGGTTTACTGAGTCCCTCTGACCTTCTTATTGACGATCAAACACAGAAATTGCATCGGAATTAAATACAAAAGGCACAAAGCCGACTCACGTACAAGAGGACTGGCCCTTCTTACTGTCTATTTTTTGAACCTTTCCTGTGTGACCGGATTTAGATTCCGATGCTTCAATTCAGGTTTACTGTATCCCTTGGACCTTCTTATAGACGACGAAACACTGAAATTGCATCGGAATTAAATAGAAAAGCACAATGCCGACTTAAGTACAAGAAAACTGACTCTTCTTACTGCCTTTGTTTTGAACCATTCCTGTGACACTAGTTATAGATACCGATGCTTCACTTCAGGTTTACTGTATCCCTCTGCCCGTCTTATTGACGATGAAACACAGAAATTGCAACGGAATTAAATACAAAGGGCACAATGCCGACTTAAGTAAAAGTAAACTGACTCTCCTTACTAACTATGTTTTGAACCATTCCTGTGATACTAGTTATAGATTCCGATGCTTCGCTTCTGGTTTACTGTATCCCTCTGACGTTCGTATTGACGATGACACACAGAAATTACATCGGAATTAGATACAAAAGGCACAATGCCGACATAAGTAAAAGAAAAGTGACTCTTCTTACTGTCTATGTTTTTAACCATTCCTGTGACACTAGTTGTAGACTCCGATGCTTCACTTCAGGTTTGCTGTATCCCTCTGACCTTCTTATTGACGATGAAACACAGAAATTGCATCAGAATTAAATACAAGTGGCACAGTGCCATCTTAAGTACAAGAAAACTGACTCTTCTTACTGTCTATGTTTTGAACCATTCCTGTGACACTAGTTATAGATTCCGATGCTTCACTTCAGGTTTACTGTATCCCTCTGACCTTCTTATTGACGATGAAACACAGATATTGCATCGGTATTAAATACAAAAGGCACAATGCCGACTTAAGTACTAAAAAAATGAATCTTCCTACTGTCTATGTTTTGAACCATTCCTGTGAATCTAGTAATAGATTCCGATGCTTCACTTCAGGTTTACTGTATCCCTCTTACCTTCTTATTGACGACGAAACACAGAAATTGCATCGGAATTAAATACAAAAGGCTCAATGCCGACTCAAGTACAAGAAGACTGGCACTTCTTACTGTCTATGTTTTAAACCATTCCTGTGATACTAGTTATAGATTCCGATGCTTCACTTCAGGTTTACTGTATCCCTCTGATCTTCTTATTGACGATGAAACACAGATATTGCATCGGAATTAAGTACAAAAGGCCCAATGCCGACTTAAGTACAAGAAGACTGACCTTTCTTACTGTCTATGTTTTGAACCATTCCTGTGACACTAGTTACAGATTCCGATGCTTCACTTCAGTTTTACTGTATCCCTCTGACCTTCATATTGACGATGAAACACAGAAATTGCATCCGAATTAAATACAAAAGGCACAATGCCGACTTAAGTACAAGAAAACTGACTTTACTTACTGTCTATGTTTTGAACCATTCCTGTGACACTAGTTAGAGATTCCGATGCTTTACTTCAGGTTTACTGTATCCCTCTGACCTTCTTATTGACGATGAAATCCAGAAATAGCATCGGAATTAAATACAAAAGGCACAATGCCGACTCAAGTACAAGAGGACTGGCCCTTCTTACTGTCTATGTTTTGAACCGTTCCTGTGAGACCGGATTTAGATTCCGATGCTTCACTTCAGGTTTACTGTGTCCCTTGGACCTTCTTATAGACGACGAAACACAGAAATTGCGTCGGAATTAAATAGAAAAGCACAGTGCCGACTTAAGTACAAGAAAACTGACTCTTCTTACTGCCTTTGTTTTGAACCATTCCTGTGACACTAGTTATAGATACCGATGCTTTACTTTAGGTTTACTGTATCCCTCTGACCTTCTTGTTAACGATGAAACACAGAAATAGCATCCGAATTAGATACAATAGGCACAATGCCGACTTAAGTACACGAAAACTGACGCTTCTTACTGTTTATGTTTTGAACCATTCCTGTGACACTAGTTATAGATTCCGATGCTTCACTTCAGGTTTACTGTATCCCTATGACCTTCTTATTGACGATGAAACACAGAAATAGCATCGGAATAAAATAAAATAGGCACAATGCCGTCTTAAGTACAAGAAAACTGACTCTTCTTGCTGTCTATGTTTTGAACCATTTCTGTGACACTAGTTATAGATTCAGATGCTTCACTTCAGGTTTACTGTATCCCTCCGTCCGCCTTATTGACGATGAAACACAGAAATTGCATCGGAATTAAATACAAGAGGCACAATGCCGACCCAAGTACAAGAAGACTGGCTCGTCTTATTGTCTATGTTTTGTACCATTCCTGTGACACTAGTTATAGATTCCGATGCTTCACTTCAGGATAACTGTATCCCTCTGACCTTCTTTTTGACAATGAAACACAGAAATTGTATCGGAATCAAAGACAAAAGGCACAATGCCGACTTAAGTACTAGAAGACTGACCCTTCCTACTGTCTATGTTTTGAACCATTCCTGTGACACTAGTTATAGATTCCGATGCTTCACTTCAGGTTAACTGTATTCCTCTGACCTTCTTATTGACGATGAAACACAGAAATTGCATCGGAATTAAATGCAAAAGGCTCAATGCCGACTCTAGTACAAGAATACTGGCTCTTCTTACCGTCTATGTTTTGAACCATTCCTGTGACACTAGTTATTGATTCAGATGCTTCACTTCAGGTTTACTGAGTCCCTCTGACCTTCTTATTGACGATCAAACACAGAAATTGCATCGGAATTAAATACAAAAGGCACAAAGCCGACTCACGTACAAGATTACTGGCCCTTCTTACTGTCTATTTTTTGAACCTTTCCTGTGTGACCGGATTTAGATTCCGATGCTTCAATTCAGGTTTACTGTATCCCTTGGACCTTCTTATAGACGACGAAACACTGAAATTGCATCGGAATTAAATAGAAAAGCACAATGCCGACTTAAGTACAAGAAAACTGACTCTTCTTACTGCCTTTGTTTTGAACCATTCCTGTGACACTAGTTATAGATACCGATGCTTCACTTCAGGTTTACTGTATCCCTCTGACCGTCTTATTGACGATGAAACACAGAAATTGCAACGGAATTAAATACAAAAGGCACAATGCCGACTTAAGTAAAAGTAAACTGACTCTCCTTACTAACTATGTTTTGAACCATTCCTGTGATACTAGTTATAGATTCCGATGCTTCGCTTCTGGTTTACTGTATCCCTCTGACGTTCGTATTGACGATGACACACAGAAATTACATCGGAATTAGATACAAAAGGCACAATGCCGACATAAGTAAAAGAAAAGTGACTCTTCTTACTGTCTATGTTTTTAACCATTCCTGTGACACTAGTTGTAGACTCCGATGCTTCACTTCAGGTTTGCTGTATCCCTCTGACCTTCTTATTGACGATGAAACACAGAAATTGCATCAGAATTAAATACAAGTGGCACAGTGCCATCTTAAGTACAAGAAAACTGACTCTTCTTACTGTCTATGTTTTGAACCATTCCTGTAACACTAGTTATAGATTCCGATGCTTCACTTCAGGTTTACTGTATCCCTCTGACCTTCTTATTGACGATGAAACACAGATATTGCATCGGTATTAAATACAAAAGGCACAATGCCGACTTAAGTACTAAAAAAATGAATCTTCCTACTGTCTATGTTTTGAACCATTCCTGTGAATCTAGTAATAGATTCCGATGCTTCACTTCAGGTTTACTGTATCCCTCTTACCTTCTTATTGACGACGAAACACAGAAATTGCATCGGAATTAAATACAAAAGGCTCAATGCCGGCTCAAGTACAAGAAGACTGGCACTTCTTACTGTCTATGTTTTAAACCATTCCTGTGATACTAGTTATAGATTCCGATGCTTCACTTCAGGTTTACTGTATCCCTCTGATCTTCTTATTGACGATGAAACACAGATATTGCATCGGAATTAAGTACAAAAGGCCCAATGCCGACTTAAGTACAAGAAGACTGACATTTCTTACTGTCTATGTTTTGAACCATTCCTGTGACACTAGTTACAGATTCCGATGCTTCACTTCAGGTTTACTGTATCCCTCTGACCTTCATATTGACGATGAAACACAGATATTACATCGGAATTAAATACAAAAGGCACAATGCCGACTTAAGTACAAAACGACTGACTCTTCTTACTCTCTATGTTTTGATCCAATCCTGTGACACTAGTTATAGATTACGATGCTTCACTTCAGGTATACTGTAACCCTCTGACCTTCTCATTGACGATGAAGCACAGAAATTGCATAGGGATTAAATACAAAAGGCACAATGCCGACTTAAGTACAAGAAAACTGACTCTTCTTACTGTATATGTTCTGAACCATTCCTGTGACACTGGTTATAGATTCCGATGCTTCACTTCAGGTTTACTGTATCCCTCTGACCTTCATATTGACGATGGCACACAGAAATTGCATCGGAATTAAATACAAAATGCACAATTCCGACTTAAGTACAAGAAAACTGACTCTTCTTACTGTCTATGTTTTGAACCATTCCTGTGACACTAGTTATAGATTCAGATGCTTCACTTCAGGTTTACTGAATCCCTCTGATCTTCTTATTGACGATGAAACACAGATATTGCATCGGAATTAAATACAAAAGGCACAATGCCGACTTCTGTACTAGAAGACTGACTCTTCCTACTGTCGATGTTTTGAACCATTCCTGTGACACTAGTTATAGATTCCGATGCTTCACTTCAGGATAACTGTATCCCTCTGACCTTCTTATTGACGATGAAACACAGAAATTGCATCGGAATTAAATACAAAAGGCACAATGCCGACTTAAGTACTAGAAGACTGACTCTTCCTACTATCAATGCTTTGAACCATTCCTGTGACACTAGTTATAGATTCCGATGCTTCACTTCAGGTTTACTGTATCCCTCTGACCTTCTTATTGACGATGAAACACAGAAATTGCATCGGAATTAAATACAAAAGGCTCAATGCCGACTGAAGTAATAGAAGACTGGCTCTTCCTACCGTCTATGATTTGAACCATTCCTGAGACACTAGTTATGGATTCAGATGCTTCACTTCGGGTTTACTGTATCCGTCTGACCTTCTTATTGACATTGAAACACAGAATATGCATCGGAATTGAATAGAAAAGGCACCATTACGACTCAAGTACAGGCAGACTGGCTCTTCTTACTGTCTATGTTTTGAACCATTCCTGTGGCACTAGTTATAGATTCCGATGCCTCACTTCAGGTTTACTGTATCCCTCTGACCTTCATATTGACGATGAAACACAGAAATTACATCGGAATTATATACAAGTGGCACAATGCCGACTTAAGTACAAGAAGACAGACCCTTCTTATTGTCTACGTTTTGAACCTTTCCTGTGACACTAGTCATAGATTCCGATATTTCACTTCAGGTTTACTGTATCCCTCTGACCTTCTTATTGACGATGAAACACAGAAATTGCATCTTAGTTAAATACAAAAAACTCAATGCCGACTTAAGTACAGGAAGAAAAAAATGGTTCAAATGGCTCTGAGCACTATGGGACTCAACTGCTGTGGTCATAAGTCCCCTAGAACTTAGAACTACTTAAACCTAACTAACCTAAGGACAGCACACAACACCCAGCCATCACGAGGCAGAGAAAATCCCTGACCCCGCCGGGAATCAAACCCGGGAACCCGGGCGTGGGAAGCGAGTACGCTACCGCATAAGTACAGGAAGACTGACTCTTCTTACCGTCTATGTTTTGAACCATTCCTGTGACACTACTTATAGATTCCGATGCTTCACTTCAGGTTTACTGTATCCCTCTGACCTTCTTATTGTCGATCAAACCCAGAAATTGCATCGTATTTAAATACAAAAGTCACAATGCCAACTCAAGACAAGAGGACTGGCTCTTCTTACTGTCTATGTTTTGAACCTTTTCTCCGAGACCGGATTTACATTCCGATTCTTCACTTCAGGTTTACTGTATCCCTTGGACCTTCTTATAGACGACGAAACACAGAAATTACATCGGAATTATATACAAAAGGCACAATGCCGACTTAAGTACAAGAAAACTGACTCTTCCTACTGTCTATGTTTTTAACCATTCCTGTGACACTAGTTATGGATTCCGATGCTTCACTTCAGGTTTTCTGTATCCCTCTGACCTTCATATTGACGATGAAACACAGAAATAGCATCGGAATTAAATACAAATGGCACAATGCCGGCTTAAGTACAAAAAAAAAAAACTCTTCTTACTGTCTATGTCTTGAATCATTACCGTGACACTAGTTATAGATTCCGATACTTCACTTGAGGTTTACTGTATCCCTCTGTCCTTCTTATTGACGATGAAACACAGAAATTGCATCGGAATTAAATACAAAAGGCACAATGCCGACTTAAGTACAAGAAAACTGACTCTTCTTACTGACTATGTTTTGAACCATTCCTGTGACACTAGTTATAGATTGCGATGCTTCACTTTAGGTTTACTGTATCCCTCTGACCGTCATACTGACGATGAAACACAGAAATTGCATCCGAATTAAATACAAAAGGCACAATGCCGACTTAAGTATAAGAAAACTGACTCTTCTCACTGTCTATGTTTTGAACCATTCCTGTGACACTAGTTATGGATTCCGATGCTAAACTTCAATTTTACTGTATCCCTCTGACCTTCTTATTGACGATGAAGCACAGAAATTGCATCGGAATTAAATACAAAAATCACAATGCCGACTTAAGTAGTAGAAAACTGACTCTTCCTACTGTCTATGTTTTGAACCATTCCTGTAACACTAGTTATAGATTCCGATGCTTCACTTCAGGTTTACTGTAGCCCTCTGACCTTCTTATTGACGTTGAAACACAGAATTTTCATCGGAATTAAATACAAAAGGCTCAATGCCGACTCAAGTACAAGAAGACTGGCTCTTTTTACCGTCTATGTTTTGAACCATTCCTGTGACGCTAGTTACAGATTCAGATGCTTTACTTCAGGTGTACTGTATCCGTCTGACCTTCTTATTGACGTTGAAACACAGAAATTGCATCGGAATTAAATACAAAAGGCACAATGCCGACTTAAGTACAAAAAGACTGACTCTTCTTACTCTCTATGTTTTGAACCATTCCTGTGACACTAGTTATTGATTCCGATGCTTCACTTCAGGTTTACTGTAACCCTCTGACCTTCTTATTGACGATGAAGCACAGAAATTGCATCGGAATTAAATACAAAAGGCACAATGCCGACGTATGTACAAGAAAACTGACTCTTCTTACTGTCTATGTATTGAACCATTCCTGTGACACTAGTTATAGATTCCGATGCTTCACTTCAGGTCTACTGTATCCCGCTGACCTTCATATTGACGATGAAACACAGAAATTGCATCGGAATTAAATACAAAAGGCACAATGCCGACTTCAGTACTGGAAGACTTACTGTTCCTACTGTCTATGATTCGAACCATTCCTGTGACACAAGTTATAGATTCCGATTCATCACTTCAGGTTTACTGTAACCCTCTGACCTTCTTATTGACGATGAAGCACAGAAATTGCATCGGAATTCAATACAAAAGGCACAATGCCGACTTAAGTACAAGAAAACTGACTCTTCTTACTGTCTATGTTTTGAACCATTCCTGTGACACTAGTTATAGATTCAGATGCTTCACTTCAGGTTTACTGTATCCCTCTGTCCGCCTTATTGACGATGAAACACAGAATTTGCATCGGAATTAAATACAAGAGGCACAATGCCGACTCAAGTAGAAGAAGACGGGCTCTTCTTATTGTCTATGTATTGAACCATTCCTGTGACACTAGTTATAGATTCCGATGCTTCACTTCAGGATAACTGTATCCCTCTGACCTTCTTATTGACGATGAAACACAGAAACTGCATCGGAATTAAATACAAAAGGCACAATGCCGACTTAAGTACTAGAAGACTGACTCTTCCTACTGTCAATGCTTTGAACCATTCCTGTGACACTAGTTATAAATTCCGATGCTTCACTTCAGGTTTACTGTATCCCTCTGACCTTCTTATTGACGATGAAACTCAGAAATTGCATCGGAATTAAATGCAAAAGGCTCAGTGCCGACTCAAGTACAAGAAGACTGGCTCTTTTTACCGTCTATGTTTTGAACCATTCCTGTGACGCTAGTTATAGATTCAGATGCTTTACTTCAGGTGTACTGTATCCGTCTGACCTTCTTATTGACGTTGAAACACAGAAATTGCATCGGAATTAAATACAAAAGGCACAATGCCGACTCAAGTACATGCAGACTGGCTCTTCTTACTGCCTATGTTTTTGAACCATTCCTGTGACACTAGTTATAGATTCCGATGCTTCACTTCAGGTTTACTGTATCCCTCTGACCTTCTTATTGACGAGGAAACACAGAAATTGCATCGGAATTAAATACAAGAGGCACTATGCCGACTCAAGTACAAGAAGACAGACCCTTCTTATTGTCTATATTTTGAACCTTTCCTGTGACACTAGTCATAGATTCCGATACTTCACTTCAGGTTTACTGTATCCCTCTGACCTTCTTATTGACGATGAACCACAGAAATTGCATCTTAGTTAAATATAAAAGGCTCAATGCCGACTTAAGTACAGGAAGACTGACTCTTCTTACCGTCTATGTTTTGAACCACTCCTGTGACACTAGTTCTAAGATACCGATGCTTCACTTCAGGTTTACTGTATCCCTCAGACCTTCTTATTGACGATCAAACACAAAAATTGCATTGGAATTAAATACAAAAGGCACAATGCCGACTCAAGTACAAGAGGACTGGCACTTCTTACTGTCTATGTTTTGAACCTTTCCTGTGAGACCGGATTTAGATTCCGATGCTTCACTTCAGGTTTACTGTGTCCCTTGGACCTTCTTATAGACGACGAAACACAGAAATTGCATCGGAATTAAATAGAAAAACACAGTGCCGACTTAAGTACAAGAAAACTGACTCATCTTACTGCCTTTGCTTTGAACCATTCCTGTGACACTAGTTATAGATACCGATGCTTCACTTTAGGTTAACTGTATCCCTCTGACCTTCTTATTAACGATGAAACACAGAAATTGCATCGGAATTAAATACCAAAGGCACAATGCCGACTTAAGTACACGAAAACTAACGCTTCTTACTGTTTATGTTTTGAACCATTCCTGTGACACTAGTTATAGATTCCGATGCTTCACTTCAGGTTTACTGTATCCCTGTGACCTTCTTATTGACGATGAACCACAGAAATAGCATCGGAATAAAATAAAATAGGTACAATGCCGTCTTAAGTACAAGAAAACTGACTCTTCTTGCTGTCTATGTTTTGAACCATTTCTGTGACACTAGTTATAGATTCCGATGCTTCACTTCAGGTTTACTGTATCCCGCTGACCTTCATATTGACGATGAAACACAGAAATTGCATCGGAATTAAATACAAAAGGCACATTGCCGACTTCAGTACTGGAAGACTTACTCTTCCTACTGTCTATGTTTTGAACCATTCCTGTGACACAAGTTATAGATTCCGATGCTTCACTTCAGGTTTACTGTAACCCTCTGACCTTCTTATTGACGATGAAGCACAGAAATTCATCGGAATTCAATACGAAAGGCACAATGCCGACTTAAGTACAAGAAAACTGACTCTTCTTACTGTCTATATTTTGAACCATTCCTGTGACACTAGTTATAGATTCAGATGCTTCACTTCAGGTTTACTGTATTCCTCTGTCCGCCTTATTGACGATGAAACACAGAATTTGCATCGGAATTAAATACAAGAGGCACAATGCCGACTCAAGTAGAAGAAGAGGGGCTCTTCTTATTGTCTATGTATTGAACCATTCCTGTGACACTAGTTATAGATTCCGATGCTTCACTTCAGGATAACTGTATCCCTCTGACCTTCTTATTGACGATGAAACACAGAAATTGCATCGGAATTAAATACAAAAGGCACAATGCCGACTTAAGTACTAGAAGACTGACTCTTTCTACTGTCAATGCTTTGAACCATTCCTGTGACACTAGTTATAGATTCCGATGCTTCACTTCAGGTTTACTGTATCCCTCTGACCTTCTTATTGAAGATGAAACACAGAAATTGCATCGGAATTAAATACAAAAGGCTCAACGCCTACTCAAGTACAAGAAGACAGACCCTTCTTATTGTCTATATTTTGAACCTTTCCTGTGACACTAGTCATAGATTCCGATACTTCACTTCAGGTTTACTGTATCCCTCTGACCTTCTTACTGACGATGAAACACCGAAATTGCATCTTAGTTAAATATAAAAGGCTCAATGCCGACTTAAGTACAGGAAAACTGACTCTTCCTACTGTCTATGTTTTCTAACCATTCCTGTGACACTAGTTATAGATTCCGATGCTTCACTTCAGGTTTGCTGTATCCCTCTGACTTTCTTATTGACGATGAAACACAGAAATTGCATCGGATTTAAATACAAATGGCACAATGCTGGCTTAAGTACAAGACAACTGACTCTTCTTACTGTCTATGTTTTGAACCATTCCTGTGACACTAGTTATAGATTCCGATACTTCACTTGAGGTTTACTGTATCCCTCTGACCTTCTTATTGACGATCAAACACAGAAATTGCATCGGAATTAAATACAAAAGGCACAATGCCGACTTAAGTACAAGAAAACTGACTCTTCTTACTGACTATGTTTTGAACCATTCCTGTGACACTAGTTATAGATTGCGATGCTTCACTTCAGGTTTACTGTATCCCTCTGACCTTCATATTGACGATGAAACACAGGAATTGCATCCGAATTAAATACAAAAGGCACAATGCCGACTTAAGTACAAGAAAACTGACTTTATTTACTGTCTATGTTTTGAACCTTTCCTGTGACACTAGTTATAGATTCCGATGCTTTACTTCAGGTTTACTGTATCCCTCTGACCTTCTTATTGACGATGAAACCCAGAAATTGCATCGGAATTAAATACAAAAGGCACAATGCCGACTTAAGTACAAGAAAACTGACTCTTCGTACTGTCTATGATTTGAAACATTCCTTTGACACTAGTTATAGATTCCGATGCTTCAATTCAGGTTTACTGTATCCCTCTGTCCGCCTTATTGACGATGAAACACAGAATTTGCATCGGAATTAAATACAAGAGGCACAATGCCGACTCAAGTAGAAGAAGAGGGGCTCTTCTTATTGTCTATGTATTGAACCATTCCTGTGACACTAGTTATAGATTCCGATGCTTCACTTCAGGATAACTGTATCCCTCTGACCTTCTTATTGACGATGAAACACAGAAATTGCATCGGAATTAAATACAAAAGGCACAATGCCGACTTAAGTACTAGAAGACTGACTCTTTCTACTGTCAATGCTTTGAACCATTCCTGTGACACTAGTTATAGATTCCGATGCTTCACTTCAGGTTTACTGTATCCCTCTGACCTTCTTATTGAAGATGAAACACAGAAATTGCATCGGAATTAAATACAAAAGGCTCAACGCCTACTCAAGTACAAGAAGACAGACCCTTCTTATTGTCTATATTTTGAACCTTTCCTGAGACACTAGTCATAGATTCCGATACTTCACTTCAGGTTTACTGTATCCCTCTGACCTTCTTACTGACGATGAAACACCGAAATTGCATCTTAGTTAAATATAAAAGGCTCAATGCCGACTTAAGTACAGGAAAACTGACTCTTCCTACTGTCTATGTTTTCTAACCATTCCTGTGACACTAGTTATAGATTCCGATGCTTCACTTCAGGTTTGCTGTATCCCTCTGACTTTCTTATTGACGATGAAACACAGAAATTGCATCGGATTTAAATACAAATGGCACAATGCTGGCTTAAGTACAAGACAACTGACTCTTCTTACTGTCTATGTTTTGGACCATTCCTGTGACACTAGTTATAGATTCCGATACTTCACTTGAGGTTTACTGTATCCCTCTGAGCTTCTTATTGACGATCAAACACAGAAATTGCATCGGAATTAAATACAAAAGGCACAATGCCGACTTAAGTACAAGAAAACTGACTCTTCTTACTGACTATGTTTTGAACCATTCCTGTGACACTAGTTATAGATTGCGATGCTTCACTTCAGGTTTACTGTATCCCTCTGACCTTCATATTGACGATGAAACACAGGAATTGCATCCGAATTAAATACAAAAGGCACAATGCCGACTTAAGTACAAGAAAACTGACTTTATTTACTGTCTATGTTTTGAACCTTTCCTGTGACACTAGTTATAGATTCCGATGCTTTACTTCAGGTTTACTGTATCCCTCTGACCTTCTTATTGACGATGAAACCCAGAAATTGCATCGGAATTAAATACAAAAGGCACAATGCCGACTTAAGTACAAGAAAACTGACTCTTCGTACTGTCTATGATTTGAAACATTCCTGTGACACTAGTTATAGATTCCGATGCTTCAATTCAGGTTTACTGTATCCCTCTGTCCGCCTTATTGACGATGAAACACAGAATTTGCATCGGAATTAAATACAAGAGGCACAATGCCGACTCAAGTAGAAGAAGACGGGCTCTTCTTATTGTCTATGTATTGAACCATTCCTGTGACACTAGTTATAGATTCCGATGCTTCACTTCAGGATAACTGTATCCCTCTGACCTTCGTATTGACGATGAAACACAGAAACTGCATCGGAATTAAATACAAAAAGCACAATGCCGACTTAAGTACTAGAAGACTGACTCTTCCTACTGTCAATGCTTTGAACCATTCCTGTGACACTAGTTATAAATTCCGATGCTTCACTTCAGGTTTACTGTATCCCTCTGACCTTCTTATTGACGATGAAACTCAGAAATTGCATCGGAATTTAATGCAAAAGGCTCAGTGCCGACTCAAGTACAAGAAGACTGGCTCTTTTTACCGTCTATGTTTTGAACCATTCCTGTGACGCTAGTTATAGATTCAGATGCTTTACTTCAGGTTTACTGTATCCGTCTGACCTTCTTATTGACGTTGAAACACAGAAATTGCATCGGAATTAAATACAAAAGGCACAATGCCGACTCAAGTACATGCAGACTGGCTCTTCTTACTGCCTATGTCTTTGAACCATTCCTGTGACACTAGTTATAGATTCCGATGCTTCACTTCAGGTTTACTGTATCCCTCTGACCTTCTTATTGACGAGGAAACACAGAAATTGCATCGGAATTAAATACAAGAGGCACTATGCCGACTCAAGTACAAGAAGACAGACCCTTCTTATTGTCTATATTTTGAACCTTTCCTGTGACACTAGTCATAGATTCCGATACTTCACTTCAGGTTTACTGTATCCCTCTGACCTTCTTATTGACGATGAACCACAGAAATTGCATCTTAGTTAAATATAAAAGGCTCAATGCCGACTTAAGTACAGGAAGACTGACTCTTCTTACCGTCTATGTTTTGAACCACTCCTGTGACACTAGTTCTAAGATACCGATGCTTGACTTCAGGTTTACTGTATCCCTTGGACCTTCTTATTGACGACGAAACACAGATATTGCATCGGAATTAAATAGAAAAGGCACAATGCCGACTTAAGGTCAAGAAAACTGATTCTTCTTAATGTCCATGTTTTGAACCATTTCTGTGACACTAGTTATAGATTCCGATGCTTCACTTCAGGTTTACTGTATCCCGCTGACCTTCATATTGACGATGAAACACAGAAATTGCATCGGAATTAAATACAAAAGGCACAATGCCGACTTCAGTACTGGAAGACTTACTCTTCCTACTGTCTATGTTTTGAACCATTCCTGTGACACAAGTTATAGATTCCGATGCTTCACTTCAGGTTTACTGTAACCCTCTGACCTTCTTATTGACGATGAAGCACAGAAATTCATCGGAATTCAATACGAAAGGCACAATGCCGACTTAAGTACAAGAAAACTGACTCTTCTTACTGTCTATAATTTGAACCATTCCTGTGACACTAGTTATAGATTCAGATGCTTCACTTCAGGTTTACTGTATTCCTCTGTCCGCCTTATTGACGATGAAACACAGAATTTGCATCGGAATTAAATACAAGAGGCACAATGCCGACTCAAGTAGAAGAAGAGGGGCTCTTCTTATTGTCTATGTATTGAACCATTCCTGTGACACTAGTTATAGATTCCGATGCTTCACTTCAGGATAACTGTATCCCTCTGACCTTCTTATTGACGATGAAACACAGAAATTGCATCGGAATTAAATACAAAAGGCACAATGCCGACTTAAGTACTAGAAGACTGACTCTTTCTACTGTCAATGCTTTGAACCATTCCTGTGACACTAGTTATAGATTCCGATGCTTCACTTCAGGTTTACTGTATCCCTCTGACCTTCTTATTGAAGATGAAACACAGAAATTGCATCGGAATTAAATACAAAAGGCTCAACGCCGACTCAAGTACAAGAAGACAGACCCTTCTTATTGTCTATATTTTGAACCTTTCCTGTGACACTAGTCATAGATTCCGATACTTCACTTCAGATTTACTGTATCCCTCTGACCTTCTTACTGACGATGAAACACCGAAATTGCATCTTAGTTAAATATAAAAGGCTCAATGCCGACTTAAGTACAGGAAAACTGACTCTTCCTACTGTCTATGTTTTCTAACCATTCCTGTGACACTAGTTATAGATTCCGATGCTTCACTTCAGGTTTGCTGTATCCCTCTGACTTTCTTATTGACGATGAAACACAGAAATTGCATTGGATTTAAATACAAATGGCACAATGCCGGCTTAAGTACAAGACAACTGACTCTTCTTACTGTCTATGTTTTGAACCATTCCTGTGACACTAGTTATAGATTCCGATACTTCACTTGAGGTTTACTGTATCCCTCTGACCTTCTTATTGACGATCAAACACAGAAATTGCATCGGAATTTAATACAAAAGGCACAATGCCGACTTAAGTACAAGAAAACTGACTCTTCTTACTGACTATGTTTTGAACCATTCCTGTGACACTAGTTATAGATTGCGATGCTTCACTTCAGGTTTACTGTATCCCTCTGACCTTCATATTGACGATGAAACACAGAAATTGCATCCGAATTAAATACAAAAGGCACAATGCCGACTTAAGTACAAGAAAACTGACTTTATTTACTGTCTATGTTTTGAACCTTTCCTGTGACACTAGTTATAGATTCCGATGCTTTACTTCAGGTTTACTGTATCCCTCTGACCTTCTTATTGACGATGAAACCCAGAAATTGCATCGGAATTAAATACAAAAGGCACAATGCCGACTTAAGTACAAGAAAACTGACTCTTCGTACTGTCTATGATTTGAAACATTCCTGTGACACTAGTTATAGATTCCGATGCTTCAATTCAGGTTTACTGTATCCCTCTGACCTTCTTATTGACGACGAAACACAGAAATTGCATCGGAATTAAATACAAAAGGCACAATGCCGACTTAAGTACAAGAAAACTGACTCTTCTTACTGTCTATGTTTTGAACCATTCCTGTGACACTAGTTATAGATTCCGATGCTTCACTTCAGGTTTGCTGTATCTCTGTGACCTTCTTATTGACGATGAAACACTGAAAATAGCATCGGAATAAAATAAAATGGGCACAATGCCGTCTTAAGTACAAGAAAACTGACTCTTCTTGCTGTCTATGTTTTGAACCATTTCTGTGACACTAGTTATAGATTCAGATGCTTCACTTCAGGTTTACTGTATCCCTCCGTCCGCCTTATTGACGATGAAACACAGTAATTGCATCGGAATTAAATACAAGAGGAACAATGCCGACTCAAGTACAAAAAAACTGGCTCGTCTTACTGTCTATGTTTTGTACCATTCCTGTGACACTAGTTATAGATTCCGATGCTTCACTTCAGGATTACTGTATCCCTCTGACCTTCTTATTGACGATGAAACACAGAAATTGCTTCGGAATTAAATACAAAAGGCACAATGCCGACTTGAGTACTAGAAGACTGACTCTTCCTACTGTCTATGTTTTGAACCATTCCTGTGACACTAGTTACAGATTCCGATGCTCCACTTCAGGTTTACTGTATCCCTCTGACCTTCTTATTGAGGATGAAACACAGATATTGCATCGGAATTAAATGCAAAAGGCTCAATGCCGACTCTAGTACAATAAGACTGGGTCTTCTTACCGTCTATGTTTTGAACCATTCCTGTGACACTAGTTATTGATTCAGATGCCTCACTTCAGGTTTACTGAGTCCCTCTGACCTTCTTATTGACGATGAAACATAGAAATTGCATCGGAATTAAATACAAAAGGCACAATGCCGACTCAAGTACAAGCAGACTGGCTCTTCTTACTGTCTATGTTTTGAACCATTCCTGTGACACTAGTTATAGATTCCGATGCTTCACTTCAGGTTTACTGTATCCCTCTGACCTTCATATCGACGATGAAACACAGAAATTACATCGGAATAATATACAAGTGGCACAATGCCGACTTAAGTACAAGAAGACTGACCCTTCTTATTGTCTATGTTTTGAACCATTACTGTGACACTAGTTATAGATTCCGATACTTCACTTCAGGTTTATTGTATCCCTCTGACCTTCTTATTGACGATGAAACACAGAAATTGCATCTTAGTTAAATACAAAAGGCTCAATGCCGACTTAGGTACAGGAAGACTGACTCTTCTTACCATCTATGTTTTGAACCATTCCTGTGACACTAGTTATAGATACCGATGCTTCACTTCAGGTTTACTGTATCCCTCTGACCTTCATATTGACGATGAAACACAGAAATTGCATCCGAATTAAATACAAAAGGCACAATGCCGACTTAAGAACAAGAAAACTGACTTTACTTACTGTCTATGTTTTGAACCATTCCTGTGACACTAGTTAGAGATTCCGATGCTTTACTTCAGGTTTACTGTATCCCTCTGACCTTCTTATTGACGATGAAACCCAGAAATTGCATCGGAATTAAATACAAAAGGCACAATGCCGACTCAAGTACAAGAGGACTGGCACTTCTTACTGTCTATGTTTTGAACCTTTCCTGTGAGACCGGATTTAGATTCCGATGCTTCACTTCAGGTTTACTGTGTCCCTTGGACCTTCTTATAGACGACGAAACACAGAAATTGCGTCGGAATTAAATAGAAAAGCGCAGTGCCGACTTAAGTACAAGAAAACTGACTGTTCTTACTGCCTTTGTTTTGAACCATTCCTGTGACACTAGTTATAGATACCGATGCTTTACTTTAGGTTTACTGTATCCCTCTGACCTTCTTATTAACGATGAAACACAGAAATAGCATCCGAATTAGATACAATAGGCACAAGCCGACTTAAGTACACGAAAACTGACGCTTCTTACTGTTTATGTTTTGAACCATTCCTGTGACACTAGTTATAGATTCCGATGCTTCACTTCAGGTTTACTGTATCCCTGTGACCTTCTTATTGACGATGAAACACAGAAATAGCATCGGAATAAAATAAAATTGGCACAATGCCGTCTTAAGTACAAGAAAACTGACTCTTCTTGCTGTCTATGTTTTGAACCATTTCTGTAACACTAGTTATAGATTCAGATGCTTCACTTCAGGTTTACTGTATCCCTCCGTCCGCCTTATTGACGATGAAACACAGAAATTGCATCGGAATTAAATACAAGAGGCACAATGCCGACCCAAGTACAAGAAGACTGGCTCGTCTTATTGTCTATGTTTTGTACCATTCCTGTGACACTAGTTATAGATTCCGATGCTTCACTTCAGGATTACTGTATCCCTCTGACCTTCTTTTTGACAATGAAACACAGAAATTGTATCGGAATCAAATACAAAAGGCACAATGCCGACTTAAGTACTAGAAGACTGACCCTTCCTACTGTCTATGTTTTGAACCATTCCTGTGACACTAGTTATAGATTCCGATGCTTCACTTCAGGTTAACTGTATTCCTCTGACCTTCTTATTGACGATGAAACACAGAAATTGCATCGGAATTAAATGCAAAAGGCTCAATGCCGACTCTAGTACAAGAATACTGGCTCTTCTTACCGTCTATGCTTTGAACCATTCCTATGACACTAGTTATTGATTCAGATGCTTCACTTCAGGTTTACTGAGTCCCTCTGACCTTCTTATTGACGATCAAACACAGAAATTGCATCGGAATTAAATACAAAAGGCACAAAGCCGACTCACGTACAAGAGGACTGGCCCCTCTTACTGTCTATTTTTTGAACCTTTCCTGTGTGACCGGATTTAGATTCCGATGCTTCAATTCAGGTTTACTGTATCCCTTGGACCTTCTTATAGACGACGAAACACTGAAATTGCATCGGAATTAAATAGAAAAGCACACTGCCGACTTAAGTACAAGAAAACTGACTCTTCTTACTGCCTTTGTTTTGAACCATTCCTGTGACACTAGTTATAGATACCGATGCTTCACTTCAGGTTTACTGTATCCCTCTGACCGTCTTATTGACGATGAAACACAGAAATTGCAACGGAATTAAATACAAAAGGCACAATGCCGACTTAAGTAAAAGTAAACTGACTCTCCTTACTAACTATGTTTTGAACCACTCCTGTGATACTAGTTATAGATTCCGATGCTTCGCTTCTGGTTTACTGTATCCCTCTGACGTTCGTATTGACGATGACACACAGAAATTACATCGGAATTAAATACAAAAGGCACAATGCCGACTTAAGTACAAGAAAACTGACTCTTCTCACTGTCTATGCTTTTAGCCATTCCTGTGACACTAGTTATAGATTCCGGTGCTTCACTTCAGGTTTGCTGTATCCCTCTGACCTTCGTATTGACGATGAAACACAGAAATTGCATCGGAATTAAATACAAATGGCACAATGCCGACTTAAGTACAAGAAAACTGACTCTTCTTACTGTCTATGCTTTTAGCCTTTCCTGTGACACTAGTTATAGATTCCGGTGCTTCACTTCAGGTTTGCTGTATCCCTCTGGCCTTCTTATTGACGATGAAACACAGAAATTGCATCGGATTTAAATACAAAAGGCACAATGCCGACTTAAGTACAAAATGACTGACTCTTCTACCCTGTATGATTTGAACCATTCCTGTGACACTAGTTATAGATTCCGATGCTTCACTTCAGGTTTACTGTAATCCCCTGACCTTCGTATTGACGATGAAGCACAGAAATTGCATCGGAATTAAATACAAAAGACACAATGCCGACTTAAGTACAATAAAACTGACTCTTCTTACTGTCTATGTTTTGAACCTTCCTGAGTCACTAGTTATAGATTCCGATGCTTCAATTCAGGTGTACTGTATCCCTCTGACCTTCTTATTGACGATGAAACACAAAAAATTGCATCGTAATTAAATAGAAAAGGCACAATGCCGACTTCAGTACTAGAAGACTGACTCTTCCTACTGTCTATGTTTCGAACCATTCCTGTGACACTAGTTATAGATTCCGATGCTTCACTTCAGGTTTCCTGTAACCCTCTGACATTCTTATTGACGATGAAACACAGAAATTGCATCGGAATTAAATACAAAAGGCACAATGCCGACTTAAGTACAAGAAAACTGACGCTTGTTACTGTTTATGTTTTGAACCATTCCTGTGACACTAGTTATAGATTCCGATGCTTCACTTTATGTTTACTGTATCCCTGTGACCTTCTTATTGACGATGAAACACAGAAATTACATCGGAATTAAATACAAGAGGCACAATGCCGACGCAAGTACAAGAAGACTGGCTCTTCTTATTGTCCATGATTTGAACCATTCCTGTGACACTAGTTATGGATTCCGATGCTTTACTTTTTGATTACTGTATCCCTCTGACCTTCCTATTGACGATGAAACACAGAAATTGCATCGGAATTAAATACAAAAGGCTCAATGCCGTCTCAAGTACAAGAAGACTGGCTCTTCTTACCGTCTATGTTTTGAACCATTCCTGTGACACTAGTTATAGATTCAGATGCTTCACTTCAGGTTTACTGTATCCATCCGACCTCCTTATTGACGATGAAACACCGATATTGCATCGTAAGTAAATACAAAAGGCACAATGCCGGCTCAAGTACAAGCAGACTGGCTCTTCTTACTGCATATGTTTTGAAATATTCCTGTGACACTAATTATAAATTCCGATGCTTCACTTCAGGTTTACTGTATCCCTCTGACCTTCATATTGACGATGAAACACAGAAATTGCATTGGAATTAAATACAAAAGGCACAATGCCGACTTAAGTACAAGAAAACTGACGCTTCTTACTGTTTGTGTTTCTAACCATTCCTGTCACACTAGTTATAGATTCCGATGCTTCACTTCAGGTTTACTGTATCCCTGTGACCTTCTTATTGATATTGAAACACAGAAATTGCATCGGAATTAAATACAAAATGCACAATGCCGACTTCAGTACTAGAAGACTGACTCTACCTAATGTCTATGTTTTGAACCATTCCTGTGACACTAGTTATAGATTCCGATGCTTCACTTCAGGTTTACTGTATCCCTCTAACCTTCTTATTGACGATGAAACACAGAAATTGCATCAGGACTAATTACAAAAGGCACAATGCCGACTCGAGTACAAGCAGACTGGCTCTTCTTACTGTCTATGCTTTGAACCATTCCTGTGACACTAGTTATGGATTCCGATGCTTCACTTCAGTTTTACTGTATCCCTCTCACCTTCATGTTGACGACGAAACACAGAAATTGCATCGGAATTATATAAAAGTGGCACAATGCCTACTTAAGTACAAGGAGACTGACTCTTCTTACCGTCTATGTTTTAACGAGTCCTGTGACACTAGTTATAGATTTAGATGCTTCACTTCAGGTTTACTGTATCTCTCTGACCTCCTTATTGACGATGAAACACAGAAATTGCATCGGAACTAAATACAAAACGCACATTGCTGACTTAAGTACAAGTAAACTGACTCTCCTTACTATCTATGATTTGAACAATTCCTGTGAAACTAGTTATAGATTCCGATGCTTCACTTCAGGTTTACTGTATCCCTCTGACGTTCGTATTGACGATGACACACAGATATTGCATCGGATTTAAATACAAAAGGCACAATGCCGACCTAAGTACAAAAAGACTGACTCTTCTTACCCTGTATGTTTTGAACCATTCCTGTGACACTAGTTATAGATTCCGATGCTTCACTTCAGGTTTACTGTAACCCTCTGACCTTCGTATTGACTATGAAGCACAGAAATTGCATCGGAATTATATACAAAAGGCACAATTCCGACTTAAGTACAAGAAAACTGACTCTTCTTACTGTCTATGTTTTGAACCTTTCCTGTGACACTAGTTATAGATTCCGATGCTTCACTTCAGGTTTACTGTATCCCTCTGACCTTCTTATTGACGACGAAACACAGAAATTGCATCGGAATTAAATACAAAAGGCACAATGCCGACTTCAGTACTAGAGGACTGACTCTTCCTAGTGTCTATGTTTTAAACCATTCCTGTGACACTAGTTATAGATTCCGATGCTTCACTTCAGGTTTCCTGTAACCCTCTGTCCTTCTTATTGACTATGAAGCACAGAAATTGCATTGGAATTAAATACAAAAGGCACAATGCCGACATAAGCACAAGAAAACTGACTCTTCTTACTGTCTATGTTTTGAACCATTCGTGTGACACTTGTTACAGATTCAGATGCTTCACTTCAGGTTTACTGTATCCCTCTGTCCCCATTATTGACGATGAAACACAGAAATTGCATCGGAATTAAATACAAGAGGCACAATGCCGACTCAAGTACAAGAAGACTGGCTCTTCTTATTGTCCATAATTGGAATCATTCCTGTGACACTAGTTATAGATTCCGATGCTTCACTTCAGGATTACAGTATCCCTGTGACCTTCTTATTGACGATGAAATACAGAAATTGCATCAGAATTAAATACAAGATGCACAATGCCGACTTAAGTACTAGAAGGCTGACTCTTCCTACTGTCTATGTTTTGAACCATTCCTGTGACACTAGTTATAGATTCCGATGCTTCACTTCAGGTTTACTGTATCCCTCTGACCATCTTAATGACGATAAAACACAGAAATTGCATCGGAATTAAATACAAAAGGCTCAATGCCGACTCAAGTACAAGAAGACTGGCGCTTCTTACCGTCTATGTTTTGAACCATTCCTGTGACACTAGTTATAGATTCAGATGCTTCACTTCAAGTTTACTGTATCCCTCCGACCTTCTTATTGACGATGAAACACAGATATTGCATCGGAATTAAATGCAAAAGGCACAATGCCGACTCAAGTACAAGCAGACTGGCTCTTCTTACTGTCTATACTTTGAACCATTCTTGTGACACTAATTTTAGATTCCGATGCTTCACTTCAGGTTTACTGTATCCCTCTGACCTTCATATTGACGATGAAACACAGAAATTGCATCGGAATTAAATACAAAAGGCACAATGCCGACTTAAGTACAAGAAAACTGACGCTTCTTACTGTTTATGTTTTGAACCATTCCTGTGAAACTAGTTATAGATTCCGATGCTTCACTTCAGGTTTACTGTATCCCTGTGACCTTCTTATTGATATTGAAACACAGAAATTGCATTGGAATTAAATACAAAAGGCACAATGCCGAATTCAGTACTAGAAGACTGACTCTTCCTACTGTCTATGTTCTGAACCATTCCTGTGACACTAGTTATAAATTCCGATGCTTCACTTCAGGTTTACTGTATCCCTGTGACCTTCTTATTGATATTGAAACACAGAAATTGCATCGGAATTAAATACAAAAGGCACAATGCCGACTTCAGTACTAGAAGACTGACTCTACCTACTGTCTATGTTTTGAACCATTCCTGTGACACTAGTTATAGATTACGATGCTTCACTTCAGGTTTACTGTATCCCTCTAACCTTCTTATTGACGATGAAACACAGAAATTGCATCGGAACTAAATACAAAAGGCACAATGCCGACTCAAGTACAAGCAGACTGGCTCTTCTTACTGTCTATGCTTTGAACCATTCCTGTGACACTAGTTATGGATTCCGATGCTTCACTTCAGATTTACTGTATCCCTCTCACCTTCATGTTGACGATGAAACACAGAAATTGCATCGGAATTATATACAAGTGGCACAATGCCTACTTAAGTACAAGGAGACTGACCCTTCTTACCGTCTATGTTTTAACGAGTCCTGTGACACTAGTTATAGATTTAGATGCTTCACTTCAGGTTTACTGTATCCCTCTGACCTCCTTATTGACGATGAAACACAGAAATTGCATCGGAACTAAATACAAAAGGCACAATGCCGACTTAAGTACAAGTAAACTGACTGTCCTTACTATCTATGATTTGAACCATTCCTGTGAAACTAGTTATAGATTCCGATGCTTTACTTCAGGTTTACTGTATCCCTCTGACGTTCGTATTGACGATGACACACAGATATTGCATCTGATTTAAATACAAGAGGCACAATGCCGACCTAAGTACAAATAGACTGACTCTTCTTACCCTGTATGTTTTGAACCATTCCTGTGACACTAGTTATAGATTCCGATGCTTCACTTCAGGTTTACTGTAACCCTCTGACCTTCGTATTGACGATAAAGCACAGAAATTGCATCTGAATTAAATACAAAAGGCACAATGCCGACTTCAGTACTAGAAGACTGACTCTTCCTACTGTCTATGTTTTGAACCATTCCTTCGACACTAGTTATAGATTCCGATGCTTCACTTCAGGTTTCCTGTAACCCTCTGACCTTCTTATTGACTATGAAGCACAGAAATTGCATCTGAATTAAATACAAAAGGCGCAATGCCGACATAAGCACAAGAAAACTGACTCTTCTTACTGTCTATGTTTTGAACCATTCCTGTGACACTAGTTACAGATTCAGATGCTTCACTTCAGGTTTACAGTATCCCTCTGTCCCCATTACTGACGATGAAACACAGAAATTGCATCGGAATTAAATACAAGAGGCACAATGCCGACTCAAGTACAAGAAGACTGGCTCTTCTTATTGTCCATGATTGGAACCATTCCTGTGACACTAGTTATAGATTCCGATGCTTCACTGCAGGATTACAGTCTCCCTGTGACCTTCTTATTGACGATGAAACACAGAAATTGCATCGGAATTAAATGCAAAATGCACAATGCCGACATAAGTACTAGAAGGCTGACTCTTCCTACTGTCTATGTTTTGAACCATTCCTGTGACACTAGTTATAGATTCCGATGCTTCACTTCAGGTGTACTGTATCCCTCTGACCTTCTTACTGACGATGAAACACAGAAATTGCATCGGAATTAAATACAAAAGGCTCAATGTCGACTCAAGTACAAACAGACTGGCTCTTCTTACCGTCTTTGTTTTGAATAATTCCTGTGACACTAGTTATAGATTCAGATGCTTCACATTAGGTTTACTGTATCCCTCTGACCTTATTGACGATGAAACACAGAAATTGCATCGGAATTAAATACAAAAGGCACAATGCCGACTTAAGTACAAGAAGACTGACTCTTCTTACCCTGTATGTTTTGAACCATTCCTGTGACACTAGTTATAGATTCAGATGCTTCACTTCAGGTTTACTGTAACCCTCTGACCTTCGTATTGACGATGAAGCACAGAAATTGCATCGGAATTAAATACAAAAGGCACAATGCCGACTTAAGTACAAGAAAACTGACTCTTCTTACTGTCTATGTTTTGAACCTTTCCTGTGACACTAGTTATAGATTCCGATGCTTCACTTCAGGTTTACTGTATCCCTATGACCTTCTTATTGACGACGAAACACAGAAATTGCATCGGAATTAAATACAAAAGGCACAATGCCGACTTCAGTACTAGAAGACTGACTCTTCCTACCGTCTATGTTTTGAACCATTCCTTTGACACTAGTTATAGATTCCGATGCTTCACTTCAGGTTTCCTGTAACCCTCTGACCTTCTTATTGACTATGAAGCACAGAAATTGCATCGGAATTAAATACAAAAGGCAAAATGCCGACATAAGCACAAGAAAACTGACTCTTCTTACTGTCTATGTTTTGAACCATTCCTGTGACACTAGTTACAGATTCAGATGTTTCACTTAAGGTTTACTGTATACCTCTGTCCCCATTATTGACGATGAAACACAGAAATTGCATCGGAATTAAATACAAGAGGCACAATGCCGACTTAAGTACAAGAAGACTGGCTCTTCTAATTGTCCATGATTGGAACCATTCCTGTGACACTAGTTATAGATTCCGATGCTTCACTTCAGGATTACAGTGTCCCTGTGACCTTCTTATTGACGATGAAACACAGAAATTGCATCGGAATTAAATACAAAATGCACAATGCCGACATAAGTACTAGAAGGCTGCCTCTTCCTACTGTCTATGCTTTGAACCATTCCTGTGACACTAGTTATAGATTCAGATGCTTCACTTCAGGTTTACTGTATCCCTCCGACCTTCTTATTGACGATGATACACAGATATTGCATCGGAATTAAATGCAAAAGGCACAATGCCGACTCAAGTACAAGCAGACTGGCTCTTCTTACTGTTTATATTTTGAACCATTCTTGTGACACTAATTATAGATTCCGATGCTTCACTTCAGGTTTACTGTAACCCTCTGACCTTCATATTGACGATGAAACACAGAAATTGCATCGGAATTAAATACAAAAGGCACAATGCCGACTTAAGTACAAGAAAACTGACGCTTCTTACTGTTTATGTTTTGAACCATTCCTGTGACACTAGTTATAGATTCCGATGCTTCACTTCAGGTTTACTGTATCCCTGTGACCTTCTTATTGATATTGAAACACAGAAATTGCATCGGAGTAAAATACAAAAGGCACAATGCCGAATTCAGTACTAGAAGACTGACTCTTCCTACTGTCTATGTTTTGAACCATTCCTGTGACACTAGTTATAGATTCCGATGCTTCACTTCAGGTTTACTGTAACCCTCTGACCTTCTTATTGACGATGAAGCGCAGAAATTGCATCGTAATTAAATGCAAAAGGCACAATGCCGACTTAAGTACAAGAAAACTGACTCTTCTTACTGACTATGTTTTGAACCACTCCTGTGACACTAGTTTTAGATTCAGATGCTTTACTACAGGTTTACTGTATCCCTCTGTCCGCCTTATTGACGATGAAACACAGATATTGCATCGGAATTAAATACAAGAGGCACAATGCCGACTCAAGTACAAGAAGACTGGCTCTTCTTATTGTACATGTTTTGAACCATTCCTGTGACATTAGTTATAGATTCCGATGCTTCACTTCAGGATTAATGTATCCCTCTGACCTTCTTATTGACGATGAAACACAGAAATTGCATCCTAATTAAATACAAAAGGCACAATGCCGACTTAAGTACAAGAAAACTGACTCTTCTTACTGTGTATGTTTTCAACCATTCCTGTGACACTAGTTATAGATTCAGATGCTTCACTTCAGGTTTACTGTATCCCTCTGTCCGCCTTATTGACGATGAAACATAGAAATTGCATCGGAATTAAATACAAGAGGCACAATGCCGACTCAAGTACAACAAGACTGGCGCTTCTTATTGTCCATGTTTTGAACCATTCCTGTGACACTAGTTATGGATTCCGATGCTTCACTTCAGGATTACTGTATCCCTCTGACCTTCTTATTGACGATGAAACACAGAAATTGCATCGGAATTAAATACAAAAGGCACAATGCCGACTTAAGTACTAGAAGACTGACTCTTCCTAATGTCTATTTTTTGAACCATTCCTGTGATACTAGTTATAGATTCCGAAGCTTCACTTCAGGTTTACTGTATCCCTCTGACCTTCTTATTGACGATGAAACACAGAAATTGAATCGGAATTAAATACAAAAGGCACAAAGCCGACTTAAGTACAAGAAAACTCACGTTTCTTACTGTTTATGTTTTGAACCATTCCTGTGACACTCGTTATAGATTCCGATGCTTCACTACAGGTTTACTGTATCCCTGTGACCTTCTTATTGACGATGAAACACAGAAATTGCATCGGAATTAAATACCAAATTCACAATGCCGACTTCAGTACTTGAAGACTGACTCTTCCCACTGTCTAAGTTTTGAACCATTCCTGTGAAACTAAGTTATAGATTCCGATGCTTCGCTTCAGGTTTACAGTAACCCTCTGACCTTCTTATTGACGATTAAGCGCAGAAATTGCATCGGAATTAAATACAAAAGGCACAATGCCGACTTAAGTACAAGAAAAGTGACTCTTCTTACTGTCTACGTTTTGAACCTTTCCTGTGACACTAGTTATAGATTCAGATGCTCCACTTCAGGTTTACTGTATCCGTCTGTCCGCCTTATTGACGATGAAACACAGAAATTGCATCGGAATTAAATACAAGAGCCACAATGCCGACTCAAGTACAAGAAGACTGGCTCTTCTTATTGTCCATGTTTTGAACCATTCCTGTGACACTAGTTATAGATTCCGATGCTTCACTTCAGGATTACTGTATCCCTCTGACCTTCTTATTGACGATGAGACGCAGAAATTGCATCGGAATTAAATACAAAGGGCACAATGCCGACATAAGTACAAGAAAACTGACGCTTCTTACTGTTTATGTTTGGAACCATTCCTGTGACACTAGTTAAACATTCCGATGCTTCACTTTAGGTTTACTGTATCCCTCTGACCTTCATATTGACGATAAAACACAGATATTGCATCGGAATTAAATACAAAAGGCACAATGCCGACTTAAGTACAAGAAAACTGACGCTTGTTACTGTTTATGTTTTGAACCATTCCTGTGACACTAGTTATAGATTCCGATGCTTCACTCATGTTTACTGTATCCCTGTGACCTTCTTATTGACTATGAAACACAGAAATTGCATCGGAATTAAATACAAAAGGCGCAATGCCGACTTCAGTACTAAAAGACTGACTCTTCCTACTGTCTATGTTTTGAACCATTTTTGTGACACTAGTTATAGATTCCGATGCTTCACCTCAGGTTTACTGTATCCCTCTCACCTTCATGTTGACGATGAAACACAGAAATTGCATCGGAATTATATACAAGTGGCAGAATGCCGACTTAAGTGCAAGTAAACTGACCCTTCTTACTGTCTATGTTTTGAACCATTCCTGTGACACTACTTATAGATTCCGATGCTTCACATCAGATTTACTGTATCCCTATGACCCTCTTATTGACGATGAAACACAGAAATTGCATCGGAATTAAATACAAAAGGCTCAATGCCGACTCAAGTACAAGAAGACTGTCTCTTCTTACTGCCTATGTTTGAACCATTCCTGTGACACTAGTTATAGATTCCGATGCTTCACTTCAGGTTTACTGTTTCCCTCCGATCTTCTTATTGACGATGAAACACAGATATTGCATCGGAATAAAATTTAAAAGGCACTTTGCCGACTGAGGTACAAGAAGACTGACCTTTCTTACTGTCCTTGTTTTGAACCATTCCTGTGACACTGATTATAGATTCCGATTCTTCACTTCAGGTTTACTGTATCCCTCTGACCCTCTTATTGGCGATGAAACACAGAAATTGCATCGGAATTAAATACAAAAGGCTCAATGCCAACTCAAGTACAAGAAGACTGGCTCTTCTTACTGTCTATGTTTGAACCATTCCTGTGACACTAGTTATAGATTCCGATGCTTCACATCAGGTTTACTGTGTCCCTCTAATCATCTTATTGACGATGAAACACAGATATGGCATCGGAATTAATTACAAAAGGCACATTGCCGACTTAAGTACAAGAAGACTGACCTTTCTTACTGTCTATGTTTTGAACCATTCCTGTGACACTAGTTATAGATTCCGATGCTTCACTTCGTGTTTACTGTATACCTCTGACCTTCTTATTGACGATGAAACAGAGATATTGCATCGGAATTAAATACAAAAGGCACAATGCCGACTTAAGTTCAAGAAAACTGACGCTTGTTACTGTTTATGTTTTGAACCATTCCTGTGACACCAGTTATATATTCAGATGCTTCACTTCAGGTTTACTGTAACCCTCTGACCTTCGCATTGACGATGAAGCAAAAGGCACAATGCCGACTTAAGTACAGGAAAACTGACTCTTCTTACTGTCTATGTTTTGAACCATTCCTGTGACACTAGTTATAGATTCAGATGCTTCACTTCAGGTTTACTGTATCCCTCTGTCCGTTTTATTGGCGATGAAACACAGAAATTGCATCGGTATTAAATACAAGAGGCACAATGCTGACTCAAGTACAAGAAGACTGGTTCTTCTTATTGCCCATGCTTTGAACCATTCCTGTGACACTAGTTATAGATTCCGATGCTTCACTTCAGGATTACTGTATCCCTCTGACCTTCTTATTGACGATGAAACACAGACATTGCATCGGAATTAAAAACAAAAGGCACAATGAAGACTTAAGTACTAGAAGACTGTCTCTTCCTACTGTCTATGTTTTGAACCATTCCTGTGACACTAGTTATAGATTCCGATGCTTCACTTCAGGTTTACTGTATCCCTCTGACCTTCTTATTGACGATGAAACACAGAAATTGCATCGGAATTAAATACAAAATAAACAATGCCGACTCAAGTACAAGCAGACTGGCTCTTCTTACTGTCTATGTTTTGAACCATTCCTGTGACACTACTTATAGATTCCGATGCTTCACTTCAGGTTTACTGTATCCCTCTGACCTTCATATTGGCGATGAAACACAGAAATTGCATCGGAATTAAATACAAAAGGGACAATGCCGAATTAAGTACAAGAAAACTGACGCTTGTTACTGTTTATGTTTTGAACCATTCCTGTGACACTAGTTATATGTTCCGATGCTTCACTTCATGTTTACTGTATCCCTGTGACCTTCTTATTGACGATGAAACACAGAAATTGCATCGGAATTAAATACAAAAGGCACAATGCCGACTTCAGTACTAGAAGACTGACTCTTCTTACTGTCTATGTTTTGAACCACTCCTGTGCCACTAGTTATAGATTCCGATGCTTCACTTAAGGTTTTCTGTAACCCTCTGACCTTCTTATTGACGATGAAGCACAGAAATTGCATCGGAATTAAATACAAAAGGCACAATGCCGACTTAAGTACAAGAAAACTGACTCTTTTACTGTCTATGTTTTGAACCATTCCTGTGACACTCGTTATAGATTCAGATGCTTCACTTCAGGTTTACTGTATCCCTCTGTCCGCCTTATTGACGATAAAACACAGAAATTGCATCGGAATTAAATACAAGAGGCACAATGCCGACTCAAGTACAAGAAGACTGGCTCTTCTTATTGCCCATGTTTTGAAAGATTCCTGTGACACTAGTTATAGATTCCGATGCTTCACTTCAGGATTATTGTATCCCTCTGACCTTTGTTATTGACGATGAAACACAGAAACTGCATCGGAGTTAAATACAAACGGCACTATGCCGACTTAAGTACTAGACGACTGACTCTTCCTACTGTCTATGTTTTGAACCATTCCTGTGACACTAGTTATAGATTCCGATGCTTCACTTCAGGTTTACTGTATCACTCTGACCTTCTTATTCACGATGAAACACAGAAATTGCATCGGAATTAAATACAAAAGGCTCAATGCGGACTCAAGTACAAGAAGACTGGCACTTCTTACCGTCTATGTTTTGAACCATTCCTGTGACACTAGTTATAGATTCAGATGCTTCACTTCAGGTTTACTGTATCCCATCGACCTTCTTATTGACGATGAAACACAGAAATTGCCTCGGAATTAAATACAAAAGGCACAATGCTGACTCAAGTACAAGCAGACTGGCTCTTCTTACTGTCTATGTTTTGAACCATTCCTGTGACACTAGTTATAGATTCCGATGCTTCACTTCAGGTTTACTGTATCCCTCTGACCTTCATATTGACGATGAAACACAGATATTGCATCGGAATTAAATACAAAAGGCACAATGCCGACTTAAGTACAAGAAAACTGACGCTTGTTACTGTATATGTTTTGAACCATTCCTGTGACACTAGTTACAGATTCCGATGCTTCACTTCTTGTTTAGTGTATCCCTGTGACCTTCTTATTGACGATGAAACACAGAAATTGCATCGGAATTAAATACAAAAGGCGCAATGCCGACTTCAGTACTAGAAGACTGACTCTTCCTACTGTCTATGTTTTGAACCATTCCTGTGACACTAGTTATAGATTCCGATGCTTCACTTCAGGTTTACTGTATCCCTCTCACCTTCGTGTTGACGATGAAACACAGAAATTGCATCGGAATTATATACAAGTGGCAGAATGCCGACTTAAGTACAAGTAAACTGACCCTTCTTACCGTCTATGTTTTAACCATTCCTGTGACACTAGTTACAGATTCCGATGCTTCACTTCTGGTTTACTGTATCCCACTGACCGTCTTATTGACGATGTAACACCGAAATTGAATCGGAATTAAATACAAAAGGCACAATGCCCACTTAAGTACAAGAAAACTGACTCTTCTTACTGTCTATGTTTTGAAATACTCCTATGACACTAGTTATAGATTCCGATGCCTCACTTCAGGTTTACTGTATCCCTCTGACCTTCTTATTGACGATGAAACACAGAAATTTCATCGGCATGAAATACAAATGGCACAATGCCGACTTAAGTACAAGAAGACTGATTCTTCGTACTGTCTATGTTGTGAAACATTCCTGTTACACTAGTTATAGATTTCGATGCTTCACTTCAGGTTTACTGTATCCCTCTGACCTTCTTACTGACGATGAAACACAGATATTGCATCGGGATTAAATACAAAAGGCACAATGCCGGCCTAAGTACAAGTAAACTGACTCTCCTCACTGTCTATGTTTGAACCATTCCTGTGACACTAGTTATAGATTCCGATACTTCACTTGAGGTTTACTGTATCCCTCTGACCTTCTTATTGACAATGAAACACAGAAATTGCATCGGAATTAAATACAAAAGGCACAATGCCGACTTAAGTACAAGAAAACTGACGCTTCTTACTGTTTAAGCTTTGAACCATTCCTGTGACACTAGTTATAGTTTCCAATGCTTCACTTCAGGTTTACTGTATCCCTGTGACCTTCATATTGACGATGAAACGCAGAAATTGCATCGGAATTAAATACAAAAATCACAATGACGGTTTAAGTACTAGAAAACTGACTCTTCCTACTGTCTATGTTTTGAACCGTTCCTGTGACACTAGTCATAGATTTTGATGCTTTACATCAGGTTGACTGTATGCCTCTGACCCTCTTATTGACGATGAAACACAGAAATTGCATCGGAATTAAATACAAAAGGCACAATGCCGACTTAAGTACAAGAAAACAGACTCTTCTTACTGCCTATGTTTTGAACCATTCCTGTGACACTAGTTATAGATTCATATTCTTCACTTCAGGTTTACTGTATCCCTCTGTCCGCCTTATTGACGATAAAACACAGAAATTGCATCGGAATTAAATACAAGAGGCACAATGCCGACTCAAGTACAAGAAGACTGGCTCTTCTTATTGTCCATGTTTTGAACCATTCCTGTGACACTAGTTATAGATTCCGATGCTTCACTTCAGGATTACTGTATCCCTCTGACCTTCTTATTGACGATGAAAGACAGAAATTGCATCGGAATTAAATACAAAAGGCACAATGCCGACTTAAGTACTAGAAGACTGACTCATCCTACTGTCTATGTTTTGAACCATTCCTTTGACACTAGTTATAGATTCCGATGCTTCACTTCACGTTTACTGTATCCCTCTGACCTTCTTATTGACGATGAAACACAGAAATTGCATCGGAATTAAATTCAAAACGCTCAATGCCGACTCAAGTACAAGAAGACTGGCTCTTCTTACCGTCTATGTTTTGAACCATTCCTGTGACACTAGTTATAGATTCCGAAGCTTCACTTCAGGCTTACTGTATCCCTCCGACCTTCTCATTGACTATGAAACACAGAAATTGCATCGGAATTAAATACAAAAGGCACAATTCCGACTCAAGTACAGGCAGACTGGCTCTTCTAACTGTCTACGTTTTGAACCATTCCTGTGACACTAGTTATAGATTCCGATGCTTCACTTCAGGTTTACTGTATCCCTCTGACCTTCATATTGACGATGAAACACAGAAATTACATCGGAACTATATACAAGTGGCACAATGCCGACTTAAGTACAAGAAGACTGACCCTTCTTATTGTCTATGTTTTGAACCATTCCTGTGACACTAGTTATAGATTCCGATGCTTCACTTCAGGTTTACTGTAACCCTCTGACCTTCTTATTGACGGTGAAGCACAGAAAATGCGTCGGAATTAAATACAAAAGGCACAATGCCCACTTAAGTACAAGAAAACTGACTCTTCTTACTGTCTATGTTATGAAATATTCCTATGACACTAGTTGTAGATTCCGATGCCTCACTTCAAGTTTACTGTATCCCTCTGACCTTCTTATTGACGATGAAACACAGAAATTTCATCGGCATGAAATACAAATGGCACAATGCCGTCTTAAGTACAAGAGGACTGACTCTTCGTACTGTCTATGTTGTGAAACATTCCTGTTACACTAGTTATAGATTTCGATGCTTCACTTCAGATTACTGTATCCCTCTGACCTTCTTACTGACGATGAAACACAGATATTGCATCGGGATTAAATACAAAAGGCACAATGCCGACTTAAGTACAAAAAACTGACTCTCCTCACTATCTATGATTTGAACCATTCCTGTGAATCTAGTTATAGATTTCGATGCTTCACTTCAGGTTTACTGTATCCCTCTGACGTTCGTATTGTCGATGACACACAGAAATTACATCGGAATTAAATACAAAAGGCACAATGCCGACTTAAGTACAAGAAAACTGACTCTTCTTACTGTGTATGTTTTGAACCATTCCTGTGACACTAGTTATAGATTCAGATGCTTCACTTCAGGTTTACTATATCCCTCTGTCCGCCTTATTGACGATGAAACATAGAAATTGCATCGGAATTAAATACAAGAGGCACAATGCCGACTCAAGTACAACAAGACTGGCGCTTCTTATTGTCCATGTTTTGAACCATTCCTGTGACACTAGTTATAGATTCCGATGCTTCACTTCAGGATTACTGTATCCCTCTGACCTTCTTATTGACGATGAAACACAGAAATTGCATCGGAATTAAATACAAAAGGCACAATGCCGACTTAAGTACTAGAAGACTGACTCTTCCTAATGTCTATTTTTTGAACCATTCCTGTGATACTAGTTATAGATTCCGAAGCTTCACTTCAGGTTTACTGTATCCCTCTGACCTTCTTATTGACGTTGAAACACAGAAATTGCATCGGAATTAAATACAAAAGGCTCAATACCGACTCAAGTACAAGAAGACTGGCTCTTCTTACCGTCTATGTTTTGAACCATTCCTGTGACACTAGTTATAGATTCAGATGCTTCACTTCAGGTTTAGTGTATCCCTCCGACCTTCTTATTGACGATAAATCACAGAAATTGCATCGGAATTAAATACAAAAGGCACAATGCCGACTCAAGTACAAGCAGACTGGCTCTTCTTACTGTCTATGTTTTAAAACATCCCTGTGACACTACTTATAGATTCCGATGCTTCACTTCAGGTTTACTGTAACCCTCTGATCTTCCTATTGACGATGATGCACAGAAATTGCATCGGAATTAAATAGAAAAGGCACAATGCCGACTTAAGTACAAGAAACCTGACTTTTCTTACTGTCTATGTTTTGAACCATTCCTGTGACACTAGTTATGGATTCAGATGCTTCACTTCAGGTTTACTGTATCCCTCTGTCCGCCTTATTGACGATGAAACACAGAAATTGCGTCGGAATTAAATACAAGTGGCACAATGCCGACTTCAGTACAAGAAGACTGACCCTTCTTATTGTCTAAGTTTTGAACCATTCCTGTGACACTAGTTATTGATTCAGATGCTTCACTTCAGGTTTACTGTATCCCTCTGACTTTCATATTGACGATGAAACACAGAAATTACATCGGAATTACATACAAGTGGCACAATGCCGACTTAAGTACAAGAAGACTGACCCTTCTTATTGTCTAAGTTTTGAACCATTCCTGTGACACTAGTTATTGATTCAGATGCTTCACTTCATGTTTACTGTATCCCTGTGACCTTCTTATTGACGATGAAACACAGAAATTGCATCGGAATTAAATATAAAAGGCACAATGCCGACTTCAGTACTAGAAGACTGACTCTCCCTACTGTCTATGTTTTGAACCATTCCTGTGACACTAGTTATAGATTCCGATGCTTCACTTCAGGTTTACTGTATCTCTCTGACCTTCATATTGACGATGAAACACAGAAATTACATCGGAATTATATACAAGTGGCACAAAGCCGACTTAAGTACAAGAAGACTGACCCATCTTATTGTCTATGTTTTGAACCATTCCTGTGACACTAGTTATAGATTCCGATGCTTCACTTCAGGTTTACTGTATCCCTCTGACCTTCATATTGACGATGAAACACAGATATTGCATCGGAATTAAATACAAAAGGCACAATGCCGACTTAAGTACAAGAAAACTGACGCTTGTTACTGTTTATGATTTGAACCATTCCTGTGACACTAGTTACAGATTCCGATGCTTCACTTCATGTTTAGTGTATCCCTGTGACCTTCTTATTGACGATGAAACACAGAAATTGCATCGGAATTAAATACAAAAGGCGCAATGCCGACTTCAGTACTAGAAGACTGACTCTTCCTACTGTCTATGTTTTGAACCATTCCTGTGACACTAGTTATAGATTCCGATGCTTCACTTCAGGTTTACTGTATCCCTCTCACCTTCGTGTTGACGATGAAACACAGAAATTGCATCGGAATTATATACAAGTGGCAGAATGCCGACTTAAGTACAAGTAAACTGACCCTTCTTACCGTCTATGTTTTAACCATTCCTGTGACACTAGTTACAGATTCCGATGCTTCACTTCTGGTTTACTGTATCCCACTGACCGTCTTATTGACGATGTAACACCGAAATTGAATCGGAATTAAATACAAAAGGCACAATGCCCACTTAAGTACAAGAAAACTGACTCTTCTTACTGTCTATGTTTTGAAATACTCCTGTGACACTAGTTATAGATTCCGATGCCTCACTTCAGGTTTACTGTATCCCTCTGACCTTCTTATTGACGATGAAACACAGAAATTTCATCGGCATCTAATACAAATGGCACAATGCCGACTTAAGTACAAGAAGACTGATTCTTCGTACTGTCTATGTTGTGAAACATTCCTGTTACACTAGTTATAGATTTCGATGCTTCACTTCAGGTTTACTGTATCCCTCTGACCTTCTTACTGACGATGAAACACAGATATTGCATCGGGATTAAATACAAAAGGCACAATGCCGGCCTAAGTACAAGTAAACTAACTCTCCTCACTGTCTATGTTTGAACCATTCCTGTGACACTAGTTATAGATTCCGATACTTCACTTGTGGTTTACTGTATCCCTCTGACCTTCTTATTGACAATGAAACACAGAAATTGCATCGGAATTAAATACAAAAGGCACAATGCCGACTTAAGTATAAGAAAACTGACTCTTCTTACTGTCTATGTTTTGAACCATTCCTGTGACACTACTTATAGATTCCGATGCTTCACTTCAGGTTTACTGTATCCCACTGACGGTCTTATTGACGATAAAACCTAGAAATTGCATCGGAATGAAATACAAAAGGCACAATGCCGACTTAAGTACAAGAAAACTGACGCTTCTTACTGTTTAAGCTTTGAACCATTCCTGTGACACTAGTTATAGATTCCGATGCTTCACTTCAGGTTTACTGTATCCCTCTGACCTTCTTATTGACGTTGAAACACAGAAATTGCATCGGAATTAAATACAAAAGGCTCAATACCGACTCAAGTACAAGAAGACTGGCTCTTCTTACCGTCTATGTTTTGAACCATTCCTGTGACACTAGTTATAGATTCAGATGCTTCACTTCAGGTTCAGTGTATCCCTCCGACCTTCTTATTGACGATAAATCACAGAAATTGCATCGGAATTAAATACAAAAGGCACAATGCCGACTCAAGTACAAGCAGACTGGCTCTTCTTACTGTCTATGTTTTAAAACATCCCTGTGACACTACTTATAGATTCCGATGCTTCACTTCAGGTTTACTGTAACCCTCTGATCTTCCTATTGACGATGAAGCACAGAAATTGCATCGGAATTAAATAGAAAAGGCACAATGCCGACTTAAGTACAAGAAACCTGACTTTTCTTACTGTCTATGTTTTGAACCATTCCTGTGACACTAGTTATGGATTCAGATGCTTCACTTCAGGTTTACTGTATCCCTCTGTCCGCCTTATTGACGATGAAACACAGAAATTGCGTCGGAATTAAATACAAGTGGCACAATGCCGACTTCAGTACAAGAAGACTGACCCTTCTTATTGTCTAAGTTTTGAACCATTCCTGTGACACTAGTTATTGATTCAGATACTTCACTTCAGGTTTACTGTATCCCTCTGACTTTCATATTGACGATGAAACACAGAAATTACATCGGAATTACATACAAGTGGCACAATGCCGACTTAAGTACAAGAAGACTGACCCTTCTTATTGTCTAAGTTTTGAACCATTCCTGTGACACTAGTTATTGATTCAGATGCTTCACTTCATGTTTACTGTATCCCTGTGACCTTCTTATTGACGATGAAACACAGAAATTGCATCGGAATTAAATATAAAAGGCACAATGCCGACTTCAGTACTAGAAGACTGACTCTCCCTACTGTCTATGTTTTGAACCATTCCTGTGACACTAGTTATAGATTCCGATGCTTCACTTCAGGTTTACTGTATCTCTCTGACCTTCATATTGACGATGAAACACAGAAATTACATCGGAATTATATACAAGTGGCACAAAGCCGACTTAAGTACAAGAAGACTGACCCTTCTTATTGTCTATGTTTTGAACCATTCCTGTGACACTAGTTATAGATTCCGATGCTTCACTTCAGGTTTACTGTATCCCTCTGACCTTCATATTGACGATGAAACACAGATATTGCATCGGAATTAAATACAAAAGGCACAATGCCGACTTAAGTACAAGAAAACTGACGCTTGTTACTGTTTATGATTTGAACCATTCCTGTGACACTAGTTACAGATTCCGATGCTTCACTTCATGTTTAGTGTATCCCTGTGACCTTCTTATTGACGATGAAACACAGAAATTGCATCGGAATTAAATACAAAAGGCGCAATGCCGACTTCAGTACTAGAAGACTGACTCTTCCTACTGTCTATGTTTTGAACCATTCCTGTGACACTAGTTATAGATTCCGATGCTTCACTTCAGGTTTACTGTATCCCTCTCACCTTCGTGTTGACGATGAAACACAGAAATTGCATCGGAATTATATACAAGTGGCAGAATGCCGACTTAAGTACAAGTAAACTGACCCTTCTTACCGTCTATGTTTTAACCATTCCTGTGACACTAGTTACAGATTCCGATGCTTCACTTCTGGTTTACTGTATCCCACTGACCGTCTTATTGACGATGTAACACCGAAATTGAATCGGAATTAAATACAAACGGCACAATGCCCACTTAAGTACAAGAAAACTGACTCTTCTTACTGTCTATGTTTTGAAATACTCCTGTGACACTAGTTATAGATTCCGATGCCTCACTTCAGGTTTACTGTATCCCTCTGACCTTCTTATTGACGATGAAACACAGAAATTTCATCGGCATGAAATACAAATGGCACAATGCCGACTTAAGTACAAGAAGACTGATTCATCGTACTGTCTATGTTGTGAAACATTCCTGTTACACTAGTTATAGATTTCGATGCTTCACTTCAGGTTTACTGTATCCCTCTGACCTTCTTACTGACGATGAAACACAGATATTGCATCGGGATTAAATACAAAAGGCACAATGCCGGCCTAAGTACAAGTAAACTAACTCTCCTCACTGTCTATGTTTGAACCATTCCTGTGACACTAGTTATAGATTCCGATACTTCACTTGAGGTTTACTGTATCCCTCTGACCTTCTTATTGACAATGAAACACAGAAATTGCATCGGAATTAAATACAAAAGGCACAATGCCGACTTAAGTATAAGAAAACTGACTCTTCTTACTGTCTATGTTTTGAACCATTCCTGTGACACTACTTATAGATTCTGATGCTTCACTTCAGGTTTACTGTATCCCACTGACGGTCTTATTGACGATAAAACCTAGAAATTGCATCGGAATGAAATACAAAAGGCACAATGCCGACTTAAGTACAAGAAAACTGACGCTTCTTACTGTTTAAGCTTTGAACCATTCCTGTGACACTAGTTATAGATTCCGATGCTTCACTTCAGGTTTACTGTATCCCTGTGACCTTCATATTGACGATGAAACGCAGAAATTGCATGGGAATTAAATACAAAAATCACAATGACGGTTTAAGTACTAGAAAACTGACTCTTCCTACTGTCTATGTTTTGAACCGTTCCTGTGACACTAGTCATAGATTTTGATGCTTTACATCAGGTTGACTGTATGCCTCTGACCCTCTTATTGACGATGAAACACAGAAATTGCATCGGAATTAAATACAAAAGGCACAATGCCTACTTAAGTACAAGAAAACAGACTCTTCTTACTGTCTATGTTTTGAACCATTCCTGTGACACTAGTTATAGATTCATATTCTTCACTTCAGGTTTACTGTATCCCTCTGTCCGCCTTATTGACGATAAAACACAGAAATTGCATCGGAATTAAATACAAGAGGCACAATGCCGACTCAAGTACAAGAAGACTGGCTCTTCTTATTGTCCATGTTTTGAACCATTCCTGTGACACTAGTTATAGATTCCGATGCTTCACTTCAAGATTACTGTATTCCTCTGACCTTCTTATTGACGATGAAAGACAGAAATTGCATCGGAATTAAATACAAAAGGCACAAGGCCGACTTAAGTACTAGAAGACTGACTCATCCTACTGTCTATGTTTTGAATCATTCCTTTGACACTAGTTATAGATTCCGATGCTTCACTTCACGTTTACTGTATCCCTCTGACCTTCTTATTGACGATGAAACACAGAAATTGCATCGGAATTAAATTCAAAACGCTCAATGCCGACTCAAGTACAAGAAGACTGGCTCTTTTACCGTCTATGTTTTGAACCATTCCTGTGACACTAGTTATTGATTCCGATGCTTCACTTCAGGCTTACTGTATCCCTCCGACCTTCTCATTGACGATGAAACACAGAAATTGCATCGGAATTAAATACAAAAGGCACAATGCCGACTCAAGTACAAGAAACCTGACTTTTCTTACTGTCTATGTTTTGAACCATTCCTGTGGCACTAGTTATAGATTCAGATGCTTCACTTCAGGTTTACTGTATCCCTCTGTCCGCCTTATTGACGATGAAACACAGAAATTGCGTCGGAATTAAATACAAGTGGCACAATGCCGACTTAAGTACAAGAAGACTGACCCTTCTTATTGACTAAGTTTTGAACCATTCCTGTGACACTAGTTATTGATTCAGATGCTTCACTTCAGGTTTACTGTAACCCTCTGACCTTCTTATTGACGATGAAGCACAGAAAATGCGTCGGAATTAAATACAAAAGGCACAATGCCCACTTAAGTACAAGAAAGCTGACTCTTCTTACTGTCTATGTTATGAAATATTCCTGTGACACTAGTTATAGATTCCGATGCCTCACTTCAAGTTTACTGTATCCCTCTGACCTTCTTATTGACGATGAAACACAGAAATTTCATCGGCATGAAATACAAATGGCACAATGCCGACTTAAGTACAAGAGGACTGACTGTTCGTACTGTCTATGTTGTGAAACATTCCTGTTACACTAGTTATAGATTTCGATGCTTCACTTCAGATTACTGTATCCCTCTGACCTTCTTACTGACGATGAAACACAGATATTGCATCGGGATTAAATACAAAAGGCACAATGCCGACTTAAGTACAAAAAACTGACTCTCCTCACTATCTATGATTTGAACCATTCCTGTGAATCTAGTTATAGATATCGATGCTTCACTTCAGGTTTACTGTATCCCTCTGACGTTCGTATTGTCGATGACACACAGAAATTACATCGGAATTAAATACAAAAGGCACAATGCCGACTTAAGTACAAGAAAACTGACTCTTCTTACTGTGTATGTTTTCAACCATTCCTGTGACACTAGTTATAGATTCAGATGCTTCACTTCAGGTTTACTGTATCCCTCTGTCCGCCTTATTGACGATGAAACATAGAAATTGCATCGGAATTAAATACAAGAGGCACAATGCCGACTCAAGTACAACAAGACTGGCGCTTCTTATTGTCCATGTTTTGAACCATTCCTGTGACACTAGTTATGGATTCCGATGCTTCACTTCAGGATTACTGTATCCCTCTGACCTTCTTATTGACGATGAAACACAGAAATTGCATCGGAATTAAATACAAAAGGCACAATGCCGACTTAAGTACTAGAAGACTGACTCTTCCTAATGTCTATTTTTTGAACCATTCCTGTGATACTAGTTATAGATTCCGAAGCTTCACTTCAGGTTTACTGTATCCCTCTGACCTTCTTATTGACGATGAAACACAGAAATTGCATCGGAATTAAATACAAAAAGCTCAATACCGACTCAAGTACAAGAAGACTGGCTCTTCTTACCGTCAATGTTTTGAACCATTCCTGTGACACTAGTTATAGATTCAGATGCTTCACTTCAGGTTTAGTGTATCCCTCCGACCTTCTTATTGACGATAAATCACAGAAATTGCATCGGAATTAAATACAAAAGGCACAATGCCGACTCAAGTACAAGCAGACTGGCTCTTCTTACTGTCTATGTTTTGAAACATCCCTGTGACACTACTTATAGATTCCGATGCTTCACTTCAGGTTTACTGTAACCCTCTGATCTTCTTATTGACGATGAAGCACAGAAATTGCATCGGAATTAAATAGAAAAGGCACAATGCCGACTTAAGTACAAGAAACCTGACTTTTCTTACTGTCTATGTTTTGAACCATTCCTGTGACACTAGTTATGGATTCAGATGCTTCACTTCAGGTTTACTGTATCCCTCTGTCCGCCTTATTGACGATGAAACACAGAAATTGCGTCGGAGTTAAATACAAGTGGCACAATGCCGACTTAAGTACAAGAAGACTGACCCTTCTTATTGTCTAAGTTTTGGACAATTCCTGTGACACTAGTTATTGATTCAGATGCTTCACTTCAGGTTTACTGTATCCCTCTGACTTTCATATTGACGATGAAACACAGAAATTACATCGGAATTACATACAAGTGGCACAATGCCGACTTAAGTACAAGAAGACTGACCCTTCTTATTGTCTAAGTTTTGAACCATTCCTGTGACACTAGTTATTGATTCAGATGCTTCACTTCATGTTTACTGTATCCCTGTGACCTTCTTATTGACGATGAAACACAGAAATTGCATCGGAATTAAATATAAAAGGCACAATGCCGACTTCAGTACTAGAAGACTGACTCTCCCTACTGTCTATGTTTTGAACCATTCCTGTGACACTAGTTATAGATTCCGATGCTTCACTTCAGGTTTACTGTATCCCTCTGACCTTCATATTGACGATGAAACACAGAAATTACATCGGAATTATATACAAGTGGCACAATGCCGACTTAAGTACAAGAAGACTGACCCTTCTTATTGTCTATGTTTTGAACCATTCCTGTGACACTAGTTATGGATTCCGATGCTTCACTTCAGATTTACTGTAACCCTCTGACCTTCTTATTGACGATGAAGCACAGAAAATGCATCGGAATTAAATACAAAAGGCACAATGCCCACTTAAGTACAAGAAAACTGACTCTTCTTACTGTCTATGTTATGAAATATTCCTGTGACACTAGTTATAGATTCCGATGCCTCACTTCAAGTTTACTGTATCCCTCTGACCTTCTTATTGACGATGAAACACAGAAATTTTATCAGCATGAAATACAAATGGCACAATGCCGACTTAAGTACAAGAGGACTGACTCTTCGTACTGTCTATGTTGTGAAACATTCCTGTTACACTAGTTATAGATTTCGATGCTTCACTTCAGATTACTGTATCCCTCTGACCTTCTTACTGACGATGAAACACAGATATTGCATCGGGATTAAATACAAAAGGCACAATGCCGACTTAAGTACAAAAAACTGACTCTCCTCACTATCTATGATTTGAACCATTCCTGTGAATCTAGTTATAGATTTCGATGCTTCACTTCAGGTTTACTGTATCCCTCTGACGTTCGTATTGCCGATGGCACACAGAAATTACATCGGAATTAAATCTAAAAGGCACAATGCCGACTTAAGTACAAGAAAACTGACTCTTCTTACTGTCTATGTTTTGAACCATTCCTGTGACACTAGTTATAGATTCAGATGCTTCACTTCAGGTTTACTGTATCCCTCTGTCCGCCTTATTGACGATGAAACATAGAAATTGCATCGGAATTAAATACAAGAGGCACAATGCCGACTCAAGTACAACAAGACTGGCGCTTCTTATTGTCCATGTTTTGAACCATTCCTGTGACACTAGTTATAGATTCCGATGCTTCACTTCAGGATTACTGTATCCCTCTGACCTTCTTATTGACAATGAAACACAGAAATTGCATGGGAATTAAATACAAAAGGCACAATGCCGACTTAAGTACTAGAAGACTGACTCTTCCTAATGTCTATTTTTTGAACCATTCCTGTGATACTAGTTATAGATTCCGAAGCTTCACTTCAGGTTTACTGTGTCCCTCTGACCTTCTTATTGACGATGAAACACAGAAATTGCATCGGAATTAAATACAAAAGGCTCAATACCGACTCAAGTACAAGAAGACTGGCTCTTCTTACCGTCTATGTTTTGAACCATTCCTGTGACACTAGTTATAGATTCAGATGCTTCACTTCAGGTTTAGTGTATCCCTCCGACCTTCTTATTGACGATAAATCACAGAAATTGCATCGGAATTAAATACAAAAGGCACAATGCCGACTCAAGTACAAGCAGACTGGCTCTTCTTACTGTCTATGTTTTGAAACATCCCTGTGACACTACTTATAGATTCCGATGCTTCACTTCAGGTTTACTGTAACCCTCTGATCTTCTTATTGACACTGAAGCACAGAAATTGCATCGGAATTAAATAGAAAAGGCACAATGCCGACATAAGTACAAGAAACCTGACTTTTCTTACTGTCTATGTTTTGAACCATTCCTGTGACACTAGTTATAGATTCAGATGCTTCACTTCAGGTTTACTGTATCCCTCTGTCCGCCTTATTGACGATGAAACACAGAAATTGCGTCGGAATTAAATACAAGTGGCACAATGCCGACTTAAGTACAAGAAGACTGACCCTTCTTATTGTCTAAGTTTTGAACCATTCCTGTGACACTAGTTATTGATTTAGATGCTTCACTTCAGGTTTACTGTATCCCTCTGACTTTCATATTGACGATGAAACACAGAAATTACATCGGAATTACATACAAGTGGCACAATGCCGACTTAAGTACAAGAAGACTGACCCTTCTTATTGTCTAAGTTTTGAACCATTCCTGTGACACTAGTTATTGATTCAGATGCTTCACTTCACGTTTACTGTATCCCTGTGACCTTCTTATTGACGATGAAACACAGAAATTGCATCGGAATTAAATATAAAAGGCACAATGCCGACTTCAGTACTAGAAGACTGACTCTCCCTACTGTCTATGTTTTGAACCATTCCTGTGACACTAGTTATAGATTCCGATGCTTCACTTCAGGTTTACTGTAACCCTCTGATCTTCTTATTGACGATGAAGCACAGTAATTGCATCGGAATTAAATACAAAAGGCACAATGCCGACTTAAGTACAAGAAAACTGACTCTTCTTACTGTCTATGTTTTGAACCATTCCTGTGACACTAGTTATAGATTTCGATGCTTCACTTCAGGTTTACTGTATCCCTCTGACCGTCTTATTGACGATGTAACACCGAAATTGAATCGGAATTAAATACAAAAGGCACAATGCCGACTTAAGTACAAGAACACTGACTCTTCGTACTGTCTATGTTGTGAAACATTCCTGTTACACTAGTTATAGATTTCGATGCTTCACTTCAGATTACTGTATCCCTCTGACCTTCTTACTGACGATGAAACAAAGATATTGCATCGGGATTAAATACAAAAGGCACAATGCCGACTTAAGTACAAAAGACTGACTCTCCTCACTATCTATGATTTGAACCATTCCTGTGAATCTAGTTATAGATTCCGATGCTTCACTTCAGGTTTACTGTATCCCTCTGACGTTCGTATTGGCGATGACACACAGAAATTACATCGGAATTAAATACAAAAGGCACAATGCCGACTTAAGTACCAGAAAACTGTCTCTTCTTACTGTCTATGTTTTGAACCATTCCTGTGACACTAGTTATAGATTCAGATGCTTCACTTCAGGTTTACTGTATCCCTCTGTCCGCCTTATTGACGATGAAACATAGAAATTGCATCGGAATTAAATACAAGAGGCACAATGCCGACTCAAGTACAACAAGACTGGCGCTTCTTATTGTCCATGTTTTGAACCATTCCTGTGACACTAGTTATAGATTCCGATGCTTCACTTCAGGATTACTGTATCCCTCTGACCTACTTATTGACGATGAAACACAGAAATTGCATCGGAATTAAATACAAAAGGCACAATGCCGACTTAAGTACTAGAAGACTGACTCTTCTTAGTGTCTATGTTTTGAACCATTCCTGTGATACTAGTTATAGATTCCGATGCTTCACTTCAGGTTTACTGTATCCCTCTGACCGTCTTATTGACGATGAAACACAGAAATTGCATCGGAATAAAATACAAAAGGCACAATGCCGACTTAAGTAAAAGTAAACTGACTCTCCTTACTAACTATGTTTTGAACCATTCCTGTGAAACTAGTTATAGATTCCGATGCTTCGCTTCTGGTTTACTGTATCCCTCTGACGTTCATATTGACGATGACACACAGAATTTACATCGGAATTAAATACAAAAGGCACAATGCCGACTTAAGTACAAGAAAACTGACTCTTCTTACTGTCTATGCTTTTAGCCATTCCTGTGACACTAGTTATAGATTCCGGTGCTTCACTTCAGGTTTGCTGTATCCCTCTGACCTTCTTATTGACGATGAAACACAGAAATTGCATCGGAATTAAATACAAAAGGCTCAATACCGACTCAAGTACAAGAAGACTGGCTCTTCTTACTGTCTATGTTTTGAAACATCCCTGTGACACTACTTATAGATTCCGATGCTTCACTTCAGGTTTACTGTAACCCTCTGATCTTCTAATTGACGATGAAGCACAGAAATTGCATCGGAATTAAATAGAAAAGGCACAATGCCGACTTAAGTACAAGAAACCTGACATTTCTTACTGTCTATGTTTTGAACCATTCCTGTGACACTAGTTATAGATTCAGATGCTTCACTTCAGGTTTACTGTATCCCTCTGTCCGCCTTATTGACGATGAAACACAGAAATTGCGTCGGAATTAAATACAAGTGGCACAATGCCGACTTAAGTACAAGAAGACTGACCCTTCTTATTGTCTAAGTTTTGAACCATTCCTGTGACACTAGTTATTGATTCAGATGCTTCACTTCAGGTTTACTGTATCCCTCTGACCTTCTTATTGACGATGAAACACAGAAATTTCATCGGCATGAAATACAAATGGCACAATGCCGACTTAAGTACAAGAAGACTGATTCTTCGTACTGTCTATGTTGTGAAACATTCCTGTTACACTAGTTATAGATTTCGATGCTTCACTTCAGGTTTACTGTATACCTCTGACCTTCTTACTGACGATGAAACACAGATATTGCATCGGGATTAAATACAAAAGGCACAATGCCGGCCTAAGTACAAGTAAACTGACTCTCCTCACTGTCTATGTTTTGAACCATTCCTGTGACACTAGTTATAGATTCCGATACTTCACTTGAGGTTTACTGTATCCCTCTGACCTTCTTATTGACAATGAAACACAGAAATTGCATCGGAATTAAATACAAAAGGCATAATGCCGACTTAAGTATAAGAAAACTGACTCTTCTTACTGTCTATGTTTTGAACCATTCCTGTGACACTAGTTATAGATTCCGATGCTTCACTTCAGGTTTACTGTATCCCACTGACCATCTTATTGACGATGAAACCTAGAAATTGCATCGGAATGAAATACAAAAGGCACAATGCCGACTTAAGTACAAGAAAACTGACGCTTCTTACTGTTTAAGCTTTGAACCATTCCTGTGACACTAGTTATAGATTCCGATGCTTCACTTCAGAATTACTGTATCCCTGTGACCTTCATATTGACGATGAAACGCAGAAATTGCATCGGAATTAAAAACAAAAATCACAATGACGACTTAAGTACTAGAAAACTGACTCTTCCTACTGTCTATGTTTTGAACCGTTCCTGTGACACTAGTCATAGATTTTGATGCTTTACATCAGGTTGACTGTATGCCTCTGACCCTCTTATTGACGTTGAAACACAGAAATTGCATCGGAATTAAATACAAAAGGCACAATGCCGACTTAAGTACAAGAAAACAGACTCTTCTTACTGTCTATGTTTTGAACCATTCCTGTGACACTAGTTATAGATTCATATTCTTCACTTCAGGTTTACTGTATCCCTCTGTCCGCCTTATTGACGATAAAACACAGAAATTGCATCGGAATTAAATACAAGAGGCACAATGCCGACTCAAGTACAAGAAGACTGGCTCTTCTTATTGTCCATGTTTTGAACCATTCCTGTGACACTAGTTATAGATTCCGACGCTTCACTTCAGGATTACTGTATCCCTCTGACCTTCTTATTGACGATGAAACACAGAAATTGCATCGGAATTAAATTAAAAAGGCACAATGCCGACTTAAGTACTAGAAGACTGACTCATCCTACTGTCTATGCTTTGAACCATTCCTTTGACACTAGTTATAGATTCCGATGCTTCACTTCACGTTTACTGTATCCCTCTGACCTTCTTATTGACGATGAAACACAGAAATTGCATCGGAATTAAATTCAAAAGGCTCAATGCCGACTCAAGTACAAGAAGACTGGCTCTTCTTACCGTCTATGTTTTGAACCATTCCTGTGACACTAGTTATAGATTCCGATGCTTCACTTCAGGTTTACTGTATCCCTCTGACCTTCATATTGACGATGAAACACAGAAATTACGTCGGAATTATATACAAGTGGCACAATGCCGACTTAAGTACAAGAAGACTGACACTTCTTATTGTCTAAGTTTTGAACCATTCCTGTGACACTAGTTATTGATTCAGATGCTTCACTTCATGTTTACTGTATCCCTGTGACCTTCGTATTGACGATGAAACACAGAAATTGCATCGGAATTAAATACAAAAGGCACAATGCCGACTTCAGTACTAGAAGACTGACTCTTCCTACTGTCTATGTTTTGAACCATTCCTGTGACACTAGTTATAGATTCCGATGCTTCACTTCAGGTTTACTGTAACCCTCTGACCTTCTTATTGACGATGAAGCACAGAAAATGCATCGGAATTAAATACAAAAGGCACAATGCCCACTTAAGTACAAGAAAACTGACTCTTCTTACTGTCTATGTTATGAAATATTCCTGTGACACTAGTTATAGATTCCGATGCCTCACTTCAAGTTTACTGTATCCCTCTGACCTTCTTATTGACGATGAAACACAGAAATTTCATCGGCATGAAATACAAATGGCACAATGCCGACTTAAGTACAAGAGGACTGACTCTTCGTACTGTCTATGTTGTGAAACATTCCTGTTACACTAGTTATAGATTTCGATGCTTCACTTTAGATTACTGTATCCCTCTGACCTTCTTACTGACGATGAAACACAGATATTGCATCGGGATTAAATACAAAAGGCACAATGCCGACTTAAGTACAAAAAACTGACTCTCCTCACTATCTATGATTTGAACCATTCCTGTGAATCTAGTTATAGATTCCGATGCTTCACTTCAGGTTTACTGTATCCCTCTGACGTTCGTATTGACGATGACACACAGAAATTACATCGGAATTAAATACAAAAGGCACAATGCCGACTTAAGTACAAGAAAACTGACTCTTCTTACTGTCTATGTTTTGATCCATTCCTGTGACACTAGTTATAGATTCAGATGCTTCACTTCAGGTTTACTGTATCCGTCTGTCCGCCTTATTGACGAAGAAACATAGAAATTGCATCGGAATTAAATACAAGAGGCACAATGCCGACTCAAGTACAACAAGACTGGCGCTTCTTATTGTCCATGTTTTGAACCATTCCTGTGACACTAGTTATAGATTCCGATGCTTCACTTCAGGATTACTGTATCCCTCTGACCTTCTTATTGACGATGAAACACAGAAATTGCATCGGAATTAAATACAAAAGGCACAATGCCGACTTACGTACTAGAAGACTGACTCTTCCTAATGTCTATTTTTTGAACCGTTCCTGTGATACTAGTTATAGATTCCGAAGCTTCACTTCAGGTTTACTGTATCCCTCTGACCTTCTTATTGACGATGAAACACAGAAATTGCATCGGAATTAAATACAAAAGGCTCAATACCGACTCAAGTACAAGAAGACTGGCTCTTCTTACCGTCTATGTTTTGAGCCATTCCTGTGACACTAGTTATAGATTCAGATGCTTCACTTCAGGTTTACTGTAACCCTCTGATCCTCTTATTGACGATGAAGCACAGAAATTGCATCGGAATTAAATAGAAAAGGCACAATGCCGACTTAAGTACAAGAAACCTGACTTTTCTTACTGTCTATGTTTTGAACCATTCCTGTGACACTAGTTATAGATTCAGATGCTTCACTTCAGGTTTACTGTATCCCTCTGTCCGCCTTATTGACGATGAAACACAGAAATTGCGTCGGAATTAAATACAAGTGGCACAATGCCGACTTAAGTACAAGAAGACTGACCCTTCTTATTGTCTAAGTTTTGAACCATTCCTGTGACACTAGTTATTGATTCAGATGCTTCACTTCAGGTTTACTGTATCCCTCTGACTTTCATATTGACGATGAAACACAGAAATTACATCGGAATTACATACAAGTAGCACAATGCCGACTTAAGTACAAGAAGACTGACCCTTCTTATTGTCTAAGTTTTGAACCATTCCTGTGACACTAGTTTATGATTCAGATGCTTCACTTCATGTTTACTGTATCCCTGTGACCTACTTATTGACGATGAAACACAGAAATTGCATCGGAATTAAATATAAAAGGCACAATGCCGACTTCAGTACTAGAAGACTGACTCTTCCTACTGTCTATGTTTTGAACCATTCCTGTGACACTAGTTATAGATTCCGATGCTTCACTTCAGGTTTACTGTAACCCTCTGATCTTCTTATTGACGATGAAGCACAGAAATTGCATCGGAATTAAATACAAAAGGCACAATGCCGACTTAAGTACAAGAAAACTGACTCTTCTTTCTGTCTATGTTTTGAACCATTCCTGTGACACTAGTTATAGATTTCGATGCTTAACTTCAGGTTTACTGTATCCCTCTTACCTTCATGTTGACGATGAAACACAGAAATTGCATCGGAATTATATACAAATGGCACAATGCCGACTTAAGTACAAGTAAACTGACCCTTCTTACTGTCTATGTTTTAACCATTCCTGTGACACTAGTTATAGATTCCGATGCTTCACTTCAGGTTTACTGTATCCCTCTGACCGTCTTATTGACGATGTAACACCGAAATTGAATCGGAATTAAATACAAAAGGCACAATGCCCACTTAAGTACAAGAAAACTGACTCTTCTTACTGTCTATGTTATGAAATATTCCTGTGGCACTAGTTATAGATTCCGATGCCTCACTTCAAGTTTACTGTATCCCTCTGACCTTCTTATTGACGATGAAACACAGAAATTTCATCGGCATGAAATACAAATGGCACAATGCCGACTTAAGTACAAGAACACTGACTCTTCGTACTGTCTATGTTGTGAAACATTCCTGTTACACTAGTAATAGATTTCGATGCTTCACTTCAGATTACTGTATCCCTCTGACCTTCTTACTGACGATGAAACACAGATATTGCATCGGGATTAAATACAAAAGGCACAATGCCGACTTAAGTACAAAAAACTGACTCTCCTCACTATCTATGATTTGAACCATTCCTGTGCATCTAGTTATAGATTCCGATGCTTCACTTCAGGTTTACTGTATCCCTCTGACGTTCGTATTGGCGATGACACACAGAAATTACATCGGAATTAAATACAAAACGCACAATGCCGACTTAAGTACCAGAAAACTGACTCTTCTTACTGTCTATGTTTTGAACCATTCCTGTGACACTAGTTATAGATTCAGATGCTTCACTTCAGGTTTACTGTATCCCTCTGTCCGCCTTATTGACGATGAAACATAGAAATTGCATCGGAATTAAATACAAGAGGCACAATGCCGACTCAAGTACAACAAGACTGGCGCTTCTTATTGTCCATGTTTTGAACCATTCCTGTGACACTAGTTATAGATTCCGATGCTTCACTTCAGGATTACTGTATCCCTCTGACCTACTTATTGACGATGAAACACAGAAATTGCATCGGAATTAAATACAAAAGGCACAATGCCGATTTAAGTACTAGAAGACTGACTCTTCTTATTGTCTATGTTTTGAACCATTCCTGTGATACTAGTTATAGATTCCGATGCTTCACTTCAGGTTTACTGTATCCCTCTGACCGTCTTATTGACGATGAAACACAGAAATTGCATCGGAATAAAATACAAAAGGCACAATGCCGACTTAAGTAAAAGTAAACTGACTCTCCTTACTAACTATGTTTTGAACCATTCCTGTGAAACTAGTTATAGATTCCGATGCTTCGCTTCTGGTTTACTGTATCCCTCTGACGTTCATATTGACGATGACACACAGAAATTACATCGGAATTAAATACAAAAGGCACAATGCCGACTTAAGTACCAGAAAACTGACTCTTCTTACTGTTGATGTTTTGAACCATTCCTGTGACACTAGTTATAGATTCAGATGCTTCACGTCAGGTTTACTGTATCCCTCTGTCCGCCTTATTGACGATGAAACATAGAAATTGCATCGGAATTAAATACAAGAGGCACAATGCCGACTCAAGTACAACAAGACTGGCGCTTCTTATTGTCCATGTTTTGAACCATTCCTGTGACACTAGTTATAGATTCCGATGCTTCACTTCAGGATTACTGTAACCCTCTGACCTACTTATTGACGATGAAACACAGAAATTGCATCGGAATTAAATACAAAAGGCACAATGCCGACTTAAGTACTAGAAGACTGACTCTTCTTAATGTCTATGTTTTGAACCATTCCTCTGATACTAGTTATAGATTCCGATGCTTCACTTCAGGTTTACTGTAACCCTCTGATCTTCTTATTGACGATGAAGCACAGAAATTGCATCGGAATTAAATAGAAAAGGCACAATGCCGACTTAAGTACAAGAAACCTGACTTTTCTTACTGTCTATGTTTTGAACCATTCCTGTGACACTAGTTATAGATTCAGATGCTTCACTTCAGGTTTACTGTATCCCTCTGTCCGCCTTATTGACGATGAAACACAGAAATTGCGTCGGAATTAAATACAAGTGGCACAATGCCGACTTAAGTACAAGAAGACTGACCCTTCTTATTGTCTAAGTTTTGAACCATTCCTGTGACACTAGTTATTGATTCAGATGCTTCACTTCAGGTTTACTGTATCCCTCTGACTTTAATATTGACGATTAAACACAGAAATTACATCGGAATTACATACAAGTGGCACAATGCCGACTTAAGTACAAGAAGACTGACCCTTCTTATTGTCTAAGTTTTGAACCATTCCTGTTACACTAGTTATTGATTCAGATGCTTCACTTCATGTTTACTGTATCCCTGTGACCTTCTTATTGACGATGAAACACAGAAATTGCAACGGAATTAAATATAAAAGGCACAATGCCGACTTCAGTACTAGAAGACTGACTCTCCCTACTGTCTATGTTTTGAACCATTCCTGTGACACTAGTTATAGATTCCGATGCTTCACTTCAGGTTTACTGTAACCCTCTGATCTTCTTATTGACGATGAAGCACAGAAATTGCATCGGAATTAAATACAAAAGGCACAATGCCGACTTAAGTACAAGAAAACTCACTCTTCTTACTGTCTATGTTTTGAACCATTCCTGTGACACTAGTTATAGATTTCGATGCTTCACTTCAGGTTTACTGTATCCCTCTTACCTTCATGTTGACGATGAAACACAGAAATTGCATCGGAATTATATACAAGTGGCACAATGCCGACTTAAGTACAAGTAAACTGACCCTTCTTACTGTCTATGTTTTAACCATTCCTGTGACACTAGTTATAGATTCCGATGCTTCACTTCAGGTTTACTGTATCCCTCTGACCGTCTTATTGACGATGTAACACCGAAATTGAATCGGAATTAAATACAAAAGGCACAGTGCCCACTTAAGTACAAGAAAACTGACTCTGCTTACTGTCTATGTTATGAAATATTCCTGTGGCACTAGTTATAGATTCCGATGCCTCACTTCAAGTTTACTGTATCCCTCTGACCTTCTTATTGACGATGAAACACAGAAATTTCATCGGCATGAAATACAAATGGCACAATGCCGACTTAAGTACAAGAACACTGACTCTTCGTACTGTCAATGTTGTGAAACATTCCTGTTACACTAGTTATAGATTTCGATGCTTCACTTCAGATTACTGTATCCCTCTGACCTTCTTACTGACGATGAAACACAGATATTGCATCGGGATTAAATACAAAAGGCACATTGCCGACTTAAGTACAAAAAACTGACTCTCCTCACTATCTATGATTTGAACCATTCCTGTGAATCTAGTTATAGATTCCCATGCTTCACTTCAGGTTTACTGTATCCCTCTGACGTTCGTATTGGCGATGACACACAGAAATTACATCGGAATTAAATACAAAAGGCCCAATGCCGACTTAAGTACAAGAAAACTGACTCTTCTTACTGTCTATGTTTTGAACCATTCCTGTGACACTAGTTATAGATTCCGATGCTTCACTTCAGGTTTACTGTAACCCTCTGACCTTCTTATTGACGATGAAGCACAGAAAATGCATCGGAATTAAATACAAAAGGCACAATGCCCACTTAAGTACAAGAAAACTGACTCTTCTTCCTGTCTATGTTATGAAATATTCCTGTGACACTAGTTATAGATTCCGATGCCTCACTTCAAGTTTACTGTATCCCTCTGACCTTCTTATTGACGATGAAACACAGAAATTTCATCGGCATGAAATACAAATGGCACAATGCCGACTTAAGTACAAGAGGACTGACTCTTCGTACTGTCTATGTTGTGAAACATTCCTGTTACACTAGTTATAGATTTCGATGCTTCACTTCAGATTACTGTATCCCTCAGACCTTCTTACTGACGATGAAACACAGATATTGCATCGGGATTAAATACAAAAGGCACAATGCCGACTTAAGTACAAAAAACTGACACTCCTCACTATCTATGATTTGAACCATTCCTGTGAATCTAGTTATAGGTTCCGATGCTTCACTTCAGGTTTACTGTATCCCTCTGACGTACGTATTGACGATGACACACAGAAATTACATCGGAATTAAATACAAAAGGCACAATGCCGACTTAAGTACAAGAAAACTGACTCTTCTTACTGTCTATGTTTTGAACCATTCCTGTGACACTAGTTAAAGATTCAGATGCTTCACTTCAGGTGTACTGTATCGCTCTGTCCGCCTTATTGACGATGAAACATAGAAATTGCATCGGAATGAAATACAAGAGGCACAATGCCGACTCAAGTACAACAAGACTGGCGCTTCTTATTGTCCATGTTTTGAACCATTCCTGTGACACTAGTTATAGATTCCGATGCTTCACTTCAGGATTACTGTATCCCTCTGACCTTCTTATTGACGATGAAACACAGAAATTGCATCGGAATTAAATACAAAAGGCACAGTGCCGACTTAAGTACTAGAAGACTGACTCTTCCTAATGTCTATGTTTTGAACCATTCCTGTGATACTAGTTATAGATTCCGATGCTTCACTTCAGGTTTACTGTATCCCTCTGACCTTCTTATTGACGATAAAACACAGAAATTGCATCGGAATTAAATACAAAAGTCACAATGCCGACTCAAGTACAAGCAGACTGGCTCTTCTTATTGTCTATGTTTTGAAACATCCCTGTGACACTACTTATAGATTCCGATGCTGCACTTCAGGATTACTGTAACCTTCTGATCTTCTTATTGACGATGAAGCACAGAAATTGCATCGGAATTAAATAGAAAAGGCACAATGCCGACTTAAGTACAAGAAAACTGACTTTTCTTACTGTCTATGTTTTGAACCATTCCTGTGACACTAGTTATAGATTCAGATGCTTCACTTCAGGTTTACTGTATCCCTCTGTCCGCCTTATTGACGATGAAACACAGAAATTGCGTCGGAATTAAATACAAGTGGCACAATGCCGACTTAAGTACAAGAAGACTGACCCTTCTTATTGTCTAAGTTTTGAACCATTCCTGTGACACTAGTTATTGATTCAGATGTTTCACTTCATGTTTACTGTATCAATGTGACCTTCTTATTGACGATGAAACACAGAAATTGCATCGGAATTAAATACAAAAGGCACAATGAAGTCTTCAGTACTAGAAGACGGACTCTTCCTAGTGTCTATGTTTTGAACCATTCCTGTGACACTAGTTATAGATTCCGATGCTTCACTTCAGGTTTACTGTAACCCTCTGACCTTCTTATTGACGATGAAGCACAGAAATTGCATCGGAATTAAATACAAAAGGCACAATGCCGACTTAAGTACAAGAAAACTGACTCTTCTTACTGTCTATGTTTTCAACCATTCCTGTGACACTAGTTATAGATTCCGATGCTTCACTTCAGGTTTACTGTATCCCTCTCACTTTCATGTTGACGATGAAACACAGAAATTGCATCGGAATTATATACAAGTGGCACAATGCCGACTTAAGTACAAGTAATTTGACCCTTCTTACCGTCTATGTTTTAACCATTCCTGTGACACTAGTTATAGATTCCGATGCTTCACTTCAGGTTTACTGTATCCCTCTGACCGTCTTATTGACGATGTAACACCGAAATTGAATCGGAATTAAATACAAAAGGCACAATGCCCACTTAAGTACAAGAAAACTGACTCTTCTTACTGTCTATGTTATGAAATATTCCTGTGGCACTAGTTATAGATTCCGATGCCTCACTTCAAGTTTACTGTATCCCTCTGACCTTCTTATTGACGATGAAACACAGAAATTTCATCGGCATGAAATAGAAATGGCACAATGCCGACTTAAGTACAAGAACACTGACTCCTCGTACTGTCTATGTTGTGAAACATTCCTGTTACACTAGTTATAGATTTCGATGATTCACTTCAGATTACTGTATCCCTCTGACCTTCTTACTGACGATGAAACACAGATATTGCATCGGGATTAAATACAAAAGGCACAATGCCGACTTAAGTACAAAAAACTGACTCTCCTCACTATCTATGATTTGAACCATTCCTGTGAATCTAGTTATAGATTCCGATGCTTCACTTCAGGTTTACTGTATCCCTCTGACGTTCGTATTGGCGATGACACACAGAAATTACATCGGAATTAAATACAAAAGGCACAATGCCGACTTAAGTACAAGAAAACTGACTCTTCTTACTGTCTATGTTTTGAACCGTTCCTGTGACACTAGTTATAGATTCAGATGCTTCACTTCAGGTTTACTGTATCCCTCTGTCCGCCTTATTGACGATGAAACATAGAAATTGCATCGGAATTAAATACAAGAGGCACAATGCCGACTCAAGTACAACAAGACTGGCGCTTCTTATTGTCCATGTTTTGAACCATTCCTGTGACACTAGTTATAGATTCCGATGCTTCACTTCAGGATTACTGTATCCCTACGACCTTCTTATTGACGATGAAACACAGAAATTGCATCGGAATTAAATACAAAAGGCACAATGCCGACTTAAGTACTAAAAGACTGACTCTTCCTAATGTCTATGCTTTGAACCATTCCTGTGATACTAGTTATAGATTCCGATGCTTCACTTCAGGTTTACTGTAACCCTCTGACCTTCTTATTGACGATGAAACACAGAAATTGCATCGGAATTAAATAGAAAAGGCACAATGCCGACTTAAGTACAAGAAACCTGACTTTTCTCACTGTCTATGTTTTGAACCATTCCTGTGACACTAGTTATAGATTCAGATGCTTCACTTCAGGTTTACTGTATCCCTCTGTCCGCCTTATTGACGATGAAACACAGAAATTGCGTCGGAATTAAATACAAGTGGCACAATGCCGACTTAAGTACAAGAAGACTGACCCTTCTTATTGTCTAAGTTTTGAACCATTCCTGTGACACTAGTTATTGATTCAGATGCTTCACTTCAGGTTTACTGTATCCCTCTGACTTTAATATTGACGATTAAACACAGAGATTACATCGGAATTACATACAAGTGGCACAATGCCGACTTAAGTACAAGAAGACTGACCCTTCTTATTGTCTAAGTTTTGAACCATTCCTGTTACACTAGTTATTGATTCAGATGCTTCACTTCATGTTTACTGTATCCCTGTGACCTTCTTATTGACGATGAAACACAGAAATTGCAACGGAATTAAATATAAAAGGCACAATGCCGACTTCAGTACTAGAAGACTGACTCTCCCTACTGTCTATGTTTTGAACCATTCCTGTGACACTAGTTATAGATTCCGATGCTTCACTTCAGGTTTACTGTAACCCTCTGATCTTCTTATTGACGATGAAGCACAGAAATTGCATCGGAATTAAATACAAAAGGCACAATGCCGACTTAAGTACAAGAAAACTCACTCTTCTTACTGTCTATGTTTTGAACCATTCCTGTGACACTAGTTATAGATTTCGATGCTTCACTTCAGGTTTACTGTATCCCTCTTACCTTCATGTTGACGATGAAACACAGAAATTGCATCGGAATTATATACAAGTGGCACAATGCCGACTTAAGTACAAGTAAACTGACCCTTCTTACTGTCTATGTTTTAACCATTCCTGTGACACTAGTTATAGATTCCGATGCTTCACTTCAGGTTTACTGTATCCCTCTGACCGTCTTATTGACGATGTAACACCGAAATTGAATCGGAATTAAATACAAAAGGCACAGTGCCCACTTAAGTACAAGAAAACTGACTCTGCTTACTGTCTATGTTATGAAATATTCCTGTGGCACTAGTTATAGATTCCGATGCCTCACTTCAAGTTTACTGTATCCCTCTGACCTTCTTATTGACGATGAAACACAGAAATTTCATCGGCATGAAATACAAATGGCACAATGCCGACTTAAGTACAAGAACACTGACTCTTCGTACTGTCAATGTTGTGAAACATTCCTGTTACACTAGTTATAGATTTCGATGCTTCACTTCAGATTACTGTATCCCTCTGACCTTCTTACTGACGATGAAACACAGATATTGCATCGGGATTAAATACAAAAGGCACATTGCCGACTTAAGTACAAAAAACTGACTCTCCTCACTATCTATGATTTGAACCATTCCTGTGAATCTAGTTATAGATTCCCATGCTTCACTTCAGGTTTACTGTATCCCTCTGACGTTCGTATTGGCGATGACACACAGAAATTACATCGGAATTAAATACAAAAGGCCCAATGCCGACTTAAGTACAAGAAAACTGACTCTTCTTACTGTCTATGTTTTGAACCATTCCTGTGACACTAGTTATAGATTCAGATGCTTCACTTCAGGTTTACTGTATCCCTCTGTCCGCCTTATTGACGATGAAACATAGATATTGCATCGGAATTAAATACAAGAGGCACAATGCCGACTCAAGTACAACAAGACTGGCGCTTCTTATTGTCCATGTTTTGAACCGTTCCTGTGACACTAGTTATAGATTCCGATGCTTCACTTCAGGATTACTGTATCCCTCTGACCTACTTATTGACGATGAAACACAGAAATTGCATCGGAATTAAATACAAAAGGCACAATGCCGAATTAAGTACTAGAAGACTGACTCTTCTTAATGTCTACGTTTTGAACCATTCCTGTGATACTAGTTATAGATTCCGATGCTTCACTTCAGGTTTACTGTATCCCTCTGACCGTCTTATTGACGATGAAACACAGAAATTGCATCGGAATAAAATACAAAAGGCACAATGCCGACTTAAGTAAAAGTAAACTGACTCTCCTTACTAACTATGTTTTGAACCATTCCTGTGAAACTAGTTATAGATTCCGATGCTTCGCTTCTGGTTTACTGTATCCCTCTGACGTTCATATTGACGATGACACACAGAAATTACATCGGAATTAAATACAAAAGGCACAATGCCGACTTAAGTACAAGAAAACTGACTCTTCTTACTGTCTATGCTTTTAGCCATTCCTGTGACACTAGTTATAGATTCCGGTGCTTCACTTCAGGTTTGCTGTATCCCTCTGACCTTCTTATTGACGATGAAACACAGAAATTGCATCGGAATTAAATACAAATGGCACAATGCCGACTTAAGTACAAGAAAACTGACTCTTCTTACTGTCTATGCTTTTAGCCATTCCTGTGACACTAGTTATAGATTCCGGTGCTTCACTTCAGGTTTGCTGTATCCCTCTGACCTTCTTATTGACGATGAAACACAGAAATTGCATCGGATTTAAATACAAAAGGCACAATGCCGACTTAAGTACAAAATGACTGACTCTTCTTACCCTGTATGTTTTGAACCATTCCTGTGACACTAGTTATAGATTCCAATGCTTCACTTCAGGTTTACTGTAATCCTCTGACCTTCGTATTGACGATGAAGCACAGAAATTGCATCGGAATTAAATACAAAAGGCACAATGCCGACTTAAGTACAAGAAGACTGACCCTTCTTATAGTCTAAGTTTTGAACCATTCCTGTGACACTAGTTATTGATTCAGATGCTTCACTTCATGTTTACTGTATCCCTGTGACCTTCGTATTGACGATGAAACACAGAAATTGGATCAGAATTAAATACAAAAGGCACAATGCCGACTTCAGTACTAGAAGACTGACTCTTCCTACTGTCTATGTTTTGAACCATTCCTGTGACACTAGTTATAGATTCCGATGCTTCACTTCAGGTTTACTGTAACCCTCTGACCTTCTTATTGACGATGAAGCACAGAAAATGCATCGGAATTAAATACAAAAGGCACAATGCCCACTTAAGTACAAGAAAACTGACTCTTCTTCCTGTCTATGTTATGAAATATTCCTGTGACACTAGTTATAGATTCCGATGCCTCACTTCAAGTTTACTGTATCCCTCTGACCTTCTTATTGACGATGAAACACAGAAATTTCATCGGCATGAAATACAAATGGCACAATGCCGACTTAAGTACAAGAGGACTGACTCTTCGTACTGTCTATGTTGTGAAACATTCCTGTTACACTAGTTATAGATTTCGATGCTTCACTTCAGATTACTGTATCCCTCAGACCTTCTTACTGACGATGAAACACAGATATTGCATCGGGATTAAATACAAAAGGCACAATGCCGACTTAAGTACAAAAAACTGACACTCCTCACTATCTATGATTTGAACCATTCCTGTGAATCTAGTTATAGGTTCCGATGCTTCACTTCAGGTTTACTGTATCGCTCTGACGTACGTATTGACGATGACACACAGAAATTACATCGGAATTAAATACAAAAGGCACAATGCCGACTTAAGTACAAGAAAACTGACTCTTCTTACTGTCTATGTTTTGAACCATTCCTGTGACACTAGTTAAAGATTCAGATGCTTCACTTCAGGTGTACTGTATCGCTCTGTCCGCCTTATTGACGATGAAACATAGAAATTGCATCGGAATGAAATACAAGAGGCACAATGCCGACTCAAGTACAACAAGACTGGCGCTTCTTATTGTCCATGTTTTGAACCATTCCTGTGACACTAGTTATAGATTCCGATGCTTCACTTCAGGATTACTGTATCCCTCTGACCTTCTTATTGACGATGAAACACAGAAATCGCATCGGAATTAAATACAAAAGGCACAGTGCCGACTTAAGTACTAGAAGACTGACTCTTCCTAATGTCTATGTTTTGAACCATTCCTGTGATACTAGTTATAGATTCCGATGCTTCACTTCAGGTTTACTGTATCCCTCTGACCTTCTTATTGACGATAAAACACAGAAATTGCATCGGAATTAAATACAAAAGTCACAATGCCGACTCAAGTACAAGCAGACTGGCTCTTCTTATTGTCTATGTTTTGAAACATCCCTGTGACACTACTTATAGATTCCGATGCTGCACTTCAGGATTACTGTAACCCTCTGATCTTCTTATTGACGATGAAGCACAGAAATTGCATCGGAATTAAATAGAAAAGGCACAATGCCGACTTAAGTACAAGAAAACTGACTTTTCTTACTGTCTATGTTTTGAACCATTCCTGTGACACTAGTTATAGATTCAGATGCTTCACTTCAGGTTTACTGTATCCCTCTGTCCGCCTTATTGACGATGAAACACAGAAATTGCGTCGGAATTAAATACAAGTGGCACAATGCCGACTTAAGTACAAGAAGACTGACCCTTCTTATTGTCTAAGTTTTGAACCATTCCTGTGACACTAGTTATTGATTCAGATGTTTCACTTCATGTTTACTGTATCAATGTGACCTTCTTATTGACGATGAAACACAGAAATTGCATCGGAATTAAATACAAAAGGCACAATGAAGTCTTCAGTACTAGAAGACTGACTCTTCCTAGTGTCTATGTTTTGAACCATTCCTGTGACACTAGTTATAGATTCCGATGCTTCACTTCAGGTTTACTGTAACCCTCTGACCTTCTTATTGACGATGAAGCACAGAAATTGCATCGGAATTAAATACAAAAGGCACAATGCCGACTTAAGTACAAGAAAACTGACTCTTCTTACTGTCTATGTTTTCAACCATTCCTGTGACACTAGTTATAGATTCCGATGCTTCACTTCAGGTTTACTGTATCCCTCTCACTTTCATGTTGACGATGAAACACAGAAATTGCATCGGAATTATATACAAGTGGCACAATGCCGACTTAAGTACAAGTAATTTGACCCTTCTTACCGTCTATGTTTTAACCATTCCTGTGACACTAGTTATAGATTCCGATGCTTCACTTCAGGTTTACTGTATCCCTCTGACCGTCTTATTGACGATGTAACACCGAAATTGAATCGGAATTAAATACAAAAGGCACAATGCCCACTTAAGTACAAGAAAACTGACTCTTCTTACTGTCAATGTTATGAAATATTCCTGTGGCACTAGTTATAGATTCCGATGCCTCACTTCAAGTTTACTGTATCCCTCTGACCTTCTTATTGACGATGAAACACAGAAATTTCATCGGCATGAAATAGAAATGGCACAATGCCGACTTAAGTACAAGAACACTGACTCCTCGTACTGTCTATGTTGTGAAACATTCCTGTTACACTAGTTATAGATTTCGATGATTCACTTCAGATTACTGTATCCCTCTGACCTTCTTACTGACGATGAAACACAGATATTGCATCGGGATTAAATACAAAAGGCACAATGCCGACTTAAGTACAAAAAACTGACTCTCCTCACTATCTATGATTTGAACCATTCCTGTGAATCTAGTTATAGATTCCGATGCTTCACTTCAGGTTTACTGTATCCCTCTGACGTTCGTATTGGCGATGACACACAGAAATTACATCGGAATTAAATACAAAAGGCACAATGCCGACTTAAGTACAAGAAAACTGACTCTTCTTACTGTCTATGTTTTGAACCGTTCCTGTGACACTAGTTATAGATTCAGATGCTTCACTTCAGGTTTACTGTATCCCTCTGTCCGCCTTATTGACGATGAAACATAGAAGTTGCATCGGAATTAAATACAAGAGGCACAATGCCGACTCAAGTACAACAAGACTGGCGCTTCTTATTGTCCATGTTTTGAACCATTCCTGTGACACTAGTTATAGATTCCGATGCTTCACTTCAGGATTACTGTATCCCTACGACCTTCTTATTGACGATGAAACACAGAAATTGCATCGGAATTAAATACAAAAGGCACAATGCCGACTTAAGTACTAAAAGACTGACTCTTCCTAATGTCTATGTTTTGAACCATTCCTGTGATACTAGTTATAGATTCCGATGCTTCACTTCAGGTTTACTGTATCTCTCTGACCTCCTTATTGACGATAAATCACAGAAATTGCATCGGAATTAAATACAAAAGGCACAATGCCGACTCAAGTACAAGCAGACTGGCTCTTCTTACTGTCTATGTTTTGAAACATCCCTGTGACACTACTTATAGATTCCGATGCTTCACTTCAGGTTTACTGTAACCCTCTGATCTTCTTATTGACGATGAAGCACAGAAATTGCATTGGAATTAAATAGAAAAGGCACAATGCCGACTTAAGTACAAGAAAACTGACTTTTCTTACTGTCTATGTTTTGAACCATTCCTGTGACACTAGTTATAGATTCAGATGCTTCACTTCAGGTTTACTGTATCCCTCTGTCCGCCTTATTGACGATGAAACACAGAAATTGCGTCGGAATTAAATACAAGTGGCACAATGCCGACTTAAGTACAAGAAGACTGACCCTTCTTGTTGTCTAAGTTTTGAACCATTCCTGTGACACTAGTTATTGATTCAGATGCTTCACTTCATGTTTACTGTATCAATGTGACCTTCTTATTGACGATGAAACACAGAAATTGCATCGGAATTAAATACAAAAGGCACAATGAAGACTTCAGTACTAGAAGACTGACTCTTCCTAGTGTCTATGTTTTGAACCATTCCTGTGACACTAGTTATAGATTCCGATGCTTCACTTCAGGTTTACTGTAACCCTCTGACCTTCTTATTGACGATGAAGCACAGAAATTGCATCGGAATTAAATACAAAAGGCACAATGCCGACTTAAGTACAAGAAAACTGACTCTTCTTACTGTCTATGTTTTCAACCATTCCTGTGACACTAGTTATAGATTCCGATGCTTCACTTCAGGTTTACTGTATCCCTCTCACCTTCATGTTGACGATGAAACACAGAAATTGCATCGGAATTATATACAAGTGGGACAATGCCGACTTAAGTACAAGTAAACTGACCCTTCTTACCGTCTATGTTTTAACCATTCCTGTGACACTAGTTATAGATTCCGATGCTTCACTTCAGGTTTACTGTATCCCTCTGACCGTCTTATTGACGATGTAATACCAAAATTGAATCGGAATTAAATACAAAAGGCACAATGCCCACTTAAGTTCAAGAAAACTGACTCTTCTTACTGTCTATGTTATGAAATATTCCTGTGACACTACTTATAGATTCCGATGCTTCACTTCAGGTTTACTGTATCCCTCTGACCTTCTTATTGACGATGAAACACAGAAATTTCATCGGCATGAAATACAAATGGCACAATGCCGACTTAAGTACAAGAGGACTGACTCTTCGTACTGTCTATGTTGTGAAACATTCCTGTTACACTAGTTATAGATTTCGATGCTTCACTTCAGATTACTGTATCCCTCTGACCTTCTTACTGACGATGAAACACAGATATTGCATCGGGATTAAATACAAAAGGCACAATGCCGACTTAAGTACAAAAAACTGACTCTCCTCACTATATATGATTTGAACCATTCCTGTGAATCTAGTTATAGATTCAGATGCTTCACTTCAGGTTTACTGTATCCCTCTGACGTTCGTATTGGCGATGACACACAGAAATTACTTCGGAATTAAATACAAAAGGCACAATGCCGACTTAAGTACAAGAAAACTGACTCTTCTTACTGTCTATGTTTTGAACCATTCCTGTGACACTAGTTATAGATTCAGATGCTTCACTTCAGGTTTACTGTATCCCTCTGTCCGCCTTATTGACGATGAAACATAGAAATTGCATCGGAATTAAATACAAGAGGCACAATGCCGACTCAAGTACAACAAGACTGGCGCTTCTTATTGTCCATGTTTTGAACCATTCCTGTGACACTAGTTATAAATTCCGATGCTTCACTTCAGGATTACTGTATCCCTACGACCTTCTTATTGACGATGAAACAAAGAAATTGCATCGGAATTAAATACAAAAGGCACAATGCCGACTTAAGTACTAAAAGACTGACTCTTCCTAATGTCTATGTTTTGAACCATTCCTGTGATACTAGTTATAGATTCCGATGCTTCACTTCAGGTTTAAATATCTCTCTGACCTCCTTATTGACGATAAATCACAGAAATTGCATCGGAATTAAATACAAAAGGCACAATGCCGACTCAAGTACAAGCAGACTGGCTCTTCTTACTGTCTATGTTTTGAAACATCCCTGTGACACTACTTATAGATTCCGATGCTTCACTTCAGGTTTACTGTAACCCTCTGATCTTCTTATTGACGATGAAGCACAGAAATTGCATCGGAATTAAATAGAAAAGGCACAATGCCGACTTAAGTACAAGAAAACTGACTTTTCTTACTGTCTATGTTTTGAACCATTCCTGTGACACTAGTTATAGATTCAGATGCTTCACTTCAGGTTTACTGTATCCCTCTGTCCGCCTTATTGACGATGAAACACAGAAATTGCGTCGGAATTAAATACAAGTGGCACAATGCCGACTTAAGTACAAGAAGACTGACCCTTCTTGTTGTCTAAGTTTTGAACCATTCCTGTGACACTAGTTATTGATTCAGATGCTTCACTTCATGTTTACTGTATCAATGTGACCTTCTTATTGACGATGAAACACAGAAATTGCATCGGAATTAAATACAAAAGGCACAATGAAGACTTCAGTACTAGAAGACTGACTCTTCCTAGTGTCTATGTTTTGAACCATTCCTGTGACACTAGTTATAGATTCCGATGCTTCACTTCAGGTTTACTGTAACCCTCTGACCTTCTTATTGACGATGAAGCACAGAAATTGCATCGGAATTAAATACAAAAGGCACAATGCCGACTTAAGTACAAGAAAACTGACTCTTCTTACTGTCTATGTTTTCAACCATTCCTGTGACACTAGTTATAGATTCCGATGCTTCACTTCAGGTTTACTGTATCCCTCTCACCTTCATGTTGACGATGAAACACAGAAATTGCATCGGAATTATATACAAGTGGCACAATGCCGACTTAAGTACAAGTAAACTGACCCTTCTTACCGTCTATGTTTTAACCATTCCTGTGACACTAGTTATAGATTCCGATGCTTCACTTCAGGTTTACTGTATCCCTCTGACCGTCTTATTGACGATGTAATACCGAAATTGAATCGGAATTAAATACAAAAGGCACAATGCCCACTTAAGTTCAAGAAAACTGACTCTTCTTACTGTCTATGTTATGAAATATTCCTGTGACACTACTTATAGATTCCGATGCTTCACTTCAGGTTTACTGTATCCCTCTGACTTTCATATTGACGATGAAACACAGAAATTACATCGGAATTACATACAAGTGGCACAATGCCGACTTAAGTACAAGAAGACTGACCCTTCTTATTGTCTATGTTTTGAACCATTCCTGTGACACTAGTTATTGATTCAGGTGCTTCACATCATTTTTACTGTATCCCTGTGACCTTCTTATTGACGATGAAACACAGAAATTGCATCGGAATTAAATATAAAAGGCACAATGCCGACTTCAGTACTAGAAGACTGACTCTCCCTACTGTCTATGTTTGAACCATTCCTGTGACACTAGTTATAGATTCCGATGCTTCACTTCAGGTTTACTGTAACCCTCTGATCTTCTTATTGACGATGAAGCACAGAAATTGCATCGTAATTAAATACAAAAGGCACAATGCCGACTTAAGTACAAGAAAACTGACTCTTCTTACTGTCTATGTTTTGAACCATTCCTGTGACACTAGTTATAGATTTCGATGCTTCACTTCAGGTTTACTGTATCCCTCTCACCTTCATGTTGACGATGAAACACAGAAATTGCATCGGAATTATATACAAGTGGCACATTGTCGACTTAAGTACAAGTACACTGACCCCTCTTACCGTCTATGTTTTAACCATTCCTGTGACACTACTTATAGATTCCGATGCTTCACTTCAGGTTTACTGTATCCCTCTGACCGTCTTATTGACGATGTTACACCGAAATTGAATCGGAATTAAATACAAAAGGCACAATGCCCACTTAAGTACAAGAAAACTGACTCTTCTTACTGTCTATGTTATGAAATATTCCTGTGGCACTAGTTATAGATTCCGATGCCTCACTTCAAGTTTACTGTATCACTCTGACCTTCTTATTGACGATGAAACACAGAAATTTCATCGGCATGAAATACAAATGGCACAATGCCGACTTAAGTACAAGAGGACTGACTCTTCGTACTGTCTATGTTGTGAAACATTCCTGTTACACTAGTTATAGATTTCGATGCTTCACTTCAGATTACTGTATCCCTCTGACCTTCTTACTGACGATGAAACACAGATATTGCATCGGGATTAAATACAAAAGGCACAATGCCGACTTAAGTACAAAAAACTGACTCTCCTCACTATCTATGATTTGAACCATTCCTGTGAATCTAGTTATAGATTCAGATGCTTCACTTCAGGTTTACTGTATCCCTCTGACGTTCGTATTGGCGATGACACACAGAAATTACTTCGGAATTAAATACAAAAGGCACAATGCCGACTTAAGTACAAGAAAACTGACTCTTCTTAGTGTCTATGTTTTCAACCATTCCTGTGACACTAGTTATAGTTTCCGATGCTTCACTTCAGGTTTACTGTATCCCTCTCACCATCATGTTGACGATGAAACACAGAAATTGCATCGGAATTATATACAAGTGGCACAATGCCGACTTAAGTACAAGTAAACTGACCCTTCTTACCGTCTATGTTTTAACCATTCCTGTGACACTAGTTATAGATTCCGATGCTTCACTTCAGGTTTACTGTATCCCTCTGACCGTCTTATTGACGATGTAACACCGAAATTGAATCGGAATTAAATACAAAAGGCACAATGCCCACTTAAGTTCAAGAAAACTGACTCTTCTGACTGTCTATGTTATGAAATATTCCTGTGACACTACTTATAGATTCCGATGCTTCACTTCAGGTTTACTGTATCCCTCTGACTTTCATATTGACGATGAAACACAGAAATTACATCGGAATTACATACAAGTGGCACAACGCCGACTTAAGTACAAGAAGACTGACCCTTCTTATTGTCTAAGTTTTGAACCATTCCTGTGACACTAGTTATTGATTCAGATGCTTCACTTCATGTTTACTGTATCCCTGTGACTTTCTTATTGACGATGAAACACAGAAATTGCATCGGAATTAAATTAAAAAGGCACAATGCCGACTTAGGTACAGGAAGACTGACTCTTCTTACCATCTATGTTTTGAACCATTCCTGTGACACTAGTTATAGATACCGATGCTTCACTTCAGGTTTACTGTATCCCTCTGACCTTCATATTGACGATGAAACACAGAAATTGCATCCGAATTAAATACAAAAGGCACAATGCCGACTTAAGTACAAGTAAACTGACCCTTCTTACCGTCTATGTTTTAACCATTCCTGTGACACTACTTACAGATTCCGATGCTTCACTTCAGGTTTACTGTATCCCTCTGACCGTCTTATTGACGATGTAACACCGAAATTGAATCGGAATTAAATACAAAAGGCACAATGCCCACTTAAGTACAGGAAAACTGACTCTTCTTACTGTCTATGTTATGAAATATTCCTGTGGCACTAGTTATAGATTCCGATGCCTCACTTCAAGTTTACTGTATCCCTCTGACCTTCTTATTGACGATGAAACACAGAAATTTCATCGGCATAAAATACAAATGGCACAATGCCGACTTAAGTACAGGGACACTGACTCTTCGTACTGTCTATGTTGTGAAACATTCCTGTTACACTAGTTATAGATATCGATGCTTCTCTTCAGATTACTGTATCCCTCTGACCTTCTTACTGACGATGAAACACAGATATTGCATCGGGATTAAATACAAAAGGCACAATGCCGACTTAAGTACAAAAAACTGACTCTCCTCACTATCTATGATTTGAACCATTCCTGTGTATCTAGTTATAGATTCCGATGCTTCACTTCAGGTTTACTGTATCCCTCTGACCTTCGTATTGGCGATGACACACAGAAATTACTTCGGAATTAAATACAAAACTCACAATGCCGACTTAAGTACAAGAAAACTGACGCTTCTTACTGTCTATGTTTTGAACCATTCCTGTGACACTAGTTATAGATTCAGATGCTTCACTTCAGGTTTACTGTATCCCTCTGTCCGCCTTATTGACGATGAAACATAGAAATTGCATCGGAATTAAATACAAGAGGCACAATGCCGACTCAAGTACAACAAGACTGGCGCTTCTTATTGTCCATGTTTTGAACCATTCCTGTGACACTAGTTATAGATTCCGATGCTTCACTTCAGGATTACTGTATCCCTCTGACCTACTTATTGACGATGAAACACAGAAATTGCATCGGAATTAAATACAAAAGGCACAATGCCGACTTAAGTACTAGAAGACTGACTCTTCTTAATGTCTATGTTTTGAACCATTCCTGTGATACTAGTTATAGATTCCGATGCTTCACTTCAGGTTTACTGTATCCCTCTGACAGTCTTATTGACGATGAAACACAGAAATTGCATCGGAATAAAATACAAAAGGCACAATGCCGACTTAAGTAAAAGTAAACTGACTCTCCTTACTAACTATGTTTTGAACCATTCCTGTGAAACTAGTTATAGATTCCGATGCTTCGCTTCTGGTTTACTGTATCCCTCTGACGTTCATATTGACGATGACACACAGAAATTACATCGGAATTAAATACAAAAGGCACAATGCCGTTTTAAGTACAAGAAAACTGACTCTTCTTACTGTCTATGCTTTTAGCCATTCCTGTGACACTAGTTATAGATTCCGGTGCTTCACTTCAGGTTTGCTGTATCCCTCTGACCTTCTTATTGACGATGAAACACAGAAATTGCATCGGAATTAAATACAAATGGCACAATGCCGACTTAAGTACAAGAAAACTGACTCTTCTTACTGTCTATGCTTTTGGCCATTCCTGTGACACTAGTTATAGATTCCGGTGCTTCACTTCAGGTTTGCTGTATCCCTCTGACCTTCTTATTGACGATGAAACACAGAAATTGCATCGGATTTAAATACAAAAGGCACAATGCAGACTTAAGTACAAAATGACTGCCTCTTCTTACCATGTATGTTTTGAACCATTCCTGTGACACTAGTTATAGATACCGATGCTTCACTTCAGGTTTACTGTATCCCTCTGACCTTCATATTGACGATGAAACACAGAAATTGCATCCGAATTAAATACAAAAGGCACAATGCCGACTTAAGTACAAGTAAACTGACCCTTCTTACCGTCTATGTTTTAACCATTCCTGTGACACTACTTACAGATTCCGATGCTTCACTTCAGGTTTACTGTATCCCTCTGACCGTCTTATTGACGATGTAACACCGAAATTGAATCGGAATTAAATACAAAAGGCACAATGCCCACTTAAGTACAAGAAAACTGACTCTTCTTACTGTCTATGTTATGAAATATTCCTGTGGCACTAGTTATAGATTCCGATGCCTCACTTCAAGTTTACTGTATCCCTCTGACCTTCTTATTGACGATGAAACACAGAAATTTCATCGGCATAAAATACAAATGGCACAATGCCGACTTAAGTACAGGGACACTGACTCTTCGTACTGTCTATGTTGTGAAACATTCCTGTTACACTAGTTATAGATATCGATGCTTCTCTTCAGATTACTGTATCCCTCTGACCTTCTTACTGACGATGAAACACAGATATTGCATCGGGATTAAATACAAAAGGCACAATGCCGACTTAAGTACAAAAAACTGACTCTCCTCACTATCTATGATTTGAACCATTCCTGTGTATCTAGTTATAGATTCCGATGCTTCACTTCAGGTTTACTGTATCCCTCTGACCTTCGTATTGGCGATGACACACAGAAATTACTTCGGAATTAAATACAAAACTCACAATGCCGACTTAAGTACAAGAAAACTGACGCTTCTTACTGTCTATGTTTTGAACCATTCCTGTGACACTAGTTATAGATTAAGATGCTTCACTTCAGGTTTACTGTATCCCTCTGTCCGCCTTATTGACGATGAAACATAGAAATTGCATCGGAATTAAATACAAGAGGCACAATGCCGACTCAAGTACAACAAGACTGGCGCTTCTTATTGTCCATGTTTTGAACCATTCCTGTGACACTAGTTATAGATTCCGATGCTTCACTTCAGGATTACTGTATCCCTCTGACCTACTTATTGACGATGAAACACAGAAATTGCATCGAAATTAAATACAAAAGGCACAATGCCGACTTAGGTACTAGAAGACTGACTCTTCTTAATGTCTATGTTTTGAACCATTCCTGTGATACTAGTTATAGATTCCGATGCTTCACTTCAGGTTTACTGTATCCCTCTGACAGTCTTATTGACGATGAAACACAGAAATTGCATCGGAATAAAATACAAAAGGCACAATGCCGACTTAAGTAAAAGTAAACTGACTCTCCTTACTAACTATGTTTTGAACCATTCCTGTGAAACTAGTTATAGATTCCGATGCTTCGCTTCTGGTTTACTGTATCCCTCTGACGTTCATATTGACGATGACACACAGAAATTACATCGGAATTAAATACAAAAGGCACAATGCCGTTTTAAGTACAAGAAAACTGACTCTTCTTACTGTCTATGCTTTTAGCCATTCCTGTGACACTAGTTATAGATTCCGGTGTTTCACTTCAGGTTTGCTGTATCCCTCTGACCTTCTTATTGACGATGAAACACAGAAATTGCATCGGAATTAAATACAAATGGCACAATGCCGACTTAAGTACAAGAAAACTGACTCTTCTTACTGTCTATGCTTTTGGCCATTCCTGTGACACTAGTTATAGATTCCGGTGCTTCACTTCAGGTTTGCTGTATCCCTCTGACCTTCTTATTGACGATGAAACACAGAAATTGCATCGGATTTAAATACAAAAGGCACAATGCCGACTTAAGTACAAAATGACTGCCTCTTCTTACCATGTATGTTTTGAACCATTCCTGTGACACTAGTTATAGATTCCGATGCTTCACTTCAGGTTTACTGTAATCCTCTGACCTTCGTATTGACGATGAAGCACAGAAATTGCATCGGAATTAAATACAAAAGGCACAATGCCGACTTAAGTACAATAAAACTGACTCTTCTTACTGTCTATGTTTTGAACCTTTCCTGTGTTACTAGTTATAGATTCCGATGCTTCAATTCAGGTGTACTGTATCCCTCTGACCTTCTTATTGATGAAGAAACACAGAAATTGCAACGGAATTAAATACAAAAGGCACAATGCCGACTTCAGTACTAGAAGACTGACTCTTCCTACTGTCTATGATTTGAACCATTCCTGTGACACTAGTTATAGATTCCGATGCTTCACTTCAGGTTTCCTGTAACCCTCTGACCTTCTTATTGACGATGAAACACAGAAATTGCATCGGAATTAAATACAAAAGGCACAATGCCGACTTAAGTACAAGTAAACTGACCCTTCTTACCGTCTATGTTTTAACCATTCCTGTGACACTAGTTATAGATTCCGATGCTTCACTTCAGGTTTACTGTATCCCTCTGACCGTCTTTTTGACGATGTAACACCGAAATTGAATCGGAATTAAATACAAAAGGCACAATGCCCACTTAAGTACAAGAAAACTGACTCTTCCAACTGTCTATGTTGTGAAACATTCCTGTTACACTAGTTATAGATTTCGATGCTTCACTTCAGATTACTGTATCCCTCTGACCTTCTTACTGACGATGAAACACAGATATTGCATCGGGATTAAATACAAAAGGCACAATGCCGACTTAAGTACAAAAAACTGACTCTCCTCACTATCTATGATTTGAACCATTCCTGTGTATCTAGTTATAGATTCCGATGCTTCACTTCAGGTTTACTGTATCCCTCTGACGTTCGTATTGGCGATGACACACAGAAATTACTTCGGAATTAAATACAAAAGGCACAATGCCGACTTAAGTACAAGAAAACTGACGCTTCTTACTGTCTATGTTTTGAACCATTCCTGTGACACTAGTTATAGATTCAGATGCTTCACTTCAGGTTTACTGTATCCCTCTGTCTGCCTTATTGACGATGAAACATAGAAATTGCATCGGAATTAAATACAAGAGGCACAATGCCGACTCAGGTACAACAAGACTGGCGCTTCTTATTGTCCGTGTTTTGAACCATTCCTGTGACACTAGTTATAGATTCCGATGCTTCACTTCAGGATTACTGTATCCCTCTGACCTACTTATTGACGATGAAACACAGAAATTGCATCGGAATTAAATACAAAAGGCACAATGACGACTTAAGTACTAGAAGACTGACTCTTCTTAATGTCTATGTATTGAACCATTCCTGTGATACTAGTTATAGATTCCGATGCTTCACTTCAGGTTTACTGTATCCCTCTGACCGTCTTATTGACGATGAAACGCAGAAATTGCATCGGAATAAAATACAAAAGGCACAATGCCGACTTAAGTAAAAGTAAACTGACTCTCCTTACTAACTATGTTTTGAACCATTCCTGTGAAACTAGTTATAGATTCCGATGCTTCGCTTCTGGTTTACTGTATCCCTCTGACGTTCATATTGACGATGACACACAGAAATTACATCGGAATTAAATACAAATGGCACAATGCCGTTTTAAGTACAAGAAAACTGACTCTTCTTACTGTCTATGCTTTTAGCCATTCCTGTGACACTAGTTATAGATTCCGGTGCTTCACTTCAGGTTTGCTGTATCCCTCTGACCTTCTTATTGACGATGAAACACAGAAATTGCATCGGAATTAAATACAAATGGCACAATGCCGACTTAAGTACAAGAAAACTGACTCTTCTTACTGTCTATGCTTTTAGCCATTCCTGTGACACTAGTTATAGATTCCGGTGCTTCACTTCAGGTTTGCATTATCCCTCTGACCTTCTTATTGACGATGAAACACAGAAATTGCATCGGATTTAAATACAAAAGGCACAATGCCGACTTAAGTACAAAATGACTGACTCTTCTTACCATGTATGTTTTGAACCATTCCTGTGACACTAGTTATAGATTCCGATGCTTCACTTCAGGTTTACTGTAATCCTCTGACCTTCGTATTGACGATGAAGCACAGAAATTGCATCGGAATTAAATACAAAGGGCACAATGCCGACTTAAGTACAATAAAACTGCCTCTTCTTACTGTCTATGTTTTGAACCTTTCCTGTGTTACTAGTTATAGATTCCGATGCTTCAATTCAGGTGTACTGTATCCCTCTGACCTTTTTATTGATGAATAAACACAGAAATTGCAACGGAATTAAATACAAAAGGCACAATGCCGACTTCAGTACTAGAAGACTGACTCTTCCTACTGTCTATGTTTTGAACCATTCCTGTGACACTAGTTATAGATTCCGATGCTTCACTTCAGGTTTCCTGTAACCCTCTGACCTTCTTATTGACGATGAAACACAGAAATTGCATCGGAATTAAATACAAAAGGCACAATGCCGACTTAAGTACAAGTAAACTGACCCTTCTTGCCGTCTATGTTTTAACCATTCCTGTGACACTAGTTATAGATTCCGATGCTTCACTTCAGGTTTACTGTATCCCTCTGACCGTCTTTTTGACGATGTAACACCGAAATTGAATCGGAATTAAATACAAAAGGCACAATGCCCACTTAAGTTCAAGAAAACTGACTCTTCTTACTGTCTATGTTATGAAATATTCCTGTGACACTACTTATAGATTCCGATGCTTCACCTCAGGTTTACTGTATCCCTCTGTCCTTCATATTGACGATGAAACACAGAAATTACATCGGAATTACATACAAGTGGCACAATGCCGACTTAAGTACAAGAAGACTGACCCTTCTTATTGTCTAAGTTTTGAACCATTCCTGTGACACTAGTTATAGATTCCGATGCTTCACTTCAGGTTTACTGTAACCCTCTGACCTTCTTATTGACGATGAAGCACAGAAAATGCATCGGAATTAAATACAAAAGGCACAATGCCCACTTAAGTACAAGAAAACTGACTCTTCTTACTGTCTATGTTATGAAATATTCCTGTGACACTAGTTATAGATTCCGATGCCTCACTTCAAGTTTACTGTATCCCTCTGACCTTCTTATTGACGATGAAACACAGAAATTTCATCGGCATGAAATACAAATGGCACAATGCCGACTTAAGTACAAGAGGACTGACTCTTCGTACTGTCTATGTTGTGAAACATTCCTGTTACACTAGTTATAGATTTCGATGTTTCACTTCAGATTACTGTATCCCTCTGACCTTCTTACTGACGATGAAACACAGATATTGCATCGGGATTAAATACAAAAGGCACAATGCCGACTTAAGTTCAAAAAACTGACTCTCCTCACTATCTATGATTTGAAACATTCCTGTGAATCTAGTTATAGATTCCGATGCTTCACTTCAGGTTTACTGTATCCCTCTGACGTTCGTATTGACGATGACACACAGAAATTACATCGGAATTAAATACAAAAGGCACAATGCCGACTTAAGTACAAGAAAACTGACTCTTCTTACTGTCTATGTTTTGAACCATTCCTGTGACACTAGTTATAGATTCAGATGCTTCACTTCAGGTGTACTGTATCGCTCTGTCCGCCTTATTGACGATGAAACATAGAAATTGCATCGGAATTAAATACAAGTGGCACAATGCCGACTCAAGTACAACAAGACTGGCGCTTCTTATTGTCCATGTTTTGAACCATTCCTGTGACACTAGTTATAGATTCCGATGCTTCACTTCAGGATTACTGTATCCCTCTGACCTTCTTATTGACTATGAACCACAGAAATTGCATCGGAATTAAATACAAAAGGCACAATGCCGACTTAAGTACTAGAAGACTGACTCTTCCTAATGTCTATGTTTTGAACCATTCCTGTGATACTAGTTATAGATTCCGATGCTTCACTTCAGGTTTACTGTATCCCTCTGACCTTCTTATTGACGATAAATCACAGAAATTGCATCGGAATTAAATACAAAAGGCACAATGCCGACTCAAGTACAAGCAGACTGGCTCTTCTTACTGTCTATGTTTTGAAACATCCCTGTGACACTACTTATAGATTCCGATGCTTCACTTCAGGATTACTGTAACCCTCTGATCTTCTTATTGACGATGAAGCACAGAAATTGCATCGGAATTAAATAGAAAAGGCACAATGCCGACTTAAGTACAAGAAAACTGACTTTTCTTACTGTCTATGTTTTGAACCATTCCTGTGACACTAGTTATAGATTCAGATGCTTCACTTCAGGTTTACTGTATCCCTCTGTCCGCCTTATTGACGATGAAACACAGAAATTGCGTCGGAATTAAATACAAGTGGCACAATGCCGACTTAAGTACAAGAAGACTGACCCTTCTTATTGTCTAAGTTTTGAACCATTCCTGTGACACTAGTTATTGATTCGGATGCTTCACTTCATGTTTACTGTATCAATGTGACCTTCTTATTGACGATGAAACACAGAAATTGCATCGGAATTAAATACAAAAGGCACAATGAAGTCTTCAGTACTAGAAGACTGACTCTTCCTAGTGTCTATGTTTTGAACCATTCCTGTGACACTAGTTATAGATTCCGATGCTTCACTTCAGGTTTACTGTAACCCTCTGACCTTCTTATTGGCGATGAAGCACAGAAATTGCATCGGAATTAAATACAAAAGGCACAATGCCGACTTAAGTACAAGAAAACTGACCCTTCTTACTGTCTATGTTTTCAACCATTCCTGTGACACTAGTTATAGATTCCGATGCTTCACTTCAGGTTTACTGTATCCCTCTCACCTTCATGTTGACGATGAAACACAGAAATTGCATCGGAATTATATACAAGTGGCACAATGATGACTTAAGTACAAGTAAACTGACCCTTCTTACCGTCTATGTTTTAACCATTCCTGTGACACTAGTTATAGATTCCGATGCTTCACTTCAGGTTTGCTGTATCCCTCTGACCGTCTTATTGACGATGTAACACCGAAATTGAATCGGAATTAAATACAAAAGGCACAATGCCCACTTAAGTACAAGAAAACTGACTCTTCTTACTGTCTATGTTATGAAATATTCCTGTGGCACTAGTTATAGATTCCGATGCCTCACTTCAAGTTTACTGTATCCCTCTGACCTTCTTATTGACGATGAAACACAGAAATTTCATCGGCATGAAATACAAATGGCACAATGCCGACTTAAGTACAAGAACTCTGACTCCTCGTACTGTCTATGTTGTGAAACATTCCTGTTACACTAGTTATAGATTTCGATGCTTCACTTCAGATTACTGTATCCCTCTGACCTTCTTACTGTCGATGAAACACAGATATTGCATCGGGATTAAATACAAAAGGCACAATGCCGACTTAAGTACAAAAAACTGACTCTCCTCACTATCTATGATTTGAACCATTCCTGTGAATCTAGTTATAGATTCCGATGCTTCACTTCAGGTTTACTGTATCCCTCTGACGTTCGTATTGACGATGACACACAGAAATTACATCGGAATTAAATACAAAAGGCACAATGCCGACTTAAGTACAAGAAAACTGACTCTTCTTACTGTCTATGTTTTGAACCATTCCTGTGACACTAGTTATAGATTCAGATGCTTCACTTCAGGTTTACTGTATCCCTCTGTCCGCCTTATTGACGATGAAACATAGAAATTGCAACGGAATTAAATACAAGAGGCACAATGCCGACTCAAGTACAACAAGACTGGCGCTTCTTATTGTCCATGTTTTGAACCATTCCTGTGACACTAGTTATAGATTCCGATGCTTCACTTCAGGATTACTGTATCCCTCTGACCTTCTTATTGACGATGAAACACAGAAATTGCATCGGAATTAAATACAAAAGGCAAAATGCCGACTTAAGTACTAGAAGACTGACTCTTCCTAATGTCTATGTTTTGAACCATTCCTGTGATACTAGTTATAGATTCCGATGCTTCACTTCAGGTTTACTGTATCTCTCTGACCTTGTTATTGACGATAAATCACAGAAATTGCATCGGAATTAAATACAAAAGGCACAATGCCGACTCAAGTACAAGCAGACTGGCTCTTCTTACTGTCTATGATTTGAAACATCCCTGTGACACTACTTATAGATTCCGATGCTTCACGTCAGGTTTACTGTAACCCTCTGATCTTCTTATTGACGATGAAGCACAGAAATTGCATCGGAATTAAATAGAAAAGGCACAATGCCGACTTAAGTACAAGAAAACTGACTTTTCTTACTGTCTATGTTTTGAACCATTCCTGTGACACTAGTTATAGATTCAGATGCTTCACTTCAGGTTTACTGTATCCCTCTGTCCGCCATATTAACGATGAAACACAGAAATTGCGTCGGAATTAAATACCTGTGGCACAATGCCGACTTAAGTACAAGAAGACTGACCCTTCTTGTTGCCTAAGTTTTGAACCATTCCTGTGACACTAGTTATTGATTCAGATGCTTCACTTCATGTTTACTGTATCAATGTGACCTTCTTATTGACGATGAAACACAGATATTGCATCGGAATTAAATACAAAAGGCACAATGAAGACTTCAGTACTAGAAGACTGACTCTTCCTAGTGTCTATGTTTTGAACCATTCCTGTGACACTAGTTGTAGATTCCGATGCTTCACTTCAGGTTTACTGTAACCCTCTGACCTTCTTATTGACGATGAAGCACAGAAATTGCATCGGAATTAAATACAAAAGGCACAATGCCGACTTAAGTACAAGAAAATTGACTCTTCTTACTGTCTATGTTTTCAACCATTCCTGTGACACCAGTTATAGATTCCGATGCTTCACTTCAGGTTTACTGTATCCCTCTCACCTTCATGTTGACGATGAAACACAGAAATTGCATCGGAATTATATACAAGTGGCACAATGCCGACTTAAGTACAAGTAAACTGACCCTTCTTACCGTCTATGTTTTAACCATTCCTGTGACACTAGTTATAGATTCCGATGCTTCACTTCAGGTTTACTGTATCCCTCTGACCGTCCTATTGACGATGTAATACCGAAATTGAATCGGAATTAATTACAAAAGGCACAATGCCCACTTAAGTTCAAGAAAACTGACTCTTCTTACTGCCTATGTTATGAAATATTCCTGTGACACTACTTATAGATTCCGATGCTTCACTTCAGGTTTACTGTATCCCTCTGACTTTCATATTGACGATGAAACACAGAAATTACATCGGAATTACATACAAGTGGCACAATGCCGACTTAAGTACAAGAAGACTGACCCTTCTTATTGTCTAAGCTTTGAACCATTCCTGTGACACTAGTTATTGATTCAGATGCTTCACTTCATGTTTACTGTATCCCTGTGACCTTCTTATTGACGATGAAACACAGAAATTGCATCGGAATTAAATATAAAAGGCACAATGCCGACTTCAGTACTAGAAGACTGACTCTCCCTACTGTCTATGTTTTGAACCATTCCTGCGACACTAGTTATAGATTCCGATGCTTCACTTCAGGTTTACTGCAACCCTCTGATCTTCTTATTGACGATGAAGCACAGAAATTACATCGGAATTAAATACAAAAGGCACAATGCTGACTTAAGTACAAGAAAACTGACTCTTCTTACTGTCTATGTTTTGAACCATTCCTGCGACACTAGTTATAGATTCCGATGCTTCACTTCAGGTTTGCTGTATCCCTCTGACCTTCTTATTGACGATGAAACACAGAAATTGCATCGGAATTAAATACAAATGGCACAATGCCGACTTAAGTACAAGAAAACTGACTCTTCTTACTGTCTATGCTTTTAGCCATTCCTGTGACACTAGTTATAGATTCCGGTGCTTCACTTCAGGTTTGCATTATCCCTCTGACCTTCTTATTGACGATGAAACACAGAAATTGCATCGGATTTAAATACAAAAGGCACAATGCCGACTTAAGTACAAAATGACTGACTCTTCTTACCATGTATGTTTTGAACCATTCCTGTGACACTAGTTATAGATTCCGATGCTTCACTTCAGGTTTACTGTAATCCTCTGACCTTCGTATTGACGATGAAGCACAGAAATTGCATCGGAATTAAATACAAAGGGCACAATGCCGACTTAAGTACAATAAAACTGCCTCTTCTTACTGTCTATGTTTTGAACCTTTCCTGTGTTACTAGTTATAGATTCCGATGCTTCAATTCAGGTGTACTGTATCCCTCTGACCTTTTTATTGATGAATAAACACAGAAATTGCAACGGAATTAAATACAAAAGGCACAATGCCGACTTCAGTACTAGAAGACTGACTCTTCCTACTGTCTATGTTTTGAACCATTCCTGTGACACTAGTTATAGATTCCGATGCTTCACTTCAGGTTTCCTGTAACCCTCTGACCTTCTTATTGACGATGAAACACAGAAATTGCATCGGAATTAAATACAAAAGGCACAATGCCGACTTAAGTACAAGTAAACTGACCCTTCTTGCCGTCTATGTTTTAACCATTCCTGTGACACTAGTTATAGATTCCGATGCTTCACTTCAGGTTTACTGTATCCCTCTGACCGTCTTTTTGACGATGTAACACCGAAATTGAATCGGAATTAAATACAAAAGGCACAATGCCCACTTAAGTTCAAGAAAACTGACTCTTCTTACTGTCTATGTTATGAAATATTCCTGTGACACTACTTATAGACTCCGATGCTTCACCTCAGGTTTACTGTATCCCTCTGTCCTTCATATTGACGATGAAACACAGAAATTACATCGGAATTACATACAAGTGGCACAATGCCGACTTAAGTACAAGAAGACTGACCCTTCTTATTGTCTAAGTTTTGAACCATTCCTGTGACACTAGTTATAGATTCCGATGCTTCACTTCAGGTTTACTGTAACCCTCTGACCTTCTTATTGACGATGAAGCACAGAAAATGCATCGGAATTAAATACAAAAGGCACAATGCCCACTTAAGTACAAGAAAACTGACTCTTCTTACTGTCTATGTTATGAAATATTCCTGTGACACTAGTTATAGATTCCGATGCCTCACTTCAAGTTTACTGTATCCCTCTGACCTTCTTATTGACGATGAAACACAGAAATTTCATCTGCATGAAATACAAATGGCACAATGCCGACTTAAGTACAAGAGGACTGACTCTTCGTACTGTCTATGTTGTGAAACATTCCTGTTACACTAGTTATAGATTTCGATGTTTCACTTCAGATTACTGTATCCCTCTGACCTTCTTACTGACGATGAAACACAGATATTGCATCGGGATTAAATACAAAAGGCACAATGCCGACTTAAGTTCAAAAAACTGACTCTCCTCACTATCTATGATTTGAAACATTCCTGTGAATCTAGTTATAGATTCCGATGCTTCACTTCAGGTTTACTGTATCCCTCTGACGTTCGTATTGACGATGACACACAGAAATTACATCGGAATTAAATACAAAAGGCACAATGCCGACTTAAGTACAAGAAAACTGACTCTTCTTACTGTCTATGTTTTGAACCATTCCTGTGACACTAGTTATAGATTCAGATGCTTCACTTCAGGTTTACTGTATCCCTCTGTCCGCCTTATTGACGATGAAACATAGAAATTGCAACGGAATTAAATACAAGAGGCACAATGCCGACTCAAGTACAACAAGACTGGCGCTTCTTATTGTCCATGTTTTGAACCATTCCTGTGACACTAGTTATAGATTCCGATGCTTCACTTCATGTTTACTGTATCAATGTGACCTTCTTATTGACGATGAAACACAGAAATTGCATCGGAATTAAATACAAAAGGCACAATGCCGACTTAAGTACTAGAAGACTGACTCTTCCTAATGTCTATGTTTTGAACCATTCCTGTGATACTAGTTATAGATTCCGATGCTTCACTTCAGGTTTACTGTATCTCTCTGACCTTGTTATTGACGATAAATCACAGAAATTGCATCGGAATTAAATACAAAAGGCACAATGCCGACTCAAGTACAAGCAGACTGGCTCTTCTTACTGTCTATGATTTGAAACATCCCTGTGACACTACTTATAGATTCCGATGCTTCACGTCAGGTTTACTGTAACCCTCTGATCTTCTTATTGACGATGAAGCACAGAAATTGCATCGGAATTAAATAGAAAAGGCACAATGCCGACTTAAGTACAAGAAAACTGACTTTTCTTACTGTCTATGTTTTGAACCATTCCTGTGACACTAGTTATAGATTCAGATGCTTCACTTCAGGTTTACTGTATCCCTCTGTCCGCCATATTAACGATGAAACACAGAAATTGCGTCGGAATTAAATACCTGTGGCACAATGCCGACTTAAGTACAAGAAGACTGACCCTTCTTGTTGTCTAAGTTTTGAACCATTCCTGTGACACTAGTTATTGATTCAGATGCTTCACTTCATGTTTACTGTATCAATGTGACCTTCTTATTGACGATGAAACACAGATATTGCATCGGAATTAAATACAAAAGGCACAATGAAGACTTCAGTACTAGAAGACTGACTCTTCCTAGTGTCTATGTTTTGAACCATTCCTGTGACACTAGTTGTAGATTCCGATGCTTCACTTCAGGTTTACTGTAACCCTCTGACCTTCTTATTGACGATGAAGCACAGAAATTGCATTGGAATTAAATACAAAAGGCACAATGCCGACTTAAGTACAAGAAAATTGACTCTTCTTACTGTCTATGTTTTCAACCATTCCTGTGACACCAGTTATAGATTCCGATGCTTCACTTCAGGTTTACTGTATCCCTCTCACCTTCATGTTGACGATGAAACACAGAAATTGCATCGGAATTATATACAAGTGGCACAATGCCGACTTAAGTACAAGTAAACTGACCCTTCTTACCGTCTATGTTTTAACCATTCCTGTGACACTAGTTATAGATTCCGATGCTTCACTTCAGGTTTACTGTATCCCTCTGACCGTCCTATTGACGATGTAATACCGAAATTGAATCGGAATTAATTACAAAAGGCACAATGCCCACTTAAGTTCAAGAAAACTGACTCTTCTTACTGCCTATGTTATGAAATATTCCTGTGACACTACTTATAGATTCCGATGCTTCACTTCAGGTTTACTGTATCCCTCTGACTTTCATATTGACGATGAAACACAGAAATTACATCGGAATTACATACAAGTGGCACAATGCCGACTTAAGTACAAGAAGACTGACCCTTCTTATTGTCTAAGCTTTGAACCATTCCTGTGACACTAGTTATTGATTCAGATGCTTCACTTCATGTTTACTGTATCCCTGTGACCTTCTTATTGACGATGAAACACAGAAATTGCATCGGAATTAAATATAAAAGGCACAATGCCGACTTCAGTACTAGAAGACTGACTCTCCCTACTGTCTATGTTTTGAACCATTCCTGCGACACTAGTTATAGATTCCGATGCTTCACTTCAGGTTTACTGTAACCCTCTGATCTTCTTATTGACGATGAAGCACAGAAATTACATCGGAATTAAATACAAAAGGCACAATGCTGACTTAAGTACAAGAAAACTGACTCTTCTTACTGTCTATGTTTTGAACCATTCCTGTGACACTAGTTATAGATTTCGATGCTTCACTTCAGGTTTACTGTATCCCTCTCACCTTCATGTTGACGATGAAACACAGAAATTGCATCGGAATTATATACAAGTGGCACAATGCCGACTTAAGTACAAGTAAACTGACCCCTCTTACCGTCTGTGTTTTAACCATTCCTGTGACACTACTTATAGATTCCGATGCTTCACTTTAGGTTTACTGTATCCCTCTGACCGTCTTATTGACGATGTAACACCGAAATTGAATCGGAATTAAATACAAAAGGCACAATGCCCACTTAAGTACAAGAAAACTGACTCTTCTTACTGTCTATGTTATGAAATATTCCTGTGGCACTAGTTATAGATTCCGATGCCTCACTTCAAGATTACTGTATCCCTCTGACCTTCTTATTGACGATGAAACACAGAAATTTCATCGGCATGAAATACAAATGGCACAATGCCGACTTAAGTACAAGAAGACTGACTCTTCGTACTGTCTATGTTGTGAAACATTCCTGTTACACTAGTTATAGATTTCGATGCTTCACTTCCGATTACTGTATCCCTCTGACCTTCTTACTGACGATGAAACACAGATATTGAATCGGGATTAAATACAAAAGGCACAATGCCGACTTAAGTACAAAAAACTGACTCTCCTCACTATCTATGATTTGAACCATTCCTTTGAATCTAGTTATAGATTCCGATGCTTCACTTCAGGTTTACTGTATCCCTCTGACGTTCGTATTGGCGATGACACACAGAAATTACTTCGGAATTAAATACAAAAGGCACAATGCCGACTTAAGTACAAGAAAACTGACTCTTCTTACTGTCTATGTTTTCAACCATTCCTGTGACACTAGTTATAGTTTCCGATGCTTCACTTCAGGTTTACTGTATCCCTCTCCCCTTCATGTTGACGATGAAACACAGAAATTGCATCAGAATTATATACAAGTGGCACAATGCTGACTTAAGTACAAGTAAACTGACCCTTCTTACCGTCTATGTTTTAACCATTCCTGTGACACTAGTTATAGATTCCGATGCTTCACTTCAGGTTTACTGTATCCCTCTGACCGTCTTATTGACGATGTAACACCGAAATTGAATCGGAATTAAATACAAAAGGCACAATGCCCACTTAACTTCAAGAAAACTGACTCTTCTTACTGTCTATGTTATGAAATATTCCTGTGACACTACTTATAGATTCCGATGCTTCAATTCAGGTTTACTGTATCCCTCTGACTCTCATATTGACGATGAAACACAGAAATTACATCGGAATTACATACAAGTGGCACAATGCCGACTTAAGTACAAGAAGACTGACCCTTCTTATTGTCTAAGTTTTGAACCATTCCTGTGACACTAGTTATTGATTCAGATGCTTCACTTTATGTTTACTGTATCCCTGTGACCTTCTTATTGACGATGAAACACAGAAATTGCATCGGAATTAAATATAAAAGGCACAATGCCGACTTCAGTACTAAAAGACTGACTCTCCCTACTGTCTATGTTTTGAACCATTCCTGTGACACTAGTTATAGATTCCGATGCTTCACTTCAGGTTTACTGTAACCCTCTGATCTTCTTATTGACGATGAAGCACAGAAATTGCATCGGAATTAAATACAAAAGGCACAATGCCGACTTAAGTACAAGAAAACTGACTCTTCTTACTGTCTATGTTTTGAACCAATCCTGTGACACTAGTTATAGATTTCGATGCTTCACTTCAGGTTTACTGTATCCCTCTCACCTTCATGTTGACGATGAAACACAGAAATTGCATCGGAATTATATACAAGTGGCACAATGCCGACTTAAGTACAAGTAAACTGACCCTTCTTACCGTCTATGTTTTAACCATTCCTGTGACACTACTTATAGATTCCGATTCTCCACTTCAGGTTTACTGTATCCCTCTGACCGTCTTATTGACGATGTAACACCGAAATTGAATCGGAATTAAATACAAAAGGCACAATGCCCACTTAAGTACAAGAAAACTGACTCTTCTCACTGTCTATGTAATGAAATATTCCTGTGGCACTAGTTATAGATTCCGATGCCTCACTTCAAGTTTACTGTATCCCTCTGACCTTCTTATTGACGATGAAACACAGAAATTTCATCGGCATGAAATACAAATGGCACAATGCCGACTTAAGTACAAGAAGACTGACTCTTCGTACTGTCTATGTTGTGAAACGTTCCTGTTACAGTAGTTATAGATTTCGATGCTTCACTTCAGATTACTGTATCCCTCTGACCTTCTTACTGACGATGAAACACAGATATTGCATCGGGATTAAATACAAAAGGCACAATGCCGACTTAAGTACAAAAAACTGACTCTCCTCACTATCTACGATTTGAACCATTCCTGTGAATCTAGTTATAGATTCCGATGCTTCACTTCAGGTTTACTGTATCCCTCTGACGTTCGTATTGGCGATGACACACAGAAATTACTTCGGAATTAAATACAAAAGGCACAATGCCGACTTAAGTACAAGAAAACTGACGCTTCTCACTGTCTATGTTTTGAACCATTCCTGTGACACTAGTTATAGATTCAGATGCTTCACTTCAGGTTTACTGTATCCCTCTGTCCGCCTTATTGACGATGAAACATAGAAATTGCATCGGAATTAAATACAAGGGGCACAATGCCGACTCAAGTACAACAAGACTGGCGCTTCTTATTGTCCATGTTTTGAACCATTCCTGTGACACTAGTTATAGATTCCGATGCTTCACTTCAGGATTACTGTATCCCTCTGACCTACTTATTGACGATGAAACACAGAAATTGCATCGGAATTAAATACAAAAGGCCCAACGCCGACTTAAGTACTAGAAGACTGACTCTTCTTAATGTCTATGTTTTGAACCATTCCTGTGATACTAGTTATAGATTCCGATGCTTCACTTCAGGTTTACTGTATCCCTCTGACCGTCTTATTGACGATGAAACACAGAAATTGCATCGGAATAAAATACAAAAGGCACAATGCCGACGTAAGTAAAAGTAAACTGACTCTCCTTACTAACTATGTTTTGAACCATTCCTGTGAAACTAGTTATAGATTCCGATGCTTCGCTTTTGGTTTACTGTATCCCTCTGACGTTCATATTGACGATGACACACAGAAATTACATCGGAATTAAATACAAAAGGCAAAATGCCGACTTAAGTACAAGAAAACTGACTCTTCTTACTGTCTATGCTTTTAGCCATTCCTGTGACACTAGTTATAGATTCCGGTGCTTCACTTCAGGTTTGCTGTATCCCTCTGACCTTCTTATTGACGATGAAACACAGAAATTGCATCGGAATTAAATACAAATGGCACAATGGCGAATTAAGTACAAGAAAACTGACTCTTCTTACTGTCTATGCTTTTAGCCATTCCTGTGACACTAGTTATAGATTCCGGTGCTTCACTTCAGGTTTGCTGTATCCCTCTGACCTTCTTTTGACGATGAAACACAGAAATTGCATCGGATTTAAATACAAAAGGCACAATGCCGACTTAAGTACAAAATGACTGACTCTTCTTACCTTGTATGTTTTGAACCATTCCTGTGACACTAGTTATAGATTCCGATGCTTCACTTCAGGTTTACTGTAATCCTCTGACCTTCGTATTGACGATGAAGCACAGAAATTGCATCGGAATTAAATACAAAAGGCACAATGCCGACTTAAGTACAATAAAACTGACTCTTCTTACTGTCTATGTTTTGAACCTTTCCTGTGTTACTAGTTATAGATTCCGATGCTTCAATTCAGGTGTACTGTATCCCTCTGACCTTCTTATTGATGAAGAAACACAGAAATTGCAACGGAATTAAATACAAAAGGCACAATGCCGACTTCAGTACTAGAAGACTGACTCTTCCTACTGTCTATGTTTTGAACCATTCCTGTGACACTAGTTATAGATTCCGATGCTTCACTTCAGGTTTCCTGTAACCCTCTGACATTCGTATTGACGATGAAACACAGAAATTGCATCGGAATTAAATACAAAAGGCACAATGCCGACTTAAGTACAAGTAAACTGACCCTTCTTACCGTCTATGTTTTAACCATTCCTGTGACACTAGTTATAGATTCCGATGCTTCACTTCAGGTTTACTGTATCCCTCTGACCGTCTTTTTGACGATGTAACACCGAAATTGAATCGGAATTAAATTCCAAATGCACAATGCCCACTTAAGTTCAAGAAAACTGACTCTTCTTACTGTCTATGTTATGAAATATTCCTGTGACACTACTTATAGATTCCGATGCTTCACTTTAGGTTTACTGTATCCCTATGTCCTTCATATTGACGATGAAACACAGAAATTACATCGGAATTACATACAAGTGGCACAATGCCGACTTACGTACAAGAAGACTGACCCTTCTTATTGTCTAAGTTTTGAAGCATTCCTGTGACACTAGTTATTGATTCAGATGCTTCACTTCATGTTTACTGTATCCCTGTGACCTTCTTATTGACGATGAAACACAGAAATTGCATCGGAATTATATATAAAAGGCACAATGCCGACTTCAGTACTAGAAGACTGACTCTTCCTACTGTCTATGTTTTGAACCATTCCTGTGACACTAGTTATAGATTCCGATGCTTCACTTCAGGTTCACTGTGACCCTCTGATCGTCTTATTGACGATGAAGCACAGAAATTGCATCGGAATTAAATACAAAAGGCACAATGCCGACTTAAGTACAAGAAAACTGACTCTTCTTACTGTCTATGTTTTGAACCATTCCTGTGACACTAGTTATAGATTCCGATGCTTCACTTCAGGTTTACTGTATCCCACCCACCTTCATGTTGACGATGAAACACAGAAATTGCATCGGAATTATATACAAGTGGCACAATGGCGACTTAAGTACAAGTAAACTGACCCTTCTTACCGTCTATGTTTTAACCATTCCTGTGACACTAGTTATAGATTCCGATGCTTCACTTCAGGTTTACTGTATTCCTCTGACCGTCTTATTGACGATGTAACACCGAAATTGAATCGGAATTAAATACAAAAGGCACAATGCCCACTTAAGTACAAGAAAACTGACTCTTCTTACTGTCTATGTTATGAAATATTCCTGTGACACTAGTTATAGATTCCGATGCCTCACTTCAAGTTTACTGTATCCCTCTGACCTTCTTATTGACGATGAAACACAGAAATTTCATCGGCATGAAATACAAATGGCACAATGCCGACTTAAGTACAAGAAGGCTGACTCTTCGTACTGTCTATGTTGTGAAACATTCCTGTTACACTAGTTATAGATTTCGATGCTTCACTTCAGATTACTGTATCCCTCTGACCTTCTTACTGACGATGAAACACAGATATTGCATCGGGATTAAATACAAAAGGCACAATGCCGACTTAAGTACAAAAAACTTACTCTCCTCACTATCTATGATTTGAACCATTCCTGTGAATCTAGTTATAGATTCCGATGCTTCACTTCAGTTTTACTGTATCCCTCTGACGTTCGTATTGGCGATGACACACAGAAATTACATCGGAATTAAATACAAAAGGGACAATGCCGACTTAAGTACAAGAAAACTGACTCTTCTTACTGTCTATGTTTTGAACCATTCCTGTGACACTAGTTATAGATTCAGATGCTTCACTTCAGGTTTACTGTATCCCTCTGTCCGCCTTATTGACGATGAAACATAGAAATTGCATCGGAATTAAATACAAGAGGCACAATGCCGACTCAAGTACAACAAGACTGGCGCTTCTTATTGTCCATGTTTTGAACCATTCCTGTGACACTAGTTATAGATTCCGATGCTTCACTTCAGGATTACTGTATCCCTCTGACCTTCTTATTGACGATGAAACACAGAAATTGCATCGGAATTAAATACAAAAGGCACAATGCCGACTTAAGTACTAGAAGACTGACTCTTCCTAATGTCTATGTTTTGAACCATTCCTGTGATACTAGTTATAGATTCCGATGCTTCACTTCAGGTTTACTGTATCCCTCTGACCGTCTTATTGACGATGAAACACAGAAATTGCATCGGAATTAAATACAAAAGGCACAATGCCGACTTAAGTAAAAGTAAACTGACTCTCCTTACTAACTATGTTTTGAACCTTTCCTGTGAAACTAGTTATAGATTCCGATGCTTCGCTTCTGGTTTACTGTATCCCTCTGACGTTCGTATTGACGATGACACACAGAAATTACATCGGAATTAAATACAAAAGGCACAATGCCGACTTAAGTACAAGAAAACTGACTCTTCTTACTGTCTATGCTTTTAGCCATTCCTGTGACACTAGTTATAGATTCCGGTGCTTCACTTCAGGTTTGCTGTATCCCTCTGACCTTCTTATTGACGATGAAACACAGAAATTGCATCGGAATTAAATACAAATGGCACAATGCCGACTTAAGTACAAGAAAACTGACTCTTCTTACTGTCTATGCTTTTAGCCATTCCTGTGACACTAGTTATAGATTCCGGTGCTTCACTTCAGGTTTGCTGTATCCCTCTGCCCTTCTTATTGACGATGAAACACAGAAATTGCATCGGATTTAAATACAAAAGGCACAATGCTGACATAAGTACAAAATGACTGACTCTTCTTACCCTGTATGTTTGAACCATTCTTGTGACACTAGTTATAGATTCCGATGCTTCACTTCAGGTTTACTGTAATCCTCTGACCTTCGTATTGACAATGAAGCACAGAAATTGCATCTGAATTAAATACAAAAGGCACAATGCCGACTTAAGTACAATAAAACTGACTCTTCCTACTGTCTATGTTTTGAACCATTCCTGTGACACTAGTTATGGATTCCGATGCTTCACTTCAGATTTACTGTATCCCTCTAACCTTCATGTTGACGATGAAACACAGAAATTGCATCGGAATTATATACAAGTGGCACAATGCCTACTTAAGTACAAGGAGACTGACCCTTCTTAACGTCTATGTTTTAACGAGTCCTGTGACACTTGTTATAGATTTAGATGCTTCACTTCAGGTTTACTGTATCCCTCTGACCTCCTTATTGACGATGAAACACAGAAATTGCATCGGAACTAAATACAAAAGGCACAATGCCGACTTAAGTACAAGTAAACTGACTCTCCTTACTATCTATGATTTGAACCATTCCTGTGAAACTAGTTATAGATTCCGATGCTTCACTTCAGGTTTACTGTATCCCTCTGACGTTCGTATTGACGATGACACACAGATATTGCATCGGATTTAAATACAAAAGGCACAATGCCGACCTAAGTACAAAAAGACTGACTCTTCTTACCATGTATGTTTTGAACCATTCCTGTGACACTAATTATAAATTCCGATGCTTCGATTCAGGTTTACTGTATCCCTCTGACCTTCATATTGACGATGAAACATAGAAATTGCATCGGAATTAAATACAAAAGGCACAATGCCGACTTAAGTACAAGAAAACTGACGCTTCTTACTGTTTATGTTTTTAACCATTCCTGTCACACTAGCTATAGATTCCGATGCTTCACTTCAGGTTTACTGTATCCCTGTGACCTTCTTATTGATATTGAAACACAGAAATTGTATCGGAATTAAATACAAAAGGCACAATGCCGACTTCAGTACTAGAAGACTGACTCTACCTACTGTCTATGTTTTGAACCATTCCTGTGGCACTAGTTATAGATTCCGATGCTTCACTTCAGGTTTACTGTATCCCTCTAACCTTCTTATTGACGATGAAACACAGAAATTGCATCGGAACTAAATACAAAAGGCACAATGCCGACTCAAGTACAAGAAGACTGGCTCTTCTTACTGTCTATGCTTCGAACCATTCCTGTGACACTAGTTATGGATTCCGATGCTTCACTTCAGATTTACTGTATCCCTCTCACCTTCATGTTGACGATGAAACACAGAAATTGCATCGGAACTAAACACAAAAGGCACAATGCCGACTTAAGTACAAGTAAACTGACTCTCCTTACTATCTATGATTTGAACCATTCCTGTGAAACTAGTTATAGATTCCGATGCTTCACTTCATGTTTACTGTATCCCTCTGACGTTCGTATTGACGATGACACACAGATATTGCATCGGATTTAAATACAAAAGGCACAATGCCGACCTAAGTACAAAAAGACTGACTCTTCTTACCATGTATGTTTTGAACCATTCCTGTGACACTAGTTATAGATTCCGATGCTTCACTTCAGGTTTACTGTAACCCTCTGACCTTCGTATTGACGATGAAGCGCAGAAATTGCATCGGAATTAAATACAAAAGGCACAATGCCGACTTAAGTACAAGAAAACTGACTCTTCTTACTGTCTATGTTTTGAACCTTTCCTGTGACACTAGTTATAGATTCCGATGCTTCACTTCAGGTTTACTGTATCCCTCTGACCTTCTTATTGACGACGAAACACAGAAATTGCAACGGAATTAAATACAAAAGGCACAATGCCGACTTGAGTACTAGAAGACTGACTCTTCCTACTGTCTATGTTTTGAACCATTCCTGTGACACTAGTTATAGATTCCGATGCTTCACTTCAGGTTTCCTGTAACCCTCTGACCTTCTTATTGACTATGAAGCACAGAAATTGCATCGGAATGAAATACAAAAGGCACAATGCCGACATAAGCACAAGAAAACTGACTCTTCTTACTGTCTATGTTTTCAATCATTCCTGTGACACTAGTTACAGATTCAGATGCTTCACTTCAAGTTTACTGTATCCCTCTGTCCCCATTATTGACGATGAAACACAGAAATTGCATCGGAATTAAATACAAGAGGCACAATGCCGACTCAAGTACAAGAAGACTGGCTCTTCTTATTGCCCATGTTTTGAAACATTCCTGTGACACTAGTTATAGATTCCGATGCATCACTTCAGTATTACTGTATCCCTCTGGCCTTCTTATTGATATTGAAACACAGAAATTGCATCGGAATTAAATACAAAAGGCACAATGCCGACTTAAGTACAAGAAAACTGACTCTTCTTACTGTCCATGTTTTGAACCTTTCCTGTGACACTAGTTATAGATTCCGATGCTTCACTTCAGGTTTACTGTATCCCTCTGACCTTCTTATTGACGACGAAACACAGAAATTGCATCGGAATTAAATACAAAAGGCACAATCCCGACTTGAGTACTAGAAGACTGACTCTTCCTACTGTCTATGTTTTGAACCATTCCTGACACACTAGTTATAGATTCCGATGCTTCACTTCAGGTTTACTGTATCCCTGTGACCTTCTTATTAATATTGAAACACAGAAATTGCATCGGAAATAAATACAAATTCCACAATGCCGACTTCAGTACTAGAAGACTGACTCTTCCTACTGTCTATGTTTTGAACCATTCCTGTGACACTAGTTATAGATTCAGATGCTTCACTTCAGGTTTAGTGTATCCCTCCGACCTTCTTATTGACGATGAAACACAGAAATTGCATCGGAATTAAATACAAAAGGAACAATGCCTACTCAAGTACAAGCAGACTGGCTCTTCTTACTCTCTATGTTTTGAACCATTCCTGTGACACTACTTATAGATTCCGATGCTTCACTTCAGGTTTACTGTATCCCTCTGACCTTCATATTGACGATGAAACACAGAAATTGCATCGGAATTAAATACAAAAGGGACAGTGCCGAATTAAGTACAAGAAAACTGACGCTTGTTACTGTTTAAGTTTTGAACCATTCCTGTGACACTAGTTATAGGTTCCGATGCTTCACTTCATGTTTACTGTATCCCTGTGACCTTCTTATTGACGATGAAACACAGAAATTTCATCGGAATTAAATACAAAAGGCACAATGCCGACTTCAGTATTAGAAGACTGACTCTTCCTACTGTCTATGTTTTGAACCACTCCTGTGCCACTTGTTATAGATTCCTATGCTTCACGTCAGGTTTTCTGTAACCCTCTGACCTTCTTATTGACGATGAAGCACAGAAATTGCATCGGAATTAAATACAAAAGGCACAATGCTGACTCAAGTACAAGCATACTGGCTCTTCTTACTGTCTATGTTTTGAACCATTCCTGTGACACTAGTTATAGATTCCGATGCTTCACTTCAGGTTTACTGTATCCCTCTGACCTTCATATTGACGATGAAACACAGATATTGCATTGGAATTAAATACAAAAGGCACAATGCCGACTTAAGTACAAGAAAACTGACGCTTGTTACTGTTTATGTTTTGAACCATTCCTGTGACACTAGTTATAGACTCCGATGCTTCACTTCATGTTTACTGTATCCCTGTGACCTTCCTATTGACGATGAAACACAGAAATTGCATCGGAATTAAATACAAAAGGCGCAATGCCGACTTCAGTACTAGAAGACTGACTCTTCCTACTGTCTATGTTTTGAACCATTCCTGTGACACTAGTTATAGATTCCGATGCTTCACTTCAGGTTTACTGTATCCCTCTCACCTTCGTGTTGACGATGAAACACAGAAATTGCATCGGAATTATATACAAGTGGCAGAATGCCGACTTAAGTACAAGTAAACTGACCCTTCTTACCATCTATGTTTTAACCATTCCTGTGACACTAGTTATAGATTCCGATGCTTCACTTCAGGTTTACTGTATCCCTCTGACCGTCTTATTGACGATGTAACACCGAAATTGAATCGGAATTAAATACAAAAGGAACAATGCCCAGTGAAGTACAAGAAAACTGACTCTTCTTAGTGTCTATGTTTTGAAATACTCCTGTGACACTAGTTATAGATTCCGATGCCTCACTTCAGGTTTACTGTATCCCTCTGACCTTCTTATTGACGATGAAACACAGAAATTTCATCGGCATGAAATACAAATGGCACAATGCCGACTTAAGTACAAGAAGACTGATTCTTCGTACTGTCTATGTTGTGAAACATTCCTGTTACACTAGTTATAGATTTCGATGCTTCACTTCAGGTTTACTGTATGCTTCTGACCTTCTTACTGACGATGAAACACAGATATTGCATCGGGATTAAATACAAAAGGCACAATGCCGGCCTAAGTACAAGTAAACTGACTCTCCTCACTATCTATGATTTGAACCATTCCTGTGAATCTAGTTATAGATTCCGATGCTTCACTTCAGGTTTACTGTATCCCTCTGACGTTCGTATTGACGATGACACACAGAAATTACATCGGAATTAAATACAAAAGGCACAATGCCGACTTAAGTACAAGAAAACTGACTCTTCTTACTGTCTATGTTTTGAACCATTCCTGTGACACTAGTTATAGATTCCGATACTTCACTTGAGGTTTATTGTATCCCTCTGACCTTCTTATTGACGATGAAACACAGAAATTGCATCGGAATTAAATATAAAAGGCACAATGCCGACTTAAGTATAAGAAAACTGACTCTTCTTACTGTCTATGTTTTGAACCATTCCTGTGACACTAGTTATAGATTCCGGTGCTTCACTTCAGGTTTACTGTATCCCACTGACCATCTTATTGACGATGAAACCTAGAAATTGCATCGGAATGAAATACAAAAGGCAGAATGCCGACTTAATTACAAGAAAACTGACGCTTCTTACTGTTTATGCTTTGAACCATTCCTGTGACACTAGTTATAGATTCGAATGCTTCACTTCAGGTTTACTGTATCCCTGTGACCTTCATATTGACGATGAAACGCAGAAATTGCATCGGAATTAAATACAAAAATCACAATGGCGACTTAAGTACTAGAAAACTGACTCTTCCTGCTGTCTATGTTTTGAACCGTTCCTGTGACACTAGTTATGGATTTTGATGCTTTACATCAGGTTGACTGTATGCCTCTGACCCTCTTATTGACGATGAAACACAGAAATTGCATCGGAATTAAATACAAAAGGCACAATGCCGACTTAAGTACAAGAAAACTGACTCTTCTTACTGTCTATGTTTTGAACCATTCCTGTGACACTAGTTATAGATTCCGATGCTTCACTTCAGGATTACTGTATCCCTCTGACCTTCTTATTGACGATGAAACACAGAAATTGCATCGGAGTTAAATACAAACGGCACAATGCCGACTTAAGTACTAGACGACTGACTCTTCCTACTGTCTATGTTTTGAACCATTCCTGTGACACTAGTTATAGATTCCGATGCTTCACTTCAGGTTTACTGTATCCCTCTGACCTTCTTATTCACGATGAAACACAGAAATTGCATCGGAATTAAATACAAAAGGCTTAATGCCGACTCAAGTACAAGAAGACTGGCTCTTCTTACCGTCTATGTTTTGAACCATTCCTGTGACACTAGTTATAGATTCAGATGCTTCACTTCAGGTTTACTGTATCCCTCTGACCTTCTTATTGACGATGAAACACAGAAATTGCATCGGAGTTAAATACAAACGGCACAATGCCGACTTAAGTACTAGACGACTGACTCTTCCTACTGTCTATGTTTTGAACCATTCCTGTGACACTAGTTATAGATTCCGATGCTTCACTTCAGGTTTACTGTATCCCTCTGACCTTCTTATTCACGATGAAACACAGAAATTGCATCGGAACTAAATACAAAAGGCTTAATGCCGACTCAAGTACAAGAAGACTGGCTCTTCTTACCGTCTATGTTTTGAACCATTCCTGTGACACTAGTTATACATTCAGATGCTTCACTTCAGGTTTACTGTATCCCATCGACCTTCTTATTGACGATGAAACACAGAAATTGCATCGGAATTAAATACAAAAGGCACAATGTTGACTGAAGTACAAGCAGACTGGCTCTTCTTACTGTCTATGTTTTGAACCATTCCTGTGACACTAGTTATAGATTCCGATGCTTCACTTCAGGTTTACTGTATCCCTCTGACCTTCATATTGACGATGAAACACAGATATTGCATTGGAATTAAATACAAAAGGCACAATGCCGACTTAAGTACAAGAAAACTGACGCTTGTTACTGTTTATGTTTTGAACCATTCCTGTGACACTAGTTATAGACTCCGATGCTTCACTTCATGTTAACTGTATCCCTGTGACCTTCTTATTGACGATGAAACACAGAAATTGCATCGGAATTAAATACAAAAGGCGCAATGCCGACTTCAGTACTAGAAGACTGACTCTTCCTACTGTCTATGTTTTGAACCATTCCTCTGACACTAGTTATAGATTCCGATGCTTCACTTCAGGTTTACTGTATCCCTCTCACCTTCGTGTTGACGATGAAACACAGAAATTGCATCGGAATTGTATACAAGTGGCAGAATGCCGACTTAAGTACAAGTAAACTGACCCTTCTTACCATCTATGTTTTTACCATTCCTGTGACACTAGTTATAGATTCCGATGCTTCACTTCAGGTTTACTGTATCCCTCTGACCGTCTTATTGACGATGTAACACCGAAATTGAATCGGAATTAAATACAAAAGGCACAATGCCCAGTTAAGTACAAGAAAACTGACTCTTCTTAGTGTCTATGTTTTGAAATACTCCTGTGACACTAGTTATAGATTCCGATGCCTCACTTCAGGTTTACTGTATCCCTCTGACCTTCTTATTCACGATGAAACACAGAAATTGCATCGGAATTAAATACAAAAGGCTTAATGCCGACTCAAGTACAAGCAGACTGACTCTTCTTACTGTCTATGTTTTGAACCATTCCTGTGACACTAGTTATAGATTCAGATTCTTCACTTCAGGTTTACTGTATCCCTCTGTCCGCCATACTGACGATAAAACACAGAAATTGCATCGGAATTAAATACAAGAGGCACAATGCCGACTTAAGTACTAGAAGACTGACTCATCCTACTGTCTATGTTTTAAACCATTCCTTTGACACTAGTTATAGATTCCGATGCTTCACTTCACGTTTACTGTATCCCTCTGACCTTCTTATTGACGATGAAACACAGAAATTGCATCGGAATTAAATTCAAAAGGCTCAATGCCGACTCAAGTACAAGAAGACTGGCTCTTCTTACCGTCTATGTTTTGAACCATTCCTAGGACACTAGTTATAGATTCCGATGCTTCACTTCAGGCTTACTGTATCCCTCGGACCTTCTCATTGACGATGAAAGACAGAAATTGCATCGGAATTAAATACAAAAGGCACAATGCCGGCTCAAGTACAGGCAGACTGGCTCTTCTTACTGTCTACGTTTTGAACCATTCCTGTGACACTAGTTGTAGATTCCGATGCTTTACTTCAGGTTTACTGTATCCCTCTGACCTTCATATTGACGATGAAACACAGAAATTACATCGGAATTATATACAAGTGGCACAATGCCGACTTAAGTACAAGAAGACTGACCCTTCTTATTGTCTAAGTTTTGAACCATTTATGTGACACTAGTTATTGGTTCAGATGCTTCACTTCATGTTTACTGTATCCCTGTGACCTTCGTATTGAAGATGAATCACAGAAATTGCATCGGAATTAAATACAAATATCACAATGCCCACTTAAGTACAAGAAAACTGACTCTTCTTACTGTCTATGTTATGAAATATTCCTATGACACTAGTTATAGATTCCGATGCCTCACTTCAAGTTTACTGTATCCCTCTGACCTTCTTATTGACGATGAAACACAGAAATTTCATCGGCATGAAATACAAATGGCACAATGCCGACTTAAGTACAAGAGGACTGACTCTTCGTACTGTCTATGTTGTGGAACATTCCTGTTACACTAGTTATAGATTTCAATGCTTCACTTCAGATTACTGTATCCCTCAGACCTTCTTACTGACGATGAAACACAGATATTGCATCGGGATTAAATACAAAAGGCACAATGCCGACTTAAGTACAAAAAACTGACTCTTCTCACTATCTATGATTTGAACCATTCCTGTGAATTTAGTTATAGATTCCGATGCTTCACTTCGGGTTTACTGTATCCCTCTGACGTTCGTATTGACGATGACACACAGAAATTACATCGGAATTAAATACAAAAGGCACAATGCCGACTTAAGTACAAGAAAACTGACTCTTCTTACTGTCTATGTTTTGAACCATTCCTGTGACACTAGTTGTAGATTCAGATGCTTCACTTCAGGTTTACTGTATCCCTCTGTCCGCCTTATTGACGATGAAACATAGAAATTGCATCGGAATTAAATACGAGAGGCACAATGCCGACTCAAGTACAACAAGACTGGCGCTTCTTATTTTCCATGTGTTGAACCATTCCTGTGACACTAGTTATAGATTCCGATGCTTCACTTCAGGATAACTGTATCCCTCTGACCTTCTTATTGACGGTGAAATACAGAAATTGCATCGGAATTAAATACAAAAGGCACAATGCCGACTTAAGTACTAGAAGACTGACTCTTCCTAATGTCTATGTTTTGAACCATTCCTGTGATACTAGTTATAGATTCCGATGCTTCACTTCAGGTTTACTGTATCCCTCTGACCTTCTTATTGACGATGAAACACAGAAATTGCATCGGAATTAAATACAAAAGGCTCAATGCCGACTAAAGTCCAAGAAGACTGGCTCTTCTTACCGTCTATGTTTTGAACCATTCCTGTGTCACTAGTTATAGATTCAGATGCTTCACTTCAGGTTTAGTGTATCCCTCCGACCTTCTTATTGACGATAAAACACAGAAATTGCATCGGAATTAAATACAAAAGGCACAATGAAGACTCAAGTACAAGCAGACTGGCTCTTCTTACTGTCTATGTTTTGAAACATTCCTGTGACACTACTTATAGATTCCGATGCTTCACTTCAGGTTTACTGTAACCCTCTGATCTTCTTATTGACGATGAAGCACAGAAATTGCATCGGAATTAAATAGAAAAGGCACAATGCAGACTTAAGAACAAGAAGACTGACCCTTCTTATTGTCTAAGTTTTGAACCATTCCTGTGACACTAGTTATTGATTCAGATGCTTCACTTCATGTTTACTGTATCAATGTGACCTTCTTATTGACGATGAAACACAGAAATTGCATCGGAATTAAATACAAAAGGCACAATGCCGACTTCAGTACTAGAAGACTGACTCTTCCTACTGTCTTTGTTTTGAGTCATTCCTGTGACACTAGTTATAGATTCCGATGCTTCACTTCAGGTTTACTGTAACCCTCTGACCTTCTTATTGACGATGAAGCACAGAAATTGCATCGGAATTAAATACAAAAGGCACAATGAAGACTTAAGTACAAGAAAACTGACTCTTCTTACTGTCTATGTTTTGAACCATTCCTGTGACACTAGTTATAGATTGCGATGCTTCACTTCAGGTTTACTGTATCCCTCTCACCTTCATGTTGACGATGAAACACAGAAATTGCATCGGAATTATATACACGTGGCACAATGCCGACTTAAGTACATGTAAACTGACCCTTCTTACCGTCTATGTTTTAACCATTCCTGTGACACTAGTTATAGATTCCGATGCTTCACTTCAGGTTTACTGTATCCCTCTGACCTTCATATTGACGATGAAACACACAAATTACATCGGAATTATATACAAGTGGCACAATGCCGACTTCAGTACAAGAAGACTGACCCTTCTTATTGTCTAAGTTTTCAACCATTCCTGTGACACTAGTTATTGATTCAGATGCTTCACTTCATGTTTACTGTATCCCTGTGACCTTCTTATTGACGATGAAACACAGAAATTGCATCGGAATTAAATATAAAAAGCACAATGCCGACTTCAGTACTAGAAGACTGACTCTTCCTACTGTCTATGTTTTGAACCATTCCTGTGACACTAGTTATAGATTCCGATGCTTCACTTCAGGTTAACTGTAACCCTCTGATCTTCTTATTGGCGATGAAGCACAGAAATTGCATCGGAATTAAATTCAAAAGGCACAATGCCGACTTAAGTACAAGAAAACTGACTCTACTTACTGCCTATGTTTTGAACCATTCCTGTGACACTAGTTATAGATTCCGATACTTCACTTCAGGTTTACTGTATCCCTCTGCCCTTTCTATTGACGATGAAACACAGAAATTGCATCTTAGTTAAATACAATAGGCTCAATGCCGACATAAGTACAGGAAGACTGACTCTTCTTACCGTCTATGTTTTGAACCATTCCTGTGACACTAGTTATAGATGCCGATGCTTCACTTCAGGTTTACTGTATCCCTCTGACCTTCTTATTGACGATCTAACACAGAAATTGCATCGGAATTAAATACAAAAGGCACAATGCCGAGTCAAGTACAAGAGGACTGGCTCTTCTTACTGTCTATGTTTTGAACCTTTCCTGTGAGACAGGATTTAGATTCCGATGCTTCACTTCAGGTTTACTGTATACCTCTGACGTTCGTATTGACGATGACACACAGAAATTACATCGGAATTAAATACAAAAGGCACAATGCCGACTTAAGTACAAGAAAACTGACTCTTCTTACTGTCTATGTTTTGAACCATTCCTGTGACACTAGTTATAGATTCCGATACTTCACTTGAGGTTTACTGTATCCCTCTGACCTTCTTATTGACGATGAAACACAGAAATTGCATCGGAATTAAATATAAAAGGAACAATGCCGACTTAAGTATAAGAAAACTGACTCTTCTTACTGTCTATGTTTTGAACCATTCCTGTGACACTAGTTATAGATTCCGATGCTTCACTTCAGGTTTACTGTATCCCTCTCACCTTCGTGTTGACGATGAAACACAGAAATTGCATCGGAATTATATACAAGTGGCAGTATGCCGACTTAAGTACAAGTAAACTGACCCTTCTTACCATCTATGTTTTAACCATTCCTGTGACACTAGTTATAGATTCTGATGCTTCACTTCAGGTTTACTGTATCCCTCTGACCGTCTTATTGACGATGTAACACCGAAATTGAATCGGAATTAAATACAAAAGGCACAATGCCCAGTTAAGTACAAGAAAACTGACTCTTCTTAGTGTCTATGTTTTGAAATACTCCTGTGACACTAGTTATAGATTCCGATGCCTCACTTCAGGTTTACTGTATCCCTCTGACCTTCTTATTGGCGATGAAACACAGAAATTTCATCGGCATGAAATACAAATGGCACAATGCCAACTTAAGTACAAGAAGACTGATTCTTCGTACTGTCTATGTTGTGAAACATTCCTGTTACACTAGTTATAGATTTCGATGCTTCACTTCAGGTTTACTGTATGCTTCTGACCTTCTTACTGACGATGAAACACAGATATTGCATCGGGATTAAATACAAAAGGCACAATGCCGGCCTAAGTACAAGTAAACTGACTCTCCTCACTATCTATGATTTGAACCATTCCTGTGAATCTAGTTATAGATTCCGATGCTTCACTTCATGTTTACTGTATCCCTCTGACGTTCGTATTGACGATGACACACAGAAATTACATCGGAATTAAATACAAAAGGCACAATGCCGACTTAAGTACAAGAAAACTGACTCTTCTTACTGTCTATGTTTTGAACCATTCCTGTGACACTAGTTATAGATTCCGATACTTCACTTGAGGTTTACTGTATCCCTCTGACCTTCTTATTGACGATGAAACACAGAAATTGCATCGGAATTAAATATAAAAGGTACAATGCCGACTTAAGTATAAGAAAACTGACTCCTCTTACTGTCTATGTTTTGAACCATTCCTGTGACACTAGTTATAGATTCCGATGCTTCACTTCAGGTTTACTGTATCCCACTGACCATCTTATTGACGATGAAACCTAGAAATTGCATCGGAATGAAATACAAAAGGCAGAATGCCGACTTAAGTACAAGAAAACTGACGCTTCTTACTGTTTATGCTTTGAACCATTCCTGTGACACTAGTTATAGATTCGAATGCTTCACTTCAGGTTTACTGTATCCCTGTGATCTTCATATTGACGATGAAACGCAGAAATTGCATCGGAATTAAATACAAAAATCACAATGGCGACTTAAGTACTAGAAAACTGACTCTTCCTACTGTCTATGTTTTGAACCGTTCCTGTGACACTAGTTATGGATTTTGATGCTTTACATCAGGTTGACTGTATGCCTCTGACCCTCTTATTGACGATGAAACACAGAAATTGCATCGGAATTAAATACAAAAGGCACAATGCCGACTTAAGTACAAGAAAACTGACTCTTCTTACTGTCTATGTTTTGAACCATTCCTGTGACACTAGTTATAGATTCAGATTCTTCACTTCAGGTTTACTGTATCCCTCTGTCCGCCTTATTTACGATAAAACACAGAAATTGCATCGGAATTAAATACAAGAGGCACAATGCCGACTTAAGTACTAGAAGACTGACTCATCCTACTGTCTATGTTTTGAACCATTCCTTTGACACTAGTTATAGATTCCGATGCTTCACTTCACGTTTACTGTATCCCTCTGACCTTCTTATTGACGATGAAACACAGAAATTGCATCGGAATTAAATTCAAAAGGCTCAATTCCGACTCAAGTACAATAAGACTGGCTCTTCTTACCGTCTATGTTTTGAACCATTCCTAGGACACTAGTTATAGATTCCTATGCTTCACTTCAGGCTTACTGTATCCCTCGGACCTTCTCATTGACGATGAAAGACAGAAATTGCATCGGAATTAAATACAAAAGGCACAATGCCGACTCAAGTACAGGCAGACTGGCTCTTCTTACTGTCTACGTTTTGAACCATTCCTGTGACACTAGTTATAGATTCCGATGCTTCACTTCAGGTTTACTGTATCCCTCTGACCTTAATATTGACGATGAAACACAGAAATTACATCGGAATTATATACAAGTGGCACAATGCCGACTTAAGTACAAGAAGACTGACCCTTCTTATTGTCTAAGTTTTGAACCATTTATGTGACACTAGTTATAGATTCAGATGCTTCACTTCATGTTTACTGTATCCCTGTGACCTTCGTATTGAAGATGAATCACAGAAATTGCATCGGAATTAAATACAAAAGGCACAATTCCGACTTCAGTACTAGAAGACTGACTCTTCCTACTGTCTATGTTTTGAACCATTCCTGTGACACTAGTTATAGATTCCGATGCTTCAATTCAGGTTTACTGTAACCCTCTGTCCTTCTTATTGACGATGAAGCACAGAAATTGCATCGGAATTAAATACAAAAATCACAATGCCCACTTAAGTACAAGAAAACTGACTCTTCTTACTGTCTATGTTATGAAATATTCCTATGACACTAGTTATAGATTCCGATGCCTCACTTCAAGTTTACTGTATCCCTCTGACCTTCTTATTGACGATGAAACACAGAAATTTCATCGGCATGAAATACAAATGGCACAATGCCGACTTAAGTACAAGAGGACTGACTCTTCGTACTGTCTATGTTGTGGAACATTCCTGATACACTAGTTATAGATTTCAATGCTTCACTTCAGATTACTGTATCCCTCTGACCTTCTTACTGACGATGAAACACAGATATTGCATCTAGATTAAATACAAAAGGCACAATGCCGGCTTAAGTACAAAAAACTGACTCTTCTCACTATCTATGATTTGAACCATTCCTGTGAATCTCGTTATAGATTCCGATGCTTCACTTCGGGTTTACTGTATCCCTCTGACGTTCGTATTGACGATGACACACAGAAATTACATCGGAATTAAATACAAAAGGCACAATGCCGACTTAAGTACAAGAAAACTGACTCTTCTTACTGTCTATGTTTTGAACCATTCCTGTGACACTAGTTGTAGATTCAGATGCTTCACTTCAGGTTTACTGTATCCCTCTGTCCGCCTTATTGACGATGAAACATAGAAATTGCATCGGAATTAAATACAAGAGGCACAATGCCGACTCAAGTACAACAAGACTGGCGCTTCTTATTGTCCATGTTTTGAACCATTCCTGTGACACTAGTTATAGATTCCGATGCTTCACTTCAGGATTACTGTATCCCTCTGACCTTCTTATTGACGGTGAAACACAGAAATTGCATCGGAATTAAATACAAAAGGCACAATGCCGACTTAAGTACTAGAAGACTGACTCTTCCTAATGTCTATGTTTTGAACCATTCCTGTGATACTAGTTATAGATTCCGATGCTTCACTTCAGGTTTACTGTATCCCTCTGACCTTCTTATTGACGATGAAACACAGAAATTGCATCGGAATTAAATACAAAAGGCTCAATGCCGACTCAAGTACAAGAAGACTGGCTCTTCTTACCGTCTATGTTTTGAACCATTCCTGTGACACTAGTTATAGATTCAGATGCTTCACTTCAGGTTTAGTGTATCCCTCCGACCTTCTTATTGACGATAAAACACAGAAATTGCATCGGAATTAAATACAAAAGGCACAATGCCGACTCAAGTACAAGCAGACTGGCTCTCCTTACTGTCTATGTTTTGAAACATTCCTGTGACACTACTTATAGATTCCGATGCTTCACTTCAGGTTTACTGTAACCCTCTGATCTTCTTATTGACGATGAAGCACAGAAATTGCATCGGAATTAAATAGAAAAGGCACAATGCTGACTTAAGAACAAGAAGACTGACCCTTCTTATTGTCTAAGTTTTGAACCATTCCTGTGACACTAGTTATTGATTCAGATGCTTCACTTCATGTTTACTGTATCAATGTGACCTTCTTATTGACGATGAAACACAGAAATTGCATCGGAATTAAATACAAAAGGCACAATGCCGACTTCAGTACTAGAAGACTGACTCTTCCTACTGTCTTTGTTTTGAACCATTCCTGTGACACTAGTTATAGATTCCGATGCTTCACTTCAGGTTTACTGTAACCCTCTGACCTTCTTATTGACGATGAAGCACAGAAATTGCATCGGAATTAAATACAAAAGGCACAATGCCGACTTAAGTACAAGAAAACTGACCCTTCTTACTGTCTATGTTTTGAACCATTCCTGTGACACTAGTTATAGATTCCGATGCTTCACTTCAGGTTTACTGTATCCCTCTCACCTTCATGTTGACGATGAAACACAGAAATTGCATCGGAATTATATACAAGTGGCACAATGCCGACTTAAGTACAAGTAAACTGACCCTTCTTACCGTCTATGTTTTAACCATTCCTGTGACACTAGTTATAGATTCCGATGCTTCACTTCATGTTAACTGTAACCCTCTGATCTTCTTATTGACGATGAAGCACAGAAATTGCATCGGAATTAAATACAAACCCACAATGCCGACTTAAGTACAAGAAAAGTGACTCTTCTTACTGCCTATGTTTTGAACCATTCCTGTGACACTAGTTATAGATTCCGATGCTTCACTTCAGGTTTACTGTATCCCTCTCACCTTCATGTTGACGATGAAACACAGAAATTGCATCGGAATTAAATACAAAAATCACAATGCCCACTTAAGTACAAGAAAACTGACTCTTCTTACTGTCTATGTTATGAAATATTTCTATGACACTAGTTATAGATTCCGATGCCTCACTTAAAGTTTACTGTATCCCTGTGACCTTCTTATTGACGATGAAACAAAGAAATTTCATCGGCATGAAATACAAATGGCACAATGCCGACTTAAGTACAAGAGGACTGACTCTTCGTACTGTCTATGTTGTGAAACATTCCTGTTACACTAGTTATAGATTTCAATGCTTCACTTCAGATTACTGTATCCCTCTGACCTTCTTACTGACGATGAAACACAGATATTGCATCGGGATTAAATACAAAAGGCACAATGCCGACTTAAGTACAAAAAACTGACTCTTCTCACTATCTATGATTTGAACCATTCCTGTGAATCTAGTTATAGATTCCGATGCTTCACTTCGGGTTTACTGTGTCCCTCTGACGTTCGTATTGACGATGACACACAGAAATTACATCGGAATTAAATACAAAAGGCACAATGCCGACTTAAGTACAAGAAAACTGACTCTTCTTATTGTCTATGTTTTGAACCATTCCTGTGACACAAGTTGTAGATTCAGATGCTTCACTTCAGGTTTACTGTATCCCTCTGTCCGCCTTATTGACGATGAAACATAGAAATTGCATCGGAATTAAATACAAGAGGCACAATGCCGACTCAAGTACAACAAGACTGGCGCTTCTTATTGTCCATGTTTTGAACCATTCCTGTGACACTAGTTATAGATTCCGATGCTTCACTTCAGGATTACTGTATCCCTCTGACCTTCTTATTGACGGTGAAACACAGAAATTGCATCGGAATTAAATACAAAAGGCACAATGCCTACTTAAGTACTAGAAGACTGACTCTTCCTAATGTCTATGTTTTGAACCATTCCTGTGATACTAGTTATAGATTCCGATGCTTCACTTCAGGTTTACTGTATCCCTCTGACCTTTTTATTGACGATGAAACACAGAAATTGCATCGGAATTAAATACAAAAGGCTCAATGCCGACTCAAGTCCAAGAAGACTGGCTCTTCTTACCGTCTATGTTTTGAACCATTCCTGTGACACTAGTTATAGATTCAGATGCTTCACTTCAGGTTTAGTGTATCCCTCCGACCTTCTTATTGACGATCAAACACAGAAATTGCATCGGAATTAAATACAAAAGGCACAATGCCGACTCAAGTACAAGCAGACTGGCTCTTCTTACTGTCTATGTTTTGAAACATTCCTGTGACACTACTTATAGATTCCGATGCTTCACTTCAGGTTTACTGTAACCCTCTGATCTTCTTATTGACGATGAAGCACAGAAATTGCATCGGAATTAAATAGAAAAGGCACAATGCCGACTTAAGAACAAGAAGACTGACCCTTCTTATTGTCTAAGTTTTGAACCATTCCTGTGACACTAGTTATTGATTCAGATGCTTCACTTCATGTTTACTGTATCCCTGTGACCTTCTTATTGACGATGAAACACAGAAATTGCATCGGAATTAAATATAAAAAGCACAATGCCGACTTCAGTACTAGAAGACTGACTCTTCCTACTGTCTATGTTTTGAACCATTCCTGTGACACTAGTTATAGATTCCGATGCTTCACTTCAGGTTAACTGTAACCCTCTGATCTTCTTATTGGCGATGAAGCACAGAAATTGCATCGGAATTAAATTCAAAAGGCACAATGCCGACTTAAGTACAAGAAAACTGACTCTACTTACTGCCTATGTTTTGAACCATTCCTGTGACACTAGTTATAGATTCCGATGCTTCACTTCAGGTTTACTGTATCCCTCTCACCTTCATGTTGACGATGAAACACAGAAATTGCATCGGAATTATATACAAGTGGCACAATGCCGACTTAAGTACAAGTAAACTGACCCTTCTTACCGTCTATGTTTTAACCATTCCTGTGACACTAGTTATAGATTCCGATGCCTCACTTCAAGTTTACTGTATCCCTCTGACCTTCTTATTGACGATGAAACACAGAAATTTCATCGGCATGAAATACAAATGGCCCAATGCCGACTTAAGTACAAGAAGACTGACTCTTCGTACTGTCTATGTTGTGAAACATTCCTGTTACACTAGTTATAGATTTCGATGCTTCACTTCAGATTACTGTATCCCTCTGACCTTCTTACTGACGATGAAACACAGATATTGCATCGGGATTAAATACAAAAGGCACAATGCCGACTTAAGTACAAAAAACTGACTCTTCTTATTGTCTAAGTTTTGAACCATTCCTGTGACACTAGTTATAGATTCCGATACTTCACTTCAGGTTTACTGTATCCCTCTGCCCTTTCTATTGACGATGAAACACAGAAATTGCATCTTAGTTAAATACAATAGGCTCAATGCCGACATAAGTACAGGAAGACTGACTCTTCTTACCGTCTATGTTTTGAACCATTCCTGTGACACTAGTTATAGATGCCGATGCTTCACTTCAGGTTAACTGTATCCCTCTGACCTTCTTATTGACGATCTAACACAGAAATTGCATCGGAATTAAATACAAAAGGCACAATGCCGAGTCAAGTACAAGAGGACTGGCTCTTCTTACTGTCTATGTTTTGAACCTTTCCTGTGAGACAGGATTTAGATTCCGATGCTTCACTTCAGGTTTACTGTATACCTCTGACGTTCGTATTGACGATGACACACAGAAATTACATCGGAATTAAATACAAAAGGCACAATGCCGACTTAAGTACAAGAAAACTGACTCTTCTTACTGTCTATGTTTTGAACCATTCCTGTGACACTAGTTATAGATTCCGATACTTCACTTGAGGTTTACTGTATCCCTCTGACCTTCTTATTGACGATGAAACACAGAACCTGCATCGGAATTAAATATAAAAGGAACAATGCCGACTTAAGTATAAGAAAACTGACTCTTCTTAATGTCTATGTTTTGAACCATTCCTGTGACACTAGTTATAGATTCCGATGCTTCACTTCAGGTTTACTGTATCCCTCTGTCCGCCTTATTTACGATAAAACACAGAAATTGCATCGGAATTAAATACAAGAGGCACAATGCCGACTTAAGTACTAGAAGACTGACTCATCCTACTGTCTATGTTTTGAACCATTCCTTTGACACTAGTTATAGATTCCGATGCTTCACTTCTCGTTTACTGTATCCCTCTGACCTTCTTATTGACGATGAAACACAGAAATTGCATCGGAATTAAATTCAAAAGGCTCAATGCCGACTCAAGTACAAGAAGACTGGCTCTTCTTACCGTCTATGTTTTGAACCATTCCTAGGACACTAGTTATAGATTCCTATGCTTCACTTCAGGCTTACTGTATCCCTCGGACCTTCTCATTGACGATGAAAGACAGAAATTGCATCGGAATTAAATACAAAAGGCACAATGCCGACTCAAGTACAGGCAGACTGGCTCTTCTTACTGTCTACGTTTTGAACCATTCCTGTGACACTAGTTATAGATTCCGATGCTTCACTTCAGGTTTACTGTATCCCTCTGACCTTAATATTGACGATGAAACACAGAAATTACATCGGAATTATATACAAGTGGCACAATGCCGACTTAAGTACAAGAAGACTGACCCTTCTTATTGTCTAAGTTTTGAACCATTTATGTGACACTAGTTATTGATTCAGATGCTTCACTTCATGTTTACTGTATCCCTGTGACCTTCGTATTGAAGATGAATCACAGAAATTGCATCGGAATTAAATACAAAAGGCACAATTCCGACTTCAGTACTAGAAGACTGACTCTTCCTACTGTCTATGTTTTGAACCATTCCTGTGACACTAGTTATAGATTCCGATGCTTCACTTCAGGTTTACTGTAACCCTCTGTCCTTCTTATTGACGATGAAGCACAGAAATTGCATCGGAATTAAATACAAAAATCACAATGCCCACTTAAGTACAAGAAAACTGACTCTTCTTACTGTCTATATTATGAAATATTCCTATGACACTAGTTATAGATTCCGATGCCTCACTTCAAGTTTACTGTATCCCTCTGACCTTCTTATTGACGATGAAACACAGAAATTTCATCGGCATGAAATACAAATGGCACAATGCCGACTTAAGTACAAGAGGACTGACTCTTCGTACTGTCTATGTTGTGGAACATTCCTGATACACTAGTTATAGATTTCAATGCTTCACTTCAGATTACTGTATCCCTCTGACCTTCTTACTGACGATGAAACACAGATATTGCATCTAGATTAAATACAAAAGGCACAATGCCGGCTTAAGTACAAAAAACTGACTCTTCTCACTATCTATGATTTGAACCATTCCTGTGAATCTCGTTATAGATTCCGATGCTTCACTTCGGGTTTACTGTATCCCTCTGACGTTCGTATTGACGATGACACACAGAAATTACATCGGAATTAAATACAAAAGGCACAATGCCGACTTAAGTACAAGAAAACTGACTCTTCTTACTGTCTATGTTTTGAACCATTCCTGTGACACTAGTTGTAGATTCAGATGCTTCACTTCAGGTTTACTGTATCCCTCTGTCCGCCTTATTGACGATGAAACATAGAAATTGCATCGGAATTAAATACAAGAGGCACAATGCCGACTCAAGTACAACAAGACTGGCGCTTCTTATTGTCAATGCTTTGAACCATTCCTGTGACACTAGTTATAGATTCCGATGCTTCACTTCAGGATTACTGTATCCCTCTGACCTTCTTATTGACGGTGAAACACAGAAATTGCATCGGAATTAAATACAAAAGGCACAATGCCGACTTAAGTACTAGAAGACTGACTCTTCCTAATGTCTATGTTTTGAACCATTCCTGTGATACTAGTTATAGATTCCGATGCTTCACTTCAGGTTTACTGTATCCCTCTGACCTTCTTATTGACGATGAAACACAGAAATTGCATCGGAATGAAATACAAAAGGCTCAATGCCGACTCAAGTACAAGAAGACTGGCTCTTCTTACCGTCTATGTTTTGAACCATTCCTGTGACACTAGTTATAGATTCAGATGCTTCACTTCAGGTTTAGTGTATCCCTCCGACCTTCTTATTGACGATGAAACACAGAAATTGCATCGGAATTAAATACAAAAGGCACAATGCCGACTCAAGTACAAGCAGACTGGCTCTTCTTACTGTCTATGTTTTGAAACATTCCTGTGACACTACTTATAGATTCCGATGCTTCACTTCAGGTTTACTGTAACCCTCTGATCTTCTTATTGACGATGAAGCACAGAAATTGCATCGGAATTAAATAGAAAAGGCACAATGCTGACTTAAGAACAAGAAGACTGACCCTTCTTATTGTCTTAGTTTTGAACCATTCCTGTGACACTAGTTATTGATTCAGATGCTTCACTTCATGTTTACTGTATCAATGTGACCTTCTTATTGACGATGAAACACAGAAATTGCATCGGAATTAAATACAAAAGGCACAATGCCGACTTCAGTACTAGAAGACTGACTCTTCCTACTGTCTTTGTTTTGAACCATTCCTGTGACACTAGTTATAGATTCCGATGCTTCACTTCAGGTTTACTGTAACCCTCTGACCTTCTTATTGACGATGAAGCACAGAAATTGCATCGGAATTAAATACAAAAGGCACAATGCCGACTTAAGTACAAGAAAACTGACCCTTCTTACTGTCTATGTTTTGAACCATTCCTGTGACACTAGTTATAGATTCCGATGCTTCACTTCAGGTTTACTGTATCCCTCTCACCTTCATGTTGACGATGAAACACAGAAATTGCATCGGAATTATATACAAGTGGCACAATGCCGACTTAAGTACAAGTAAACTGACCCTTCTTACCGTCTATGTTTTAACCATTCCTGTGACACTAGTTATAGATTCCGATGCTTCACTTCATGTTAACTGTAACCCTCTGATCTTCTTATTGACGATGAAGCACAGAAATTGCATCGGAATTAAATACAAAACCCACAATGCCGACTTAAGTACAAGAAATCTGACTCTTCTTACTGCCTATGTTTTGAACCATTCCTGTGACACTAGTTATAGATTCCGATGCTTCACTTCAGGTTTACTGTATCCCTCTCACCTTCATGTTGACGATGAAACACAGAAATTGCATCGGAATTAAATACAAAAATCACAATGCCCACTTAAGTACAAGAAAACTGACTCTTCTTACTGTCTATGTTATGAAATATTTCTATGACACTAGTTATAGATTCCGATGCCTCACTTAAAGTTTACTGTATCCCTCTGACCTTCTTATTGACGATGAAACAAAGAAATTTCATCGGCATGAAATACAAATGGCACAATGCCGACTTAAGTACAAGAGGACTGACTCTTCGTACTGTCTATGTTGTGAAACATTCCTGTTACACTGGTTATAGATTTCAATGCTTCACTTCAGATTACTGTATCCCTCTGACCTTCTTACTGACGATGAAACACAGATATTGCATCGGGATTAAATACAAAAGGCACAATGCCGACTTAAGTACAAAAAACTGACTCTTCTCACTATCTATGATTTGAACCATTCCTGTGAATCTAGTTATAGATTCCGATGCTTCACTTCGGGTTTACTGTGTCCCTCTGACGTTCGTATTGACGATGACACACAGAAATTACATCGGAATTAAATACAAAAGGCACAATGCCGACTTAAGTACAAGAAAACTGACTCTTCTTATTGTCTATGTTTTGAACCATTCCTGTGACACAAGTTGTAGATTCAGATGCTTCACTTCAGGTTTACTGTATCCCTCTGACCGTCTTATTGACGATGAAACACAGAAATTGCATCGGAAATTAATACAAAAGGCACAATGCCGACTTAAGTAGAAGTAAACTGACTCTATTTACTATCTATGTTTTGAACCATTCCTGTGAAACTATTTATAGATTCCGATGCTTCACTTCGGGTTTACTGTATCCCTCTGACGTTCGTATTGACGATGACACACAGAAATTACATCGGAATTAAATACAAAAGGCACAATGCCGACTTAAGTACAAGATAACTGACTCTTGTTACTGTCTATGTTTTCAACCATTCCTGTGACACTAGTTATAGATTCCGATGCTTCACTCCAGGTTTGCCCTATCCCTCTGACCTTCTTATCGACGTGAAACACAGAAATTGCTCGGAATTAAATACAAATGCACAATGCCGACTTAAGTACAAAAAACTGACTCTACTTACTGTCTATGTTTTGAACCATTCCTGTGACACTAGTTATAGATTCCGATGCTTCACTTCTGGTTTACTGTATCCCTCTGACCTTCTTATTGACGATGACACACAGAAATTGCATCGGAATTAAATACAAGAGGCACAATACCGACTCAAGTACAAGCAGACTGGCTCTTCTTACTGTCTATGTTTTGAAACATTCCTGTGACACTACTTATAGATTCCGATGCTTCACTTCAGGTTTACTGTAACCCTCTGATCTTCTTATTGACGATGAAGCACAGAAATTGCATCGGAATTAAATAGAAAAGGCACAATGCCGACTTAAGAACAAGAAGACTGACCCTTCTTGTTGTCTAAGTTTTGAACCATTCCTGTGACACTAGTTATTGATTCAGATGCTTCACTTCATGTTTACTGTATCAATGTGACCTTCTTATTGACGATGAAACACAGAAATTGCATCGGAATAAATACAAAAGGCACAATGCCGACTTCAGTACTAGAAGACTGACTCTTCCTACTGTCTATGTTTTGAACCATTCCTGTGACACTAGTTATAGATTCCGATGCTTCACTTCAGGTTTACTGTAACCCTCTGACCTTCTTATTGACGATGAAGCACAGAAATTGCATCGGAATTAAATACAAAAGGCACAATGCCGACTTAAGTACAAGAAAACTGACTCTTCTTACTGTCTATGTTTTGAACCATTCCTGTGACACTAGTTATAGATTCCGATGCTTCACTTGTGGTTTACTGTATCCCTCTCACCTTCATGTTGACGATGAAACACAGAAATTGCATCGGAATTATATACAAGTGGCACAATGCCGACTTCAGTACAAGTAAACTACACCTTCTTACCGTCTATGTTTTAACCATTCCTGTGACACTAGTTATAGATTCCGATGCCTCACTTCAAGTTTACTGTATCCCTCTGACCTTCTTATTGACGATGAAACACAGAAATTTCATCGGCATGAAATACAAATGGCACAATGCCGACTTAAGTACAAGAAGACTGACTCTTCGTACTGTCTATGTTGTGAAACATTCCTGTTACACTAGTTATAGATTTCGATGCTTCACTTCAGATTACTGTATCCCTCTGACCTTCTTACTGACGATGAAACACAGATATTGCATAGGGATTAAATACAAAAGGAACAATGCCGACTTAAGTACAAAAAACTTACTCTTCTTATTGTCTAAGTTTTGAACCATTCCTGTGACACTAGTTATAGATTCCGATACTTCACTTCAGGTTTACTGTATCCCTCTGCCCTTTCTATTGACGATGAAACACAGAAATTGCATCTTAGTTAAATACAAAAGGCTCAATGCCGACATAAGTACAGGAAGACTGACTCTTCTTACCGTCTATGTTTTGAACCATTCCTGTGACACTAGTTATAGATTCCGATGCTTCACTTCAGGTTTACTGTATCCCTCTGACCTTCTTATTGACGATCTAACACAGAAATTGCATCGGAATTAAATACAAAAGGCACAATGCCGAGTCAAGTACAAGAGGACTGGCTCTTCTTACTGTCTATGTTTTGAACCTTTCCTGTGAGACAGGATTTAGATTCCGATGCTTCACTTCAGAATTACTGTATCCCTTGGACTTTCTTGTAGACGACGAAACACAGAAATTGCATCGGAATTAAATACAAAAGGCACAATGCCGACTCAAGTACAAGCAGACTGGCTCTTCTTACTGCCTTTGATTTGAACCATTCCTGTGACACTAGTTACAGATACCGATGCTTCACTTCAGGTTTACTGTATCCCTCTGACCGTCTTATTGACGATGAAACACAGAAATTGCATCGGAATTAAATACAAAAGGCACAATGCCGACTTAAGTAGAAGTAAACTGACTCTATTTACTATCTATGTTTTGAACCATTCCTGTGAAACTATTTATAGATTCCGATGCTTCACTTCGGGTTTACTGTATCCCTCTGACGTTCGTATTGACGATGACACACAGAAATTACATCGGAATTAAATACAAAAGGCACAATGCCGACTTAAGTACAAGATAACTGACTCTTCTTACTGTCTATGTTTTCAACCATTCCTGTGACACTAGTTACAGATTCCGATGCTTCACTCCAGGTTTGCCATATCCCTCTGACCTTCTTATCGACGTGAAACACAGAAATTGCATCGGAATTAAATACAAATGCACAATGCCGACATAAGTACAAGAAAACTGAATCTTCTTACTGTCTATGTTTTGAACTATTCCTGTGACACTAGTTATACTTTCCGATGCTTCACTTCAGGTTTACTGTATGCCTCCGACCGTCTTATTGACGATGTAACACCGAGATTGAATCGGATTTAAATACAAAGGGCATAATCCCCACTTAAGTACAAGAAAACTGAGTCTTCTTACTGTCTATGTTTTGAACCATTCCTGTGACACTAGTTATAGATTCCGATGCTTCACTACAGGTTTACTGTATCCCTCTGACCTTCTTATTGACGATGAAACACAGAAATTTCATCGGCATGAAATACAAATGGCACAATGCCGACTTAAGTACAAGAAGACTGACTCTTCGTACTGTCTATGTTGTGAAACATTCCTGTTACACTAGTTATAGATTCCGATGCTTCACTTCAGGTTAACTGTAACCCTCTGATCTTCTTATTGGCGATGAAGAACAGAAATTGCATCGGAATTAAATACAAAAGGCACAATGCCGACTTAAGTACAAAAAACTGACTCTACTTACTGTCTATGTTTTGAACCATTCCTGTGACACTAGTTATAGATTCCGATGCTTCACTTCAGGTCTACTGTATCCCTCTGACCTTCTTATTGACGATGACACACAGAAACTGCATCGGAACTAAATACAAGAGGCACAATGCCGACTCAAGTACAAGAAGATTGGCTCTTCTTATTGCCCATGTTTTGAAAGATTCCTGTGACACTAGTTATAGATTCCGATGCTTCACTTCAGGATTACTGTATCCCTCTGACCTTCTTATTGACGATGAAACACAGAAATTGCATCGGAGTTAAATACAAACGGCACAATGCCGACTTAAGTACTAGACGACTGACTCTTCCTACTGTCTATGTTTTGAACCATTCCTGTGACACTAGTTATAGATTCCGATGCTTCACTTCAGGTTTACTGTATCCCTCTGACCTTCTTATTCACGATGAAACACAGAAATTGCATCGGAATTAAATACAAAAGGCTCAATGCCGACTCAAGTACAAGAAGACTGGCTCTTCTTACCGTCTATGTTTTGAACCATTCCTGTGACACTAGTTATAGATTCAGATGCTTCACTTCAGGTTTACTGTATCCCATCGACCTTCTTATTGACGATGAAACACAGAAATTGCATCGGAATTAAATACAAAAGGCACAATGCTGACTCAAGTACAAGCAGACTGGCTCTTCTTACTGTCTATATTTTGAACCATTCCTGTGACACTAGTTGTAGATTCCGATGCTTCACTTCAGGTTTACTGTATCCCTCTGACCTTCATATTGACGATGAAACACAGATATTGCTTCGGAATTAAATACAAAAGGCACAATGCCGACTTAAGTACAAGAAAACTGACGCTTGTTACTGTTTATGTTTTGAACCATTCCTGTGACACTAGTTATAGATTCCGATGCTTCACTTCATGTTTACTGTATCCCTGTGACCTTCTTATTGACGATGAAACACAGAAATTGCATCGGAATAAAATACAAAAGGCGCAATGCCGACTTCAGTACAAGATAACTGACTCTTGTTACTGTCTATGTTTTCAACCATTCCTGTGACACTAGTTATAGATTCCGATGCTTCACTCCAGGTTTGCCATATCCCTCTGACCTTCTTATCGACGATGAAACACAGAAATTGCATTGGAATTAAATACAAATGGCACAATGCCGACCTAAGTACAAGAAAACTAACTCTTCTTACTGTCTATGTTTTGAACCATTCCTGTGACACTAATTATAGATTCCGATACTTCACTTGAGGTTTACTGTATCCCTCTGACCTTCTTATTGACGATGAAACATAGAAATTGCGTCGGAATTAAATACAAAAGGCACAATGCCGTCTTAAGTACAAGAAAACTCATGCTTCTTAATGTTCATGTTTTGAACCATTCCTGTGACACTAGTTATAGATTCGGATGCTTCACTTCAGGTTTACTATATCCCTGTGACCTTCTTTTTGACGATGAAACACAGAAATTGCATCGGAATTAAATACAAATGCACAATGCCGACTTAAGTACAAGAAAACTGAATCTTCTTACTGTCTATGTTTTGAACTATTCCTGTGACACTAGTTATACTTTCCGATGCTTCACTTCAGGTTTACTGTATCCCTCCGACCGTCTTATTGACGATGTAACACCGAAATTGAATCGGAATGAAATACAAAGGGCATAATCCCCACTTAAGTACAAGAAAACTGAGTCTTCTTACTGTCTATGTTTTGAACCATTCCTGTGACACTAGTTATAGATTCCGATGCTTCATCACAGGTTTACTGTATCCCTCTGACCTTCATATGGACGAGGAAACACAGAAATTGCATCCGAATTAAATACAAAAGGCACAATGCCGACTTAAGTACAAAAAACTGACTCTACTTACTGTCTATGTTTTGAACCATTCCTGTGACACTAGTTATAGATTCCGATGCTTCTCTTCAGGTTTACTGTATCCCTCTGACCTTCTTATTGACGATGACACACAGAAATTGCATCGGAATTAAATACAAAAGGCATAATGCCGACTTAAGTACAAGATAACTGACGCTTCTTACTGTTTATGTTTTGAACTATTCCTGTGACACTAGTTATAGATTCCGATGCTTCACTTCAGGTTTACTGTATCCCTGTGACCTCCTTATTGACGGTGAAACACAGAAATTGCATCGGAATTAAATACAAAAGGCACAATGCCGACTTAAGTACAAGAAAACTGAGTCTTCTTACTGTCTATGCTTTGAACCATTCCTGTGACACTAGTTGTAGATTGCGATGCTTCACTTCAGGTTTACTGTATCCCTCTGACCATCTTATTGACGATGAAACACAGAAATTGCATCGGAAATAAACACAAAGGGCACATTGCCGACTTAAGTAATAGAAGACTGACTCCTCCTACTGTCTACATTTTTAACCATTCCTGTGACACTAGTTATAGATTCCGATGCTTCACGTCAGGTTTACTGTATCCCTCTGACATTCTTATTGACGATGAAACACAGAAATTGCATCGGAATTAAATACAAAAGGCTCAATGCCGACTCAAGTACAAGACGACTGGCTCTTCTTGCCGTCGATGTTTGAACCATTCCTGTGACACTAGTTATTGATTCAGATGCTTCACTTCAGATTTACTGTATCCCTCTGACCTTCTTATTGACGATGAAACACAGAAATTGCATCGGAATTAAATACAAAAGACACAATGCCGACTCAAGTACAAGCAGACTGGCACTTCTTACTGTCAATGTTGGAACCATTCCTGTGACACTAGTTATAGATTCCGATGCTTCACTTCAGGTTTACTGTGTGCCTCTGTCCGCCTTATTGACGATGAAACACAGAAAATGCATCGGAATTTAATACAAGAGGCACAATGCCGACTTAAGTACTAGAAGACCGACTCTTCCTACTGTCTATATTTTGAACCATTCCTGTGACACTAGTTATAGATTCCGATGCTTCACTTCAGGTTTACTGTATCCCTCTGACCTTCTTACTGACGATGAAACACAGAAATTGCATCGGAATTAAATACAAAAGGCTCAATGCCGACTCAAGTACAAGACGACTGGCTCTTCTTACCGTCTATGCTTTTGAACCATTCCTGTGACACTAGTTATAGATTCAGATGCTCTACTTCAGGTTTACTGTATGCCTCTGTCCGCCTTATTGACGATGAAACACAGAAAATGCATCGGAATTTAATACAAGAGGCACAATGAAGACTCAAGTACAAGAAGACTGGCTCTTCTTATCGTCTATGTTTTGAACCATTCCTCTGACACTAGTTATCGATTCCGATGCTTCACTTCAGGTTTACTGTGTGCCTCTGTCCGCCTTATTGACGATGAAACACAGAAAATGCATCGGAATTTAATACAAGAGGCACAATGCCGACTTAAGTACTAGAAGACCGACTCTTCCTACTGTCTATATTTTGAAACCATTCCTATGACACTAGTTATAGATTCCGATGCTTCACTTCAGGTTTGCTGTATCCCTCTGATCTTCTTACTGACGATGAAACACAGAAATTGCATCGGAATTAAATACCAAAGGCTCAATGCCGACTGAAGTACAAGACGACTGGCTCTTCTTACCGTCTATGTTTTGAACCATTCCTGTGACACTAGTAATTGATTCAGATGCTTCACTTCAGGTTTACTGTATCCCTCTGACCTTCTTCTTGACGATGAAACACAGAAATTGCATCGGAAATAAATACAAAAGCAACAATGCCGACTCAAGTACAAGCAGGCTGGCTCTTCTTACTGTCTATGTTAGAACCATTCCTGTGACACTAGTTATAGATTCCGATGCTTCACTTCAGGTTTACAGTGTCTCTCTGGCCTTCATATTGACGATGATACACAGAAATTACATCGGAATTATACACAAGTGGCACAATGCCCACTTAAGTACAAGAAGACTGACCCTTCTTATTGTCTATGTTTGAACCATTCCTGTGACACTAATTATAGATTCCGATACTTCACTTCAGGTTTACTGTATCCCTCTGACATTCTTATTGACGATAAAAACACAGAAATTGCATCTTAGGTAAATACAAAATGCTCAATGCCGACTTCAGTACAGGAAGATTGACTCTTCTTACCGTCTATGCTTTGAACCATTCCTGTGACACTAGTTATAGATTCCGATGCTTCACTTCAGGTTTACTGTATCCCTCTGACCATCTTATTGACGATGAAACACAGAAATTGCATCGGAATTAAACACAAAGGGCACATTGCCGACTTAAGTAATAGAAGACTGACTCTTCCTACTGTCTACATTTTTAACCATTCCTGTGACACTAGTTATAGATTCCGATGCTTCACGTCAGGTTTACTGTATCCCTCTGACATTCTTATTGACGATGAAACACAGAAATTGCATCGGAATTAAATACAAAAGGCTCAATGCCGACTCAAGTACAAGACGACTGGCTCTTCTTGCCGTCGATGTTTTGAACCATTCCTGTGACACTAGTTATTGATTCAGATGCTTCACTTCAGGTTTACTGTATCCCTCTGACCTTCTTATTGACGATGAAACACAGAAATTGCATCGGAATTAAATACAAAAGACACAATGCCGACTCAAGTACAAGCAGACTGGCACTTCTTACTGTCAATGTTGGAACCATTCCTGTGACACTAGTTATAGATTCCGATGCTTCACTTCAGGTTTACAGTATCCCTCTGACCTTCATATTGACGATGACACACAGAAATTACATCGGAATTATATACAAGTGGCACAATGCCGACTTAAGTACAAGAAGACTGACCCTTCTTATTGTCTGTTTTTTGAACCATTCCTGTGACACTAGTTATAGATTCCAATACTTCGCTTCAGGTTTACTGTTTCCCTCTGACATTCTTATTGACGATAAAAACACAGAAATTGCATCTTAGGTAAATACAAACGGCTCAATGATGAGTTCAGTACAGGAAGATTGACTCTTCTTACCGTCTATGTTCTGAACCATTCCTGTGACACTAGTTACAGATTCCGATGCTTCACTTCAGTTTTACTGTATCCCTCTCACCTTCTTATTGACGATGAAACACAAAAATTGCATCGGAATTAAATACAAAAGGCTCAATGCCAACTCAAGTACAAGACGACTGGCTCCTCTCGCCGTCTATGTTTTGAACCATTCCTGTGACACTAGTTATTGATTCAGATGCTTTACTTCAAGTTTACTGTATCCCTCTGAACTTCGTATTGACGATGAAACACAGAAATTGCATCGGAATTAAATACAAAAGACACAATGCCGACTCAAGTACAAGCAGTCTGGCTCTTCTTACTGTCTATGTTAGAACCATTCCTGTGACACTAGTTATAGATTCCGATGCTTCACTTCAGGTTTACAGTATCTCTCTGACCTTCATATTGACGATGGCACACAGAAATTACATCGGAATTATATACAAGTGGCACAATGCCGAGTTAAGTGCAAGAAGACTGACCCTTCTTATTGTCTGTGTTTTGAACCATTCCTGTGACACTAGTTATAGTTTCCGATACTTCACTTCAGGTTTACTGTATCCCTCTGACATTCTTATTGACGATAAAAACACAGAAATTGCATCTTAGGTAAATACAAAATGCTCAATGCCGACTTCAGTACAGGAAGATTGACCCTTCTTACCGTCTATGTTTTGAACCATTCCTGTGACACTAGTTATAGATTCCGATGATTCACTTCAGTTTTTACTGTATCCCTCTCACCTTTTTATTGACGATGAAACACAGACATTGCATCGGAATGAAATACAAAAGGCATAATGCCGACTTGAGTACTAGGAGACTGACTCTTCCTACTGTCTATGTTTTGAACCATTCCTGTGACACTAGTTATAGATTCTGATGCTTCACTTCAGGTTTACCGCAACCCTCTGACCTTCTTATTGACGATGAAGCACAGATATTGCATCGGAATTAAATACAAAAGGCACAATGTGGACTTAAGTACAAGAAAACTGACTCTTCTTACTGTCTATGTTTTGAACCATTCCCGTGACACTAGTTATAGATTCAGATGCTTTACTTCAGGTTTACTGTATGCCTCTGTCCGCCTTATTGACGATGAAACACAGAAAATGCATCGGAATTTAATACAAGAGGCACAATGAAGACTCAAGTACAAGAAGACTGGCTCTTCTTATCGTCTATGTTTTGAACCATTCCTGTGACACTAGTTATCGATTCTGATGCTTGACTTCAGGATTACTGTATCCCTCTGACCTTCTTTTTGACGATGAAACACAGAAATTGCATCGCAATTAAATACAAAAGGCACAATGCCGACTTAAGTACTAGAAGACGGACTATTCCTACTGTCTATATTTTGAACCATTCCTGTGACACTAGTTATAGATTCCGATGCTTCACTTCAGGTTTACTGTATCCCTCTGACATTCTTATTGACGATGAAACACAGAGATTGCATCGGAATTAAATACAAAAGGCTCAATGCCGACTCAAGTACAAGACGACTGGCTCTTCTTGCCGTCTATGTTTTGAACCATTCCTGTGACACTAGTTATTGATTCAGATGCTTAACTTCAGGTTTACTGAATACCTCTGACCTTCTTATTGACGATGAAACACAGAAATTGCATCGGAATTAAATACAAAAGACACAATGCCGACTCAAGTACAAGCAGACTGGCTCTTCTTACTGTCTGTGTTAGAACCATTCCTGTGACACTTGTTATAGATTCCGATGCTTCACTTCAGGTTTACAGTATCCCTCTGACCTTCATATTGACGATGACACACAGAAATTACATCGGAATTATATACAAGTGGCACAATGCCGACTTAAGTACAAGAAGACTGACCCTTCTTATTGTCTGTGGTTTGAACCATTCCTGTGACACTAGTTATAGATTCCGATACTTCACTTCAGTTTTACTGTATCCCTCTGACATTCTTATTGATGATAAAAACACAGAAATTGCATCTTAGGTAAATATAAAATGCCCAATGCCGACTTCAGTACAGGAAGATTGACTCTTCTTACCGTCTATGTTTTGAACCATTCCTGTGACACTAGTTATAGATTCAGATGCTTTACTTCAGGTTTACTGTTTGCCTCTGTCCGCCTTATTGACGATGAAACACAGAAAATGCATCGGAATTTAATACAAGAGGCACAATGCCGACTCAAGTGCAAGAAGACTGGCTCTTCTTATTGTCTATATTTTGAACCATTCCTATGACACTAGTTATAGATTCCGATGCTTCACTTCAGGTTTACTGTATCCCTCTGACCTTCTTACTGACGATGAAACACAGAAATTGCATCGGAATTAAATACAAAAGGCTCAATGCCGACTCAAGTACAAGACGACAGGCTCTTCTTACCGTCTATGTTTTGAACCATTCCTGTGACACTAGTTATAGATTCAGATGCTCTACTTCAGGTTTACTGTATGCCTCTGTCCGCCTTATTGACGATGAAACACAGAAAATGCATCGGAATTTAATACAAGAGGCACAATGAAGACTCAAGTACAAGAAGACTGGCTCTTCTTATCGTCTATGTTTTGAACCATTCCTGTGACACTAGTTATCGATTCCGATGCTTCACTTCAGGTTTACTGTGTGCCTCTGTCCGCCTTATTGACGATGAAACACAGAAAATGCATCGGAATTTAATACAAGAGGCACAATGCCGACTTAAGTACTAGAAGACCGACTCTTCCTACTGTCTATATTTTGAACCATTCCTATGACACTAGTTATAGATTCCGATGCTTCACTTCAGGTTTGCTGTATCCCTCTGACCTTCTTACTGACGATGAAACACAGAAATTGCATCGGAATTAAATACCAAAGGCTCAATGCCGACTCAAGTACAAGACGACTGGCTCTTCTTACCGTCTATGTTTTGAACCATTCCTGTGACACTAGTAATTGATTCAGATGCTTCACTTCAGGTTTACTGTATCCCTCTGACCTTCTTCTTGACGATGAAACACAGAAATTGCATCGGAAATAAATACAAAAGCAACAATGCCGACTCAAGTACAAGCAGGCTGGCTCTTCTTACTGTCTACGTTAGAACAATTCCTGTGACACTAGTTATAGATTCCGATGCTTCACTTCAGGTTTACAGTATCTCTCTGGCCTTCATATTGTCGATGATACACAGAAATTACATCGGAATTATACACAAGTGGCACAATGCCCACTTAAGTACAAGAAGACTGACCCTTCTTATTGTCTATGTTTGAACCATTCCTGTGACACTAATTATAGATTCCGATACTTTACTTCAGGTTTACTGTATCCCTCTGACATTCTTATTGACGATAAAAACACAGAAATTGCATCTTAGGTAAATACAAAATGCTCAATGCCGACTTCAGTACAGGAAGATTGACTCTTCTTACCGTCTATGCTTTGAACCATTCCTGTGACACTAGTTATAGATTCCGATGCTTCACTTCAGGTTTACTGTATCCCTCTGACCTTCTTATTGACGATGAAGCACAGAAATTGCATCGGAATTAAATACAAAAGGCACAATGCCGACTTAGGTACAAGAAAACTGACGCCTCTTACTGTTAATGTTTTGAACCATTCCTGTGACACTAGTTATAGATTCCGATGCTTCACTTTAGGTTTACTGTATCCCTGTGACCCTCTTATTGACGATGAAACACAGAAATTGCATCGGAATTAAATACAAGAGGCACAATGCCGACTTAAGTACAAGAAAACTGACTCTTCTTACTGTCTACGTTTTGAACCATTCCTGTGACACTAGTCATAGATTCAGATGCTTCACTTCAGGTTTACTGTATCCTTCTGACCTTCTTATTGACGATAAAACACAGAAATTGTTACCGAATTAAATACAAAAGGCACAATACCGACTCAAGTACAAGAGGACTGGCTCTTCTTACTGTCTATGTTTTGAAACTTTCCTGTGAGGCCGGATTTAGATTCCGAAGCTTCACTTCAGGTTTACTGTATCCCTGTGACCTTCTTATTGACGATGAAACACAGAAATTGCATCGGAATTAAATACAAAAGGCACAATGGCGACTTCAGTACTAGGAGACTGACTCTTCCTACTGTCTATGTTTGAACCATTCCTGTGACACTAGTTATAGATTCCGATGCTTCACTTCAGGTTTACTGTAACCCTCTGACCTTCTTATTAACGATGAAGCACAGAAATTGCATCGAAATTAAATACAAAAGGCACAATGCGGACTTAAGTACAAGAAAACTGACTCTTCTTTCTGTCTATGTTTTGAACCATTCCTGTGACACTAGTTATAGATTCAGATGCTTCATTTCAGGTTTACTGTATCCCTCTGTCCGCCTTATTGACGATGAAACACAGAAAATGCATCGGAATTTAATACAAGAGGCACAAATCCGACTCAAGTACAAGAAGACAGGCTCTTCTTATTGTCTATGTTTTGAACCATTCATGTGACACTAGTTGTAGATTCCGATGCTTCACTTCAGGGTTACTGTATCCCTCTGACCTTCGTATTGACGATTAACCACAGAAATTGCATCGGAATTAAATACAAAAGGCACAACGCCAACTTAAGTACTAGAAGACTGACTCTTCCTACTGTCTATATTTTGAACCATTCCTGTGACACTAGTTATAGATTCCGATGCTTCACTTCAGGTTTACTGTATCCCTCTGACCTTCTTAGTGGCGATGAAACACAGAAATTGCATCGGAATTAAATACAAAAGGCTCAATGCCGACTCAAGTACAAGAAGACTGGCTCTTCTTACCGTCTATGTATTGAACCATTCCTGTGACACTAGTTATTGATTCAGATGCTTCACTTCAGGTTTACTGTATCCCTCTGACCTTCTTATTTTTCGATGAAGCACAGAAATTGCATCGGATTTAAATACAAAAGGCACAATTCCGACTTAAGTACAAGAGAATTGATGCTCCTTACTGTTAATGTTTTGAACCATTCCTGTGACACTAGTTATAGATTCCGATGATTCACTTTAGGTTTACTGTATCCCTGTGACCTTCTTATTGACGATGAAACACAGAAATTGAATCGGAATTAAATACAAAATGCAAAATGCCGACTTAAGTACAAGAAAACTGACTCTTCTTACTGTCTTTGTTTTGAACCATTCCTGTGACACTAGTTATAGATTCCGATGCTTCACTTCAGGTTTACTATAACCCTCTGACCTTCTTATTGACGATGAAGCACAGAAATTGCATCAGAATTAAATACAAAAGGCACAATGCCGATTGAAGTACAAGAAAACTGACTCTTCTTACTGTCTATGTTTGAACCATTCCAGTGACTCTAGTCATAGATTCAGATGCTTCACTTCAGGTTTACTGTATCCCTCGGTCTGCCTTGTTGACGATGAAACACAGAAATTGCATCGGAATTAAATACAAGAGGCACAATGCCGACTCAAGTACAAGTAGACTGGCTCTTCTTATTGTCAATGCTTTGAACCATTCCTGTGACACTAGTTATAGATTCCGATGCTTCACTTCAGGATTACTGTATCCCTCTGACCTTCTTATTGACGATGAAACACAGAAATAGCATCGGAATTAAATACAAAAGGCACAATGCCGACTTAAGTACTAGAAGACTGACTCCTCCTACTGTCTATATTTTGAACCATTCCCGTGACACTAGTTATAGATTCCGATGCTTCACTTCAGGTTTACTGTATCCCTCTGACCTTCCTATTGACGATGAAACACAGAAATTGCATCGGAATTAAATACAAAATGCACAATGCCGACTCAAGTACAAGCAGACTGGCTCTTCTTACTGTCTATGTTAGAACCATTCTTGTGACACCAGTTATAGATTCTGATGCTTCACGTCAGGTTTACTGTATCCCTCTGACCTTCATATTGACGATGAAACACAGAAATTACATCGGAATTATATACAAGTGGCACAATGCCGACTTAAGTACAAGAAGACTGACCCTTCTTATGTCTATGTTTTGAACCATTCCTGTGACACTAGTTATAGATTCCGATGCTTCACTTCAGGTTTACAGTATCCTTCTGACCTTCTGATTGACGATCAAACACAGAAATTGTTTCGGAATTAAATACAAAAGGCACAATGGCGACTCAAGTACAAGAGGACTGGCTCTTCTCACTGTCTATGCTTTGAACCTTTCCTGTGAGACCGGATTTACATTCCGATGCTTCACTTCAGGTTTACTGTATCCCTTGGACCTTCTTATAGACGACGAAACACAGAAATTGCATCGGAATTAAATAGAAAAGCACAATGCCGACTTAAGTACAAGAAAACTGACTCTTCTTATTGCCTTTGATTTGAACCATTCCTGTGCCACTAGTTATAGATACCGATGCTTCACTTCAGGTTTACTGTATCCCTAGAACCGTCTTATTGACGATGAAACACAGAAATTGCATCGGAATTAAATACAAAAGGCGCAATGCCGCCTTAAGTACAAGTAAACTGACTCTCCTTACGATCTATGTTTTGAACCATTCCTGTGAAACTAGTTATAGATTCCGATGCTTCACTTCAGGTTTACTGTATCACTCTGGTGTTCGTATTGACGATGACACACAGAAATTACATCGGAATTAAATACAAAAGGCACAATGCCGACTTAAGTACAAGAAAACTGACTCTTCTTACTGTCTATGTTTTTAACCATTCCTGTGACACCAGTTATAGATTCCGATGCTTCACTTCAGGTTTGCTCTATCCCTCTGACCTTCTTATTGACGATGAAACCCAGAAATTGCATCGGAATTAAATACAAAAGGCACAATGCCGACTTAAGTACAAGGAAACTGACGCTTCTTACTGTTTATGTTTTGAACCATTCCTGTGACACTAGTTATAGATTCGGATGCATCACTTCAGGTTTACTGTATCCCTGTGACCTTCTTTTTGACGATGAAACACAGAAATTGCATCGGAATTAAATACAAAAGGCACAATGCCGACATAAGTACAAGAAAACTGACTCTTCTTACTGTCTATATTTGAACTATTCCTGTGACACTAGCTATAGATTCCGATGCTTCACTTCAGGTTTACTGTATCCCTCCGACCGTCTTATTGACGATGTAACACCGAAATTGAATCGGAATTAAATACAAAAGGCACAATGCCCACTTAAGTACAAGAAAACTGACTCTTCTTACTGTCTATGTTTCTAACCATTCCCGTGACACTAGTTATAGATTCCGATGCTTCACTTCAGGTTTACTGTATCCCTCTGACCTTCTTATTGACGATGAAACACAGAAATTCCATCGGCATGAAATACGAAACGCGCAATGCCGACTTAAGTACAAGAAACCTGACTCTTCGTACTGTCTATGTTTTGAAACATTCCTGTGCCACTAGTTATAGATTCCGATGCTTCAATTCAGGTTTACTGTATCCCTCTGACCTTCATATTGGCGATGAAACACAGAAATTGCATCCGAATTAAATACAAAAGGCACAATGCCGACTTAAGTACAAGAAAACTGACTCTTCTTACTGTCTATGTTTTGAACCATTCCTGTGACACTAGTTATTGATTCCGATGCTTCACTTCAGGTTTACTGTATCCCTCTGACCCTCTTATTGACGATGAAACACAGAAATTGCATCGGAATTAAATACGAAAATCACAATGCCGACTTAAGTACTAGCAAACTGACTCTTCCTACTGTCTATGCTTTGAACCATTCCTGTGACACAAGTTATAGATTACGATGCTTCACTTCCCGTTTACTGTATCCCTCTGACCTTCTTATTGACGATGAAACACAGAAATTGCATCGGAATTAGATACAAAAGGCTCAATGCCGACTCAAGGAGAAGAAGACTTGCTCTTCTTACTGTCTATGTTCGAACCATTCCTGTGACACTAGTTATAGATTCCGGTGCTTCACTTCAGGTTTACTGTATCCCTCTGACCTTCTTATTGACGATGAAACACAGAAACTGCTTCGCAATTAAATATAAAAGGCACAATGCCGACTTAAGAACAAAAAGACTGATCCTTCTTACTCACTATACTTTGAACCATTCCTGTGACACCAGTTATAGATTCCGATGCTTCACTTCAGGTTTGCTCTATCCCTCTGACCTTCTTATTGACGATGAAACCCAGAAATTGCATCGGAATGAAATACAAAAGGCACAATGCCGACTTAAGTACAAGGAAACTGACGCTTCTTACTGTTTATGTTTTGAACCATTCCTGTGATACTAGTTATAGATTCGGATGCATCACTTCAGGTTTACTGTATCCCTGTGACCTTCTTTTTGACGATGAAACACAGAAATTGCATCGGAATTAAATACAAAAGGCGCAATGTACACTTAAGTACAAGAAAACTGACTCTTCTTACTGTCTATGTTTCTAACCATTCCTGTGACACTAGTTATAGATTCCGATGCTTCACTTTAGGTTTACTGTATCCCTCTGACCTTCTTATTGACGATGAAACACAGAAATTCCATCGGCATGAAATACGAAACGCGCAATGTCGACTTAAGTACAAGAAAACTGACTCTTCGTACTGTCTATGTTTTGAAACATTCCTGTGCCACTAGTTATAGATTCCGATGCTTCAATTCAGGTTTACTGTATCAATCTGACCTTCTTATTTTTCGATGAAGCACAGAAATTGCATCGGATTTAAATACAAAAGGCACAATGCCGACTTAAGTACAAGAGAATTGATGCTCCTTACTGTTAATGTTTTGAACCATTCCTGTGACACTAGTTATAGATTCCGATGCTTCACTTTAGGTTTACTGTATCCCTGTGACCTTCTTATTGACGATGAAACACAGAAATTGAATCGGAATTAAATACAAAATGCACAATGCCGACTTAAGTACAAGAAAACTGACTCTTCTTACTGTCTTTGTTTTGAACCATTCCTGTGACACTAGTTATAGATTCCGATGCTTCACTTCAGGTTTACTATAACCCTCTGAACTTCTTATTGACGATGAAGCACAGAAATTGCATCAGAATTAAATACAAAAGGCACAATGCCGACTTAAGTACAAGAAAACTGACTCTTCTTACTGTCTATGTTTGAACCATTCCAGTGACACTAGTCATAGATTCAGATGCTTCACTTCAGGTTTACTGTATCCCTCGGTCTGCCTTGTTGACGATGAAATACAGAAATTGCATCGGAATTAAATACAAGAAGCACAATGCCGACTCAAGTACAAGTAGACTGGCTCTTCTTATTGTCAATGCTTTGAACCATTCCTGTGACACTAGTTATAGATTCCTATGCTTCACTTCAGGATTACTGTATCCCTCTGACCTTCTTATTGACGATGAAACACAGAAATTGCATCGGAATTAAATACAAAAGGCACAATGCCGACTTAAGTACTAGAAGACTGACTCCTCCTACTGTCTATATTTTGAACCATTCCCGTGGCACTAGTTATAGATTCCGATGCTTCACTTCAGGTTTACTGTATCCCTCTGACCTTCCTATTGACGATGAAACACAGAAATTGCATCGGAATTAAATACAAAATGCACAATGCCGACTCAAGTACAAGCAGACTGGCTCTTCTTACTGTCTATGTTAGAACCATTCCTGTGACACCAGTTATAGATTTTGATGCTTCACGTCAGGTTTACTGTATCCCTCTGACCTTCATATTGACGATGAAACACAGAAATTACATCGGAATTATATACAAGTGGCACAATGCCGACTTAAGTACAAGAAGACTGGCCCTTCTTATGTCTATGTTTTGAACCATTCCTGTGACACTAGTTATAGATTCCGATGCTTCACTTCAGGTTTACAGTATCCTTCTGACCTTCTTATTGACGATCAAACACAGAAATACAAAAGGCACAATGGCGACTCAAGTACAAGAGGACTGGCTCTTCTCACTGTCTATGTTTTGAACCTTTCCTGTGAGACCGGATTTACATTCCGATGCTTCACTTCAGGTTTACTGTATCCCTTGGACCTTCTTATAGACGACGAAACACAGAAATTGCATCGGAATTAAATAGAAAAGCACTATGCCGACTTAAGTACAAGAAAACTGACTCTTCTTATTGCCTTTGATTTGAACCATTCCTGTGCCACTAGTTATAGATACCGATGCTTCACTTCAGGTTTACTGTATCACTCTAACCGTCTTATTGACGATGAAACAGAGAAATTGCATCGGAATTAAATACAAAAGGCACAATGCCGCCTTAAGTACAAGTAAACTGACTCTCCTTACGATCTATGTTTTGAACCATTCCTGTGAAACTAGTTATAGATTCCGATGCTTCACTTCAGGTTTACTGTATCACTCTGGTGTTCATATTGACGATGACACACAGAAATTACATCGGAATTAAATACAAAAGGCACAATGCCGACTTAAGTACAAGAAAACTGACTCTTCTTACTGTCTATGTTTTTAACCATTCCTGTGACACCAGTTATAGATTCCGATGCTTCACTTCAGGTTTGCTCTATCCCTCTGACCTTCTTATTGACGATGAAACCCAGAAATTGCATCGGAATTAAATACAAAAGGCACAATGCCGACTTAAGTACAAGGAAACTGACGCTTCTTACTGTTTATGTTTTGAACCATTCCTGTGACACTAGTTATAGATTCGGATGCATCACTTCAGGTTTACTGTATCCCTGTGACCTTCTTTTTGACGATGAAACACAGAAATTGCATCGGAATTAAGTACAAAAGGCACAATGCCGACATAAGTACAAGAAAACTGACTCTTCTTACTGTCTATGTTTCTAACCATTCCTGTGACACTAGTTATAGATTCCGATGCTTCACTTCAGGTTTACTGTATCCCTCTGACCTTCTTATTGACGATTAAACACAGAAATTCCATCGGCATGAAATACGAAACGCGCAATGCCGACTTAAGTACAAGAAACCTGACTCTTCGTACTGTCTATGTTTTGAAACATTCCTGTGCCACTAGTTATAGATTCCGATGCTTCAAGTCAGGTTTACTGTATCCCTCTGACCTTCATATTGGCGATGAAACACAGAAATTGCATCCGAATTAAATACAAAAGGCACAATGCCGACTTAAGTACAAGAAAACTGACTCTTCTTACTGTCTATGTTTTGAACTATTCCTGTGACACTAGTTATTGATTCCGATGCTTCACTTCAGGTTTACTGTATCCCTCTGACCCTCTTATTGACGATGAAACACAGAAATTGCATCGGAATTAAATACGAAAATCACAATGCCGACTTAAGTACTAGCAAACTGACTCTTCCTACAGTCTATGCTTTGAACCATTCCTGTGACACATGTTATAGATTACGATGCTTCACTTCCCGTTTACTGTATCCCTCTGACCTTCTTATTGACGATGAAACACAGAAATTGCATCGGAATTAAATACAAAAGGCTCAATGCCGACTCAAGTAGAAGAAGACTTGCTCTTCTTACTGTCTATGTTCGAGCCATTCCTGTGACACTAGTTATAGATTCCGGTGCTTCACTTCAGGTTTACTGTATCCCTCTGACCTTCTTATTGACGATGAAACACAGAAATTGCATCGGAATTAAATACAAAAGGCACAATGCTGACTTAAGTACAAGAAAACTGACTCTTCGTACTGTCTATGTTTTGAAACACTCCTGTGCCACTAGTTATAGATTCCGATGCTTCAATTCAGGTTTACTGTATCCCTCTGACCTTCATATTGACGATGAAACATAGAAATTGCATCCGAATTAAATACACAAGGCACAATGCCGACGTAAGTACAAAAACTGACTCTACTTACTGTCTGTGTTTTGAACCATTCCTGTGAAACTAGTTATAGATTCCGATGCTTCACTTGAGGTTTACTGTATCCCTCTGACCTTCTTATTGACGATGAAATACAGAAATTGCATCGGAATTAAGTACAATAGGCACAATACCGACTTAAGTACAAGAAAACTGACGCTTCTTACTGTTTATGTTTTGAACCATTCCTGTGACACTAGTTATAGATTCCAATGCTTCATTTCAAGTTTACTGTATACCTGTGACCTTCTTATTGACGATGAAACACAGAAATTGCATCCGAATTAAATACAAAAGGCACAATGCCGACTTAAGTACAAGAAAACTGACTCTTCTTACTGTCTATGTTTTGAACCATTCCTGTGACACTAGTTATTGATTCCGATGCTTCACTTCAGGTTTACTGTATCCCTCTGACCTTCGTATTGACGATGAAACACAGAAATTGCATCGGAATTAAATACAAAAATCAAAATGCCGACTTAAGTACTAGAAAACTGACTCTTCCTACTGTCTATGCTTTGAACCATTCCTGTGACACAAGTTATAGATTACGATACTTCACTTCAGGTTTACTGTATCCCTCTGACCTTCTTGTTGACGATGAAACACAGAAATTGCATCTGAATTAAATACAAAAGGCTCAATGCCGACTCAAGTACAAGAAGACTGCCTCATTTTACTGTCTATGTTCGAACCATTCCTGTGACACTAGTTATAGATCCCGATGCTTCACTTTAGGTTTACTGTATCCCTCTGACCTTCTTATAGACGATGAAACACAGATATTGCATCGGAATTAAATATAAAAGGCACAATGCCAACTTAAGTACAAAAAGAGTGATTCTTCTTACTCTCTATGTTTAGAACCATTCCTGTGACACTAGTTATAGATACCGATGCTTCACTTCAGGTTTACTGTAACCCTCTGACCTTCTTATTGACGATGAAGCACAGAAATTGCATCGGAATTAAATGCAAAAGGCACAATGCCGACTTAAGTACAAGGAAACTGACTCTTCTTACTGTCTATGTTTTGAACCATACCTGTGACACTAGTTATTGATTCAGATGCTTCACTTCATGTTTACTGTAACCCTCTGACCTTCATATTGACGATGAAACACAGAAATTACATCGGAATTATATACAAGTGGCACAATGCCGACTTAAGTACAAGAAGACTGACCCTACTTAATGTCTACGATTTGAACCATTCCTGTGACACTAGATATAGATTCCGATACTTTACTTCAGGTTTACTGTATCCCTCTGACCTTCTTATTGACCATGAAACACAGAAATTTCATCGGAATTAAATACAAAGGGCACAATGCCGACGTAAGTACTAGAAGACTGACTCTTCCTACTGTCTATGTTTTGAACCATTCCTGTGACAGTAGTTATAGATTCCGATATTTCACTTCAGGTTTACTGTATCCCTCTGCCCTTTTTATTGTCGATGAAACACAGATATTGCATCGGAATTAAATACAAAAGGCACAATGCCGACTTAAGTACTAGAAGACTGACCATCCTTACTGTCTATGATTTGAACTATTCCTGTGTCACTAGTTATAGATTCCGATCCTGCACTTCAGGTTTACTGTATCACTCTGACCTTCTTATTGACGATGAAACACAAAAATTGCATCGGAATTAAATACAAAAGACACATTGCCGACTCAAGTAAGAGAAGACTGTCTCTTTTTACAGTCTATGTTTGGATCCTTTCCTGTGAGATCGGTTTTAGGTTCCGATGCTTCACCTCAGGTCTACTGTATCCCGCTGACCTTCTTATTGACGATGAAGCACAGATATTGCATCGGAATTAAATACAAAAGGCACAATGCCGACTTAAGTACAAGAAAACTGACTCTTCTTACTGTCTATGTTTTGAACCATTCCTGTAACACTAGTTATAGATTCTGATGCATCACTTCAGTTTTACTGTATCCCTCTGTCCGCCTTATTGACGATGAAACACAGAAATTGCATCGGAATTAAATACAAGAGGCACAATGCCGACTCAAGTAGAAGAAGACTAAATCTTCTTACTGTCTATGTTTTGAACCATTCCTGTGACACTAGTTATAGATTACGATGCTTCGCTTCAGGATTACTGTATCCCTCTGACCTTCTTATTGTCGATGAAACACAGAAATCGCATCGGAGTTAAATACAAAGGGAACAATGCCGACTTAAGTACTAGAAGACTGACTCTTCGTACTCCCTATGTTTTGAACCATTCTGTGACACTAGTTATAGATTCCGATGCTTCACTTCAGGTTTACTGAATCCCTCTGACCTTCTTATTGACGATGAAACACAGAAATTGCATCGGAATTAAATACAAAAGGCTCAATGCCGACTCAAGTATAAGAAGACTGGTTCTTCTTACCGTCTATGTTTTGAAACATTCCTGCTACACTAGTTATAGATTACGATGCTTCACTTCAGGTTTACTGTATCCCCCTGACCTTCTTATTGACGATGAAACACAGAAATTTCATCGGAATTAAATACAAAAGGCACAATGCCGACTCAAGTACAAGCAGAGTGGCTCTTCTTACTGTCTATGTTTTGAACCATTCCTGTGACACTAGTTATGAATTCCGATGCTTCACTTCAGGTTTACTGTATCCCTCTGACCTTCATATTGACGATGAAACACAGAAATTACATCGGAATTATATACAAGTGGCACAATGCCGACTTAAGTACAAGAAGACTGACCCTTCTTATTGTCTACGATTTGAACCATTCCTGTGACACTAGTTATAGATTCCGATACTTCACTTCAGGTTTACTGTATCCCTCTGACCTTCTTATTGACGATGAAACACAGAAATTGCATCTTAGTTAAATGCAAAAGGCTCAATGCCGACTTAAGTACAGGGAGACTGACGCTTCTTACCGTCTATGTTTTGAACCATTCCTGTGAAACTAGTTATAGATTCCGATGCTTCACTTCAGGTTTACTGTATCCCTCTGACCTTCATATTGACGATCAAACACAGAAATTGCGTCGGAATTAAATACAAAAGGCACAATGCCGACCCAAGTACAAGAGGACTGGCTCTTCTTACTGTCTATGATTCGAACCTTTCCTGTGAGACCGGATTTAGATTCCGATGCTTCACTTCATGTTTACTGTATCCCTTGGACATTCTTATAGACGACGAAACACAGAAATTGCATCGGAATTAAATAGAAAAGCACAATGCCGACTTAAGTACTAGAAAACTGACTCTTCTTACTGCCTTTGTTATGGACCATTCCTGCGACACTAGTTATACATACCGATGCTTCACTTCAGGTTTACTGTATCCCTCTGACCGTCTTATTGACGATGAAACACAGAAACTGCTTTGGAAATAAATAGAAAAGCCACAATGTCGACATAAGTACAAGAAAACTGACTCTTCTTACTGTCTATGTTTTGAAACATTCCTGTGACACTAGTTATAGATTCCCTGCATAACTTCAGGTTTATTGTATCCCTCTGACCTTCTTATTGATGACGAAACACAGAAATTGCATCGGAATTAAATACAAAAGGCACAATGCCGACATAAGTATAAGAAAACTGACTCTTCTTACTGTCTATGATTTGAACCATTACTGAGACACTAGTTATAGATTCCGATGCTTCACTTCAGGTTTACTGTATCCCTCTGACCTTCGTATTGACGATAAAACACAGATATTGCATCGGAATTAAATACAAAAGGCACAATGCCGACTTAAGTACAAAAAGACTGACTCTTCTTACTCTCTATGATTTGAACCATTCCTGTGACCCTAGTTATAGATTCCGATGCTTCACTTCAGGTTTACTGTAACCCTCTGACCTTCTTATTGACGATGAAACACAGATATTGCATTGGAATTAAATACAAAAGGCACAATGCCAACTTAAGTAATAGATACTGACCATCCTTACTATCTATGTTTTGAACTATTCCTGTGTCACTAGTTATAGATTCCGATCGTGCACTTCAGGTTTACCGTATCACTCTGACCTTCTTATTGACGATGAAACACAAAAATTACATCGGAATTAAATACAAAACACACAATGCCGACTCAAGTAAGAGAAGACTGGCTCTTCTTACTGTCTATGCTTTGATCCTTTCCTGTGAGATTGGTTTTAGGTTCTGATGCTTCACCTCAGGTTTACTGTATCCCGCTGACCTTCTTATTGACGATGAAGCACAGAAATTGCATCGCATTAAATACAAAAGGCACAATGCCGGCTTAAGTACAAGAAAACTGACTCTTCTTACTGTCTATGTTTTGAACCATTCCTGTGACACTAGGTATAGATTCAGATGCTTCACTTCTGGTTTACTGTATCCCTCAGTCCGCCTTATTGACGATGAAACACAGAAATTGCATCGGAATTAAATACAAGAGGCACAATGCCGACTCAAGTACAAGAAGACTGGCTCCTCTTATTGTCTATGTTTTGAACCATTCCTGTGACACTAGTTATAGATTCCGATGCTTCACTTCAGAATTACTGTATCCCTCTGACCTTCTTATTGACGATGAAACACAGAAATCGCATCGGAATTAAATACTAAGGGCACAATGCCGACTTAAGTACTAGAAGACTGACTCTTCCTACTCTCTATGTTTTGAACCATTCCTGTGACACTAGTTATAGATTCCGATGATTCACTTTAGGTTTACTGAATCCCTCTGACCTTCTTATTGACTATGGAACACAGAAATTGCATCGGAATTAAATACAAAAGCCTCAATGCCGACTCAAGTATAAGAAGACTGGCTCTTCTTACCATCTATGTTTTGAACCATTCCTGTGACACTAGTTATAGACTCCGATGCTTCACTTCCGGTTTACTGTATCCCTCTGACCGTCTTATTGACGATTAAACACAGAAATTGCATCGGAATTAAATACAAAAGGCACAATGCCGACTCAAGTACAAGAAGACTGGCTCTTCTTACTGTCTATGTTTCGAACCATTCCTTTGAGACCGGTTTCAGATTCCGATGCTTCACTTCAGGTTTACTGTATCCCTTGGACCTTCTTTATGACGACGAAACACAGACACTGCATCGGAATTATATAGAAAAGCCACAATGTCGACTTAAGTACAAGAAAACTGACTCTTCTTACTGTCTATGTTTTGAAATATTCCTGTGACACTAGCTATAGATTCCGTGCATCACTTCAGGTTTATTGTATCCCTCCGTCGTTCTTATTGATGACGAAACACAGAAATTGCATCGGAATTAAATACAAAAGGCACAATGCCGACTTAAGTATAAGAAAACTGACTCTTCTTACTGTCTATGCTTTGAACCATTCCTGTGACACTAGTTATAGATTCCGATGCTTCACTTCAGGTTTACTGTATCCCTCTGACCTTCTTATTGACGATGAAACACAGAAATTTCATCGGAATTAAATACAAAGGGCACAATGCCGACGTAAGTACTAGAAGACTGACTCTTCCTACTGTCTATGTTTTGAACCATTCCTGTGACACTAGTTATAGATTCCGATGCTTCACTTCAGGTTTACTGTAACCCTCTGCCCTTTTTATTGTCGATGAAACACAGATATTGCATCGGAATTAAATACAAAAGGCACAATGCCGACTTAAGTACAAAAAGACTGACTCTTCTTACTCTCTATGATTTGAACCATTCCTGTGACCCTAGTTATAGATTCCGATGCTTCACTTCAGGTTTACTGTAACCCTCTGACCTTCTTATTGACGATGAAACACAGATATTGCATTGGAATTAAATACAAAAGGCACAATGCCAACTTAAGTAATAGATACTGACCATCCTTACTATCTATGTTTTGAACTATTCCTGTGTCACTAGTTATAGATTCCGATCGTGCACTTCAGGTTTACCGTATCACTCTGACCTTCTTATTGACGATGAAACACAAAAATTACATCGGAATTAAATACAAAACACACAATGCCGACTCAAGTAAGAGAAGACTGGCTCTTCTTACTGTCTATGCTTTGATCCTTTCCTGTGAGATTGGTTTTAGGTTCTGATGCTTCACCTCAGGTTTACTGTATCCCGCTGACCTTCTTATTGACGATGAAGCACAGAAATTGCATCGCATTAAATACAAAAGGCACAATGCCGGCTTAAGTACAAGAAAACTGACTCTTCTTACTGTCTATGTTTTGAACCATTCCTGTGACACTAGGTATAGATTCAGATGCTTCACTTCTGGTTTACTGTATCCCTCAGTCCGCCTTATTGACGATGAAACACAGAAATTGCATCGGAATTAAATACAAGAGGCACAATGCCGACTCAAGTACAAGAAGACTGGCTCCTCTTATTGTCTATGTTTTGAACCATTCCTGTGACACTAGTTATAGATTCCGATGCTTCACTTCAGAATTACTGTATCCCTCTGACCTTCTTATTGACGATGAAACACAGAAATCGCATCGGAATTAAATACTAAGGGCACAATGCCGACTTAAGTACTAGAAGACTGACTCTTCCTACTCTCTATGTTTTGAACCATTCCTGTGACACTAGTTATAGATTCCGATGATTCACTTTAGGTTTACTGAATCCCTCTGACCTTCTTATTGACTATGGAACACAGAAATTGCATCGGAATTAAATACAAAAGCCTCAATGCCGACTCAAGTATAAGAAGACTGGCTCTTCTTACCATCTATGTTTTGAACCATTCCTGTGACACTAGTTATAGACTCCGATGCTTCACTTCCGGTTTACTGTATCCCTCTGACCGTCTTATTGACGATTAAACACAGAAATTGCATCGGAATTAAATACAAAAGGCACAATGCCGACTCAAGTACAAGAAGACTGGCTCTTCTTACTGTCTATGTTTTGAACCATTCCTTTGAGACCGGTTTCAGATTCCGATGCTTCACTTCAGGTTTACTGTATCCCTTGGACCTTCTTTATGACGACGAAACACAGACACTGCATCGGAATTATATAGAAAAGCCACAATGTCGACTTAAGTACAAGAAAACTGACTCTTCTTACTGTCTATGTTTTGAAATATTCCTGTGACACTAGCTATAGATTCCGTGCATCACTTCAGGTTTATTGTATCCCTCCGTCGTTCTTATTGATGACGAAACACAGAAATTGCATCGGAATTAAATACAAAAGGCACAATGCCGACTTAAGTATAAGAAAACTGACTCTTCTTACTGTCTATGCTTTGAACCATTCCTGTGACACTAGTTATAGATTCCGATGCTTCACTTCAGGTTTACTGTATCCCTCTGACCTTCTTATTGACGATGAAACACAGAAATTTCATCGGAATTAAATACAAAGGGCACAATGCCGACGTAAGTACTAGAAGACTGACTCTTCCTACTGTCTATGTTTTGAACCATTCCTGTGACACTAGTTATAGATTCCGATGCTTCACTTCAGGTTTACTGTAACCCTCTGCCCTTTTTATTGTCGATGAAACACAGATATTGCATCGGAATTAAATACAAAAGGCACAATGCCGACTTAAGTACTAGAAGACTGACCATCCTTACTGTCTATGTTTTGAACTATTCCTGTGTCACTAGTTATAGATTCCGATCCTGCACTTCAGGTTTACTGTATCACTCTGACCTTCTTATTGACGATGAAACCCAAAAATTGCATCGGAATTAAATACAAAAGACATAATGCCGACTCAAGTAAGAGAAGACTGGCTCTTTTTACAGTCTATGTTTTGATTCTTTCCTGTGAGTTCGGTTTTAGGTTCCGATGCTTCACCTCAGGTCTACTGTATCCCGCTGACCTTCTTATTGACGATGAAGCACAGATATTGCATCGGAATTAAATACAAAAGGCACAATGCCGACTTAAGTACAAGAAAACTGACTCTTCTTACTGTCTATGTTTTGAACCATTCCTGTAACACTAGTTATAGAATCCGATGCATCACTTCAGGTTTACTGTATCCCTCTGTCCGCCTTATTGACGATGAAACACAGAAATTGCATCGGAATTAAATACAAGAGGCACAATGCCGACTCAAGTAGAAGAAGACTAAATCTTCTTACTGTCTATGTTTTGAACCATTCCTGTGACACTAGTTATAGATTCCGATGCTTCGCTTCAGAATTACTGTATCCCTCTGACCTTCTTATTGTCGATGAAACACAGAAATCGCATCGGAGTTAAATACAAAGGGAACAATGCCAACTTAAGTACTAGAAGACTGACTCTTCGTACTCCCTATGTTTTGAACCATTCTGTGACACTAGTTATAGATTCCGATGCTTCACTTCAGGTTTACTGAATCCCTCTGACCTTCTTATTGACGATGAAACACAGAAATTGCATCGGAATTAAATACAAAAGTCTCAATGCCGACTCAAGTATAAGAAGACTGGCTCTTCTTACCGTCTATGTTTTGAAACATTCCTGCTACACTAGTTATAGATTACGATGCTTCACTTCAGGTTTACTGTATCCCTCTGACCTTCTTATTGACGATGAAACACAGAAATTTCATCGGAATTAAATACAAAAGGCACAATGCCGACTCAAGTACAAGCAGACTGGCTCATCTTACTGTCTATGTTTTGAACCATTCCTGTGACACTAGTTATGAATTCCGATGCTTCACTTCAGGTTTACTGTATCCCTCTGACCTTCATATTGACGATGAAACACAGAAATTACATCGGAATTATATACAAGTGGCACAATGCCGACTTAAGTACAAGAAGACTGACCCTTCTTATTGTCTACGATTTGAACCATTCCTGTGACACTAGTTATAGATTCCGATACTTCACTTCAGGTTTACTGTATCCCTCTGACCTTCTTATTGACGATGAAACACAGAAATTGCATCTTAGTTAAATACAAAAGGCTCAATGCCGACTTAAGTACAGGGAGACTGACGCTTCTTACCGTCTATGTTTTGAACCATTCCTGTGAAACTAGTTATATTTTCCGATGCTTCACTTCAGGTTTACTGTATCCCTCTGACCTTCATATTGACGATCAAACACAGAAATTGCGTCGGAATTAAATACAAAAGGCACAATGCCGACCCAAGTACAAGAGGACTGGCCCTTCTTACTGTCTATGATTCGAACCTTTCCTGTGAGACCGGATTTAGATTCCGATGCTTCACTTCAGGTTTACTGTATCCCTTGGACATTCTTATAGACGACGAAACACAGAAATGGCATCGGAATTAAATAGAAAAGCACAATGCCGACTTAAGTACTAGAAAACTGACTCTTCTTACTGCCTTTGTTATGGACCATTCCTGTGACACTAGTTATACATACCGATGCTTCACTTCAGGTTTACTGTATCCCTCTGACCGTCTTATTGACGATGAAACACAGAAATTGCATCGGAATTAAATACAAAAGGCACAATGCCGACTCAAGTACAAGAAGACTGGCTCTTCCTACTGTCTATGTTTTGAACCATTCCTGTGAGACCGGTTTTAGATTCCGATGCTTCACCTCAGGTTTACTGTATCCCTTGGACTTTCTTATTGACGACGAAACACAGAAACTGCTTTGGAAATAAATAGAAAAGCCACAATGTCGACTTAAGTACAAGAAAACTGACTCTTCTTACTGTCTATGTTTTGAAACATTCCTGTGACACTAGTTATAGATTCCCTGCATAACTTCAGGTTTATTGTATCCCTCTGACCTTCTTATTGATGACAAAACACAGAAATTGCATCGGAATTAAATACAAAAGGCACAATGCCGACATAAGTATAAGAAAACTGACTCTTCTTACTGTCTATGATTTGAACCATTACTGAGACACTAGTTATAGATTCCGATGCTTCACTTCAGGTTTACTGTATCCCTCTGACCTTCGTATTGACGATAAAACACAGATATTGCATCGGAATTAAATACAAAAGGCACAATGCCGACTTAAGTACAAAAAGACTGACTCTTCTTACTCTCTATGATTTGAACCATTCCTGTGACCCTAGTTATAGATTCCGATGCTTCACTACAGGTTTACTGTAACCCTCTGACCTTCTTATTGACGATGAAACACAGATATTGCATCGGAATTAAATACAAAAGGCACAATGCCAACTTAAGTAATAGAAGACTGACCATCCTTACTATCTATGTTTTGAACTATTCCTGTGTCACTAGTTATAGATTCCGATCGTGCACTTCAGGTTTACCGTATCACTCTGACCTTCTTATTGACGATGAAACACAAAAATTACATCGGAATTAAATACAAAACGCACAATGCCGACTCAAGTAAGAGAAGGCTGTCTCTTCTTACTGTCTATGCTTTGATCCTTTCCTGTGAGATCGGTTTTAGGTTCTGATGCTTCACCTCAGGTTTACTGTATCCCGCTGACCTTCTTATTGACGATGAAGCACAGAAATTGCATCGCATTAAATACAAAAGGCACAATGCCGACTCAAGTATAAGAAGACTGGCTCTTCTTACCGTCTACGTTTTGAACCATTCCTGTGACACTAGTTATAGACTCCGATGCTTCACTTCCGGTTTACTGTATCCCTCTGACCTTCTTATTGACGATGAAACACAGAAATCGTTTCGGAATTAAATACAAAAGGCACAATGCCGACTCAAGTACAAGCAGACTGGCTCTTCTTACTATCTATGTTTTTAACCATTCCTGTGACACTAGTTATAGATACCGATGCTTCACTTCAGAATTACTGTATCTCTCTGACCTTCTTAGTGACGATGAAACACAGAAATTGCATCGGAATCATACACAAAATGCACATTGCCGACTTAAGTACAAGAAAACTGACTCTTCTTACTGTCTATGTTTTGAACCATTCCTGTGACACTAGTTATAGATTCAGATGCTTCACTTCTGGTTTACTGTATCCCTCAGTCCTCCTTATTGACGATGAAACACAGAAATTGCATCGGAATTAAATACAAGAGGCACAATGCCGACTCAAGTACAAGAAGACTGGCTCCTCTTATTGTCTATGTTTGAACCATTCCTGTGACACTAGTTATAGATTCCGATGCTTCACTTCAGAATTACTGTATCCCTCTGACCTTCTTATTGACGATGAAACACAGAAATCGCATCGGAATTAAATACTAAGGGCACAATGCCGACTTAAGTACTAGAAGACTGACTCTTCCTACTCTCTATGTTTTGAACCATTCCTGTGACACTAGTTATAGATTCCGATGCTTCACTTTAGGTTTACTGAATCCCTCTGACCTTCTTATTGACGATGGAACACAGAAATTGCATCGGAATTAAATACAAAAGCCTCAATGCCGACTCAAGTATAAGAAGACTGGCTCTTCTTACCGTCTACGTTTTGAACCATTCCTGTGACACTAGTTATAGACTCCGATGCTTCACTTCCGGTTTACTGTATCCCTCTGACCTTCTTATTGACGATGAAACACAGAAATCGTTTCGGAATTAAATACAAAAGGCACAATGCCGACTCAAGTACAAGCAGACTGGCTCTTCTTACTATCTATGTTTTTAACCATTCCTGTGACACTAGTTATAGATACCGATGCTTCACTTCAGGTTTACTGTAACCCTCTGACCTTCTTATTGACGATGAAGCACAGAAATTGGATCGGAATTAAATGCAAAAGGCACAATGCCGACTTAAGTACAAGAAAACTGACTCTTCTTACTGTCTATGTTTTGAACCATACCTGTGACACTAGTTATAGATTCCGATGCTTCACTTCAGGATTACTGTATCCCTCTGACCTTCTTATTGACGATGAAACACAGAAATTGCATCTTAGTTAAGTACAAAAGGCTCAATGCCGACTTAAGTACAGGGAGACTGACTCTTCTTACCGTCTATGTTTGACCCATTCCTGTGACACTAGTTATAGATTCCGATGCTTCACTTCAGGTTTACTGTATCCCTCTGACCTTCTTATTGACGATCAAACACAGAAATTGCATCGGAATTAAATACAAAGGCACAATGCCGACTCAAGTACAAGAGGACTGGCTCTTCTTACTGTCTATGTTTTGAACCTTTCCTGTGAGACCGGATTTAGATTCCGATGCTTCACTTCAGGTTTACTGTATCCCTTGGACCTTCTTATAGACGACGAAACACAGAAATTGCGTCGGAATTAAATAGAAAAGCACAATGCCGACTTAAGTACAAGAAAACTGACTCTTCTTACTGCCTTTGTTTTGAACCATTGCTGTGACACTAGTTATAGATACCGATGCTTCACTTCAGGTTTACTGTATCCCTCTGACCGTCTTATTGACGATTAAACACAGAAATTGCATCGGAATTAAATACAAAAGGCACAATGCCGACTCAAGTACAAGAAGACTGGCTCTTCTTACTGTCTATGTTTTGAACCATTCCTTTGAGACCGGTTTCAGATTCCGATGCTTCACTTCAGGTTTACTGTATCCCTTGGACCTTCTTTATGACCACGAAACACAGACACTGCATCGTAATTATATAGAAAAGCCACAATGTCGACTTAAGTACAAGAAAACTGACTCTTCTTACTGTCTATGCTTTGAACCATTCCTGTGACACTAGTTATAGATTCCGATGCTTCACTTCAGGTTTACTGTATCCCTCTGACCTTCTTATTGACGATGAAACACAGAAATTTCATCGGAATTAAATACGAAGGGCACAATGCCGACGTAAGTACTAGAAGACTGACTCTTCCTACTGTCTATGTTTTGAACCATTCCTGTGACACTAGTTATAGATTCCGATACTTCACTTCAGGTTTACTGTATCCCTCTGACCCTCTTATTGACGATGAAACACAGAAATTGCATCTTAGTTAAATACAAAAGGCTCAATGCCGTCTTAAGTACAGGGAGACTGACTCTTCTTACTGTCTATGTTTTGAACCATTCCTGTGACACTAGTTATAGATTCCGATGCTTCACTTCAGGTTTACTGTAACCCTCTGCCCTTTTTATTGTCGATGAAACACAGATATTGCATCGGAATTAAATACAAAAGGCACAATGCCGACTTAAGTACTAGAAGACTGACCATCCTTACTGTCTATGTTTTGAACTATTCCTGTGTCACTAGTTATAGATTCCGATCCTGCACTTCAGGTTTACTGTATCACTCTGACCTTCTTATTGACGATGAAACACAAAAATTGCATCGGAATTAAATACAAAAGACACAATGCCGACTCAAGTAAGAGAAGACTGGCTCTTTTTACAGTCTATGTTTTGATCCTTTCCTGTGAGATCGGTTTTAGGTTCCGATGCTTCACCTTAGGTCTACTGTATCCCGCTGACCTTCTTATTGACGATGAAACACAGAAATCGCATCGGAGTTAAATACAAAGGGAACAATGCCCACTTAAGTACTAGAAAACTGACTCTTCGTACTCCCTATGTTTTGAACCATTCTGTGACACTAGTTATAGATTCCGATGCTTCACTTCAGGTTTACTGAATCCCTCTGACCTTCTTATTGACGATGAAACACAGAAATTGCATCGGAATTAAATACAAAAGGCTCAATGCCGACTCAAGTATAAGAAGACTGGCTCCTCTTACCGTCTATGTTTTGAAACATTCCTGCTACACAAGTTATAGATTACGATGCTTCACTTCAGGTTTACTGTATCCCTCTGACCTTCTTATTGACGATGAAACACAGAAATTTCATCGGAATTAAATACAAAAGGCACAATGCCGACTCAAGTACAAGCAGAGTGGCTCTTCTTACTGTCTATGTTTTGAACCATTCCTGTGACACTAGTTATGAATTCCGATGCTTCACTTCAGGTTTACTGTATCCCTCTGACCTTCATATTGACGATGAAACACAGAAATTACATCGGAATTATATACAAGTGGCACAATGCCGACTTAAGTACAAGAAGACTGACCCTTCTTATTGTCTACGATTTGAACCATTCCTGTGACACTAATTATAGATTCCGATACTTCACTTCAGGTTTACTGTATCCCTCTGACCTTCTTATTGACGATGAAACACATAAATTGCATCTTAGTTAAATACAAAAGGCTAATTGCCGACTTAAGTACAGGGAGACTGACTCTTCTTACCGTCTATGTTTTGAACCATTCCTGTGAAACTAGTTATAGATTCCGATGCTTCACTTCAGGTTTACTGTATCCCTCTGACCTTCATATTGACGATCAAACACAGAAATTGCATCGGAATTAAATACAAAAGGCACAATGCCGACCCAAGTACAAGAGGACTGGCTCTTCTTACTGTCTATGATTCGAACCTTTCCTGTGAGACCGGATTTAGATTCCGATGCTTCACTTCAGGTTTACTGTATCCCTTGGACATTCTTATAGACGACGAAACACAGAAATTGCATCGCAATTAAATAGAAAAGCACAATGCCGACTTAAGTACTAGAAAACTGACTCTTCTTACTGCCTTTGTTATGGACCATTCCTGTGACACTAGTTATACATACCGATGCTTCACTTCAGGTTTACTGTATCCCTCTGACCGTCTTATTGACGATGAAACACAGAAATTGCATCGGAATTAAATACAAAAGGCACAATGCCGACTCAAGTACAAGAAGACTGGCTCTTCTTACTGTCTATGATTTGAACCATTCCTGTGAGACCGGTTTTAGATTCCGATGCTTCACCTCAGGTTTACTGTATCCCTTGGACTTTCTTATTGACGACGAAACACAGAAACTGCTTTGGAAATAAATAGAAAAGCCACAATGTCGACTTAAGTACAAGAAAACTGACTCTTCTTACTGTCTATGTTTTGAAACATTCCTGTGACACTAGTTATAGATTCCCTGCATAACGTCAGGTTTATTGTATCCCTCTGACCTTCTTATTGATGACGAAACACAGAAATTGCATCGGAATTAAATACAAAAGGCACAATTCCGACATAAGTATAAGAAAACTGACTCTTCTTACTGTCTATGATTTGAACCATTACTGAGACACTAGTTATAGATTCCGATGCTTCACTTCAGGTTTACTGTATCCCTCTGACCTTCGTATTGACGATAAAACACAGATATTGCATCGGAATTAAATACAAAAGGCACAATGCCGACTTAAGTACAAAAAGACTGACTCTTCTTACTCTCTATGATTTGAACCATTCCTGTGACCCTAGTTATAGATTCCGATGCTTCACTTCAGGTTTACTGTAACCCTCTGACCTACTTATTGACGATGAAACACAGATATTGCATCGGAATTAAATACAAAAGGCACAATGCCATCTTAAGTAATAGAAGACTGACCATCCTTACTATCTATGTTTTGAACTATTCCTGTGTCACTAGTTATAGATTCCGATCGTGCACTTCAGGTTTACCGTATCACTCTGACCTTCTTATTGACGATGAAACACAAAAATTACATCGGAAATAAATACAAAACGCACAATGCCGACTCAAGTAAGAGAAGACTGGCTCTTCTTACTGTCTATGCTTTGATCCTTTCCTGTGAGATCGGTTTTAGGTTCCGATGCTTCACCTCAGGTTTACTGTATCCCGCTGACCTTCTTATTGACGATGAAGCACAGAAATTGCATCGCATTAAATACAAAAGGCACAATGCCGGCTTAAGTACAAGAAAACTGACTCTTCTTACTGTCTATGTTTTGAACCATTCCTGTGACACTAGTTATAGATTCAGTTGCTTCACTTCTGGTTTACTGTATCCCTCAGTCCGCCTTATTGACGATGAAACACAGAAATTGCATCGGAATTAAATACAAGAGGCACAATGCCGACTCAAGTACAAGAAGACTGGCTCCTCTTATTGTCTATGTTTTGAACCATTCCTGTGACACTAGTTATAGATTCCGATGCTTCACTTCAGGATTACTGTATCCCTCTGACCTTCTTATTGACGATGAAACACAGAAATCGCATCGGAATTAAATACTAAGGGCACAATGCCGACTTAAGTACTAGAAGACTGACTCTTCCTACTCTCTATGTTTTGAACCATTCCTGTGACACTAGTTATAGATTCCGATGCTTCACTTTAGGTTTACTGAATCCCTCTGACCTTCTTATTGACGATGGAACACAGAAATTGCATCGGAATTAAATACAAAAGCCTCATTGCCGACTCAAGTATAAGAAGACTGGCTCTTCTTACCGTCTATGTTTTGAACCATTCCTGTGACACTAGTTATAGATTCCGATGCTTCACTTCCGGTTTACTGTATCCCTCTGACCTTCTTATTGACGGTGAAACACAGAAATCGTTTCGGAATTAAATACAAAAGGCACAATGCCGACTCAAGTACAAGCAGACTGGCTCTTCTTACTATCTATGTTTTTAACCATTCCTGTGACACTAGTTATAGATTCCGATGCTTCACTTCAGGTTTACTGTATCCCTCTGACCTTCGTATTGACGATGAAACACAGAAATTGGATCGGAATTAAATACGAAAGGCACAATGCCGACTTAAGTACAAAAGCACTGACTCTTCTTACTCTCTATGATTTGAACCATTCCTGTGACACTAGTTATACATTCCGATGCTTCACTTCAGGTTTACTGTAACCCTTTGACCTTCTTATTGACGATGAAACACGGATATTGCATCGGAATTAAATACAAAAGGCACAATACCGACTTAAGTACTAGATGACTGACCATAGTTAGTGTCTATGTTTTGAACTATTCCTGTGACAATAGTTATAGATTCCGATCCTGTACATCAGGTTTACTGTATCACTCTCACCTTCTTATTGACGATGAAACACAGGAATTGCATCGGAATTAAATACAAAAGGCACAATGCCGACTCAAGTACAAGATGACTGGCTCTTCTTACTGGCTATGTTTTGAACCTTTCCTGTGAGACCGTTTTTAGATTCCGATGCTTCACTTGAGGTTTACTGTATCCCTCTGACCTTCTTATTGACGATTAAACACAGAAATTGCATCGGAATTAAATACAAAAGGCTCAATACCGACTCAAGTACAAGAAGACTGGCTTATCTTACTGTCTATGTTATGAACCATTCCTGTGACACTAGTTATAGTTTCCGATGCTTCACTTCAGGTTTACTGTATCTCTATGGTCTTCTCATTGACGATGAAACACAGATATTGCATCGGAATTAAATACAAAAGGCACAATGCCGACTTAAGTACAAGAAGACTGACCTTTCTTACTGTCTATGTTGTGAACCATTCCTGTGAGACCGGTTTTAGATTCCGATGCTTGTCTTCAGGTTTACTGTATCCGTTGGACCTTCTTATTGACGACGAAACACAGAAACTGCATTGGAATTAAATAGAAAAGCCACAATGTCGACTTAAGTACAAGAAAACTGACTCTTCTTACTGTCTATGTTATGAAACATTCCTGTGACACAAGTTATAGATTCCGTGCATAACGTCAGGTTTATTGTATCCCTCTGACCTTCTTATTGCTGACGAAACACAGAAATTGCATCGGAATTAAATACAAAAGGCACAATGCCGACTCAATTACAAGAAGACTGGCTCTTCTTACTGTCTATGCTTTGAACCTTTCCTGTGAGACCAGTTTTAGATTCCGATGCTTGACTTCAGGTTTACTGTATCCCTTGGACCATCTGATTGACGACGAAACATAGAAATTGCTTCGGAATTAAATAGAAAAGGCTCAAAGCCGACTTAACAACAAGAAAACTGACTCTTCTTACTGTCTATGTTTTGAACCATTCCTGAGACACTAGTTATAGTTTCCGATGCTTCACTTCAGGTTTACTGTATCCCTCTGATTTTCTTATTGACGAAGAAACACAGATATTGCATCGTAATTAAATACAAAAAGCACAATGCCGACTTAAGTACAAGAAGACTGACCTTTCTTACTGTCTATGTTTTGAACCATTCCTGTGACACTAGTTATAGATTCAGATGCATCACTTCAGGTTTACTGTATCCCTCTGACCTTCGTATTGACGATGAAACACAGAAATTGGATCGGAATTAAATACGAAAGGCACAATGCCGACTTAAGTACAAAAGCACTGACTCTTCTTACTCTCTATGATTTGAACCATTCCTGTGACACTAGTTATAGTATCCGATGCTTCACTTCAGGTTTACTGTAACCCTTTGACCTTCTTATTGACGATGAAACACGGATATTGCATCGGAATTAAATACAAAAGGCACAATACCGACTTAAGTACTAGATGACTGACCATCGTTAGTGTCTATGTTCTGAACTATTCCTGTGACAATGGTTATAGATTCCGATCCTGTACATCAGGTTTACTGTATCACTCTCACCTTCTTATTGACGATGAAACACAGGAATTGCATCGGAATTAAATACAAAAGGCACAATGCCGACTCAAGTACAAGAAGACTGGCTCTTCTTACTGTCTATGTTATGAACCATTCCTGTGACACTAGTTATAGTTTCCGATGCTTCACTTCAGGTTTACTGTATCTCTATGATCTTCTCATTGACGATGAAACACAGACATTGCATCGGAATTAAATACAAAAGGCACAATGCCGACTTAAGTACAAGAAGACTGACCTTTCTTACTGTCTATGTTTTGAACCATTCCTGTGACACTAGTTATAGATTCCGATGCTTCACTTCAGGTTTACTCTAACCCTCTGACCTTCTTATTGACGACGAAGCACAGAAATTGCATCGGAATTAAATACAAAAGGCCCAATGCCGACTTAAGTACAAGAAAACTGACTCTTCTTACTGTCTACGTTGTGAACCATTCCTGTGACACTAGTTATAGATTCAGATGCTTCACTTCTGGTTAACTGTATCCCGCTGACCTTCTTATTGACGATGAAACACAGGACTTGCATCGGAATTAAACACAAAAGGCACAATGCCGACTCAAGAACAAGAAGACTGGCTCTTCTTACTGTCTATGTTTTGAACCTTTCCTGTGAGACCGATTTTAGATTCCGATGCTTCACTTGAGGTTTACTGTATCCCTCTGACCTTCTTATTGACGATGAAACACAGAAATTGCATCGGAATTAAATACAAAAGGCTCAATACCGACTCAAGTACAAGAAGACTGCCTCTTCTTACTGACTATGCTTTCAACCATTCCTGTGACACTAGTTATAGTTTCCGATGCTTCACTTCAGGTTTACTGTATCTCTCTGATCTTCTTATTGACGATGAAACACAGATATTGCATCGGAATGAAGTACAAAAGGCACAATGCCGAGTTAAGTACAAGAAGACTGACCTTTCTTACTGTCTATGTTTTGAACCATTCCTGTGACACTAGTTATAGATTCCGATGCTTCACTTCAGGTTTACTGTATCCCTCTGACCTTCTTATTGACGATGAAGCACAGAAATTGCATCGGAATTAAATAGAAAAGGCCCAATGCCGACTTACGTACAAGAAAACTGACTCTTCTTACTGTCTATGTTGTGAACCATTCCTGTGACACTAGTTATAGATTCAAATGCTTCACTTCTGGTTTACTGTATTCCTCTGACCGTCTTATTGACGATGAAACACAGAAATTGCATCGGAATTAAATACAAAAGGCACAATGCCGACTCAAGTACAAGAAGACTGGCTCTTCTTACTGTCTATGCTTTGAACCATTCCTGTGACACTAGTTATAGATTCCGATGATTCACTTCAGGTTTACTGTATCCCTCTGACTTTCTTATTGACGATGAAACACAGAAATTGCATCGGAATTAAATGCAAAAGTCTCAATGCCGACTCAAGTACAAGAAGACTGGCTCTTCTTACTGTCTATGTTTTGAACCATTCCTGTGTCACTGGTTATAGATTCAGATGCTTGACTTCAGGTTTACTGTCTCCCTCTGACCTTCTTATTGACGATGAAACACAGAAATTGCGTCGGAATTAAATACAAAAGGCACAATGCCGACTCAAGTACAAGAAGACTGGCTCTTCTTACTGTCTATGTTTTGAACCATTCCTGTGACACTAGTTATAGATTCCGAGGCTTCACTTTAGGTTTACTGTATCCCTCTGACCTTCATATTGACGATGAAACACAGACATTGCATCGGAATTTTATACAAGTGGCACAATGCCGACTCAAGTACAAGAGGACCGGCTTTTCTTACTGTCTATGTTTTGAACCTTTCCTGTGAGACCGGATTTAGATTCCGATGCTTCACTTCAGGTTTACTGTATCCCTTGGACCTTCTTATTGACGACGAAACACAGAAAATGCATCGGAATTAAATAGAAAAGCACAATGCCAACTTAAGTACAAGACAACTGACTCTTCTTACTGCCTTTGTTTTGTACCATTCCTGTGACACTAGTTATAGATTCAGATGCCTCACTACAGGTTTACTGTATCCCCCTGACCTTCTTATTGACGATGAAACACAGAAATTGCGTCGGAATTAAATACAAAAAGCACAATGCCGACTCAAGAACAAGAAGACTGGCTCTTCTTACTGTCTATGTTTTGAACCATTCCTATGACACCACTTGTAGATTCCGATGATTCAATACAGGCACTTGTACTGAAGTACAAGAAGACTGACCCTTCTTACTATCTATGTTTTGAACCATTCCTGTGGCACTAGTTAGAGATTCCGATATTCCACGTCAGGTTTACTATACCCCTCTGACCTTCTTATTGACGATGAAACACAGAAATTGCATCGGAATTTAATACAAAAGGCACAATGCCGACTTAAGTACAAGAAAACTGACGCTTCTTACTGTTTATGTTTCGAACCATTCCTGTGACACTAGTTATAGATACCGATGCTTCACGTCAGGTTTACTGCATCCCTCTGACCTTCTTATTGACGATGAAACACAGAAATTGCATCTTAGTTAAATACAAAAGGCTCAATGCCGACTTAAGTACAGGAAGACTGACTCTTCATACCGCCTATGTTTTGAACCATAAGTGTGCCACTAGTTATAGATTCCGATGCTTCACTTCAGATTTACTGTATCCCACTGACCTTCTTATTGACGATCAAACACAGAAATTGCATCGGAATTAAATACAAAAGTCACAATGCCGACTCAAGTACAAGAGGACTGGCTCTCCTTACTGTCTATGTTTTGAACCTTTCCTCTGAGACCGGATTTAGATTCCGAAGCTTCACTTCATATTTACTGTATCCCTTCGACGATCTTATAGACGACGAAACACAGAAACGGCATCGGAATTAAATAGAAAAGGCACAATGTCGACTTAAGTACAAGAAAACTGACTCTTCTTACTGTCTATGTTTGAAACATTCCTGTGACACTAGTTATAGATTCCGATGCATCACTTCAGGTTTATTGTATCCCTCTGACCTTCTTATTGATGACGGAAAACAGAAATTGCGTCTTAATTAAATACAAAAGGCACAATGCCGACTTAAGTATAAGAAAACTGACACTTCTTACTGTCTATGCTTTGAACCATTCCTGTGACACTAGTTATAGATTCCAATGCTTCACTTCAGGTTTACTGTATCCCTCTGACATTCTTATTGACGATGAAACACAGAAATTGCATCGGAATTAAATACAAAAGGCACAATGCTGACTCAAGTACAAGAAGACTGGCTCGACTTACTGTCTATGTTTTGAACCTTTCCTGTGGGTCCAGTTTTAGATTCCAATGCTTGACTTCAGGTTTAATGTATCCCTTGGACCTTCTTATTGACGACGAAACACAGAAATTGCATCGGAAATAAATAGAAAAGGCACAAAGCCGACATAAAAACAAGAAAACTGACTCTTCTTACTGTCTATGTTTTGAACCATTCCTGTGACACTAGTTACAGATTCCGATGCTACACTTCAGGGTAACTGTGTCCCTCTGACCTTCTTAATGACGATGAAACACAGAAATTGCATCAGAATACAAACAAAAGGCACAATGCCGACTTAAGTACTAGAAGACTGACCATCCTTACTGTCTATGTTTTGAACTATTCCTGTGACACTAGTTATTGATTCCGATCCTTTACTTCAGGTTTACTGTATCACTCTGACCTTCTTATTGACAATGAAACACGGAAATTGCATCGGAATTAAATATAAAAGGCACAATGCCGACTCAAGTACAAGAAGACTGGCTCTTCTTACTGCCTATGTTTTGAACCTTTCCTGTGAGACCGGTTTTAGATTCCGATGCTTCACTTCAGGTTCACTGTATCCCTCTGACCTTCTTATTGACGATGGGACACAAGAATTGCATCGGAATTAAATACAAAAGGCACAATGCCGACTCAAGTGCAAGAAGATTGGCTCTTCTTACTGTCAATGTTTTGATCCTTTCAGTGAGACCGGTTTTAGATTCCAATGCTTCACTTCATGTTTACTGTATCCCTCTGACCTTCCTATTGACGATGAAACAAATAAATTGCATCGGAATTAAATACAAAAGTCTCAATGCCGACTCAAGTCCAAGAAGACTGGCTCTTCTTACAGTCTATGTTTTGAACCATTCCTGTGACACTAGTTATAGATTCAGATGCTTCACTACAGGTTTACTGTATCCCTCTGACCTTCCTATTGACGATGAAACACAGAAATTGCGTCGGAATTAAATACAAAAGGCACAATGTCGACTCAAGTACAAGAAGACTGGCTCTTCTTACTGTCTATGTTTGAACCATTCCTATGACACCAGTTATAGATTCCGATGATTCAATTCAGGTGTACTGTATCCCTCTGACCTTCGTATTGACGATCAAACACAGAAATTGCATCGGAATTAAATACAAAAGTTACAATGCCGACTCAAGTACAGGAGGACTGGCTCTCCTTACTGTCTATGTTTTGAACCTTTCCTCTGAGACCGGATTTAGATTCCGATGCTTCACTTCAGGTTTAAAGTATCCCTTGGACCTTCTTATAGACGACGAAACACAGAAACTGCATCGGAATTAAATAGAAAAGGCACAATGCCGACTTAAGTACTAGAAGACTGACCATCCTTATTGTCTATGTTTTGAACTATTCCTGTGACACTAGTTATTGATTCCGATCCTTTACATCAGGTTTACTGTATCACTCTGACCTTCTTATTGACAATGAAACACGGAAATTGCATCGGAATTAAATACAAAAGGCATAATGCCGTCTCAAGTACAAGGAGACTGGCTCTTCTTACTGTCTATGTTTTGAACCTTTCCTGTAAGACCGGTTTTAGATTCCGATGCTTCACTTCAGGTTCACTGTATCCCTCTGACCTTCTTATTGACGATGAAACACAGAAATTGCATCGGAATTATATACAAGTGGCACAATGCCGACTCAAGTAAAAGAGGAACGGCTTTTCATACTGTCTATGTTTTGAACCTTTCCTGTGAGACCGGATTTAGATTCCGATGCTTCACTTCAGGTTTACTGTATCCCTTGGACCTTCTTATAGACGACGAAACACAGAAATTGCATCGGGATTAAATAGAAAAGCACAATGCCGACTTAAGTACAAGAAAACTGACTCGTCTTACTGCCTTTGTTATGGACCATTCCTGTGACACTAGTTATACATACCGATGCTTCACTTCAGGTTTACTGTATCCCTTGGACCATCTGATTGACGACGAAACACAGAAATTGCTTCGGAATTAAATAGAAAAGGCTCAAAGCCGACTTAACAACAAGAAAACTGACTCTTCTTAGTGTCTATGTTTTGAACCATTCCTGAGACACTAGTTATAGTTTCCGATGCTTCACTTCAGGTTTACTGTATCCCTCTGATCTTCTTATTGACGAAGAAACACAGATATTGCATCGGAATTAAATACAAAATGCACAATGCCGACTTAAGTACAAGAAGACTGACCTTTCTTACTGTCTATGTTTTGAACCATTCCTGTGACAGTAGTTATAGATTCCGATGCTTCACTTCAGGTTTACTGTATCCCTCTAACCTTCTTATTGACGATGAAACACAAAAATTGCATCGGAATTAAATACAAAACGCACAATGCCGACTCAAGTAAAAGAAAACTGGCTCTTCTTACCGTCTATGTTTTGATCCTTTCCTGTGAGTTCGGTTTTTGATTCCGATGCTTCACTTCAGGTTAACTGTATCCCGCTGACCTTCCTATTGACGATGAAACACAGGACTTGCATCGGAATTAAACACAAAAGGCACAATGCCGACTCAAGAACAAGAAGACTGGCTCTTCTTACTGTCTATGTTTTGAACCTTTCCTGTGAGACCGTTTTTAGATTCCGATGCTTCACTTGAGGTTTACTGTATCCCTCTGACCTTCTTATTGACGATGAAACACAGAAATCGCATCGGAATTAAATACAAAAGGCTCAATACCGACTCAAGTACAAGAAGACTGGCTCTTCTTACTGACTATGTTTTGAACCATTCCTGTGACACTAGTTATAGTTTCCGATGCTTCACTTCAGGTTTACTGTATCTCTCTGATCTTCTTATTGACGATGAAACACAGATATTGCATCGGAATTAAATACAAAAGGCACAATGCCGAGTTAAGTACAAGAAGACTGACCTTTCTTACTGTCTATGTTTTGAACCATTCCTGTGACACTAGTTATAGATTCCGATGCTTCACTTCAGGTTTACTGTATCCCTCTGACCTTCTTATTGACGATGAAGCACAGAAATTGCATCGGAATTGAATAGAAAAGGCCCAATGCCGACTTACGTACAAGAAAACTGACTCTTCTTACTGTCTATGTTGTGAACCATTCCTGTGACACTAGTTATAGATTCAAATGCTTCACTTCTGGTTTACTGTATTCCTCTGACCGTCTTATTGACGATGAAACAAAGAAATTGCATCGGAATTAAATACAAAAGGCACAATGCCGATTCAAGTACAAGAAGACTGGCTCTTCTTACTGTCTATGCTTTGAACCATTCCTGTGACACTAGTTATAGATTCCGATGATTCACTTCAGGTTTACTGTATCCCTCTGACCTTCTTATTGACGATGAAACACAGAAATTGCATCGGCATTAAATACAAAAGTCTCAATGTCGACTCAAGTACAACAAGACTGGCTCTTCTTACTGTCTATGTTCTGAACCATTCCTGTGTCACTGGTTATAGATTCAGATGCTTGACTTCAGGTTTACTGTCTCCCTCTGACCTTCTTATTGACGATGAAACACAGAAATTGCGTCGGAATTAAATACAAAAGGCACAATGCCGACTCAAGTACAAGAAGACTGGCTCTTCTTACTGACTTTGTTTTGAACCATTCCTGTGACACTAGTTATAGATTCCGAGGCTTCACTTTAGGTTTACTGTATCCCTCTGACCTTCATATTGACGATGAAACACAGACATTGCATCGGAATATTATACAAGTGGCACAATGCCGACTCAAGTACAAGAGGACCGGCTTTTCTTACTGTCTATGTTTTGAACCTTTCCTGTGAGACCGGATTTAGATTCCGATGCTTCACTTCAGGTTTACTGTATCCCTTGGACCTTCGTATTGACGACGAAACACAGAAAATGCATCGGAATTAAATAGAAAAGCACAATGCCAACTTAAGTACAAGACAACTGACTCTTCTTACTGCCTTTGTTTTGTACCATTCCTGTGACACTAGTTATAGATTCAGATGCCTCACTACAGGTTTACTGTATTCCTCTGACCTTCTTATTGACGATGAAACACAGAAATTGCGTCGGAATTAAATACAAAAAGCATAATGCCGACTCAAGAACAAGAAGACTGGCTCTTCTTACTGTCTATGTTTTGAACCATTCCTATGACACCAGTTGTAGATTCCGATGATTCAATTCAGGCACTTGTACTTAAGTACAAGAAGACTGACCCTTCTTACTATCTATGTTTTGAACCATTCCTGTGGCACTAGTTAGAGATTCCGATATTCCACGTCAGGTTTACTATACCCCTCTGACCTTCTTATTGACGATGAAACACAGAAATTGCATCGGAATTTAATACAAAAGGCACAATGCCGACTTAAGTACAAGAAAACTGACGCTTCTTACTGTTTATGTTTCGAACCATTCCTGTGACACTAGTTATAGATTGCAATGCTTCACTTCAGGTTTACTGTATCCCTCTGACATTCTTATTGACGATGAAACACAGAAATTGCATCGGAATTAAATACAAAAGGCACAATGCTGACTCAAGTACAAGAAGACTGGCTCGACTTACTGTCTATGTTTTGAACCTTTCCTGTGGGTCCAGTTTTAGATTCCGATGCTTGACTTCAGGTTCACTGTATCCCTTGGACCTTCTTATTGACGACGAAACACAGAAATTGCATCGGAAATAAATAGAAAAGGCACAAAGCCGACTTAAAAACAAGAAAACTGACTCTTCTTACTGTCTATGTTTTGAACCATTCCTGTGACACTAGTTACAGATTCCGATGCTAGACTTCAGGTTAACTGTGTCCCTCTGACCTTCTTAATGACGATGAAACACAGAAAGTGCATCAGAATACAAAATAAAGGCACAATGCCGACTTAAGTACTAGAAGACTGACCATCCTTACTTTCTATGTTTTGAACTATTCCTTTGACACTAGTTATTGATTCCGATCCTTTACTTCAGGTTTACTGTATCACTCTGACCTTCTTATTGACAATGAAACACGGAAATTGCATCGGAATTAAATATAAAAGGCACAATGCCGACTCAAGTACAAGAAGACTGGCTCTTCTTACTGCCTATGTTTTGAACCTTTCCTGTGAGACCGGTTTTAGATTCCGATGCTTCACTTCAGGTTCACTGTATCCCTCTGACCTTCTTATTGACGATGGGACACAGGAATTTCATCGGAATTAAATACAAAAGGCACAATGCCGACTCAAGTGCAAGAAGATTGGCTCTTCTTACTGTCAATGTTTTGATCCTTTCCAGTGAGACCGGTTTTAGATTCCAATGCTTCACTTCAGGTGTACTGTATCCCTCTGACCTTCCTATTGACGATGAAACAAATAAATTGCATCGGAATTAAATACAAAAGTCTCAATGCCGACTCAAGTACAAGAAGACTGGCTCTTCTTACAGTCTATGTTTTGAACCATTCCTGTGACACTAGTTATAGATTCAGATGCTTCACTACAGGTTTACTGTATCCCTCTGACCTTCCTATTGACGATGAAACACAGAAATTGCGTCGGAATTAAATACAAAAGGCACAATGTCGACTCAAGTACAAGAAGACTGGCTCTTCTTACTGTCTATGTTTGAACCATTCCTATGACACCAGTTATAGATTCCGATGATTCAATTCAGGTGTACTGTATCCCTCTGACCTTCTTATTGACGATCAAACACAGAAATTGCATCGGAATTAAATACAAAAGTCACAATGCCGACTCAAGTACAGGAGGACTGGCTCTCCTTACTGTCTATGTTTTGAACCTTTCCTCTGAGACCGGATTTAGATTCCGATGCTTCACATCAGGTTTAAAGTATCCCTTGGACCTTCTTATAGACGACGAAACACAGAAACTGCATCGGAATTAAATAGAAAAGGCACAATGCCGACTTAAGTACTAGAAGACTGACCCTTCTTACCATCTATGATTTGAACCATTCCTGTGACACTAGTTATAGATTCCGATGCTTCACGTCAGGTTTACTATATCCCTCTGACCTTCTTATTGACGATGAAACACAGAAATTGCATCGGAATTAAATACAAAAGGCACAATGCCGACTTAAGTACAAGAAAACTGACGCTTCTTACTGTTTATGTTTCGAACCATTCCTGTGACACTAGTTATAGATTCCAATGCTACACGTCAGGTTTACTGCATACCTCTGACCTTCTTATTGACGATGAAACACAGAAATTGCATCTTAGTTAAATACAAAAGGCTCAATGCCGACTTAAGTACAGGAAGACTGACTCTTCTTACCGCCTATGTTTTGAACCATTCCTGTGACACTAGTTATAGATTCCGATGCTTCAATTCAGATTTACTGTATCCCTCTGACCTTCTTATTGACGATCAAACACAGAAATTGCATCGGAATTAAATACAAAAGTCACAATGCCGACTCAAGTACAAGAGGACTGGCTCTCCTTACTGTCTATGTTTTGAACCTTTCCTCTGAGACCGGATTTAGATTCCGAAGCTTCACTTCAGGTTTACTGTATCCCTTCGACCTTCTTATAGACGACGAAACACAGAAACTGCATCGGAATTAAATAGAAAAGGCACAATGTCGACTTAAGTACAAGAAAACTGACTCTTCTTACTGTCTATGTTTGAAACATTCCTGTGACACTAGTTATAGATTCCGATGCATCGCTTCAGGTTTATTGTATCCCTCTGACCTTCTTATTGATGACGGAAAACAGAAATTGCATCTTAATTAAATACAAAAGGCACAATGCCGACTTAAGTATAAGAAAACTGACACTTCTTACTGTCTATGCTTTGAACCATTCCTGTGACACTAGTTATAGATTGCAATGCTTCACTTCAGGTTTACTGTATCCCTCTGACATTCTTATTGACGATGAAACACAGAAATTGCATCGGAATTAAATACAAAAGGCACAATGCTGACTCAAGTACAAGAAGACTGGCTCGAATTACTGTCTATGTTTTGAACCTTTCCTGTGGGTCCAGTTTTAGATTCCGATGCTTGACTTCAGGTTCACTGTATCCCTTGGACCTTCTTATTGACGACGAAACACAGAAATTGCATCGGAAATAAATAGAAAAGGCACAAAGCCGACTTAAAAACAAGAAAACTGACTCTTCTTACTGTCTATGTTTTGAACCATTCCTGTGACACTAGTTACAGATTCCGATGCTAGACTTCAGGTTAACTGTGTCCCTCTGACCTTCTTAATGACGATGAAACACAGAAAGTGCATCAGAATACAAACAAAAGGCACAATGCCGACTTAAGTACTAGAAGACTGACCATCCTTACTGTCTATGTTTTGAACTATTCCTTTGACACTAGTTATTGATTCCGATCCTTTACTTCAGGTTTACTGTATCACTCTGACCTTCTTATTGACAATGAAACACGGAAATTGCATCGGAATTAAATATAAAAGGCACAATGCCGACTCAAGTACAAGAAGACTGGCTCTTCTTACTGCCTATGTTTTGAACCTTTCCTGTGAGACCGGTTTTAGATTCCGATGCTTCACTTCAGGTTCACTGTATCCCTCTGACCTTCTTATTGACGATGGGACACAGGAATTGCATCGGAATTAAATACAAAAGGCACAATGCCGACTCAAGTGCAAGAAGATTGGCTCTTCTTACTGTCAATGTTTTGATCCTTTCCAGTGAGACCGGTTTTAGATTCCAATGCTTCACTTCAGGTGTACTGTATCCCTCTGACCTTCCTATTGACGATGAAACAAATAAATTGCATCGGAATTAAATACAAAAGTCTCAATGCCGACTCAAGTACAAGAAGACTGGCTCTTCTTACAGTCTATGTTTTGAACCATTCCTGTGACACTAGTTATAGATTCAGATGCTTCACTACAGGTTTACTGTATCCCTCTGACCTTCCTATTGACGATGAAACACAGAAATTGCGTCGGAATTAAATACAAAAGGCACAATGTCGACTCAAGTACAAGAAGACTGGCTCTTCTTACTGTCTATGTTTGAACCATTCCTATGACACCAGTTATAGATTCCGATGATTCAATTCAGGTGTACTGTATCCCTCTGACCTTCTTATTGACGATCAAACACAGAAATTGCATCGGAATTAAATACAAAAGTCACAATGCCGACTCAAGTACAGGAGGACTGGCTCTCCTTACTGTCTATGTTTTGAACCTTTCCTCTGAGACCGGATTTAGATTCCGATGCTTCACATCAGGTTTAAAGTATCCCTTGGACCTTCTTATAGACGACGAAACACAGAAACTGCATCGGAATTAAATAGAAAAGGCACAATGCCGACTTAAGTACTAGAAGACTGACCCTTCTTACCATCTATGATTTGAACCATTCCTGTGACACTAGTTATAGATTCCGATGCTTCACGTCAGGTTTACTATATCCCTCTGACCTTCTTATTGACGATGAAACACAGAAATTGCATCGGAATTAAATACAAAAGGCACAATGCCGACTTAAGTACAAGAAAACTGACGCTTCTTACTGTTTATGTTTCGAACCATTCCTGTGACACTAGTTATAGATTCCAATGCTACACGTCAGGTTTACTGCATACCTCTGACCTTCTTATTGACGATGAAACACAGAAATTGCATCTTAGTTAAATACAAAAGGCTCAATGCCGACTTAAGTACAGGAAGACTGACTCTTCTTACCGCCTATGTTTTGAACCATTCCTGTGACACTAGTTATAGATTCCGATGCTTCAATTCAGATTTACTGTATCCCTCTGACCTTCTTATTGACGATCAAACACAGAAATTGCATCGGAATTAAATACAAAAGTCACAATGCCGACTCAAGTACAAGAGGACTGGCTCTCCTTACTGTCTATGTTTTGAACCTTTCCTCTGAGACCGGATTTAGATTCCGATGCTTCACTTCAGGTTTACTGTATCCCTTGGACCTTCTTATAGACGACGAAACACAGAAACTGCATCGGAATTAAATAGGAAAGGCACAATGTCGACTTAAGTACAAGAAAACTGACTCAATTTTACCGTCTATCTTTGAAACATTCCTGTGACACAAGTTATAGATTCCAATGCATCACTTCAGGTTTATTGTATCCCTCTGACCTTCTTATTGATGACGAAACACAGAAATTGCATCTTAATTAATACAAAAGGCACAATGCCGGCTTAAGTAAAAGAATACTGACTCTTCTTACTGCCTATGCTCTGAACCATTCCTGTGACACTAGTTACAGATTCCAATGCTTCACTTCAGGTTTACTGTATACCTCTGACATGCTTATTGACGATGAAACTCAGAAATTGCATCGGAATTAAATACAAAAGGCACAATGCTGACTCAAGTACAAGAAGACAGGCTCATCTTACTGTCTATGTTTTGAACCTTTCCTGTGAGCCCAGTTTTAGATTCCGATGCTTGACTTCAGGTTTGCTGTATCCCTTGGACCTTCTTATTGACGACGAAACACAGAAATTGCATCGGAAATAAATAGAAAAGGCACAAAGCCGACATAAAAACAAGAAAACTGACTCTTCTTACTGTCAATGTTTTGAACCATTCCTGTGACACCAGTTGTAGATTCCGATGCTTCACTTCAGGTTAACTGTGTCCCTCTGACCTTCTTAATGACGATGAAACACAGAAATTGCATCAGAATACAAACAAAAGGTACAATGCCGACTTAAGTACTAGAAGACTGACCATCCTTACTGTCTATGATTTGAACTATTCCTGTGACACTAGTTATTGATTCCGATCCTTTACTTCAGGTTTAATGTATCACTCTGACCTTCTTATTGACAATGAAACACGGAAATTGCATCGGAATTAAATATAAAAGGCTCAATGCCGACTCAAGTACAAGGAGACTGGCTCTTCTTACTGTCTATTTTTTGAACCTTTCCCTTTGAGACCGGTTTTAGATTCCGATGCTTCACTTCAGGTTCACTGTATCCCTCTGACCTTCTTATTGACGATGAAACACAGGAATTGCATCGGAATTAAATACAAAAGGCACAATGCCGACTCTAGTACAAGAAGACTGGCTCTTCTTACTGTCTATGTTTTGAACCTTTCCTGTGAGACCGGTTTTAGATTCCGATGCTTCACTTCAGGTTCACTGTATCCCTCTGACCTTCTTATTGACGATGAAACACAGAAATTGCATCGGAATTATATACAAGTGGCACAGTGCCGACTTAAGTACAAGAAGACTGACCCTTCTTACCATCTATGATTTGAACCATTCCTGTGACACTAGTTATAGATTCCGATGCTTCACGTCAGGTTTACTATATCCCTCTGACCTTCTTATTGACGATGAAACACAGAAATTGCATCGGAATTAAATACAAAAGGCACAATGCCGACTTAAGTACAAGAAAACTGACGCTTCTTACTGTTTATGTTTCGAACCATACCTGTGACACTAGTTATAGGTTCCAATGCTTCACGTCAGGTTTACTGCATACCTCTGACCGTCTTATTGACGATGAAACACAGAAATTGCATCTTAGTTAAATACAAAAGGCTCAATGCCGACTTAAGTACAGGAAGACTGACTCTTCTTACCGCCTATGTTTTGAACCATTCCTGTGACACTAGTTATAGATACCGATGCTTCACTTCAGGTTTACTGTATCCCTCTGACCGTCTTATTGACGATGAAACACAGAAATTGCATCGGAATTAAATACAAAAGGCACAATGCCGACTCAAGTACAAGAAGACTGGCTCGTCTTACTGTCTATGTTTTGAACCCTTCCTGTGAGCCCAGTTTTAGATTCCGATGCTTGACTTCAGGTTTACTGTATCCCTTGGACCTTCTTATTGACGCCGAAACACAGAAATTGCATCGGAAATAAATAGAAAAGGCACAAAGCCGACTTAAAAACAAGAGAACTGACTCTTCTTACTGTCTATGTTTTGAAACGATCCTGTGACACTAGTTATAGATTACGATGCATCACTTCAGGTTTATTGTATCCCTCTGACCGTCTTATTGATGATGGAACACAGTAATTGCATCGGAATTAAATACAAAAGGCACAATGCCGACTTAAGTATAAGAAAACTGACTCTTCTTACTGTCTATGTTTTGAACCATTCCTGTGACACTAGTTATAGATTCCGATGCTTGATTTCAGGTTTACTGTATCCCTCTGACCTTCTTATTGACGATGAAACACAGAAATTGCATCGGAATGAAATACAAAATTCACAATGCCGACTCAAGTACAAGAAGACTGTCTCTTCTTACCGTCTATGCTTTGAACCATTCCTGTGACACTACTTATAGATTCGGATGCTTCATTTCATGTTTACTGTATCCCTCTGACCTTCTTATTGACGATCAAACACAGAAATTGCATCGGAATTAAATACAAAGTGCACAATGCCGACTCAAGTACAAGGGGACTGGCTCTTCTTACTGTCTATGTTTTGAACCTTTCCTGTGAGACCGGATTTAGATTCCGATGCTTCACTTCAGGTTTACTGTATCCCTTGGACCCTCTTATTGACGACGAAACACAGTTATTGCATCGGAATTAAATTAAAAAGCACAATGCCAACTTAAGTACATGAAAACTGACTCTTCTTACTGCCTTTGTTTTGTACTATTCCTGTGACACTAGATATAGATACTCATGCTTCACTTGAGGTTTACTGTATCCCTCTGACCGTCTTATTGACGATGAAACACAGAAATTGCATCGGAATTAAGTACAAAAGGCACAATGCCGACTCAAGAACAAGAAGACTGGCTCCTCTTACTGTCTATGTTTGGAACCTTTCCTGTGACACCAGTTTTAGATTCCGATGCTTCACTTCTGGTTTACTGTCTCCCTCTGACTTTCTTATTGACGATGAAACACAGAAATTGCATCGGAATGAAATACAAAACGCACAATGCCAACTTAAGTACAATAAACTGACTCTTCTTACTGTCTATGTTTTAAACCATTCCTGTGACACTAGTTACAGATTCCAATGCATCCCTTCAGGGTCACAGTATAACTCTGACCTTCTTATTGACGATGAAACACAGAAATTGCATCGGAATTAAATACAAAAGGCACATTGCCGAATTAAGTGCAAGTAAATTGACACTTCTTACTGTCTATGTTTTGAACCATTCCTGTGACACTAGTTATAGATTCCGATGCTTCACTTCAGGTTTACTGTATCCCTCTGACTTTCTTATTGACAATGAAACACAGAAATTGCATCGGAATGAAATACAAAACGCACAATGCCAACTTATGTACAATAAACTGACTCTTCTTACTGTCTATGTTTTGAACCATTCCTGTGACACTAGTTATAGATTCCGATGCTTCAGTTCAGGTTTACTGTATTCCTCTAACCTTCGTATTGACGATGAAACACAGAAATTGCATCGGAATTAAATACGAAAGGCACAATGCCGAAATTAGTACAAGTAAACTGACTCCTCTTACTGTCTATGCTTTGAACTATTCCTGTGACACTAGTTATAGAATCCAATGCTTCACTTCAGGTTTACTGTATCCCTCTGACCTTCTTATTGACGATGAAATACAGAAATTGCATCGGAATTAAATACAAATGGCACAATGCCGACTTAAGTACAAATAAACTGACTCTTCTTACTGGCTATGTTTTGAACCATTCCTGTGACACCAGTTATAGATTCCGATGCTTTACTTCAGGTTTATTGTATCCCTCTGACTTTCGTATTGACGATGACACACAGAAATTGCATCGGAATTAAATACAAAAGGCACAATGCTAACTTAAGTACAAGAAAACTGACTCTTCTTACTGTCTATGTTGTAACCATTCCTGTGACACTAGTTATAGATTCCGATGCTTCACGTCAGGTTTACTTTATCCCTCTGACCATCTGATTGACGTGAAACACAGTAATTGCATCGGAATTAAATACAAATGGCACAATGCCGACTTAAGTACAAGAAAACTGACTCTTGTTACTGCCTATGTCTTGAACCATTCCTGTGACACAACTTATAGATTTCGATACTTCACTTCAGGTTTACCGTATCCCTCTGACCTTCTTATTAACGATGAAACACAGAAATTGCATCGGAATTAAATACAAAAGGCACAATGCTGACTTAAGTACAAGAAATCTGACTCTTCTTACTGTCTATGCTTTGAAGCATTCCTGTGACACTAGTAATAGATTCCGATGCATCACTTCAGGTTTACTGTATCCCTCTGACCTTCATATTGACGATGAAACACAGAAATTGCATCAGAATTAAATACCAAAGGCACAATGCCGACTTAGGTACAAAAAAACTAAGTATTCCTATTGTCTATGTTTGAACCATTCCTGTGACACTAGTTATAGATTACGATGCTTCACTTCAGGTTTTCTGTACCCCTCTGACCTTCTTATTGACGATGAAACACAGAAATTGCATCGGAGTTAAATACAAAAGGTACAATGACGACTTAAGTACAAGAAGACTGACCTTTCTTACTGTCTATGTTTTGAACCATTCCTGTGACACTAGTTATAGATTCCGATGCGTCACATCAGGCTTACTGTAACCCTCTGACCTTCTTATTGACAATGAAACTCAGAAATTGCATCGGAATTAAATACAAAAGGCACAATGCCGAGTTATGTACAAGAGGACTGACTCTTCTTACTGTCTATGTTTTGAACAATTCCTGTGACACTAGCTATAGATTCCGATGCTTCACTTTACGTTTACTGTATCCCTCTGACCTTCTTATTGACGATGAAACACAGAAATTGCATCAGAATTATATACAAAAGGCACAATGCCGACTTAAGTACAAGAAAATTGACTCTTCTTACTGTCTATGTTTTGAACCATTCCTGTGACACTAGTTACAGATTACGATGCTTCACTTCAGGTTCACTGTATCCCTCTGACTTCTTATTGACGATGAAATACAGAAATTGCATCGGAATGAAATACAAAACGCACAATGTCAACTTAAGTTCAAGTAAACTGACCCTTCTTACTGTCTATGTTTTGAACCATTCCTGTGACACTAGTTATGGATTCCGATGCTTCACTTCAGGTTTACTGTATCCCTCTGACCTTCTTATTGACGATGAAACACAGAAATTGCATCGGAATTAATTACAAAAGGCACAATGCCGAATTAAGTACAAGTAAACTGACTCTTCTTACTGTCTATGTTTTGAACTATTCCTGTGACACTAGTTATAGATTCCGATGCTTCACTTCAGGTTTACTGTATCCCTCTGACCTTCTTATTGACGATGAAATACAGAAATTGCATCGGAATTAAATACAAAGGGCACGATGCCGACTTAAGTACAAATAAACTGACCCTTCTTACTGTCGATGTTTTGAACCACTCCTGTGACACCAGTTATAGATTCCGATGCTTCACTTCTGGTTTACTGTATCCCTCTGACTTTCTTATTGACGATGAAACACAGAAATTGCATTGGTATTAAATACGAAAGGCACAATGCAGACGTAAGTACAAGAAAACAGACTTTTCTTACTGTATATGTTATAACCATTCCTGTGACAGTAGTTGTAGATTCCGATGCTTCACTTCAGGTTTACTGTATCCCTCTGACCTTCTTATTGACGATGAAACACAGAAATTGCATCTGAATCAAATACAAATGGCACAATGCCGAATTAAGTACAAGAAATCTGACTCATGTTACTGTCTATGTTTTGAACCATTCCTGTGACACTACTTATAGATTCCGATACATCACTTCAGGTTTACTGTATCCCTCTGACCTTCATATTGACGATGAAACACAGAAATTGCATCGGAATTAAATACAAAAGGCACAATGCCGACTTAATTATAAGAAAGCAGACTCTTCTTACTGTATATGCTTTGAACCATTCCTGTATCACTAGTTATAGATTCCGATGCTTCACTTCAGGTTTACTGTATCCCTCTGACCTTCTTATTGACGATGAAGCACAGAAATTACATCGGAATTAAATACAAAAGGCACAATACCGAATTAAGTACAAGTAAACTGACTCTTCTTACTGTCTATGTTGTGAACCATTCCTGTGACACTAGTTATAGATTCCGATGCTTCACTTCAGGTTTACTGTAACCCTCTGACCTTCTTATTAACTATGAAACACAGAAATAGCATCGGAATTAAATATAAAAGGCACAATGCCGAGTTATGTACAAGAAGACTGACTCTTCTTACTGTCTATGTTCTGAAGCATTCCTGTGACACTAGTTATAGATTCCGATGCTTTACTTTACGTTTACTGTATCCCTCTGACCTTCTTATTGACGATGAGACACAGAAATTGCATCGGAATTAAATACAAAAGGCACAATGCCGACTTAAGTACAAGAAAATTGACTCTTCTTACTGTCTATGATTTGAACGATCCCTGTGACACTAGTTATAGATTCCGATGCTTCAGTTACGGTTTACTGTATCCCTCTGACCTTCTTATTGACGATGAAACACAGAGATTGCATCGGAATGAAATACAAAACGCCCAATGCCAACTTAAGTACAAGTAAACTGACTCTTCTTGCTCTCTATGTTTTGAACCATTCCTGTGACACTAGTTATAGATTCCGATGCTTCACTTCAGGTTTACTGTATCCCTCTGACCTGCTTATTGACGATGAAACACAGAAATTGCATCGGAATTAAATACAAAAGGCACAATGCTGAATTAAGTACAAGTAAACTGACTCTACTTACTGTCTATGTTTTGAAACATTCCTGTGACACTAGTTATAGATTCCGATGCTTGCCTTCAGGTTTACTGTATCCCTCTGACTTTCGTATTGACAATGACACACAGAAATTGCATCGGAATTAAATACAAAACGCACAATGCTAACTTAAGTACAAGAAAACTGACACTTCTTACTGTCTATGTTATAACCATTCCTGTGACACTAGTTATAGATTCCTATGCTTCACTTCAGGTTTACTGTATCTCTCTGACCTTCATATTGACGATGAAACACAGAAATTGCATCGGAATTAAATACAAAAGGCACAATGCCGACTTAAGTACAAGAAATCTGACTCTTCTTACTGTCTATGCTTTGAAGCATTCCTGTGACACTAGTAATAGATTCCGATGCATCACTTCAGGTTTACTGTATCCCTCTGACCTTCATATTGACGATGAAACACAGAAATTGCATCGGAAATAAATACCAAAGGCACAATGCCGACTTAAGTACAAAAAAACTAAGTATTCCTATTGTCTATGTTTGAACCATTCCTGTGACACTAGTTATAGATTACGATGCTTCACTTCAGGTTTTCTGTATCCCTCTGACCTTCTTATTGACGATGGAACACAGAAATTGCATCGGAGTAAAATACAAAAGGCACAATGACGACTTAAGTACAAGAAGACTGACCTTTCTTACTGTCTATGTTTTCAACCATTCCTGTGACACTAGTTATAGATTCCGATGCGTCACATCAGGCTTACTGTAACCCTCTGACCTTCTTATTCACAATGAAACACAATAATTGCATCGGAATTAAATACAAAAGGCACAATGCCTAGTTATGTACAAGAGGACTGACTCTTCTTACTGTCTATGGTTTGAACCATTCCTGTGACACTAGTTATAGATTCCGATGCTTCACTTTGCGTTTACTGTATCCCTCTAACCTTCTTATTGACGATGAAACACAGAAATTGCATCGGAATTATATACAAAAGGCACAATGCCGACTTAAGTACAAGAAAATTGACTCTTCTTACCGTCTATGTTTTGAACCATTCCTGTGACACTAGTTGCAGATTCCGATGCTTCACTTCAGGTTCACTGTATCCCTCTGACTTCTTATTGACGATGAAACACAGAAATTGCATCGGAATGAAATACAAAACGCACAATGCCAACTTAAGTTCAAGTAAACTGACCCTTCTTACTGTCTATGTTTTGAACCATTCCTGTGACACTAGTTATGGATTCCGATGCTTCACTTCAGGTTTACTGTATCCCTCTGACCTTCTTATTGACGATGAAACACAGAAATTGCATCGGAATTAATTACAAAAGGCACAATGCCGAATTAAGTACAAGTAAACTGACTCTTTTAACTGTCTATGTTTTGAACTATTCCTGTGACACTAGTTATAGATTCCGATGCTTCACTTCAGGTTTACTGTATCCCTCTGACCTTCTTATTGACGATGAAATACAGAAATTGCATCGGAATTAAATACAAAGGGCACGATGCCGACTTAAGTACAAATAAACTGACCCTTCTTACTGTCTATGTTTTGAACCGCTCCTGTGACACCAGTTATAGATTCCGATGCTTCACTTCAGGTTTACTGTATCCCTCTGACTTTCGTATTGACGATGTCACACAGAAATTGCATCGGAATTAAATACAAATGGCACAATGCTAACTTAAGTACAAGAAAACAGACTCTTCTTACTGTATGTGTTATAACCATTCCTGTGACAGTAGTTGTAGATTCCGATGCTTCACTTCAGGTTTACTGTATCCCTCTGACCTTCTTATTGACGATGAAACACAGAAATTGTATCGGAATCAAATACAAATGGCACAATGCCTTCTTAAGTACAAGAAATCTGACTCTTGTTACTGTCTATGTTTTGAACCATTCCTGTGACACTACTTATAGATTCCGATACTTCACTTCAGGTTTACTGAATCCCTCTGAGCTTCTTATTGACGATGAAACACAGAAATTGCTACGGAATTAAATACAAAAGGCACAATGCCGACTTAAGTACAAGAAATCTGACTCTTCTTACTGTCTATGCTTTGAAGCATTCCTGTGACACTAGTAATAGATTCCGATGCATCACTTCAGGTTTACTGTATACCTCTGACCTTCATATTGACGATGAAACACAGAAATTGCATCGGAAATAAATACCAAGGCACAATGCCGACTTAAGTACAAAAAAACTAAGCATTCCTATTGTCTATGTTTGAACCATTCCTGTGACACTAGTTATAGATTCCGACGCTTCACTTCAGGTTTACTGTATCCCTCTGACGTTCTTATTGACGATGAAACACAGAAATTGCATCGGAATTAAATACAAAAGGCACAATGCCGACTTAAGTGCAAGAAAATTGACTCTTCTTACTGTCTATGTTTTGAACCATTCCTGTGACACTAGTTACAGATTCCGATGCTTCACTTCAGGTTCACTGTATCCCTCTGACTTCTTATTGACGATGAAACACAGAAATTGCATCGGAATGAAATATAAAACGCACAATGCCAACTTAAGTTCAAGTAAACTGACCCTTCTTACTGTCTATGTTTTGAACCATTCCTGTGACACTAGTTACAGATTCCGATGCTTCACTTCAGGTTCACTGTATCCCTCTGACCTTCTTATTGACGATGAAACACAGAAATTGCATCGGAATTAAATACAAAAGGCACAATGCCGACTTAATTATAAGAAAGCTGACTCTTCTTACTGTATATGCTTTGAACCATTCCTGTATCACTAGTTATAGATTCCGATGCTTCACCTCAGGTTTACTGTATCCCTCTGACCTTCTTATTGATGATGAAGCACAGAAATTGCATCGGAATTAAATACAAAAGGCACAATGCCGACTTCAGTACAAAAAAACTAACTCTTCCTATTGTATATGTTGGAACTATTCCTGTGACACTAGTTATGGATTCCGATGCTTCACTTCAGGTTTACTGTATCTCTCTGACCTTCATATTGACGATGAAACACAGAAATTGCATCGGAATGAAATACAAAACGCACAATGCCAACTTAAGTTCAAGTAAACTGACCCTTCTTACTGTCTATGTTTTGAACCATTCCTGTGACACTAGTTATGGATTCCGATGCTTCACTTCAGGTTTACTGTATCCCTCTGACCTTCTTATTGACGATGAAACACAGAAATTGCATCGGAATTAATTACAAAAGGCACAATGCCGAATTAAGTACAAGTAAACTGACTCTTCTAACTGTCTATGTTTTGAACTATTCCTGTGACACTAGTTATAGATTCCGATGCTTCACTTCAGGTTTACTGTATCCCTCTGACCTTCTTATTGACGATGAAATACAGAAATTGCATCGGAATTAAATACAAAGGGCACGATGCCGACTTAAGTACAAATAAACTGACCCTTCTTACTGTCTATGTTTTGAACCGCTCCTGTGACACCAGTTATAGATTCCGATGCTTCACTTCAGGTTTACTGTATCCCTCTGACCTTCTTATTGACGATGAAACACAGAAATTGCATCGGAATTAAATACAAATGGCACAATGCCGACTTAAGTACAAGAAAAGTGACTCTTGGTATTGTCTATGTTTTGAACCATTCCTGTGACACTACTTATAGATTCCGATAATTCACTTCAGGTTTACTGTATCCCTCTGACCTTCTTATTGACGATGAAACACAGAAATTGCATCGGAATTAAATACAAAAAGCACAATGCCGACTTCAGTACAAAAAAACTAATTCTTCCTATTGTCTATGTTGGAACCATTCCAGTGACACTAGTTATAGATTCCGATGCTTCACTTCAGGTTTACTGTGTCCCTCAGACCCTCTTATTGACGGTGAAACACAGAAATTGCATCCGAATTAAATACAAAAGGCACAATGACGACTTAATTATAAGAAAACTGACTCTTCTTACTGTCAATGATTTGAACCATTCCTGTGATACTAGTTATAGATTCCGATGCTTCACTTCAGGTTTACTGCATCCCTCTGACGTTCTTATTGACGATGAAACACAGATATTGCATCGGAATTAAATACAAAAGGCACAATGCCGACTTAAGTACAAGAAAACTGAATCTTCTTACTGTCAATGCTTGAACCATTCCTGTGACACTAGTTATGGATTCCGATGCTTCACTTCAGGTTTACTGTATCCCTCTGACCTTCTTATTGACGATGAAACACAGAAATTGCATCGGAATTAAATACTTAAGGCACAATGCCCACTTAAGTACAAGACAAGTGACTCTTCATACTGTCTATGTTTTGAACCATTCCTGTGACACTAGTTATAGATTCCGATGCTTTACTTCAGGTTTACTGTATCCCTCTGACCTTCTTATTGACGATGAAACACAGAAAGTTCATCGGCATTAAATGCAAAAGGCACAATGCCGGCTTAAGTACAAGAAAACTGACTCTTCTTACTGTCTATGATTTGAAACATTCCTGTGACACTAGTTATAGATTCCGATGCTCCACTTCCGGTTTACTGTATACCTCTGTCCATCTTATTGACGATGAAACACAGAAATAGCAACGGAGTTCAATACAAAGGCACAATGCCGACTTAAGTACAAGTAAACTGAATCCTCTTACTGTCTATGTTTTGAACCATTCCTGTGACAATAGTTATAAATTCCGATGCTTCACTTCAGGTTTACTGTATCCCTCTGACCTTCGTATCGACGCTGACACACAGAAATTGCATCGGAATGAAATACAAATTGCACAGTGCCGACTTAAGTACAAGAAAAGTGACTCTTCTTACTTCCTATGTTTTAACCATTCCTGTGACACTAGTTATAGATTCCGATGCTTCACATCACAATTACTGTATCCCTCTGACCTTCTTATTGACGATGAAACACAGAAATTGCATCGGAATTAAAAACAAATGGCACAATGCCGACTTAAGTACAAGAAAAGTGACTCTTGGTATTGTCTATGTTTTGAACCATTCCTGTGACACTACTTATAGATTCCGATAATTCACTTCAGGTTTACTGTATCCCTCTGACCTTCTTATTGACGATGAAACACAGAAATTGCATCGGAATTAAATACAAAAAGCACAATGCCGACTTCAGTACAAAAAAACTAATTCTTCCTATTGTCTATGTTGGAACCATTCCAGTGACACTAGTTATAGATTCCGATGCTTCACTTCAGGTTTACTGTGTCCCTCAGACCCTCTTATTGACGGTGAAACACAGAAATTGCATCCGAATTAAATACAAAAGGCACAATGACGACTTAATTATAAGAAAACTGACTCTTCTTACTGTCAATGATTTGAACCATTCCTGTGATACTAGTTATAGATTCCGATGCTTCACTTCAGGTTTACTGCATCCCTCTGACGTTCTTATTGACGATGAAACACAGATATTGCATCGGAATTAAATACAAAAGGCACAATGCCGACTTAAGTACAAGAAAACTGAATCTTCTTACTGTCAATGCTTGAACCATTCCTGTGACACTAGTTATGGATTCCGATGCTTCACTTCAGGTTTACTGTATCCCTCTGACCTTCTTATTGACGATGAAACACAGAAATTGCATCGGAATTAAATACTTAAGGCACAATGCCCACTTAAGTACAAGACAAGTGACTCTTCATACTGTCTATGTTTTGAACCATTCCTGTGACACTAGTTATAGATTCCGATGCTTTACTTCAGGTTTACTGTATCCCTCTGACCTTCTTATTGACGATGAAACACAGAAAGTTCATCGGCATTAAATGCAAAAGGCACAATGCCGGCTTAAGTACAAGAAAACTGACTCTTCTTACTGTCTATGATTTGAAACATTCCTGTGACACTAGTTATAGATTCCGATGCTCCACTTCCGGTTTACTGTATACCTCTGTCCATCGTATTGACGATGAAACACAGAAATAGCAACGGAGTTCAATACAAAGGCACAATGCCGACTTAAGTACAAGTAAACTGAATCCTCTTACTGTCTATGTTTTGAACCATTCCTGTGACAATAGTTATAAATTCCGATGCTTCACTTCAGGTTTACTGTATCCCTCTGACCTTCGTATCGACGCTGACACACAGAAATTGCATCGGAATTAAATACAAATTGCACAGTGCCGACTTAAGTACAAGAAAAGTGACTCTTCTTACTTCCTATGTTTTAACCATTCCTGTGACACTAGTTATAGATTCCGATGCTTCACATCACAATTACCTTCTTATTGACGATGAAACACAGAAATTGCATCGGAATTAAAAACAAATGGCACAATGCCGACTTAAGTACAAGAAAACTGACTCTTCTTACTATCTATAATTTGAACCATTCCTGTGACACTAGTTATAGATTCCGATGCTCCACTTCCGGTTTACTGTATACCTCTGTCCATCTTATTGACGATGAAACACAGAAATAGCAACGGAGTTCAATACAAAGGCACAATGCCGACTTAAGTACAAGTAAACTGAATCCTCTTACTGTCTATGTTTTGAACCATTCCTGTGACAATAGTTATAGATTCCGATGCTTCACTTCAGGTTTACTGTACCCCTCTGACTTTCGTATTGACGATGACACACAAAATTGCACCGGAAATTAATACAAGAGGCACAATGCCGACTTAAGAACAAGAAAACTGACTCTTCTTACTGTCTATGTTTTAACTATTCCTGTGACACTAGTTATAGATTCCGAAGCTTCACTTCGGGTTTACTGTATCCCTCTGACCTTCTTATTACCGATGAAACACAGAAATTGCATCGGAATTAAATACAAATAGCACAATGCCGACTTAAGTACAAGAAAACTGACTCTTCTTACTGTCTATGTTCTGAACCATTCCTGTGACACTAGTTATAGATTCCGACACTTCACTTCATGTTTACTGTATACCTCTGACCTTCTTATTTGCGATGAAACACAGAAATTGCATCGGAATTAAATACAAAATGCACAATGCCCACTTAAGTACAAGACAACTGACTCTTCTTACTGTCTATGTTTTGAACCATTCCTGTGACACTAGTTATAGATTCCGATGCTTCACTTTAGGTTTACTGTATCCCTCTGACCTTCTTATTGACGATGAAACACAGAAATTTCATCAGCATTAAATACAAAATGCACAATGCCGGCTTAAGTATAAGAAAACTGTCCCTTTTTACTGTCTATGTTTTGAAACATTCCTGTGACACTAGTTATAGATTCCGATGCTTCACTTCAGGTTTACTGTATCCCTCTGACCTTCTCAATGACGATGAAACACAGAAATTGCATCGGAATTAAATACAAATGGCACAATGCCGACTTAAGTACAAGAAAACTGACTCTTCTTACTGTCTATGTTTTGAACCATTCCTGTGACACTAGTATAGATTCCGAACTTCAATTCAGGTTTACTGTATCCCTCTGACCTCCTTATTGACGATGAAACACAGAAATTGCATCGGAATTAAATACAAAAGGCACAATGCCCACTTAAGTACAAGACAACTGACTCTTCTTACTGTCTATGTTTTGAACCATTCCTGTGACACTAGATATAGATTCCGATGCTTCACTTTAGGTTTACTGTATCTTTCTGACCTTCTTATTGACGATGAAACACAGAAATTTCATCAGCATTAAATACAAAATGCACAATGCCGGCTTAAGTATAAGAAAACTGTCCCTTTTTACTGTCTATGTTTTGAAACATTCCTGTGACACTAGTTATAGATTCCGATGCTTCACTTCAGGTTTGCTGTATCCCTCTGACCTTATTAATGACGATGAAACACAGAAATTGCATCGGAATTAAATACAAATGGCACAATGCCGACTTCAGTACAAGAAAACTGACTCTTCTTACTGTCTATGTTTTGAACCATTCCTGTGACACTAGTACAGATTCCGAACTTCACTTCAGGTTTACTGTATCCCTCTGACCTCCGTATTGACGATGAAACACAGAAATTGCATCGGAATTAAATACAAAAGGCACAATGCCTACTTAAGTACAAGACAACTGACTCTTTTTACTGTATATGTTTTGAACCATTCCTGTGACACTAGTTATTGATTCTGATGCTTCACTTCAGGTTTACAGTATCCCTCTGACCTTCCTATTGACGATGAAACACAGAAATATCATCGGCATTAAATACAAAACGCACAATGCCGGCTTAAGTACAAGAAAACTGACTCTTCTTACTGTCTATGTATTGAAACATTCCTGTGACACTAGTTATATGTTCCAATGCTTCACTTCAGGTATACTGTATCCCTCTGACCTTCTTATAGACGATGAAATTCAGAAATTGCATCGGAATTCGATACAAAAGGCACAATGCTGACTTATGTACAAGTAAACTGACTCTCCTTACTGTCTATGTTTTGAACCATTCCTGTGACACTAGTTATAGATTCTGATGCTTCACTTCGGGTTTACTGTATCCCTCTGACCTTCGTATTTTTGATGACACAAAAAATTGCATCGGAATTAAATACAAAAGGCACAATGCCGACTTAAGTACAAGAAATCTGACTCTTCTTACTGTCTATGTTTTGAACCATTCCTGTGACACTAGTATAGATTCCGAACTTCACTTCAGGTTTACTGTATCCCTCTGACCTCCTTATTGACGATGAAACACAGAAATTGCATCGGAATTAAATACAAAAGGCACAATGCCCACTTAAGTACAAGACAACTGACTCTTCTTACTGTCTATGTTTTGAACCATTCCTGTGACACTAGATATAGATTCCGATGCTTCACTTTAGGTTTACTGTATCTTTCTGACCATCTTATTGACGATGAAACACAGAAATTTCATCAGCATTAAATACAAAATGCACAATGCCCACTTAAGTACAAGACAACTGACTCTTCTTACTGTCTATGTTTTGAACCATTCCTGTGACACTAGTTATAGATTCCGATGCTTTACTTCAGGTTTACTGTATCCATCTGACCTTCTTATTGCCGATGAAACACAGAGAGTTCATCGGCATTAAATACAAAAGGCACAATGCCGGCTTAAGTACAAGAAAACTGACTCTTCTTACTGTCTATGATTTGAAACATTCCTGTGATACTAGTTATAGATTCCGATGCTCCACTTCCGGTTTACTGTATACCTCTGTCCTTCTTATTGACGATGAAACACAGAAATAGCATCGGAAATCAATACAAAGGCACAACGCCGACTTATGTACAAGTAAACTGAATCCTCTTACTGTCTATGTTTTGAACCAATCCTGTGACACTAGTTATAAATTCCGATGCTTCACTTCAGGTTTACTGTATCCCTCTGACCTTCGTATCGACGGTGACACACAGAAATTGCATCGGAATTAAATACAAAATGCACAGTGCCGACTTAAGTACAAGAAAACTGACTCTTCTTACTTTCTAAGTTTTAACCATTCCTGTGACACTAGTTATAGATTCCGATGCTTCACATCACATTTACTGTATCCCTCTGACCTTCTTATTGACGATGAAACACAGAAATTGCATCGGAATTAAATACAAAAGGCACAATGCCCACTTAAGTACAAGACAACTGACACTTCTCACTGTCTATGTTTTGAACCATTCCTGTGACACTAGTCATAGATTCCGATGCTTCACTTCAGGTTTACTGTATCCCTCTGACCTTCCTATTGACGATGAAACACAGAAATTACATCGGCATTAAATACAAAACGCACAATGCCGGATTAAGTACAAGAAAACTGACTCTTCTTACTGTCTATGTTTTGAAACATACCTGTGACACTAGTTATAGATTCCGATGCTTCACTTCAGGTTTACTGTATCCCTCTGACCTTCTTATTGACGATGAAACACAGAAATTGCATCGGAATTAAATACAAATGGCACAATGCCGACTTAAGTACAAGAAAACTGAGTCTTCTTACTGTCTATGTTCTGAACCATTCCTGTGACACTAGTTATAGATTCCGACACTTCACTTCAGGTTTACTGTATACCTCTGACCTTCTTATTTGCGATGAAACACAGAAATTGCATCGGAATTAAATACAAAATGCACAATGCCCACTTAAGTACAAGACAACTGACTCTTCTTACTGTCTATGTTTTGAACCATTCCTGTGACACTAGTCATAGATTCCGATGCTTCACTTTAGGTTTACTGTATCCCTCTGACCTTCTTATTGACGATGAAACACAGAAATTTCATCAGTATTAAATACAAAATGCACAATGCCGGCTTAAGTATAAGAAAACTGTCCCTTTTTACTGTCTATGCTTTGAAACATTCCTGTGACACTAGTTATAGATTCCGATGCTTCACTTCAGGTTTACTGTAACCCTCTGACCTTCTTAATGACGATGAAACACAGAAATTGCATCGGAATTAAATACAAATGGCACAATGCCGACTTAAGTACAAGAAAACTGACTCTTCTTACTGTCTATGTTTTGAACCATTACTGTGACACTAGTATAGATTCCGAACTTCACTTCAGGTTTACTGTATCCCTCTGACCTCGTTATTGACGATGAAACACAGAAATTGCATCGGAATTAAATACAAAAGGCACAATGCCTACTTAAGTACAAGACAACTGACTCTTTTTACTGTATATGTTTTGAACCATTCCTGTGACACTAGTTATTGATTCTGATGCTTCACTTCAGGTTTACAGTATCCCTCTGACCTTCCTATTGACGATGAAACACAGAAATTTCATCGGCCTTAAGTACAAAAGGCACAATGCCAGCTTAAGTACAAGAAAACTGACTCTTCTTACTGTCTATGTATTGAAACATTCCTGTGACACTAGTTATAGGTTCCAATGCTTCACTTCAGGTTTACTGTATCCCTCTGACCTTCTTATAGACGATGAAATTCAGAAATTGCATAAGAATTCAATACAAAAGGCACAATGCTGACTTATGTACAAGTAAACCGACTCCCCTTACTGTCTATGTTTTGAACCATTCCTGTGACACTAGTTATAGATTCTGATGCTTCACTTCGGGTTTACTGTATCCCTTTGACCTTCGTATTTTTGATGACACAAAAAATTGCATCGGAATTAAATACAAAAGGCACAATGCCGACTTAAGTACAAGAAATCTGACTCTTCTTACTGTCTATGTTTTGAACCATTCCTGTGACACTAGTTATAGATTCCGATGCTTCACTTCAGGTTTACTGCATCCCTCAGACCTTCTTATTGACGGTGAAACACAGAAATTGCATCCGAATTAAATACAAAGGGCACAATGACGACTTAATTATAAGAAGACTGACTCTTCTTACTGTCAATGCTTTGAACCATTCCTGTGATACTAGTTATAGATTCCGATGCTTCACTTCAGGTTTACTGTACCCGCTGACGTTCTTATTGGCGATGAAACACAGAAAGTTCATCGGCATTAAATACAAAAGGCACAATGCCGGCTTAAGTACAAGAAAACTGACTCTTCTTACTGTCAATGATTTGAAACATTCCTGTGACACTAGTTATAGATTCAGATGCTCCACTTCCGGTTTACTGTATACCTCTGCCCTCCTTATTGACGATGAAACACAGAAATAGCATCGGAATTCAATACAAAAGTATAATGCCGACTTAAGTGCAAGTAAACTGAATCCTCTTACTGTCTATGTTTTGAACCATTCCTGTGACACTAGTTATAAATTCCGATGCTTCACTTCAGGTTTACTGTATCCCTCTGACCTTCGTATCGATGATGTCACAAAGAAATTGCATCGGAATTAAATACAAAATGCACAGTGCCGACTTAAGTACAGGAAAACTGACTCTTCTTACTTTCTATATTTTAACCATTCCTGTGACACTAGTTATAGATTCCGATGCTTCACATCACATTTACTGTATTCCTCTGACCTTCTTATTGACGATGAAACACAGAAATTGCATCGGAATTAGAGACAAAAGGCACAATGCCGGCTTAAGTACAAGAAAACTGACTCTTCTTACTGTCTATGTTTTCAAACATTCCTGTGACACTAGTTATAGATTCCGATGCTTCACTTCAGGTTTACTGTATCCCTCTGTCCTTCTTATTGACGATGAAATACAGAAATTGCAATGGAATTCAATACAAAAGGCACAATGCCGACTTAAGTACAAGTAAACTGACTCTTCTTACTGTCTATGTTTTGATCCATTCCTGTGACGCTAGTTATAGATTCCGATGCTTCACTTCAGGTTTACTGTACCCCTCTGACTTTCGTATTGACGATGACACACAAAACTGCATCGGAAATTAATACAAAAGGCTCAATGCCGACTTAAGAACAAGAAAACTGACTCTTCTTACTGTCTACGTTTTAACTATTCCTGTGACACTAGTTATAGATTCCAAAGCTTCACTTCAGGTTTACTGTATCCCTCCGACCTTCTTATTGACGATGAAACACAGAAATTGCATCGGAATTAAATACAAATGGCACAATGCCGACTTAAGTACAAAAAAACTGACTCTTCTTACTGTCTATGTTCTGAACCATTCCTGTGACACTAGTTATAGATTCCGATGCTTCACTTCAGGTTTACTGTATCCCTCTGTCCTTCTTATTGACGATGAAATACAGAAATTGCAATGGAATTCAATACAAAAGGCACAATGCCGACTTAAGTACAAGTAAACTGACTCTTCTTACTGTCTATGTTTTGATCCATTCCTGTGACGCTAGTTATAGATTCCGATGCTTCACTTCAGGTTTACTGTACCCCTCTGACTTTCGTATTGACGATGACACACAAAACTGCATCGGAAATTAATACAAAAGGCTCAATGCCGACTTAAGAACAAGAAAACTGACTCTTCTTACTGTCTACGTTTTAACTATTCCTGTGACACTAGTTATAGATTCCAAAGCTTCACTTCAGGTTTACTGTATCCCTCCGACCTTCTTATTGACGATGAAACACAGAAATTGCATCGGAATTAAATACAAATGGCACAATGCCGACTTAAGTACAAAAAAACTGACTCTTCTTACTGTCTATGTTCTGAACCATTCCTGTGACACTAGTTATAGATTCCGTCACTTCACTTCAGGTTTACTGTATACCTCTGACCTTCATATTTGCGATGAAACACAGAAATTGCATCGGAATTAAATACAAAATGCACAATGCCCACTTAAGTACAAGACAACTGACTCTTCTTACTGTCTATGTTTTGAACCATTCCTGTGACACTAGTTATAGATTCCGATGCTTCACTTTAGGTTAACTGTATCCCTCTGACCTTCTTATTGACGATGAATCACAGAAATTTCATCAGCATTAAATACAAAAGGCACAATGCCGGCTTATGTACAAGAAAACTGACTCTTCTTACTGTCTATGTTTTGAAACATTCCTGTGACACTAGTTATAGATTCCGATGCTTCACTTCAGGTTCACAGTATCCCTTTGACCGTCTTATTGACGATGAAATTCAGAAATTGCATCGGAATTCAATACAAAAGGCAGAATGCCGACTTATGTACAAGTAATCTGACTCTTCTTACTGTCTATGTTTTGAACCATTCCTGTGACACTAGTTATAGATTCTGATGCTTCACTTCGGGTTTACTGTATCCCTCTGACCTTCGTATTGACGATGACACAAAAAATTGCATCGGAATTAAATACAAAAGGCACAATGCCGACTTGAGTACAAGAAATCTGACTCTTCTTACTGTCTATGTTTTGAACCATTCCTGTGACACTAGTTATTGATTCCGATGCTTCATTTCAGGTTTACTGTATCCCTCTGACCTTCATATTGACGATGAAACACAGAAATTGCATCGGAATTAACTACAAAAGGAACAATGCCGTTTTAAGTACAAAAAAACAAACTCTTCTTATTGTCAATGTTTTGAACCATTCCTGTGACACTAGTTATAGTTTCCGATGCTTAACTTCAGGTTTACTGTATCCATCTGACCTTCGTATTGACGATGAAACACAGAAATTGCATCGGTATTAAATACAAAAGGCGCAATGCCCACTTAAGTACAAGACAACTGACTCTTCTTACTGTCTATGTTTTGAACCATTCCTGTGACACTAGTTATAGATTCAGATGCTTCACTTCAGGTTTACTTTTCCCCTCTGACTTTCGTATTGACGATGACACACAAAATTGCATAGGAAATAAATACAAAAGGCTCAATGAAGACTTAAGAACAAGAAAACTGACTCTCCTTACTGTCTATGTTTTAACTATTCCTGTGACACTAGTTATAGATTCCGAAGCTTCACTTCAGGTTTACTGTATCCCTCCGACCTTCTTATTGACGATGAAACACAGAAATTGCATCGGAAATAAATACAAATGGCACAATGCCGACTTAAGTACAACAAAACTGACTCTTCTTACTGTCCATGTTCTGAACCATTCCTGTGACACTAGTTATAGATTCCGATACTTCACTTCAGGTATACTGTATACCTCAGACCTTCTTATTGGCGATGAAACACAGAAATTGCTTCAGAATTAAATACAAAAGGCACAATGCCCACTTAAGTACAAGACAACTGACTCTTCTTACTGTCTATGTTTTGAACCATTCCTGTGACACTAGTTATAGATTCCGATGCTTCACTTTAGGTTCACTGTATCCCTCTGACCTTCTTATTGACGATGAAACACAGAAATTTCATCAGCATTAAATACAAAAGGCACAATGCCGGCTGAAGTACAAGAAAACTGTCCCTTTTTACTGTCTATGTTTTGAAACATTCCTGTGACACTAGTTATAAATTCCGATGCTTCACTGCAGGATTACTGTATCCCTCTGACGTTCGTATTGACGATGACACACAGACATTGCATCGGAATTAAATACAAAAGGCACAGTGCCGATTTAAGTGCAGGTAAACTGACACTTCTTACTGTCTATGTTTTGAACCATTCCTGTGACACTAGTTATAGTTTCCGATGCTTCACTTCAGGTTTACTGTATCCATCTGACCTTCTTATTGACGATGAAACACAGAAATTGCACCGGAATTAAATACAAAAGGCACAATGCCCACTTAAGTACAAGAGAACTGACTCGTCTTACTGTCTATGTTTTGAACCATTCCTGTGACACTAGTTATAGATTCCGATGCTTCACTTCGGGTTTACTGTATCCCTCTGACCTTCTTATTGTCGACCAAACACAGAAATTTCAACGGCATTAAATACAAAAGGCACAATGCCGGCATAAGTACAAGAAAACTGACTCTTCTTACTGTCTATGTTTTGAAACATTCCTGTGACACGAGTTACAGATTCCGATGCTTCACTTAGAATTTTACTGTAACCCTCTGACCTTCTTATTGACGATGAAGCACAGATATTGCGTCGGAATTAAATACAAAAGGCACAATGCCGACTTAAGTACAAGAAGACTGACTATTCTTACTGTCTATGTTTCTAACCATTCCTGTGACGCTAGTTATAGATTCCGATGCTTCACTTCAGGATTTATGTATCCCTCAGACCTTCTTATTGACGATGTAACACAGAAATTGCATCGGAATTATATACAAAAGGCACAATGCCGACTTAAGTACAAGTAAACTGACACTTCTTACTGTCTATGTTTTGAACCATTCCTGTGACACTAGTTATAGATTCCGATGCTTCACTTCAGGTTTACCGTATGGCTCTGACCTTCTTATTGACGATGAAGCACAGAAATTGCATCGGAATTAAATACAAATGGCACAATGACAACTTAAGTACAAGAAAACTGAATCTTCTTACCGTCAATGTTTTGAACCATTCCTGTGACACTAGTTATAGTTTCCGATACTTCACTTCAGGTTTACTGTATCCCTCTGACCTTCTTATTGACGATGAAACACAGAAATTGCATCGGAATTAAATACAAAAGGCACAATGCCGACTTAAGTACAAGTAAACTGACACTTCTTACTGTCTATGTTTTGAACCGTTCCTGTGACACTAGTTATAGTTTCCGATGCTTCACTTCAAATTTACTGTATCCATCTGAACTTCTTATTGACGATGAAACACAGAAATTGCATCGGAATTAAATACAAAAGGCACAATGCCGGCTGAAGTACAAGAAAACTGTTCCTTTTTACTGTCTATGTTTTGAAACATTCCTGTGACACTAGTTATAAATTCCGATGCTTCACTTCAGGCTTACTGTATCTCTCTGACGTTCGTATTGACGATGACACACAGACATTGCATCGGAATTAAATACAAAATGCACAATGCCGACTTAAGTACAAGAAAACTGACCCTTCTTACTTTCTATGTTTTAACCATTCCTGTGACACTAGTTATAGATTCCGATGCTTCACTTCAGCTATACTGTATCCCTCTGACCTTCTTAATGACGATGAAACACAGAAATTGCATCGGAATTAAATACAAATGGCACAATGCCGACTTAAGTACAAGAAAACTGACTCTTCTTACTGTCTATGTTTTGAACCATTCCTGTGACACTAGTATAGATTCCGATACTTCACGTCAGGTTTTCTGTATTACTCTAACCTTCATATTGACGATGAAATACAGAAATTGCATCGGAATTAAACACAAAAGGCACAATCCCGACTTTAGTACAAAAAAAACAAACTCTTCTTATTGTCGATGTTTTGAACTATTCCTGTGACACTAGTTATAGATTCCGATGCTTCACTTCAAGTTTTCTGTATCCCTCTGACCGTCATATTGACGATGAAACACAGAAATTGCATCGGAATCAAATACAAGAGGCACAATGCCTACTTAAGTACAAGACAACTGATTCTTCTTACTGTCGATGTTTTGAACCATTCCTGTGACACTAGTTATAGATTCCGATGCTTCACTTCAGGTTTACTGTATCCCTCTGACCTTCCTATTGACGATGAAACACAGAAATTTCATCGGCGTTAAATACAAAAGGCACAATGCCTGCTTAAGTACATGAAAACTGACTCTTCTTACTGTCTATGATTTGAAATATTCCTGTGACACTAGTTATACATTGCGATGCTTCACTTCAGGTTTACTGTATCCATCTGACCTTCTTATTGACGATGAAATACAGAAATTGCATCGGAATCCAATACAAAAGGCACAATGCCTACTCAAGTACAAATAAACTGACTCTTCTTACTGTCTATGTTTTGAACCATTCCTGTGACACTAGTTATAGATTCCGATGCTTCACTTCAGGTTTACTGCATCCCTCAGACCTTCTTATTGACGGTGAAACACAGAAATTGCATCCGAATTAAATACAAAGGGCACAATGACGACTTAATTATAAGAAGACTGACTCTTCTTACTGTCAATGCTTTGAACCATTCCTGTGATACTAGTTATAGATTCCGATGCTTCACTTCAGGTTTACTGTACCCGCTGACGTTCTTATTGGCGATGAAACACAGAAAGTTCATCGGCATTAAATACAAAAGGCACAATGCCGGCTTAAGTACAAGAAAACTGACTCTTCTTACTGTCAATGATTTGAAACATTCCTGTGACACTAGTTATAGATTCAGATGCTCCACTTCCGGTTTACTGTATACCTCTGCCCTCCTTATTGACGATGAAACACAGAAATAGCATCGGAATTCAATACAAAAGTATAATGCCGACTTAAGTGCAAGTAAACTGAATCCTCTTACTGTCTATGTTTTGAACCATTCCTGTGACACTAGTTATAAATTCCGATGCTTCACTTCAGGTTTACTGTATCCCTCTGACCTTCGTATCGATGATGTCACAAAGAAATTGCATCGGAATTAAATACAAAATGCACAGTGCCGACTTAAGTACAGGAAAACTGACTCTTCTTACTTTCTATATTTTAACCATTCCTGTGACACTAGTTATAGATTCCGATGCTTCACATCACATTTACTGTATTCCTCTGACCTTCTTATTGACGATGAAACACAGAAATTGCATCGGAATTAGAGACAAAAGGCACAATGCCGGCTTAAGTACAAGAAAACTGACTCTTCTTACTGTCTATGTTTTCAAACATTCCTGTGACACTAGTTATAGATTCCGATGCTTCACTTCAGGTTTACTGTATCCCTCTGTCCTTCTTATTGACGATGAAATACAGAAATTGCAATGGAATTCAATACAAAAGGCACAATGCCGACTTAAGTACAAGTAAACTGACTCTTCTTACTGTCTATGTTTTGATCCATTCCTGTGACGCTAGTTATAGATTCCGATGCTTCACTTCAGGTTTACTGTACCCCTCTGACTTTCGTATTGACGATGACACACAAAACTGCATCGGAAATTAATACAAAAGGCTCAATGCCGACTTAAGAACAAGAAAACTGACTCTTCTTACTGTCTACGTTTTAACTATTCCTGTGACACTAGTTATAGATTCCAAAGCTTCACTTCAGGTTTACTGTATCCCTCCGACCTTCTTATTGACGATGAAACACAGAAATTGCATCGGAATTAAATACAAATGGCACAATGCCGACTTAAGTACAAAAAAACTGACTCTTCTTACTGTCTATGTTCTGAACCATTCCTGTGACACTAGTTATAGATTCCGATGCTTCACTTCAGGTTTACTGTATCCCTCTGTCCTTCTTATTGACGATGAAATACAGAAATTGCAATGGAATTCAATACAAAAGGCACAATGCCGACTTAAGTACAAGTAAACTGACTCTTCTTACTGTCTATGTTTTGATCCATTCCTGTGACGCTAGTTATAGATTCCGATGCTTCACTTCAGGTTTACTGTACCCCTCTGACTTTCGTATTGACGATGACACACAAAACTGCATCGGAAATTAATACAAAAGGCTCAATGCCGACTTAAGAACAAGAAAACTGACTCTTCTTACTGTCTACGTTTTAACTATTCCTGTGACACTAGTTATAGATTCCAAAGCTTCACTTCAGGTTTACTGTATCCCTCCGACCTTCTTATTGACGATGAAACACAGAAATTGCATCGGAATTAAATACAAATGGCACAATGCCGACTTAAGTACAAAAAAACTGACTCTTCTTACTGTCTATGTTCTGAACCATTCCTGTGACACTAGTTATAGATTCCGTCACTTCACTTCAGGTTTACTGTATACCTCTGACCTTCATATTTGCGATGAAACACAGAAATTGCATCGGAATTAAATACAAAATGCACAATGCCCACTTAAGTACAAGACAACTGACTCTTCTTACTGTCTATGTTTTGAACCATTCCTGTGACACTAGTTATAGATTCCGATGCTTCACTTTAGGTTAACTGTATCCCTCTGACCTTCTTATTGACGATGAATCACAGAAATTTCATCAGCATTAAATACAAAAGGCACAATGCCGGCTTATGTACAAGAAAACTGACTCTTCTTACTGTCTATGTTTTGAAACATTCCTGTGACACTAGTTATAGATTCCGATGCTTCACTTCAGGTTCACAGTATCCCTTTGACCGTCTTATTGACGATGAAATTCAGAAATTGCATCGGAATTCAATACAAAAGGCAGAATGCCGACTTATGTACAAGTAATCTGACTCTTCTTACTGTCTATGTTTTGAACCATTCCTGTGACACTAGTTATAGATTCTGATGCTTCACTTCGGGTTTACTGTATCCCTCTGACCTTCGTATTGACGATGACACAAAAAATTGCATCGGAATTAAATACAAAAGGCACAATGCCGACTTGAGTACAAGAAATCTGACTCTTCTTACTGTCTATGTTTTGAACCATTCCTGTGACACTAGTTATTGATTCCGATGCTTCATTTCAGGTTTACTGTATCCCTCTGACCTTCATATTGACGATGAAACACAGAAATTGCATCGGAATTAACTACAAAAGGAACAATGCCGTTTTAAGTACAAAAAAACAAACTCTTCTTATTGTCAATGTTTTGAACCATTCCTGTGACACTAGTTATAGTTTCCGATGCTTAACTTCAGGTTTACTGTATCCATCTGACCTTCGTATTGACGATGAAACACAGAAATTGCATCGGTATTAAATACAAAAGGCGCAATGCCCACTTAAGTACAAGACAACTGACTCTTCTTACTGTCTATGTTTTGAACCATTCCTGTGACACTAGTTATAGATTCAGATGCTTCACTTCAGGTTTACTTTTCCCCTCTGACTTTCGTATTGACGATGACACACAAAATTGCATAGGAAATAAATACAAAAGGCTCAATGAAGACTTAAGAACAAGAAAACTGACTCTCCTTACTGTCTATGTTTTAACTATTCCTGTGACACTAGTTATAGATTCCGAAGCTTCACTTCAGGTTTACTGTATCCCTCCGACCTTCTTATTGACGATGAAACACAGAAATTGCATCGGAAATAAATACAAATGGCACAATGCCGACTTAAGTACAACAAAACTGACTCTTCTTACTGTCCATGTTCTGAACCATTCCTGTGACACTAGTTATAGATTCCGATACTTCACTTCAGGTATACTGTATACCTCAGACCTTCTTATTGGCGATGAAACACAGAAATTGCTTCAGAATTAAATACAAAAGGCACAATGCCCACTTAAGTACAAGACAACTGACTCTTCTTACTGTCTATGTTTTGAACCATTCCTGTGACACTAGTTATAGATTCCGATGCTTCACTTTAGGTTCACTGTATCCCTCTGACCTTCTTATTGACGATGAAACACAGAAATTTCATCAGCATTAAATACAAAAGGCACAATGCCGGCTGAAGTACAAGAAAACTGTCCCTTTTTACTGTCTATGTTTTGAAACATTCCTGTGACACTAGTTATAAATTCCGATGCTTCACTGCAGGATTACTGTATCCCTCTGACGTTCGTATTGACGATGACACACAGACATTGCATCGGAATTAAATACAAAAGGCACAGTGCCGATTTAAGTGCAGGTAAACTGACACTTCTTACTGTCTATGTTTTGAACCATTCCTGTGACACTAGTTATAGTTTCCGATGCTTCACTTCAGGTTTACTGTATCCATCTGACCTTCTTATTGACGATGAAACACAGAAATTGCACCGGAATTAAATACAAAAGGCACAATGCCCACTTAAGTACAAGAGAACTGACTCGTCTTACTGTCTATGTTTTGAACCATTCCTGTGACACTAGTTATAGATTCCGATGCTTCACTTCGGGTTTACTGTATCCCTCTGACCTTCTTATTGTCGACCAAACACAGAAATTTCAACGGCATTAAATACAAAAGGCACAATGCCGGCATAAGTACAAGAAAACTGACTCTTCTTACTGTCTATGTTTTGAAACATTCCTGTGACACGAGTTACAGATTCCGATGCTTCACTTAGAATTTTACTGTAACCCTCTGACCTTCTTATTGACGATGAAGCACAGATATTGCGTCGGAATTAAATACAAAAGGCACAATGCCGACTTAAGTACAAGAAGACTGACTATTCTTACTGTCTATGTTTCTAACCATTCCTGTGACGCTAGTTATAGATTCCGATGCTTCACTTCAGGATTTATGTATCCCTCAGACCTTCTTATTGACGATGTAACACAGAAATTGCATCGGAATTATATACAAAAGGCACAATGCCGACTTAAGTACAAGTAAACTGACACTTCTTACTGTCTATGTTTTGAACCATTCCTGTGACACTAGTTATAGATTCCGATGCTTCACTTCAGGTTTACCGTATGGCTCTGACCTTCTTATTGACGATGAAGCACAGAAATTGCATCGGAATTAAATACAAATGGCACAATGACAACTTAAGTACAAGAAAACTGAATCTTCTTACCGTCAATGTTTTGAACCATTCCTGTGACACTAGTTATAGTTTCCGATACTTCACTTCAGGTTTACTGTATCCCTCTGACCTTCTTATTGACGATGAAACACAGAAATTGCATCGGAATTAAATACAAAAGGCACAATGCCGACTTAAGTACAAGTAAACTGACACTTCTTACTGTCTATGTTTTGAACCGTTCCTGTGACACTAGTTATAGTTTCCGATGCTTCACTTCAAATTTACTGTATCCATCTGAACTTCTTATTGACGATGAAACACAGAAATTGCATCGGAATTAAATACAAAAGGCACAATGCCGGCTGAAGTACAAGAAAACTGTTCCTTTTTACTGTCTATGTTTTGAAACATTCCTGTGACACTAGTTATAAATTCCGATGCTTCACTTCAGGCTTACTGTATCTCTCTGACGTTCGTATTGACGATGACACACAGACATTGCATCGGAATTAAATACAAAATGCACAATGCCGACTTAAGTACAAGAAAACTGACCCTTCTTACTTTCTATGTTTTAACCATTCCTGTGACACTAGTTATAGATTCCGATGCTTCACTTCAGCTATACTGTATCCCTCTGACCTTCTTAATGACGATGAAACACAGAAATTGCATCGGAATTAAATACAAATGGCACAATGCCGACTTAAGTACAAGAAAACTGACTCTTCTTACTGTCTATGTTTTGAACCATTCCTGTGACACTAGTATAGATTCCGATACTTCACGTCAGGTTTTCTGTATTACTCTAACCTTCATATTGACGATGAAATACAGAAATTGCATCGGAATTAAACACAAAAGGCACAATCCCGACTTTAGTACAAAAAAAAAAACTCTTCTTATTGTCGATGTTTTGAACTATTCCTGTGACACTAGTTATAGATTCCGATGCTTCACTTCAAGTTTTCTGTATCCCTCTGACCGTCATATTGACGATGAAACACAGAAATTGCATCGGAATCAAATACAAGAGGCACAATGCCTACTTAAGTACAAGACAACTGATTCTTCTTACTGTCGATGTTTTGAACCATTCCTGTGACACTAGTTATAGATTCCGATGCTTCACTTCAGGTTTACTGTATCCCTCTGACCTTCCTATTGACGATGAAACACAGAAATTTCATCGGCGTTAAATACAAAAGGCACAATGCCTGCTTAAGTACATGAAAACTGACTCTTCTTACTGTCTATGATTTGAAATATTCCTGTGACACTAGTTATACATTGCGATGCTTCACTTCAGGTTTACTGTATCCATCTGACCTTCTTATTGACGATGAAATACAGAAATTGCATCGGAATCCAATACAAAAGGCACAATGCCTACTCAAGTACAAATAAACTGACTCTTCTTACTGTCTATGTTTTGAACCATTCCTGTGACACTAGTTATAGATTCCGATACTTCACTTCAGGTTTACTGTATACCTCTGACCCTCTTATTGACGATGAAGCACAGAAATTTCATCAGCATTAAATACAAAAGGCACAATGTCGGCTGAAGTACAAGAAAACTGTCCCTTTTTACTGTCTATGTTTTGAAACATTCCTGTGACACTAGTTATAAATTCCGATACTTCACTTCAGGCTTACTGTATCCCTCTGTCGTTCGTATTGACGATGACACACAGACATTGCATCGGAATTAAATACAAAATGCACAATGCCGACTTAAGTACAAGAAAACTGACCCTTCTTACTTTCTACGTTTTAACCATTCCTGTGACACTAGTTACAGATTCCGATGCTTCACTTCAGGTGTACTGTATCCCTCTGACCTTCTTAATGACGATGAAACACAGAAATTGCATCGGAATTAAATACAAATGGCACAATGCCGACTTAAGTACAAGAAAACTGACTCTTCTTACTGTCTATGTTTTGAACCATTCCTGTGACACTAGTATAGATTCCTATACTTCACTTCAGGTTTTCTGTATCCCTCTGACCTTCATATTGACGATGACATACAGAAATTGCATCGGAATTAAATACAAAAGGCACCATGCCGACTTAAGTACAAAAAAACAAACTCTTCTTATTTTCGATGCTTTGAACCATTCCTGTGACACTAGTTATAAATTCCCATGCTTCACTTCAGGTTTTCTGTATCCCTCCGACCTTCATATTGACGATGAAACACAGAAATTGCATCGGAATCAAATACAAAAGGCACAATGCCGACTTAAGTACAAGTAAACTGACACTTCATACTGTCTATGTTTTGAACCATTCCTGTGACACTAGTTATAGTTTCCGATGCTTCACTTCAGGTATACTGTATCCATCTGACCTTCTTATTGACGATGAAACACAGAAATTGCATCGGAATTAAATACAAATGGCACAATGCCTACTTAAGTACAAGTCAACTGACTCTTCTTACAGTCGATGTTTTGAACCATTCCTGTGACACTAGTTATAGATTCCGATGTTTCACTTCAGGTTTACTGTATCCCTCTGACCTTCCTATTGACGATGAAACACAGAAATTTCTTCGGCGTTAAATACAAAAGGCACAATGCCGGCTTAAGTACAAGAAAACTGACTCTTCTTACTGTCTATGATTTGAAACATTCCTGTGACACTAGTTATAGATTCCGATGCTTCACTTCATATTTACTGTATCCCTCTGACCTTCTTATTGACGACAAAATACAGAAATTGCATCGGAATTCAATACAAAAGGCACAATGCCGACATAAGTACAAGTAAACTGACTCTTCTTACTGTCTATGTTTTGAACCATTCCTGTGACACTAGTTATAGATTCCAATGCTTCACTTCAGGTTTACTGTATCCCTCTGACCCTCGTATTGACGATGACACACAAAATTGCATCGGAACTAAATACAAAAGGTACAATGCCGACTTAAGTACAAGAAAACTGACTCTTCTTACTGTCTATGTTTTAAGTTTTCCTGTGACACTAGTTATAGATTCCGATGCTTCACTTCAGCTTTACTGTATCCCTCCGACCTTCTTATTGACGATGAAACACAGAAATTGCATCGAAATTTAATACAAATGGCACAATGCCGACTTAAGTACAAGAAAACTGACTCTTCTTACTGTCTATGTTTTGAACCATTCCTGTGACACTAGTTATAGATTCCGATACTTCACTTCAGGTTTAATGGATCCCTCTGACCTTCTTAGTGACGATGAAACACAGAAATTGCATCGGAATTAAATACAAAAGGCACAATGCCGACTTAAGTACAATAAATCTGACTCTTCTTACTGTCTATGTTTAGAACCATTCCTGTGACACTAGTTATAGATTCCGATGCTTCGCTTCAGGTTTACTGTATCCCTCTGACCTTCATATTACAGATGAAACACAGAAATTCCATCAGAATTAAATACAAAAGGCACAATGCCGACATAAGTACCAAAAAAACAAACTCTTCTTATTATCTATGTTTTGAACCATTCCTGTGACACTAGTTATAGATTCCGATGCTTCACTTCAGGTTTTCTGTATCACTCTGACCTTCTTATTGACGATGAAACACAGACATTGCATCGGAATTAAATACAAAAGACACAATGCCGACTTAAGTACAAGTAAGCTGACACTTCTTACTGTCTATGTTTTGAACCATTCCTGTGACACTAGTTATATATTCCGATGCTTCACTTCAGGTTTACTGTATCCCTCTAACCTTCGTATTGACGATGAAACACAGAAATTGTATCGGAATTAAATACAAAAGGCACAATGCCCGCTTATGTACATGACAACTGACTCCTCTTACTGTCTATGTTTTGAACCATTCCTGTGACACTAGTTATAGATTCCGATGCCTCACTTCAGGTTTACTGTATCCCTCTGACCTTCTTATTGACGATGAAACACAGAAATTGCAGCGGAATTACATACAAAAGGCACATTGCCGACATAAGTACAAGAAAAGTGACGCATCTTACTGTCTATAATTCGAACCATTCCTCTGACACTAGTTAAAGATCCCGATACTTCACTTCAGGTTTACTGTATCCCTCTGACCTTCTTATTGACGATCAAACACAGAAATTTCATCGGCATTAAGTACAAAAGGCACAATGCCGGCTTAAGTACAAGTAAACTGACTATTCTTACTGTCCACGATTTGAACCATTCCTGTGACACTAGTATAGATTCCGATACTTCACCTCAGGTTTACTGTATACCTCTGACCTTCTTATTGACGATGAAACACAGAAATTGCTTCGGAATTAAATACAAAAGGCACAATGCCCGCATAAGTACAAGACAACTGACTCCTCTCACTGTCTATGTTTTGAACCATTCCTGTGACACTAGTTATAGATTCGGATGCTTCACTTCAGGTTTACTGTATCCCTCTGACCTTCTTATTGACGATCAAACACAGAAATTTCATCGGCATTAAGTACAAAAGGCACAATGCCGTCTTAATTATAAGAAAACTGACTCTTCTTACTGTCTATGTTTTGAACCATTCCTGTGACACCAGTTATAGATTCCGATGCTTCACTTCAGGTTTACTGTATCCCTCTGACCTTCTTATTGACAATGAAACACAGAAATTGCATCGGAATTAAATACAAAAGGCACAATGCCGACTTAAGTACAAGTAAACTGACACTTCTTACTGTCTATGTTTTGAACCATTCCTGTGACACTAGTTATAGATTCCGATGCTTCACTTCAAGTTTACTGTAACCCTCTGACCTTCTTATTGACGACGAAACACAGAAATTGCGTCGGAATTAAATACAAAAGGCACAATGCCGACTTAAGTACTAGAAGACTGACTCTTCCTACTGTCTATGTTTTGAACCACTCCTGTGACACTAGTTATAGATTCCTATGCTTCACTTCAGGTTTACTGTATCCCTCTGACCTTCTTATTGACGATGAAACACAGAAATTGCATCGGAATTCAATACAAAATGCACAATGCCGACTTAAGTACAAGTAAACTGAATCCTCTTACTGTCTATTTTTTGAACCATTAGTGTGACACTAGTTTTAAATTCCGATGCTTCACTTCAGGTTTACTGTATCACTCTGACCTTCGTATTGACGATGACACACAGAAATTGCATCGGAATTAAATACAAAATGCACAATGCCGACTTAAGTACAAGAAAACTGACCCTTCTCACTTTCTATGTTTTAACCATTCCTGTGACACTAGTTATAGATTCCGATGCCTCACTTCAGGTTTACTGTATCCCTCTGACCTTCTTATTGACGATGAAACACAGAAATTGCATCGGAATTAAATACAAAAAGCACAATGCCTACTTAAGTACAAGACAACTGACTCTTCTTACTGTCTATGCTTTGAACCATTCCTGTGACACTAGTTATAGATTTCGATACTTCACGTCAGGTTTTCTGTATCCCTCTGACCTTCATATTGACGATGAAACACAGAAATTGCATCGGAATCAAATACAAAAGGCACAATGCCTACTTAAGTACAAGACAACTGACTCTTCTTACTGTCGATGTTTTGAACCATTCCTGTGACACTAGTTATAGATTCCGATGCTTCACTTCAGGTTTACTGTATCCCTCTGACCTTCCTATTGACGATGAAACACAGAAATTTCATCGGCGTTAAATACAAAAGGCACAATGCCTGCTTAAGTACATGAAAACTGACTCTTCTTACTGTCTATGATTTGAAATATTCCTGTGACACTAGTTATACATTGCGATGCTTCACTTCAGGTTTACTGTAACCATCTGACCTTCTTATTGACGATGAAATACAGAAATTGCATCGGAATATAATACAAAAGGCACAATGCCTACTCAAGTACAAATAAACTGACTCTTCTTACTGTCTATGTTTTGAACCATTCCTGTGACACTAGTTATAGATTCCGATACTTCACTTCAGGTTTACTGTATACCTCTGACCCTCTTATTGACGAGGAAGCACAGAAATTTCATCAGCATTAAATACAAAAGGCACAATGTCGGCTGAAGTACAAGAAAACTGTCCCTTTTTACTGTCTATGTTTTGAAACATTCCTGTGACACTAGTTATAAATTCCGACACTTCACTTCAGGCTTACTGTATCCCTCTGTCGTTCGTATTGACGATGACACACAGACATTGCATCGGAATTAAATACAAAATGCACAATGCCGACTTAAGTACAAGAAAACTGACCCTTCTTACTTTCTACGTTTTAACCATTCCTGTGACACTAGTTATAGATTCCGATGCTTCACTTCAGGTATACTGTATCCCTCTGACCTTCTTAATGACGATGAAACACAGAAATTGCATCGGAATTAAATACAAATGGCACAATGCCGACTTAAGTACAAGAAAACTGACTCTTCTTACTGTCTATGTTTTGAACCATTCCTGTGACACTTGTATAGATTCCTATACTTCACTTCAGGTTTTCTGTATCCCTCTGACCTTCATATTGACGATGACATACAGAAATTGCATCGGAATTAAATACAAAAGGCACAATGCCGACTTAAGTACAAAAAAACAAACTCTTCTTATTTTCGATGCTTTGAACCATTCCTGTGACACTAGTTATAGATTCCCATGCTTCACTTCAGGTTTTCTGTATCCCTCCGACCTTCATATTGACGATGAAACACAGAAATTGCATCGGAATCAAATACAAAAGGCACAATGCCGACTTAAGTACAAGTAAACTGACACTTCATACTGTCTATGTTTTGAACCATTCCTGTGACACTAGTTATAGTTTCCGATGCTTCACTTCAGGTATACTGTATCCATCTGACCTTCTTATTGACGATGAAACACAGAAATTGCATCGGAATTAAATACAAATGGCACAATGCCTACTTAAGTACAAGTCAACTGACTCTTCTTACAGTCGATGTTTTGAACCATTCCTGTGACACTAGTTATAGATTCCGATGTTTCACTTCAGGTTTACTGTATCCCTCTGACCTTCCTATTGACGATGAAACACAGAAATTTCTTCGGCGTTAAATACAAAAGGCACAATGCCGGCTTAAGTACAAGAAAACTGCTCTTCTTACTGTCTATGATTTGAAACATTCCTGTGACACTAGTTATAGATTCCGATGCTTCACTTCATATTTACTGTATCCCTCTGACCTTCTTATTGACGACAAAATACAGAAATTGCATCGGAATTCAATACAAAAGGCACAATGCCGACATAAGTACAAGTAAACTGACTCTTCTTACTGTCTATGTTTTGAACCATTCCTGTGACACTAGTTATAGATTCCAATGGTTCACTTCAGGTTTACTGTATCCCTCTGACCCTCGTATTGACGATGACACACAAAATTGCATCGGAACTAAATACAAAAGGTACAATGCCGACTTAAGTACAAGAAAACTGACTCTTCTTACTGTCTATGTTTTAACTTTTCCTGTGACACTAGTTATAGATTCCGATGCTTCACTTCAGCTTTACTGTATCCCTCCGACCTTCTTATTGACGATGAAACACAGAAATTGCATCGAAATTTAATACAAATGGCACAATGCCGACTTAAGTACAAGAAAACTGACTCTTCTTACCGTCTATGTTTTGAACCATTCCTGTGACACTAGTTATAGATTCCGATACTTCACTTCAGGTTTAATGGATCCCTCTGACCTTCTTAGTGACGATGAAACACAGAAATTGCATCGGAATTAAATACAAAAGGCACAATGCCGACTTAAGTACAATAAATCTGACTCTTCTTACTGTCTATGTTTAGAACCATTCCTGTGACACTAGTTATAGATTCCAATGCTTCGCTTCAGGTTTACTGTATCCCTCTGACCTTCATATTACATTTGAAACACAGAAATTGCATCAGAATTAAATACAAAAGGCACAATGCCGACATAAGTACCAAAAAAACAAACTCTTCTTATTATCTATGTTTTGAACCATTCCTGTGACACTAGTTATAGATTCCGATGCCTCACTTCAGGTTTACTGTATCCCTCTGACCTTCTTATTGACGATGAAACACAGAAATTGCAGCGGAATTACATACAAAAGGCACATTGCCGACATAAGTACAAGAAAAGTGACGCATCTTACTGTCTATAATTCGAACCATTCCTCTGACACTAGTTAAAGATCCCGATACTTCACTTCAGGTTTACTGTATCCCTCTGACCTTCTTATTGACGATCAAACACAGAAATTTCATCGGCATTAAGTACAAAAGGCACAATGCCGGCTTAAGTACAAGTAAACTGACTATTCTTACTGTCCACGATTTGAACCATTCCTGTGACACTAGTATAGATTCCGATACTTCACCTCAGGTTTACTGTATACCTCTGACCTTCTTATTGACGATGAAACACAGAAATTGCTTCGGAATTAAATACAAAAGGCACAATGCCCGCTTAAGTACAAGACAACTGACTCCTCTCACTGTCTATGTTTTGAACCATTCCTGTGACACTAGTTATAGATTCGGATGCTTCACTTCAGGTTTACTGTATCCCTCTGACCTTCTTATTGACGATCAAACACAGAAATTTCATCGGCATTAAGTACAAAAGGCACAATGCCGTCTTAATTATAAGAAAACTGACTCTTCTTACTGTCTATGCTTTGAACCATTCCTGTGACACCAGTTATAGATTCCGATGCTTCACTTCAGGATTACTGTATCCCTCTGACCTTCTTATTGACAATGAAGCACAGAAATTGCATCGGAATTAAATACAAAAGGCACAATGCCGACTTAAGTACAAGTAAACTGACACTTCTTACTGTCTATGTTTTGAACCATTCCTGTGACACTAGTTATAGATTCCGATGCTTCACTTCAAGTTTACTGTAACCCTCTGACCTTCTTATTGACGACGAAACACAGAAATTGCGTCGGAATTAAATACAAAAGGCACAATGCCGACTTAAGTACTAGAAGACTGACTCTTCCTACTGTCTATGTTTTGAACCACTCCTGTGACACTAGTTATAGATTCCTATGCTTCACTTCAGGTTTACTGTATCCCTCTGACCTTCTTATTGACGATGAAACACAGAAATTGCATCGGAATTCAATACAAAATGCACAATGCCGACTTAAGTACAAGTAAACTGAATCCTCTTACTGTCTATTTTTTGAACCATTAGTGTGACACTAGTTTTAAATTCCGATGCTTCACTTCAGGTTTACTGTATCACTCTGACCTTCATATTGACGATGACACACAGAAATTGCATCGGAATTAAATACAAAATGCACAATGCCGACTTAAGTACAAGAAAACTGACCCTTCTCACTTTCTATGTTTTAACCATTCCTGTGACACTAGTTATAGATTCCGATGCCTCACTTCAGGTTTACAGTATCCCTCTGACCTTCTTATTGACGATGAAACACAGAAATTGCATCGGAATTAAATACAAAAAGCACAATGCCTACTTAAGTACAAGACAACTGACTCTTCTTACTGTCTATGCTTTGAACCATTCCTGTGACACTAGTTATAGATTTCGATACTTCACGTCAGGTTTTCTGTATCCCTCTGACCTTCATATTGACGATGAAACACAGAAATTGCATCGGAATCAAATACAAAAGGCACAATGCCTACTTAAGTACAAGACAACTGACTCTTCTTACTGTCGATGTTTTGAACCATTGCTGTGACACTAGTTATAGATTCCGATGCTTCACTTCAGGTTTACTGTATCCCTCTGACCTTCCTATTGACGATGAAACACAGAAATTTCATCGGCGTTAAATACAAAAGGCACAATGCCTGCTTAAGTACATGAAAACTGACTCTTCTTACTGTCTATGATTTGAAATATTCCTGTGACACTAGTTATACATTGCGATGCTTCACTTCAGGTTTACTGTATCCCTCTGACCTTCTTATTGACGATGAAATACAGAAATTGCATCGGAATCCAATACAAAAGGCACAATGCCGACTCAAGTACAAATAAACTGACTCTTCTTACTGTCTATGTTTTGAACCATTCCTGTGACACTAGTTATAGATTCCGATACTTCACTTCAGGCTTACTGTATCCCTCTGTCGTTCGTATTGACGATGACTCACAGACATTGCATCGGAATTAAATACAAAATGCACAATGCCGACTTAAGTACAAGAAAACTGACTCTTCTTACTGTCTATGATTTGAAACATTCCTGTGACACTAGTTATAGATTCCGATGCTTCACTTCATATTTACTGTATCCCTCTGACCTTCTTATTTACGACAAAATACAGAAATTGCATCGGAATTCAATACAAAATGCACAATGCCGACATAAGTACAAGTAAACTGACTCTTCTTACTGTCTATGTTTTGAACCATTCCTGTGACACTAGTTATAGATTCCAATGCTTCACTTCAGGTTTACTGTATCCCTCTGACCTTCGAATTGACGATGACACACAAAATTGCATCGGAACTAAATACAAAAGGTACAATGCCGACTTAAGTACAAGAAAACTGACTCTTCTTACTGTCTATGTTTTAACTTTTCCTGTGACACTAGTTATAGATTCCGATGCTTCACTTCAGCTTTACTGTATCCCTCCGACCTTCTTGTTGACGATGAAACACAGAAATTGCATCGGAATTTAATACAAATGGCACAATGCAGACTTAAGTACAAGAAAACTGACTCTTCTTACTGTCTATGTTTTGAACCATTCCTGTGACACTAGTTATAGATTCCGATACTTCACTTCAGGTTTAATGGATCCCTCTGACCTTCTTAGTGACGATGAAACACAGAAATTGCATCGGAATTAAATACAAAAGGCACAATGCCGACTTAAGTACAATAAATCTGACTCTTCTTACTGTCTATGTTTAGAACCATTCCTGTGACACTAGTTATAGATTCCGATGCTTCACTTCAGGTTTACTGTATCCCTCTGACCTTCCTATTGACGATGAAACACAGAAATTTCATCAGCATTAAATACAAAAGGCACAATGCCGACTTAAGTACAAGAAAACTGACCCTTCTTACTTTCTACGTTTTAACCATTCCTGTGACACTAGTTATAGATTCCGATGCTTCACTTCAGGTATACTGTATCCCTCTGACCTTCTTAATGCCGATGAAACACAGAAATTGCATCGGAATTAAATACAAATGGCACAATGCCGACTTAAGTACAAGAAAACTGACTCTTCTTACTGTCTATGTTTTGAACCATTCCTGTGACACTAGTATAGATTCCTATACTTCACTTCAGGTTTTCTGTATCCCTCTGACCTTCATCTTGACGATGACATACAGAAATTGCATCGGAATTAAATACAAAAGGCACAATGCCGACTTAAGTACAAAAAAACAAACTCTTCTTATTTTCGATGCTTTGAACCATTCCTGTGACACTAGTTATAGATTCCGATGCTTCACTTCAGGTTTTCTGTATCCCTCCGACCTTCATATTGACGATGAAACACAGAAATTGCATCGGAATCAAATACAAAAGGCACAATGCTGACTTAAGTACAAGTATACTGACACTTTATACTGTCTATGTTTTGAACCATTCCTGTGACACTAGTTATAGTTTCCGATGCTTCACTTCAGGTATACTGTATCTATCTGACCTTCTTATTGACGATGAAGCACAGAAATTGCATCGGAATTAAATACAAATGGCACAATGCCTACTTAAGTACAAGTCAACTGTCTCTTCTTACTGTCGATGTTTTGAACCATTCCTGTGACACTAGTTATAGATTCCGATGTTTCCCTTCAGGTTTACTGTATCCCTCTGACCTTCCTATTGACGATGAAACACAGAAATTTCGTCGGCGTTAAATACAAAAGGCACAATGCCGGCTTAAGTTCAAGAAAACTGACTTTTCGTACTGTCTATGATTTGAAACATTCCTGTGACACTAGTTATAGATTCCGATGTTTCACTTCATATTTACTGTATACCTCTGACCTTCTTATTGACGACAAAATACAGAAATTGCATCGGAATTCAATACAAAATGCACAATGCCGACATAAGTACAAGTAAACTGACTCTTCTTACTGTCTATGTTTTGAACCATTCCTGTGACACTAGTTATAGATTCCAATGCTTCACTTCAGGTTTACTGTATCCCTCTGACCTTCGTATTGACGATGACACACAAAATTGCATCGGAACTAAATACAAAAGGTACAATGCCGACTTAAGTACAAGAAAACTGACTCTTCTTACTGTCTATGTTTAGAACCATTCCTGTGACACTAGTCATAGATTCCGATGCTTCACTTCAGGTGTATTGTATCCCTCTGACCTTCATATTACAGATGAAACACAGAAATTGCATCGGAATTAAATACAAAAGGCACAATGCCGACATAAGTACCAAAAAAACAAACTCTTCTTATTATCTATGTTTTGAACCATTCCTGTGACACTAGTTATAGATTCCGATGCTTCACTTCAGGTTTTCTGTATCACTCTGACCTTCTTATTGACGATGAAACACAGACATTGCATCGGAATTAAATACAAAAGACACAATGCCGACTTAAGTACAAGTAAGCTGACACTTCTTACTGTCTATGTTTTGAACCATTCCTGTGACACTAGTTATATATTCCGATGCTTCACTTCAGGTTTACTGTATCCCTCTAACCTTCTTATTGACGATGAAACACAGAAATTGTATCGGAATTAAATACAAAAGGCACAATGCCCGCTTATGTACAAGACAACTGACTCCTCTTACTGTCTATGTTTTGAACCATTCCTGTGACACTAGTTATAGATTCCGATGCCTCACTTCAGGTTTACTGTATCCCTCTGACCTTCTTATTGACGATGAAACACAGAAATTGCTGCGGAATTACATACAAAAGGCACATTGCCGACATAAGTACAAGAAAAGTGACGCATCTTACTGTCTATAATTCGAACCATTCCTCTGACACTAGTTAAAGATCCCGATACTTCACTTCAGGTTTACTGTATCCCTCTGACCTTCTTATTGACGATCAAACACAGAAATTTCATCGGCATTAAGTACAAAAGGCACAATGCCGGCTTAAGTACAAGAAAACTGACTCTTCTTACTGTCTATGTTTTGAAACATTCCTGTGACACTAGTTATAGATTCCGATGCATCACTTCAGGTTTACTGTATCCCTCTGAGCTTCTTATTGACGATGAAACACAGAAATTGCATCGGAATTAAATACAAATGGCACAATGCCAACTTAAGTACAAGAAAACTGACTCTTCTTACTGTCTATGTTCTGAACCATTCCTGTGACACTAGAATAGATTCCGATACTTCACTTCAGGTTTACTGTATCCCTCTGACCTTCTTATTGACGATGAAACACAGAAATTGCATCGGAATTAAATACAAAAAGCACAATGCCTACTTAAGTACAAGACAACTGACTCTTCTTACTGTCTATGCTTTGAACCATTCCTGTGACACTAGTTATAGATTCCGGTACTTCACTTCAGGTTTGTTGTATCCCTCTGACGTTCGTATTGACGATGAAACACAGAAATTGCATCGGAATTAAATGCAAAAAGCACAATGCCGACTTAAGTACAAGAAATAAGACTCTTCTTACTGTCTATGTTTTGAACCATTCCTGTGACACTAGTTATAGATTCCGATGCTTCACTTCAGGTTTACTGTATTCCTCTGACCTTCTTATCGACGATGAAACACAGAAATTGCATCGGAATTAAATACAAATGGCACAATGAAGACTTAAGTACAAGTAAACTGACTATTCTTACTGTCCACGATTTGAACCATTCCTGTGACACTAGTATAGATTCCGATACTTCACCTCAGGTTTACTGTATACCTCTGACCTTCTTATTGACGATGAAACACAGAAATTGCTTCGGAATTAAATACAAAAGGCACAATGCCCGCTTAAGTACAAGACAACTGACTCCTCTCACTGTCTATGTTTTGAACCATTCCTGTGACACTAGTTATAGATTCGGATGCTTCACTTCAGGTTTACTGTATCCCTCTGACCTTCTTATTGACGACGAAACACAGAAATTGCGTCGGAATTAAATACAAAAGGCACAATGCCGACTTAAGTACTAGAAGACTGACTCTTCCTACTGTCTATGTTTTGAACCACTCCTGTGACTCTAGTTATAGATTCCTATGCTTCACTTCAGGTTTACTGTATCCCTCTGACCTTCTTATTGACGATGAAACACAGAAATTGCATCGGAATTCAATACAAAATGCACAATGCCGACTTAAGTACAAGTAAACTGAATCCTCTTACTGTCTATTTTTTGAACCATTAGTGTGACACTAGTTTTAAATTCCGATGCTTCACTTCAGGTTTACTGTATCACTCTGACCTTCGTATTGACGATGACACACAGAAATTGCATCGGAATTAAATACAAAATGCACAATGCCGACCTAAGTACAAGAAAACTGACCCTTCTCACTTTCTATGTTTTAACCATTCCTGTGACACTAGTTATAGATTCCGATGCCTCACTTCAGGTTTACTGTATCCCTCTGACCTTCTTATTGACGATGAAACACAGAAATTGCATCGGAATTAAATACAAAAAGCACAATGCCTACTTAAGTACAAGACAACTGACTCTTCTTACTGTCTATGCTTTGAACCATTCCTGTGACACTAGTTATAGATTCCGATACTTCACGTCAGGTTTTCTGTATCCCTCTGACCTTCATATTGACGATGAAACACAGAAATTGCATCGGAATCAAATACAAAAGGCACAATGCCTACTTAAGTACAAGACAACTGACTCTTCTTACTGTCGATGTTTTGAACCATTCCTGTGACACTAGTTATAGATTCCGATGCTTCACTTCAGGTTTACTGTATCCCTCTGACCTTCCTATTGACGATGAAACACAGAAATTTCATCGGCGTTAAATACAAAAGGCACAATGCCTGCTTAAGTACATGAAAACTGACTCTTCTTACTGTCTATGATTTGAAATATTCCTGTGACACTAGTTATACATTGCGATGCTTCACTTCAGGTTTACTGTATCCCTCTGACCTTCTTATTGACGATGAAATACAGAAATTGCATCGGAATCCAATACAAAAGGCACAATGCCGACTCAAGTACAAATAAACTGACTCTTCTTACTGTCTATGCTTTGAACTATTCCTGTGACACTAGTTATAGATTCCGATACTTCACTTCAGGTTTACTGTATACCTCTGACCCTATTATTGACGATGAAACACAGAAATTTCATCAGCATTAAATACAAAAGGCACAATGCCGGCTGAAGTACAAGAAAACTGTCCCTTTTTACTGTCTATGTTTTGAAACATTCCTGTGACACTAGTTATAAATTCCGATACTTCACTTCAGGCTTACTGTATCCCTCTGTCGTTCGTATTGACGATGACTCACAGACATTGCATCGGAATTAAATACAAAATGCACAATGCCGACTTAAGTACAAGAAAACTGACTCTTCTTACTGTCTATGATTTGAAACATTCCTGTGACACTAGTTATAGATTCCGATGCTTCACTTCATATTTACTGTATCCCTCTGACCTTCTTATTGACGACAAAATACAGAAATTGCATCGGAATTCAATACAAAATGCACAATGCCGACATAAGTACAAGTAAACTGACTCTTCTTACTGTCTATGTTTTGAACCATTCCTGTGACACTAGTTATAGATTCCAATGCTTCACTTCAGGTTTTCTGTATCCCTCTGACCTTCGTATTGACGATGACACACAAAATTGCATCGGAACTAAATACAAAAGGTACAATGCCGACTTAAGTACAAGAAAACTGACTCTTCTTACTGTCTATTTTTAACTATACCTGTGACACTAGTTATAGATTCCGATGCTTCACTTCAGCTTTACTGTATCCCTCCGACCTTCTTATTGACGATGAAACACAGAAATTGCATCGGAATTTAATACAAATGGCACAATGCCGACTTAAGTACAAGAAAACTGACTCTTCTTACTGTCTATGTTTTGAACCATTCCTGTGACACTAGTTATAGATTCCGATACTTCACTTCAGGTTTAATGGATCCCTCTGACCTTCTTAGTGACGATGAAACACAGAAATTGCATCGGAATTAAATACAAAAGGCACAATGCCGACTTAAGTACAATAAATCTGACTCTTCTTACTGTCTATGTTTAGAACCATTCCTGTGACACTAGTTATAGATTCCGATGCTTCACTTCAGGTTTACTGTATCCCTCTGACCTTCCTATTGACGATGAAACACAGAAATTTCATCAGCATTAAATACAAAAGGCACAATGCCGACTTAAGTACAAGAAAACTGACCCTTCTTACTTTCTACGTTTTAACCATTCCTGTGACACTAGTTATAGATTCCGATGCTTCACTTCAGGTATACTGTATCCCTCTGACCTTCTTAACGCCGATGAAACACAGAAATTGCATCGGAATTAAATACAAATGGCACAATGCCGACTTAAGTACAAGAAAACTGACTCTTCTTACTGTCTATGTTTTGAACCATTCCTGTGACACTAGTATAGATTCCTATACTTCACTTCAGGTTTTCTGTATCCCTCTGACCTTCATCTTGACGATGACATACAGAAATTGCATCGGAATTAAATACAAAAGGCACAATGCCGACTTAAGTACAAAAAAACAAACTCTTCTTATTTTCGATGCTTTGAACCATTCCTGTGACACTAGTTATAGATTCCGATGCTTCACTTCAGGTTTTCTGTATCCCTCCGACCTTCATATTGACGATGAAACACAGAAATTGCATCGGAATCAAATGCAAAAGGCACAATGCCGACTTAAGTACAAGTAAACTGACACTTTATACTGTCTATGTTTTGAACCATTCCTGTGACACTAGTTATAGTTTCCGATGCTTCACTTCAGGTATACTGTATCTATCTGACCTTCTTATTGACGATGAAACACAGAAATTGCATCGGAATTAAATACAAATGGCTCAATGCCTACTTAAGTACAAGTCAACTGACTCTTCTTACTGTCGATGTTTTGAACCATTCCTGTGACACTAGTTATAGATTCCGATGTTTCCCTTCAGGTTTACTGTATCCCTCTGACCTTCCTATTGACGATGAAACACAGAAATTTCTTCGGCGTTAAATACAAAAGGCACAATGCCGGCTTAAGTACAAGAAAACTGACTCTTCTTACTGTCTATGATTTGAAACATTCCTGTGACACTAGTTATAGATTACGATGTTTCACTTCATATTTACTGTATACCTCTGACCTTCTTATTGACGACAAAATACAGAAATTGCATCGGAATTCAATACAAAATGCACAATGCCGACATAAGTACAAGTAAACTGACTCTTCTTACTGTCTATGGTTTGAACCATTCCTGTGACACTAGTTATAGATTCCAATGCTTCACTTCAGGTTTACTGTATCCCTCTGACCTTCGTATTGACGATGACACACAAAGTTGCATCGGAACTAAATACAAAAGGTACAATGCCGACTTAAGTACAAGAAAACTGACTCTTCTTACTGTCTATGTTTTAACTTTTCTTGTGACACTAGTTATAGATTCCGATGCTTCACTTCAGCTTTACTGTATCCCTCCGACCTTCTTATTGACGATGAAACACAGAAATTGCATCGGAATTTAATACAAATGGCACAATGCCGACTTAAGTACAAGAAAACTGACTCTTCTTACTGTCTATGTTTTGAACCATTCCTGTGACACTAGTTATAGATTCCGATACTTCACTTCAGGTTTAATGGATCCCTCTGACCTTCTTAGTGACGATGAAACACAGAAATTGCATCGGAATTAAATACAAAACGCACAATGCCGACTTAAGTACAATAAATCTGACTCTTCTTAATGTCTATGTTTAGAACCATTCCTGTGACACTAGTTATAGATTCCGATGCTTTACGTCAGGTTTACTGTATCCCTCTGACCTTCATATTACAGATGAAACACAGAAATTGCATCGGAATTAAATACAAAAGGCACAATTCCGACATAAGTACCAAAAAAACAAACTCTTCTTATTATCTATGTTTTGAACCATTCCTGTGACACTAGTTATAGATTCCGATGCTTCACTTCAGGTTTCCTGTATCACTCTGACCTTCTTATTGACGATGAAACACAGACATTGCATCGGAATTAAATACAAAAGACACAATGCCGACTTAAGTACAAGTAAGCTGACACTTCTTACTGTCTATGTTTTGAACCATTCCTGTGACACTAGTTATATATTCCGATGCTTCACTTCAGGTTTACTGTATCCCTCTAACCTTCTTATTGACGATGAAACACAGAAATTGTATCGGAATTAAATACAAAAGGCACAATGCCCGCTTAAGTACAAGACAACTGATTCCTCTTACTGTCTATGTTTTGAACCATTCCTGTGACACTAGTTATAGATTCCGATGCCTCACTTCAGGTTTACTGTATCCCTCTGACCTTCTTATTGACGATGAAACACAGAAATTGCAGCGGAATTACATACAAAAGGCACATTGCCGACTTAAGTACAAGGAAAGTGACGCATCTTACTGTCTATGATTCGAACCATTCCTCTGACACTAGTTAAAGATCCCGATACTTCACTTCAGGTTTACTGTATCCCTCTGACCTTCTTATTGACGATCAAACACAGAAATTTCATCGGCATTAAGTACAAAATGCACAATGCCGGCTTAAGTACAAGAAAACTGACTCTTCTTACTGTCTATGTTTTGAAACATTCCTGTGACACTAGTTATAGATTCCGATGCATCACTTCAGGTTTACTGTATCCCTCTGAGCTTCTTATTGACGATGAAACAGAGAAATTGCATCGGAATTAAATACAAATGGCACAATGCCAACTTAAGTACAAGAAAACTGACTCTTCTTACTGTCTATGTTCTGAACCATTCCAGTGACACTAGAATAGATTCCGATACTTCACTTCAGGTTTACTGTATCCCTCTGACCTTCTTATTGACGATGAAACACAGAAATTGCATCGGAATTAAATACAAAAAGCACAATGCCTACTTAAGTACAAGACAACTGACTCTTCTTACTGTCTATGCTTTGAACCATTCCTGTGACACTAGTTATTGATTCCGATACTTCACTTCAGGTTTGTTGTATCCCTCTGACCTTCTTATTGACGATGAAACACAGAAATTGCATCGGAATTAAATGCAAAAAGCACAATGCCGACTTAAGTACAAGAAATAAGACTCTTCTTACTGTCTATGTTTTGAACCATTCCTGTGACACTAGTTATAGATTCCGATGCTTCACTTCAGGTTTACTGTATTCCTCTGACCTTACTATCGACGTTGAAACACAGAAATTGCATCGGAATTAAATACAAATGGCACAATGAAGACTTAAGTACAAGTAAACTGACTATTCTTACTGTCCACGATTTGAACCATTCCTGTGTCATTAGTATAGATTCCGATACTTCACCTCAGGTTTACTGTATACCTCTGACCTTCTTATTGACGATGAAACACAGAAATTGCTTCGGAATTAAATACAAAAGGCACAATGCCCGCTTAAGTACAAGACACCTGACTCCTCTTACTGTCTATGTTTTGAACCATTCCTGTGACACTAGTTATAGATTCGGATGCTTCACTTCAGGTTTACTGTATCCCTCTGACCTTCTTATTGACGATCAAACATAGAAATTTCATCGCCATTAAGTACAAAAGGCACAATGCCGTCTTAATTATAAGAAAACTGACTCTTCTTACTGTCTATGCTTTGAACCATTCCTGTGACACTAGTTATAGATTCCGATGCTTCACTTCAGGTTTACTGTATCCCTCTGACCTTCTTATTGACAATGAAACACAGAAATTGCATCGGAATTAAATACAAAAGGCACAATGCCGACTTAAGTACAAGTAAACTGACACTTCTTACTGTCTATGTTTTGAACCATTCCTGTGACACTAGTTATAGATTCCGATGCTTCACTTCAAGATTACTGTAACCCTCTGACCTTCTTATTGATGATGAAACGCAGAAATTGCGTCGGAATTAAATACAAAAGGCACAATGACGACTTAAGTACTAGAAGACTGACTCTTCCTACTGTCTATGTTTTGAACCACTCCTGTGACACTAGTTATAGATTCCTATGCTTCACTTCAGGTTTACTGTATCCCTCTGACCTTCTTATTGACGATGAAACAGAGAAATTGCATCGGAATTCAATACAAAATGCACAATGCCGACTTAAGTACAAGTAAACTGAATCCTCTTACTGTCTATTTTTTGAACCATTCCTGTGACACTAGTTTTAAATTCCGATGCTTCACTTCAGGTTTTCTGTATCACTCTGACCTTCTTATTAACGATGAAACACAGAAATTGTATCGGAATTAAATACAAAAGGCACAATGCCGACTTAAGTACAAATAAGCTGACACTTCTTACTGTCTATGTTTGAACCATTCCTATGACACTAGTTATATATTCCGATGCTTCACTTCAGGTTTACTGTATCCCTCTAAGCTTCTTATTGACGATGAAACACAGAAATTGTATCGGAATTAAATACAAAAGGCACAATGCCCGCTTAAGTACAAGACAACTGACTCCTCTTACTGTCTATGTTTTGAACCATTCCTGTGACACTAGTTATAGATTCCGATGCCTCACTTCAGGTTTACTGTATCCCTCTGACCTTCTTATTGACGATGAAACACAGAAATTGCTGCGGAATTAAATACAAAAGGCACATTGCCGACTTAAGTACAAGAAAACTGACGCTTCTTACTGTCTATGATTCGAACCATTCCTCTGACACTAGTTATAGATTCCGATGTATCACTTCAAGTATACTGTAACCCTCTGACCTTCTTATTGACGATGAAACACAGAAATTGCGTCGGAATTAAATACAAAATGCACAATGCCGACTTAAGTACAAGGAGACTGACTCTTCTTACTGTCTATGTTTGAACCATTCCTGTGCCACTAGTTATAGATTCCGATGCTTCACTTCAGGTTTACTGTATCCCTCAGACCATCTTATTGACGATGAAACACAGAAATTGCATCCGAATTAAATACAAAAGGCACAATGCCAACTTAATTATAAGAAAACTGACTCTTCTTACTGTCTATGCTTTGAACCATTCCTGTGACACTAGTTATAGATTCCGATGCTTCACTTCAGGTTTACTGTATCCCTCTGACCTTCTTATTGACGATGAAACACAGAAATTGCATCGGAATTAAATACAAAAGGCACAATGCCGACTTAAGTACAAGTAAACTGACACTTATTACTGTCTATGTTTTGAACCATTCCTGTGACACTAGTTATAGTTTCCGATGCTTCACTTCAAGTTTACTGTAACCCTCTGATCTTCTTATTGACGATGAAACACAGAAATTGCGTCGGAATTAAATACAAAAGGCACAATGCCGACTTAAGTACAAGAAGACTGACTCTTCTTACTGTCTATGTTTTGAAATATTTCTGTGACACTAGTTATAGATTCCTATGCTTCACTTCAGGTTTACTGTATCCCTCTGACCTTCGTATTGACGATGAAACACAGAAATTGCATCGGAATTCAATACAAAAGGCACAATGCCGACTTAAGTACAAGTAAACTGAATCCTCTTACTGTCTATTTTTTGAACCATTCCTGTGACACTAGTTTTACATTCCGATGCTTCACTTCAGGTTTACTGTATCCCTCTGACCTTCGTATTGACGATGACACATAGAAATTGCATCAGAATTAAATACAAAATGCACAATGCCGACTTAAGTACAAGAAAACTGTCCCTTCTCACTTTCTATGTTTTAATCATTCCTGTAACACTAGTAATAGATTCCGATGCCTCACTTCAGGTTTACTGTATCCCTCTTACCTTCTTATTGACGATGAAATACAGAAATTGCATCGGAATTAAATACAAATGGCTCAATGCCAACTTAAGTACAAGAAAACTGACTCTTCTTACTGTCTATGTTCTGAACCATTCCTGTGACACTAGTATAGATTCCGATACTTCACTTCAGGTTTACTGTATCCCTCTGACCTTCTTATTGACAATGAAACACAGAAATTGGATCGGAATTAAATACAAAAAGCACAATGCCTACTTAAGTACAACACAACTGACTCTTCTTACTGTCTATGCTTTGAACCATTCCTGTGACACTAGTTATAGATTCCGATACTTCACTTCAGGTTTATTGTATCCCTCTGACCTTCTTATTGACGAAGAAACACAGAAATTGCATCGGAATTAAATGCAAAAGGCACAATGCCGACTTAAGTACAAGAAATAAGACTCTTCTTACTGTCTATGTTTTGAACCATTCCTGTGACACTAGTTATAGATTCCGATGCTTCACTTCAGGTTTACTGTATCCCTCTGACCTTCTAATTGACGATGAAACACAGAAATTGCATCGGAATTAAATACAAATGGCACAATGAAGAATTAAGTACAAGAAAACCGACTTTTCTTACAGTCCGTGATTTGAACCATTCCTGTGACACTAGTATAGATTCCGATACTTCACCTCAGGTTTACTGTATACCTATGACCTTCTTATTGACGATGAAACACAGAAATTGCTTCGGAATTAAATACCAAAGGCACAATGCCCGCTTAAGTACGAGACAACTGACTCCTCTTACTGTCTATGTTTTGAACCATTCCTGTGACACTAGTTATAGATTCGGATGCTTCACTTCAGGTTTACTGTATCCCTCTGACCTTCTTATTGACGATCAAACACAGAAATATCATCGGCATTAAGTACAAAAGGCACAATGCCGGCTTAAGTACAAGAAAACTGACTCTTCTTACTGTCTATGTTTTGAAACATTCCTGTGACACTAGTTATAGATTCCGATGCATCACTTCAAGTTTACTGTAACCCTCTGACCTTCTTAATGACGATGAAACACAGAAATTGCGTCGGAATTAAATACAAAATGCACAATGCCGACTTAAGTACAAGAAGACTGACTCTTCTTACTGTCTATGCTTTGAACCATTCCTGTGACACTAGTTATAGATTCCGATGCTTCACCTCAGGTTTACTGTATCCCACTGACCTTCTTATTGACGATGAAACACAGAAATTGCATCGGAATTAAATACAAAATGCACAATGCCGACTTAAGTACAAGTAAACTGACACTTCTTACTGTCTATGTTTTGAACCATTCCTGTGACACTAGTTATAGATTCCGATGCTTCACTTCAAGTTTACTGTAACCCTCTGACCTTCTTATTGACGATGAAACACAGAAATTGCGTCGGAATTAAATACAAAAGGCACAATGCCGACTTAAGTACAAGAAGACTGACTCTCCCTACTGTCTATGTTTTGAACCATTTCTGTGACACTAGTTATAGATTCCTATGCTTCACTTCAGGTTTACTATATCCCTCTGACCTTCTTATTGACGATGAAACGCAGAAATTGCATCGGAATTCAATACAAAAGGCACAATGCCGACTTAAGTACAAGTAAACTGAATCCTCTTACTGTCTATTTTTTGAACCATTCCTGTGACACTAGTTTTAAATTCCGATGCTTTACTTCAGGTTTACTGTATCACTCTGACCTTCGTATTGACGATGACACACAGAAATTGCATCGGAATTAAATACAAAATGCACAATGCCGACTTAAGTACAAGAAAACTGACCCTTCTCACTTTCTATGTTTTAACCATTCCTGTGACACTAGTATAGATTCCGATGCTTCACTTCAGGTTTACTGTATCCCTCTGACCTTCTTATTGACGATGAAACACAGAAATTGCATCGGAATTAAATACAAATGGCACAATGCCGACTTAAGGACAAGAAAACTGACTTTTCTTACTGTCCATGATTTGAACCATTCCTGTGACATTAGTATAGATTGCGATACTTCACCTCAGGTTTACTGTATACCTCTGACCTTCTTATTGACGATGAAACACAGAAATTGCTTCGGAATTAAATACAAAATGCACAATGCCGACCTAAGTACAAGAAGACTGACTCTTCTTACTGTCTATGCTTTGAACCATTCCTGTGACACTAGTTATAGATTCCGATGCTTCACTTCAGGTTTACTGTATCCCTCTGACCTTCATATTGACGATGAAACACAGAAATTGCATCGGAATTAAATACAAAATGCACAATGCCGACATAAGTACCAAAAAAACAATCTCTTCTTATTGTCTATGTTTTGAACCATTCCTGTGACACTAGTTATAGATTCCGATGCTTCACTTCAGGTTTTCTGTATCACTCTGACCTTCTTATTGACGATGATACACAGAAATTGCATCGGAATTAAATACAAAAGGCACAATGCCGACTTAAGTACAAGTAAGCTGACACTTCTTACTGTCTATGTTTTGAACCATTCCTGTGACATTAGTTATATATTCCGATCTTCACTTCGGGTTTACTGTATCCCTCTAACCTTCTTATTGACGATGAAACACAGAAATTGTATCGGAATTAAATACAAAAGGCACAATGCCCGCTTAAGTACAAGACAACTGACTCCTCTTACTGTCTATGTTTTGAACCATTCCTGTGACACTAGTTATAGATTCCGATGCCTCAGTTCAGGTTTACTGTATCCCTCTGACCTTCTTATTGACGATGAAACACAGAAATTGCAGCGGAATTAAATACAAAAGGCACATTGCCGACTTAAGTACAAGAAAACTGACGCTTCTTACTGTCTATGATTCGAACCATTCCTCTGACACTAGTTAGAGATTCCGATACTTCACTTCAGGTTTTCTGTATCCCTCTGACCTTCTTATTGACGATCAAACACAGAAATTTCATCGGCATTAAGTATAAAAGGCACAATGCCGGCTTAAGTACAAGAAAACTGACTCTTCTTACTGTCTATGTTTTAAACATTCCTGTGACACTAGTTATAGATTCCGATGCATCACTTCAAGCTTACTGTAACCCTCTGACCTTCTTAGTGACGATGAAACACAGAAATTGCGTCGGAATTAAATACAAAATGCACAATGCCGACTTAAGTACAAGAAGACTGACTCTTCTTACTGTCTATGTTTTGAACCATTCCTGTGCCATTAGTTATAGATTCCGATGCTTCACTTCAGGTTTACTGTATCCCTCAGACCATCTTATTGACGATGAAACACAGAAATTGCATCCGAAATTAATGCAAAAGGCACAATGCCGACTTAATTATAAGAAAACTAACTCTTCTTACTGTCTATGCTTTGAACCACTCCTGTGACACTAGTTATAGATTCCGATGCTTCACTTCAGGTTTACTGTACCCCTCTGACCTTCTTATTGACGATGAAACACAGAAATTGCATCGGAATTAAATATAAAAAGCACAATGCCTACTTAAATACAAGACAACTGACACTTCTTACTGTCTATGCATTGAACCGTTCCTGTGACACTAGCTACAGATTCCGATGCTTCACTTCAGGTTTACTGTATCCCTCTGACGTTCTTATTGACGATGAAACACAGAAATTGCATCGGAATTAAATACAAATGGCACAATGAAGACTTAAGTACAAGAAAACTGACTTTTCTTACTGTCCATGATTTGAACCATTCCTGTGACACTAGTATAGATTCCGATACTTCACCTCAGGTTTACTGTATACCTCTGACCTTCCTATTGACGATGAAACATAGAAATTGCTTCGGAATTAAATACAAAAGGCACAATGCCCGCTTAAGTACAAGACAACTGACTCCTCTTACTGTCTATGTTTTGAACCATTCCTGTGACACTAGTTATAGATTCGGATGCATCACTTCAGGTTTACTGTATCCCTCTGACCTTCTTGTTGACGATCAAACACAGAAATTTCATCGGCATTAAGTACAAGAGGCACAATGCCGGCTTAAATACAAGAAAACTGACTCTTCTTATTGTCTATGTTTTGAAACATTCCTGTGCCACTAGTTATAGATTCCGAAGCTTCACTTCAGGTTTACTGTATCCCTCAGACCATCTTATTGACGATGAAACGCAGAAATTGCATCCGAATTAAATACAAAAGGCACAATGCCGACTTAATTATAAGAAAACTGACCCTTCTTACTGTCTATGCTTTGAACCATTCCTGTGACACTTGTTATAGACTCCGATGCTTCACTTTAGGTTTACTGTATCCCTCTGACCTTCTTATTGACGATGAAACACAGAAATTGCATCGGAATTAAATACAAAAGGCACAATGCCGACTTAAGTACAAGTAAACTGACACTTCTTACTGTCTATGTTTTGAACCATTCCTGTGACACTAGTTATTGATTCCGATGCTTCTCTTCAAGTTTACTGTAACCCTCTGACCTTCTTATTGACGATGAAACACAGAAATTTCGTCGGAATTAAATACAAAAGGCACAATGCCGACTTAAGTACAAGAAGACTGACTCTTCTTACTGTCTATGTTTTGAACCATATCTGTGACACTAGTTATAGATTCCTATGCTTCACTTCAGGTTTACTGTATCCCTCTGACCTTCTTATTGACGATGAAACGCAGAAATTGCATCGGAATTCAATACAAAAGGCACAATGCCGACATAAGTACAAGTAAACTGAATCCTCTTACTGTCTATTTTTTGAACCATTCCTGTGACACTAGTTTTAAATTCCGATGCTTCACTTCAGGTTTACTGTATCACTCTGACCTTCGTATTGACGATGACACACAGAAATTGCATCGGAATTAAATACAAAATGCACAATGCCGACTTAAGTACAAGAAAACTGATCCTTCTCACTTTCTATGTTTTAACCATTCCTGTGACACTAGTTATAGATTCCGATGCCTCAGTTCAGGTTTACTGTATCCCTCTGACCTTCTTATTGACGATGAAATACAGCAATTGCATCGGAATTAAATACAAATGGCATAATGCCAATTTTAGTACAAGCAAAAACTGACTCTTCTTACTGTCTATGTTCTGAACCATTCCTGTGAAACTAGTATAGATTCCGATGCTTCACTTCAGGTTTACTGTATCCCTCTGACCTTCTTATTGACGATGAAACACAGAAATTGCATCGGAATTAAATACAAATGGCACAATGCCGACTTAAGTACAAGAAAACTGACTTTTCTTACTGTCCATGATTTGAACCATTCCTGTGACACTAGAATAGATTCCGATACTGCACCTCAGGTTTACTGTATACCTCTGACGTTCTTATTGACGATGAAACACAGAAATTGCTTCGGAATTAAATACAAAAGGCACAATGCCTACTTAAGTACAAGACAACCGGCTCTTCTAACTGTCGATGTTTTGAACCATTCCTGTGACACTAGTAATAGATTCCGATGCTTCACTTCAGGTTTACTGTATCCCTCTGACCTTCTTACTGACGATGACACACAATTTTGCATCGGAATTAAATACAAAAGGCACAATGACGACTTAAGTACAAGAAAACTGACTCTTCTTATTGTCTATGTTTTAACTATTCCTGTGACACTAATTATAGATTCCGATGCTTCACTTCAGGTTTACTGTATCCCTCTGACCTTTATATTGACGAAGAAACACAGAAATTGCATCGGAATTAAATACAAGTGGCACAATGCCGACTTAAGTACAATAAAACTGACTCTACTTACTGTCTATGTTTTGAACCATTCCTGTGACACTAGTTATAGATTCGGATGCTTCACTTCAGGATTACTGTATCCCTCTGACCTTCTTGTTGACGATCAAACACAGAAATTTCATCGGCATTAAGTACAAAAGGCACAATGCCGGCTTAAGTACAAGAAAACTGACTCTTCTTACTGTCTATGTTTTGAAACATTCCTGTGACACTAGTTATAGATTCCGATGCATCACTTCAAGTTTACTGTAACCCTCTGACCTTCTTATTGACGATGAAACACAGAAATTGCGTCGGAATTAAATACAAAATGCACAATGCCGACTTAAGTACAAGAAGACTGACTCTTCTTACTGTCTATGTTTTGAACCATTCCTGTGCCACTAGTTATAGATTCCGATGCTTCACTTCAGGTTTACTGTATCCCTCAGACCATCTTATTGACGATGAAACACAGAAATTGCATCCGAAATTAATGCAAAAGGCACAATGCCGACTTAATTATAAGAAAACTGACTCTTCTTACTGTCTATGCTTTGAACCATTCCTGTGACACTAGTATAGATTCCGATACTTCACTTCAGGTTTACTGTACCCCTCTGACCTTCTTATTGACGATGAAACACAGAAATTGCATCGGAATTAAATATAAAAAGCACAATGCCTACTTAAATACAAGACAACTGACTCTTCTTACTGTCTATGCATTGAACCGTTCCTGTGACACTAGTTATAGATTCCGATGCTTCACTTCAGGTTTACTGTATCCCTCTGACCTTCTTATTGACGATGAAACACAGAAATTGCATCGGAATTAAATACAAATGGCACAATGAAGACTTAAGTACAAGAAAACTGACTTTTCTTACTGTCCATGATTTGAACCATTCCTGTGACACTAGTATGGATTCCGATACTTCACCTCAGGTTTACTGTATACCTCTGACCTTCTTATTGACGATGAAACATAGAAATTGCTTCGGAATTAAATACAAAACGCACAATGCCCGCTTAAGTACAAGACAACTGACTCCTCTTACTGTCTATGTTTTGAACCATTCCTGTGACACTAGTTATAGATTCGGATGCTTCACTTCAGGTTTACTGTATCCCTCCGACCTTCTTGTTGACGATCAAACACAGAAATTTCATCGGCATTAAGTACAAAAGGCACAATGCCGGCTTAAGTACAAGAAAACTGACTCTTCTTACTGTGTATGTTTTGAAACATTCCTGTGCCACTAGTTATAGATTCCGATGCATCACTTCAAGTTTACTGTAACCCTCTGACCTTCTTATTGACGATGAAACACAGAAATTGCGTCGGACTTAAACACAAAATGCACAATGCCGACTTAAGTACAAGAAGACTGACTCTTCTTACTGTCTATGTTTTGAACCATTCCTGTGCCACTAGTTATAGATTTCGATGCTTCACTTCAGGTTTACTGTATCCCTCAGACCATCTTATTGACGATGAAACACAGAAATTGCATCGGAATTAAATACAAAATGCACAATGCCGACTTAAGTACAAGAAAACTGACCCTTCTTACTGTCTATGCTTTGAACCATTCCTGTGACACTAGTTATAGATTCCGATGCTTCACTTCAGGTTTACCGTATCCCTCTGACCTTCGTACTGACGATTACACACAAATTTGCATCGGAATTAAATACAAAAAGCACAATGACGATTTAAGTACAAGAAAACTGACTCTTCTTATTGTCTATGTTTTAAGTATTCCTGTGACACTAATTATAGATTCCGATGCTTCACTTCAGGTTTACTGTATCCCTCTGACATTTATATTGACGAAGAAACACGGAAATTGCATCGGAATTAAATACAAATGGCACAATGCCGACTTAGGTACAATAAAACTGACTCTACTTACTGTCTATGTTTTGAACCCTTCCTGTGACACTAGTTATAGATTCCGATACTTCACTTCAGGTTTATTGTATCCCTCTGACCTTCTTATTGACGATGAAACACAGAAATTGCATCGGAATTAAATACAAAAGGCACAATGCAGACATATGTACAAGAAAACTGACTCTTCTTACTGTCTATGTTTTGAAAAATTCCTGTGACACTAGTTATAGATTCCGATGCTTCACTTCAGGTTTACTGTATCTCTCTGACCTCCATATTGACGATGAAACACAGACATTGCATCGGAGTTAAATACAAAAGGCACATTGCCGACTTAAGTACAAAGAAACAAACTCTTCTTATTGTCTATGTTTTGACCATTCCTGTGACACTAGTTATAGATTCCGATGCTTCACTTCAGGCTTTCTGTATCCCTCTGCCCTTCTTTTTGACGATGAAACACACAAATTGCATCGGAATTACATACAAAAGGCACAATGCCCACTTAAGTAAAAGACAACTAACTCTTCTTACTGTCTATGTTTTGAACCCTTCCTGTGACACTAGTTATAGATTCCGATACTTCACTTCAAGTTTACTGTAACTCTCTGACCTTCTTATTGACGATGAAACACAGAAATTGCGTCGGAATTACATACAAAAGGCACAATGCCGACTTAAGTACAAGGAGACTGACGCTTCTTACTGTCTATGTTTGAACCATTCCTGTGTCACTAGTTATTGATTCCGATGCTTCACTTCAGGTTTACTGTATCCCTCAGACCTTCTTATTGACGATGAAACACAGAAAGTGCATCCGAATTAAATACAAAAGGCACAATGCCGACTTAAGTACAAGAAGATTGACTCTTCTTACTGTCTATGGTTTGAAACATTCCTGTGACACTAGTTATAGATTCCGATGGTTCAATTCAGGTTTACTGTATCCCTCTGACCTTTTTATTGACGATGAAACACAGAAATTGCATCGGAATTAAATACAAAAGGCACAATGCCGACTTAAGTACAAGTAAACTGACACTTCTTACTGCCAATGATTTGGACCATTCCTGTGACACTAGTTATAGATTCCGATACTTCACTTCAAGTTTACTGTAACCGTATGACCTTCTTATTGACGATCAAACACAGAAATTTCATCGGCATTAAATACAAAAGGCACAATGCCGGCTTAAGTACAAGAAAACTGACTCTAATTACTGTCTATGTTTTGAAACATTCCTGTGACACTAGTTATAGATTCCCTTGCTTCACTTCAGGTTTACTGTATCCCTCTGACCTTCTTATTGACGATGAAACACAGAAATGGCATCGGAATTCAATACAAAAGGCACAATGCCGACTTAAGTACAAGTAAACTGAATCGTCTTACTGTCTATGTTTTGAACCATTCCTGTGACAATAGTTATAGATTCCGATGCTTCACTTCAGGTCTACTGTATCCCTCTGACCTTCGTATTGACGATGACACACAGAAATTGCATCGGAATCAAATACAAATGGCACAATGCTGACTTAAGTACAAGAAAACTGACTCTTCTTACTGTCTATGCTTTGAACCATTCCTGTGACACTAGTTATAGATTCCGATGCTTCACTTCAGGTTTACTGTATCCCTCTGATCTCCTTATTGACGATGAAACACAGATATTGCATCGGAATAAAAATCCAAAAGGCACAATGCCAACTTAAGTACAAGAAGTCTGACCTTTCTTACTGTCTATGTTTTAACCATTCCTGTGACACTAGTTATAGATTCCGATGCTTCACTTCATTTTTACTGTATCCCTCCGACCGTCTTATTGACGATGAAACACAGAAATTGCATCGGAATTAAATACAGAAGGCACAATGCCGACTTAAGTACTAGGAGACTGACTCTTCCTACTGTCTATGTTTTGAACCACTCCTGTGAAACTAGTTATAAATTCCGATGCTTCACTTCAGGTTTAGTGCATCCCTCTGACCTTCTTATTGACGATGAAACACAGATATTGCATCGGAATTACATACAAAAGGCACACTGCCGACTCAAGTACAAGAAGACTGGCTCTTCTTTTTGTCTATGTTTTGAACCATTTTTCTGACAATAGTTATAGATTCCGATGCTTCACTTCAGGTTTACTGTATCCCTCTGATCTTCTTATTTACGATGAAACACAGATATTGCATCGGAAATAAATACAAAAGGCACAATGCTGACTTAAGTACAAGAAGACTGACCTTTCTTACTGTCTATGTTTTGAAGCATTCCTTTGACTCTAGTTATAGATTCCGTTGCTTCACTTCAGGTTTACTGTATCCCTCTGACTTTCTTATTGACGATGAAACACAGAGATTGCATCGGAATTAAATACAAAATGCACAATGCCGACTTATGTACAAAAAGACTGACTCTTCTTACTCTCTATGTTTTGAACCATTCCTGTGACACTAGTTATAGATTCCGATGCTTCACTTCAGGTTTACTGTATCATTCTGATCTTCTTATTGACGATGAAACACAGATATTGCATCGGAATTAGATACAAAAGGCACACTGCCGACTTAAGTACAAGAAGACTGACCTTTCTTACTGTCTATGTTTTGAAGCATTCCTGTGACTCTAGTTATGGATTCCGTTGCTACACTTCAGGTTTACTGTATCCCTCTGACCCTCTTATTGACGATGAAACACAGAGATTGCATCGGAATTAAATACAAAATGCACAATGCCGACTTATGTACAAAAAGACTGACTCTTCTTACTCTCTATGTTTTGAACCATTCCTGTGGCACTAGTTATAGATTCCGATGCTTCACTTCACGTTTACTGTATCCCTCTGACCTTCTTATTGACGATGAAGCACAGAAATTGCATCGGAATTAAATAGAAATGGCACAATGCCGACTTAAGTACAAGAAAACTGACTCTTCTTACTGTCTATGTTATGAACCATTCCTGTGACACTAGTTATAGATTCCGATGCCTCACTTCAGGTTTACTGTATCAGTCTGAACGTCTTATAGAGGATGAAACACAGAAATTGCATCGGAATTAAATACAAAAGGCACAATGTCGACATCAGCACTAGGAAACTGACTCTTCTTACTGTCTAAGTTTTGAACCATTCCTGTGACACCAGTTATAGATTGCGATGCTTTACTTCAGGTTTACTGCATTTCTCTGACCTTCTTATTGACGATGAAACATAGATATTGCATCGGAATTTAATACAAAAGGCACAATGCCGACTCAAGTACAAGAAGACTGGCTCTTCTTACTGTCTATGTTTTAAACCATTCCTGTGACACTAGTTATAGATTCCGATGCTTCACTTCAGGTTTACTGCATCCCTCTGACCTTCTTATTGACGATGAAACATAGATATTGCATCGGAATTTAATACAAAAGGCACAATGCCGACCCAAGTACAAGAAGACTGGCTCTTCTTACTGTCTATGTTTTGAACCATTCCTGTGACAATGGTTATAGATTCCGATGCTTCACTTCAGGTTTATTGTATCCCTCTGATCTTCTTATTGACGATGAAACACAGATATTGCATCGGAATAAGATACAAAAGGCACACTGCCGACTTAAGTACAAGAAGACTGACCTTTCTTACTGTCTATGTTTTGAAGCATTCCTGTGACTCTAGTTATGGATTCCGTTGCTACACTTCAGGTTTACTGTATCCCTCTGACCCTCTTATTGACGATGAAACACAGAGATTGCATCGATATTAAATACAAAATGCACAATGCCGACTTATGTACAAAAAGACTGACTCTTCTTACTCTCTATGTTTTGAACCATCCCTGTGGCACTAGTTATAGATTCCGATGCTTCACTTCACGTTTACTGTATCCCTCTGACCTTCTTATTGACGATGAAGCACAGAAATTGCATCGGAATTAAATAGAAATGGCACAATGCCGACTTAAGTACAAGAAAACTGACTCTTCTTACTGTCTATGTTATGAACCATTCCTGTGACACTAGTTATAGATTCCGATGCCTCACTTCAGGTTTACTGTATCCCTCTGAACGTCTTATAGAGGATGAAACACAGAAATTGCATCGGAATTAAATACAAAAGGCACAATGTCGACATCAGCACTAGGAAACTGACTCTTCTTACTGTCTAAGTTTTGAACCATTCCTGTGACACCAGTTATAGATTGCGATGCTTTACTTCAGGTTTACTGCATCCCTCTGACCTTCATATTGACGATGAAACACAGAAATAGAATCAGAATTAAATACAAAGGGCACAATGCCGGCTTAAGTACAAGAAAACTGACTCTTCTTATTGTCTATGTTTTGAACCATTCCTGTGACACTTGTTACAGATTCCGATGCTTCACTTCAGGTTTACTGTATCCCTCTGACCTACTTATTGACAATGAAACACAGAAATTGCATCGGAGTTAAATACAAAAGGCTCAATGCCGACTTAAGTACTAGAAGACTGACTCTTCCTACTGTCTATGTTTTGAACTATTCCTGTGACACTATTTATAGATTCCGATGCTTCACTTGAGGTTTACTGCATCCCTCTGACGTTCTTATTGACGATGAAACACAGAAATTGCATCGGAATTACACACAAAAGGCACATTGCCGACTCACGTACAAGAAGACTGGCTCTTCTTAATGTCTATGTTTTGAACCATTCGTGTGACACTAGTTATAGATTCCGATGCTTCACTTCAGGTTCACTGTATCCCTCTGATCTTCTTATTGACGATGAGACACAGATATTGCATCGGAATTAGATACAAAAGGCAATATGCCGACTTAAGTACAAGAAGACTGACCTCTCCTACTGTCTATGTTTTGAAGCATTCCTGTGACACTAGTTTGAGATTCCGTTGCTTCAATTCAGGTTTACTCTATCCCTCTGACCTTCTTATTGACGATGAAACACAGAAATTGCAATGGAATTAAATACAAATGGCACAATGCCGACTTAAGTACAAAAAGACTGACTCTTCTTACTCTCTATGCTTTGAACCATTCCTGTGACACTAGTTATAGATTCCGATGCTTCACTTCAGGTTTACTGTATCCCTCTGACCTTCTTATTGACGATGAAGCACAGAAATTGCATCAGAATTAAATAGAAAAGGCACATTGCCGACTTAAGTACAAGAAAACTGACTCTTCTTACTGTCTATGATTTGAACCTTTCCTGTGAGACCGGTTTTAGATTCCGATGCTTCACTTCAGGTTTACTGTATCCCTCTGACCTTCTTATAGACGATGAACCACAGACATTGCATGGGAATGAAATACAAAAGGCACAATGCCGACTTAAGTACAAGTAAACTGAACTTCTTACTGTCAATGTTTTGAACCATTCCTGTGATACTAGTTATAGATTCCGATGCTTCACTTCAAGTTTACTGTAACCCTCTGACCTTCTTATTGACGATCAAACACAGAAATTTCATCGGCATTAAATACAAAAGGCACAATGCCGGCTTAAGTACAAGAAAACTGATTCTTCTTACTGTCTATGTTTTGAAACATTCCTGTGACACTAGTTATAGATTCCGATGCTTCACTTCAGGTTTAGTGTATCCCTCTGACCTTCTCATTGACGATGACACACAGAAATGGCATGGAAATTCAATACAAATGTCACATTGCCGACTTAAGTACAAGTAAACTGAATCGTCTTACTGTCTATGTTTTGAACCATTCCTGTGACTCTAGTTATAGATTCCGATGCTTCACTTCAGGTTTACTGTATCCCTCTGACCTTCGTATTGACGATGACACACAGAAATTGCATCGGAATCAAATACAAATGGCACAATGCCGGCTTAAGTACAAGAAAACTGACTCTTCTTATTGTCTATGTTTGAACCATTCCTGTGACACTAGTTACAGATTCCGATGCTTCACTTCATGTTAACTGTATCCCTCTGACCTTCTTATTGACGATGAAACACAGAAATTGCATCGGAATTAAATACAAAAGGCACAATGCCGACTTAAGTACAGGTAATCTGACGTTTCTTACTGTTTATGTTTTGAACCATGCCTGTGACACTAGTTATAGATTCCGATGCTTCACTTCAGGTTTACTGTATCCCTCTGATCTTCTTATTGACGATGAAACACAGATATTGCATCGGAATTAAATACAAAATGCACAATGCCGACTTAAGTACAAGAAGACTGACCTTTCCTACCGTCTATGTTTTGAAGCATTCCTGTGACACTAGTTATAGATTCCGATGCTTCACTTCACGGTTACTGTATCCCTCTGATCTTCTTATTGACGATGAAGCACAGAAATTGCATTTGAATCAAATAGAAAATTCACAATGCTGACTTAAGTGCAAGAAAACTGACTCTTCTTACTGTCTATGATTTGAACCATTCCTGTGACACTATTTATAGATTCCGATGCTTCACTTGAGGTTTACTGCATCCCTCTGACCTTCTTATTGACGATGAAACACAGAAATTGCATCGGAATTACATACAAAAGGCACATTGCCGACTCACGTACAAGAAGACTGGCTCTTCTTAATGTCTATGTTTTGAACCATTCCTGTGACACTATTTATAGATTCCGATGCTTCACTTCAGGTTTACTGTATCCCTCTGATCTTCTTATTGACGATGAGACACAGATATTGCATTGGAATTAGATACAAAAGGCAATATGCCGACTTAAGTACAAGAAGACTGACCTCTCCTACTGTCTATGTTTTGAAGCATTCCTGTGACACTAGTTTGAGATTCCGTTGCTTCAATTCAGGTTTACTCTATCCCTCTGACCTTCTTATTGACGATGAAACACAGGAATTGCAATGGAATTAAATACAAATGGCACAATGCCGACTTAAGTACAAAAAGACTGACTCTTCTTACTCTCTATGCTTTGAACCATTCCTGTGACACTAGTTATAGATTCCGATGCTTCACTTCAGGTTTACTGTATCCCTCTGACCTTCTTATTGACGATGAAGCACAGAAATTGCATCAGAATTAAATAGAAAAGGCACATTGCCGACTTAAGTACAAGAAAACTGACTCTTCTTACTGTCTATGATTTGAACCTTTGCTGTGAGACCGATTTTAGATTCCGATGCTTCACTTCAGGTTTACTGTATCCCTCTGACCTTCTTATAGACGATGAACCACAGACATTGCATGGGAATAAAATACAAAAGGCACAATGCCGACTTAAGTACAAGTAAGCTGAACTTCTTACTGTCAATGTTTTGAACCATTCCTGTGATACTAGTTATAGATTCCGATGCTTCACTTCAAGTTTACTGTAACCCTCTGACCTTCTTTGTGACGATCAAACACAGAAATTTCATCGGCATTAAATACAAAAGGCACAATGCCGGCTTAAGTACAAGAAAACTGATTCTTCTTACTCTCTATGTTTTGAAACATTCCTGTGACACTAGTTATAGATTCCGATGCTTCACTTCAGGTTTAGTGTATCCCTCTGACCTTCTCATTGACGATGACACACAGAAATGACATGGAAATTCAATACAAATGTCATAATGCCGACTTAAGTACAAGTAAACTGAATCGTCTTACTGTCTATGTTTTGAACCATTCCTGTGACTCTAGTTATAGATTCCGATGCTTCACTTCAGGTTTACTGTATCCCTCTGACCTTCGTATTGTCGATGACACACAGAAATTGCATTGGAATCAAATACAAATGGCACAATGCTGACTTAAGTACAAGAAAACTGACTCTTCTTACTGTCCATGCTTTGAACCATTCCTGTGACACTTCAGGTTTACTGCATCCCTCTGACCTTCTTATTGACGATGAAACACAGATATTGCATCGGAATTAATTACAAAAGGCACACTGCCGACTCAAGTACAAGAAGACTGGCTCTTCTTACTGTCTATGTATCCGTCTGACCTTCTTATTGACGATTAAACACAGAGATTGCATCGGAATTAAATACAAAAGGCACAATGCCGACTTACGTACAAAAAGACTGACTCTTCTTACTCTCTACGTTTTGAACCATTCCTGTGACACTAGTTCTAGATTCCGAGGCTTCACTTCATGTTTACTGTATCCCTCTGACTTTGTCATTGGCGATGAAGCACAGAAATTGCATCGGAATTAAATAGAAAAGGCACAATGCCGACTTAAGAACAAGAAAACTGAATCTTCTTACTGTCTATGTTTCGAACCATTCCTGTGACACTAGTTATAGATTCCGATGCTTCACTTCAGGTTTACTGTATCCCTCTGACCGTCTTATTGAGGATGAAACACAGATATTGCATCGGAATTAAATACAAAAGGCACAATGCCGACTTAAGTACAAGAAGACTGACTCTTCTTACTGTCTAAGTTTTGAACCTTCCCTGTGAGACCGGTTTTAGATTCCGATGCTTCACTTCAGGTTTACTGTATCCCTTGGACCTTCTTATTGACGACGAAACACAGAAATTGCATCGGAATTAAATAGAAAAGGCACAATGCCGGGTTAAGTACAAGAAAACTGCATCTTCTTACTGTCCATGTTTTGAACCTTTCCTGTGAGACTAGTTTTAGATTCCGATGCTTGACTTCAGGTTTACTGTATCCCACTGACCTTCTTATTGATGATAAAACACAGAAATTGCATCGGAATTAAATGCAAAAGGCACAATGCCGACTTAAGTACTAGGATACTGACTCTTCTTACTGTCTTAGTTTTGAACCATTCCTGTGACACTAGTTATAGATTGCGATGCTTTACTTCAGGTTTACTGTATCCCTCTGACCTTCATATTGACGATGAAACACAGAAATAGCATCGGAATTAAATACAAAGGGCACAATGCCAGCTTAAGTACAAGAAAACTGACTCTTCTTATTGTCTATGTTTTGAACCATTCCTGTGACACTAGTTACAGATTCCGATGCTTCACTTCATGTTAACTGTATCCCTCTGACCTTCTTATTGACGATGAAACACAGAAATTGCATCGGAATTAAATACAAAAGGCACAATGCCGACTTAAGTACAGGTAATCTGACGTTTCTTACTGTTTATGTCTTGAACCATACCTGTGACACTAGTTATAGATTCCGATGCTTCACTTCAGGTTTACTGTATCCCTCTGATCTTCTTACTGACGATGAAACACAGATATTGCATCGGAATTAAATACAAAATGCACAATGCCGACTTAAGTACAAGAAGACTGACCTTTCCTACCGTCTATGTTTTGAAGCATTCCTGTGACACTAGTTTTAGATTCCGTTGCTTCACTTCAGGTTTACTGTATCCCTCTGACCTTCTTATTGACGATGAAACACAGAAATTGCAATGGAATTAAATACAAAAGGCACAATGCCGACTTAAGTACAAAAAGACTGACTCTTCTTACTCTCTATATTTTGAACCATTTCTGTGACACTAGTTATAGATTCCGATGCTTCACTTCAGGTTTACTGTATCCCTCTGACCGTCTTATTGACGATGAAACACAGAAATTGCATCGGAATTAAATACAAAAGGCACAATGCCGACTTAAGTACAAGAGGACTGACTCTTCCTACTCTCTATGATTTGAACCTTTCCTGTGAAACCGGTTTTAGATTCCGATGCTTCACTTCAGGTTTACTGTATCCCTTGGCCCTTCTTATTGACGACGAAACACAGAAATTGCATCGGAAGTAAATGGAAAAGGCACAATGCCGAATTAAGTACAAGAAAACTGACTCTTCTTACTGTCTATGTTGTGACCCATACCCGTGACACTAGCTATAGATTCCGATGCTTCACTTCAGGTTTACTCTATCCCTCTGACCGTCTTATTGACGATGAAACACAGAAATTGCATCGGAATTAAATACAAAAGGCGCAATGTCGACTCAAGTACAAGAAGACTGGCTCTTCTTACTGTCTATGTTTTGGACCATTCCTGTGACACTAGTTATAGATTCCGATGCTTCACTTCAGGTTTACTGTATCCCTCTGACCTTCATATGGACGATAAAAAAACAGAAATTGCATCGGAATTAAATACAAAAGGCACAATGCCGACTTAAGTACTAGAAGACTGACTCTTTCTACTGTCTATGTTTTGAACCATTCCTGTGACACTAGTTGTAGATTCCGATGCTTCACTTCAGGTTTACTGCATCCTTCTGACCTTCTTATTGACGATGAAACACAGAAATTACATCGGAATTAAATAGAAAACTCACAACATGCCGACTCAAGTACAAGAAGACTGGCTCTAGTTACTGTCTATGTTTTGAACCTTTCCTGTGAGACCGGTTTTAGATTCCGATGCTTCAATTCAGGTTTACTGTATCCCTCTGACCTTCTTATAGACGATGAACCACAGACATTGCATGGGAATTAAATACAAAAGGCACAATGCCGACTTAAGTACAAGTAAGCTGAACTTCTTACTGTCAATGTTTTGAACCATTCCTGTGATACTAGTTATAGATTCCGATGCTTCACTTCAAGTTTACTGTAACCCTCTGACCTTCTTATTGACGATCAAACACAGAAATTTCATCGGCATTAAATACAAAAGGCACAATGCCGGCTTAAGTACAAGAAAACTGATTCTTCTTACTGTCTATGTTTTGAAACATTCCTGTGACACTAGTTATAGATTCCGATGCTTCACTTCAGGTTTAGTGTATCCCTCTGACCTTCTCATTGACGATGACACACAGAAATGACATGGAAACTCAATACAAATGTCACAATGCCGACTTAAGTACAAGTAAACTGAATCGTCTTACTGTCTATGTTTAAAACCATTCCTGTGACTCTAGTTATAGATTCCGATGCTTCACTTCAGGTTTACTGTATCCCTCTGACCTTCGTATTGTCGATGACACACAGAAATTGCATCGGAATCAAATACAAATGGCACAATGCTGACTTAAGTACAAGAAAGCTGACTCTTCTTACTGTCCATGGTTTGAACCATTCCTGTGACACTTCAGGTTTACTGCATCCCTCTGACCTTCCTATTGACGATGAAACACAGATATTGCATCGGAATTAATTACAAAAGGCACACTGCCGACTCAAGTACAAGAAGACTGGCTCTTCTTACTGTCTATGTATCCGTCTGACCTTCTTATTGACGATTAAACACAGAGATTGCATCGGAATTAAATACAAAAGGCACAATGCCGACTTACGTACAAAAAGACTGACTCTTCTTACTCTCTACGTTTTGAACCATTCCTGTGACACTAGTTCTAGATTCCGAGGCTTCACTTCATGTTTACTGTATCCCTCTGACTTTGTTATTGGCGATGAAGCACAGAAATTGCATCGGAATTAAATAGAAAAGGCACAATGCCGACTTAAGAGCAAGAAAACTGAATCTTCTTACTGTCTATGTTTTGAACCATTCCTGTGACACTAGTTATAGATTCCGATGCTTTACTTCAGGTTTACTGTATCCCTCTGACCGTCTTATTGAGGATGAAACACAGAAATTGCATCGGAATTAAATACAAAAGGCACAATGCCGACTTAAGTACAAGAAGACTGACTCTTCTTACTGTCTAAGTTTTGAACCTTCCCTGTGAGACCGGTTTTAAATTCCGATGCTTCACTTCAGGTTTACTGTATCCCTTGGACCTTCTTACTGACGACGAAACACAGAAATTGCATCGGAATTAAATAGAAAAGGCACAATGCCGGTTTAAGTACAAGAAAACTGCATCTTCTTACTGTCCATGTTTTGAACCTTTCCTGTGAGACTAGTTTTAGATTCCGATGCTTGACTTCAGGTTTACTGTATCCCACTGACCTTCTTATTGGCGATAAAACACAGAAATTGCATCGGAATTAAATGCAAAAGGCACAATGCCGACTTAAGTACTAGGAAACTGACTCTTCTTACTGTCTTAGCTTTGAACCATTCCTGTGACACTAGTTATAGATTGCGATGCTTTACTTCAGGTTTACTGTATCCCTCTGACCTTCATATTGACGATGAAAAACAGAAATAGCATCGGAATTAAATACAAAGGGCACAATGCCGGCTTAACTACAAGAAAACTGACTCTTCTTATTGTCTATGTTTTGAACCATTCCTGTGACACTAGTTACAGATTCCGATGCTTCACTTCATGTTAACTGTATCCCTCTGACCTTCTTATTGACGATGAAACACAGAAATTGCATCGGAATTAAATACAAAAGGCACAATGCCGACTTAAGTACAGGTAATCTGACGTTTCTTACTGTTTATGTCTTGAACCATACCTGTGACACTAGTTATAGATTCCGATGCTTCACTTCAGGTTTACTGTATCCCTCTGATCTTCTTACTGACGATGAAACACAGATATTGCATCGGAATTAAATACAAAATGCACAATGCCGACTTAAGTACAAGAAGACTGACTTTTCCTACCGTCTATGTTTTGAAGCATTCCTGTGACACTAGTTTTAGATTCCGTTGCTTCACTTCAGGTTTACTGTATCCCTCTGACCTTCTTATTGACGATGAAACACAGAAATTGCAATGGAATTAAATACAAAAGGCACAATGCCGACTTAAGTACAAAAAGACTGACTCTTCTTACTCTCTATATTTTGAACCATTTCTGTGACACTAGTTATAGATTCCGATGCTTCACTTCAGGTTTACTGTATCCCTCTGACCGTCTTATTGACGATGAAACACAGAAATTGCATCGGAATTAAATACAAAAGGCACAATGCCGACTTAAGTACAGGAGGACTGACTCTTCCTACTCTCTATGATTTGAACCTTTCCTGTGAAACCGGTTTTAGATTCCGATGCTTCACTTCAGGTTTACTGTATCCCTTGGCCCTTCTTATTGACGACGAAACACAGAAATTGCATCGGAAGTAAATGGAAAAGGCACAATGCCGAATTAAGTACAAGAAAACTGACTCTTCTTACTGTCTATGTTGTGAACCATACCCGTGACATTAGCTATAGATTCCGATGCTTCACTTCAGGTTTACTCTATCCCTCTGACCGTCTTATTGACGATGAAACACAGAAATTGCATCGGAATTAAATACAAAAGGCGCAATGTCGACTCAAGTACAAGAAGACTGGCTCTTCTTACTGTCTATGTTTTGGACCATTCCTGTGACACTAGTTATAGATTCCGATGCTTCACTTCAGGTTTACTGTATCCCTCTGACCTTCATATGGACGATAAAAAAACAGAAATTGCATCGGAATTAAATACAAAAGGCACAATGCCGACTTAAGTACTAGAAGACTGACTCTTCCTACTGTCTATGTTTTGAACCATTCCTGTGACACTAGTTGTAGATTCCGATGCTTCACATCAGGTTTACTGCATCCTTCTGACCTTCTTATTGACGATGAAACACAGAAATTACATCGGAATTAAATAGAAAACTCACATTGCCGACTCAAGTACAAGAAGACTGGCTCTAGTTACTGTCTATGTTTTGAACCTTTCCTGTCAGACCGGTTTTAGATTCCGATGCTTCACTTCAGGTTTACTGTATCCCTCTGACCTTCTTATTGACGAGGAAACACAGAAATTATATCGGAATTAAATACAAAAGGCACATTGCCGTCTTAAGTACAAAAAGACTGACTCTTCTTACTGTCTAAGTTTTGAACCTTTCATGTGAGACCAGTTTTAGATTCCGTTGCTTCACTTCCGGTTTACTGTATCCCTCTGACCTTCTTATTGACGATGAAACACAGAAATTGCAATGGAATTAAAAAGAAAAGGCACAATGCCGACTGAAGTACAAGAAACTGACTCTCCTTACTGTCTATGTTTTGAACCTTTCCTGTGAGACCGGTTTTAGATTCCGATGCTTCACTTCAGGTTTACTGTATCCCTCTGACCTTCTTATTGACGATGAAACTCAGAAATTGCATCGGAATAAAATACAAAAGGCACAATGCCGACTTAAGTACAAAAAGACGGACTCTTCTTACTGTCTATGTTTTGAACCATTCCTGTGACACTAGTTATAGATTCCGATGCTTCACTTCAGGTTTACTGTATCTCTCAGACCTTCTTATTGGCGATGAAGCACAGAAATTGCATCGGAATTAAATAGAAAATGCACAATGCCGACTTAAGTACTAGAAGAATTACTCTTCCTACTGTGTATGTTTTGAACCATTCCTGTGACACTAGTTATAGATTCCGATGCTTCACTTCAGGTTTACTGCATCCCTCTGACCTTCTTATTGACGATGAAACTCCGATATTGCATCGGAATTAAATACAAATGGCACACTGCCGACTCGAGTACAAGAAGACTGGCTCTTCTTACTGTCTATGTTTTGAACCATTCCTGTGACAATAGTTATAGATTCCGATGCCTCACTTCAGGTTTACCGTATCCCTCAAATCTTCTTATTGACGATGAAACACAGATATTGCATCGGAATTAGATACAAAAGGCACAATGACGACTTAAGTACAAGACGACTGACCTTTCTTACTGTCTATGTTTTGAAGCATTCCTGTGACTCTAGTTACAGATTCCGTTGCTTCACTTCAGCTTTATTGTATCCCTCTGACCTTCTTATTGACGATGAAACACAGAGATTGCATCGGAATTAAATACAAAAGGCACAATGCCGACTTATGTACAAAAAGGCTGACTCTTCTTACTCTCTATGTTTTGAACCATTCCTGTGACACTAGTTATGGATTCCAATGCTTCACTTCAGGTTTACTGCATCCCTCTGACCTTCTTATTGACGATGAAGCACAGAAATTGCATCGGAATTAAATAGAAAAGGCACAATACCGACTTAAGTACAAGAAAACTGACTCTTCTTACTGTCTATGTTTTGAACCATTCCTGTGACACTAGTTATAGATTCCGATGCTTCACTTCAGGTTTACTGTATCCCTCTGACCGTCTTATTGAAGATGAAACACAGAAATTGCATCGGAATTAAATACAAAAGGCACAGTGCCGACTCAAGTACAAGAAGACTGGCTCTTGTTACTGTCTATGTTTTGAACCTTTCCTGTGAGACCGGTTTTACATTCCGATGCTTCACTTCAGGTTTACTGTATCCCTCTGACCATCTTATTGAAGAGGAAACACAGAAATTGCATCGGAATTAAATACAAATGGCACAATGCCGACTTAGGTACAAGAGGACTGACTCTTCTTACTGTCTATGTTTTGAACCATTCTTGTGAGACCGGTTTTAGATTCCGATGATCCACTTCAGGTTTACTGTATCCCTTGGCCCTTTTTATTGACGACGAAACACAGAAAATGCATCCGAGTTAAATAGAAAAGGCACAATGCCGACTTAAGTACAAGAAAACTGACTCTTCTTACTGTCTATGTTTTGAACCATACCTGTGACACTAGTTATAGATTCCGATGCTTCACTTCAGGTTTACTGTATCCCTCTGACCGTCTTGGTGAGGATGAAATACAGAAATTGCATCGGAATTAAATACAAAAGGCACAATGCCGACTCAAGTACAAGAGGACTGGCTCTTGTTACTGTCTATGTTTTGAACCTTTCCTGTGAGACCGGTTTTAGATTCCGATGCTTCACTTCAGGTTTACTGTATCCCTCTGACCTTCTTATTGACGAGGAAACACTGAAATTGCATCGGAATTAAATACAAAAGGCACAATGCCGTCTTAAGTACAAGAAGACTGACTCTTCTTACTGTCTAAGTTTTGAACTTTTCCTGTGAGACCTGTTTTTGATTGCGATGCTTCACTTCAGGTTTACTGTATCCCTTGGCCCTTCTTATTGACGACGAAACACAGAAATTGCATCGGAAGTAAATGGAAAAGGCACAATGCGGAATTAAGTACAAGAAAACTGACTCTTCTTACTTTCTATGTTGTGAACCATACCCGTGACACTAGCTATAGATTCCGATGCTTCACTTCAGGTTTACTCTATCCCTCTGACCGTCTTATTGACGATGAAACACAGAAATTGCATCGGAATTAAATACAAAAGGCACAATGTCGACCCAAGTACAAGAAGACTGGCTCTTCTTACTGTCTATGTTTTGGACCATTCCTGTGACACTAGTTATAGATTCCGATGCTTCACTTCAGGTTTACTGTATCCCTCTGACCTTCATATGGACGATAAAAAAACAGAAATTGCATCGGAATTAAATACAAAAGGCACAATGCTGACTTAAGTACTAGAAGACTGACTCTTCCTACTGTCTATGTTTTGAACCATTCCTGTGACACTAGTTGTAGATTCCGATGCTTCACTTCAGGTTTACTGTATCCCTCTGACCTTCATATGGACGATAAAAAAACAGAAATTGCATCGGAATTAAATACAAAAGGCACAATGCCGACTTAAGTACTAGAAGACTGACTCTTCCTACTGTCTATGCTTTAAACCATTCCTGTGACACTAGTTGTAGATTCCGATGCTTCACTTCAGGTTTACTGCATACTTCTGACCTTCTTATTGACGATGAAACACAGAAATTACATCGGAATTAAATACCAAAGGCACATTGCCGACTCAAGTACAAGAAGACTGGCTCTAGTTACTGTCTATGATTTGAACCTTTCCTGTGAGACCGGTTTTAGATTCCGATGCTTCACTTCAGGTTTACTGTATCCCTCTGACCTTCTTATTGACGATGAAACACAGAAATTACATCGGAATTAAATAGAAAACTCACTTTGCCGACTCAAGTACAAGAAGACTGGCTCTAGTTACTGTCTATGTTTTGAACCTTTCCTGTCAGACCGGTTTTAGATTCCGATGCTTCACTTCAGGTTTACTGTATCCCTCTGACCTTCTTATTGACGAGGAAACACAGAAATTATATCGGAATTAAATACAAAAGGCCCAATGCCGACTTAAGTACAAGAAGACTGACTCTTCTTACTGTCTAAGTTTTGAACCTTTCATGTGAGACCGGTTTTAGATTCCGTTGCCTCACTTCCGGTTTACTGTATCCCTCTGACCTTCTTATTGACGATGAAACACAGAAATTGCAATGGAATTAAAAACAAAAGGCACAATGCCGACTGAAGTACAAGAAAACTGACTCTCCTTACTGTCTATGTTTTGAACCTTTCCTGTGAGACCGGTTTTAGATTCCGATGCTTCACTTCAGGTTTACTGTATCCCTCTGACCTTCTTATTGACGATGAAACTCAGAAATTGCATCGGAATAAAATACAAAAGGCACAATGCCGACTTAAGTACAAAAAGACTGACTCTTCTTACTGTCTATATTTTGAACCATTCCTGTGACACTAGTTATAGATTCCGATGCTTCACTTCAGGTTTACTGTATCTCTCAGACCTTCTTAGTGGCGATGAAGCACAGAAATTGCATCGGAATTAAATAGAAAATGCACAATGCCGACTTAAGTACTAGAAGAATTACTCTTCCTACTGTGTATGTTTTGAACCATTCCTGTGACACTAGTTATAGATTCCGATGCTTCACTTCAGGTTTACTGCATCCCTCTGACCTTCTTATTGACGATGAAACTCCGATATTGCATCGGAATGAAATACAAATGGCACACTGCCGACTCGAGTACAAGAAGACTGGCTCTTCTTACTGTCTATGTTTTGAACCATTCCTGTGACAATAGTTATAGATCCCGATGCCTCACTTCAGGTTTACCGTATCCCTCAAATCTTCTTATTGACGATGAAACACAGATATTGCATCGGAATTAGATACAAAAGGCACAATGACGACTTAAGTACAAGACGACTGACCTTTCTTACTGTCTATGTTTTGAAGCATTCCTGTGACTCTAGTTACAGATTCCGTTGCTTCACTTCAGCTTTATTGTATCCCTCTGACCTTCTTATTGACGATGAAACACAGAGATTGCTTCGGAATTAAATACAAAAGGCACAATGCCGACTTATGTACAAAAAGGCTGACTCTTCTTACTCTCTATGCTTTGAACCATTCCTGTGACACTAGTTACGGATTCCAATGCTTCACTTCTGGTTTACTGCATCCCTCTGACCTTCTTATTGACGATGAAGCACAGAAATTGCATCGGAATTAAATAGAAAAGGCACAATACCGACTTAAGTACAAGAAAACTGACTCTTCTTACTGTCTATGTTTTGAACCATTCCTGTGACACTAGTTATAGATTCCGATGCTTCACTTCAGGTTTACTGTATCCCTCTGACCGTCTTATTGAAGATGAAACACAGAAATTGCATCGGAATTAAATACAAAAGGCACAGTGCCGACTCAAGTACAAGAAGACTGGCTCTTGTTACTGTCTATGTTTTGAACCTTTCCTGTGAGACCGGTTTTACATTCCGATGCTTCACTTCAGGTTTACTGTATCCCTCTGACCATCTTATTGACGCGGAAACACAGAAATTGCATCGGAATTTAATACAAATGGCACAATGCCGACTTAGGTACAAGAGGACTGACTCTTCTTACTGTCTATGTTTTGAACCTTTCTTGTGAGACCGGTTTTAGATTCCGATGATTCACTTCAGGTTTACTGTATCCCTTGGCCCTTTTTATTGACGACGAAACACAGAAAATGCATTCGAGTTAAATAGAAAAGGCACAATGCCGACTTAAGTACAAGAAAACTGACTCTTCTTACTGTCTATGTTTTGAACCGTACCTGTGACACTAGTTATAGATTCCGATGCTTCACTTCAGGTTTACTGTATCCCTCTGACCGTCTTGTTGTGGATGAAATACAGAAATTGCATCGGAATTAAATACAAAAGGCACAATGCCGACTCAAGTACAAGAGGACTGGCTCTTGTTACAGTCTATGTTTTGAACCTTTCCTGTGAGACCGGTTTTAGATTCCGATGCTTCACTTCAGGTTTACTGTATCCCTCTGACCTTCTTATTGACGAGGAAACACTGAAATTGCATCGGAATTAAATACAAAAGGCACAATGCCATCTTAAGTACAAGAAGACTGACTCTTCTACTGTCTAAGTTTTGAACTTTTCCTGTGAGACCTGTTTTTGATTGCGATGCTTCACTTCAGGTTTACTGTATCCCTTGGCCCTTCTTATTGACGACGAAACACAGAAATTGCATCGGAAGTAAATGGAAAAGGCACAATGCGGAATTAAGTACAAGAAAACTGACTCTTCTTACTTTCTATGTTGTGAACCATACCCGTGACACTAGCTATAGATTCCGATGCTTCACTTCAGGTTTACTCTATCCCTCTCACCGTCTTATTGACGATGAAACACAGAAATTGCATCGGAATTAAATACAAAAGGCACAATGTCGACTCAAGTACAAGAAGACTGGCACTTCTTACTGTCTATGTTTTGGACCATTCCTGTGACACTAGTTATAGATTCCGATGCTTCACTTCAGGTTTACTGTATCCCTCTGACCTTCATATGGACGATAAAAAAACAGAAATTGCATCGGAATTAAATACAAAAGGCACAATGCTGACTTAAGTACTAGAAGACTGACTCTTCCTACTGTCAATGTTTTGAACCATTCCTGTGACACTAGTTGTAGATTCCGATGCTTCACTTCAGGTTTACTGTATCCCTCTGACCTTCATATGGACGATAAAAAAACAGAAATTGCATCGGAATTAAATACAAAAGGCACAATGCCGACTTAAGTACTAGAAGACTGACTCTTCCTACTGTCTATGTTTTGAACCATTCCTGTGACACTAGTTGTAGATTCCGATGCTTCACTTCAGGTTTACTGCATACTTCTGACCTTCTTATTGACGATGAAACACAGAAATTACATCGGAATTAAATACCAAAGGCACATTGCCGACTCATGTACAAGAAGACTGGCTCTAGTTACTGTCTATGATTTGAACCTTTCCTGTGAGACCGGTTTTAGATTCCGATGCTTCACTTCAGGTTTACTGTATCCCTCTGACCTTCTTATTGACGAGGAAACACAGAAATTATATCGGAATTAAATACAAAAGGCACAATGCCGACTTAAGTACAAGAAGACTGACTCTTCTTACTGTTTAGGTTTTGAATCTTTCATGTGAGACCGGTTTTAGATTCCGTTGCTTCACTTCCGGTTTACTGTATCCCTCTGACCTTCTTATTGACGATGAAACACAGAAATTGCAATGGAATTAAAAACAAAAGGCACAATGCCGACTGAAGTACAAGAAAACTGACTCTTCTTACTGTCTATGTTTTGAACCTTTCCTGTGAGACCGCTTTTAGATTCCGATGCTTCACTTCAGGTTTACTGTATCCCTCTGACCTTCTTATTGACGATGAAACTCAGAAATTGCATCGGAATAAAATACAAAAGGCACAATGCCGACTTAAGTACAAAAAGACTGACTCTTCTTACTGTCTATGTTTTGAACCATTCCTGTGACACTAGTTATAGATTCCGATGCTTCACTTCAGGTTTACTGTATCTCTCAGACCTTCTTATTGGCGATGAAGCACAGAAATTGCATCGGAATTAAATAGAAAATGCACAATGCCGACTTAAGTACTAGAAGACTTACTCTTCCTACTGTGTATGTTATGACCAATCCTGTGACACTAGTTGCAGATTCCGATGCTTCACTTCAGGTTTACTGCATCCCTCTGACCTTCTTATTGACGATGAAACTCCGATATTGCATCGGAATTAAATACAAATGGCACACTGCCGACTCGAGTACAAGAAGACTGGCTCTTCTTACTGTCTATGTTTTGAACCATTCCTGTGACAATAGTTATAGATTCCATTGTCTCACTTCAGGTTTACCGTACCCCTCAAATCTTCTTATTGACGATGAAACACAGATATTGCATCGGAATTAGATACAAAAGGCACAATGACGACTTAAGTACAAGACGACTGACCTTTCTTACTGTCTATGTTTTGAAGCATTCCTGTGACTCTAGTTACAGATTCCGTTGCTTCACTTCAGCTTTATTGTATCCCTCTGACCTTCTTATTGACGATGAAACACAGAGATTGCATCGGAATTAAATACAAAAGGCACAATGCCGACATATGTACAAAAAGGCTGACTCTTCTTACTCTCTATGCTTTGAACCATTCCTGTGACACTAGTTACGGATTCCAATGCTTCACTTCTGGTTTACTGCATCCCTCTGACCTTCTTATTGACGATGAAGCACAGAAATTGCATCGGAATTAAATAGAAAAGGCACAATACCGACTTAAGTACAAGAAAACTGACTCTTCTTACTGTCTATGTTTTGAACCATTCCTGTGACACTAGTTATAGATTCCGATGCTTCACTTCAGGTTTACTGTATCCCTCTGACCGTCTTATTGAGGATGAAACACAGAAATTGCATCGGAATTAAATACAAAAGGCACAGTGCCGACTCAAGTACAAGAAGACTGGCTCTTGTTACTGTCTATGCTTTGAACCTTTCCTGTGAGACCGGTTTTACATTCCGATGCTTCACTTCAGGTTTACTGTATCCCTCTGACCATCTTATTGACGAGGAAACACAGAAATTGCATCGGAATTAAATACAAAAGGCACAATTCCGACTTAGGTACAAGAGGACTGACTCTTCTTACTGTCTATGTTTTGAACCTTTCCTGTGAGACCGGTTTTAGATTCCGATGATTCACTTCAGGTTTACTGTATCCCTTGGCCCTTTTTATTGACGACGAAACGCAGAAAATGCATCCGAGTTAAATAGAAAAGGCACAATGCTGACTTAAGTACAAGAAAACTGACTCTTCTTACTGTCTATGTTTTGAACCATACCTGTGACACTAGTTATAGATTCCGATGCTTCACTTCAGGTTTACTGTATCCCTCTGACCGTCTTGTTGAGGATGTAATACAGAAATTGAATCGGAATTAAATACAAAAGGCACAATGCCGACTCAAGTACAAGAGGACTGGCTCTTGTTACTGTCTATGTTTTGAACCTTTCCTGTGAGACCGGTTTTAGATTCCGATGCTTCACTTCAGGTTTACTGTATCCCTCTGACCTTCTCATTGACGAGGAAACACTGAAATTGCATCGGAATTAAATACAAAAGGCACAATGCCGACTTAAGTACAAGAAGACTGACTCTTCTTACTGTCTAAGTTTTGAACTTTTCCTGTGAGACCTGTTTTTGATTGCGATGCTTCACTTCAGGTTTACTGTATCCCTTGGCCCTTCTTATTGACGACGAAACACAGAAATTGCATCGGAAGTAAATGGAAAAGGCACAATGCGGAATTAAGTACAAGAAAACTGACTCTTCTTACTTTCTATGTTGTGAACCATACCCGTGACACTAGCTATAGATTCCGATGCTTCACTTCAGGTTTACTCTATCCCTCTGACCGTCTTATTGACGATGAAACACAGAAATTGCATCGGAATTAAATACAAAAGGCACAATGTCGACTCAAGTACAAGAAGACTGGCTCTTCTTACTGTCTATGTTTTGGACCATTCCTGTGACACTAGTTATAGATTCCGATGCTTCACTACAGGTTTACTGTATCCCTCTGACCTTCATATGAACGATAAAAAAACAGAAATTGCATCGGAATTAAATACAAAAGGCACAATGCTGACTTAAGTACTAGAAGACTGATTCTTCCTACTGTCTATGTTTTGAACCATTCCTGTGACACTAGTTATAGATTCCGATGCTTCATTTCAGGTTTACTGTATCTCTCAGACCTTCTTATTGGCGATGAAGCACAGAAATTGCATCGGAATGAAATACAAAATGCACAATGCCGACTTAAGTACTAGAAGACTTACTCTTCCTACTGTGTATGTTTTGAACCATTCCTGTGACACTAGTTATAGATTCCGATGCTTCACTTCAGGTTTACTGCATCCCTCTGACCTTCTTATTGACGATGAAACTCCGATATTGCATCGGAATTAAATACAAATGGCACACTGTTGACTCGAGTACAAGAAGACTGGCTCTTCTTACTGTCTATGTTTTGAACCATTCCTGTGACAATAGTTATAGATTCCGATGCCTCACTTCAGGTTTACCGTATCCCTCAAATCTTCTTATTGACGATGAAACACAGATATTGCATCGGAATTAGATACAAAAGGCACAATGACGACTTAAGTACAAGACGACTGACCTTTCTTACTGTCTATGTTTTGAAGCATTCCTGTGACCCTAGTTATTGATTCCGTTGCTTCACTTCAGCTTTATTGTATCCGTCTGACCATCTTATTGACGATGAAACACAGAGATTGCATCGGAATTAAATACAAAAGGCACAATGCCGACTTATGTACAAAAAGGCTGACTCTTCTTACTCTCTATGTTTTGAACCATTCCTGTGACACTAGTTATGGATTCCAATGCTTCACTTTAGGTTTACTGTATCCCTCTGACCTTCTTATTGACGATGAAACACAGAGATTGCATCGGAATTAAATACAAAAGGCACAATGCCGACTTATCTACAAAAAGGCTGACTCTTCTTACTCTCTATGTTTTGAACCATTCCTGTGACACTAGTTATAGATTCCGATGCTTCACTTCAGGTTTACTGTATCCCTCTGACCGTCTTATTGAGGATGAAACACAGAAATTGCGTCGGAATTAAATACAAAAGGCACAGTGCCGACTCAAGTACAAGAAGACTGGCTCTTGTTACTGTCTATGTTTTGAACCTTTCCTGTGAGACCGGTTTTACACTCCGATGCTTCACTTCAGGTTTACTGTATCCCTCTGACCATCTTATTGACGAGGAAACACAGAAATTGCATCGGAATTAAATACAAAAGGCACAATGCCGACTTAAGTAAAAGTGGACTGACTCTTCCTACTGTCTATGTTTTGAACCTTTCCTGTGAGACCGGTTTTAGATTCCGATGCTTCACTTCAGGTTTACTGTATCCCTTGGCCCTTTTTATTGACGACGAAACACAGAAAATGCACCCGAGTTAAATAGAAAAGGCACAATGCCCACTTAAGTACAAGAAAACTGACTCTTCTTACTGTCTATGTTTTGAACCATACCTGTGACACTAGTTATAGATTCCGATGCTTCACTTCAGGTTTACTGTATCCCTCTGACCGTCTTATTAAGGATGAAATATAGAAATTGCATCGGAATTAAATACAAAAGGCACAATGCCGACTCAAGTACAAGAGGACTGGCTCTTGTTACTGTCTATGTTTTGAACCTTTCCTGTGAGACCGGTTTTAGATTCCGATGCTTCGCTTCAGGTTTACTGTATCCCTCTGACCTTCTTATTGACGTGGAAACACTGAAATTGCATCGGAATTAAATACAAAAGGCACAATGCCGACTGAAGTACAAGAAGACTGACTCTTCTTACTGTCTAAGTTTTGAACTTTTCCTGTGAGATTTGTTTTAGATTGCGATGCTTCACTTCAGGTTTACTGTATCCCTTGGCCCTTCTTATTGACGACGAAACACAGAAATTGCATCGGAAGATAATGGAAAAGGCACAATGCCGAATTAAGTACAAGAAAACTGACTCTTCTTGCTGTCTATGTTGTGAACCATACCCGTGACACTAGCTATGGATTCCGATGCTTCACTTTAGGTTTACTCTATCCCTCTGACCGTCTTATTGACGATGAAACACAGAAATTGCATCGGAATTAAATACAAAAGGCACAATGTCCACTCAAGTACAAGAAGACTGGCTCTTCTTACTTTCTATGTTTTGAACCATTCTTGTGACACTAGTTATAGATTCCGATGCTTCTTTTCAGGTTTACTGTATCCCTCCGACCTTCATATGGACGATAAAAAAATAGAAATTGCATCGTAATTAAATACAAAAGGCACAATGCCGACTTAAGTACTAGAAGACTGACTCTTCCTACTGTCTATGTTTTGAACCACTCCTGTGACACTAGTTGTAGATTCCGATGCTTCACTTCAGGTTTACTGCATCCTGCTGACCTTCATATTGACGATGAAACACAGAAATTACATCGGAATTAAATACAAAAGGCACATTGCTGACTCAAGTACAAGAAGACTGGCTCTAGTTACTGTCTATGTTTTGAACCTTTCCTGTGTAGACCGGTTTTAGATTCCGATGCTTCACTTCAGGTTTACTGTATCCCTCTGACCTTCTTATTGACGATGAAACACAGAAATAACATCGGAATTAAATACAAATGGCACATTGCCGACTCAAGTACAAGAAGACTGGCTCTAGTTACTGTCTATGTTTTGAACCTTTCCTGTGAGACCGGTTTTAGATTCCGATGCTTCACTTCAGGTTTACTGTATCCCTCTGACCTTCTTATTGACGAGGAAACACAGAAATTGCATCGGAATTAAATACAAAAGGCACAATGCCGACTTAAGTACAAGAAGACTGACTCTTCTTACTGTCTAAGTTTTGAACCTTTCCTGTGAGACCGGTTTTAGATTCAGTTGCTTCACTTCAGGTTTACTGTATCCCTCTGACCTTCTTATTGACGATGAAACACAGAAATTGCAATGGAATTAAAAACAAAAGGCACAATGCCGACTGAAGTACAAGAGAACTGACTCTTCTTACTGTCTATGTTTTGAACCTTTCCTGTGAGACCGGTTTTAGATTCCGATGCTTCACTTCAGGTTTACTGTATCCCTCTGACCTTCTTATTGACGACGAAACTCAGAAATTGCATCGGAATAAAATACAAAAGGCACAATGCCGACTTAAGTACAAAAAGACTGACTCTTCTTACGGTCTATGTTTTGAACCATTCCTGTGACACTAGTTATAGATTCCGATGCTTCACTTCAGCTTTACTGTATCTCTCAGACCTTCTTATTGGCGATGAAGCACAGAAATTGCATCGGAATTAAATACAAAAGGCACAATGACGACTTAAGTGCAAGACGACTGACTTTTCTTACTGTCTATGTTTTGAAGCATTCCTGTGACTCTAGTTATAGATTCCGTTGCTTCACTTCAGCTTTATTGTATCCCTCTGACCTTCTTATTGACGATGAAACACAGAGATTGCATCGGAATCAAATAGAAAAGGCACAATGCCGACTTATGTACAAAAAGGCTGACTCTTCTTACTCTCTATGTTTTGAACCATTCCTGTGACACTAGTTATGGATTCCAATGCTTCACTTCAGGTGTACTGCATCCCTCTGACATTCTTATTGACGATGAAGCACAGAAATTGCATCGGAATTAAATAGAAAAGGCACAATACCGACTTAAGTACAAGAAAACTGACTCTTCTTACTCTCTATGTTTTGAACCATTCCTGTGACACTAGTTATAGATTCCGATGCTTCACTTCAGGTTTACTGTATCCCTCTGACCGTCTTATTGAGGATGAAACACAGAAATTGCATCGGAATTAAATACAAAAGGCACAATGCCGACTTAAGTACAAGAAAACTGACGCTTCTATCTCTCTATGATTTGAACGATTCCTGTGACACCAGTTATAGATTTCGATACTTCACTTGAGGTTTACTGTTTCCCTCTGACCTTCTTATTGGCGATGAAACCCAGAAATTGCATCGGAATTGGATACAAAAGGCACAATGCCGTCTTAGGTACGAGAAGACTAACCTTTCTTACTGTCTATGTTTAGAAGCATTCCTGTGACACTAGTTATAGATTCCGATGCTTCGCTTAAGGATTACTGTATCCCTCTGACCTTCTTATTGACGATGAAACACAGAAATCGCATCGGAGTTAAATACAAAGGGAACAATGCCGACTTAAGTACTAGAAGACTGACTCTTCGTACTCCCTATGTTTTGAACCATTCTGTGACACTAGTTATAGATTCAGATGCTTCACTTCAGGTTTACTGAATCCCTCTGACCTTCGTGTTGACGATGAAACACAGAAATTGCATCGGAATTAAATACAAAAGGCTCAATGCCGACTCAAGTATAAGAAGACTGGCTCCTCTTACCGTCTATGTTTTGAAACATTCCTGCTACACTAGTTATAGATTCCGTTGCTTCACTTCAGGTTTACTGTATCCCTCTGACCTACTTATTGACGATGAAACACAGAAATTGCATCGGATTTAAATACAAAAGGCACAATGCCGACTCAAGTACCAGAAGACTGGCTCTTCTTACTGTCTATGTTATGAACCTTTCCTGTGAGACCGGTTGTAGATCCCGATGCTTCACATCATGTTTACTGTTTCCCTTGGACCTTCTTATTGACGACGAAACACAGAAATTGCATCGGAATTAAATAGAAACGGAACAATGACGGGTTAAGTACAAGAAAACTGAATCTTCATACTGTCTATGTTTTGTACCATTCCTGTGACACTAGTTATAGATTCCGATGCTTCACATCAGGTTTACTGTATCCCTCTGACCTTCTTATTGACAATGAAACACAGAAATTGCATCGGAATTAAATACAAAAGGCACAATGCCGAATTAAGTACAAGTTAACTGACTCTTCTTACTGTCTATGATTTGCACCATTCCTGTGACACTAGTTATAGATTCCGAAGCTTCACTGCAGGTTTACTGTATCCCTCTGACCTTCTTATTGACGATGACACACAGAAATTGCATCAGAATTAAATACAAAATGCACAATGCAGACATAAGTACAAGAAAATTTACTCTTCTTACTGTCTATGTTTTGAACCATTCCTGTGAAACAAGTTATGGATTCCGATGCTTCACTTCAGGTTTACTGTATCCCTCTGACCTTCTTATTGACGATGAATCACAGAAATTTCATCGGAAATACATACAAAAGGCACAATGCCGACATAAGTACAAGAAAACTGACTCTTCTTACTGTGTATTTTTTGAACCATTCCTGTGACACTAGTTATATATTCCGATGCTTCACTTCACTCTTCCTGTATTCCTCTGACCTTCTTATTGACGATGAAACACAGAAATTGCATCGGAATTAAATACAAAAGGCACAATGCCGACTTAAGTACAAGAAAACTGACGCTTCTATCTGTCTATGATTTGAACGATTCCTGTGACACCAGTTATAGATTTCGATACTTCACTTCAGGTTTACTGTATCCCTCTGACCTTCTTATCGACGATGAAACCCAGAAATTGCATCGGAATTGGATACAAAAGGCACAATGCCGTCTTAGGTACGAGAAGACTAACCTTTCTTACTGTCTATGTTTAGAAGCATTCCTGTGACACTAGTTATAGATTCCGTTGCTTCACTTCAGGTTTACTGTATCGCTCTGACCTACTTATTGACGATGAAACACAGAAATTGCATCGGAATTCAATACAAAAGGCACAATGCCGACTTAAGAACAAAAAGACAGACTCTTCTTACTCTCTACGTTTTGAACCATTCCTGTTACACTAGTTAGCGATTCCGATGCTTCACTTCAGGTTTACTGTATCCCTCTGACCTTCTTATTGGCGATGAAGCACAGAAATTGCATCGGAATTAAATAGAAAAGGCACAATGCCGATTTAAGTACAAGAAGACTGACACTTCTTACTATCTACGTATTGAACCATTCCTGTGACACTAGTTATAGATTCCGAAGCTGCACTTCAGGTTTACTGTAACCCTCTGACCTTCTTATTGACGATGAAGCACAGAAATTGCATCGGAATTAAATAGAAAAGGCACAATGCCGACTCAAGTACAAGAAGACTGGCTCTTCTTACTGTTTATGTTTTGAACCATTCCTGTGACAGTAGTTACGGATTCCGATGCTTCACTTCAGGTTTACTGTATCCTTCTGACCTTCTTATTGACGAAGAAACACGGAAATTGCATCGGAATTAAATACAAAAGGCACAATGCCGAATTAAGTACAAGTAAACTGACTCTTCTTACTGTCTATGATTTGAACCATTCCTGTGACGCTAGTTATGGATTCCGATGCTTCACATCAGGTTTACTGTATCCCTCTGACCTTCCTATTGACGATGAAACACAGAAATTTCATCGGAATTAAATAGAAAAGGCACAATGCCGACTCAAGTACAAGAAGACTGGCTCTTCTTACTGTCTATGTTTTGAACCATTCCTGTGACAGTAGTTACGGATTCCGATGCTTCACTTCAGGTTTTCTGTATCCCTCTGACCTTCTTATTGACGATGAATCACAGAAATTTCATCGGAAATAAATACAAAAGGCACAATGCCGACATAAGTACAAGAAAACTGACTCTTCTCACTGTGTATTTTTTGAACCATTCCTGTGACACTAGTTATAGATTCCGATGCTTCACTTCAGGTTTCCTTTATTCCTCTGACCTTCTTATTGACGATGAAGCACAGAAATTGCATCGGAATTAAATAGAAAAGGCACAATGCCGACTTAAGTACAAGAAAACTGACTCTTCTTACTGTCTATGTTTTGAACCATTCCTGTGACGATAGTTATAGATTCCGATGCTTCACTTCAGGTTTACTGTATCCCTCTGACCGTCTTATTGTGGATGAAACACAGAAATTGCATCGGAATTAAATACAAAAGGCACAATGCCGACTCAAGTACAAGAAGACTGGCTCTTGTTACTGTCTACGATTTGAACCTTTCCTGTGAGACCGGTTTTAGATTCCGATGCTTCACTTCAGGTTTACTGTATCGCTCTGACCTTCTTATTGACGAGGAAACACAGAAATTGCATCGGAATTAAATACAAAAGGCACAATGCCGACTTATGTACGAGAAGACTGACTCTTCTTACTGTCTAAGATTTGTACCTTTCCTGTGAGACCGTTTTTAGATTCCGATGCTTCACTGCAGGTTTACTGTATCCCTTGGCCCTTCTTATTGTCGACGAAACACAGAAATTGCATCGGAAGTAAATAGAAAAGGCACAATGCCGAATGAAGTACAAGAAAACTGACTCTTCTTACTGTCTATGTTGTGAACCATACCCGTGACACTTGCTATAGATTCCGATGCTTCACTTCAGGTTTACTCTATCCCTCTGATCGTCTTATTGACGATGAAACACAGAAATTGCATCCGAAATTAATACAAAAGGCACAATGCCGACTTAATTATAAGAAAACTGACTCTTCTTACTGTCTATGCTTTGAACCATTCCTGTGACACTAGTTATGGACTCCGATGCTTTACTTCAGGTTTACTGTATCCCTCTGATCTTCATATTGACGATGAAACACAGGAATAGCAACGGAATTAAATACAAAGGGCACAAAGCCGGGTTAAGTACAAGAAAACTGACTCTTCTTATTGTCTATGTTTTGCACCATTCCTGTGACACTAGTTACAGATTCCAATGCTTCACTTCAGGTTAACTGTATCCCTCTGACCTTCTTATTTACGATGAAACACAGAAATTGCTTCGGAATTAAATACAAAAGGCACAATGCCGACTTAAGTACAAGTAATCTGACGTTTCTTACTGTTTATGTTTTGAACCATTCCTGTGACACTAGTTATAGATTCTGATGCTTCACTTCAGGTTTACTGTATGCCTCTGATCTTCTTATTGACGATGAAACACAGATATTGCATCGGAATAAAAATCCAAAAGGCACAATGCCGACTTAAGTACAAGAAGTCTGACCTTTCTTACTGTCTATGTTTTAACCATTCCTGTGACACTAGTTACGGATTCCGATGCTTCACTTCAGGTTTACTGTATCCCTCTGACCTTCTTATAGACGATGAAACACAGAAATTGCATCGGAAATAAATACAAAAGGCACAATGCCGACTTAAGGACAAGAAAACTGACTCTTCTTACTGTCTATGTTTTGAACCATTCCTGTGACACTAGTTATAGATTCAGATGCTTCACTTCAGTTATACTGTATCCCTCCGACCGTCTTATTGACGATGAAACACAGAAATTGCATCGGATTTAAATACAAAAGGCACAATGCCGACTCAAGTACCAGAAGACTGGCTCTTCTTACTGTCTATGTTATGAACCTTTCCTGTGAGACCGGTTTTAGATTCCGATGCTTCACATCAGGTTTACTGTTTCCCTTGGACCTTCTTATTGACGACGAAACACAGAAATTGCATCGGAATTAAATAGAAACGGAACAATGACGGGTTAAGTACAAGAAAACTGAATCTTCATACTGTCTATGTTTTGAACCATTCCTGTGACACTAGTTATAGATTCCGATGTTTCACATCAGGTTTACTGTATCCCTCTGACCTTCTTATTGACGATGAAACACAGAAATTGCATCGGAATTAAATACAAAAGGTACAATGCCGAATTAAGTACAAGTTAACTGACTCTTCTTACTGTCTATGATTTGCACCATTCCTGTGACACTAGTTATAGATTCCGAAGCTTCACTGCAGGTTTACTGTATACCTCTGACCTTCTTATTGACGATGAAACACAGAAATTGCATCAGAATTAAATACAAAATGCACAATGCAGACATAAGTACAAGAAAATTTACTCTTCTTACTGTGTATTTTTTGAACCATTCCTGTGACACTAGTTATAGATTCCGATGCTTCACTTCAGGTTTCCTGTATTCCTCTGACCTTCTTATTGACGATGAAACACAGAAATTGCATCGGAATCAAATACAAAAGGCACAATGCCGACTTAAGTACAAGAAAACTGACGCTTCTATCTGTCTATGATTTGAACGATTCCTGTGACACCAGTTATAGATTTCGATACTTCACTTCAGGTTTACTGTATCCCTCTGACCTTCTTATTGACGATGAAACCCAGAAATTGCATCGGAATTGGATACAAAAGGCACAATGCCGTCTTAGGTACGAGAAGACTAACCTTTCTTACTGTCTATGTTTAGAAGCATTCCTGTGACACTAGTTATAGATCCCGTTGCTTCACTTCAGGTTTACTGTATCGCTCTGACCTACTTATTGACGATGGAACACAGAAATTGCATCGGAATTCAATACAAAAGGCACAATGCCGACTTAAGAACAAAAAGACTGACTCTTCTTACTCTCTACGTTTTGAACCATTCCTGTTACACTAGTTAGCGATTCCGATGCTTCACTTCAGGTTTACTGTATCACTCTGACCTTCTTATTGGCGATGAAGCACAGAAATTGCATCGGAATTAAATAGAAAAGGCACAATGCCGATTTAAGTACAAGAAGACTGACACTTCTTACTATCTACGTATTGAACCATTCCTGTGACACTAGTTATAGATTCCGAAGCTGCACTTCAGGTTTACTGTATCCCTCTGACCTTCTTATTGACGAAGAAGCACAGAAATTGCATCGGAATTAAATAGAAAAGGCACAATGCCGACTCAAGTACAAGAAGACTGGCTCTTCTTACTGTCTATGTTTTGAACCATTCCTGTGACAGTAGTTACGGATTCCGATGCTTCACTTCAGGTTTACTGTATCCCTCTGACCTTCTTATTGACGAAGAAACACGGAAATTGCATCGGAATTAAATACAAGAGGCAGAATGCCGAATTAAGTACAAGTAAACTGACTCTTCTTACTGTCTATGATTTGAACCATTCCTGTGACACTAGTTATAGATTCCGATGCTTCACATCAGGTTTACTGTATCCCTCTGACCTTCCTATTGACGATGAAACACAGAAATTTCATCGGAATTAAATAGAAAAGGCACAATGCCGACTCAAGTACAAGAAGACTGGCTCTTCTTACTGTCTATGTTTTGAACCATTCCTGTGAAAGTAGTTACGGATTCCGATGCTTCACTTCAGGTTTACTGTATCCCTCTGACCTTCTTATTGACGAAGAAACACGGAAATTGCATCGGAATTAAATACAAAAGGCACAATGCCGAATTAAGTACAAGTAAACTGACTCTTCTTACTGTCTATGATTTGAACCATTCCTGTGACACTAGTTATAGATTCCGATGTTTCACATCAGGATTACTGTATCCCTCTGACCTTCTTATTGACGATGAAACACTAAAATTGCATCGGAATTAAATACAAAAGGCACAATGTCGCCTTAAGTACAAGAGAACTGACTCTTCTTACTGTCTATGTTTTGAACCAGTCCTGTCACACTAGTTACAGATTCCGATGCTTCACTTCAGGTTTACTGTATCCCTCTGACCTTCTTATTGACTGCGAAACACAGATATTGCATCGGAATTGGATACAAAAGGCACAATGCCGTCTTAGGTACGAGAAGACTGACCTTTCTTACTGTCTATGTTTAGAAGCATTCCTGTGACACTAGTTAGCGATTCCGATGCTTCACTTCCGGTTTACTGTATCCCTCTGACCTTCTTATTGGCGATGGAGCACAGAAATTGCATCGGAATTAAATAGAAAAGGCAGAACGCCGACTTAAGTACAAGAAGACTGACTCTTCTTACTATCTACGTTTTGAACCATTCCTGTGACACTAGTTATAGATTCCGATGCTTCACTTCAGGTATACTGTATCCCTCTGACCTTCTTATTGACGATGAATCACAGAAATTGCATGGGAATTAAAAACAAAAGGCACAATGCCGACTCAAGTACAAGAAGACTGGCTCTTCTTACTGTCTATGCTTTGAACCTTTCCTGTGAGACCGGTTTTAGATTCCGATGCTTCACCTCACGTTTACTGTATCCCTTGGCCCTTCTTATTGACGACGAAACACAGACATTGCATCGGAATTAAATAGAAAAGGCACAATGCCGACTTAAGTACAAGAAAACTGACTCTTCTTACTGTCTATGTTTTGAACCATACCTGTGACACTAGTTATAGATTCCGATGCTTCACTTCAGGTTAACTGTATCCCTCTGACCTTCTTATTGACGATGAAACACAGAAATTTTATCGGAATTAAATAGAAAAGCCACAATGCCGACATAAGTACAAGAAAACCGACTCTTCTTAATGTCTATGTTTTGAACCATTCCTGTGTCACTAGTTATAGATTCCGATGCCTCACTTCAGGTTTACTGTATCCCTCTGACCTTCTTATTGACGATGAAACACAGAAATTGCAGCGGAATTAAATACAAAAGGCACATTGCCGACTTAAGTACAAGAAAACTGACGCTTCTTACTGTCTATGATTCGAACCATTCCTCTGACACTAGTTAAAGATTCTGATACTTCACTTCAGGTTTACTGTATCCCTCTGACCTTCTTATTGACGATGAAACACTGGAATTGCATCGGAATTAATTTCAAAAGGCACAATGCCGACCTAAGTACAAGAAAACTGACTCTTCTTACTGTCTATGTTCTGAACCAGTCCTGTGACACTAGTTATAGATTCCGATGCTTCACTTCAGGTTTACTGTATCCCTCTGACCTTCCTATTGACGATGAAACACAGATATTGCATGGGAATTCAATACAAAAGGCACAATGCCGACTCAAGTACAAGAAGATTGCCTCTTCTTACTATCTATGTTTTGAACCTTTCCTGTGAGACAGGTTTCAGATTCCAATGCTTCACTTCAGGTTTACTGTATGATTTGGACCTTCTTGTTGACGATGAAACACAGAAATTGCATCGGAATTGAATACAAAAGGCACAATGCCGACGTATGTACAAGAAAACTGACTGTTCTTACTGTCTAAGTTTTGAACCACTCCTGTGACACTAGATATAGATTCCGATGCTTCACTTCAGGTTTACTGTATCCCTCTGACATTCTTATTGACGATGAAACACAGAAATTGCATCGGAATTAAATAGAATATGCACAATGCCGACTTATGTACAAGAAAACTGACTCTTCTTACTGTCTATGTTTTGAACCATTCCTTTGACACTAGTTATAGATTCCGAAGCTTCACTTCAGGTTTACTGTATCCCTCTGACCTTCTTATTGACGATGAAAAACAGCGGTTGCATCGGAATTAAATACAAAACGCACAATGCCGACTTAAGTACAAGAAAACTGACTCTTCTTACTGTCTATGTTTTGAACCATTCCTGTGACACTAGTTATAGATTACGATGCTTCACTTCAGTTTTACTGTATCCCTCTAACAATCTTATTCACGATGAAACACAGAAATTACATCGGAATTAAATACAAAAGGCACAATGGAGACTTAAGTACAAGAAAACTGACTCTTCTTACTATCTATGTTTTGAACCATTCCTGTGACACTAGTTATAGATTCCGATGCTTCACTTCAGGTTTACTGTATCCCTCTGACCTTCTTATTGACGATGAAACACAGAAAATGCATCGGAATTAAATACAAATGGCACAAAGCCGACTTAAGTACAAGAAAACTGACGCTTCTTACTGTCTATGATTTGAACCATTCCTCTGACACTAGTTATAGATTCCGATACTTCACTTCAGGTTTACTGTATCCCTCTGACCTTCTTATTGACGATGAAACACTGAAATTGCATCGGAATTAAATACAAAAGGCACAATGCCGACTTAGGTACAAGAAAACTGACTCTTATTACTGTCTATGTTTTGAACCATTCCTGTGACACTAGTTATAGATTCCGTTGCTTCACTTCAGGTCTACTGTATCCCTCTGACCTTCTTATTGACGACGAAACATAGTAATTGCATGGGAATTCAATACAAAAGGCTCAATGCCGACTCAAGTACAAGTAGACAGGCTCTTCTTACTGTCTATGTCTTGAACCTTTCCTGTGGCACCGGTTTTGGATTCCGATGCCTCACTTCAGGTTTACTGTATACCTTGGACCTTCTTATCGACGACGAAACACAGAAATTGCATCGGAATTAAATACAAAACACACAATGCCGACCTAAGTACAAGAAAACTGACACTTCTTAGTGTCTATGATTAGAACCATTCCTGTGACACTAGTTATAGATTCCGATGCTTCACTTCAAGTTTACTGTATCCCTCTGACCTTCGTATTGACGATGAAACACAGAAATTGCATCGGATTTAAATAAAAGAGGCACAATGCCGACTTAAGTACAAGAAAACTGACTCTTCTTACTGTCTATGTTTTGAACCATTCATGTGACACTAGTTATAGTTTCCGATGCTTCACTTCAGGTTTACTGTCTCCCTCTGACCTTCTTATTGACGATGTAACACAGAAATTGCATCGGAATTAAATACAAAAGGCACAATGCCGACGTATGTACAAGAAAACTGACTGTTCTTACTGTCTAAGTTTTGAACCACTCCTGTGACACTAGATATAGATTCCAATGCTTCACTTCAGGTTTACTGTATCCCTCTGACCTTCTTATTGACGATGTAACACAGAAATTGCATCGGAATTAAATACAAAAGGCACAATGCCGACGTATGTACAAGAAAACTGACTGTTCTTACTGTCTAAGTTTTGAACCACTCCTGTGACACTAGATATAGATTCCAATGCTTCACTTCAGGTTTACTGTATCCCTCTGACATTCTTATTGACGATGAAACACAGAAATTGCATCGGAATTAAATACAAAAGGCACAATGCCGACGTATGTACAAGAAAACTGACTGTTCTTACTGACTATGTTTTGAACCACTCCTGTGACACTAGATATAGATTCCGATGCTTCACTTCATTTTTACTGTATACGTCTGACATTCTTATTGACGATGAAACGCAGTAGTTGCACTGGAATTAAATAGAAAAGGCACTATGCCGACTTATGTACAAGAAAACTGACTCTTCTTACTGTCTATGTTTTGAACCATACCTGTGACACTAGTTATAGATTCCGATGCTTCACTTCAGGTTTACTCTATCCATGTGACCGTCTTATTGACGATGAAACACAGAAATTGCATCGGAATTAAATACAAAAGGCGCAATGCCGACTCAAGTGCCAGCGGACTGGCTTTTCTTACTGTCTCTGTTATGAACCTTTCCTGTGAGACCGGTGTTAGATTCCGATGCTTCACTTCAGGTTTACTGTATCCCTTGGACCTTCTTATTGACGACGAAACACAGAAATTGCATCGAAATTAAATAGAAAAGGCACAATGTCGGGTTAAGTGCCAGAAAACTGACTCCAGTTACTGTCTATGTTTTGAACCATACCTGTGACACTAGTTATAGATTCCGATGCTTCACTTCAGGTTTACTGTATCCCTTTGACCTTCTTATTGACGATGAAACACAGAAATTTCATCGGAATTAAATAGAAAAGCCACAATGCCGACATAAGTACAAGAAAACTGACTCTTCTTAATGTCTATGTTTTGAACCATTCCTGTGACACTAGTTATAGATTCCGATGCCTCACTTCAGGTTTACTGTATCCCTCTGACCTTCTTATTGACGATCAAACACAGAAATTGCAGCGGAATTAAATACAAAAGGCACATTGCCGACTTAAGTACAAGAAAACTGACGCTTCTTACTGTCTATGATTCGAACCATTCCTCTGACACTAGTTAAAGATTCCGATACTTCACTTCAGGTTTACTGTATCCCTCTGACCTTCTTATTGACGATGAAACACTGAAATTGCATCGGAATTAAATACAAAAGGCACAATGCCGACCTAAGTACAAGAAAACTGACTCTTCTTACTGTCTATGTTCTGAACCAGTCCTGTGACACTAGTTATAGATTCCGATGCTTCACTTCAGGTTTACTGTATCCCTCTGACCTTCCTACTTACGATGAAACACAGATATTGCATGGGAATTCAATACAAAAGGCACAATGCCGACTCAAGTACAAGAAGATTGCCTCTTCTTACTATCTATGTTTTGAACCTTTCCTGTGAGACAGGTTTCAGATTCCAATGCTTCACTTCAGGTTTACTGTATGATTTGGACCTTCTTGTTGACGATCAAACACAGAAATTGCATCGGAATTAAATACAAAACGCACAATGCCGACATAAGTACAAGAAAACTGACTCTTCTCACTGTCTATGTTTTGAACCATTCCTGTGACACTAGTTATAGATTCCGATGCTTCACTTCAGGATTACTGTATCACTCTGACCTACTTATTAACGATGAAACACAGATATTGCATGGGAATTCAATACAAAAGGCTCATTGCCGGCTCAAGTACAAGAAGACTGCCTCTTCTTACTGTCTATGTTTGAAACCTTTCCTGTGAGACCGGTTATGGATTCCGATGCTTCACTTCAGGTTTACTGTATCCCTCTGACCTTCTTATTGACGATGAAACACAGATATTGCATGGGAATTGAATACAAAAGGCTCAATGCCGACTCAAGTACAAGAAGACTGCCACTTCTTACTGTCTATGTTTTGAACCTTTCCTGTGAGATCGCTTTTAGATTCCGATGCTTCACTTCAGGTTTACTGTATGCCTTGGACCTTCTTATTGACGAAGAAACACAGAAATTGCATCGGAAGTAAATACAAAACGCACAATGCCGACCTAAGTACAAGAAAACTGACACTTCTTACAGTCTATGATTTGAAAAATTCCTGTGACACTAGTTATAGATTCCGATGCTTCACTTAAGGTTTACTGTATCCCTCTGACCTTCGTATTAACGATGAAACACAGAAATTGCATCGGAATTAAATAGAAGAGGCACAATGCCGACTTAAGTACAAGAAAACTGACTCTTCTTACTGTCTATGCTGTGAACCATTCATGTGACACTAGTTACAGTTTCCGATGCTTCACTTCAGGTTTACTGTATCCCTCTGACCTTCTTATTGACGATGAAACACAGAAATTGCATCGGAATTAAATACAAAGGGCACAATGCCGACGTATGTACAAGAAAACTGACTGTTCTTACTGTCTAAGTTTTGAACCACTCCTGTGACACTAGATATAGATTCCGATGCTTCACTTCAGGTTTACTGTATCCCTCTGACATTCTTATTGACGATGAAACACAGAAATTGCATCGGAATTAAATAGAATATGCACAATGCCGACTTATGTACAAGAAAACTGACTCTTCTTACTGTCTATGTTTTGAACCATTCCCGTGACACTAGTTGTAGATTCCGATGCTTCACTTCAGGTTTACTGTATCCCTCGGACCTTCTTATTGACGATGAAACACAGAAATTGCATCGGAATTAAATACAAAATGCACAATGCCGACTCAAGTACTAGAAAACTGGCTCTTCTTACTGTCTATGTTTTGAACCTTTCCTGTGAGACCAGTTTTAGATTCCGATGCTTGACTTCAGGTTTAGTGTATCCCTTGGACCCTCTTATTGACGATGAAACATAGAATTTGCATCGGAATTAAATAGGAAACGCACAATGCCAACTTAAGTACAAGAAAACTGACTCTTCTTCCTGTGTATGTTTTTAACCATTCCTGTGACTCTAGTTATAGATTCCGAAGCTTCACTTCAGGTTTACTGTATCCCTCTGACCTTCTTATTGACGATGAAAAACAGCGGTTGCATCGGAATTAAATACGAAACGCACAATGCCCACTTAAGTACAAGAAAACTGACTCATCTTACTGTCTATGTTTGAACCATTCCTGTGACACTAGTTATAGATTCCGATGCTTCACTTCAGGTTTACTGTATCCCTCTAACAATCTTATTCACGATGAAACACAGAAATTACATCGGAATTAAATACAAAAAGCACAATGGAGACTTAAGTACAAGAAAACTGACTCTTCTTACTATCTATGTTTTGAACCATTCCTGTGACACTAGTTATAGATTCCGATGCTTCACTTCAGGTTTACTGTATCCCTCTGACCTTCTTATTGACGATGAAACACAGAAAATGCATCGGAATTAGATACAAAAGGCACAAAGCCGACTTAAGTACAAGAAAACTGACGCTTCTTACTGTCTATGATTTGAACTATTCCTCTGACACTAGTTATAGATTCCGATACTTCACTTCAGGTTTACTGTATCCCTCTGACCTTCTTATTGACGATGAAACACTGAAATTGCATCGGAATTAAATACAAAAGGCACAATGCCGACTTAGGTACAAGAAAACTGACTCTTATTACCGTCTATGTTTTGAACCATTCCTGTGACACTAGTTATAGAATCCGTTGCTTCACTTCAGGTCTACTGTATCCCTCTGACCTTCTTATTGACGATGAAACACAGTAATTGCATGGGAATTCAATACAAAAGGCTCAATGCCGACTCAAGTACAAGTAGACAGGCTCTTCTTACTGTCTATGTCTTGAACCTTTCCTGTGAGACCGGTTTTGGATTCCGATGCCTCACTTCAGGTTTACTGTATACCTTGGACCTTCTTATCGACGACGAAACACAGAAATTGCATCGGAATTAAATACAAAACACACAATGCCGACCTAAGTACAAGAAAACTGACACTTCTTAGTGTCTATGATTAGAACCATTCCTGTGACACTAGTTATAGATTCCGATGCTTCACTTCAAGTTTACTGTATCCCTCTGACATTCGTATTGACGATGAAACACAGAAATTGCATCGGATTTAAATAGAAGAGGCACAATGCCGACTTAAGTACAAGAAAACTGACTCTTCTTACTGTCTATGTTTTGAACCATTCATGTGACACTAGTTATAGTTTCCGATGCTTCACTTCAGGTTTACTGTATCCCTCTGACCTTCTTATTGACGATGAAACACAGAAATTGCATCGGAATTAAATACAAAAGGCACAATGCCGACATAAGTACATGAAAACTGACTGTTCTTACTGTCTATGTTTTGAACCACTCCTGTGACACTAGATATAGATTCCGATGCTTCATTTCATTTTTACTGTATACGTCTGACATTCTTATTGACGATGAAACGCAGTAGTTGCATCGGAATTAAATAGAAAAGGCACTATGCCGTCTTATGTACAAGAAAACTGACTCTTCTTACTGTCTATGTTTTGAACCATACCTGTGACACTAGTTATAGATTCCGATGCTTCACTTCAGGTTTACTCTATCCATGTGACCGTCTTATTGACGATGAAACCCAGAAATTGCATCGGAATTAAATACAAAAGGCGCAATGCCGACTCAAGTGCCAGAGGACTGGCTCTTCTTACTGTCTCTGTTATGAACCTTTCCTGTGAGACCGGTGTTAGATTCCGATGCTTCACTTCAGGTTTACTGTATCCCTGGTACCTTCTTATTGACGACGAAACACAGAAATTGCATCGGAATTAAATAGAAAAGGCACAATGTAGGGTTAAGTGCAAGAAGACTGACTCCTGTTACTGTCTATGTTTTGAACCATTCCTGTGACACTAGTTATAGATTCCGATGCATCACTTCAGGTTTACTGTATCCCTCTGACCTTCTTATTGACGCTGAAACACAGAAATTGCATTGGAATTAAATAAAAAAGGCACAATGACGACTTAATTATAAGAAAACTGACTCTACTTACTGTCTATGAATTGAGCCATTCCTGTGAGACTAGTTATAGATCCCGATGCTTCACTTCAGGTTTACTGTGTCCCTCTGACCTACTTATTGACCATGAAACACAGAAATTGCATCGGAAGTAAATACAAAAGGCACTTTGGCGACTCAAGTACAGGAAGATCGGCTCATTTTACTGTCTATGTTTTGAACCTTTCCTGTGAGACCGGTATTAGATTCCGATGCTTCACTTCTGGTTTACTGTATTCCTTGGACCTTCTTATTGACGACGAAACACAGAAATTGCATCGGAATTAAATAGAAAAGGCACAATGTCGGGTTAAGTGCAAGAAAACTGACTCCTGTTACTGTCTATGTTTTGAACCATTCCTGTGACACTAGTTATAGATTCCGATGCATCACTTCAGGTTTACTGTATCCCTCTGACCTTCTTATTGAAGATTGAAACACAAAGTTGCATCGGAATTAAATACAAAAGTCACAATGCAGACTTCAGTACAAGAAAACTGACTCTTCTTACTGTCTATGTTTTGAACCATTCCTGTGACGCTAGTTATAGATTCCGATGCTTCACTTCAGGTTTACTGTATCCCTCTGACCGCCTTATTGACGATGAAACACAGAAATTTCATCGGAATTAAATTCAAAAGGCACAATGCCAACTTAAGTACAAGTAAAATGACTCTTCTTACTGTCTATGTTTTGAACCTTTCCTGTGACAGTACTTATAGATTCCGATGCTTCACTTCAGGTTTACTGTATCCCTCTGACCTTCTAATTGACGATGAAACACAGAAATTGCAGCGGAACTAAATACAAAAGGCACAATACCGAATTAAGTACAACAAAACTGACTCTTCTTACTGTCTATGTTTTGAACCTTTCCTGTGACACTAGTTATAGCTTCCGATACTTCACTTAAGGTTTACTGTATCCCTCTGACCTTCTTCTTGGCGATGAAACCCAGAAATTGCAACGGAATTAAATACAAAAGGCACAATGCCGACTTAAGTACAAGAAAACTGACTCTTCTTACTGTCTATGTTTTGAACCATTCCTGTGACACTAGTGATAGATACCGATGCTTCACTTCAGGTTTACTGTATCCGTCTGACCTTCGTATTGACGATGAAACACAGAAATTGCATCGGAAATAAACACAAAAGGCACTTTGACGACTCAAGTACAGGCAGATCGGCTCATCTTACTGTCTATGTTTTGAACGTTTCCTGTGAGACCAGCTTTAGATTCCGATGCTTGACTTCAGGTTTTCTGTATCCCTTGGACCTTCGTATTGACGATCAAACACAGAAATTGCATCGGAATTAAATACAAAAGTCACAATGTCGACTTTAGTACAAGAAAACTGACTCTTCTTACTGTCTATGATTTGAACCATTCCTGTGACACTAGTTATAGATTCCGATGCTTCACATAAGGTTTACGGTATCCCTCCGACCTTCTTATTGACGATGTAACCCAGAAATTGCATCGGATTTAAATAGAAAACGCACAATGCCAACTTAAGTACCAGAAAACTGACTCTTCTTACTGTGTATGTTTTTAACCATTCCTGTGACTCTAGTTATAGATTCCGATGCTTCACTTCAGATTTACTGTATCCCTCTGACCTTCTTATTGACGATGAGAAACAGCAGTTGCATCGGAATTAAATACAAAACGCACAATGCCGACTTAAGTACAAGAAAACTGACTCTTCTTACTGTCTATGATTTGAACCATTCCTGTATTACTAGTTATAGATTCCGATGCTTCACTTCAGGTTTACTGTATCCCACTAACCTTCTTATTGACGATGGAACACAGAAATTACATCATAATTAAGTACAAAAGGCACAATGCCGACATAAATACAAGAAAACTGACTCTTCTTACTGCCTATGATTTGAACCATTCCTGTGACACTAGTTATAGATTCCGATGCTTCACTTCAGTTTTACTCTATCCATGTGACCGTCTTATTGACGATGAAACACAGAAATTGCATCGGAATTAAATATAAAAGGCGCAATGCCGACCCAAGTGCCAGAGGACTGGCTCTTCTTACTGTCTCTGTTATGAACCTTCCCTGTGAGACCGGTATTAGATTCCGATGCTTCACTTCAGGTTTACTGCATCCCTTGGACCTTCTTATTGACGACGAAACACAGAAATTGCATCGGAATTAAAAAGAAAAGGCACAATGTAAGGTTAAGTGCAAGAAAACTGACTCCTGTTTTTGTCTATGATTTGAACCATTCCTGTGACACTAGTTATAGATTCCGATGCATCACTTCAGGTTTACTGTATCCCTCTGACCTTCTTATTGACGCTGAAACACAGAAATTGCATTGGAATTAAATACAAAAGGCACAATGACGACTTAATTATAAGAAAACTTACTCTACTTACTGTCTATGAATTGAGCCATTCCTGTGAGACTAGTTATAGATCCCGATGCTTCACTTCAGGTTTACTGTATCCCTCTGACCTTCTTATTGACCATGAAACACAGAAATTGCATCGGAAGTAAATACAAAAGGCACTTTGGCGACTCAAGTACAGGAAGATCGGCTCATCTTACTGTCTATGTTTTGAACCTTTCCTGTGAGACCAGCTTTAGATTCCGATGCTTGACTTCAGGTTTACTGTATCCCTTGGACCTTCTTATTGATGATCTAACACAGAAATTGCATCGGAATTAAATACAAAAGCCGCAATGCCGACTCAAGTGCCAGAGGACTGGCTCTTCTTACTGTCTATGTTATGAACCTTTCCTGTGAGACCGGTATTAGATTCCGATGCTTCACTTCTGGTTTACTGTATCCCTTCACCTTCTTATTGACGACGAAACACAGAAATTGCATCGGAATTAAATAGAAAAGGCACAATGTCGGGTTAAGTGCAAGAAAACTGACTCCTGTTACTGTCTATGTTTTGAACCATTCTGTGACACTAGTTATAGATTCCGATGCATCACTTCAGGTTTACTGTATCCCTCTGACCTTCTTATTGAAGATTGAAACACAGAAATTGCATCGGAATTAAATACAAAAGTCACAATGCAGACTTAAGTACAAGAAAACTGACTCTTCTTACTGTCTATGTTTTGAACCATTCCTGTGACGCTAGTTATAGATTCCGATGCTTCACTTCAGGTTTACTGTATCCCTCTGACCGCCTTATTGATGATGAAACACAGAAATTTCATCGGAATTAAATTCAAAAGGCACCATGCCAACTTAAGTACAAGTAAAATGACTCTTCTTACTGTCTATGTTTTGAACCTTTCCTGTGACCGTACTTATAGATTCCGATGCTTACTTCAGGTTTACTGTATCCCTCTGACCTTCTAATTGACGATGAAACACAGAAATTGCATCGGAATTAAATACAAAAGGCACAATACCGAATTAAATACAACAAAACTGACTCTTCTTACTGTCTATGTTTTGAACCTTTCCTGTGACACTAGTTATAGCTTCCGATACTTCACTTAAGGTTTACTGTATCCCTCTGACCTTCTTCTTGTCGATGAAACCCAGAAATTGCATCGGAATTAAATACAAAAGGCACAATGCCGACTCAAGTACAAGAAAACTGACTCTTCTTACTGTCTATGTTTTGAACCATTCCTGTGACACTAGTGATAGATACCGATGCTTCACTTCAGGTTTACTGTATCCGCCTGACCTTCGTATTGACGATGAAACACAGAAATTGCATCGGAAATAAACACAAAAGGCACTTTGACGACTCAAGTACAGGAAGATCGGCTCATCTTACTGTCTATGTTTTGAACCTTTCCTGTGCGACCAGCTTTAGATTCCGATGCTTGACTTCAGGTTTACTGTATCCCTTGGACCTTCGTATTGACGATCAAACACAGAAATTGCATCGGAATTAAATACAAAAGTCACAATGTCGACTTAAGTACAAGAAAACCGACTCTTCTTACTGTCTATGATTTGAACCATTCCTGTGACACTAGTTATAGATTCCGATGCTTCACATAAGGTTTACTGTATCCCTCCGACCTACTTATTGACGATGAAACCCAGAAATTGCATCGGAATTAAATAGAAAACGCACAATGCCAACTTAAGTACAAGAAAACTGACTCTTCTTAGTGTGTATGTTTTTAACCATTCCTGTGACTCTAGTTATAGATTCCGATGCTGCACTTCAGGTTTACTGTATCCCTCTGACCTTCTTATTGACAATGAAACACAGTAATTGCATGGGAATTCAATACAAAATGCTCAATGCCGACTCAAGTACAAGTAGACATGCTCTTCTTACTGTCTATGTCTTGAACCTTTCCTGTGAGATCGGTTTTGGATTCCGATGCTTCACTTCAGGTTTACTGTATCCCTTGGACCTTCTTATCGACGACGAAACACCGAAATTGCATCGGAATTAAATACAAAACGCATAATGCCGTCGTAAGTACAAGAAAACTGACACTTCTTAGTGTCTATGATTAGAACCATTCCTGTGACACTAGTTATAGATTCCGATACCTCACTTCAGGTTTACTGCATCCCTCTGACCCTCTTATTGACGATGAAACACAGAAATTGCTTCGGAATGAAATACAAAAGGCACAATGCCGACTCAAGTACAAGAAGGCTGGCTCATCTTACTGTCTACGTTTTGAACCATTCCTGTGACACTAGTTATAGATTCCGATGCTTCACTTCAGGTTTACTGTATCCCTCTGACCTTCGTATTGACGATGAAACACAGAAATTGCGTCGGATTTAAACAGAAAAGTCACAATGTCGACTTAAGTACAAGAAAACTGACTGTTCTTACTGTCTATGTTTTGAACCATTCATGTGACACTAGTTATAGTTTCCGATGCTTCACTTCAGGTTTACTGTATCCCTCTGACCTTCTTATTGACGATGAAACACAGAAATTGCATCGGAATTAAATACAAAAGGCACAATGCCGACTTAAGTACAAGAGAACTGACTCTTCTTACTGTCTATGTTTTGAACCATTCCTGTGACAGCAGTTAGAGATTCCGATGCTTCACTTCAGGTCTACTGTATCCCTCTGACTTTCTTATTGACGATGAAACACAGAAATTGCATCGGTATTAAATACGAAAGGCACAATGCCGACGTAAGTACAAGAAAACTGACTCTACTTACTGTCTATGATCTGAACCATTCCTGTGACACTAGTTATATATTCCGATGCTTCTTTTCAGGTTTACTGCATCCCTCCGACTTTCTTATTGGCGATGAAACACAGAAATTGCATCGGAATTAAATACAGAAGTCACAATGCCGACTTAATTATAAGAAAACTGACACTTCTTACTGTTTATGCATTGAACCATTCCTGTGACATTAATTATAGATTCCGATACTTCACTTCAGGTTTACTGTATCCCTTGGACCTTCATATTGACGATGAAACACAGAAATTGCATCGGAATTAAATACAAAAGGCACAATGCCGACTTAAGTACAAGAAGACTGACTCTTCCTACTGTCTAAGTTCAGAAAAATTCCTGTGACACTAGTTATAGATTCCGTTGCTTCACTTCAGGTCTACTGTATCCCTCTGACCTTCTTATTGACGATGAAACACAGTAATTGCATGGGAATTCAATACAAAAGGCTCAATGCAGACTCAAGTACAAGTAGACAGGCTCTTCTTACTGTCTATGTCTTGAACCTTTCCTGAGAGACCGGTTTTGGATTCCGATGCCTCACTTCAGGTTTACTGTATACCTTGTACCTTTTATCGACGACGAAACACAGAAATTGCATCGGAATTAAATACAAAACACACAATGCCGACCTAAGTACAAGAAAACTGACACTTCTTAGTGTCTATGATTAGAACCATTCCTGTGACACTAGTTATAGATTCCGATGCTTCACTTCAAGTTTACTGTATCCCTCTGACCTTCGTATTGACGATGAAACACAGAAATTGCATCGGATTTAAATAGAAGAGGCACAATGCCGACTTAAGTACAAGAAAACTGACTCTTCTTACTGTCTATGTTTTGAACCATTCATGTGACACTAGTTATAGTTTCCGATGCTTCACTTCAGGTTTACTGTATCCCTCTGAGCTTCTTATTGACGATGAAACACAGAAATTGCATCGGAATTAAATACAAAAGGCACAATGCCGACTTATGTACAAGAAAACTGACTCTTCTTACTGTCTATGTTTTGAACCATACCTGTGACACTAGTTATAGATTCCGATGCTTCACTTCAGGTTTACTCTATCCATGTGACCGTCTTATTGACGATGAAACACAGAAATTGCATCGGAATTAAATACAAAAGGCGCAATGCCGACTCAAGTGCCAGAGGACTGGCTCTTCTTACTGTCTCTGTTATGATCCTTTCCTGTGAGACCGGTAATGGATTCCGATGCATCACTTCAGGTTTACTGTATCCCTTGGACCTTCTTATTGACGACGAAACACAGAAATTGCATCGGAATTAAATAGAAAAGGCACAATGTCGGGTTAAGTGCAAGAAAACTGACTCCTGTTACTGTCTATGATTTGAACCATTCCTGTGACACTAGTTATAGATTCCGATGCATCACTTCAGGTTTACTGTATCCCTCTGACCTTCTTATTGACGCTGAAACACAGAAATTGCATTGGAATTAAATACAAAAGGCACAATGACGATTTAATTATAAAAAAACTGACTCTACTTACTGTCTATGAATTGAGCCATTCCTGTGAGACTAGTTATAGATCCCGATGCTTCACTTCAGGTTTACTGTATCCCTCTGACCTTCTTATTGACCATGAAACACAGAAATTGCATCGGAAGTAAATACAAAAGGCACTTTGACGACTCAAGTACAGGAAGACCGGCTCATCTTACTGTCTATGTTTTGAACCTTTCCTGTGAGACCAGCTTTAGATTCCGATGCTTGACTTCAGGTTTACTGTATCCTTTAGACCTTCTTATTGATGATCTAACACAGAAATTGCATCGGAATTTAATACAAAAGGCGCAATGCCGACTCAAGTGCCAGAGGACTGGCTCTTCTTACTGTCTATGTTATGAACCTTTCCTGTGAGACCGGTATTAGATTCCGATGCTTCACTTCTGGTTTACTGTATCCCTTGGACCTTCTTATTGACTACGAAACACAGAAATTGCATCGGAATTAAATAGAAAAGGCACAATGTCGGGTTAAGTGCAAGAAAACTGACTCCTGTTACTGTCTATGTTTGAACCATTCCTGTGACACTAGTTATAGATTCCGATGCATCACTTCAGGTTTACTGTATCCCTCTGACCTTCTTATTGAAGATTGAAACACAGAAATTGCATCGGAATTAAATACAAAAGTCACAATGCAGACTTAAGTACAAGAAAACTGACTCTTCTTACTGTCTATGTTTTGAACCATTCCTGTGACGCTAGTTATAGATTCCGATGCTTCACTTCAGGTTTACTGTATCCCTCTGACCGCCTTATTGACGATGAAACACAGAAATTTCATCGGAATTAAATTCAAAAGCCACAATGCCAACTTAAGTACAAGTAAAATGACTCTTCTTACTGTCTATGCTTTGAACCTTTCCTGTGACAGTACTTATAGATTCCGATGCTTCACGTCAGGTTTACTGTATCCCTCTGACCTTCTAATTGAAGATGAAACACAGAAATTGCATCGGAATTAAATACAAAAGGCACAATACCGAATTAAGTACAACAAAACTGACTCTTCTTACTGTCTATGTTTTGAACCTTTCCTGTGACACTAGTTATAGCTTCCGATACTTCACTTAAGGTTTACTGTATCCCTCTGACCTTCTTCTTGTCGATGAAATCCAGAAATTGCATCGGAATTAAATACAAAAGGCACAATGCCGACTTAAGTACAAGAAAACTGACTCTTCTTACTGTCTATGTTTTGAACCATTCCTGTGACACTAGTGATAGATACCGATGCTTCACTTCAGGTTTACTGTATCCGCCTGACCTTCGTATTGACGATGAAACACAGAAATTGCATCGGAAATAAACACAAAAGGCACTTTGACGACTCAAGTACAGTAAGATCGGCTCATCTTACTGTCTATGTTTTGAACCTTTCCTGTGAGACCAGCTTTAGATTCCGATGCTTGCCTTCAGGTTTACTGTATCCCTTGGAACTTCTTATTGACGATCAAACACAGAAATTGCATCGGAATTGAATACAAAAGTCACAATGTCGACTTAAGTACACGAAAACTGACTCTTCTTACTGTCTATGATTTGAACCATTCCTGTGACACTAGTTATAGATTCCGATGCTTCACTTAAGGTTTACTGTATCCCTCCGACCTTCTTATTGACGATGAAACCCAGAAATTGCATCGGAATTAAATAGAAAACGCACAATGCTAACTTAAGTGCAAGAAAACTGACTCTTCTTACTGTGTATGTTTTTAACCATTCCTGTGACTCTAGTTATATATTACGATGCTTCACTTCAGGTTTACTGTATCCCTCTGACCTTCTTATTGACGATGAGAAACAGCAGATGCATCGGAATTAAATACACAACGCAGAATGCCGACTTAAGTACAAGAAAACTGACTCTTCTTACTGTCTATGATTTGAACCATTCCTGTATCACTAGTTATATATTCCGATGCTTCACTTCAGGTTTACTGTATCCCTCTAACCTTCTTATTGACGATGAAACACAGAAATTACATCATAATTAAATACAAAAGGCACAATGCCGACATAAATACAAGAAAACTGACTCTTCTTACTGCCTATGTTTTGAACCATTCCTGTGACACTAGTTATAGATTCCGATGCTTGACTTCAGGTTTACTGTATCCCTCTGACCTTCTTATTGACGATGAAACACAGAAAATGCATCGGAATTAAATACAAAAGGCACAATGCCGACTTTAGTACAAAAAACTGACGCTTCTTATTGTCTATGATTTGAACCATTCCTCTGACACTACTTATAGATTCCGATACTCCACTTCAGGTTTACTGTATCCCACTGACCTTCTTATTGACGATGAAACACTGACATTGCATCGGAATTAAATACAAAAGGCACAATGCCGACTTAAGTACAAGAAAACTGACTCTTCTTACTGTCTATGTTTAGAACCATTCCTGTGACACTATTTATAGATTCCGTTGCTTCACTTCAGGTTTACTATATCCCTCTGACCTTCTTATTGACAATGAAACACAGTAATTGCATGGGAATTCAATACAAAAGGCTCAATGTCGACTCAAGTACAAGTAGACAGGCTCTTCTTACTGTCTATGTCTTGAACGTTTCCTGTGAGACCGATTTTGGATTCCGATGCTTCACTTCAGGTTTACTGTATCCCTTGGACCTTCTTATCGACGACGAAACACCGAAATTGCATCGGAATTAAATACAAAACGCATAATGCCGTCGTAAGTACAAGAAAACTGACACTTCTTAGTGTCTATGATTAGAACCATTCCTGTGACACTAAATATAGATTCCGATACCTCACTTCAGGTTTACTGTATCCCTCTGACCCTCTTATTGACGATGAAACACAGAAATTGCTTCGGAATGAAATACAAAAGGCACAATGCCGACTCAAGTACAAGAAGGCTGGCTCATCTTACTGTCTACGTTTTGAACCATTCCTGTGACACTAGTAATAGATTCCGATGCTTAACTTCAGGTTTACTGTATCCCTCTGACCTTCGTATTGACGATGAAACACAGAAATTGCATCGGATTTAAATAGAAAAGTCACAATGTCGACTTAAGTACAAGAAAACTGACTCTTCTTGCTGTCTATGTTTTGAACCATTCCTGTGACAGCAGTTAGAGATTCCGATGCTTCACTTCAGGTCTACTGTATACCTCTGACTTTCTTATTGACGATGAAACACAGAAATTGCATCGGTATTAAATACGAAAGGCACAATGCCGACGTAAGTACAAGAAAACTGACTCTACTTACTGTCTATGATCTGAACCATTCCTGTGACACTAGTTATAGATTCCGATGCTTCTTTTCAGGTTTACTGTATCCCTCCGACTTTCTTATTGGCGATGAAACACAGAAATTGCATCGGAATTAAATACAAAAGTCACAATGGCGACTTAATTATAAGAAAACTGACACTTCTTACTGTTTATGCATTGAACCATTCCTGTGACATTAATTATAGATTCCGATACTTCACTTCAGGTTTACTGTATCCCTTGGACCTTCATATTGACGATGAAACACAGAAATTGCATCGGAATTAAATACAAAAGGCACAATGTCGGCTTAAGTACAAGAAGACTAACTCTTCCTACTGTCTAAGATTTGAACCATTCCTGTGACACTAGTTATAGATTCCGATGCCTCACTCCAGGTTTACTGTATCCCTTGGACCTTCTTATTGACGATGAAACACAGAAATTGCATCGGAATTAAATACAAAAGGCACAATGCCGACTGAAGTACAAGAAGACTGACTCTTCCTACTGTCTAAGTTCAGAAAAATTCCTGTGACACTAGGTATAGATTCCGATGCTTGACTTCAGGTTTACTGTATCCCCCTGACCTTCCTATTGACGATGAAACACAGAAATTGCATCGGAATTAAATACAAAAGGCACAATGCCGAAGTAAGTACAAGTAAACTGACTCTTCTTACTGTCTATGTTTTGAACCTTTCCTGTGACTGTAGATATAGATTCCGATGCTTCACTTCAGGTTTACTGTATCCCTCTGACCTTCTTATTGACGATGAAACACAGAAATTGCATCGGAATTAAATACAAAAGGCACAATGCCGAAGTAAGTACAAGTAAACTGACTCTTCTTACTGTCTATGTTTTGAACCTTTCCTGTGACTGTAGATATAGATTCCGATGCTTCACTTCAGGTTTACTGTATCCGCCTGACCTTCGTATTGACGATGAAACACAGAAATTGCATCGGAAATAAACACAAAAGGCACTTTGACGACTCAAGTACAGGAAGATCGGCTCATCTTACTGTATATGTTTTGAACCTTTCCTGTGAGACCAGCTTTAGATTCCGATGCTTGACTTCAGGTTTACTGTATCCCTTGGAACTTCTTATTGACGATCAAACACAGAAATTGCATCGGAATTAAATACAAAAGTCACAATGTCGACTTAAGTACACGAAAACTGACTCTTCTTACTGTCTATGATTTGAACCATTCCTGTGACACTAGTTATAGATTCCGATGCTTCACTTAAGGTTTACTGTATCCCTCCGACCTTCTTATTGACGATGAAACCCAGAAATTGCATCGGAATTAAATAGAAAACGCACAATGCTAACTTAAGTACAAGAAAACTGACTCTTCTTACTGTGTATGTTTTTAACCATTCCTGTGACTCTAGTTATATATTCCGATGCTTCACTTCAGGTTTACTGTATCCCTCTGACCTTCTTATTGACGATGAGAAACAGCAGTTGCATCGGAATTAAATACACAACGCAGAATGCCGACTTAAGTACAAGAAAACTGACTCTTCTTACTGTCTATGATTTGAACCATTCCTGTATCACTAGTTATATATTCCGATGCTTCACTTCAGGTTTACTGTATCCCTCTAACCTTCTTATTGACGATGAAACACAGAAATTACATCATAATTAAATACAAAAGGCACAATGCCGACATAAATACAAGAAAACTGACTCTTCTTACTGCCTATGTTTTGAACCATTCCTGTGACACTAGTTATAGATTCCGATGCTTGACTTCAGGTTTACTGTATCCCTCTGACCTTCTTATTGACGATGAAACACAGAAAATGCATCGGAATTAAATACAAAAGGCACAATGCCGACTTTAGTACAAAAAACTGACGCTTCTTATTGTCTATGATTTGAACCATTCCTCTGACACTAGTTATAGATTCCGATACTCCACTTCAGGTTTACTGTATCCCACTGACCTTCTTATTGACGATGAAACACTGAAATTGCATCGGAAGTAAATACAAAAGGCACAATGCCGACTTAAGTACAAGAAAACTGACTCTTCTTACTGTCTATGTTTTGAACCATTCCTGTGACACTATTTGTAGATTCCGTTGTTTCACTTCAGGTTTACTATATCCCTCTGACCTTCTTATTGACAATGAAACACAGTAATTGCATGGGAATTCAATACAAAAGGCTCAATGTCGACTCAAGTACAAGTAGACAGGCTCTTCTTACTGTCTATGTCTTGAACGTTTCCTGTGAGACCGATTTTGGATTCCGATGCTTCACTTCAGGTTTACTGTATCCCTTGGACCTTCTTATCGACGACGAAACACCGAAATTGCATCGGAATTAAATACAAAACGCATAATGCCGTCGTAAGTACAAGAAAACTGACACTTCTTAGTGTCTATGATTAGAACCATTCCTGTGACACTAAATATAGATTCCGATACCTCACTTCAGGTTTACTGTATCCCTCTGACCCTCTTATTGACGATGAAACACAGAAATTGCTTCGGAATGAAATACAAAAGGCACAATGCCGACTCAAGTACAAGAAGGCTGGCTCATCTTCCTGTCTACGTTTTGAACCATTCCTGTGACACTAGTAATAGATTCCGATGCTTAACTTCAGGTTTACTGTATCCCTCTGACCTTCGTATTGACGATGAAACACAGAAATTGCATCGGATTTAAATAGAAAAGTCACAATGTCGACTTAAGTACAAAAAAACTGACTCTTCTTGCTGTCTATGTTTTGAACCATTCATGTGACACTAGTTATAGTTTCCGATGCTTCACTTCAGGTTTACTGTATCCCTCTGACCTTCTTATTGACGATGAAACACAGAAATTGCATCGGAATTAAATACAAAAGGCACAATGCCGACTTAAGTACAAGAGAACTGACTCTTCTTACTGTCTATGTTTTGAACCATTCCTGTGACAGCAGTTAGAGATTCCGATGCTTCACTTCAGGTCTACTGTATACCTCTGACTTTCTTATTGACGATGAAACACAGAAATTGCATCGGTATTAAATACGAAAGGCACAATGCCGACGTAAGTACAAGAAGACTGACTCTTCCTACTGTCTAAGTTCAGAAAAATTCCTGTGACACTAGGTATAGATTCCGATGCTTGACTTCAGGTTTACTGTATCCCTCTGACCTTCCTATTGACGATGAAACACAGAAATTGCATCGGAATTAAATACAAAAGGCACAATGCCGAAGTAAGTACAAGTAAACTGACTCTTCTTACTGTCTATGTTTTGAACCTTTCCTGTGACTGTAGATATAGATTCCGATGCTTCACTTCAGGTTTACTGTATCCCTCTGACCTTCTTATTGACGATGAAACACAGAAATTGCATCGGAATTAAATACAAAATGCACAATGCCGACTTCAGTACAAGAAAACTGACGCTTCTTACTGTCTATGCTTTGAACCATTCCTGTGACACTTGTTATAGATGCCGATACTTCACTTCATGTTTATTGTATCCCTCTGACCTTCTTATTGACGATGAAACCCAGAAATTGCATCGGAATTAAATACAAAAGGCACAATGCCGACTTAAGTACAAGAAAACTGACTCTTCTTACTGTCTATGTCTTGAACCATTCCTGTGACACTAGTTATAGATACCGATGCTTCACTTCAGGTTTATTGTGTCCCTCTGACCTTCGTATTGACAATGAAACACAGAAATTGCACCCGAAATAAACACAAAAAGCACTTTGACGACTCAAGTACAGGAAGATCGGCCCTTCTTACTGTCTATGTTTTGAACCTTTCCTGTGAGACCAGTTTTAGATTCCGATGCTTGACTTCAGGTTTACTGTATCCCGTGGACCTTCTTATTGACGATGAAACACAGAAATTGCATAGGAATTAAATAGTAAACGCACAATGCCAACTTAAGTACAACAAAACTGACTCTTCTTACTGTGTATGTTTTTAACCATTCCGGTGACACTAGTTATAGATTCCGATGCTTCACATCAGGTTTACTGTATCCCTCTGACCATCTTATTGACGATGAAAAACAGCTATTGCATCGGAATTAAATACAAAACGCACAATGCCGACTTATGTACAAGAAAACTGACTCTTCTTACTGTCTATGTTTTGAACCATTCCTGTGACACTAGTTATAGATTCCGATGCTTCACTTCAGGTTTACTGTATCCCTCTGACCTTCTTATTGACGATGAAAAACAGCAGTTGCATCGGAATTAAATACAAAACGCACAATGCCGACTTAAGTACAAGAAAACTGACTCTTCTTACTGTCTGTGTTTTGAACCATTCCTGTATCACTAGTTATAGATTCCGATGCTTCACTTCAGGTTTACTGTATCCCTCTAACCTTCTTATTGACGATGAAACACAGAAATTACATCATAATTACATACAAAAGGCACAATGCCGACATAAATACAAGAAAACTGTCTCTTCTTACTGTCTATGTTTTGAACCATTCCTGTGACACTAGTTATAGATTCCGATGCTTCACTTCAGGTTTACTGTATCCCTCTGACCTTCTTATTGACGATGAAACACAGAAAATGCATCGGAATTAAATACAAAAGGCACAATGCCGACTTAAGTACAAGAAGACTGACTCTTCTTACTGTCTATTTTTGAACCATTCCTGTGACACTATTTATAGATTAAGTTGCTTCACTTCAGGTTTACTGTATCCCTCTGACCTTCTTATAGACAATGAAACACAGTAATAGCATGGGAATTCAATACAAAAGGCTCAATGCCGACTCATGTACAAGTAGACAGGCTCTTCTTACTGTCTATGTCTTGAACCTTTCCTGTGAGACCGGTTTTGGATTCCGATGCTTCACTTCAGGTTTACTGTATCCCTTGGACCTTCTTATCGACGACGAAACACCGAAATTGCATCGGAATTAAATACAAAACGCACAATGCCGACCTAAGTACAAGAAAACTGACACTTCTTAGTGTCTATGATTAGAACCATTTCTGTGTCACTAGTTATAGATTCCGATGCCTCACTTCAGGTTTACTGTATCCCTCTGACCCTCTTAATGACGATGAAACACAGAAATTGCTTCGGAATTAAATAGAAAAGGCACAATGCCGACTCAAGTACAAGAAGGCTGGCTCATCTTACTGTCTACATTTGAACCATTCCTGTGACACTAGTTGTAGATTCCGATGCTTCACTTCAGGTTTACTGTATCCCTCTGACCTTCTTATTGACGATGAAACACAGAAATTGCATCGGATTTAAATAGAAAAATCACAATGTGGACTTAAGTACAAGAAAACTGACTCTTGTTACTGCCTATGTTTTGAACCATTCATGTGACACTAGTTATAGTTTCCGATGCTTCACTTCAGGTTTACTGTATCCCTCTGACCTTCTTATTGACGATGAAACACAGAAATTGCATCGGAATTAAATACAAAAGGCACAATGCCGACTTAAGTACAAGAGAACTGACTCTTCTTACTGTCTATGTTTTGAACCATTCCTGTGACAGCAGTTAGAGATTCCGATGCTTCACTTCAGGTCTACTGTATCCATCTGACTTTCTTATTGACGATGAAACACAGAAATTGCATCGGAATTAAATACAAAAGTCACAATGCCGACTTAATTATAAGAAAACTGACACTTCTTACTGTTTATGCATTGAACCATTCCTGTGACATTAGTTATAGATTCCGATACTTCACTTCAGGTTTAGTGTATCCCTTGGACCTTCATATTGACGATGTAACACAGAAATTGCATCGGAATTAAATACAAAAGGCACAATGCCGACTTAAGTACAAGAAGACTGACTCTTCCAACTGTCTAAGTTCAGAACAATTCCTGTGACACTAGTTATAGATTCCGATGCTTCATTTCAGGTTTACTGTATCCCTCTGACCTTCTTATTGACGATGAAACACAGAAATTGCATCGGAATTAAATACAAAAGGCACAATGCCGAAGTAAGTACAAGTAAACTGACTCTTCTTATTGTCTATGTTTTGAACCTTTCCTGTGACTCTAGTTATAGATTCCGATGCTTCACTTCAGGTTTACTGTATCCCTCTGACCTTCTTACTGACGATGAAACACAGAAATTGCATCGGAATTAAATACAAAAGGCACAATGCCGACTTCAGTACAAGAAAACTGACGCTTCTTACTGTCTATGCTTTGAACCATTCCTGTGACCCTAGTTATAGATGCCGATACTTCACTTCATGTTTATGTATCCCTCTGACCTTCTTATTGACGATGAAACCCAGAAATTGCATCGGAATTAAATACAAAAGGCTCAATGCCGACTTAAGTACAAGAAAACTGACTCTTCTTACTGTCTATGTCTTGAACCATTCCTGTGTCACTAGTTATAGATACTGATGCTTCACTTCAGGTTTACTGTATCCCTCTGACCTTCGTATTGACAATGAAACACAGAAATTGCATCGGAATTAAAAACAAAAGTCACAATGCCGACTTAATTATAAGAAAACTGACACTTCTTACTGTTTATGCATTGAACCATTCCTGTGACATTAGTTATAGATTCCGATACTTCACTTCAGGTTTAGTGTATCCCTTGGACCTTCATATTGACGATGTAACACAGAAATTGCATCGCAATTAAATACAAAAGGCACAATGCCGACTTAAGTACAAGAAGACTAACTCTTCCTACTGTCTAAGATTTGAACCATTCCTGTGACACTAGTTATAGATTCCGATGGCTCACTCCAGGTTTACTGTATCCCTTGGACCTTCTTATTGACGATGAAACACAGAAATTGCATCGGAATTAAATACAAAAGGCACAATGGTGACTTAAGTACAAGAAGACTGACTCTTCCTACTGTCTAAGTTCAGAACAATTCCTGTGACACTAGTTATAGATTCCGATGCTTCACTTCAGGTTTACTGTATCCCTCTGACCTTCTTATTGACGATGAAACACAGATATTGCATCGGAATTAAATACAAAAGGCACAATGCCGAAGTAAGTACAAGTAAACTGACTCTTCTTACTGTCTATGTTTTGAACCTTAACTGTGACTCTATTTATAGATTCCGATGCTTCACTTCAGGTTTACTGTATCCCTCTGACCTTCTTATTGACGATGAAACACAGAAATTGCATCGGGATTAAATACAAAAGGCACAATGCCGACTTCAGTACAAGAAAACTGACGCTTCTTACTGTCTATGCTTTGAACCATTCCTGTGACACTAGTTATAGATACCGATGCTTCACTTCAGGTTTACTGTATCCCTCTGACCTTCATATTGGCGATGAAACACAGAAATTGCATCGGAAATAAACACAAAAGGCACTTTGGCGACTCAAGTACAGGAAGACTGACTCTTCCTACTGTCTATGTTTAGAACCATTCCTGTGACACTAGTCATAGATTCCGATGCTGCACTTCCGGTTTACTGCATCCCTCTGAACTTCCTATTGACGATGAAACACAGGAATTGCTTTGGAATTAAATACAAAAGGCACAATGCCGACTCAAGTACAAGAAAACTGACGCTTCTATCTGTCTACGATTTGAACCATTCCTGTGACACTAGTTATAGATTTCGATACTTCACTTCAGGTTTACTGTATCCCTCTGACATTCTTATTCACGATGAAACACGGAAATTGCATCGGAATTAAATACAAAAGGCACAATGCCGAATTAAGTACAAGTAAACTGACTCTTCTTACTGTCTACGTTTTTAACCATTCCTGTGACACTAGTTATAGATTCCGATGCTTCACATCCGGTTTACTGTATCCCTCTCACCTTCTTATTGACGATGAAAAACAGAAATTGCATGGGAATTAAATACAAAAGGCACAATGCCGACTCAAGTACAAGAAGACTGGCTCTTCTTACTGTCTATGTTTTGAACCTTTCCTCTGTGACCGGTTTTGATTCCGATGCTTCACTTTACGTTTACTGTATTCCTTGGCCCTTCTTATTGACGACGAAACACAGACATTGCATCGGAATTAAATAGAAAAGGCACAATGCCGACTTAAGTACAAGAAAACTGACTCTTCTTACTGTCTATGATTTGAACCATACCTGTGACACTAGTTATAGACTCCGATGCTTCACTTCAGGTTTACTCTATCCCTCTGACCGTCTTATTGACGATGAAACGCAGGAATTTCATTGGAATTAAATACAAAAGGCACAATGCCAACTTAAGTACAAGTAAACTGACTCTTCTTACTGTCTAAGTTCTGAACCAATCCTGTGACAGTAGTTATGGATTCCGATGCTTCACTACAGGTTTACTGTATCCCTCTGACTTTCTTATTGACGAAGAAACACGGAAATTGCATCGGAATTAAATACAAAAGGCACAATGCCGAATTAAGTACAAGTGAACTGACTCTTCTTACTGTATATGTTTTGCACCATTCCTGTGACACTACTTATAGATTCCGATGCTTCACATCCTGTTTACTGTATCCCTCTCACCTTCTTATTGACGATGAAAAACAGAAATTGCATCGGAATTAAATACAAAAGGCACAATGCCGGCTCTAGTACAAGAAGGATGGCTCATCTTACTGTCTATGTTTTGAACCATTCCTGTGACACTAGTTATAGATTCCGATGCTTCACTTCAGGTTTACTGTATCCCTCTGACCTTCGAATTGACGATGAAAAACAGCAGTTGCATCGGAATTAAATACAAAACGCACAATGCCGACTTAAGTACAAGAAAACTGACTCTTCTTACTGTCTATGTTTTGAACCATACCTGTGACACTAGTTATAGATTCCGATGCTTCACTTCAGGTTTACTCTATCCATCTGACCGTCTTATTGACGATGAAACACAGATATTGCATCGGAATTAAATACAAAAGGCACAATGCCGACTCATGTGCCAGAAGACTGGCTCTTCTTACAGTCTATGCTATGATACTTTCCTGTGAGACCGGTTTTAGATTCCGATGCTTCACTTCAGGTTTACTGTATCCCTTGGACCGTCTTATTGACGACGAAACACAGAAATTGCATCGGAATTAAATAGAAAAGGCACGATGCCGGGTTAAGTACAAGAAAACTGACTCCTCCTACTGTCTATGTTTGGAACCATTCCTGTGACACTAGTTATAGATTCCGATGCATCACTTCAGGTTTACTGCATCCCTCTGACCTACGTATTAACGATGAAACACAGATATTGCATGGGATTCAATACAAAAGGCTCATTGCCGGCTCAAGTACAAGAAGACTGCCACTTCTTACTGTCTATGTTTTGAACCTTTCCTGTGAGATCGCTTTTAGATTCCGCTGCTTCACTTCACGTTTACTGTAAGCCTTGGACCTTCTTATTGACGAAGAAACACAGAAATTGCATCGGAATTAAATACAAAACGCACAATGTCGACCCAAGTACAAGAAAACTGACACTTCTTACTGTCTATGATTTGAAAAATTCCTGTGACACTAGTTATAGATTCCGATGCTTCACTTCAGGTTTACTGTATCCCTCTGACCTTCGTATTAACGATGAAACACAGAATTTGCATCGGAATTAAATAGAAGAGGCACAATGCCGACTTAAGTATAAGAAAACTGACTCTTCTTACTGTCTATGCTTTGAACCATTCATGTGACACTAGTTACAGTTTCCGACGCTTCACTTCAAGTTTACTGTATCCCTCTGACCTTCTTATTGACGATGAAACACAGAAATTGCATCGGAATTAAATACAAAAGGCACAATGCCGACGTATGTACAAGAAAACTGACTGTTCTTACTGTCTAAGTTTTGAACCACTCCTGTGACACTAGATATAGATTCCGATGCTTCACTTCAGGTTTACTGTATCCCTCTGACATTCTTATTGACGATGAAACACATAAATTGCATCGGAATTGAATAGAATATGCACAATGCCGACTTATGTACAAGAAAACTGATTCTTCTTCCTGTGTATGTTTTCAACCATTCCTGTGACTCTAGTTATAGATTCCGAAGCTTCACTTCAGGTTTACTGTATCCCTCTGACCTTCTTATTGACGATGAAAAACAGCAGTTGCATCGGAATTAAATACAAAACGCACAATGCCGACATAAGTACAAGAAAACTGACTCTTCTTACTGTCTATGTTTTGAACCATTCCTGTGACACTAGTTATAGATTCCGATGCTTCACTTCAGGTTTACTGTATCCCTCTAACCTTCTTATTGACGATGAAACACAGAAATTACATCGGAATTAAATACAAAAGGCACAATGCCGACATAAGTACAAGAAAACTGACTCTTCTTACTATCTATGTTTTGAACCATTCCTGTGACACTAGTTATAGATTCCGATGCTTCACTTCAGGTTTACTGTATCCCTCTGACCTTCTTATTGACGATGAAACACAGAAAATGCATCGGAATTAAATACAAAAGGCACAAAGCCGACTTAAGTACAAGAAAACTGACGCTTCTTACTGTCTATGATTTGAACCATTCCTCTGACACTAGTTATAGATTCCGATACTTCACTTCAGGTTTACTGTATCCCTCTGACCTTCTTATTGACGATGAAACACTGAAATTGCATCGGAATTAAATACAAAAGGCACAATGCCGACTTAGAAACAAGAAAACTGACTCTTATTACTGTCTATGTTTTGAACCATTCCTGTGACACTAGTTATAGATTCCGTTGCTTCACTTCAGGTCTACTGTATCCCTCTGACCTTCTTATTGACGATGAAACACAGTAATTGCATGGGAATTCAATACAAAAGGCCCAATGCCGACTCAAGTACAAGTAGACAGGCTCTTCTTACTGTCTATGTCTTTAACCTTTCCTGTGAGACCGGTTTTGGATTCCGATGCTTCACGTCAGGTTTACTGTATACCTTGGACCTCCTTATCGACGACGAAACACAGAAATTGCATCGGAATTAAATACAAAACGCACAATGCTGACCTAAGTACAAGAAAAGTGACACTTCTTAGTGTCTATGATTAGAACCGTTCCTGTGACACTAGTTATAGATTCCGATGCTTCACATCAGGTTTACTGTATCCCTCTGACCTTCGTATTGACGATGAAACACAGAAATTGCATCGGATTTAAATAGAAGAGGCACAATGCCGACTTAAGTACAAGAAAACTGACTGTTCTTACTGTCTATGTTTTGAACCATTCATGTGACACTAGTTATAGTTTCCGATGCTTCACTTCAGGTTTACTGTATCCCTCTGACCTTCTTATTGACGATGAAACACAGAAATTGCATCGGAATTAAATACAAAAGGCACAATGCCGACATAAGTACAAGAAAACTGACTGTTCTTACTGTCTATGCTTTGAACCACTCCTGTGACACTAGATATAGATTCCGATGCTTCACTTCATTTTTACAGTATACCTCTGACATTCTTATTGATGATGAAACGCAGTAGTTGCATCGGAATTAAATAGAAAAGGCACAATGCCGACTTATGTACAAGAAAACTGACTCTTCTTACTGTCTATGATTTGAACCATACCTGTGACACTAGTTATAGATTCCGATGCTTCACTTCAGGTTTACTCTATCCATGTGACCGTCTTATTGACGATGAAACACAGAAATTGCATCGGAATTAAATACAAAAGGCGCAATGCCGACTCAAGTGCCAGAGGACTGGCTCTTCTTACTGTCTATCTTATGAACCTTTCCTGTGAGACCGGTATTAGATTCCGATGATTCACTTCAGGTTTACTGTATCCCTTGGACCTTCTTATTGACGACGAAACACAGAAATTGCATCAGAATTAAATAGAAAAGGCACAATGTCGGGTTAAGTGCAAGAAAACTGACTCCTCTTACTGTCTATGTTTTTAACCATTCCTGTGACACTAGTTATAGATTCCGATGCATCACTTCAGGTTTACTGTATCCCTCTGACCTTCTTATTGACGCTGAAACACAGAAATTGCATTGGAATTAAATACAAAAGGCACAATGCCGACTTAATTATAAGAAAACTGACTCTACTTACTGTCTATGATTTGAACCATTCCTGTGAGACTAGTTATAGATCCCGATGCTTCACTTCAGGTTTACTGTATCCCTCTGACCTTCTTATTGACCATGAAACACAGAAATTGCATCGGAAGTAAATACAAAAGGCACTTTGGCGACTCAAGTACAGGAAGACTGGCTCTTCTTACTGTCTACGTTTGAACCTTTCCTGTGAGACCAGTTTTAGATTCCGATGCTTGACTTCTGGTTTACTGTATCCCTTGGACCTTCTTATTGACGATCAAACACAGAAATTGCATCGGAATTAAATACAAAAGTCACAATGTCGACTTAAGTACAAGAAAACTGACTCTTCTTACTGTCTATGTTTTGAACCATTCCTGTGACACTAGTTATAGATTCCGATGCTTCACTTCAGGTTTACTGTATCCCTCCGACCTTCTTATTGACGATGAAACCCAGAAATTGCATCGGAATTAAATAGAAAACGCACAATGCCAACTTAAGTACAAGAAAACTGACTCTTCTTACTGTCTATGTTTTGAACCATTCCTGTATCACTAGTTATAGATTCCGATGCTTCACTTCAGGTTTACTGTATCCCTCTGACCTTCTTATTGACGATGAAACACAGAAAATGCATCGGAATTAAATACAAAAGGCACAATGCCGACTTTAGTACAAGAAAACTGACGCTTCTTACTGCCTATGATTTGAACCATTCCTCTGACACTAGTTATAGATTCCGATGCTTCACTTCAGGTTTACTGTATCCCTCTGACCTTCTTATTGACGATGAAACACAGAAAATGCATCGGAATTAAATACAAAAGGCACAATGCCCACTTTAGTACAAAAAACTGACGCTTCTTATTGTCTATGATTTGAACCATTCCTCTGACACTAGTTATAGATTCCGATACTCCACTTCAGGTTTACTGTATCCCACTGACCTTCTTATTGACGATGAAACACTGAAATTGCATCGGAATTAAATACAAAAGGCACAATGCCGACTTTAGTACAAGAAAACTGACGCTTCTTACTGTCTATGATTTGAACCATTCCTCTGACACTAGTTATAGATTCCGATACTTCACTTCAGGTTTACTGTATCCCTCTGACCTTCTTATTGACGATGAAACACTGAAATTGCATCGGAATTAAATACAAAAGGCACAATGCCGACTTAAGTACAAGAAAACTGTCTCTTGTTACTGTCTATTTTTGAACCATTCCTGTGACACTGTTTATAGATGAAGTTGCTTCACTTTAGGTTTACTGTATCCCTCTGACCTTCTTATTGACAATGAAACACAGTAATTGCATGGGTTTTCAATACAATAGGCTCAATGCCGACTCATGTACAAGTAGACAGGCTCTTCTTACTGTCTATGTCTTGAACCTTTCCTGTGAGACCGGTTTTGGATTCCGATGCTTCACTTCAGGTTTACTGTATCCCTTGGACCTTCTTATCGACGACGAAACACCGAAATTGCATCGGAATTAAATACAAAACGCACAATGCCAACCTAAGTACAAGAAAACTGACACTTCTTAGTGTCTATGATTAGAACCATTCCTCTGTCACTAGTTATAGATTCCGATGCCTCACTTCAGGTTTACTGTATCCCTCTGACCCTCTTATTGACGATGAAACACAGAAATTGCTTCGGAATTAAATACAAAAGGCACAATGCCGACTCAAGTACAAGAAGGCTGGCTCATCTTACTGTCTACGTTTTGAACCATTCCTGTGACACTAGTTATAGATTCCGATGCTTCACTTCAGGTTTACTGTATCCCTCTGACCTTCGTATTGACGATGAAACACAGAAATTGCATCGGATTTAAATAGAAAAGTCACAATGTCGACTTAAGTACAAGAAAACCGACTCTTCTTACTGTCTATGTTTTGAACCATTCATGTGACACTAGTTATAGTTTCCGATGCTTCACTTCAGGTTTACTGTATCCCTCTGACCGTCTTATTGACGATGAAACACAGAAATTGCATCGGAATTAAATACAAAAGGCACAATGCCGACTTAAGTACAAGAGAACTGACTCTTCTTACTGTCTATGTTTTGAACCATTCCTGTGACAGCAGTTAGAGATTCCGATGCTTCACTTCAGGTCTACTGTATCCCTCTGACTTTCTTATTGACGATGAGACACAGAAATTGCATCGGAATTAAATACAAAAGTCACAATGCCGACTTAATTATAAGAAAACTGACACTTCTTACTGTTTATGCATTGAACCATTCCTGTGACATTAGTTATAGATTCCGATACTTCACTTCAGGTTTACTGTATCCATTGGACCTTCATATTGACGATGAAACACAGAAATTGCATCGGAATTAAATACAAAAGGCACAATGCCGACTTAAGTACAAGAAGACTAACTCTTCCTACTGTCTAAGATTTGAACCATTCCTGTGACACTAGTTATAGATTCCGATGCCTCACTCCAGGTTTACTGTACCCCTTGGACCTTCTTATTGACGATGAAAAACAGAAATTGCATCGGAATTAAATACAAAAGGCACAATGCCGACTTAAGTACAAGAAGACCGACTCTTCCTGCTGTCTAAGTTCAGAACAATTCCTGTGACACTAGTTATAGATTCCGATGCTTCACTTCAGGTTTACTGTATCCCTCTGACCTTCTTATTGACGATGAAACACAGAAATTGCATCGGAATTAAATACAAAAGGCACAATGCCGAAGTAAGTACAAGTAAACTGACTCTTTTTACTGTCTATGTTTTGAACCTTTCCTGTGACTCTAGTTATAGATTCCGATGCTTCACTTCAGGTTTACTGTATCCCTCTGACCCTCTTATTGACGATTAAACACAGAAATTGCATCGGAATTAAATACAAAACGCACAATGCTGACTTCAGTACAAGAAAACTGACGCTTCTTACTGTCTATGCTTTGAACCATTCCTGCGACACTAGTTATAGATGCCGATACTTCACTTCATGTTTATTGTATCCCTCTGACCTTCTTATTGACGATGAAACCCAGAAATTGCATCGGAATTAAATACAAAAGGCACAATGCCGACTTAAGTACAAGAAAACTGACTCTTCTTACTGTCTATGTGTTGAACCATTCCTGTGACACTAGTTATAGATACCGATGCTTCACTTCAGGTTTACTGTATCCCCCTGACCTTCGTATTGACAATGAAACACAGAAATTGCATCGCAATTAAATTGAAAACGCACAATGCCAACTTAAGTACAACAAAACTGACTCTTCTTACTGTGTATGTTTTTAACCATTCCTGTGACACTAGTTATAGATTCCGATGCTTCACATCAGGTTTACTGTATCCCTCTGACCATCTTATTGACGATGAAAACAGCTATTGCATCGGAATTAAATACAAAACGCACAATGCCGACTTATGTACAAGAAAACTGACTCTTCTTACTGTCTATGTTTTGAACCATTCCTGTGACACTAGTTATAGATTCCGATGCTGCACTTTAGGTTTACTGTATCCCTCTGACCTTCTTATTGACGATGAAAAACAGCAGTTGCATCGGAATTGAATACAAAAGGCACAATGCCGACTTTAGTACAAGAAAACTGACGCTTCTTACTGTCTATGATTTGAACCATTCCTCTGACACTAGTTATAGATTCCGATACTTCACTTCAGGTTTACTGTATCCCTCTGACCCTCTTATTGACGATGAAACACAGAAATTGCTTCGGAATTAAATACAAAAGGCACAATGCCGACTCAAGTACAAGAGAACTGACTCTTCTTACTGTCTATGTTTTGAACCATTCCTGTGACAGCAGTTAGAGATTCCGATGCTTCACTTCAGGTCTACTGTATCCCTCTGACTTTCTTATTGACGATGAAACACAGAAATTGCGTCGGAATTAAATACAAAAGTCATAATGCCGACTTAATTATAAGAAAACTGACACTTCTTACTGTGTATGCATTGAACCATTCCTGTGACATTAGTTATAGATTCCGATATTTCAATTCAGTTTTACTGTATCCCTTGGACCTTCATATTGACGATGAAACACAGAAATTGCATCGGAATTAAATACAAAAGGCACAATGCCGACTTAAGTACAAGAAGACTAACTCTTCCTACTGTCTAAGATTTGAACCATTCCTGTGACACTAGTTATAGATTCCGATGCCTCACTCCAGGTTTACTGTATCCCTTGGACCTTCTTATTGACGATGAAACACAGAATTTGCATCGGAATTAAATACAAAAGGCACAATGCCGACTTAAGTACAAGAAGACTGACTCTTCCTACTGTCTAAGTTCAGAACAATTCCTGTGACACTAGTTATAGATTCCGATGCTTCACTTCAGGTTTACTGTATCCCTCTGACCTTCTTATTAACGATGAAACACAGAAATTGCATCGGAATTAAATACAAGAGGCACAATGCCGAAGTAAGTACAAGTAAACTGACTCTTCTTACTGTCTATGTTTTGAACCTTTCCTGTAACTCTAGTTATAGATTCCGATGCTTCACTTCAGGTTTACTGTATCCCTCTGACGTTCTTATTGACGATGAAACACAGAAATTGCATCGGAATTAAATACAAAAGGCACAATGCCAACCTCAGTACAAGAAAACTGACGCTTCTTACTGTCTATGCTTTGAACCATTCCTGTGACACTAGTTATAGATGCCGATACTTCACTTCATGTTTATTGTATTACTCTGACCTTCTTATTGACGATGAAACCCAGAAATTGCATCGGAATTAAATACAAAAGGCACAATGCCGACTTAAGTACAAGAAGACTAACTCTTCCTAATGTCTAAGTTTTGAACCATTCCTGTGACACTACTTATAGATTCCGATGCTTCACTTCAGGTTTACTGTTTACCTTGGACCTTCTTATTGACGATGAAACACAGAAATTGCATCGGAATTAAATACAAAAGGCACAAAGCAGACTTAAGTACAAGATGACTGACTCTTCCTACTGTCTAAGTTTTGAACCATTCCAGAGACACTAGTTATAGATTCCGATGCTTCACTCCAGGTTTACTGTATCCCGTGGACCTTCTTATTGACGATGAAACACAGAAATTGCATCGGAATTAAATAGAAAACGTACAATGCCAACTTAAGTACAAGAAAACAGACTCTTCTTACTGTGTATGTTTTTAACCTTTCCTGTGACACTAGTTATAGATTCCTATGCTTCACTTCAGGTTTACTGTATCCCTCTGACCATCTTATTGACGATGAAAAACAGCTATTGCATCGGAATTAAATACAAAACGCACAATGCCGACTTATGTACAAGAAAACTGACTCCTCTTACTGTCTATGTTTTGAACCATTCCTGTGACACTAGTTATAGGTTCCGATGCTTCACTTCAGGTTTACTGTATCCCTCTGACCCTCTTATTGGCGATGAAACACAGAAAACTCATCGGAATTAAATACAAAAGGCACAATGCCGACATAAGTACAAGAAAACTGACTCTTCTTACTGTGTATGTCTTGAACCATTCCTGTGACACTAGTTATAGATTCCGATGCTTCACTTCAGGTTTACTGTATTCCTCTGACCTTCTTATAGACGATGAAACACAGAAATTGCTTCGGAATTAAATACCAAAGGCACAATGCCGACTCAAGTACAAGAAGGCTGGCTCATCTTACTATCTCCGTTTTGAACCATTCCTGTGACACTAGTTATAGTTTCCGATGCTTCACTTTGGGTTTACTGTATCCCTCTGACCTTATTGACGATGAAACACAGAAATTGCATCGGAATTAAATACAAAAGGCACAATGCCGACTTAAGTACAAGAGAACTGACTCTTCTTACTGTCTATGTTTTGAAACATTCCTGTGACAGCAGTTAGAGATTCCGATGCTTCACTTCAGGTCTACTGTATCCCTCTGACTTTCTTATTGACGATGAAACACAGAAATTGCATCGGAATTAAATACAAAAGTCACAATGCCGACTTAATTATAAGAAAACTGACACTTCTTACTGTTTATGCATTGAACCATTCCTGTGACATTAGTTATAGATTCCGATACTTCACTTCAGGTTTACTGTATCCCTTGGAACTTCATATTGACGATGAAACACAGAAATTGCATCGGAATTAAATACAAAAGGCACAATGCCGACTTAAGTACAAGAAGACTAACTCTTCCTACTGTCTAAGATTTCAACCATTCCTGTGACACTAGTTATAGATTCCGATGCCCCACTCCAGGTTTACTGTATCCCTTGGACCCTCTTATTGACGATGAAACACAGAAATTGCATCGGAATTAAATACAAAAGGCACAATGCCGACTTAAGTACAAGAAGACTGACTCTTCCTACTGTCTAAGTTCAGAACTATTCCTGTGACACTAGTTATAGATTCCGATGCTTCATTTCAGGTTTACTGTATCCCTCTGACCTTCTTATTGACGATGAAACACAGAAATTGCATCGGAATTAAATACAAAAGGCACAATGCCGAAGTAAGTACAAGTAAACTGACTCTTCTTACTGTCTATGTTTTGAACCTTTCCTGTGACTCTAGTTATAGATTCCGATGCTTCACTTCAGGTTTACTGTATCCCTCTGACCTTCTTATTGACGATGAAACACAGAAATTGCATCGGAATTAAATACAAAAGGCACAAAGCAGACTTAAGTACAAGATGACTGACTCTTCCTACTGTCTAAGTTTTGAACCATTCCAGAGACACTAGTTATAGATTCCGATGCTTCACTCCAGGTTTACTGTATCCCGTGGACCTTCTTATTGACGATGAAACACAGAAATTGCATCGGAATTAAATAGAAAACGTACAATGCCAACTTAAGTACAAGAAAACAGACTCTTCTTACTGTGTATGTTTTTAACCTTTCCTGTGACACTAGTTATAGATTCCTATGCTTCACTTCAGGTTTACTGTATCCCTCTGACCATCTTATTGACGATGAAAAACAGCTATTGCATCGGAATTAAATACAAAACGCACAATGCCGACTTATGTACAAGAAAACTGACTCTTCTTACTGTCTATGTTTTGAACCATTCCTGTGACACTAGTTATAGGTTCCGATGCTTCACTTCAGGTTTACTGTATCCCTCTGACCTTCTTATTGGCGATGAAACACAGAAAACTCATCGGAATTAAATACAAAAGGCACAATGCCGACATAAGTACAAGATAACTGACTCTTCTTACTGTGTATGTCTTGAACCATTCCTGTGACACTAGTTATAGATTCCGATGCTTCACTTCAGGTTTACTGTATCCCTCTGACCTTCTTATAGACGATGAAACACAGAAATTGCTTCGGAATTAAATACAAAAGGCACAATGCCGACTCAAGTACAAGAAGGCTGGCTCATCTTACTATCTCCGTTTTGAACCATTCCTGTGACACTAGTTATAGATTCCGATGCTTCACTTCAGGTTTACTGTATCCCTCTGACCTTCGTATTGACGATGAAACACAGAAATTGCATCGGATTTAAATAGAAAAGTCACAATGCCGACTTAAGTACAAGAAAACTGACTCTTCTTACTGTCTATGTTTTGAACCATTCATGTGACACTAGTTATAGTTTCCGATGCTTCACTTTGGGTTTACTGTATCCCTCTGACCTTATTGACGATGAAACACAGAAATTGCATCGGAATTAAATACAAAAGGCACAATGCCGACTTAAGTACAAGAGAACTGACTCTTCTTACTGTCTATGTTTTGAACCATTCCTGTGACAGCAGTTAGAGATTCCGATGCTTCACTTCAGGTCTACTGTATCCCTCTGACTTTCTTATTGACGATGAAACACAGAAATTGCATCGGAATTAAATACAAAAGTCACAATGCCGACTTAATTATAAGAAAACTGACACTTCTTACTGTTTGTGCATTGAAGCATTCCTGTGACATTAGTTATAGATTCCGATACTTCACTTCAGGTTTACTGTATCCCTTGGAACTTCATATTGACGATGAAACACAGAAATTGCATCGGAATTAAATACAAAAGGCACAATGCCGACTTAAGTACAAGAAGACTAACTCTTCCTACTGTCTAAGATTTCAACCATTCCTGTGACACTAGTTATAGATTCCGATGCCCCACTCCAGGTTTACTGTATCCCTTGGACCCTCTTATTGACGATGAAACACAGAAATTGCATCGGAATTAAATACAAAAGGCACAATGCCGACTTAAGTACAAGAAGACTGACTCTTCCTACTGTCTAAGTTCAGAACTATTCCTGTGACACTAGTTATAGATTCCGATGCTTCATTTCAGGTTTACTGTATCCCTCTGACCTTCTTATTGACGATGAAACACAGAAATTGCATCGGAATTAAATACAAAAGGCACAATGCCGAAGTAAGTACAAGTAAACTGACTCTTCTTACTGTCTATGTTTTGAACCTTTCCTGTGACTCTAGTTATAGATTCCGATGCTTCACTTCAGGTTTACTGTATCCCTCTGACCTTCTTATTGACGATGAAACACAGAAATTGCATCGGAATTAAATACAAAAGGCACAATGCCGACTTCAGTACAAGAAAACTGACGCTTCTTACTGTCAAAGTTTTGAACCATTCCAGAGACACTAGTTATAGATTCCGATGCTTCACTCCAGGTTTACTGTATCCCGCGGACCTTCTTATTGACGATGAAACACAGAAATTGCATCGGAATTAAATACAAGAGTCACAATGCCGACTTAAGTACAAGAAAACAGACGCTTCTTACTGTCTATGATTTTAACCATTCCTCTGACACTAGTTATAGATTCCGATACTTCACTTCAGGTTTACTGTATCCCTCTGACCTTCTTATTGACGATGAAACACTGAAATTGCATCAGAATTAAATACAAAAGGCACAATGCCGCCTTAAGTACAAAAAAACTGACTCTGCTTACTGTCTATGTTTTGAACCATTCCTGTGACACTAGTGACAGATTCCGATGCTTCACTTCAGGTTTACTGTATCCCTCTGTCCTTCTTATTGACGATGAAACACAGTAATTGCATGGGAATTCAATACAAAAGGCTCAATGCCGACTCAAGTACAAGAAGACTGGCTCTTCCTACTGTCTATGCTTTGAACCTTTCCTGTGAGACCGGTTTTGAATTCCGATGCTTCACTTCAGGTTTACTGTATCCCTTGGACCTTCTTATCGACGACGAAACACAGAAATTGCATCGGAATTAAATACAAAACGCACAATGCCGACCTAAGTACAAGAAAACTGACACTTCTTACTGTCTATGATTAGAACCATTCCTGTGACACTAGTTATAGATTCCGATGCCTCACTTCAGGTTTACTGTATCCCTATGACTTTCGTATTGACGATGAAACACAGAAATTGCATCGGAATTAAATACAAAAGGCACAATGCCGACTTAAGTACAAGAAAACTGACTCTTCTTACTGTCTATGTTTTGAACCTTTCCTGTGACTCTAGTTATAGATTCCGATGCTTCACTTCAGGTTTACTGTATCCCTCTGTCCTTCTTATTGACGATGAAACACAGTAATTGCATGGGAATTCAATACAAAAGGCTCAATGCCGACTTAAGTACAAGAAAACTGACTCTTCTTACTGTCTATGTTTTGAACCATTCATGTGACACTAGTTATAGTTTCCGATGCTTCACTTCAGGTTTACTGTATCCCTCTGACCTTCTTATTGACGATGAAACACAGAAATTGCATCGGAATTAAATACAAAAGGCACAATGCCGACTTCAGTACAAGAAAACTGACTGTTATTACTGTCTATGTTTTGAACCATTCCTGTGACACTAGTTATAGATTCTGATGCTTCACTTCAGGTTTACTGTATCCCTCGGGACTTTCTTATTGACGATGAAACACAGAAATTGCATCGGAATAAATACAAAAGGCAGAATGCCGACTTAAGTACAAGAGAAATGACTCTTCTTACTGTCTATGTTTTGAACCATTCCTGTGACAGTAGTTATAGATTCCGATGCTTCACTTCAGGTCTACTGTGTCCCTCTAACTTTCTTATTGACGATGAAACACAGAAATTGCATCGGTATTAAATACGAAAGGCAAAATGCCGACGTAAGTACAAGAAAACTGACTCTACTTACTGTCTATGACCTGAACCATTCCTGTGACACTAGTTATAGATTCCGATGCTTCTTTTCAGGTTTACTGTATTCCTCTGACCTTCTTATTGACGATGAAACACTGAAATTGCATCGGAATTAAATACAAAAGTCACAATGCCGACTTAAGTACAAGAAGACTGACTCTTCCTACTGTCAAAGATTTGAACCATTCCTGTGACACTAGTTACAGATTCCGATGCCTCACTCCAGGTTTACTGTATCCCTTGGACCTTCTTATTGACGATGAAACACAGAAATTGCATCGGAATTAAATACAAAAGGCACAATGCCGACTTAAGTACAAGAAGACTGACTCTCCTACTGTCTAAGTTTAGAACAATTCCTGTGACACTAGTTATAGATTCCGATGCTTCACTTCAGGTTTACTGTATCCCTCTGACCTTCTTATTGACGATGAAACACAGAAATTGCATCGGAATTAAATACAAAAGGCACAATGCCGAAGTAAGTACAAGTAAACTGACTCTTCTTACTGTCTATGTTTTGAACCTTTCCTGTGACTCTAGTTATAGATTCCGTTGCTTCACTTCAGGTTTACTGTATCCCTCTGACCTTCTCATTGACGATGAAACACAGAAATTGCATCGGAATTAAATACAAAAGGCACAATGCCGACTTCAGTACAAGAAAACTGACGCTTCTTACTGTCTATGATTTGAACCATTCCTCTGACACTAGTTATAGATTCCGTAGCTTCACTTCAGGTTTACTGTATCCCTCTGACCTTCTTATTGGCGATGAAACACAGAAAATTCATCGGAATTAAATACAAAAGGCACAATGCCGACATAAGTACAAGAAAACTGACTCTTCTTACTGTCTATGTCTTGAACCATTCCTGTGACACTAGTTATAGATTCCGATGCTTCACTTTAGGTTTACTGTATCCCTCTGACCTTCTTATTGACGATGAAACACAGAAATTGCATCGGAATTAAATACAAAAGTCACAATGCCGACTTACGTACAAGTAAACTGACGCTTCTTACTGTCTATGATTTGAATCATTCCTCTGACACTAGTTATAGATTACGATACTTCACTTCAGGTTTACTGTATCCCTCTGACCTTCGTATTGACGATGAAACACAGAAATTGCATCGGATTGAAATACAAAAGTCACAATGTCGACTTAAGTACAAGAAAACTGACTCTACTTACTGTCTATGTTTTGAAACATTCTTGTGACACTAGTTATAGTTTCCGATGCTTCACTTCAGGTTTACTGTATCCATCTGACCTTCTTATTGACGATGAAACACAGAAACTGCATCGGAATTAAATACAAAAGGCACAATGCTGACTTAAGTACAAGAGAACTGACTCCTCTTACTGTCTATGTTTTGAACCATTCCTGTGACAGCAGTTATAGATTCCAATGCTTCACTTCAGGTCTTCTGTATCCCTCTGACTTTCTTATTGACGATGAAACACAGAAATTGCATCGGTATTAAATACGAAAGGCACAATGCCGACTTAAGTAAAAGAAGACTGACTCTTCCTACTGTCTAAGTTTAGAACAATTCCTGCGACACTAGTTATAGATTCCGATGCTTCACTTCAGGTTTACTGTATCCCTCTGACCTTCTTATTGACGATGAAACATAGAAATTGCATCGGAATTAAATACAAAAGGCAGAATGCCGAAGTAAGTACAAGTAAACTGACTCTTCTTACTGTCTATGTTTTGAACCTTTCCTGTGACTCTAGTTATAGATTCCGATGCTTCACTTCAGGTTTACTGTATCCCTCTGACCTTCTTATTGACGATGAAACACAGAAATTGCATCGGAATTAAATACAAAAGGCACAATGCCGACTTCAGTACAAGAAAACTGACGCTTCTTACTGTCTATGCTTTGAACCATTCCTGTGACACCAGTTATAGATGCCGATACTTCACTTCATGTTTATTGTATCCCTCTGACCTTCTTATTGACAATGAAACCCAGAAATTGCATCGGAATTAAATACAAAAGGCACAATGCCGACTTAAGTACAAGAAAACTGACTGTTCTTACTGTCTATGTTTTGAACCATTCCTGTGACACTAGTTATAGATTCTGATGCTTCACCTCAGGTTTACTGTACCCTCTGACCTTCTTATTGACGATGAAACACAGAAATTGCATCGGAATTAAATACAAAAGGCACAATGCTGACTTAAGTACAAGAGAACTGACTCTTCTTACTGTCTATGTTTTGAACCATTCCTGTGACAGTAGTTATAGATTCCGATGCTTCACTTCAGGTCTACTGTATCCCTCTGACTTTCTTATTGACGATGAAACACAGAAATTGCATCGGTATGAAATACGAAAGGAACAATGCCGACGTAAGTACGAGAAAACTGACTCTCCTTACTGTCTATGATTTGAACCATTCCTGTGACACTAGTTATTGATTCCGATGCTTCTTTTCAGGTTTACTGTATCCCTCCGACTTTCTTATTGGCGATGAAACACAGAAATTGCATCGGAATTAAAGTCAAAAGTCACAATGCCGACTGAATTATAAGAAAACTTACACTTCTTACTTGATATGCTTTGAACCATTCCTGTGACATTAGTTATAGAATCCATTACTTCACTTCACGTTTACTGTATCCCTTGGACCTTCTTGTTGACGATGAAACACAGAAATTGCATCGGAATTAAATACAATAGACGCAATGCCGACAGAGTACAAGAGGACTGACTCTTCCTACTGTCTAAGATTTGAACCATTCCCGTGACACTAGTTATAGATTCCGATGCCTCACTCCAGGTTTACTGTATCCCTTGGTCCTTCTTATTGACGATGAATCTCAGAAATTGCATCGGAATTAAATACAAAAGGCACAATGCCGACTTAAGTACAAGAAGACTGACTCTTCCTACTGTCTAAGTTCAGAACAATTCCTGTGACACTAGTTATAGATTCCGATGCTTCACTTCAGGTTTACTGTATCCCTCTGACGTTCTTATTGACGATGAAACCGGGAAATTGCATCGGAATTAAATACAAAAGGCACAATGCCGAAGTAAGTACAAGTAAACTGACTCCTCTTACTGTCTATGTTTTGAACCTTTCCTGTGACACTAGTTATAGATTCCGATGCTTCACTTCAGATTTACTGTATCCCTGTGACCTTCTTATTGACGATGAAACACAGAAATTGCATCGGAATTAAATACAAAAGGCACAATGCTGACTTAAGTACAAGAGAACTGACTCTTCTTACTGTCTATGTTTTGAACCATTCCTGTGACAGCAGTTATAGATTCCGATGCTTCACTTCAGGTTTTTCTGTATCCCTTGGACCTTCTTATTGACGATGAAACACAGAAATTGCATCTCAATTAAATACAAAAGGCACAATGCCGACTTAAGTACAAGAAGACTGACTCTTCCTACTGTCTAAGTTTAGAGCAATTCCTGTGACACTAGTTATAGATTCCGATGCTTCACTTCAGGTTAACTGTATCCCTCTGACCTTCTTATTGACGATGAAACACAGAAATTGCATCGGAATTAAATACAAAAGGCACAATGCCGGCTCTGTACAAGAAAACTGACGCTTCTTACTGTCTATGCTTTGAACCATTCCTGTGACACTAGTTATAGATGCCGATACTTCACTTAATGTTTATTGTATCCCTCTGACCTTCTTATTGACGATGAAACGCAGAAGTTGCATCGGAATTAAATACAAAAGGCACAATGCCGACTTAAGTACAAGAAAACTGACTCTTCTTACTGTCTATGTCTTGAACCATTCCTGTGACACTAGTTGTAGATACCGATGCTTCACTTCAGGTTTACTGTATCCTTCTGACCTTCGTATTGACAATGAAACACAGAAATTGCATCGGAAATAAACACAAAAAGCACTTTGACGACTCAAGTCCAGGAAGATCGGCCATTCTTACTGTCTATGTTTTGAACCTTTCCTGTGAGACCAGTTTTAGATTCCGATGCTTGACTTCAGGTTTACTGTATCCCGTGGACCTTCTTATTGACGATGAAACACAGAAATTGCATCGGAATTAAAAAGAAAACGCACAATGCCAACGTTAGTACGAGAAAACTGACTCTTCTTACTGTGTATGTCTTGAACCATTCCTGTGACACTAGTTATAGATTCCGTTGCTTCACTTTAGGTTTACTGTATCCCTCTGACCTTCTTATTGACGATGACACACAGAAATTGCATCGGAATTAAATACAAAAGGCACAATGCCGACTTAAGTACAAGAAAACTGACGCTTCTTACTGTCTATGATTTGAACCATTCCTCTGACACTAGTTATAGATTCCGATACTTCACTTCAGGTTTACTGTATTCCTCTGACCTTCTTACTGACGACGAAACACTGATATTGCATCAGAATTAAATACAAAAGGCACAATGCCGCCTTAAGTACAAAAAAACTGATTCTGCTTACTGTCTATGTATTGAACCATTCCTGTGACTCTAGTTACAGATTCCGATGCTTCACTTCACTTTTACTGTATCCCTCTGACCTTCTTATTGACGATGAAACACAGTAATTGCATGGGAATTCAATACAAAAAGCTCAATGCCGACTCAAGTACAAGAAGACTGGCTCTTCTTACTGTCTATGTTTTGAACCTTTCCTGTGAGACCGGTTTTGAATTCCGATGCTTCACTTCAGGTTTACTGTGTCCCTCTGACCTTCTTATTGACGATGAAACACTGAAATTGCATCAGAATTTAATACAAAACGCACAATGCCGACTTATGTACAAGAAAACTGACTCTTCTTACTGTCTATGTCTTGAACCATTCCTGTGACACTAGTTATAGACTCCGATGCTGCACTTTAGGTTTACTGTATCCCTCTGACCTACTTATTGACGATGAAACACAGAAATTGCATCGGAATTAAATAGGAAAGGCACAATGCCGACTTAAGTACAAGAAAACTGACGCTTCTTACTGTCTATGATTTGAACCATTCCTCTGACACTAGTTATCGATTCCGATACTTCACTTCAGGTTTACTGTATCCCTCTGACCTTCTTATTGACGATGAAACACTGAAATTGCATCAGAATTAAATACAAAAGGCACAATGCCGCCTTAAGTACAAAAAAACTGACTCTGCTTACTGTCTATGTTTTGAACCATTCCTGTGACACTAGTTACAGATTCGGATGCTTCACTTCAGGTTTACTGTATCCCTCTGACCTTCTTATTGACGATGAAACACAGTAAATGCATGGGATTTCAATACAAAAGGCTCAATGCCGACTCAAGTACAAGAAGACTGGCTCTTCTTACGGTCTATGTTTTGAACCTTTCCTGTGAGACCGGTTTTGAATTCCGATGCCTCTCTTCACGTTTACTGTATCCCTTGGACCTTCTTATCGACGACGAAGCACAGAAATTGCATCGGAATTAGATATAAAACGCACAATGCCGACCTAAGTACAAGAAAACTGACACTTCTTACTGTCTATCATTAGAACCATTCCTGTGACACTAGTTATAGATTCCGATGCCTCACTTCAAGTTTACTGTATCCCTCTGTCCTTCGTATTGACGATGAAACACAGAAATTGCATCGGATTTAAATAGAAAAGGCACAATGCCGACTTAAGTACAAGAAAACTGACTCTTCTTACTGTCTATGTTTTGAACCATTCATGTGACACTAGTTATAGTTTCCGATGCTTCACTTCTGGTTTACTGTATCCCTCTGACCTTCTTATTGACAATGAAACACAGAAATTGCATCGGAATTAAATACAAAAGGCACAATGCCGACTTAAGTACAAGAAAACTGACTGTTCTTACTGTCTATGTTTTGAACCATTCCTGTGACACTAGTTATAGATTCTGATGCTTCACTTCAGGTTTTCTGCATCCCTCAGGACCTTCTCATTGACGATGAAACACAGAAATTGCATCGAAATAAATACAAAAGGCACAATGCTGACTGAAGTACAAGAGAACTGACTCTTCTTACTGTCTATGTTTTGAACCATTCCTGTGACAGTAGTTATACATTCCGATGCTTCACTTCAGGTCTACTGTATCCCTCTGACTTTCTTATTGACGATGAAACACAGAAATTGCATCGGTATGAAATACGAAAGGCACAATGCCGACGCAAGTACAAGAAAACTGACTCTCCTTACTGTCTATGATTTGAACCATTCCTGTGACACTAGTTATTGATTCCGATGCTTCTTTTCAGGTTTACTGTATCCCTCCGACTTTCTTATTGGCGATGAAACACAGAAATTGAATCGGAATTAAATTCAAAGGTCACAATGCCGACTGAATTTTAAGAAAACTTACACTTCTTACTGTATATGGTTTGAACCATTCCTGTGACATTAGTTATAGAATCCATTACTTCACTTCAGGTTTACTGTATCACTTGGACCTTCTTATTGACGATGAAACACAGAAATTGCATCGGAATTAACTACAGTAGACACAATGCCGACAGAAGTACAAGAAGACTGACTCTTCCTACTGTCTAAGATTTGAACCATTCCTGTGACACTAGTTGTAGATTCCGATGCCTCACTCCAGGTTTACTGTATCCCTTGGTCCTTCTTATTGACGATGAAACACAGAAATTGCATCGGAATTAAATACAAAAGGCACAATGCCGACTTAAGTACAAGAAGACTGACTCTTCCTACTGTCTAAGTTTAGAACAATTCCTGTGACACTAGTTATAGATTCCGATGCTTCACTTCAGGTTTACTGTATCCCTTGGACCTTCTTATTGACGATGAAACACAGAAATTGCATCGGAATTAAATACAAAAGGCACAATGCCGACTTAAGTACAAGAAGACTGACTCTTCCTACTGTCTAAGTTTAGAGCAATTCCTGTGACACTAGTTATAGATTCCGATGCTTCACTTCAGGTTAACTGTATCCCTCTGACCTTCTTATTGACGATGAAACACAGAAATTGCATCGGAACTAAATACAAAAGGCACAATGCCGAGGTAAGTACAAGTAAACTGACTCTTCTTACAGTCTATGTTTTGAACCTTTCCTGTGACTCTAGTTATAGATTCCGTTGCTTCACTTCAGGTTTACTGTATCCCTCTGACTTTCTTATTGACGATGAAACACAGAAATTGCATCGGAATTAAATACAAAAGGCACAATGCCGGCTTCTGTACAAGAAAACTGACGCTTCTTACTGTCTATGCTTTGAACCATTCCTGTGACACTAGTTATAGATGCCGATACTTCACTTAATGTTTATTGTATCCCTCTGACCTTCTTATTGACGATGAAACCCAGAATTTGCATCGGAATTAAATACAAAAGGCACAATGCCGACTTAAGTACAAGAAAACTGACTCTTCTTACTGTCTATGTCTTGAACCATTCCTGTGACACTATTTATAGATACCGATGCTTCACTTCAGGTTTACTGTATCCCTCTGACCTTCGTGTTGACAATGAAACACAGAAATTGCATCGGAAATAAACACAAAAAGCACTTTGACGACTCAAGTCCAGGAAGATCGGCCATTCTTACTGTCTATGTTTTGAACCTTTCCTGTGAGACCAGTTTTAGATTCCGATGCTTGACTTCAGGTTTACTGTATCCCGTGGACCTTCTTATTGACGATGAAACACAGAAATTGCATCGGAATTAAAAAGAAAACGCACAATGCCAACTTTAGTACGAGAAAACTGACTCTTCTTACTGTGTATGTCTTGAACCATTCCTGTGACACTAGTTGTAGATTCCGTTGCTTCACTTTAGGTTTACTGTATCCCTCTGACCTTCTTATTGACGATGAAACACAGAAATTGCATCGGAATTAAATACAAAAGGCACAATGCCGACTAAAGTACATGAAAACTGACGCTTCTTACTGTCTATGATTTGAACCATTCCTCTGACACTAGTTATAGATTCCGATACTTCACTTCAGGTTTACTGTATCCCTCTGACCTTCTTATTGACGACGAAACACTGATATTGCATCAGAATTAAATACAAAAGGCACAATGCCGCCTTAAGTACAAAAAAACTGATTCTGCTTACTGTCTATGTATTGAACCATTCCTGTGACACTAGTTACAGATTCCGATGCTTCACTTCAGGTTTACTGTATCCCTCTGACCTTCTTATTGACGATGAAACACAGTAATTGCATGGGAATTCAATACAAAAAGCTCAATGCCGACTCAAGTACAAGAAGACTGGCTCTTCTTACTGTCTATGTTTTGAACCTTTCCTGTGAGACCGGTTTTGAATTCCGATGCTTCACTTCAGGTTTACTGTGTCCCTCTGACCTTCTTATTGACGATGAAACACAGAAATTGCATCGGAATTAAATACAAAAGTCACAATGCCGACTTAATTATAAGAAAACTGACACTTCTTACTGTTTATGCATTGAACCACTCCTGTGACATTAGTTATAGATTCCGATACTTCACTTCAGGTTTACTGTATCCCTTGGACCTTCATATTGACGATGAAACACAGAAATTGCATCGGAATTAAATACAAAAGGCACAATGCCGACTTAAGTACAAGAAGACTAACGCTTCCTACTGTCTAAGATTTGAACCATTCATGTGACACTAGTTATAGTGTCCGTTGCTTCACTTCAGGTTTACTGTATCCCTCTGACCTTCTTATCGACGATGAAGCACAGAAATTGCATCGGAATTAAATACTAAAGGCACAATGCTGACTTAAGTACAAGAGAACTGACTCTTCTTACTGTCTATGATTTGAACCATTCCTGTGACAGCAGTTATAGATTCCGATGCTTCACTTCAGGTCTACTGTATCCCTCTGACTTTCTTATTGACGATGAAACACAGAAATTGCATTGGTATTAAATACGAAAGGCACAATGCAGACGTAAGTACAAGAAAACTGACTCTACTTACTGTCTATGATCTGAACCATTCCTGTGACACTAGTTATAGATTCCGATGCTTCTTTTCAGGGTTACTGTATCCCTCCGACTTTCTTATTGGCGATGAAACACAGAAATTGCATCGGAATTAAATACAAAAGTCACAATGCCGACTTAATTATAAGAAAACTGACACTTCTTACTGTTTATGCGTTGAACCACTCCTGTGACATTAGTTAAAGATTCCGATACTTTACTTCAGGTTTACTGTATCCCTTGGACCTTCATATTGACGATGAAACACAGAAATTGCATCGGAATTAAATACAAAAGGCACAATGCCGACTTAAGTACAAGAAGACTAACTCTTCCTACTGTCTAAGATTTGAACCATTCCTGTGACACTAGTTATAGATTCCGATGCCTCACCCCAGGTTTACTGTATCCCTTGGACCTTCTTATTGACGATGAAACACAGAAATTGCATCAGAATTAAATACAAAAGGCACAATGCCAACTTAAGTACAAGAAGACTGACTCTTCCTACTGTCTAAGTTTAGAACAATTCCTGTGACACTAGTTATAGATTCCGATGCTTCACTTCAGGTTTACTGTATCCCTCTGACCTTCTTATTGACGATGAAACACAGAAATTGCATCGGAATTAAATACAAAAGGCACAATGCCGAAGTAAGTACAAGTAAACTGACTCTTCTTACTGTCTATGTTTTGAACCTTTCCTGTGACTCTAGTTATAGATTCCGATGCTTCACCTCAGGTTTACTGTATCCCTCTGACCTTCTTATTGACGATGAAACACAGAAATTGCATTGGAATTAAATACAAAAGGCACAATGCCGACTTCAGTACAAGAAAACTGACGCTTCTTACTGTCTATGCTTTGAACCATTCCTGTGACACTAGTTATAGATGCCGATACTTCACTTCATGTTTATTGTATCCCTCTGACCTTCTTATTGACGATGAAACCCAGAAATTGCATCGGAATTAAATACAAAAGGCACAATGCCGACTTAAGTACAAGAAAACTGACTCTTCTTACTGTCTATGTCTTGAACCTTTCCTGTGACACTAGTTATAGATACCGGTGCTTCACTTCAGGTTTACTGTATCCTTCTGACCTTCGTATTGACAATGAAACACAGAAATTGCATCGGAAATAAACACAAAAAGCACTTTGACGACACAAGTCCAGGAAGATCGGCCATTCTAACTGTCTATGTTTTGAACCTTTCCTGTGAGAACAGTTTTAGATTCCGATGCTTGGCTTCAGGTTTACTGTATCCCGTGGACCTTCTTATTGACGATGAAACACAGAAATTGCATCGGAATTAAAAAGAAAACGCACAATGCCAACTTAAGTACGAGAAAACTGACTCTTCTTACTGTGTACGTCTTGAACCATTCCTGTGACACTAGTTATAGATTCCGATGCTTCACTTTAGGTTTACTGTATCCCTCTGACCTTCTTATTGACGATGAAACACAGAAATTGCATCGGAATTAAATACAAAAGGCACAATGCCGACTTAAGTACAAGAAAACTGACGCTTCTTACTGTCTATGATTTGAACCATTCCTCTGACACTAGTTATATAATCCAAAACTTCACTTCAGGTTTACTGTATCCCTCTGACCTTCTTATTGACGATGAAACACAGTAATTGCATGGGAATTCAATACAAAAGGCTCAATGCCCACTCAAGTACAAGAAGACTGGCTCTTCTTACTGTCTATGTTTTGAACCTTTCCTGTGAGACCGGTTTTGAATTCCGATGCTTCACTTCAGGTTTACTGTATCCCTTGGACCTTCTTATCGACGACGAAACACAGAAATTGCATCGGAATTAAATACAAAACGCACAATGCCAACCTAAGTAAAAGAAAACTGACACTTCTTACTGTCTGTGATTAGAACCATTCCTGTGACACTAGTTATAGATTCCGATGCCTCACTTCACGTTTACTGTATCCCTCTGACCTTCGTATTGACGATGAAACACAGAAATTGCATCGGATTTAAATAAAAAAGGCACAATGCCGACTTAAGTACAAGAAAACAGACTCTTCTTACTGTCTATGTTTTGAACCATTCATGTGACACTAGTTATAGTTTCCGATGCTTCACTTCAGGTTTACTGTATCCCTCTGACCTTCTTATTGACAATGAAACACAGAAATTGCATCGGAATTAAATACAAAAGGCACAATGCCGACTTAAGTACAAGAAAACTGACTGTTCTTACTGTCTATGTTTTGAACCATTCCTGTGACACTAGTTATAGATTCTGATGCTTCACTTCAGGTTTACTGCATCCCTCGGGACCTTCTTATTGACGATGAAACACAGAAATTGCATCGGAATAAATACAAACGGCACAATGCCGACTTAAGTACAAGAGAACTGACTCTTCTTACTGTCTATGTTTTGAACCATTCCTGTGACAGCAGTTATAGATTCCGATGCTTCACTTCAGGTCTACTGTATCCCTCTGACTTTCTTATTGACGATGAAACACAGAAATTGCATAGGTATTAAATACGAAAGGCACAATGCAGACGTAAGTACAAGAAAACTGACTCTACTTACTGGCTATGATCTGAACCATTCCTGTGACACTAGTTATAGATTCCGATGCTTCTTTTCAGGGTTACTGTATCCCTCCGACTTTCTTATTGGCGATGAAACTTAGAAATTGCATCGGAATTAAATACAAATGTCACAATGCCGACTTAATTATAAGAAAACTGACACTTCTTACTGTTTATGCATTGAACCACTCCTGTGACATTAGTTATAGGTTCCGATACTTCACTTCAGGTTTACTGTATCCCTTGGACCTTCATATTGACGATGAAACACAGAAATTGCATCGGAATTAAATACAAAAGGCACAATGCCGACTTAAGTACAAGAAGACTAACTCTTCCTACTGTCTAAGATTTGAACCATTCCTGTGACACTGGTTATAGATTCCGATGCCTCACTCCAGGTTTACTGTATCCCTTGGACCTTCTTATTGACGATGAAACACAGAAATTGCATCGGAATTAAAAAGAAAACGCACAATGCCAACTTAAGTACGAGAAAACTGACTCTTCTTACTGTGTACGTCTTGAACCATTCCTGTGACCCTAGTTATAGATTCCGATGCTTCACTTTAGGTTTACTGTATCCCTCTGACCTTCTTATTGACGATGAAACACAGAAATTGCATCGGATTTAAATACAAAAGGCACAATGCCGACTTAAGTAGAAGAAAACTGACGCTTCTTACCGTCTATGATTTGAACCATTCCTCTGACACTAGTTATAGATTCCGATACTTCACTTCAGGTTTACTGTATCCCTCTGACCTTCTTATTGACGATGAAACACTGAAATTGCATCAGAATTAAATACAAAAGGCACAATGCCGCCTTAAGTACAAAAAAACTGACTCTACTTACAGTCTATGTTTTGAACCATTCCTGTGACACTAGTTACAGATTCCGATGCTTCACTTCAGGTTTACTGTATCCCTCTGACCTTCTTATTGACGATGAAACACAGTAATTGCATGGGAATTCAATACAAAAGGCTCAATGCCCACTCAAGTACAAGAAGACTGGGTCTTCTTACTGTCTACGTTTTGAACCTTTCCTGTGAGACCGGTTTTGAATTCCGATGCTTCACTTCAGGTTTACTGTATCCCTTGGACCTTCTTATCGACGACGAAACACAGAAATTGCATCGGAATTAAATACAAAACGCACAATGCCGACCTAAGTACAAGAAAACTGACACTTCTTACTGTCTGTGATTAGAACCATTCCTGTGACACTAGTTATAGATTCCGATGCCTCACTTCAGGTTTACTGTATCCCTCTGACCTTCGTATTGACGATGAAACACAGAAATTGCATTGGATTTAAATAGAAAAGGCACAATGCCGACTTAAGTACAAGAAAACTGACTCTTCTTACTGTCTATGTTTTGAATCATTCATGTGACACTAGTTATAGTTTCCGATGCTTCACTTCAGGTTTACTGTATCCCTCGGACCTCCTTATTGACAATGAAACACAGAAATTGCATCGGAATTAAATACAAAAGGCACAATGCCGACTTAAGTACAAGAAAACTGACTGTTCTTACTGTCTATGTTTTGAACCATTCCTGTGATACTAGTTATAGATTCTGATGCTTCACTTCAGGTTTACTGCATCCCTCGGGACCTTCTTGTTGACGATGAAACACAGAAATTGCATCGGAATTAAATACAAAAGGCACAATGCCGACTTAAGTACAAGAAGACTGACTCTTCCTACTGTCTAAGTTTAGAACAATTCCTGTGACACTAGTTATAGATTCCGATGCTGCACTTTGGGTTTACTGTATCCCTCTGACGTTCTTATTGACGATGAAACACAGAAATTGCATCGGAATTAAATACAAAAGGCACAATGCCAAAGTAAGTACAAGTAAACTGACTCTTCTTACTGTCTATGTTTTGAACCTTTCCTGTGACACTAGTTATAGATTCCGATGCTTCACTTCAGGTTTACTGTATCCCTCTGACCTTCTTATTGACGATGAAACACAGAAATTGCATCGGAATTAAATACAAAAGGCACAATGCTGACTTAAGTACAAGAGAACTGACTCTTCTTACTGTCTATGCTTTGAACCATTCCTGTGACAGCAGTTATAGATACCGATGCTTCACTTCAGGGCTACTGTATCCCTCTGACTTTCTTATTGACGATGAAACACAGAAATTGCATCGGTATTAAATACGAAATGCACAATGCCGACGTAAGTACAAGGAAACTGACTTTACTTACTGTCTATGACCTGAACCATTCCTGTGACACTAGTTATAGATTCCGATGCTTCTTTTCAGGTTTACTGTATCCCTCCGACTTTCTTATTGGCGATGAAACACAGAAATTGCATCGGAATTAAATTCAAAAGTCACAATGCCGATTTAATTATAAGAAAACTGACACTTCTTACTGTTTATGCATTGAACCATTCCTGTGACATTAGTTATAGATTCCGACACTTCACCTCAGGTTTACTGTATCCCTTGGACCTTCATATTGACGATGAAACACAGAAATTGCATCGGAATTAAATACAAAAGGCACAATGCCGACTTAAGTACAAGAAGACTAACTCTTCCTACTGTCTAAGATTTGAACCATTCCTGTGACACTAGTTATAGATTCCGATGCTTCACTTCAGGTTTACTGTATCCCTTGGACCTTCTTATTGACGATGAAACACAGAAATTGCATCGGAATTAAATACAAAAGGCACAATGCCGACTTAAGTACAAGAAGACTGACTCTTCCTACTGTCTAAGTTTAGAACAATTCCTGTGACACTAGTTATAGATTCCGATGCTTCACTTCAGGTTTACTGTATCCCTCTGACCTTCGTATTGACAATGAAACACAGAAATTGCATCGGAAATAAACACAAAAAGCACTTTGACGACTCAAGTCCAGGAAGATCGGCCATTCTTACTGTCTATGATTTGAACCTTTCCTGTGAGACCAGTTTTAGATTCCGATGCTTGACTTCAGGTTTACTGTATCCCGTGGACCTTCTTATTGACGATGAAACACAGAAATTGCATCGGAATTAAAAAGAAAACGCACAATGCCAACTTAAGTACGAGAAAACTGACTCTTCTTACTGTGTATGTCTTGAACCATTCCTGTGACACTAGTTATAGATTCCGATGCTTCCCTTTTGGTTTACTGTATCCCTCTGACCTTCTTATTGACGATGAAACACAGAAATTGCATCGGAATTAAATACAAAAGGCACAATGCCGACTTACGTACTAGAAAACTGACGCTTCTTACTGTCTATGATTTGAACCATTCCTCTGACACTAGTTATAGATTCCGATACTTCACTTCAGGTTTACTGTATCCCTCTGACCTTCTTATTGACAATGAAACACAGAAATTGCATCGGAATTAAATACAAAGGGCACAATGCCGACTTCAGTACAAGAAAATTGACGCTTCTTACTGTCTATGCTTTGAACCATTCCTGTGACACTAGTTATAGATGCCGATTCTTCACTTCATGTTTATTGTATCCCTCTGACCTTCTTATTGACGATGAAACCCAGAAATTGCATCGGAATTAAATACAAAAGGCACAATGCCGACTTAAGTACAAGAAAACTGACTTTTCTCACTGTCTATGTCTTGAACCATTCCTGTGACACTAGTTATATATACCGATGCTTCACTTCAGGTTTACTGTATCCCTCTGACCTTCGTATTGACAATGAAACACAGAAATTGCGTCGGAAATAAACACAAAAAGCACTTTGACGACTCAAGTCCAGGAAGATCGGCCATTCTTACTGTCTATGTTTTGAACCTTTCCTGTGAGACCAGTTTTAGATTCCGATGCTTGACTTCAGGTTTGCTGTATCCCGTGGACCTTCTTATTGACGATGAAACACAGAAATTGCATCGGAATTAAAAAGAAAAGGCACAATGCCAACTTAAGTTCGAGAAAACTGACTCTTCTTACTGTGTATGTCTTGAACCATTCCTGTGACACTAGTTATAGATTCCGATGCTTCACTTTAGGTTTACTGTATCCCTCTGACCTTCTTATTGACGATGAAACACAGAAATTGCATCGGAATTAAATACAAAATGCACAATGCCGACTTAAGTACAAGAAAACTGACGCTTCTTACTGTCTATGATTTGAACCATTCCTCTGACACTAGTTATAGATTCCGATACTTCACTTAAGGTTTACTGTATCCCTCTGACCTTCTTATTGACGATGAAACACTGAAATTGCATCAGAATTAAACACAAAAGGCACAATGCCGCCTTAAGTACAAAAAAACTGACTCTGCTTACTGTCTATGTTTTGAACCATTCCTGTGACACTAGTTACAGATTCCGATGCTTCACTTCAGGTTTACTGTACCCCTCTGACCTTCTTATTGACGATGAAACACAGTAATTGCATGGGAATTCAATACAAAAGGCTCAATGCCGACTCAAGTACAAGAAGACTCGCTCTTCTTACTGTCTATGTTTTCAACCTTTCCTGTGAGACCGGTTTTGAATTCCGATGCTTCACTTCAGGTTTACTGTATCCCTTGGACCTTCTTATCGACGACGAAACACAGAAATTGCATCGGAATTAAGTCCAAAACGCACAATGCCGACCTAAGTACAAGAAAACTGACACTTCTTACTGTCTATGATTAGAACCATTCCTGTGACACTAGTTATAGATTCCGATGCCTCACTTCAGGTTTACTGTATCCCTCTGACCTTCGTATTGACGATGAAACACAGAAATTGCATCGGATTTAAATAGAAAAGGCACAATGCCGACTTAAGTACAAGAAAACTGACTGTTCTTACTGTCTATGTTTTGAACCATTGCTGTGACACTAGTTATAGATTCTGATGCTTCACTTCAGGTCTACTGCATCCCTCGGGACCTTCTTATTGACGATGAAACACAGAAATTGCATCGGAATAAATACAAAAGGCACAATGCCGACTTAAGTACAAGAGAACTGACTCTTCTTACTGTCTATGTTTTGAACCATTCCTGTGACAGTAGTTATAGATTCCGATGCTTCACTTCAGGTCTACTGTATCCCTCTGACTTTCTTATTGACGATGAAACACAGAAATTGCATCGCTATTAAATACGAACGGCACAATGCCGACGTAAGTACAAGAAAACTGACTCTCCTTACTGTCTATGATTTGAACCATTCCTGTGACACTAGTTATTGATTCTGATGCTTCTTTTCAGGTTTACTGTATCCCTCCGACTTTCTTATTGGCGATGAAACACAGAAATTGCGTCGGAATTAAATTCAAAAGTCACAATGCCGACTGAATTATAAGAAAACTTACACTTCTTACTGTTTATGCTATGAACCATTCCTGTGACATTAGTTATTGAATCCATTACTTCACTTCAGGTTTACTGTATCCCTTGGACCTTCATATTGACGATGAAACACAGAAATTGCATCGGAATTAAATACAAAAGGCACAATGCCGACTTAAGTACAAGAAGACTAACTCATCCTACTGTCTAAGATTTGAACCATTCCTGTGACACTAGTTATAGATTCCGATGCCTCACTTCAGGATTACTGTATCCCTTGGACCTTCTTATTGACGATGTAACACAGAAATTGCATCGGAATTAAATACAAAAGGCACAATGCCGACTTAACTACAAGAAGACTGACTCTTCCTACTGTCTAAGTTTAGAACAATTCCTGTGACACTAGTTATAGATTCCGATGCTTCACTTCAGGTTTACTGTATCCCTCTGACCTTCGTATTGACAATGAAACACAGAAATTGCATCGGAAATAAACACAAAAAGCACTTTGACGACTCAAGTCCAGGAAGATCGGCCATTCTTACTGTCTATGTTTTGAACCTTTCCTGTGAGACCAGTTTTAGATTCCGGTGCTTGACTTCAGGTTTACTGTATCCCGTGGACCTTCTTATTGACGATGAAACACAGAAATTGCATCGGAATTAAAAAGAAAACGCACAATGCCAACTTAAGTACGAGAAAACTGACTCTTCTTACTGTGTATGTCTTGAACCATTCCTGTGACACTAGTTATAGATTCCGATGCTTCCCTTTTGGTTTACTGTATCCCTCTGACCTTCTTATTGACGATGAAACACAGAAATTGCATCGGAATTAAATACAAAAGGCACAATGCCGACTTACGTACTAGAAAACTGACGCTTCTTACTGTCTATGATTTGAACCATTCCTCTGACACTAGTTATAGATTCCGATACTTCACTTCAGGTTTACTGTATCCCTCTGACCTTCTTATTGACAATGAAACACAGAAATTGCATCGGAATTAAATACAAAGGGCACAATGCCGACTTCAGTACAAGAAAACTGACGCTTCTTACTGTCTATGCTTTGAACCATTCCTGTGACACTAGTTATAGATGCCGATTCTTCACTTCATGTTTATTGTATCCCTCTGACCTTCTTATTGACGATGAAACCCAGAAATTGCATCGGAATTAAATACAAAAGGCACAATGCCGACTTAAGTACAAGAAAACTGACTCTTCTCACTGTCTATGTCTTGAACCATTCCTGTGACACTAGTTATATATACCGATGCTTCACTTCAGGTTTACTGTATCCCTCTGACCTTCGTATTGACAATGAAACACAGAAATTGCATCGGAAATAAACACAAAAAGCACTTTGACGACTCAAGTCCAGGAAGATCGGCCATTCTTACTGTCTATGTTTTGAACCTTTCCTGTGAGACCAGTTTTAGATTCCGATGCTTGACTTCAGGTTTACTGTATCCCGTGGACCTTCTTATTGACGATGAAACACAGAAATTGCATCGGAATTAAAAAGAAAAGGCACAATGCCAACTTAAGTTCGAGAAAACTGACTCTTCCTACTGTGTATGTCTTGAACCATTCCTGTGACACTAGTTATAGATTCCGATGCTTCACTTTAGGTTTACTGTATCTTTCTGACCTCCTTATTGACGATGAAACACAGAAATTGCATCGGAATTAAATACAAAAGGCACAATGCCGACTTAAGTACAAGAAAACTGACGCTTCTTACTGTCTATGATTTGAACCATTCCTCTGACACTAGTTATAGATTCCGATACTTCACTTAAGGTTTACTGTATCCCCCTGACCTTCTTATTGACGATGAAACACTGAAATTGCATCAGAATTAAATACAAAAGGCACAATGCCGCCTTAAGTACAAAAAAACTGACTCTGCTTACTGTCTATGTTTTGAACCATTCCTGTGACACTAGTTACAGATTCCGATGCTTCACTTCAGGTTTACTGTATCCCTCTGACCTTCTTATTGACGATGAAACACAGTAATTGCATGGGAATTCAATAAAAAAGGCTCAATGCCGACTCAAGTACAAGAAGACTCGCTCTTCTTACTGTCTATGTTTTCAACCTTTCCTGTGAGACCGGTTTTGAATTCCGATGCTTCACTTCAGGTTTACTGTATCCCTTGGACCTTCTTATCGACGACGAAACACAGAAATTGCATCGGAATTAAGTCCAAAACGCACAATGCCGTCCTAAGTACAAGAAAACTGACACTTCTTACTGTCTATGATTAGAACCATTCCTGTGACACTAGTTATAGATTCCGATGCCTCACTTCAGGTTTACTGTATCCCTCTGACCTTCGTATTGACGATGAAACACAGAAATTGCATCGGATTTAAATAGAAAAGGCACAATGCCGACTTAAGTACAAGAAAACTGACTGTTCTTACTGACTATGTTTTGAACCATTCCTGTGACACTAGTTATAGATTCTGATGCTTCACTTCAGATCTACTGCATCCCTCGGGACCTTCTTATTGACGATGAAACACAGAAATTGCGTCGGAATAAATACAAAAGGCACAATGCCGACTTAAGTACAAGAGAACTGACTCTTCTTACTGTCTATGTTTTGAACCATTCCTGTGACAGTAGTTATAGATTCCGATGCTTCACGTCAGGACTACTGTATCCCTCTGACTTTCTTATTGACGATGAAACACAGAAATTGCATCGCTATTAAATACGAAAGGCACAATGCCGACGTAAGTACAAGAAAACTGACTCTCCTTACTGTCTATGATTTGAACCATTCCTGTGACACTAGTTATTGATTCTGATGCTTCTTTTCAGGTTTACTGTATCCCTCCGACTTTCTTATTGGCGATGAAACACAGAAATTGCATCGGAATTAAATTCAAATGTCACAATGCCGACTGAATTATAAGAAAACTTACACTTCTTACTGTTTATGCTTTCAACCATTCCTGTGACATTAGTTATTGAATCCATTACTTCACTTCAGGTTTACTGTATCCCTTGGACCTTCATATTGACGATGAAACACAGAAATTGCATCGGAATTAAATACAAAAGGCACAATGCCGACTTAAGTACAAGAAGACTAACTCATCCTACTGTCTAAGATTTGAACCATTCCTGTGACACTAGTTATAGATTCCGATGCCTCACTTCAGGTTTACTGTATCCCTTGGACCTTCTTATTGACGATGAAACACAGAAATTGCATCGGAATTGAATACAAAAGGCACAATGCCGACTTAAGTACAAGAAGACTGACTCTTCCTACTGTCTAAGTTTAGGACAATTCCTGTGACACTAGTTATAGATTCCGATGCTTCACTTCAGGTTTACTGTATCCCTCTGACCTTCGTATTGACAATGAAACACAGAAATTGCATCGGAAATAAACACAAAAGGCACTTTGACGACTCAAGTCCAGGAAGATCGGCCATTCTTACTGTCTATGTTTTGAACCTTTCCTGTGAGACCAGTTTTAGATTCCGATGCTTGACTTCAGGTTTACTGTATCCCGTGGACCTTCTTATTGACGATGAAACACAGAAATTGCATCGGAATTAAAAAGAAAACGCACAATGCCAACTTAAGTACGAGAAAACTGACTCTTCTTACTGTGTATGTCTTGAACCATTCCTGTGACACTAGTTATAGATTCCGATGCTTCCCTTTTGGTTTACTGTATCCCTCTGACCTTCTTATTGACGATGAAACTCAGAAATTGCATCGGAATTAAATACAAAAGGCACAATGCCGACTTACGTACTAGAAAACTGACGCTTCTTACTGTCTATGATTTGATCCATTCCTCTGACACTAGTTATAGATTCCGATACTTCACTTCAGGTTTACTGTATCCCTCTGACCTTCTTATTGACAATGAAACACAGAAATTGCATCGGAATTAAATACAAAGGGCACAATGCCGACTTCAGTACAAGAAAACTGACGCTTCTTACTGTCTATGCTTTGAACCATTCCTGTGACACTAGTTATAGATGCCGATTCTTCACTTCATGTTTATTGTATCCCTCTGACCTTCTTATTGACGATGAAACCCAGAAATTGCATCGGAATTAAATACAAAAGGCACAATGCCGACTTAAGTACAAGAAAACTGACTCTTCTCACTGTCTATGTCTTGAACCATTCCTGTGACACTAGTTATATATACCGATGCTTCACTTCAGGTTTACTGTATCCCTCTGACCTTCGTATTGACAATGAAACACAGAAATTGCATCGGAAATAAACACAAAAAGCACTTTGACGACTCAAGTCCAGGAAGATCGGCCATTCTTACTGTCTATGTTTTGAACCTTTCCTGTGAGACCAGTTTTAGATTCCGATGCTTGACTTCAGGTTTACTGTATCCCGTGGACCTTCTTATTGACGATGAAACACAGAAATTGCATCGGAATTAAAAAGAAAAGGCACAATGCCAACTTAAGTTCGAGAAAACTGACTCTTCTTACTGTGTATGTCTTGAACCATTCCTGTGACACTAGTTATAGATTCCGATGCTTCACTTTAGGTTTACTGTATCTTTCTGACCTTCTTATTGACGATGAAACACAGAAATTGCATCGGAATTAAATACAAAAGGCACAATGCCGACTTAAGTACAAGAAAACTGACGCTTCTTACTGTCTATGATTTGAACCATTCCTCTGACACTAGTTATAGATTCCGATACTTCACTTAAGGTTTACTGTATCCCTCTGACCTTCTTATTGACGATGAAACACTGAAATTGCATCAGAATTAAATACAAAAGGCACAATGCCGCCTTAAGTACAAAAAAACTGACTCTGCTTACTGTCTATGTTTTGAACCATTCCTGTGACACTAGTTACAGATTCCGATGCTTCACTTCAGGTATACTGTATCCCTCTGACCTTCTTATTGACGATGAAACACTGAAATTGCATCAGAATTAAATACAAAAGGCACAATGCCGCCTTAAGTACAAAAAAACTGACTCTGCTTACTTTCTATGTTTTGCACCATTCCTGGGACACTAGTTACAGATTCCGTTGCTTCACTTCAGGTTTACTGTATCCCTCTGACCTTTTTATTGACGATGAAACACAGTAATTGCATGGGAATTCAATACAAAAGGCTCAATGCCGACTCAAGTACAAGAAGACTGGCTCTTCTTACTGTCTATGTTTTGAACCTTTCCTGTGAGACCGGTTTTGAATTCCGATGCTTCACTTCAGGTTTACTGTATCCCTTGGACCTTCTTATCGACGACGAAACACAGAAATTGCATCGGAATTAAATACAAAACGCACAATGCCGACCTAAGTACAAGAAAACTGACACTTCTTACTGTCTATGATTAGAACCATTCCTGTGACACTAGTTATAGATTCCGATGCCTCACGTCAGGTTTACTGTATCCCTCTGACCTTCGTATTGACGATGAAACACAGAAATTGCATCGGATTTAAATAGAAAAGGCACAATGCCGACTTAAGTACAAGAAAACTGACTCTTCTTACTGTCTATGTTTTGAACCATTCATGTGACACTAGTTATAGTTTCCGATGCTTCACTTCAGGTTTACTGTATCCCTCTGACCTTCTTATTGACGATGAAACACAGAAATTGCATCAGAATTAAATACAAAAGGCACAATGCCGACTCAAGTACAAGAAAACTGACTGTTCTTACTGTCTATGATTTGAACCATTCCTGTGACACTAGTTATAGATTCTGATGCTTCACTTCAGGTTTACTGTATCCCTCGGGTTCTTCTTATTAACGATGAAACACAGAAATTGCATCGGAATAAATACAAAAGGCACAATGCCGACTTAAGTACAAGAGAACTGACTCTTCTTACTGTCTACGTTTTGAACCATTCCTGTGACAGTAGTTACAGATTCCGATGCTTCACTTCAGGTCTACTGTATCCCTCTGACTTTCTTATTGACGATGAAACACAGAAATTGCAACGGTATTAAATACGAAAGGCACAATGCCGACGTAAGTACAAGAAAACTGACTCTACTTACTGTCTATGATTTGAACCATTCCTGTGACACTAGTTATTGATTCCGATGCTTCCTTTCAGGTTTACTGTATCCCTCCGACTTTCTTATTGGCGATGAAACACAGAAATTGCATCGGAATTAAATTCAAAAGCCACAATGCCGACTTAAGTACAAGAAGACTGACTCTTCCTACTGTCTAAGTTTAGAACATTTCCTGTGACACTAGTTATAGATTCCGATGCTTCACTTCAGGTTTACTGTATCCCTCTGACCTTCTTATTGACGATGAAACACAGAAATTGCATCAGAATTAAATACAAAAGGCACAATGCCGAAGTAAGTACAAGTAAACTGACGCTTCTTACTCTCTATGCTTTGAACCATTCCTGTGACACTAGTTATAGATGCCGATACTTTACATCAGGTTTACTGTATCCCTCTGACCTTCTTATTGACGATGAAACCCAGAAATTGCATCGGAATTAAATACAAAAGGCACAATGCCGACTTAAGAACAAGAAAACTGACTCTTCTTACTGTCTATGTTTTGAACCATTCCTGTAACACTAGTTATAGATTCCGATGCTTCACTTCAAGTTTACTGTATCCCTCCGACCTTCTTATTGACAATGAAACACAGAAATTGCATCGGAATTAAATAGAATACGCACAATGCCAACTTAAGTACAAGAAAACTGACTCTTCTTACTGTGTATGTTTTTAACCATTCCTGTGACACTAGTTATAGATTTCGATGCTTTACTTCAGGTTTACTGTATCCCTCTGACCATCATATTGACGATGAAAAACAGCTATTGCATCGGAATTAAATACAAAACGCACAATGCCGACTTATGTACAAGAAAACCGACTCTTCTTACTGTCTATATTTTGAACCATTCCTGTGACACTAGTTATAGATTCCGATGCTTCACTTCAGGTTTACTGTATCCCTCTGACCTTCTTATTGACGATGAAACACAGAAATTTCATCGGAATTGAATACAAAAGGCACAATGCCGACATAAGTACAAAAAAACTGACTCTTCTTACTGTCTATGTCTTGAACCATTTCTGTGACACTAGTTATAGATTCTGATGCTTCACTTCAGGTTTACTATATCCCTCTGACCTTCTTATTGACGATGAAACACTGAAATTGCATCGGAATTAAATACAAAAGTTACAATGCCGACTTAAGAACAAGAAAACTGACTCTTCTTACTGTCTATGTTTTGAACCATTCCTGTGACAATAGTTATAGATACCGATGCTTCACTTCAGGTTTACTGTGTCCCTCTGACCTTCGTATTCACGATGAAACACAGAAATTGCATCGGAAATAAACACAAAAAGCACTTTGACGACTCAAGTACAGGAAGATCGGCTCTTCTTACTGTCTATGGTTTGAACCTTTCCTGTGAGACCAGTTTTAGATTCCGATGCTTCACTACAGGTTTACTGTATCCCTTGGACCTTCTTATTGACGATGAAACACAGAAATTGCATCGGAATTAAATACAAAAGTCACAATGCCGACTTAAGAACAAGAAAACTGACTCTTCTTACTGTCTATGTTTTGAACAATTCCTGTAACACTAGTTATAGATTCCGATGCTTCACTTCAAGTGTACTGTATCCCTCCGACCCTCTTATTGACGATGAAACACAGAAATTGCATCGGAATTAAATAGAAAACGCACAATGCCAACTTAAGTAGAAGAAAACTGACTCTTCTTACTGTGTATGTTTTTAACCATTCCTGTGCCACTAGTTATAGATTCCGATGCTTCACTTCAGGTTTACTGTATCCCTCTGACCATCTTATTGACGATGAAAAACAGCTATTGCATCGGAATTAAATACAAAACGCACAATGCCGACTTATGTACAAGAAAACTGACTCTTCTTACTGTCTATGGTTTGACACATTCCTGTGACACTAGTTATAGATTCCGATGCTTCACTTCAGGTTTACTGCATCCCTCTGACCTTCTTATTGACGATGAAACACAGAAATTTCATCGGAATTAAATTCAAAAGGCACAATGCCGACATAAGTACAAGAAAACTGACTCTTCTTACTGTCTATGTCTTGAGCCATTTCTGTGACACTAGTTATAGATTCCGAATCTTCACTTCAGGTTTACTGTATCCCTCTGACCTACTTATTGACGATGAAACACAGAAATTGCATCGGAATTAAATACAAGAGGCACAATGCCGACTTATGTACATGAAGACCGACACTTCCTACTGACTATGTTTTGAACCATTCCTGTGACACTAGTTATACATTCCAATGCTTCACTTCACGTTTACTGTATCCCTTGGACCTTCTTACTGACGATGAAACACATAAATTGCATCGGAATTAAATACAAAAGGCACAATGCCGACTTAAGGACAAGAACACTGACTCTTCCTACTGACCATTCCTGTGACACTAGTTATACATTTTAATGCTTCACTTCACGTTTAATGTATCCCTTGGACCTTCTTATTGACGATGAAACACATAAATTGCATCGGAATTAAATACAAAAGGCACAATGCCGACTTAAGGACAAGAACACTGACTCTTCCTACTGACCATTCCTGTGACACTAGTTATAGATTCCGATGCTTCACTTCAGGTTTACTGTAGCCCTTGGACCTTCTTATCGACGACGAAACACAGAAATTGCATCGGAATTAAATACAAAACGCACAATGCCGAACTAAGTACAAGAAAACTGTCACTTCATACTGTCTATGATTAGAACCATTCCTGTGACACTAGTTATAGATTCCGATGCCTCACTTCAGGTTTACTGTACCCCTCTGACCTTCGCATTGACGATGAAACACAGAAATTGCATCGGATTTAAATAGAAAAAGCACAATGCCGACTTAAATACAAGAAAACTGACTCTTCTTACTGTCTATGTTTTGAACCATTCATGTGACACTAGTTATAGTTTCCGATGCTTCACTTCAGGTTTACTGTATCCCTCTGACCTTCTAATTGACGATGAAACACAGAAATTGCATCGGAATTAAATTCAAAAGGCACAATGCCGACTTAAGTACAAGAAAACTGACTGTTTCTACTGTCTATATTTTGAACCATTCCTGTGACACTAGTTATAGAGTCTGATGCTTTACTTCAGGTTTACTGTATCCCTCGGGACCTTCTTATGGACGATGAAACACAGAAATTGCATCGGAATTAAATACAAAAGGCACAATGCCGACTTAAGTACAAGAGAACTGACTTTTCTTACTGTCTATGTTTTGAACCATTCCTGTGACAGTAGTTATAGATTCCGATGCTTCACTTCAGGTCTACTGTATCCCTCTGACTTTCTTATTGACGATGAAACACATAAATTGCATCGGTATTAAATACGAAAGGCAAAATGCCGACGTAAGTACCAGAAAACTGACTCTCTTTACTGTCTATGATTTCAACCATTCCTGTGACACTAGTTATTGATTCCGATGCTTCTTTCCAGGTTTACTGTATCCCTCCGACTTTCTTATTGGCGATGAAACTCAGAAATTGCATCGTATTTAAATTCAAAAGTCACAATGCCGACTTAATTATAAGAAAACTGACACTTCTTACTGTTTATGCTTTGAACAATTCCTGTGACATTAGTTATAGAATCCAATACTTCACTTCAGGTTTACTGCATCCCTTGGACCTTCTTATTGTCGATGAAACACAGAAATTGCATCGGAATTAAATACAATAGACACAATGCCGACAGAAGTACAAGAAGACTGACTCTTCCTACTGTCTAAGATTTGAACCATTCCTGTGACACTAGTTATAGATTCCGATGCCTCACTCCAGGTTTACTGTATACCTTGGACCTCCTTATTGACGATGAAACACAGAAATTGCATCGGAATTAAATACAAAAGGCACAATGCCGACTTAAGTACAAGAAGACTGACTCTTCCAACTGTTTAAGTTTTGAACCATTCCTGTGACACTAGTTATAGATTACGATGCTTCTCTCCAGGTTTACTGTATCCCTTGGACCTTCTTATTGACGATGAAACACAGAAAATGCATCGGAATTAAATACAAAAACAAAATGCCGACTTAAGTACAAGGGTACTGACTCTTCCTAATGTCTAAGATTTGAACCATTCCTGTGACACTAGTAACAGATTCCGATGCTTCAATTCAGGTTTACTGTATCCCTTGGACCTTCTTATTGACGAAGAAACACAGAAATTTCATCGGAATTAAATACAAAAGGCAAAAAGCCGATTAAGTACAAGAGAACTGACTCTTCCTACTGTCTAAGTTTTGAACCATTCCTGTGACACTAGTTATAGATTCCGATGCTTCACTTCAGGTTTACTGTATCCCTTGGACCTTCTTATTGACGATGAAACACAGAAATTGCATCGGAATTAAATACAAAAGGCACAATGCCGACTTAAGGACAAGAGGACTGACTCTTCCTACTGACCATTCCTGTGACACTAGTTATAGATTCCGATTCTTCACACCAGGTTTACTGAATCCCTTGGACCTTCTTATTGACGATGAAACACAGAAATTGCATCATAATTAAATACAAAAGGCACAATGCCGACATAAGTACATGAAGATCGACATTTCCTACTGACTATGTTTTGAACCATTCCTGTGACACTAGTTATAGATTCCGATGCTTCACGTCAGGTCTACTGTACCCTTGGACCTTCTTATTGACGATGAAACACAGAAATTGCATCGGAATTAAATACAAAAGGCACAATGCCGACTCAAGGACAAGAAGACTGACTCTTCCTACTGACCATTCCTGTGACACTAGTTATAGATTCCGATGCTTCACTTCCGGTTTATTGTATCCCTTGGACCTTCTTATTGACGATGAAACACAGAAATTGCATCGGAATTAAATAGAAAACGCACAATGCCGACTTATATACAAGAAAACTGACTCTTCCTACTGTCTATGTTTGAACCATTCCTATGACACTAGTTATAGATTCCGATGCTTCTTTTCAGGTTTACTGTATCCCTCTGATTTTCTTATTGACGATGAAACACAGAAATAGCATCGGAATTAAATACAAAAGGCACAATGCCAACTTATTTATAAGAAAACTGACACTTCTTACTGTTTATGCTTTGAACCATTCCTGTGACATTACTTATGGATTCCGATGTTTCACTTCAGGTTTACTGTATCCCTCTGACCTTCGTATTGACGATGAAACACAGGAATTGCATCGGAATTAAATACAAAAGGCACAATGACGACTCAAGCACAAGGAGACTGGCTCTTCTTACTGTCTATGTTTTGAACCATTCCTGTGACACTTGTTATAGATTCCGATGCTTCACTTCAGGTTTACTGTATCCCTTGGCCCTTCTTATAGTCGATGAAACACAGAAATTGCATCGGAATTAAATACAAAATGCTCAATGCCGACTTAAGTACATGAAGACCGACACTTCTTACTGACCATGATTTCAACCATTCCTGTAACACTAGTTATAGATTCCGATGCTTCACTTCAGGTTTACTGTATCCCTTGGACCTTCGTATTGACGATGAAACACAGAAATTGCATCGGAATTAAATACAAAAGGCACAATGCCGACCTAAGTACAAGAAAACTGACACTTCTTACTGTCTGTGATTAGAACCATTCCTGTGACACTAGTTATAGATTCCGATGCCTCACTTCAGGTTTACTGTATCCCTCTGACCTTCGTATTGACGATGAAACACAGACATTGCGTTGGATTTAAATAGAAAAGGCACAATGCCGACTTAAGTACAAGAAAACTGACTCTTCTTACTGTCTATGTTTTGAATCATTCATGTGACACTAGTTATAGTTTCCGATGCTTCACTTCAGGTTTACTGTATCCCTCGGACCTCCTTATTGACAATGAAACACAGAAATTGCATCGGAATTAAATACAAAAGGCACAATGCCGACTCAAGGACAAGAAGACTGACTCTTCCTACTGACCATTCCTGTGACACTAGTTACAGATTCCGATTCTTCACACCAGGTTTACTGTATCCCTTGGACCTTCTTATTGACGAAGAAACACAGAAATTGCATCGGAATTAAATACAAAAGGCACAATGCCGACTTAAGTACAAAAGGACTGACTCTTCCTACTGTCTAAGTTCTTAACCATTCCTCTGACACTAGTTACAGATTCCGATGCTTCACTTCAGGTTTACTGTATCCCTTGGACCTTCTTATTGACGATGAATCACAGAAATTGCATCGGAATTAAATACAAAAGGCACAATGCCGACTTATGTACATGAAGACCGACACTACCTACTGACTATGTTTTGAACCATTCCTGTGACACTAGTAATACATTCCAATGCTTCACTTCACGTTTACTGTATCCCTTGGACCTTCTTATTGACGATGAAACACATAAATTGCATCGGAATAAAATACAAAAGGCACAATGCCGACTTAAGGACAAGAACACTGACTCTTCCTACTGACCATTCTTGTGACACTAGTTATATATCCGATGCTTCACTTCAGGTTTACTGTATCCCTTGGACCTTCTTATTGACGATGAAACACAGAAATTGCATCGGAATTAAATACAAAAGCACAATGCCGACTTAAGTACAAGATAACTGACGGTTCTTACTGTCTATGTTTTGAACCACTCCTGTGACACTAGATATAGGTTCCGATGCTTCACTTTAGGTTAACTGTATCCCTCTGACATTCTTATTGACGATGAAACACTGATATTGCATCGGTATTAAATACGAAATGCACAATGCCGACGTAAGTACAAGAAAACTGGCTCTCCTTACTGTCTATGATTTGAACCATTCGTGTGACACTAGTTATAGGTTCCGATGCTTCACTTCAGGTTTACTGTATCCCTTGGACCTTCTTATTGACGATGACACACAGAAATTGCATCGAAATTAAATACAAAAGCCACAATGCCGACTTAAGTACAAGAAGACTGACTCTTCCTACTGTCTAAGTTTTGAACCATTCCTGTGACACTAGTTATAGATTCCGATGCTTCCCTCCAGGTTTACTGTATCCTTTGGACCTTCTTATTGACGATGAAACACAGAAATGGCATCGGAATTAAATACAAAAGGCACAATGCCGATATAAGTACAAGAAGACTGACTCTTCCTACTGTCTAAGTTTTGAACCATTCCTGTGACACTAGTTATAGATTCCGATGCTTCACTCCAGGTTTACCGTATCCCTTGGACCTTCTTATGGACGATGTAACACAGAAATTGCATTGGAATTAAATACAAAAGCAAAATGCCGACTTAAGTACACGGGGACTGACTCATCCTAATGTCTAAGTTTTGAACAATTCCTGTGACACTAGTTACAGATTCCGATGCTTCACTTCAGGCTTACTGTATCCCTCTGACCTTCCTATTGGCGATGAAACACAGAAATTGCATCGGAATTAAATACAAGAGGCACAATGCAGCCTTAAGTACAAGAAGACTGACTCTTCCTACAGACCATTCCTGTGACACTAGTTATAGATTCCGATTCTTCACACCAGGTTTACTGTATCCCTTGGACCTTCTTATTGACGAAGAAACACAGCAATTGCATCGGGGTCAAATACAAAAGGCACAATACCGACTAAGTACAAGAAGACCGACTCTTCCTACTTTCTAAGTTTTGAACCATTCCTCTGACACTAGTTATAGATTCCGATGCTTCACTTCACGTTTACTGTATCCCTGGGACCTTCTTATTGACGATGAAACACAGAAATTGCATCGGAATTAAATACAAAAGGCACAATGCCGACTTAAGGACAAGAAGACTGACTCTTCCTACTGACCATTCCTGTGACACTAGTTATAGATTCCGATGCTTCACTTCTGGTTTACTGTATCCCTTGGACCTTCTAATTGACGACGAAACACAGAAATTGCATCGGAATTAAATACAAAAGCACAATGCCGTCTTAAGTACAAGAGGACTGACTCTTCCTAATGTCTAAGGTTTGAACCATTCCTGTGACACTAGTTATAGATTCCGATGCTTTACTTCAGGTTTACTGTATCCCTTGGACCTTCGTATTGACGATGAAACACAAAAAATTGCATCGGATTTAAATAGAAAAGGCGCAATGCCGACATATGTACTAGAAAACTGACTCTTCTTACTGTCTATGGTTTGAACCATTCATGTGACACTAGTAATAGTTTCCGATGCTTCACTTCAGGTTAACTGTATCCCTCTGACCTTCTTATTGACGATGAAACACAGAAATTGCAACGGAATTAAATACAAAACGCACAATGCCGACTTAAGTACAAGAAAACTGACTCTCCTTACTGTCTATGATTTGAACCAATCGTGTGACACTAGTTATAGGTTCCGATGCTTCATTTCAGGTTTACTGTATCCCTCTGACTTTCTTATTGACGATGAAACACAGAAATTGCATCGGAATTAAATACAAAAGGCACAATGCCGACTTAATTATAAGAAAACTGACACTTCTTACTGTTTATGCTTTGATCCATTCCTGTGGCACTAGTTGTAGATTCCGATGCTTCCCTCCAGGTTTACTGTATCCCATGGACGTTCTTATTGACGATGAAACACAGATATTGCATCGGAATTAAATACAAAAGGCACAATGCCGACGTAAGTACAAGAAGACTGACTCTTCCTACTGTCTAAGTTTTGAACCATTCCTGTGGCACTAGTTATAGATTCCGATGCTTCACTTCAGGTTTACTGTATCCCTTGGACCTTCTTATTGACGATGAAATACAGAAGTGGCATCGGAATTAAATACAAAAGCCACAATGCCGACTTAAGTACAAGAAGACTGACTCTTCCTACTGTCTAAGTTTTGAACCATTCCTGTGACACTAGTTATAGATTCCGATGTTTCACTCCAGGTTTACTGTATCAATTGGACCTTCTTATTGACGATGAAACACAGAAATTGCATCGGAATTAATTACAAAAGGCACAATGCCGACTCAAGGACAAGAAGACTGACTCTTCCTAATGTCTAAGATGTGAACCATTCCTGTGACACTAGTTAAAGATTCCGATGCTTCACTTCAGGTTTACTGTATCCCTTGGACCTTCTTATTGTCGAGGAAACACAGAAATTGCATCGGAATTAAATACAAAAGGCACAATGCCGACTTAAGGACAAGAAGACTGACTCTTCCTAATGTCTAAGATGTGAACCATTCCTGTGACACTAGTTGAAGATTCCGATGCTTCACTTCAGGTTACTGTATCCCTTGGACCTTCTTATTGACGATGAAACACAGAAATTGCATGGGAATTAAATACAAAATGCTCAATGCCGACTTAAGTACATGAAGACCGACACTTCTTACTGACTATTTTTTGAACCATTCCTGTAACACTAGTTATAGATTGCGATGCTTCACTTCAGGTTTACTGTATCCCTTGGACCTTCTTATTGACGGTGAAACACAGAAATTGCATCGGAATTAAATACAAACGGCACAATGCCGACTTATGAACAAGAAGACTGACTCTTACTACTGACCATTCCTGTGACACTAGTTATAGATTCCGATTCTTCACACCAGGTTTACTGTATCCCTTGGACCTTCTTATTGACGATGAAACACAGAATTTGCATCGGAATTAAATACAAAAGGCACAATGCCGACTTAAGGTCATGAAGACTGACTCTTCCTACTGACCACTCCTGTGACACTACTTATAGATTCCGATGCTTCACTTCAGGTATACTGTATCCCTTGGACCTTCTTATTGACGATGAAACACAGAAATTGCATCGGAATTAAATACAAAAGGCACAATGCCGACTTAAGTACATGAAGACCGACACTTCTTACTGACTATGTTTTGAACCATTCCTGTGACACTAGCTATAGATTCCGATGCTTCACTTCAGCTTTACTGTATCCCTTGGACCTTCTTATTGACGATGAAACACAGAAATTGCATCGGAATTAAATTCAGAGGCACAATGCCGACTTAAGTACAAGTAGACTGACTCTTCCTACTGTCTAAGTTTTGAACCATTCCTGTGACACTAGTTATAGATTCCGATGCTTCACTCCAGGTGTACTGTATCCCTTGGACCTTCTTATTGACGATGAAACACAGAGATTGCATCGGAAATACATACAAAAGGCACAATGCCGACTTAAGTACAAGACGACTGACTCTCCTAATGTCTAAGATTTGTACCTTTCCTGTGACACTGGTTATAGATACCGATGCTTCACTTCAGGTTTACTGTATCCCTCTGACCTTCTTATTGACGATGAAACACAGAAATTGCATCGGAATTAAATACAAACGGCACAATGCCGACTTATGGACAAGAAGACTGACTCTTCCTACTGACCATTCCTGCGAAACTAGTTATAGATTACGATTCTTCACACCAGGTTTACTGTATCCCTTGGACCTTATTATTGACGATGAAACTCAGAATTTGCATCGGAATTAAATACGAAATGCACAATGCCGACTTAAGTACATGAAGACCGACACTTCTTACTGTCTACGTTTACAACCATTCCTGTGACACTAGTTATAGATTCCGATGCTTCACTCCAGGTTTACTGTATCGATTGGACCTTCTTATTGACGATGAAACACAGAAATTGCATCGGAATTAAATACAAAAGGCACAAAGCCGACTTAATCACAAGATGACTGACTCTTCCTACTGTCTATGTTTTGAACCATTCCTGTGACACTAGTTATAGATTCCGATGCTTTACTTCAGGTTTACTGTATCCCTTGGACCTTCTTAATGACGATGAAACACAGAAATTGCATCGGAATTAAATTCAAATGGCACAATGCCGACTTAAGTACAAGAAAACTGACCCTCCTTAAAGTCTATGATTTGAACCATTCCTGTGACACTAGTTATAGATTCCGATGCTTCTTTTCAGGTTTACTGTATCCCTCTGACATTCTTATTGACGATGAAACACAGAAATTGCATCGGAATTAAATACAAAAGGCACAATGCCGACTTAATTATAAGAAAACTGACACTTCTTACAGTTTATGCTTTGAACCTTTCCTGTGACACTAGTTATAGATTCCAATACTTTACTTCAGGACCTTCTTATTGACGATGAAACACAGAAATTTCATCGGAATTAAATACAAAAGGCACAATGAGGACTTAAGGACAAGAAGACTGACTTTTCCTAATGTCTAAGATTTGAACCATTCCTGTGACACTAGTTAAAGATTCCGATGCTTCACTTCATGTTTACTGTATCCCTTGGACCTTCTTATTGACGTTGAAACACAGAAATTGCATCGGAATTAAATACAAACGGCACAATGCCGACTTATGGACAAGAAGACTGACTCTTCCTACTGACCATTCCTGTGACACTAGTTATAGATTCCGATTCTTCACACCAGGTTTATTGTATCCCTTGGACCTTCTTATTGACGATGAAACACAGAATTTGCATCGGAATTAAATACAAAAGGCACAATGCCGACTTAAGGTCAAGAAGACTGACTCTTCCTACTGACCATTCCTGTGACACTACTTATATATTCCGATGCTTCACTTCAGGTTTACTGTATCCCTTGGACCTTCTTATTGACGATGAAAAATAGAAATTGCATCGGAATTAAATACAAAAGGCACAATGCCGACTTAAGTACATGAAGACCGACACTTCTTACTGACTATGTTTTGAACCATTCCTTTGATACTAGCTATAGATTCCGATGCTTCACTTCAGCTTTACTGTATCCCTTGGACCTTCTTATTGACGATGGAACACAGAAATTGCATCGGAATTAAATACAAAAGGGACAATGCCGACTTAAGCACAAGAAGACTGACTCTTCCTACTGTCTATGTTTGAACCACTCCTGTGACACCACTTATAGAGTCCGATGCTTTACTTCAGGTTTACTGTATCCCTTGGACCTTCTTATTGACGATGAAACACAGAAATTGCATCGTAATTAAATACAAAAGGCACAATGCCGACTTAAGGACAAGAAGACTGACTCTTCCTAATGTCTAAGATGTGAACCATTCCTGTGACACTAGTTAAAAATTCCGATGCTTCACTTCAGGTTTACTGTATCCCTTGGACGTTCTTATTGACGATGAAACACAGAAATTGCATGGGAATTAAATACAAAATGCTCAATGCCGACTTAAGTACATGAAGACCGACACTTCTTACTGACTATGCTTTGAACCATTCCTGTAACACTAGCTATAGATTGCGATGCTTTACTTCAGGTTTACTGTATCCCTTGGACCTTCTTATTGACGTTGAAACACAGAAATGGCATCGGAATTAAATACTAACGGCACAATGCCGACTTGTGGACAAGAAGACTGACTCTTACTACTGACCATTCCTGTGACACTAGTTATAGACTCCGATTCTTCACACCAGGTTTACTGTATCCCTTGGACCTTCTAATTGACGATGAAACACAGAATTGGCATCGGAATTAAATACAAAAGGCACAATGCCGACTTAAGGTCAAGAAGACTGACTCTTCCTACTGACCACTCCTGTGACACTACTTATAGATTCCTATGCTTCACTTCAGGTTTACTGTATCCCTTGGACCTTCTTATTGACGATGAAACACAGAAATTGCATCGGAATTAAATACAAAAGGCACAATGCCGACTTAAGTACATGAAGACCGACACTTCTTACTGACTATGTTTTGAACCATTCCTGTGACACTAGCTATAGATGCCGATGCTTCACTTCAGCTTTACTGTATCCCTTGGACCTTCTTATTGACGATGAAACACAGAAATTGCATCGGAATGAAATACAAAATGCACAATGCCGACTTCAGTACATGAAGACCGACACTTCATACTGTCTACGTTTAGAACCATTCCTGTGACACTAGTTATAGTTTGCGATGCTTCACTCCAGGTTTACTGTATCGCTTGGACCTTCTTATTGACGATGAAACACAGAAATTGCATCGGAGTTAAATACAAAAGGCACAATGCCGACTTAAGTACATGAAGACCGACACTTCTTACTGACTATGATTTGAACCATTCCTGTAACACTAGTTATAGATTCCGATGCTTCACTTCAGGTTTACTGTACCCCTTGGACCTTCTTATTGGCGATGAAACACAGAAATTGCATCGGAATTAAATACAAAAGGCACAATGCCGACTTAAGTGCAAGAAGGCTGAGACTTCCTAATACCTAAGTTTTGAACCATTCCTGTGACACTAGTTAAAGATTCCGATGCTTCACTTCAGGTTTACTGCATCCCTTGGACCTTGTTATTGACGATGAAACACAGATATTGCATCGGAATTAAATACAAAGGCTCAATGCCGACTTAAGTACATGAAGACCGACACTTCTAGCTTACTATGTTTGAACCATTCCTGTAACACTAGTTATAGATTCCGATGCTTCACTTCAGGTTTACTGTATCCCTTGGACCTTCTTACTGACGATGACACACTGAAATTGCATCGGAATTAAATACAAACGGCACAATGCCGACTTAAGGACAAGAAGACTGACTCTTCCTACTGACCATTCCTGTGACACTAGTTATATATTCCGATTCTTCACACCAGGTTTACTGTATACCTTGGACCTTCTTATTGACGATGAAACACAGAAATTCCATCGGAATTAAATTCAAAAGGCACAATGCCGACTTAAGTACAAGTAGACTGACTCTTCCTACTGTCTATGTTTTGAACCATTCCTGTGACACTAGTTATAGATTCCGATGCTTCACTCCAGGTTCACTGTATCCCTTGGACCTTCAAATTGACGATGATACACAGAAATTACATCGGAATTAAATACAAAAGGCACAGTGCCGACTTAAGTATAAGAAAATTGATACTTCTTACTGTTTATGCTTTGAACCATTCCTGTGACATTAGTTATAGATTCGGATGCTTCATTTCAGGTTTACTGTATCCCTTGGACCTTCTTATTGACGATGAAACACAGAAATTGCATCGGAATTAAATTCAAAAGGCACAATGCCGACTTAAGGACAAGAAGACTGACTCTTCCTAATGTCTAAGATGTGAACCATTCCTGTGACACTAGTTAAAAATTCCGATGCTTCACTTCAGGTTTACTGTATCCCTTGGACGTTCTTATTGACGATGAAACACAGAAATTGCATGGGAATTAAATACAAAATGCTCAATGCCGACTTAAGTACATGAAGGCCGACACTTCTTACTGACTATGCTTTGAACCATTCCTGTAACTCTAGCTATAGATTGCGATGCTTTACTTCAGGTTTACTGTATCCCTTGGACCTTCTTATTGACGTTGAAACACAGAAATGGCATCGGAATTAAATACAAACGGCACAATGCCGACTTGTGGACAAGAAGACTGACTCTTACTACTGACCATTCCTGTGACACTAGTTATAGATTCCGATTCTTCACACCAGGTTTACTGTATCCCTTGGACCTTCTTATTGACGATGAAACACAGAATTGGCATCGGAATTAAATACAAAAGGCACAATGCCGACTTAAGGTCAAGAAGACTGACTCTTCCTACTGACCACTCCTGTGACACTACTTATCGATTCCGATGCTTCACTTCAGGTTTACTGTATCCCTTGGACCTTCTTATTGACGATGAAACACAGAAATTGCATCGGAATTAAATACAAAAGGCACAATGCCGATTTAAGTACATGAAGACCGACACTTCTTACTGACTATGTTTTGAACCATTCCTGTGACACTAGCTATAGATGCCGATGCTTCACTTCAGCTTTACTGTATCCCTTGGACCTTCTTATTGACGATGAAACACAGAAATTGCATCGGAATGAAATACAAAATGCACAATGCCGACTTCAGTAAATGAAGACCGACACTTCATACTGTCTACGTTTAGAACCATTCCTGTGACACTAGTTATAGTTTGCGATGCTTCACTCCAGGTTTACTGTATCGCTTGGACCTTCTTATTGACGATGAAACACAGAAATTGCATCGGAGTTAAATACAAAAGGCACAATGCCGACTTAAGTACATGAAGACCGACACTTCTTACTGACTATGATTTGAACCATTCCTGTAACACTAGTTATAGATTCCGATGCTTCACTTCAGGTTTACTGTACCCCTTGGACCTTCTTATTGGCGATGAAACACAGAAATTGCATCGGAATTAAATACAAAAGGCACAATGCCGACTTAAGTGCAAGAAGGCTGAGACTTCCTAATACCTAAGTTTTGAACCATTCCTGTGACACTAGTTAAAGATTCCGATGCTTCACTTCAGGTTTACTGTATCCCTTGGACCTTGTTATTGACGATGAAACACAGATATTGCATCGGAATTAAATACAAAGGCTCAATGCCGACTTAAGTACATGAAGACCGACACTTCTTGCTTACTATGTTTGAACCATTCCTGTAACACTAGTTATAGATTCCGATGCTTCACTTCAGGTTTACTGTATCCCTTGGACCTTCTTACTGACGATGAAACACTGAAATTGCATTGGAATTAAATACAAACGGCACAATGCCGACTTAACGACAAGAAGACTGACTCTTCCTACTGACCATTCCTGTGACACTAGTTATATATTCCGATTCTTCACACCAGGTTTACTGTATACCTTGGACCTTCTTATTGACGATGAAACACAGAAATTGCATCGGAAGTAAATTCAAAAGGCACAATGCCGACTTAAGTACAAGTAGACTGACTCTTCCTACTGTCTAAGATTTGAACCATTCCTGTGACACTAGTTATAGATTCCGATGCTTCACTCCAGGTTTACTGTATCCCTTGGACCTTCTTATTGACGATGAAACACAGAAATTGCATCGGAATTAAATACAAAAGGCACAATGCCGACTTAAGTATAAGAAAATTGACACTTCTTACTGTTTATGCTTTGAACCATTCCTGTGACATTAGTTATAGATTCCGATGCTTCACTTCAGGTTTACTGTATCCCTTGGACCTTCTTATTGACGATGAAACACAGAAATTGCATGGGAATTAAATACAAAATGCTCAATGCCGACTTAAGTACATGAAGACCGACACTTCTTACTGACTATGTTTTGAACCATTCCTGTAACACTAGTTATAGATTCCGATGCTTCACTTCAGGTTTACTGTATCCCTCTGACCTCCTTATTGACGATGAAACACAGAAATTGCATCGGAATTAAATACAAACGGCACTATGCCGACTTATGGACAAGAAGACTGACTCTTCCTACTGACCATTCCTGCGAAACTAGTTATAGATTACGATTCTTCACACCAGGTTTACTGTATCCCTTGGACCTTCTTATTGACGATGAAACACAGAAATTGCATCGGAATTAAATTCAAAAGGCACAATGCCGACTTAAGTACAATAAAGACTGACTCTCCTAATGTCTAAGATTTGAACCTTTCCTGCGACACTAGTTATAGATACCGATGCTTCACTTCAGGTTTACTGTATCCCTTGGACCTTCTTATTGACGATGAAACACAGAAATTGCATGGGAATTAAATACAAAATGCTCAATGCCGACTTAAGTACATGAAGACCGACACTTCTTACAGACTATGTTTTGAACCATTCCTGTAACACTAGTTATAGATTCCGATGCTTCACTTCAGGTTTACTGTATCCCTCTGACCTTCTTATTGACGATGAAACACAGAAATTGCATCGGAATTAAATACAAACGGCACAATGCCGACTTATGGACAAGACGACTGACTCTTCCTACTGACCATTCCTGCGAAACTAGTTATAGATTACGATTCTTCACACCAGGTTTACTGTATCCCTTGGACCTTCTTATTGACGATGAAACACAGAAATTGCATCGGAATTAAATACGAAATGCACAATGCCGACTTAAGTACATGAAGACCGACACTTCTTACTGTCTACGTTAACAACCATTCCTGTGACACTAGTTATAGTTTCCGATGCTTCACTCCAGGTTTACTGTATCGATTGGACCTTCTTATTGACGATGAAACACAGAAATTGCATCGGAATTAAATACAAAAGGCACAAAGCCGACTTAAGCACAAGATGACTGACTCTTCCTACTGTCTATGTTTTGAACCATTCCTGTGACACTAGGTATAGATTCCGATGCTTTACGTCAGGTTTACTGTATCCCTTGGACCTTCTTATTAACGATGAAACACAGAAATTGCATCGGAATTAAATACAAATGGCACAATGCCGACTTAAGTACAAGAAAACTGACCCTCCTTACAGTCTATGATTTGAACGATTCCTGTGACACTAGTTATAGATTCCGATGCTTCTTTTCAGGTTTACTGTATCCCTCTGACATTCTTATTGACCATGAAACACAGAAATTGCATCGGAGTTAAATACAAAAGGCACAATGCCGACTTAATTATAAGAAAACTGACACTTCTTACAGTTTATGCTTTGAACCTTTCCTGTGACACTAGTTATAGATTCCGATACTTTACTTCAGGTTTACTGTATCCCTTGGACCTTCTTATTGACGATGAAACACAGAAATTTCATCAGAATTAAATACAAAAGGCACAATGAGGACTTAAGGACAAGAAGACTGACTCTTCCTAATGTCTAAGATTTGAACCATTCCTGTGACACTAGTTAAAGATTCCGATGCTTCACTTCATGTTTACTGTATCCCTTGGACCTTCTTATTGACGATGAAACACAGAAATTGCATGGAAATTAAATACAAAATGCTCAATGCCGACTTAAGTACATGAAGACCGACACTTCTTACTGACTATGCTTTGAACCATTCCAGTAACACTAGTTATAGATTCCGATGCTTCACTTCAGGTTTACTGTATCCCTTGGACCTTCTTATTGACGTTGAAACACAGAAATTGCATCGGAATTAAATTCAAAAGGCACAATGCCGACTTAAGTACAATTAGACTGACTTTTCCTACTGTCTAAGTTTGGAACATTTCCTGTGACACTAGTTATAGATTTCGATGCATCACTCCAGGTTTACTGTATCCCTTGGACGTTCTTATTGACGATGAAACACAGAGATTGCATCGGAAATACATACAAAAGGCACAATGCCGACTTATGTACAAGAAGACTGACTCTCCTAATGTCTAAGATTTGAACCTTTCCTGTGACACTAGTTATAGATACCGATGCTTCACTTCAGGTTTACTGTATCCCTTGGACCTTCTTATTGACGATGAAACACAGAAATTGCATGGGAATTAAATACAAAATGCTCAATGCCGACTTAAGTACATGAAGACCGACACTTCTTACTGACTATGTTTTGAACCATTCCTGTAACACTAGTTATAGATTCCGATGCTTCACTTCAGGTTTACTGTATCCCTCTGACCTTCTTATTGACGATGAAACACAGAAATTGCATCGGAATTAAATACAAACGGCACAATGCCGTCTTATGGACAAGAAGACTGACTCTTCCTACTGACCATTCCTGCGAAACTAGTTATAGATTACGATTCTCACACCAGGTTTACTGTATCCCTTGGACCTTCTTATTGACGATGAAACACAGAAATTGCATCGGAATTAAATTCAAAAGGCACAATGCCGACTTAGGTACAAGAAGACTGACTCTCCTAATGTCTAAGATTTGAACCTTTCCTGCGACACTAGTTACAGATACCGATGCTTCACTTCAGGTTTACTGTATCCCTTGGACCTTCTTATTGACGATGAAACACAGAAATTGCATGGGAATTAAATACAAAATGCTCAATGCCGACTTAAGTACATGAAGACCGACACTACTTACTGACTATGTTTTGAACCATTCCTGTAACACTAGTTATAGATTCCGATGCTTCACGTCAGGTTTACTGTATCCCTCTGACCTTCTTATTGACGATGAAACACAGAAATTGCATCGGAATTAAATACAAACGGCACAATGCCGTCTTATGGACAAGAAGACTGACTCTTCCTACTGACCATTCCTGCGAAACTAGTTATAGATTACGATTCTTCACACCAGGTTTACTGTATCCCTTGGACCTTCTTATTGACGATGAAACACAGAAATTGCATCGGAATTAAATTCAAAAGGCACAATGCCGACTTAAGTACAAGAAGACTGACTCTCCTAATGTCTAAGATTTGAACCTTTCCTGCGACACTAGTTATAGATACCGATGCTTCACTTCAGGTTTACTGTATCCCTTGGACCTTCTTATTGACGATGAAACACAGAAATTGCATGGGAATTAAATACAAAATGCTCAATGCCGACTTAAGTACATGAAGACCGACACTTCTTACAGACTATGTTTTGAACCATTCCTGTAACACTAGTTATAGATTCCGATGCTTCAGTTCAGGTTTACTGTATCCCTCTGACCTTCTTATTGACGATGAAACACAGAAATTGCATCGGAATTAAATACAAACGGCACAATGCCGACTTATGGACAAGAAGACTGACTCTTCCTACTGACCATTCCTGCGAAACTAGTTATAGATTACGATTCTTCACACCAGGTTTACTGTATCCCTTGGACCTTCTTATTGACGATGAATCACAGAAATTGCATCGGAATTAAATACGAAATGCACAATGCCGACTTAAGTACATGAAGACCGACACTTCTTACTGTCTACGTTAACAACCATTCCTGTGACACTAGTTATAGTTTCCGATGCTTCACTCCAGGTTTACTGTATCGATTGGACCTTCTTATTGACGATGAAACACAGAAATTGCATCGGAATTAAATACAAAAGGCACAAAGCCGACTTAAGCACAAGATGACTGACTCTTCCTACTGTCTATGTTTTGAACCATTCCTGTGACACTAGTTATAGATTCCGATGCTTTACTTCAGGTTTACTGTATCCCTTGGACCTTCTTATTAACGATGAAACACAGAAATTGCATCGGAATTAAATACAAAAGGCACAATGCCGACTTAAGTACAAGAAAACTGACCCTCCTTACAGTCTATGATTTGAACCATTCCTGTGACACTAGTTATAGATTCCGATGCTTCTTTTCAGGTTTACTGTATCCCTCTGACATTCTTATTGACGATGAAACACAGAAATTGCATCGGAGGTAAATACAAAAGGCACAATGCCGACTTAATTATAAGAAAACTGACACTTCTTACAGTTTATGCTTTGAACCTTTCCTGTGACACTAGTTATAGATTTCGATACTTTACTTCAGGTTTACTGTATCCCTTGGACCTTCTTATTGACGATGAAACACAGAAATTTCATCGGATATCAATACAAAAGGCACAATGAGGACTTAAGGACAAGACGACTGACTCTTCCTAATGTCTAAGATTTGAACCATTCCTGTGACACTAGTTAAAGATTCCGATGCTTCACTTCATGTTTACTGTATCCCTTGGACCTTCTTATTGACGATGAAACACAGAAATTGCATGGGAATTAAATACAAAATGCTCAATGCCGACTTAAGTACATGAAGACCGACACTTCTTACTGACTATGCTTTGAACCATTCCTGTAACACTAGTTATAGATTCCGATGCTTCACGTCAGGTTTACTGTATCCCTTGGACCTTCTTATTGACGTTGAAACACAGAAATTGCATCGGAATTAAATACAAACGGCACAATGCCGACTTATGGACAAGAAGACTGACTCTTCCTACTGACCATTCCTGTGACTCTAGTTATAGATTCCGATTCTTCACACCAGGTTTACTGTATCCCTTGGACCTTCTTATTGACGATGAAACACAGAATTTGCATCGGAATTAAATACAAAAGGCACAATGCCGACTTAAGGTCAAGAAGACTGACTCTTCCTACTGACCATTCCTGTGACACTACTTATATATTCCGATGCTTCACTTCAGGTTTACTGTATCCCTTGGACCTTCTTATTGACGATGAAAAATAGAAATTGCATCGGAATTAAATACAAAAGGCACAATGCCGACTTAAGTACATGAAGACCGACACTTCTTACTGACTATGTTTTGAACCATTCCTTTGACACTAGCTATAGATTCCGATGCTTCACTTCAGCTTTACTGTATCCCTTGGACCTTCTTATTGACGATGAAACACAGAAATTGCATCGGAATTAAATACAAACTGCACAATGCCGGCTTAAGTACATGAAGACCGACACTTCTTACTGTCTACGTTTAGAACCATTCCTGTGACACTAGTTATAGATTCCGATGCTTCACTCCAGGTTTACATTATCGCTTGGACCTTCTTATTGACGATGAAACACAGAAATTGCATCGGAATGAAATACAAAAGGCACAATGCCGACTTAAGCACAAGAAGACTGACTCTTCCTACTGTCTATGTTTTGAACCATTCCTGTGACACCACTTATAGAGTCCGATGCTTTACTTCCGGTTTACTGTATCCCTTGGACCTTTTTATTGACGATGAAACACAGAAATTGCATCGAATTTAAATACAAAAGGCACAATGCCGACTTAAGTACAAGAAAACTGACTCTCCTCACAGTCTATGATTTGAACCATTCCTGTGACACTAGTTATAGATTCCGATGCTTCTTTTCAGGTTTACTGTATCCCTCTGACTTTCTTATTGACGATGAAACACAGAAATTGCATCGGAGTTAAATACAAAAGGCACAATGCCGACTTAATTATAAGAAAACTGACACTTCTTACAGTTTATGCTTTGAACCTTTCCTGTGACACTAGTTATAGATTTCGATACTTTACTTCAGGTTTACTGTATCCCTTGGACCTTCTTATTGACGATGAAACACAGAAATTTCATCGGAATTCAATACAAAAGGCACAATGAGGACTTAAGGACAAGAAGACTGACTCTTCCTAATGTCTAAGATTTGAACCATTCCTGTGACACTAGTTAAAGATTCCGATGCTTCACTTCATGTTTACTGTATCCCTTGGACCTTCTTATTGACGATGAAACACAGAAATTGCATGGGAATTAAATACAAAATGCTCAATGCCGACTTAAGTACATGAAGACCGACACTTCTTACTGACTATGCTTTGAACCATTCCTGTAACACTAGTTATAGATTCCGATGCTTCACGTCAGGTTTACTGTATCCCTTGGACCTTCTTATTGACGTTGAAACACAGAAATTGCATCGGAATTAAATACAAACGGCACAATGCCGACTTATGGACAAGAAGACTGACTCTTCCTACTGACCATTCCTGTGACACTAGTTATAGATTCCGATTCTTCACACCAGGTTTACTGTATCCCTTGGACCTTCTTATTGACGATGAAACACAGAATTTGCATCGGAATTAAATACAAAAGGCACAATGCCGACTTAAGGTCAAGAAGACTGACTCTTCCTACTGACCATTCCTGTGACACTACTTATATATTCCGATGCTTCACTTCAGGTTTACTGTATCCCTTGGACCTTCTTATTGACGATGAAAAATAGAAATTGCATCGGAATTACATACAAAAGGCACAATGCCGACTTAAGTACATGAAGACCGACACTTCTTACTGACTATGTTTTGAACCATTCCTTTGACACTAGCTATAGATTCCGATGCTTCACTTCAGCTTTACTGTATCCCTTGGACCTTCTTATTGACGATGAAACACAGAAATTGCATCGGAATTAAATACAAACTGCACAATGCCGACTTAAGTACATGAAGACCGACACTTCTTACTGTCTACGTTTAGAACCATTCCTGTGACACTAGTTATAGATTCCGATGCTTCACTCCAGGTTTACATTATCGCTTGGACCTTTTTATTGACGATGAAACACAGAAATTGCATCGAATTTAAATACAAAAGGCACAATGCCGACTTAAGTACAAGAAAACTGACTCTCCTCACAGTCTATGATTTGAACCATTCCTGTGACACTAGTTATAGATTCCGATGCTTCTTTTCAGGTTTACTGTATCCCTCTGACTTTCTTATTGACGATGAAACACAGAAATTGGTTCGGAATTAAATACAAAAGGCACAATGCCGACTTAATTGCAAGAAAACTGACACTTCTTACCGTTTATGCTTTGAACCATTCCTGTGACATAAGTTATAGATTCCGATGCTTCACATCAGGTTTACTGTATCCCTTGGACCTTCTTATTGACGATGAAACACAGAAATTGCATCGGAATTAAATACAAAAGGCACAACGACGACTCAAGTACAATGAGACTGGCTCTTCTTACTGTCTATGTTTTGAACCTTTCCTGTGACACTAGTTATAGATTCCGATACCTTACTTCAGGTTTACTGTATCCCTTGGACCTTCTTATTGACGATGAAACACAGAAATTGTATCGGAATTAAATAAAAAAGGCACAATGCCGACTTAAGGACAAGAAGACTGACTCTTCCTACTGTCTAAGTTTTGAACCATTCCTGTGACACTAGTTATAGATTCCGATGCTTCACTCCAGGTTTACTGTATCCCTTGGACCGTCTTATTGACGATGAAACACAGAAATTGCATCGGAATTAAATACAAAAGCAAAATTCCGGCATAAGTACAAGGGGACTGACTCTTCCTAATGTCTAAGTATTGAACCATTCCTGTGACACTAGTTATAGTTTCCGATGCTTCACTTCAGGTTTACTGTTTCCCTTGGACCTTCTTATTGACGATGAAACACAGAAATTGCATCGGAATTAAATACAAAAGGCACAAAGCCGACTTAAGTACAAGATGACTGGTTTTTCCCACTGTCTAAGTTTTGAACCATTCCTGAGACACTAGTTATAGATTCCGACGCTTCACTTCAGGTTACTGTATCCCTTGGACCATCGTAGTGACGATGAAACACAGAAATTGCATCGGAATTAAATACAAAAGGCAAAATGCCGACTTATTTACATGAAGACCGACACTTCTTACTGACTACGATTTGAACCATTCCTGTGACACTAGTTATAGATTCCGATGCTTCACTCCAGGTTTACTGTATCCCTTGGTCCTTCTAATTGACGATGAAACACAGAAATTCCATCGGAATTAAATACAAAAGGCACAATGCCGACTTAAGTACAAGAAGACTGACTCTTCCTACTGTCTCTGTTTTGAACTATTCCTGTGACACTAGTTATAGATTCCGATGCTTCACTTCAGGTTTACTGTATCCCTTGGACCTTCTTATTGACGATGAAATACAGAAATTGCATCGGAATCAAATACAAAAAGGCACAATGCCCTCTTAAGTACAAGAAGACTGACTCTTCCTACTGTCTATGTTTTGAACCATTCCTGTGACACTAGTTATAGATTCCGATGCTTCACTTCAGGTTTACTGTATCCCTTGGACCTTCTTATTGACGATGAAGCACAGAAATTGCATCGGAATTAAATACAAAAGGCACAATGCCGACTTAAGTACAAGAAGACTGACTCTTCCTGCTGTCTAGGTTTTGAACCGTTCCTGTGACACTAGTTATACATTCCGATGCTTCACTTCAGGTTTACTGTATCCCATGGACCTTCTTATTGACAATGAAACACAGAAATTGCATCGGAATTAAATACAAAAGGCACAATGCCGACTTAAGTACATGAAGAAGGACATTTCTTACTGACTATGTTTTGAACCATTCCTGTGACACTAGTTATAGATTCCGACGCTTCACTTCAGGTTTACTGTATCCCTTGGACCTTCTTATTGACGATGAAACACAGAAATTGCATCGGAATTACATTCAAAAGGCACAATACCGACTTAAGTACATGAAGACCGAGACTTCTTACTGACTTTGTTTTGAACCATTCCTGTGTCACTAGTTATAGATTCCCATGCTTCACTCCAGGTTTAGTGTATCCCTTGGACCTTCTTATTGACGATGAAACAAAGAAATTGCATCGGAATTAAATACAAAAGGCACAATGCCGACTTAAGGGCAAGAAGACTGACTCTTCCTACTGACCATTCCTGTGACACTAGTTATAGATTCCGATGCTTCACATCAGATTTACTGTATCCCTTGGAACTTCTTGTTGACGATGAAACACAGAAATTGCGTCGGAATTAAATACAAAATGCACAATGCTGACTTGAGTACATGAAGAACGACACTTCTTACTGACTATGTTTTGAACCATTCCTGTGATACTAGTTATAGATTCCGATGCTTCACTTCAGGTTTTCTGTATCCTTGGACCTTCTTATTGACGATGCAACACGGAATTGCATCGGAATTAAATACAAAAGGCACAATGCCGTCTTAAGTACATGAAGACCGACACTTCTTACTGACTTTGTTTGAACCATTCCAGAGACACTAGTTATGGATTCCGATGCTTCACTCCAGGTTTACTGTATCCCTTGGACCTTCTTATTGACGATGAAACACAGACATTGCATTGGAATTAAAATACAAAAGTCACAATGCCGACTTATGTACATGAAGACCGACACTTCTTACAGACTATGTTTTGAACCATTCCTGTAACACTAGTTATAGATTCCGATGCTTCACTTCAGGTTTACTGTATCCCTTGGACCTTCTTATTGACGATGAAACACAGAAATTGCATCGGAATTAAATGCAAAAGGCACAATGCCGACTTGAGTACATGAAGACCGACACATCTTACTGACTATGATTAGAACCATTCCTGTGCCACTAGTTAAAGATTCCGTTGCTTCACTCCAGGTTGACTGTATCCCTTGGACCTTCTTATTGACGATGAAACACAGGAATTGCATCGGAATTAAATACGAAAGGCACAATGCCGACTTAAGTACATGAAGACCGACACTTCTTACTGACTATGTTTTGAACCATTCCTGTAACACTAGTTATAGATTCCGATGCTTCACTTCAGGTTTACTGTATCCCTTGGACCTTCTTATTGACGATGAAACACAGTAATTGCATCGGAAATAAATGCAAAAGGCACAATGCCGACTTCAGTACAAGAAGACTGACTCTTCCTACTGTCTAAGTTTTGAACAATTCCTGTGACACTAGTTATAGATTCCGATGCTTCACTTCAGGTTTACTGTATCCCTTGGACCTTCTAATTGACGATGAAACACAGAAATTGCATCGGAATTAAATACAAAATGCACAATGCCGACTTAAGTACAAGAAGACTGACCCTTATTACTGTCTAAGTTTTGAACCATTCCTGTGACACTAGTTATGGATTCCGATGCTTCACTCCATTTTTACTGTATCTCTTGGACCGTCTTATTGACGATGAAACACAGAAATCGCATCGGAATTAAAACAAAAGGAAAATTCCGACTTAAGTACAAGGGGACTGACTCTTCCTAATGTTTAAGTTTTGAACCATTCCTGTGACACTAGTTATAGATTCCGATGCTTCACTTCAGGTTTACTGTTTCCCTTGGACCTTCTTATTGACGATGAAACACAGAAATTGCACCGGAATTAAATACAAATGGCACAAAGCCGACTTAAGTACAAGATGACTGACTCTTCCTACTGTCTAAGTTTTGAACCATTCTTGAGACACTAGTTATAGATTCCGATGCTTCACTTCAGGTTACTGTATCCCTTGGACCATCTTATTGACGATGAAACACAGAAATTGCATCGGAATTAAATACAAAAGGCACAATGCCGACTTAAGTACAAGAAGACTGACTCTTCCTACTGTCTAAGTTTTGAACCTTTCCTGTGACACTAGTTATAGATTCCGATGCTTCACTCCAGGTTTAGTGTATCCCTTGGAACTTCCTATTGACGATGAAACACAGAAATTGCATCGGAATTAAATACAAAAGGCACAATGCCGACTTAAGGGCAAGAAGACTGACTCTTCCTACTGACCATTCCTGTGACACTAGTTATAGATTCCGATGCTTCACTTCAGGTTTACTGTATCCCTTGGACCTTCTAATTGACGATGAAACACAGAAATTGCATCGGAATTAAATACAAAATGCACAATGCCGACTTAAGTACAAGAAGACTGACTCTTATTACTGTCTAAGTTTTGAACAATTCCTGTGACACTAGTTATAGATTCCGATGCTTCACTTCAGGTTTACTGTATCCCTTGGACCTTCTAATTGACGATGAAACACAGAAATTGCATCGGAATTAAATACAAAATGCACAATGCTGACTTGAGTACATGAAGAACGACACTTCTAACTGACTAAGTTTGGAACCATTCCTGTGATACTAGTTATAGATTCCGATGCTTCACTTCAGATTTACTGTATCCCTTGGACCTTCTTATTGACGATGAAACACAGAAATTGCATCGGAATTAAATACAAAAGGCACAATGCCGACTTAAGGACAAGAAGACTGACTCTTCCTACGGTCTAAGTTTCGAACCATTCCTGTGACACTAGTTATAGATTCCGATGCTTCACTCCAGGTTTGCTGTATCCCTTGGACCTTCGTATTGACGATGAAACACAGTAATTGCATCGGAAATAAATGCAAATGGCACAATGCCGACTTCAGTACAAGAAGACTGACTCTTCCTACTGTCTAAGTTTTGAACAATTCCTGTGACACTAGTTATAGATTCCGATGCATCACTTCAGGTTTACTGTATCCCTTATACCTTCTAATTGACGATGAAACACAGAAATTGCGTCGGAATTAAATACAAAAGGCACAATGCCGACTTAAGTACAAGAAGACTGACACTTCCCACTGTCTAAGTTTTGAACCATTGCTGTGACACTAGTTATGGATTCCGATGTTTCACTCCAGGTTTACTGTATCCCTTGGACCGTCTTATTGACGATGAAACACAGAAATTGCATCGGAATTAAATGCAAAAGGAAAATTCCGACTTAAGTACAAGGGGACTGACTCTTCCTAATGTTTAAGTTTTGAACCATTCCTGTGACACTAGTTATAGATTCCGATGCTTCACTTCAGGTTTACTGTTTCCCTTGGACCTTCTTATTGACGATGAAACACAGAAATTGCATCGGAATTAAATACAAAAGGCACAAAGCCGACTTAAGTACAAGATGACTGACTCTTCCTACTGTCTAAGTTTTGAACCATTCCTGTGACACTAGTTATAGATTCCGATGCTTCACTTCAGGTTTACTGTTTCCCTTGGACCTTCTTATTGACGATGAAACACAGAAATTGCATCGGAATTAAATACAAAAGGCACAATGCCGACTTAAGGACAAGAACACTGACTCTTCCTACTGACCATTCCTGTGACACTAGTTATAGATTCCGATTCTTCACACCAGGTTTACTGTATCCCTTGGACCATCTTATTGACGATGAAACACAGAAATTGCATCGGAATTAAATACAACGGGCACAATGCCTACTTAAGTACATGAAGATCGACACATCCTACTGACTATGTTTTGAACCATTCCTGTGACACTAGTTGTAGATTCCGATGCTTCACTTCAGGTTTACTGTATCCCTTGGACCTTCTTATTGACGTTGAAACACAGAAATTGAATCGGAATTAAATACAAAAGGCACAATGCCGACTTAAGGACAAGAAGACTGACTCTTCCTACTGACCATTCCTGTGACACTAGTTATAGATTCCGATGCCTCACTTCACGTTTACTGTATCCCTTGGACCTTCTTATTGACGATGAAACACAGAAATTGCATCGGAATTAAATACAAAAGGCACAATGCCGACTTAAGGACAAGAAGACTGACTCTTCCTACGGTCTAAGTTTCGAACCATTCCTGTGACACTAGTTATAGATTCCGATGCTTCACTCCAGGTTTACTGTATCCCTTGGACCTTCGTATTGACGATGAAACACAGTAATTGCATCGGAAATAAATGCAAATGGCACAATGCCGACTTCAGTACAAGAAGACTGACTCTTCCTACTGTCTAAGTTTTGAACAATTCCTGTGACACTAGTTATAGATTCCGATGCATCACTTCAGGTTTACTGTATCCCTTATACCTTCTAATTGACGATGAAACACAGAAATTGCGTCGGAATTAAATACAAAAGGCACAATGCCGACTTAAGTACAAGAAGACTGACACTTCCCACTGTCTAAGTTTTGAACCATTGCTGTGACACTAGTTATGGATTCCGATGCTTCACTCCAGGTTTACTGTATCCCTTGGACCGTCTTATTGACGATGAAACACAGAAATTGCATCGGAATTAAATGCAAAAGGAAAATTCCGACTTAAGTACAAGGGGACTGACTCTTCCTAATGTTTAAGTTTTGAACCATTCCTGTGACACTAGTTATAGATTCCGATGCTTCACTTCAGGTTTACTGTTTCCCTTGGACCTTCTTATTGACGATGAAACACAGAAATTGCATCGGAATTAAATACAAAAGGCACAATGCCGACTTAAGGACAAGAACACTGACTCTTCCTACTGACCATTCCTGTGACACTAGTTATAGATTCCGATTCTTCACACCATGTTTACTGTATCCCTTGGACCATCTTATTGACGATGAAACACAGAAATTGCATCGGAATTAAATACAACGGGCACAATGCCGACTTAAGTACATGAAGATCGACACATCCTACTGACTATGTTTTGAACCATTCCTGTGACACTAGTTGTAGATTCCGATGCTTCACTTCAGGTTTACTGTATCCCTTGGACCTTCTTATTGACGTTGAAACACAGAAATTGAATCGGAATTAAATACAAAAGGCACAATGCCGACTTAAGGACAAGAAGACTGACTCTTCCTACTGACCATTCCTGTGACACTAGTTATAGATTCCGATGCCTCACTTCACGTTTACTGTATCCCTTGGACCTTCTTATTGACGATGAAACACAGAAATTGCATCGGAATTAAATACAAATGGCACAATGCCGACTTATGTACATGAAGACCGACACTTCTTACTGACTACGATTTGAACCATTCCTGTGACACTAGGTATAGATTCCGATGCTTCACTCCAAGTTTACTGTATCCCTTGGACCTTTTTGTTGACGATGAAACACAGAAGTTGCATCGGAATTAAATACAAAAGGCACAATGCCGACTTAATGGCAAGATGACTGACTCTTCCTACTGACCATTCCTGTGACACTAGTTATAGAATCCGATGCTTCACATCAGGTTTACTGTATCCCTTGGAACTTGTTATTCACGAAGCAACACAGAAATTGCGTCGGAATTAATTGCAAAAAGCACAATGCCGACTTGAGTACATGAAGAACGACACTTCTTACTGACTATGTTTTGAACCATTCCTGTGACACTAGTTATAGATTCCGATGCTTCACTCCAGGTTTACTGTATCCCTTGGACCTTCTTATTGACGATGAAACACAGACATTGCATTGGAATTAAATACAAAAGTCACAATGAGGACTTAAGGACAAGAAGACTGACTCTTCCTAATGTCTAAGATTTGAACCATTCCTGTGACACTAGTTATAGATTCCGTTGCTTCACTCCAGGTTTACTGTATACCTTGGACCTTCTTATTGACGATGAAACACAGAAATTGCATCGGAATTAAATACAAAAGGCACAATGCCGACTTAAGGACAAGAAGACTGACTCTTCCTACTGTCTAAGTTTTGAACCATTCCTGTGACATTAGTTATAGATTCCGATGCTTCACTCCAGGTTTACAGTATCCCTTGGACCTTCTTATTGACGATGAAACACAGTAATTGCATCGGAAATAAATGCAAAAGGCACAATGCCGACTTCAGTACAAGAAGACTGACTCTTCCTACTGTCTAAGTTTTGAACAATTCCTGTGACACTAGTTATAGATTCCGATGCTTCACTTCAGGTTTACTGTTTCCCTTGGACCTGCTTATTGACGATGAAACACAGAAATTGCATCGGAATTAAATACAAAAGGCACAAAGCCGACTTAAGTACAAGATGACTGACTCTTCCTACTGTCTAAGTCTTGAACCATTCCTGAGACACTAGTTATAGATTCCGATGCTTCACTTCAGGTTACTGTATCCCTGGGACCATCTTATTGACGATGAAACACAGAAATTGCATCGGAATTAAATACAAAAGGCACAATGCCGACTTAAGTACAAGAAGACTGACTCTTCCTACTGACTAAGTTTTGAACCATTCCTGTGACACTAGTTATAGATTCCGATGCTTCACTCCAAGTTTACTGTATCCCTTGGACCTTCTTATTGACGATGAAACACAGAAGTTGCACCGGAATTAAATACAAAAGGCACAATGCCGACTTAAGGGCAAGAAGACTGACTCTAACTACTGACCATTCCTGTGACACTAGTTATAGATTCCGATGCTTCACATCAGGTTTACTGTATCGCTTGGAACTTGTTATTCACGAAGAAACACAGAAATTGCATGGGAATTAATTGCAAAAAGCACAATGCCGACTTGAGTACATGAAGAACGACACTTCTTACTGACTATGTTTTGAACCATTCCTGTTACACTAGTTATAGATTCCGATGCTTCACTTCAGGCTTACTGTATCCTTGGACCTTCTTATTGACGATGAAACACAGAAATTGCATCGGAATTAAATACAAAAGGCACAATGCTGACTTAAGTACATGAAGACCGACACTTCTTACTGACTTTGTTTTGAACCATTCCAGAGACACTAGTTATAGATTCCGATGCTTCACTCCATGTTTACTGTATCCCTTGGACCTTCTTATTGACGATGAAACACAGACATTGCATTGGAATTAAATACAAAAGTCGCAATGCCGACTTATGTACATGAAGACCGACACTTCTTACTGACTATGTTTTGAACCATTCCTGTAACACTAGTTATAGATTCCGATGCTTCACTTCAGGTTTACTGTATCCCTTGGACCATCTTATTGACGAAGAAACACAGGAATTTCATCGGAATTAAAAACAAAAGGCACAATGAGGACTTAAGGACAAGAAGACTGACTCTTCCTAATGTCTAAGATTTAACCACTCCTGTGACACTAGTTATAGTTTCCGTTGCTTCACTCCAGGTTTACTGTATCCCTTGGACCTTCTTATTGACGATGAAACACAGAAATTGCATCGGAATTAAATACAAAAGGCACAATGCCGACTTAAGAACAAGAAGACTGACTCTTCCTACTGTCTAATTTTTGAACCATTCCTGTGACATTAGTTATAGATTCCGATGCTTCAATCCAGGTTTACTGTATCCCTTGGACCTTCTTATTGACGATGAAACACAGTAATTGCATCGGAAATAAATGCAAAAGGCACAATGCCGACTTCAGTACAAGAAGACTGACTCTTCCTACTGTCTAAGTTTTGAACAATTCCTGTGACACTAGTTATAGATTCCAATGCTTCACTTAAGGTTTACTGTTTCCCTTGGACCTTCTTATTGACGATGAAACACAGAAATTGCATCGGAATTAAATACAAAAGGCACAAAGCCGACTTAAGTACAAGATGACTGACTCTTCCTACTGTCTAAGTCTTGAACCATTCCTGAGACACTAGTTATAGATTCCGATGCTTCACTTCAGGTTACTGTATCCCTTGGACCATCTTATTGACGATGAAACACAGAAATTGCATCGGAATTAAATACAAAAGGCACAATGCCGACTTAAGTACAAGAAGACTGACTCTTCCTACTGTCTAAGTTTTGAACCATTCCTGTGACACTAGTTATAGATTCCGACGCTTCACTCCAGGTTTACTGTATCCCTATGACCTTCTTATTGACGAAGAAACACAGAAATTGCATCGGAATTAAATACAAATGCACAATGCCGACTTAAGTACAAGAACACTGACTCTTCCTAATGTCTACGCTTTGAACCATTCCTGTGACACTAGTTATAGATTCCGATGCTTCACTTCAGGTTTACTGTATCCCTTGGACCTTCTTATTGACGATTAAACACAGAAATTGCATCGGAATTAAATACAAAAGGATCAATGCCGACATAAGTACATGAACACCGACACTTCTTACTATGCTTTGAACCATTCCTATAACACTAGCTATAGATTCCGATGCTTCACTTCAGGTTTACTGTATCCCTTGGACCTTCTTATTGACGATGAAACACAGAAATTGCATCGGAATTAAATACAAAAGGCACAATGCCGACTTAAGGACAAGAACACTGACTTTTCCTACTGACCATTCCTGTGACACTAGTTATAGATTCCGATTCTTCACACCAGGTTTACTGTATCCCTTGGACCATCTTATTGACGATGAAACACAGAAATTGCATCGGAATTAAATACAACGGGCATAATGCCGACATAAGTACATGAAGACCGACACATCCTACTGACTATGTTTTGAACCATTCCTGTGACACTAGTTGTAGATTCCGATGCTTCACTTCAGGTTTACTGTATCCCTTGGACCTTCTTATTGACGTTGAAACACAGAAATTGAATCGGAATTAAATACAAAAGGCACAATGCCGACTTAAGGACAAGAGGACTGACTCTTCCTACTGACCATTCCTGTGACACTAGTTATAGATTCCGATGCCTCACTTCACGTTTACTGTATCCCTTGGACCTTCTTATTGAAGATGAAACACAGAAATTGCATCGGAATTAAATACAAAAGGCACAATGCCGACTTATGTACATGAAGACCGACACTTCTCACTGTCTACGATTTGAACCATTCCTGTGACACTAGTTATAGATTCCGATGCTTCACTCCAAGTTTACTGTATCCCTTGGACCTTCTTATTGACGATGAAACACAGAAGTTGCATCGGAATTAAATACAAAAGGCACAATGCCGACTTAAGGGCAAGAAGACTGACTCTTCCTACTGACCATTCCTGTGACACTAGTTATAGATTCCGATGCTTCACATCAGGTTTACTGTATCCCTTGGAACTTGTTATTCACAAAGAAACACAGAAATTGCATGGGAATTAATTGCAAAAAGCACAATGCCGACTTGAGTACATGAAGAACGACACTTCTTACTGACTATGTTTTGAACCATTCCTGTTACACTAGTTATAGATTCCGATGCTTCACTTCAGGTTTACTGTATCCTTGGACCTTCTTATTGACGATGAAACACAGAAATTGCATCGGAATTAAATACAAAAGGCACAAAGCCGACTTAAGTACAAGATGACTGACTCTTCCTACTGTCTAAGTCTTGAACCACTCCTGAGACACTAGTTATAGATTCCGATGCTTCACTTCAGGTTACTGTATCCCTTGGACCTTCTTATTGACGATGAAACACAGACATTGCATTGGAATTAAATACAAAAGTCGCAATGCCGACTTATGTACATGAAGACCGACACTTCTTACTGACTATGTTTTGAACCATTCCTGTAACACTAGTTATAGATTCCGATGCTTCACTTCAGGTTTATTGTATCCCTTGGACCTTCTTATTGACGATGAAACACAGAAATTGCATCGGAATTAAATACAAAAGGCACAATGCCGACTTAAGGACAAGAAGACTGACTCTTCCTACTGTCTAATTTTTGAACCATTCCTGTGACATTAGTTATAGATTCCGATGCTTCACTCCAGGTTTACTGTATCCCTTGGACCTTCTTATTGACGACGAAACTCAGTAATAGCATCGGAAATAAATGCAAAAGGCACAATGCCGACTTCAGTACAAGAAGACTGACTCTTCCTACTGTCTAAGATTTGAACAATTCCTGTGACACTAGTTATAGATTCCGATGCTTCACTTCAGGTTTACTGTATCCCTTGGACCGTATTATTGACGATGAAACGCAGAAATTGCATCGGAATTAAATACAAAAGCAAAATTCTGACTTAAGTACAAGGGGACTGACTCTTCCTAATGTCTAAGTTTTGAACCATTCCTGTGACACTAGTTATAGGTTCCGATGCTTCACTTAATTTTTACTGTATCCCTTGGACCTTCGTATTGACGATGAAACACAGAAATTGCATCGGAATTAAATACAAAAGGCACAATGCCGACTTAAGTACATGAAGACCAACACATCTTACCGACTATGTTTTGAACCATTCCTGTGACACTAGTTATAGATTCCGATGCTTCACTTCAGGTTTACTGTATACCTTGGACCTTCTTTTTGACGATGAAACACAGAAATTGCATCGGAATTAAATACAAAAGGCACAATGCCGACTTAAGGACAAGAAGTCTGACTCTTCCTACTGACCATTCCTGTGACACTAGTTATAGATTCCCATGCTTCACTTCATGTTTACTGTATCCCTTGGACCTTCTTATTGACGATGAAACACAGAAATTGCATCGGAATTAAATACAAAAGGCTCAATGCCGACTTAAGTACATGAAGACCGACACGTCTTACTATGTTTTGAACCATCCCTGTAACACTAGTTATAGATTCCGATGCTTCACTCCAGGTTTACTGTATCCCTTGGACCCTCTTATTGACGATAAAAGACAGAAATTGCATCGGAATTAAATACAAAAGGCACAATGCCGACTTAAGGACAAGAAGACTGACTCTTCCTTCTGACCATTCCTGTGACACTAGTTATAGATTCCGATTCTTCACACGAGGTTTACTGTATCTCTTGGACCATCTTATTGACGATGAAACACAGAAATTGCATCGGAATTAAATACAGAAGGCACAATGCCGACTTAAGTACATGAAGACCGACACTTCTTACTGACTACGTTTTGAACCATTGCTGTGACACTAGTTATAGATTCCGATGCTTCACTTCAGGTATACTGTATCCCTTCGACCTTCTTATTGACGATGAAACACAGAAATTGAATTGGAATTAAATACAAAAAGCACAATGCTGACTTAAGGACAAGAAGACTGACTCTTCATACTGACCACTCCTATGACTCTAGTTATAGATTCCGATGCTTCACTTCAGGTTTACTGTATCCCTTGGACCTTCTTATTGACGATGAAACACTGAAATTGCATCGGAATTAAATGCAAAAGGCACAATGCCGACTTAAGTACATGAAGACCGAAACATCTTACTGACTATGTTTTGAACCATTCCCGTGCCACTAGTTATAGATTCCGATGCTTCACTCCAGGTTTACTGTATCCCTTGGACCTTCTTATTGACGATGAAACACAGATATTGCATCGGAATTAAATACAAAAGACACAATGCCGACTTAAGTACATGAAGACCGACACTTCTTACTGACTATGTTTTGAACCATTCCTGTAACACTAGTTATAGATTCCGATGCTTCACTTCAGGTTTACTGTAACCCTTGGACCTTCTTATTGACGATGAAACACAGAAATTGCATGGGAATTAAATACAAAAGGCACTACGCCGACCTAAGGACAAGAAGACTGACTCTTCCTACTGACCATTTCAGTGACACTAGTTATAGGTTCCGATGCTTCACTTCATTTTTACTGTATACCTTGGACTTTCGTTTTGACGAAGAAACACAGAAATTGGATCGGAATTAAATACAAAAGGCACAATGCGACTTAAGTACATGAAGACCGACACTTCTTACCGACTATGTTTTGAACCATTCCTGTGACACTAGTTATAGATTCCGATGCTTCACTTCAGGTTTACTGTATACCTTGGACCTTCTTTTTGACGATGAAACACAGAAATTGCATCGGAATTAAATTTAAAAGCCACAATGCCGACTTAAGGACAAGAAGTCTGACTCTTCCTACTGACCATTCCTGTGACACAAGTTATAGATTGCCATGCTTCACTTCATGTTTACTGTATCCCTTGGACCTTCTTATTGACGATGATACACAGAAATTGTATCGGCAATAAATACAAAAGGCACAATGCCGACTTAAGTACATAAAGACCGACACTTCTTACTGACTATGTTTTGAACTATTCCTGTGACACTAGTTATAGATTCCGATGCTTCACTCCAGGTTCACTGTAACCCATGGACCTTCTCATTGACGATGAAACACAGAAATTGCATCGGAATTAAATACAAAAGGCACAATGCCGATTTAAGTACATGAAGACCGACACTTCTTACTGACTGTGGTTTGAACCATTCCTGCAACACTGGTTATAGATTCCGATGCTTCACTTCAGGTTTACTGTATCCCTTGGACCTTCTTATTGACAATGAAACACAGAAATTGCATCGGAATTAAATACAAAAGGCACAATGCCGACTTAAGGACAAGATGACTGACTCTTCCTACTGACCATTCCTGTGACACTAGTTATAGATTCCGATGCTTCACTTCAGGTTTACTGTATCCCTTGGACCTTCTTATTTACGATGAAACACAGAAATTGCATCGGAATTAAATACAAAAGTCACAATGCCGACTTAAGTACATGAAGACCCACACTTCTTACTGACTATGTTTTGAACCATTCCTGCAACACTAGTTATAGATTCCGATGCTTCACTTCAGGTTTACTGTATCCCTTGGACCTTCTTATAGACGATGAAACACAGAAATTGTATGGGAATTAAATACAAAAGGCACAATGCCGACTTAAGTACATGAAGACCGACACTTCTTACTGACTATGTTTTAAACCATTCCTGTAACTCTAGTTATAGATTCCGATGCTTCACTTCAGGTTTACTGTATCCCTCGGACCTTCTTATTGACAATGAAACACAGAAATTGCATCGGAATTAAATACAAAAGGCACAATGCCGACTTAAGGACAAGAAGAGTGACTGTTCCTACTGACCATTCCTGTGACACTAGTTATAGATTCCGATGCTTCACTTCAGGTTTACTGTATCCCTTGGACCTTCTTATTGACGATGAAACTCAGAAATTGCTCGGAATTAAATACAAAAGGCACAATGCCGACTTAAGGGCAAGAAGACTGACTCTTCCTACTGACCATTCCTGTGACACTAGTTATAGATTCCGAGGCTTCACATCAGGTTTACTGTATCCCTTGGACCTTCTTATTGACGATGAAACACAGAAATTGCATCGGAACTAAATACAAAAGGCACAATGCCGACTTAAGTACATGAAGACCGACACTTCTTACTGACTATGTTTTAAACCATTCCTGTAACTCTAGTTATAGATTCCGATGCTTCACTTCAGGTTTACTGTATCCCTTGGACCTTCGTATTGACGATGAAACACAGAAATTGCATGGGAATTAAATTCAAAAGGCACTATGCCGACCTAAGGACACGAAGACTGACTCTTCCTACTGACCATTCCAGTGACACTAGTTTTAGGTTCCGATGCATCACTTCAATTTTACTGTATCCCTTGGACCTTCTTATTGACGATGAAACACAGAAATTGCAACGGAATTAAATACAAAAGCACAATGCCGACTTAAGGACAAGAAGACTGACTCTTCCTACTGACCATTCCTGTGACACTAGTTATAGATTCCGAGGCTTCACTTCAGGTTTACTGTATCCCTTGGACCTTCTTATTGACGATGAAACACAGAAATTGCATCGGAACTAAATACAAAAGGCACAGTGCCGACTTAAGTACATGAAGACCGACACTTCTTACTGACTATGTCTTGAACCATTCCTGTGACACTAGTTATAGATTCCGATGCTACACTTCAGGTTTACTGTACCCTTGGACCTTATTATTGACGATGAAACACAGAAATTGCATCGGAATTAAATACAAAAGGCACAATGCCGTCTTAAGGACAAGAAGAAAGACTCTTCCTACTGACCATTCCTGTAACACTAGTTGCAGATTCCGATGCTTCACTTCAGGCTTACTGTATCCCTTGGACCTTCGTATTGACGATGAAACACAGAAATTGCATCGGAATTAAATACAAAAGGCACAATGCCGACTTCAGTACATGAAGACCGACACTTCTTACTGACTTTGTTTTGAACCATACCTGTGACACTAGTTATAGATTCCGATGCTTCACTTCAGGTTTACTGTATACCTTGGACCTTCTTTTTGACGATGACACACAGAAACTGCATCGGAATTAAATACAAAAGGCACAATGCCGACTTAAGTACATGAAGACCGACACTTCGTACTGACTATGTTTTGAACCATTCCTGTGACACTAGTTATATATTCCGATGCTTCACTCCAGGGTTCACTGTATCCCTTGGACCTTCTTATTGACGATGAAACACAGAAATGGCATCGGAATTAAATTCAAAAGGCACAATGCCGACTTAAGTACATGAAGACCGACACTTCTTACTGACTATGTTTTGAACCATTCCTGTAACAATAGTTATAGATTCCGATGCTTCACTTCAGGTTTACTGTATCCATTGGACCTTCTTATTGACGATGAAACACAGAAATTGCATCGGAATTAAATACAAAAGGCACAATGCCGACTTAAGGACAAGAAGACTGACTCTTCCTACTGACCATTCCTGTGAGACTAGTTATAGATTCCCATGCTTCACTTCATGTTTACTGTATCCCTTGGACGTTCTTATTGACGATGAAACACAGAAATTGCATCGGAAATAAATACAAAAGGCACAATGCCGACTTATGTACATGAAGACCGACACTTCGTACTGACTATGTTTTGAACCATTCCTGTGACACTAGTTATAGATTCCGATGCTTCACTCCAGGTTCACTGTATCCCTTGGACCTTCTTATTGACGATGAAACACAGAAATTGCATCGGAATTAAATACAAAAGGCACAATGCCGACTTAAGCACATGAAGACCGACACTTCTTACTGACTATGTTTTGAACCATGACTGTAACAATAGTTATAGATTCCGATGCTTCACTTCAGGTTTACTGTATCCATTGGACCTTCTTATTGACGATGAAACACAGAAATTGCATCGGAATTAAATACAAAAGGCACAATGCCGACTTAAGGACAAGAAGACTGACTGTTCCCTACTGACCATTCCTGTGACACTAGTTATAGATTCCGATGCTTCACTTCAGGTTTACTGTATCCCTTGGACCTTCTTATTGACGATGAAACACAGAAATTGCTCGGAATTAAATACAAAAGGCACAATGCCGACTTAAGGGCAAGAAGACTGACTCTTCCTACTGACCATTCCTGTGACACTAGTTATAGATTCCGAGGCTTCACATCAGGTTTACTGTATCCCTTGGACCTTCTTATTGACGATGAAACACAGAAATTGCAACGGAATTAAATACAAAAGCACAATGCCGACTTAAGGACAAGAAGACTGACTCTTCCTACTGACCATTCCTGTGACACTAGTTATAGATTCCGAGGCTTCACTTCAGGTTTACTGTATACCTTGGACCTTCTTATTGACGATGAAACACAGAAATTGCATCGGAACTAAATACAAAAGGCACAATGCCGACTTAAGTACATGAAGACCGACACTTCTTACTGACTATGTCTTGAACCATTCCTGTGACACTAGTTATAGATTCCGATGCTACACTTCAGGTTCACTGTATCCCTTGGACCTTATTATTGACGATGAAACACAGAAATTGCATCGGAATTAAATACAAAAGGCACAATGCCGTCTTAAGGACAAGAAGAAAGACTCTTCCTACTGACCATTCCTGTAACACTAGTTGCAGATTCCGATGCTTCACTTCAGGCTTACTGTATCCCTTGGACCTTCGTATTGACGATGAAACACAGAAATTGCATCGGAATTAAATGCAAAAGGCACAATGCCGACTTCAGTACATGAAGACCGACACTTCTTACTGACTTTGTTTTGAACCATACCTGTGACACTAGTTATAGATTCCGATGCTTCACTTCAGGTTTACTGTATACCTTGGACCTTCTTTTTGACGATGAAACACAGAAACTGCATCGGAATTAAATACAAAAGGCACAATGCCGACTTAAGTACATGAAGACCGACACTTCGTACTGACTATGTTTTGAACCATTCCTGTGACACTAGTTATAGATTCCGATGCTTCACTCCAGGGTTCACTGTATCCCTTGGACCTTCTTATTGACGATGAAACACAGAAATGGCATCGGAATTAAATACAAAAGGCACAATGCCGACTTAAGTACATGAAGACCGACACTTCTTACTGACTATGTTTTGAACCATTCCTGTAACAATAGTTATAGATTCCGATGCTTCACTTCAGGTTTACTGTATCCATTGGACCTTCTTATTGACGATGAAACACAGAAATTGCATCGGAATTAAATACAAAAGGCACAATGCCGACTTAAGGACAAGAAGACTGACTCTTCCTACTGACCATTCCTGTGACACTAGTTATAGATTCCCATGCTTCACTTCATGTTTACTGTATCCCTTGGACGTTCTTATTGACGATGAAACACAGAAATTGCATCGGAAATAAATACAAAAGGCACAATGCCGACTTAAGTACATGAAGACCGACACTTCGTACTGACTATGTTTTGAACCATTCCTGTGACACTAGTTATAGATTCCGATGCTTCACTCCAGGTTCACTGTATCCCTTGGACCTTCTTATTGACGATGAAACACAGAAATTGCATCGGAATTAAATACAAAAGGCACAATGCCGACTTAAGTACATGAAGACCGACACTTATTACTGACTATGTTTTGAACCATGACTGTAACAATAGTTATAGATTCCGATGCTTCACTTCAGGTTTACTGTATCCATTGGACCTTCTTATTGACGATGAAACACAGAAATTGCATCGGAATTAAATACAAAAGGCACAATGCCGACTTAAGGACAAGAAGACTGACTGTTCCCTACTGACCATTCCTGTGACACTAGTTATAGATTCCGATGCTTCACTTCAGGTTTACTGTATCCCTTGGACCTTCTTATTGACGATGAAACACAGAAATTGCTCGGAATTAAATACAAAAGGCACAATGCCGACTTAAGGGCAAGAAGACTGACTCTTCCTACTGACCATTCCTGTGACACTAGTTATAGATTCCGAGGCTTCACATCAGGTTTACTGTATCCCTTGGACCTTCTTATTGACGATGAAACACAGAAATTGCATCGGAACTAAATACAAAAGGCACAATGCCGACTTAAGTACATGAAGACCGACACTTCTTACTGACTATGTTTTAAACCATTCCTGTAACTCTAGTTATAGATTCCGATGCTTCACTTCAGGTTTACTGTATCCCTTGGACCTTCTTATTGACGATGAAACACAGAAATTGCATGGGAATTAAATTCAAAAGGCACTATGCCGACCTAAGGACACGAAGACTGACTCTTCCTACTGACCATTCCAGTGACACTAGTTTTAGGTTCCGATGCATCACTTCATTTTTACTGTATCCCTTGGACCTTCTTATTGACGATGAAACACAGAAATTGCAACGGAATTAAATACAAAAGCACAATGCCGACTTAAGGACAAGAAGACTGACTCTTCCTACTGACCATTCCTGTGACACTAGTTATAGATTCCGAGGCTTCACTTCAGGTTTACTGTATCCCTTGGACCTTCTTATTGACGATGAAACACAGAAATTGCATCGGAACTAAATACAAAAGGCACAATGCCGACTTAAGTACATGAAGACCGACACTTCTTACTGACTATGTCTTGAACCATTCCTGTGACACTAGTTATAGTTTCCGATGCTACACTTCAGGTTTACTGTATCCCTTGGACCTTATTATTGACGATGAAACACAGAAATTGCATCGGAATTAAATACAAAAGGCACAATGCCGTCTTAAGGACAAGAAGAAAGACTCTTCCTACTGACCATTCCTGTAACACTAGTTTCAGATTCCGATGCTTCACTTCAGGCTTACTGTATCCCTTGGACCTTCGTATTGACGATGAAACACAGAAATTGCATCGCAATTAAATACAAAAGGCACAATGCCGACTTAAGTACATGAAGACCGACACTTCTTACTGACTTTGTTTTGAACCATAGCTGTGACACTAGTTATAGATTCCGATGCTTCACTTGAGGTTTACTGTATACCTTGGACCTTCTTTTTGACGATGAAACACAGAAACTGCATCGGAAATAAATACAAAAGGCACAATGCCGACTTAAGTACATGAAGACCGACACTTCTTACTGACTATGTTTTAAACCATTCCTGTAACTCTAGTTATAGATTCCGATGCTTCACTTCAGGTTTACTGTATCCCTTGGACCTTCTTATTGACGATGAAACACAGAAATTGCATGGGAATTAAATTCAAAAGGCACTATGCCGACCTAAGGACACGAAGACTGACTCTTCCTACTGACCATTCCAGTGACACTAGATTTAGGTTCCGATGCATCACTTCATTTTTACTGTATCCCTTGGAACTTGTTATTCACGAAGAAACACAGAAATTGCATGGGAATTAATTGCAAAAAGCACAATGCCGACTTGAGTACATGAAGAACGACACTTCTTACTGACTATGTTTTGAACCATTCCTGTTACACTAGTTATAGATTCCGATGCTTCACTTCAGGTTTACTGTATCCTTGGACCTTCTTATTGACGATGAAACACAGAAATTGCATCGGAATTAAATACAAAAGGCACAAAGCCGACTTAAGTACAAGATGACTGACTCTTCCTACTGTCTAAGTCTTGAACCACTCCTGAGACACTAGTTATAGATTCCGATGCTTGACTTCAGGTTACTGTATCCCTTGGACCTTCTTATTGACGATGAAACACAGACATTGCATTGGAATTAAATACAAAAGTCGCAATGCCGACTTATGTACATGAAGACCGACACTTCTTACTGACTATGTTTTGAACCATTCCTGTAACACTAGTTATAGATTCCGATGCTTCACTTCAGGTTTACTGTATCCCTTGGCCCATCTTATTGACGAAGAAACACAGGAATTTCATCGGAATTAAAAACAAAAGGCACAATGAGGACTTAAGGACAAGAAGACTGACTCTTTCTAATGTCTAAGATTTGAACCATTCCTGTGACACTAGTTATAGTTTCCGTTGCTTCACTCCAGGTTTACTGTATCCCTTGGACCTTCTTAATGACGATGAAACACAGAAATTGCATCGGAATTAAATACAAAAGGCACAATGCCGACTTAAGGACAAGAAGACTGACTCTTCCTACTGTCTAATTTTTGAACCATTCCTGTGACATTAGTTATAGATTCCGATGCTTCACTCCAGGTTTACTGTATCCCTTGGACCTTCTTATTGACGATGAAACACAGTAATTGCATCGGAAATAAATGCAAAAGGCACAATGCCGACTTCAGTACAAGAAGACTGACTCTTCCTACTGTCTAAGTTTTGAACAATTCCTGTGACACTAGTTATAGATTCCGATGCTTCACTTCAGGTTTACTGTATCCCTTGGACCGTATTATTGACGATGAAACGCAGAAATTGCATCGGAATTAAATACAAAAGCAAAATTCCGACTTAAGTACAAGGGGACTGACTCTTCCTAATGTCTAAGTTTTGAACCATTCCTGTGACACTAGTTATAGATTCCGATGCTTCACTCCAGGTTTACTGTATCCCTTGGAACTTCTTATTGACGATGAAACACAGAAATTGCATGGGAAAAAAATACAAAAGGAACTATGCCGACCTAAGGACAAGAAGACTGAATCTTCCTACTGTCCTTTCCAGTGACACTAGTTATAGGTTCCGATGCTTCACTTCATTTTTACTGTATCCCTTGGACCTTCGTATTGACGATGAAACACAGAAATTGCATCGGAATTAAATACAAAAGGCACAATGCCGACTTAAGTACATGAAGACCAACACATCTTACCGACTATGTTTTGAACCATTCCTGTGACACTAGTTATAGATTCCGATGCTTCACTTCAGGTTTACTGTATACCTTGGACCTTCTTTTTGACGATGAAACACAGAAATTGCATCGGAATTAAATACAAAAGGCACAATGCCGACTTAAGGACAAGAAGTCTGACTCTTCCTACTGACCATTCCTGTGACACTAGTTATAGATTCCCATGCTTCACTTCATGTTTACTGTATCCCTTGGACCTTCTTATTGACGATGAAACACAGAAATTGCATCGGAATTAAATACAAAAGGCTCAATGCCGACTTAAGTACATGAAGACCGACACGTCTTACTATGTTTTGAACCATCCCTGTAACACTAGTTATAGATTCCGATGCTTCACTCCAGGTTTACTGTATCCCTTGGACCCTCTTATTGACGATAAAACACAGAAATTGCATCGGAATTAAATACAAAAGGCACAATGCCGACTTAAGGACAAGAAGACTGACTCTTCCTTCTGACCATTCCTGTGACACTAGTTATAGATTCCGATTCTTCACACGAGGTTTACTGTATCTCTTGGACCATCTTATTGACGATGAAACACAGAAATTGCATCGGAATTAAATACAGAAGGCACAATGCCGACTTAAGTACATGAAGACCGACACTTCTTACTGACTACGTTTTGATCCATTGCTGTGACACTAGTTATAGATTCCGATGCTTCACTTCAGGTATACTGTATCCCTTCGACCTTCTTATTGACGATGAAACACAGAAATTGAATTGGAATTAAATACAAAAAGCACAATGCTGACTTAAGGACAAGAAGACTGACTCTTCATACTGACCACTCCTATGACTCTAGTTATAGATTCCGATGCTTCACTTCAGGTTTACTGTATCCCTTGGACCTTCTTATTGACGATGAAACACTGAAATTGCATCGGAATTAAATGCAAAAGGCACAATGCCGACTTAAGTACATGAAGACCGAAACATCTTACTGACTATGTTTTGAACCATTCCCGTGCCACTAGTTATAGATTCCGATGCTTCACTCCAGGTTTACTGTATCCCTTGGACCTTCTTATTGACGATGAAACACAGATATTGCATCGGAATTAAATACAAAAGACACAATGCCGACCTAAGTACATGAAGACCGACACTTCTTACTGACTATGTTTTGAACCATTCCTGTAACACTAGTTATAGATTCCGATGCTTCACTTCAGGTTTACTGTATCCCTTTGACCTTCTTATTGACGATGAAACACAGAAATTGCATGGGAATTAAATACAAAAGGCACTACGCCGACCTAAGGACAAGAAGACTGACTCTTCCTACTGACCATTTCAGTGACACTAGTTATAGGTTCCGATGCTTCACTTCATTTTTACTGTATACCTTGGACTTTCGTATTGACGAAGAAACACAGAAATTGGATCGGAATTAAATACAAAAGGCACAATGCGACTTAAGTACATGAAGACCGACACTTCTTACCGACTATGTTTTGAACCATTCCTGTGACACTAGTTATAGATTCCGATGCTTCACTTCAGGTATACTGTATACCTTGGACCTTCTTTTTGACGATGAAACACAGAAATTGCATCGGAATTAAATTTAAAAGCCACAATGCCGACTTAAGGACAAGAAGTCTGACTCTTCCTACTGACCATTCCTGTGACACAAGTTATAGATTGCCATGCTTCACTTCATGTTTACTGTATCCCTTGGACCTTCTTATTGACGATGATACACAGAAATTGTATCGGCAATAAATACAAAAGGCACAATGCCGACTTAAGTACATAAAGACCGACACTTCTTACTGACTATGTTTTGAACTATTCCTGTGACACTAGTTATAGATTCCGATGCTTCACTCCAGGTTCACTGTAACCCATGGACCTTCTCATTGACGATGAAACACAGAAATTGCATCGGAATTAAATACAAAAGGCACAATGCCGATTTAAGTACATGAAGACCGAAACTTCTTACTGACTATGGTTAGAACCATTCCTGCAACACTGGTTATAGATTCCGATGCTTCACTTCAGGTTTACTGTATCCCTTGGACCTTCTTATAGACGATGAAACACAGATTTTTGTATGGGAATTAAATACAAAAGGCACAATGCCGACTTAAGTACATGAAGACCGACACTTCTTACTGACTATGTTTTAAACCATTCCTGTAACGCTAGTTATAGATTCCGATGCTTCACTTCAGGTTTACTGTATCCCTTGGACCTTCTTATTGACAATGAAACACAGAAATTGCATCGGAATTAAATACAAAAGGCACAATGCCGACTTAAGGACAAGAAGACTGACTGTTCCCTACTGACCATTCCTGTGACACTAGTTATAGATTCCGATGCTTCACTTCAGGTTTACTGTATCCCTTGGACCTTCTTATTGACGATGAAACACAGAAATTGCTCGGAATTAAATACAAAAGGCACAATGCCGACTTAAGGGCAAGAAGACTGACTCTTCCTACTGACCATTCCTGTGACACTAGTTATAGATTCCGAGGCTTCACATCAGGTTTACTGTATCCCTTGGACCTTCTTATTGACGATGAAACACAGAAATTGCATCGGAACTAATTACAAAAGGCACAATGCCGACTTAAGTACATGAAGACCGACACTTCTTACTGACTATGTTTTAAACCATTCCTGTAACTCTAGTTATAGATTCCGATGCTTCACTTCAGGTTTACTGTATCCCTTGGACCTTCTTATTGACGATGAAACACAGAAATTGCATGGGAATTAAATTCAAAAGGCACTATGCCGACCTAAGGACACGAAGACTGACTCTTCCTACTGACCATTCCAGTGATACTAGTTTTAGGTTCCGATGCATCACTTCAATTTTACAGTATCCCTTGGACCTTCTTATTGACGATGAAACACAGAAATTGCAACGGAATTAAATACAAAAGCACAATGCCGACTTAAGGACAAGAAGACTGACTCTTCCTACTGACCATTCCTGTGACACTAGTTATAGATTCCGAGGCTTCACTTCAGGTTTACTGTATCCCTTGGACCTTCTTATTGACGATGAAACACAGAAATTGCATCGGAACTAAATACAAAAGGCACAATGCCGACTTAAGTACATGAAGACCGACACTTCTTACTGACTATGTCTTGAACCATTCCTGTGACACTAGTTATAGATTCCGATGCTACACTTCAGGTTTACTGTATCCCTTGGACCTTATTATTGACGATGAAACACAGAAATTGCATCGGAATTAAATACAAAAGGCACAATGCCGTCTTAAGGACAAGAAGAAAGACTCTTCCTACTGACCATTCCTGTAACACTAGTTGCAGATTCCGATGCTTCACTTCAGGCTTACTGTATCCCTTGGACCTTCGTATTGACGATGAAACACAGAAATTGCATCGGAATTAAATACAAAAGGCACAATGCCGACTTCAGTACATGAAGACCGACACTTCTTACTGACTTTGTTTTGAACCATACCTGTGACACTAGTAATAGATTCCGATGCTTCACTTCAGGTTTACTGTATACCTTGGACCTTCTTTTTGACGATGAAACACAGAAACTGCATCGGAATTAAATACAAAAGGCACAATGCCGACTTAAGTACATGAAGACCGACACTTCGTACTGACTATGTTTTGAACCATTCCTGTGACACTAGTTATAGATTCCGATGCTTCACTCCAGGGTTCACTGTATCCCTTGGACCTTCTTATTGACGATGAAACACAGAAATGGCATCGGAATTAAATACAAAAGGCACAATGCCGACTTAAGTACATGAAGACCGACACTTCTTACTGACTATGTTTTGAACCATTCCTGTAACAATAGTTATAGATTCCGATGCTTCACTTCAGGTTTACTGTATCCATTGGACCTTCTTATTGACGATGAAACACAGAAATTGCATCGGAATTAAATACAAAAGGCACAATGCCGACTTAAGGACAAGAAGACTGACTCTTCCTACTGACCATTCCTGTGACACTAGTTATAGATTCCCATGCTTCACTTCATGTTTACTGTATCCCTTGGACGTTCTTATTGACGATGAAACACAGAAATTGCATCGGAAATAAATACAAAAGGCACAATGCCGACTTAAGTACATGAAGACCGACACTTCGTACTGACTATGTTTTGAACCATTCCTGTGACACTAGTTATAGATTCCGATGCTTCACTCCAGGTTCACTGTATCCTTGGACCTTCTTATTGACGATGAAACACAGAAATTGCATCGGAATTAAATACAAAAGGCACAATGCCGACTTAAGTACATGAAGACCGACACTTCTTACTGACTATGTTTTGAACCATGACTGTAACAATAGTTATAGATTCCGATGCTTCACTTCAGGTTTACTGTATCCATTCGACCTTCTTATTGACGATGAAACACAGAAATTGCATCGGAATTAAATACAAAAGGCACAATGCCGACTTAAGGACAAGAAGACTGACTGTTCCCTACTGACCATTCCTGTGACACTAGTTATAGATTCCGATGCTTCACTTCAGGTTTACTGTATCCCTTGGACCTTCTTATTGACGATGAAACACAGAAATTGCTCGGAATTAAATACAAAAGGCACAATGCCGACTTAAGGGCAAGAAGACTGACTCTTCCTACTGACCATTCCTGTGACACTAGTTATAGATTCCGAGGCTTCACATCAGGTTTACTGTATCCCTTGGACCTTCTTATTGACGATGAAACACAGAAATTGCAACGGAATTAAATACAAAAGCACAATGCCGACTTAAGGACAAGAAGACTGACTCTTCCTACTGACCATTCCTGTGACACTAGTTATAGATTCCGAGGCTTCACTTCAGGTTTACTGTATCCCTTGGACCTTCTTATTGACGATAAAACACAGAAATTGCATCGGAACTAAATACAAAAGGCACAATGCCGACTTAAGTACATGAAGACCGACACTTCTTACTGACTATGTCTTGAACCATTCCTGTGACACTAGTTATAGATTCCGATGCTACACTTCAGGTTTACTGTATCCCTTGGACCTTATTATTGACGATGAAACACAGAAATTGCATCGGAATTAAATACAAAAGGCACAATGCCGTCTTAAGGACAAGAAGAAAGACTCTTCCTACTGACCATTCCTGTAACACTAGTTGCAGATTCCGATGCTTCACTTCAGGCTTACTGTATCCCTTGGACCTTCGTATTGACGATGAAACACAGAAATTGCATCGGAATTAAATACAAAAGGCACAATGCCGACTTCAGTACATGAAGACCGACACTTCTTACTGACTTTGTTTTGAACCATACCTGTGACACTAGTTATAGATTCCGATGCTTCACTTCAGGTTTACTGTATACCTTGGACCTTCTTTTTGACGATGAAACACAGAAACTGCATCGGAATTAAATACAAAAGGCACAATGCCGACTTAAGTACATGAAGACCGACACTTCGTACTGACTATGTTTTGAACCATTCCTGTGACACTAGATATAGATTCCGATGCTTCACTCCAGGGTTCACTGTATCCCTTGGACCTTCTTATTGACGATGAAACACAGAAATGGCATCGGAATTAAATACAAAAGGCACAATGCCGACTTAAGTACATGAAGACCGACACTTCTTACTGACTATGTTTTGAACCATTCCTGTAACAATAGTTATAGATTCCGATGATTCACTTCAGGTTTACTGTATCCATTGGACCTTCTTATTGACGATGAAACACAGAAATTGCATCGGAATTAAATACAAAAGGCACAATGCCGACTTAAGGACAAGAAGACTGACTCTTCCTACTGACCATTCCTGTGACACTAGTTATAGATTCCCATGCTTCACTTCATTTTTACTGTATCCCTTGGACGTTCTTATTGACGATGAAACACAGAAATTGCATCGGAAATAAATACAAAAGGCACAATGCCGACTTAAGTACATGAAGACCGACACTTCGTACTGACTATGTTTTGAACCATTCCTGTGACACTAGTTATAGATTCCGATGCTTCACTCCAGGTTCACTGTATCCCTTGGACCTTCTTATTGACGATGAAACACAGAAATTGCATCGGAATTAAATACAAAAGGCACAATGCCGACTTAAGTACATGAAGACCGACACTTCTTACTGACTATGTTTTGAACCATGACTGTAACAATAGTTATAGATTCCGATGCTTCACTTCAGGTTTACTGTATCCATTGGACCTTCTTATTGACGATGAAACACAGAAATTGCATCGGAATTAAATACAAAAGGCACAAAGCCGACTTAAGGACAAGATGACTGACTGTTCCCTACTGACCATTCCTGTGACACTAGTTATAGATTCCGAGGCTTCACATCAGGTTTACTGTATCCCTTGGAACTTCTTATTGACGATGAAACACAGAAATTGCATCGGAACTAAATACAAAAGGCACAATGCCGACTTAAGTACATGAAGACCGACACTTCTTACTGACTATGTTTTAAACCATTCCTGTAACTCTAGTTATAGATTCCGATGCTTCACTTCAGGTTTACTGTATCCCTTGGACCTTCTTATTGACGATGAAACACAGAAATTGCATGGGAATTAATTTCAAAAGGCACTATGCCGACCTAAGGACACGAAGACTGACTCTTCCTACTGACCATTCCAGTGACACTAGTTTTAGGTTCCGATGCATCACTTCATTTTCACTGTATCCCTTGGACCTTCTTATTGACGATGAAACACAGAAATTGCAACGGAATTAAATACAAAAGCACAATGCCGACTTAAGGACAAGAAAACTGACTCTTCCTACTGACCATTCCTGTGACACTAGTTATAGATTCCGAGGCTTCACTTCAGGTTTACTGTATCCCTTGGACCTTCTTATTGACGATGAAACACAGAAATTGCATCGGAACTAAATACAAAAGGCACAATGCCGACTTAAGTACATGAAGACCGACACTTCTTACTGACTATGTCTTGAACCATTCCTGTGACACTAGTTATAGATTCCGATGCTACACTTCAGGTTTACTGTATCCCTTGGACCTTATTATTGACGATGAAACACAGAAATTGCATCGGAATTAAATACAAAAGGCACAATGCCGTCTTAAGGACAAGAAGTAAGACTCTTCCTACTGACCATTCCTGTAACACTAGTTGCAGATTCCGATGCTTCACTTCAGGCTTACTGTATCCCTTGGACCTTCGTATTGACGATGAAACACAGAAATTGCATCGGAATTAAATACAAAAGGCACAATGCCGACTTCAGTACATGAAGACCGACACTTCTTACTGACTTTGTTTTGAACCATACCTGTGACACTAGTTATAGATTCCGATGCTTCACTTCAGGTTTACTGTATACCTTGGACCTTCTTTTTGACGACGAAACACAGAAACTGCATCGGAATTAAATACAAAAGGCACAATGCCGACTTAAGTACATGAAGACCGACACTTCGTACTGACTATGTTTTGAACCATTCCTGTGACACTAGTTATAGATTCCGATGCTTCACTCCAGGGTTCACTGTATCCCTTGGACCTTCTTATTGACGATGAAACACAGAAATGGCATCGGAATTAAATACAAAAGGCACAATGCCGACTTAAGTACATGAAGACCGACACTTCTTACTGACTATGTTTTGAACCATTCCTGTAACAATAGTTATAGATTCCGATGCTTCACTTCAGGTTTACTGTATCCATTGGACCTTCTTATTGACGATGAAACACAGAAATTGCATCGGAATTAAATACAAAAGGCACAATGCCGACTTAAGGACAAGAAGACTGACTCTTCCTACTGACCATTCCTGTGACACTAGTTATAGATTCCCATGCTTCACTTCATGTTTACTGTATCCCTTGGACGTTCTTATTGACGATGAAACACAGAAATTGCATCGGAAATAAATACAAAAGGCACAATGCCGACTTAAGTACATGAAGACCGACACTTCGTACTGACTATGTTTTGAACCATTCCTGTGACACTAGTTATAGATTCCGATGCTTCACTCCAGGTTCACTGTATCCCTTGGACCTTCTTATTGACGATGAAACACAGAAATTGCATCGGAATTAAATACAAAAGGCACAATGCCGACTTAAGTACATGAAGACCGACACTTCTTACTGACTATGTTTTGAACCATGACTGTAACAATAGTTATAGATTCCGATGCTTCACTTCAGGTTTACTGTATCCATTCGACCTTCTTATTGACGATGAAACACAGAAATTGCATCGGAATTAAATACAAAAGGCACAATGCCGACTTAAGGACAAGAAGACTGACTGTTCCCTACTGACCATTCCTGTGACACTAGTTATAGATTCAGATGCTTCACTTCAGGTTTACTGTATCCCTTGGACCTTCTTATTGACGATGAAACACAGAAATTGCTCGGAATTAAATACAAAAGGCACAATGCCAACTTAAGGGCAAGAAGACTGACTCTTCCTACTGACCATTCCTGTGACACTAGTTATAGATTCCGAGGCTTCACATCAGGTTTACTGTATCCCTTGGACCTTCTTATTGACGATGAAACACAGAAATTGCAACGGAATTAAATACAAAAGCACAATGCCGACTTAAGGACAAGAAGACTGACTCTTCCTACTGACCATTCCTGTGACACTAGTTATAGATTCCGAGGCTTCACTTCAGGTTTACTGTATCCCTTGGACCTTCTTATTGACGATGAAACACAGAAATTGCATCGGAACTAAATACAAAATGCACAATGCCGACTTAAGTACATGAAGACCGACACTTCTTACTGACTATGTCTTGAACCATTCCTGTGACACTAGTTATAGATTCCGATGCTACACTTCAGGTTTACTGTATCCCTTGGACCTTATTATTGACGATGAAACACAGAAATTGCATCGGAATTAAATACAAAAGGCACAATGCCGTCTTAAGGACAAGAAGAAAGACTCTTCCTACTGACCATTCCTGTAACACTAGTTGCAGATTCCGATGCTTCACTTCAGGCTTACTGTATCCCTTGGACCTTCGTATTGACGATGAAACACAGAAATTGCATCGGAATTAAATACAAAAGGCACAATGCCGACTTCAGTACATGAAGACCGACACTTCTTACTGACTTTGTTTTGAACCATACCTGTGACACTAGTTATAGATTCCGATGCTTCACTTCAGGTTTACTGTATACCTTGGACCTTCTTTTTGACGATGAAACACAGAAACTGCATCGGAATTAAATACAAAAGGCACAATGCCGACTTAAGTACATGAAGACCGACACTTCGTACTGACTATGTTTTGAACCATTCCTGTGACACTAGTTATAGATTCCGATGCTTCACTCCAGGGTTCACTGTATCCCTTGGACCTTCTTATTGACGATGAAACACAGAATTGGCATCGGAATTAAATACAAAAGGCACAATGCCGACTTAAGTACATGAAGACCGACACTTCTTACTGACTATGTTTTGAACCATTCCTGTAACAATAGTTATAGATTCCGATGCTTCACTTCAGGTTTACTGTATCCATTGGACCTTCTTATTGACGATGAAACACAGAAATTGCATCGGAATTAAATACAAAAGGCACAATGCCGACTTAAGGACAAGAAGACTGACTCTTCCTACTGACCATTCCTGTGACACTAGTTATAGATTCCCATGCTTCACTTCATGTTTACTGTATCCCTTGGACGTTCTTATTGACGATGAAACACAGAAATTGCTTCGGAAATAAATACAAAAGGCACAATGCCGACTTAAGTACATGAAGACCGACACTTCGTACTGACTATGTTTTGAACCATTCCTGTGACACTAGTTATAGATTCCGATGCTTCACTCCAGGTTCACTGTATCCCTTGGACCTTCTTATTGACGATGAAACACAGAAATTGCATCGGAATTAAATACAAAAGGCACAATGCCGACTTAAGTACATGAAGACCGACACTTCTTACTGACTATGTTTTGAACCATGACTGTAACAATAGTTATAGATTCCGATGCTTCACTTCAGGTTTACTGTATCCATTGGACCTTCTTATTGACGATGAAACACAGAAATTGCATCGGAATTAAATACAAAAGGCACAATGCCGACTTAAGGACAAGATGACTGACTGTTCCCTACTGACCATTCCTGTGACACTAGTTATAGATTCCGATGCTTCACTTCAGGTTTACTGTATCCCTTGGACCTTCTTATTGACGATGAAACACAGAAATTGCTCGGAATTAAATACAAAAGGCACAATGCTGACTTAAGGGCAAGAAGACTGACTCTTCCTACTGACCATTCCTGTGACACTAGTTATAGATTCCGAGGCTTCACATCAGGTTTACTGTCTCCCTTGGACCTTCTTATTGACGATGAAACACAGAAATTGCATCGGAACTAAATACAAAAGGCACAATGCCGACTTAAGTACGTGAAGACCGACACTTCTTACTGACTATGATTTAAACCATTCCTGTAACTCTAGTTATAGATTCCGATGCTTCACTTCAGGTTTACTGTATCCCTTGGACCTTCTTATTGACGATGAAACACAGAAATTGCATGGGAATTAAATTCAAAACGCACTATGCCGACCTAAGGACACGAAGACTGACTCTTCCTACTGACCATTCCAGTGACACTAGTTTTAGGTTCCGATGCATCACTTCATTTTCACTGTATCCCTTGGACCTTCTTATTGACGATGAAACACAGAAATTGCAACGGAATTAAATACAAAAGCACAATGCCGACTTAAGGACAAGAAGACTGACTCTTCCTACTGACCATTCCTGTGACACTAGTTATAGATTCCGAGGCTTCACTTCAGGTTTACTGTATCCCTTGGACCTTCTTATTGACGATGAAACACAGAAATTGCATCGGAACTAAATACAAAAGGCACAATGCCGACTTAAGTACATGAAGACCGACACTTCTTACTGACTTTGTCTTGAACCATTCCTGTGACACTAGTTATAGATTCCGATGCTTCACTTGAGGTTTACTGTATACCTTGGACCTTCTTATTGACGATGAAACACAGAAATTGCATCGGAATTAAATACAAAAGGCACAATGCCGACTTAAGGACAAGAAGACTGACTCTTCCTACTGACCATTCCTGTGACACTAGTTAGAGATTCCGATGCTTCACTTCAGGTTTACTGTATCCCTTGGACCTTCTTATTGACGATGAGACACAGAAATTGCATCGGAATTATATACAAAAGGCATAATTCCGACCTAAGTACATGAAGAGCGGATCTTCTTACTGACTATGTTTTAACCATTCCTGTGACACTAGTTATAGATTCCGATGCTTCCCTCCAAGTCTACTGTATCCCTTGGACCTTCTTATTGACGATGAAACACAGAAATTGCATCGGAATTAAATACAAAAGCACAATGCCGACTTAAGGTGAAGAAGACTGACTCTTCCTACTGACCATCCCTGTGACACTAGTTATAGATTCCGATGCTTCACTTCAGGTTTACTGTATCCCTTGGTCCTTCTTATTGACGATGAAACACAGAAATTGCATCGGAATTAAATACAAAAGCCACAATGCCGACTTAAGTACTTGAAGTCCGACACTTCTCACTGACTATGTCTTGAACCATTCCTGTGACACTAGTTATAGATTCCGATGCTTCACTTCAGGTTTACTGTATCCCTTGGACCTTCTTATTGACGATGAAACACAGAAATTGCATCGGAATTAAATACTAAAGGCACAATGCCGACTTAAGGACAAGAAGAATGACTCTTCGTACTGACCATTATTGTGACACTAGTTATAGATTCCGATTTTTCACTTCAGGTTTACTGAATCCCTTGGACATTCTTATTGACGATGAAACTCAGAAATTGCATCGGAATTAAATACAAAAGGCACTATGCCGACCAAAGGACAAGAAGACTGACTATTCCTACTGACCATTCCAGTGTCACTAGTTATTGGTTCCGATGCTTCACTTCATTTTTACTGTATCATTTGGACCTTCTTATTGACGATGAAACACAGATATTGCATCGGAATTAAATACAAAAGCACAATGCCGACTTAAGGACAAGAAGACTGACTCTTCCTACTGACCATCCCTGTGACACTAGTTATAGATTCCGATGCTTCACTTCAGGTTTACTGTATCCCTTGGTCCTTCTTATTGACGATGAAACACAGAAATTGCATCGGAATTAAATACAAAAGCCACAATGCCGACTTAACTACATGAAGACCGACACTTCTTACTGACTATGTCTTGAACCATTCCTGTGACACTAGTTATAAATTCCGATGCTTCACTTCAGGTTTACTGTATCCCTTGGACCTTCTTATTGACGATAAAACATAGAAATTGCATCGGAATTAAATACAAAAGGCACAATGCCGACTTAAGGACAAGAAGACTGACTCTTCCTACTGACTATTCCTGTGACACTAGTTACAGATTCCGATGCTTCACTTCAGAATTACTGTATCCCTTGGACCTTCTTATTGACGATGAAACACAGAAATTGCATCGGAATTAAATACAAAAGGCACAATCCCGACTTAAGTACATGAAGACCGACACTTCTTACTGACTATGTTTTGAACCATTCCTGTAACAATAGTTATAGATTCCGATGCTTCACTTCAGGTTTACTGTATACCTTGGACCTTCTTTTTGACGATGAAACACAGAAACTGCATCGGAATTAAATACAAAAGGCACAATTCCGACTTAAGGACAAGAAGTCTGACTCTTCCTACGGACCATTCCTGTGACACTAGTTATAGATTTCCATGCTTCACTTCATGTTTACTGTATCCCTTAGACCTTCTTATTGACGATGGAACACAGAAATTGCATCGGAAATAAATACGAAAGGCACAATGCCGACTTAAGTACATGAAGACCGACACTTCTTACTGACTATGTTTTGAACCATTCCTGTGACTCTAGTTATAGATTCCGATGCTTCACTCCAGGTTCACTGTATCCCTTGGACCTTCTTATTGACGATGAAACACAGAAATTGCATCGGAATTAAATACAACAGGCACAATGCCGACTTAAGTACATGAAGAGCGACACTTCTTACTGACTATGTTTATAACCATTCCTGTAACAATAGTTATAGATTCCGATGCTCCACTTCAGGTTTACTGTATCCCTTGGACCTTCTTATTGACGATGAAACACAGAAATTGCATCGGAATTAAATACAAAAGGCACAATACCGACTTAAGGACAAGAAGTCTGACTCTTCCTACTGACCATTCCTGTGACACTAGTTATAGATTCCGATGCTTTACTTCAGGTTTACTGTATCCCTTGGACCTTCTTATTGACGATGAAACACAGAAATTGCATCGGAATTATATACAAATAGCACAATGCCGACTTTAGTACATGAAGAGCGACACTTCTTACTGATTATGTTTTGAACCATTCCTGTGACACTAGTTATAGATTCCGATGCTTCCTTCCAGGTTTACTGTATCCCTTGGACCTTCTTATTAACGATGAAACACAGAAATTGCATCGGAATTAAATACAAAAGGCACAATGCCGACTTAAGTACATGAAGACCAACACTTCATACTGACTATGTTTTGAACCATTCCTGCAACACTAGTTATAGATTCCCATGCTTCACTTCAGGTTTACTGTATCCTTTGTACCTTCTTATTGACGATGAAACACAGAAAATGCATCGGAATTAAATACAAAAGGCACAATGCCGACTTAAGGACAAGAAGACTGACTCTTCATACTGACCATTCCTGTGACACTAGTTATAGATTCCGATGCTTCACTTCAGGTTTACTGTATCCCTTGGACCTTCTTATTGACGATGAAACACAGAAATTGCATCGGAAATAAATACAAAAGGCACAATGCCGACTTAAGTACATGATGACCGACACTTCTTACTGACTATGATTTGAACCGTTCCTGTGACACTAGTTATAGATTCCGATGCTTCCCTCCAGGTCTACTGTATCCCTTGGACCTTCTTATTGACGATGAAACACAGAAATTGCATCGGAATTAAATACAAAAGGCACAATGCCGACTTAAGTACATAACCACCGACACTTCCTACTGACTATGTTTTGAACCATTCCTGTGACACTAGTTATAGATTCCGATGCTTCACTTCAGGTTTACTGTATCTCTTGGACCATCTTATTGACGATGAAACACAGAAATTGCATCGGAATTAAATACAAAAGGCACAATGCCGACTTAAGTACATGAAGACCGACACTTCTTACTGACTAAGTTTTGAACCATTCCTTCAACACTAGTTATAGATTCCGATGCTTCACTTCAGGTTTACTGTATCCCTTGGACCTTCTTATTGACGATGAAACTCAGAAATTGCTTCGGAATTAAATACAAAAGGCACTATGTCGACCTAAGGACAAGAAGACTGACTATTCCTACTGACCATTCCAGTGACACTAGTTATTGGTTCCGATGCTTCACTTCATTTTTACTGTATCCCTTGGACCTTCTTATTGACGATGAAACACAGAAATTGCATCGGAATTAAATACAAAAGGCACAATGCCGACCTAAGGACAAGAAGACTGACTCTTTCTACTGACCATTCCTGTGCCACTAGTTATAGATTCCTATGCTTCACTTCAGGTTTGCTGTACCCCTTGGACCTTCTTATTGACGATGAAACACAGAAATTGCTCGGAATTAAATACAAAAGGCACAATGTCGACTTAAGGGCAAGAAGACTGACTATTCCTACTGACCATTCCTGTGACACTAGTTATAGATTCCGAGGCTTCACATCTGGTTTACTGTATCCCTTGGACCTTCTTATTGACGAAGAAACACAGAAATTGCATCGGAATTAAATACAAAAAGCACAATGCCGTCTTAAGTACATGAAGAACGACACTTCTTACTGACTATGTTTTGAACCATTCCTGTGACACTACTTATAGATTCCGATGCTTCGCATCAGGTTTTCTGTATCCTTGGACCTTCTTATTGACGATGAAACACAGTAATTACATCGGCATTAAATACAAAAGGCACAATGCCGACTTAAGGACAAGAAGACTGACTCCTCCTACTGACCATTCCTGTGACACTAGTTATAGATTCCGAGGCTTCACTTCAGGTGTACTGTATCCCTTGGACGTTCTTATTGACGATGAAACACAGAAATTGCATCGGAACTAAATACAAAAGGCACAATGCCGACTTAAGTACATGAAGACCGACACTTCTTACTGACTATGTCTTGAACCATTCCTGTGACACTAGTTATAGATTCCGATGCTTCACTTCAGGTATACTGTATCCCTTGGACCTTCTTATTGACGATGAAACACAGAAATTGCATCGGAATTAAATACAAAAGGCACAATGCCGTCTTAAGGACAAGAAGAAAGACTCTTCCTACTGACCATTCCTGTAACACTAGTTACAGATTCCGATGCTTCACTTCAGGCTTACTGTATCCCTTGGACCTTCGTATTGACGATGAAACAGAGAAATTGCATCGGAATTAAATACAAAAGGCACAATGCCGACTTAAGTACATGAAGACCGACACTTCTTACTGACTTTGCTTTGAACCATTCCTGTGACACTAGTTATAGATTCCGATGCTTCACTTCAGGTTTACTGTATGCCTTGGACCTTCTTTTTGACGATGAAACACAGAAACTGCATCGGAATTAAATACAAAAGGCACAATGCCGACTTAAGGGCAAGAAGTCTGACTCTTCCTACTGACCATTCCTGTGACACTAGTTATAGATTCCCATGCTTCACTCCATGTTTACTGTATCCCTTGGACCTTCTTCTTGACGATGAAACACAGAAATTGCATCGGAAATAAATACAAAAGGCACAATGCCGACTTAAGTACATGATGACCGACACTTCTTACTGACTATGTTTTGAACCATTCCTGTGACACTAGTTATAGATTCCGATGCTTCCCTCCAGGTCTACTGTATCCCTTGGACCTTCTTATTGACGATGAAACACAGAAATTGCATCGGAATTAAATACAAAAGGCACAATGCCGACTTAAGTACATAACCACCGACACTTCCTACTGACTATGTTTTGAACCATTCCTGTGACACTAGTTATAGATTCCGATGCTTCACTTCAGGTTTACTGTATCTCTTGGACCATCTTATTGACGATGAAACACAGAAATTGCATCGGAATTAAATACAAAAGGCACAATGCCGGCTTAAGTACATGAAGACCGACACTTCTTACTGACTAAGTTTTGAACCATTCCTTCAACACTAGTTATAGATTCCGATGCTTCACTTCAGGTTTACTGTATCCCTTGGACCTTCTTATTGACGATGAAACTCAGAAATTGCATCGGAATTAAATACAAAAGGCACTATGTCGACCTAAGGACAAGAAGACTGACTATTCCTACTGACCATTCCAGTGACACTAGTTATTGGTTCCGATGCTTCACTTCATTTTTACTGTATCCCTTGGACCTTCTTATTGACGATGAAACACAGAAATTGCATCGGAATTAAATACAAAAGCACAATGCCGACTTAAGGACAAGAAGACTGAATCATCCTACTGACCATCCCTGTGACACTAGTTATAGATTCCGATGCTTCACTTCAGGTTTACTGTATCCCTTGGTCCTTCTTATTGACGATGAAACACAGAAATTGCATCGGAATTAAATACAAAAGCCACAATGCCGACTTAAGTACATGAAGACCGACACTTCTTACTGACTATGTCTCGAACCATTCCTTTGACACTAGTTATAAATTCCGATGCTTCACTTCACGTTTACTGTATCCCTTGGTCCTTCTTATTGACGATGAAACACAGAAATTGCATCGGAATTAAATACAAAAGGCACAATCCCGACTTAAGTACATGAAGACCGACACTTCTTACTGACTATGTTTTGAACCATTCCTGTATCAATAGTTATAGATTCCGATGCTTCACTTCAGGTTTACTGTAAACCTTGGACCTTCTTTTTGACGATGAAACACAGAACCTGCATCGGAATTAAATACAAAAGGCACAATGCCGACTTAAGGACAAGAAGTCTGACTCTTCCTACTGACCATTCCTGTGACACTAGTTATAGATTTCCATGCTTCACTTCATGTTTACTGTATCCCTTGGACCTTCTTATTGACGATGGAACACAGAAATTGCATCGGAAATAAATGCAAAAGGCACAATGCCGACTTAAGTACATGAAGACCGACACTTCTTACTGACTATGTTTTGAACCATTCCTGTAACAATAGTTATAGATTCCGATGCTTCACTCCATGTTCACTGTATCCCTTGGTCCTTCTTATTGACGATGAAACACAGAAATTGCATCGGAATGAAATACAAAAGGCACAATACCAACTTAAGGACAAGAAGTCAGACTCATCCTACTGACCATTCCTGTGACACTAGTTATAGATTCCGATGCATCACTTCAGGTTTACTGTATCCCTTGGACCTTCTTATTGACGATGAAACACAGAAATTGCATCGGAATTATATACAAAAAGCACAATGCCGACTTAAGTACATGAAGAGCGACACTTCTTACTGACTATGTTTTGAACCATTCCTGTGGCACTAGTTATAGATTCCGATGCTTCCCTCCAGGTTTACTGTATCCCTTGGACCTTCTTATTGACGATGAAACACAGAAATTGCATCGGAATTAAATACAAAAGGCACAATGCCGACTTAAGTACATGAAGACCAACACTTCATACTGACTATGTTTTGAACCATTCCTGCAACACTAGTTATAGATTCCGATGCTTCACTTCAGGTTTACTGTATCCGTTGGACCTTCGTATTGACGATGAAACAAAGAAAATGCACCGGAATTAAATACAAAAGGCATAATGCCGACTTAAGGAGAAGAAGACTGACTCTTCATACTGACCATTCCTGTGACACTAGTTATAGATTCCGATGCTTCACTTCAGGTTTACTGTATCCCTTGGACCTTCTTATTGACGATGAAACACAGAGATTGCATCGGAATTAAATACAAAATGCGCAATGCCGAGTTAAGTACAAGAAGACTGACTCTTCCTACTATCTAAGTTTTGAACCATTCCTGTGACACTAGTTATGGATTCCCATGCTTCACTCCAGGTTTACTGTATCCCTTGGACCTTCCTATTGACGATGAAACACAGAAATTGCATCGGAATTAAATACAAAAGGCACAATGCCGACTTAAGGACAAGAAGACTGACTCTTCCTACTGACCATTCCTGTGACACTAGTTATAGATTCCGATTCTTCACGCCAGGTTTACTGTATCCCTTGGACCTTCTTATTCACGGTGAAACACAGAAATTGCATCGGAATTAAATACAAAAAGCACAATGTCGACTCTCTTCCTACTGTCTCAGTTTTGAACCATTCCTCTGACACTAGTTATAAATTCCGATGATTCACTTCAGGTTTACTGTATCCCTTGGACCTTCTTATTGACGATGAAACACAGAAATTGAATCGGAATTAAATACAAAAGGCTCAATGCCGACATAAGTACATGAAGACTGACACTTCTTACTTACTATGTTTTGATCCACTCCTGTGACACTAGTTATAGATTTCCATGTTTCACTCCAGGTTTACTGTGTCCCTTGGACCTTTTTATTGCCGATGATACACGGAAATTGCATCGGAAATAAATACAAAAGGCACAATCCCGACTTAAGTACATAAAGACCGACACTTCTTACTATGATTTGAAACATTCCTGTAACACTAGTTATAGATTCCGATACTTCACTTCAGGTTTACTGTATCCCTTGGACCTTCTTATTGACGATGAAACACAGAAGTTGCGTGGGAATTAAATACAAAAGGCACTATGCCGACTTAAGGACAAGAAGACTGACTCTTCCTACTGACCATTCCTGTGTCACAATTTTTGGATTCCGATGCTTCACTTCAGGTTTACTATATCCCTTGGACCTTCTTATTGACGATGAAACACAGAAATCGCATCGGAATTAAATACAAAAGGCACCATGCTGACTTAAGTACATGAAGACCGACACTTCTTACTGACTATGTTTTGAACCATTCCTGTGACATTAGTTATAGATTCCGATGCTTCACGTCAGGTTCACTGTATCCCTTGGACCTACTTATTGACGATGAAACACAGACATTGCATCGGAATTAAATACAAAAGGCACAATGCCGACTTAAGTACATGAAGCCGACACATCCTACTGACTAAGTTTTGAACCATTCCTGCAACACTAGTTATAGATTCCGATGCTTCACTTCAGGTTTACATTATCCCTTGGACCTTCTTATTGACGATGAAACACAGAAATTGCATCGGAATTAAATACAAAAGGCACAATGCCGACTTAAGTACATGAAGACCAACACTTCAAACTGACTATGTTTTGAACCATTCCTGCAACATTAGTTACAGATTCCGATGCTTCACTTCAGGTTTACTGTATCCCTTGGACCTTCTTATTGACGATGAAACACAGAAAATGCATCGGAATTAAATACAAAAGGCACAATGCCGACTTAAGGACAAGAAGACTGACTCTTCATACTGACCATTTTTGTGACACTAGTTATAGATTCCGATGCTTCACTTCAGGTTTACTGTATCCCTTGGACCTTCGTATTGACGATGAAACACAGAAATTGCATCGGAATTAAATACAAAAGGCACAATGCCGACTTAAGGACAAGAACACTGACTCTTCCTACTGACCATTCCTGTGACACTAGTTATAGATTCCGATGCTTCACTCCTGGTTTACTGTACCCCTTGGACCTTCTTATTGACGATGTAACACAGAAATTGCATCGGAATTAAATACAAAAGGCACAATGCCGACTTAAGTACATGAAGACCGACACTTCTTATTGACTATGTTTTGAACCATTCCTGTGACTCTAGTTATAGATTCCGATGCTTCACTCCAGGTTCACTGTATCCCTTGGACCTTCTTATTGACGATGAAACACAGACATTGCATCGGAATTAAATACAAAAGGCACAATGCTGACTTAAGTACATGAAGACCGACACTTCTTACTGACTATGTTTTGAACCATTCCTATGACACTAGTTATAGATTCCGATGCTTCACGTAAGGTTTACTGTATAACTTGGACCTTCTTATTGACGATGAAACACTGAAATTGCTTCGGAATTACATACAAAAGGCACAATGCCGACTTAAGGACAAGAAGACTGGCTCTTCCTACTGACCATTCCTGTGACACTAGTTATAGATTCCGATTCTTCACACCAGGTTTACTGTATCCCTTGGACCTTCTTATTGACGGTGAAACACAGAAATTGCATCGGAATTAAGAACAAAAAGCACAATGTCGACTCTCTTCCTACTGTCTCAGTTTTGAACCATTCCTCTGACACTAGTTATAGATTCCGATGATTCACTTCAGGTTTACTGTATCCCTTGGACCTTCTTATTGACGATGAAACACAGAAATTGAATCGGAATTAAATACAATAGGCTCAATGACGACATAAGTACTTGAAGACTGACACTTCTTACTTACTATGATTTGACCCACTCCTGTGACACTAGTTATAGATTTCCATGATTCACTCCAGGTTTACTGTATCCCTTGGACGTTCTTATTGACGATGAAACACAGAAACTGCATCGGAATTAAATGCTAAAGGCACAATGCTGACTTAAGTACATGAAGACCGACACTTCTTACTAACTATGTTTTGATCCATTCCTGTGACACTAGTTATTGATTTCCATGTTTCCTTCCAGGTTTACTGTATGCCTTGGACCTACTTATTGACGATGAAACACAGAAATGGCATCGGAAAGAAATACAAAAGGCACAATGCCGACTTAAGTACATGAAGACCGACACTTCTTACTGACTATGTTATGAACCATTCCTGTAACACTCGTTATAGATTCCGATGCTTCACTTCAGGTTTACTGTATCCCTTGGACCTTCTTATTGACGATGAAACACAGAAATTGCATCGAAATTAAATACAAAAGGCACAATGCCGACTTAAGGGCAAGAAGACTGACTCTTCCTACTGATCACTCCTGTGACACTAGTTATAGATTCCCATGCTTCACTTCAGGTTTACTGTATCCCTTGGACCTTCTTATTGACGATGAAGCACAGAAATTGCATCGGAATTAAATACGAAAGGCGCAAAGCCGACTTAAGTACATGAAGAACGACACTTCTTACTGACTATGTTTTGATACATTCCTGTGACACTAGTTATAGATTCCCATGTTTCACTCCAGGTTTACTGTGTCCCTTGGACCTTCTTATTGCCGATGAAACACGGAAATTGCATCGGAATTAAATACAAAAGGCACAATGCCGACTTAAGTACATGAAGACCGACACTTCTTACTATGTTTTGAAACATTCCTGTAACACTAGTTATAGATTCCGATGCTTCACTTCAGGTTTACTGTATCCCTTGGACCTTCTTATTGACGATGAAACACAGAAGTTGCATCGGAATTACATACAAAATGCACAATGCCGACTTAAGGACAAGAAGACTGACTCTTCCTACTGACCATTCCTGTGACACTAGTTATAGATTCCGATTCTTCACACCAGGTTTACTGTATCCCTTGGACCTTCTTATTGACGATGAAACACAGAAATTGCATCGGAATTAAATACAAAAGGCACGATGCTGGCTTAAGTACAAGAAGACTGACTCTTCCTACTGTCTCAGTTTTGAACCATTCCTCTGACACTAGTTATAGATTCCGATGATTCACTTCAGGTTTACTGTATCCCTTGGACCTTCTTATTTACGATGAAACACAGAAATTGAATCGGAATTAAATACAAAAGGCTCAATGCCGACTTAAGTACATGAAGACTGACACTTCTTACTGTCTATGCTTTGACCCACTCCTGTGACACTAGTTATAGATTTCCATGCTTCACTCCAGGTTTTCTGTATCCCTTGGACCTTCTTATTGACGATGAGACAAAGAAACTGCATCGGAATTAAATACAAAAGGCACAATGCCGACTTAAGGGCAAGAAGACTGACTCTTCCTACTGATCATTCCAGTGACACTAGTTATAGATTCCGATGCTTCATTTCAGGTTTACTGTATCCCTTGAACCTTCTTATTGACGATGAAACACAGAAATTGCATCGGAATTAAATACAAAAGGCGCAATGCCGACTTTAGTACATGAAGATCGACACTTCTTACTGACTATGTTTTGATACATTCCTGTGACACTAGTTATAGATTCCGATGTTTCACTCCAGGTTTACTGTGTCCCTTGGACCTTCTTATTGCCGATGAAACACGGAAATTGCATCGGAATTAAATACAAAAGGCACAATGCCGACTTAAGTACATGAAGACCGACACTTCTTACTGACTATGTTTTGAACCATTCCTGTAACACTAGTTATAGATTCCGATGCTTCACTTCAGGTTTACTGTATCCCTTGGACCTTCTTATTGACGATGAAACACAGAAGTTGCATGGGAATTAAATACAAAAGGCACAATGCCGACTTAAGGACAAGAAGACTGACTCTTCCTACTGATCATTCCTGTGACACTATTTATAGATTCCGATGCTTCACTTCAGGTTTACTATATCCCTTGGACCCTCTTATTGACGATGAAACACAGAAATAGCATCGGAATTAAATACAAAAGGCACCATGCCGCCTTAAGTACATGAAGACCGACACTTCTTACTGACTATGTTTTGAACCATTCCTGTGACACGAGTTATAGATTCCGATGCTTCACTTCAGGTTCACTGTATCCCTTTGACCTTCTTATTGACGATGAAACACTGAAATTGCATCGGAATTAAATACAAAGGGCACAATGCCGACTTAAGGACAAGAAGACTGACTCTTCCTACTGACCATTCCTGTGACTCTAGTTATAGATTCCGATGCTTCACTTCAGGTTCACTGTATCCCTTGGACTATCTTATTGACGATGAAACACAGAAATTGCATCGTAATTAAATACAAAATGCACAATGCCGACTAAAGTACATGAAGACCGACACTTCTTACTGACTATGTTTTGAACCATTCCTGTAACACTAGTTATAGATTCCGATGCTTCACTTCGGGCTTACTGTATCCCTTGGACCTTCTTATTGACGATGAAACACAGAAGTTGCATGGGAATTAAATACAAAAGGCACAATGCCGGCTTAAGGACAAGAAGACTGATTCTTCCCACTGACCATTCCTGTGACACTATTTATAGATTCCGATGCTTCACTTCAGGTTTACTATATCCCTTGGACCTTCTTATTGACGATGAAACACAGAAATTGCATCGGAATTAAATACAAAAGCACCAAGCCGACTTAAGTACATGATGACCGACACTTCTTACTGACTATGTTTTGAACCATTCCTGTGACACTAGTTATAGATTCCGATGCTTCACTTCAGGTTCACTGTATCCCTTGGACCTTCTTATTGACGATGAAACACTGAAATTGCATCGGAATTAAATACAAAAAGCACAATGCCGTCTTAAGTACATGAAGAACGACACTTCTTACTGACTATGTTTTGAACCATTCCTGTGACACTACTTATAGATTCCGATGCTTCGCATCAGGTTTTCTGTATCCTTTGACCTTCTTATTGACGATGAAACACAGTAATTGCATCGGCATTAAATACAAAAGGCACAATGCCGACTTAAGGACAAGAAGACTGACTCCTCCTACTGACCATTCCTGTGACACTAGTTATAGATTCCGAGGCTTCACTTCAGGTTTACTGTATCCCTTGGACGTTCTTATTGACGATGAAACACAGAAATTGCATCGGAACTAAATACAAAAGGCACAATGCCGACTTAAGTACATGAAGACCGACACTTCTTACTGACTATGTTTTGAACCATTCCTGTGACACGAGTTATAGATTCCGATGCTTCACTTCAGGTTCACTGTATCCCTTGGACCTTCTTATTGACGATGAAACACTGAAATTGCATCGAAAATTAAACACAAAGGGCACAATGCCGACTTAAAGACAAGAAGACTGACTCTTCCTACTGACCATTCCTGTGACACTAGTTATAGATTCCGATGCTTCACTTCAGGTTTACTGTATCCCTTGGACCATCTTATTGACGATGAAACACAGAAATTGCATCGTAATTAAATACAAAATTCACAATGCCGACTTAAGTACATGAAGACCGACACTTCTAACTGACTATGTTTTGAACCATTCCTGTAACACTAGTTATAGATTCCGATGCTTCACTTCAGGTTTACTGTATCCCTTGGACCTTCTTATTGACGATGAAACACAGAAATGGCATCGGAATTAAATACAAAAGGCACAATGCCGACTTAAGGACAAGAAGACTGACTCTTCATACTGACCATTCCTGTGACACTAGTTATAGATTCCGATGCTTCACGTCAGGTTTACTGTATCCCTTGGACCTTCTTATTGACGATGAAACACAGAAATTGCATCGGAATTAAATACAAAAGGCACAATGCAGACCTAAGTACATGAAGACCGACACTTCTTATTGACTATGTTTTGAACCATTCCTGTGACTCTAGTTATAGATTCCGATGCTTCACTCCAGGTTCACTGTATCCCTTGGACCTTCTTATTGACGATGAAACACAGAAATTGCATCGGAAATAAATACAAAAGGCACAATGCTGACTTAAGTACATGAAGACCGACACTTCTCACTGACTATGTTTTGAACCATTCCTGTGACACTGGTTATAGATTCCGATGCTTCACTTCAGGTTTACTGTATAACTTGGACCTTCTTATTGACGATGAAACACTGAAATTGCTTCGGAATTAAATACAAAAGGCACAATGCCGATTTAAGGACAAGAAGTCTGACTCTTCCCACTGACCATTCCTATGACACCAGTTACTGACTATGTTTTGAACCACTCCTGTGACACTAGTTATAGATTCCGATGCTTCACTTCAGGTTCACTGTATCCCTTGGACCTTCTTATTGCCGATGAAACACGGAAATTGCATAGGAAGTAAATGCAAAAGGCACAATGCCGACTTAAGTACATGAAGACCGAAACTTCTTACTATGTTTTGAAACATTCCTGTAACACTAGTTATAGATTCCGATGCTTCACATCAGGTTTACTGTATCCCTTGGACCTTCTTATTGACGATGAAACACAGAAGTTGCATGGGAATTAAATACAAAAGGCACAATGCCGACTTAAGGACAAGAAGACTGACTCTTCCTACTGACCATTCCTGTGACACTATTTTTGGATTCCGATGCTTCACTTCAGGTTTACTATATCCCTTGGACCTTCTTATTGACGATGAAACACAGAAATTGCATCGGAATTAAATACAAAAGGCACCATGCCGACTTAAGTACATGGAGACCGACACTTCTTACTGACTATGTTTTGAACCATTCCTGTGACACTAGTTATAGATTCCGATGCTTCACTTCAGGTTCACTGTATCCCTTGGACCTTCTTATTGACGATGAAACACAGAAATTGCATCGGAATTAAATACAAAAGGCACAATGCCGACTTAAGTACATGAAGACCGACACTTCCAACTGACTAAGTTTTGTACCATTCCTGCAACACTAGTTATAGATCCCGATGATTCACTTCAGGTTTACTGTATCCCTTGGACCTTCTTATTGACGATGAAACACAGAAATTGCATCGGAATTAAATACAAAAATCACAATGCCGACTTAAGTACATGAAGACCAACACTTCAAACTGACTATGTTTTGAACCATTCCTGCAACACTAGTTATAGATTCCGATGCTTCACTTCAGGTTTACTGTAACCCTTGGACCTTCTTATTGACGATGAAACACAGAAAATGCATCGGAATTAAATACAAAAGGCACAATGCCGACTTAAGGACAAGAAGACTGACTCTACATACTGACCATTCCTGTGACACTAGTTATAGATTCCGATGCTTCACTTCAGGTTTACTGTATCCCTTGGACCTTCTTATTGACGATGAAACACAGAAATTGCATCGGAATTAAATACAAAAGGCACAATGCCGACTCAAGGACAAGAACACTGACTCTTCCTACTAAACATTCCTATGACACTAGTTATAGATTCCGATGCTTCGCTCCTGGTTTACTGTACCCCTTGGACCTTCTTATTGACGATGAAGCACAGAAATTGCATCGGAATTAAATACAAAAGGCACAATGCCGACTTAAGTACATGAAGACCGACACTTCTTATTGACTATGTTTTGAACCATTCCTGTGACTCTAGTTATAGATTCCGATGCTTCACTCCAGGTTCACTGTATCCCTTGGACCTTCTTATTGACGATGAAACACAGAAATTGCATCGGAATTAAATAAAAAAGGCACAATGCTGACTTAAGTACATGAAGACCGACACTTCTTACTGACTATGTTTTGAACCATTCCTGTGACACTAGTTATAGATTCCAATGCTTCACGTAAGGTTTACTGTACAACTTGGACCTTCTTATTGACGATGAAACACAGAAATTGCATCGGAATTAAATACAAAAGGCACAATGCCTACTTAAGTACATGAAGACCGACACTTCTTACTGACTATGTTTAGAACCATTCCTGAGACACTAGTTATAGATTCCGATGCTTCACTTCAGGTTTACTGTATCCCTTGGACGTTCTTATTGACGATGAAACACAGAAATTGCATCGGAATTAAATACAAAAGGCACAATGCCGACTTAAGGACAAGAAGACTGACTCTTTCTACCGACCATTCCTGTGCCACTAGTTATAGATTCCTATGCTTCACTTCAGGTTTGCTGTATCCCTCGGACCTTCCTATTGACGATGAAACACAGAAATTGCATCGGAATTAAATACAAAACGCGCAATGCCGAGTTAAGTACAAGAAGACTGACTCTTCCTACTATCTAAGTTTTGAACCATTCCTGTGACACTAGTTATGGATTCCCATGCTTCACTCCATGTTTACTGTATCCCTTGGACCATCTTTTTGACGATGAAACACAGAAATTGCATCGGAATTAAATACGAAACGCACAATACCGACTTAAGGACAAGAAGACTGACTCTTCCTACTGTCTCAGTTTTGAACCATTCCTCTGACACTAGTTATAGATTCCGATGATTCACTTCAGGTTTACTGTAACCCTTGGACCTTCTTATTGACGATGAAACACAGAAATTGAATCGGAATTGAATACAAAAGGCTCAATGACGACTTAAGTACATGAACACTGACACTTCTTACTGACTATGTTTGACCCACTCCTGTGACACTAGTTATAGATTTCCATGCTTCACTCCAGGTTTACTGTATCCCTTGGACCTTCTTATTGACGATGAAGCACAGAAACTGCATCGGAATTAAATACAAAAGGCACAATGCCGACTTAAGGGCAAGAAGACTGACTCTTCCTACTGATCATTCCTGTGACACTAGCTATAGATTCCGATGCTTCACTTCGGGTTTACTGTATCCCTTGGACCTTCTTATTGACGATGAAACACAGAAATTGCATCGGAATTAAATACAAAAGGAGCAATGTCGACGTAAGTACATGAAGAACGACACTTCTTACTGACTATGTTTTGATACATTCCTGTGTCACTAGTTATAGATTCCGATGTTTCACTCCAGGTTTACTGTGTCCCTTGGACCTTCTTATTGCCGATGAAACACGGCAATTGCATCGGAATTAAATACAAAAGGCACAATGCCGACCTAAGTACATGAAGACCGACACTTCTTACTGACTATGTTTTGAATGATTCCTGTAACACTAGTTGTAGATTCCGATGCTTCACTTCAGGTTTACTGTATCCCTTGGACCTTCTTATTGACGATGAAAAACAGAAATGGCATCGGAATTAAATACAAAAGGCACAATGCCGACTTAAGGACAAGAAGACTGATTCTTCATACTGACCATTCCTGTGACACTAGTTATAGATTCCGATGCTTCACTTCAGGTTTACTGTATCCCTTGGACCTTCTTATTGACGATGAAACACAGAAATTGCATCGGAATTAAATACAAAAGACACAATGCAGACCTAAGTACATGAAGACCGACACTTCTTACTGACTATGTTTTGAACCATTCCTGTAACTCTAGTTATAGATTCCGATGCTTCACTCCAGGTTCACTGTATCCCTTGGACCTTCTTATTGACGATGAAACACAGAAATTGCATCGGAATTAAATACAAAAGGCACAATGCTGACTTAAGTACATGAAGACCGACACTTCTCACTGACTATGTTTTGAACCATTCCTGTGACACTGGTTATAGATTCCGATGCTTCACTTCAGGTTTACTGTATAACTTGCACCTTCTTATTGACGATGAAAAACTGAAATTGCTTCGGAATTAAATACAAAAGGCACAATGCCGATTTAAGGACAAGAAGTCTGACTCTTCCCACTGACCATTCCTATGACACCAGTTACTGACTATGTTTTGAACCACTCCTGTGACACTAGTTATAGATTCCGATGCTTCACTTCAGGTTCACTGTATCCCTTGGACCTTCTTATTGACGATGAAACACAGAAATTGCATCGGAATTAAATACAAAAGGCACAATTCCGACATAAGGACAAGAAGACTGACTCTTCCTACTGACCATTCGTGTGACACTAGTTATAGATTCCGATGCTTCACTTCAGGTTTACTGTATCCCTTGGACCTTCTTATTGTCGATGAAGCACAGAAAATGCATCGGAATTAAATACAAAAGGCACAATGCCGACTTACGGACAAGAAGACTGTCTCTTCCTACTGACCATTCCTGTGACACTAGTTATAGATTCCGATGCTTCACTTCAGGTTTACTGTATCCCTTGGACCATCTTATTGACGATGAAACACAGAAATTGCATCGTAATTAAATACAAAATGCACAATGCCGACTTAAGTACATGAAGACCGACACTTCTTACTGACTATGTTTTGAACCATTCCTGTGACACTAGTTATAGATTCCGATGCTTCACTTCAGGTTTACTATATCCCTTGGACCTTCTTATTGACGACGAAACACAGAAATTGCATCGGAATTAAATGCAAAAGGCACCATCCCGACTTAAGTACATGAAGACCGACACATCTTACTGACTATGTTTTGAACCATTACTGTGACACTAGTTATAGATTCCGATGCTTCACTTCAGGTTAACTATATCCCTTGGACCTTCTTATTGACGATGAAAAACAGAAATTCCATCGGAATTAAATACAAAAGGCACCATGCCGACTTAAGTACATGAAGACCGACACTTCTTACTGACTATGTTTTGAACCATTCCTGTGACACTAGTTATAGATTCCGATGCTTCACTTCAGGTTCACTGTATCCCTTGGACCTTCTTATAGACGATGAAACACAGAAATTGCATTGGAATTAAATACAAAACTCACAATGCCGACTTAAGGACAAGAAGACTGACTCTTCCTACTGACCATTCCTGTGACACTAGTTATAGATTCCGATGCTTCACTCCAGGTTTGCTGTATCCCTTGGACCTTCTTATTGACGATGAAACACAGAAATTGCATCGTAATTAAATACAAAAGGCACAATGCCGACTTAAGTACATGAAGACCGACACTTCTAACTGACTATGTTCTGAACCATTCCTGCAACACTAGTTATAGATTCCGATGCTTCACTTCAGGTTTACTGTATCCCTTGGACCCTCTTATTGACGATGAAACACAGAAATTGCATCGGAATTAAATACAAAAGGCACAATGCCGTTTTAAGTACATGAAGACTGAGTCTTCCTACTGACCATTCCTGTGACACTAGTTATAGATTCCGATGCTTCACTTCAGGTTTACTGTATCCTTTGGAACTTCTTATTGACGATGTGACACAGAAATTGCATCGGCATTAATACAAAAGGCACAATGTCGATTTAAGTACATGAAGACCGACACTTCTTACTGACTATGTTTTGAACCACTCCTGTGACACTAGTTATAGATTCCGATGCTTCACTTCAGCTTCACTGTATCCCTTGGACCTTCTTATTGACGATGTAACACACAAATTGCATCGGAAATAAATACAAAACGCACAATGCCGACTTAAGGACAAGAAGACTGACTCTTGCTACTGACCATTCCTGTGACACTAGTTATAGATTCCGATACTTCACTTCAGGTTTACTGTATCCCTTGGACCTTCTTATTGACGATGAAACACAGAAATTGCATCGTAATTAAATACAAAAGGCACAATGCCGACTTAAGTACATGAAGTTAGACACTTCTTACTGACTATGTTTTGAACCATTCCTGTGACACTAGTTATAGATTCCGATGCTTCACTTCAGGGTTACTGTATAACTTGGACCTACTTATTGACGATGAAGCACATAAATTGCATCGGAATTAAATACAAAAGGCATAATGCCGACTTAAGGACAAGAAGACTGACTCTTCCCACTGACCATTCCTGTGACACTAGTTATAGTTTCCGATGCTTCACTTCAGGTTTACTGTATCCCTTGGACCTTCTTATTGACGATGAAACACAGAAATTGCATCGGAATTAAATACAAAAGGCACAATGCCGACTTAAGGACAAGAAGACTGACTCTTCCTACTGACCATTCCTGTGACACTAGTTATAGATTCCGATGCTTCACTTCAGGTTTACTGTATCCCTTGGACCATCTTATTGACGATGAAACACAGAAATTGCTTCGGAATTAAATACAAAATTCACAATGCCGACCTAAGTACAAGAAGACCGACACTTCTTACTGACTATGTTTTGAACCATTCCTGTGACACTAGTTATAGATTCCGATGCTTCACTCCAGGTTTACTGTATACCTTGGACCTACTTATTGACGATGAAACACAGAAATTGCATCGGAATTAAATACAAAAGGCACAATGCCGATTTAAGGACAAGAAGTCTGACTCTTCCCACTGACCATTCCTATGACACCAGTTATAGATTCCGATGCTTCTTTTCAGGTTTACTGTATCCCTTGGACCTTCTTATTGACGATGAAACACAGAAATTGCATCCTAATTAAATACAAAAGGCATAATGCCGACTTAAGGACAAGAAGACTGACTCTTCCTACTGACCATTCCTGTGACACTAGTTATAGATTCCGATGTTTCACTCCAGGTTTACTGTATGCATGGACCTTCTTATTGACGATGAAAAACAGAAATTGCATCGGAATTAAATACAAAAGGCACAATGCCGACTGAAGTACATGAAGACCGACACTTCTAACTGACTATGTTCTGAACCATTCCTGCAACACTAGTTATAGATTCCGATGCTTCACTTCAGGTTTACTGTATCTCTTGGACCTTCTTATTGACGATGAAACACAGAAATTGCATCGGAATTAAATACAAAAGGCACAATGCCGTTTTAAGGACAAGAAGACTGACTCTTCCAACTGACCTTTCCTGTGACACTAGTTATAGATTCCGATGCTTCACTTCAGGTTTACTGTATCCCTTGGACCTTCTTATTGACAATGAAACACAGAAATTGCACCGTAATTAAATACAAAAGGCACAATGCGGACTTAAGTACATGAAGTTAGACACTTCTTACTGACTATGTTTTTAACCATTCCTGTGACACTAGTCATAGATTCCGATGCTTCACTTCAGGGTTACTGTATAACTTGGACCTACTTATTGACGATGAAGCACAGAAAATGAATCGGAATTAAATACAAAAGGCACAATGCTGACTTAAGGACAAGAAGACTGACTCCTCCTACTGACCATTCCTGTGACACTAGTTATAGATTCCGATGCTTCACTTCAGGTTTACTGTATCACTTGGAACTTCTTATTGACGATGAAATACATAAATTGCATCGGAATTAAAAACAAAAGTCACAATGCCGACTTATGTACATGAAGAGCGACACTTCTTACTGACTATGTTTTGAACCATTCCTGTGACACTAGTTATAGATTCCGATGCTTCACTCCAGGTTTACTGTATCCCTTAAACCTTCTTATTGACGATGAAACACAGAAATTACATCGGAATTAAATACTAAAGGCACAATCCCGACTTAAGTACATGAAGACCGACACTTCTCAGTGACTATGTTTTGAACCATTCCTGCAACACTAGTTATAGATTCCGATGCTTCACTTCAGGTTTACAGTATCCCTTGGACCTTCTTATTGACGATGAAACACAGAAATTGCATCGGAATTAAAAACAAAAGGCACAATGCCGTTTTAAGGACAAGAATACTGACTCTTCCTACTGACCATTCCTGTGACACTAGTTATAGATTCCGATGCTTCACTTCAGGTTTACCGTATCCCTTGGACCTTCTTATTGACGATGAAACACAGAAATTGCATCGGAATTGAATACAAAAGGCACAATGCCGACTTAAGTACATGAAGACAGACACTTCTTACTGACTATGTTTTGAACCATTCCTGTGCCACTAGTTATAGATTCCGAAGCTTCACTTCACGTTTACTGTATCCCTTGGACCTTCTTATTGACAATGAAACACAGAAATTGCATCGGAATTAAATACAAAAGGCACAATGCCGACTTAAGGACAAGAAGACTGACTCTTCCTACTGACCATTCCTGTGACAGTAGTTATATATTCCGATGCTTCACTTCAGGTTTACTGTATCCCTCGGACCTTCTTATTGACGATGAAACACAGAAATTGCATCGCTATTAAATACAAAGAGCGCAATGCCGACTTAAGTAAAAGAGAACTGACTCTTCTTACTGTCTATGTTTTGAACCATTCCTGTGACAGTAGTTATAGATTACGATGCTTCACTTCTGGTCTACTGTATCCCTCTGACTTTCTCATTGACGATGAAACACAGAAATTGCATCGGTATTAAATATGAAAGGCACAATGCCGACGTAAGTACAAGAAAACTGGCTCTCCTTACTGTCTATGATTTGAACCATTCCTGTGACACTAGTTATAGATTCCGATGCTTCTTTTCAGGTTTACTGTATCCCTCTGACTTTCTTATTGACGATGAAACACAGAAATTGCATCGGAATTAAATACAAAAGGCACAATGCCGACTTAATTATAAGAAAACTGACACTTCTTACTGTTTATGCTTTGAACCGTTTCTGTGACATTAGTTATAGATTCCGATGCTTCACTTCAGGTTTACTGTATCCCTCTGACCTTCTTATTGACGATGAAACACAGGAATTGCATCGGAATTAAATACAAAAATCACAATGACGACTCAAGTACAAGGAGACTGGCTCTTGTTACTGTCTATGTTTTGAACCTTTCCTGTGGCACTAGTTATAGGTTCCGATAATTCACTTCAGGTTTACTGTATCCCTTGGACAATCTTATTGACGATGAGTCACAGAAATTGCATCGGAATTAAATACAAAAGGTACAATGCCGACTTAAGTACAAGAAGAATGACTCTTCTACTGTCTAAGTTTGAACCATTCCTGTGACACTAGTTGTAGATTCCGATGCTTCACCTCATGTTTACTGTATCCCTTGGACCTTCTTATTGACGATGAAACACAGAAATTGCACGGAATTAAATACAAAAGGCACAATGCCGACTTAAGTACAAGAAGACCGACTCTTCCTACTATCTTAGTTAAGAAAAATTCCTGTGACACTAGTTATAGGTTGCGATGCTTTACTTCAGGTTTTCTGTATCCCTTGGACCTTCTTATTGACGATGAAACACAGAAATTGCATCGGAATTATAAATAAAAAGCACAATGCAGACTTAAGGACAAGATGACTGACTCATCCTACTGACCATTCCTGCGACACTAGTTATAGATTCCGATTCTTCACACCAGGTTTACTGCATCTCTTGGACCTTCTTATTGACGATGAAACACAGAAATTGCACGGAATTAAATACAAAAGGCACAATGCCGACTTAAGTACAAGAAGACCGACTCTTCCTACTATCTTAGTTTTGAAAAATTCGTGTGACACTAGTTATAGGTTGCGATGCTTTACTTCAGGTTTTCTGTATCCCTTGGACCTTCTTATTGACGATGAAACACAGAAATTGCATCGGAATTAAATACAAAAGGCACAATGCCGACTTAAGTACGTGAAGACCGACACTTCTTACTGACCATGTTTTGACCCATTCCTGTGACACTAGTTATAGATTTCCATGCTTCACTCCAGGTTTACTGTGTCCCTTGGACCTTCTTATTGACGATGAAACACACAAATTGCATCGGAATTAAATACAAAAGGCACAATGCAGACTTAAGGACAAGAAGACTGACTCTTCCTACTGACCATTCCTGCGATACTAGTTATAGATTCCGATTCTTCAAACGAGGTTTACTGCATCTCTTGGACCTTCTTATTGACGATGAAACACAGAAATTGCATCGGAATTAAATACAAATGGCACAATGCCAACTTAAGTACAAGAAGACTGACTCTTCCTACTGACCATTCCTGTGACACTAGTTATAGATTCTGCTGCTTCACTTCAGGTTTACTGTATCCCTTGGACCTTCTTATTGACGATGAAACACAGAAATTGCATCGGAATTAAATACAAAAGGCACAATGCCGACTTAAGTACATGAAGAAGGACACTTCTTACTGACTATGTCTTGAACCATTCCTGTAACACTAGTTATGGATTCCGATGCTTCTCTTCAGGTTTACTGTATCCCTTGGACCTTCTTATTGACGATGAAACACAGAAATTGCATCCTAATTAAATACAAAAGGCATAATGCCGACTTAAGGACAAGAAGACTGACTCTTCCTACTGACCATTCCTGTGACACTAGTTATAGATTCCGATGCTTCACTTCAGGTTCACTGTATCCCTTGGACCTTCATATTGACGATGAAACACAGAAATTGCATCGGAATTAAATACAAAAGGCACAATGCCGACTTAAGTACATGAAGACCGACACTTCTTACTGACTATGTTTTGAACCATTCCTGTGACACTAGTTATAGATTCCGATGCTTCACTCCAGGTTTACTGTATCCCTTGGACCTTCTTATTGACGATGAAACACAGAAATTGCATCGGAATTAAATACAAAAGGCACAATGCCGTTTCAAGGACAAGAAGACTGACTCTTCCTACTGACCATTCCTGTGACACTAGTTATAGATTCCAATGCTTCACTTCAGGTTTACTGTATCCCTTGGACCTTCTTATTGACGATGAAACACAGAAATTGCATCGTAATTAAATACAAAAGGCACAATGCCGACTTAAGTACATGAAGTTAGACACTTCTTACTGACTATGTCTAGAACCATTCCTGTGACACTAGTTATAGATTCCGATGCTTCACTTCAGGGTTACTGTATAACTTGGACCTACTTATTGACGATGAAGCACAGAAAATGCATCGGAATTAAATAGAAAAGGCACAATGCCGACTTAAGGACAAGAAGACTGACTCTTCCTACTGACCATTCCTGTGACACTAGTTATAGATTCCGATGCTTCACTTCAGGTTTACTGTATCCCTTGGAACTTCTTATTGACGATGAATCACATAAATTGCATCGGAATTAAAAACAAAAGACACAATGCCGACTTATGTACATGAAGACCGACACTTCTTACTGACTATGTTTTGAACCATTCCTGTGACACTAGTTATAGATTCCGATGCTTCACTCTAGGTTTACTGTATCCCTTGGACCTTCTTATTGACGATGGAACACAGAAATTACATCGGAATTAAATACAAAAGGCACAATGCCGACTTAAGTACATGAAGACCGACACTTCTCACTGACTATGTTTTGAACCATTCCTGCAACACTTGTTATAGATTCCGATGCTTCACTTCAGGTTTACTGTATCCCTTGGACCTTCGTATTGACGATGAAACACAGAAATTGCATCGGAATTAAAAACAAAAGGCACAATGCCGTTTTAAGGACAAGAAGACTGACTCTACCTACTGACCATTCCTGTGACACTAGTTATAGATTCCGATGCTTCACTTCAGGTATACCGTATCCCTTGGACCTTCTTATTGACGATGAAACACAGAAATTGCATCGGAATTGAATACAAAAGGCACAATGCCGACTTAAGTACATGAAGACTGACACTTCTTACTGACTATGTTTTGAACCATTCCTGTGACACTAGTTATAGATTCCGAAGCTTCACTTTACGTTTACTGTATCCCTTGGACCTTCTTATTGACAATGAAACATAGAAATTGCATCGGAATTAAATACAAAAGGCACAATGCCGAATTAAGGACAAGAAGACTGACTCTTCCTACTGACCATTCCTGTGACAGTAGTTATAGATTCCGATGCTTCACTCCAGGTTTACTGTATCCCTTGGACCTTCTTATTGACGATGAAACACAGAAATTGCTTCGGAATTAAATATAAAAGGCACAATGCCGACTTAAGTACATGAAGACCGACACTTCTTACCGACTATGTTTTGAACCATTCCTGTGACAATAGTTACAGATTCCGAAGCTTCACTTCACGTTAACTGTATCCCTTGGACCTTCTTATTGACAATGATACACAGAAATTGCGTCGGAATTAAATACAAAAGGCACAATGCCGACTTAAGGACAAGAAGACTGACTCCTCCTACTGACCATTCCTGTGACAGTAGTTATAGATTCCGATGCTTCACTTCAGGTTTACTGTATCACTCGGACCTTTATATTGACGATGAAACACAGAAATTGCATCGGTATTAAATACAAAGAGCACAATGCCAACTTAAGTACAAGAGGACTGCCTCTTCTTACTGTCTATGTTTTGAACCATTCCTGTGACAGTAGTTATAGATTACGATGCTTCACTTCTGGTCTACTGTATCCCTCTGACTTTCTCATTGACGATGAAACACAGAAATTGCATCGGTATTAAATATGAAAGGCACAATGCCGACGTAAGTACAAGAAAACTGGCTCTCCTTACTGTCTATGATTTGAACCATTCCTGTGACACTAGTTATAGATTCCGATGCTTCTTTTCAGGTTTACTGTATCCCTCTGACTTTCTTATTGACAATGAAACACAGAAATTGCATCGGAATTAAATACAAAAGGCACAATGCCGACTTAATTATAAGAAAACTGACACTTCTTACTGTTTATGCATTGAACCATTCCTGTGACATTAGTTATAGAAACCGATGCTTCACTTCAGGTTTACTGTATCCCTCTGACCTTCTTATTGACGATGAAACACTGGAATTGCATCGGAATTAAATACAAAAGGCACAATGCAGACTTAAGGACAAGAAGACTGACTCTTCCTACTGACCATTCCTGCGACACTAGTTATAGATTCCGATTCTTCAAACCAGGTTTACTGCATCTCTTGGACCTTCTTATTGACGATGAAACACAGAAATTGCATCGGAATTAAATACAAATTCCACAATGCCAATTCAAGTACAAGAAGACTGACTCTTCCTACTGACCATTCCTGTGACACTAGTTATAGATTCCGCTGCTTCACTTCAGGTTTACTGTATCCATTGGACCTTCTTATTGACGATGAAACACAGAAATTGCATCGGAATTAAATACAAAAGGCACAATGCCAACTTAAGTACATGAAGAAGGACACTTCTTACTGACTATGTCTTGAACCATTCCTGTAACACTAGTTATAGATTCCGATGCTTCACTTCAGGTTTACTGTATCCCTTGGACCTTCTTATTGACGATGAAACACAGAAATTGCATCCTAATTAAATACAAAAGGCATAATGCCGACTTAAGGACAAGAAGACTGAAACTTCCTACTGACCATTCCTGTGACACTAGTTATAGATTCCGATGCTTCACTCCAGGTTTACTGTATCCCTCGGACCTTCTTATTGACGATGAAACACAGAAATTGCATCGGAATTAAATACAAAAGGCACAATGCCGGCTGAAGTACATGAAGACCGACACTTCTAACTGACTATGTTCTGAACCATTCCTGCAACACTAGTTATAGATTCCGATGCTTCACTTCAGGTTTACTGTATCCCTTAGACCTTCTTATTGACGATGAAACACAGAAATTGCATCGGAATAAAATACAAAAGGCACAATGCCGTTTTAAGGACAAGAAGACTGACTCTTCCTACTGACCATTCCTGTGACACTAGTTATAGATTCCGATGCTTCACTTCAGGTTTACTGTATCCCTTGGACCTTCTTATTGACGATGAAACACAGAAATTGCATCGTAATTAAATACAAAAGGCTCAATGCCGACTTAAGTACATGAAGTTAGACACTTCTTACTGACTATGTTTTGAACCATTCCTGTGACACTAGTTATGGATTCCGATGCTTCACTTCAGGATTACTGTATAACTTGGACCTACTTATTGACGATGAAGCACAGAAAATGCATCGGAATTAAATACAAAAGGCACAATGCCGACTTAAGGACAAGAAGTCTGACCCTTCCTACTGACCATTCCTGTGACACTAGTTATAGATTCCGATGCTTCACTTCAGGTTTACTGTATCCCTTGGAACTTCTTATTGACGATGAAAACCTAAATTGCATCGGAATTAAAAACAAAAGTCACAATGCCGACTTATGTACATGAAGACCGACACTTCTTACTGACTATGTTTTGAACCATTCCTGTGACACTAGTTATAGATTCCGATGCTTCACTCCAGGTTTACTGTATCCCTTGGACCTTATTATTGACGATGAAACATAGAAATTACATCGGAATTAAATACAAAAGGCACATTGCCGACTTAAGTACTTGAAGACCGACACATCTCACTGACTATGTTTTGAACCATTCCTGCAACACTAGTTATAGATTCCGATGGTTCACTTCAGGTTTACTGTATCCCTTGGAGCTTCTTATTGACGATGAAACACAGAAATTGCATCGGAATTAAAAACAAAAGGCACAATGCCGTTTTAAGGACAAGAAGACTGACTCTTCCTACTGACCATTCCTGTGACACTAGTTATAGATTCCGATGCTTCACTTCAGGTTTACCGTATCCCTTGGACCTTCTTATTGTCGATGAAACACAGAAATTGCATCGGAATTGAATACAAAAGGCACAATGCCGACTTAAGTACATGAAGACTGACACTTCTTACTGACTATGTTTTGAACCATTCCTGTGACACTAGTTATAGATTCCGAAGCTTCACTTCACGTTTACTGTATCCCTTGGACCTTCGTATTGACAATGAAACACAGAAATTGCATCGGAATTAAATACAAAAGGCTCAATGCCGAATTAAGGACAAGAAGACTGACTCTTCCTACTGACCATTCCTGTGACAGTAGTTATAGATTCCGATGCTTCACTCCAGGTTTACTGTATCCCTTGGACCTTCTTATTGACGATGAAACACAGAAATTGCATCGGAATGAAATATAAAAGGCACAATGCCGACTTAAGTACATGAAGACCGACACTTCTTACTGACTATGTTTTGAACCATTCCTGTGACACTAGTTATAGATTCCGAAGCTTCACTTCACGATTACTTTATCCCTTGGAGCTTCTTATTGACAATGAAACACAGAAATTGCATCGGAATTAAATACAAAAGGCACAATGCCGACTTAAGGACAAGAAGACTGACTCTTCCTACTGACCATTCCTGTGAAAGTAGTTATAGATTCCGATGCTTCACTTCAGGTTTACTGAATCCCTCGGACCTTCTTATTGACGATGAAACACAGAAATTGCATCGGTATTAAATACAAAGAGCACAATGCCGACTTAAGTACAAGAGAACTGACTCTTCTTACTGTCTATGTTTTGAACCATTCCTGTGACAGTAGTTATAGATTACGATGCTTCACTTCTGGTCTACTGTATCCCTCTGACTTTCTCATTGACGATGAAACACAGAAATTGCATCGGTATTAAATATGAAAGGCACAATGCCGACGTAAGTACAAGAAAACTGGCTTTCCTTACTGTCCATGATTTGAACCATTCCTGTGACACTAGTTATAGATTCCGATGCTTCTTTTCAGGTTTACTGTATCCCTCTGACTTTCTTATTGACGATGAAACACAGAAATTGCATCGGAATTAAATACAAAAGGCACAATGCCGACTTAGTTATAAGAAAACTGACACTTCTTACTGTTTATGCTTTGAACCATTCCTGTGACATTAGTTATAGAAACCGATGCTTCACTTCAGGTTTACTGTATCCCTCGGACCTTCTTATTGACGATGAAACACAGAATTTGCATCGGTATTAAATACAAAGAGCACAATGCCGACTTAAGTACAAGAGAACTGAATCTTCTTACTGTCTATGTTTTGAACCATTGCTGTGACAGTAGTTATAGACTACGATGCTTCACTTCTGGTCTACTGTATTCCTCTGACTTTCTCTTTGACGATGAAACACAGAAATTGCAACGGTATTAAATATGAAAGGCACAATGCCGACGTAAGTACAAGAAAACTGGCTTTCCTTACTGTCTATGATTTGAACCTTTCCTGTGGCACTAGTTATAGATTCCGATACTTCACTTCAGGTTTACTGTATCCCTTGGACAATCTTATTCAAGATGAAATACAGAAATTGCATAGGAATTGAATACAAAAGGTACAATGCCGACTTAAGTACAAGAAGACTGACTCTTCTACTGTCTAAGTTTGAACCATTCCTGTGACACTAGTTATAGATTCCGATGCTTCACCTCATGTTTACTGTATCCCTTGGACCTTCTTATTGACGATGAAACACAGAAATTGCATCGGAATTAAATACAAAAGGCACAATGCCGACTTAAGTACAAGAAGACCGACTCTTCCTACTATCTTAGTTTTGAAAAATTCCTGTGACACTAGTTATAGATTCCGATGCTTCACTTCAGGTTTACTGTATCCCTTGGACCTTCTTATTGACGATCAAACTCAGAAATTGCATCGGAATTAAATACAAAAAGCTCAATGCCGACTTAAGTACATGAAGAACGACAGTTCTTACTGACTATGTTTTGAAACATTCCTGTGACACTACTTATAGATTCCTATGCTTCACTTCAAGTTTTCTGTATCCTTGGACCTTCTTCTTAACGATGAAACACAGAAATTGCATTGGAATGAAATACAAAAGGCACAATGCCGACTTAAGTACATAAAGACCGACACTTCTTACTGACTATGTTTTGAACCATTCCTGCAACACTAGTTATAGATTCTGATGCTTCACTTCAGGTTTACTGTATCCCTTGGACCTTCTTATTGACGATGAAACACAGAAATTGCATCGGAATTAAATACAAAAGCCACAATGCCGACTTAAGTACGTGAAGACCGACACTTCTTACTGACAATGTTTTGACCCATTCCTGTGACACTAGTTATAGATTTCCATGCTTCACTCCAGGTTTACTGTGTCCCTTGGACCTTCTTATTGACGATGAAACACAGAAATTGCATCAGAATTAAATACAAAAGGCACAATGCTGATTTAAGGACAAGAAGACTGACTCTTCCTACTGACCATTCCTGTGACACTAGTTATAGATTCCGCTGCTTCACTTCAGGTTTACTGTATCCCTCTAACATTCTTATTGTCGATGAAACACAGAAATTGCATCGGAATTAAATAGAAAAGGCACAATGCCGACTTAAGTACGTGAAGACCGACACTTCTTACTGACAATGTTTTGACCCATTCCTGTGACACTAGTTATAGATTTCCATGCTTCACTCCAGGTTTACTGTGTCCCTTGGACCTTCTTATTGACGATGAAACACAGAAATTGCATCAGAATTAAATACAAAAGGCACAATGCTGATTTAAGGACAAGAAGACTGACTCTTCCTACTGACCATTCCTGTGACAGTAGTTATAGATTCCGATGCTTCACTCCAGGTTTACTGTATCCCTTGGACCTTCTTATTGACGATGAAACACAGAAATTGCTTCGGAATTAAATATAAAAGGCACAATGCCGACTTAAGTACATGAAGACCGACACTTCTTACTGACTATGTTTTGAACCATTCCTGTGACAATAGTTACAGATTCCGAAGCTTCACTTCACGTTAACTGTATCCCTTGGACCTTCTTATTGACAATGATACACAGAAATTGCGTCGGAATTAAATACAAAAGGCACAATGCCGACTTAAGGACAAGAAGACTGACTCCTCCTACTGACCATTCCTGTGACAGTAGTTATAGATTCCGATGCTTCACTTCAGGTTTACTGTATCACTCGGACCTTTATATTGACGATGAAACACAGAAATTGCATCGGTATTAAATACAAAGAGCACAATGCCAACTTAAGTACAAGAGGACTGCCTCTTCTTACTGTCTATGTTTTGAACCATTCCTGTGACAGTAGTTATAGATTACGATGCTTCACTTCTGGTCTACTGTATCCCTCTGACTTTCTCATTGACGATGAAACACAGAAATTGCATCGGTATTAAATATGAAAGGCACAATGCCGACGTAAGTACAAGAAAACTGGCTCTCCTTACTGTCTATGATTTGAACCATTCCTGTGACACTAGTTATAGATTCCGATGCTTCTTTTCAGGTTTACTGTATCCCTCTGACTTTCTTATTGACAATGAAACACAGAAATTGCATCGGAATTAAATACAAAAGGCACAATGCCGACTTAATTATAAGAAAACTGACACTTCTTACTGTTTATGCATTGAACCATTCCTGTGACATTAGTTATAGAAACCGATGCTTCACTTCAGGTTTACTGTATCCCTCTGACCTTCTTATTGACGATGAAACACTGGAATTGCATCGGAATTAAATACAAAAGGCACAATGCAGACTTAAGGACAAGAAGACTGACTCTTCCTACTGACCATTCCTGCGACACTAGTTATAGATTCCGATTCTTCAAACCAGGTTTACTGCATCTCTTGGACCTTCTTATTGACGATGAAACACAGAAATTGCATCGGAATTAAATACAAATTCCACAATGCCAATTTAAGTACAAGAAGACTGACTCTTCCTACTGACCATTCCTGTGACACTAGTTATAGATTCCGCTGCTTCACTTCAGGTTTACTGTATCCATTGGACCTTCTTATTGACGATGAAACACAGAAATTGCATCGGAATTAAATACAAAAGGCACAATGCCAACTTAAGTACATGAAGAAGGACACTTCTTACTGACTATGTCTTGAACCATTCCTGTAACACTAGTTATAGATTCCGATGCTTCACTTCAGGTTTACTGTATCCCTTGGACCTTCTTATTGACGATGAAACACAGAAATTGCATCCTAATTAAATACAAAAGGCATAATGCCGACTTAAGGACAAGAAGACTGAAACTTCCTACTGACCATTCCTGTGACACTAGTTATAGATTCCGATGCTTCACTCCAGGTTTACTGTATCCCTCGGACCTTCTTATTGACGATGAAACACAGAAATTGCATCGGAATTAAATACAAAAGGCACAATGCTTGCTGAAGTACATGAAGACCGACACTTCTAACTGACTATGTTCTGAACCATTCCTGCAACACTAGTTATAGATTCCGATGCTTCACTTCAGGTTTACTGTATCCCTTAGACCTTCTTATTGACGATGAAACACAGAAATTGCATCGGAATAAAATACAAAAGGCACAATGCCGTTTTAAGGACAAGAAGACTGACTCTTCCTACTGACCATTCCTGTGACACTAGTTATAGATTCCGATGCTTCACTTCAGGTTTACTGTATCCCTTGGACCTTCTTATTGACGATGAAACACAGAAATTGCATCGTAAATTAATACAAAAGGCTCAATGCCGACTTAAGTACATGAAGTTAGACACTTCTTACTGACTATGTTTTGAACCATTCCTGTGACACTAGTTATGGATTCCGATGCTTCACTTCAGGATTACTGTATAACTTGGACCTACTTATTGACGATGAAGCACAGAAAATGCATCGGAATTAAATACAAAAGGCACAATGCCGACTTAAGGACAAGAAGTCTGACCCTTCCTACTGACCATTCCTGTGACACTAGTTATAGATTCCGATGCTTCACTTCAGGTTTACTGTATCCCTTGGAACTTCTTATTGACGATGAAAACCTAAATTGCATCGGAATTAAAAACAAAAGTCACAATGCCGACTTATGTACATGAAGACCGACACTTCTTACTGACTATGTTTTGAACCATTCCTGTGACACTAGTTATAGATTCCGATGCTTCACTCCAGGTTTACTGTATCCCTTGGACCTTATTATTGACGATGAAACATAGAAATTACATCGGAATTAAATACAAAAGGCACATTGCCGACTTAAGTACTTGAAGACCGACACATCTCACTGACTATGTTTTGAACCATTCCTGCAACACTAGTTATAGATTCCGATGGTTCACTTCAGGTTTACTGTATCCCTTGGAGCTTCTTATTGACGATGAAACACAGAAATTGCATCGGAATTAAAAACAAAAGGCACAATGCCGTTTTAAGGACAAGAAGACTGACTCTTCCTACTGACCATTCCTGTGACACTAGTTATAGATTCCGATGCTTCACTTCAGGTTTACCGTATCCCTTGGACCTTCTTATTGTCGATGAAACACAGAAATTGCATCGGAATTGAATACAAAAGGCACAATGCCGACTTAAGTACATGAAGACTGACACTTCTTACTGACTATGTTTTGAACCATTCCTGTGACACTAGTTATAGATTCCGAAGCTTCACTTCACGTTTACTGTATCCCTTGGACCTTCGTATTGACAATGAAACACAGAAATTGCATCGGAATTAAATACAAAAGGCTCAATGCCGAATTAAGGACAAGAAGACTGACTCTTCCTACTGACCATTCCTGTGACAGTAGTTATAGATTCCGATGCTTCACTCCAGGTTTACTGTATCCCTTGGACCTTCTTATTGACGATGAAACACAGAAATTGCATCGGAATGAAATATAAAAGGCACAATGCCGACTTAAGTACATGAAGACCGACACTTCTTACTGACTATGTTTTGAACCATTCCTGTGACACTAGTTATAGATTCCGAAGCTTCACTTCACGATTACTTTATCCCTTGGAGCTTCTTATTGACAATGAAACACAGAAATTGCATCGGAATTAAATACAAAAGGCACAATGCCGACTTAAGGACAAGAAGACTGACTCTTCCTACTGACCATTCCTGTGAAAGTAGTTATAGATTCCGATGCTTCACTTCAGGTTTACTGAATCCCTCGGACCTTCTTATTGACGATGAAACACAGAAATTGCATCGGTATTAAATACAAAGAGCACAATGCCGACTTAAGTACAAGAGAACTGACTCTTCTTACTGTCTATGTTTTGAACCATTCCTGTGACAGTAGTTATAGATTACGATGCTTCACTTCTGGTCTACTGTATCCCTCTGACTTTCTCATTGACGATGAAACACAGAAATTGCATCGGTATTAAATATGAAAGGCACAATGCCGACGTAAGTACAAGAAAACTGGCTTTCCTTACTGTCCATGATTTGAACCATTCCTGTGACACTAGTTATAGATTCCGATGCTTCTTTTCAGGTTTACTGTATCCCTCTGACTTTCTTATTGACGATGAAACACAGAAATTGCATCGGAATTAAATACAAAAGGCACAATGCCGACTTAGTTATAAGAAAACTGACACTTCTTACTGTTTATGCTTTGAACCATTCCTGTGACATTAGTTATAGAAACCGATGCTTCACTTCAGGTTTACTGTATCCCTCGGACCTTCTTATTGACGATGAAACACAGAATTTGCATCGGTATTAAATACAAAGAGCACAATGCCGACTTAAGTACAAGAGAACTGAATCTTCTTACTGTCTATGTTTTGAACCATTGCTGTGACAGTAGTTATAGACTACGATGCTTCACTTCTGGTCTACTGTATTCCTCTGACTTTCTCTTTGACGATGAAACACAGAAATTGCAACGGTATTAAATATGAAAGGCACAATGCCGACGTAAGTACAAGAAAACTGGCTTTCCTTACTGTCTATGATTTGAACCTTTCCTGTGGCACTAGTTATAGATTCCGATACTTCACTTCAGGTTTACTGTATCCCTTGGACAATCTTATTCAAGATGAAATACAGAAATTGCATAGGAATTAAATACAAAAGGTACAATGCCGACTTAAGTACAAGAAGACTGACTCTTCTACTGTCTAAGTTTGAACCATTCCTGTGACACTAGTTATAGATTCCGATGCTTCACCTCATGTTTACTGTATCCCTTGGACCTTCTTATTGACGATGAAACACAGAAATTGCATCGGAATTAAATACAAAAGGCACAATGCCGACTTAAGTACAAGAAGACCGACTCTTCCTACTATCTTAGTTTTGAAAAATTCCTGTGACACTAGTTATAGATTCCGATGCTTCACTTCAGGTTTACTGTATCCCTTGGACCTTCTTATTGACGATCAAACTCAGAAATTGCATCGGAATTAAATACAAAAAGCTCAATGCCGACTTAAGTACATGAAGAACGACAGTTCTTACTGACTATGTTTTGAAACATTCCTGTGACACTACTTATAGATTCCTATGCTTCACTTCAAGTTTTCTGTATCCTTGGACCTTCTTCTTAACGATGAAACACAGAAATTGCATTGGAATGAAATACAAAAGGCACAATGCCGACTTAAGTACATGAAGACCGACACTTCTTACTGACTATGTTTTGAACCATTCCTGCAACACTAGTTATAGATTCTGATGCTTCACTTCAGGTTTACTGTATCCCTTGGACCTTCTTATTGACGATGAAACACAGAAATTGCATCGGAATTAAATACAAAAGCCACAATGCCGACTTAAGTACGTGAAGACCGACACTTCTTACTGACAATGTTTTGACCCATTCCTGTGACACTAGTTATAGATTTCCATGCTTCACTCCAGGTTTACTGTGTCCCTTGGACCTTCTTATTGACGATGAAACACAGAAATTGCATCAGAATTAAATACAAAAGGCACAATGCTGATTTAAGGACAAGAAGACTGACTCTTCCTACTGACCATTCCTGTGACACTAGTTATAGATTCCGCTGCTTCACTTCAGGTTTACTGTATCCCTTGGACCTTCTTATTGACGATGAAACACAGAAATTGCATCGGAATTAAATACAAAAGCCACAATGCCGACTTAAGTACGTGAAGACCGACACTTCTTACTGACAATGTTTTGACCCATTCCTGTGACACTAGTTATAGATTTCCATGCTTCACTCCAGGTTTACTGTGTCCCTTGGACCTTCTTATTGACGATGAAACACAGAAATTGCATCAGAATTAAATACAAAAGGCACAATGCTGATTTAAGGACAAGAAGACTGACTCTTCCTACTGACCATTCCTGTGACACTAGTTATAGATTCCGCTGCTTCACTTCAGGTTTACTGTATCCCTTGGACCTTCTTATTGACGATGAAACACAGAAATTGCATCGGAATTAAACACAAAAGGCACAATGCCGACTTAAGTACATGAAGAAGGACACTTCTTACTGACTATGTCTTGAACCATTCCTGTAACACTAGTTATAGATTCCGATGCTTCACTTCAGGTTTACTGTATCCCTTGGACCTTCTTATTGACGATGAAACACAGAAACTGCATCGGAATTAAATTCAAAAGGCACAATGCCGACTTAAGTACATGAAGACCGACACTTCTTGCTAACTATGTTTTGATCCATTCCTGTGACACTAGTTATTGATTTCCATGTTTCACTCCAGATTTACTGTATCCCTTGGACCTACTTATTGACGATGAAACACAGAAATGGCATCGGAATTAAATACAGAAGGCACAATGCCGACTTAAGTACATGAAGACCGACACTTCTTACTGACTATGTTTTGAACCATTCCTGTAGCACTAGTTATAGATTCCGATGCTTCACTTCAGGTTTACTGTATCCCTTGGACCCTCTTATTGACGATGAAACACAGAAATTGCATCTAAATTAAATACAAAAGGCACAATGCCGACTTAAGGACAAGAAGACTGACTCTTCCTACTGATCATTCCTGTGACACTAGTTATAGATTCCGATGCTTCACTTCAGGTTTACTGTATCCCTTGGACCTTCGTATTGACGATGAAACACAGAAATTGCATCGGAATTAAATACATAATGCACAATGCCGACTTAAGTACATGAAGAGCGACACTTCTTACTGACTATGTTTTGAACCATTCCTGTGGCACTAGTTATGTATTCCGATGCATCACTTCAGGTTTACTGTCTCCCTTGGACCTTCTTATGGACGATGAAACTCAGAAATTGCATCGGAAATAAATACAAAAGGCACAATGCCGACTTAAGGACAAGAAGACTGACTGTTCTTACTGTCTATGTTTTGAACCACTCCTGTGGCACTAGATATAGATTCCGATGCTTCACTTCAGGTTTACTGTATCCCTCTGACATTCTTATTGACGATGAAACACAGAAATTGCATAGGAATTAAATAGAAAAGGCACAATGCCGACTTATGTACTAGGAAACTGACTCTTCTTACTGTCTATGTTTTGAACCATTTCTGTGACACTAGTTATAGATTCCGATTCTTCACTTCAGGTTTACTGTATCCCTCGGACCTTCTTATTGACGATGAAACACAAAAATTGCATCGGTATTAAATACAAAGAGCACAATGCCGACTTCAGTACAAGAGAACTGACTCTTCTTACTGTCTATGTTTTGAACCATTCCTGTGACAGTAGTTATAGATTACGATGCTTCACTTCTGGTCTACTGTATCCCTCTGACTTTCTCATTGACGATGAAACACAGAAATTGCATCGGAATTAGATACGAAAAGCACAATGCCGACGTAAGTACAAGAAAACTGGCTCTCCTTACTGTCTATGATTTGAACCATTCCTGTGACACTAGTTATAGATTCCGAAGCTTCTTTTCAGGTTTACTGTATCCCTCTGACTTTCTAATTGACGATGAAAGACAGAAAGTGCATCGGAATTAAATACAAAAGGCACAATGCCGACTTAATTATAAGAAAACTAACACTTCTTACTGTTTATGCTTTGAACCATTCCTGTGACATTAGTTATAGATTCCGATGCTTCACTTCAGGTTTACTGTATCCCTCTGACCTTCTTATTGACGATGAAACACAGGAATTGCATCGGAATTAAATACAAAAGGCACAATGACGACTCAAGTACAAGGAGACTGGCTCTTCTTACAGTCTATTTTTTGAACCTTTCCTGTGACACTAGTTATAGATTCCGATACTTCACTTCAGGTTTACTGTATCCCTTGGACAAGCTTATTGACGATGAAACACAGAAATTGCATCGGAATTAAATACAAAAGGTACAATGCCGACTTAAGTACAAGAAGACTGACTCTTCCTACTGTCTAAGTTTGAACCATTCCTGTGACACTAGTTATAGATTCCGATGCTTCACCTCAGGTTTACTGTACCCCTTGGACCTTCCTATTGACGATGAAACACAGAAATTGCATCGGAATGAAATACAAAAGGCACAATGCCGACTTAAGTACAAGAAGACTGACTCTTCCTACTGTCTAAGTTTTGAACCATTCCTCTGACACTAGTTATAGATTCCGATGTTTCACTTCAGGTTTACTGTATCCCTGGGACCTTCTTATTGACGATGAAACACAGAAATTGCATCGGAATTAAAAACAAAAGGCACAATGCCGTTTTAAGGACAAGAAGACTGACTCTTCCTACTGACCATTCCTGTGACACTAGTTATAGATTCCGATGCTTCACTTCAGGTTTACCGTATCCCTTGGACCTTCTTATTGTCGATGAAACACAGAAATTGCATCGGAATTGAATACAAAAGGCACAATGCCGACTTAAGTACATGAAGACTGACACTTCTTACTGACCATGTTTTGAACCATTCCTGTGACACTAGTTATAGATTCCGAAGCTTCACTTCACGTTTACTGTATCCCTTGGACCTTCTTATTGACAATGAAACACAGAAATTGCATCGGAATTAAATACAAAAGGCACAATGCCGAATTAAGGACAAGAAGACTGACTCTTCCTACTGACCATTCCTGTGACAGTAGTTATAGATTCCGATGCTTCACTCCAGGTTTACTGTATCCCTTAGACCTTCTTATTGACGATGAAACACAGAAATTGCATCGGAATTAAATATAAAAGGCACAATGCCGACTTAAGTACATGAAGACCGACACTTCTTACTGACTATGTTTTGAACCCTTCCTGTGACACTAGTTATAGATTCCGAAGCTTCACTTCACGATTACTTTATCCCTTGGAGCTTCTTATTGGCAATGAAACACAGAAATTGCATCGGAATTAAATACAAAACGCACAATGCCGACTTAAGGACAAGAAGACTGAATCATCCTACTGACCATTCCTGCGACACTAGTTATGGATTCCGATTCTTCACACCAGGTTTACTGCATCTCTTGGACCTTCTTATTGACGATGAAACACAGAAATTGCATCGGAATTAAATACAAAAGGCACAATGCCGACTTAAGTACAAGATGACTGATTCTTCCTACTGTCTAAGATTTGAACCATTCCTCTGACACTAGTTATAGATTCCGATGATTCACTTCAGGTTTACTGTATCCCTTGCACCTTCTTATTGACGATGAAACACAGAAATTGCATCGGAATTAAAAACAAAAGCCACAATGCCGACTTAAGTACGTGAAGACCGACACTTCTTACTGACAATGTTTTGACCCATTCCTGTGACACTAGTTATAGATTTCCATGCTTCACTCCAGGTTTACTGTGTCCCTTGGACCTTCTTATTGACGATGAAACACAGAAATTGCATCAGAATTAAATACAAAAGGCACAATGCAGATTTAAGGACAAGAAGATTGACTCTTCCTACTGACCATTCCTGTGACACTAGTTATAGATTCCGCTGCTTCACTTCAGGTTTACTGTATCCCTTGGACCTTCTTATTGACGATGAAACACAGAAATTGCATCGGAATTAAACACAAAAGGCACAATGCCGACTTAAGTACATGAAGAAGGACACTTCTTACTGACTATGTCTTGAACCATTCCTGTAACACTAGTTATAGATTCCGATGCTTCACTTCAGGTTTTCTGTATCCCTTGGACCTTCTTATTGACGATGAAACACAGAAACTGCATCGGAATTAATTTCAAAAGGTACAATGCCGACTTAAGTACATGAAGACCGACACTTCTTGCTAACTATGTTTTGATCCATTCCTGTGACACTAGTTATTGATTTCCATGTTTCACTCTAGATTTACTGTATCCCTTGGACCTACTTATTGACGATGAAACACAGAAATGGCATCGGAATTAAATACAAAAGGCACAATGCCGACTTAAGTACATGAAGACCGACACTTCCTACTGACTATGTTTTGAACCATTCCTGTAGCACTAGTTATAGATTCCGATGCTTCACTTCAGGTTTACTGTATCCCTTGGACCTTCTTATTGACGATGAAACACAGAAATTGCATCTAAATTAAATACAAAAGGCACAATGCCGACTTAAGGGCAAGAAGACTGACTCTTCCTACTGATCATTCCTGTGACACTAGTTATAGATTCCGATGCTTCACTTCAGGTTTACTGTATCCCTTGGACCTTCTTATTGACGATGAAACACAGAAATTGCATCGGAATTAAATACATAATGCACAATGCCGACTTAAGTACATGAAGAGCGACACTTCTTACTGACTATGTTTTGAACCATTCCTGTGACACTAGTTATGTATTCCGATGCATCACTTCAGGTTTACTGTCTCCCTTGGACCTTCTTATGGACGATGAAACTCAGAAATTGCATCGGAAATAAATACAAAAGGCACAATGACGACTCAAGTACAAGGAGACTGGCTCTTCTTACAGTCTATTTTTTGAACCTTTCCTGTGACACTAGTTATAGATTCCGATACTTCACTTCAGGTTTACTGTATCCCTTGGACAAGCTTATTGACGATGAAACACAGAAATTGCATCTTAATTAAATACAAAAGGTACAATGTCGACTTAAGTACAAGAAGACTGACTCTTCCTACTGTCTAAGTTTGAACCATTCCTGTGACACTAGTTATAGATTCCGATGCTTCACCTCAGGTTTACTGTACCCCTTGGACCTTCCTATTGACGATGAAACACGGAAATTGCATCGGAATGAAATACAAAAGGCACAATGCCGACTTAAGTACAAGAAGACTGACTCTTCCTACTGTCTAAGTTTTGAACCATTCCTCTGACACTAGTTATAGATTCCGATGCTTCACTTCAGGTTTACTGTATCCCTTGGACCTTCTTATTGACGATGAAACACAGAAATTGCATCGGAATTAAAAACAAAAGGCACAATGCCGTTTTAAGGACAAGAAGACTGACTCTTCCTACTGACCATTCCTGTGACACTAGTTATAGATTCCGATGCTTCACTTCAGGTTTACCGTATCCCTTGGACCTTCTTATTGTCGATGAAACACAGAAATTGCATCGGAATTGAATACAAAAGGCACAATGCCGACTTAAGTACATGAAGACTGACACTTCTTACTGACCATGTTTTGAACCATTCCTGTGACACTAGTTATAGATTCCGAAGCTTCACTTCACGTTTACTGTATCCCTTGGACCTTCTTATTGACTATGAAACACAGAGATTGCATCGGAATTAAATACAAGAGGCACAATGCCGAATTAAGGACAAGAAGACTGACTCTTCCTACTGACCATTCCTGTGACAGTAGTTATAGATTCCGATGCTTCACTCCAGGTTTACTGTATCCCTTGGACCTTCTTATTGACGATGAAACACAGAAATTGCATCGGAATTAAATATAAAAGGCACAATGCCGACTTAAGTACATTAAGACCGACACTTCTTACTGACTATGTTTTGAACCCTTCCTGTGACACTAGTTATAGATTCCGAAGCTTCACTTCACAATTACTTTATCCCTTGGAGCTTCTTATTGACAATGAAACACAGAAATTGCATCGGAATTAAATACAAAAGGCACAATGCCTACTTAAGGACAAGAAGACTGACTCTTCCTACTGACCATTCCTGTGACAGTAGTTATAGATTCCGATGCTTCACTTCAGGTTTACTGTATCCCTCGGACCTTCTTATTGACGATGAAACACAGAAATTGCATCGGTATTAAATACAAAGAGCACAATGCCGACTTAAGTACAAGAGAACTGACTCTTCTTACTGTCTATGTTTTGAACCATTCCTGTGACAGTAGTTATAGATTACGATGCTTCACTTCTGGTCTACTGTATCCCTCTGACTTTCTCATTGACGATGAAACACAGAAATTGCATCGGTATTAAATATGAAAGGCACAATGCCGACTTAATTATAAGAAAACTGACACTACTTACTGTTTATGCTTTGAACCATTCCTGTGACATTAGTTATAGAAACCGATGCTTCACTTCAGGTTTACTGTATCCCTCTGACCTTCTTATTGACGAGGAAACACAGATTTTGCATCGGTATTAAATACAAAGAGCACAATGCCGACTTAAGTACAAGAGAACTGACTCTTCTAGCTGTCTATGTTTTGAACCATTCCTGTGACAGTAGTTATAGATTACGATGCTTCACTTCTGGTCTACTGTATCCCTCTGACTTTCTCATTGACGATGAAACACAGAAATTGCATCTTTATTAAATATGAAAGGCACAATGCCGACGTAAGTACGAGAAAACTGGCTTTCCTTACTGTCTATGATTTGAACCTTTCCTGTGGCACTAGTTATAGATTCCGATACTTCACTTCAGGTTTACTGTATCCCTTGGACAATCTTATTCACGATGAAATACAGAAATTGCATCGGAATTAAATACAAAAGGTACAATGCCGACTTAAGTACAAGAAGACTGACTCTTCTACTGTCTAAGTTTGAACCATTCCTGTGACACTAGTTATAGATTCCGATGCTTCACCTCATGTTTACTGTATCCCTTGGACCTTCTTATTGACGATGAGACACAGAAATTGCATCGGAATTGAATACAAAAGGCACAATGCCGACTTAAGTACATGAAGACTGACACTTCTTACTGACCATGTTTTGAGCCATTCCTGTGACACTAGTTATAGATTCCGAAGCTTCACTTCACGTTTACTGTATCCCTTGGACTTTTTATTGACAATGAAACACAGAAATTGCATCGGAATTAAATACAAAAGGCACAATGCCGAATTAAGGACAAGAAGACTGACTCTTCCTACTGACCATTCCTGTGACAGTAGTTATAGATTCCGATGCTTCACTCCAGGTTTACTGTATCCCTTGGACCTTCTTATTGACGATGAAACACAGAAATTGCATCGGAATTAAAAACAAAAGGCACAATGCCGTTTTAAGGACAAGAAGACTGACTCTTCCTACTGACCATTCCTGTGACACTAGTTATAGATTCCGATGCTTCACTTCAGGTTTACTGTATCCCTTGGACCTTCTTATTGACGATGAAACACAGAAATTGCATCGGAATTAAACACAAAAGGCACAATGCCGACTTAAGTACATGAAGAAGGACACTTCTTACTGACTATGTCTTGAACCATTCCTGTAACACTAGTTATAGATTCCGATGCTTCACTTCAGGTTTACTGTATCCTTTGGACCTTCTTATTGACGATGAAACACAGAAACTGCATCGGAATTAATTTCAAAAGGCACAATGCCGACTTAAGTACATGAAGACCGACACTTCTTGCTAACTATGTTTTGATCCATTCCTGTGACACTAGTTATTGATTTCCATGTTTCACTCTAGATTTACTGTATCCCTTGGACCTACTTATTGACGATGAAACACAGAAATGGCATCGGAATTAAATACAAAAGGCACAATGCCGACTTAAGTACATGAAGACCGACACTTCTTACTGACTATGTTTTGAACCATTCCTGTAGCACTAGTTATAGATTCCGATGCTTCACTTCAGGTTTACTGTATCCCTTGGACCTTCTTATTGACGATGAAACACAGAAATTGCATCTAAATTAAATACAAAACGCACAATGCCGACTTAAGGGCAAGAAGACTGACTCTTCCTACTGATCATTCCTGTGACACTAGTTATAGATTCCGATGCCTTACTTCAGGTTTACTGTATCCCTTGGACCTTCTTATTGACGATGAAACACAGAAATTGCATCGGAATTAAATACATAATGCACAATGCCGACTTAAGTACATGAAGAGCGACACTTCTTACTGACTATGTTTTGAACCATTCCTGTGACACTAGTTATGTATTCCGATGCATCACTTCAGGTTTACTGTCTCCCTTGGACCTTCTTATGGACGATGAAACTCAGAAATTGCATCGGAAATAAATACAAAAGGCACAATGCCGACTTAAGGACAAGAAGACTGACTGTTCTTACTGTCTATGTTTTGAACCACTCCTGTGACACTAGATATAGATTCCGATGCTTCACTTCAGGTTTACTGTATCCCTCTGACATTCTTATTGACGATGAAACACAGAAATTGCATCGGAATTAAATAGAAAAGGCACAATGCCGACTTATGTACAAGGAAACTGACTCTTCTTACTGTCTATGTTTTGAACCATTTCTGTGACACTAGTTATAGATTCCGATTCTTCACTTCAGGTTTACTGTATCCCTCGGACCTTCTTATTGACGATGAAACACAAAAATTGCATCGGTATTAAATACAAAGAGCACAATGCCGACTTCAGTACAAGAGAACTGACTCTTCTTACTGTCTATGTTTTGAACCATTCCTGTGACAGTAGTTATAGATTACGATGGTTCACTTCTGGTCTACTGTATCCTCTGACTTTCTCATTGACGATGAAACACAGAAATTGCATCGGAATTAAATACGAAAAGCACAATGCCGACGTAAGTACAAGAAAACTGGCTCTCCTTACTGTCTATGATTTGAACCATTCCTGTGACACTAGTTATAGATTCCGATGCTTCTTTTCAGGTTTACTGTATCCCTCTGACTTTCTTATTGACGATGAAAGACAGAAAGTGCATCGGAATTAAATACAAAAGGCACAATGCCGACTTAATTATAAGAAAACTGACACTTCTTACTGTTTATGCTTTGAACCATTCCTGTGACATTAGTTATAGATTCCGATGCTTCACTTCAGGTTTACTGTATCCCTCTGACCTTCTTATTGACGATGAAACACAGTAATTGCATCGGAATTAAATACAAAAGGCACAATGACGACACAAGTACAAGGAGACTGGCCCTCCTTACAGTCTATTTTTTGAACCTTTCCTGTGACACTAGTTATAGATTCCGATACTTCACTTCAGGTTTACTATATCCCATGGACAAGCTTATTGACGATGAAACACAGAAATTGCATCGGAATTAAATACAAAAGGTACAATGCCGACTTAAGTACAAGAAGACTGACTCTTCCTACTGTCTAAGTTTGAACCATTCCTGTGACACTAGTTACAGATTCCGATGCTTCACCTCAGGTTTACTGTACCCCTTGGACCTTCCTATTGACGATGAAACACGGAAATTGCATCGGAATGAAATACAAAAGGCACAGTGCCGACTTAAGTACAAGAAGACTGACTCTTCCTACTGTCTAAGTTTTGAACCATTCCTCTGACACTAGTTATAGATTCCGATGCTTCACTTCAGGTTTACTGTATCCCTTGGACCTTCTTATTGACGATGAAACACAGAAATTGCATCGGAATTAAAAACAAAAGGCACAATGCCGTTTTAAGGACAAGAAGACTGACTCTTCCTACTGACCATTCCTGTGTCACTAGTTATAGATTCCGATGCTTCACTTCAGGTTTACCATATCCCTTGGACCTTCTTATTGTCGATGAAACACAGAAATTGCATCGGAATTGAATACAAAAGGCACAATGCCGACTTAAGTACATGAAGACTGACACTTCTTACTGACCATGTTTTGAACCATTCCTGTGACACTAGTTATAGATTCCGAAGCTTCACTTCACGTTTACTGTATCCCTTGGACCTTCTTATTGACAATGAAACACAGAGATTGCATCGGAATTAAATACAAAAGGCACAATGCCGAATTAAGGACATGAAGACTGACTCTTCCTACTGACCATTCCTGTGACAGTAGTTATAGATTCCGATGCTTCACTCCAGGTTTACTGTATCCCTTGGACCTTCTTATAGACGATGAAACACAGAAATTGCATCGGAATTAAATATAAAAGGCACAATGCCGACTTAAGTACATGAAGACCGACACTTCTTACTGACTATGTTTTGAACCCTTCCTGTGACACTAGTTATAGATTCCGAAGCTTCACTTCACAATTACTTTATCCCTTGGAGCTTCTTATTGACAATGAAACACAGAAATTGCATCGGAATTAAATACAAAAGGCACAATGCCGACTTAAGGACAAGAAGACTGACTCTTCCTACTGACCATTCCTGTGAGAGTAGTTATAGATTCCGATGCTTCACTTCAGGTTTACTGTATCCCTCGGACCTTCTTATTGACGATGAAACACAGAAATTGCATCGGTATTAAATACAAAGAGCACAATGCCGACTTAAGTACAAGAGAACTGACTCTTCTTACTGTCTATGTTTTGAACCATTCCTGTGACAGTAGTTATAGATTACGATGCTTCACTTCTGGTCTACTGTATCCCTCTGACTTTCTCATTGACGATGAAACACAGAAATTGCATCGGTATTAAATATGAAAGGCACAATGCCGACGTTAGTACAAGAAAACTGGCTTTCCTTACTGTCCATGATTTGAACCATTCCTGTGACACTAGTTATAGATTCCGATGCTTCTTTTCAGGTTTACTGTATCCCTCTGACTTTCTTATTGACGATGAAACACAGAAATTGCATCGGAATTAAATACAAAAGGCACAATGCCGACTTAATTATAAGAAAACTGACACTACTTACTGTTTATGCTTTGAACCATTCCTGTGACATTAGTTATAGAAACCGATGCTTCACTTCAGGTTTACTGTATCCCTCGGACCTTCTTATTGACGATGAAACACAGAATTTGCGTCGGTATTAAATACAAAGAGCACAATGCCGACTTAAGTATAAGAGAACTGACTCTTCTTGCTGTCTATGTTTTGAACCATTCCTGTGACAGTAGTTATAGATTACGATGCTTCACTTCTGGTCTACTGTATCCCTCTGACTTTCTCATTGACGATGAAACACAGAAATTGCATCGGTATTAAATATGAAAGGCACAATGCCGACGTAAGTACAAGAAAACTGGCTTTCCTTACTGTCTATGATTTGAACCTTTCCTGTGGCACTAGTTATAGATTCCGATACTTCACTTCAGGTTTACTGTATCCCTTGGACAATCTTATTCACGATGAAATACAGAAATTGCATCGGAATTAAATACAAAAGGTACAATGCCGACTTAAGTACAAGAAGACTGACTCTTCTACTGTCTAAGTTTGAACCATTCCTGTGACACTAGTTATAGATTCCGATGCTTCACCTCATGTTTACTGTATCCCTTGGACCTTCTTATTGACGATGAAACACTGAAATTGCATCGGAATAAAATACAAAAGGCACAATGCCGACTGAAGTACAAGAAGACCGACTCTTCCTACTATCTTAGTTTTGAAAAATTCCTGTGACACTAGTTATAGATTCCGATGCTTCACTTCAGGTTTACTGTATCCCTTGGACCTTCTTATTGACGATCAAACTCAGAAATTGCATCGGAATTCAATACAAAAAGCACAATGCCGACTTAAGTACATGAAGAACGACTCTTCTTACTGACTATGTTTTGAACCATTCCTGTGACACTACTTATAGATTCCTATGCTTCACTTCAAGTTTTCTGTATCCTTGGACCTTCTTCTTAACGATGAAACACAGAAATTGCATTGGAATGAAATACAAAAGGCACAATGCCGACTTAAGTACATGAAGACCGGCACTTCTTACTGACTATGTTTTGAACCATTCCTGCAACACTAGTTATAGATTCCGATGCTTCACTTCAGGTTTACTGTATCCCTTGGACCCTCTTGTTGACGATGAAACACAGAAATTGCATCGGAATTAAAAAAAAAAGCACAATGCAGACTTAAGGACAAGAAGACTGACTCATCCTACTGACCATTCCTGCGACACTAGTTATGGATTCCGATTCTCCACACCAGGTTTACTGCATCTCTTGGACCCTCTTATTGACGATGAAACACAGAAATTGCATCGGAATTAAATACAAAAGGCACAATGCCGACTTAAGTACAAGATGACTGACTCTTCCTACTGTCTAAGATTTGAACCATTCCTCTGACACTAGTTATAGATTCCGATGATTCACTTCCGGTTTACTGTATCCCTTGGACCTTCTTATTGACGATGAAACACAGAAATTGCATCGGAATTAAATACAAAAGCCACAATGCCGACTTAAGTACGTGAAGACCGACACTTCTTACTGACAATGTTTTGACCCATTCCTGTGACACTAGTTATAGATTTCCATGCTTCACTCCAGGTTTACTGTGTCCCTTGGACCTTCTTATTGACGATGAAACACAGATATTGCATCGGAATTAAATACAAAAGGCACAATGCAGATTTAAGGACAAGAAGACTGACTCTTCCTACTGACCATTCCTGTGACACTAGTTATAGATTCCGCTGCTTCACTTCAGGTTTACTGTATCCCTTGGACCTTCTTATTGACGATGAAACACAGAAATTGCATCGGAATTAAATACAAAAGGCACAATGCCGACTTAAGTACATGAAGAAGGACACTTCTTACTGACTATGTCTTGAACCATTCCTGTAACACTAGTTATAGATTCCGATGCTTCACTTCAGGTTTACTGTATCCCTTGGACCTTCTTATTGACGATGAAACACAGAAACTGCATCGGAATTAAATTCAAAAGGCACAATGCCGACTTAAGTACATGAAGACCGACACTTCTTACTGACTATGTTTTGAACCATTCCTGTAGCACTAGTTATAGATTCCGATGCTTCACTTCAGGTTTACTGTATCCCTTGGACCTTCTTATTGACGATGAAACACAGAAATTGCATCGGAATTAAATACAAAAGGCACAATGCCGCCTTAAGTACACAAAGACCGACACTTCTTACTGACTACGTTTTGAACCATTCCTGTGACACTAGTTATAGATTCCGATGCTTCACTTCAGGTTTACTGTATCCCTTGGACCTTCTTATTGACGATGAAACACAGAAATTGCATCGGAATTAAATACAAAAGGCACAATGCCGACTTAAGTACATAAAGACCGACACTTCTCACTGACTATGTTTTGAACCATTCCTGTAACACTTGTTATAGATTCCGATGCTTCACTTCAGGTTTACTGTATCCCTTGGACCTTCTTATTGACGATGAAACACAGAAATTTCATCGGAATTAAATACAAAAGGCACAATGCCGATTTAAGTACATAAAGACCGACACTTCTTACTGACTATGTTTTGAACCATTCCTGTAACAGTTGTTATAGATTCCGATGCTTCACTTCAGGTTTACTGTATCCCTTGGACCTTCTTATTGACGATGAAACACAGAAATTGCTTCGGAATTAAATGCAAAAGCACAATGCCGACTTAAGTACATGAAGACAGACTCTTCTTACTGACTATGTTTTGAACCATTCATGTGATACTAGTTATAGATTCCGAAGCTTAACTTCACGTTTACTGAATCCCTTGGACCTTCTTATTGACAATGAAACACAGAAATTGCATCGGAATTAAATACAAAAGGCACAATGCCGACTTAAGGACAAGAAGACTGTCTCTTCCTACTGACCATTCCTGTGACAGTAGTTATAGATTCCGATGCTTCACTCCAGGTTTACTGTATCCCTTGGACCTGCTTATTGACGATGAAACACAGAAATTGCATCGGAATTAAATACAAAATGCACAATGCCGACTTAAGTACATGAAGAGCGACACTTCTTACTGACTATGTTTTGAACCATTCCGGTGACACTAGTTATGTATTCCGATGCATCACTTCAGGTTTACTGTCTCCCTTGGACCTTCTTATTGATGATGAAACTCAGAAACTGCATCGGAAATAAATACAAAAGGCACAATGCCGACTTAAGGACAAGAAGACTGACTGTTCTTACTGTCTATGTTTGAACCACTCCTGTGACACTAGATATAGATTCCGATGCTTCACTTCAGGTTTACTGTATCCCTCTGACATTCTTATTGACGATGAAACACAGAAATTGCATCGGAATTAAATAGAAAAGGCACAATGCCGACTTATGTACAAGAAAACTGACTCTTCTTACTGTCTATGTTTTGAACCATTCCTGTGACAGTAGTTATAGATTACGATGCTTCACTTCTGGTCTACTGTATCCCTCTGACTTTCTCATTGACGATGAAACACAGAAATTGCATCGGTATTGAATATGAAAGGCACAATGCCGACGTAAGTACAAGAAAACTGGCTTTCCTTACTGTCTATGATTTGAACCTTTCCTGTGGCACTAGTTATAGATTCCGATACTTCACTTCAGGTTTACTGTATCCCTTGGACAACCTTATTCACGATGAAATACAGAAATTGCATCGGAATTAAATACAAAAGGTACAATGCCGACTTAAGTACAAGAATACTGACTCTTCTACTGCCTAAGTTTGAACCATTCCTGTGACACTAGTTATAGATTCCGATGCTTCACCTCATGTTTACTGTATCCCTTGGACCTTCTTATTGACGATGAAACACAGAAATTGCATCGGAATTAAATACAAAAGGCACAATGCCGACTGAAGTACAAGAAGACCGACTCTTCCTACTATCTTAGTTTTGAAAAATTCCTGTGACACTAGTTATAGATTCCGATGCTTCACTTCAGGTTTACTGTATCCCTTGGACCTTCTTATTGACGATCAAACTCAGAAATTGCATCGGAATTAAATACAAAAAGCACAATGCCGACTTATGTACATGAAGAACGACAGTTCTTACTGACTATGTTTTGAACCATTCCTGTGACACTACTTATAGATTCCTATGCTTCACTTCAAGTTTTCTGTATCCTTGGACCTTCTTCTTAACGATGAAACACAGAAATTGCATTGGAATGAAATACAAAAGGCACAATGCCGACTTAAGTACATGAAGACCGACACTTCTTACTGACTATGTTTTGAACCATTCCTGCAACACTAGTTATAGATTCCGATGCTTCACTTCAGGTTTACTGTATCCCTTGGACCTTCTTATTGACGATGAAACACAGAAATTGCATCGGAATTAAAAAAAAAAAGCACAATGCAGACTTAAGGACAAGAAGACTGACTCATCCTACTGACCATTCCTGCGACACTAGTTATGGATTCCGATTCTTCACACCAGGTTTACTGCATCTCTTGGACCTTCTTATTGACGATGAAACACAGAAATTGCATCGGAATTAAATACAAAAGGCACAATGCCGACTTAAGTACAAGATGACTGACTCTTCCTACTGTCTAAGATTTGAACCATTCCTCTGACACTAGTTATAGATTCCGATGATTCACTTCAGGTTTACTGTATCCCTTGGACCTTCTTATTGACGGTGAAACACAGAAATTGCATCGGAATTAAATACAAAAGGCACAATGCCGACATAAGTACGTGAAGACCGACACTTCTTACTGACAATGTTTTGACCCATTCCTGTGACACTAGTTATAGATTTCCATGCTTCACTCCAGGTTTACTGTGTCCCTTGGACCTTCTTATTGACGATGAAACACAGAAATTGCATCGGAATTAAATACAAAAGGCACAATGCAGATTTAAGGACAAGAAGACTGACTCTTACTACTGACCATTCCTGTGACACTAGTTATAGATTCCGCTGCTTCACTTCAGGTTTACTGTATCCCTTGGACCTTCTTATTGACGACGAAACACAGATATTGCATCGGAATTAAATACAAAAGGCACAATGCCGACTTAAGGACAAGAAGACTGAATCATCCTACTGACCATTCCTGCGACACTAGTTATGGATTCCGATTCTTCACACCAGGTTTACTGCATCTCTTGGACCTTCTTATTGACGATGAAACACAGAAATTGCATCGGAATTAAATACAAAAGGCACAATGCCGACTTAAGTACAAGATGACTGACTCTTCCTACTGTCTAAGATTTGAACCATTCCTCTGACACTAGTTATAGATTCCGATGATTCACTTCAGGTTTACTGTATCCCTTGCACCTTCTTATTGACGATGAAACACAGAAATTGCATCGGAATTAAATACAAAAGGCACAATGCCGACTTAAGTACATGAAGACCGACACTTCTTACTGACTATGTTTTGAACCATTCCTGTAGCACTAGTTACAGATTCCGATGCTTCACTTCAGGTTTACTGTATCCCTTGGACCTTCTTATTGACGATGAAACACAGAAATTGCATCTAAATTAAATACAAAACGCACAATGCCGACTTAAGGGCAAGAAGACTGACTCTTCCTACTGATCATTCCTGTGACACTAGTTATAGATTCCGATGCTTCACTTCAGGTTTACTGTATCCCTTGGACCTTCTTATTGACGATGAAACACAGAAATTGCATCGGAATTAAATACATAATGCACAATGCCGACTTAAGTACATAAAGAGCGACACTTCTTACTGACTATGTTTTGAACCATTCCTGTGACACTAGTTATGTATTCCGATGCATCACTTCAGGTTTACTGTCTCCCTTGGACCTTCTTATGGACGATGAAACTCAGAAATTGCATCGGAAATAAATACAAAAGGCACAATGCCGACTTAAGGACAAGAAGACTGACTGTTCTTACTGTCTATGTTTTGAACCACTCCTGTGACACTAGATATAGATTCCGATGCTTCACTTCAGGTTTACTGTATCCCTCTGACATTCTTATTGACGATGAAACACAGAAATTGCATCGGAATTAAATAGAAAAGGCACAATGCCGACTTATGTACAAGGAAACTGACTCTTCTTACTGTCTATGTTTTGAACCATTTCTGTGACACTAGTTATAGATTCCGATTCTTCACTTCAGGTTTACTGTATCCCTCGGACCTTCTTATTGACGATGAAACACAAAAATTGCATCGGTATTAAATACAAAGAGCACAATGCCGACTTCAGTACAAGAGAACTGACTCTTCTTACTGTCTATGTTTTGAACCATTCCTGTGACAGTAGTTATAGATTCCGATGCTTCACTTCAGGTTTACTGTATCCCTTGGACCTTCTTATTGACGATGAAACACAGAAATTGCATCGGAATTAAATACGAAAAGCACAATGCCGACGTAAGTACAAGAAAACTGGCTCTCCTTACTGTCTATGATTTGAACCATTCCTGTGACACTAGTTATAGATTCCGATGCTTCTTTTCAGGTTTACTGTATCCCTCTGACTTTCTTATTGACGATGAAAGACAGAAAGTGCATCGGAATTAAATACAAAAGGCACAATGCCGACTTAATTATAAGAAAACTGACACTTCTTACTGTTTATGCTTTGAACCATTCCTGTGATTTTAGTTATAGATTCCGATGCTTCACTTCAGGTTTACTGCATCCCTCTGACCTTCTTATTGACGATGAAACACAGGAATTGCATCGGAATTAAATACAAAAGGCACAATGACGACACAAGTACAAGGAGACTGGCCCTCCTTACAGTCTATTTTTTGAACCTTTCCTGTGACACTAGTTATAGATTCCGATACTTCACTTCAGGTTTACTGTATCCCATGGACAAGCTTATTGACGATGAAACACAGAAATTGCATCGGAATTAAATACAAAAGGTACAATGCCGACTTAAGTACAAGAAGACTGACTCTTCCTACTGTCTAAGTTTGAACCATTCCTGTGACACTAGTTATAGATTCCGATGCTTCACCTCAGGTTTACTGTACCCCTTGGACCTTCCTATTGACGATGAAACACGGAAATTGCATCGGAATGAAATACAAAAGGCACAATGCCGACTTAAGTACAAGAAGACTGACTCTTCCTACTGTCTAAGTTTTGAACCATTCCTCTGACACTAGTTATAGATTCCGATGCTTCACTTCAGGTTTACTGTATCCCTTGGACCTTTTTATTGACGATGAAACACAGAAATTGCATCGGAATTAAAAACAAAAGGCACAATGCCGTTTTAAGGACAAGAAGACTGACTCTTCCTACTGACCATTCCTGTGTCACTAGTTATAGATTCCGATGCTTCACTTCAGGTTTACCATATCCCTTGGACCTTCTTATTGTCGATGAAACACAGAAATTGCATCGGAATTGAATACAAAAGGCACAATGCCGACTTAAGTACATGAAGACTGACACTTCTTACTGACCATGTTTTGAACCATTCCTGTGACACTAGTTATAGATTCCGAAGCTTCACTTCACGTTTACTGTATCCCTTGGACCTTCTTATTGACAATGAAACACAGAGATTGCATCGGAATTAAATACAAAAGGCACAATGCCGAATTAAGGACATGAAGACTGACTCTTCCTACTGACCATTCCTGTGACAGTAGTTATAGATTCCGATGCTTCACTCCAGGTTTACTGTATCCCTTGGACCTTCTTATTGACGATGAAACACAGAAATTGCATCGGAATTAAATATAAAAGGCACAATGCCGACTTAAGTACATGAAGACCGACACTTCTTACTGACTATGTTTTGAACCCTTCCTGTGACACTAGTTATAGATTCCGAAGCTTCACTTCACAATTACTTTATCCCTTGGAGCTTCTTATTGACAATGAAACACAGAAATTGCATCGGAATTAAATACAAAAGGCACAATGCCGACTTAAGGACAAGAAGACTGACTCTTCCTACTGACCATTCCTGTGACAGTAGTTATAGATTCCGATGCATCACTTCAGGTTTACTGTATCCCTCGGACCTTCTTATTGACGATGAAACACAGAAATTGCATCGGTATTAAATACAAAGAGCACAATGCCGACTTAAGTACAAGAGAACTGACTCTTCTTACTGTCTATGATTTGAACCATTCCTGTGACAGTAGTTATAGATTACGATGCTTCACTTCTGGTCTACTGTATCCCTCTGACTTTCTCATTGACGATGAAACACAGAAATTGCATCGGTATTAAATATGAAAGGCACAATGCCGACGTAAGTACAAGAAAACTGGCTTTCCTTACTGTCCATGATTTGAACCATTCCTGTGACACTAGTTATAGATTCCGATGCTTCTTTTCAGGTTTACTGTATCCCTCTGACTTTCTTATTGACGATGAAACACAGAAATTGCATCGGAATTAAATACAAAAGGCACAATGCCGACTTAATTATAAGAAAACTGACACTACTTACTGTTTATGCTATGAACAATTCCTGTGACATTAGTTATAGAAACCGATGCTTCACTTCAGGTTTACTGTATCCCTCGGACCTTCTTATTGACGATGAAACACAGAATTTGCATCGGTATTAAATACAAAGAGCACAATGCCGACTTAAGTACAAGAGAACTGACTCTTCTTGCTGTCTATGTTTTGAACCATTCCTGTGACAGTAGTTATAGATTACGATGCTTCACTTCTGGTCTACTGTATCCCTCTGACTTTCTCATTGACGATGAAACACAGAAATTGCATCGGTATTAAATATGAAAGGCACAATGCCGACGTAAGTACAAGAAAACTGGCTTTCCTTACTGTCTATGATTTGAACCTTTCCTGTGGCACTAGTTATAGATTCCGATACTTCACTTCAGGTTTACTGTATCCCTTGGACAGTCTTATTCACGATGAAATACAGAAATTGCATCGGAATTAAATACAAAAGGTACAATGCCGACTTAAGTACAAGAGGACTGACTCTTCTACTGTCTAAGTTTGAACCATTCCTGTGACACTAGTTATAGATTCCGATGCTTCACCTCATGTTTACTGTATCCCTTGGACCTTCTTATTGACGATGAAACACTGAAATTGCATCGGAATTAAATACAAAAGGCACAATGCCGACTGAAGTACAAGAAGACCGACTCTTCCTACTATCTTAGTTTTGAAAAATTCCTGTGACACTAGTTATAGATTCCGATGCTTCACTTCAGGTTTACTGTATCCCTTGGACGTTCTTATTGACGATCAAACTCAGAAATTGCATCGGAATTCAATACAAAAAGCACAATACCGACTTAAGTACATGAAGAACGACTCTTCTTACTGACTATGTTTTGAACCATTCCTGTGACACTACTTATAGATTCCTATGCTTCACTTCAAGTTTTCTGTATCCTTGGACCTTCTTCTTAACGATGAAACACAGAAATTGCATTGGAATGAAATACAAAAGGCACAATGCCGACTTAAGTACATGAAGACCGACACTTCTTACTGACTATGTTTTGAACCATTCCTGCAACACTAGTTATAGATTCCGATGCTTCACTTCAGGTTTACTGTATCCCTTGGACCCTCTTGTTGACGATGAAACACAGAAATTGCATCGGAATTAAAAAAAAAGCACAATGCAGACTTAAGGACAAGAAGACTGACTCATCCTACTGACCATTCCTGCGACACTAGTTATGGATTCCGATTCTCCACACCAGGTTTACTGCATCTCTTGGACCCTCTTATTGACGATGAAACACAGAAATTGCATCGGAATTAAATACAAAAGGCACAATGCCGACTTAAGTACAAGATGACTGACTCTTCCTACTGTCTAAGATTTGAACCATTCCTCTGACACTAGTTATAGATTCCGATGATTCACTTCCGGTTTACTGTATCCCTTGGACCTTCTTATTGACGATGAAACACAGAAATTGCATCGGAATTAAATACAAAAGCCACAATGCCGACTTAAGTACGTGAAGACCGACACTTCTTACTGACAATGTTTTGACCCATTCCTGTGTCACTAGTTATAGATTTCCATGCTTCACTCCAGGTTTACTGTGTCCCTTGGACCTTCTTATTGACGATGAAACACAGATATTGCATCGGAATTAAATACAAAAGGCACAATGCAGATTTAAGGACAAGAAGACTGACTCTTCCTACTGACCATTCCTGTGACACTAGTTATAGATTCCGCTGCTTCACTTCAGGTTTACTGTATCCCTTGGACCTTCTTATTGACGATGAAACACAGAAATTGCATCGGAATTAAATACAAAAGGCACAATGCCGACTTAAGTACATGAAGAAGGACACTTCTTACTGACTATGTCTTGAACCATTCCTGTAACACTAGTTATAGATTCCGATGCTTCACTTCAGGTTTACTGTATCCCTTGGACCTTCTTATTGACGATGAAACACAGAAACTGCATCGGAATTAAATTCAAAAGGCACAATGCCGACTTAAGTACATGAAGACCGACACTTCTTACTGACTATGTTTTGAACCATTCCTGTAGCACTAGTTATAGATTCCGATGCTTCACTTCAGGTTTACTGTATCCCTTGGACCTTCTTATTGACGATGAAACACAGAAATTGCATCGGAATTAAATACAAAAGGCACAATGCCGACTTAAGTACATAAAGACCGACACTTCTTACTGACTACGTTTTGAACCATTCCTGTGACACTAGTTATAGATTCCGATGCTTCACTTCAGGTTTACTGTATCCCTTGGACCTTCTTATTGACGATGAAACACAGAAATTGCATCGGAATTAAATACAAAAGGCACAATGCCGACTTAAGTACATAAAGACCGACACTTCTTACTGACTATGTTTTGAACCATTCCTGTAACACTTGTTATAGATTCCGATGCTTCACTTCAGGTTTACTGTATCCCTTGGACCTTCTTATTGACGATGAAACACAGAAATTTCATCGGAATTAAATACAAAAGGCACAATGCCGATTTAAGTACATAAAGACCGACACTTCTTACTGACTATGTTTTGAACCATTCCTGTAACAGTTGTTATAGATTCCGATGCTTCACTTCAGGTTTACTGTATCCCTTGGACCTTCTTATTGACGATGAAACACAGAAATTGCTTCGGAATTAAATGCAAAAGCACAATGCCGACTTAAGTACATGAAGACAGACTCTTCTTACTGACTATGTTTTGAACCATTCATGTGATACTAGTTATAGATTCCGAAGCTTCACTTCACGTTTACTGAATCCCTTGGACCTTCTTATTGACAATGAAACACAGAAATTGCATCGGAATTAAATACAAAAGGCACAATGCCGACTTAAGGACAAGAAGACTGTCTCTTCCTACTGACCATTCCTGTGACAGTAGTTATAGATTCCGATGCTTCACTCCAGGTTTACTGTATCCCTTGGACCTGCTTATTGACGATGAAACACAGAAATTGCATCGGAATTAAATACAAAATGCACAATGCCGACTTAAGTACATGAAGAGCGACACTTCTTACTGACTATGTTTTGAACCATTCCGGTGACACTAGTTATGTATTCCGATGCATCACTTCAGGTTTACTGTCTCCCTTGGACCTTCTTATTGACGATGAAACTCAGAAACTGCATCGGAAATAAATACAAAAGGCACAATGCCGACTTAAGTACATGAAGACCGACACTCCTTGCTAACTATGTTTTGATCCATTCCTGTGACACTAGTTATTGATTTCCATCTTTCACTCCAGATTTACTGTATCCCTTTTACCTACTTATTGACGATGAAACACAGAAATGGCATGGGAATTAAATACAAAAGGCACAATGCCGACTTAAGTACATGAAGACCGACATTTCTTACTGACTATGTTTTGAACCATTCCTGTAGCACTAGTTATAGATTCCGATGCTTCACTTCAGGTTTACTGTATCCCTTGGACCTTCTTATTGACGATGAAACACAGAAATTGCATCTAAATTAAATACAAAAGGCTCAATGCCGACTTAAGGGCAAGAAAACTGACTCTTCCTACTGATCATTCCTGTGACACTAGTTATAGATTCCGATGCTTCACTTCAGGTTTACTGTATCCCTTGGACCTTCTTATTGACGATGAAACACAGTAATTGCATCGAAATTAAATACAAAAGGCACAATGCCGACTTAAGTACATGAAGAACGACACTTCTTACTGACTATGTTTTGAACCATTCCTGTGACACTAGTTATAGATTCCGATGCTTCACTTCAGGTTTACTGTCTCCCTTGGACCTTCTTATTGACGATGAAACTCAGAAATTGCATCGGAAATAAATACAAAAGGCACAATCCCGACTGAAGGACAAGAAGACTGACTGTTCTTACTGTCTATGTTTTGAACCACTCCTGTGACACTAGATATAGATTCCGATGCTTCACTTCAGTTTTACTGTATCCCTCTGACATTCTTATTGAATGAAACTCAGAAATTGCATCGGAATTAAATACAAAAGGCACAATCCCGACTTATGGACAAGAAGACTGACTGTTCTTACTGTCTATGTTTTGAACCATTCCTGTGACAATAGTTATAGATTCCGATGCTTCACTTCAGGTTTACTGTGTCCCTCGAACCTAATTATTGACGATGAAACACAAACATTGCATCGGTATTAAATACAAAGAGCACAATGCCGACTTAAGTACAAGAGAACTGACTCTTCTTACTGTCTATGTTTTGAACCATTCCTGTGACAGTAGTTATAGATTACGATGCTTCACTTCTGGTCTACTGTATCCCTCTGACTTTCTCATTGACGATGAAACACAGAAATTGCATCGGTATTAAATACGAAAAGCACAATGCCGACGTAAGTACAAAACTGGCTCTCCTTACTGTCTACGATTTGAACCATTCCTGTGACACTATTTATAGATTCCGATGCTTCTTTTCAGGTTTACTGTATCCCTCTGACTTTCTTATTGACGATGAAACTCAGAAAGTGCATCGGAATTAAATACAAAAGGCACAATGCCGACTTAATTATAAGAAAACTGACACTTCTTACTGTTTATGCTTTGAACCATTCCTGTGACATTAGTTATAGATTCCGATGCTTCACTTCAGGTTTACTGTATCCCTCTGACCTTCTTATTGACGACGAAACACCGGAATTGCATCGGAATTAAATACAAAAGGCACAATGACGACTCAAGTACAAGAAGATTGGCTCTTCTTACAGTCTATGTTTTGAACCTATCCTGTGACACTAGTTATAGATTCCGATACTTCACTTCAGGTTTACTGTATCCCTTGGACAATGTTATTGACGATGAAACACAGAAATTGCATCGGAATTAAATACAAAAAGTACAATGCCGACTTAAGTACAAGAAGACTGACTCTTCCTACTGTCTAAGTTTGAAACATTCCTGTGACACTAGTTATAGATTCCGATGCTTCACCTCAGGTTTACTGTACCCCTTGGACCTTCCTATTGACGATGAAACACAGAAATTGCATCGGAATGAAACACAAAAGGCACAATGCCGACTTAAGTACAAGAAGACTGACTCTTCCTACTGTCTAAGTTTTGAACCATTCCTCTGACACTAGTTATAGATTCGGATGATTCACTTCAGGTTTACTTTATCCCTTGGACCTTCTTATTGACGATGAAACTCAGAAAATGCATCGGAATTAAATACAAAAGGCACAATGCCGACTCAAGTACATGAAGACCGACACTTCTTACTACCCGTGTTTTGACCCATTCCTGTGACACTAGTTATAGATTTCCATGCTTCCCTCCAGGTTTACTGTGTCCCTTGGACCTTCTTATTGACGATGAAACACAGAAATTGCATCGGAATTAAATACAAAAGGCACAATTCCGACTTAAGTACATGAAGACCGATACTTCTCACTGACTATGTTTTGAACCATTCCTGTAGCACTAGTTATAGATTCCGATGCTTCACTTCAGGTTTACTGTATCCCTTGGACCTTCTTATTGACGATGAAACACAGAAATTGCATCGGAATTATATACAAAAGGCACAATGCAGACTTAAGGAGAAGAAGACTGACTCTTCCTACTGACCATTCCTGCGACACTAGTTATAGATTCCGATTCTTCCCTTCAGGTTTACTGTGTCCCTCGGACCTACTTATTGACGATGAAACACAAAAATTGCATCGGTATTAAATACAAAGAGCACAATGCCGACTTAAGTACAAGAGAACTGACTCTTCTTACTGTCTATGTTTTGAACCATTCCTCTGACACTAGTTATAGATTCGGATGATTCACTTCAGGTTTACTGTATCCCTTGGACCTTCTTATTGACGATTAAACTCAGAAATTGCATCGGAATTAAATACAAAAGGCACAATTCCGACTCATGTAAATGAAGACCGACACTTCTTACTGACCATATTTTGACCCATTCCAGTGACACTAGTTATAGATATCCATGCTTCACTCCAAGTTTACTGTGTCCCTTGGACCTTCTTATTGACGATGAAACACAGAAATTGCATCGGAATTAAATACAAAAGGCACAATTCCGACTTAAGTACATGAAGACCGATACTTCTCACTGACTATGTTTTGGACCATTCCTGTAACACTAGTTACAGATTCCGATGCTTCACTTCAGGTTTACTGTATCTCTTGGACCTTCTTATTGACGATGAAACACAGAAATTGCACCGGAATTATATACAAAAGGCACAATGCAGACTTAAGGACAAGAAGACTGACTCTTCCTACTGACCATTCCTGCGACACTAGTTATAGATTCCGGTTCTTCACTTCAGGTTTACTGTATAACTTGGACCTTCCTATTGACGATGAAACACAGAAATTGCATCGGAATTAAATACAAATGGCACAATGCCAACTTAAGTACAAGAAGACTGACTCTTCCTACTGACCATTCCTGTGACACTAGTTATAGATTCCGTTGCTTCACTTCAGGTTTACTGAATCCCTTGGACCTTCTTATTGACGATAAAACACAGAAATTGCATCGGAATTAAATACAAAAGGCACAATGCCGACGTAAGTACATGAAGAAGGACACTTCTTACTGACTATGTCTTGAACCATTCCTGTAACACTAGTTATGGATTCCGATGCTTCACTTCACGTTTACTGTATCCCTTGGACCTTCTTATTGACGATGAAACACAGAAACTGCATCGGAATTAAATACAAAAGGCACAATGCCGACTTAAGTACATGAAGACCGACACTTCTTACTGACTATGTTTTGAACCATTCCTGTAACACTAGTTATAGATTCCGATGCTTCACTTCAGGTTTACTGTATCCCTTGGACCTTCTTATTGACGATGAAACACAGAAATTGCATCGAAATTAAATACAAAGGGCACAATGCCGACTTAAGTGCAAGAAGACTGACTCTTCCTACTGATCATTCCTGTGACACTAGTTATAGATTCCGATGCTTCACTTCAGGTTTACTGCATCCCTTGGACCTTCTTTTTGACAATGAAACACAGAAATTGCATCGAAATTAAATACAAAAGGCACAATGCCGACTTAAGGACAAGAAGACTGACTCTTCCTACTGACCATTCCTTTGACAGTAGTTATAGATTCCGATGCTTCACTCCAGGTTTACTGTATCCTTTGGACCTTCTTGTTGACGATGAAACAGAGAAATTGCATCGGAATTAAATACAGAAGACACAATGCCGACTTAAGTACATGAAGACCGACATTTCTTACTGATTATGTTTTGAACCATTCCTGTGACACCAGTTATGTATTCCGATGCCTCACTTCAGGTTTACTGTCTCCCTTGGACCTTCTTATTGACGATGAAACTCAGAAATTGCATCGGAATTAAATACTAAAGGCACAATCCCGACTTATGGCCAAGAAGACTGACTGTTCTTACTGTCTATGTTTTGAACCATTCCTGTGACACTAGTTATAGATTCCGATTCTTCACTTCAGGTTTACTGTGTCCCTCAGACCTAATTATTGACGATGAAACATAAACATTGCATCGGTATTAAATACAAAGAGCACAATGCCGACTTAAGTACAAGAGAACTGACTCTTCTTACTGTCTATGTTTTGAACCATTCCTGTGACAGTAGTTATAGATTACGATGCTTCACTTCTGGTCTACTGTATCCCTCTGACTTTCTCATTGTCGATGAAACACAGAAATTGCATCGGTATTAAATACGAAAAGCACAATGCCGACGTAAGTACAAGAAAACTGGCTCTCCTTACTGTCTATGATTTGAACCATTCCTGTGACACTATTTATAGATTCCGATGCTTCTTTTCAGGTTTACTGTATCCCTCTGACTTTCTTATTGACGATGAAACACAGAAAGTGCATCGGAATTAAATACAAAAGGCACAATGCCGACTTAATTATAAGAAAACTGACACTTCTTACTGTTTATGCTTTGAACCATTCCTGTGACATTAGTTATAGATTCCGATGCTTCACTTCAGGTTTACTGTATCCCTCTGACCTTCTTATTGACGACGAAACACAGGAATTGCATCGGAATAAAATACAAAAGGCACAATGACGACTCAAGTACAAGGAGATTGGCTCTTCTTACAGTCTATGTTTTGAACCTTTCCTGTGACACTAGTTATAGATTCCGATACTTCACTTCAGGTTTACAGTATCCCTTGGACAATCTTATTGACGATGAAACACAGAAATTGCATCGGAATTAAATACAAAAGGTACAATGCCGACTTAAGTACAAGAAGACTGACTCTTCCTACTGTCTAAGTTTGAACCATTCCTGTGACACTAGTTATAGATTCCGATGCTTCACCTCAGGTTTACTGTACCCCTTGGACCTTCCTATTGACGATGAAACACAGAAATTGCATCGGAATGAAATACAAAAGGCACAATGCCGACTCAAGTACATGAAGACCGACACTTCTTACTGACCATGTTTTGACCCATTCCTGTGACACTAGTTATAGATTTCCATGTTTCCCTCCAGGTTTACTGTGTCCCTTGGACCTTCTTATTGACGATGAAACACAGAAATTGCATCGGAATTAAATACAAAAGGCACAATTTCGACTTAAGTACATGAAGACCGATACTTCTCACTGACTATGTTTTGAACCATTCCTGTAACACTAGTTATAGATTCCGATGCTTCACTTCAGGGTTACTGTATCCCTTGGACCTTCTTATTGACGATGAAACACAGAAATTGCATCGGAATTATATACAAAAGGCACAATGCATACTTAAGGAGAAGAAGACTGACTCTTCCTACTGACCTTTCCTGCGACACTAGTTATAGATTCCGATTCTTCACTTCAGGTTTACTGTATCCCTTGGACCTTCCTATTGACGATGAAACACAGAAATTGCATCGGAATTAAATACAAATGGCACAATGCCAACTTAAGTACGAGAAGACTGACTCTTCCTACTGACCATTCCTGTGACACTAGTTATAGATTCCGATGCTTCACTTCAGGTTTACTGTATCCCTTGGACCTTCTTATTGACGATGAAACACAGAAATTGCATCGGAATTAAATACAAAAGGCACAATGCCGACTTAAGTACGTGAAGAAGGACACTTCTTACTGACTATGTCTTGAACCATTCCTGTAACACTTGTTATGGATTCCGATGCTTCACTTCAGGTTTACTGTATCCCTTGGACCTTCTTATTGACGATGAAACACAGAAACTGCATCGGAATTAAATACAAAAGGCACAATGCCGACTTAAGTACATGAAGACCGACACTTCTTACTAACTATGTTTTTATCCATTCCTGTGACACTAGTTATTGATTTCCATGTTTCACTCCAGGTTTACTGTATCCCTTGGACCTACTTATTGACGATGAAACACAGAAATGGCATCGGAATTAAATACAAAAGGCACAATGCCGACTTAAGTACATGAAGACCGACACTTCTTACTGACTATGTTTTGAACCATTCCTGTAACACTAGTTATAGATTCCGATGCTTCACTTCAGGTTTACTGTATCCCTTGGACCTTCTTATTGACGATGAAACACAGAAATTGCATCGAAATTAAATACAAAAGGCACAATGCCGACTTAAGGGCAAGAAGACTGACTCTTCCTACTGATCATTCCTGTGACACTAGTTATAGATTCCGATGCTTCACTTCAGGTTTACTGCATCCCTTGGACCTTCTTATTGACGATGAAACACAGTAATTGCATCGGAATTAAATACAAAAGGCACAATGCCGACTTAAGTACATGAAGAACGACAATTCTTACTGACTATGTTTTGAACCATTCCTGTGACACTAGTTATAGATTCCGATGCTTCACTTCAGGTTTACTGTATCTCTTGGACCTTTTTATTGACGATGAAACACAGAAATTGCATCGGAATTAAATGCAAAAGGCACAATGCCGACTTAAGTATATGAAGACACACACTTCTTACTGACTATGTTTTGAACCATTCCTGTGACACTAGTTATAGATTCCGAAGCTTCACTTCGCGTTTACTGTATCCCTTGGACCTTCTTATTGACAATGAAACACAGAAATTGCATCGGAATTAAATACAAAAGGCAGAATGCCGACTTATGGACAAGCAGACTGACTCTTCCTACTGACCATTCCTGTGACAGTAGTTATAGATTCCGATGCTTCACTCCAGGTTTACTGTATCCCTTGGACCTTCTTATTGACGATGAAACAGAGAAATTGCATCGGTATTAAATACAAAAGGCACGATGCCGACTTAAGTACATGAAGACCGACACTTCTTACTGACTATGTTTTGAACCATTCCTGTGACACTAGTTATGTATTCCGATGCATCACTTCAGGTTTACTGTCTCCCTTGGACCTTCTTATTGACGATGAAACTCAGAAATTGTATCGGAATTAAATACAAAAGGCACAATGCCGACTTATGGACAAGAAGACTGACTGTTCTTACTGTCTATGTTTGAACCACTCCTGTGACACTAGATATAGATTCCGATGCTTCACTTCAGGTTTACTGTATCCCTCTGACATTCTTATTGACGATGAAACACAGAAATTGCATCGGAATTAAATAGAAAAGGCACAATGCCGACTTATGTACAAGAAAACTGACTCTTCTTACTGTCTATGTTTTGAACCATTCCTGTGACACTAGTTATAGATTCCGATTCTTCCCTTCAGGTTTACTGTGTCCCTCGTACCTACTTATTGACGATGAAACACAAAAATTGCATCGGTATTAAATACAAAGAGCACAATGCCGACTTAAGTACAAGAGAACTGACTCTTCTTACTGTCTATGTTTTGAACCATTCCTCTGACACTAGTTATAGATTCGGATGATTCGCTTCAGGTTTACTGTATCCCTTGGACCTTCTTATTGACGATTAAACTCAGAAATTGCATCGGAATTAAATACAAAAGGCACAATTCCGACTCATGTAAATGAAGACCGACACTTCTTACTGACCATATTTTGACCCATTCCAGTGACACTAGTTATAGATTTCCATGCTTCACTCCATGTTTACTGTGTCCCTTGGACCTTCTTATTGACGATGAAACACAGAAATTGCATCGGAATTAAATACAAAAGGCACAATTCCGACTTAAGTACATGAAGACCGATACTTCTCACTGACTATGTTTTGGACCATTCCTGTAACACTAGTTATAGATTCCGATGCTTCACTTCAGGTTTACTGTATCCCTTGTACCTTCTTATTGACGATGAAACACAGAAATTGCATCGAAATTATATACAAAAGGCACAATGCAGACTTAAGGACAAGAAGACTGACTCTTCCTACTGACCATTCCTGCGACACTAGTTATAGATTCCGATTCTTCACTTCAGGTTTACTGTATCCCTTGGACCTTCCTATTGACGATGAAACACAGAAATTGCATCGGAATTAAATACAAATGGCACAGTGCCAACTTAAGTACCAGAAGACTGACTCTTCCTACTGACCATTCCTGTGACACTAGTTATAGATTCCGTTGCTTCACTTCAGGTTTACTGTATCCCTTGGACCTTCTTATTGACGATAAAACACAGAAATTGCATCGGAATTAAATACAAAAGGCACAATGCCGACGTAAGTACATGAAGAAGGACACTTCTTACTGACTATGTCTTGAACCATTCCTGTAACACTAGTTATGGATTCCGATGCTTCACTTCAGGTTTACTGTATCCCTTGGACCTTCTTATTGACGATGAAACACAGAAACTGCATCGGAATTAAATACAAAAGGCACAATGCCGACAAAAGTACATGAAGGCCGACACTTCTTACTAACTATGTTTTGATCCATTCCTGTGACACTAGTTATTGATTTCCATGTTTCACTCCAGGTTTACTGTATCCCTTGGACCTACTTATTGACGATGAAACACAGAAATTGCATCGAAATTAAATACAAAAGGCACAATGCCGACTTAAGGACAAGAAGACTGACTCTTCCTACTGACCATTCCTGTGACAGTAGTTATAGATTCCGATGCTTCACTCCAGGTTTACTGTATCCCTTGGACCTTCTTATTGACGATGAAACAGAGAAATTGCATCGGAATTAAATACAAAAGACACAATGCCGACTTAAGTACATGAAGACCGACACTTCTTACTGACTATGTTTTGAACCATTCCTGTGACACTAGTTATGTATTCCGATTCCTCACTTCAGGTTTACTGTCTCCCTTGGACCTTCTTATTGACGATGAAACTCAGAAATTGCATCGAATTAAATACAAAAGGCACAATCCCGACTTATGGACAAGAAGACTGACTGTTCTTACTGTCTATGTTTTGAACCATTCCTGTGACACTAGTTATAGATTCCGATTCTTCACTTCAGGTTTACTGTGTCCCTCGGACCTAATTATTGACGATGAAACACAAACATTGCATCGGTATTAAATACAATGAGCACAATGCCGACTTAAGTACAAGAGAACTGACTCTTCTTACTGTCTATGTTTTGAACCATTCCTGTGACAGTAGTTATAGATTACGATGCTTCACTTCTGGTCTACTGTATCCCTCTGACTTTCTCATTGACGACGAAACACAGAAATTGCATCGGTATTAAATACGAAAAGCACAATGCCGACGTAAGTACAAGAAAACTGGCTCTCCTTACTGTCTATGATTTGAACCATTCCTGCGACACTATTTATAGATTCCGATGCTTCTTTTCAGGTTTACTGTATCCCTCTGACTTTCTTATTGACGATGAAACACAGAGAGTGCATCGGAATTAAATACAAAATGCACAATGCCGACATAATTATAAGAAAACTGACACTTCTTACTGTTTATGTTTTGAACCATTCCTGTGACATTAGTTATAGATTCCGATGCTTCAGTTCAGGTTTACTGCATCCCTCTGACCTACTTATTGACGATGAAACACAGGAATTGCATCGGAATTAAATACAAAAGGCACAATGACGACTCAAGTACAAGGAGATTGGCTCTTCTTACAGTCTATGTTTTGAACCTTTCCTGTGACACTAGTTATAGATTCCGATACTTCACTTCAGGTTTACTGTATCCCTTGGACAATCTTATTGACGATGAAACACAGAAATTGCATGGGAATTAAATACAAAAGGTACAATGCCGACTTAAGTACAAGAAGACTGACTCTTCCTACTGTCTAAGTTTGAACCATTCCTGTGACACTAGTTATAGATTCCGATGCTTCACCTCAGGTTTACTGTATCCCTTGGACCTTCTTACTGACGATGAAACACAGAAATTTGCATCGGAATTAAATACAAAAGGCACAATGCCTCCTTAAGTACAAGAAACCGACTCTTCCTACTATCTTAGTTTTGAACCATACCTGTGACACTAGTTATAGATTCCGATGCTTCACTTCAGGTTTACTCTATCCCTTGGACCTTCTTATTGACGATGAAACACAGAAATTGCTCGGAATTAAATGCAAAAGGCACAATGCCGACTTAAGGGCATGAAGACTGACTCTTCCTACTGACCATTCCTGTGACACTAGTTATAGATTCCGATGCTTCACTTCAGGTTTACTGTATCCCTTGGACCTTCTCATTGACGATGAAACTCAGAAATTGCATCGGAATTAAATACAAAAAGCACAATGCCGACTTAAGTACACGATAAACGACACTTCTTACTGACTATGTTTTGAACCAATCCTGTGACACTACTTATAGACTCCGATGCTTCACTACAGGTTTTCTGTATCCTTGGACCTTCTTCTTCACGATGAAACACAGAAATTGCATCGGAATTAAATACAAAAGGCATAATGCCGACTTAAGTACACGAAGACCGACACTTCTTACTGACTATGCTTTGAACCATTCCTGAGACACTAGTTATAGATTCCGATGCATCACTCCAGGTTTACTGTATCCCTTGGAACTTCTTATTGACGATGAAACACAGAAATTGCATCGGAATTAAACACAAAAGTCACAATGCCGACATAAGTACATGAAGACCGACACTTCTTACTGACTATGTTTTGAACCATTCCTGTAACACTAGTTATACATTCCGATGCTTCACTTCAGGTTTACTGTATCCCTTGGACCTTCTTATTGACGATGAAACACAGAAATTTCATCGGAATTAAATGCAAAAGGCACAATGCCGACGTAAGTACATGAAGACCGACACTTCTTATTGACTATGATTTGAACTATTCCTGTGCCACTAGTTACAGATTCCGATGCTTCACTAGAGGTTTACTGTATCCCTTGGACCTTCTTATTGACGATGAAACACAGAAATTGCATCGGAAGTAAATACAAAAGGCACAATGCCGACTTAAGTACATGAAGACCGACACTTCTTACTGACTATGTTTTGAACCATTCCTGTAACACTAGTTATAGATTCCGGTGCTTCACTTTAGGTTTACTGTATCCCTTGGACCTTCTTATTGACGATTAAACACAGAATTTGCATGGGAATTAAATACAAAAGGCACTATGCCGACCTAAGGACAAGAAGACTGACTCTTCCTACTGCCCACTCCAGTGACACTAGTTATAGGTTCCGATGCTTCACTTCATTTTTACTGTATCCCTTGGACCTTCTTATTGACGATGAAACACAGAAATTGCATCGGAATTAAATACAAGAGGCACAATGCCGACATAAGGACAAGAACACTGACTCTTCCTACTGGCCATTCCTGTGACACTGGTTATAGATTCCGAAGCTTCACTCCAGGTTTACTGTATCCCTTGGACCTTCTTATTGACGATGAAACACAGAAATTGCATCGGAATTAAATACAAAAGGCACAATGCCGACTTAAGGACAAGAACACTGACTCTTCCTACTGAACATTCCTGTGACACTAGTTACAGATTCCGATGCTTCACTCCAGGTTTACTGTATCCCTTGGACCTTCTTAATGACGATGAAACACAGAAATTGCATCGGAATTAAATACAAAAGGCACAATGCCGACTTAAGGACAAGAAGACTGACTCTTAATAATGCCTAAGTTTTGAACCATTCCTGTGACACTAGTTATAGATTCCGATGCTTCACTTCAGGTTTACTGTTTCCCTTGGACCTTCTTATTGACGATGAAACACAGAAATTGCATCGGAAATAAATACAAAAGGCACAATGCCGACTTAAGTACATGAAGACCGACACGTCCTTCTGACTATGCTTTGAAAAATTCCTGTGACACTAGTTATAGATTCCGATGCTTCACTTCAGGTTTACTGGATCCCTTGGACCACCTTATTGACGATGAAACACAGAAATTGCATCGGAATTAAATACAAAAGGCACAATGCCGACTTAAGGACAAGAAGAATGACTCTTCCTACTGACCATTCCTGTGACACTAGTTATAGATTCCGATTCTTCACACCAGGTTTACTGTATCCCTTGGACCTTCGTATTGACGATGAAACACAGAAATTGCATCGGAATTAAATACAAAAGGCACAATGCCGACTTGAGGGCAAGAAGACTGACTCTTCCTACTGACCATTCCTGTGACACTAGTTATAGATTCCGATGCTTCACTTCAGGTTTACTGTATCCCTTTGACCTTCTTAATGACGATGAAACACAGAAATTGCATCGGAATTAAATACAAAAGGCACAATGCCGACTTAAGGACAAGAAGACTGATTCTTCCTACTTTCCATTCCTGTGACACTAGTTATAGATTCCTATGCTTCACTTCAGGTTTACTGTATACCTAGGACCTTCTTATTGACGATGAAACACAGAAATTGCATCGGAATTAAATACAAAAGGCACAATGCCGACTTCAGTACATGAAGAAGGACACTACTGACTGACTATGTTTTGAACCATTCCTGTGACACTAGTTATAGATTCCGATGCTTCACTTCAGGATTACTGTATCCCTTGGACCTTCTTATTGACGATGAAACACAGAAATTGCATCGGAATTAAATACAAAAGGCACAATGCCGACTTAAGTACATGAAGACCGACACTTCTTACTGACTATGTTTTGACCCATTCCTGTGACGCTAGTTATAGATTTCCATGCTTCACTCCAGGTTTACCGTATCCCTTTGACCTACTTATTGACGATGAAACACAGAAATTGCATCGGAATTAAATACAAAAGGCACAATGCCGACTTAAGTACATGAAGACCAACACTTCTTACTGACTATGTTTTGAACCATTCCTGCAACACTAGTTATGGATTCCGATGCTTCACTTCAGGTTTACTGTATCCCTTGGACCTTCTTATTAACGATGAAGCACAGAAAATGCATCGGAATTAAATACAAAAGGCACAATACCGATTTAGGGACAAGAAGGCTGACTCTTCCTACTGACCATTCCTGTGACACTAGTTATAGATTCCGATGCTTCACTTCAGGTTTATTGTATCCCTTAAACCTCCTTATTGACGATGAAACACAGAAATTGCATCGGAATTAAATACAAAAGGCACAATGCCGATTTAAGGACAAGAACACTGACTCTTCCTACTGACCATTCTTGTGACACCAGTTATAGAATCCTATCTTTCACTTCAGGTTTACTGTATCCCTTGGACCTTCTTATTGACGATGAAACACAGAAATTGCATCGGAATTAAATACAAAAGGCACAATGCCAACTTAAGTACATGAAGACCGACACTTCTTACTGACTATGTTTTGAACCATTCCTGTGACACTAGTTATAGATTCCGATGCTTCACTTCAGGTTTACTGTATAACTTGGACTTTCTTATTGACGATGAGACACAGAAATTGCATCGGTATTAAATACAAAAGGCACAATGCCGACTTAAGTACATGAAGACAGACACTTCCTTCTGAAAATGTTTTGAACCATTCCTGTGACACTAGTTATAGATTCCGATGCTTCACTTCAGGTTTACTGTATCCTTTGGACCTTCTTATTGACGATGAAACACAGAAATTGCATCGGAATTAAATACAAAAGGCACAATGCCGACTTGAGGACAAGAAGAATGACTCTTCCTACTGACCATTCCTGTGACACTAGTTATAGATTCCGATGCTTCACTTCAGGTTTACTGTATCCCTTGGACTTTCTTATTGACGATGAAACACAGAAATTGCATCTGAATTAAATACAAAAGCACAATGCCGACTTAAGGACAAGAACACTGACTCTTCCTACTGACCATTCCTGTGACACTAGTTATAGATTCCGATGCTTCACTCCAGGTTTACTGTATCCCTTGGACCTTCTTATTGACGATGAAACACAGAAATTGCATCGGAATTAAATACCAAAGGCACAATGCCGACTTAAGTACATGAAGACCGACACTTCTTACTGACTATGTTTTGAACCATTCCTGCAACACTAGTTATGGATTTCGATGCTTCACTTCTGGTTTACTGTATCCCTTAGACCTTCTTATTGACGATGAAACACAGAAAATGCATCGGAATTAAATACAAAAGGCACAATACCGACTTAGGGACAAGAAGACTGACTCTTCCTACTGACCATTCCTGTGACACTAGTTATAGATTCCGATGCTTCACTCCAGGTTTACTGTATCCCTTGGACCTTCTTATTGACGATGAAACACAGAAATTGCATCCGAATTAAATACAAAAGGCACAATGCCGCCTTAAGAACAAGAAGACCGACTCTTCCAACTGACCATTCCTGTGACACTAGTTATAGATTCCGATGCTTCACTTCAGGTTTACTGTATAACTTGGACCTTCTTATTGACGATGAAACACAGAAATTGCATCGGAATTAAATACAAAAGGCACAATGCCGACTTAAGTACATGAAGACCGACACTTCCTTCTGACTATGATTTGAAAAATACCTGTGACACTAGTTATAGATTCCGATGCTTCACTTCAGGTTTACTGTATCCCTTGGACCTTCTTATTGACGATGAAACACAGAAATTGCATCGGAATTAAATACAAAAGGCACAATGCCGACTTAAGGACAAGAAGAATGACTCTTCCTACTGACCATTCCTGTGACACTAGTTATAGATTCCGATGCTTCACTTCAGGTTTACTGTATCCCTTGGACCTTCTTATTGACGATGAAACGCAGAAATTGCATCTGAATTAAATACAAAAGCACAATGCCGACTTAAGGACAAGAACACTTTCTTCCTACTGACCATTCCTGTAACACTAGTTATAGATTCCGATGCTTCACTCCAGGTTTACTGTATCCCTTGGACCTTCTTATTGACGATGAAAGACAGAAATTGCATCGGAATTGAATACAAAAGGCACAATGCCGACTTAAGTACATGAAGACCGACACTTCTTACTGACTATGTTTTGACCCATTCCAGTGACACTAGTTATAGATTTCCATGCTTCACTCCAGGTTTACTGTATCTCTTGGACCTTCTTATTGACGATGAAACACACAAATGGCATCGGAATTAAATACACAAGGCACAATGCCGACATAAGTACATGAAGACCGACACTTCTTACTGACTATGTTTTGAACCATTACTGTAACACTAGTTATAGATTCCGATGCTTCACTTCAGGTTTACTGTATCCCTTGGACCTTCTTATTGACGATGAAAGACAGAAATTGCATCGGAATTAAATACAAAAAGCACAATGCCGACGTAAGGGCAAGAAGACTGGCTCTTCCTACTTTCCATTCCTGTGACAGTAGTTATAGATTCCTATGCTTCACTTCAGGTTTACTGTATCTCTTGGACCTTCTTATTGACGACGAAACACAGAAATTGCATCGGAATTAAATACAAAGGGCACAATGCCGACTTAAGTACATGAGGACCGACACTTCTTACTGACTATGTTTTGAACCATTCCTGTAACACTAGTTATAGATTCCGATGCTTCACTTCAGGTTTACTGTATCCTTTGGACCTTCTTATTGACGATGAAACACAGAAATTGCATCGGAATTAAATACAAAAGGCACAATGCCGACTTGTGGACAAGAAGAATGACTCTTCCTACTGACCATTCCTGTGACACTAGTTATAGATTCCGATGCTTCACTTCAGGTTTACTGTATCCCTTGGACCTTCTTATTGACGATGAAACACAGAAATTGCATCTGAATTAAATACAAAAGCACAATGCCGACTTAAGGACAAGAACACTGACTCTTCCTACTGACCATTCCTGTGACACTAGTTATAGATTCCGATGCTTCACTCCAGGTTTACTGTATCCCTTGGACCTTCTTATTGACGATAAAACACAGAAATTGCATCGGAATTAAATACAAAAGGCACAATGCCGACTAAAGGACATGAAGACCGACACTTCTTACTGACTATGTTTTGAACCATCCCTGCAACAATAGTTATGGATTTCGATGCTTCACTTCAGGTTTACTGTATCCCTTAGACCTTCTTATTGACGATGAAACACAGAAAATGCATCGGAATTAAATACAAAAGGCACAATACCGACTTAGGGACAAGAAGACTGACTCTTCCTACTGACCATTCCTGTGACACTAGTTATAGATTCCGATGCTTCACTCCAGGTTTACTGGATCCCTTGGACCTTCTTATTGACGATGAAACACAGAAATTGCATCGGAATTAAATACAAAAGGCACAATGCCGCCTTAAGAACAAGAAGACCGACTCTTCCAACTGACCATTCCTGTGACACTAGTTATAGATTCCGATGCTTCACTTCAGGTTTACTGTATAACTTGGACCTTCTTATTGACGATGAAACACAGAAATTGCATCGGAATTAAATACAAAAGGCACAATGCCGACTTAAGTACATGAAGACCGACCCTTCCTTCTGACTATGATTTGAAAAATTCCTGTGACACTAGTTATAGATTCCGATGCTTCACTTCAGGTTTACTGTATCCCTTGGACCTTCTTATTGACGATGAAACACAGAAATTGCATCGGAATTAAATACAAAAGGCACAATGCCGACTTAAGGACAAGAAGAATGACTCTTCCTACTGACCATTCCTGTGACACTAGTTATAGATTCCGATGCTTCACTTCAGGTTTACTGTATCCCTTGGACCTTCTTATTGACGATGAAACACAGAAATTGCATCTGAATTAAATACAAAAGCACAATGCCGACTTAAGGACAAGAACACTGACTCTTCCTACTGACCATTCCTGTAACACTAGTTATAGATTCCGATGCTTCACTTCAGGTTTACTGTATCCCTTGGACCTTCTTATTGACGATGAAAGACAGAAATTGCATCGGAATTAAATACAAAAAGCACAATGCCGACGTAAGGGCAAGAAGACTGGCTCTTCCTACTTTCCATTCCTGTGACAGTAGTTATAGATTCCTATGCTTCACTTCAGGTTTACTGTATCTCTAGGACCTTCTTGTTGACGACGAAACACAGAAATTGCATCGGAATTAAATATAAAGGGCACAATGCCGACTTAAGTACATGAGGACCGACACTTCTTACTATGTTTTGAACCATTCCTGTAACACTAGTTATAGATTCCGATGCTTCACTTCAGGTTTACTGTATCCCTTGGACCTTCTTATTGACGATGAAACACAGAAATTGTATCGGAATTAAATACAAAAGGCACAATGCCGACTTAAGGACAAGAAGACTGACTCTTCCTACTGTCTAAGATTTGAACCATTCCTCTGACACTAGTTATAGATTCCGATGCTTCACTTCAGGTTTACTGTATCCCTTGGACCTTCTTATTGACGATAAAACACAGAAATTGCAACGGAATTAAATACAAAAGGCACAATGCTGACTTAAGTACATGAAGACCGACACATCCTACTCACTATGATTTGAACCATTCTTGTGCCACTAGTTATAGATTCCGATGCTTCACATCAGGTTTACTGTATTCCTTGGACCTTCTTATTGACGATGAAGCAGAGAAATTGCATCGGAATTAAATACAAATGGCTCAATGCCAACTTAAGTACAAGAAGACTGACTCTTCCTACTGACCATTCCTGTGACACTAGTTATAGATTCCGATGCTGCACTTCAGGTTTACTGTATCCCTTGGACCTTCTTATTGACGATGAAACATAGAAATTGCATCGGAATTAAATACAAAAGGCACAATGCCGACTTAAGTACATGAAGAAGGACACTTCTTACTGACTATGTTTTGAACCATTCCTGTGACACTAGTTATAGATTCCGATGCTTCACTTCAGGTTTACTGTATCCCTTGGACCTACTTATTGACGATGAAGCACAGAAATTGCATCTGAATTAAATACAAAAGGCACAATGTCGACTGATGTACATGAAGACCGACACTTCTTACTGACTATGTTTTGACCCATTCCTGTGACACTAGTTATAGATTTCCATGCTTCACTCCAGGTTTACTGTATCCCTTGGACCTTCTTATTGTCGATGAAACAAAGAAATTGCATCGAAATTAAATACAAAAGGCACAATGGCGACTTAAGGGCAAGAAGACTGACTCTTCCTACTGATCATTCCTGTGACACTAGTTATAGATTCCGATGCTTCACTTCAGGTTTACTGTATCCCTTGGACCTTCTTATTGACGATGAAACACAGAAATTGCATCGGAATTAAATACAAAAGGCACAATGCCGACATAAGTACATGAAGACCGACACTTCTTACTGACTATGTTTTGTCATATTCCTGTGACACTAGTTATAGATTTCCATGCTTCACTCCAGGTTTACTGTATCCCTTGGACCTTCTTATTGACGATGAAACACAGAAATGGCATCGGAATTAAATACAAAATTCACAATGCAGACTACAGTACATGAAGACCGACACTTCTTACTGACTATGTTTTGACCCATTCCTGTGACACTAGTTATAGATTTCCATGCTTCACTACAGGTTTACTGTATCCCTTGGACCTTCTTATTGACGATGAAACACAGAAATTGCATCGAAATTAAATACAAAATGCACAATGCCGACTTAAGGGCAAGAAGACTGACTCTTCCTACTGACCATTCCTGTGACACTAGTTATAGAATTCCATGCTTCACTCCAGGTTTACTGTATACCTTGGACCTACATATTGACGATGAAACACAGAAATGGCATCAGAATTAAATACAAAAGGCACAATGCCGACTTAAGTACGTGAAGACCGTCACTTCTTACTGACTATATTTTGAACCATTCCTGTAACACTAGTTATAGATTCCGATGCTTCACTTCAGGTGTACTGTATCCCTTGGACCCTCTTATTGACGATGAAACACAGAAATTGCATCGAAATTAAATACAAAAGGCACAATGCCGACTTAAGGGCAAGAAGACTGACTCTTCCTACTGATCATTCCTGTGACACTAGTTATAGATTCCGATGCTTCACTTCAGGTTTACTGTATCCCTTGGACCTTCTTATTGACGATGAAACACAGAAATTGCATCGGAATTAAATACAAAAGGCACAATGCCGACTTACGTACATGAAGAACGACACTTCTTACTGACTATGATTTGAACCATTCGTGTGACACTAGTTATAGATTCCGATGCTTCACTTCAGGTTTACTGTATCCCTTGGACCTTCTTATGGACGATGAACCACAGAAATTGCATCGGAATTAAATACAAAAGGCACAATGCCCACTTAAGTACATGAAGACCGACACTTCTTACTGACTATGTTTTGTACCATTCCTGAGACACTAGTTATGGATTCCGATGCTTCACTCAAGTTTTACTGTATCCCTTGGACCTTCTTATTGACGATGAAACACAGAAATTGCATCGGACTTAAATACAAAATTCACAATGCCGACTTAAGTACAAGAAGACTGACTCTTCCTACTGACCATTCCTGTGACACTAGTTATAGATTCCGATTTTTTACACGAGGTTTACTGTATCCCTTGGACCTTCCTATTGACGACGAAACACAGAAATTGCATCGGAAATTAATACAAAAGGCACAATGCCGACTTAAGTACAAGAAGACTGACTCTTCCTACTGTCTAAGTTTTAAACCATTCCTCTGACACTAGTTATAGATTCCGATGCTTCACTTCAGGTTTACTGTATCCCTTGGACCTTCTTATTGACGATTAAACACAGAAATTGCATCGGAATAAAATACAAAAGGCACAATGCCGACATAAGTACATGAAGACCGACACTTCTTACTGACTATGTTTTAACCCATTCCTGAGACACTAGTTATAGATTTCCAAGCTTCACTCCAGGTTTACTGTATACCTTGGACCTACTTATTGACGATGAAACACAGAAATGGCATCGGAATTAAATACAAAAGACACAATGCCGACTTAAGTACATGAAGACCGACACTTCTTACTGACTATGTTTTGACCCACTCCTGTGACACTAGTTATAGATTTCCATGTTTCACTCCAGGTTTACTGTATCCCTTGGACCTTCTTATTGACGATGAAACACAGGAATGGCATCGGAATTAAATACAAAATTCACAATGCCGACTTAAGTACATGAAGAACGACACTTCTTACTGACTATGTTTTGAACCATTACTGTAACACTAGTTATAGATTCCGATGCTTCAATTCAGGTTTACTGTATCCCTTGGACCTTCTTATTGACGATGAAACACATAAATTGCATCGGAATTAAATACAAAAGGCACAATGCCGACTTAAGGGCAAGAAGACTGACTCTTAATACTGACCATTCCTGTGACACTAGTTATAGATTCCGATGCTTCACTTCAGGTTTACTGTATCTCTTGGACATTCTTATTGACGGTGAAACACAGAAATTTCATCGGAATTAAATACAAAAGGCACAATGCCGACTTAAGTACAAGAAGACTGACTCTTCCTACTGTCTAAGTTTTGAACCATTCCTCTGAGACTAGATATACATTCCGATGCTTTACTTCAGGTTTACTGTATCCCTTGGACCTTCTCATTGACAATGAAACACAGAAATTGCATCGGAATTAAATACAAAAGGCACAATGCCGACTTAAGTACATGAAGACCGACACTTCCTACTGACTATGTTTTGAACCATTCCTGTGACACTAGTTATAGATTCCGATGCTTCACTTCAGGTTTACTGTATCCCTTGGACCTTCTTATTGACGATGAAACACAGAAATTGCATCGGAATTAAATACAAAAGGCACAATGCCCACTTAAGTACATGAAGACCGACACTTCTTACTGACTATGTTTTGAACCATTCCTGAGACACTAGTTATGGATTCCGATGCTTCACTCAAGGTTTACTGTATCCCTTGGACCTTCTTATTGACGATGAAACACAGAAATTGCATCGGACTTAAATACAAAAGGCACAATGCCGACTTAAGTACAAGAAGACTGACTCTTCCTACTGACCATTCCTGTGACACTAGTTATAGATTCGGATTTTTTACACCAGGTTTACTGTATCCCTTGGACCTTCTTATTGACGACGAAACACAGAAATTGCATCGGAATTAAATACAAAAGACACAATGCCGACTTAAGTACATGAAGACCGACACTTCTTACTGACTATGTTTTGACCCATTCCGGTGACACTAGTTATAGATTTCCATGCTTCACTCCAGGTTTACTGTATCCCTTGGACCTTCTTATTGACGATGAAACACAGAAATAGCATCGGAATTAAATACAAAATTCACAATGCCGACTTCAGTACATGAAGACCGACACTTCTTACTGACTATGTTTTGACCCATTCCTGTGACACTAGTTATAGATTTCCATGCTTCACTCCAGGTTTACTGTATCCCTTGGACCTTCTTATTGACTATGAAACACAGAAATGGCATCGGAATTAAATACAAAATTTACAATGCCGACTTAAGTACATGAAGAACGACACTTCTTACTGACCATTCCTGTGACACTAGTTATAGATTCCGATGCTTCACTCCAGGTTTACTGTATCCCTTGGACCTTCTTATTGTCGTTGAAACACAGAAATTGCATCGGAATTAAATACAAAAGGCACAATGCCGACTTAAGTACATGAAGACCGACACTTCTTACTGACTATGTTTTGAACCATTTCTGCAACACTAGTTATGCATTTCGATGCTTCACTTCAGGTTTACTGTATCCCTTAGACCTTCTTATTGGCGATGAAACAAAGAAAATGCATCGGAATTAAATACAAAAGGCACAATACCGACTTAGGGACAAGAAGACTGACTCTTCCTACTGACCATTCCTGTGACACTAGTTATAGATTCCGATGCTTCACTCCAGGTTTACTGTATCCCTTGGACCTTCGTATGGACGATGAAACACAGAAATTGCATCGGAATTAAATACAAAAGGCACAATGCCGCCTTAAGAACAAGAAGACTGACTCTTCCAACTGACCATTCCTGTGACACTAGTTATAGATTCCGATGCTTCACTTCAGGTTTACTGTATAACTTGGACCTTCTTATTGACGATGAAACACAGAATTTGCATCGGAATTAAATACAAAAGGCACAATGCCGACTTAAGTACATGAAGACCGACACTTCCTTCTGACTATGATTTGAAAAATTCCTGTGACACTAGTTATAGATTCCAATGCTTCACTTCAGGTTTACTGTATCCCTTGGACCTTCTTATTGACGATGAAACACAGAAATAGCATCGGAATTAAATACAAAAGGCACAATGCCGACTTAAGGACAAGAAGAATGACTCTTCCTACTGACCATTCCTGTGACACTAGTTATAGATTCCGATGCTTCACTTCAGGTTTACTGTATCCCTTGGACCTTCTTATTGACGATGAAACACAGAAATTGCATCTGAATTAAATACAAAAGCACAATGCCGACTTAAGGACAAGAACACTGACTCTTCCTACTGACCATTCCTGTAACACTAGTTATAGATTCCGATGCTTCACTCCAGGTTTACTGTATCCCTTGGACCTTCTTATTGACGATGAAACACAGAAATTGCATCGGAATTAAATACAAAAGGCACAATGCCGACTTAAGGACAAGAATACTGACTCTTCCTAATGTCTAAGTTTCGAACCATTCCTGTGACACTAGTGATAGATTCCGATTCTTCACTTCAGGTTTACTGTATCCCTTGGACCTTCTTATTGACGATGAAACACAGAAATTGCATCGGAATTAAATGCAAAAGGCACAATGCCGACTTAAGTATGTGAAGATCGACACTTCTTACTGACTATGTTTTGAACCATTCCTGTAACACTAGTTATAGATTCCGATGCTTCACTTCAGGTTTACTGTATCCCTTGGACCTTCTTAATGGCGATGAAGCACAGAAATTCCATCGGAATTAAATACAAATGGCACAATGCCGACTTAAGTGCAAGAAGACTGACTCTTCCTACTGACCATTCCTGTGACACTAGTTATAGTTTCCGATTCTTCACACCAGGTTTACTGTATCCCGTCGACCTACTTATTGACGATGACACACAGAAATTGCATCGGAATTAAATACAAAAGGCACAATGCCGACTTAAGTACAAGAAGACTGACTCTTTCTACTGTCTAGGTTTTGAACCATTCCTATGACACTAGATATAGATTCCGATGCTTCATTCAGGTTTACTGTATCCCTTGGACCTTCTTATAGACGATGAAACACAGAAATTGCATCGGAATTGAATACAAAAGGCACAATGCCGACTTAAGTACATGAAGACCGACACTCCTTACTGACTATGTTTTGACCCATTCCAGTGACACTAGTTATAGATTTCCATGCTTCACTCCAGGTTTACTGTATCCCTTGGACCTTCTTATTGACGATGAAACACACAAATGGCATCGGAATTAAATACACAAGGCACAATGCCGACATAAGTACATGAAGACCGACACTTCTTACTGACTATGTTTTGAACCATTCCTGTAACACTAGTTATAGATTCCGATGCTTCACTTCAGGTTTACTGTATCCCTTGGACCTTCTTATTGACGATGAAACATAGAAATTGCATCGGAATTAAATACAAAAGGCACAATGCCGACTTAAGGACAAGAAGACTGATTCTTCCTACTGTCTAAGTTTTGAACCATTCCTCTGACACTAGTTATAGATTCCGATGCTTCACTTCAGGTTTACTGTATCCCTTGGACCTTCTTATTGACGATAAAACACAGAAATTGCATCGGATTTAAATACAAAAGGCACAATGCTGACTTAAGTACATGAAGACCGACACTTCCTACTGACTATGTTTTGAACCATTCTTGTGCCACTAGTTATAGATTCCGATGCTTCACATCAGGTTTACTGTATTCCTTGGACCTTCTTATTGACGATGAAGCAGAGAAATTGCATCGGAATTAAATACAAATGGCACAATGCCAACTTAAGTACAATAAGACTGACTCTTCCGACTGACCATTCCTCTGACACTAGTTACAGATTCCGATGCTGCACTTCAGGTTTACTGTATCCCTTGGACCTTCTTATTGACGATGAAACATAGAAATTGCATCGGAATTAAGTACAAAAGGCACAATGCCGACTTAAGTACATGAAGAAGGACACTTCTTACTGACTATGTTTTGAACCAATCCCGTGACACTAGTTATAGATTCCGATGCTTCACTTCAGGTTTACTGTATCCCTTGGACCTACTTATTGACGATGAAACACAGAAATTGCATCTGAATTAAATACAAAAGGCACAATGTCGACTGATGTACATGAAGACCGACACTTCTTACTGACTATGTTTTGACCCATTCCTGTGACACTAGTTATAGATTTCCATGCTTCACTCCAGGTTTACTGTATACCTTGGACCTACATATTGACGATGAAACTCAGAAATGGCATCAGAATTAAATACAAAAGGCACAATGCCGACTTAAGTACGTGAAGACCGTCACTTCTTACTGACTATGTTTTAAACCATTCCTGTAACACTAGTTATAGATTCCGATGCTTCACTTCAGGTTTACTGTATCCCTTGGACCTTCTTATTGTCGATGAAACAAAGAAATTGCATCGAAATTAAATACAAAAGGCACAATGGCGACTTAAGGGCAAGAAGACTGACTCTTCCTACTGATCATTCCTGTGACACTAGTTATAGATTCCGATGCTTCACTTCAGGTTTACTGTATCCCTTGGACCTTCTTATTGTCGATGAAACAAAGAAATTGCATCGAAATTAAATACAAAAGGCACAATGGCGACTTAAGGGCAAGAAGACTGACTTATCCTACTGATCATTCCTGTGACACTAGTTATAGATTCCGATGCTTCACTTCAGGTTTACTGTATCCCTTGGACCTTCTTATTGACGATGAAACACAGAAATTGCATCGGAATTAAATACAAAAGGCACAATGCCCACTTAAGTACAAGAAGACCGACACTTCTTACTGACTATGTTTTGAACCATTCCTGAGACACTAGTTATCGATTCCGATGCTTCACTCAAGGTTTACTGTATCCCTTGGACCTTCTTATTGACGATGAAACACAGAAATTGCATCGGACTTAAATACAAAAGGCACAATGCCGACTTAAGTACAAGAATACTGACTCTTCCTACTGACCATTCCTGTGACACTAGTTATAGAATTCCATGCTTCACTCCAGGTTTACTGTATACCTTGGACCTACATATTGACGATGAAACACAGAAATGGCATCAGAATTAAATACAAAAGGCACAATGCCGACTTAAGTACGTGAAGACCGTCACTTCTTACTGACTATATTTTGAACCATTCCTGTAACACTAGTTATAGATTCCGATGCTTCACTTCAGGTGTACTGTATCCCTTGGACCCTCTTATTGACGATGAAACACAGAAATTGCATCGAAATTAAATACAAAAGGCACAATGCCGACTTAAGGGCAAGAAGACTGACTCTTCCTACTGATCATTCCTGTGACACTAGTTATAGATTCCGATGCTTCACTTCAGGTTTACTGTATCCCTTGGACCTTCTTATTGACGATGAAACACAGAAATTGCATCGGAATTAAATACAAAGGCACAATGCCGACTTAAGTACATGAAGACCGACACTTCCTACTGACTATGTTTTGAACCATTCCTGTGACACTAGTTATTGAATCCGATGCTTCACTTCAGGTTTACTGTATCCCTTGGACCTTCTTATGGACGATGAAACACAGAAATTGCATCGGAATTAAATACAAAAGGCACAATGCCCACTTAAGTACATGAAGACCGACACTTCTTACTGACTATGTTTTGTACCATTCCTGAGACACTAGTTATGGATTCCGATGCTTCACTCAAGGTTTACTGTATCCCTTGGACCTTCTTGTTGACGATGAAACACAGAAATTGCATCGGACAAAATACAAAAGGCACAATGCCGACTTAAGTACAAGAAGACTGACTCTTCCTACTGACCATTCCTGTGACACTAGTTATAGATTCCGATTTTTTACACCAGGTTTACTGTATCCCTTGGACCTTCCTATTGACGACAAAACACAGAAATTGCATCGGAAATTAATACTAAAAGCACAATGCCGACTTAGGTACAAGATGACTGACTCTTCCTACTGTCTAAGTTTTGAACCATTCCTCTGACACTAGTTATAGATTCCGATGCTTCACTTCAGGTTTACTGTATCCCTTGGACCTTCTTATTGACGATTAAACACAGAAATTGCATCGGAATTAAATACAAAAGGCACAATGCCGACATAAGTACGTGGAGACCGACACTTCTTACTGACTATGTTTTAACCCATTCCTGTGACACTAGTTATAGATTCCGATGCTTCACTTCAGGTTTACTGTATCTCTTGGACCTTCTTATTGACGATGAAACACAGAAATTGCATCGGAATTAAATACAAAAGGCACAATGCCCACTTAAGTACATGAAGACCGACACTTCTTACTGACTATGTTTTGAACCATTCCTGAGACACTAGTTATGGATTCCGATGCTTCACTCAAGGTTTACTGTATCCCTTGGACCTTCTTATTGACGATGAAACACAGAAATTGCATCGGACTTAAATACAAAAGGCACAATGCCGACTTAAGGACAAGAAGACTGACTCTTCCTACTGACCATTCCTGTGACACTAGTTATAGATTCGGATTTTTTACACCAGGTTTACTGTATCCCTTGGTAGTTCTTATTGACGACGAAACACAGAAATTGCATCGGAATTAAATACAAAAGACACAATGCCGACTTAAGTACATGAAGACCGACACTTCTTACTGACTATGTTTTGACCCATTCCGGTGACACTAGTTATAGATTTCCAGGCTTCACTCCAGGTTTACTGTATCCCTTGGACCTCTTATTGACGATGAAACACAGAAATGGCATCGGAATTAAATACAAAATTCACAATGCCGACTTCAGTACATGGAGACCGACACTTCTTACTGACTATGTTTTGACCCATTCCTGTGACACTAGTTATAGATTTCCATGCTTCACTCCAGGTTTACTGTATCCCTTGGACCTTCTTATTGACGATGAAACACAGAAATGGCATCGGAATTAAATACAAAATATACAATGGCGACTTAAGTACATGAAGAACGACACTTCTTACTGACTATGTTTTGAACCATTACTGTAACACTAGTTATAGATTCCGATGCTTCACTTCAGGTTTACTGTATCCCTTGGACCTTCTTATTGACGATGAAACACACAAATTGCATCGGAATTAAATACAAAAGGCACAATGCCGACTTAAGGGCAAGAAGACTGACTCTTCCTACTGACCATTCCTGTGACACTAGTTATAGATTTCCATGCTTCACTCCAGGTTTACTGTATACCTTGGACCTACATATTGACGATGAAATACAGAAATGGCATCAGAATTAAATACAAAAGGCACAATGCCGACTTAAGTACGTGAAGAGCGTCACTTCTTACTGACTATGTTTTGAACCATTCCTGTAACACTAGTTATAGTTTCCGATGCTTCACTTCAGGTGTACTGTATCCCTTGGACCTTGTTATTGACGATGAAACACAGAAATTGCATCGGAATTAAATACAAAAGGCACAATGTCGACTTAAGTACATGAAGACCGACACTTCTTACTGACTATGTTTTGACCCATTCCGGTGACACTAGTTATAGATTTCCATGCTTCACTCCAGGTTTACTGTATCCCTTGGACCTTCTTGTTGACGATGAAACACAGAAATGGCATCGGAATTAAATACAAAATTCACAATGCCGACTTCAGTACATGAAGACCGACACTTCTTACTGACTATGTTTTGACCCATTCGTGTGACACTAGTTATAGATTTCCATGCTTCACTCCAGGTTTACTGTATCCCTTGGACCTTCTTATTGACGATGAAACACAGAAATGGCATCGGAATTAAATACAAAATTTACAATGGCGACTTAAGTACATGAAGAACGACACTTCTTACTGACTATGTTTTGAACCATTACTGTAACACTAGTTATAGATTCCGATGCTTCACTTCAGGTTTACTGTATCCCTTGGACCTTCTTATTGACGATGATACACACAAATTGCATCGGAATTAAATACAAAAGGCACAATGCCGACTTAAGGGCAAGAAGACTGACTCTTCCTACTGACCATTCCTGTGACACTAGTTATAGATTTCCCTGCTTCACTCCAGGTTTACTGTATACCTTGGACCTACATATTGACGATGAAATACAGAAATGGCATCAGAATTAAATACAAAAGGCACAATGCCGACTTAAGTACGTGAAGAGCGTCACTTCTTACTGACTATGTTTTGAACCATTCCTGTAACACTAGTTATAGATTCCGATGCTTCACTTCAGGTGTACTGTATCCCTTGGACCTTGTTATTGACGATGAAACACAGAAATTGCATCGGAATTAAATACAAAAGGCACAATGCCGACTTAAGTACATGAAGAACGACACTTCTTACTGACTATGATTTGAACCATTCGTGTGACGCTAGTTATAGATTCCGATGATTCACTTCAGGTTTACTGTATCCCTTGGACCTTCTTATTGACGATGAAACACAGAAATTGCATCGGAATTAAATACAAAAGGCACAATGCCCACTTAAGTACATGAAGACCGACACTTCTTACTGACTATGTTTTGTACCATTCCTGAGACACTAGTTATTTATTCCGATGCTTCACTCAAGGTTTACTGTATCCCTTGGACCATCTTATTGACGATGAAACACAGAAATTGCATCGGACTTAAATACAAAAGGCACAATGCCGACTTAAGGACAAGAAGACTGACTCTTCCTACTGACCATTCCTGTGACACTAGTTATAGATTCCGATGCTTCACTTCAGGTTTACTGTATCCCTTGGACCTTCTTATTGGCGATGAAACACAGAAATTGCATCGGAATTAAATACAAAAGGCACAATGCCGACGTATGTATACGAAGACCGACACTTCTTACTGACTATGTTTTGAACCATTCCTGTGACACAAGTTATAGATTCCGATGCTTCACTTCAGGTTTACTGTATCCCTTGGACCTTCTTATTGACGATGAAACACATAAATTGCATCGGAATTAAATACAAAAGGGACAATGCCGACTTAAGGGCAAGAAGACTGACTCTTCCTACTGACCATTCCTGTGACATTAGTTATAGATTCCGATGCTTCACTTCAGGTTTACTGTATCTCTTGGACCTTCTTATTGACGATGAAACACAGAAATTTCATAGGAATTAAATACAAAAGGCACAATGCCGACTAAAGTACAAGAAGACTGACTCTTCCTACTGTCTAAGTTTTGAACCATTCCTCTGAGACTAGTTATAGATTCCGATGCTTCACTTCAGGTTTACTGTATCCCTTGGACCTTCTTATTGACGATGAAACACAGAAATTGCATCGGAGTTAAATACAAATGGCACAATGCCAACTTAAGTACAAGAAGACTGACTCTTCCTACTGACCATTCCTGTGACCCTAGTTGTAGATTCCGATGCTTCACTTCAGGTTTACTGTATCCCTTGGACCTTCATATTGACGATGACACACAGAAATTGCATGGGAGTTAAATACAAAAGGCACAATGCCGACTTAAGGACAAGAAGACTGACTCTTCCTACTGACCATTCCTGTGACACTAGTTATAGATTCCGATGCTTCACTTCATTTTTACTGTATCCCTTGGACCTTCTTATTGACGAAGAAACACAGAAATTGCATCGGAATTAAATACAAAAGGCACAATGCGGACTTAAGGACAAGAAGACTGACTCTTCCCACTGACCATTCCTGTGACAGTAGTTATAGATTCCGATGCTTCACTCCAGGTTTACTGTATCCCTTGGACCTTCTTATTGACGATGAAACACAGAAATTGCATCGGAATTAAATACAAAATTCACAATGCCGACTTAAGTACATGAAGACCGACACTTCTTACTGACTATGTTTTGACCCATTCCTGTGACACTAGTTATAGATTTCCATGCTTCACTCCAGGTTTACTGTATCCCTTGGACCTTCTTATTGACGAAGAAACACAGAAATTGCATCGGAATTAAATACAAAAGGCACAATGCGGACTTAAGGACAAGAAGACTGACTCTTCCCACTGACCATTCCTGTGACAGTAGTTATAGATTCCGATGCTTCACTCCAGGTTTACTGTATCCCTTGGACCTTCTTATTGACGAAGAAACACAGAAATTGCATCGGAATTAAATACAAAAGGCACAATGCGGACTTAAGGACAAGAAGACTGACTCTTCCCACTGACCATTCCTGTGACAGTAGTTATAGATTCCGATGCTTCACTCCAGGTTTACTGTATCCCTTGGACCTTCTTATTGACGATGAAACACAGAAATTGCATCGGAATTAAGTACAAAAGGCACAATGCCGACTTAAGTACATGAAGACCGACACTTCTTACTGACTATGCTTTTGAACCATTCCTGTGACACTAGTTATAGATTCTGAAGCTACACTTCACGTTTACTGTATCCCTTGGACCTTCTTATTGACGATGAAACACAGAAATTGCATCGGAATTAAATACAAAAGGCACAATGCCGACTTAAGTACATGAAGACGGACCCTTCTTATTGACTATGTTTTGAACCATTCCTGCAACACTAGTTATAGATTCCGATGCTTCACTTCAAGTTTACTGTATCCCTTGGACGTTCGTATTGACGATGAAACACAGAAATTGCATCGGAAATAAATACAAAAGGCACAATGCCGACTTAAGGACAAGAAGACTGACTCTTCCAACTGACCATTCCTGTGACAGTAGTTATAGATTCCGATGCTTCACTTCAGGTTTACTGTATCCCTTGGACCTTCTTATTGACGATGAAACACAGAAATTGCATGGGAATTAAATACAAAAGGGACAATGCCCACTTAAGTACATGAAGACCGACACTTCTTACTGAATATGCTTTGAACCATTCCTGAGACACTAGTAATGGATTCCGATGCTTCACTCAAGGTTTACTGTATCCCTTGGACCTTCTTATTGACGATGAAACACAGAAATTGCATCGGTCTTAAATACAAAAGGCACAATGCCGACTCAAGTACAGGAAGACTGACTCTTCCTACTGACCATTCCTGTGACACTAGTTATAGATTCGGTTTTTTTACACCAGGTTTACTGTATCCCTTGGACCTTCTTATTGACGACGAAACACAGAAATTGCATCGGAATTAAATACAAAAGACACAATGCCGACTTAAGTACATGAAGACCGACACTTCTTACTGACTATGTTTTGACCCATTCCTGTGACACTAGTTATAGATTTCCATGCTTCACTCTAGGTTTACTGTATCCCTTGGACCTTCATATTGACGATGAAACACAGAAATGGCATCGGAATTAAATACAAAATTCACAATGCCGACTTAAGTACATGAAGACCGACACTTCTTACTGACTATGTTTTGACCCATTCCTGTGACACTAGTTATAGATTTCCATGCTTCACTCCAGGTTTACTGTATCCCTTGGACCTTCTTATTGACGATGAAACACAGAAATGGCATCGGAATTAAATACAAAATTCACAATGCCGACTTAAGTACATGAAGACCGACACTTCTTACTGACTATGTTTTTACCCATTCTTGTGACACTAGTTATAGATTTCCATGCTTCACTCCAGGTTTACTATATCCCTTGGACCTTCTCATTGGCGATGAAACACAGAAATTGCATCGGAATTAAATACAAAAGGCACAATGCCGACGTATGTATATGAGGACCGACACTTCTTACTGACTATGTTTTGAACCATTCCTGTGATACTAGTTATAGATTCCGATGCTTCACTTCAGGTTTACTGTATCCCTTGGACCTTCTTATTGACGATGAAACACAGCAATTGCATCGGAATTAAGTACAAAAGGCACAATGCCGACTTAAGTACATGAAGACCGACACTTCTTACTGACTATGCTTTTGAACCATTCCTGTGACACTAGTTATAGATTCCGAAGCTACACTTCACGTTTACCGTATCCCTTGGACCTTCTTATTGACGATGAAACACAGAAATTGCATCGGAATTAAATACAAAAGGCACAATGCCGACTTAAGTACATGAAGACCGTCACTTCTTACTGACTATGTTTTGAACCATTCCTGTAACACTAGTTACAGATTCCGATGCTTCACTTCAGGTTTACTGTATCCCTTGGACTTTCTTATTGACGATGAAACACAGAAATTGCATCGGAATTAAATACAAAAGGCACAATGCCGACTTAAGTACATGAAGAATGACACGTCTTACTGACTATGATTTGAACCATTCCTGTGACACTAGTTATAGATTACGATGCTTCACTTCAGGTTTACTGTATCCCTTGGACCTTCTTATTGACGATGAAACACAGAAATTGCATGGGAATTAAATACAAAAGGCACAATGCCGACTTAAGTACATGAAGACCGACACTATTTACTGACTATGTTTTGACCCATTCCTGTGACACTAGTTATAGATTTCCATGCTTCACTCCAGGTTTACTGTATACCTTGGACCTACATATTGACGATGAAACACAGAAATGGCATCAGAATTAAATACAAAAGGCACAATGCCGACTAAAGTACGTGAAGACCGTCACTTCTTACTGACTATGTTTCGAACCATTCCTGTAACACTAGTTATAGATTCCGATGCTTCACTTCAGGTTTACTGTATCCCTTGGACCTTCTTATTGACGATGAAACACAGAAATTGCATCGGAATTAAATACAAAAGGCACAATGCCGACTTAAGTACATGAAGAACGACACGTCTTACTGACTCTGATTTGAACCATTCCTGTGACACTAGTTATAGATTCCGATGCTTCACTTCAGGTTTACTGTATCCCTTGGACCTTCTTATTGACGATGAAACACAGAAATTGCATCGGAATTAAATACAAAAGGCATAATGCCGACTTAAGTACATGAAGACCGACACTACTTACTGACCATGTTTTGAACCATTCCTGAGACATTAGTTATGGATTCCGATGCTTCACTCAAGGTTTACTGTATCCCTTGGATCTTCTTATTGACGATGAAACACAGTAATGGCATCGGAATAAAATACAAAATTCACAATGCCGACTTAAGTACATGAAGACCGACACTTCTTACTGACTATGTTTTGACCCATTCCTGTGACACTAGTTATAGATTTCCATGCTTCACTCCAGGTTTACTGTATCACTTGGACCTTCTTATCGACGATGAAACACAGAAATGGCATCGGAATTAAATACAAAATTCACAATGCCGACTTAAGTACATGAAGAACGACACTTCTTACTGACTATGTTTTGAACCATTACTGTAACACTAGTTATAGATTCCGATGCTTCACTTCAGGTTTACTGTATCCCTTGGACCTTCTTATTGACGATGAAACACATAAATAGCATCGGAATTAAATACAAAAGGCACAATGCCGACTTAAGGGCAAGAAGACTGACTCTTCCTACTGACCATTCCTGTGACACTAGTTATAGATTTCCATGCTTCACTCCAGGTTTACTGTATACCTTGGACCTACATATTGACGATGAAACACAGAAATGGCATCAGAATTAAATACAAAAGGCACAATGCCGACTTAAGTACGTGAAGACCGTCACCTCTTACTGACTATGTTTTGAACCATTCCTGTGACACTAGTTATGGATTCCGATGCTTCACTTCAGGTTTACTGTATCCCTTGGACCTTCTTATTGACGATGAAACACAGAAATTGCATCGGAATTAAGTACAAAAGGCACAATGCCGACTTAAGTACATGAAGACCGACACTTCTTACTGACTATGCTTTTGAACCATTCCTGTGACACTAGTTATAGATTCGGAAGCTACACTTCACGTTTACTGTATCCCTTGGACCTTCTTATTGACGATGAAACACAGAAATTGCATCGGAATTAAAAACAAAAGGCACAATGCCGACTTAAGTACATGAAGACCGACAATTCTTATTGACTATGTTTTGAACCATTCCTGCAACACTAGTTATAGATTCCGATGCTTCACTTCAAGTTTACTGTATTCCTTGGACGTTCTTATTGACGATGAAACACAGAAATTGCATCGGAATAAAATACAAAAGGCACAATGCCGACTTAAGGACAATAAGACTGACTCTTCCTACAGACCATTCGTGTGACACTAGTTATAGATTCCGATGCTTCACTTCAGGTTTACTGTATCCCTTGGACCTTCTTATTGACGAAGAAACACAGAAATTGCATCGGAATTAAATACAAATGGCACAATGCGGACTTAAGGACAAGAAGACTGACTCATCCCACTGACCATTCCTGTGACAGTAGTTATAGATTCCGATGCTTCACTCCAGGTTTACTGTATCCGTTGGACCTTCTTATTGACGATGAAACACAGAAATTGCATCGGAATTAAGTACAAAAGGCATAATACCGACTTAAGTACATGAAAACCGACACTTCTTACTGACTATGCTTTTGAACCATTCCTGTAACACTAGTTATAGATTCCGAAGCTACACTTCACGTTTACTGTATCCCTTGGACCTTCTTATTGACGATGAAACACAGAAATTGCATCGGAATTAAATACAAAAGGCACAATGCCGACTTAAGTACATGAAGACCGACACTTCTTATTGACTATGTTTTGAACCATTCCTGCAACACTAGTTATAGATTCCGATGCTTCACTTCAAGTTTACTGTATCCCTTGGACGTTCTTATTGACGATGAAACACAGAAATTGCATCGAAATTAAATACAAAAGGCACAATGCCGACTTAAGTACATGAAGACCGACACTACTTACTGACTATGTTTTGAACCATTCCTGAGACACTAGTTATGGATTCCGATGCTTCACTCAAGGTTTACTGTATCCCTTGGACCATCTTATTGACGATGAAACACAGAAATGGCATCGGAATTAAATACAAAATTCACAATGCCGACTTAAGTACATGAAGACCGACACTTCTTACTGACTATGTTTTGACCCATTCCTGTGACACTAGTTATAGATTTCCATGCTTCACTCCAGGTTTACTGTATCCCTTGGACCTTCTTATTGGCGATGAAACACTGAAATTGCATCAAAATTAAATACAAAAGGCACAATGCCGACGTATGTACATGAAGACCGACACTTCTTACTGACTATGTTTTGAACCATTACTGTGACACTAGTTATAGATTCCGATGCTTCACTTCAGGTTTACTGTATCCCTTGGACCTTCTTTTTGACGATGAAACATAGAAATTGCATCGAAATTAAGTACAAAAGGCACAATGCCGACTTAAGTACATGAAGACCGACACTTCTTACTGACTATGCTCTTGAACCATTCCTGTGACACTAGTTATAGATTCCGAAGCTACACTTCACGTTTACTGTATCCCTTGGACGTTCTTATGGACGAAGAAACACAGAAATTGCATCGGAATTAATTACAAAAGGCACAATGCGGACTTAAGGACAAGAAGACTGACTCTTCCCACTGACCATTCCTGTGACAGTAGTTATAGATTCCGATGCTTCACTCCAGGTTTACTGTATCCCTTGGACCTTCTTATTGACGATGAAACACAGAAATTGCATCGGAATTAAATACAAAAGTCACAATGCCGACTTAAGTACATGAAGACCGACACTTCTTACTGACTATGTTTTGACCCATTCCTGTGACACTAGTTATAGATTTCCATGCTTCACTCCAGGTTTACTGTATACCTTGGACCTACGTATTGACGATGAAACACAGAAATGGCATCAGAATTAAATACAAAAGGCACAATGCCGACTAAAGTACGTGAAGACCGTCACTTCTTACTGTCTATGTTTTGAACCATTCCTGTAAAACTAGTTATAGATTCCGATGCTTCACTTCAGGTTTACTGTATCCCTTGGACCTTCTTATTGACGATGAAACACAGAAATTGCATCGGAATTAAATACAAAAGGCACAATGCCGACTTAAGTACATGAAGAACGACACGTCTTAATGACTATGATTTGAACCATTCCTGTGACACTAGTTATAGATTCCGATGCTTCACTTCAGGTTTACTGTATCCCTTGGACCTTCTTATTGACGATGAAACACAGAAATTGCATCGGAATTAAATACAAAAGGCACAATGCCGACTTAAGTACATGAAGACTGTCACTACTTACTGACTATGTTTTGAACCATTCCTGAGACACTAGTTATGGATTCCGATGCTTCACTCAAGGTTTACTGTATCCCTTGGACCTTCTTATTGACGATGAAACACAGAAATTGCATCGGACTTAAATACAAAAGGCACAATGCCGACTTAAGTACAAAAAGACTGACTCTTCCTACTGACCATTCCTGTGACACTAGTTATAGATTCCGATTCTTTACACCAGGTTTACTGTATCCCTTGGGCCTTCTTATTGACGACGAAACACAGAAATTTCATCGGAAATTAATACAAAAGGCACAATGCCGACTTAAGTACAAGACGACTGATTCTTCCTACTGTCTAAGTTTTGAACCATTCCTCTGACACTAGTTATTGATTCCGATGCTTCACTTCAGGTTTACTGTATCCCTTGGACCTTCTTAATGACGATGAAACACAGAAATTGCATCGGAAGTAAATACAAAAGGCACAATGCCGACATAAATACATGAAGACCGACACTTCTTACTGACTACGTTTAACCCATTCCTGTGGCACTAGTTATTGATTTCCATGCTTCACTCCAGGTTTACTGTATACCTTAGACCTACTTATTGACGATGAAACACAGAAATTTCATCGGAATTAAATACAAAGGACACAATGCCGACTTAAGTACATGAAGACCGACACTTCTTACTGACTATGTTTTGACCCATTCTTGTGACACTAGTTATAGATTTCCATGCTCCACTCCAGGTTTACTGTATCCCTTGGACCCTCTTATTGACGATGAAACACAAAAATGGCATCGGAATTAAATACAAAATTCACAATGCCGACTTAAGTACATGAAGACCGACACTTCTTACTGACTATGTTTTAAACCATTACTGTAACACCAGTTATAGATTCCGATGCTTCACTTCAGGTTTACTGTATCCCTTGGACCTTCGTATTGACGATGAAGCACAGAAATTGCATCGGAATTAGATACAAAAGGCACAATGCCGACGTATGTACATGAAGACCGACACTTCTTACTGACTATGTTTTGAATTACTCCTGTGACACTAGTTATAGATTCCGATGCTTCACTTCAGGTTTACTGTATCCCTTGGACTTTCTTATTGACGATGAAACACAGAAATTGCATCGGAATTAAGTACAAAAGGCACAATGCCGACTTAAGTACATGAAGACCGACACTTCTTACTGACTATGCTTTTGAACCATTCCTGTGACACTAGTTATAGATTCCGAAGCAACACTTCACGTTTACTGTATCCCTTGGACCTTCTTATTGACGATGAAACACAGAAATTGCAACGGAATTAAATACAAAAGGCACAACGCCGACTTAAGTACATGAAGACCGACACTTCTTATTGACTATGTTTTGAACCATTCCTGCAACACTAGTTATAGATTCCGATGCTTCACTTCAAGTTTACTGTATCCCTTGGACGTTCTTATTGACGATGAAACACAGAAATTGCATCGGAATTAAATACAAAAGGCACAATGCCGACTTAAAGTCAAGAAGACTGACTCTTCCAACTGACCATTCCTGTGACAGTAGTTATAGATTCCGATGCTTCACTTCAGGTTTACTGTATCCCTTGGACCTTCTTATTGACGATGAAACACAGAAATTGCATTTGAATTAAATACAAAAGGCACAATGCCGACTTAAGGACAAGATAACTGACTCTTCCTACTGACCATTCCTGTGACACTAGTTATAGATTCCGATGCTTCACTTCAGGTTTACTGTATCCCTTGGACCTTCTTATTGCCGATGAAACACAGAAATTGCATCGGAATTAAATACAAAAGGCACTATGCCGACTTAAGGACAAGAAGACTGACTCTTCCTACTGACCATTACTGTGACACTAGTTATAGATTCCGATGCTTCACTTCAGGTTTACTGTATCCCTTGTACCTTCTTATTGACGATGAAACACAGAGATTGCATCGGAATTAAATACAAAAGCACAATGCCGACGTATGTACATGAAGACCGACACTTCTTACTGACTATGTTTTGAACCATTCCTGTGACACTAGTTGTAGATTCCGATGCTTCACTTCAGGTTTACTGTCTCCCTTGGACCTTCGTATCGACGATGAAACACGGAAATTGCATCGGAATTAAATACAAAAGGCACAATGCCGACTTAAGGACAAGAAGACTGACAGTTCTTACTGTCTATGTTTTGAACCACTCCTGTGACACTAGATATAGATTCCGATGCTTCACTTCAGGTTTACTGTATCCCTCTAACATTCTTATTGTCGATGAAACACAGAAATTGCATCGGAATTAAATAGAAAAGGCACAATGCCGACTTAAGTATATGAAGACCGACTCTTCCTACTATCTAAGTTTTGAACCATTCCTGTGGCACTAGTTATAGATTCTGATGCTGCACTTCAGGTTTACTGTATCCCTTGGACCTTCTTATTGACGATGAAACACAGAAATTGCATCGGAATTAAATACAAGAGCACAATGCTGACTTAAGTACAAGGGGACTGACCCTTCCTAATGTCTAAGTTTGAACCATTCCTGTGACACTAGTTATAGATTCCGATGCATCACTCCAGGATTACTGTATCCGTTGGACCTTCTTATTGACGATGAAACACAGAAATTGCATCGGAATTAAATACAGAAGGCACAATGCCGACTTATGTACATGAAGACCGACACTTCTTATTGACTATGTTTTGAACCATTCTTGCAACACTAGTTATAGATTCCGATGCTTCACTTCAAGTTTACTGTATCCCTTGGACCTTCTTATTGACGATGAAACACAGAAATTGCATCGGAATTAAATACAAAAGGCACAATTCCGACTTAAGGACAATAAGACTGACTCTTCCTACTGACCATTCCTGTGACACTAGTTATAGATTCCGATGCTTCACTTCAGGCTTACTGTATCTCTTGGACCTTCTTATTGACGAAGAAACACAGAAATTGCATCGGAATTAAATACAAAAGGCACAATGCCGACTTAAGGACAAGAAGACTGACTCTTCCCACTGACCATTCCTGTGACAGTAGTTATAGATTCCGATGCTTCACTCCAGGTTTACTGTATCCCTTGGACCTTCTTATTGACGATGAAACACAGAAATTGCATCGGAATTAAATACAAAGGCACATTGCCGACTTTAGTACATGAAGACCGACACTTCTTACTGACTATGTTTTGAACCATTCCTGTGACACTAGTTATAGATTCCGATGCATCACTTCAGGTTTACTGTCTCCCTTGGACCTTCTTATCGACGATGAAACACAGAAATTGCATCGGAATTAAATACAAAAGGCACAATGCCGACTTAAGGACAAGAAGACTGACAGTACTTACTGTCTATGTTTTGAACCACTCCTGTGACACTAGATATAGATTCCGATGCTTCATTTCAGGTTTACTGTATCCCTCTGACATTCTTAATGACGATGAAACACAGAAATTGCATCGGAATTAAATAGAAAAGGCACAATGCCGACTTAAGTACATGAAGACCGACTCTTCCTACTATCTGAGTTTTGAACCATTCCTGTGTCACTAGTTATAGATTCTGATGCATCGCTTCTGGTGTACTGTATTCCTTGGACCTTCTTATTGACGATGAAACACAGAAATTGCATCGGAATTAAATACAAAATGCACAATGCCGACTTAAGTACAAGAAGACTGACTCTTCCTACTGTCTAAGTTTTGAACCATTCCTGTGACACTAGTTATAGATTCTGATGCTTCACTCAGGTTTACTGTATCCCTTGGACCTTCTTATTGACGATGAAACACAGAAATTGCATCCGAATTAAATTCAAAATGCACATTGCCGACTTAAGTACAAGAAGACTGACTCCTCCTAATGTCTAAGTTTTGAACCATTCCTGTGACACTAGTTATAGATTCCGATGCTTCACTTCAGGTTTACTGTATCGCTTGGACGTTCTTACTGACGATGAAACACAAAAATTGCATCGGAATTAAATACAAAAGGCTCAATGCCGACTTAAGTACATGAAGACCGACACTTCTTACTGACTATGTTTTGAACCATTCCTGTAACACTAGTTATAGATTCCGATGCTTCACCTCAGGTTTACTGTATCCCATGGACCTTCTTATTGACGATGAAACACAGAAATTGCATAGGAATTAAATACAAAAGGCACAATGCCGAGTTAAGGACAAGAAGACTGATTCTCCCTACTGACCATTTTTGTGACACTGGTTATAGATTCCGATTCTTCACACTAGGTTTACTGTATCCCTTAGGCCTTCTTATTGACGATGAAACACAGAAATTGCATCGGAATTAAATACAAAATGCACAATGCCGACTTAAGTACAAGAAGACTGACTCTTCCTACTGTCTAAGTTTTGAACCATTCCTGTGACACTAGTTATAGATTCCGATACTTCACTTCAGGTTTACCGTATCCCTTGGACCTTCTTATTGACGATGAAACACAGAAATTGCATCGGAATTTAATACAAAAGGCACAATGCGGACTTAAGTACAAGAAGACTGACTCTTCCTACTGTCTAAGTTTGAACCATTCCTGTGACACTAGTTATAGATTCCGATGCATCACTTCAGGTTTACTGTATCCCTTGGACCTTCTTATTGACGATGAAACACAGAAATTGCATCGGAATTAAACACAAAAGGCTCGATGCCGACTTAAGTACATGAAGACCGACACTTCTTACTGACTATGTTTGGAACCATTCCTGTAACACTAGTTATAGATTCCGATGCTTCACTTCAGGTTTACTGTATCCATTCGACGTTCTTATTGACGATGAAACACACAAATTGCATCGGAATTAAATACAAAAGGCTCGATGACGACTTAAGTACATGAAGACCGACACTTCTTACTGACTATGTTTTGAACCATTCCTGTGACACTAGTTATAGTTTCCGATGCTTCACTTCAGGTTTACTGTATCCCTTGGACCTTCTTACTGACGATGAATCAGAGAAATTGCATCGGAATTAAATTCAAAAGGCACAATGCCGGCTTAAGTACAAGAAGACTGACTCTTCCTACTGTCTAAGTTTTGATCCATTTCTCTGACACTAGTTGTAGATTCCGATGCTTCACTTCAGGTTTAATGTATCCCTTGGACCTTCTTATTGACGATGAAACACAGAAATTGCATCGGAATTAAATACAAAAGGCGCAATGCCGACTTAAGTACAAGAAGACTGACTCTTCCTACAGTCTATGTTTTGAACCATTCCTGTGACACTAGTTATAGATACCGATGCTTCACTTCAGGTTTACTGTATCCCTTGGACCTTCTTATTGACGATGAAACACAGAAATTGCATCGGAAATAAATACAAAAGGCACAATGACGACTTAAGTACATGAAGACCGACACTTCTTACTGACTATGATTTGAACCATTCCTGTGACACTAGTTATAGATTCCGATGCTTCACTCCAGGTTCGCTGCATCCGTTGTACCTTCTTATTGACGATGAAACACAGAAATTGCATCGGAATTAAATACAAAAGGCACAATGCCGGCTTAAGGACAAGAAGACTGACTCTTCCTACTGACCATTCCTGTGCCACTAGTTATAGATTCCGATTCTTCACACCAGGTTTACTGTATCACTTGGACCTTGTTATTGACGATGAAATACAGAAATTGCATCGGAACTAAATACAAAAGGCACAATTCCGACTTAAGTACAAGAAGACTGACTTTTCCTACCGTCAAAGATTTGAACCATTCCTCTGACACTAGTTATAGATTCCGATGCTTCACTCCAGTTTTACTGTATCCCTTGGACCTTCTTATTGACGATGAAACACAGAAATTGCATCGGAATTATATACAAAAGGCACAATGCCGACTTAAGTACATGAAGACCGACACTTCTTACTGACTATGTTTTGAACCATTCCTGTGACACTAGTTATAGATTCCGATGCATCACTTCAGGTTTACTGTCTCCCTTGGACCTTCTTATCGACGATGAAACACAGAAATTGCATCGGAATTAAATACAAAAGGCACAATGCCGACTTAAGGACAAGAAGACTGACAGTTCTTACTGTCTATGTTTTAAACCACTCCTGTGACACTAGATATAGATTCCGATGCTTCGCTTCAGGTTTACTGTATCCCTTGGACCTTCTTATTGACGTTGAAACACAGAAATTGCATCGGAATTAAATACAAAAGGCACAATGCCGACTTAAGTGCAAGAAGACTGACTCTTCCTACAGTCTATGTTTTGAACCATTCCTGTGACACTAGTTATAGATTCCGATGCATCACTTCAGGTTTACTGTATCCGTTGGACCTTCTTATTGACGATGAAACACAGAAATTGCATCGGAATTAAATACAGAAGGCACAATGCCGACTTATGTACATGAAGACCGACACTTCTTATTGACTATGTTTTGAACCATTCCTGCAACACTAGTTATAGATTCCGATGCTTCACTTCAAGTTTGCTGTATCCCTTGGACCTTCTTATTGACGATGAAACACAGAAATTGCATCGGAATTAAATACAAAAGGCACAATTCCGACTTAAGGACAATAAGACTGACTCTTCCTACTGACCATTCCTGTGACACTAGTTATAGATTCCGATGCTTCACTTCAGGCTTACTGTATCTCTTGGACCTTCTTATTGACGAAGAAACACAGAAATTGCATCGGAATTAAATACAAAAGGCACAATGCCGACTTAAGGACAAGAAGACTGACTCTTCCCACTGACCATTCCTGTGACAGTAGTTATAGATTCCGATGCTTCACTCCAGGTTTACTGTATCCCTTGGACCTTCTTATTGACGATGAAACACTGAAATTGCATCGGAATTAAATACAAAGGCACAATGCCGACTTTAGTACATGAAGACCGACACTTCTTACTGACTATGTTTTGAACCATTCCTGTGACACTAGTTATAGATTCCGATGCATCACTTCAGGTTTACTGTCTCCCTTGGACCTTCTTATCGACGATGAAACACAGAAATTGCATCGGAATTAAATACAAAAGGCACAATGCCGACTTAAGGACAAGAAGACTGACAGTTCTTACTGTCTATGTTTTGAACCACTCCTGTGACACTAGATATAGATTCCGATGCTTCATTTCAGGTTTACTGTATCCCTCTGACATTCTTAATGACGATGAAACACAGAAATTGCATCGGAATTAAATAGAAAAGGCACAATGCCGACTTAAGTACATGAAGACCGACTCTTCCTACTATCTGAGTTTTGAACCATTCCTGTGTCACTAGTTATAGATTCTGATGCATCGCTTCTGGTGTACTGTATTCCTTGGACCTTCTTATTGACGATGAAACACAGAAATTGCATCGGAATTAAATACAAAATGCACAATGCCGACTTAAGTACAAGAAGACTGACTCTTCCTACTGTCTAAGTTTTGAACCATTCCTGTGACACTAGTTATAGATTCTGATGCTTCACTCAGGTTTACTGTATCCCTTGGACCTTCTTATTGACGATGAAACACAGAAATTGCATCCGAATTAAATTCAAAATGCACATTGCCGACTTAAGTACAAGAAGACTGACTCTTCCTAATGTCTAAGTTTTGAACCATTCCTGTGACACTAGTTATAGATTCCGATGCTTCACTTCAGGTTTACTGTAGCGTTTGGACGTTCTTACTGACGATGAAACACAAAAATTGCATCGGAATTAAATACAAAAGGCTCAATGCCGACTTAAGTACATGAAGACCGACACTTCTTACTGACTATGTTTTGAACCATTCCTGTAACACTAGTTATAGATTCCGATGCTTCACTTCAGGTTTACTGTATACCATGGACCTTCTTATTGACGATGAAACACAGAAATTGCATAGGAATTAAATACAAAAGGCACAATGCCGAGTTAAGGACAAGAAGACTGATTCTATCTACTGACCATTTTTGTGACACTGGTTATAGATTCCGATTCTTCACACTAGGTTTACTGTATCCCTTGGACCTTCTTATTGACGATGAAACACAGAAATTGCATCGGAATTAAATACAAAAGGCACAATGCCCACTTATGTACAAGAAGACTGACTCTTCCTACTGTCTAAGTTTTGAACCATTCCTCTGCCACTAGTTATAGTTTCCGATGCTTCACTTCAGGTTTACTGTATCCCTAAGACCTTCTTATTGACGATGAAACACAGGAATTGCATCGGAATTAAATGCAAAAGGCACAATGACGACTCAAGTACAAGGAGACTGGCTCTTCCTACTGTCTATGTTTTGAACCTTTCCTGTGACACTAGTTATAGATTCCGATACTTCACTTCAGGTATACCGTATCCCTTGGACCTTCTTATTGACGATGAAACACAGAAATTGCATCGGAATTTAATACAAAAGGCACAATGCGGACTTAAGTACAAGAAGACTGACTCTTCCTACTGTCTAAGTTTGAACCATTCCTGTGACACTAGTTATAGATTCCGATGCATCACTCCAGGTTTACTGTATCCCTTGGACCTTCTTATTGACGATGAAACACAGAAATTGCATCGGAATTAAACACAAAAGGCTCGATGCCGACTTAAGTACATGAAGACCGACACTTCTTACTGACTATGTTTTGAACCATTCCTGTAACACTAGTTATAGATTCCGATGCTTCACTTCAGGTTTACTGTATCCATTCGACCTTCTTATTGACGATGAAACACAGAAATTGCATCGGAATTAAATACAAAAGGCTCGATGCCGACTTAAGTACATGAAGACCGACACTTCTTACTGACTATGTTTTGAACCATTCCTGTGACACTAGTTATAGTTTCCGATGCTTCACTTCAGGTTTACTGTATCCCTTGGACCTTCTTACTGACGATGAAACAGATAAATTGCATCGGAATTAAATTCAAAAGGCACAATGCCGGCTTAAGTACAAGAAGACTGACTCTTCCTACTGTCTAAGTTTTGATCCATTTCTCTGACACTAGTTGTAGATTCCGATGCTTCACTTCAGGTTTAATGTATCCCTTGGACCTTCTTATTGACGATGAAACACAGAAATTGCATCGGAATTAAATACAAAAGGCACAATGCGGACCTAAGGACAAGAAGACTGACTCTTCCTACTGACCATTCCTGTGACACTAGTTATAGATTCCGATGCTTCACTTCAGGTTTACTGTATCCCTTGGACCTTCTTATTGACGTTGAAACACAGAAATTGCATCGGAATTACATACAAAAGGCACAATGCCGACTTAAGTACATGAAGACTGACACTTCTTACTGACTTTGTTTTGAACCATTCCTGTGACACCAGTTATAGATTCCGATGCTTCACTTCAGGTTTACTGTATCCCTTGGACTTTCTTATTGACGATGAAACACAGAAATTGCATCGGAATTAAATACAAAAGGCACAATGCCGACTTAAGTGCAAGAAGACTGACTCTTCCTACAGTCTATGTTTTGAACCATTCCTGTGACACTAGTTATAGATTCCGATGCATCACTTCAGGTTTACTGTATCCGTTGGACCTTCTTATTGACGATGAAACACAGAAATTGCATCGGAATTAAATACAGATGGCACAATGCCGACTTATGTACATGAAGACCGACACTTCTTATTGACTATGTTTTGAACCATTCCTGCAACACTAGTTATAGATTCCGATGCTTCACTTCAAGTTTACTGTATCCCTTGGACCTTCTTATTGACGATGAAACACAGAAATTGCATCGGAATTAAATACAAAAGGCACAATTCCGACTTAAGGACAATAAGACTGACTCTTCCTACTGACCATTCCTGTGACACTAGTTATAGATTCCGATGCTTCACTTCAGGCTTACTGTATCTCTTGGACCTTCTTATTGACGAAGAAACACAGAAATTGCATCGGAATTAAATACAAAAGGCACAATGCCGACTTAAGGACAAGAAGACTGACTCTTCCCACTGACCATTCCTGTGACAGTAGTTATAGATTCCGATGCTTCACTCCAGGTTTACTGTATCCCTTGGACCTTCTTATTGACGATGAAACACTGAAATTGCATCGGAATTAAATACAAAGGCACAATGCCGACTTTAGTACATGAAGACCGACACTTCTTACTGACTATGTTTTGAACCATTCCTGTGACACTAGTTATAGATTCCGATGCATCACTTCAGGTTTACTGTCTCCCTTGGACCTTCTTATCGACGATGAAACACAGAAATTGCATCGGAATTAAATACAAAAGGCACAATGCCGACTTAAGGACAAGAAGACTGACAGTTCTTACTGTCTATGTTTTGAACCACTCCTGTGACACTAGATATAGATTCCGATGCTTCATTTCAGGTTTACTGTATCCCTCTGACATTCTTAATGACGATGAAACACAGAAATTGCATCGGAATTAAATAGAAAAGGCACAATGCCGACTTAAGTACATGAAGACCGACTCTTCCTACTATCTAAGTTTTGAACCATTCCTGTGTCACTAGTTATAGATTCTGATGCATCGCTTCTGGTTTACTGTATTCCTTGGACCTTCTTATTGACGATGAAACACAGAAATTGCATCGGAATTAAATACAAAATGCACAATGCCGGCTTAAGTACAAGAAGACTGACTCTTCCTACTGTCTAAGTTTTGAACCATTCCTGTGACACTAGTTATAGATTCAGATGCTTCACTCAGGTTTACTGTATCCCTTGGACCTTCTTATTGACGATGAAACACAGAAATTGCATCCGAAGTAAATAAAAATGCACATTGCCGACTTAAGTACAAGAAGACTGACTCTTCCTAATGTTTAAGTTTTGAACCATTCCTGTGACACTAGTTATAGATTCCGATGCTTCGCTTCAGGTTTACTGTATCGCTTGGACCTTCTTACTGACGATGAAACACAAAAATTGCATCGGAATTAAATACAAAATGCTCAATGCCGACTAAAGTACATGATGACGGACACTTCTTACTGACTATGTTTTGAACCATTCCTGTAACACTAGTTATAGATTCCGATGCTTCACTTCAGGTTTACTGTATCCCATGGACCTTCTTATTGACGATGAAACACAGAAATTGCATAGGAATTAAATACAAAAGGCACAATGCCGAGTTAAGGACGAGAAGACTGATTCTCCCTACTGACCATTTTTGTGACACTAGTTATAGATTCCGATTCTTCACACTAGGTTTACTGTATCCCTTGGACCTTCTTATTGACGATGAAACACAGAAATTGCATCGGAATTAAATACAAAAGGCACAATGCCTACTTATGTACAAGAAGACTGACTCTTCCTACTGTCTAAGTTTTGAACCATTCCTCTGCCACTAGTTATAGTTTCCGATGCTTCACTTAAGGTTTACTGTATCCCTAAGACCTTCTTATTGACGATGAAACACAGGAATTGCATCGGAATTAAATGCAAAAGGCACAATGACGACTCAAGTACAAGGAGACTGGCTCTTCTTACTGTCTATGTTTTGAACCTTTCCTGTGACACTAGTTATAGATTCCGATACTTCACTTCAGGTTTACTGTATCCCTTGGACCTTCTTATTGACGATGAAACACAGAAATTGCATCGGAATTTAATACAAAAGGCACAATGCGGACTTAAGTACAAGAAGACTGACTCTTCCTACTGTCTAAGTTTGAACCATTCCTGTGACACTAATTATAGATTCCGATGCATCACTCCAGGTTTACTGTATCCCTTGGACCTTCTTATTGTCGATGAAACACAGAAATTGCATCGGAATTAAACACAAAAGGCTCGATGCCGACTTAAGTACATGAAGACCGACACTTCTTACTGACTATGTTTTGAACCATTCCTGTAACACTAGTTATAGATTCCGATGCTTCACTTCAGGTTTACTGTATCCATTCGACCTTCTTATTGACGATGAAACACAGAAATTGCATCGGAATTAAATACAAAAGGCTCGATGCCGACTTAAGTACATGAAGACCGACACTTCTTACTGACTATGTTTTGAACCATTCCTGTGACACTAGTTATAGTTTCCGATGCTTCACTTCAGGTTTACTGTATCCCTTGGACCTTCTTACTGACGATGAAACAGATAAATTGCATCGGAATTAAATTCAAAAGGCACAATGCCGGCTTAAGTACAAGAAGACTGACTCTTCCTACTGTCTAAGTTTTGATCCATTTCTCTGACACTAGTTGTAGATTCCGATGCTTCACTTCAGGTTTAATGTATCCCTTGGACCTTCTTATTGACGATGAAACACAGAAATTGCATCGGAATTAAATACAAAAGGCACAATGCGGACCTAAGGACAAGAAGACTGACTCTTCCTACTGACCATTCCTGTGACACTAGTTATAGATTCCGATGCTTCACTTCAGGTTTACTGTGTCCCTTGGACCTTCTTATTGACGTTGAAACACAGAAATTGCATCGGAATTACATACAAAAGGCACAATGCCGACTTAAGTACATGAAGACCGACACTTCTTACTGACTTTGTTTTGAACCATTCCTGTGACACCAGTTATAGATTCCGATGCTTCACTTCAGGTTTACTGTATCCCTTGGACTTTCTTATTGACGATGAAACACAGAAATTGCATCGGAATTAAATACAAAAGGCACAATGCCGACTTAAGTGCAAGAAGACTGACTCTTCCTACAGTCTATGTTTTGAACCATTCCTGTGACACTAGTTATAGATTCCGATGCATCACTTCAGGTTTACTGTATCCGTTGGACCTTCTTATTGACGATGAAACACAGAAATTGCATCGGAATTAAATACAGAAGGCACAATGCCGACTTATGTACATGAAGACCGACACTTCTTAATGACTATGTTTTGAACCATTCCTGCAACACTAGTTATAGATTCCGATGCTTCACTTCAAGTTTGCTGTATCCCTTGGACCTTCTTATTGACGATGAAACACAGAAATTGCATCGGAATTAAATACAAAAGGCACAATTCCGACTTAAGGACAATAAGACTGACTCTTCCTACTGACCATTCCTGTGACACTAGTTATAGATTCCGATGCTTCACTTCAGGCTTACTGTATCTCTTGGACCTTCTTATTGACGAAGAAACACAGAAATTGCATCGGAATTAAATACAAAAGGCACAATGCCGACTTAAGGACAAGAAGACTGACTCTTCCCACTGACCATTCCTGTGACAGTAGTTATAGATTCCGATGCTTCACTCCAGGTTTACTGTATCCCTTGGACCTTCTTATTGACGATGAAACACTGAAATTGCATCGGAATTAAATACAAAGGCACAATGCCGACTTTAGTACATGAAGACCGACACTTCTTACTGACTATGTTTTGAACCATTCCTGTGACACTAGTTATAGATTCCGATGCATCACTTCAGGTTTACTGTCTCCCTTGGACCTTCTTATCGACGATGAAACACAGAAATTGCATCGGAATTAAATACAAAAGGCACAATGCCGACTTAAGGACAAGAAGACTGACAGTTCTTACTGTCTATGTTTTGAACCACTCCTGTGACACTAGATATAGATTCCGATGCTTCATTTCAGGTTTACTGTATCCCTCTGACATTCTTAATGACGATGAAACACAGAAATTGCATCGGAATTAAATAGAAAAGGCACAATGCCGACTTAAGTACATGAAGACCGACTCTTCCTACTATCTGAGTTTTGAACCATTCAGGTGTCACTAGTTATAGATTCTGATGCATCGCTTCTGGTGTACTGTATTCCTTGGACCTTCTTATTGACGATGAAACACAGAAATTGCATCGGAATTAAATACAAAATGCACAATGCCGACTTAAGTACAAGAAGACTGACTCTTCCTACTGTCTAAGTTTTGAACCATTCCTGTGACACTAGTTATAGATTCTGATGCTTCACTCAGGTTTACTGTATCCCTTGGACCTTCTTATTGACGATGAAACACAGAAATTGCATCCGAATTAAATTCAAACTGCACATTGCCGACTTAAGTACAAGAAGACTGACTCTTCCTAATGTCTAAGTTTTGAACCATTCCTGTGACACTAGTTATAGATTCCGATGCTTCACTTCAGGTTTACTGTAGCGTTTGGACGTTCTTACTGACGATGAAACACAAAAATTGCATCGGAATTAAATACAAAAGGCTCAATGCCGACTTAAGTACATGAAGACCGACACTTCTTACTGACTATGTTTTGAACCATTCCTGTAACACTAGTTATAGATTCCGACGCTTCACTTCAGGTTTACTGTATCCCATGGACCTTCTTATTGACGATGAAACACAGAAATTGCATAGGAATTAAATACAAAAGGCACAATGCCGAGTTAAGGACAAGAAGACTGATTCTCCCTACTGACCATTTTTGTGACACTGGTTATAGATTCCGATTCTTCACACTAGGTTTACTGTATCCCTTGGACCTTCTTATTGACGATGAAACACAGAAATTGCATCGGAATTAAATACAAAAGGCACAATGCCCACTTATGTACAAGAAGACTGACTCTTCCTACTGTCTAAGTTTTGAACCATTGCTCTGCCACTAGTTATAGTTTCCGATGCTTCACTTCAGGTTTACTGTATCCCTAAGACCTTCTTATTGACGATGAAACACAGGAATTGCATCGGAATTAAATGCAAAAGGCACAATGACGACTCAAGTACAAGGAGACTGGCTCTTCTTACTGTCTATGTTTTGAACCTTTCCTGTGACACTAGTTATAGATTCCGATACTTCACTTCAGGTATACCGTATCCCTTGGACCTTCTTATTGACGATGAAACACAGAAATTGCATCGGAATTTAATACAAAAGGCACAATGCGGACTTAAGTACAAGAAGACTGACTCTTCCTACTGTCTAAGTTTGAACCATTCCTGTGACACTAGTTATAGATTCCGATGCATCACTCCAGGTTTACTGTATCCCTTGGACCTTCTTATTGACGATGAAACACAGAAATTGCATCGGAATTAAACACAAAAGGCTCGATGCCGACTTAAGTACATGAAGACCGACACTTCTTACTGACTATGTTTTGAACCATTCCTGTAACACTAGTTATAGATTCCGATGCTTCACTTCAGGTTTACTGTATCCATTCGACCTTCTTATTGACGATGAAACACAGAAATTGCATCGGAATTAAATACAAAAGGCTCGATGCCGACTTAAGTACATGAAGACCGACACTTCTTACTGACTATGTTTTGAACCATTCCTGTGACACTAGTTATAGTTTCCGATGCTTCACTTCAGGTTTACTGTATCCCTTGGACCTTCTTACTGACGATGAAACAGATAAATTGCATCGGAATTAAATTCAAAAGGCACAATGCCGGCTTAAGTACAAGAAGACTGACTCTTCCTACTGTCTAAGTTTTGATCCATTTCTCTGACACTAGTTGTAGATTCCGATGCTTCACTTCAGGTTTAATGTATCCCTTGGACCTTCTTATTGACGATGAAACACAGAAATTGCATCGGAATTAAATACAAAAGGCACAATGCGGACCTAAGGACAAGAAGACTGACTCTTCCTACTGACCATTCCTGTGACACTAGTTATAGATTCCGATGCTTCACTTCAGGTTTACTGTATCCCTTGGACTTTCTTATTGACGTTGAAACACAGAAATTGCATCGGAATTACATACAAAAGGCACAATGCCGACTTAAGTACATGAAGACTGACACTTCTTACTGACTTTGTTTTGAACCATTCCTGTGACACCAGTTATAGATTCCGATGCTTCACTTCAGGTTTACTGTATCCCTTGGACTTTCTTATTGACGATGAAACACAGAAATTGCATCGGAATTAAATACAAAAGGCACAATGCCGACTTAAGTGCAAGAAGACTGACTCTTCCTACAGTCTATGTTTTGAACCATTCCTGTGACACTAGTTATAGATTCCGATGCATCACTTCAGGTTTACTGTATCCGTTGGACCTTCTTATTGACGATGAAACACAGAAATTGCATCGGAATTAAATACAGAAGGCACAATGCCGACTTATGTACATGAAGACCGACACTTCTTATTGACTATGTTTTGAACCATTCCTGCAACACTAGTTATAGATTCCGATGCTTCACTTCAAGTTTACTGTATCCCTTGGACCTTCTTATTGACGATGAAACACAGAAATTGTATCGGAATTAAATACAAAAGGCACAATTCCGACTTAAGGACAATAAGACTGACTCTTCCTACAGACCATTCCTGTGACACTAGTTATAGATTCCGATGCTTCACTTCAGGCTTACTGTATCTCTTGGACCTTCTTATTGACGAAGAAACACAGAAATTGCATCGGAATTAAATACAAAAGGCACAATGCCGACTTAAGGACAAGAAGACTGACTCTTCCCACTGACCATTCCTGTGACAGTAGTTATAGATTCCGATGCTTCACTCCAGGTTTAATGTATCCCTTGGACCTTCTTATTGACGATGAAACACTGAAATTGCATCGGAATTAAATACAAAGGCACAATGCCGACTTTAGTACATGAAGACCGACACTTCTTACTGACTATGTTTTGAACCATTCCTGTGACACTAGTTATAGATTCCGATGCATCACTTCAGGTTTACTGTCTCCCTTGGACCTTCTTATCGACGATGAAACACAGAAATTGCATCGGAATTAAATACAAAAGGCACAATGCCGACTTAAGGACAAGAAGACTGACAGTTCTTACTGTCTATGTTTTGAACCACTCCTGTGACACTAGATATAGATTCCGATGCTTCATTTCAGGTTTACTGTATCCCTCTGACATTCTTAATGAGGATGAAACACAGAAATTGCATCGGAATTAAATAGAAAAGGCACAATGCCGACTTAAGTACATGAAGACCGACTCTTCCTACTATCTGAGTTTTGAACCATTCCTGTGTCACTAGTTATAGATTCTGATGCATCGCTTCTGGTGTACTGTATTCCTTGGACCTTCTTATTGACGATGAAACACAGAAATTGCATCGGAATTAAATACAAAATGCACAATGCCGACTTAAGTACAAGAAGACTGACTCTTCCTACTGTCTAAGTTTTGAACCATTCCTGTGACACTAGTTATAGATTCTGATGCTTCACTCAGGTTTACTGTATCCCTTGGACCTTCTTATTGACGATGAAACACAGAAATTGCATCCGAATTAAATTCAAAATGCACATTGCCGACTTAAGTACAAGAAGACTGACTCTTCCTAATGTCTAAGTTTTGAACCATTCCTGTGACACTAGTTATAGATTCCGATGCTTCACTTCAGGTTTACTGTATCGTTTGGACGTTCTTACTGACGATGAAACACAAAAATTGCATCGGAATTAAATACAAAAGGCTCAATGCCGACTTAAGTACATGAAGACCGACACTTCTTACTGACTATGTTTTGAACCATTCCTGTAACACTAGTTATAGATTCCGATGCTTCACTTCAGGTTTACTGTATCCCATGGACCTTCTTATTGACGATGAAACACAGAAATTGCATAGGAATTAAATACAAAAGGCACAATGCCGAGTTAAGGACAAGAAGACTGATTCTCCCTACTGACCATTTTTGTGACACTGGTTATAGATTCCGATTCTTCACACTAGGTTTACTGTATCCCTTGGACCTTCTTATTGACGATGAAACACAGAAATTGCATCGGAATTAAATACAAAAGGCACAATGCCCACTTATGTACAAGAAGACTGACTCTTCCTACTGTCTAAGTTTTGAACCATTCCTCTGCCACTAGTTATAGTTTCCGATGCTTCACTTCAGGTTTACTGTATCCCTAAGACCTTCTTATTGACGATGAAACACAGGAATTGCATCGGAATTAAATGCAAAAGGCACAATGACGACTCAAGTACAAGGAGACTGGCTCTTCTTACTGTCTATGTTTTGAACCTTTCCTGTGACACTAGTTATAGATTCCGATACTTCACTTCAGGTATACCGTATCCCTTGGACCTTCTTATTGACGATGAAACACAGAAATTGCATCGGAATTTAATACAAAAGGCACAATGCGGACTTAAGTACAAGAAGACTGACTCTTCCTACTGTCTAAGTTTGAACCATTCCTGTGACACTAGTTATAGATTCCGATGCATCACTCCAGGTCTACTGTATCCCTTGGACCTTCTTATTGACGATGAAACACAGAAATTGCATCGGAATTAAACACAAAAGGCTCGATGCCGACTTAAGTACATGAAGACCGACACTTCTTACTGACTATGTTTTGAACCATTCCTGTAACACTAGTTATAGATTCCGATGCTTCACTTCAGGTTTACTGTATCCATTCGACCTTCTTATTGACGATGAAACGCAGAAATTGCATCGGAATTAAATACAAAAGTCTCGATGCCGACTTAAGTACATGAAGACCGACACTTCTTACTGGCTATGTTTTGAACCATTCCTGTGACACTAGTTATAGTTTCCGATGCTTCACTTCAAGTTTACTGTATCCCTGGGACCTTCTTACTGACGATGAAACAGAGAAATTGCATCGGAATTAAATTCAAAAAGCACAATGCCGGCTTAAGTACAAGAAGACTGACTCTTCCTACTGGCTAAGTTTTGATCCATTTCTCTGACACTAGTTGTAGATTCCGATGCTTCACTTCAGGTTTAATGTATCCCTTGGACCTTCTTATTGACGATGAAACACAGAAATTGCATCGGAATTAAATACAAAAGGCACAATGCCGACCTAAGGACAAGAAGACTGACTCTTCCTACTGACCATTCCTGTGACACTAGTTATAGATTCCGATGCTTCACTTCAGGTTTACTGTATCCCTTGGACCTTCTTATTGACGTTGAAACACAGAAATTGCATCGGAATTACATACAAAAGGCACAATGCCGACTTAAGTACATGAAGACCGACACTTCTTACTGACTCTGTTTTGAACCATTCCTGTGACACCAGTTATAGATTCCGATGCTTCACTTCAGGTTTACTGTATCACTTGGACTTTCTTATTGACGATGAAACACAGAAATTGCATCGGAATTAAATACAAAAGGCACAATGCCGACTTAAGTACAAGAAGACTGACTCTTCCTACAGTCTATGCTTTGAACCATTCCTGTGACACTAGTTATAGATACCGATGCTTCACTTCAGGTTTACTGTATCCCTTGGACCTTCTTATCGACGATGAAACACAGAAATTGCATCGGAAATAAATACAAAAGGCACAATGACGACTTAAGTACATGAAGACCGACACTTCTTACAGACTATGATTTGAACCATTCCTGTGACACTAGTTATAGATTCCGATGCTTCACTCCAGGTTCGCTGCATCCGTTGTACCTTCTTATTGACGATGAAACACAGAAATTGCATCGGAATTAAATACAAAAGGCACAATGCCGGCTTAAGGACAAGAAGACTGACTCTTCCTACTGACCATTCCTGTGACACTAGTTATAGATTCCGATTCTTCACACCAGGTTTACTGTATCACTTGGACCTTGTTATTGACGATGAAACACAGAAATTGCATCGGAATTAAATACAAAAGGCACAATTCCGACTTAAGTACAAGAAGACTGACTTTTCCTACCGTCTAAGATTTGAACCATTCCTCTGACACTAGTTATAGATTCCGATGCTTCACTCCAGGTTTACTGTATCCCTTGGACCTTCTTATGGACGATGAAACACAGAAATTGCATCGGAATTATATACAAAAGGCACAATGCCGACTTAAGTACATGAAGACCGACACTTCTTACTGACTATGTTTTGAACCATTCCTGTGACACTAGTTATAGATTCCGATGCATCACTTCAGGTTTACTGTCTCCCTTGGACCTTCTTATCGACGATGAAACACAGAAATTGCATCGGAATTAAATACAAAAGGCACAATGCCGACTTAAGGACAAGAAGACTGACAGTTCTTACTGTCTATGTTTTGAACCACTCCTGTGACACTAGATATAGATTTCGATGCTTCACTTCAGGTTTACTGTATCCCTCTGACATTCTTAATGACGATGAAACACAGAAATTGCATCGGAATTAAATAGAAAAGGCACAATGCCGACTTAAGTACATGAAGACCGACTCTTCCTACTATCTAAGTTTTGAACCATTCCTGTGTCACTAGTTATACATTCTGATGCATCGCTTCTGGTTTACTGTATTCCTTGGACCTTCTTATTGACGATGAAACACAGAAATTGCATCGGAATTAAATACAAAATGCACAATGCCGACTTAAGTACAAGAAGACTGACTCTTCCTACTGTCTAAGTTTTGAACCATTCCTGTGACACTAGTTATAGATTCTGATGCTTCACTCAGGTTTACTGTATCCCTTGGACCTTCTTATTGACGATGAAACACAGAAATTGCATCGGAATTAAATAGAAAAGGCACAATGCCGACTTAAGTACATGAAGACCGACTCTTCCTACTATCTAAGTTTTGAACCATTCCTGTGTCACTAGTTATACATTCTGATGCATCGCTTCTGGTTTACTGTATTCCTTGGACCTTCTTATTGACGATGAAACACAGAAATTGCATCGGAATTATATACAAAAGGCACAATGCCGACTTAAGTACATGAAGACCGACACTTCTTACTGACTATGTTTTGAACCATTCCTGTGACACTAGTTATAGATTCCGATGCATCACTTCAGGTTTACTGTCTCCCTTGGACCTTCTTATCGACGATGAAACACAGAAATTGCATCGGAATTAAATACAAAAGGCACAATGCCTACTTATGTACAAGAAGACTGACTCTTCCTACTGTCTAAGTTTTGAACCATTCCTCTGCCACTAGTTATAGTTTCCGTTGCTTCACTTCAGGTTTACTGTATCCCTAAGACCTTCTTATTGACGATGAAACACAGGAATTGCATCGGAATTAAATGCAAAAGGCACAATGACGACTCAAGTACAAGGAGACTGGCTCTGCTTACTGTCTATGTTTTGAACCTTTCCTGTGACACTAGTTATAGATTCCGATACTTCACTTCAGGTTTACTGTATCCCTTGGACCTTCTTATTGACGATGAAACACAGAAATTGCATCGGAATTTAATACAAAAGGCACAATGCGGACTTAAGTGCAAGAAGACTGACTCTTCCTACTGTCTAAGTTTGAACCATTCCTGTGACACTAGTTTTAGATTCCGATGCATCACACCAGGTTTACTGTATCCCTTGGACCTTCTTATTGACGATGAAACACAGAAATTGCATCGGAATTAAACACAAAAGGCTCGATGCCGACTTAAGTACATGAAGACCGACACTGCTTACTGACTATGTTTTGAACCATTCCTGTAACACTAGTTATAGATTCCGATGCTTCACGTCAGGTTTACTGTATCCATTCGACCTTCTTATTGACGATGAAACACAGAAATTGCATCGGAATTAAATACAAAAGTCTCGATGCCGACTTAAGTACATGAAGACCGACACTTCTTACTGACTATGTTTTGAACCATTCCTGTGACACTAGTTATAGTTTCCGATGCTTCACTTCAGGTTTACTGCATCCCTTGGACCTTCTTACTGACGATGAAACAGAGAAATTGCATCGGAATTAAATTCAAAAGGCACAATGCCGGCTTAAGTACAAGAAGACTGACTCTTCCTACTGTCTAAGTTTTGATCCATTTCTCTGACACTAGTTGTAGATTCCGATGCTTCACTTCAGGTTTAATGTATCCCTTGGACCTTCTTATTGACGATGAAACACAGAAATTGCATCGGAATTAAATACAAAAGGCACAATGCCGACCTAAGGACAAGAAGACTGACTCTTCCTACTGACCATTCCTGTGACACTAGTTATAGATTCCGATGCTTCACTTCAGGTTTACTGCATCCCTTGGACCTTCTTATTGACGTTGAAACACAGAAATTGCATCGGAATTACATACAAAAGGGACAATGCCGACTTAAGTACATGAAGACCGACACTTCTTACTGACTATGTTTTGAACCATTCCTGTAACACTAGTTATAGATTCCGATGCTTCACTTCAGGTTTACTGTATCCCATGGACCTTCTTATTGACGATGAAACACAGAAATTGCATAGGCATTAAATACAAAAGGCACAATGCCGAGTTAAGGACAAGAAGACTGATTCTCCCCACTGACCATTTTTGTGACACTAGTTATAGATTCCGATTCTTCACACTAGGTTTACTGTATCCCTTGGACCTTCTTATTGACGATGAAACACAGAAATTGCATCGGAATTAGATACAAAAGGCAGAATGCCTACTTATGTACAAGAAGACTGACTCTTCCTACTGTCTAAGTTTTGAACCATTCCTCTGCCACTAGTTATAGTTTCCGATGCTTCACTTCAGGTTTACTGTATCCCTAAGACCTTTATATTGACGATGAAACACAGGTATTGCATCGGAATTAAATGCAAAAGGCACAATGACGACTCAAGTACAAGGAGACTGGCTCTGCTTACTGTCTATGTTTTGAAACCTTCCTGTGACACTAGTTATAGATTCCGATACTTCACTTCAGGTTTACTGTATCCCTTGGACCTTCTTATTGACGATGAAACACAGAAATTGCATCGGAATTTAATACAAAAGGCACAATGCGGACTTAAGTACAAGAAGACTGACTCTTCCTACTGTCTAAGTTTGAACCATTCCTGTGACACTAGTTATAGATTCCGATGCATCACTCCAAGTTTACTGTATCCCTTGGACCTTCTTATTGACGATGAAACGCAGAAATTGCATCGGAATTAAACACAAAAGGCTCGATGCCGACTTAAGTACATGAAGACCGACACTTCTTACTGACTATGTTTTGAACCATTCCTGTAACACTAGTTATAGATTCCGATGCTTGACTTCAGGTTTACTGTATCCATTCGACCTTCTTATTGACGATGAAACACAGAAATTGCATCGGAATTAAATACAAAAGGCTCGATGCCGACTTAAGTACATGAAGACCGACACTACTTACTGACTATGTTTTGAACCATTCCTGTGACACTAGTTATAGTTTCCGATGCTTCACTTCAGGTTTACTGTATCCCTTGGACCTTCTTACTGACGATGAAACAGAGAAATTGCATCGGAATTAAATTCAAAAGGCACAATGCCGGCTTAAGTACAAGAAGACTGACTCTTCCTACTGTCTAAGTTTTGATCCATTTCTCTGACACTAGTTGCAGATTCCGATGCTTCACTTCAGGTTTAATGCATCCCTTGGACCTTCTTATTGACGATGAAACACAGAAATTGCATCGGAATTAAATACAAAAGGCACAATGCCGACCTAAGGACAGGAAGACTGACTCTTCCTACTGACCATTCCTGTGACACTAGTTATAGATTCCGATGCTTCACTTCAGGTTTACTGTATCCCTTGGACCTTCTTATTGACGTTGAAACACAGAAATTGCATCGGAATTACATACAAAAGGCACAATGCCGACTTAAGTACATGAAGACCGACACTTCTTACTGACTTTGTTTTGAACCATTCCTGTGACACCAGTTATAGATTCCGATGCTTCACTTCAGGTTTACTGTATCCCTTGGCCCTTCTTATTGACGATGAAACACAGAAATTGCATCGGAATTAAATACAAAAGGCACAATGCCGACTTAAGTACAAGAAGAGTGACTCTTCCTACAGTCTATGTTTTGAACCATTCCTGTGACACTAGTTATAGATTCCGATGCTTCACTCCAGGTTCGCTGCATCCGTTGTACCTTCTTATTGACGATGAAACACAGAAATTGCATCGGAATTAAATACAAAAGGCACAATGCCGGCTTAAGGACAAGAAGAATGACTCTTCCTACTGAAAATTCCTGTGAAACTAGTTATAGATTCCGATTCTTCACACCAGGTTTACTGTATCACTTGGACCTTGTTATTGACGATGAGACACAGAAATTGCATCGGAATTAAATACAAAAGGCACAATTCCGACTTAAGTACAAGAAGACTGACTTTTCCTACCGTCTAAGATTTGAACCATTCCTCTGACACTAGTTATAGATTCCGATGCTTCACTCCAGGTTTACTGTATCCCTTGGACCTTCTTATTGACGATGAAACACAGAAATTGCATCGGAATTATATACAAAAGGCACAATGCCGACTTAAGTACATGAAGACCGACACTTCTTACTGACTATGTTTTGAACCATTCCTGTGACACTAGTTATAGATTCCGATGCATCACTTCAGGTTTACTGTCTCCCTTGGACCTTCTTATCGACGATGAAACACAGAAATTGCATCGGAATTAAATACAAAAGGCACAATGCCGACTTAAGAACAAGAAGACTTACAGTTCTTACTGTCTATGTTTTAAACCACTCCTGTGACACTAGATATAGATTCCGATGCTTCACTTCAGGTTTACTGAATCCCTCTGACATTCTTATTGACGATGAAATAACACAAATTGCACCGGAATTAAATAGAAGAGGCACAATGCCGACTTATGTACAAGATAACTGACTCTTCTTACTGTCTATGTTTTGAACCATTCCTGTGACACTAGTTATAGATTCCGATGCTTCACTTCAGGTTTACTGTATCCCTCGGATATTCTTATTGACGATGAAACACAGAAATTGCACCGGTATTAAATACAAAAGGCACAATGCCGACTTAAGTACAAGAGAACTGACTCTTCTTACTGTCTATGTTTTGAACCATTCCTGTGACAGTAGTTATAGATTACGATGCTTCACTTCTGGTCAACTGTATCCCTCTGACTTTCTCATTGACGATGAAACACAGAAATTGCATCGGTATTAAATATGAAAGGCACAATGCCGACGTAAGTACAAGAAAACTGACTCTCCTTACTGCCTATGATTTGAACCATTCCTGTGACACTAGGTATAGATTCCGAAGCTTCACTTCTGGTTTACTGTATCCCTTGGACCTTCTTATTGACGATGAAACACAGAAATTGCATCGGAATTAAATACAAAAGACACAATGCCGACTTAAGTACAAGAAGACTGACTCTTCCTACTGTCTAAGATTTGAACCATTCCTGTGACACTAGATATAGATTCCGATGCTTCACTCCGGGTTTACTGTATCCCTTGGACCTTCTTATTGACGATGAAACACAGATGTTGCATCGGAATTAAATACAAAATTTACAATGCCGAATTAAGTACAAGGGTACTGACTCTTCCTAATGTCTAAGTTTTGAACCATTCCTGTGACACTAGGTATAGATTCCGAAGCTTCACTTCTGGTTTACTGTATCCCTTGGACCTTCTTATTGACGATGAAACACAGATATTGCATCGGAATTAAATACAAAATTTACAATGCCGAATTAAGTACAAGGGTACTGACTCTTCCTAATGTCTATGTTTTGAACCATTCCTGTGACACTAGATATAGATTCCGATGCTTCACTCCGGGTTTACTGTATCCCTTGGACCTTCTTATTGACGATGAAACACAGAAATTGCTTCGGGATTAAATACAAAAGCACAATGCCGACTTAAGTACAAGGGGTCTGACTCTCCTTACTGTCTATGATTTGAACCATTCCTGTGACACTAGTTATAGATTCTGATGCTTCTTTTCAGGTTTAATGTATCCCTCTGACTTTCTTATTGACGATGAAACACAGAAATTGCTTCGGAATTGAATACAAAAGGCACAATGCCGACTTAAGTACAAGAAGACTGACTCTTCTTACTGACTGTTTTGAACCATTCCTGTGACACTAGTTATAGAATCCGATGCTGCACTTCAGGTTTACTGTATCCCTGCGACTTTCTTATTGACGATGAAACACAGATATTGCATCGGAATTAAATACAAAAGGCTCAATGCCGACTTAAGTACAAGAAGACTGACTCTTCCTACTGTCTAAGTTTTAAACCATTCCTGTGAAACTAGTTATAGATTCCGATGCTTCACTCCGGGTTTACAGTATCCCTTGGACCATCTTATTGACGATGAAACACAGAAATTGCATCGGAATTAAATACAAAATGCACAATGCCGAATTAAGTACAAGGGGACTGACGCTTCATAATGTCTAAGTTTTGAACCATTCCTGTGACACTAGTTATAGATTCCGAAGCTTCACTTCAGGTTACTGTATCCCTTGGACCATCTTATTGACGATGAAACACAGAAATTGCATCCGAATTAAATACACAAGGCACAATGATGACTTAAGGACAAGAGGACTGACTCTTCCTACTGACCATTCCTGTGACCCTAGTTATAGATTCCGATTCTTCCCACCAGGTTTACTGTATCCCTTGGACCTTCTTATTGACGATGAAACACAGAAATTGCATCGGAATTAAATACAAAAGGCACAATGCCGACTTCAGTACAAGAAGACTGACTCTTCCTACTGACCATTCCTGTGACACTAGTTATAGATTCCGATGCTTCACTTCAGGTTTACTGTATCCCTTGGACCTTCTTATTGACGATGAAACACAGAAATTGCACCGGAATTAAATACAAAAGGCACAATGCCGGCCTAAGTACATGAAGACCGACACTTCTTACTGATTATGTTTTGAACCATTCCTGTAACACTCTTATAGATTCCGATGCTTCACTTCAGGTTTACTGTATCCCTTGGACCTTCTTATTGACGATGAAACACAGAAATTGCATGCGAATTAAATACACAAGGCACAATGCCGACTTAAGGACAAGACCACTGAATCTTCCTACTGACCATTCCTGTGACCCTAGTTATAGATTCCGATTCTTCCCACCAGGTTTACTGTATCCCTTGGACCTTCTTATTGACGATGAAACACAGAAATTGCATCGGAATTTAATACAAAAGGCACAATGCGGACTTAAGTGCAAGAAGACTGACTCTTCCTACTGTCTAAGTTTGAACCATTCCTGTGACACTAGTTATAGATTCCGATGCATCACACCAGGTTTACTGTATCCCTTGGACCTTCTTATTGACGATGAAACACAGAAATTGCATCGGAATTAAACACAAAAGGCTCGATGCCGACTTAAGTACATGAAGACCGACACTTCTTACTGACTATGTTTTGAACCATTCCTGTAACACTAGTTATAGATTCCGATGCTTCACGTCAGGTTTACTGTAACCTTTCGACCTTCTTATTGACGATGAAACACAGAAATTGCATCGGAATTAAATACAAAAGTCTCGATGCCGACTTAAGTACATGAAGACCGACACTTCTTACTGACTATGTTTTGAACCATTCCTGTGACACTAGTTATAGTGTCCGATGCTTCACTTCAGGTTTACTGTATCCCTTGGACCTTCTTACTGACGATGAAACAGAGAAATTGCATCGGAATTAAATTCAAAAGGCACAATGCCGGCTTAAGTACAAGAAGACTGACTCTTCCTACTGTCTAAGTTTTGATCCATTTCTCTGACACTAGTTGTAGATTCCGATGCTTCACTTCATGTTAAATGTATCCCTTGGACCTTCTTATTGACGATGAAACACAGAAATTGCATCGGAATTAAATACAAAAGGCACAATGCCGACCTAAGGACAAGAAGACTGACTCTTCCTACTGACCATTCCTGTGACACTAGTTATAGATTCCGATGCTTCACTTCAGGTTTACTGTATCCCTTGGACCTTCTTATTGACGTTGAAACACAGAAATTGCATCGGAATTACATACAAAAGGGACATTGCCGACTTAAGTACATGAAGACCGACACTTCTTACTGACTATGTTTTGAACCATTCCTGTAACACTAGTTATAGATTCCGATGCTTCACTTCAGGCTTACTGTATCCCATGGACCTTCTTATTGACGATGAAACACAGAAATTGCATAGGAATTAAATACAAAAGGCACAATGCCGAGTTAAGGACAAGAAGACTGATTCTCCCTACTGACCATTTTTGTGACACTAGTTATAGATTCCGATTCTTCACACTAGGTTTACTGTATCCCTTGGACCTTCTTATTGACGATGAAACACAGAAATTGCATCGGAATTAGATACAAAAGGCAGAATGCCTACTTATGTACAAGAAGACTGACTCTTCCTACTGTCTAAGTTTTGAACCATTCCTCTGCCACTAGTTATAGTTTCCGATGCTTCACTTCAGGTTTACTGTGTCCCTAAGACCTTCTTATTGACGATGAAACACAGGAATTGCATCGGAATTAAATGCAAAAGGCACAATGACGACTCAAGTACAAGGAGACTGGCTCAGCTTACTGTCTATGTTTTGAACCCTTCCTGTGACACTAGTTATAGATTCCGATACTTCACTTCAGGTTTACTGTATCCCTTGGACCTTCTTATTGACGATGAAACACAGAAATTGCATCGGAATATAATACAAAAGGCACAATGCGGACTTAAGTACAAGAAGACTGACTCTTCCTACTGTCTAAGTTTGAATCATTCCTGTGACACTAGTTATAGATTCCGATGCATCACTCCAGGTTTACTGTATCCCTTGGACCTTCTTATTGACGATGAAACGCAGAAATTGCATCGGAATTAAACACAAAAGGCTCGATGCCGACTTAAGTACATGAAGACCGACACTTCTTACTGACCATGTTTTGAACCATTCCTGTAACACTAGTTATAGATTCCGATGCTTCACTTCAGGTTTACTGTATCCATTCGACCTTCTTATTGACGATGAAACACAGAAATTGCATCGGAATTAAATACAAAAGGCTCCATGCCGACTTAAGTACATGAAGACCGACACTTCTTACTGACTATGTTTTGAACCATTCCTGTGACACTAGTTATAGTTTCCGATGCTTCACTTCAGGTTTACTGTATCCCTTGGACCTTCTTACTGACGATGAAACAGAGAAATTGCATCGGAATTAAATTCAAAAGGCACAATGCCGGCTTAAGTACAAGAAGACTGACTCTTCCTACTGTCTAAGTTTTGATCCATTTCTCTGACACTAGTTGCAGATTCCGATGCTTCACTTCAGTTTTAATGCATCCCTTGGACCGTCTTATTGACGATGAAACACAGAAATTGCATCGGAATTAAATACAAAAGGCACAATGCCGACCTAAGGACAAGAAGACTGACTCTTCCTACTGACCATTCCTGTGACACTAGTTATAGATTCCGATGCTTCACTTCAGGTTTACTGTATCCCTTGCACCTACTTATTGACGTTGAAACACAGAAATTGCATCGGAATTACATACAAAAGGCACAATGCCGACTTAAGTACATGAAGACCGACACTTCTTACTGACTTTGTTTTGAACCATTCCTGTGACACCAGTTATAGATTCCGATGCTTCACTTCAGGTTTACTGTATCCCTTGGACTTTCTTATTGACGATGAAACACAGAAATTGCATCGGAATTAAATACAAAAGGCACAATGCCGACTTAAGTACAAGAAGACTGACTCTTCCTACAGTCTATGTTTTGAACCATTCCTGTGACACTAGTTATAGATTCCGATGCTTCACTTCAGGTTTACTGTATCCCTTGGACCTTCTTATTGACGATGAAACACAGAAATTGCATCGGAAATAAATACAAAAGGCACAATGTCGACTTAAGTACATGAAGACCGACACTTCTTACTGACTATGATTTGAACCATTGCTGTGACACTAGTTATAGATTCCGATGCTTCACTCCAGGTTCGCTGCATCCGTTGTACCTTCTTATTGACGATGAAACACAGAAATTGCATCGGAATTAAATACAAAAGGCACAATGCCGGCTTAAGGACAAGAAGAATGACTCTTCCTACTGAAAATTCCTGTGAAACTAGTTATAGATTCCGATTCTTCACACCAGGTTTACTGTATCACTTGGACCTTGTTATTGACGATGAAACACAGAAATTGCATCGGAATTAAATACAAAAGGCACAATTCCGACTTAAGTACAAGAAGACTGACTTTTCCTACCGTCTAAGATTTGAACCATTCCTCTGACACTAGTTATAGATTCCGATGCTTCACTCCAGGTTTACTGTATCCCTTGGACCTTCTTATTGACGATGAAACACAGAAATTGCATCGGAATTATATACAAAAGGCACAATGCCGACTTAAGTACATGAAGACCGACACTTCTTACTGACTATGTTCTGAACCATTCCTGTGACACTAGTTATAGATTCCGATGCATCACTTCAGGTTTACTGTCTCCCTTGGACCTTCTTATCGACGATGAAACACAGAAATTGCATCGGAATTAAATACAAAAGGCACAATGCCGACTTAAGGACAAGAAGACTTACAGTTCTTACTGTCTATGTTTTAAACCACTCCTGTGACACTAGATATAGATTCCGATGCTTCACTTCAGGTTTACTGAATCCCTCTGACATTCTTATTGACGATGAAATAACACAAATTGCACCGGAATTAAATAGAAGAGGCACAATGCCGACTTATGTACAAGATAAATGACTCTTCTTACTGTCTATGTTTTGAACCATTCCTGTGACACTAGTTATAGATTCCGATGCTTCACTTCAGGTTTACTGTATCCCTCGGATCTTCTTATTGACGATGAAACACAGAAATTGCACCGGTATTAAATACAAAAGGCACAATGCCGACTTAAGTACAAGAAGACTGACTCTTCCTACTGTCTAAGATTTGAACCATTCCTGTGACACTAGATATAGATTCCGATGCTTCACTCCGGGTTTACTGTATCCCTTGGACCTTCTTATTGACGATGAAACACAGATATTGCATCGGAATTAAATACAAAATTTACAATGCCGAATTAAGTACAAGGGTACTGACTCTTCCTAATGTCTAAGTTTTGAACCATTCCTGTGACACTAGGTATAGATTCCGAAGCTTCACTTCTGGTTTACTGTATCCCTTGGACCTTCTTATTGACGATGAAACACAGAAATTGCATCGTAATTAAATACAAAAGGCACAATGCCGACTTAAGTACAAGAAGACTGACTCTTCCTACTGTCTAAGATTTGAACCGTTCCTGTGACACTAGTTATAGATTCAGATGCTTCACTGCAGGTTTACTGTATCCCTTAGACCTTCTTGTTGACGACGAAACACAGAAATTGCATCGGAATTAAATACAAAAGGCACAATGCCGACTTAGGTTCAAGAAGACCGACTCTTCCTACTGTCTAAGCTATGAACCATTCCTGTGACACTAGTTATAGATTCCGATGCTTCACTTCAGGTTTACTGTATCCCTTGCACCTTCTTATTGACGATGAAACACAGAAATTGCATCGGAATTAAATACAAAATGCACAATACCGACTTAAGTACAAGAAGACTGACTCTTCCTACTGTCTAAGCTTTGAACCATTCCTGTGACACTAGTTATAGATTCCGATGCTTCACTCCAGGTTTACTGTATCCCTTGGACCTTCTTATTGACGATGAAACACAGAAATTGCTTCGGGATTAAATACAAAAGCACAATGCCGACTTAAGTACAAGGGGTCTGACTCTCCTTACTGTCTATGATTTGAACCATTCCTGTGACACTAGTTATAGATTCTGATGCTTCTTTTCAGGTTTAATGTATCCCTCTGACTTTCTTATTGACGATGAAACACAGAAATTGCATCGGAATTGAATACAAAAGGCACAATGCCGACTTAAGTACAAGAAGACTGACTCTTCTTACTGACTGCTTTGAACCATTAATGTGACACTAGTTATAGAATCCGATGCTGCACTTCAGGTTTACTGTATCCCTGCGACTTTCTTATTGACGATGAAACACAGATATTGCATCGGAATTAAATACAAAAGGCTCAATGCCGACTTAAGTACAAGAAGACTGACTCTTCCTACTGTCTAAGTTTTAAACCATTCCTGTGACACTAGTTATAGATTCCGATGCTTCACTCCGGGTTTACAGTATCCCTTGGACCATCTTATTGACGATGAAACACAGAAATGGCATCGGAATTAAATACAAAATGCACAAAGCCAAATTAAGTACAAGGGGACTGACGCTTCCTGATGTCTAAGTTTTGAACCATTCCTGTGACACTAGTTATAGATTCCGAAGCTTCACTTCAGGTTACTGTATCCCTTGGACCTTCTTATTGACGATGAAACACAGAAATTGCATCCGAATTAAATACACAAGGCACAATGATGACTTAAGGACAAGAGGACTGACTCTTCCTACTGACCATTCCTGTGACCCTAGTTATAGATTCCGATTCTTCCCACCAGGTTTACTGTATCCCTTGGACCTTCTTATTGACGATGAAACACAGAAATTGCATCGGAATTAAATACAAAAGGCACAATGCCGACTTCAGTACAAGAAGACTGACTCTTCCTACTGACCATTCCTGTGACACTAGTTATAGATTCCGATGCTTCACTTCAGGTTTACTGTATCCCTTGGACCTTCTTATTGACGATGAAACACAGAAATTGCATCGGAATTAAATACAAAAGGCACAATGCCGACTTAAGTACATGAAGACCGACACTTCTTACTGACTATGTTTTGAACCATTCCTGAGACACTAGTTATAGATTCCGATGCTTCACTCCTGGTTTACTGTATCCCTTAGACCTTCTTGTTGACGATGAAACACAGAAATTGCATCGGAATTAAATACAAAAGGCACAATGCCGACTTAAGTACAAGAAGACTGACTCTTCCTACTGTCTAAGATTTGAACCATTCCTGTGACACTAGTTATAGATTCCGATGCTTCACTCCAGGTTTACTGTATCCCTTGGACCTTCTTATTGACGATGAGTCACAGAAATTGCATCGGAATTAAATACAAAAGGCACAATGCCGACTTAAGTACAAGAAGACTGACTCTTCCTACAGACCATTCCTGTGACACTAGTTATAGATTCCGATGCTTCACTTCAGGTTTACTGTATCCCTTGGACCTTCTTATTGTCGATGAAACACAGAAATTGCATCGGAATTAAATACAAAAGGCACAATGCCGGCCTAAGTACATGAAGACCGACACTTCTTACTGATTATGTTTTGAACCATTCCTGTAACACTCTTATAGATTCCGATGCTTCACTTCAGGTTTACTGTATCCCTTGGACCTTCTTATTGACGATGAAACACAGAAATTGCATGCGAATTAAATACACAAGGCACAATGCCGACTTAAGGACAAGACCACTGACTCTTCCTACTGACCATTCCTGTGATCCTAGTTATAGATTCCGATTCTTCCCACCAGGTTTACTGTATCCCTTGGTCCTTCTTATTGACGATGAAACACAGAAATTGCATCGGAATTAAATACAAAAGGCACAATGCCGACTTAAGTACAAGAAGACTGACTCTTCCTACTGTCTAAGTTTTGAACCATTCCTCTGACACTAGTTATAGATTCCGATGCTTCTCTTCAGGTTTACTGTATCCCTTGGACCTTCTTATTGACGATGAGTCACAGAAATTGCATCGGAATTAAATACAATATGCACAATGCCGACTTAAGTACATGAAGACCGACACTTCCTACTGACTATGTATTGATCCATTCCTGTGACACTAGTTATAGATTCCGATGCTTCACTTCAGGTTTACTGTACCCCTTGGACCTTCTTATTGACGATGAAACACAGAAATTTCATCGGAATTAAATACAAAAGGCACAATGCCGACTTAAGTACAAGAAGACTGACTCTTCCTACTGACCATTCCTGTGACACTAGTTATAGATTCCGATGCTTCACTTCAGGTTTACTGTATCCCTTGGACCTTCTTATTGTCGATGAAACACAGAAATTGCATCGGAATTAAATACAAAAGGCACAATGCCGACTTAAGTACATGAAGACCGACACTTCTTACTGACTATGTTTGGAACCGTTCCTGTAACACTCTTATAGATTCCGATGCTTCACTTCAGGTTTACTGTATCCCTTGGACCTTCTTATTGACGATGAAACACAGAAATTGCATCGGAATTAAATACAAAAGGCACAATGCCGACTTCAGGACAAGAAGACTAACTCTTCCTACTGACGATTCCTGTGACACTAGTTATAGATTCCGATGCTTCACTTCAGGTTTACTGTATCCTTTGGAACTTCTTATTGACGATGAAACACAGAAATTGCATCGCAATTAAATGCAAAAGGCACAATGCCAACTTAAGTACATGAAGACCGACACTTCTTACTGACTATGTTTTGAACCATTCCTGTGACACTAGTTATAGATTCCGATGCCTCACTCCAGGTTTACTGTATCCCTTGAACCTTTTTAATGACGATGAAACACAGAAATTGCATCGGAATTAAATACAAAAGGCACAATGCCGACTTAAGTACATGAAGACCGACACTTCTTACTGACTATGTTTTGAACCATTCCTGTATCACAAGTTATAGATTCCGATGCTTCACTTCAGGTTTACTGTATCCCTTGAACCTTCTTATTGACGATGAAACACAGAAATTGCATGGGAATTAAATACAAAAGGCACAATGCCGACTTAAGAGCAAGAAGACTGACTCTTCCTACTGATTATTCCTGTGACACTAGTTATAGATTCCGAAGCTTTACTTTAGGTTTACTGTATCCCTTGGACCTTCTTATTGACGATGAAACACAGAAATTGCATCGGAATTAAATACAAAAGGCACAATGCCGACTTAAGGTCAAGAAGACTGACTCTTCCTACTGACCATTCCTGTGACACTAGTTATAGATTCCGATGCTTCACTTCAGGTTTACTGTATCCCTTGGATCTTCTTATTGACGATGAAACACAGAAATTGCATCGGAATTAAATACAAAAGGCACAATGCCGACTTAAGTAATTGAAGACCGACACTTCTTACTGACTATGATTTGAACCATTCCTGTGACACTAGTTATAGATTCCGATGCTTCACTTCAGATTTACTGTATTCCTTGGACCTTCTTATTGACGAAGAACCAAAGAAATTGCATCGGAATTAAAAACAAAAGGCACAATGCCGACTTAAGGACATGAAGACTGACCCTTCCTACTGAAAATTCCTGTGACACTAGTTATAGATTCCGATGCTTCACTTCAGGTTTATAGATCCCTTGGACCTTCTTATTGACGATGAAACAGAGAAATTGCATCGGAATTAAATACAAAAGGCACAATGCCGACTTAAGTACATGAAGACCGACACTTCTTACTGACTATGTTTTGAACCATTCCTGTGACAATAGTTATAGATTCCGATGCTTCACTTCAGGTTTACTGTATACCTTGGACCTTCTTATTGACGATGAGACACAGAAATTGCATCGGAATTAAATACAAAAGGCACAATGCCGACTTAAGTACAAGAAGACTGACTCTTCCTACTGTCTAAGTTTTGAACCATTCCTCTGACACTAGTTATAGATTCCGATGCTTCTCTTTAGGTTTACTGTATCCCTTGGACCTTCTTATTGACGATGAGTCACAGAAATTGCATCGGAATGAAATACAAAACCACAATGCCGACTTAAGTACATGAAGACCGACACTTCTTACTGACTATGATTTGAACCATTCCTGTGACACTAGTTATAGATTCCGATGCTTCACTTCAGATTTACTGTATTCCTTGGACCATCTTATTGACGAAGAAAGACAGAAATTGCATCGGAATTAAATACAAAAGGCACAATGCCGACTTAAGGACATGAAGACTGACTCTTCCTACTGAAAATTCCTGTGACACTAGTTATAGATTCCGATGCTTCACTTCAGGTTTACTGTATCCCTTGGACCTTCTTATTGACGATGAAACAGAGAAATTGCATCGGAATTAAATACAAAAGGCACAATGCCGACTTAAGTACATGAAGAACGACACTTCTAACTGACTATGTTTTGAACCATTCCTGTGACAATAGTTATAGATTCCGATGCTTCACTCCGGGTTTACTGTATCCCTTGGACCTTCTTATTGACGATTAAACAGAGATATTGCATCGGAATTAAATACAAAATTTACAATGCCGAATTAAGTACAAGGGTACTGACTCTTCCTAATGTCTAAGTTTTGAACCATTCCTGTGACACTAGGTATAGATTCCGAAGCTTCACTTCTGGTTTACTGTATCCCTTGGACCTTCTTATTGACGATGAAACACAGAAATTGCATCGTAATTAAATACAAAAGGCACAATGCCGACTTAAGTACATGAAGACCGACACTTCTTACTGACTATGTTTTGAACCATTCCTGTATCACAAGTTATAGATTCCGATGCTTCACTTCAGGTTTACTGTATCCCTTGAACCTTCTTATTGACGATGAAACACAGAAATTGCATGGGAATTAAATACAAAAGGCACAATGCCGACTTAAGAGCAAGAAGACTGACTCTTCCTACTGATTATTCCTGTGACACTAGTTATAGATTCCGAAGCTTTACTTTAGGTTTACTGTATCCCTTGGACCTTCTTATTGACGATGAAACACAGAAATTGCATCGGAATTAAATACAAAAGGCACAATGCCGACTTAAGGTCAAGAAGACTGACTCTTCCTACTGACCATTCCCGTGACACTAGTTATAGATTCCGATGCTTCACTTCAGGTTTACTGTATCCCTTGGATCTTCTTATTGACGATGAAACACAGAAATTGCATCGGAATTAAATACAAAAGGCACAATGCCGACTTAAGTAATTGAAGACCGACACTTCTTACTGACTATGATTTGAACCATTCCTGTGACACTAGTTATAGATTCCGATGCTTCACTTCAGATTTACTGTATTCCTTGGACCTTCTTATTGACGAAGAACCAAAGAAATTGCATCGGAATTAAAAACAAAAGGCACAATGCCGACTTAAGGACATGAAGACTGACCCTTCCTACTGAAAATTCCTGTGACACTAGTTATAGATTCCGATGCTTCACTTCAGGTTTATAGATCCCTTGGACCTTCTTATTGGCGATGAAACAGAGAAATTGCATCGGAATTAAATACAAAAGGCACAATGCCGACTTAAGTACATGAAGACCGACACTTCTTACTGACTATGTTTTGAACCATTCCTGTGACAATAGTTATAGATTCCGATGCTTCACTTCAGGTTTACTGTATACCTTGGACCTTCTTATTGACGATGAGACACAGAAATTGCATCGGAATTAAATACAAAAGGCACAATGCCGACTTAAGTACAAGAAGACTGACTCTTCCTACTGTCTAAGTTTTGAACCATTCCTCTGACACTAGTTATAGATTCCGATGCTTCTCTTCAGGTTTACTGTATCCCTTGGACCTTCTTATTGACGATGAGTCACAGAAATTGCATCGGAATGAAATACAAAACCACAATGCCGACTTAAGTACATGAAGACCGACACTTCTTACTGACTATGATTTGAACCATTCCTGTGACACTAGTTATAGATTCCGATGCTTCACTCCAGATTTACTGTATTCCTTGGACCTTCTTATTGACGAAGAAAGACAGAAATTGCATCGGAATTAAATACAAAAGGCACAATGCCGACTTAAGGACATGAAGACTGACTCTTCCTACTGAAAATTCCTGTGACACTAGTTATAGATTCCGATGCTTCACTTCAGGTTTACTGTATCCCTTGGACCTTCTTATTTACGATGAAACAGAGAAATTGCATCGGAATTAAATACAAAAGGCACAATGCCGACTTAAGTACATGAAGAACGACACTTCTAACTGACTATGTTTTGAACCATTCCTGTGACAATAGTTATAGATTCCGATGCTTCACTCCGGGTTTACTGTATCCCTTGGACCTTCTTATTGACGATTAAACAGAGATATTGCATCGGAATTAAATACAAAATTTACAATGCCGAATTAAGTACAATGGTACTGACTCTTCCTAATGTCTAAGTTTTGAACCATTCCTGTGACACTAGGTATAGATTCCGAAGCTTCACTTCTGGTTTACTGTATCCCTTGGACCTTCTTATTGACGATGAAACACAGAAATTGCATCGTAATTAAATACTAAAGGCACAATGCCGACTTAAGTACAAGAAGACTGACTCTTCCTACTGTCTAAGTTTTGAACCGTTCCTGTGACACTAGTTATAGATTCAGATGCTTCACTGCAGGTTAACTGTATCCCTTGGACCTTCTTATTGACGACGAAACACAGAAATTGCATCGGAATTAAATATAAAAGGCACAATGCCGACTTAGGTTCAAGAAGACCGACTCTTCCTACTGTCTAAACTATGAACCATTCCTGTGACACTAGTTATAGATTCCGATGCTTCACTTCAGGTTTACTGTATCCCTTGCACTTTCTTATTGACGATGAAACACAGAAATTGCATCGGAATTAAATACAAAATGCACAATACCGACTTAAGTACAAGAAGACTGACTCTTCCTACTGTCTAAGCTTTGAACCATTCCTGTGACACTAGTTATAGATTCCGATGCTTCACTCCAGGTTTACTGTATCCCTTGGATCTTCTTATTGACGATGCAACACAGAAATTGCTTCGGGATTAAATACAAAAGCACAATGCCGACTTAAGTACAAGGGGTCTGACTCTCCTTACTGTCTATGATTTGAACCATTCCTGTTACACTAGTTATAGATTCTGATGCTTCTTTTCAGGTTTAATGTATCCCTCTGACTTTCTTATTGACGATGAAACACAGAAATTGCATCGGAATTGAATACAAAAGGCACAATGCCGACTTAAGTACAAGAAGACTGACTCTTCTTACTGACTGCTTTGAACCATTCCTGTGACACTAGTTATAGATTCCGATGCTTCACTCCGGGTTTACTGTATCCCTTGTACCATCTTATTGACGATGAAACACAAAAATTGCATCGGAATTAAATACAAAAGGCTCGATTCCGACTTAAGTACATGAAGACCGACACTTCTTACTGACTATGTTTTGAACCATTCCTGTGACACTAGTTATAGATTCCGATGCTTCACTTCTGGTTTAATGTATCCCTTGGACCTTCTTATTGACGATGAAACACAGAAATTGCATCGGAATTAAATACAAAAGGCACAATGCCGACGTAAGTACAAGAAGACCGACTCTTCCTACTGTCTAAGCTTTGAACCATTCCTGTGACACTAGTTATAGATTCCAATGCTTCACTCCAGGTTTACTGTATCCCTTGGACCTGCTTATTGAGGATGAAACACAGAAATTGCATCCGAATTAAATACACAAGGCACAATGCCGACTTAAGGACAAGAGGACTGACTCTTCCTACTGACCATCCCTGTGACCCTAGTTATAGATTCCGATTCTTCCCACCAGGTTTACTGTATCCCTTGGACCTTCTTATTGACGATGAAACACAGAAATTGCATCGGAATTAAATACAAAAGGCACAATGCCGACTTAAGTACAAGAAGAATGACTCTTCCTACTGACCATTCCTGTGACACTAGTTATAGATTCCGATGCTTCACTTCAGGTTTAGTGTATCCCTTGGACCTTCTTATTGACGATGAAACACAGAAATTGCATCGGAATTAAATACAAAAACCACAATGCCGACGTAAGTACATGAAGACCGACACTTCTTACTGACTATGTTTTGAACCATTCCTGAGACACTAGTTATAGATTCCGATGCTTCACTCCTGGTTTACTGTATCCCTTAGACCTTCTTGTTGACGATGAAACACAGAAATTGCATCGGAATTAAATACAAAAGGCACAATGCCGACTTAAGTACATTAAGACCGACACTTCTTACTGACTATTTTTGGAACCATTCCTGTAACACTCTTATAGATTCCGATGCTTCACTTCAGGTTTACTGTATCCCTTGGACCTTCTTATTGACGATGAAACACAGAAATTGCATCGGAATTAAATACAAAAGGCACAATGCCGACTTAAGTACAAGAAGACTGACTCTTCCTACCGTCTAAGATTTGAACCATTCCTGTGACACAAGTTATAGATTCCGATGCTTCACTCCAGGTTTACTGTATCCCTTGGACCTTCTTATTGACGATGAAACACAGAAATTGCATCGGAATTAAATACAAAAACACAATGCCGACTTAAGTACAAGAAGACTGACTCTTCCTAATGTCTAAGTTTTGAACCGTTCCTGTGACACTAGTTATAGATTCCGATGCTTCACTTCAGGTTTACTGTATCCCTTGGACCTTCTTATTGACGATGAAACACAGAAATTGCATCGGAATTAAATACAAAAGGCACAATGCCGGCCTAAGTACATGAAGACCGACACTTCTTACTGACTATGTTTTGAACCATTCCTGTGACAATAGTTATAGATTCCGATGCTTCACTTCAGATTTACTGTATTCCTTGGACCTTCTTATTGACGAAGAAACACAGAAATTGCATCGGAATTAAATACAAAAGGCACAATGCCGACTTAAGGACATGAAGACTGACTCTTCCTACTGAAAATTCCTGTGACACTAGTTATAGATTCCGATGCTTCACTTCAGGTTTACTGTATCCCTTGGACCTTCTTATTGACGATGAAACAGAGAAATTGCATCGGAATTAAATACAAAAGGCACAATGCCGACTTAAGTACATGAAGACCGACACTTCTTACTGACTATGTTTTGAACCATTCCTGTGACAATAGTTATAGATTCCGATGCTTCACTCCGGGTTTACTGTATCCCTTGGACCTTCTTATTGACGATGAAACAGAGATATTGCATCGGAATTAAATACAAAATTTACAATGCCGAATTAAGTACAAGGGTACTGACTCTTCCTAATGTCTAAGTTTTGAACCATTCCTGTGACACTAGGTATAGATTCCGAAGCTTCACTTCTGGTTTACTGTATCCCTTGGACCTTCTTATTGACGATGAAACACAGAAATTGCATCGTAATTAAATACAAAAGGCACAATGCCGACTTAAGTACAAGAAGACTGACTCTTCCTACTGTCTAAGTTGTGAACCGTTCCTGTGACACTAGTTATAGATTCAGATGCTTCACTGCAGGTTAACTGTATCCCTTGGACCTTCTTCTTGACGACGAAACACAGAAATTGCATCGGAATTAAATACAAAAGGCACAATGCCGACTTAGGTTCAAGAAGACCGACTCTTCCTGCTGTCTAAGCTATGAACCATTCCTGTGAAACTAGTTATAGATTCCGATGCTTCACTTCAGGTTTACTGTATCCCTTGCACTTTCTTATTGACGATGAAACACAGAAATAGCATCGGAATTAAATACAAAATGCACAATACCGACTGAAGTACAAGAAGACCGACTCTTCCTACTGTCTAAGCTTTGAACCATTCCTGTGACACTAGTTATAGATTCCGATGCTTCACTCCAGGTTTACTGTATCCCTTGGAACTCCTTATTGACGATGAAACACAGAAATTGCTTCGGGATTAAATACAAAAGCACAATGCCGACTTAAGTACAAGGGGTCTGACTCTCCTTACTGTCTATGATTTGAACCATTCCTGTTACACTAGTTATAGATTCTGATGCTTCTTTTCAGGTTTAATGTATCCCTCTGACTTTCTTTTTGACGATGAAACACAGAAATTGCATCGGAATTGAATACAAAAGGCACAATGCCGACTTAAGTACAAGAAGACTGACTCTTCTTACTGACTGCTTTGAACCATTCCTGTGACACTAGTTATAGATTCCGATGCTGCACTTCAGGTTTACTGTATCCCTGCGACTTTCTTATTGACGATGAAACACAGATATTGCATCGGAATTAAATACAAAAGGTTCAATGCCGACTTAAGTACAAGAAGACTGACTCTTCCTACTGTCTAAGTTTTAAACCATTCCTGTGACACTAGTTATAGATTCCGATGCTTCACTCCGGGTTTACTGTATCCCTTGGACCATCTTATTGACGATGAAACACAGAAATTGCATCGGAATTAAATACAAAATGCACCATGCCGAATTAAGTACAAGGGGACTGACTCTTCCTAATGTCTAAGTTTTGAACCATTCCTGTGACACTAGTTATAGATTCCGAAGCTTCACTTCAGGTTTACTGTATCCCTTGGACCTTCTTATTGACGATGAAACACAGAAATTGCATCGGAATTAAATACAAAAGGCACAATGCCGACTTAAGTACAAGAAGACTGACTCTTCCTACTGTCTAAGTTTTGAACCATTCCTGTGACACTAGTTATAGATTCAGATGCTTCACTTCAGGTTAACTGTATCCCTTGGACCTTCTTATTGACGATGAAACACAGAAATTGCATCGGAATTAAATACAAAAGGCACAATGCCGACTTATGTACATGAAGACTGACTCTTCCTACTGTCTAAGTTTTGAACCATTCCTGTGACACTAGTTATCAATTCCGATGCATCACTCTGGGTTTACTGTATCCCATGGACCTTCTTATTGACGATGAAACACAAAAATTGCATCGGAATTAAATACAAAAGGCTCGATTCCGACTTAAGTACATGAAGACCGACACTTCTTACTGACTATGTTTTGAACCATTCCTGTGACACTAGTTATAGATTCCGATGCTTCACTTCTGGTTTAATGTAACCCTTGGACCATCTTATTGACGATGAAACACAGAAATTGCATCGGAATTAAATACAAAAGGCACAATGCCGACGTAAGTACAAGAAGACCGACTCTTCCTACTGTCTAAGCTTTGAACCATTCCTGTGACACTAGTTATAGATTCCGATGCTTCACTCCAGGTTTACTGTATCCCTGGGACCTTCTTATTGACGATGAAACACAGAAATTGCAACCGAATTAAATACACAAGGCACAATGCCGACTTAAGGACAAGAGGACTGACTCTTCCTACTGACCATTCCTGTGACCCTAGTTATAGATTCCGATTCTTCCCACCAGGTTTACTGTATCCCATGGACCTTCTTATTGACGATGAAACACAGAAATTGCATCGGAATTAAATACAAAAGGCACAATGCCGACTTAAGTACAAGAAGACTGACTCTTCCTACTGACCATTCCTGTGACACTAGTTATAGATTCCGATGCTTCACTTCAGGTTTACTGTATCCCTTGGACCTTCTTATTGACGATGAAACACAGAAATTGCATCGGAATTAAATACAAAAGGCACAATGCCGACTTAAGTACATGAAGACCGACACTTCTTACTGACTATGCTTTGAACCATTCCTGAGACACTAGTTATAGATTCCGATGCTTCACTCCTGGTTTACTCTATCCCTTAGACCTTCTTGTTGACGATGAAACACAGAAATTGCATCGGAATTAAATACGAAAGGCACAATGCCGACTTAAGTACATGAAGACCGACACTTCTTACTGACTATGTTTTGAACCATTCCTGAGACACTAGATATAGATTCCGATGCTTCACTTCAGGTTTACTGTATCCCTTGGACCTTCTTATTGACGAAGAAACACAGAAATTGCATCGGAATTAAATACAAAAGGCACAATGCCGACTTAAGTACAAGAAGACTGACTCTTCCTACTGTCTAAGATTTGAACCATTCCTGTGACACAAGTTATAGATTCCGAAGCTTCACTCCAGGTTTACTGTATCCCTTGGACCTTCTTATTGACGATGAAACACTGAAATTGCATCGGAATTAAATACAAAAACACAATGCCGACTTAAGTACAAGAAGACTGACTCTTCCTACTGTCTAAGATTTGAACCATTCCTGTGACACAAGTTATAGATTCCGATGCTTCACTTCAGGTTTACTGTATCCCTTGGACCTTCTTATTGACGATGAAACACAGAAATTGCATCGGAATTAAATACAAAAGGCACAATGCCGGCCTAAGTACATGAAGACCGACACTTCTTACTGACTATGTTTTGAACCATTCCTGTAACACTCTTATAGATTCCGATGCTTCACTTCAGGTTTACTATATCCCTTGGACCTTGTTATTGACGATGAAACACAGAAATTGCATGCGAATTAAATACACAAGGCACAATGCCGACTTAAGGACAAGACCACTGACTCTTCCTACTGACCATTCCTGTGACCCTAGTTATAGATTCCGATTCTTCTTACCAGGTTTACTGTATCCCTTGGACCTTCTTATTGACGATGAAACACAGAAATTGCATCGGAATTAAATACAAAAGGCACAATGCCGACTTAAGTACAAGAAGACTGACTCTTCCTACTGTCTAAGTTTTGAACCATTCCTCTGCCACTAGTTATAGATTCCGATGCTTCTCTTCTGGTTTACTGTATCCCTTGGACCTTCTTATTGACGATGAGTCACAGAAATTGCATCGGAATTAAATACAAAAGGCACAATGCCGACTTAAGTACATGAAGACCGACACTTCCTACTGACTATGTTTTGAACCATTCCTGTGACACTAGTTATAGATTCCGATGCTTCACTTCAGGTTTACTGTATCCCTTGGACCTTCTTATTGACGATGAAACACAGAAATTTCATCGGAATTAAATACAAAAGGCACAATGCCGACTAAAGTACAAGAAGACTGACTCTTCCTGCTGACCATTCCTGTGACACTAGTTATAGATTCCGATGCTTCACTTCAGGTTTACTGTATCCCTTGGACCTTCTTATTGTCGATGAAACACAGAAATTGCATCGGAATTAAATACAAAAGGCACAATGCCGACTTAAGTACATGAAGACCGACACTTCCTACTGACTATGTTTGGAACCATTCCTGTAACACTCTTATAGATTCCGATGCTTCACTTCAGGTTTACTGTATCCCTTGGACCTTCTTATTGACGATGAAACACAGAAATTGCATCGGAATTAAATACAAAAGGCACAATGCCGACTTCAGGACAAGAAGACTAACTCTTCCTACTGACGATTCCTGTGACACTAGTTATAGATTCCGATGCTTCACTTCAGGTTTACTGTTTCCTTTGGAACTTCTTATTGACGATGAAACACAGATATTGCATCGCAATTAAATGCAAAAGGCACAATGCCGACTTAAGTACATGAAGACCGACACTTCTTACTGACTATGTTTTGAACCATTCCTGTGACACTAGTTATAGATTCCGATGCCTCACTCCAGGTTTACTGTATCCCTTGGACCTTCTTAATGACGATGAAACACAGAAATTGCATCGGAATTAAATACAAAAGGCACAATGCCGACTTAAGTACATGAAGACCGACACTTCTTACTGACTATGTTTTGAACCATTCCTGTATCACAAGTTATAGATTCCGATGCTTCACTTCAGGTTTACTGTATCCCTTGAACCTTCTTATTGACGATGAAACACAGAAATTGCATGGGAATTAAATACAAAAGGCACAATGCCGACTTAGGTTCAAGAAGACCGACTCTTCCTGCTGTCTAAGCTATGAACCATTCCTGTGACACTAGTTATAGATTCCGAAGCTTCACTTCAGGTTTACTGTATCCCTTGCACTTTCTTATTGACGATGAAACACAGAAATTGCATCGGAATTAAATACAAAATGCACAATACCGACTTAAGTACAAGAAGACTGACTCTTCCTACTGTCTAAGCTTTGAACCATTCCTGTGACACTAGTTATAGATTCCGATGCTTCACTCCAGGTTTACTGTATCCCTTGGAACTCCTTATTGACGATGAAACACAGAAATTGCTTCGGGATTAAATACAAAAGCACAATGCCGACTTAAGTACAAGGGGTCTGACTCTCCTTACTGTCTATGATTTGAACCATTCCTGTTACACTAGTTATAGATTCTGATGCTTCTTTTCAGGTTTAATGTATCCCTCTGACTTTCTTATTGACGATGAAACACAGAAATTGCATCGGAATTGAATACAAAAGGCACAATGCCGACTTAAGTACAAGAAGACTGACTCTTCTTACTGACTGCTTTGAACCATTCCTGTGACACTAGTTATAGAATCCGATGCTGCACTTCAGGTTTACTGTATCCCTGCGACTTTCTTATTGACGATGAAACACAGATATTGCATCGGAATTAAATACAAAATGCTCGATGCCGACTTAAGTACATGAAGACCGACACTTCTTACTGACTATGTTTTGAACCATTCCTGTGACACTAGTTATAGATCCCGATGCTTCACTTCTGGTTTAATGTATCCCTTGGACCTTCTTATTGACGATGAAACACAGAAATTGCATCGGAATTAAATACAAAAGGCACAATGCCGACGTAAGTACAAGAAGACCGACTCTTCCTACTGTCTAAGCTTTGAACCATTCCTGTGACACTAGTTATAGATTCCGATGCTTCACTCCAGGTTTACTGTATCCCTTGGACCTTCTTATTGACGATGAAACACGGAAATTGCATCCGAATTAAATACACAAGGCACAATGCCGACTTAAGGACAAGAGGACTGACTCTTCCTACTGACCAATCCTGTGACCCTAGTTATATATTCCGATTCTTCCCACCAGGTTTACTGTATCCCTTGGACCTTCTTATTGACGATGAAACACAGAAATTGCATCGGAATTAAATACAAAAGGCACAATGCCGACTTAAGTACAAGAAGACTGACTCTTCCTACTGACCATTCCTGTGACACTAGTTATAGGTTCCGATGCTTCACTTCAGGTTTACTGTATCCCTTGGACCTTCTAATTGACGATGAAACACAGAAATTGCATCGGAATTAAATACAAAAGGCACAATGCCGACTTAAGTACATGAAGACCGACACTTCTTACTGACTATGTTTTGAACCATTCCTGAGACACTAGTTATAGATTCCGATGCTTCACTCCTGGTTTACTGTATCCCTTAGACCTTCTTGTTGACGATGAAACACAGAAATTGCATCGGAATTAAATACAAAAGGCACAATGCCGACTTAAGTACATGAAGACCGACACTTCTTACTGACTATGTTTTGAACCATTCCTGAGACACTAGTTATGGATTCCGATGCTTCACTTCAGGTTTACTGTATCCCTTGGACCTTCTTATTGACGAAGAAACACAGAAATTGCATCGGAATTAAATACAAAAGGCACAATGCCGACTTAAGTACAAGAAGACTGACTCTTCCTACTGTCTAAGATTTGAACCATTCCTGTGACACAAGTTATAGATTCCGATGCTTCACTCCAGGTTTACTGTATCCCTTGGACCTTCTTATTGACGATGAAACACTGAAATTGCATCGGAATTAAATACAAAAACACAATGCCGACTTAAGTACAAGAAGACTGACTCTTCCTACTGTCTAAGATTTGAACCATTCCTGTGACACAAGTTATAGATTCCGATGCTTCACTTCAGGTTTACTGTATCCCTTGGACCTTCTTATTGACGATGAAACACAGAAATTGCATCGGAATTAAATACAAAAGGCACAATGCCGGCCTAAGTACATGAAGACCGACACTTCTTACTGACTATGTTTTGAACCATTCCTGTAACACTCTTATAGATTCCGATGCTTCACTTCAGGTTTACTGTATCCCTTGGACCTTCTTATTGACGATGAAACACAGAAATTGCATGCGAATTAAATACACAAGGCACAATGCCGACTTAAGGACAAGACCACTGACTCTTCCTACTGACCATTCCTGTGACCCTAGTTATAGATTCCGATTCTTCTTACCAGGTTTACTGTATCCCTTGGACCTTCTTATTGACGATGAAACACAGAAATTGCATCGGAATTAAATACAAAAGGCACAATGCCGACTTAAGTACAAGAAGACTGACTCTTCCTACTGTCTAAGTTTTGAACCATTCCTCTGACACTAGTTATAGATTCCGATGCTTCTCTTCTGGTTTACTGTATCCCTTGGACCTTCTTATTGACGATGAGTCACAATAATTGCATCGGAATTAAATACAAAAGGCACAATGCCGACTTAAGTACATGAAGACCGACACTTCCTACTGACTATGTTTTGAACCATTCCTGTGACACTAGTTATAGATTCCGATGCTTCACTTCAGGTTTACTGTATCCCTTGGACCTTCTTATTGACGATGAAACACAGAAATTTCATCGGAATTAAATACAAAAGGTACAATGCCGACTAAAGTACAAGAAGACTGACTCTTCCTACTGACCATTCCTGTGACACTAGTTATAGATTCCGATGCTTCACTTCAGGTTTACTGTATCCCTTGGACCTTCTTATTGTCGATGAAACACAGAAATTGCATCGGAATTAAATACAAAAGGCACAATGCCGACTTAAGTACATGAAGACCGACACTTCCTACTGACTATGTTTGGAACCATTCCTGTATCACAAGTTATAGATTCCGATGCTTCACTTCAGATTTACTGTATTCCTTGGACCTTCTTATTGACGAAGAAACACAGAAATTGCATCGGAATTAAATACAAAAGGCACAATGCCGGCTTAAGGACATGAAGACTGACTCTTCCTACCGAAAATTCCTGTGACACTAGTTATAGATTCCGATGCTTCACTTCAGGTTTACTGTATCCCTTGGACCTTCTTATTGACGATGAAACAGAGAAATTGCATCGGAATTAAATACAAAAGGCACAATGCCGACTTAAGTACATGAAGACCGACACTTCTTACTGACTATGTTTTGAACCATTCCTGTGACAATAGTTATAGATTCCGATGCTTCACTTCAGGTTTACTGTATACCTTGGACCTTCTTACTGACGATGAAACACAGAAATTGCATCGGAATTAAATACAAAACTCACAATGCCGACTTAAGTACATGAAGACCGACACTTCCTACTAACTATGTTTTGAACCATTCCTGTGACACTAGTTATAGATTCCGATGCTTCACTTCAGGTTTACTGTATCCCTTGGACCTTCTTATTGACGATGAAACACAGAAATTTCATCGGAATTAAATACAAAAGGCACAATGCCGACTTAAGTACAAGAAGACTGACTCTTCCTACTGACCATTCCTGTGACACTAGTTATAGATTCCGATGCTTCACTTTAGGTTTACTGTATCCTTTGGAACTTCTTATTGACGATGAAACACAGAAATTGCATCGCAATTAAATGCAAAAGGCACAATGCCGACTTAAGAACATGAAGACCGACACTTCTTACTGACTATGTTTTGAACCATTCCTGTGACACTAGTTATAGATTCCGATGCCTCACTCCAGGTTTACTGTATCCCTTGGACCTTCTTAATGACGATGAAACACAGAAATTGCATCGGAATTAAATACAAAAGGCACAATGCCGACTTAAGTACATGAAGACCGACACTTCTTACTGACTATGCTTTGAACCATTCCTGTATCACAAGTTATAGATTCCGATGCTTCACTTCAGGTTTACTGTATCCCTTGATCCTTCTTATTGACGATGAAACACAGAAATTGCATGGGAATTAAATACAAAAGGCACAATGCCGACTTAAGAACATGAAGACTGACTCTTCCTACTGATTATTCCTGTGACACTAGTTATAGATTCCGAAGCTTTACTTTAGGTTTACTGTATCCCTTGGACCTTCTTATTGACGATGAAACACAGAAATTGCATCGGAATTAAATACAAAACTCACAATGCCGACTTAAGTACATGAAGACCGACACTTCCTACTAACTATGTTTTAAACCATTCCTGTGACACTAGTTATAGATTCCGATGCTTCACTTCAGGTTTACTATATCCCTTGGACCTTCTTATTGACGATGAAACACAGAAATTGCATGGGAATTAAATGCAAAAGGCATAATGCCGACTTAAGTACATGAAGACCGACACTTCTTACTGACTATGATTTGAACCATTCCTGTGACACTTCTTATATCTTCCGATGCTTCACTCCAGGTTTACTGTATCCCTTGGACCTTCTTATTGACGATGAAACGCAGAAATTGCTTCGGAATTAAACTCAAAAGGCACACCGCCGTTTTAAGTAGATGAAAACCGACACTTCTTACTGACTATGTTTTGAACCATTCCTGTGACACTAGTTTTAGATTCCGATGCTTCACGTCAGGTTTACTGTATCCCTTGGACCTTCTTTATGACGATGAAACACAGAAATTGCATCGGAATTACACACAAAAGGCACATGCTGACTTAAAGACAAGAAAACTGACTCTTCCTACTGATCATTCCTGTGACACTAGTTATAGATTCCGATGCTTCACTTCAGGTTTACTGTATCCCTTGGACCTTCTTATTGACGATGAAACACAGATATTGCATCGGAATTAAATACAAAAGGCACAATGCCGACATAAGGACAAGAAGACTGACTCTTCCTACTGACCATTCCTGTGACACTAGTTATAGATTCCGATGCTTCACTTCAGGTTTGTCTTATCCCTTGGACCTTCTTATTGACGATGAAACACAGAAATTGCATCGGAATCAAATACAAAAAGCACAATGCCGACTTAAGTACATGAAGACCGACACTTCTTACTGACAATGTTTTGAACCATTCCTGTGACACTAGTTATAGATTCCGATGCCTCACTTCTGGTTTACTGTATCCCTTGGACTTTCTTATTGACGATGAAACACAGAAATTTCCTCGGAACTAAATACAAAAGGCACAAAGCTGACTTAAGGACAAGAAGACTGACTCTTCCTACTGACCATTCCTGTGAGACTAGTTATAGATTCCGATGCTTCACTTCAGGTTTACTGTATCCGTTGGACCTTCTTATTGACGATGAAACACAGAAATTGCATCGGAATTAAATACAAAAGGCACAACGCAAACTTAAGTACATGCAGGCCAACACTTCCTACTGACTATGTTTCGAACCATTCCTGTAACACTAGTTATAGATTCCGATGCTTCACTTCCGGTTTACTATATCCCTTGGACCTTCTTATTGACGATGAAACACAGAAATTGCATCGAAATTAAATACAAAAGGCCCAATGCCGACTTAAGTTCATGAAGACCGACACTTCTTACTGACTATGTTTTCAACCATTCCTGTAACACTTGTTATAGATTCCGATGCTTCACTTCAGGTTTACTGTATCCCTTGGACCTTCTTATTGACGATGAAACACAGAAATTGCATCGGAATTAAATACAAAAGGCACAATGCCGACTTAAGTACAAGAAGACTGACTCTTCTTACTGACCATTCCTGTGACACTAGTTATAGATTCCGATTCTTCACACCAGTTTTCTGTATCACTTGGACCTTCTTATTGACGATGAAACACAGAAATTGCATCGGAATTAAATACAAATGGCACAATGCCGACTTAAGAACATGAAGTAGGACACTTCTTACTGACCATTCCTGTGACACTAGTTATAGATTCCGATTCTTCACACCAGTTTTCTGTATCACTTGGACCTTCTTATTGACGATGAAACACAGAAATTGCATCGGAATTAAATACAAAAGGCACAATGCCGACATAAGGACAAGAAGACTGACTCTTCCTACTGACCATTCCTGTGACACTAGTTATAGATTCCGATGCTTCACTTCAGGTTTGTCTTATCCCTTGGACCTTCTTATTGACGATGAAACACAGAAATTGCATCGAAATTAAATACAAAAGGCCCAATGCCGACTTAAGTTCATGAAGACCGACACTTCTTACTGACTATGTTTTCAACCATTCCTGTAACACTTGTTATAGATTCCGATGCTTCACTTCAGGTTTACTGTATCCCTTGGACCTTCTTATTGACGATGAAACACAGAAATTGCATCGGAATTAAATACAAAAGGCACAATGCCGACTTAAGTACATGAAGACCGACACTTCCTACTGACCATGTTTTGAACCATTTCTGTGACTCTAGTTATAGATTCCGATGCTTCACTTCAGGTTTACTGTATCCCTTGGACCTTCTTATTGACGATGAAACACAGAAATTGCATCGGAATTAAATACAAAAGGCACAATGCCGACTTAAGGACAAGAAGACTGACTCTTCCTACTGACCATTCCTGTGACACTAGTTATAGATTCCGATTCTTCACACCAGTTTTCTGTATCACTTGGACCTTCTTATTGACGATGAAACACAGAAATTGCATCGGAATTAAATACAAATGGCACAATGCCGACTTAAGAACATGAAGTAGGACACTTCTTACTGACTATGTTTTGAACCATTCCTATGACACTAGTTATAGATTGCGATGCTTCACTTCAGGTTTTCTGTATCCCTTGGACCTTCTTATTGACGATGAAACACAGAAATTGCATCGGAATTAAATACAAAAGGCACAATGCCGACTTAAGGACAAGAAGACTGACTCTTCCTACTGACCATTCCTGTGACACTAGTTATAGATTCCGATTCTTCACACCAGTTTTCTGTATCACTTGGTCCTTCTTATTTACGATGAAACACAGATTTTGCATCGGAATTAAATACAAAAGGCACAATGCCGACTTAAGTACAAGAAGACTGACTCTTCCAACTGTCTAAGTTTTGAACCATTCCTCTGACACTAGTTATAGATTCCGATGCTTCACTTCAGGTTTACTGTATCCCTTGGACCATCTTCTTGACGATGAAACACAGAAATTGCATCGGAATTAAATACAAAAGGCAAAATGCCGACTTAAGTACATGAAGACCGATACTTCCTACTGACTATGTTTTGAACCATTTCTGTGACTCTAGTTATAGATTCCGATGCTTCACTTCAGGTTTACTGTATCCCTTGGACCTTTTTATTGACGATGAAACACAGAAATTGCATCGGAATTAAATACAAAAGGCACAATGCCGACTTAAGTACAAGAAACTGACTCTTCTTACTGACCATTCCTGTGACACTAGTATAGATTGCGCTACTTCACTTCGGGTTTACTGTTTCCCTTGGACCTTCTTATTGACGATGAAACACAGAAATTGCATCGGAATTAAATACAAATGGCACAATGCCGACTTAAGAACATGAAGAAGGACACTTCTTACTGACTATGTTTTGAACCATTCCTATGACACTAGTTATAGATTGCGATGCTTCACTTCAGGTTTTCTGTATCCCTTGGACCTTCTTATTGACGATGAAACACAGAAATTGCATCGGAATTGAATACAAAAGGCACAATGCCGACTTAAGTACATGAGGACCGACACTTCTTACTGACTATGTTTGAACCATTTCAGTGACACCAGTTATAGATTCCCATGCTTCACTCCAGGTTTACTGTATCCCTTGGACCTTCTTATTGACGATGAAACACAGAAATTACATCGGAATTAAATACAAAAGGCACAATGAAGACATAAGTACATGAAGACCGACACTTCTTACTGACTATGATTTGAACCATTCCTGTAACACTAGTTATAGGTTCCGATGCTTCACTTCAGGTTTACTGTATCACTTGGACCTTCTTATTGACGATGAAACACAGAAATTGCATCGGAATTAAATACAAAAGGCACAATGCCGACTTAAGGGCAAGAAGACTGACTTTTCCTACTGACCATTCCCGTGACACTAGTTATAGATTCCGATGCTTCACTTCAGATTTACTGTATCCCTTGGAACTTCTTATTGACGATGAAACACAGAAATTGCATCGGAATTAAGTGCAAAAGGCACAATGCCGACTTAAGTACATGAAGACCGACACTTCTTACTGACTATGTTTTGAACCATACCTGTGACACTAGTTATAGATTCCGATGCTTCACTCCAGGTTCACTGCATCCCTTGCACCTTCTTATTGACGATGAAACACAGAAATTGCATCGGAATTAAATACAAAAGGCACAACGCCGACTTAAGTACATGAAGACCGACACTTCTTACTGACTATGTTTTGAACCATTCCTGTAACACTACTTATAGATTCCGATGCTTCACTTCATGTTTACTATATCCGTTGGACCTTCTTATTGACGATGAAACACAGAAATTGCATCGGAATTAAATACAAAAGGCCCAATGCCGACTTAAGTTCATGAAGACCGACACTTCTTACTGACTATGTTTTGAACCATTTCTGTGACTCTAGTTATAGATTCCGATGCTTCACTTCAGGTTTACTGTATCCCTTGGACCTTCTTATTGACGATGAAACACAGAAATTGCATCGGAATTAAATACAAAAGGCACAATGCCGACTTAAGGACAAGAAGACTGACTCTTCCTACTGACCATTCCTGTGACACTAGTTATAGATTCCGATTCTTCACACCAGTTTTCTGTATCACTTGGACCTTCTTATTTACGATGAAACACAGATTTTGCATCGGAATTAAATACAAAAGGCACAATGCCGACTTAAGTACAAGAAGACTGACTCTTCCAACTGTCTAAGTTTTGAACCATTCCTCTGACACTAGTTATAGATTCCGATGCTTCACTTCAGGTTTACTGTATCCCTTGGACCTTCGTATTGACGATGAGTCACAGAAATTCCATCGGAATTAAATACAAAAGGCACAATGCCGACTTAAGTACATGAAGACCGACACTTCCTACTGACTATGTTTTGAACCATTTCTGTGACTCTAGTTATAGATTCCGATGCTTCACTTCAGGTTTACTGTATCCCTTGGACCTTTTTATTGACGATGAAACACAGAAATTGCATCGGAATTAAATACAAAAGGCACAATGCCGACTTAAGTACAAGAAGACTGACTCTTCTTACTGACCATTCCTGTGACACTAGTATAGATTGCGCTACTTCACTTCGGGTTTACTGTATCCCTTGGACCTTCTTATTGACGATGAAACACAGAAATTGCATCGGAATTAAATACAAATGGCACAATGCCGACTTAAGAACATGAAGTAGGACACTTCTTACTGACTATGTTTTGAACCATTCCTATGACACTAGTTATAGATTGCGATGCTTCACTTCAGGTTTTCTGTATCCCTTGGACCTTCTTATTGACGATGAAACACAGAAATTGCATCGGAATTGAATACAAAAGGCACAATGCCGACTTAAGTACATGAGGACAGACACTTCTTACTGACTATGTTTGAACCATTTCAGTGACAGCAGTTATAGATTCCCATGCTTCACTCCAGGTTTACTGTATCCCTTGGACCTTCTTATTGACGATGAAACACAGAAATTACATCGGAATTAAATACAAAAGGCACAATGAAGACATAAGTACATGAAGACCGACACTTCTTACTGACTATGATTTGAACCATTCCTGTAACACTAGTTATAGATTCCGATGCTTCACTTCAGGTTTACTGTATCACTTGGACCTTCTTATTGACGATGAAACACAGAAATTGCATCGGAATTAAATACAAAAGGCACAATGCCGACTTAAGGGCAAGAAGACTGACTTTTCCTACTGACCATTCCCGTGACACTAGTTATAGATTCCGATGCTTCACTTCAGATTTACTGTATCCCTTGGAACTTCTTATTGACGATGAAACACAGAAATTGCATCGGAATTAAGTGCAAAAGGCACAATGCCGACTTAAGTACATGAAGACCGACACTTCTTACTGACTATGTTTTGAACCATACCTGTGACACTAGTTATAGATTCCGATGCTTCACTCCAGGTTCACTGTATCCCTTGCACCTTCTTATTGACGATGAAACACAGAAATTGCATCGGAATTAAATACAAAAGGCACAACGCCGACTTAAGTACATGAAGACCGACACTTCTTACTGACTATGTTTTGAACCATTCCTGTAACTATACTTATAGATTCCGATGCTTCACTTCATGTTTACTATATCCCTTGGACCTTCTTATTGACGATGAAACACAGAAATTGCATCGGAATTATATACAAAAGGCACAATGCCGACTTAAGGACAAGAAGACTGACTCTTCCTACTGACCATTCCTGTGACACTAGTTTTAGATACCGATGCTTCACTTCAGGTTTTCTGTATCCCTTGGACCTTCTTATTGACGATGAAACACAGAAATTGCATCGGAATTAAATACAAAAGGTACAATGCCGACTTAAGTACATGAAGACCGACACTTCTTACTGACTATGTTTTGAACCATTCCTGTGACACTAGTTATAGATTCCGATGCTTCACTCAAGGTTTACTGTATCCCTTGGACCATCTTATTGACGATGAAACACAGAAATTGCATCGGAATTATATACAAAAGGCACAATGCCGACTTAAGTACATGAAGACCGACACTTCTTACTGACTATGCTTTGAACCATTCCTGCAACACTAGTTACAGATTCCGATCCTTCACTTCAGGTTTTCTGTATCCCTTGGACCTCCTTATTGACGGTGAAACACAGAAATTGCATCGGAATGAAATACAAAGGCACAATGCCGACTTAAGGACAAGATGACTGACTCTTCCTACTGACCATTCCTGTGACACTAGTTATAGATTCCGATGCTTCACTTCAGGTTTACTGTATCCCTTGGACCTTCTTATTGACGATGAAACACAGAAATTGCATCGGAATTAAATACAAATGGCACAATGCCGACTTAAGTACATGAAGACCGACACTTCTTACTGACTATGTTTTGGACCATTCCTGTGACACTAGTTATAGATTCCTATGCTTCACTCAAGGTTTACTGTATCCCTTGGACCTTCTTATTGACGATGAAACACAGAAATTGCATTGGAATTAAATACAAAAGGCACAATGCCGACTTAAGTACATGAAGACCGACACTTCTTGCTGACTATGCTTTGAACCATTCCTGCAACACTAGTTATAGATTCCGATCCTTCACTTCAGGTTTACTGTATCCCTTGGACCTTCTTATTGACGATGAAACACAGAAATTGCACCGGAATTAAATACAAAAGGCAAAATGCCGACTTAAGTACAAGAAGACTGACTCTTCCTACTGACCATTCCTGTGACACTAGTTATAGATTCCGATGCTTCACTTCAGGTTTACTGTATCCCTTGGACCTTCTTATTGACGATGAAACACAGAAATTGCATCGGAATTAAATACAAAAGGCACAATGCCGACTTAAGTACATGAAGACCGACACTTCTTACTGACTATGTTTTGATGCATTCCTGTGACAATAGTTATAGATTCCGATGCTTCACTTCAGGTTCACTGTATACCTTGGACCTTCTTACTGACGATGAAACACAGAAATTGCATCGGAATTAAATACAAAAGGCACAATGCCGACTTAAGGACGAGAAGACTGACTCTTCTTGCTGACCATTCCTGAGACACTAGTTATAGATTCCGATGCTTTACTTCAGGTTTACTGTATCCCTTGGACCTTCTTATTGACGATGAAACGCAGAAATTGCATCGTAATTAAATACAAAAGGCACAATGCCGACTTAAGTACATGAAGACCGACACTTCTTACTGACTATGTTTTGAACCATTTCTGTGACTCTAGTTATAGATTCCGATGCTTCACTTCAGGTTTACTGTATCCCTTGGACCTTTTTATTGACGATGAAACACAGAAATTGCATCGGAATTAAATACAAAAGGCACAATGCCGACTTAAGTACAAGAAGACTGACTCTTCTTACTGACCACTCCTGTGACACTAGTATAGATTGCGCTACTTCACTTCGGGTTTACTGTATCCCTTGGACCTTCTTATTGACGATGAAACACAGAAATTGCATCGGAATTAAATACAAATGGCACAATGCCGACTTAAGAACATGAAGTAGGACACATCTTACTGACTATGTTTTGAACCATTCCTATGACACTAGTTATAGATTGCGATGCTTCACTTCAGGTTTTCTGTATAACTTGGACCTTCTTATTGACGATGAAACACAGAAATTGCATCGGAATTGAATACAAAAGGCACAATGCCGACTTAAGTACATGAGGACCGACACTTCTTACTGACTATGTTTGAACCATTTCAGTGACACCAGTTATAGATTCCCATGCTTCACTCCAGGTTTACTGTATCCCTTGGACCTTCTTATTGACGATGAAACACAGAAATTACATCGGAATTAAATACAAAAGGCACAATGAAGACATAAGTACATGAAGACCGACACTTCTTACTGACTATGATTTGAACCATTCCTGTAACACTAGTTATAGATTCCGATGCTTCACTTCAGGTTTACTGTATCACTTGGACCTTCTTATTGACGATGAAACACAGAAATTGCATCGGAATTAAATACAAAAGGCACAATGCCGACTTAAGGGCAAGAAGACTGACTTTTCCTACTGACCATTCCCGTGACACTAGTTATAGATTCCGATGCTTCACTTCAGATTTACTGTATCCCTTGGAACTTCTTATTGACGATGAAACACAGAAATTGCATCGGAATTAAGTGCAAAAGGCACAATGCCGACTTAAGTACATGAAGACCGACACTTCTTACTGACTATGTTTTGAACCATACCTGTGACACTAGTTATAGATTCCGATGCTTCACTCCAGGTTCACTGTATCCCTTGCACCTTCTTATTGACGATGAAACACAGAAATTGCATCGGAATTAAATACAAAAGGCACAACGCCGACTTAAGTACATGAAGACCGACACTTCTTACTGACTATGTTTTGAACCATTCCTGTAACACTACTTATAGATTCCGATGCTTCACTTCATGTTTACTATATCCCTTGGACCTTCTTATTGACGATGAAACACAGAAATTGCATCGGAATTATATACAAAAGGCACAATGCCGACTTAAGGACAAGAAGACTGACTCTTCCTACTGACCATTCCTGTGACACTAGTTTTAGATTCCGATGCTTCACTTCAGGTTTTCTGTATCCCTTGGACCTTCTTATTGACGATGAAACACAGAAATTGCATCGGAATTAAATACAAAAGGTACAATGCCGACTTAAGTACATGAAGACCGACACTTCTTACTGACTATGTTTTGAACCATTCCTGTGACACTAGTTATAGATTCCGATGCATCACCCAAGGTTTACTGTATCCCTTGGACCATCTTATTGACGATGAAACACAGAAATTGCATCGGAATTATATACAAAAGGCACAATGCCGACTTAAGTACATGAAGACCGACACTTCTTACTGACTATGCTTTGAACCATTCCTGCAACACTAGTTACAGATTCCGATCCTTCGCTTCAGGTTTTCTGTATCCCTTGGACCTCCTTATTGACGGTGAAACACAGAAATTGCATCGGAATGAAATACAAAGGCACAATGCCGACTTAAGGACAAGATGACTGACTCTTCCTACTGACCATTCCTGTGACACTAGTTATAGATTCCGATGCTTCACTTCAGGTTTACTGTATCCCTTGGACCTTCTTATTGACGATGAAACACAGAAATTGCATCGGAATTAAATACAAATGGCACAATGCCGACTTAAGTACATGAAGACCGACACTTCTTACTGACTATGTTTTGGACCATTCCTGTGACACTAGTTATAGATTCCTATGCTTCACTCAAGGTTTACTGTATCCCTTGGACCTTCTTATTGACGATGAAACACAGAAATTGCATTGGAATTAAATACAAAAGGCACAATGCCGACTTAAGTACATGAAGACCGACACTTCTTGCTGACTGTGCTTTGAACCATTCCTGCAACACTAGTTATAGATTCCGATCCTTCACTTCAGGTTTACTGTATCCCTTGGACCTTCTTATTGACGATGAAACACAGAAATTGCACCGGAATTAAATACAAAAGGCACAATGCCGACTTAAGTACAAGAAGACTGACTCTTCCTACTGACCATTCCTGTGACACTAGTTATAGATTCCGATGCTTCACTTCAGGTTTACTGTATCCCTTGGACCTTCTTATTGACGATGAAACACAGAAATTGCATCGGAATTAAATACAAAAGGCACAATGCCGACTTAAGTACATGAAGACCGACACTTCTTACTGACTATGTTTTGATGCATTCCTGTGACAATAGTTATAGATTCCGATGCTTCACTTCAGGTTCACTGTATACCTTGGACCTTCTTATTGACGATGAAACACAGAAATTGCATCGGAATTAAATACAAAAGGCACAATGCCGACTTAAGGACAAGAAGACTGACTCTTCTTGCTGACCATTCCTGAGACACTAGTTATAGATTCCGATGCTTCACTTCAGGTTTACTGTATCCCTTGGACCTTCTTATTGACGATGAAACGCAGAAATTGCATCGTAATTAAATACAAAAGGCACAATGCCGACTTAAGTACATGAAGACCGACACTTCTTACTGACAATGTTTTCAACCAATCCTGTGATACTAGTTATAGATTCCGATGCTTCACTCCAGGTTTACTGTATCCCTTGGACCTTCTTATTGACGTTGAAACACAGAAATTGCATCGGAATTAAATACAAAAGGCACAATGCCGACTTAAGGACAAGAAGACTGACTCTTCCTACTGACCATTCCTGTGACACTAGTTATAGATTACGATGCTTCACTTCAGGTTTACTGTATCCCTTTGTACCTTCTTATTGACCATGAAACACAGAAATTGCATCGGAATTAAATACAAAAGGCACAATGCCGACTTAAGTACATGAATACCGACACTTCTTACTAACTATGTTTTGAACCATTCCTGTGACACTAGTTATAGATTCCTATGCTTCACTCCAGGTTTACTGTATCCCTTGGACCTTCTTATTGACGATGAGACACAGAAATTAAATAGGAATTAAATACAGAAGGCACAATGCCGACTTAAGTTCATGAAGACCGACACTTCTTACTGACTATGTTTTGAACCATTCCTGTGGCACTAGTTATAGTTTCCGATGCTTCACTTCAGGTTTACTGTATCCCTTGGACCTTCTTATTGACGATGAAACACAGAAAATCCATCGGAATTAAAAATCAAAAGTCACAATGCCGACTTAAGGACAAGAAGACTGACTCTTCCTACTGACCATTCCTGTGACACTAGTTATAGATTACGATGCATCAATTCAGGTTTACTGTATCCTTTGGACCTTCTTATTGACGACGAAACACAGAAATTGCATCGGAATTAAATAAAAAAGGCACAATGCCGACTTAAGTACATGAAGCCCGACACTTCTTACTGACTATGTTTTGAACCATTCCTGTGACACTAGTTATAGATTCCGATGCTTCACTTCAGGTTTACTGTATCCCTTGGACCTTCTTATTGACGATGAAACACAGAAATTGCATCGGAATTAAATACAAAAGGCACAATGCCGACTTAAGTACATGAAGCCCGACACATCTTACTGACTATGTTTTTAACCATTCCTGTGACACTAGTTATAGATTATGATGCTTCACTCCAGGTTTACTGTATCCCCTGAACCTTCTTATTGACGATAAAACACAGAAATTGCATCGGAATTAAATACATAAGGCACAATGCCGACTTATGTACATGAAGACCGACACTTATTACTGACTATGCTTTGAACCATTCCTGCAACACTAGTTATAGATTCCGATCCTTCACTTCGGATTTACTTTATCCCTTGGACCTTCTTATTGACGATGAAACACAGAAATTGCATCGGAATTAAATACAAAAGGCACAAAGCCGACTTAAGGACAAGAAGACTGACTCAACATACTGACCTTTCCTGTTACACTAGTTATAGATTCCGATGCTTCACTTCAGGTTTACTGTATCCCTTGGACCTTCTTATTGACGATGAGACACAGAAATTGCATCGGAATTGAATACAAAAGGCACAATGCCGACTTAAGGACAAGAAGACTGACTCTTCCTACTGAGCATTCCTGTGACACAAGTTATAGATTCCGATGCTTCACTCCAGGTTACCTGTATCCCTTGGACCTTCTTAATGACGATGAAACACAGAAATTGCATCGGAATTATATACAAAAGGCACAACGCCGACTTAAGTACATGAAGACCGACACTTCTTACTGACTATGTTTTGAACCATACCTGTAACACTAGTTGTAGATTAGGATGCTGCACTTCAGGTTTACTATATCCCTTTGACCTACTTATTGACGATGAAACACAGAAATTGCATCGGAATTAAATACAAAAGGCACAATGCCGACTTAAGTACATGAAGCCCGACACTTCTTACTGACTTTGTTTTGAACCATTCCTGTGACACTAGTTATAGATTCCGATGCTTCACTCCAGTTTTACTAAATCTATTGGACCTTCTTATTGACGATGAAACACAGAAAATGCATCGGAATTAAATACACATGGAACAATGCCGACTTTAGTACATGAAGACCGACACTTCTTACTGACTATCCTTGGAACCATTCCTGCAACACTAGTTATAGATTCCGATCCTTCACTTCAGGTTTACTGCATCCCTTGGACCTTCTTATTGACGATGAAACACAGAAATTGCATCGGAATTAAATACAAAAGGCACAATGCCGACTTAAGGACAAGAAGACTGACTCTTCCTACTGACCATTCCTGTGACACTAGTTATAGATTCCGATGCTTCACTTCAGGTTTACCGTATCCCTTGGACCTTCTTATTGACGATGAAACACAGAAATTGCATCGGAATTAAATACAAAAGGCACAATGCCGACTTACGGACAAGAAGACTGACTCTTCCTACTGACCATTCCTGTGACACAGGTTATAGATTCCGATGCTTCACTCCAGGTTTACTGTATCCCTTGGACCTTCTTATTGACGATGAAACACAGAAATTGCATCGGAATTAAATACAAAAGGCACAATGCCGACTAAAGTACTTGAAGCCCGACACTTCTTACTGACTACGTTTTGAACCATTCCTGTGACACTACTTATAGATTCCGATGCTTCACTTCAGGTTTACTGTATCCTTTGGACCTTCTTATTGACGATGAAACACAGAAATTGCATCGGAATTAAATACAAAAGGCACAATGCCGACTTAAGGACAAGAAGACTGAGTCTTCCTACTAACCATTCCTGTGACACTAGTTATAGATTCCGATGCTTCACTTCGGGTTTACTGTATCCCTTGGACCTTCTTGTTGACGATAAAACACAGAAATTGCATCGGAATTAAATACAAAAGGCACAATGCCGACTTAAGTACATGAAGACCGACAGTTCTTACTGACTATGTTTTGAACCATTCCTGTGACACTAGTTATAGATTCCGATGCTTCACTTCAGGTTTATTGTATCCCTTGACCTTCTTATTGACGATGAAACGCAGAAATTGCATCGGAATTAAATACAAAAGGCACAATGCCGACTTAAGGACAAGAAGACTGACTCTTCCTACTGACCATTCCTGTGACACTAGTTATATATTCCGATGCTTCACTTCACGTTTACTGTATCCCTTGGACCATCTTCTTGACGATGAAACACAGAAATTGCATCGGAATTAAATACAAAAGGCACAATGCCGACTTAAGTACATGAAGACCGACACCTCTTACTGACTATATTTTGAACCATTCCTGTGACACTAGTTATAGTTTCCGATGCTTCACTTCAGGTTAACTGTACCCCTTGGACCTTCTTATTGACGATGAAGCACAGAAATTGCATCGGAGTTAAATACAAAAGGCACAATGCCGACTTAAGTACATGAAGACCGACAGATCTTACTGACTCTGTTTTGAACCATTCCTGTGACACTAGTTATAGATTCTGATGCTTCACTTCAGGTTTACTGTATCCCTTGGACCTTCTTATTGACGATGAAACACAGAAATTGCATCGGAATTGAATACAAATGGCAGAATGCCGACATAAGGACAAGAAGACTGACTCATCCTGCTGGCCTATCCTGTGACGCTAGTTATAGATTCCGATGCCTCACTTCAGGTTTACTGTATCCCTTGGACCTTCTTATTGACGATGAAACACAGAAATTGCATCGGAATTAAATACAAAAGGCACAATGCCGACTTAAGGACAAGAAGACTGACTCTTCCTACTGACCATTCCTGTGACACTAGTTATAGATTCCGATTCTTCACACCAGTTTTCTGTATCCCTTGGACCTTCTTATTGACGATGAAACACAGAAATTGCATCGGAATTAAATACAAAAGGCACAATGCCGACTTAAGTACAAGAAGACTGACTCTTCCTACTATCTAAGTTTTGAACCATTTCTCTGACACTAGTTATAGATTCCGATGCTTCACTTCAGGTTTACTGTATCCCTTGGACCTTCGTATTGACGATGAGTCACAGAAATTGCATCGGAATTAAATACAAAAGGCACAATGCCGACTTAAGTACATGAAGACCGACACTTCCTACTGACTATGTTTTGAACCATTTCTGTGACACTAGTTATAGATTGCGATGCTTCACTTCAGGTTTTCTGTATCCCTTGGACCTTCTTATTGACGATGAAACACAGAAATTGCATCGGAATTGAATACAAAAGGCACAATGCCGACTTAAGTACATGAGGACCGACACTTCTTACTGACTATGTTTGAACCATTCCTGTGACACCAGTTATAGATTCCCATGCGTCACTCCAGGTTAACTGTACCCCTTGGACCTTCTTATTGACGATGAAGCACAGAAATTGCATCGGAGTTAAATACAAAAGGCACAATGCCGACTTAAGTACATGAAGACCGACAGATCTTACTGACTCTGTTTTGAACCATTCCTGTGACACTAGTTATAGATTCCGATGCTTCACTTCAGGTTTACTGTATCCCTTGGACCTTCTTATTGACGATGAAACACAGAAATTGCAACGGAATTAAATACAAAAGGCACAATGCCGACTTAAGGGCAAGAAGACTGACTTTTCCTACTGACCATTCCCGTGACACTAGTTATAGATTCCGATGCTTCACTTCAGATTTACTGTATCCCTTAGAACTTCTTATTGACGATGAAACACAGAAATTGCTTCGGAAATAAATGCAAAAGGCACAATGCCGACTTAAGTACATGAAGACCGACACTTCTTGCTGACTATGTTTTGAACCATACCTGTGACACTAGTTATAGATTCCGATGCTTCACTCCAGGTTCACTGTATCCCTTGGACCTTCTTATTGACGATGAAACACAGAAATTGCATCGGAATGAAATACAAAAGGCACAACGCCGACTTAAGTACATGAAGACCGACACTTCTTACTGACTATATTTTGAACCGTTCCTGTAACACTACTTATAGATTCCGATGCTTCACTTCATGTTTACTATATCCCATGGACCTTCTTATTGACGATGAAACACAGAAATTGCATCGGAATTATATACAAAAGGCACAATGCCGACTTAAGGACAAGAAGACTGACTCTTCCTACTGACCATTCCTGTGACACTAGTTTTAGATTCCGATGCTTCACTTCAGGTTTACTGTATCCCTTGGACCTTCTTATTGACGATGGAACACAGAAATTGCATCGGAATTAAATACAAAAGGCACAATGCCGACTTAAGTACATGAAGACCGACACTTCTTACTGACTATGTTTTGAACCATTCCTGTGACACTAGTTATAGATTCTGATGCTTCACTCAAGGTTTACTGTATCCCTTGGACCATCTTATTGACGATGAAACACAGAAATTGCATCGCAATTAAATACAAAAGGCACAATGCCGACTTAAGTACATGAAGACCGACACTTCTTACTGACTATGCTTTGAACCATTCCTGCAACACTAGTTACAGATTCCGATCCTTCACTTCAGGTTTTCTGTATCCCTTGGGCCTCCTTATTGACGATGAAACACAGAAATTGCATCGGAATTAAATACAAAATGCAAAATGCCGGCTTAAGGACAAGAAGACTGACTCTTCCTACTGACCATTCCTGTGACACTAGTTATAGATTCCGATGCTTCACTTCAGGTTTACTGTATCCCTTGGACCTTCTTATTGACGATGAAACACAGAAATTGCATCGGAATTAAATACAAATGGCACAATGCCGACTTAAGTACATGAAGACCGACACTTCTTACTGACTACGTTTTGGACCATTCCTGTGACACTAGTTAAAGATTCCGATGCTTCACTCAAGGTTTACTGTATCCCTTGGACCTTCTTATTGACGATGAAACACAGAAATTGCATCGGAATTAAATACAAAAGGCACAATGCCGACTTAAGTACGTGAAGACCGACACTTCTTGCTGACTATGCTTTGAACCATTCCTGCAACACTAGTTATAGATTCCGATCCTTCACTTCAGGTTTACTGTATCCCTTGGACCTTCTTATTGACGATGAGACACAGAAATTGCATCGGAATTAAATACAAAAGGCACAATGCCGACTTAAGTACAAGAAGACTGACTCTTCCTACTGACCATTCCTGTGACACTAGTTATAGATTCCGATGCTTCACTTCAGGTTTACTGTATCCCTTGGACCTTCATATTGACGATGAAACACAGAAATTGCATCGGAATTAAATACAAAAGGCACAATGCCGACTTAAGTACATGAAGACCGACACTTCTTACTGACTATGATTTGATGCATTCCTGTGACAATAGTTATAGATTCCTATGCTTCACTTCAGGTTTACTGTATACCTTGGACCTTCTTATTGACGATGAAACACAGAAATTGCATCGGAATTAAATACAAAAGGCACAATGCCGACTTAAGGACAAGAAGACTGACTCTTCCTTCTGACCATTCCTGTGACACTAGTTATAGATTCCGATGCTTCACTTCAGGTTTACAGCATCCCTTGGACCTTCTTATCGACGATGAAACGCAGAAATTGCCTCGTAATTAAATACAAAAGGCACAATGCCGACTTAAGTACATGAAGACCGACACTTCTTACTGACAATGTTTTCAACCAATCCTGTGACACTAGTTATAGATTCCGATGCTTCACTCCAGGTTTACTGTATCCCTTGGACCTTCTTATTGACGAAGAAACACAGAAATTGCATCGGAATTAAATACAAAAGGCACAATGCCGACTTAATGACAAGAAGACTGACTCTTCCTACTGACCATTCCTGTGACACTAGTTATAGATTACGATGCTTCACTTCAGGTTCTACTGTATCCCTTTGTACCTTCTTATTGACGATGAAACACAGAAATTGCATCGGAATTAAATACAAAAGGAGCAATGCCGACTTAAGTACATGAATACCGACACTTCTTACTAACTATGTTTTGAACCATTCCTGTGACATTAGTTATAGATTCCTATGCTTCACTCCAGGTTTACTGTATCCCTTGGACCTTCTTATTGATGATGAAACACAAAAATTAAATAGGAATTAAATACAGAAGGCACAATGCCGACTTAAGTACATGAAGAACGACACTTCTTACTGACTATGTTTTGAACCATTCCTGTGGCACTAGTTATAGTTTCCGATGCTTCACTTCAGGTTTACTGTATCCCTTGGACCTTCTTATTGACGATGAAACACAGAAATTCCATCGGAATTAAAAAACAAAAGTCGCAATGCCGACTTAAGTACATGAAGTCCGACACTTCTTACTGCCAATGTTTTGAACCATTCCTGTGACACTAGTTATAGATTCCGATGCCTCACTCCAGGTTTACTGTATCCCTTGGACCTTCTTATTGACGATGAAACACAGAAATTGCATCGGAACTAAATACAAAAGGCACAATGCCGACTTAAGTACATGAAGACCGACACTTCTTACTGACTATGATTTGAACCATTCCTGTGACACTAGTTATGGTTTCCGATGCTTCACTTCAGGTTTACTGTATCCCTTGGGCCTTCTTATTGACGATGAATCACAGAAATTGCATGGGAATTAAATACAAAACGCACAATGCCAACTTAAGGACAAGAAGACTGACTCTTCCTACTGACCATTCCTGTGACACTAGTTATAGATTCCGATGCTTCACTTCTGGTTTACTGTATCCCTTGGACCTTCTTATTGACGATGAAACACAGAAATTGTATCGGAATTTAATACAAGAGGCACAATGCCGACTTAAGGACAAGAAGACTGACTCTTCCTACTGACCATTCCTGTGACACTAGTTATAGATTCCGATGCTTCACTTCAGGTTTACTGTATCCCTTGGACCTTCTTATTGACGATGAAACACAGAAATTGCATCGGAATTAAATACAAAAGGCACAATGCCGGCTTAAGTACATGAAGCCCGACACTTTTTACTGACTATGCTTTTAACCATTCCTGTGACACTAGTTATAGATTCTGATGCTTCACTCCAGGTTTACTGTATCCCTTGAACCTTCTTATTGACGATAAAACACAGAAATTGCATAGGAATTAAATACATAAGGCACAATGCCGACTTAAGTACATGAAGACCGACACTTATTACTGACTATGCTTTGAACCATTCCTGCAACACTAGTTATAGATTCCGATCCTTCACATCAGATTTACTGTATCCCTTCTACCTTCTTATTGACGATGAAACACAGAAATTGCATTGGAATTAAATACAAAAGGCACAATGCCGACTTAAGGACAAGAATACTGACTCATCATACTGACCTTTCCTGTTACACAAGTTATAGATTCCGATGCTTCACTTCAGGTTTACTGTATCCCTTGGACCTTCTTATTGACGATGAGACACAGAAATTGCATCGGAATTAAATACAAAAGGCACAATGCCGACTTAAGGACAAGAAGACTGACTCTTCCTACTGACCATTCCTGTGACACAAGTTATAGGTTCCGATGCTTCACTCCAGGTTTACTGTATCCCTTGGACCTTCTTAATGACGATGAAGCACAGAAATTGCATCGGAATTATATACAAAAGGCACAACGCCGACTTAAGTACATGAATACCGACACTTCTTACTAACTATGTTTTGAACCATTCCTGTGACATTAGTTATAGATTCCTATGCTTCACTCCAGGTTTACTGTATCCCTTGGACCTTCTTATTGATGATGAAACACAAAAATTAAATAGGAATTAAATACAGAAGGCACAATGCCGACTTAAGTACATGAAGAACGACACTTCTTACTGACTATGTTTTGAACCATTCCTGTGGCACTAGTTATAGTTTCCGATGCTTCACTTCAGGTTTACTGTATCCCTTGGACCTTCTTATTGACGATGAAACACAGAAATTCCATCGGAATTAAAAAACAAAAGTCGCAATGCCGACTTAAGTACATGAAGTCCGACACTTCTTACTGCCAATGTTTTGAACCATTCCTGTGACACTAGTTATAGATTCCGATGCCTCACTCCAGGTTTACTGTATCCCTTGGACCTTCTTATTGACGATGAAACACAGAAATTGCATCGGAACTAAATACAAAAGGCACAATGCCGACTTAAGTACATGAAGACCGACACTTCTTACTGACTATGATTTGAACCATTCCTGTGACACTAGTTATGGTTTCCGATGCTTCACTTCAGGTTTACTGTATCCCTTGGACCTTCTTATTGACGATGAATCACAGAAATTGCATGGGAATTAAATACAAAACGCACAGTGCCAACTTAAGGACAAGAAGACTGACTCTTCCTACTGACCATTCCTGTGACACTAGTTATAGATTCCGATGCTTCACTTCTGGTTTACTGTATCCCTTGGACCTTCTTATTGACGATGAAACACAGAAATTGTATCGGAATTTAATACAAGAGGCACAATGCCGACTTAAGGACAAGAAGACTGACTCTTCCTACTGACCATTCCTGTGACACTAGTTATAGATTCCGATGCTTCACTTCAGGTTTACTGTATCCCTTGGACCTTCTTATTGACGATGAAACACAGAAATTGCATCGGAATTAAATACAAAAGGCACAATGCCGGCTTAAGTACATGAAGCCCGACACTTTTTACTGACTATGCTTTTAACCATTCCTGTGACACTAGTTATAGATTCTGATGCTTCACTCCAGGTTTACTGTATCCCTTGAACCTTCTTATTGACGATAAAACACAGAAATTGCATAGGAATTAAATACATAAGGCACAATGCCGACTTAAGTACATGAAGACCGACACTTATTACTGACTATGCTTTGAACCATTCCTGCAACACTAGTTATAGATTCCGATCCTTCACATCAGATTTACTGTATCCCTTCTACCTTCTTATTGACGATGAAACACAGAAATTGCATTGGAATTAAATACAAAAGGCACAATGCCGACTTAAGGACAAGAATACTGACTCATCATACTGACCTTTCCTGTTACACAAGTTATAGATTCCGATGCTTCACTTCAGGTTTACTGTATCCCTTGGACCTTCTTATTGACGATGAGACACAGAAATTGCATCGGAATTAAATACAAAAGGCACAATGCCGACTTAAGGACAAGAAGACTGACTCTTCCTACTGACCATTCCTGTGACACAAGTTATAGGTTCCGATGCTTCACTCCAGGTTTACTGTATCCCTTGGACTTTCTTAATGACGATGAAGCACAGAAATTGCATCGGAATTATATACAAAAGGCACAACGCCGACTTAAGTACATGAAGACCGACACTTCTTACTGACTAATTTTTGAACCATACCTGTAACACTAGTTATAGATTCCGATGCTTCACTTCAGGTTTACTATATCCCTTTGACCTACTTATTGACGATGAAACACAGAAATTGCATCGGAATTAAATACAAAAGGCACAATGCCGACTTAAGGACAAGAAGACTGACTCTTTCTACTGAGCACTCCTGTGACACTAGTTATAGATTCCAATGCATCAATTCAGGATTACTGTATCCCTTGGACCTTCGTATTGACGACGAAACACAGAAATTGTATCGGAATTAAATAAAAAAGGCACAATGCCGACTTAAGTACATGAAGCCCGACACTTCTTACTGACTATGTTTTGAACCATTCCTGTGACACTAGTTATAGATTCCGATGCTTCACTCCAGTTTTACTAAATCCCTTGGACCTTCTTATTGACGATGAAACACAGAAAATGCATCGGAATTAAATACAAAAGGCAAAATGCCGACTTAAGGAGAAGAAGACTGACTCTACCTACTGACCATTCCTGTGACACTAGTTATAGATTCCGATGCATCACTTCAGGTTACTGTATCCCTTGGACCTTCTTATTGACGATGAAACACAGAAATTGCATCGGAATTAAATACAAAAGGCACAATGCCGACTTACGGACAAGAAGACTGACTCTTCCTACTGACCATTCCTGTGACACAAGTTATAGATTCCGATGCTTCACTCCAGGTTTACTGTATCCCTTGGACCTTCTTATTGACGATGAAACACAGAAATTGCATCGGAATTAAATACAAATGGCACAATGCCGACTTAAGGACAAGAAGACTGACTCTTCCTACTAACCATTCCTGTGACACTAGTTATAGATTCCGATGCTTCACTTCAGGTTTACTGTATCCCTTGAACCTTCTTATTGACGATGAAACACAGAAATTTCATCGGAATTAAATACAAAAGGCACAATGCCGACTTAAGTACATGAAGACCGACACTCCTTACTGACTATGTTTTGAACCATTCCTGTGACACTAGTTATAGTTTCCGATGCTTCACTTCAGTTTAACTGTATCCCCTGGACCTTCTTATTGACGATGAAACACAGAAATTGCATCTTAGTTAAATACAAAAGGCACAATGCCGACTTAAGTACATGAAGACCGACAGTTCTTACTGACTATGTTTTGAACCATTCCTGTGACACTAGTTATAGATTCCGATGCTTCAATTCATGTTTACTGTATCCCTTTGACCTTCTTATTCACGATGAAACACAGAAATTGCATCGGAATTATATACAAAAGGCACAATGCCGACTTAAGTACATGAAGACCGACACTTCTTACTGACTATGTTTTGAACCATTCCAGTGACACTTGTTATAGATTCCGATGCTTCACTTCAGGTTTACTGTATCCCTTGGACCTTCTTATTGACGATGAAACACAGAAATTGCATCGGAATTAAATACAAATGGCAGAATGCCGACATAAGGACAAGAAGACTGACTCATCCTGCTGGCCATTCCTGTGACGCTAGTTATAGATTCCGATGCTTCACTTCAGGTTTACTGTATCCCTTGGACCTTCTTATTGACGATTAAACACAGAAATTGCATCGGAATTAAATACAAAAGGCACAATGCCGACCTAAGTACAAGAAGACTGACTCTTCCTACTGACCACTCCTGTGACACTAGTTATAGTTTCCGATGCTTCACTTCAGGTTTACTGTATCCCTTGGACCTTCTTATTGACGATGAAACACAGAAATTGCATCGGAATTAAATACAAAACCCACAATGCCGACTTAAGTACATGAAGACCGACAGTTCTTACTTACTATGTATTGAACCATTCCTGTGACACTAGTTATAGATTCCGATGCTTCACTTCAGGTTCACTGTATCCCTTGGACCTTCTTATTGACGATGAAACACAGAAATTGCATCGGAATTATTTACAAAAGGCACAATGCCTACTGAAGTACATGAAGACCGACATTTCTTACTGACTTTGTTTTGAACCATTCCTGTAACACCAGTTATAGATTCCGATGCTTCACTTCAGGTTTACTGTATCCCTTGCACCTTCTTATTGACGATGAAACACAAAAATTGCATCGCAAATAAATACAAAAGGCACAAAGCTGACTTAAGTACATGAAGACCGACACTTCTTACTGACTATGTTTGAACCATTCCTGTGACACTACTTATAGGTTCTGATGGTTCACTTCAGGTTTACTGTATCCCTTGGACCTTCTTTATGACGATGAAACACAGAAATTGCATCGGAATTAAACACAAAAGTCACGACGCCGACTTAAGTACATGAAGACAGACACATCTTACTGACTAAGTTTTGAACCATTAATGTAACACTAGTTATAGATTCCGATGCTTCACTTCAGGTCTACTGTATCCCTTGGACTCTCTTATTGCCGATGAAACACAGAAATTGCATGGAATTTAAATACAAAAGGCACAATGCAGACTTAAGGACAAGAAGACTGACTCTTCCTACTGACCATTCCTGTGACACTAGTTATAGATTCCGATTCTTCACTTCATGTTTACTGTATCCCTTGGACCTTCTTATTAACGATGAAACACAGAAATTGCATCGGAATTAAATACAAAAGGCACAATGCCGACTTAAGGACAAAAGACTGACTCTTCCTACTGACCATTCCTGTGACGGTAGTTATAGATTCCGATTCTTCACACCAGGTCTACTGTATCCCTTCTACCTTCTTATTGACGATTAAACACAGATATTGCATCGGAATTAATTACAAAAGGCACAATGCCGACTTAAGTACAAGAAGACTGACTCTTCTTACTGACCACTCCTGTGACACTAGTTATAGTTTCCGATGCTTCACTTCAGGTTTACTGTATCCCTTGGACCTTCCTATTGACGATGAAACACAGAAATTGCATCGGAATTAAATACAAAAGGCACAATGCCGACTTAAGTACATGAAGACCCACAGTTCTTACTTACTATGTATTGAACCATTCCTGTGACACTGGTTATAGATTCCGATGCTTCACTTCAGGTTTACTGTATCCCTTGGACCATCGTATTGACGATGAAACACAGAAATTGCATCGGAATTAAATACAAAAGGCACAATGCCGACTTAAGTACATGAAGACCGACACTTCTTACTAACTATATTTTGAACCATTCCTGTGACACTAGTTATAGTTTCCGATGCTTCACTTCAGGTTTACTGTATCCCTTGGACCTTCTTATTGACGATGAAACACAGAAATTGAATCGGAATTAAATACAAAAGGAACTATGCCGACTTAAGTACATGAAGACCGACAGTTCTTACTGACTATGTTTTGAACCATTCCTGTGACACTAGTTATAGATTCCGATGCTTCACTTCAGGTTTACTGTATCCCTTGGACCTTTTTATTGACGATGAAACACAGAAATTGCATCGGAATTAAACACAAAAGGCACGACGCCGACTTAGGTACATGAAGACCGACACTTCTTTCTGACTAAGTTTTGAACCATTCCTGTAACACTAGTTATAGATTCAGATGCTTCACTTCAGGTTTACTGTATCCCTTGGACCTTCTTATTGACGATGAAACACATAAATTGCATGGGAATTAAATACAAAAGCCACAATGCCGGCTTAAGGACAAGAAGACTGACTCTTCCTACTGACCATTTCTGTGACACTAGTTATAGATTCCGATGCTTCACTTCAGGTTTACTGTATCCCTTGGACCTTCTTATTGACGCTGAAGCACAGAAATTGCATCGGAATTATTTACAAAAGGCACAATGCCGACTTAAGTACATGAAGACCGACACTTCTTACTGACTTTCTTTTGAACCATTCCTGTAACACCAGTTATAGATTCCGATGCTTCACTTCAGGTTTACTGTATCATTTGGACCTTCTTATTGACGATGAAACGCAAAAATTGCAACGGAATTAAATACAAAAGGCACAATGCCGACTTGAGGACAAGAAGACTGACTCTTCCTACTGACCATTCCTGTGACACTAGTTATGGATTCCGATGCTTCACTTCAGGTTTACTGTATCCCTTGGACCTTCTCATAGACGATGAAACATAGAAATTGCATCGGAATTAAATACAAAAGGCTCAATGCCGACTTAAGTACATGAAGACCGACACTTCTTAATGACTATGTTTTGAACCATTCCTGTGACACTAGTTATAGAATCCGATGCTTCACTTCAGGTTTACTGTATCCCTTGGGCCTTCTTATTGACGATGAAACACAGAAATTGCATCGGAATTAAATGCAAAAGGCACAATGCCGACTTAAGTACATGAAGACCGACACTTCTTACTGACAAAGTTTTGAACCATTCCTGTAACACTAGTTATAGATTCCGATGCTTGACTTCAGGTTTACTGTATCCCTTGGACCTTCTTATTGACGATGAAACACAGAAATTGCATGGGATTTAAATACAAAAGGCACAATGCCGACTTAAGGACAAGAAGACTGACTCTTCCTACTGACCATTCCTGTGACACTAGTTGTATATTCTGATGCTTCACTTCAGGTTTACTGTATCCCTTGGACCTTCTTATTGACGATGAAACACAGAAATTGCATCGGAATTAAATACAAAAGGCACAATGCCGACTTACGGACAAGAAGACTGACTCTTCCTACTGACCATTCCTGTGACACAAGTTATAGATTCCGATGCTTCACTTCAGGTTTACTGTATCCCTTGGACCTTCTTTATGACGATGAAACACAGAAATTGCATCGGAATTAAACACAAAAGGCACGACGCCGACTTAAGTACATGAAGACAGACACATCTTACTGACTAAGTTTTGAACCATTAATGTAACACTAGTTATAGATTCCGATGCTTCACTTCAGGTTTACTGTATCCCTTGGACTCTCTTATTGACGATGAAACACAGAAATTGCATGGAATTTAAATACAAAAGGCACAATGCCGACTTAAGGACAAGAAGACTGACTCTTCCTACTGACCATTCCTGTGACACTAGTTATAGATTCCGATTCTTCACTTCATGTTTACTGTATCCCTTGGACCTTCTTATTAACGATGAAACACAGAAATTGCATCGGAATTAAATACAAAAGGCACAATGCCGACTTAAGGACAAAAGACTGACTCTTCCTACTGACCATTCCTGTGACGGTAGTTATAGAATCCGATTCTTCACACCAGGTCTACTGTATCCCTTCTACCTTCTTATTGACGATGAAACACAGATATTGCATCGGAATTAATTACAAAAGGCACAATGCCGACTTAAGTACAAGAAGACTGACTCTTCCTACTGTCTAAGTTTTTAACCATTCCTGTGACACTAGTTATAGATTCCGATGCTTCACTTCAGGTTTACTGTATCCCTTGGACCTTCTTATTGACGATGAAACACAGAAATTGCATCGGAATTAAATACAAATGGCAGAATGCCGACATAAGGACAAGAAGACTGACTCATCCTGCTGCCCATTCCTGTGACGCTAGTTATAGATTCCGATGCTTCACTTCAGGTTTACTGTATCCCTTGGACCTTCTTATTGACGATGAAACACAGAAATTGCATCGGAATTAACTACAATAGGCACAATGCCGACTTAAGTACAAGAAGACTGACTCTTCCTACTGACCACTCCTGTGACACTAGTTATAAATTCCGATGCTTCACTTCAGGTTTACTGTATCCCTTGGACCTTCTTATTAACGATGAAACACAGAAATTGCATCGGAATTAAATACAAAAGGCACAATGCCGACTTATGGACAAAAGACTGACTCTTCCTACTGACCATTCCTGTGACGGTAGTTATAGATTCCGATTCTTCACACCAGGTCTACTGTATCCCTTCTACCTTCTTATTGACGATGAAACACAGATATTGCATCGGAATTAATTACAAAAGGCACAATGCCGACTTAAGTACAAGAAGACTGACTCTTCCTACTGTCTAAGTTTTTAACCATTCCTGTGACACTAGTTATAGATTCCGATGCTTCACTTCAGGTTTACTGTATCCCTTAGACCTTCTTATTGACGATGAAACATAGAAATTGCATCGGAATTAAATACAAAAGGCTCAATGCCGACTTAAGTACATGAAGACCGACACTTCTTAATGACTATGTTTTGAACCATTCCTGTGACACTAGTTATAGAATCCGATGCTTCACTTCAGGTTTACTGTATCCCTTGGGCCTTCTTATTGACGATGAAACACAGAAATTGCATCGGAATTAAATGCAAAAGGCACAATGCCGACTTAAGTACATGAAGACCGACACTTCTTACTGACAAAGTTTTGAACCATTCCTGTAACACTAGTTATAGATTCCGATGCTTCACTTCAGGTTTACTGTATCCCTTGGACCTTCTTATTGACGATGAAACACAGAAATTGCATGGGATTTTAATACAAAAGGCACAATGCCGACTTAAGGACAAGAAGACTGACTCTTCCTACTGACCATTCCTGTGACACTAGTTGTATATTCTGATGCTTCACTTCAGGTTTACTGTATCCCTTGGACCTTCTTATTGACGATGAAACACAGAAATTGCATCGGAATTAAATACAAAAGGCACAATGCCGACTTACGGACAAGAAGACTGACTCTTCCTACTGACCATTCCTGTGACACAAGTTATAGATTCCGATGCTTCACTCCAGGTTTACTGTATCCCTTGGACCTTCTTATTGACGATGAAACACAGAAATTGCATCGGAATTAAATACAAAAGGCACAATGCCGACCTAAGTACAAGAAGACTGACTCTTCCTACTGACCACTCCTGTGACACTAGTTATAGTTTCCGATGCTTCACTTCAGGTTTACTGTATCCCTTGGACCTTCTTATTGACGATGAAACACAGAAATTGCATCGGAATTAAATACAAAAGGCACAATGCCGACTTAAGTACATGAAGACCGACAGTTCTTACTTACTATGTATTGAACGATTCCTGTGACACTAGTTATAGAATCCGATGCTTCACTTCAGGTTTACTGTATCCCTTAGACCTTCTTATTGACGATGAAACATAGAAATTGCATCGGAATTAAATACAAAAGGCTCAATGCCGACTTAAGTACATGAAGACCGACACTTCTTAATGACTATGTTTTGAACCATTCCTGTGACACTAGTTATAGAATCCGATGCTTCACTTCAGGTTTACTGTATCCCTTGGGCCTTCTTATTGACGATGAAACACAGAAATTGCATCGGAATTAAATGCAAAAGGCACAATGCCGACTTAAGTACATGAAGACCGACACTTCTTACTGACAAAGTTTTTAACCATTCCTGTGACACTAGTTATAGATTCCGATGCTTCACTTCAGGTTTACTGTATCCCTTGGACCTTCTTATTGACGATGAAACAAAGAAATTGCATCGGAATTAAATACAAATGGCAGAATGCCGACATAAGGACAAGAAGACTGACTCATCCTGCTGGCCATTCCTGTGACGCTAGTTATAGATTCCGATGCTTCACTTCAGGTTTACTGTATCCCTTGGACCTTCTTATTGACGATGAAACACAGAAATTGCATCGGAATTAAATACAAAAGGCACAATGCCGACTTACGGACAAGAAGACTGACTCTTCCTACTGACCATTCCTGTGACACAAGTTATAGATTCCGATGCTTCACTCCAGGTTTACTGTATCCCTTGGACCTTCTTATTGACGATGAAACACAGAAATTGCATCGGAATTAAATACAAAAGGCACAATGCCGACCTAAGTAAAGGAAGACTGACTCTTCCTACTGACCACTCCTGTGACACTAGTTATAGTTTCCGATGCTTCACTTCAGGTTTACTGTATCCCTTGGACCTTCTTATTGACGATGAAACACAGAAATTGCATCGGAATTAAATACAAAAGGCACAATGCCGACTTAAGTACATGAAGACCGACAGTTCTTACTTACTATGTATTGAACCATTCCTGTGACACTAGTTATAGATTCCGATGCTTCACTTCAGGTTCACTGTATCCCTTGGACCATCTTATTGACGATGAAACACAAAAATTGCATCGGAAATAAATACAAAAGGCACAATGCAGGCTGAAGGACAAGAAGACTGACTCTTCCTACTGACCATTCCTGTGACACTAGTTATGGATTCCGATGCTTCACTTCAGGTTTACTGTATCCATTGGGCCTTCTCCTAGACGATGAAACATAGGAATTGCATCGGAATTAAATACAAAAGGCACAATGCTGACTTAAGTACATGAAGACCGACACTTCTTACTGACTATGTTTTGAACCATTCCTGTGACACTAGTTATAGGTTCTGATGGTTCACTTCAGGTTTACTGTATCCCTTGGACCTTCTTTATGACGATGAAACACAGAAATTGCATCGGAATTAAACACAAAAGGCACGACGCCGACTTAAGTACATGAAGACAGACACATCTTACTGACTAAGTTTTGAACCATTAATGTAACACTAGTTATAGATTCCGATGCTTCACTTCAGGTTTACTGTATCCCTTGGACTCTCTTATTGACGGTGAAACACAGAAATTGCATGGAATTTAAATACAAAAGGCACAATGCCGACTTAAGGACAAGAAGACTGACTCTTCCTACTGACCATTCCTGTGACACTAGTTATAGATTCCGATTCTTCACTTCATGTTTACTGTATCCCTTGGACCTTCTTATTAACGATGAAACACAGAAATTGCATCGGAATTAAATACAAAAGGCACAATGCCGACTTAAGGACAAAAGACTGACTCTTCCTACTGACCATTCCTGTGACGGTAGTTATAGATTCCGATTCTTCACACCAGGTCTACTGTATCCCTTCTACCTTCTTATTGACGATGAAACACAGATATTGCATCGGAATTAATTACAAAAGGCACAATGCCGACTTAAGTACAAGAAGACTGACTCTTCCTACTGTCTAAGTTTTTAACCATTCCTGTGACACTAGTTATAGATTCCGATGCTTCACTTCAGGTTTACTGTATCCCTTGGACCTTCTTATTGACGATGAAACACAGAAATTGCATCGGAATTAAATACAAAAGGCTCAATGCCGACTTAAGTACATGAAGACCGACACTTCTTAATGACTATGTTTTGAACCATTCCTGAGACACTAGTTATAGAATCCGATGCTTCACTTCAGGTTTACTGTATCCCTTGGGCCTTCTTATTGACGATGAAACACAGAAATTGCATCGGAATTAAATGCAAAAGGCACAATGCCGACTTAAGTACATGAAGACCGACACTTCTTACTGACCATTCCTGTGACATTAGTTGTATATTCTGATGCTTCACTTCAGGTTTACTGTATCCCTTGGACCTTCTTATTGACGATGAAACACAGAAATTGCATCGGAATTAAATACAAAAGGCACAATGCCGACTTACGGACAAGAAGACTGACTCTTCCTACTGACCATTCCTGTGACACAAGTTATAGATTCCGATGCTTCACTCCAGGTTTACTGTATCCCTTGGACCTTCTTATTGACGATGAAACACAGAAATTGCATCGGAATTAAATACAAAAGGGACAATGCCGACCTAAGTACAAGAAGACTGACTCTTCCTACTGACCACTCCTGTGACACTAGTTATAGTTTCCGATGCTTCACTTCAGGTTTACTGTATCCCTTGGACCTTCTTATTGACGATGAAACACAGAAATTGCATCGGAATTAAATACAAAAGGCACAATGCCGACTTAAGTACATGAAGACCGACAGTTCTTACTTACTATGTATTGAACCATTCCTGTGACACTAGTTATAGATTCCGATGCTTCACTTCAGGTTCACTGTATCCCTTGGACCTTCTTATTGACGATGAAACACAAGAATTGCATCGGAAATAAATACAAAAGGCACAATGCCGGCTTAAGGACAAGAAGACTGACTCTTCCTACTGACCATTCCTGTGACACTAGTTATGGATTCCGATGCTTCACTTCAGGTTTACTGTATCCATTGGGCCTTCTCCTAGACGATGAAACATAGGAATTGCATCGGAATTAAATACAAAAGGCACAATGCTGACTTAAGTACATGAAGACCGACACTTCTTACTGACTATGTTTTGAACCATTCCTGTGACACTAGTTATAGGTTCTGATGGTTCACTTCAGGTTTACTGTATCCCTTGGACCTTCTTTATGACGATGAAACACAGAAATTGCATCGGATATAAACACAAAAGGCACGACGCCGACTTAAGTACATGAAGACAGACACATCTTACTGACTAAGTTTTGAACCATTAATGTAACACTAGTTATAGATTCCGATGCTTCACTTCAGGTTTACTGTATCCCTTGGACTCTCTTATTGACGATGAAACACAGAAATTGCATGGAATTTAAATACAAAAGGCACAATGCCGACTTAAGGACAAGAAGACTGACTCTTCCTACTGACCATTCCTGTGACACTAGTTATAGATTCCGATTCTTCACTTCATGTTTACTGTATCCCTTGGACCTTCTTATTAACGATGAAACACAGAAATTGCATCGGAATTAAATACAAAAGGCACAATGCCGACTTAAGGACAAAAGGCTGACTCTTCCTACTGACCATTCCTGTGACGGTAGTTATAGATTCCGATTCTTCACACCAGGTCTACTGTATCCCTTCTACCTTCTTATTGACGATGAAACACAGATATTGCATCGGAATTAATTACAAAAGGCACAATGCCGACTTAAGTACAAGAAGACTGACTCTTCCTACTGTCTAAGTTTTTAACCATTCCTGTGACACTAGTTATAGATTCCGATGCTTCACTTCAGGTTTACTGTATCCCTTGGACCTTCTTATTGACGATGAAACACAGAAATTGCATCGGAATTAATTACAAATGGCAGAATGCCGACATAAGGACAAGAAGACTGACTCATCCTGCTGGCCATTCCTGTGACGCTAGTTATAGATTCCGATGCTTCACTTCAGGTTTACTGTATCCCTTGGACCTTCGTATTGACGATGAAACACAGAAATTGCATCGGAATTAACTACAATAGGCACAATGCCGACTTAAGTACAAGAAGACTGACTCTTCCTACTGACCACTCCTGTGACACTAGTTATAGTTTCCGATGCTTCACTTCAGGTTTACTGTATCCCTTGGACCTTCCTATTGACGATGAAACACAGAAATTGCATCGGAATTAAATACAAAAGCACAATGCCGACTTAAGTACATGAAGACCGACAGTTCTTACTTACTATGTATTGAACCATTCCTGTGACACTAGTTATAGATTCCGATGCTTCACTTCAGGTTTACTGTATCCCTTGGACCATCTTATTGACGATGAAACACAGAAATTACATCGGAATTAAATACAAAAGGCACAATGCCGACTTAAGTACATGAAGACCGACACTTCTTACTAACTATATTTTGTACCATTCCAGTGACACTAGTTATAGTTTCCGATGCTTCACTTCAGGTTTACTGTATCCCTTGGACCTTCTTATTGACGATGAAACACAGAAATTGAATCGGAATTAAATACAAAAGGAACAATGCCGACTTAAGTACATGAAGACCGACAGTTCTTACTGACTATGTTTTGAACCATTCCTGTGACACTAGTTATAGATTCCGATGCTTCACTTCAGGTTTACTGTATCCCTTGGACCGTCTTATTCACGATGAGAGACAGAAATTGCATCGGAATTGTATACAAAAGGCACAATGCCGACTTAAGTACATGAAGACCGACACTTCTTACTGACTATGTTTTGAACCATTCCTGTGACACTAGTTATAGATTCCGATCCTTCACTTCAGGTTTACTGTAACCCTTGGACCTTCTTATTGACGATGAAACACAGAAATTGCATCGGAATTAAATACAAATGGCAGAATGCCGACATAAGGAGAAGAAGACTGACTCTTCCTGCTGGCCATTCCTGTGACACTAGTTATAGATTCCGATACTTCACTTCAGGTTTACTGTATCCCTTGGACCTTCTTATTGACGATGAAACACAGAAATTGCATCGGAATTAAATACAAGAGGCACAATGTCGACTTAAGTACATGAAGACCGACACTTCTTACTGACTATGTTTTGAACCATTCCTGTGACACTTATTATAGTTTCCGATGCTTCACTTTAGGTTTACTGTATCCCTTGGACCTTCTTATTGACGATGAAACACAGAAATTGCATCGGAATTACATGCAAAAGGCACAATACCGACTCAAGTACATGAAGACCGACACTTCTTACTGACTGTATTTTGAACCATTCCTGTGACACTAGTTATAGATTCCGATGCTTCACTCCAGGTTTACTGTATCCCTTGGACCTTTTTATTTACGATGAAACACAGAAATTGCATCGGAATTAAACACAAAAGGCACGACGCCGACTTAGGTACATGAAGACCGATACTTCTTTCTGACTAAGTTTTGAACCATTCCTGTAACACTAGTTATAGATTCAGATGCTTCACTTCAGGTTTACTGTATCCCTTGGACCTTCTTATTGACGATGAAACACATAAATTGCATGGGAATTAAATACAAAAGCCACAATGCCGGCTTAAGTACAAGAAGACTGACTCTTCCTACTGACCATTTCTGTGACACTAGTTACAGATTCCGATGCTTCACTTCAGGTTTACTGTATCCCTTGGACCTTCTTATTGACGCTGAAGCACAGAAATTGCATCGGAATTAAATTCAAAAGGCACAATGCCGACTTAAGTACATGAAGACCGACACTTCTTACTGACTATCTTATGAACCATTCCTGTGACACTTGTTATAGATTCCGATGCTTCACTTCAGGTTTACTGTGTCCCTTGGACCTTCTTATTGACGATGAAACACAGAAATTGCATCGGAATTAAATACAAAAGACACAATGCCGACTTAAATACAAGAAGACTGACTCTTCCTACTGTCTAGGTTTTGAACCATTCCTGTGACACTAGTTATAGATTCCGATGCTTCACTCCAGGTTTACTGTATCCCTTGGACCTTCTTATTGACGATGAAACACAGAAATTGCATCGGAATTAAATACAAAAGCACAATGCCGACTTAAGTACAAGAAGACTGATTCTTCCTAATGTCTAAGTTTTGAACCATTCCTGTGACTCTAGTTATAGTTTCCGATGCTTCAATTCAGGTTTACAGTATCCCTTGGACCCTCTTATTGACGATGAGACACAGAAATTGCATCGGAATTAAATACAAAAGGCACAATACCGACTTAAGGACAAGAAGACTGACTCTTCCTACTGCTCATTCCTGTGTCAGTAGTTATAGATTCCGATTCTTCACACCAGGTTTACTGTATCCCTTCTACCTTCTTATTGACGATGAAACACAGAAATTGCATCGGAATTAACTACAAAACTCACAATGCCGACTTAAGTACAAGAAGACTGACTCTTCCTACTGTCTGAGGTTTGAACCATTCCTGTGACACTAGTTATAGATTCCGATGCTTCACTTCAGGTTTACTGTATCATTTGGACCTTCTTATTGACGATGAAACACAGAAATTGCATCGGAATTAAATACAAATGGCACAATGCCGACTTAAGTACATGAAGACCGACACTTCTTACTGACTTTGTTTTGAACCATTCCTGTAACACCAGTTACAGATTCCGATGCTTCACTTCAGGTTTACTGTATCATTTGGACCTTCTTATTGACGATGAAACGCAAAAATTGCAACGGAATTAAATACAAAAGGCACAATGCCGACTTGAGGACAAGAAGACTGACTCTTCCTACTGACCATTCCTGTGACACTAGTTATGGATTCCGATGCTTCACTTCAGGTTTACTGTATCCCTTGGACCTTCTCATAGACGATGAAACATAGAAATTGCATCGGAATTAAATACAAAAGGCTCAATGCCGACTTAAGTACATGAAGACCGACACTTCTTAATGACTATGTTTTGAACCATTCCTGTGACACTAGTTATAGAATCCGATGCTTCACTTCAGGTTTACTGTATCCCTTGGGCCTTCTTATTGACGATGAAACACAGAAATTGCATCGGAATTAAATGCAAAAGGCACAATGCCGACTTAAGTACATGAAGACCGACACTTCTTACTGACAAAGTTTTGAACCATTCCTGTAACACTAGTTATAGATTCCGATGCTTCACTTCAGGTTTACTGTATCCCTTGGACCTTCTTATTGACGATGAAACACAGAAATTGCATGGGATTTAAATACAAAAGGCACAATGCCGACTTAAGGACAAGAAGACTGACTCTTCATACTGACCATTCCTGTGACACTAGTTATAGATTCCGATGCTTCACTTCAGGTTTACTGTATCCTTTGGACCTTCTTATTGACGATGAAACACATAAATTGCATCGGAATTAGATACAAAAGGCACAATGCCGACTTAAGTACATGAAGACCGACACTTCTTACTGACTATGTTATGAACCATTCCTGTGACACTAGTTGTATATTCTGATGCTTCACTTCAGGTTTACTGTATCCCTTGGACCTTCTTATTGACGATGAAACGCAGAAATTCCATCGGAATTAAATACAAAAATCACAATGCCGAGTTAAGTACAAGAAGACTGACTCTTCCTACTGTCTAGGTTTTGAACCATTCCTGTGACACTAGTTATAGGTTCCGATGTTTCACTCCAGGATTACTGTATCCCTTGGACCTTGTTATTGACGATGAAACACAGAAATTGCATCGGAATTAAATACAAAAGCACAATGCCGAATTAAGTACAGAAAGACTGACTCTTCCTAATGTCTAAGTTTTGAACCATTCCTGTGACACTAGTTATAGATTCCGATGCTTCACTTCAGGTTTACCGTATCCCTTGGACCTTCTTATTGACGATGAAACACAGAAATTGCATCGGAATGAAATACAAAAGGCACAATGCCGACTTAAGTACATGAAGACCGACACTTCTTACTGACTATGTTTTGAACCATTCCTGTAACACTAGTTATAGATTCCGATGCTTCACTTCAGGTTTACTGTATCCCTAGGACCTTCTAATTGACGATGAAACACAGAAATTGCATCGGAATTAAATACAAAAGGCACAATGCCGACTTAAGGACAAGAAGACTGACGCTTCTTACTGACCATTCCTGTGACAGTAGTTATAGATTCCGATTCTTCACACCAGGTTTACTTTATCCCTTGGACCTTCTTATTGTCGATGAAACACAGATATTGCATCGGAATTAAATACAAAAGGCACAATGCGACTTAAGTACAAGAAGACTGACTCTTCCTACTGCCTAAGCTTTGAACCATTCCTCTGATACTAGTTATAGATTCCGATGCTTCACTTCAGGTTTACCGTATCCCTTGGACCTTCTTATTGACGATGAAACACAGAAATTGCATCGGAATTAAATACTAAAGGCACAATGCCGACTTAAGTACAAGAAGACTGACTCTTCCCACTGACCATTCCTGTGACACTAGTTATAGATTCTAATGCTTCACTTCTGTTTACTGTATCTCTTGGACCTTCTTATTGACGATGAAACACAGAAATTGCATCGGAATTAAATACAAAAGGCACAATGCCGATTTAAGTTCATGATGGAGGACACTTCTTCGTGACTAAGTTTTGAACCATTCCTGTGACACTAGTTATGGATTCAGATGCTTCACTTCAGGTTTACTGTATCCCTTGGACCTTCTTATTGACGATGAAACACAGAAATTGCATCGGAATTAAATACAAAAGGCACAATGCCGACTTAAGTACATGAAGACCGACACTTCTTACTGACTATCTTATGAACCATTCCTGTGACACTTGTTATAGATTCCGATGCTTCACTTCAGGTTTACTGTGTCCCTTGGACCTTCTTATTGACGATGAAACACAGAAATTGCATCGGAATTATATACAAAAGACACAATGCCGACTTAAGTACAAGAAGACTGGCTCTTCCTACTGTCTAGGTTTTGAACCATTCCTGTGACACTAGTTATAGATTCCGATGCTTCACTCCAGGTTTACTGTATCCCTTGGACCTTCTTATTGACGATGAAACACAGAAATTGCATGGGAATTAAATACAAAAGCACAATGCCGACTTAAGTACAAGAAGACTGATTCTTCCTAATGTCTAAGTTTTGAACCATTCCTGTAACACTAGTTATAGTTTCCGATGCTTCACTTCAGGTTTACCGTATCCCTTGGACCTTCTTATTGACGATTGGACACAGAAATTGCATCGGAATTAAATACAAAAGGCACAATGCCGACTTAAGTATATGAAGACCGACACTTCTTACTGACTATGTTTTGAACCAATCCTGTAACACTAGATATAGATTCCGATGCTTCACTTCAGGTTTACTCTATCCCTTGGACCTTCCTATTGACGATGAAACACAGAAATTGCATCGGAATTAAATATAAAAGGCACAATGCCGACTTAAGGACAAGAAGACTGACTCTTCCTACTGACCATTCCTGTGTCAGTAGTTATAGATTCCGATTCTTCACACCAGGTTTACTGTATCCCTTCTACCTTCTTATTGACGATGAAACACTGAAATTGCATCGGAATTAAATACAAAAGGCACAATGCCGACTTAAGTACAAGAAGACTGACTCTTCCTACTGTCTAAGGTTTGAACCATTCCTGTGACACTAGTTATAGATTCCGATGCTTCACTTCAGGTTTACTGTATCATTTGGACCTTCTTATTGACGATGAAACACAGAAATTGCATCGGAATTAAATACAAAAGGCACAATGCCGACTTAAGTACATGAACACCGACACTTCTTACTGACTTTGTTTTGAACCATTCCTGTAACACCAGTTATAGATTCCGATGCTTCACTTCAGCTTTACTGTATCCCTTGGACCTTCTTATTGACGATGAAACACAAAAATTGCAACGGAATTAAATACATAAGGCACAATGCCGATTAAGGACAAGAAGACTGACTCTTCCTACTGATCATTCCTGTGACACTAGTTATGGATTCCGATGCTTCACTTCAGGTTTACTGTATCCCTTGGACCTTCTCATAGACGATGAAACATAGAAATTGCATCGGAATTAAATACAAAAGGCTCAATGCCGACTTAAGTACATGAAGACCGACACTTCTTAATGACTATGTTTTGAAACATTCCTGTGACACTAGTTATAGAATCCGATGCTTCACTTCAGGTTTACTGTATCCCTTGGGCCTTCTTATTGACGATGAAACACAGAAATTGCATCGGAATTAAATGCAAAAGGCACAATGCCGACTTAAGTACATGAAGACCGACACTTCTTACTGACTATGTTTTGAACCATTCCTGTGACACTAGTTATAGATTCCGATGATTCACTCCAGGTTTACTGTATCCCTTGGACCTTCTTATTGACGATGAAACACAGAAATTGCATCGGAATTAAACACAAATGGCACGACGCCGACTTAAGTACATGAAGACCGACACTTATTACTGACTAAGTTTTGAACCATTCCCGTAACACTAGTTATAGATTCCGATGCTTCACTTCAGGTTTACTGTATCCCTTGGACCTTCTTATTGACGATGAAACATGAAATTGCATGGGATTAAAATACAAAAGGCACAATGCTGACTTAAGGACAAGAAGACTGACTCTTCCTACTGACCATTCCTGTGACACTAGTTATAGATTCCGATGCTTCACTTCAGGTTTACTGTATCCCTTGGACCTTCTTATTGACGATGAAACACAGAAATTACATCGGAATTAGATACAAAAGGCACAATGCTGACTTAAGTACATGAAGACCGACACTTCTTACTGACTATGTTATGAACCATTCCTGTGACACTAGTTATATATTCTGATGCTTCACTTCAGGTTTACTGTATCCCTTGGACCATCTTATTGACGATGAAACGCAGAAATTGCATCGGAATTAAATACAAAAATCACAATGCCGAGTTAAGTACAAGAAGACTGACTCGTCCTACTGTCTAGGTTTTGAACCATTCCTGTGACACTAGTTATAGGTTCCGATGTTTCACTCCAGGTTTACTGTATCCCTTGGACCTTGTTATTGACGATGAAACACAGAAATTGCATCGGAATTAAATACAAAAGCACAATGCCGACTTAAGTACAGAAAGACTGACTCTTCCTAATGTCTAAGTTTTGAACCATTCCTGTGACACTAGTTATAGATTCCGATGCTTCACTTCAGGTTTACCGTATCCCTTGGACCTTCTTATTGACGATGAAACACAGAAATTGCATCGGAATTAAATACAAAAGGCACAATGCCGACTTAAGTACATGAAGACCGACACTTCTTACTGACTATGTTTTGAACCATTCCTGTAACACTAGTTGTAGATTCCGATGCTTCACTTCAGGTTTACTGTATCCCTAGGACCTTCTTATTGACGATGAAACACAGAAATTGCATCGGAATTAAATACAAAAGGCACAATGCCGACTTAAGGACAAGAAGACTGACGCTTCCTACTGACCATTCCTGTGGCAGTAGTTATAGATTCCGATTCTTCACACGAGGTCTACTTTATCCCTTGGACCTTCTTATTGTCGATGAAACACAGATATTGCATCGGAATTAAATACAAAAGGCACAATGCCGACTTAAGTACAAGAAGACTGAGTCTTCCTACTGTCTAAGCTTTGAACCATTCCTCTGATACTAGTTATAGATTCCGATGCTTCACTTCAGGTTTACCGTATCCCTTGGACCTTCTTATTGACGATGAGTCACAGAAATTGCATCGGAATTAAATACAAAAGGCACAATGCCGACTTAAGTACATGAAGACCGACACTTCCTACTGACTATGTTTTGAACCATTCCTGTGACACTAGTTATAGATTCCGATGCTTCACATAAGCTTTACTGTATCCCTTGGACCTTCTTATTGACGATGAAACACAGAAATTGCATCGGAATTAAATACTAAAGGCACAATGCCGACTTAAGTACAAGTAGACTGACTCTTCCCACTGACCATTCCTGTGACACTAGTTATAGATTCCAATGCTCCACTTCTGTTTACTGTATCTCTTGGACCTTCTTATTGACGATGAAACACAGAAATTGCATCGGAATTAAATACAAAAGGCACAATGCCGATTTAAGTTCATGAAGGAGGACACTTCTTCGTGACTAAGTTTTGAACCATTCCTGTGACACTAGTTATGGATTCCGATGCTTCACTTCAGGTTTACTGTTTCCCTTGGACCTTATTATTGACGATGAAACATGAAATTGCATGAGATTAAAATACAAAAGGCACAATGCTGACTTAAGGACAAGAAGACTGACTCTTCCTACTGACCATTCCTGTGACACTAGTTATAGATTCCGATGCTTCACTTCAGGTTTACTGTATCCCTTGGACCTTCTTATTGACGATGAAACACAGAAATTACATCGGAATTAGATACAAAAGGCACAATGCCGACTTAAGTACATGAAGACCGACACTTCTTACTGACTATGTTATGAACCATTCCTGTGACACTAGTTATATATTCTGATGCTTCACTTCAGGTTTACTGTATCCCTTGGAGCTTCTTATTGACGATGAAACGCAGAAATTGCATCGGAATTAAATACAAAAATCACAATGCCGAGTTAAGTACAAGAAGACTGACTCGTCCTACTGTCTAGGTTTTGAACCATTCCTGTGACACTAGTTATAGGTTCCGATGTTTCACTCCAGGTTTACTGTATCCCTTGGACCTTGTTATTGACGATGAAACACAGAAATTGCATCGGAATTAAATACAAAAGCACAATGCCGACTTAAGTACAGAAAGACTGACTCTTCCTAATGTCTAAGTTTTAACCATTCCTGTGACACTAGTTGTAGATTCCGATGCTTCACTTCAGGTTTACCGTATCCCTTGGACCTTCTTATTGACGATGAAACACAGAAATTGCATCGGAATTAAATACAAAAGGCACAATGCCGACTTAAGGACAAGAAGACTGACGCTTCCTACTGACCATTCCTGTGGCAGTAGTTATAGATTCCGATTCTTCACACCAGGTTTACTTTATCCATTGGACCATCTTATTGTCGATGAAACACAGATATTGCATCGGAATTAAATACAAAAGGCACAATGCCGACTTAAGTACAAGAAGACTGACTCTTCCTACTGTCTAAGCTTTGAACCATTCCTCAGATACTAGTTATAGATTCCGATGCTTCACTTCAGGTTTACCGTATCCCTTGGACCTTCTTATTGACGATGAGTCACAGAAATTGCATCGGAATTAAATACAAAAGGCACAATGCCGACTTAAGTACATGAAGACCGACACTTCCTACTGACTATGTTTTGAACCATTCCTGTGACACTAGTTATAGATTCCGATGCTTCACATAAGGTTTACTGTATCCCTTGGACCTTCTTATTGACGATGAAACACAGAAATTGCATCGGAATTAAATACTAAAGGCACAATGCCGACTTAAGTACAAGTAGACTGACTCTTCCCACTGACCATTCCTGTGACACTAGTTATAGATTCCAATGCTTCACTTCTGTTTACTGTATCTCTTGGACCTTCTTATTGACGATGAAACACAGAAATTGCATCGGAATTAAATACAAAAGGCACAATGCCGATTTAAGTTCATGAAGGCGGACAGTTCTTCGTGACTAAGTTTTGAACCATTCCTGTGACACTAGTTATGGATTCCGATGCTCCACCTCAGGCTTACTGTATCCCTTGGACCTTCTTATTAATGATGAAACACAGAAATCGCATCGGAATTAAATACAAAGGTCACAATGCCGACTTAAGTACATGAAGACCGACACTTCTTTCTGACTATGATTTGAACCATTCCTGAGACACTAGTTATAGATTCCGATGCTTCACTCCTGGTTTACTGTATCCCTTGAAAGTTCTTATTGACGATAAAACACAGAAAGTGCAACGGAATTAAATGCAAAAGGCACAATGCCGACTTAAGTACATGTAGACCGACACTTCTTACTGACTATGTTTTGAACCATTCCTGTAACACTAGTTATAGATTCCGATGCTCCGCTTCAGGTTTACTGTATCCCTTGGACCTTCTTGTTGACGATGAAACACAGAAATTGCATGGGAATTAAATACAAAAGGCACAATGCCGACTTAAGGACAAGAAGACTGACTCTTCCTACTGACCATTCCTGTGACACTAGTTATAGAGTACGATGCTTCACTTCAGGTTTACTGTATCCCTTGGACCTTCTTATTGACGATGAAATACAGAAATTCCATCGGAATTAAATACAAAAGGCACAATGCCGACTTAAGTACATGATGACCGACACTTCTTACTGACTATGATTTGAACCATTCCTGTGACACTAGTTATAGATTCCGATGCTTCACTTCAGGTTAACTGTATCCCTTGGACCTTCGTATTGACGAAAAAACACAGAAATTGCATCGGAATTAAATACAAAAGGCAGAAAGCCGACTTAGGTACATGAAGACCGACACTTCTTACTGACTATGTTTTGAACCATTCCTGTGACACTAGTTATAGATTGCGATGCTTCACTCCAGGTTTACTGTATCCCTTGGACCTTCTTATTGACGATGAAACACAGAAATTGCATCGGAATTGAATACAAAAGGCACAATGCCGACTAAAGTACTTGAAGACCGACACTTCTTACTGACTATGTTTTGAACCATTCCAGTGACACTAGTTATAGATTCCGATGCTTCACTTCAGGTGTACTGTATCCCTTGGACCTTCATATTGACGATGAAACACAGAAATTGCATCAGAATTAAATACAGAAGGTTGAATTCCGACATAAGGACATGAAGATTGACTCTTCCTGCTGACCATTCCTGTGACACTAGTTATAGATTCCATTGCTTCACTCCAGGTCTACTGTATCCCTTGGACCTTCTTATTGGCGATGAAACCCAAAAATTGCATCGGAATCAAATACAAAATGCACAATGCCGACGTAAGGACAAGAAGACTGACTCTTCCAACTGACCATTCCTGTGACACTAGTTATAGATTCCGATGCTTCACTTCAGGTTTACTGTATCCCTTGGACCTTCTTATTTACGATGAAACACAATAATTGCATCGGAATTAAATACAAAAGGCACAATGCCGACTTAAGTACATGAAGACCGACACTTCTTACTGACTATGATTTGAACCATTCCTGTGACACTAGTTATAGATTCCGATGCATCACTTCTGGTTTACTGTATCCCTTGTACCTTCTTATTAACGATGAAACACAGAAGTTGCATCGGAATTAAATACAAAGGCACAATGCCGACTCATGGGCAAGAAGACTGACTCTTCCTACTGACCATTCCCGTGACAGTAGTTATTGATTCCGATTCTTCACACCAGGTTTACTGTATCCCTTGGACCTTCTTATTGTCGATGAAACACAGATATTGCATCGGAATTAAATACAAAAGGCACAATGCCGACTTAAGTACAAGAAGACTGACTCTTCCTACTGTCTAAGTTTTGAACCATTCCTCTGACACTAGTTATAGATTCCGATGCTTCACATCAGGTTTACTCTATCCCTTGGATATTCTTATTGACGATGAAACACAGAAATTGCATCGGAATTAAATACTAAAGGCACAATGCCGACTTAAGTACAAGAAGGCTGACTCTTCCCACTGACCATTCCTGTGACACTAGTTATAGATTCCAATGCTTCACTTCTGTTTACTGTATCTCTTGGACCTTCTTATGACGATGAAACACAGAAATTGCATCGGAATTAAATACAAAAGGCACAATGCCGATTTCAGTTCATGAGGGAGGACACTTCTTCGTGACTAAGTTTTGAACCATTCCTGTGACACTAGTTATGGATTCCGATGCTTCACTTCAGGTTTACTGTTTCCCTTGGACCTTCTTATTGACGATGAAACACAGAAATTGCATCGGAATTAAATACAAAAGGCACAATGCCAATTTAAGTTCATGAAGGCGGACACTTCTTCGTGACTAAGTTTCGAACCATTCCTGTGACACTAGTTATGGATTCCGATGCTCCACTTCAGGGTTACTGTATCCCTTGGACCTTCGTATTGATGATGAGACACAGAAATCGCATCGGAATTAAATACAAAGGTCACAATGCCGACTTAAGTACATGAAGACCGACACTTCTTACTGACTATGATTTGAACCATTCCTGAGACACTACTTATAGATTCCGATGCTTCACTCCTGGTTTACTGTATCCCTTGAAAGTTCTTATTGACGATGAAACACAGAAATTGCATCGGAATTAAATGCAAAAGGCACAATGCCGACTTAAGTACATGAAGACCGACACTTCTTACTGACTATGTTTTGAACCATTCCTGTAACACTAGTTATAGATTCCGATGCTCCGCTTCAGGTTTACTGTATCCCTTGGACCAGCTTGTTGACGATGAAACACAGAAATTGCATGGGAATTAAATACAAAAGGCACAATGCCGACTTAAGGACAAGAAGACTGACTCTTCCTACTGACCATTCCTGTGACACTAGTTATAGATTCCGATGCTGCACTTCAGGTTTACTGTATCCCTTGGACCTTCTTATTGACGATGAAACACAGAAATTGCATCGGAATTAAATACAAAAGGCACAATGCCGACTTAAGGACAAGAAGACTGACTCTTACTACTGACCACTCCTGTGACACTAGTTATAGATTACGATGCTTCACTTCAGGTTTACTGTATCCCTTGGACCTTCTTATTGACGATGAAATACAGAAATTGCATCGGAATTAAATACAAAAGGCACAATGAGGACTTAAGTACATGAAGGCCGACACTTCTTACTGACTATGATTTGAACCATTCCTGTGACACTAGTTATAGATTCCGATGCTTCACTTCAGGTTTACTGTATCCCTTGGAATTTCGTATTGACGAAGAAACACAGAAATTGCATCGGAATTAAATACAAAAGGCAGAAAGCCGACTTAAGTACATGTAGACCGACACTTCTTACTGACTATGTTTTGAACCATTCCTGTAACACTAGTTATAGATTCCGATGCTTCACTTCAGGTTTACTGTATACCTTGGACCTTCTTATTGACGATGAAACACAGCAATTGCATCGGAATTAAATACAAAAGGCACAATGCCGAATTAAAGACAAGAAGACTGACTCTTCCTACTGGCCATTCCTGTGACACTAGCTATAGATTCCGATGCTTCACTTCAGGTTTACTGTATCCCTTGGACCTTCTTATTGACGATGAAACACACATATTGCATCGGAATTAAATACAAAAGGCACAATGCCGACTTCCGTACATGAAGACCGACACTTCTTACTGACTATGTTTTGAGCCATTCCTGCAACACTAGTTATAGATTCCGATCCTTCACGTCAGGTTTACTGTATCCCTTGGACCCTCTTATTGACGCTGAAACACAGAAATTGCATCGGAATTAAATACAAAAGGCAATACGCCGACTTGAGGACAAGAAGATTGACTCTTCCTACTGACCATTCCTGTGACACTAGTTACAGATTCCGATACTTCACTTCAGGTTTACTGTATCCCTTGGACCTTCTTATTGACGATGAAACACAGAAATTGCATCGGAATTAAATACAAAAGGCACAATGCCGATCTAAGTACATGAAGACCGACGCTTCTTACTGACTATGTTTTGAACCATTCCTGTGACACTAGTTATAGATTCCGATGCTTCACGTCAGGTTTACTGTATCCCTTGGGCCTTCTAATTGACGATGAAACACAGAAATTGCATCGGAGTTAAATACCAAAGGCAAAATGCCGACTTAAGTACATGAAGACCGACACTTCTTACTGACTACGTTTTGAACCATTCCTGTGACACTAGTTATAGATTCCGATGCTTCACTCCAGGTTTACTGTATCCCTTGGACCTTCTTATTGACGATGAAACACAGAAATTGCATCGGAATTGAATACAAAAGGCACAATGCCGACTAAAGTACTTGAAGACCGACACTTCATACTGACTATGTTTTGAACCATTCCAGTGACTCTAGTTATAGATTCCGATGCTTCACTTCAGGTGTACTGTATCCCTTAAACCTTCTTATTGACGATAAAACACAGAAATTGCATCTGAATTAAATATAAAATGCACAGCGCCGACTTAAGGACAAGAAGACTGACTCTTCCTACTGACCATTCTTGTGACACTAGTTATAGATTCCGATGCTTCACTTCAGGTATACTGTACATCTTGGACCTTTTTATTGACGATGAAACACAGAAATTGCATCGGAATTAAATACAAAAGGCACAATGCCGACTTAAGTACATGAAGACCGACATTTCTTACTGACTATGTTTTGAACCATTCCTGTGACACTAGTTATAGATTCCGATGTTTCACTTCAGGTTCACTGTATCCCTTGGACCTTCTTATTGACGATGAAACACAGAAATTGCATCAGAATTAAATACAGAAGGTTGAATGCCGACAAAAGGACGTGAAGATTGACTCTTCCTGCTGACCATTCTTGTGACACTAGTTATAGGTTCCATTGCTTCACTCCAGGTCTACTGTATCCCTTGGACCTTCTTATTGGCGATGAAACCCAGAAATTGCATCGGAATCAAATACAAAATGCACAATGCCGACTTAAGGACAAGAAGACTGATTCTTCCTACTGACCATTCCTGTGACACTAGTTATAGATTCCGATGCTTCACTTCAGGTTTACTGTATGCCTTGGACCTTCTTATTGACGATGAAACACAGAAATTGCATTGGAATTAAATACAAAAGGCACAATGCCGACTTAAGTACATGAAGACCGACACTTCTTACTGACTATGATTTGAACCATTCCTGTGACACTAGTTATAGATTCCGATGCATCACTTCTGGTTTACTGTATCCCTTGTACCTTCTTATTGACGATGAAACACAGAAGTTGCATCGGAATTAAATACAAAGGCACAATGCCGACTTAAGGACAAGATGACTGACTCTTCCTACTGACCAATACTGTGACTCTAGTTAAAGATTCCGATGCTTCACTTCAGGTTTACTGTATCCCTTGGACCTTCTTATTGACGATGAAACACAGAAATTGCATCGGAATTAAATACAAAAGGCACAAAGCCGACTTAAGTACATGAAGACCGACACTTCTTACTGACTATGTTTTGAACCATTCCTGTGACACTAGTAACAGATCCCGATGCTTCACTTCAGGTTTACTGTATCCCTTGGACCTTCTTATTGACGATGAAACACAGAAATTGCATCGGAATTAAATACAAAAGCCACAATGCCGACTTACGTACATGCAGACCGACACTTCTTACTGGCTATGATTTGAACTATTCCTGTGACATTAGTTATAGATTCCGATGATTCACTTCAGGTTTACTGTATCCCTTGGACCTTCTTATTGACGATGAGACACAGAAATTGCATCGGAATTAAATACAAAAGGCAGAATGCTGACATAAGGACGTAAAGATTGACTCTTCCTGCTGACCATTCCTGTGACACTAGTTATAGATTCCGATGCATCACTCCAGTTTTTCTGTATCCCTTGGACCTTCTTAATGACGATGAAACACAGAAATTACATCGGAATTAAATACAAAAGGCACAATGCTGACTTAAGGACAAGAAGACTGACTCTTCCTACTGACCATTCCTGTGACACTAGTTATAGATTCCGATGCTTCACTTCAGGTTTACTGTATCCCTTGGACCCTCTTATTGACGATGAAACACAGAAATTGCGTCGGAATTAAATACAAAAAGCACAATGCCGACTGAAGTGCATGAAGACCGACACTTCTTACTGACTATGATATGAACCATTCCTGTGACACTAGTTATAGATTCCGATGCATCACTTCAGGTTTACTGTATCCCTTGTACCTTCTTATTGACGATGAAACACAGAAGTTGCATCGGAATTAAATACAAAAGGCACAATGCCGACTTAAGGACAAGAAGACAGACTCTTCCTACTGACCAATCCTGTGACACTAGTTAAAGATTCCGATGCTTCACTTTCTGGTTTACTGTATCCCTTGGACCTTCTTATTGACGTTGAAACACAGAAATTGCATCGGAACTAAATACAAAAGGCACAATGCCTACTTAGGTACATGACGACCGACACTTCTTCTGACTATGTTTTGAACCATTCCTGTGACACTAGTTATAAATCCCGATGCTTCACTTCAGGTTTACTGTATTCCTTGGACCTTCTTACTGACGATGAAACACAGAAATTGCATCGGAATTAAATACAAAAGGCACAATGCCGACTTAAGGACAAGAAGACTGACTCTTCCTACTGACCATTCCTGTGACACTAGTTATAGATTAAGATGCTTCACTTCAGGTTTACTGTATCCCTTGGACCTTCTTATTGACGATGAAACACAGAAATTGCATCGGAATTAAATACAAAAAGCACAATGCCGACTTAAGGACAAGCAGACTGATTCTTCCTACTGACCATTCCTGTGACACTAGTTATAGATTCCGATGCTTCACTCAAGGTTTACTGTATGCCTTGGAACTTCTTATTGACGATGAAACACAGAAATTGCATCGGAATTAAATACAAAAGGCACAATGCCGACTTAAGTACATGAAGACCGACACTTCTTACTGACTATGTTTTGAACCATTTCTGTGACACTAATAAAAGGTCCCCATGCTTCACTTCAGGTTTACTGTATCCCTTGCACCCTCTTATTGTCGATGAAACACAGAAATTGCATCGGAATTAAATACAAAAGGGACAATGCCGACTTAAGGACAAGAAGACTGACTCTTCCTACTGACCATTTTTGTGACACTAGTTATAGATTCCGATGCTTCACTTCAGGTTTACTGTATCCCTTGGACCTTCTTATTGACGATGAAACACAGCAATTGCATCGGAATAAAGTACAAAAGGCACAATGCCGCCTTAAGGACAAGCTGACTGATTCTTCCTACTGACCATTCCTGTGACACTAGTTATAGATTCCGATGCTTCACTCAAGGTTTACTGTATGCCTTGGAACTTCTTGTTGACGATGAAACACAGAAATTGCATCGGAATTAAATACAAAAGCCACAATGCCGACTTAAGTACATGAAGACCGACACTTCTTACTGACTATGTTTTGAACCATCCCTGTGACACTAGTTATAGATTCCGATGCTTCAGTTCAGATTTACGGTATCCCTTGGACCCTCTTATTGACGATGAAACACAGAAATTGCATCGGAATTAAATACAAAAGGCACAATGCTGACTTAAGGACAAGAAGACTGACTCATCCTACTGACCATTCCTGTGACACTACTTATAGATTCCGATGCTTCACTTCAGGTTTACTGTATCCCTTGGACCTTCTTATTGACGATGAAACACAGAAATTGCATTGGAATTACATACAAAAGGCACAATGCCGACTTAAGGACAAGAAGACAGACTCTTCCTACTGACCAATCCCGTGACACTAGTTAAAGATTCCGATGCTTCACTTCAGGTTTACTGTATCCCTTGGACCTTCTTATTGACGTTGAAACACAGAAATTGCATCGGAACTAAATACAAAAGGCACAATGCCTACTTAGGTACATGACGACCGACACTTCTTACTGACTATGTTTTGAACCATTCCTGTGACACTAGTTATAAATCCCGATGCTTCACTTCAAGTTTACTGTATTCCTTGGACCTTCTTACTGACGATGAAACACAGAAATTGCATCGGAATTAAATACAAAAGGCACAATGCCGACTTAAGGACAAGAAGACTGACTCTTCCTACTGACCAATCCTGTGACACTAGTTATAGATTAAGATGCTTCACTTCAGGTTTACTGTATCCCTTGGACCTTCTTATTGACGATGAAACACAGAAATTGCATCGGAATTAAATACAAAAAGCACAATGCCGACTTAAGGACAAGCAGACTGATTCTTCCTACTGACCATTCCTGTGACACTAGTTATAGATTCCGATGCTTCACTCAAGGTTTACTGTATCCCTTGGACCTTCTTATTGACGATGAAACACAGAAATTGCATCGGAATTAAATACAAAAGGCACAATGCCGACTTAAGTACATGAAGACCGACACTTCTTACTGACTATGATTTGAACCATTCCTGTGACACTAGTTATAGATTCCGATGCATCACTTCTGGTTTACTGTATCCCTTGTACCTTCTTATTGACGATGAAACACAGAAGTTGCATCGGAATTAAATACAAAGGCACAATGCCGACTTAAGGACAAGATGACTGATTCTTCCTACTGACCATTCCTGTGACACTAGTTATAGATTCCGATGCTTCACTCAAGGTTTACTGTATCCCTTGGACCTTCTTATTGGCGATGAAACACAGAAATTGCATCGGAATTAAATACAAAAGCCACAATGTCGACTTACGTACATGCAGACCGACACTTCTTACTGGCTATGATTTGAACTATTCCTGTGACATTAGTTATAGATTCCGATGATTCACTTCAGGTTTACTGTATCCCTTGGACCTTCTTATTGACGATGAGACACAGAAATTGCACCGGAATTAAATACAAAAGGCAGAATGCCGACATAAGGACGTAATGATTGACTCTTCCTGCTGACCATTCCTGTGACACTAGTTATAGATTCCGATGCATCACTCCAGTTTTTCTGTATCCCTTGGACCTTCTTTTTGACGATGAAACACAGAAATTACATCGGAATTAAATACAAAAGGCACAATGCTGACTTAAGGACTTGAAGACTGACTCTTCCTACTGACCATTCCTGTGACACTAGTTATAGATTCCGATGCTTCACTTCAGGTTTACTGTATCCCTTGGACCCTCTTATTGACGATGAAACACAGAAATTGCGTCTGAATTAAATACAAAAGGCACAATGCCGACTGAAGTGCATGAAGACCGACACTTCTTACTGACTATGATATGAACCATTCCTGTGACACTAGTTATAGATTCCGATGCATCACTTCAGGTTTACTGTATCCCTTGTACCTTCTTATTGACGATGAAACACAGAAGTTGCATCGGAATTAAATACAAAAGGCACAATGCCGACTTAAGGACAAGAAGACAGACTCTTCCTACTGACCAATCCTGTGACACTAGTTAAAGATTCCGATGCTTCACTTCAGGTTTACTGTATCCCTTGGACCTTCTTATTGACGTTGAAACACAGAAATTGCATCGGAACTAAATACAAAAGGCACAATGCCTACTTAAGTACATGAAGCCGACACTTCTTCTTAACTATGTTTTGAACCATTCCTGTGACACTAGTTATAGATTCCGATGCTTCACTTCAGGTTTACTGTATCCCTTTGACCTTCTTATTGACGATGAAACACAGAAGTTGCATCGGAATTAAATACAAAAGGCACAATGCCGACTTAAGGACAAGAAGACTGACTCTTCCTACTGACCAATCCTGTGACACTAGTTAAAGATTCCGATGCTTCACTTCAGGTTTACTGTATCCCTTGGACCTTCTTATTGACGATGAAACACAGAAATTGCATCGGAATTAAATACAAAAGGCACAATGCCGACTTAAGTACATGAAGACCGACACTTCTTACTGACTATGTTTTGAACCATTTCTGTGACACTAGTAATAGGTCCCCATGCTTCACTTCAGGTTTACTGTATCCCTTGCACCCTCTTATTGTCGATGAAACACAGAAATTGCATCGGAATTAAATACAAAAGGCACAATGCCGACTTAAGGACAAGAAGACTGACTCTTCCTACTGACCATTTTTGTGACACTAGTTATAGATTCCGATGCTTCACTTCAGGTTTACTGTATCCCTTGGACCTTCTTATTGACGATGAAACACAGCAATTGCATCGGAATTAAGTACAAAAGGCACAATGCCGCCTTAAGGACAAGCTGACTGATTCTTCCTACTGACCATTCCTGTGACACTAGTTATAGATTCCGATGCATCACTCAAGGTTTACTGTATGCCTTGGAACTTCTTATTGACTATGAAACACAGAAATTGCATCGGAATTAAATACAAAAGCCACAATGCCGACTTAAGTACATGAAGACCGACACTTCTTACTGACTATGTTTTGAACCATCCCTGTGACACTAGTTATAGATTCCGATGCTTCAGTTCAGGTTTACGGTATCCCTTGGACCCTCTTATTGACGATGAAACACAGAAATTGCATCGGATTTAAATACAAAAGGCACAATGCAGACTTAAGGACAAGAAGACTGACTCATCCTACTGACCATTCCTGTGACACTACTTATAGATTCCGATGCTTCACTTCAGGTTTACTGTATCCCTTGGACCCTCTTATTGACGATGAAACACAGAAATTGCGTCTGAATTAAATACAAAAGGCACAATGCCGACTGAAGTGCATGAAGACCGACACTTCTTACTGACTATGATATGAACCATTCCTGTGACACTAGTTATAGATTCCGATGCATCACTTCAGGTTTACTGTATCCCTTGTACCTTCTTATTGACGATGAAACACAGAAGTTGCATCGGAATTAAATACAAAAGGCACAATGCCGACTTAAGGACAAGAAGACAGACTCTTCCTACTGACCAATCCTGTGACACTAGTTAAAGATTCCGATGCTTCACTTCAGGTTTACTGTATCCCTTGGACCTTCTTATTGACGTTGAAACACAGAAATTGCATCGGAACTAAATACAAAAGGCACAATGCCTACTTAAGTACATGAAGCCGACACTTCTTCTTAACTATGTTTTGAACCATTCCTGTGACACTAGTTATAGATTCCGATGCTTCACTTCAGGTTTACTGTATCCCTTTGACCTTCTTATTGACGATGAAACACAGAAGTTGCATCGGAATTAAATACAAAAGGCACAATGCCGACTTAAGGACAAGAAGACTGACTCTTCCTACTGACCAATCCTGTGACACTAGTTAAAGATTCCGATGCTTCACTTCAGGTTTACTGTATCCCTTGGACCTTCTTATTGACGATGAAACACAGAAATTGCATCGGAATTAAATACAAAAGGCACAATGCCGACTTAAGTACATGAAGACCGACACTTCTTACTGACTATGTTTTGAACCATTTCTGTGACACTAGTAATAGGTCCCCATGCTTCACTTCAGGTTTACTGTATCCCTTGCACCCTCTTATTGTCGATGAAACACAGAAATTGCATCGGAATTAAATACAAAAGGCACAATGCCGACTTAAGGACAAGAAGACTGACTCTTCCTACTGACCATTTTTGTGACACTAGTTATAGATTCCGATGCTTCACTTCAGGTTTACTGTATCCCTTGGACCTTCTTATTGACGATGAAACACAGCAATTGCATCGGAATTAAGTACAAAAGGCACAATGCCGCCTTAAGGACAAGCTGACTGATTCTTCCTACTGACCATTCCTGTGACACTAGTTATAGATTCCGATGCATCACTCAAGGTTTACTGTATGCCTTGGAACTTCTTATTGACTATGAAACACAGAAATTGCATCGGAATTAAATACAAAAGCCACAATGCCGACTTAAGTACATGAAGACCGACACTTCTTACTGACTATGTTTTGAACCATCCCTGTGACACTAGTTATAGATTCCGATGCTTCAGTTCAGGTTTACGGTATCCCTTGGACCCTCTTATTGACGATGAAACACAGAAATTGCATCGGATTTAAATACAAAAGGCACAATGCAGACTTAAGGACAAGAAGACTGACTCATCCTACTGACCATTCCTGTGACACTACTTATAGATTCCGATGCTTCACTTCAGGTTTACTGTATCCCTTGGACCTTCTTATTGACGATGAAACACAGAAATTGCATTGGAATTACATACAAAAGGCACAATGCCGACTTAACGACAAGAAGACTGACTCTTCCTACTGACCATTCCTGTGACACTATTTATAGATTCCGATTCTTCACTTCAGGTGTACTGTATCCCTTGGACCTTCTTATTGATGATGACACACAGAAATTGCATCGGAATTAAATACAAAGGGCACAATGCCGACTTAAGGACAAGAAGATAGACTCTTCCTACTGACCATTCTTGTGACACTAGTTATTGATTCCGATGCTTCACTTCAGGTTTACTGTATCCCTTGGACCTTCTTATTGACGATGAAACACAGAAATTGCATCGGAATTAAATACAAAAGGCACAATGCCGACTTAAGTACATGAAGACCGACACTTCTTACTGACAGTGTATTGAACCATTCCTGTGACACTAGTTATAGATTCCGATGCTTCACTTCAGGTTTTCTGTATCCCTTGGACCTTTTTATTGACGATGAAACACAGAAATTGCATCGGAATTAAAAACAAAAGGCACAATGCCGACCTAAGTACACGAAGACCGACACTTCTTACTGACTATGTTTTGAACCATTCCTGAGACACTAGTTATAGATTCCGATGCTTCGCTCTAGGTTTACTGTATCCTTTGGACCTTCTTATTGAGGATGAAACACAGAAATTTCCTAGAAATTAAATACAAAAGGCACAATGCCGACTTAAGTACATGAAGACCGACACTTCTTACTGACTATGTATTGAACCATTCATGTAACACTAGTTATAGATTCCGATGCTTCACTTCATGTTTACTGTATCCCTTGGACCTTCTTATTGACGATGAAACACAGAAATTGCATCGGAATTAAATACAAAAGGCTCAATGCCGACTTAAGGACAAGAAGACTGACTCTTCCTACTGACCATTCCTGTGACACTAGTTATAGATTCCGATGCTTCACTTCAGGTTTACTGTATCCCTCGGACCTTCTTATTGACGATGAAACACAGAAATTGCATCGGAATTAAATACAAAAGGCACAATGCCACTTAAGTACATGAAGACAGACACTTCTTACTGACTATGTTTTGAACCACTCCTGTGACACGAGTTATAGATTCCGATGCTTCACTTCAAGTTTACTGTATCCCTTGGACCTTCTTATTGACGATGAAACACAGAAAATGCATCGGAATTAAATACAAAAGGCACAATGCCGACTTAAGGACATGAAGACCGACACTTCTTACTGACTGTGTTCTGAACCATTCCTGTGACACTAGTTATAGATTCTGATGCTTCACACCAGGTTTACTGTATCACTTGGACCTTCTTATTGACGATGAAACACAGAAATTGCATCCGAATTGAGTACAAAATTCGCAATGCCGACTTAAGTACATGAAGATTGACACTTCTTACTGACTATGCTCTGAACCATTCCTGTAACACTAGTTATAGATTCCGTTGCTTCACTTCAGGTTTACTGTATCCTTTGGACCTCCTTATTGACGATGAAACACAGAAATTGCATCGGAATAAAATACAAAAGTACAATGCCGTCTTAAGGACAAGAAGACTGACTCTTCCTACTGACCGTTCCTGTGACACTAGTTTTAGATTCCGATGCTTCACTTCAGGTATACTGTATCCCTTGGACCTTCTTATTGACGGTGAAACACAGAAATTGCATCGGAATCAAATACAAAATGCACAATGCCGACTTAAGTACAGGAAGACTGTATCTTCTTACTGTCTATGTTTTGAACCAATCCTGTGACACTAGTTATAGATTCCGATGCTTGACATCAGTTTTACTGTATTCCTTGGACCTTCTGATTGACGTTGAAACACAGAAATTGCATATGAATTAGATACAAAAGGCACAATGACGACTTAAGTAGAAGAGACTGACTCTTCTTACTGACTATGTTTTGATCCATTCCTGTGACACTAGTTATAGATTCCTATCCTTCACTTCAGGTTTACTGTATCCCTTGGACGTTCTTATTGACGATGAAACACAGAAATTGCATCGGAATTAAATACAAAAGGCACAATGCCGACTTAAGTACAAGAAAACTGACTCTTCCTACTGTCTAAGTTTTGAACCATTCCTGTGACACTGGTTATAGATTCCGATGTTTGACTTCAGTTTTACTGTATCCCTTGGACCTTCTTATTGACGATGAAACACAGAAATTGCATCGGAATTAAATACAAAAGGCACAATGCCGACTTAAGAACAAGAAGACTGACTCTTCTTACTGTCTATGTTTTGAGCCAATCCTGTGACACTAGTTAGAGATTCCGATGCTTCACTTCAGGTTTACTGCATCCCTTTGACCTTCTTATTGAGGATAAAACACAGAAATTGCATCGGAATTAAATATAAAAGGCACAATGCCATCTTAAGTACAAAAAGACTGACTCTTCCTACTGACTATGTTTTGAACCGTTCATGTGACACTAGTTATAGATTCCGATGCTTCACTTCAGGTTTACTGTATCCCTCTGACCTTCTTATTGATGATGAAACACAGAAATTGCATCGGAATTAAATACAAAAGGCACAATGCCGACATAAGAACAAGATGACTGACTCCTCCTACTGACCATTCCTGTGACACTAGTTATAGATTGCGATGCTTCACTTCAGGTTTACTGTATCTCTCGGACCTTCTTATCGACGATGAAACACAGAAATTGCATCGGAATTAAATACAAAAGGCACAATGCCGACTTAAGGACATGAAGACCGACACTTCTTACTGACTGTGTTCTGAACCATTCCTGTGACACTAGTTATAGATTCCGATGCTTCACACCAGGTTTACTGTATCACTTGGACCTTCTTATCGACGATGAAACACAGAAATTGCATCCGAATTAAATAAAAAAGGCAGAGTGCCGTCTTAAGGAAAAGAAGACAGACTCTTCCTACTGACCATTCCTGTGACACCAGTTATAGATTCCGATGCTTCACTTCAGGTATACTGTATCCCTTGGACCTTCTTATTGACGATGAAACACTGAAATTGCATCGGAATCAAATACAAAATGCACAATGCCGTCTTAAGGACAAGAAGACAGACTCTTCCTACTGACCATTCCTGTGACACTAGTTATAGATTCCGATGCTTCACTTCAGGTATACTGTATCCCTTGGACCTTCTTATTGACGATGAAACACAGAAATTGCATCGGAATCAAATACAAAATGCACAATGCCGACCTAAGTACAAGAAGACTGTATCTTCTTACTGTCTATGTTTAGAACCAATCCTGTGACACTAGTTATAGATTCCGATGCTTGACTTCAGTTTTACTGTATCCCTTGGACCTTCTGATTGACGTTGAAACACAGAAATTGCATATGAATTAAATACAAAAGGCACAATGCCGACTTAAGTAGAAGAGACTGACTCTTCTTACTGACTATGCTTTGATCCATTCCTGTGACACTAGTTATAGATTCCTATGCTTCACTTCAGGTTTACTGTATCCCTTGGGCCTTCTTATTGACGATGAAACACAGAAATAGCATCTAATTTAAATACAAAAGGCACAATGCCGACTTAAGTACATGAATACCGACACTTCTTACTGACTATGTTTTGAACCATTCCTGTGACACTAGTTATAGATTCCGATGCTTCACTTCAGGTTTACTGTATCCCTTGGACGTTCTTATTGACGATAAAAGTCATAAATTGCATCGGAATTAAATACGAAAGGCACAATGCCGACTTAGGTACATGAAGACCGACACTTCTTACTGACTATGTTTTGAACCACTCCTGGGACACCAGTTATAGATTCCGATGCTTCACTCCTGGTTTACTGTATCCCTCGGACCTTCTTATTGACGATGAAACACAGAAATTGCTTCGGAATTAAATACAAAAGGCACAATGCCGAATAAGTTTATGAAGACCGACACTTCTTACTGACTATGTTTTGAACCATTCCTGTAACACTAGTTATAGATTCCGATGCTTCACTTCAGGTTTACTATATCCCCTGGACCTTCTTATTGACGATGAAACACAGAAATTGCATCGGAATTAAATACAGAAAGCACAATGCCGACTTAAGGACAAGAAGACTGACTCTTCATACTGACCCTTTCTGTGACACTAGTTATAGATTCCAATGCTTCACTCTAGGTTTACTGTATCCTTTGGACCTTCTTATTGACGATGAAACACAGAAATTGCATAGAAAATAAATACAAAAGGCACAATGCCGACTTAAGTACATGAAGACCGACACTTCTTACTGACTATGCTTTGAACCATTCTTGTAACACTAGTTATAGATTCCGATGCTTCACTTCAGGTTTACTGTATCCCTTGGATCTTCTTATTGACGATGAAACACAGAAATTGCATCGGAATTAAATACAAAAGGCACAATGCCGACTTAAGGACAAGAAGACTGACTCTTCATACTGACCATTCCTTTGACACTAGTTATAGATTCCGATGCTTCACTTCAGGTTTACTGTATCCCTCGGACCTTCTTATTGACGATGAAACACAGAAATTGCATCGGAATTAAATACAAAAGGCACAATGCCAACTTAAGTACATGAAAACAGACACTTCTTACTGACTATGTTTTGAACCATTCCTGTGACACGAGTTATAGATTCCGATGCTTCACTTCAAGTTTACTGTATCCCTTGGACCTTCTTATTGACGATGAAACACAGAATATGCATCGGAATTAAATACAAAAAGCACAATGCCGACTTAAGGACATGAAGACCGACACTTCTTACTGACTGTGTTCTGAACCATTCCTGTGACACTAGTTATAGATTCCGATGCTTCACACCAGGTTTACTGTATCACTTGGTCGTTCTTATTGACGATGAAACACAGAAATTGCATCCGAATTAAATACAAAAAGCACAATGCCGACTTAAGTACATGAAGACCGACACTTCTTACTGACTATGCTTTGAACCATTCCTGTAACACTAGTTATAGATTCCGTTGCTTCACTTCAGGTTTACTGTATCCCTTGGACCTCCTTATTGACGATGAAACACAGAAATTGCATCGGAATTAAATACAAAAGGCACAATGCCGTCTTAAGGACAAGAAGACTGACTCGTCCTACTGACCATTCCTGTGACACTAGTTTTAGATTCCGATGCTTCACTTCAGGTATACTGTATCCCTTGGACCTTCTTATTGACGATGAAACACAGAAATTGCATCGGAATTAAATACAAAAGGCACAATGCCGACTTAAGTACAAGAAGACTGACTCTTCTTACTGTCTATGTTTTGAGCCAATCCTGTGACACTAGTTAGAGATTCCGATGTTTCACTTCAGGTTTACTGCATCCCTTTGACCTTCTTATTGAGGATAAAACACAGAAATTGCATCGGAATTAAATATAAAAGGCACAATGCCATCTTAAGTACAAAAAGACTGACTTTTCTTACTGACTATGTTTTGAACCGTTCATGTGACACTAGTTATAGATTCCGATGCTTCACTTCAGGTTTACTGTATCCCTCTGACCTTCTTATTGATGATGAAACAAAGAAATTGCATCGGAATTAAATACAAAAGGCACAATGCCGACTTAAGTAGAAGAGACTGACTCTTCTTACAGACTATGCTTTGATCCATTCCTGTGACACTAGTTATAGATTCCTATGCTTCACTTCAGGTTTACTCTATCCCTTGCACGGTCTTATTGACGATGAAACACAGAAATTGCATCGGAATTAAATACAAAAGGCACAATGCCGACTTAAGTACAAGAAGACTGAGTCTTCCTACTGTCTAAGTTTTGAACCATTCCTGTGACACTGGTTATAGATTCCGATGTTTGACTTCAGTTTTACTGTATCCCTTGGACCTTCTTATTGACGATGAAACACAGAAATTGCATCGGAATTAAATACAAAAGGCACAATGCCGACTTAAGTACAAGAAGACTGACTCTTCTTACTGTCTATGTTTTGAACCAATCCTGTGACACTAGTTAGAGATTCCGATGCTTCACTTCAGGTTTTACTGCATCCCTTTGACCTTCTTATTGAGGATAAAACACAGAAATTGCATCGGAATTAAATACAAAAGGCCAATGCCGACTTAAGTACAAAAAGACTGACTCTTCTTACTGACTATGTTTTGAACCGTTCATGTGACACTAGATGTAGATTCCGATGCTTCACTTCAGGTTTACTGTATCCATCAGACCTTCTTATTGATGATGAAACACAGAAATTGCATCGGAATTAAATACAATAGGCACAATGCCGACTTAAGGACAAGATAACTGACTCCTCCTACTGACCATTCCTGTGAAACTAGTTATGGATTCCGATGCATGACTTCAGGCTTACTGTATCCCTTGGACCTTCTTATTGACGATGAAACACAGAAATAGCATCTAATTTAAATACAAAAGGCACAATGCCGACTTAAGTACATGAAGACCGACACTTCTTACTGACTATGTTTTGAACCATTCCTGTGACACTAGTTATAGATTCCGATGCTTCACTTCAGGTTTACTGTATCCCTTGGACCTTCTTATTGACGATAAAAGACATAAATTGCATCGGAATTAAATACGAAAGGCACAATGCCGACTTAGGTACATGAAGACCGACACTTCTTACTGACTATGTTTTGAACCATTCCTGGGACACCAGTTATAGATTCCGATGCTTCACTCCTGGTTTACTGTATCCCTTGGGCCTTCTTATTGACGATGAAACACAGAAATTGCATCGGAATTAAATACAAAAGGCACAATGCCGACTTAAGTACATGAAGACAGACACTTCTTACTGACTATCTTTTGAACCATTCCTGTGACACGAGTTATAGATTCCGATGCTTCACTTCAGGTTTAATGTATCCCTTGGATCTTCGTATTGACGATGAAACACAGAAATTGCATCGGAATTAAATAGAAAAGGCACAATGCCGACTAAAGTACATGAAGACAGACACTTCTTACTGACTATGTTTTGAATGATTCCTGTGACACGAGTTATAGATTCCGATGCTTCACTTCAAGTTTACTGTATCCCTTGGACCTTCTTATTGACGATGAAACACAGAAAATGCATCGGAATTAAATCAAAAGGCACAATGCCGACTTAAGGACATGAAGACCGACACTTCTTACTGACTGTGTTCTGAACCATTCCTGTGACACTAGTTATAGATTCCGATGCTTCACACCAGGTTTACTGTGTCACTTGGACCTTCTTATTGACGATGAAACACAGAAATTGCATCCGAATTAAATACAAAAGGCACAATGCCGAATTAAGTACATGAAGACCGACACTTCTTACTGACTATGCTTTGAACCATTCCTGTTACACTAGTTATAGAATCCGTTGCTTTACTTCAGGTTTACTGTATCCCTTGGACCTTCTTATTGACGTTGAAACACAGAAATTGCATATGAATTAAATACAAAAGGCACAATGCCGACTTAAGTAGAAGAGACTGACTCTTCTTATTTACTATGTTTTGATCCATTCCTGTGACACTAGTTATAGATTCCTATGCTTCACTTCAGGTTTACTGTATCCCTTGGACGTTCTTATTGACGATGAAACACAGAAATTGCATCGGAATTAAATACAAAAGGCACAATGCCGACTTAAGTACAAGAAACTGACCCTTCCTACTGTCTAAGATTTGAACCATTCCTGTGACACTGGTTATAGATTCCGATGTTTGACTTCAGTTTTACTGTATCCCTTTGACCTTCTTATTGACGATGAAAGACAGAAATTGCATCGGAATTGAATACAAAAGGCACAATGCCGACTTAAGTACAAGAAGACTGACTCTTCTTACTGTCTATGTTTTGAACCAATGCTGTGACACTAGTTAGAGATTCTGATGCTTCACTTCAGGTTTACTGCATCCCTTTGCCCTTCTTATTGAGGATAAAATACAGATATTGCATCGGAATCAAATACAAAAGGCACAATGCGCGACTTAAGTACAAAAAGACTGACTCTTCTTACTTACTATGATTTGAACCGTTCATGTGACACTAGTTATAGATTCCGACGCTTCACTTCAGGTTTACTGTATCCCTCAGACCTTCTTATTGACGATGAAACACTGAAATTGCATCAGAATTAAATAGAAAAGGCACAATGCCGACTTAATTAAAAGAAGACTGACCCTTCTTACTGTCTATGATTTGAACCATTCCTGTAACACTAGTTATAGATTCCGATGCTTCACTTCAGGTTTACTGTATCCTTGGACCTTCTTATTGACGATGAAACACAGAAATTGCATTGGAATTAAATACAAAAAGCACAATGCCGACTTAAGGGCAAGAAGACTGACTCTTCCTACTGACCCTTTCTGTAACACTAGTTGTAGATTCCGATGTTGCACTTCAGGTTTACTGTATCCCTTGGACCTTCTTATTGACGATGAAACACAGAAATTGCATCGGAATCAAATACGAAAGGCACAATGCCGACTTAAGTACAAGAAGACTGTATCTTCTTACTGACTATGTTTTAATCCATTCCTGTGACACTAGTTATAGATTCCGATAATTCACTTCAGGTTTACTGTATCCCTTGGACGTTCTTATTGACGATGAAACACAGAAATTGCATCGGAATTAAATACAAAAGGCACAATGCCGACTAAAGTACAAGAAGACTGACTCATCCTACTGTCTAAGTTTTGAACCATTCCTGTGACACTAGTTATAGATTCCGATGCTTGACTTCAGTTTTACTGTATCCCTTGGACCTTCTTATTGACGATGAAACACAGAAATTGCATCGGAATTAAATACAAAGGGCACAAAGCCGACTTACGTACAAGAGACTGACTCTTCTTACTGACAATGTTTTGAACCATTCCTGTGACACTAGTTATAGATTCCGATACTTCACTTCAGGTTTACTGTATCTCTTGGACCTTCTTAATGACGATGAAACACAGAAATTGCATCGGAATGAAATATAAAAGGCACAATGCCGACTTCAGTACAAGAAGAAAGACTCTTTTTACTGTCTTTTTTTGAACCAATCCTGTTACACTAGTTAGAGATTCCGATGCATCACTTCAGGTTTACTGCATCCCTTTGACCTTCTTATTGACGATTAAACACAGAAATTGCGTCGGAATTAAATACAAAAGGCACAATGCCGACTTAAGTACGAAAAGACTGACTCTTCTTACTGACTATGTTTTGAACCGTTCATGTGACACTAGTTAAAGATTCCGACGCTTCACTTCAGGTTTACTGTATCCCCCTGACCTTCTTATTGATGATGAAACACAGAAATTGCATCGGAATTAAATACAAAAAGCACAATGCCGACTTAATTACAAGAAGTCTGACTCTTCTTACTGACTATCTTTTGAACCATTCCTGTGACACTAGTTATAGATTCCGAAGCTTCACTTCAGGTTTACTGTATCCCTCTGACCTTCTTATTGACGATGAAACACTGAAATTGCATCGGAATTCAATAGAAAAGGCACAATGCCGACTTAAGTAAATGAAGACTGACTCTTCTTACTGTCCATCTTTTGAACCATTCCTGTGACATTAGTTATAGATTCCGATGTTTGACTTCAGTTTTACTGTATCCCTTGGACCTCCTTATTGACGATGAAACACAGAAATAGCATCGGATTTAAATACAAAAGGCACAATGCCGACTTACGTACATGAAGACCGACACTTCTTCCTGCCAATGTTTTCAACCATTCCTATGACACCAGTTATAGATTCCGATGCTACACTCCAGGTTTACTGTATCCCTCGGACCTTCTTATTGACGATGAAACACAGAAATTTCTTCGGAATTAAATACAAAAGGCACGATGCCGACTTAAGTTTATGAAGAACGACACTTCTTACTGACTATGCTTTGAACCATTCCTGTAACACTAGTTATAGTTTCCGATGCTTCACATCAGGTTTACTGTATCCCTTGGACCGTCTTATTGACGATGAAACACAGAAATTGCATCGGAATTAAATATAAAAAGCACAATGCCGACTTAAGGACAAGAAGACTGACTCTTCCTACTGACCCTTTCTGTGACACTAGTTATAGATTCCGATGCTTCACTTCAGGTTTACTGTATACCATGGACCTTCTTATTGACGATGAAACACGGAAATTGCATCGGAAATAAAAACAAAAGGCACAATGCCGACTTAAGTACATAAAGACCGACACTTCTTACTGACTATGTTTTGAACCATTCCTGAGACACTAGTTATAGATTCCGATGCTTCACTCTAGGTTTACTGTATCCCTTGGACCTTCTTATTGACGAAGAAACACAGAAATTGCATAGGAATTTAATACAAAGGCACAATGCCGACTTTAGTACATGAAGACCGACACTTCTTACTGACTATGTTTTGAACCATTCCTGTGACACTAGTTATAGATTCCGATGCTTCACTTCAGGTTAACTGTATCCCTTGGACCTCCTTATTGACGATGAAACACAGAAATTGCATCGGAATTAAATACAAAGGCACAATGCCGACTTAAGGACAGGAAGACTGACTCGTCCTACTGACCATTCCTGTGACACTAGTTATAGATTCCGATGCTTCACTTCAGGTTTACTGTATCCCTCGGACCTTCTTATTGACGATGAAACACAGAAATTGCATCGGAATTAATTACAAAAGACACAATGCCGACTTAAGGACATGAAGACCGACACTTCTTACTGACTGAGTTGTGAACCATTCCTGTGCCACTAGTTATAGATTCCGATGCTTCACTCCAGGTTTACTGTATCCCTTGGACCTTCGTATTGACTATGAAACACAGAAATGGCATCCGAATTAAATACGAAAGGCACAATGCCGACTTAAGTACATGAAGACCGACACTTCTTACTGACTATGCTTTGAACCATTCCTGTAACACTAGTTACAGATTCCGATGCTTCACTTCAGGTTTACTGTATCCCTTGGACCTTCTCATTGACGATGAAACACAGAAGTTGCATCGGAATTAAATACAAAAGGCACAATGCCGTATTAAGGACAAGAAGACTGACTCTTCCTACTGACCATTCCTGTGACACTAGTTATAGATTCCGATGCTTCACTGAAGGTGTACTGTATCCCTTGGACCTTCTTATTGACGATGAAACACAGAAATTGCATCGGAATCAAATACGAAAGGCACAATGCCGACTTAAGTACAAGAAGACTGTATCTTCTTACTGACTATGTTTTAATCCATTCGTGTGACACTAGTTATAGATTCCGATGCTTCACTCAAATTTTACTGTATCCCTTGGACGTTCTTATTGACGACGAAACACAGAAATTGCATCGGAATTAAATACAAAAGGCACAATGCCGACTTAATTACAAGAAATCTGACTCTTCTTACTGACTATCTTTTGAACCATTCCTGTGACACTACTTATAGATTCCGATGCTTCACTTCAGGTTTACTGTATCCCTCGGACCTTCATATTGACGATGAAACACTGAAATTGCATCGGAATTCAATAGGAAAGGCACAATGCCGACTTAAGTAAAAGAAGACTGACTCTTCTTACTGTATATGTTTTGAACCATTCCTGTGACACTAGTTATAGATTCCGATATTTGACTTCAGTTTTACAGTATCCCTTGGACCTCCTTATTGACGATGAAACACAGAAATTGCATCGGAATTAAAAACAAAAGGCACAATGCCGACTTAAGTACATAGAGACCGACACTTCCTACTGACTATGTTTCGAACCATTCCTGAGACACTAGTTACAGATTCCGATGCTTCACTTCAGGTTTACTGTATCCCTTGGACCTTCTTATTGACGATGAAACACAGAAATTGCATCAGAATTAAATACAAAGGCACAATGCCGACTTAAAGACAAGAAGACTGACTCTTCCTACTGACCATTCCTGTGACACTAGTTATAGATTCCGATGCTTCACTTCAGGTTTACTGTATCCCTCGGACCTTCTTATTGACGATGAAATACAGAAATTGCATCGGAATTAATTACAAAAGGCACAATGCCGACTTAAGTACAAGAAGACTGTATCTTCTTACTGACTATGTTTTAATCCATTCGTGTGACACTAGTTATAGATTCCGATGCTTCACTCAAGATTTACTGTATCCCTTGGACGTTCTTATTGACGACGAAACACAAAAATTGCATCGGAATTAAATACAAAAGGCACAATGCCAACTTAAGTACAAAAAGACTGACTCTTCGTACTGACTATGTTTTGAACCGTTCATGTGACACTAGTTATAGATTCCGATGCTTCACTTCAGGTTTACTGTATCCCTCTGACCTTCTTATTGATGATGAAACACAGAAATTGCATCGGAATTAAATACAAAAGGCTCAATGCCGACTTAATTACAAGAAATCTGACTCTTCTTACTGACTATCTTTTGAACCATTCCTGTGAAACTACTTATAGATTCCGATGCTTCACTTCAGGTTTACTGTATCCCTCGGACCTTCTTATTGACGATGAAACACTGAAATTGCATCGGAATTCAATAGAAAAGGCACAATGCCGACTTAAGTAAAAGAAGACTGACTCTTCTTACTGTCTATGTTTTGAACCATTCCTGTGACACTAGTTATAGATTCCGATGTTTGACTTCATTTTTTTTGTATCCCTTGGACCTCCTTATTGACGATGAAACACAGAAATAGCATCGGATTTAAATACAAAAGGCACAATGCCGACTTAAGTACATGAAGACCGACACTTCTTACTGACTATGTTTTGAACCATTCCTGTGACACCAGTTATAGATTCCGATGCTTCACTCCAGGTTTACTGTATCCCTTGGACCTTCTTATTGACACTGAAACACAGAAATTGCTTCGGAATTAAATACAAAAGGCACAATGCCGACTTAAGTTTATGAAGACCGACACTTCTTACTGACTATGCTTTGAACCATTCCTGTAACACTAGTTATAGATTCCGATGCTTCACTTCAGGTTTACTGTATCCCTTGGACCTTCGTATTGACGATGAAACACAGAAATTGCATCACAATTAAATACAAAAAGCACAATGCCAACTTAAGGACAAGAAGACTGACTTTTCCTACTGACCCTTTCTGTGACACTATTTATAGATTCCGATGCTTCACTTCAGGTTTACTGTATCCCTTGGACCTTCATATTGACGATGAAACACAGAAATTGCATCGGAATTAAAAACAAAAGGCACAATGCCGACTGAAGTACATAAAGACCGACACTTCCTACTGACTATGTTTTGAACCATTCCTGAGACACTAGTTATAGATTCCGATGCTTCACTCTAGGTTTACTATATCCCTTGGACCTTCTTATTGACGATGAAACACAGAAAGTGCATAGGAATTAAATACAAAAGGCACAATGCCGACTTAAGTACATGAAGACCGACACTTCTTACTGACTATGTTTTGAACCATTCCTGTGACACTAGTTATAGATTCCGATGATTCACTTCAGGTTTACTGTATCCCTTGGACCTTCTTATTAACGATGAAACACGGAAATTGCATCGGAATTAAATTCAAAAGGCACAATGCCGACTTAAGGACAAGAAGACTGACTCTTCCTACTGACCATTCCTGTGACACTAGTTATAGATTCCGATGCTTCACTTCAGGTTTACTGTATCCTTCGGACCTTCTTATTGACGATGAAATACAGAAATTGCATCGGAATTAATTACAAAAGACACAATGCCGACTTAAGTACATGAAGACCGACACTTCTTACTGACAATGTTTTGAACCATTCCTGTGACACGAGTTATAGATTCCGATGCTACACTTCAAGTTTACTGTATCCCTGGGACCTTCTTATTGACGATGAAACACAGAAAATGCATTGGAATTAAATACAAAAGGCACAATGACGACTTAAGGACATGAAGACCGACACTTCTTACTGACTAAGTTCTGAACCATTCCTGTGACACTAGTAATAGATTCCGATGCTTCACTCCAGGTTTACTGTATCCCTTGGACCTTCTTATTGACGATGAAACACAGAAATTGCATCCGAATTAAATACGAAAGACACAATGCCGACTTAAGTACATGAAGACCGACACTTCTTACTGACTATGCTTTGAATCATTCCTGTAACACTAGTTATAGATTCCGATGCTTCACTTCAGGTTTACTGTATCCCTTGGACCTTCTTATTGACGATGAAACACAGAAATTGCATCGGAATTAAATACAAAAGGCACAATGCCGTCTTAAATACAAGAAGACTGACTCTTCCTACTGACTATTCCTGTGACACTAGTTATTGATTCCGATGCTTCACTTCAGGTATACTGTATACCTTGGACCTTCTTATTGACGATGAAACGCAGAAATTGCATCGGAATCAAATACGAAAGGCACAATGCCGACTTAAGTACAAGAAGACTGTATCTTCTTACTGACTGTGTTTTAATCCATTCCTGTGACACTAGTAATAGATTCCTATGCTTCACTTCAGGTTTACTGTATTTCTTGGACGTTCTTATTGACGATGAATCACAGAAATTGCATCGGAATTAAATACAAAAGGCACAATGCCGACTTAAGTACAAGAAGACTGACTCTTCCTACTGTCTAATTTTGAACCATTCCTGTGACACTAGTTATAGATTCCGATGCTTGACTTCAGTTTTACTGTTTTCCTTGGACCTTCTTATTGACGATGAAACACATAAATTGCATCGGAATTAAATGCAAAAGGCACAAAGCCGTCTTAAGTACAAGAGACTGACTCTTCTTACTGACAATGTTTTGAACCATTCCTGTGACACTAGTTATAGATTCCGAAGCTTCACTTCAGGTTTACTGGATCCCTTGGACGTTCTTATTGACGATGAAACACAGAAATTGCATCGGAATTAAATACAAAAGGCACAATGCCGACTTAAGTACAAGAAGACTGACTCTTCCTACTGTCTAAGCTTTGAACCATTCCTGTGACATTAGTTATAGATTCCGATGTTTGACTTCAGTTTTACTGTATCCCTTGGACCTTCTTATTGACGATGAAACACAGAAATTGCATCGGAATTAAATACAAAAGGCACAAAGCCGACTTAAGTACAAGAGACTGACTCTCCTTACTGACAATGTTTTGAACCATACCTGTGACACTAGTTATAGATTCCGATGCTTCACTTCAGGTTTACTGTATCCCTTGGACCTTCTTATTGACGATGAAACACAGAAATTGCATCGGAATTAAATACAAAAAGCACAATGCCGACTTAAGTACAAGAAGACTGACACTTCTTACTGACTATGTTTTGAACCGTTCATGTGACACTAGTTATAGATTCCGACGCTTCATTTCAGGTTTACTGTATCCCTCTGACCTTCTTATTGATGATGAAACACAGAAATTGCATCGGAATAAAATACTAAAGGCACAATGCCGACTTAATTACAAGAAGTCTGACTCTTCTTACTGACTATCTTTTGAACCATTCCTGTGACACTAGTTATAGATTCCGATGCTTCACTTCAGGTTTACTGTATCCCTCTGACCTTCTTATTGACGATGAAACACTGAAATTGCATCGGAATTCAATAGAAAAGGCACAATGCCGACTTAAGTAAAAGATGACTGACTCTTCTTACTGTCTATGTTTTGAACCATTCCTGTGACACTAGTTATACACTCCTGGAAATGGAAAAAAGAACACTTTGATACCGGTGTGTCAGACCCACCATACTTGCTCCGGACACTGCGAGAGGGCTGTACAAGCAATGATCACACGCACGGCACAGCGGACACACCAGGAACCGCGGTGTTGGCCGTCGAATGACGCTAGCTGCGCAGCATTTGTGCACCGCCGCCGTCAGTGTCAGCCAGTTTGCCGTGGCATACGGAGCTCCATCGCAGTCTTTAACACTGGTAGCATGCCGCGACAGCGTGGACGTGAACCGTATGTGCAGTTGACGGACTTTGAGCGAGGGCGTATAGTGGGCATGCGGGAGGCCGGGTGGACGTACCGCCGAATTGCTCAACACGTGGGGTGTGAGGTCTCCACAGTACATCGATGTTGTCGCCAGCGGTCGGCGGAAGGTGCACGTGCCCGTCGACCTGGGACCGGACCGCAGCGACGCACGGATGCACGCCAAGAGCGTAGGATCCTACGCAGTGCCGTAGGGGACCGCACCGCCACTTCCCAGCAAATTAGGGACACTGTTGCTCCTGGGGTATCGGCGAGGACCATTCGCAACCGTCTCCATGAAGCTGGGCTACGGCCCCGCACACCGTTAGGCCGTCTTCCGCTCACGCCCCAACATCGTGCAGCCCGCCTCCAGTGGTGTCGCGACAGGCGTGAATGGAGGGACGAATGGAGACGTGTCGTCTTCAGCGATGAGAGTCGCTTCTGCCTTGGTGCCAATGATGGTCGTATGCGTGTTTGGCGCCGTGCAGGTGAGCGCTACAATCAGGACTGCATACGACCGAGGCACACAGGGCCAACACCCGGCATCATGGTGTGGGGAGCGATCTCCTACACTGGCCGTACACCACTGGTGATCGTCGAGGGGACACTGAATAGTGCACGGTACGTCCAAACCGTCATCGAACCCATCGTTCTACCATTCCTAGACCAGCAAGGGAACTTGCTGTTCCAACAGGAAAATGCTCGTCCCCATGTATCCCGTGCCACCCAACGTGCTCTAGAAGGTGTAAGTAAACTACCCTGGCCAGCAAGATCTCCGGATCTGTCCCCCATTGAGCATGTTTGGGACTGGATGAAGCGTCGTCTCACGCGGTCTGCACGTCCAGCACGAACGCTGGTCCAACTGAGGCGCCAGGTGGAAATGGCATGGCAAGCCGTTCCACAGAACTACATCCAGCATCTCTACGATCGTCTCCATGGGAGAATAGCAGCCTGCATTGCTGCGAAATGTGGATATACACTGTACTAGTGCCGACATTGTGCATGCTCTGTTGCCTGTGTCTATGTGCCTGCGGTTCTGTCAGTGTGATCATGTGATGTATCTGACCCCAGGAATGCGTCAATAAAGTTTCCCCTTCCTGGGACAATGAATTCACGGTGTTCTTATTTCAATTTCCAGGAGTGTAGATTCCGATGTTTGACTTCAGTTTTACTGTATCCCTTGGACCTTCTTATTGACGATGAAACACAGAAATTGCGTCAGAATTAAATACAAAAAGCACAATGCCGACTTAAGGACAAGAAGACTGACTCTTCCTACTGACCCCTTCTGTGACACTAGTTATAGATTCTGATGCTTCACTTCAGGTTTACTGTATCCCTTGGACGTTCTTATTGACGATGAAACACAGAAATTGCATCGTAATTAAAAACAAAGGGCACAATGCCGACTTAAGTACATAAAGACCGACACTTCTTACTGACTATGTTTTGAACCATTCCTGAGTCACTAATTATAGATTCCGATGCTTCACTCTAGGTTTACTGTATCCCTTGGACCTTCTTATTGACGATGAAACACAGAAATTGCATCGGAATTAAATACAAAAGGCACAATGCCGACTTAAGTACATGAAGACCGACACTTCTTACTGACTATGTTTTGAACCATTCCTGTGACACTAGTTATAGATTCCGATGCTTCACTTCAGGTTTACTGTATCCCTTGGACCGTCTTATTGACGATGAAACACAGAAATTGCATCGGAATTAAATACAAAAGGCACAATGCCGACGTAAGGACAAGAAGACTGACTCTTCCTACTGACCATTCCTGTGACACTAGTTATAGATTCCGATGCTTCACTTCAGGTTCACTGTATCCCTCGGACCTTCTTATTGACGATGAAACACAGAAATTGCATCGGAATTAAATACAAAAGGCACAATGCCGACTTAAGTACATGAAGACCGACACTTCTTACTGACAATGTTTTGAACCATTCATGTGACACGAGTTATAGATTCCGATGCTACACTTCAAGTTTACTGTATCCCTGGGCCCTTCTTATTGACGATGAAACACAGAAAATGCATTGGAATTAAATACAAAAGGCACAATGCCGACTTAAGGACATGAAGACCGACACTTCTTACTGACTAAGTTCTGAACCATTCCTGTGCCTCTAGTAATAGATTCCGATGCTTCACTCCAGGTTTACTGTATCCCTTGGACCTTCTTATTGACGATGAAACACAGAAATTGCATCCGAATTAAATACGAAAGCCACAATGCCGACTTAAGTACATGAAGACCGACACTTCTTACTGACTATGCTTTGAACCATTCCTGTAACACTAGTTATAGATTCCGATGCTTCACTTCAGGTTTACTGAATCCCTTGGACCTTCTTATTGACGATGAAACACAGAAATTGCATCGGAATTAAATACAAAATGCACAATGCCGTCATAAGGACAAGAAGACTGACTCTTCCTACTGACCATTCCTGTGACACAAGTTATAGATTCCGATGCTTCACTACAGATATACTGTATCCCTTAGACCTTCTTATTGACGATGAAACACAGAAATTGCATCGGAATCAAATACGAAAGGCACAATGCCGACTTAAGTACAAGAGGACTGTATCTTCTTACTGACTATGTTTTAATCCATTCCTGTGACACTAGTTATAGATTCCGATGCTTCACTTCAGGTTTACTGTATCCCTTGGGCGTTCTTATTGACGATGAAACACAGAAATTGCATCGGAATTAAATACAAAAGGCACAATGCCGACTTAAGTACAAGAAGACTGACTTTTCCTACTGTCTAAGTTTTGAACCATTCCTGTGACACTAGTTATAGATTCCGATGCTTGACTTCAGTTTTACTGTATCCCTTGGACCATCTTATTGACGATGAAACACAGAAATTGCATCGGAATTAAATACAAAAGGCCCAAAGCCGTCTTAAGTACAAGAGACTGACTCTTCTTACTGACAAGGTTTTGAACCATTCCTGTGACACTAGTTATAGATTCCGATGCTTCACTTCAGGTTTACTGTATCCCTTGGACGTTCTTATTGACGATGAAACACAGAAATTGCATCGAAATTAAATACAAAAGGCACAACGCCGACTTAAGTACAAGAAGACTGACTCTTCTTACTGTCTTTGTTTTGAACCAATCCTGTGACACTAGTTAGAGATTCCGATGCTTCACTTCAGGTTTACTGCATCCCTTTGACCTTCTTATTGACGATTTAACACAGAAATTGCGTCGGAATTAAATAAAAAAGGCACAATGCCGACTTAAGTACAAAAAGACTGACTCTTCTTACTGACTATGTTTTGAACGGTTCATGTGACACTAGTCATAGATTCCGATGCTTCACTTCAGGTTTACTGTATCCCCCTGACCTTCTTATTGATGATGAAACACAGAAATTGCATCGGAATTAAATACTAAAGGCGCAATGCCGACTTAATTACAAGAAGTCTGACTCTTCTTACTGACTATCTTTGAACCATTCCTGTGACACGAGTTATAGATTCCGATGCTACACTTCAAGTTTACTGTATCCCTGGGACCTTCTTATTGACGATGAAACACAGAAAATGCATTGGAATTAAATACAAAAGGCACAATGACGACTTAAGGACATGAAGACCGACACTTCTTACTGACTAAGTTCTGAACCATTCCTGTGACACTAGTAATAGATTCCGATGCTTCACTCCAGGTTTACTGTATCCCTTGGACCTTCTTATTGACGATGAAACACAGAAATTGCATCCGAATTAAATACGAAAGACACAATGCCGACTTAAGTACATGAAGACCGACACTTCTTACTGACTATGCTTTGAATCATTCCTGTAACACTAGTTATAGATTCCGATGCTTCACTTCAGGTTTACTGTATCCCTTGGACCTTCTTATTGACGATGAAACACAGAAATTGCATCGGAATTAAATACAAAAGGCACAATGCCGTCTTAAATACAAGAAGACTGACTCTTCCTACTGACTATTCCTGTGACACTAGTTATTGATTCCGATGCTTCACTTCAGGTATACTGTATACCTTGGACCTTCTTATTGACGATGAAACGCAGAAATTGCATCGGAATCAAATACGAAAGGCACAATGCCGACTTAAGTACAAGAAGACTGTATCTTCTTACTGACTGTGTTTTAATCCATTCCTGTGACACTAGTAATAGATTCCTATGCTTCACTTCAGGTTTACTGTATTTCTTGGACGTTCTTATTGACGATGAATCACAGAAATTGCATCGGAATTAAATACAAAAGGCACAATGCCGACTTAAGTACAAGAAGACTGACTCTTCCTACTGTCTAATTTTGAACCATTCCTGTGACACTAGTTATAGATTCCGATGCTTGACTTCAGTTTTACTGTTTTCCTTGGACCTTCTTATTGACGATGAAACACATAAATTGCATCGGAATTAAATGCAAAAGGCACAAAGCCGTCTTAAGTACAAGAGACTGGCTCTTCTTACTGACAATGTTTTGAACCATTCCTGTGACACTAGTTATAGATTCCGAAGCTTCACTTCAGGTTTACTGGATCCCTTGGACGTTCTTATTGACGATGAAACACAGAAATTGCATCGGAATTAAATACAAAAGGCACAATGCCGACTTAAGTACAAGAAGACTGACTCTTCCTACTGTCTAAGCTTTGAACCATTCCTGTGACATTAGTTATAGATTCCGATGTTTGACTTCAGTTTTACTGTATCCCTTGGACCTTCTTATTGACGATGAAACACAGAAATTGCATCGGAATTAAATACAAAAGGCACAAAGCCGACTTAAGTACAAGAGACTGACTCTCCTTACTGACAATGTTTTGAACCATACCTGTGACACTAGTTATAGATTCCGATGCTTCACTTCAGGTTTACTGTATCCCTTGGACCTTCTTATTGACGATGAAACACAGAAATTGCATCGGAATTAAATACAAAAAGCACAATGCCGACTTAAGTACAAGAAGACTGACACTTCTTACTGACTATGTTTTGAACCGTTCATGTGACACTAGTTATAGATTCCGACGCTTCATTTCAGGTTTACTGTATCCCTCTGACCTTCTTATTGATGATGAAACACAGAAATTGCATCGGAATAAAATACTAAAGGCACAATGCCGACTTAATTACAAGAAGTCTGACTCTTCTTACTGACTATCTTTTGAACCATTCCTGTGACACTAGTTATAGATTCCGATGCTTCACTTCAGGTTTACTGTATCCCTCTGACCTTCTTATTGACGATGAAACACTGAAATTGCATCGGAATTCAATAGAAAAGGCACAATGCCGACTTAAGTAAAAGATGACTGACTCTTCTTACTGTCTATGTTTTGAACCATTCCTGTGACACTAGTTATACACTCCTGGAAATGGAAAAAAGAACACTTTGATACCGGTGTGTCAGACCCACCATACTTGCTCCGGACACTGCGAGAGGGCTGTACAAGCAATGATCACACGCACGGCACAGCGGACACACCACTAACCGCGGTGTTGGCCGTCGAATGACGCTAGCTGCGCAGCATTTGTGCACCGCCGCCGTCAGTGTCAGCCAGTTTGCCGTGGCATACGGAGCTCCATCGCAGTCTTTAACACTGGTAGCATGCCGCGACAGCGTGGACGTGAACCGTATGTGCAGTTGACGGACTTTGAGCGAGGGCGTATAGTGGGCATGCGGGAGGCCGGGTGGACGTACCGCCGAATTGCTCAACACGTGGGGTGTGAGGTCTCCACAGTACATCGATGTTGTCGCCAGTGGTCGGCGGAAGGTGCACGTGCCCGTCGACCTGGGACCGGACCGCAGCGACGCACGGATGCACGCCAAGAGCGTAGGATCCTACGCAGTGCCGTAGGGGACCGCACCGCCACTTCCCAGCAAATTAGGGACACTGTTGCTCCTGGGGTATCGGCGAGGACCATTCGCAACCGTCTCCATGAAGCTGGGCTACGGCCCCGCACACCGTTAGGCCGTCTTCCGCTCACGCCCCAACATCGTGCAGCCCGCCTCCAGTGGTGTCGCGACAGGCGTGAATGGAGGGACGAATGGAGACGTGTCGTCTTCAGCGATGAGAGTCGCTTCTGCCTTGGTGCCAATGATGGTCGTATGCGTGTTTGGCGCCGTGCAGGTGAGCGCTACAATCAGGACTGCATACGACCGAGGCACACAGGGCCAACACCCGGCATCATGGTGTGGGGAGCGATCTCCTACACTGGCCGTACACCACTGGTGATCGTCGAGGGGACACTGAATAGTGCACGGTACGTCCAAACCGTCATCGAACCCATCGTTCTACCATTCCTAGACCAGCAAGGGAACTTGCTGTTCCAACAGGAAAATGCTCGTCCCCATGTATAACGTGCCACCCAACGTGCTCTAGAAGGTGTAAGTAAACTACCCTGGCCAGCAAGATCTCCGGATCTGTCCCCCATTGAGCATGTTTGGGACTGGATGAAGCGTCGTCTCACGCGGTCTGCACGTCCAGCACGAACGCTGGTCCAACTGAGGCGCCAGGTGGAAATGGCATGGCAAGCCGTTCCACAGAACTACATCCAGCATCTCTACGATCGTCTCCATGGGAGAATAGCAGCCTGCATTGCTGCGAAATGTGGATATACACTGTACTAGTGCCGACATTGTGCATGCTCTGTTGCCTGTGTCTATGTGCCTGCGGTTCTGTCAGTGTGATCATGTGATGTATCTGACCCCAGGAATGCGTCAATAAAGTTTCCCCTTCCTGGGACAATGAATTCACGGTGTTCTTATTTCAATTTCCAGGAGTGTAGATTCCGATGTTTGACTTCAGTTTTACTGTATCCCTTGGACCTTCTTATTGACGATGAAACACAGAAATTGCGTCAGAATTAAATACAAAAAGCACAATGCCGACTTAAGGACAAGAAGACTGACTCTTCCTACTGACCCCTTCTGTGACACTAGTTATAGATTCTGATGCTTCACTTCAGGTTTACTGTATCCCTTGGACGTTCTTATTGACGATGAAACACAGAAATTGCATCGTAATTAAAAACAAAGGGCACAATGCCGACTTAAGTACATTAAGACCGACACTTCTTACTGACTATGTTTTGAACCATTCCTGAGTCACTAATTATAGATTCCGATGCTTCACTCTAGGTTTACTGTATCCCTTGGACCTTCTTATTGACGATGAAACACAGAAATTGCATCGGAATTAAATACAAAAGGCACAATGCCGACTTAAGTACATGAAGACCGACACTTCTTACTGACTATGTTTTGAACCATTCCTGTGACACTAGTTATAGATTCCGATGCTTCACTTCAGGTTTACTGTATCCCTTGGACCGTCTTATTGACGATGAAACACAGAAATTGCATCGGAATTAAATACAAAAGGCACAATGCCGACTTAAGGACAAGAAGACTGACTCTTCCTACTGACCATTCCTGTGACACTAGTTATAGATTCCGATGCTTCACTTCAGGTTCACTGTATCCCTCGGACCTTCTTATTGACGATGAAACACAGAAATTGCATCGGAATTAATTACAAAAGACACAATGCCGACTTAAGTACATGAAGACCGACACTTCTTACTGACAATGTTTTGAACCATTCATGTGACACGAGTTATAGATTCCGATGCTACACTTCAAGTTTACTGTATCCCTGGGCCCTTCTTATTGACGATGAAACACAGAAAATGCATTGGAATTAAATACAAAAGGCACAATGCCGACTTAAGGACATGAAGACCGACACTTCTTACTGACTAAGTTCTGAACCATTCCTGTGCCTCTAGTAATAGATTCCGATGCTTCACTCCAGGTTTACTGTATCCCTTGGACCTTCTTATTGACGATGAAACACAGAAATTGCATCCGAATTAAATACGAAAGCCACAATGCCGACTTAAGTACATGAAGACCGACACTTCTTACTGACTATGCTTTGAACCATTCCTGTAACACTAGTTATAGATTCCGATGCTTCACTTCAGGTTTACTGAATCCCTTGGACCTTCTTATTGACGATGAAACACAGAAATTGCATCGGAATTAAATACAAAATGCACAATGCCGTCATAAGGACAAGAAGACTGACTCTTCCTACTGACCATTCCTGTGACACAAGTTATAGATTCCGATGCTTCACTACAGATATACTGTATCCCTTAGACCTTCTTATTGACGATGAAACACAGAAATTGCATCGGAATCAAATACGAAAGGCACAATGCCGACTTAAGTACAAGAGGACTGTATCTTCTTACTGACTATGTTTTAATCCATTCCTGTGACACTAGTTATAGATTCCGATGCTTCACTTCAGGTTTACTGTATCCCTTGGGCGTTCTTATTGACGATGAAACACAGAAATTGCATCGGAATTAAATACAAAAGGCACAATGCCGACTTAAGTACAAGAAGACTGACTTTTCCTACTGTCTAAGTTTTGAACCATTCCTGTGACACTAGTTATAGATTCCGATGCTTGACTTCAGTTTTACTGTATCCCTTGGACCATCTTATTGACGATGAAACACAGAAATTGCATCGGAATTAAATACAAAAGGCCCAAAGCCGTCTTAAGTACAAGAGACTGACTCTTCTTACTGACAAGGTTTTGAACCATTCCTGTGACACTAGTTATAGATTCCGATGCTTCACTTCAGGTTTACTGTATTTCTAGGACGTTCTTATTGACGATGAAACACAGAAATTGCATCGAAATTAAATACAAAAGGCACAACGCCGACTTAAGTACAAGAAGACTGACTCTTCTTACTGTCTTTGTTTTGAACCAATCCTGTGACACTAGTTAGAGATTCCGATGCTTCACTTCAGGTTTACTGCATCCCTTTGACCTTCTTATTGACGATTTAACACAGAAATTGCGTCGGAATTAAATAAAAAAGGCACAATGCCGACTTAAGTACAAAAAGACTGACTCTTCTTACTGACTATGTTTTGAACGGTTCATGTGACACTACTCATAGATTCCGATGCTTCACTTCAGGTTTACTGTATCCCCCTGACCTTCTTATTGATGATGAAACACAGAAATTGCATCGGAATTAAATACTAAAGGCGCAATGCCGACTTAATTACAAGAAGTCTGACTCTTCTTACTGACTATCTTTGAAGCATTCCTGTGACACTAGTTATAGATTCCGATGATTCACTTCAGGTTTACTGTATCCCTCTGACCTTCTGATTGACGATGAAACACTGAAATTGCATCGGAATACAATAGAAAAGGCACAATGCCGACTTAAGTAAAAGAAGACTGTCATTTCTTACTGTCTATGTTTTGAACCATTCCTGTGACACTAGTTATAGATTCCGATGTTTGACTTCAGTTTTACTGTATCCCTTGGACCTCCTTATTGACGATGAAACACAGAAATAGCATCGGATTTAAATACAAAAGGCACAATGCCGACTTAAAACATGAAGACCGACACTTCTTACTGACTATGTTTTGAACCATTCCTGTGACACTAGTTATAGATTCCGATGCTTCACTTCAGGTTGACTTTATCCCTTGGACCTTCTTATTGACGATGGAGCACAGAAATTGCATCGGAATTAAATACAAAAGGTACAATGCCGACTTAGGTACATGAAGACCGACACTTCTTACTGACTATGTTTTGAACCATTCCTGGGACACCAGTTACAGATTCCGATGCTTCACTCAAGGTTTACTGTATCCCTTGGACCTTCTTATTGACGATGAAACACAGAAGTTGCTTCGGAATTAAATGCAAAAGCACAATGCCGATACTTCTTACTGACTATGTTTTGAACCATTCCTGTAACACTAGTTATAGATTCCGATGCTTCACTTCAGGTTTACTGTATCGCTTGGACCTTCTTATTGACGGTGAAACACAGAAATTGCATCGGAATTAAATACAAAAGGCACAATGCCGACTTAAGGACAAGAAGACTGACTCTTCCTACTGACCCTTTCTGTGACACTAGTTATAGATTCCGATGCTTCACTTCAGGTTTAATGTATCCCTTGGACCTTCTTATTGACGATGAAATACAGAAATTGCATCGGAATTAAATACAAAAGGCACAATGCCGACTTAAGTACATGAAGACCGACACTTCTTACTGACTAAGTTTTGAACCATACCTGTAACACTAGTTATAGATTCCGATGCTTCACTTCAGGTTTACTGTATCCCTTGGACCATCTTAGTGACGATGAAACACAGAAATTGCATCGGAATTAAATACAAAAGGCACAATGCCGACTTAAGTACATGAAGATCGACACTTCTTCCTGACTTTGTTCTGAACCATTCCTGTAACACTAGTTATAGATTCCGATGCTTCACTTCAGGTTTACTGTATCCCTTGGACCTTCTTATTGACGATGAAATACAGAAATTGCATCGGAATTAAATACAAAAGGCACAATGCCGACTTAAGGACAAGAAGACTGACTCTTCTTACTGACCATTCCTGTGACACTAGTTATAGATTCCGATGCTTCACTTCAGGTTTACTGTATCCCTTGGACCTTCTTATTGACGATGAAACACAGAAGTTGCATCGGAATTAAATACAAAAGGCACAATGCCGACTTAAGTACATGAAGACCGACACTTCTTACTGACTATGTTTTGAACCATTCCTGTGACACTAGTTATAGATTCCGATGCTTCACTTCAGGTTTACTGTATCCCTTGGATCTTCTTATTTACGATGAAACACAGAAATTGCATCGGAATTAAATACAAAAGGCCCAAAGCCGTCTTAAGTACAAGAGACTGACTCTTCTTACTGACAAGGTTTTGAACCATTCCTGTGACACTAGTTATGGATTCCGATGCTTCACTCAAGGTATACTGTATCCCTTGGACCTTCTTATTGACGATGAAACACAGAAGTTGCTTCGGAATTAAATGCAAAAGCACAATGCCGACTTAAGTTTATGAAGGGCGACACTTCTTACTGACTATGTTTTGAACCATTCCTGTAACACTAGTTATAGATTCCGATGCTTCACTTCAGGTTTACTGTATCGCTTGGACCTTTTTATTGACGGTGAAACACAGAAATTGCATCGGAATTAAATACAAAAGGCACAATGCCGACTTAAGGACAAGAAGACTGACTCTTCCTACTGACCCTTTCTGTGACACTAGTTATAGATTCCGATGCTTCACTTCAGGTTTAATGTATCCCTTGGACCTTCTTATTGACGATGAAATACAGAAATTGCATCGGAATTAAATACAAAAGGCACAATGCCGACTTAAGTCCATGAAGACCGACACTTCTTACTGACTATGTTTTGAACCATACCTGTAACACTAGTTATAGATTCCGATGCTTCACTTCAGGTTTACTGTATCCCTTGGACCATCTTAGTGACGATGAAACACAGAAATTGCATCGGAATTTAATACAAAAGGCACAATGCCGACTTAAGTACATGAAGACCGACACTTCTTCCTGACTATGTTCTGAACCATTCCTGTAACACTAGTTATAGATTCCGATGCTTCACTTCAGGTTTACTGTATCCCTTGGACCTTCTTATTGACGATGAAATACAGAAATTGCATCGGAATTAAATACAAAAGGCACAATGCCGACTTAAGGACAAGAAGACTGACTCTTCTTACTGACCATTCCTGTGACACTAGTTATAGATTCCGATGCTTCACTTCAGGTTTACTGTATCCCTTGGACCTTCTTATTGACGATGAAACACAGAAGTTGCATCGGAATTAAATACAAAAGGCACAATGCCGACTTAAGAACATGAAGACCGACACTTCTTACTGACTATGTTTTGAACCATTCCTGTGACACTAGTTATAGATTCCGATGCTTCACTTCAGGTTTACTGTATCCCTTGGATCTTCTTATTTACGATGAAACACAGAAATTGCATCGGAATTAAATACAAAAGGCCCAAAGCCGTCTTAAGTACAAGAGACTGACTCTTCTTACTGACAAGGTTTTGAACCATTCCTGTGACACTAGTTATGGATTCCGATGCTTCACTTCAGGTTTACTGTATCCCTTGGACGTTCTTATTGACGATGAAACACAGAAATTGCATCGAAATTAAATACAAAAGGCACAATGCCGACTTAAGTACAAGAAGACTGACTCTTCTTACTGTCTTTGTTTTGAACCAATCCTGTGACACTAGTTAGAGATTCCGATGCTTCACTTCAGGTTTACTGCATCCCTTTGACCTTCTTATTGACGATTTAACACAGAAATTGCGTCGGAATTAAATAAAAAGGCACAATGCCGACTGAAGTACAAGAAGACTGACTCTTCTTACTGACTATGTTTTGAACGGTTCATGTGACACTAGTCATAGATTCCGATGCTTCACTTCAGGTTTACTGTATCCCACTGACCTTCTTATTGATGATGAAACACAGAAATTGCATCGGAATTAAATACTAAAGGCGCAATGCCGACTTAATTACAAGAAGTCTGACTCTTCTTACTGACTATCTTTGAACCATTCCTGTGACACTAGTTACAGATTCCGATGATTCACTTCAGGTTTACTGTATGCCTCTGACCTTCTGATTGACGATGAAACACTGAAATTGCATCGGAATACAATAGAAAAGGCACAATGCCGACTTAAGTAAAAGAAGACTGTCACTTCTTACTGTCTATGATTTGAACCATTCCTGTGACACTAGTTATAGATTCCGATGTTTGACTTCAGTTTTACTGTATCCCTTGGACATCCTTATTGACGATGAAACACAGAAATAGCATCGGATTTAAATACAAAAGGCACAATGCCGACTTAAAACATGAAGACCGACACTTCTTACTGACTATGTTTTGAACCATTCCTGTGACACTAGTTATAGATTCCGATGCTTCACTTCAGGTTGACTTTATCCCTTGGACCTTCTTATTGACGATGGAGCACAGAAATTGCATCGGAATTAAATACAAAAGGTACAATGCCGACTTAGGTACATGAAGACCGACACTTCTTACTGACTATGTTTTGAACCATTCCTGGGACACCAGTTACAGATTCCGATGCTTCACTCAAGGTTTACTGTATCCCTTGGACCTTCTTATTGACGATGAAACACAGAAGTTGCTTCGGAATTAAATGCAAAAGCACAATGCCGACTTAAGTTTATGAAGGCCGACACTTCTTACTGACTATGTTTTGAACCATTCCTGTAACACTAGTTATAGATTCCGATGCTTCACTTCAGGTTTACTGTATCGCTTGGACCTTCTTATTGACGGTGAAACACAGAAATTGCATCGGAATTAAATACAAAAGGCACAATGCCGACTTAAGGACAAGAAGACTGACTCTTCCTACTGACCCTTTCTGTGACACTAGTTATAGATTCCGATGCTTCACTTCAGGTTTAATGTATCCCTTGGACCTTCTTATTGACGATGAAATACAGAAATTGCATCGGAATTAGATACAAAAGGCACAATGCCGACTTAAGTACATGAAGACCGACACTTCTTACTGACTATGTTTTGAACCATACCTGTAACACTAGTCATAGATTCCGATGCTTCACTTCAGGTTTACTGTATCCCTTGGACCATCTTAGTGACGATGAAACACAGAAATTGCATCGGAATTAAATACAAAAGGCACAATGCCGACTTAAGTACATGAAGACCGACACTTCTTCCTGACTATGTTCTGAACCATTCCTGTAACACTAGTTATAGATTCCGATGCTTCACTTCAGGTTTACTGTATCCCTTGGACCTTCTTATTGACGATGAAATACAGAAATTGCATCGGAACTAAATACAAAAGGCACAATGCCGACTTAAGGACAAGAAGACTGACTCTTCTTACTGACCATTCCTGTGACACTAGTTATAGATTCCGATGCATCACTTCAGGTTTACTGTATCCCTTGGACCTTCTTATTGACGATGAAACACAGAAATTGCATCGGAATTAAATACAAAAGGCACAATGCCGACTTAAGTACATGAAGACCGACACTTCTTACTGACTATGTTTTGAACCATTCCTGTGACACTAGTTATAGATTCCGATGCTTCACTTCAGGTTTACTGTATCGATTGGATCTTCTTATTTACGATGAAACACAGAAATTGCATCGGAATTAAATACAAAAGGCACAATGCCGACTTATGGGCAAGAAGCATGACTCTTTCTACTGACCATTCTTGTGACTCTAGTTATAGATTCCGATGCTTCACTTCAGGTTTACTGTATCCCTTGGACCTTTTTACCTACGATGAAACACAGAAATTGCATCGGATTTAAATACAAAAGGCACAATTCCGACTTAAGTACATGAAGACCGGCACTTCGTACTGACAATGTTTTCACCCATTCCTGTGACACTAGTTATAGATTCCGATGCTTCACTCCAGGTTTACTGTATCCCTTGGACCTTCTTATTGACGATGGAACACAGAAATTGCATCGGAATTACATACAATAGGCACAAAGCCGACTTAAGTACATGAAGACCGACACTTCTTACTGAGTATGTTTTGAACCATTCCTGTAACACTAGTTATAGATTCCGATGCTTCACTTCAGGTTTACTGTATCGCTTGGACCTTCTTATTGACGATGAAACACAGAAATTGCATCGGAATTAAATACAAAAGGCACAATGCCGACTTAAGGATAAGAAGACTGACTCTTCCTACTGACCCTTTCTGTGACACTAGTTACAAATTCCGATGCTTCACTTCAGGTTTACTGTATCCTTGGACCTTCTTATTGACGATGAAACACAGAAATTGCATCCGAATTAAATACGAAAGGCACAATGCCGACTTAGGTACATGAAGACCGACACTTCTTACTGACTATGCTTTGAACCATTCCTGTAACACTAGTTATAGATTCCGATGCTTCACTTCAGGTTTACTGAATCCCTTGGACCTTCTTATTGACGATGAAACACAGAAATTGCATCGGAATTAAATACAAAATGCACAATGCCGTCTTAAGGACAAGAAGTCTGACTCCTCCTACTGACCATTCCTGTGACACTAGTTATAGATTCCGATGGTTCACTTCAGGTATACTGTATCCCTTGGACCTTCTTATTGACGATGAAACTCAGAAATTGCATCGGAATCAAATACGAAATGCACAATGCCGACTTAAGTACAAGAAGACTGTATCTTCTTACTGACTATGTTTTAATCCATTCCTGTGACACTAGTTATAGATTCCGATGCTTCACTTCAGGTTTACTGTATCCCTTGGACGTTCTTATTGACGATGAAACACAGAAATTGCATCGGAATTAAATACAAAAGGCACAATGCCGACTTATGTACAAGAAGACTGACTCTTCCCACTGTCTAAGTTTTGAACCATTCCTGTGACACTAGTTATTGATTCCGATGCTTGACTTCAGTTTTACTGTATCCCTTGGACCTTCTTATTGACGATGAAACACAGAAATTGCATCGGAATTAAATACAAAAGGCCCAAAGCCGTCTTAAGTACAAGAGACTGACTCTTCTTACAGACAAGGTTTTGAACCATTCCTGTGACACTAGTTATAGATTCCGATGCTTCACTTCAGGTTTACTGTATCCCTTGGACCTTCTTATTGACGATGAAACACAGAAATTGCATCGGAATTAAATAAAAAGTGCACAATGCCGAATTAAGTACAAGAAGACTGACTCTTCTTACTGTCTTTGATTTGAACCAATCCTGTGACACTAGTTAGAGATTCCGATGCTTCACTTCAGGTTTACTGCATCCCTTTGACCTTCTTATTGACGATTAAACACAGAAATTGCGCCGGAATTAAATACAAAAGGCACAATGCCGACTTAAGTACAAAAAGACTGACTCTTCTTACTGCATATGTTTTGAACCGTTCATGTGACACTAGTTATAGATTCCGATGCTTCACTTCAGGTTTACTGTATACCTCTGACCTTCTTATTGATGATGAAACACAGAAATTGCATCGGAATTAAATACTAAAGGCACAATGCCGACTTAATTACAAGAAGTCTGACTCTTCTTACTGACTATCTTTTGAACCATTCCAGTGACACTAGTTATAGATTCCGATGCTTCACTTCAGGTTTACTGTATCCCTCTGACCTTCCTTATTACGATGAAACACTGGAATTGCATCGGAATTCAATAGAAAAGGCACAATGCCGACTTAAGTAAAAGAAGACTGACTCTTCTTACTGTCTATGTTTTGAACCATTCCTGTGACACTAGTTATAGATTCCGATGTTTGACTTCAGTTTTACTGTATCCCTTGGACCTCCTTATTGACGATGAAACACAGAAATAGCATCGGATTTAAATACAAAAGGCACAATGCCGACTTAAAACATGAAGACCGACACTTCTTACTGACTATGTTTTGAACCATTCCTGTGACACTAGTTATAGATTCCGATGCTTCACTTCAGGTTTACTGTATCCCTTGGACCTTCTTATTGACGATGAATCACAGAAATTGCATCGGAATTAAATACAAACGGTACAATGCCGACTTAGGTACATGAAGACCGACACCTCTTACTGACTATGTTTTGAACCATTCCTGGGACACCAGTTATAGATTCCGATGCTTCACTCAAGGTTTACTGTATATCTTGGACCTTCTTATTGACGATGAAACACAGAAATTGCTTCGGAATAAAATACAAAAGGCACAATGCCGACTTAAGTTTATGAAGGCCGACACTTCTACTGACTATGTTTTGAACCATTCCTGTAACACTAGTTATAGATTCCGATGCTTCACTTCAGGTTTACTGTATCGCTTGGACCTTCTTATTGACGATGAAACACAGAAATTGCATCGGAATTAAATACAAAAGGCACAATGCCGACTTAAGGACAAGAAGACTGACTCTTCCTACTGACCCTTTCTGTGACACTTGTTATAGATTCTGATGCTTTACTTCAGGTTTAATGTATCCCTTAGACCTTCTTATTGACGATGAAATACAGAAATTGCATCGGAATTAAATACAAAAGGCACAATGCCGACTTAAGGACATGAAGACCGACACTTCTTACTGACTATGTTTTGAACCATACCTGTAACACTAGTTATAGATTCCGATGCTTCACTTCAGGTTTACTGTATCCCTTGGGCCATCTTAGTGACGATGAAACACAGAAATTGCATCGGAATTAAATACAAAAGGCACAATGCCGACTTAAGTTCATGAAGACCGACACTTCTTCCTGACTATGTTTTGAACCATTCCTGTAACGCTAGTTATAGATTCCGATGCTTCACTTCAGGTTTACTGTTTCGCTTGCACCTTCTTATAGACGATGAAACACAGAAATTGCATAAGAATTACATACAAAAGGCACAATGCCGACTTAAGGATAAGAAGACTGACTCTTCCTACTGACCCTTTCTGTGACACTAGTTACAAATTCCGATGCTTCACTTCAGGTTTATTGTATCCCTTGGACCTTCTTAATGACGATGAAACACAGAAATTGCATCCGAATTAAATACGAAAGGCACAATGCCGACTTAAGTACATGAAGACCGACACTTCTTACTGACTATCCTTTGAACCATTCCTGTAACACTAGTTATAGATTCCGATGCTTCACTTCAGGTTTACTGAATCCCTTGGACCTTCTTATTGACGATGAAACACAGAAATTGCATCGGAATTAAATACAAAATGCACAATGCCGTCTTAAGGACAAGAAGACTGACTCTTCCTACTGACCATTCCTGTGACACTAGTTATAGATTCCGATGGTTCACATCAGGTTTACTGTATCCCTTGGACCTTCTTATTGACGATGAAACACAGAAATTGCATCGGACTCAAATACGAAAGGCACAATGCCGACTTAAGGACAAGAAGACTGACTCTTCCTACTGACCATTCCTGTGAAACTAGTTATAGATTCCGATCCATCACTTCAGGTTTACTGTATCCCTTGGACCTTCTTATTGACGATGAAACACAGAAATTGCATCGGAATTAAATACAAAAGGCACAATGCTGACTTAGGTACATGAAGACCGACACTTCTTGCTGACTATGTTTTGAACCATTCCTGGGACACCAGTTTTAGATTCCGATGCTTCGCCCTGGGTTTACTGTATCCCTTGGACCTTCTTATTGACGATGAAACACAGAAATTGCCTCGGAATTAAATACAAAAGGCACAATGCCGACTTAAGGACAAGAAGACTGACTCTTCCTACTGACCCTTTCTGTGACACTTGTTATAGATTCTGATGCTTTACTTCAGGTTTAATGTATCCCTTGGACCTTCTTATTGACGATGAAATACAGAAATTGCATCGGAACTAAATACAAAAGGCACAATGCCGACTTAAGTACATGAAGACCGACACTTCTTACTGACTATGTTTTGAACCATACCTGTAACACTAGTTATAGATTCCGATGCTTCACTTCAGGTTTACTGTATCCCTTGGGCCATCTTAGTGACGATGAAACACAGAAATTGCATCGGAATTAAATACAAAAGGCACAATGCCGACTTAAGTTCATGAAGACCGACACTTCTTCCTGACTATGTTTTGAACCATTCCTGTAACGCTAGTTATAGATTCCGATGCTTCACTTCAGGTTTACTGTTTCGCTTGGACCTTCTTATTGACGATGAAACACAGAAATTGCATCAGAATTACATACAAAAGGCACAATGCCGACTTAAGGATAAGAAGACTGACTCTTCCTACTGACCCTTTCTGTGACACTAGTTACAAATTCCGATGCTTCACTTCAGGTTTATTGTATCCCTTGGACCTTCTTAATGACGATGAAACACAGAAATTGCATCCGAATTAAATACGAAAGGCACAATGCCGACTTAAGTACATGAAGACCGACACTTCTTACTGACTATCCTTTGAACCATTCCTGTAACACTAGTTATAGATTCCGATGCTTCACTTCAGGTTTACTGAATCCCTTGGACCTTCTTATTGACGATGAAACACAGAAATTGCATCGGAATTAAATACAAAATGCACAATGCCGTCTTAAGGACAAGAAGTCTGACTCTTCCTACTGACCATTCCTGTGACACTAGTTATAGATTCCGATGGTTCACATCAGGTTTACTGTATCCCTTGGACCTTCTTATTGACGATGAAACACAGAAATTGCATCGGACTCAAATACGAAAGGCACAATGCCGACTTAAGGACAAGAAGACTGACTCTTCCTACTGACCATTCCTGTGAAACTAGTTATAGATTCCGATCCATCACTTCAGGTTTACTGTATCCCTTAGACCTTCTTATTGACGATGAAACACAGAAATTGCATCGGAATTAAATACAAAAGGCACAATGCTGACTTAGGTACATGAAGACCGACACTTCTTGCTGACTATGTTTTGAACCATTCCTGGGACACCAGTTTAAGATTCCGATGCTTCGCCCTGGGTTTACTGTATCCCTTGGACCTTCTTATTGACGATGAAACACAGAAATTGCATCGGAATTAAATACAAAATGCACAATGCCGTCTTAAGGACAAGAAGACTGACTCTTCCTACTGACCATTCCTGTGACACTAGTTATAGATTCCGATGGTTCACATCAGGTTTACTGTATCCCTTGGACCTTCTTATTGACGATGAAACACAGAAATTGCATCGGACTCAAATACGAAAGGCACAATGCCGACTTAAGGACAAGAAGACTGACTCTTCCTACTGACCATTCCTGTGAAACTAGTTATAGATTCCGATCCATCACTTCAGGTTTACTGTATCCCTTGGACCTTCTTATTGACGATGAAACACAGAAATTGCATCGGAATTAAATACAAAAGGCACAATGCTGACTTAGGTACATGAAGACCGACACTTCTTGCTGACTATGTTTTGAACCATTCCTGGGACACCAGTTTTAGATTCCGATGCTTCGCCCTGGGTTTACTGTATCCCTTGGACCTTCTTATTGACAATGAAACACAGAAATTGCCTCGGAATTAAATACAAAAGGCACAATGCCGACTTAAGGACAAGAAGACTGACTCTTCCTACTGACCCTTTCTGTGACACTTGTTATAGATTCTGATGCTTTACTTCAGGTTTAATGTATCCCTTGGACCTTCTTATTGACGATGAAATACAGAAATTGCATCGGAATTAAATACAAAAGGCACAATGCCGACTTAAGTACATGAAGACCGACACTTCTTACTGACTATGTTTTGAACCATACCTGTAACACTAGTTATAGATTCCGATGCTTCACTTCAGGTTTACTGTATCCCTTGGGCCATCTTAGTGACGATGAAACACAGAAATTGCATCGGAATTAAATACAAAAGGCACAATGCCGACTTAAGTTCATGAAGACCGACACTTCTTCCTGACTATGTTTTGAACCATTCCTGTAACGCTAGTTATAGATTCCGATGCTTCACTTCAGGTTTACTGTTTCGCTTGGACCTTCTTATTGACGATGAAACACAGAAATTGCATCAGAATTACATACAAAAGGCACAATGCCGACTTAAGGATAAGAAGACTGACTCTTCCTACTGACCCTTTCTGTGACACTAGTTACAAATTCCGATGCTTCACTTCAGGTTTATTGTATCCCTTGGACCTTCTTAATGACGATGAAACACAGAAATTGCATCGGAATTAAATACAAAAGGCACAATGCCGACTTATGTACAAGAAGACTGACTCTTCCCACTGTCTAAGTTTTGAACCATTCCTGTGACACTAGTTATAGATTCCGATGCTTGACTTCAGTTTTACTGTATCCCTTGGACCTTCTTATTGACGATGAAACACAGAAATTGCATCGGAATTAAATACAAAAGGCCCAAAGCCGTCTTAAGTACAAGAGACTGACTCTTCTTACAGACAAGGTTTTGAACCATTCCTGTGACACTAGTTATAGATTCCGATGCTTCACTTCAGGTTTACTGTATCCCTTGGACCTTCTTATTGACGATGAAACACAGAAATTGCATCGGAATTAAATAAAAAATGCACAATGCCGAATTAAGTACAAGAAGACTGACTCTTCTTACTGTCTTTGATTTGAACCAATCCTGTGACACTAGTTAGAGATTCCGATGCTTCACTTCAGGTTTACTGCATCCCTTTGACCTTCTTATTGACGATTAAACACAGAAATTGCGCCGGAATTAAATACAAAAGGCACAATGCCGACTTAAGTACAAAAAGACTGACTCTTCTTACTGACTATGTTTTGAACCGTTCATGTGACACTAGTTATAGATTCCGATGCTTCACTTCAGGTTTACTGTATACCTCTGACCTTCTTATTGATGATGAAACACAGAAATTGCATCGGAATTAAATACTAAAGGCACAATGCCGACTTAATTACAAGAAGTCTGACTCTTCTTACTGACTATCTTTTGAACCATTCCAGTGACACTAGTTATAGATTCCGATGCTTCACTTCAGGTTTACTGTATCCCTCTGACCTTCCTTATTACGATGAAACACTGGAATTGCATCGGAATTCAATAGAAAAGGCACAATGCCGACTTAAGTAAAAGAAGACTGACTCTTCTTACTGTCTATGTTTTGAACCATTCCTGTGACACTAGTTATAGATTCCGATGTTTGACTTCAGTTTTACTGTATCCCTTGGACCTCCTTATTGACGATGAAACACAGAAATAGCATCGGATTTAAATACAAAAGGCACAATGCCGACTTAAAACATGAAGACCGACACTTCTTACTGACTATGTTTTGAACCATTCCTGTGACACTAGTTATAGATTCCGATGCTTCACTTCAGGTTTACTGTATCCCTTGGACCTTCTTATTGACGATGAATCACAGAAATTGCATCGGAATTAAATACAAACGGTACAATGCCGACTTAGGTACATGAAGACCGACACCTCTTACTGACTATGTTTTGAACCATTCCTGGGACACCAGTTATAGATTCCGATGCTTCACTCAAGGTTTACTGTATATCTTGGACCTTCTTATTGACGATGAAACACAGAAATTGCTTCGGAATAAAATACAAAAGGCACAATGCCGACTTAAGTTTATGAAGGCCGACACTTCTACTGACTATGTTTTGAACCATTCCTGTAACACTAGTTATAGATTCCGATGCTTCACTTCAGGTTTACTGTATCGCTTGGACCTTCTTATTGACGATGAAACACAGAAATTGCATCGGAATTAAATACAAAAGGCACAATGCCGACTTAAGGACAAGAAGACTGACTCTTCCTACTGACCCTTTCTGTGACACTTGTTATAGATTCTGATGCTTTACTTCAGGTTTAATGTATCCCTTGGACCTTCTTATTGACGATGAAATACAGAAATTGCATCGGAATTAAATACAAAAGGCACAATGCCGACTTAAGTACATGAAGACCGACACTTCTTACTGACTATGTTTTGAACCATACCTGTAACACTAGTTATAGATTCCGATGCTTCACTTCAGGTTTACTGTATCCCTTGGGCCATCTTAGTGACGATGAAACACAGAAATTGCATCGGAATTAAATACAAAAGGCACAATGCCGACTTAAGTTCATGAAGACCGACACTTCTTCCTGACTATGTTTTGAACCATTCCTGTAACGCTAGTTATAGATTCCGATGCTTCACTTCAGGTTTACTGTTTCGCTTGCACCTTCTTATAGACGATGAAACACAGAAATTGCATCAGAATTACATACAAAAGGCACAATGCCGACTTAAGGATAAGAAGACTGACTCTTCCTACTGACCCTTTCTGTGACACTAGTTACAAATTCCGATGCTTCACTTCAGGTTTATTGTATCCCTTGGACCTTCTTAATGACGATGAAACACAGAAATTGCATCCGAATTAAATACGAAAGGCACAATGCCGACTTAAGTACATGAAGACCGACACTTCTTACTGACTATCCTTTGAACCATTCCTGTAACACTAGTTATAGATTCCGATGCTTCACTTCAGGTTTACTGAATCCCTTGGACCTTCTTATTGACGATGAAACACAGAAATTGCATCGGAATTAAATACAAAATGCACAATGCCGTCTTAAGGACAAGAAGACTGACTCTTCCTACTGACCATTCCTGTGACACTAGTTATAGATTCCGATGGTTCACATCAGGTTTACTGTATCCCTTGGACCTTCTTATTGACGATGAAACACAGAAATTGCATCGGACTCAAATACGAAAGGCACAATGCCGACTTGAGGACAAGAAGACTGACTCTTCCTACTGACCATTCCTGTGAAACTAGTTATAGATTCCGATCCATCACTTCAGGTTTACTGTATCCCTTGGACCTTCTTATTGACGATGAAACACAGAAATTGCATCGGAATTAAATACAAAAGGCACAATGCTGACTTAGGTACATGAAGACCGACACTTCTTGCTGACTATGTTTTGAACCATTCCTGGGACACCAGTTTTAGATTCCGATGCTTCGCCCTGGGTTTACTGTATCCCTTGGACCTTCTTATTGACGATGAAACACAGAAATTGCCTCGGAATTAAATACAAAAGGCACAATGCCGACTTAAGGACAAGAAGACTGACTCTTCCTACTGACCCTTTCTGTGACACTTGTTATAGATTCTGATGCTTTACTTCAGGTTTAATGTGTCCCTTGGACCTTCTTATTGACGATGAAATACAGAAATTGCATCGGAATTAAATACAAAAGGCACAATGCCGACTTAAGTACATGAAGACCGACACTTCTTACTGACTATGTTTTGAACCATACCTGTAACACTAGTTATAGATTCCGATGCTTCACTTCAGGTTTACTGTATCCCTTGGGCCATCTTAGTGACGATGAAACACAGAAATTGCATCGGAATTAAATACAAAAGGCACAATGCCGACTTAAGTTCATGAAGACCGACACTTCTTCCTGACTATGTGTTGAACCATTCCTGTAACGCTAGTTATAGATTCCGATGCTTCACTTCAGGTTTACTGTTTCGCTTGGACCTTCTTATTGACGATGAAACACAGAAATTGCATCAGAATTACATACAAAAGGCACAATGCCGACTTAAGGATAAGAAGACTGACTCTTCCTACTGACCCTTTCTGTGACACTAGTTACAAATTCCGATGCTTCACTTCAGGTTTATTGTATCCCTTGGACCTTCTTAATGACGATGAAACACAGAAATTGCATCCGAATTAAATACGAAAGGCACAATGCCGACTTAAGTACATGAAGACCGACACTTCTTACTGACTATCCTTTGAACCATTCCTGTAACACTAGTTATAGATTCCGATGCTTCACTTCAGGTTTACTGAATCCCTTGGACCTTCTTATTGACGATGAAACACAGAAATTGCATCGGAATTAAATACAAAATGCACAATGCCGTCTTAAGGACGAGAAGTCTGACTCTTCCTACTGACCATTCCTGTGACACTAGTTATAGATTCCGATGGTTCACATCAGGTTTACTGTATCCCTTGGACCTTCTTATTGACGATGAAACACAGAAATTGCATCGGACTCAAATACGAAAGGCACAATGCCGACTTAAGGACAAGAAGACTGACTCTTCCTACTGACCATTCCTGTGAAACTAGTTATAGATTCCGATCCATCACTTCAGGTTTACTGTATCCCTTGGACCTTCTTATTGACGATGAAACACAGAAATTGCATCGGAATTAAATACAAAAGGCACAATGCTGACTTAGGTACATGAAGACCGACACTTCTTGCTGACTATGTTTTGAACCATTCCTGGGACACCAGTTTAAGATTCCGATGCTTCGCCCTGGGTTTACTGTATCCCTTGGACCTTCTTATTGACGATGAAACACAGAAATTGCATCGGAATTAAATACAAAATGCACAATGCCGTCTTAAGGACAAGAAGACTGACTCTTCCTACTGACCATTCCTGTGACACTAGTTATAGATTCCGATGGTTCACATCAGGTTTACTGTATCCCTTGGACCTTCTTATTGACGATGAAACACAGAAATTGCATCGGACTCAAATACGAAAGGCACAATGCCGACTTAAGGACAAGAAGACTGACTCTTCCTACTGACCATTCCTGTGAAACTAGTTATAGATTCCGATCCATCACTTCAGGTTTACTGTATCCCTTGGACCTTCTTATTGACGATGAAACACAGAAATTGCATCGGAATTAAGTACAAAAGGCACAATGCTGACTTAGGTACATGAAGACCGACACTTCTTGCTGACTATGTTTTGAACCATTCCTGGGACACCAGTTTTAGATTCCGATGCTTCGCCCTGGGTTTACTGTATCCCTTGGACCTTCTTATTGACAATGAAACACAGAAATTGCCTCGGAATTAAATACAAAAGGCACAATGCCGACTTAAGGACAAGAAGACTGACTCTTCCTACTGACCCTTTCTGTGACACTTGTTATAGATTCTGATGCTTTACTTCAGGTTTAATGTATCCCTTGGACCTTCTTATTGACGATGAAATACAGAAATTGCATCGGAATTAAATACAAAAGGCACAATGCCGACTTAAGTACATGAAGACCGACACTTCTTACTGACTATGTTTTGAACCATACCTGTAACACTAGTTATAGATTCCGATGCTTCACTTCAGGTTTACTGTATCCCTTGGGCCATCTTAGTGACGATGAAACACAGAAATTGCATCGGAATTAAATACAAAAGGCACAATGCCGACTTAAGTTCATGAAGACCGACACTTCTTCCTGACTATGTTTTGAACCATTCCTGTAACGCTAGTTATAGATTCCGATGCTTCACTTCAGGTTTACTGTTTCGCTTGGACCTTCTTATTGACGATGAAACACAGAAATTGCATCAGAATTACATACAAAAGGCACAATGCCGACTTAAGGATAAGAAGACTGACTCTTCCTACTGACCCTTTCTGTGACACTAGTTACAAATTCCGATGCTTCACTTCAGGTTTATTGTATCCCTTGGACCTTCTTAATGACGATGAAACACAGAAATTGCATCCGAATTAAATACGAAAGGCACAATGCCGACTTAAGTACATGAAGACCGACACTTCTTACTGACTATCCTTTGAACCATTCCTGTAACACTAGTTATAGATTCCGATGCTTCACTTCAGGTTTACTGAATCCCTTGGACCTTCTTATTGACGATGAAACACAGAAATTGCATCGGAATTAAATACAAAATGCACAATGCCGTCTTAAGGACAAGAAGACTGACTCTTCCTACTGACCATTCCTGTGACACTAGTTATAGATTCCGATGGTTCACATCAGGTTTACTGTATCCCTTGGACCTTCTTATTGACGATGAAACACAGAAATTGCATCGGACTCAAATACGAAAGGCACAATGCCGACTTAAGGACAAGAAGACTGACTCTTCCTACTGACCATTCCTGTGAAACTAGTTATAGATTCCGATCCATCACTTCAGGTTTACTGTATCCCTTGGACCTTCTTATTGACGATGAAACACAGAAATTGCCTCGGAATTAAATACAAAAGGCCCAAAGCCGTCTTAAGTACAAGAGACTGACTCTTCTTACTGACAAGGTTTTGAACCATTCCTGTGACACTAGTTATAGATTCCGTTGCTTCACTTCAGGTTTACTGCATCCCTTTGACCTTCTTATTGACGATTAAACACAGAAATTGCGTCGGAATTAAATACAAAAGGCACAATGCCGACTTAAGTACAAAAAGACTGACTCTTCTTACTGACTATGTTTTGAACCGTTCATGTGACACTAGTTATAGATGCCGATGCTTCACTTCAGGTTTACTGTATCCCTCTGACCTTCTTATTGACGACGAAACACTGAAATTGCATCGGAATTCAATAGTAAAGGCACAATGCCGACTTTAGTAAAAGAAGACTGACTCTTCTTACTGTCTATGTTTTGAACCATTCCTGTGACACTAGTTATAGATTCCGATGTTTGACTTCAGTTTTACTGTATCCCTTGGACCTCCTTATTGAGAATGAAACACAGAAATAGCATCGGATTTAAATACAAAAGGCACAATGCCGACTTAAAACATGAAGACCGACACTTCTTACTGACTATGTTTTGAACCATACCTGTAACACTAGTTATAGATTCCGATGCTTCACTTCAGGTTTACTGTATCCCTTGGACCATCTTAATGACGATGAAACACAGAAATTGCATCGGAATTAAATACAAAAGACACAATGCCGACTTAAGTACATGGAGACCGACACTTCTCACTGAGTATGTTTTGAACCATTCCTGTAACACTAGTTATAGATTCCGATGCTTCACTTCAGGTTTACAGTATCGCTTGGACCTTCTTATTGACGATGAAACACAGAAATTGCATCGGAATTAAATACAAAAGGCACAATGCCGACTTAAGGACAAGAAGACTGACTCTTCCTACTGACCCTTTCTGTGACACTAGTTACAAATTCCGATGCTTCACTTCAGGTTTACTGTATCCCTTGGACCTTCTTATTGACGATGAAACACAGAAATTGCATCGGAATTAAATACAAAAGGTACAATGCTGACTTAAGTACATGAAGACCGACACTTCTTTCTGACTAAATTTTGAACCATTCCTGTGACACTAGTTATAGATTCCGATGCTTCAATCCAGGTTAACTGTATCCCTTGGACCTTCTTATTGACGATGAAACACAGAAATTGCATCGGAATGAAATACAAAAGGCACACGGCGACTTAAGTACATGAAGACCGACACTTCTTAATGACTATGATTTGAACCATTCCTGTAACACTAGTTATTGATTCCGATGCTTCACTTCATGCTTACTGTATCCCTTGGACATTCTTATTGACGAAGAAACACATAAATTGCATCGCAATTAAATGCAAAAGGCACAATGCCGACTTAAGGACAAGAAGTCTGACTCTTCCTACTGACCATTCCTGTGAAACTAGTTATAGATTCCAATGCATCACTTCAGGTTTACTGTATCCCTTGGACCTTCTTATTGACGATGAAACACAGAAATTGCATCGGAATTACATACAAAAGGCACAATGCTGACTTAGGTACATGAAGACCGACACTTCTTGCTGACTATGTTTTGAACCATTCCTGGGACACCAGTTTTAGATTCCGATGCTTCACTCCAGGTTTACTGTATCCCTTGGACCTTCTTATTGACGATGAAACACAGAAATTGCCTCGGAATTAAATACAAAAGGCCCAAAGCCGTCTTAAGTACAAGAGACTGACTCTTCTTACTGACAAGGCTTTGAACCATTCCTGTGACACTAGTTATAGATTCCGATGCTTCACTTCAGGTTTACTGTATCCCTTGGACGTTCTTATTGACGATGAAACACAGAAATTGCATCGGAATTAAATACAAAAGGCACAATGCCAACTTAAGTACAAGAAGACTGACTCTTCTTACTGCCTTTGTTTTGAACCAATCCTGTGACACTAGTTAGAGATTCCGATGCTTCACTTCAGGTTTACTGCATCCCTGTGACCTTCTTATTGACGATTAAACACAGAAATTGCGTCGGAATTAAATACAAAAGCCACAATGCCGACTTAAGTACAAGAAGACTGACTCTTCTTACTGACTATGTTTTGAACCGTTCATGTGACACTAGTTATAGAGTCCGATGGTTCACTTCAGGTTTACTGTATAGCTCTGACCTTCTTATTGATGATGAAACACAGAAATTGCGTCGAAATTAAATACTAAAGGCACAATGCCGACTTAATTACAAGTAGTCTGACTCTTCTTACTGACTATCTTTTGAACCATTCCTGTGACACTAGTTATAGATTCCGATGCTTCACTTCAGGTTTACTGTATCCCTCTGACCTTCTTATTGACGATGAAACACTGAAATTGCATCGGAATTCAATAGAAAAGGCACAATGCCGACTTAAGTAAAAGAAGACTGACTCTTCTTACTGTCTATGTTTTGAACCATTCCTGTGACACTAGTTATAGATTCCGATGTTTGACTTCAGTTTTACTGTATCCCTTGGACCTCTTTATTGACGATGAAACACAGAAATAGCATCGGATTTAAATACAAAAGGCACAATGCCGACTTAAAACATGAAGACCGACACTTCTTACTGACTATGTTTTGAACCATTCCTGTGACACTAGTTATAGATTCCGATGCTTCACTTCAGGTTTACTGTATCCCTCTGACCTTCTTATTGACGATGAAACACAGATATTGCATCGGAATTAAATACAAAAGGCACAATGACGACTTAAGGACAAGAAGACTGACTCTTCCTACTGACCCTTTCTGTGACACTTGTTATAGATTCCGATGCTTCACTTCAGGTTTACTGTATCCCTTGGACGTTCTTATTGACGATGAAACACAGAAATTGCATCGGAATTAAATACAAAAGGCACAATGCCAACTTAAGTACAAGAAGACTGACTCTTCTTACTGCCTTTGTTTTGAACCAATCCTGTGACACTAGTTAGAGATTCCGATGCTTCACTTCAGGTTTACTGCATCCCTGTGACCTTCTTATTGACGATTAAACACAGAAATTGCGTCGGAATTAAATACAAAAGCCACAATGCCGACTTAAGTACAAGAAGACTGACTCTTCTTACTGACTATGTTTTGAACCGTTCATGTGACACTAGTTATAGAGTCCGATGGTTCACTTCAGGTTTACTGTATAGCTCTGACCTTCTTATTGATGATGAAACACAGAAATTGCGTCGAAATTAAATACTAAAGGCACAATGCCGACTTAATTACAAGTAGTCTGACTCTTCTTACTGACTATCTTTTGAACCATTCCTGTGACACTAGTTATAGATTCCGATGCTTCACTTCAGGTTTACTGTATCCCTCTGACCTTCTTATTGACGATGAAACACTGAAATTGCATCGGAATTCAATAGAAAAGGCACAATGCCGACTTAAGTAAAAGAAGACTGACTCTTCTTACTGTCTATGTTTTGAACCATTCCTGTGACACTAGTTATAGATTCCGATGTTTGACTTCAGTTTTACTGTATCCCTTGGACCTCTTTATTGACGATGAAACACAGAAATAGCATCGGATTTAAATACAAAAGGCACAATGCCGACTTAAAACATGAAGACCGACACTTCTTACTGACTATGTTTTGAACCATTCCTGTGACACTAGTTATAGATTCCGATGCTTCACTTCAGGTTTACTGTATCCCTCTGACCTTCTTATTGACGATGAAACACAGATATTGCATCGGAATTAAATACAAAAGGCACAATGACGACTTAAGGACAAGAAGACTGACTCTTCCTACTGACCCTTTCTGTGACACTTGTTATAGATTCCGATGCTTCACTTCAGGTTTAATGTATCCCGTGGACCTTCTTATTGACGATGAAATACTGAAATTGCATCGGAATTAAATACAAAAGGCACAATGCCGACTTGAGTACATGAAGACCGACACTTCTTACTGACTATGTTTTGAACCATACCTGTAACACTAGTTATAGATTCCGATGCTTCACTTCAGGTTTACTGTATCCCTTGGACCATCTTAGTGACGATGAAACACAGAAATTGCATCGGAATTAAATACAAAAGGCACAATGCCGACTTAAGTACATGAAGACCGACGCTTCTTCATGACTATGTTTTGAACCATTCCTGTAACACTAGTTATAGATTCCGATGCTTCACTTCTGGTTTACTGTATCCCTTAGACCTTCTTATTGACGATGAAACACAGAAATTGCATCGGAATTAAATACAAATGGCACAATGCCGACTTAAGGACAAGAAGACTGACTCTTCTCACTGACCATTCCTGTGACACTAGTTACAGATTCCGATGCTTCACTTCAGGTTTACTGTATCCCTTGGACCTTCTTATTGACGATGAAACACAGAAATTGCATCGGAATTAAATACAAAAGGCACAATGCCGACTTAAGTACATGAAGACCGACACTTCTTACTGACTATGTTTTGAACCATTCCTGTGACACTAGTTATAGATTCCGATGCTTCACTTCAGGTTTACTGTATCCCTTGGATCTTCTTATTTACGATGAAACACAGAAATTACATCGGAATTAAATACAAAAGGCACAATGCCGACTTATGGGCAAGAAGCCTGACTCTTTCTACTGACCATTCTTGTGACTCTAGTTATAGATTCCGATGCTTCACTTCAGGTTTACTATATCTCGTGGACCTTTTTACCGACGATGAAACACAGATATTGCATCGGAATTAAATACAAAAGGCACAATTCCGACTTAAGTACATGAAGACCGACACTTCGTACTGACAATGCTTTCAACCATTCCTGTGACACTAGTTATAGATTCCGATGCTTCACTCCAGGTTTACTGTAGCCCTTGGACCTTCTTATTGACGATGAAACACAAAAATTGCATCGGAATTACATACAAAAGGCACAAAGCCGACTTAAGTACATGAAGACCGACACTTCTTACTGAGTATGTTTTGAACCATTCCTGTAACACTAGTTATAGATTCCGATGCCTCACTTCAGGTTTACTGTATCGCTTGGACCTTCTTATTGACGATGAAACACAGAAATTGCATCGGAATTAAATACAAAAGGCACAATGCCGACTTAAGGACAAGAAGACTGACTCTTCCTCCTGACCGTTTCTGTGACACTAGTTACAAATTCCGATGCTTCACTTCAGGTTTACTGTATCCCTTGGACGTTCTTATTGACGATGAAACACAGAAATTGCATCGGAATTAAATACAAAAAGCACAATGCTGACTTAGGTACATGAAGACCAACACTTCTTGCTGACTATGTTTTGAACCATTCCTGGGACACCAGTTTTAGATTCCGATGCTTCACTCCACGTTTACTGTATCCCTTGGACCTTCTTAATGACGATGAAACACAGAAATTGCCTCGGAATTAAATACAAAAGGCACAATGCCGACTTTAGTTTATGAAGACCGACACTTCTTATTGACTATGTTTTGAACCATTCCTGTAACACTAGTTATAGATTCCGATGCTTCACTTCAGGTTTACTGTGTCCCTTGGACCTTCTTATTGACAATGAAACACAGAAATTGCATCGGAATTTAATACAAAAGGCACAATGCCGACTTAAGGACAAGAAGACTGACTCTTCCTACTGACCCTTACTGTGACACATGTTATAGATTCCGATGCTTCACTTCGGGTTTACTGTATCCCTTGGACCTTCTTATTGACGATGAAACACAGAAATTGCATCGGAATTAAATACAAAAGGCACAATGCCGACTTAAGTACGTGAAGACCGACACTTCTTACTGACTATGTTTTGAAGCATTCCTGTGACACTAGTTACAGATTCCGATGCTTCACTTCAGGTTTACTGTATGCCTTGGACCTTCTTATTGACGATGAAACACAGAAATTGCATCGGAATTGAATACAAAAAGCACAATGCCGATTTAAGTACAAGAAGACTGACTGTTCCTACTGACCGTTCCTGTGACACTAGTTATAGATTCCGATGCTTCACTTCAGGTTTACTGTATCCCTTGGACCTTCTTATACACGATGAAACACAGAAATCGCATCGGAATTATATACAAAAGGCACAATGCCGACTTAAGTACATGAAGACCGACACTTCTTACTGACTATGATTGGAACCATTCCTGTGACACTAGTTATAGATTCCGATGCTTCACTTCAGGTTTACTATATCCCTTGGACCTCCTTATTGACGATGAAACACAGAAATTGCATCGGAATTAAATACAAATGGCAGAATGCCGACATAAGGACAAGAAGACTGACTCTCCCTGCTGACCATTCCTGTGACACTAGTTATAGATTCCGATGCTTCACTTCAGGTTTACTGTATTCCTTGGACCTTCTTATTGACGATGAAACACAGAAATTGCATCGGAATTAAATACAAAAGGCACAATGCCGACTTAAGTACAAGAAGACTGACTCTTCCTACTGACCACTCCTGTGACACTAGTTATAATTTTTGATGCCTCACTTCAGTTTTACTGTATCCCTTGGACCTTCTTATTGACGATGAAACACAGAAATTGCATCGGAATTAAATACAAAAGGCACAATGCCGACTTAAGTACATGAAGACCGACAGTTCTTACTGACTAGTTATAGATTCCGATGCTTCACTTCAGGTTTACTGTATCCCTTGAACCTTCTTCTTGACGATGAAACACAGAAATTGCATCGGAATTAAATACAAAAGGCACAATGCCGACTTAAGAACAAGAAGGCAGACTCTTCTTACTGACCATTCCTGTGACACTAGTTATTTATTCCGATGCTTCACTTCAGGTTTACTGTATCCCATGGACCTTCTCATAGACGATGAATTATAGATATTGCATCGGAATTAAATACAAAAGGCACAATGCCGTCTTAAGTACATGAAGACCGACACTTCTTACTGACTATGTTTTGAACCATTCCTGTGACACTAGTTATAGATTCCGATGCTTCACTTCAGGTTTACTGTATCAATTGGACCTTCTTATTGACGATGAAACACAGAAATTGCATCAGAATTAAATACAAAAGTCACAATGCCGACTTAAGTACGTGAAGACCGACACTTCTTACTGACTATGTCATGAACCATTCCTGTGACACTAGTTATAGATTCCGATCCTTCACTTCAGGTTTACTGTATCCCTTGGACCTTCTTATTGACGATGAAACACAGAAATTGCATCGGAATTAAATACCAAAGTCACAATGACGACTTAAGTACAAGAAGACTGACTCTTCCTACTGTTTAGGTTTTGAACCATTCCTGTGACACTAGTTATAGATTCCGATGCTTCACTCCAGGTTTACTGTATCCCTTGGACCTTCTTATTGACGATGAAACACAGAAATTGCATCGGAATTAAATACAAAAGCACAATGCCGACTTAAGTACAAGAAGACTCACTCTTCCTAATTTCCAAGTTTTGAACCATTCCTGTGACACTAGTTATAGATTCCGATGCTTCACTTCAGGTTTACCGTATCCCTTGGACCTTCTTATTGACGATGAAACACAGAAATTGCATCGGAATTAAATACAAAAGGCACAATGCCGACTTAAGTACATGAAGACCGACACTTCTTACTGACTATGTTTGAACCATTCCTGTAACACTAATTATAGATTCCGATGCTTCACTTCAGGTTTACTGTATCCCTTGGACCTTCTTATTGACGATGAAACACAGAAATTGCATCGGAATTAAATGCAAAAGGCACAATGCCGACTTAAGTAAATGAAGACCGACACTTCTTACTGACTATGTTTTGAACCATTCCTGTGACACTAGTTATAGATTCCGATGCTTCACTTCAGGTTTACCGTATCCCTTGGACCTTCTTATTGACGATGAAACACAGAAATTGCATCGGAATTAAATACAAAAGGCACAATGCCGACTTAAGTACATGAAGACCGACACTTCTTACTGACTATGCTTTGAACTTTTCCTGTGACACTAGTTATAGATTCCCATGCTTCACTTCAGGTTTACTGTATCCCTTGGACCTTCTTATTGACGATGAAACACAGAAATTGCATCAGAATTAAATACAAAAGGCAGAATGCCGACATAAGGACATGAAGATTGACTCTTCCTGCTGACCATTCCTGTGACACTAGTTATAGATGCCGATGCTTCACTCCAGGTTTACTGTATCCCTTGGACCTTTTTTATTGACGATGAAACCCAGAAATTGCATCAGAATTAAATACAAAAGGCACAATGCCGACTTATGGACAAGAAGACTGACTCTTACTACTGACCATTCCTGTGACACTAGTTATATATTCCGATGCTTCACTTTAGGTTTATTGTATCCCTTGGACCTTCTTATTGACGATGAAACACAGAAATTGCATCGGAATTGTATACCAAAGGCACAATGCCGACATAAGTACATGAAGACCGACACTTCTTACTGACTATGTTTTGAACCATTCCTGTGACACTAGCTATAGATTACGATGCTTCACTTCAGGTTTACTGTATCCCTTGGACCTTCTTATTGACGATTAAATACAGAAATTGCATCGGAATTAAATACAAAAGGCACAAAGCCGACATAAGGCCAAGAAGACTGACTCTTCCTACTGACCATTCCTGTGACACTAGTTATAGATTCCGATGCTTCACTTCAGGTTTACTGTATCCCCTAGACCTTCTTATTGACGATGAAACACAGAACTTGCATCGAAAATAAATACAAAAATCACAATGCCGACTAAAGTACTTGAAGACCGACACTTCTTACTGACTATGTTTTGAACCATTCCTGTGACACTAGTTATAGATTCCGATGCTTCACTTCAGGTTTACTGTATCCCTTGGACCTTCTTATTGACGATAAAACACAGAAATTGCATCGGAATTAAATACAAAAGGCACAATGCCGACTTACGTTCATGAAGACCGACACTGCTTACTGACTATGTTTTGAAGCATTCCTGTGACACTAGTTATAGATTCCGATGCTTCACTTCAGGTTTATTGTATCCCTTGGACCTTCTTATTGACGATGAAACACAGAAATTGCATCGGAATTAAATACAAAAGGCACAATGCCGACTTATGGACAAGAAGACTGACTCTTCCTACTGACCATTCCTGTGACACTAGTTATATATTCCGATGCTTCACTTCAGGTTTATTGTATCCCTTGGACCTTCTTATTGACGATGAAACACAGAAATTGCATCGGAATTAAATACAAAAGGCACAATGCCGACTTAAGTACATGAAGACCGACACTTCTTACTGACTATATTTTGAACCATTCCTGTGACACTAGTTATCGTTTCTGATGCTTCACTTCAGGTTCACTGTATCCCCTGGACCTTCTTTTTGACGATGAAACGCAGAAATTGCATCGGGATTAAATACAAAAGGCACAATGCCGACTTAAGTACATGAAGACCGACAGTTCTTACTGACTATGTTTTGAACCATTCCAGTGACACTAGTTATAGATTCCAATGCTTCACTTCAGGTTTACTGTATCCCTTGGACCTTCTTATTGACGATGAAACACAGAAATTGCATCGGAATTATATACCAAATGCACAATGCCGACTTAAGTACAAGAAGACCGACACTTCTTACTGACTATGTTTTGAACCATTCCTGTGACACTAGTTATAGATTCCGATGCTTCACTTCAGGTTTACTGTATCCCTTGGACCTTCTTATTGACGATGAAATACAGAAATTGCATCGGAATTAAATACAAAAGGCACAAAGCCGACATAAGGCCAAGAAGACTGACTCTTCCTACTGACCATTCCTGTGACACTAGTTATAGATTCCGATGCTTCACTCCAGGTTTACTGTATCCCATGGACCTTCTTATTGACGATGAAACCCAGAAATTGCATCGGAATTAAATACAAAAGGCACAATGGCGACTTAAGTACTAGAGGACTGACTCTTCTTACTGACTATGTTTTGAACCATTTCTGCAACACTAGTTATAGATTCCGATGCTTCACTTAGGTTTACTGTATCCCTTGGACCCTCTTATTGACGATGAAACACAGAAATTGCATCGGAATTAAATACAAAAGGCACAATGCCGACTTAAGGACAAGAAGACTGACTCTTCCAACTGACCATTCCTGTGACACTAGTTATAGATTCCGATGCTTCACTTCAGGTTTACTGTATCCCTTGGACCTTCTTATTGACGATGAAATACAGAAATTGCATCGGAATTAAATACAAAAGGCACATTGCCGACTTAAGGTCAAGAAGGCTGACTGTTCCTAATGACCATTCCTGTGACACAAGTTATGTATTCCGATGCTTCACTCCAGGTTTACTGTATCCCTTGGAACTTCTTATTGACGATGAAACACAGAACTTGCATCGGAAATAAATACAAAAGGCACAATGCCGACTTAAGTACATGAAGACCGAAACTTCTTACTGACTATATTTTGAACCATTCCTGTGACACTAGTTATAGTTTCCAATGCTTCACTTCAGGTTCACTGTATCCCCTGGACCTTCTTAATGACGATGAAACGCAGAAATTGCATCGGGATTAAATACAAAAGGCACAATGCCGACTTAAGTACATGAAGACCGACAGTTCTTACTGACTATGTTTTGAGCCATTCCTGTGACACTAGTTATAGATTCCGATGCTACACTTCAGGTTTACTGTATTCTTGGACCTTCTCATTGACGATGAAACACAGAAATTGCATCGGAATTATATACCAAAGGCACAATGCCGACTTAAGTACATGAAGACCGACACTTCTTACTGACTATGTTTTGAACCATTCCTGTGACACTAGTTATAGATTCCGATGCTTCACTTCAGGTTTACTGTATCCATTGGACCTTCTTATTGACGATAAAACACAGAAATTGCATCGGAATTAAATATAAAATGCACAGCGCCGACTTAAGTACATGAAGACCGACGCTTCTTACTGACTATGTTTTGAACCATTCCTGTGACACTAGTTATAGATTCCGATGCTTCACTTCAGGTTTACTGTATCCCTTGGACCTTCTTATAGACGATAAAACACAGAAATTGCATCGGAATTAAATATAAAATGCACATCGCCGACTTAAGGACAAGAAGACTGACTCTTCCTACTGACCATTCCTGTGACACTTGTTATAGATTCCGATGCTTCACTTCAGGTTTACTGTATCCCTTGGACCTTCTTATTGACGATGAAACACAGAAATTGCATCGGAATTAAATACAAAAGGCACAAAGCCGACTTATGGACAAGAAGACTGACTCTTCCTACTGACCATTCCTGTGACACTAATTATAGATTCCGATGCTTCACTTCAGGTTTACTGTATCCTTTGGACCTTCTTATTGACGATGAAATACAGAAATTGCATCGGAATTAAATACAAAAGGCACATTGCCGACTTAAGGTCAAGAAGACTGACTCTTCCTACTGACCATTCCTGTGACACAAGTTATGGATTCCGATGCTTCACTCCAGGTTTACTGTATCCCTTTTACCTTCTTATTGACGATGAAACACAGAACTTGCATCGTAAATAAATACAAAAGGCACAATGCCGACTAAAGTACTTGAAAACCGCCACTTCTTACTGACTATGTTTTGAACCATTCCTGTGACACTAGTTATAGATTCCGATGCTTCACTTCAGGTTTACTGTATCCATTGGACCTTCTTATTGACGATAAAACACAGAAATTGCATCGGAATTAAATATAAAATGCACAGCGCCGACTTAAGGACAAGAAGACTGACTCTTCCTACTGACCATTCCTGTGACACTAGTTATAGATTCCGATGCTTCACTTCAGGTTTACTGTATCCCTTGGACCTTCTTATTGACGATGAAACACAGAATTTGCATCGGAATTAAATACAAAAGGCACAATGCCGACTTAAGTACATGAAGACCGACACTTCTTACTGACTATGTTTTGAACCATTCCTGTGACACTAGTTATAGATTCCGATGCTTCACTTCAGGTTTACTGTATCCCTTGGACCTTCTTATTGACGATGAAACACAGAAATTGCATCGGAATTAAATACAAAAGGCACAATGCCGACTTAAGGACAAGAAGACTGACTCTTCCTACTGACCATTCCTGTGACACTAGTTATATATTCCGATGCTTCACTTCAGGTTTATTGTATCCCTTGGACCTTTTTATTGACGATGAAACACAGAAATTGCATCGGAATTAAATACAAAAGGCACAATGCCGACTTAAGTACATGAAGACCGGTACTTCTTACTGACTATATTTTGAACCTTTCCTGTGACACTAGTTATAGTTTCCGAAGCTTCACTTCAGGTTCACTGTATCCCTTCTACCTTCTTATTGACGATGAAACGCAGAAATTGCATCGGAATTAAATACAAAAGGCACAATGCCGACTTAAGTACATGAAGACCGACAGTTCTTACTGACTATGGTTTGAACCATTCCTGTGACACTAGTTATAGATTCCGATGCTTCACTTCAGGTTTACCGTATCCCTTGGACCTTCTTACTGACGATGAAACACAGAAATTGCATCGGAATTATATACCAAAGGCACAATGCCGACTTAAGTACATGAAGACCGACACTTCTTACTGACTATGTTTTGAACCATTCCTGTGACACTAGTTATAGATTGCGATGCTTCACTTCAGGTTTACTGTATCCCTTGGACCTTCTTATTGACGATGAAACACAGAAATTGCATCAGAAATAAATACAAAAGACAGAATGCCGACATAAGGACATGAAGATTGACTCTTCTGCTGACCATTCCTGTGACACTAGTTATAGATTCCGATGCTTCACTCCAGGTTTACTGTATCCCTTGACCTTCTTATTGACGATGAAACCCAGAAATTGCATCGGAATTAACTACAAAAGGCACAATGCCGACTTAAGTACATGAAGACCGACACTTCTTACTGACTGTATTTTGAACCATTCCTGTGACACTAGTTATAGATTCCGATGGTTCACTTCAGGTTTACTGTATCCCTTGGACCTTCTTATTGACGATGAAACACAAAACTTGCATCGGAAATAAATACAAAAGGCACAATGCCGACTAAAGTACTTGAAGACCGACACTTCTTCCTGACTATGTTTTTAACCATTCCTGTGACACTAGTTATAGATTCCGATGCTTCACTTCAGGTTTACTGTATCCCTTGGACCTTCTTATTGACCATAAAACACAGAAATTGCATCGGAATTAAATATAAAATGCACAGCGCCGACTTAAGGACAAGAAGACTGACTCTTCTTACTGATCATTCCTGTGACACTAGTTATATATTCCGATGCTTTATTTCAGGTTTATTGTATCCCTTGGACCTTCTTATTGACGATGAAACACAGAAATTGCATCGGAATTAAATACAAAAGGCACAATGCCGACTTAAGTACATGAAGACCGACACTTCTTACTGACTATATTTTGAACCATTCCTGTGACACTAGTTATAGTTTCCGATGCTTCACTTCAGGTTCACTGTATCCCCTGGACCTTCTTAATGACGATGAAACGCAGAAATTGCATCGGGATTAAATACAAAAGGCACAATGCCGACTTAAGTACATGAAGAAAGACAGTTCTTACTGACTATGTTTTGAACCATTCCTGTAACACTAGTTATAGATTCCGATGCTTCACTTCAGGTTTACTGTATCCCTTGGACCTTCTTAATGACGATGAAACACAGAAATTGCATCGGAATTATATACCAAAGGCACAATGCCGACTCAAGTACATGAAGACCGACACTTCTTACTGACTATGTTTTGAACCATTCCTGTGACACTAGTTATAGATTCCGATGCTTCACTTCAGGTTTACTGTATCCCTTGGACCTTCTTATTGACGATGAAACACAAAAATTGCATCAGAATTAATTACAAAAGGCAGAATGCCAACATAAGGACATGAAGATTGACTCTTCCTGCTGACCATTCCTGTGACACTAGTTATAGATTCCGATGCTTCACTTCAGGTTTACTGTATACCTTTGACCTTTTTATTGATGATAAAACACAGAAATTGCATCGGAAATAATTACAAAAGGCACAATGCCGACTTAAGTACATGAAGACCGACGCTTCTTACTGACTATGTTTTGAACCATTCCTGTGACACTAGTTATAGATTCCGACGCTTCACTTCAGGTTTACTGTATCCCTTGGACCTTCTTATAGACGATAAAACACAGAAATTGCATCGGAATTAAATATAAAATGCACAGCGCCGACTTAAGGACAAGAAGACTGACTCTTCCTACTGACCATTCCTGTGACACTAGTTATAGATTCCGATGCTTCACTTCAGGTTTACTGTATCCCTTGGACCTTCTTATTGACGATGAAACACAGAAATTGCATCGGAATTAAATACAAAAGGCACAAAGCCGACTTATGGACAAGAAGACTGACTCTTCCTACTGACCATTCCTGTGACACTAATTATAGATTCCGATGCTTCACTTCAGGTTTACTGTATCCTTTGGACCTTCTTATTGACGATGAAATACAGAAATTGCATCGGAATTAAATACAAAAGGCACATTGCCGACTTAAGGTCAAGAAGACTGACTCTTCCTACTGACCATTCCTGTGACACAAGTTATGGATTCCGATGCTTCACTCCAGGTTTACTGTATCCCTTGGACCTTCTTATTGACGATGAAACACAGAACTTGCATCGTAAATAAATACAAAAGGCACAATGCCGACTAAAGTACTTGAAAACCGACACTTCTTACTGACTATGTTTTGAACCATTCCTGTGACACTAGTTATAGATTCCGATGCTTCACTTCAGGTTTACAGTATCCCTTGGACCTTCTTATTGACGATAAAACACAGAAATGGCATCGGAATTAAATATAAAATGCACAGCGCCGACTTAAGGACAAGAAGACTGACTCTTCCTACTGACCATTCCTGTGACACTAGTTATAGATTCCGATGCTTCACTTCAGGTTTACTGTATCCCTTGGACCTTCTTATTGACGATGAAACACAGAATTTGCATCGGAATTAAATACAAAAGGCACAATGCCGACTTAAGTACATGAAGACCGACACTTCTTACACACTATGTTTTGAACCATTCCTGTGACACTAGTTATAGATTCCGATGCTTCACTTCAGGTTTACTGTATCTCTTGGACCTTCTTATTGACGATGATACACAGAAATTGCATCGGAATTAAATACAAAAGGCACAATGCCGATTTAAGGACAAGAAGACTGACTCTTCCTACTGACCATTCCTGTGACACTAGTTATATATTCCGATGCTTCACTTCAGGTTTATTGTATCCCTTGGACCATTTTATTGACGATGAAACACAGAAATTGCATCGGAATTAAATACAAAAGGCACAATGCCGACTTAAGTACATGAAGACCGACACTTCTTACTGACCATATTTTGAACCATTCCTGTGACACTAGTTATAGTTTCCGAAGCTTCACTTCAGGTTTACTGCATCCCTTGGACCTTCTTATTGACGATGAAACGCAGAAATTGCATCGGAATTAAATACAAAAGGCACAATGCCGACTTAAGTACATGAAGACCGACAGTTCTTACTGACTATGTTTTGAACCATTCCTGTGACACTAGTTATAGATTCCGATGCTTCACTTCAGGTTTACTGTATCCCTTGGACCTTCTTACTGACGATGAAACACAGAAATTGCATCGGAATTATATACCAAAGGCACAATGCCGACTTAAATACATGAAGACCGACAATTCTTACTGACTATGTTTTGAACCATTCCTGTGACACTAGTTATAGATTGCGATGCTTCACTTCAGGTTTACTGTATCCCTTGGACCTTCTTATTGACGATGAAACACAGAAATTGCATCGGAATTAAATACAAAAGGCACAATGCAGGCTTAAGAACAAGAAGACTGACTCATCCTACTGACCATTCCTGTGACACTAGTTATATATTCCGATGCCTAACTTCAGGTTTATTGTATCCCTTGGACCTCCTTATTGACGATGAAACACAGAAATTGCATCGCAATTAAATACAAAAGGCACAATGCCGACTTAAGTACATGAAGACCGACACTTCTTACTGACTATATTTTGAACCATTCCTGTGACACTAGTTATAGAATCCGATGCTTCACTTCAGGTTTACTGTATCCCTTGGACCTTCTTATTGACGATGAAACGCAGAAATTGCATCGGAATTTAATACAAAAGGCACAATGCCGACTTATGTACATGAAGACCGACAGTTCTTACTGACTATGTTTTGAACCATTCCTGTGACACTAGTTATAGATTCCGATGCTTCACTTCAGATTTACTGTATCCCATGGACCTTCTTATTGCCGATGAAACACAGAAATTGCATAGGAATTATATACCAAAGGCACAATGCCGACTTAAGTACATGAAGACCGACACTTCTTACTGACTATGTTTTGAACCATTCCTGTGACACTAGTTATTGATTCCGATGCTTCACTTCAGGTGTACTGTATCCCTTGGACCTTCTTATTGACGATGAAACACAGAAATTGCATCAGAATTAAATACAAAAGGCAGAATGCCGACATAAGGACATGAAGATTGACTCTTCCTGCTGACCATTCCTGTGACACTAGTTATAGATTCCGATGCTTCACTCCAGGTTTACTGTATCCCTTGGACCTTCTTATTGACGATGAAACCCAGAAATTGCATCGGAAGTAAATACAAAAGGCACAATGCCGACTTAAGGACAAGAAGACTGACTCTTCCTACTGACCATTCCTGTGACACTAGTTATAGATTCCGATGCTTCACTTCAGGTTTACTGTATCCCTTGGACCTTCTTATTGACGATGAAACACAGAAATTGCATCGGAATTAAATACAAAAGGCACAAAGCCGACTTATGGACAAGAAGACTGACTCTTCCTACTGACCATTCCTGTGACACAAGTTATGGATTCCGATGCTTCACTCCAGGTTTACTGTATCCATTGGACCTTCTTATTGACGATGAAACACAGAACTTGCATCGGAAATAAATACAAAAGGCACAATGCCGACTAAAGTACTTGAAAACCGACACTTCTTACTGACTATGTTTTGAACCATTCCTGTGACACTAGTTATAGATTCCGATGCTTCACTTCAGGTTTACTGTATCCCTTGGACCTTCTTATTGACGATAAAACACAGAAATGGCATCGGAATTAAATATAAAATGCACAGCGCCGACTTAAGGACAAGAAGACTGACTCTTCCTACTGACCATTCCTGTGACACTAGTTATAGATTCCGATGCTTCACTTCAGGTTTACTGTATCCCTTGGACCTTCTTATTGACGATGAAACACAGAATTTGCATCGGAATTAAATACAAAAGGCACAATGCCGACTTAAGTACATGAAGACCGACACTTCTTACTGACTATGTTTTGAACCATTCCTGTGACACTAGTTATAGATTCCGATGCTTCACTTCAGGTTCACTGTATCCCTTGGACCTTCTTATTGACGATGATACACAGAAATTGCTTCGGAATTAAATACAAAAGGCACAATGCCGACTTAAGGACAAGAAGACTGACTCTACCTACTGACCATTCCTGTGACACTAGTTATATATTCCGATGCTTCACTTCAGGTTTATTGTATCCCTTGGACCTTTTCATTGACGATGAAACACAGAAATTGCATCGGAATTAAATACAAAAGGCACAATGCCGACTTAAGTACATGAAGACCGACACTTCTTACTGACTATATTTTGAACCATTCCTGTGACACTAGTTATAGTTTCCGAAGCTTCACTTCAGGTTCACTGTATCCCTTGGACCTTCTTATTGACGATGAAACGCAGAAATTGCATCGGAATTAAATACAAAAGGCACAATGCCGACTTAAGTACATGAAGACCGACAGTTCTTACTGACTATGTTTTGAACCATTCCTGTGACACTAGTTATATATTCCGATGCTTCACTTCAGGTTTACTGTATCCCTTGGACTTTTTACTGACGATGAAACACAGAAATTGCATCGGAATTATATACCAAAGGCACAATGCCGACTTAAGTACATGAAGAGCGACAATTCTTACTGACTATGTTTTGAACCATTCCTGTGACACTAGTTATAGATTGCGATGCTTCACTTCAGGTTTACTGTATCCCTTGGACCTTCTTATTGACGATGAAACACAGAAATTGCATCAGAATTAAATACAAAAGGCAGAATGCCGACATAAGGACATGAAGATTGACTCTTCCTGCTGACCATTCCTGTGCCACTAGTTATAGATTCTGATGCTTCACTCCAGGTTTACTGTATCCCTTGACCTTCTTATTGACGATGAAACCCAGAAATTGCATCGGAATTAAATACAAAAGGCACAATGCCGACTTAAGGACAAGAAGACTGACTCTTCCTACTGACCATTCCTGTGACACTAGTTACAGATCCCGATGCTTAACTTCAGGTTTACTGTATCCCTTGGACCTTCTTATTGACGATGAAACACAGAAATTGCATCGGAATTAAATACAAAAGGCACAATGCAGGCTTAAAGACAAGAAGACTGACTCATCCTACTGATCATTCCAGTGACACTAGTTATATATTCCGATGCTTCACTTCAGGTTTATTGTATCCCTTGGACCTTCTTATTGACGATGAAACACAGAAATTGCATCGGAATTAAATACAAAAGGCACAAAGCCGACTTATGGACAAGAAGACTGACTCTTCCTACTGACCATTCCTGTGACACAAGTTATGGATTCCGATGCTTCACTCCAGGTTTACTGTATCCATTGGACCTTCTTATTGACGATGAAACACAGAACTTGCATCGGAAATAAATACAAAAGGCACAATGCCGACTAAAGTACTTGAAAACCGACACTTCTTACTGACTATGTTTTGAACCATTCCTGTGACACTAGTTATAGATTCCGATGCTTCACTTCAGGTTTACTGCATCCCTTGGACCTTCTTATTGACGATAAAACACAGAAATGGCATCGGAATTAAATATAAAATGCACAGCGCCGACTTAAGGACAAGAAGACTGACTCTTCCTACTGACCATTCCTGTGACACTAGTTATAGATTCCGATGCTTCACTTCAGGTTTACTGTATCCCTTGGACCTTCTTATTGACGATGAAACACAGAATTTGCATCGGAATTAAATACAAAAGGCACAAAGCCGACTTATGGACAAGAAGACTGACTCTTCCTACTGACCATTCCTGTGACACAAGTTATGGATTCCGATGCTTCACTCCAGGTTTATTGTATCCCTTGGACCATTTTATTGACGATGAAACACAGAAATTGCATCGGAATTAAATACAAAAGGCACAATGCCGACTTAAGTACATGAAGACCGACACTTCTTACTGACCATATTTTGAACCATTCCTGTGACACTAGTTATAGTTTCCGAAGCTTCACTTCAGGTTTACTGCATCCCTTGGACCTTCTTATTGACGATGAAACGCAGAAATTGCATCGGAATTAAATACAAAAGGCACAATGCCGACTTAAGTACATGAAGACCGACAGTTCTTACTGACTATGTTTTGAACCATTCCTGTGACACTAGTTATAGATTCCGATGCTTCACTTCAGGTTTACTGTATCCCTTGGACCTTCTTACTGACGATGAAACACAGAAATTGCATCGGAATTATATACCAAAGGCACAATGCCGACTTAAATACATGAAGACCGACAATTCTTACTGACTATGTTTTGAACCATTCCTGTGACACTAGTTATAGATTGCGATGCTTCACTTCAGGTTTACTGTATCCCTTGGACCTTCTTATTGACGATGAAACACAGAAATTGCATCGGAATTAAATACAAAAGGCACAATGCAGGCTTAAGAACAAGAAGACTGACTCATCCTACTGACCATTCCTGTGACACTAGTTATATATTCCGATGCCTAACTTCAGGTTTATTGTATCCCTTGGACCTCCTTATTGACGATGAAACACAGAAATTGCATCGCAATTAAATACAAAAGGCACAATGCCGACTTAAGTACATGAAGACCGACACTTCTTACTGACTATATTTTGAACCATTCCTGTGACACTAGTTATAGAATCCGATGCTTCACTTCAGGTTTACTGTATCCCTTGGACCTTCTTATTGACGATGAAACGCAGAAATTGCATCGGAATTTAATACAAAAGGCACAATGCCGACTTATGTACATGAAGACCGACAGTTCTTACTGACTATGTTTTGAACCATTCCTGTGACACTAGTTATAGATTCCGATGCTTCACTTCAGATTTACTGTATCCCATGGACCTTCTTATTGCCGATGAAACACAGAAATTGCATAGGAATTATATACCAAAGGCACAATGCCGACTGAAGTACATGAAGACCGACACTTCTTACTGACTATGTTTTGAACCATTCCTGTGACACTAGTTATAGATTCCGATGCTTCACTTCAGGTGTACTGTATCCCTTGGACCTTCTTATTGACGATGAAACACAGAAATTGCATCAGAATTAAATACAAAAGGCAGAATGCCGACATAAGGACATGAAGATTGACTCTTCCTGCTGACCATTCCTGTGACACTAGTTATAGATTCCGATGCTTCACTCCAGGTTTACTGTATCCCTTGGACCTTCTTATTGACGATGAAACCCAGAAATTGCATCGGAAGTAAATACAAAAGGCACAATGCCGACTTAAGGACAAGAAGACTGACTCTTCCTACTGACCATTCCTGTGACACTAGTTATAGATTCCGATGCTTCACTTCAGGTTTACTGTATCCCTTGGACCTTCTTATTGACGATGAAACACAGAAATTGCATCGGAATTAAATACAAAAGGCACAAAGCCGACTTATGGACAAGAAGACTGACTCTTCCTACTGACCATTCCTGTGACACAAGTTATGGATTCCGATGCTTCACTCCAGGTTTACTGTATCCATTGGACCTTCTTATTGACGATGAAACACAGAACTTGCATCGGAAATAAATACAAAAGGCACAATGCCGACTAAAGTACTTGAAAACCGACACTTCTTACTGACTATGTTTTGAACCATTCCTGTGACACTAGTTATAGATTCCGATGCTTCACTTCAGGTTTACTGTATCCCTTGGACCTTCTTATTGACGATAAAACACAGAAATGGCATCGGAATTAAATATAAAATGCACAGCGCCGACTTAAGGACAAGAAGACTGACTCTTCCTACTGACCATTCCTGTGACACTAGTTATAGATTCCGATGCTTCACTTCAGGTTTACTGTATCCCTTGGACCTTCTTATTGACGATGAAACACAGAATTTGCATCGGAATTAAATACAAAAGGCACAATGCCGACTTAAGTACATGAAGACCGACACTTCTTACTGACTATGTTTTGAACCATTCCTGTGACACTAGTTATAGATTCCGATGCTTCACTTCAGGTTCACTGTATCCCTTGGACCTTCTTATTGACGATGATACACAGAAATTGCTTCGGAATTAAATACAAAAGGCACAATGCCGACTTAAGGACAAGAAGACTGACTCTACCTACTGACCATTCCTGTGACACTAGTTATATATTCCGATGCTTCACTTCAGGTTTATTGTATCCCTTGGACCTTTTCATTGACGATGAAACACAGAAATTGCATCGGAATTAAATACAAAAGGCACAATGCCGACTTAAGTACATGAAGACCGACACTTCTTACTGACTATATTTTGAACCATTCCTGTGACACTAGTTATAGTTTCCGAAGCTTCACTTCAGGTTCACTGTATCCCTTGGACCTTCTTATTGACGATGAAACGCAGAAATTGCATCGGAATTAAATACAAAAGGCACAATGCCGACTTAAGTACATGAAGACCGACAGTTCTTACTGACTATGTTTTGAACCATTCCTGTGACACTAGTTATATATTCCGATGCTTCACTTCAGGTTTACTGTATCCCTTGGACTTTTTACTGACGATGAAACACAGAAATTGCATCGGAATTATATACCAAAGGCACAATGCCGACTTAAGTACATGAAGAGCGACAATTCTTACTGACTATGTTTTGAACCATTCCTGTGACACTAGTTATAGATTGCGATGCTTCACTTCAGGTTTACTGTATCCCTTGGACCTTCTTATTGACGATGAAACACAGAAATTGCATCAGAATTAAATACAAAAGGCAGAATGCCGACATAAGGACATGAAGATTGACTCTTCCTGCTGACCATTCCTGTGCCACTAGTTATAGATTCTGATGCTTCACTCCAGGTTTACTGTATCCCTTGACCTTCTTATTGACGATGAAACCCAGAAATTGCATCGGAATTAAATACAAAAGGCACAATGCCGACTTAAGGACAAGAAGACTGACTCTTCCTACTGACCATTCCTGTGACACTAGTTACAGATCCCGATGCTTAACTTCAGGTTTACTGTATCCCTTGGACCTTCTTATTGACGATGAAACACAGAAATTGCATCGGAATTAAATACAAAAGGCACAATGCAGGCTTAAAGACAAGAAGACTGACTCATCCTACTGATCATTCCAGTGACACTAGTTATATATTCCGATGCTTCACTTCAGGTTTATTGTATCCCTTGGACCTTCTTATTGACGATGAAACACAGAAATTGCATCGGAATTAAATACAAAAGGCACAAAGCCGACTTATGGACAAGAAGACTGACTCTTCCTACTGACCATTCCTGTGACACAAGTTATGGATTCCGATGCTTCACTCCAGGTTTACTGTATCCATTGGACCTTCTTATTGACGATGAAACACAGAACTTGCATCGGAAATAAATACAAAAGGCACAATGCCGACTAAAGTACTTGAAAACCGACACTTCTTACTGACTATGTTTTGAACCATTCCTGTGACACTAGTTATAGATTCCGATGCTTCACTTCAGGTTTACTGCATCCCTTGGACCTTCTTATTGACGATAAAACACAGAAATGGCATCGGAATTAAATATAAAATGCACAGCGCCGACTTAAGGACAAGAAGACTGACTCTTCCTACTGACCATTCCTGTGACACTAGTTATAGATTCCGATGCTTCACTTCAGGTTTACTGTATCCCTTGGACCTTCTTATTGACGATGAAACACAGAATTTGCATCGGAATTAAATACAAAAGGCACAAAGCCGACTTATGGACAAGAAGACTGACTCTTCCTACTGACCATTCCTGTGACACAAGTTATGGATTCCGATGCTTCACTCCAGGTTTATTGTATCCCTTGGACCATTTTATTGACGATGAAACACAGAAATTGCATCGGAATTAAATACAAAAGGCACAATGCCGACTTAAGTACATGAAGACCGACACTTCTTACTGACCATATTTTGAACCATTCCTGTGACACTAGTTATAGTTTCCGAAGCTTCACTTCAGGTTTACTGCATCCCTTGGACCTTCTTATTGACGATGAAACGCAGAAATTGCATCGGAATTAAATACAAAAGGCACAATGCCGACTTAAGTACATGAAGACCGACAGTTCTTACTGACTATGTTTTGAACCATTCCTGTGACACTAGTTATAGATTCCGATGCTTCACTTCAGGTTTACTGTATCCCTTGGACCTTCTTACTGACGATGAAACACAGAAATTGCATCGGAATTATATACCAAAGGCACAATGCCGACTTAAATACATGAAGACCGACAATTCTTACTGACTATGTTTTGAACCATTCCTGTGACACTAGTTATAGATTGCGATGCTTCACTTCAGGTTTACTGTATCCCTTGGACCTTCTTATTGACGATGAAACACAGAAATTGCATCGGAATTAAATACAAAAGGCACAATGCAGGCTTAAGAACAAGAAGACTGACTCATCCTACTGACCATTCCTGTGACACTAGTTATATATTCCGATGCCTAACTTCAGGTTTATTGTATCCCTTGGACCTCCTTATTGACGATGAAACACAGAAATTGCATCGCAATTAAATACAAAAGGCACAATGCCGACTTAAGTACATGAAGACCGACACTTCTTACTGACTATATTTTGAACCATTCCTGTGACACTAGTTATAGAATCCGATGCTTCACTTCAGGTTTACTGTATCCCTTGGACCTTCTTATTGACGATGAAACGCAGAAATTGCATCGGAATTTAATACAAAAGGCACAATGCCGACTTATGTACATGAAGACCGACAGTTCTTACTGACTATGTTTTGAACCATTCCTGTGACACTAGTTATAGATTCCGATGCTTCACTTCAGATTTACTGTATCCCATGGACCTTCTTATTGCCGATGAAACACAGAAATTGCATAGGAATTATATACCAAAGGCACAATGCCGACTGAAGTACATGAAGACCGACACTTCTTACTGACTATGTTTTGAACCATTCCTGTGACACTAGTTATAGATTCCGATGCTTCACTTCAGGTGTACTGTATCCCTTGGACCTTCTTATTGACGATGAAACACAGAAATTGCATCAGAATTAAATACAAAAGGCAGAATGCCGACATAAGGACATGAAGATTGACTCTTCCTGCTGACCATTCCTGTGACACTAGTTATAGATTCCGATGCTTCACTCCAGGTTTACTGTATCCCTTGGACCTTCTTATTGACGATGAAACCCAGAAATTGCATCGGAAGTAAATACAAAAGGCACAATGCCGACTTAAGGACAAGAAGACTGACTCTTCCTACTGACCATTCCTGTGACACTAGTTATAGATTCCGATGCTTCACTTCAGGTTTACTGTATCCCTTGGACCTTCTTATTGACGATGAAACACAGAAATTGCATCGGAATTAAATACAAAAGGCACAAAGCCGACTTATGGACAAGAAGACTGACTCTTCCTACTGACCATTCCTGTGACACAAGTTATGGATTCCGATGCTTCACTCCAGGTTTACTGTATCCATTGGACCTTCTTATTGACGATGAAACACAGAACTTGCATCGGAAATAAATACAAAAGGCACAATGCCGACTAAAGTACTTGAAAACCGACACTTCTTACTGACTATGTTTTGAACCATTCCTGTGACACTAGTTATAGATTCCGATGCTTCACTTCAGGTTTACTGTATCCCTTGGACCTTCTTATTGACGATAAAACACAGAAATGGCATCGGAATTAAATATAAAATGCACAGCGCCGACTTAAGGACAAGAAGACTGACTCTTCCTACTGACCATTCCTGTGACACTAGTTATAGATTCCGATGCTTCACTTCAGGTTTACTGTATCCCTTGGACCTTCTTATTGACGATGAAACACAGAATTTGCATCGGAATTAAATACAAAAGGCACAATGCCGACTTAAGTACATGAAGACCGACACTTCTTACTGACTATGTTTTGAACCATTCCTGTGACACTAGTTATAGATTCCGATGCTTCACTTCAGGTTCACTGTATCCCTTGGACCTTCTTATTGACGATGATACACAGAAATTGCTTCGGAATTAAATACAAAAGGCACAATGCCGACTTAAGGACAAGAAGACTGACTCTACCTACTGACCATTCCTGTGACACTAGTTATATATTCCGATGCTTCACTTCAGGTTTATTGTATCCCTTGGACCTTTTCATTGACGATGAAACACAGAAATTGCATCGGAATTAAATACAAAAGGCACAATGCCGACTTAAGTACATGAAGACCGACACTTCTTACTGACTATATTTTGAACCATTCCTGTGACACTAGTTATAGTTTCCGAAGCTTCACTTCAGGTTCACTGTATCCCTTGGACCTTCTTATTGACGATGAAACGCAGAAATTGCATCGGAATTAAATACAAAAGGCACAATGCCGACTTAAGTACATGAAGACCGACAGTTCTTACTGACTATGTTTTGAACCATTCCTGTGACACTAGTTATATATTCCGATGCTTCACTTCAGGTTTACTGTATCCCTTGGACCTTCTTACTGACGATGAAACACAGAAATTGCATCGGAATTATATACCAAAGGCACAATGCCGACTTAAGTACATGAAGAGCGACAATTCTTACTGACTATGTTTTGAACCATTCCTGTGACACTAGTTATAGATTGCGATGCTTCACTTCAGGTTTACTGTATCCCTTGGACCTTCTTATTGACGATGAAACACAGAAATTGCATCAGAATTAAATACAAAAGGCAGAATGCCGACATAAGGACATGAAGATTGACTCTTCCTGCTGACCATTCCTGTGCCACTAGTTATAGATTCTGATGCTTCACTCCAGGTTTACTGTATCCCTTGACCTTCTTATTGACGATGAAACCCAGAAATTGCATCGGAATTAAATACAAAAGGCACAATGCCGACTTAAGGACAAGAAGACTGACTCTTCCTACTGACCATTCCTGTGACACTAGTTACAGATCCCGATGCTTAACTTCAGGTTTACTGTATCCCTTGGACCTTCTTATTGACGATGAAACACAGAAATTGCATCGGAATTAAATACAAAAGGCACAATGCAGGCTTAAAGACAAGAAGACTGACTCATCCTACTGATCATTCCAGTGACACTAGTTATATATTCCGATGCTTCACTTCAGGTTTATTGTATCCCTTGGACCTTCTTATTGACGATGAAACACAGAAATTGCATCGGAATTAAATACAAAAGGCACAAAGCCGACTTATGGACAAGAAGACTGACTCTTCCTACTGACCATTCCTGTGACACAAGTTATGGATTCCGATGCTTCACTCCAGGTTTACTGTATCCATTGGACCTTCTTATTGACGATGAAACACAGAACTTGCATCGGAAATAAATACAAAAGGCACAATGCCGACTAAAGTACTTGAAAACCGACACTTCTTACTGACTATGTTTTGAACCATTCCTGTGACACTAGTTATAGATTCCGATGCTTCACTTCAGGTTTACTGTATCCCTTGGACCTTCTTATTGACGATAAAACACAGAAATGGCATCGGAATTAAATATAAAATGCACAGCGCCGACTTAAGGACAAGAAGACTGACTCTTCCTACTGACCATTCCTGTGACACTAGTTATAGATTCCGATGCTTCACTTCAGGTTTACTGTATCCCTTGGACCTTCTTATTGACGATGAAACACAGAATTTGCATCGGAATTAAATACAAAAGGCACAAAGCCGACTTATGGACAAGAAGACTGACTCTTCCTACTGACCATTCCTGTGACACAAGTTATGGATTCCGATGCTTCACTCCAGGTTTACTGTATCCATTGGACCTTCTTATTGACGATGAAACACAGAACGTGCATCGGAAATAAATACAAAAGGCACAATGCCGACTAAAGTACTTGAAAACCGACACTTCTTACTGACTATGTTTTGAACCATTCCTGTGACACTAGTTATAGATTCCGATGCTTCACTTCAGGTTTACTGTATCCCTTGGACCTTCTTATTGACGATAAAACACAGAAATGGCATCGGAATTAAATATAAAATGCACAGCGCCGACTTAAGGACAAGAAGACTGACTCTTCCTACTGACCATTCCTGTGACACTAGTTATAGATTCCGATGCTTCACTTCAGGTTTACTGTATCCCTTGGACCTTCTTATTGACGATGAAACACAGAATTTGCATCGGAATTAAATACAAAAGGCACAATGCCGACTTAAGTACATGAAGACCGACACTTCTTACTGACTATGTTTTGAACCATTCCTGTGACACTAGTTATAGATTCCGATGCTTCACTTCAGGTTCACTGTATCCCTTGGACCTTCTTATTGACGATGATACACAGAAATTGCTTCGGAATTAAATACAAAAGGCACAATGCCGACTTAAGGACAAGAAGACTGACTCTACCTACTGACCATTCCTGTGACACTAGTTATATATTCCGATGCTTCACTTCAGGTTTATTGTATCCCTTGGACCTTTTCATTGACGATGAAACACAGAAATTGCATCGGAATTAAATACAAAAGGCACAATGCCGACTTAAGTACATGAAGACCGACACTTCTTACTGACTATATTTTGAACCATTCCTGTGACACTAGTTATAGTTTCCGAAGCTTCACTTCAGGTTCACTGTATCCCTTGGACCTTCTTATTGACGATGAAACGCAGAAATTGCATCGGAATTAAATACAAAAGGCACAATGCCGACTTAAGTACATGAAGACCGACAGTTCTTACTGACTATGTTTTGAACCATTCCTGTGACACTAGTTATAGATTCCGATGCTTCACTTCAGGTTTACTGTATCCCTTGGACCTTCTTACTGACGATGAAACACAGAAATTGCATCGGAATTATATACCAAAGGCACAATGCCGACTTAAGTACATGAAGAGCGACAATTCTTACTGACTATGTTTTGAACCATTCCTGTGACACTAGTTATAGATTGCGATGCTTCACTTCAGGTTTACTGTATCCCTTGGACCTTCTTATTGACGATGAAACACAGAAATTGCATCAGAATTAAATACAAAAGGCAGAATGCCGACATAAGGACATGAAGATTGACTCTTCCTGCTGACCATTCCTGTGCCACTAGTTATAGATTCTGATGCTTCACTCCAGGTTTACTGTATCCCTTGACCTTCTTATTGACGATGAAACCCAGAAATTGCATCGGAATTAAATACAAAAGGCACAATGCCGACTTAAGGACAAGAAGACTGACTCTTCCTACTGACCATTCCTGTGACACTAGTTACAGATCCCGATGCTTAACTTCAGGTTTACTGTATCCCTTGGACCTTCTTATTGACGATGAAACACAGAAATTGCATCGGAATTAAATACAAAAGGCACAATGCAGGCTTAAAGACAAGAAGACTGACTCATCCTACTGATCATTCCAGTGACACTAGTTATATATTCCGATGCTTCACTTCAGGTTTATTGTATCCCTTGGACCTTCTTATTGACGATGAAACACAGAAATTGCATCGGAATTAAATACAAAAGGCACAATGCCGACTTAAGTACATGAAGACCGACACTTCTTACTGACTATATTTTGAACCATTCCTGTGACACTAGTTATAGATTCCGATGCTTCACTTCAGGTTTACTGTATCCCTTGGACCTTCTTATTGACGATGAAACGCAGAAATTGCATCGGAATTAAATACAAAAGGCACAATGCCGACTTAAGTACATGAAGACCGACATTTCTTACTGACTATGTTTTGAACCATTCCTGTGACACTAGTTATAGATTCCGATGCTTCACTTCAGATTTACTGTATCCCTTGGACCTTCTTATTGCTGATGAAACACAGAAATTGCATCGGAATTATATACCAAAGGCACAATGCCGACTTAAGTACATGAAGACCGACACTTCTTACTGACTATGTTTTGAACCATTCCTGTGACACTAGTTATAGATTCCGATGCTTCACTTCAGGTTTACTGTATCCCTTGGACCTTCTTATTGACGATGATACACAGAAATTGCATCAGAATTAAATACAAAAGGCAGAATGCCGACATAAGGACATGAAGATTGACTCTTCCTGCTGACCATTCCTGTGACACTAGTTATAGATTCCGATGCTTCACTCCAGGTTTACTGTATCCCTTGGACCTTCTTATTGGCGATGAAACCCAGAAATTGCATCGGAATTAAATACAAAAGGCACAATGCCGACCTAAGAACAAGAAGACTGACTCTTCCTACTGACCATTCCTGTGACACTAGTTATAGATTCCGATGCTTCACTTCAGGTTTACTGTATCCCTTGGACCTTCTTATTGACGATGAAACACAGAAATTGCATCGGAATTAAATACAAAAGGCACAATGCAGACTTAATGACAAGAAGACTGACTCTTCCTACTGACCATTCCTGCGACACTAGTTATAGATTCCGATGCTTCACTTCAGGTTTACTGTATCCCTTGGACCTTTTTATTGATGATAAAACACAGAAATTGCATCGGAATTAAATACAAAAGGCACAATGCCGACTTAAGTACATGAAGACCGACGCTTCTTACTGACTATGTTTTGAACCATTCCTGTGACACTAGTTATAGATTCCGATGCTTCACTACAGGTATACTGTATCCCTTGGACCTTCTTATAAACGATAAAACACAGAAATTGCATCGGAATTAAATATAAAGTGCACAGCGCCGACTTAAGGACAAGAAGACTGACTCTTCCTACTGACCATTCCTGTGACACTAGTTAAAAATTCCGATGCTTCACTTCAGGTTTACTGTATCCCTTGGACCTTCTTATTGACGATGAAACACAGAAATTGCATCGGAATTAAATACAAATGGCACAAAGCCGACTTAAGGACAAGAAGACTGACTCTTCCTACTGACCATTCCTGTGACACTAGTTATAGATTCCGATGCTTCACTTAAGGTTTACTGTATCCCTTGGACCTTCTTATTGACGATGAAATACAGAAATTGCATCGGAATTAAATACAAAAGGCTTATTGCCGACTTAAGGTCAAGAAGACTGACTCTTCCTACTGACCATTCCTGTGACACAAGTTATCTATTCCGATGCCTCACTCCAGGTTTACTGTATCCCTTGGACCTTCTTATTGACGATGAAACACAGAAATTGCATCGGAAATAAATACAAAAGGCACAATGGCGACTTAAGTACTAGAGGACTGATTCTTCTTACTGACTATGTTTTGAACCATTCCTGCAACACTAGTTATAGATTCCGATGCTTCACTTCAGGTTTACTGTATCCCTTGGACCTTCTTATTGACGATGAAACAAAGAAATTGCATCGGAATTAAATACAAAAGGCACAAAGCCGACTTAAGGACAAGAAGACTGACTCTTCCTACTGACCATTCCTGTGACACTAGTTATAGATTCCGATGCTTCACTTCAGGTTTACTGTATCCCTTGGACCTTCTTATTGACGATGAAATACAGAAATTGCATCGGAATTAAATACAAAAGGCACATTGCCGACTTAAGGTCAAGAAGACTGACTGTTCTTACTGACCATTCCTGTGACACAAGTTATGTATTCCGATGCTTCACTCCAGGTTTACTGTATCCCTTGGACCTTCTTATTGACGATGAAACACAGAACTTGCATTGGAAATAAATACAAAAGGCACAATGCCGACTAAGGTACTTGAAGACCGACACTTCTTACAGACTATGTTTTGAACCATTCCTGTGACACTAGTTATAGATTCCGAAGCTTCACTTCAGGTTTACTGTATCCCTTGGACCTTCTTATTGACCATAAAACACAGAAATTGCATCGGAATTAAATATAAAATGCACAGCGCCGACTTAAGGACAAGAAGACTGACTCTTCTTACTGACCATTCCTGTGACACTAGTTACATATTCCGATGCTTCACTTGAGGTTTATTGTATCCCTTGGACCTTCTTATTGACGATGAAACACAGAAATTGCATCGGAATTAAATACAAAGGGCACAATGCCGACTTAAGTACATGAAGACCGACACTTCTTACTGACTATATTTTGAACCATTCCTGTGACACTAGTTATAGTTTCCGATGCTTCACTTCAGGTTCACTGTATCCCCTGGACCTTCTTAATGACGATGAAACGCAGAAATTGCATCGGGATTAAATACAAAAGGCACAATGCCGACTTAAGTACATGAAGACCGACAGTTCTTACTGACTATGTTTTGAACCATTCCTGTGACACTAGTTATAGATTCCGATGCTTCACTACAGGTTTACTGTATCCCTTGGACCTTCTTATAAACGATAAAACACAGAAATTGCATCGGAATTAAATATAAAATGCACAGCGCCGACTTAAGGACAAGAAGACTGACTCTTCCTACTGACCATTCCTGTGACACTAGTTATAGATTCCGATGCTTCACTTCAGGTTTACTGTATCCCTTGGACCTTCTTATTGACGATGAAACACAGAAATTGCATCGGAATTAAATACAAATGGCACAAAGCCGACTTAAGGACAAGAAGACTGACTCATCCTACTGACCATTCCTGTGACACTAGTTATAGATTCCGATGCTTCCCTTCAGGTTTACTGTATCCCTTGGACCTTCTTATTGACGATGAAATACAGAAATTGCATCGGAATTAAATACAAAAGGCTCATTGCCGACTTAAGGTCAAGAAGACTGACTCTTCCTACTGACCATTCCTGTGACACAAGTTATCTATTCCGATGCTTCACTCCAGGTTTACTGTATCCCTTGGACCTTCTTATTGACGATGAAACACAGAAATTGCATCGGAATTAAATACAAAAGGCACAATGGCGACTTAAGTACTAGAGGACTGACTCTTCTTACTGACTATAATTTGAACCATTCCTGCAACACTAGTTATAGATTCCGATGCTTCACTTCAGGTTTAATGTATCCCTTGGACCTTCTTATTGACGATGAAACACAGAAATTGCATCGGAATTAAATACAAAAGGCACAAAGCCGACTTAAGGACAAGAAGACTGACTCTTCCTACTGACCATTCCTGTGACACTAGTTATAGATTCCGATGCTTCACTTCAGGTTTACTGTATCCCTTGGACCTTCTTATTGACGATGAAATACAGAAATTGCATCGGAATTAAATACAAAAGGCACATTGCCGACTTAAGGTCAAGAAGACTGACTGTTCCTACTGACCATTTCTGTGACACAAGTTATGTATTCCGATGCTTCACTCCAGGTTTACTGTATCCCTTGGACCTTCTTATTGACGATGAAACACAGAACTTGCATTGGAAATAAATACAAAAGGCACAATGCCGACTAAAGTACTTGAAGACCGACACTTCTTACTGACTATGTTTTGAACCATTCCTGTGGCACTAGTTATAGATTCCGAAGCATCACTTCAGGTTTACTGTATCCCTTGGACCTTCTTATTGACCATAAAACACAGAAATTGCATCGGAATTAAATATAAAATGCACAGCGCCGACTTAAGGACAAGAAGACTGACTCTTCTTACTGACCATTCCTGTGACACTAGTTATATATTCCGATGCTTCACTTCAGGTTTATTGTATCCCTTGGACCTTCTTATTGACGATGAAATACAGAAATTGCATCGGAATTAAATACAAAAGGCACAATGCCGACTTAAGTACATGAAGACCGACACTTCTTACTGACTATATTTTGAACCATTCCTGTGACACTAGTTATAGTTTCCGATGCTTCACTTCAGGTTCACTGTATCCCCTGGACCTTCTTAATGACGATGAAACGCAGAAATTGCATCGGAATTAAATACAAAAGGCACAATGCCGACTTAAGTACATGAAGACCGACAGTTCTTGCTGACTATGTTTTGAACCATTCCTGTGACACTAGTTATAGATTCCGATGCTTCACTTCAGGTTTACTGTATCCCTTGGACCTTCTTATAGACGATGAAACACAGAAATTGCATCGGAATTATATACTAAAGGCACAATGCCGACTTAAGTACATGCAGACCGACACTTCTTACTGACTATGTTTTGAACCATTCCTGTGACACTAGTTACAGATTCCGATGCTTCACTTCAGGTTTACTGTATCCCTTGGACCTTCTTATTGACGATGAAACACAGAAATTGCATCAAAATTAAATACAAAAGGCAGAATGCCGACATAAGGACATGAAGATTGACTCTTCCTGCTGACCATTCCTGTGACACTAGTTATAGATTCCGATGCTTCACTTCAGGTTTACTGTATCCCTTGGACCTTTTTATTGATGATAAAACACAGAAATTGCATCGGAAATAAATACAAAAGGCACTATGCTGACTTAAGTACATGAAGACCGACGCTTCTTACTGACAATGTTTTGAACTATTCCTGTGACACTAGTTATAGATTCCGATGCTTCACTTCAGGTTTACTGTATCCCTTGGACCTTCTTATAGACGATAAAACACAGAAATTGCATCGGAATTAAATATAAAATGCACAGCGCCGACTTAAGGACAAGAAGACTGACTCTTCCTACTGACCATTCCTGTGACACTAGTTATAGATTCCGATGCTTCACTTCAGGTTTACTGTATCCCTTGGACCTTCTTATTGGCGATGAAACACAGAATTTGCATCGGAATTAAATACAAAAGGCACAATGCCGACTTAAGTACATGAAGACCGACACTTCTTACTGACTATGTTTTGAACCATTCCTGTGACACTAGTTATAGATTCCGATGCTTCACTTCAGGTTTACTGCATCCCTTGGACCTTCTTATTGACGATGAAACACAGAAATTGCATCGGAATTAAATACAAAAGGCACAATGCCGACTTAAGTACAAGAAGACTGACTCTTCCTACTGACCATTCCTGTGACACTAGTTATATATTCCGATGCTTCACTTCAGGTTTATTGTATCCCTTGGACCTTTTTATTGACGATGAAACACAGAAATTGCATCGGAATTAAATACAAAAGGCACAATGCCGACTTAAGTACATGAAGACCGACACTTCTTACTGACTATATTTTGAACCATTCCTGTGACACTAGTAATAGTTTCCGAAGCTTCACTTCAGGTTCACTGTATCCCTTGGACCTTCTTATTGACGATGAAACGCAGAAATTGCATCGGAATTAAATACAAAAGGCACAATGCCGACTTAAGTACATGAAGACCGACAGTTCTTACTGACTATGTTTTGAACCATTCCTGTGACACTAGTTATAGATTCCGATGCTTCACTTCAGGTTTACTGTATCCCTTGGACCTTCTTACTGACGATGAAACACAGAAATTGCATCGGAATTATATACCAAAGGCACAATGCCGACTTAAGTACATGAAGACAGACACTTCTTACTGACTATGTTTTGAACCATTCCTGTTACACTAGTTATAGATTGCGATGCTTCACTTCAGGTTTACTGTATCCCTTGGACCTTCTTATTGACGATGAAACACAGAAATTGCATCAGAATTAAATACAAAAGGCAGAATGCCGACATAAGGACATGAAGAGTGACTCCTCCTGCTGACCATTCCAGTGACACTAGTTATAGATTCCGATGCTTCACTCCAGGTTTACTGGATCCCTTGACCTTCTTATTGACGATGAAACCCAGAAATTGCATCGGAATTAAATACAAAAGGCACAATGCCGACTTAAGGACAAGAAGACTGACTCTTCCTACTGACCATAACTGTGACACTAGTTATAGATCCCGATGCTTCACTTCAGGTTTACTGTATCCCTTGGACCTTCTTACTGACGATGAAACACAGAAATTGCATCGGAATTATATACCAAAGGCACAATGCCGACTTAAGTACATGAAGACCGACACTTCTTACTGACTATGTTTTGAACCATTCCTGTGACACTAGTTATAGATTGCGATGCTTCACTTCAGGTTTACTGTATCCCTTGGACCTTCTTATTGACGATGAAACACAGAAATTGCATCAGAATTAAATACAAAAGGCAGAATGCCGACATAAGGACATGAAGATTGACTCTTCCTGCTGACCATTCCTGTGACACTAGTTATAGATTCCGATGCTTCACTCCAGGTTTACTGTATCCCTTGACCTTCTTATTGACGATGAAACCCAGAAATTGCATCGGAATTAAATACAAAAGGCACAATGCCGACTTAAGGACAAGAAGACTGACTCTTCCTACTGACCATAACTGTGACACTAGTTATAGATCCCGATGCTTCACTTCAGGTTTACTGTATCCCTTGGACCTTCTTATTGACAATGAAACACAGAAATTTCATCGGAATTAAATACAAAAGGCACAATGCCGACTTAAGTACATGAAGACCGACACTTCCTACTGACTATATTTTGAACCATTCCTGTGACACTAGTTATAGATTCCGATGCTTCACTTCAGGTTTACTGTATCCCTTGGACCTTCTTATTGACGATGAAACGCAGAAATTGCATCGGAATCAAATACAAAAGGCACAATGGCGACTTAAGTACATGAAGACCGACAGTTCTTACTGACTATGTTTTGAACCATTCCTGTGACACTAGTTATAGATTCCGATGCTTCACTTCAGATTTACTGTATCCCTTGGACCTTCTTATTGCCGATGAAACACAGAAATTGCATCGGAATTATATACCAAAGGCACAATGCCGACTTAAGTACATGAAGACCGACACTTCTTACTGACTATGTTTTGAACCATTCCGTTGACACTAGTTATAGATTCCTATGGTTCACTTCAGGTTTACTGTATCCCTTGGACCCTCTTATTGACGATGAAACACAGAAATTGCATCAGAATTAAATACAAAAGGCAGAATGCCGACATAAGGACGTGAAGATTGACTCTTCCTGCTGACCATTCCTGTGACACTAGTTATAGATTCCGATGTTTCACTCCAGGTTTACTGTATCCCTTGGACCTTCTTATTGACGATGAAACCCAGAAATTGCATCGGAATTAAATACAAAAGGCACAATGCCGACTTAAGAACAAGAGGACTGACTCTTCCTACTGACTATTCCTGTGACACTAGTTATAGATTCCGATGCTTCACTTCAGGTTTACTGTATCCCTTGGACCTTCTTATTGACGATGAAACACAGAAATTGCATCGGAATTAAATACAAAAGGCACAATGCAGACTTAATGACAAGAAGACTGACTCTTCCTACTGACCATTGCTGTGACACTAGTTATAGATTCCGATGCTTCACTTCAGGTTTACTGTATCCCTTGGACCTTTTTATTAATGATAAAACACAGAAATTGCATCGGAATTAAATACAAAAGGCACAATGCCGACTTAAGTACATGAAGACCGACGCATCTTACTGACTATGTTTTGAACCATTCCTGTGACACTAGTTATAGATTCCGATGCTTCACTTCAGGTTTACTGTATCCCTTGGACCTTCTTATAAACGATAAAACACAGAAATTGCATCGGAATGAAATATAAAATGCACAGCGCCTACTTAAGTACAAGAAGACTGACTCTTCCTACTGACCATTCCTGTGACACTAGTTATAGATTCCGATGCTTCACTTCAGGTTTACTGTATCCCTTGGACCTTCTTATTGACGATGAAACACAGAAATTGCATCGGAATTAAATACAAATGGCACAAAGCCGACTTAAGGACAAGAAGACTGACTCTTCCTACTGACCATTCCTGTGACACTAGTTATAGATTACGATGCTTCACTTCAGGTTTACTGTATCCCTTGGACCTTCTTATTGACGATGAAACACAGAACTTGCATCGGAAATAAATACAAAAGGCACAATGCCGACTAAAGTACTTGAAGACCGACACTTCTTACTGACTATGTTTTGAACCATTCCTGTGACACTAGTTATAGATTCCGATGCTTCACTTCAGGTTTACTGTATCCCTTGGACCTTCTTATTGACGATAAAACACAGAAATTGCATCGGAATTAAATATAAAATGCACAGCGCCGACTTAAGGACAAGAAGACTGACTCTTCCTAGTGACCATTCCTGTGACACTAGTTATAGATTCCGATGCTTCACTTCAGGTTTACTGTATCCCTTGGACCTTCGTATTGACAATGAAACACAGAAATTGCATCGGAATTAAATACAAAAGGCACAATGCCGACTTCAGTACATGAAGACCGACACTTCCTACTGACTATGTTTTGAACCATTCCTGTGACACTAGTTATAGATTCCGATGCTTCACTTCAGGTTTACTATATCCCATGGCCCTTCTTATTGACGATGAAACACAGAAATTGCATCGGAATTAAATACAAAAGGCACAATGCCGACTTAAGGACCAGAAGACTGACTCTTCCTACTGACCATTCCTGTGACACTAGTTACGTATTCCGATGCTTCATTTCAGGTTTATTGTATCCCTTGGACCTTTTTATTGACGATGAAACACGGAAATTGCATCGAAATTAAATACAAAAGGCACAATGCCGACTTAAGTACATGAAGACCGACACTTCTTACTGACTATATTTTGAACCATTCCTGTGACACTAGTTATAGTTTCCGAAGCTTCACTTCAGGTTCACTGTATCCCTTGGACCTTCTTATTGACGATGAAACGCAGAAATTGCATCGGAATTAAATACAAAAGGCACAATGCCGAATTAAGTACATGAAGACCGACAGTTCTTACTGACTATGTTTTGAACCATTCCTGTGACACTAGTTATAGAATCCGATGCTTCACTTCAGGTTTACTGTATCCCTTGGACCTTCTTACTGACGATGAAACACAGAAATTGCATCGGAATTATATACAAAAGGCACAATGCCGACTTAAGTACATGAAGACCGACACTTCTTACTGACTATGTTTTGAACCATTCCTGTGACACTAGTTATAGATTCCGATGCTTCACTTCAGGTTTACTGTATCCCTTGGACCTTCTTGTTGACGATGAAACACAGAAATTGCATCAGAATTAAATACAAAAGGCAGAATGCCGACATAAGGAGATGAAGATTGACTCTTCCTGCTGTCCATTCCTGTGACACTAGTTATAGATTCCGATGCTTCACTCCAGGTTTACTGTATCCCTTGGACCTTCTTATTGACGATGAAACCCAGAAATTGCATCGGAATTAAATACAAAATCACAATGCCGACTTAAGGACAAGAAGACTGACTCTTCCTACTGACCATTCCTGTGACACTAGTTATAGATTCCGATGCTTCACTTCAGGTTTACTGTATCCCTTGGACCTTCTTATTGACGATGAAACACAGAAATTGCATCGGAAGTAAATACAAAAGGCACAATGCATACTTAAGGACAAGAAGACTGACTCTTCCTACTGACCATTCCTGTGACACTAGTTATATATTCCGATGCTTCACTTCAGGTTTATTGTATCCCTTGGACATTCTTCTTGACGATGAAACACAGAAATTGCATCGGAATTAAATACAAAAGGCACAATGCCGACTTAAGTACATGAAGACAGACACTTCTTACTGACTATATTTTGAACCATTCCTGTGACACTAGTTATAGATTCCGATGCTTCACTTCAGGTTTACTGTATCCCTTGGACCTTCTTATTGACGATGAAACGCAGAAATTGCATCGGAATTAAATACAAAAGGCACAATGCCGACTTAAGTACATGAAGACCGACAGTTCTTACAGACTATGTTTCGAACAATTCCTGTGACACTAGGTATAGATTCCGATGCTTCACTTCAGGTTTACTGTATCCCTTGGACCTTCTTATTGACGATGAAACACAGAAATTGCATCGGAATTAAATACAAAAGGCACAATGCAGACTTAAGGACAAGAAGACTGACTCTTCCTACTGACCATTCCTGTGGCACTAGTTATATATTCCGATGCTTCACTTCAGGTTTATTGTATCTCTTGGACCTTCTTATTGACGATGAAACACAGAAATTGCATCGGAATTAAATACAAAAGGCACAATGCCGACTTAAGTACATGAAGATTGACTCTTCCTGCTGACCATTCCTGTGACACTAGTTATAGATTCCGATGCTTCACTCCAGGTTTACTGTATCCCTTGGACCTTCTTATTGACGATGAAACCCAGAAATTGCATCGGAATTAAATTGAAATGGCACAATGCCGACTTAAGGACAAGAAGACTGACTCTTCCTACTGACCATTCCTGTGACACTAGTTATATAGTCCGATGCTTCACTTCAGGTTTATTGTATCCCTTGGACCTTCTTATTGACGATGAAACACCGAAATTGCATCGGAATTAAATACAAAATGCACAAAGCCGACTTAAGTACATGAAGACCGACACTTCTTACTGACTATATTTTGTACTATTCCTGTGACACTAGTTATAGTTTCCGATGCTTCACTTCAGGTTTACTGTATCCCTTCGACCTGCTTATTGACGATGAAACGCAGAAATTGCATCGGAATTAAATACAAAAGGCACAATGCCGACTTAAGTACATGAAGACCGACAGTTCTTACTGACTATGTTTTGAACCATTCCTGTGACACTAGTTATAGATTCGGATGCTTCACTTCAGGTTTACTGTATCCCTTGGACCTTCTTATTGACGATGAAACACAGAAATTGCATCGGAATTAAATACAAAAGGCACAATGCAGACTTAAGGACAAGAAGACTGACTCTTCCTACTGACCATTCCTGTGGCACTAGTTATATATTCCGATGCTTCACTTCAGGTTTATTGTATCTCTTGGACCTTCTTATTGACGATGAAACACAGAAATTGCATCGGAATGAAATACAAGAGGCACAATGCCGACTTAAGTACATGAAGACCGACACTTCTTACTGACTATATTTTGAACCATTCCTGTGACACTAGTTATAGATTCCGATGCTTCACTTCAGGTTTACTGTATCCCTTGGACCTTCTTATTGACGATGAAACGCAGAAATTGCATCGGAATTAAATACAAAAGACAGAATGCCGACTTAAGTACATGAAGACCGACAGTTCTTACTGGCTATGTTTTGAACCATCCCTGTGTCACTAGTTATAGATTCCGATGCTTCACTTCAGGTTTACTGTATCCCTTGGACCTTCTTATTGACTATGAGACACAGAAATTGCATCGGAATTAAATACAAAAGGCACAATGCCGACTTAAGGACAAGAAGACTGACCCTTCCTACTGACCATTCATGTGACACTAGTTATATATTCCGATGCTTCACTTCAGGTTTATTGTATCCCTTGGACCTTCTTATTGACGATGAAACACAGAAATTGCATCGGAATTAAATACAAAAGGCACAATGCCAACTTAAGTACATGAAGACCGACACTTCTTACTGACTAAGATTTGAACCATTCCTGTGACACTAGTTATAGATTCTGATGCTTCACTTCAGGTTTACTGTATCCGTTGGACCGTCTTATTGGCGATGAAATACAGAAATTGCATCAGAATTAAATACAAAAGGCAGAATGCCGACATAAGGACATGAAGATTGACTCTTCCTGCTGACCATTCCTGTGACACTAGTTATAGATTCCGATGCTTCACTCAAAGTTTACTGTATCCCTTGGACCTTCTTATTGACGATGAAACAAAGTAATTGCATCGGAATTAAATACAAAAGGCACAATGCCGACTTAAGGACAAGAAGACTGACTCTTCCTACTGCCCATTCCTGTGACACTAGTTATAGATTCCGATGCTTCACTTCAGGTTTACTGTATCCCTTGGACCTTCTTATTGACGATGAAACACAGAAATTGCATCGGAATTAAATACAAAAGTCACAAAGCCGACTTATGGACAAGAAGACTGACTCTTCCTACTGACCATTCCTGTGACACTAGTTATAGATTCCGATGCTTCACTTCAGGTTTACTGTATCCTTTGGACCTTCTTATTGACGATGAAACACAGAAATTACATCGGAATTAAACACAAAAGGCAAAATGCCGACTTAAGGACAAGAAGACTGACTCTTCCTACTGACCATTCCTGTGACACTAGTTATATATTCCCATGCTTCACTTCAGGTTCATTGTATCCCTTGGACCTTGGTATTGACGATGAAACACAGAAATTGCATCGGAATTAAATACAAAAGGCACAACGCAGACTTAAGTACATGAAGTCGGACACTTCTTACTGACTATATTTTGAACCAATCCTGTGACACTAGTTATAGTTTCCGAAGCTTCACTTCAGGTTCACTGTATCCCTTGGACCTTCTTATTGACGATGAAACGCAGAAATTGCATCGGAATTAAATACAAAAGGCACAATGCCGACTAAAGTACATGAAGACCGACTGTTCTTACTGAATATGCTTTGAACCATTCCTGTGACACTAGTTATAGATTCCGATGCTTCACTTCAGGTTTACTGTATCCCTTGGACCTTCTTACTGACGATGAAACACAGAAATTGCATCGGAATTATATACCAAAGGCACAATGCCGACTTAAGTACATGAAGACTGACACTTCTTACTCACTATGTTTCGAACCATTCCTGTGACACTAGCTATAGTTTCCGATGCTTCACTTCAGGTTTACTGTATCCCTTGGACCTTCTTATTGACGATGAAACACAGAAATTGCATCAGAATTAAATACAAAAGGCAGAATGCGACATAAGGACATGAAGATTGACTCTTGCTGCTGACTATCCTGTGACACTAGTTATAGATTCCGATGCTTCACTCCAGGTTTACTGTATCCCTTGACCTTCTTATTGACGATGAAACCCAGAAATTGCATCGGAATTAAATACAAAGGCTCATTGCCGACTTAAGGTCAAGAAGACTGACTCTTCCTACTGACCATTCCTGTGACACAAGTTACCTATTCCGATGCTTCACTCCAGGTTTACTGTATCCCTTGGACCTTCTTATTGACGATGAAACACAGAACTTGCATCGGAAATAATTACAAAAGACACAATGCCGACTAAAGTACTTGAAGACCGACACTTCTTACTGACTTTGTTTTGAACCATTCCTGTGACACTAGTTATAGATTCCGATGCTTCACTCCAGGTTTACTGTATCCCTTGGACCTTCTTATTGACGATGAAACCCAGAAATTGCATCGGAATTAAATTGAAATGGCACAATGCCGACTTAAGGACAAGAAGACTGACTCTTCTTACTGACCATTCCTGTGACACTAGTTATAGATTCCGATGCATCACTTCAGGTTTATTGTATCCCTTGGACCTTCTTCTTGACGATGAAACACAGAAATTGCATCGGAATTATATACCAAAGGCACAATGCCGACTTAAGTACATGAAGACTGACACTTCTTACTGACTATGTTTTGAACCATTCCTGTGACACTAGTTATAGTTTCCGATGCTTCACTTCAGGTTTACTGTATCCCTTGGACCTTCTTATTGACGATGAAACACAGAAATTGCATCGGAAGTAAATACAAAAGGCACAATGCAGACTTAAGGACAAGAAGACTGACTCTTCCTACTGACCATTCCTGTGACACTAGTTATATATTCCGATGCTTCACTTCATGTTTATTGTATCCCTTGGACCTTCTTCTTGACGATGAAACACAGAAATTGCATCGGAATTAAATACAAAAGGCACAATGCCGACTTAAGTACATGAAGACAGACACTTCTTACTGACTATATTTTGAACCATTCCTGTGACACTAGTTATAGATTCCGATGCTTCACTTCAGGTTTACTGTATCCCTTGGACCTTCTTATTGACGATGAAACACAGAAATTGCATCAGAATTAAATACAAAAGGCAGAATGCCGACATAAGGACATGAAGATTGACTCCTCCTGCTGACCATTCCAGTGACACTAGTTATAGATTCCGATGCTTCACTCCAGGTTTACTGTATCCCTTGACCTTCTTATTGACGATGAAACCCAGAAATTGCATCGGAATTAAATACAAAAGGCACAATGCAGACTTAAGGACAAGAAGACTGACTCTTCCTACTGACCATAACTGTGACACTAGTTATAGATCCCGATGCTTCACTTCAGGTTTACTGTATCCCTTGGACCTTCTTACTGACGATGAAACACAGAAATTGCATCGGAATTATATACCAAAGGCACAATGCCGACTTAAGTACATGAAGACCGACACTTCTTACTGACTATGTTTTGAACCATTCCTGTGACACTAGTTATAGATTGCGATGCTTCACTTCAGGTTTACTGTATCCCTTGGACCTTCTTATTGACGATGAAACACAGAAATTGCATCAGAATTAAATACAAAAGGCAGAATGCCGACATAAGGACATGAAGATTGACTCTTCCTGCTGACCATTCCTGTGACACTAGTTATAGATTCCGATGCTTCACTCCAGGTTTACTGTATCCCTTACCTTCTTATTGACGATGAAACCCAGAAATTGCATCGGAATTAAATACAAAAGGCACAATGCCGACTTAAGGACAAGAAGACTGACTCTTCCTACTGACCATAACTGTGACACTAGTTATAGATCCCGATGCTTCACTTCAGGTTTACTGTATCCCTTGGACCTTCTTATTGACAATGAAACACAGAAATTTCATCGGAATTAAATACAAAAGGCACAATGCCGACTTAAGTACATGAAGACCGACACTTCCTACTGACTATATTTTGAACCATTCCTGTGACACTAGTTATAGATTCCGATGCTTCACTTCAGGTTTACTGTATCCCTTGGACCTTCTTATTGACGATGAAGCGCAGAAATTGCATCGGAATTAAATACAAAAGGCACAATGCCGACTTAAGTACATGAAGACCGACAGTTCTTACTGACTATGTTTTGAACCATTCCAGTGACACTAGTTATAGATTCCGATGCTTCACTTCAGATTTACTGTATCCCTTGGACCTTCTTATTGCCGATGAAACACAGAAATTGCATCGGAATTATATACCAAAGGCACAATGCCGACATAAGTACATGAAGACCGACACTTCTTACTGACTATGTTTTGAACCATTCCGTTGACACTTGTTATAGATTCCGATGCTTCACTTCAGGTTTACTGTATCCCTTGGACCCTCTTATTGACGATGGAACACAGAAATTGCATCAGAATTAAATACAAAAGGCAGAATGCCGACATAAGGACATGAAGATTGACTCTTCCTGCTGACCATTCCTGTGACACAAGTTATAGATTCCGATGTTTCACTCCAGGTTTACTGTATCCCTTGGACCTTCTTATTGACGATGAAACCCAGAAATTGCATCGGAATTAAATACAAAAGGCACAATGCCGACTTAAGAACAAGAGGACTGACTCTTCCTACTGACTATTCCTGTGACACTAGTTATAGATTCCGATGCTTCACTTCAGGTTTACTGTATCCCTTGGACCTTCTTATTGACGATGAAACACAGAAATTGCATCGGAATTAAATACAAAAGGCACAATGCAGACTTAATGACAAGAAGACTGACTCTTCCTACTGACCATTCCTGTGACACTAGTTATAGATTCCGATGCTTCACTCCAGGTTTACTGTATCCCTTACCTTCTTATTGACGATGAAACCCAGAAATTGCATCGGAATTAAATACAAAAGGCACAATGCCGACTTAAGGACAAGAAGACTGACTCTTCCTACTGACCATAACTGTGACACTAGTTATAGATCCCGATGCTTCACTTCAGGTTTACTGTATCCCTTGGACCTTCTTATTGACAATGAAACACAGAAATTTCATCGGAATTAAATACAAAAGGCACAATGCCGACTTAAGTACATGAAGACCGACACTTCCTACTGACTATATTTTGAACCATTCCTGTGACACTAGTTATAGATTCCGATGCTTCACTTCAGGTTTACTGTATCCCTTGGACCTTCTTATTGACGATGAAACACAGAAATTGCATCAGAATTAAATACAAAATGCAGAATGCCGACATAAGGACATGAAGATTGACTCTTCCTGCTGACCATTCCTGTGACACTAGTTATAGATTCCGATGCTTCACTCCAGGTTTACTGTATCCCTTACCTTCTTATTGACGATGAAACCCAGAAATTGCATCGGAATTAAATACAAAAGGCACAATGCCGACTTAAGGACAAGAAGACTGACTCTTCCTACTGACCATAACTGTGACACTAGTTATAGATCCCGATGCTTCACTTCAGGTTTACTGTATCCCTTGGACCTTCTTATTGACAATGAAACACAGAAATTTCATCGGAATTAAATACAAAAGGCACAATGCCGACTTAAGTACATGAAGACCGACACTTCCTACTGACTATATTTTGAACCATTCCTGTGACACTAGTTATAGATTCCGATGCTTCACTTCAGGTTTACTGTATCCCTTGGACCTTCTTATTGACGATGAAGCGCAGAAATTGCATCGGAATTAAATACAAAAGGCACAATGCCGACTTAAGTACATGAAGACCGACAGTTCTTACTGACTATGTTTTGAACCATTCCAGTGACACTAGTTATAGATTCCGATGCTTCACTTCAGATTTACTGTATCCCTTGGACCTTCTTATTGCCGATGAAACACAGAAATTGCATCGGAATTATATACCAAAGGCACAATGCCGACATAAGTACATGAAGACCGACACTTCTTACTGACTATGTTTTTAACCATTCCGTTGACACTTGTTATAGATTCCGATGCTTCACTTCAGGTTTACTGTATCCCTTGGACCCTCTTATTGACGATGAAACACAGAAATTGCATCAGAATTAAATACAAAAGGCAGAATGCCGACATAAGGACATGAAGATTGACTCTTCCTGCTGACCATTCCTGTGACACTAGTTATAGATTCCGATGTTTCACTCCAGGTTTACTGTATCCCTTGGACCTTCTTATTGACGATGAAACCCAGAAATTGCATCGGAATTAAATACAAAAGGCACAATGCCGACTTAAGAACAAGAGGACTGACTCTTCCTACTGACTATTCCTGTGACACTAGTTATAGATTCCGATGCTTCACTTCAGGTTTACTGTATCCCTTGGACCTTCTTATTGACGATGAAACACAGAAATTGCATCGGAATTAAATACAAAAGGCACAATGCAGACTTAATGACAAGAAGACTGACTCTTCCTACTGACCATTCCTGTGACACTAGTTATAGATTCCGATGCTTCACTTCAGGTTTACTGTATCCCTTGGACCTTTTTATTAATGATAAAACACAGAAATTGCATCGGAATTAAATACAAAAGGCACAATGCCGACTTAAGTACATGAAGACCGACGCTTCTTACTGACTATGTTTTGAACCATTCCTGTGACACTAGTTATAGATTCCGATGCTTCACTTCAGGTTTACTGTATCCCTTGGACCTTCTTATAAACGATAAAACACAGAAATTGCATCGGAATGAAATATAGAATGCACAGCACCTACTTAAGTACAAGAAGACTGACTCTTCCTACTGACCATTCCTGTGACACTAGTTATAGATTCCGATGCTTCACTTCAGGTTTACTGTATCCCTTGGACCTTCTTATTGACGATGAAACACAGAAATTGCATCGGAATTAAATACAAATGGCACAAAGCCGACTTAAGGACAAGAAGACTGACTCTTCCTACTGACCATTCCTGTGACACTAGTTATAGATTACGATGCTTCACTTCAGGTTTACTGTATCCCTTGGACCTTCTTATTGACGATGAAACACAGAACTTGCATCGGAAATAAATACAAAAGGCACAATGCCGACTAAAGTACTTGAAGACCGACACTTCTTACTGACTATGTTTTGAACCATTCCTGTGACACTAGTTATAGATTCCGATGCTTCACTTCAGGTTTACTGTATCCCTTGGACCTTCTTATTGACGATAAAACACAGAAATTGCATCGGAATTAAATATAAAATGCACAGCGCCGACTTAAGGATAAGAAGACTGACTCTTCCTACTGACCATTCCTGTGACACTAGTTATAGATTCCGATGCTTCACTTCAGGTTTACTGTATCCCTTGGACCTTCGTATTGACAATGAAACACAGAAATTGCATCGGAATTAAATACAAAAGGCACAATGCCGACTTCAGTACATGAAGACCGACACTTCCTACTGACTATGTTTTGAACCATTCTTGTGACACTAGTTATAGATTCCGATGCTTCACTTCAGGTTTACTATATCCCATGGCCCTTCTTATTGACGATGAAACACAGAAATTGCATCGGAATTAAATACAAAAGGCACAATGCCGACTTAAGGACAAGAAGACTGACTCTTCCTACTGACCATTCCTGTGACACTAGTTACATATTCCGATGCTTCATTTCAGGTTTATTGTATCCCTTGGACCTTTTTATTGACGATGAAACACGGAAATTGCATCGGAATTAAATACAAAAGGCACAATGCCGACTTAAGTACATGAAGACCGACACTTCTTACTGACTATATTTTTAACCATTCCTGTGACACTAGTTATAGTTTCCGAAGCTTCACTTCAGGTTCACTGTATCCCTTGGACCTTCTTATTGACGATGAAACGCAGAAATTGCATCGGAATTAAATACTAAAGGCACAATGCCGACTTAAGTACATGAAGACCGACAGTTCTTACTGACTATGTTTTGAACCATTCCTGTGACACTAGTTATAGAATCCGATTCTTCACTTCAGGTTTACTGTATCCCTTGGACCTTCTTACTGACGATGAAACACAGAAATTGCATCGGAATTATATACCAAAGGCACAATGCCGACTTAAGTACATGAAGACCGACACTTCTTACTGACTATGTTTTGAACCATTCCTGTGACACTAGTTATAGATTCCGATGCTTCACTTCAGGTTTACTGTATCCCTTGGACCTTCTTGTTGACGATGAAACACAGAAATTGCATCAGAATTAAATACAAAAGGCAGAATGCCGACATAAGGAGATGAAGATTGACTCTTCCTGCTGTCCATTCCTGTGACACTAGTTATAGATTCCGATGCTTCACTCCAGGTTTACTGTATCCCTTGGACCTTCTTATTGACGATGAAACCCAGAAATTGCGTCGGAATTAAATACAAAAGGCACAATGCCGACTTAAGGACAAGAAGACTGACTCTTCCTACTGACCATTCCTGTGACACTAGTTATAGATTCCGATGCTTCACTTCAGGTTTACTGTATCCCTTGGACCTTCTTATTGACGATGAAACACAGAAATTGCATCGGAAGTAAATACAAAAGGCACAATGCATACTTAAGGACAAGAAGACTGACTCTTCCTACTGACCATTCCTGTGACACTAGTTATATATTCCGATGCTTCACTTCAGGTTTATTGTATCCCTTGGACATTCTTCTTGACGATGAAACACAGAAATTGCATCGGAATTAAATACAAAAATCACAATGCCGACTTAAGTACATGAAGACAGACACTTCTTACTGACTATATTTTGAACCATTCCTGTGACACTAGTTATAGATTCCGATGCTTCACTTCAGGTTTACTGTATCCCTTGGACCTTCTTATTGACGATGAAACGCAGAAATTGCATCGGAATTAAATACAAAAGGCACAATGCAGACTTAAGTACATGAAGACCGACAGTTCTTACTGACTATGTTTCGAACAATTCCTGTGACACTAGTTATAGATTCCGATGCTTCACTTCAGGTTTACTGTATCCCTTGGACCTTCTTATTGACGATGAAACACAGAAATTGCATCGGAATTAAATACAAAAGGCACAATGCAGACTTAAGGACAAGAAGACTGACTCTTCCTACTGACCATTCCTGTGGCACTAGTTATATATTCCGATGCTTCACTTCAGGTTTATTGTATCTCTTGGATCTTCTTATTGACGATGAAACACAGAAATTGCATCGGAATTAAATACAAAAGGCACAATGCCGACTTAAGTACATGAAGATTGACTCTTCCTGCTGACCATTCCTGTGACACTAGTTATAGATTCCGATGCTTCACTCCAGGTTTACTGTATCCCTTGGACCTTCTTATTGACGATGAAACCCAGAAATTGCATCGGAATTAAATTGAAATGGCACAATGCCGACTTAAGGACAAGAAGACTGACTCTTCCTACTGACCATTCCTGTGACACTAGTTATATAGTCCGATGCTTCACTTCAGGTTTATTGTATCCCTTGGACCTTCTTATTGACGATGAAACACCGAAATTGCATCGGAATTAAATACAAAATGCACAAAGCCGACTTAAGTACATGAAGACCGACACTTCTTACTGACTATATTTTGTACCATTCCTGTGACACTAGTTATAGTTTCCGATGCTTCACTTCAGGTTTACTGTATCCCTTTGACCTTCTTATTGACGATGAAACGAAGAAATTGCATCGGAATTAAATACAAAAGGCACAATGCCGACTTAAGTACATGAAGACCGACAGTTCTTACTGACTATGTTTTGAACCATTCCTGTGACACTAGTTATAGATTCCGATGCTTCACTTCAGGTTTACTGTATCCCTTGGACCTTCTTATTGACGATGAAACACAGAAATTGCATCGGAATTAAATACAAAAGGCACAATGCAGACTTAAGGACAAGAAGACTGACTCTTCCTACTGACCATTTCTGTGGCACTAGTTATATATTCCGATGCTTCACTTCAGGTTTATTGTATCTCTTGGACCTTCGTATTGACGATGAAACACAGAAATTGCATCGGAATTAAATACAAAAGGCACAATGCCGACTTAAGTACATGAAGACCGACACTTCTTACTGACTATATTTTGAACCATTCCTGTGACACTAGTTATAGATTCCGATGCTTCACTTCAGGTTTACTGTATCCCTTGGACCTTCTTATTGACGATGAAACGCAGAAATTGCATCGGAATTAAATACAAAAGACAGAATGCCGACTTAAGTACATGAAGACCGACAGTTCTTACTGGCTATGTTTTGAACCATCCCTGTGTCACTAGTTATAGATTCCGATGCTTCGCTTCAGGTTTACTGTATCCCTTGGACCTTCTTATTGACGATGAAACACAGAAATTGCATCGGAATTAAATACAAAAGGCACAAAGCCGACTTATGGACAAGAAGACTGACTCTTCCTACTGACCATTCCTGTGACACTAGTTATAGATTCCGATGCTTCACTTCACGTTTACTGTATCCTTTGGACCTTCTTATTGACGATGAAATACAGAAATTTCATCGGAATTAAATACAAAAGGCAGAATGCCGACATAAGGACATGAAGATTGACTCTTCCTACTGACCATTCCTGTGACACTAGTTATAGATTCCGATGCTTCACTCAAAGTTTACTGTATCCCTTGGACCTTCTTATTGACGATGAAACCCAGAAATTGCATCGGAAGTAAATACAAAAGGCACAATGCCGACTTAAGGACAAGAAGACTGACTCTTCCTACTGCCCATTCCTGTGACACTAGTTATAGATTCCGATGCTTCACTTCAGGTTTACTGTATCCCTTGGACCTTCTTATTGACGATGAAACACAGAAATTGCATCGGAATTAAATACAAAAGGCACAAAGCCGACTTATGGACAAGAAGACTGACTCTTCCTACTGACCATTTCTGTGACACTAGTTATAGATTCCGATGCTTCACTTCACGTTTACTGTATCCTTTGGACCTTCTTATTGACGATGAAATACAGAAATTTCATCGGAATTAAATACAAAAGGCACATTGCCGACTTAAGGTCAAGAAGACTGACTCTTCCTACTGACCATTCCTGTGAGACAAGTTATGGATTCCGATGCTTCACTCCAGGTTTACTGTATTCCTAGGACCTTCTTATTGACGACGAAACACAGAACTTGCATCGGAAATAAATACAAAATGCACAATGCCGACTAAAGTACTTGAAAACCGACACTTCTTACTGACTATGTTTTGAACCATTCCTGTGACACTAGTTATAGATTTCGATGCTTTACTTCAGGTTTACTGTATCCCTTGGACCGTCTTATTGACGATAAAACACAGAAATTGCATCGGAATAAAATATAAAGTGCACAGCGCCGACTTAAGGACAAGAAGACTGACTCTTCCTACTGACCATTCCTGTGACACTAGTTATAGATTCCGATGCTTCACTTCAGGTTTACTGTATCCCTTGGACCTTCTTATTGACGATAAAACAAAGAATTTGCATTGGAATTAAATACAAAAGGCACAATGCCGACTTAAGTACATTAAGACCGACACTTCTTACTGACTATGTTTTGAACCATTCCTGTGACACTAGTTATAGATTCCGATGCTTCACTTCAGGTTTACTGTATCCTTTGGACCTTCTTATTGACGATGAAACACAGAAATTACATCGGAATTAAACACAAAAGGCAAAATGCCGACTTAAGGACAAGAAGACTGACTCTTCCTACTGACCATTCCTGTGACACTAGTTATATATTCCCATGCTTCACTTCAGGTTCATTGTATCCCTTGGACCTTGGTATTGACGATGAAACACAGAAATTGCATCGGAATTAAATACAAAAGGCACAACGCCGACTTAAGTACATGAAGTCCGACACTTCTTACTGACTATATTTTGAACCAATCCTGTGACACTAGTTATAGTTTCCGAAGCTTCACTTCAGGTTCACTGTATCCCTTGGACCTTCTTATTGACGATGAAACGCAGAAATTGCATCGGAATTAAATACAAAAGGCACAATGCCGACTTAAGGACCAGAAGACTGACTCTTCCTACTGACCATAACTTTGACACTAGTTATAGATCCCGATGCTTCACTTCAGGTTTACTGTATCCCTTGGACCTTCTTATTGACAATGAAACACAGAAATTTCATCGGAATTAAATACAAAAGGCACAATGCCGACTTAAGTACATGATGACCGACACTTCCTACTGACTATATTTTGAACCATTCCTGTGACACTAGTTATAGATTCCGATGCTTCACTTCAGGTTTACTGTATCCCTTGGACCTTCTTATTGACGATGAAACGCAGAAATTGCATCGGAATTAAATACAAAAGGCACAATGCCGACTTAAGTACATGAAGACCGACACTTCTTACTGACTATATTTTGAACCATTCCTGTGACACTAGTTATAGATTCCGATGCTTCACTTCAGGTTTACTGTATCCCTTGGACCTTCTTACTGACGATGAAACACAGAAATTGCATCGGAATTATATACCAAAGGCACAATGCCGACTTAAGTACATGAAGACTGACACTTCTTACTGACTATGTTTCGAACCATTCCTGTGACACTAGCTATAGTTTCCGATGCTTCACTTCAGGTTTACTGTATCCCTTGGACCTTCTTATTGACGATGAAACACAGAAATTGCATCAGAATTAAATACAAAAGGCAGAATGCGACATAAGGACATGAAGATTGACTCTTGCTGCTGACCATTCCTGTGACACTAGTTATAGATTCCGATGCTTCACTCCAGGTTTACTGTATCCCTTGACCTTCTTATTGACGATGAAACCCAGAAATTGCATCGGAATTAAATACAAAGGCTCATTGCCGACTTAAGGTCAAGAAGACTGACTCTTCCTACTGACCATTCCTGTGAAACAAGTTATCTATTCCGATGCTTCACTCCAGGTTTACTGTATCCCTTGGACCTTCTTATTGACGATGAAACACAGAACTTGCATCGGAAATAATTACAAAAGGCACAATGCCGACTAAAGTACTTGAAGACCGACACTTCTTACTGACTTTGTTTTGAACCATTCCTGTGACACTAGTTATAGAATCCGATGCTTCACTTCAGGTTTACTGTATCCCTTGGACCTACTTATTGACGATAAACACAGAAATTGCATCGGAATTAAATATAAAATGCACAGCGCCGACTTAAGGACAAGAAGACTGACTCTTCTTACTGACCATTCCTGTGACACTAGTTATAGATTCCGATGCATCACTTCAGGTTTATTGTATCCCTTGGACCTTCTTCTTGACGATGAAACACAGAAATTGCATCAGAATTAAATACAAAAGGCAGAATGCCGACATAAGGACATGAAGATTGACTCTTCCTGCTGACCATTCCTGTGACACTAGTTATAGATTCCGATGCTTCACTCCAGGTTTACTGTATCCCTTACCTTCTTATTGACGATGAAACCCAGAAATTGCATCGGAATTAAATACAAAAGGCACAATGCCGACTTAAGGACCAGAAGACTGACTCTTCCTACTGACCATAACTTTGACACTAGTTATAGATCCCGATGCTTCACTTCAGGTTTACTGTATCCCTTGGACCTTCTTATTGACAATGAAACACAGAAATTTCATCGGAATTAAATACAAAAGGCACAATGCCGACTTAAGTACATGATGACCGACACTTCCTACTGACTATATTTTGAACCATTCCTGTGACACTAGTTATAGATTCCGATGCTTCACTTCAGGTTTACTGTATCCCTTGGACCTTCTTATTGACGATGAAACGCAGAAATTGCATCGGAATTAAATACAAAAGGCACAATGCCGACTTAAGTACATGAAGACCGACAGTTCTTACTGACTATGTTTTGAACCATTCCTGTGACACTAGTTATAGATTCCGATGCTTCACTTCAGATTTACTGTATCCCTTGGACCTTCTTATTGCCGATGAAACACAGAAATTGCATCGGAATTATATACCAAAGGCACAATGCCGACATAAGTACATGAAGACCGACACTTCTTACTGACTATGTTTTGAACCATTCCGTTGACACTTGTTATAGATTCCGATGCTTCACTTCAGGTTTACTGTATCCCTTGGACCCTCTTATTGACGATGAAACACAGAAATTGCATCAGAATTAAATACAAAAGGCAGAATGCCGACATAAGGACATGAAGATTGACTCTTCCTGCTGACCATTCCTGTGACACTAGTTATAGATTCCGATGTTTCACTCCAGGTTTACTGTATCCCTTGGACCTTCTTATTGACGATGAAACCCAGAAATTGCATCGGAATTAAATACAAAAGGCACAATGCCGACTTAAGAACAAGAGGACTGACTCTTCCTACTGACTATTCCTGTGACACTAGTTATAGATTCCGATGCTTCACTTCAGGTTTACTGTATCCCTTGGACCTTCTTATTGACGATGAAACACAGAAATTGCATCGGAATTAAATACAAAAGGCACAATGCAGACTTAATGACAAGAAGACTGACTCTTCCTACTGACCATTCCTGTGACACTAGTTATAGATTCCGATGCTTCACTTCAGGTTTACTGTATCCCTTGGACCTTTTTATTAATGATAAAACACAGAAATTGCATCGGAATTAAATACAAAAGGCACAATGCCGACTTAAGTACATGAAGACCGACGCTTCTTACTGACTATGTTTTGAACCATTCCTGTGACACTAGTTATAGATTCCGATGCTTCACTTCAGGTTTACTGTATCCCTTGGACCTTCTTATAAACGATAAAACACAGAAATTGCATCGGAATGAAATATAGAATGCACAGCACCTACTTAAGTACAAGAAGACTGACTCTTCCTACTGACCATTCCTGTGACACTAGTTATAGATTCCGATGCTTCACTTCAGGTTTACTGTATCCCTTGGACCTTCTTATTGACGATGAAACACAGAAATTGCATCGGAATTAAATACAAATGGCACAAAGCCGACTTAAGGACAAGAAGACCTACTCTTCCTACTGACCATTCCTGTGACACTAGTTATAGATTACGATGCTTCACTTCAGGTTTACTGTATCCCTTGGACCTTCTTATTGACGATGAAACACAGAACTTGCATCGGAAATAAATACAAAAGGCACAATGCCGACTAAAGTACTTGAAGACCGACACTTCTTACTGACTATGTTTTGAACCATTCCTGTGACACTAGTTATAGATTCCGATGCTTCACTTCAGGTTTACTGTATCCCTTGGACCTTCTTATTGACGATAAAACACAGAAATTGCATCGGAATTAAATATAAAATGCACAGCGCCGACTTAAGGACAAGAAGACTGACTCTTCCTACTGACCATTCCTGTGACACTAGTTATAGATTCCGATGCTTCACTTCAGGTTTACTGTATCCCTTGGACCTTCGTATTGACAATGAAACACAGAAATTGCATCGGAATTAAATACAAAAGGCACAATGCCGACTTCAGTACATGAAGACCGACACTTCCTACTGACTATGTTTTGAACCATTCCTGTGACACTAGTTATAGATTCCGATGCTTCACTTCAGGTTTACTATATCCCATGGCCCTTCTTATTGACGATGAAACACAGAAATTGCATCGGAATTAAATACAAAAGGCACAATGCCGACTTAAGGACAAGAAGACTGACTCTTCTTACTGACCATTCCTGTGACACTAGTTACATATTCCGATGCTTCATTTCAGGTTTATTGTATCCCTTGGACCTTTTTATTGACGATGAAACACGGAAATTGCATCGGAATTAAATACAAAAGGCACAATGCCGACTTAAGTACATGAAGACCGACACTTCTTACTGACTATATTTTGAACCATTCCTGTGACACTAGTTATAGTTTCCGAAGCTTCACTTCAGGTTCACTGTATCCCTTGGACCTTCTTATTGACGATGAAACGCAGAAATTGCATCGGAATTAAATACAAAAGGCACAATGCCGACTTAAGTACATGAAGACCGACAGTTCTTACTGACTATGTTTTGAACCATTCCTGTGACACTAGTTATAGAATCCGATTCTTCACTTCAGGTTTACTGTATCCCTTGGACCTTCTTACTGACGATGAAACACAGAAATTGCATCGGAATTATATACCAAAGGCACAATGCCGACTTAAGTACATGAAGACCGACACTTCTTACTGACTATGTTTTGAACCATTCCTGTGACACTAGTTATAGATTCCGATGCTTCACTTCAGGTTTACTGTATCCCTTGGACCTTCTTGTTGACGATGAAACACAGAAATTGCATCAGAATTAAATACAAAAGGCAGAATGCCGACATAAGGAGATGAAGATTGACTCTTCCTGCTGTCCATTCCTGTGACACTAGTTATAGATTCCGATGCTTCACTCCAGGTTTACTGTATCCCTTGGACCTTCTTATTGACGATGAAACCCAGAAATTGCGTCGGAATTAAATACAAAAGGCACAATGCCGACTTAAGGACAAGAAGACTGACTCTTCCTACTGACCATTCCTGTGACACTAGTTATAGATTCCGATGCTTCACTTCAGGTTTACTGTATCCCTTGGACCTTCTTATTGACGATGAAACACAGAAATTGCATCGGAAGTAAATACAAAAGGCACAATGCATACTTAAGGACAAGAAGACTGACTCTTCCTACTGACCATTCCTGTGACACTAGTTATATATTCCGATGCTTCACTTCAGGTTTATTGTATCCCTTGGACATTCTTCTTGACGATGAAACACAGAAATTGCATCGGAATTAAATACAAAAATCACAATGCCGACTTAAGTACATGAAGACAGACACTTCTTACTGACTATATTTTGAACCATTCCTGTGACACTAGTTATAGATTCCGATGCTTCACTTCAGGTTTACTGTATCCCTTGGACCTTCTTATTGACGATGAAACGCAGAAATTGCATCGGAATTAAATACAAAAGGCACAATGCCGACTTAAGTACATGAAGACCGACAGTTCTTACTGACTATGTTTCGAACAATTCCTGTGACACTAGTTATAGATCCCGATGCTTCACTTCAGGTTTACTGTATCCCTTGGACCTTCTTATTGACGATGAAACACAGAAATTGCATCGGAATTAAATACAAAAGGCACAATGCAGACTTAAGGACAAGAAGACTGACTCTTCCTACTGACCATTCCTGTGGCACTAGTTATATATTCCGATGCTTCACTTCAGGTTTATTGTATCTCTTGGATCTTCTTATTGACGATGAAACACAGAAATTGCATCGGAATTAAATACAAAAGGCACAATGCCGACTTAAGTACATGAAGATTGACTCTTCCTGCTGACCATTCCTGTGACACTAGTTATAGATTCCGATGCTTCACTCCAGGTTTACTGTATCCCTTGGACCTTCTTATTGACGATGAAACCCAGAAATTGCATCGGAATTAAATTGAAATGGCACAATGCCGACTTAAGGACAAGAAGACTGACTCTTCCTACTGACCATTCCTGTGACACTAGTTATATAGTCCGATGCTTCACTTCAGGTTTATTGTATCCCTTGGACCTTCTTATTGACGATGAAACACCGAAATTGCATCGGAATTAAATACAAAATGCACAAAGCCGACTTAAGTACATGAAGACCGACACTTCTTACTGACTATATTTTGTACCATTCCTGTGACACTAGTTATAGTTTCCGATGCTTCACTTCAGGTTTACTGTATCCCTTTGACCTTCTTATTGACGATGAAACGCAGAAATTGCATCGGAATTAAATACAAAAGGCACAATGCCGACTTAAGTACATGAAGACCGACAGTTCTTACTGACTATGTTTTGAACCATTCCTGTGACACTAGTTATAGATTCCGATGCTTCACTTCAGGTTTACTGTATCCCTTGGACCTTCTTATTGACGATGAAACACAGAAATTGCATCGGAATTAAATACAAAAGGCACAATGCAGACTTAAGGACAAGAGGACTGACTCTTCCTACTGACCATTTCTGTGGCACTAGTTATATATTCCGATGCTTCACTTCAGGTTTATTGTATCTCTTGGACCTTCTTATTGACGATGAAACACAGAAATTGCATCGGAATTAAATACAAAAGGCACAATGCCGACTTAAGTACATGAAGACCGACACTTCTTACTGACTATATTTTGAACCATTCCTGTGACACTAGTTATAGATTCCGATGCTTCACTTCAGGTTTACTGTATCCCTTGGACCTTCTTATTGACGATGAAACGCAGAAATTGCATCGGAATTAAATACAAAAGACAGAATGCCGACTTAAGTACATGAAGACCGACAGTTCTTACTGGCTATGTTTTGAACCATCCCTGTGTCACTAGTTATAGATTCCGATGCTTCGCTTCAGGTTTACTGTATCCCTTGGACCTTCTTATTGACGATGAAACACAGAAATTGCATCGGAATTAAATACAAAAGGCACAAAGCCGACTTATGGACAAGAAGACTGACTCTTCCTACTGACCATTCCTGTGACACTAGTTATAGATTCCGATGCTTCACTTCACGTTTACTGTATCCTTTGGACCTTCTTATTGACGATGAAACACAGAAATTGCATCGGAATTAAATACAAAAGGCACAATGCCGACTTAGGTACATGAAGACCGACACTTCTTACTGACTATGTTTTGAACCATTCCTGGGACACCAGTTATAGATTCCGATGCATCACTTCAGGTTTATTGTATCCCTTGGACCTTCTTCTTGACGATGAAACACAGAAATTGCATCGGAATTATATACCAAAGGCACAATGCCGACTTAAGTACATGAAGACTGACACTTCTTACTGACTATGTTTTGAACCATTCCTGTGACACTAGTTATAGTTTCCGATGCTTCACTTCAGGTTTACTGTATCCCTTGGACCTTCTTATTGACGATGAAACACAGAAATTGCATCGGAAGTAAATACAAAAGGCACAATGCAGACTTAAGGACAAGAAGACTGACTCTTCCTACTGACCATTCCTGTGACACTAGTTATATATTCCGATAATTCACTTCATGTTTATTGTATCCCTTGGACCTTCTTCTTGACGATGAAACACAGAAATTGCATCGGAATTAAATACAAAAGGCACAATGCCGACTTAAGTACATGAAGACAGACACTTCTTACTGACTATATTTTGAACCATTCCTGTGACACTAGTTATAGATTCCGATGCTTCACTTCAGGTTTACTGTATCCCTTGGACCTTCTTATTGACGATGAAACGCAGAAATTGCATCGGAATTAAATACAAAAGGCACAATGCCGATTTAAGTACATGAAGACCGACAGTTCTTACTGACTATGTTTTGAACAATTCCTGTGACACTAGTTATAGATTCCGATGCTTCACTTCAGGTTTACTGTATCCCTTGGACCTTCTTATTGACGATGAAACACAGAAATTGTATCGGAATTAAATACAAAAGGCACAATGCAGACTTAAGGACAAGAAGACTGACTCTTCCTACTGACCATTCCTGTGGCACTAGTTATATATTCCGATGCTTCACCTCAGGTTTATTGTATCTCTTGGACCTTCTTATTGACGATGAAACACAGAAATTGCATCGGAATTAAATACAAAAGGCACAATGCCGACTTAAGTACATGAAGATTGACTCTTCCTGCTGACCATTCCTGTGACACTAGTTATAGATTCCGATGCTTCACCCCAGGTTTACTGTATCCCTTGGACCTTCTTATTGACGATGAAACCCAGAAATTGCATCGGAATTAAATTGAAATGGCACAATGCCGACTTAAGGACAAGAAGACTGACTCTTCCTACTGACCATTCCTGTGACACTAGTTATATAGTCCGATGCTTCACTTCAGGTTTATTGTATCCCTTGGACCTTCTTAATGACGATGAAACACCGAAATTGCATCGGAATTAAATACAAAATGCACAAAGCCGACATAAGTACATGAAGACCGACACTTCTTACTGACTATATTTTGTACCATTCCTGTGACACTAGTTATAGTTTCCGATGCTTCACTTCAGGTTTACTGTATCCCTTCGACCTTCTTATTGACGATGAAACGCAGAAATTGCATCGGAATTAAATACAATAGGCACAATGCCGACTTAAGTACATGAAGACCGACAGTTCTTACTGACTATGTTTTGAACCATTCCTGTGAAACTAGTTATAGATTCCGATGCTTCACTTCAGGTTTACTGTATCCCTTGGAGCTTCTTATTGACGATGAAATACAGAAATTGCATCGGAATTAAATACAAAAGGCTCATTGCCGACTTAAGGTCAAGAAGACTGACTCTTCCTACTGACCATTCCTGTGACACAAGTTATCTATTCCGATGCTTCACTCCAGGTTTACTGTATCCCTTGGACCTTCTTATTGACGATGAAACACAGAACTTGCATCGGAAATAAATACAAAAGGCACAATGCCGACTAAAGTACTTGAAGACTGACATTTCTTACTGACTATGTTTTGAACCATTCGTGTGACACTAGTTATAGATTCCGATGCTTCACTTCAGGTTTACTGTATCCCTTGGACCTTCTTATTGACGATAAAACACAGAAATTGCATCGGAATTAAATATAAAATGCACAGCGCCGACTTAAGGACAAGAAGACTGACTCTTCCTACTGACCATTCCTGTGACACTAGTTATAGATTCCGATGCTTCACTTCAGGTTTACTGTATCCCTTGGACCTTCGTATTGACGATGAAACACAGAAATTGCATCGGAATTAAATACAAAAGGCACAATGCCGACTTCAGTACATGAAGACCGACACTTCCTACTGACTATGTTTTGAACCATTCCTGTGACACTAGTTATAGATTCCGATGCTTCACTTCAGGTTTACTATATCCCATGGCCCTTCTTATTGACGATGAAACACAGAAATTGCATCCGAATTAAATACAAAAGGCACAATGCCGACTTAAGGACAAGAAGACTGACTCTTCCTACTGACCATTCCTGTGACACTAGTTATATATTCCGATGCTTCATTTCAGGTTTATTGTATCCCTTGGACCTTTTTATTGACGATGAAACACGGAAATTCCATCGGAATTAAATACAAAAGGCACAATGCCGACTTAAGTACATGAAGACCGACACTTCTTACTGACTATATTTTGAACCATTCCTGTGACACTAGTTATAGTTTCCGAAGCTTCACTTCAGGTTCAGTGTATCCCTTGGACCTTCTTATTGACGATGAAACGCAGAAATTGCATCGGAATTAAATACAAAAGGCACAATGCCGACTTAAGTACATGAAGACCGACAGTTCTTACTGACTATGTTTTGAAACATTCCTGTGACACTAGTTATAGAATCCGATGCTTCACTTCAGGTTTACTGTATCCCTTGGACCTTCTTACTGACGATGAAACACAGAAATTGCATCGGAATTATATACCACAGGCACAATTCCGACTTAAGTACATGAAGACCGACACTTCTTACTGACTATGTTTTGAACCATTCCTGTGACTCTAGTTATAGATTCCGACGCTTCACTTTAGGTTTACTGTATCCCTTGGACCTTCTTGTTGACGATGAAACACAGAAATTGCATCAGAATTAAATACAAAAGACAGAATGCCGACATAAGGAGATGAAGATTGACTCTTCCTGCTGTCCATTCCTGTGACAGTAGTTATAGATTCCGATGCTTCACTCCAGGTTTACTGTATCCCTTGGACCTTCTTATTGACGATGAAACCCAGAAATTGCATCGGAATTAAATACAAAAGGCACAATGCCGACTTAAGGACAAGAAGACTGACTCTTCCTACTGACCATTCCTGTGACACTAGTTATAGATTCCGATGCTTCACTTCAGGTTTACTGTATCCCTTGGACCTTCTTATTGACGATGAAACACAGAAATTGCATCGGAAGTAAATACAAAAGGCACAATGCAGACTTAAGGACAAGAAGACTGACTCTTCCTACTGACCATTCCTGTGACACTAGTTATATATTCCGATGCTTCACTTCAGGTTTATTGTATCCCTTGGACCTTCTTCTTGACGATGAAACACAGAAATTGCATCGGAATTAAATACAAAAGGCACAATGCCGACTTAAGTACATGAAGACAGACACTTCTTACTGACTATATTTTGAACCATTCCTGTGACACTAGTTATAGATTCCGATGCTTCACTCCAGGTTAACTGTATCCCTTGGACCTTCTTATTGACGATGAAACCCAGAAATTGCATCGGAATTAAATTGAAATGGCACAATGCCGACTTAAGGACAAGAAGACTGACTCTTCCTACTGACCATTCCTGTGACACTAGTTATATAGTCCGATGCTTCACTTCTGGTTTATTGTATCCCTTGGACCTTCTTATTGACGATGAAACACCGAAATTGCATCGGAATTAAATACAAAATGCACTAAGCCGACTTAAGTACATGAAGACCGACACTTCTTACTGACTATATTTTGTACCATTCCTGTGACACTAGTTATAGTTTCCGATGCTTCACTTCAGGTTTACTGTATCCCTTCGACCTTCTTATTGACGATGAAACGCAGAAATTGCATCGGAATTAAATGCAAAAGGCACAATGCCGACTTAAGTACATGAAGACCGACAGTTCTTACTGACTATGTTTTGAACCATTCCTGTGACACTAGTTATAGATTCCGATGCTTCACTTCAGGTTTACTGTATCCCTTGGACCTTCTTATTGACGATGAAACACAGAAATTGCATCGGAATTAAATACAAAAGGCACAATGCAGACTTAAGGACAAGAAGACTGACTCTTCCAACTGACCATTCCTGTGGCACTAGTTATATATTCCGATGCTTCACTTCAGGTTTATTGTATCTCTTGGACTTTCTTATTGACGATGAAACACAGAAATTGCATCGGAATTAAATACAAAAGGCACAATGCCGACTTAAGTACATGAAGACCGACACTTCTTACTGACTATATTTTGAACCATTCCTGTGACACTAGTTATAGATTCCGATGCTTCACTTCAGGTTTACTGTATCCCTTGGACCTTCTTATTGACGATGAAACGCAGAAATTGCATCGAAATTAAATACAAAAGACAGATTGCCGACTTAAGTACATGAAGACCGACAGTTCTTACTGGCTATGTTTTGAACCATTCCTGTGTCACTAGTTATAGATTCCGATGCTTCACTTCAGGTTTACTGTATCCCTTGGACCTTCTTATTGACGATGAGACACAGAAATTGCATCGGAATTAAATACAAAAGGCACAATGCCGACATAAGGACAAAAAGACTGACCCTTCCTACTGACCATTCATGTGACACTAGTTATATATTCCGATGCTTCACTTCAGGTTTTTTGTATCCCTTGGACCTTCTTATTGACGATGAAACACAGAAATTGCATCGGAATTAAATACAAAAGGCACAATGCCAACTTAAGTACATGAAGACCGACACTTCTTACTGACTAAGATTTGAACCATTCCTGTGACACTAGTTATAGATTCTGATGCTTCACTTCAGGTTTACTGTATCCGTTGGACCTTCTTATTGACGATGAAACGCAGAAATTGCATCGGAATTAAATACAAAAGGCACAATGCCGATTTAAGTACATGAAGACCGACAGTTCTTACTGACTATGTTTTGAACAATTCCTGTGACACTAGTTATAGATTCCGATGCTTCACTTCAGGTTTACTGTATCCCTTGGACCTTCTTATTGACGATGAAACACAGAAATTGTATCGGAATTAAATACAAAAGGCACAATGCAGACTTAAGGACAAGAAGACTGACTCTTCCTACTGACCATTCCTGTGGCACTAGTTATATATTCCGATGCTTCACCTCAGGTTTATTGTATCTCTTGGACCTTCTTATTGACGATGAAACACAGAAATTGCATCGGAATTAAATACAAAAGGCACAATGCCGACTTAAGTACATGAAGATTGACTCTTCCTGCTGACCATTCCTGTGACACTAGTTATAGATTCCGATGCTTCACCCCAGGTTTACTGTATCCCTTGGACCTTCTTATTGACGATGAAACCCAGAAATTGCATCGGAATTAAATTGAAATGGCACAATGCCGACTTAAGGACAAGAAGACTGACTCTTCCTACTGACCATTCCTGTGACACTAGTTATATAGTCCGATGCTTCACTTCAGGTTTATTGTATCCCTTGGACCTTCTTAATGACGATGAAACACCGAAATTGCATCGGAATTAAATACAAAATGCACAAAGCCGACATAAGTACATGAAGACCGACACTTCTTACTGACTATATTTTGTACCATTCCTGTGACACTAGTTATAGTTTCCGATGCTTCACTTCAGGTTTACTGTATCCCTTCGACCTTCTTATTGACGATGAAACGCAGAAATTGCATCGGAATTAAATACAATAGGCACAATGCCGACTTAAGTACATGAAGACCGACAGTTCTTACTGACTATGTTTTGAACCATTCCTGTGAAACTAGTTATAGATTCCGATGCTTCACTTCAGGTTTACTGTATCCCTTGGAGCTTCTTATTGACGATGAAATACAGAAATTGCATCGGAATTAAATACAAAAGGCTCATTGCCGACTTAAGGTCAAGAAGACTGACTCTTCCTACTGACCATTCCTGTGACACAAGTTATCTATTCCGATGCTTCACTCCAGGTTTACTGTATCCCTTGGACCTTCTTATTGACGATGAAACACAGAACTTGCATCGGAAATAAATACAAAAGGCACAATGCCGACTAAAGTACTTGAAGACTGACATTTCTTACTGACTATGTTTTGAACCATTCGTGTGACACTAGTTATAGATTCCGATGCTTCACTTCAGGTTTACTGTATCCCTTGGACCTTCTTATTGACGATAAAACACAGAAATTGCATCGGAATTAAATATAAAATGCACAGCGCCGACTTAAGGACAAGAAGACTGACTCTTCCTACTGACCATTCCTGTGACACTAGTTATAGATTCCGATGCTTCACTTCAGGTTTACTGTATCCCTTGGACCTTCGTATTGACGATGAAACACAGAAATTGCATCGGAATTAAATACAAAAGGCACAATGCCGACTTCAGTACATGAAGACCGACACTTCCTACTGACTATGTTTTGAACCATTCCTGTGACACTAGTTATAGATTCCGATGCTTCACTTCAGGTTTACTATATCCCATGGCCCTTCTTATTGACGATGAAACACAGAAATTGCATCCGAATTAAATACAAAAGGCACAATGCCGACTTAAGGACAAGAAGACTGACTCTTCCTACTGACCATTCCTGTGACACTAGTTATATATTCCGATGCTTCATTTCAGGTTTATTGTATCCCTTGGACCTTTTTATTGACGATGAAACACGGAAATTCCATCGGAATTAAATACAAAAGGCACAATGCCGACTTAAGTACATGAAGACCGACACTTCTTACTGACTATATTTTGAACCATTCCTGTGACACTAGTTATAGTTTCCGAAGCTTCACTTCAGGTTCAGTGTATCCCTTGGACCTTCTTATTGACGATGAAACGCAGAAATTGCATCGGAATTAAATACAAAAGGCACAATGCCGACTTAAGTACATGAAGACCGACAGTTCTTACTGACTATGTTTTGAAACATTCCTGTGACACTAGTTATAGAATCCGATGCTTCACTTCAGGTTTACTGTATCCCTTGGACCTTCTTACTGACGATGAAACACAGAAATTGCATCGGAATTATATACCAAAGGCACAATTCCGACTTAAGTACATGAAGACCGACACTTCTTACTGACTATGTTTTGAACCATTCCTGTGACACTAGTTATAGATTCCGACGCTTCACTTTAGGTTTACTGTATCCCTTGGACCTTCTTGTTGACGATGAAACACAGAAATTGCATCAGAATTAAATACAAAAGACAGAATGCCGACATAAGGAGATGAAGATTGACTCTTCCTGCTGTCCATTCCTGTGACAGTAGTTATAGATTCCGATGCTTCACTCCAGGTTTACTGTATCCCTTGGACCTTCTTATTGACGATGAAACCCAGAAATTGCATCGGAATTAAATACAAAAGGCACAATGCCGACTTAAGGACAAGAAGACTGACTCTTCCTACTGACCATTCCTGTGACACTAGTTATAGATTCCGATGCTTCACTTCAGGTTTACTGTATCCCTTGGACCTTCTTATTGACGATGAAACACAGAAATTGCATCGGAAGTAAATACAAAAGGCACAATGCAGACTTAAGGACAAGAAGACTGACTCTTCCTACTGACCATTCCTGTGACACTAGTTATATATTCCGATGCTTCACTTCAGGTTTATTGTATCCCTTGGACCTTCTTCTTGACGATGAAACACAGAAATTGCATCGGAATTAAATACAAAAGGCACAATGCCGACTTAAGTACATGAAGACAGACACTTCTTACTGACTATATTTTGAACCATTCCTGTGACACTAGTTATAGATTCCGATGCTTCACTCCAGGTTAACTGTATCCCTTGGACCTTCTTATTGACGATGAAACCCAGAAATTGCATCGGAATTAAATTGAAATGGCACAATGCCGACTTAAGGACAAGAAGACTGACTCTTCCTACTGACCATTCCTGTGACACTAGTTATATAGTCCGATGCTTCACTTCTGGTTTATTGTATCCCTTGGACCTTCTTATTGACGATGAAACACCGAAATTGCATCGGAATTAAATACAAAATGCACTAAGCCGACTTAAGTACATGAAGACCGACACTTCTTACTGACTATATTTTGTACCATTCCTGTGACACTAGTTATAGTTTCCGATGCTTCACTTCAGGTTTACTGTATCCCTTCGACCTTCTTATTGACGATGAAACGCAGAAATTGCATCGGAATTAAATACAAAAGGCACAATGCCGACTTAAGTACATGAAGACCGACAGTTCTTACTGACTATGTTTTGAACCATTCCTGTGACACTAGTTATAGATTCCGATGCTTCACTTCAGGTTTACTGTATCCCTTGGACCTTCTTATTGACGATGAAACACAGAAATTGCATCGGAATTAAATACAAAAGGCACAATGCAGACTTAAGGACAAGAAGACTGACTCTTCCAACTGACCATTCCTGTGGCACTAGTTATATATTCCGATGCTTCACTTCAGGTTTATTGTATCTCTTGGACTTTCTTATTGACGATGAAACACAGAAATTGCATCGGAATTAAATACAAAAGGCACAATGCCGACTTAAGTACATGAAGACCGACACTTCTTACTGACTATATTTTGAACCATTCCTGTGACACTAGTTATAGATTCCGATGCTTCACTTCAGGTTTACTGTATCCCTTGGACCTTCTTATTGACGATGAAACGCAGAAATTGCATCGAAATTAAATACAAAAGACAGATTGCCGACTTAAGTACATGAAGACCGACAGTTCTTACTGGCTATGTTTTGAACCATTCCTGTGTCACTAGTTATAGATTCCGATGCTTCACTTCAGGTTTACTGTATCCCTTGGACCTTCTTATTGACGATGAGACACAGAAATTGCATCGGAATTAAATACAAAAGGCACAATGCCGACATAAGGACAAAAAGACTGACCCTTCCTACTGACCATTCATGTGACACTAGTTATATATTCCGATGCTTCACTTCAGGTTTTTTGTATCCCTTGGACCTTCTTATTGACGATGAAACACAGAAATTGCATCGGAATTAAATACAAAAGGCACAATGCCAACTTAAGTACATGAAGACCGACACTTCTTACTGACTAAGATTTGAACCATTCCTGTGACACTAGTTATAGATTCTGATGCTTCACTTCAGGTTTACTGTATCCGTTGGACCTTCTTATTGGCGATGAAATACAGAAATTGCATCAGAATTAAATACAAAAGGCAGAATGCCGACATAAGGACATGAAGATTGACTCTTCCTGCTGACCATTCCTGTGACACTAGTTATAGATTCCGATGCTTCACTCAAGGTTTACTGTATCCCTTGGACCTTCTTATTGACGATGAAACCCAGAAATTGCATCGGAATTAAATACAAAAGGCACAATGCCGACTTAAGGACAAGAAGACTGACTCTTCCTACTGCCCATTCCTGTAACACTAGTTATAGATTCCGATGCTTCACTTCAGGTTTACTGTATCCCTTGGACCTTCTTATTGACGATGAAACACAGAAATTGCATCGGAATTAAATACAAAAGGCACAAAGCCGACTTATTTACAAGAAGACTGACTCTTCCTACTGACCATTCCTGTGACACTAGTTATAGATTCTGATGCTTCACTTCACGTTTACTGAATCCTTTGGACCTTCTTATTGACGATGAAATACAGAAATTGCATCGGAATTAAATACAAAAGGCACATTGCCGACTTAAGGTCAAGAAGACTGACTCTTCCTACTGACCATTCCTGTGACACAAGTTATGGATTCCGATGCTTCACTCCAGGTTTACTATATCCCTTGGACCTTCTTATTGACGATGAAACACAGAACTTGCATCGGAAATAAATACAAAAGGCACAATGCCGACTAAAGTACTTGAAAACCGACACTTCTTACTGACTATGTTTTGCACCATTCCTGTGACACTAGTTATAGATTCCGATGCTTCACTTCAGGTTTACTGTATCCTTTGGACCTTCTTATTGACGATGAAACCCAGAAATTGCATCGGAATTAAATTGAAATGGCACAATGCCGACTTAAGGACAAGAAGACTGACTCTTCCTACTGACCATTCCTGTGACACTAGTTATATAGTCCGATGCTTCACTTCTGGTTTATTGTATCCCTTGGACCTTCTTATTGACGATGAAACACCGAAATTGCATCGGAATTAAATACAAAATGCACAAAGCCGACTTAAGTACATGAAGACCGACACTTCTTACTGACTATATTTTGTACCATTCCTGTGACACTAGTTATAGTTTCCGATGATTCACTTCAGGTTTACTGTATCCCTTCGACCTTCTTATTGACGATGAAACGCAGAAATTGCATCGGAATTAAATACAAAAGGCACAATGCCGACTTAAGTACATGAAGACCGACAGTTCTTACTGACTATGTTTTGAACCATTCCTGTGACACTAGTTATAGATTCCGATGCTTCACTTCAGGTTTACTGTATCCCTTGGACCTTCTTATTGACGATGAAACACAGAAATTGCATCGGAATTAAATACAAAAGGCACAATGCAGACTTAAGGACAAGAAGAATGACTCTTGCAAATGACCATTCCTGTGGCACTAGTTATATATTCCGATGCTTCACTTCAGGTTTATTGTATCTCTTGGACTTTCTTATTGACGATGAAACACAGAAATTGCATCGGAATTAAATACAAAAGGCACAATGCCGACTTAAGTACATGAAGTCCGACACTTCTTACTGACTATATTTTGAACCATTCCTGTGACACTAGTTATAGATTCCGATGCTTCACTTCAGGTTTACTGTATCCCTTGGACCTTCTTATTGACGATGAAACGCAGAAATTGCATCGAAATTAAATACAAAAGACAGAATGCCGACTTAAGTACATGAAGACCGACAGTTCTTACTGGCTATGTTTTGAACCATTCCTGTGTCACTAGTTATAGATTCCGATGCTTCACTTCAGGTTTACTGTATCCCTTGGACCTTCTTATTGACGATGAGACACAGAAATTGCATCGGAATTAAATACAAAAGGCACAATGCCGACATAAGGACAAAAAGACTGACCCTTCCTACTGACCATTCATGTGACACTAGTTATATATTCCGATGCTTCACTTCAGGTTTTTTGTATCCCTCGGACCTTCTTATTGACGATGAAACACAGAAATTGCATCGGAATTAAATACAAAAGGCACAATGCCAACTTAAGTACATGAAGACCGACACTTCTTACTGACTAAGATTTGAACCATTCCTGTGACACTAGTTATAGATTCTGATGCTTCACTTCAGGTTTACTGTATCCGTTGGACCTTCTTATTGGCGATGAAATACAGAAATTGCATCAGAATTAAATACAAAAGGCAGAATGCCGACATAAGGACATGAAGATTGACTCTTCCTGCTGACCATTCCTGCGACACTAGTTATAGATTCCGATGCTTCACTCAAGGTTTACTGTATCCCTTGGACCTTCTTATTGACGATGAAACCCAGAAATTGCATCGGAATTAAATACAAAAGGCACAATGCCGACTTAAGGACAAGAAGACTGACTCTTCCTACTGCCCACTCCTGTAACACTAGTTATAGATTCCGATGCTTCACTTCAGGTTTACTGTATCCCTTGGACCTTCTTATTGACGATGAAACACAGAAATCGCATCGGAATTAAATACAAAAGGCACAAAGCCGACTTATGGACAAGAAGACTGACTCTTCCTACTGACCATTCCTGTGACACTAGTTATAGATTCTGATGCTTCACTTCACGTTTACTGAATCCTTTGGACCTTCTTATTGACGATGAAATACAGAAATTACATCGGAATTAAATACAAAAGGCACATTGCCGACTAAAGGTCAAGAAGACTGACTCTTCCTACTGACCATTCCTGTGACACAAGTTATGGATTCCGATGCTTCACTCCAGGTTTACTGTATCCCTTGGACCTTCTTATTGACGATGAAACACAGAACTTGCATCGGAAATAAATACAAAAGGCACAATGCCGACTAAAGTACTTGAAAACCGACACTTCTTACTGACTATGTTTTGCACCATTCCTGTGACACTAGTTATAGATTCCGATGCTTCACTTCAGGTTTACTGTATCCTTTGGACCTTCTTATTGACGATGAAACACAGAAATTACATCGGAATTAAATACAAAAGGCACAATGCCGACTTAAGGACAAGAAGACTGACTCTTCCTACTGACCATTCCTGTGACACTAGTTATATATTCCGATGCTTCACTTCAGGTTTACTGTATCCCTTGGACCTTCTTACTGACGATGAAACACAGAAATTGCATCGGAATTATATACCAAAGGCACAATGCCGACTTAAGTACATGAAGACTGACACTTCTTACTGACTATGTTTTGAACCATTCCTGTGACACTAGTTATAGTTTCCGAAGCTTCACTTCAGGTTCACTGTATCCCTTGGACCTTCTTATTGACGATGAAACGCAGAACTTGCATCGGAATTAAATACAAAAGGCACAATGCCGACTAAAGTACATGAAGACCGACTGTTCTTACTGACTATGCTTTGAACCATTCCTGTGACACTAGTTATAGATTCCGATGCTTCACTTCAGGTTTACTGTATCCCTTGGACCTTCTTACTGACGATGAAACACAGAAATTGCATCGGAATTATATACCAAAGGCACAATGCCGACTTAAGTACATGAAGACTGACACTTCTTACTGACTATGTTTTGAACCATTCCTGTGACACTAGTTATAGTTTCCGATGCTTCACTTCAGGTTTACTGTATCCCTTGGACCTTCTTATTGACGATGAAACACAGAAATTGCATCAGAATTAAATACAAAAGGCAGAATGCGACATAAGGACATGAAGATTGACTCTTGCTGCTGACCATTCCTGTGACACTAGTTATAGATTCCGATGCTTCACTCCAGGTTTACTGTATCCCTTGACCTTCTTATTGACGATGAAACCCAGAAATTGCATCGGAATTAAATACAAAGGCTCATTGCCGACTTAAGGTCAAGAAGACTGACTCTTCCTACTGACCATTCCTGTGACACAAGTTATCTATTCCGATGCTTCACTCCAGGTTTACTGTATCCCTTGGACCTTCTTATTGACGATGAAACACAGAACCTGCATCGGAAATAGTTACAAAAGGCACAATGCCGACTAAAGTACTAGAAGAGCGACACTTCTTACTGACTTTGTTTTGAACCATTCCTGTGACACTAGTTATAGAATCCGATGCTTCACTTCAGGTTTACTGTATCCCTTGGACCTTCGTATTGACGTTGAAACACAGAAATTGCATCGGAAGTAAATACAAAAGCCACAATGCAGACTTAAGGACAAGAAGACTGACTCTTCCTACTGACCATTCCTGTGACACTAGTTATATATTCCGATGCTTCACTTCAGGTTTATTGTATCCCTTGGACCTTCTTATTGACAATGAAACACAGGAATAGCATCGGAATTAAATACAAAAGGCACAATGCCGACTTAAGTACGTGAAGACCGACACTTCTTACTGACTATATTTTGAACCATTCCTGTGACACTAGTTATAGATTCCGATGCTTCACTTCAGGTTCGCTGTATCCCTTGGACCTTCTTATTGACAATGAAACGCAGAAATTGCATCGGAATTAAATACAAAAGGCACAATGCCGACTTAAGTACATGAAGACCGACGTTTCTTACTGACTATGTTTTGAACCATTCCTGTGACACTAGTTATAGATTCCGATGCTTCACTTCAGGTTTACTGTATCCCTTGGACCTTCTTATTGACGATGAGACACAGAAATTGCATCGGAATTAAATACAAAACGCACAATGCCGACTTAAGGACAAAAAGACTGACTCTTCCTACTAACCATTCCCGTGACACTAGTTATATATTCCGATGCTTCACTTCAGGTTTATTGTATCCCTTGGACCTTCTTATTGACGATGAAACACAGAAATTGCATCGGAATTAAATACAAAAGGCACAATGCCGACTTAAGTACATGAAGACCGACACTTCTTACTGACTATATTTTGAACCATTCCTGTGACACTAGTTATAGTTTCCGATGCTTCACTTCAGGTTCACTGTATCCCTTGGACCTTCTTATTGACGATGAAACACAGAAATTGCATCAGAATTATATACCAAAGGCACAATGCCGACTTAAGTACATGAAGACCGACACTTCTTACTGACTAAGTTTTCAACCATTGCTGTGACACTAGTTATAGATTCTGATGCTTCACCTCAGGTTTACTGTATCCGTTGGACCTTTTTATTGACGATGAAATACAGAAATTGCATCAGAATTAAATACAAAAGGCAGAATGCCGACATTAGGACCTGAAGATTGACTCTTCCTGCCGACCATTCCTGTGACACTAGTTATAGATTCCGATGCTTCACTCCAGGTTTACTGTATCCCTTGGACCTTCTTATTGACGATGAAACCCAGAAATTGCATCGGAATTAAATACAAAAGGCACAATGCCGACTTAAGGACAAGAAGACTGACTCTTCCTACTGCCCATTCCTGTGACACTAGTTATAGATTCCGATGCTTCACTTCAGGATTACTGTATCCCTTGGACTTTCTTATTGACGATGAAACACAGAAATTGCATCGGAATTAAATACAAAAGGCACAATGCACACTTATGGACAAGAAGACTGACTCTTCCTTTTGACCATTCCTGTGACACTAGTTATATAGTCCGATGCTTCACTTCAGGTTTATTGTATCCCTTGGACCTTCTTGTTGACGATGAAACACCGAAATTGCATCGGAATTAAATACAAAATGCACAATGCCGACTTAAGTACATGAAGACCGACACTTCCTACTGACTATATTTTGAACCATTCCTGTGACACTAGTTATAGTTTCCGATGCTTCCTTTCAGGTTTACTGTATCCCTTGGACCTTCTTATTGACGATGAAACACAGAAATTACATCGGAATTAAATACAAAAGGCACAATGCAGAATTAAGGACAAGATGACTGACTCTTCCTACTGACCAATCCTGTGACACTAGTTATATATTCCGATGCTTCACTTCAGGTTTATTGTATCTCTTGGACCTTCTTATTGACGATGAAACACAGAAATTGCATCGGAATTAGATACAAAAGGCACAATGCCGACTTAAGTACATGAAGACCGACACTTCTTACTGACTATATTTTGAAAAATTCCTGTGACACTAGTTATGGATTCCGATGCTTCACTTCAGGTTTACTGTATCCCTTGGACCTTCTTATTGACGATGAAACGCAGAAATTGCATCGGAATTAAATACAAAAGGCACAATGCCGAGTTAAGTACATGAAGACCGACAGTTCTTACTGGCTATGTTTTGAACCATTTCTGTGTCACTAGTTATAGATTCAGATGCTTCACTTCAGGTTTACTGTATCCCTTGGACCTTCTTATTGACGATGAAACCCAGAAATTGCATCGGAATTAAATACAAAAGGCAGAATGCGACATTTGGACATGAAGATTGACTCTTCCTGCTGACCATTCCTGTGACACTAGTTTCAGATTCCGATGCTTCACTCCAGGTTTACTGTATCCCTTGAACTTCTTATTGACGATGAAACCCAGAAATTGCATCGGAATTAAATACAACGGCTCATTGCCGACTTAAGGTCAAGAAGACTGACTCTTCCTACTGCCCATTCCTGTGACACTAGATATAGATTCCGATGCTTCACTTCAGGATTACTGTATCCCTTGGACTTTTTTATTGACGATGAAACACAGAAATTGCATCGGAATTAAATACAAAAGGCACAATGCACACTTATGGACAAGAAGACTGACTCTTCCTTTTGACCATTCCTGTGACACTAGTTATATAGTCCGATGCTTCACTTCAGGTTTATTGTATCCCTTGGACCTTCTTGTTGACGATGAAACACCGAAATTGCATCGGAATTAAATACAAAATGCACAATGCCGACTAAAGTACATGAAGACCGACTGTTCTTACTGACTATGCTTTGAACCATTCCTGTGACACTAGTTATAGATTCCGATGCTTCACTCCAGGTTTACTGTATCCCTTGGACCTTCTTATTGACGATGAAACACAGAACTTGCATCGGAAATAATTACAAAAGGCACAATGCCGACTAAAGTACTTGAAGACCGACACTTCTTACTGACTATGTTTTGAACCATTCCTATGACACTAGTTATAGAATCCGATGCTTCACTTCAGGTTTACTGTATCCCTTGGACCTACTTATTGACGATAAAACACAGAAATTGCTTCGGAATTAAATATAAAATGCACAGCGCCGACTTAAGGACAAGAAGACAAACTCTTTTTACTGACCATTCTTATGACACTAGTTATTGTTTCCGATGTTTCACTTGAGGTTTACTGTATCCCTTGGACCTTCTTATTGACGATGAAACACAGAAATTGCATCGGAATTAAATACAAAAGCCACAATGCCGACTTAAGTACATGAAGACCGACACATCTTACTGACTATGCTTTGAACCATTCCTGTGACATTAGTTATAGATTCCGATGCTTCACTTCAGGTTTACTGTATCCCTTGGACCTTCTTATTGACGATGAGACACAGAAATTGCATCGGAATTAAATACGAAAGGCAGAATGCCGACATAAGGACGTGAAGATTGACTCTTCCTACTGACCAATCCTGTGACACTAGTTAAAGATTCCGATGCTTCACTTCAGGTTTGCTGTATCCCTTGGACCTTCTTATTGACGATGCAACACAGAAATTGCATCGGAATTAAATACAAAAATCACATTGCCGACTTAAGTACATGAAGACCGACACTTCTTACTGACTATGCTTTGAACCATTCATGTGACACTAGTAATAGGTCCCCATGCTTCACTTCAGGTTAACTGTATCCCTTGCACCTTCTTATTGACGATGAAACACAGAAATTGCATCGGAATTAAATACAAAAGGCACAATGCCGACTTAAAGGACAAGAAGACTAACTCTTCCTACTGACCATTCCTGTGACACTAGTTATAGATTACGATGCTTCACTTAAAGTTTACTGTATCCCTTGGACCTTCTTATTGACGATGAAACACAGAAATTGCATCAGAATTAAATACAAAAGGCAAAATGCCAACATAAGGACATGAAGATTGACTCTTCCTGCTGACCATTTCTGTGACACTAGTTACGGATTCCATTGCTTCACTCCAGGTTTACTGTATCCCTTGGACATCCTTATTGACGATGAAACCCAGAAATTGCATCGGAAGTAAATACAAAAGGCACAATGCCGACTTAAGGACAAGAAGACTGACTCTTCCTACTGACCATTCCAGTGACACTACTTATAGATTCCGATGCTTCACATCAGGTTTACTGTATCCCTTGGACCTTCTTATTGACGATGAAACACAGAAATTGCATCGGAATTAAATACAAAAGGCACAATGCCGACTTAAGTACATGAGGAACCGACACTTCCTACTGACTATGATTTGAACCATTCCTGTGACACTAGTTATAGATTCCGATGCATCACTTCAGGTTTACTGTATCCCTTGTACCTTCTTATTGACGATGAAACACAGAAGTTGCATCGGAATTAAATACAAAAGGCACAATGCCGACTTAAGGACAAGAAGACTGACTCTTCCTACTGACCAATCCTGTGACACTAGTTAAAGATTCCGATGCTTCACTTCAGGTTTACTGTATCCCTTGGACCTTCTTATTGACGATGAAACACAGAAATTGCATCGGAAATAAATACAAAAGGCTCAATGCCGACTTAAGTACATGAAGACCGACACTTCTTACTGACTATGTTTTGAACCATTCCTGTGACACTAGTAATAGATCCCGATGCTTCACTTCAGGGTTACTGTATCCCTTGCACCTTCTTATTGACGATGAAACACAGAAATTTCATCGGAATTAAATACAAAAGGCACAATACCGACTTAGGGACAAGAAGACTGACTCTTATTACTGACCATTCCTGTGACATTAGTTAAAGATTCCGATGCTTCACTTCAGGTTTACTGTATCCCTTAGACCTTCTTATTGACGATGAAACACAGAAATTGCATCGGAATTAAATACAAAAGGCACAATGCCGACTTAAGTACATGAATGCCGACACTTCTTACTGACTATGTTTTGAACCATTCCTGTGACACTAGTTACAGATTCCGATGCTTCACTTCAGGTTTACTGTATCCCTTGGACCTTCTTATTGACGATGAAACACAGAAATTGCATTGAAATTAAATACAAAAGGCACAATGCCGACTTAAGGACAAGAAGTCTGACTCTTCCTACTGACCATTCCTGTGACACTAGTTATAGTTTCCGATTCTTCACTTCAGGTTTACTCTATCCCTTGGACCTTCTTATTGACGATGAAACACAGAAATTGCATCGGATTTAAATACAAAAGGCACAATGCCGACTTAAGGACAAGAAGACAAACTCTTTTTACTGACCATTCTTATGACACTAGTTATTGTTTCCGATGTTTCACTTGAGGTTTACTGTATCCCTTGGACATTCTTATTGACGATGAAACACAGAAATTGCATCGGAATTAAATACAAAAGCCACAATGCCGACTTAAGTACATGAAGACCGACACATCTTACTGACTATGCTTTGAACCATTCCTGTGACATTAGTTATAGATTCCGATGCTTCACTTCAGGTTTACTGTATCCCTTGGACCTTCTTATTGACGATGAGACACAGAAATTGCATCGGAATTAAATACGAAAGGCAGAATGCCGACATAAGGACGTGAAGATTGACTCTTCCTACTGACCAATCCTGTGACACTAGTTAAAGATTCCGATGCTTCACTTCAGGTTTACTGTATCCCTTGGACCTTCTTATTGACGATGCAACACAGAAATTGCATCGGAATTAAATACAAAAAGCACATTGCCGACTTAAGTGCACGAAGACCGACACTTCTTACTGACTATGCTTTGAACCATTCATGTGACACTAGTAATAGGTCCCCATGCTTCACTTCAGGTTAACTGTATCCCTTGCACCTTCTTATTGACGATGAAACACAGAAATTGCATCGGAATTAAATACAAAAGGCACAATGCCGACTTAAAGGACAAGAAGACAAACTCTTTTTACTGACCATTCTTATGACACTAGTTATTGTTTCCGATGTTTCACTTGAGGTTTACTGTATCCCTTGGACATTCTTATTGACGATGAAACACAGAAATTGCATCGGAATTAAATACAAAAGCCACAATGCCGACTTAAGTACATGAAGACCGACACATCTTACTGACTATGCTTTGAACCATTCCTGTGACATTAGTTATAGATTCCGATGCTTCACTTCAGGTTTACTGTATCCCTTGGACCTTCTTATTGACGATGAGACACAGAAATTGCATCGGAATTAAATACGAAAGGCAGAATGCCGACATAAGGACGTGAAGATTGACTCTTCCTACTGACCAATCCTGTGACACTAGTTAAAGATTCCGATGCTTCACTTCAGGTTTACTGTATCCCTTGGACCTTCGTATTGACGATGCAACACAGAAATTGCATCGGAATTAAATACAAAAAGCACATTGCCGACTTAAGTACACGAAGACCGACACTTCTTACTGACTATGCTTTGAACCATTCATGTGACACTAGTAATAGGTCCCCATGCTTCACTTCAGGTTAACTGTATCCCTTGCACCTTCTTATTGACGATGAAACACAGAAATTGCATCGGAATTAAATACAAAAGGCACAATGCCGACTTAAAGGACAAGAAGACTAACTCTTCCTACTGACCATTCCTGTGACACTAGTTATAGATTACGATGCTTCACTTCAGGTTTACTGTATCCCTTGGACCTTCTTATTGACGATGAAACACAGAAATTGCATCGGAATTAAATACAAAAGGCACAATGCCGACTTAAGGACAAGCAGACTGATTCTTCCTACTGACCATTCCTGTGACACTAGTTATAGATTCCGATGCTTCACTCAAGGTTTACTGTATCCCTTGGACCTTCTTATTGACGATGAAACACAGAAGTTGCATCGGAATTAAATACAAAAGGCACAATGCCGACTTATGTACATGAAGGCCGACACTTCTTACTGACTATGTTTCGAACCATTCCTGTGACACTAGTTATTGATTCCGATGCTTCAGCTCAGGTTTACGGTATCCCTTGGACCCTCTTATTGACGATGAAACACAGAAATTGCATCGTAATTAAATACAAAAGGCACAATGCCGACTTAAGGACAAGAAGACTGACTCTTCCTACTGACCATTCCTGTGACACTAGTTATAGATTCCGATGCTTCACTTCAGGTTTACTGTATCCCTTGGACCTTCTTATTGACGATGAAACACAGAAATTGCATCGGAATTAAATACAAAAGATACAATGCCGACTTAAGTACAAGAAGACCGACACTTCTTACTAACTATGTTTTGAACCATTCCTGTGACACTAGTTATAGATTCCGATGCTTCACTTCAGGTTTACTGTATCCCTTGGACCTTCTTATTGACGATGAAACACAGAAATTGCATCGGAATTAAATACAAAAGGCACAATGCCGACTTAAGTACATGAAGACCAACACTTCTTATTGACTATGATTTGAACCATTCCTGTGACACTAGTTATAGATTCCGATGCTTCACTTCAGGTTTACTGTATCCCTTGTACCTTCTTATTGACGATGAATCACAGAAGTTGCATCGGAATTCAATACAAAAGGCACAATGCCGACTTAAGGACAAGAAGACTGACTCTTCCTACTGACCAATCCTGTGACACTAGTTAAAGATTCCGATGTTTCACTTCAGGTTTACTGTATCCCTTGGACTTCTTTTGACGATGAAACACAGAAATTGCGTCGGAATTAAATACAAAAGGCACAATGCCGACTTAAGTACATGAAGACCGACACTTCTTACTGACTATGTTTTGAACCATTCCTGTGACACTAGTAATAGGTCCCCATGCTTCACTTCAGGTTTACTGTATCCCTTGCACCCTCTTATTGACGATGAACGACAGAAATTGCATCGGAATTAAATACAAAAGGCACAATGCCGACTTAAGGACAAGAAGACTGACTCTTCCTACTGAACATTGCTGTGACACTAGTTATAGATTCTGATGCTTCACTTCAGGTTTACTGTATCCGTTGGACCTTTTTATTGACGATGAAATACAGAAATTGCATCAGAATTAAATACAAAAGGCAGAATGCCGACATTAGGACCTGAAGATTGACTCTTCCTGCCGACCATTCCTGTGACACTAGTTATAGATTCAGATGCTTCACTCCAGGTTTACTGTATCCCTTGGACCTTCTTATTGACGATGAAACCCAGAAATTGCATCGGAATTAAATACAAAAGGCACAATGCCGACTTAAGGACAAGAAGACTGACTCTTCCTACTGCCCATTCCTGTGACACTAGTTATAGATTCCGATGCTTCACTTCAGGATTACTGTATCCCTTGGACCTTCTTATTGACGATGAAACACAGAAATTACATCGGAATTAAATACAAAAGGCACAATGCCGACTTAAGGACAAGAAGACTGACTCTTCCTACTGCCCATTCCTGTGACACTAGTTATAGATTCAGATGCTTCACTCCAGGTTTACTGTATCCCTTGGACCTTCTTATTGACGATGAAACACAGAAATTGCATCGGAATTAGATACAAAAGGCACAATGCCGACTTAAGTACATGAAGACCGACACTTCTTACTGACTATATTTTGAAAAATTCCTGTGACACTAGTTATGGATTCCGATGCTTCACTTCAGGTTTAGTGTATCCCTTGGACCTTCTTATTGACGATGAAACCCAGAAATTGCATCGGAATTAAATACAAAAGGCAGAATGCGACATAAGGACATGAAGATTGACTCTTCCTGCTGACCATTCCTGTGACACTAGTTATAGATTCCGATGCTTCACTCCAGGTTTACTGTATCCCTTGAACTTCTTATTGACGATGAAACCCAGAAATTGCATCGGAATGAATACAACGGCTCATTGCCGACTTAAGGTCAAGAAGACTGACTCTTCCTACTGACCATTCCTGTGACACAAGTTATCTATTCCGATGCTTCACTCCAGGTTTACTGTATCCCTTGGACCTTCTTATTGACGATGAAACACAGAACTTGCATCGGAAATAATTAGAAAAGGCACAATGCCGACTAAAGTACTTGAAGACCGACACTTCTTACTGACTATGTTTTGAACCATTCCTATGACACTAGTTATAGAATCCGATGCTTCACTTCAGGTTTACTGTATCCCTTGGACCTACTTATTGACGATAAAACACAGAAATTGCTTCGGAATTAAATATAAAATGCACAGCGCCGACTTAAGGACAAGAAGACTGACACTTCTTACTGACCATTCCTGTGACACTAGTTATAGATTCCGATGCATCACTTCAGGTTTACTGTATCCCTTGGACCTTCTTATTGACGATGAAACACAGAAATTGCATCAGAATTAAATACAAAAGGCAAAATGCCAACATAAGGACATGAAGATTGACTCTTCCTGCTGACCATTTCTGTGACACTAGTTACAGATTCCATTGCTTCACTCCAGGTTTACTGTATCCCTTGGACCTCCTTATTGACGATGAAACCCAGAAATTGCATCGGAAGTAAATACAAAAGGCACAATGCCGACTTAAGGACAAGAAGACTGACTCTTCCTACTGACCATTCCAGTGACACTAGTTATAGATTCCGATGCTTCACATCAGGTTTACTGTATCCCTTGGACCTTCTTATTGACGATGAAACACAGAAATTGCATCGGAATTAAATACAAAAGGCACAATGCCGACTTAAGTACATGAGGAACCGACACTTCCTACTGACTATGATTTGAACCATTCCTGTGACACTAGTTATAGATTCCGATGCATCACTTCAGGTTTACTGTATCCCTTGTACCTTCTTATTGACGATGAAACACAGAAGTTGCATCGGAATTAAATACAAAAGGCACAATGCCGACTTAAGGACAAGAAGACTGACTCTTCCTACTGACCATTCCTGTGACACTAGTTAAAGATTCCGATGCTTCACTTCAGGTTTACTGTATCCCTTGGACCTTCTTATTGACGATGAAACACAGAAATTGCATCGGAAATAAATACAAAAGGCTCAATGCCGACTTAAGTACATGAAGACCGACACTTCTTACTGACTATGTTTTGAACCATTCCTGTGACACTAGTAATAGATCCCGATGCTTCACTTCAGGGTTACTGTATCCCTTGCACCTTCTTATTGACGATGAAACACAGAAATTTCATCGGAATTAAATACAAAAGGCACAATACCGACTTAGGGACAAGAAGACTGACTCTTATTACTGACCATTCCTGTGACATTAGTTAAAGATTCCGATGCTTCACTTCACTTTTACTGTATCCCTTAGACCTTCTTATTGACGATGAAACACAGAAATTGCATCGGAATTAAATACAAAAGGCACAATGCCGACTTAAGTACATGAATGCCGACACTTCTTACTGACTATGTTTTGAACCATTCCTGTGACACTAGTTACAGATTCCGATGCTTCACTTCAGGTTTACTGTATCCCTGGGACCTTCTTATTGACGATGAAACACAGAAATTGCATTGAAATTAAATACAAAAGGCACAATGCCGACTTAAGGACAAGAAGTCTGACTCTTCCTACTGACCATTCCTGTGACACTAGTTATAGATTCCGATTCTTCACTTCAGGTTTACTCTATCCCTTGGACCTTCTTATTGACGATGAAACACAGAAATTGCATCGGATTTAAATACAAAAGGCACAATGCCGACTTAAGGACAAGAAGACAAACTCTTTTTACTGACCATTCTTATGACACTAGTTATTGTTTCCGATGTTTCACTTGAGGTTTACTGTATCCCTTGGACCTTCTTATTGACGATGAAACACAGAAATTGCATCGGAATTAAATACAAAAGCCACAATGCCGACTTAAGTACATGAAGAAAGACACATCTTACTGACTATGCTTTGAACCATTCCTGTGACATTAGTTATAGATTCCGATGCTTCACTTCAGGTTTACTGTATCCCTTGGACCTTCTTATTGACGATGAGACACAGAAATTGCATCGGAATTAAATACGAAAGGCAGAATGCCGACATAAGGACGTGAAGATTGACTCTTCCTACTGACCAATCCTGTGACACTAGTTAAAGATTCCGATGCTTCACTTCAGGTTTACTGTATCCCTTGGACCTTCTTATTGACGATGCAACACAGAAATTGCATCGGAATTAAATACAAAAAGCACATTGCCGACTTAAGTACATGAAGACCGACACTTCTTACTGACTATGCTTTGAACCATTCATGTGACACTAGTAATAGGTCCCCATGCTTCACTTCAGGTTAACTGTATCCCTTGCACCTTCTTATTGACGATGAAACACAGAAATTGCATCGGAATTAAATACAAAAGGCACAATGCCGACTTAAAGGACAAGAAGACTAACTCTTCTTACTGACCATTCCTGTGACACTAGTTATAGATTACAATGCTTCACTTCAGGTTTACTGTATCCCTTGGACCTTCTTATTGACGATGAAACACAGAAATTGCATCAGAATTAAATACAAAAGGCAAAATGCCAACATAAGGACATGAAGATTGACTCTTCCTGCTGACCATTTCTGTGACACTAGTTACAGATTCCATTGCTTCACTCCAGGTTTACTGTATCCCTTGGACCTCCTTATTGACGATGAAACCCAGAAATTGCATCGGAAGTAAATACAAAAGCACAATGCCGACTTAAGGACAAGAAGACTGACTCTTCCTACTGACCATTCCAGTGACACTAGTTATAGATTCCGATGCTTCACATCAGGTTTACTGTATCCCTTGGACCTTCTTATTGACGATGAAACACAGAAATTGCATCGGAATTAAATACAAAAGGCACAATGCCGACTTAAGTACATGAGGAACCGACACTTCCTACTGACTATGATTTGAACCATTCCTGTGACACTAGTTATAGATTCCGATGCATCACTTCAGGTTTACTGTATCCCTTGTACCTTCTTATTGACGATGAAACACAGAAGTTGCATCGGAATTAAATACAAAAGGCACAATGCCGACTTAAGGACAAGAAGACTGACTCTTCCTACTGACCAATCCTGTGACACTAGTTAAAGATTCCGATGCTTCACTTCAGGTTTACTGTATCCCTTGGACCTTCTTATTGACGATGAAACACAGAAATTGCATCGGAAATAAATACAAAAGGCTCAATGCCGACTTAAGTACATGAAGACCGACACTTCTTACTGACTATGTTTTGAACCATTCCTGTGACACTAGTAATAGATCCCGATGCTTCACTTCAGGGTTACTGTATCCCTTGCACCTTCTTATTGACGATGAAACACAGAAATTTCATCGGAATTAAATACAAAAGGCACAATACCGACTTAGGGACAAGAAGACTGACTCTTATTACTGACCATTCCTGTGACATTAGTTAAAGATTCCGATGCTTCACTTCAGGTTTACTGTATCCCTTAGACCTTCTTATTGACGATGAAACACAGAAATTGCATCGGAATTAAATACAAAAGGCACAATGCCGACTTAAGTACATGAATGCCGACACTTCTTACTGACGATGTTTTGAACCATTCCTGTGACACTAGTTACAGATTCCGATGCTTCACTTCAGGTTTACTGTATCCCTTGGACCTTCTTATTGACGATGAAACACAGAAATTGCATTGAAATTAAATACAAAAGGCACAATGCCGACTTAAGGACAAGAAGTCTGACTCTTCCTACTGACCATTCCTGTGACACTAGTTATAGATTCCGATTCTTCACTTCAGGTTTACTCTATCCCTTGGACCTTCTTATTGACGATGAAACACAGAAATTGCATCGGATTTAAATACAAAAGGCACAATGCCGACTTAAGGACAAGAAGACAAACTCTTTTTACTGACCATTCTTATGACACTAGTTATTGTTTCCGATGTTTCACTTGAGGTTTACTGTATCCCTTGGACCTTCTTATTGACGATGAAACACAGAAATTGCATCGGAATTAAATACAAAAGCCACAATGCCGACTTAAGTACATGAAGACCGACACATCTTACTGACTATGCTTTGAACCATTCCTGTGACATTAGTTATAGATTCCGATGCTTCACTTCAGGTTTACTGTATCCCTTGGACCTTCTTATTGACGATGAGACACAGAAATTGCATCGGAATTAAATACGAAAGGCAGAATGCCGACATAAGGACGTGAAGATTGACTCTTCCTACTGACCAATCCTGTGACACTAGTTAAAGATTCCGATGCTTCACTTCAGGTTTACTGTATCCCTTGGACCTTCTTATTGACGATGCAACACAGAAATTGCATCGGAATTAAATACAAAAAGCACATTGCCGACTTAAGTACACGAAGACCGACACTTCTTACTGACTATGCTTTGAACCATTCATGTGACACTAGTAATAGGTCCCCATGCTTCACTTCAGGTTAACTGTATCCCTTGCACCTTCTTATTGACGATGAAACACAGAAATTGCATCGGAATTAAATACAAAAGGCACAATGCCGACTTAAAGGACAAGAAGACTAACTCTTCCTACTGACCATTCCTGTGACACTAGTTATAGATTACGATGCTTCACTTCAGGTTTACTGTATCCCTTGGACCTTCTTATTGACGATGAAACACAGAAATTGCATCGGAATTAAATACAAAAGGCACAATGCCGACTTAAGGACAAGCAGACTGATTCTTCCTACTGACCATTCCTGTGACACTAGTTATAGATTCCGATGCTTCACTCAAGGTTTACTGTATCCCTTGGACCTTCTTATTGACGATGAAACACAGAAGTTGCATCGGAATTAAATACAAAAGGCGCAATGCCGACTTATGTACATGAAGGCCGACACTTCTTACTGACTATGTTTCGAACTATTCCTGTGACACTAGTTATTGATTCCGATGCTTCAGCTCAGGTTTACGGTATCCCTTGGACCCTCTTATTGACGATGAAACACAGAAATTGCATCGTAATTAAATACGAAAGGCACAATGCCGACTTAAGGACAAGAAGACTGACTCTTCCTACTGACCATTCCTGTGACACTAGTTATAGATTACGATGCTTCACTTCAGGTTTACTGTATCCCTTGGACCTTCTTATTGACGATGAAACACAGAAATTGCATCGGAATTAAATACAAAAGATACAATGCCGACTTAAGTACAAGAAGACCGACACTTCTTACTAACTATGTTTTGAACCATTCCTGTGACACTAGTTATAGATTCCGATGCTTCACTTCAGGTTTACTGTATCCCTTGGAGCTTCTTATTGACGATGAAACACAGAAATTGCATCGGAATTAAATACAAAAGGCACAATGCCGACTTAAGTACATGAAGACCGACACTTCTTATTGACTATGATTTGAACCATTCCTGTGACACTAGTTATAGATTCCGATGCTTCACTTCAGGTTTACTGTATCCCTTGTACCTTCTTATTGACGATGAATCACAGAAGTTGCATCGGAATTCAATACAAAAGGCACAATGCCGACTTAAGGACAAGAAGACTGACTCTTCCTACTGACCAATCCTGTGACACTAGTTAAAGATTCCGATGTTTCACTTCAGGTTTACTGTATCCCTTGGACTTCTTTTGACGATGAAACACAGAAATTGCGTCGGAATTAAATACAAAAGGCACAATGCCGACTTAAGTACATGAAGACCGACACTTCTTACTGACTATGTTTTGAACCATTCCTGTGACACTAGTAATAGGTCCCCATGCTACATTCAGGTTTACTGTATCCCTTGCACCCTCTTATTGACGATGAACGACAGAAATTGCATCGGAATTAAATACAAAAGGCACAATGCCGACTTAAGGACAAGAAGACTGACTCTTCCTACTGAACATTCCTGTGACACTAGTTATAGATTCCGATGCTTCACTTCAGGTTTACTGTATCTCTTGGACCATCATATTGACGATGAAACACAGAAATTGCATCGGAATTAAATACAAAAGGCACAATGCCGACTGAAGGACGAGCAGACTGATTCTTCCTACTGACCCTTCCTGAGCCACTAGTTATAGATTCCGATGCTTCACTCAAGGTTTACTGTATCCCTTGGACCTTCTTATTGACGATGAAACACAGAAATTGCATCGGAATTAAATACAAAAGGGACAATGCTGACTTAAGTACATGAAGGCCGACACTTCTTACTGACTATGTTCTGAACCATTCCTCTGACACTAGTTACAGATTCCGATGCTTCAGTTCAGGTTTACGGTATCCCTTGGACCGTCTTATTGACGATGAAACACAGAAATTGCATCGGAATTAAATACAAAAGGCACAATGCCGACTTAAGGACAAGAAGACTGACTCTTCCTACTGACCATTCCTGTGACACTAGTTATAGATTTCGATTCTTCACTTCAGGTTTACTGTATTCCTTGGACCTTCTTATTGACGATGAAACACAGAAATTGCATCGGATTTAAATACAAAATGCACAATGCCGACTTATGGACAAGAAGACAGACTCTTTTTACTGACCATTCTTGTGACACTAGTTATTGTTTCCGATGTTTCACTTCAGGTTTACTGTATCTCTTGGACCTTCTTATTGACGATGAAACACAGAAATTGCATTGGAATTAAATACAAAAGGCACAATGCCGACTTAAGTACATGAAGACCGACACTTCTTACTGACAATGTATTGAACCATTCCTGTGACACTAGTTATAGATTCCGATGCTTCACTTCAGGTTTACTGTATCCCTTGGACCTTATTATTGACGATGAAACACAGAAATGGCATCGGATGTAAAAACAAAGGGCACAATGCCGACATAAGTACATGAAGACCGACACTTCTTACTGACTATGCTTTGAACCATTCCTGAGACACTAGTTATAGATTCATGTGCTTCACTCTAGGTTTACTGTATCTCTTGGGCCTTCTTATTGACGATGAAACACAGAAATTGCATTGGCAGTAAATTCAAAAGGCACAATGCCGACTGAAGTACATGAAGACCGACACTTCTTACTGACTATGTTTTGAACCATTCCTGTAACACTAGTTATAGATTTCGATGCTTCACTTCAGGTTTACTGTATCCCTTGGACCTTCTTATTGACGATGAAAGACAGAAATTGCATCGGAATTAATTACAAAAGGCACAATGCCGTCTCAAGGACAAGAAGACTGACTCTTCCTACTGACCATTCCTGTGACACTAGTTATAGATTCCGATGCTTCACTTCAGGTTTACTGTATCTCTCGGACCTTCTTATTGACGATGAAACACAGAAATTGCATCGGAATTAGATACAAAAGACTCAATGCTTACTTAAGTACATGAAGACCGACACTTCTTACTGACTATGTTTTGAACCATTCCTGTGACACGAGTAATAGATTCCGATGCTTCACTTCAACTTTACTGTATCCCTTGGACCTTCTTATTGACGATGTAACAGTGAAAATGCATCGGAATTAAATACAAAAGGCACAATGCCGACTTAAGGACATGATGACCGACACTTCTTACTGACTATGTTCTGAACCATTCCTGTGACACTAGTTATAGACCCCGATGCTTCACTACAGGTTTACTGTATCCCTTGGACCTTCTTATTGACGATGAAACACAGAAATTGCATCCGAATTAAATACAACAGGCACAATGCCGACTTAAGTACATGAAGACCGACACTTCTTACTGACTATGCTTTGAACCATTCCTGTAACACTAGTTATAGACCCCGATGCTTCACTTCAGGTATACTGTATCCCTTGGACCTTCTTATTGACGATGAAACACAGAAATTGCATCGGAATTAAATACAAAAGGCACAATGCCGACTTAAGTACAAGAAGACTGTATCTTCTTACTGTCTATGTTTTGAACCAATCATGTGACACTAGTTGTAGATTCCGATGCTTGACTTCAGTTTTACTATATCCCATGTACCTTCTTATTGACGATGAAACACAGAAATTGCATATGAATTAAATACAAAAGGCACAATGCCGACTTAAGTAGAAGAGACTGACTCTTCTTACTGACTATGTTTTGATCCATTCCTGTGACACTAGTTACAGATTCCGATGCTTCACTTTAGGTTTACTGTATCCCTTGGACGTTCTTATTGACGATGAAACACAGAAATTGCATCGGAATTAAATACAAAAGGCACAATGCCGACTTAAGTACAAGAAGACTGACTCTTCCTACTGTCTAAGTTTTGAACCATTCCTGTGACACTGGTTATAGATTCCGATGTTTGACTTCAGTTTTACTGTATCCCTTGGACCTTCTTGTTTACGATGAAAAACAGAAATTGCATCGGAATTAAATACAAAAGGCACAATGCCGACTTAAGTACAAGAAGACTGACTCTTTTTACTGTCTATGTTTTGAACCAATCCTGTGACACTAGTAAGAGATTCCGATGCTTTACTTCAGGTTTACTGCATCCCTTTCACCATCTTATTGACGATAAAACACAGAAATTGCATCGGAATTAAATACAAAAGGCACAATGCCGACTTAAGTACAAAAAGACTGACTCTTCTTACTGACTATGATTTGAACCGTTCATGTGACACTAGTTATAGATTCCGATGCTTCACTTCAGGTTTACTGTATCCCTCTGACCTTCGTATTGATGATGAAACACGGAAATTGCATCGGATTTAAATTCAAAAGGCACAATGCCGACTTAATTACAAGAAGTCTGACTCTTCTAACAGACTATGTTTTGAACCATTCCTGTAACACTAGTTACAGATTCCGATGCTTCACTTCAGGTTTACTGTATCCCTTGGACCTTCTTATGGACGATGAAACACAGAAAATGCATCGGAATTAAATACAAAAGGCACAATGCCGACTTAAGGACAAGAAGACTGACTCTTCCTACAGACCCTTTCTGTGACACTAGTTATAGATTCCGATGCTTCACTTCAGGTTTACTGCATCCCTTTCACCATCTTATTGACGATAAAACACAGAAATTGCATCGGAATTAAATACAAAAGGCACAATGCCGACTTAAGTACAAAAAGACTGACTCTTCTTACTGACTATGATTTGAACCGTTCATGTGACACTAGTTATAGATTCCGATGCTTCACTTCAGGTTTACTGTATCCCTCTGACCTTCGTATTGATGATGAAACACGGAAATTGCATCGGAATTAAATTCAAAAGGCACAATGCCGACTTAATTACAAGAAGTCTGACTCTTCTAACAGACTATGTTTTGAACCACTCCTGTAACACTAGTTACAGATTCCCATGCTTCACTTCAGGTTTACTGTATCCCTTGGACCTTCTTATGGACGATGAAACACAGAAATTGCATCGGAATTAAATACAAAAGGCACAATGCCGACTTAAGGACAAGAAGACTGACTCTTCCTACAGACCCTTTCTGTGACACTAGTTATAGATTCCGATGATTCACTTCAGGTTTACTGTATCCCTTGTACCTTCTTATTGACGATGAAACACAGAAATTGCATCGGAATTAAATACAAAAGGCACAATGGCGACTTAAGGACAAGAAGACTGACTCTTCCTACTGACCATTCCTGTGACACTAGTTATAAATTCCGATGCTTCACTGCAGGTATACTGTATCCCTTCGACCTTCTTATAGACGATGAAACACATATATTGCATCGGAATCAAATACAAATGGCACAATGCCGACTTAAGTACAAGAAGACTGTATCTTCTTACTGACTATGTTTTGATCCATTCCTGTGACACTAGTTATAGATTCCGATGCTTCACTTCAGGTTTACTGTATCCCTTGGACGTTCTTATTGACGATGAAACACGGAAATTGCATCGGAATTAAATACAAAAAGCACAATGCCGACTTAAGTACAAGAAGACTGACTCTTCCTACTGTCTAAGTTTTGAACCATTCCTGTGACACTAGTTATAGATTGTGATGCTTGACTTCAGTTTTACTGTATCCCTTGGACCTTCTTATTGACGATGAAACACAGAAATTGCATCGGAATTAAATACAAAAGGCACTAAGCCGACTTAAGTACAAGAGACTGACTCTTCTTACTGACAATGTTTTAAACCATTCCTGTGATACAAGTTGCAGATTCCGATGCTTCACTTCAGGTTTACTGTATCCCTTGGACGTTCTTATTGACGATGAAACACAGAAATTGCATCGGAATTAAATACAAAATGCACAATGCCGACTTAAGTACAAGAAGACTGACCCTTCCTACTGTCTAAGATTTGTACCATTCCTGTGACACTTGTTATAGATTCCGATGTTTGACTTCAGTTTTACTGTATCCCTTGGACCTTCTTATTGACGATGAAACACAGAAATTGCTGCGGAACTAAATACAAAAGGCACAAAGCCGACTTAAGTACAAGAGACTGACTCTTCCTACTGACAATGTTTTGAACCATTCCTGTGACACTAGTTATAGATTCCGATGCTTCACTTCAAATTTACTGTATCCCTTGGACCTTTTTATTGACGATGAAACACAGAAATTGCATCGGAATTAAATACGAAAGGCACAATGCCGACTTAAGTACAGGAAGACTGACTCTTCCTACTGCCTAAGTTTTGAACCATTCCTGTGACACTGGTTATAGTTTCCGATGTTTGACTTCAGTTTTACTGTATCCCTTGGACCTTCTTATTGACGATGAAACACAGAAATTGCATCGGAATTAAATACAAAAGGCACAATGCCGACTTAAGTACAAGAAGACTGACTCTTCTTACTGTCTATGTTTTGAACCAATCCTGTGACACTAGTTAGAGATTCCGATGCTTCACTTCAGGTTTACTGCATCCCTTTAACCATCTTATTGACGATAAAACACAGAAATTGCATCGGAATTAAATACAAAAGGCACAATGCCGACTTAAGTACAATAAGACTGACTCGTCTTACTGACTATGTTTTGAACCGCTCATGTGACACTAGTTATAGATTCCGATGCTTCACTTCAGGTTTACTGTATGACTCTGACCTTCTTATTGATGATGAACCACGGAAATTGCATCGGAATTAAATACAAAAGGCACAATGCCGACTTAATTACAAGAAGTCTGACTCTTCTTACTGACTATGTTTTGAACCATTCCTGTGACACTAGTTATAGATTCCGATGCTTCACTTCAGGTTTTACTGTATCCCTCTGACCTTCTTATTGACGATGTAACACTGAAATTGCATCGGAATTAAATTGAAAAGACACAATGCCGACTTAAGTAAAAGAAGACTGACTCTTCTTACTGTCTATGTTTTGAACCATTCCTGTGACACTAGTTATAGATTCCGATGTTTGACTTTAGTTTTACTGTATCCCTTGGACCTTCTTATTGACGATGAAACACAGAAATTGCTGCGGAACTAAATACAAAAGGCACAAAGCCGACTTAAGTACAAGAGACTGACTCTTCTTACTGACAATGTTTTGAACCATTCCTGTGACACTAGTTATAGATTCCGATGCTTCACTTCAAATTTACTGTATCCCTTGGACCTTCTTATTGACGATGAAACACAGAAATTGCATCGGAATTAAATACGAAAGGCACAATGCCGACTTAAGTACAAGAAGACTGACTCTTCCTACTGTCTAAGTTTTGAACCATTCCTGTGACACTGGTTATAGTTTCCGATGTTTGACTTCAGTTTTACTGTATCCCTTGGACCTTCTTATTGACGATGAAACACAGAAATTGCATCGGAATTAAATACAAAAGGCACAATGCCGACTTAAGTACAAGAAGACTGACTCTTCTTACTGTCTATGTTTTGAACCAATCCTGTGACACTAGTTAGTGATTCCGATGCTTCACTTCAGGTTTACTGCATCCCACTGACCATCTTATTGACGATAAAACACAGAAATTGCATCGGAATTAAATTCAAATGCACAATGCCGACTTAAGTACAAAAAGACTGACTCTTCTTACTGACTATGTTTTGAACCGTTCATGTGACACTAGTTATAGATTCCGATGCTTCACTTCAGGTTTACTGTATCCCTCTGACCTTCTTATTGATGATGAAACACGGAAATTGCATCGGAATTAAATACAAAAGGCACAATGCCGACTTAATTACAAGAAGTCTGACTCTTCTTACTGACTATGTTTTGAACCATTCCTGTGACACTAGTTATAGATTCCGATGCTTCACTTCAGGTTTACTGTATCCCTCTGACCTTCTTATTGATGATGAAACACGGAAATTGCATCGGAATTAAATACAAAAGGCACAATGCCGACTTAATTACAAGAAGTCTGACTCTTCTTACTGACTATGTTTTGAACCATTCCTGTGACACTAGTTATAGATTCCGATGCTTCACTTCAGGTTTACTATATCCCATGGCCCTTCTTATTGACGATGAAACAAAGAAATTGCATCGGAATTAAATACAAAAGGCACAATGCCGACTTAAGGACGAGAAGACTGACTCTTCCTACTGACCAATCCTGTGAAACTAGTTATAGATTCCGATGCATCACTTCAGGTTTACTGTATCCCTTGGACCTTCTTATTGACGATGAAACACAGAAATAGCATCGGATTTAAATACAAAAGGCACAATGCCGACCTAAGTACATGAAGACCAACACTTCTAACTGACTATGTTTGAACCACTCCTGTGACACTAGTTATAGATTCCGATGCTTCACTTCAGGTTTACTGTATCCCTTGGACCTTCTTATTGACGATAAAACACAGAAATTGCATCGGAATTAAATACAAAAGGCACAATGCCGACTTAGGTACATGAAGACCGACACTTCTTACTGACTATGATTTGAACCATTCCTGGGACACCAGTTATAGATTCCGATGCTTCACTCCAGGTTTACTGTATCCCTTGGACCTCCTTATTGACGATGAAACACAGAAATTGGTTCGGAATTAAATACAAAAGGCACAATGCCGACTTAAGTTTATGAAGACCGACACTTCTTACTGACTATGCTTTGAACCATTCCTGTAACACTAGTTACAGATTCCGATGCTTCACTTCAGGTTTACTGTATCCCTTGGACCTTCTTATTGACGATGAAACACAGAAATTGCATCGGAATTAAATACAAAAGGCACAATGCCGACTTAAGGACAAGAAGACTGACTCTTCCTACAGACCCTTTCTGTGACACTAGTTATAGATTCCGATGATTCACTTCAGGTTTACTGTATCCCTTGGACCTTCTTATTGACGATGAAACACAGAAATTGCATCGGAATTAAATACAAAAGCACAAGACCGACTTAAGGACAAGAAGACTGACTCTTCCTACTGACCATTCCTGTGACACTAGTCATAGATTCCGATGCTTCACTTCAGGTTTACTGTATCCCTTGGACCTTCTTATTGACGATGAAACACAGAAATTGAATCGGAATTAAATACAAAAGGCACAATGCCGTCTTAAGGACAAGAAGACTGACTCTTCCTACTGACCATTCCTGTGACACTAGTTATAAATTCCGATGCTTCACTGCAGGTATACTGTATCCCTTGGACCTTCTTATTGACGATGAAACACAGATATTGCATCGGAATCAAATACAAATGGCACAATGCCGACTTAAGTACAAGAAGACTGTATCTTCTTACTGACTATGCTTTGATCCATTCCTGTGACACTAGTTATATATTCCGATGCTTCACTTCAGGTTTACTGTTTCCCTTGGACGTTCTTATTGACGATGAAACACGGAAATTGCATCGGAATTAAATACAAAAGGCACAATGCCGACTTAAGTACAAGAAGACTGACTCTTCCTACTGTCTAAGTTTTGAACCATTCCTGTGACACTAGTTATAGATTGTGATGCTTGACTTCAGTTTTACTGTATCCCTTGGACCTTCTTATTGACGATGAAACACAGAAATTGCATCGGAATTAAATACAAAAGGCACAAAGCCGACTTAAGTACAAGAGACTGACTCTTCTTACTGACAATGTTTTGAACCATTCCTGTGATACAAGTTGCAGATTCCGATGCTTCACTTCAGGTTTACTGTATCCCTTGGACGTTCTTATTGACGATGAAACACAGAAATTGCATCGGAATTAAATACAAAATGCACAATGCCGACTTAAGTACAAGAAGACTGACCCTTCCTACTGTCTAAGATTTGTACCATTCCTGTGACACTTGTTATAGATTCCGATGTTTGACTTCAGTTTTACTGTATCCCTTGGACCTTCTTATTGACGATGAAACACAGAAATTGCTGCGGAACTTAATACAAAAGGCACAAAGCCGACTTAAGTACAAGAGACTGACTCTTCATACTGACAATGTTTTGAACCATTCCTGTGACACTAGTTATAGATTCCGATGCTTCACTTCAAATTTACTGTATCCCTTGGACCTTCTTATTGACGATGAAACACAGAAATTGCATCGGAATTAAATACAAAAGGCACAATGCCGACTTAAGTACAAAAAGACTGACTCTTCTTACTGACTATGTTTTGAACCGTTCATGTGACACTAGTTATAGATTCCGATGCTTCACTTCAGGTTTACTGTATCCCTCTGACCTTCTTATTGATGATGAAACACGGAAATTGCATCGGAATTAAATACAAAAGGCACAACGCCGACTTAATTACAAGAAGTCTGACTCTTCATACTGACTATGTTTTGAACCATTCCTGTGACACTAGTTATAGATTCCGATGCTTCACTTCAGGTTTACTGTATCCCTCTGACCTTCTTATTGACGATGTAACACTGAAATTGCATCGGAATTAAATAGAAAAGACACAATGCCGACTTAAGTAAAAGAAGACTGACTCTTCTTACTGTCTATGTTTTGAACCATTCCTGTGACACTAGTTATAGATTCCCATGTTTGACTTTAGTTTTACTGTATCCCTTGGACCTTCTTATTGACGATGAAACACAGAAATTGCATCGGAATTAAATACAATAGGCAAAATGCCGACTTAAGGACGAGAAGGCTGACTCTTCCTACTGACCATTCCTGTGAAACTAGTTATAGATTCCGATGCATCACTTCAAGTTTACTGTATCCCTTGGACCTTCTTATTGACGATGAAACACAGAAATAGCATCGGATTTAAATACAAAAGGCACAATGCCGACCTAAGTACATGAAGACCAACACTTCTTACTGACTATGTTTTGAACCACTCCTGTGACACTAGTTATAGATTCCGATGCTTCACTTCAGGTTTACTGTATCCCTTGGACCTTCTTATTGACGATAAAACACAGAAATTGCATCGGAATTAAATACAAAAGGCACAATGCCGACTTAGGTACATGAAGACCGACACTTCTTACTGACTATGTTTTGAACCATTCCTGGGACACCAGTTATAGATTCCGATGCTTCACTCCAGGTTTACTGTATCCCTTGGACCTCCTTATTGACGATGAAACACAGAAATTGGTTCGGAATTAAATACAAAAGGCACAATGCCGACTTAAGTTTATGAAGACCGACACTTCTTACTGACTATGCTTTGAACCATTCCTGTAACACTAGTTACAGATTCCGATGCTTCACTTCAGGTTTACTGTATCCCTTGGACCTTCTTATTGACGATGAAACACAGAAATTGCATCGGAATTAAATACAAAAGGCACAATGCCGACTTAAGGACAAGAAGACTGACTCTTCCTACTGACCATTCCTGTGACACTAGTTATAAATTCCGATGCTTCACTGCAGGTATACTGTATCCCTTGGACCTTCTTATTGACGATGAAACACAGATATTGCATCGGAATCAAATACAAATGGCACAATGCCGACTTAAGTACACGAAGACTGTATCTTCTTACTGACTATGCTTTGATCCATTCCTGTGACACTAGTTATATATTCCGATTCTTCACTTCAGGTTTACTGTATCCCTTGGACGTTCTTATTGACGATGAAACACGGAAATTGCATCGGAATTAAATACATAAGGCACAATGCCGACTTAAGTACAAGAAGACTGACTCTTCCTACTGTCTAAGTTTTGAACCATTCCTGTGACACTAGTTATAGATTGTGATGCTTGACTTCAGTTTTACTGTATCCCTTGGACCTTCTTACTGACGATGAAACACAGAAATTGCATCGGAATTAAATACAAAAGGCACAAAGCCGACTTAAGTACAAGAGACTGACTCTTCTTACTGACAATGTTTTGAACCATTCCTGTGATACAAGTTGCAGATTCCGATGCTTCACTTCAGGTTTACTGTATCCCTTGGACGTTCTTATTGACGATGAAACACAGAAATTGCATCGGAATTAAATACAAAATGCACAATGCCGACTTAAGTACAAGAAGACTGACCCTTCCTACTGTCTAAGATTTGTACCATTCCTGTGACACTTGTTATAGATTCCGATGTTTGACTTCAGTTTTACTGTATCCCTTGGACCTTCTTATTGACGATGAAACACAGAAATTGCTGCGGAACCAAATACAAAAGGCACAAAGCCGACTTAAGTACAAGAGACTGACTCTTCATACTGACAATGTTTTGAACCATTCCTGTGACACTAGTTATAGATTCCGATGCTTCACTTCAAATTTACTGTATCCCTTGCACCTTCTTATTGACGATGAAACACAGGAATTGCATCGGAATTAAAAACAAAAGGCACAATGCCGACTTAAGTACAAAAAGACTGACTCTTCTTACTGACTATGTTTTGAACCGTTCATGTGACACTAGTTATAGATTCCGATGCTTCACTTCAGGTTTACTGTATCCCTCTGACCTTCTTATTGATGATGAAACACGGAAATTGCATCGGAATTAAATACAAAAGGCACAATGATGACTTAATTTCAAGAAGTCTGACTCTTCATACTGACTATGTTTTGAACCATTCCTGTGACACTAGTTATAGATTCCGATGCTTCACTTCAGGTTTACTGTATCCCTCTGACCTTCTTATTGACGATGTAACACTGAAATTGCATCGGAATTAAATAGAAAAGACACAATGCCGACTTAAGTAAAAGAAGACTGACTCTTCTTACTGTCTATGTTTTGAACCATTCCTGTGACACTAGTTATAGATTCCTATGTTTGACTTTAGTTTTACTGTATCCCTTGGACCTTCTTATTGACGATGAAACACAGAAATTGCATCGGAATTAAATACAATAGGCAAAATGCCGACTTAAGGACGAGAAGGCTGACTCTTCCTACTGACCATTCCTGTGAAACTAGTTATAGATTCCGATGCATCACTTCAAGTTTACTGTATCCCTTGAACCTTCTTATTGACGATGAAACACAGAAATAGCATCGGATTTAAATACAAAAGGCACAATGCCGACCTAAGTACATGAAGACCAACACTTCTTACTGACTATGTTTTGAACCACTCCTGTGACACTAGTTATAGATTCCGATGCTTCACTTCAGGTTTACTGTATCCCTTGGACCTTCTTATTGACGATAAAACACAGAAATTGCATCGGATTTAAATACAAAAGGCACAATGCCGACTTAGGTACATGAAGACCGACACTTCTTACTGACTATGTTTTGAACCATTCCTGGGACACCAGTTATAGATTCCGATGCTTCACTCCAGGTTTACTGTATCCCTTGGACCTCCTTATTGACGATGAAACACAGAAATTGGTTCGGAATTAAATACAAAAGGCACAATGCCGACTTAAGTTTATGAAGACCGACACTTCTTACTGACTATACTTTGAACCATTCCTGTAACACTAGTTATAGATTCCGATGCTTCACTTCAGGTTTACTGTATCCCTTGGACCTTCTTATTGACGATGAAACACAGAAATTGCATCGGAATTAAATACAAAAGGCACAATGCCGACTTAAGGACAAGAAGACTGACTCTTCCTACAGACCCTTTCTGTGACACTAGTTATAGATTCCGATGATTCACTTCAGGTTTACTGTATCCCTTGGACCTTCTTATTGACGATGAAACACAGAAATTGCATCGGAATTAAATACAAAAGCACAAGACCGACTTAAGGACAAGAAGACTGACTCTTCCTACTGACCATTCCTGTGACACTAGTCATAGATTCCGATGCATTACTTCAGGTTTACTGTATCCCTTGGACCTTCTTATTGACGATGAAACACAGAAATTGAATCGGAATTAAATACAAAAGGCACAATGCCGTCTTAAGGACAAGAAGACTGACTCTTCCTACTGACCATTCCTGTGACACTAGTTATAAATTCCGATGCTTCACTGCAGGTATACTGTATCCCTTGGACCTTCTTATTGACGATGAAACACAGATATTGCATCGGAATCAAATACAAAAGGCACAATGCCGACTTAAGTACAAGAAGACTGTATCTTCTTACTGACTATGCTTTGATCCATTCCTGTGACACTAGGTATATATTCCGATGCTTCACTTCAGGTTTACTGTATCCCTTGGACGTTCTTATTGACGATGAAACACGGAAATTGCATCGGAATTAAATACAAAAGGCACAATGCCGACTTAAGTACAAGAAGACTGACTCTTCCTACTGTCTAAGTTTTGGACCATTCCTGTGACACTAGTTATAGATTGTGATGCTTGACTTCAGTTTTACTGTATCCCTTGGACCTTCTTATTGACGATGAAACACAGAAATTGCATCGGAATTAAATACAAAAGGCACAAAGCCGACTTAAGTACAAGAGACTGACTCTTCTTACTGACAATGTTTTGAACCATTCCTGTGATACAAGTTGCAGATTCCGATGCTTCACTTCAGGTTTACTGTATCCCTTGGACGTTCTTATTGACGATGAAACACAGAAATTGCATCGGAATTAAATACAAAATGCACAATGCCGACTTAAGTACAAGAAGACTGACCCTTCCTACTGTCTAAGATTTGTACCATTCCTGTGACACTTGTTATAGATTCCGATGTTTGACTTCAGTTTTACTGTATCCCTTGGACCTTCTTATTGACGATGAAACACAGAAATTGCTGCGGAACTAAATACAAAAGGCACAAAGCCGACTTAAGTACAAGAGACTGACTCTTCATACTGACAATGTTTTGAACCATTCCTGTGACACTAGTTATAGATTCCGATGCTTCACTTCAAATTTACTGTATCCCTTGGACCTTCTTATTGACGATGAAACACAGAAATTGCATCGGAATTAAATACAAAAGGCACAATGCCGACTTAAGTACAAAAAGACTGACTCTTCTTACTGACTATGTTTTGAACCGTTCATGTGACACTAGTTATAGATTCCGATGCTTCACTTCAGGTTTACTGTATCCCTCTGACCTTCTTATTGATGATGAAACACGGAAATTGCATCGGAATTAAATACAAAAGGCACAATGCCGACTTAATTACAAGAAGTCTGACTCTTCATACTGACTATGTTTTGAACCATTCCTGTGACACTAGTTATAGATTCCGATGCTTCACTTCAGGTTTACTGTATCCCTCTGACCTTCTTATTGACGATGTAACACTGAAATTGCATCGGAATTAAATAGAAAAGACACAATGCCGACTTAAGTAAAAGAAGACTGACTCTTCTTACTGTCTATGTTTTGAACCATTCCTGTGACACTAGTTATAGATTCCGATGTTTGACTTTAGTTTTACTGTATCCCTTGGACCTTCTTATTGACGATGAAACACAGAAATTGCATCGGAATTAAATACAATAGGCAAAATGCCGACTTAAGGACGAGAAGACTGACTCTTCCTACTGACCATTCCTGTGAAACTAGTTATAGATTCCGATGCATCACTTCAAGTTTACTGTATCCCTTGGACCTTCTTATTGACGATGAAACACAGAAATAGCATCGGATTTAAATACAATAGGCACAATGCCGCCCTAACTACATGAAGACCAACACTTCTTACTGACTATGTTTTGAACCACTCCTGTGACACTAGTTATAGATTCCGATGCTTCACTTCAGGTTTACTGTATCCCTTGGACCTTCTTATTGACGATAAAACACAGAAATTTCATCGGAATTGAATTCCAAAGGCACAATGCCGACTTAGGTACATGAAGACCGACACTTCTTACTGACTATGTTTTGAACCATTCCTGGGACACCAGTTATAGATTCCGATGCTTCACTCCAGGTTTACTGTATCCTTTGGACCTCCTTATTGACGATGAAACACAGAAATTGGTTCGGAATTAAATACAAAAGGCACAATGCCGACTTAAGTTTATGAAGACCGACACTTCTTACTGACTATGTTTTGAACCGTTCCTGTAACACTAGTTACAGATTCCGATGCTTCACTTCAGGTTTACTGTATCCCTTGGACCTTCTTATTGACGATGAAACACAGAAATTGCATCGGAATTAAATACAAAAGGCACAATGCCGACTTAAGGACAAGAAACCTGACTCTTCCTACAGACCCTTTCTGTGACACTAGTTATAGATTCCGATGATTCACTTCAGGTTTACTGTATCCCTTGGACCTTCTAATTGACGATGAAACACAGAAATTGCATTGGAATTAAAAACAAAAGGCACAATGCCGACTTAAGTACATGAAGACCGACACTTCTTACTGACTATGTTTTGAACCATTCCTGAGACACTAGTTATAGATTCCGATGCTTCACTCAAGGTTTACTGTATCCCTTGGACCTTCTCATTGACGATGAATCACAGAAATTGCATAGGAATTAAATACAAAAGGCACAATCCCGACTTAAGTACATGAAGACCGACACTTCTTACTGACTATGATTTGAACCATTCCTGTAACACTAGTTATAGATTCCGATGCTTCACTTCAGGTTTACTGTATCCCTTAGACCTTCTTATTGACGATGAAACACAGAAATTTCATCGGAATTAATTACATAAGGCACAATGCCGACTTAAGGAAAAGAAGACTGACTCTTCCTACTGACCATTCCTGTGACACTAGTTATAAATTCCGATGCTTCACTGCAGGTATACTGTATCCCTTGGACCTTCTTATTGACGATGAAACACAGATATTGCATCGGAATCAAATACAAATGGCACAATGCCGACTTAAGTACAAGAAGACTGTATCTTCTTACTGACTATGTTTTGATCCATTCCTGTGACACTAGTTATAGATTCCGATGCTTCACTTCAGGTTCACTGTATCCTTTGGACGTTCTTATTGACGATGAAACACAGAAATTACATCGGAATTAAATACAAAAGGCGCAATGCCGACTTAAGTACAAGAAGACTGACCCTTCCTACTGTCTAAGATTTGTACCATTCCTGTGACACTAGTTATAGATTGCGATGTTTGACTTCATTTTTACTGTATCCCTTGGACCTTCTTATTGACGATGAAACACAGAAATTGCATCGGAATTAAATACAAAAGGCACAAAGCCGACTTAAGTACAAGAGACTGACTCTTCTTACTGACAATGTTTTGAACCATTCCTGTGACACTAGTTATAGATTCCGATGCTTCACTTCAAATGTACTGTATCCCTTGGACCTTCTAATTGACGATGAAACACAGAAATTGCATCGGAATTAAATACAAAGGGCACAATGCCGACTTAAGTACATGAAGACCGACACTTCTTACTGACTATGTTTAGAACCATTCCTGTGACACTAGTTATAGATTCCGATGCTTCACTTCAGGTTTACTGTATCCCTTGGACCTTCTTATTGACGATGAAACACAGAAATTGCATCGGAATTAAATACAAAAGGCACAATGCCGACTTAGGTACATGAAGACCGACACTTCTTACTGACTATGTTTTGAACCATTCCTGGGACACCAGTTATAGATTCCGATGCTTCACTCCAGGTTTACTGTATCCCTTGGACCTTCTTATTGACGATGAAACACAGAAATTGCTTCGGAATTAAATACAAAAGGCACAATGCCGACTTAAGTTTATGAAGACCGACACTTCTTACTGACTAGGTTTTGATCCATTTATGTAACACTAGTTATAGATTCCGATGCTTCACTTCAGGTTTACTGTATCGCTTGGACCTTCTTATTGACGATAAAACACAGAAATTTCATCGGAATTGAATTCCAAAGGCACAATGCCGACTTAGGTACATAAAGACCGACACTTCTTACTGACTATGTTTTGAACCATTCCTGGGACACCAGTTATAGATTCCGATGCTTCACTCCAGGTTTACTGTATCCTTTGGACCTCCTTATTGACGATGAAACACAGAAATTGGTTCGGAATTAAATACAAAAGGCACAATGCCGACTTAAGTTTATGAAGACCGACACTTCTTACTGACTATGTTTTGAACCGTTCCTGTAACACTAGTTACAGATTCCGATGCTTCACTTCAGGTTTACTGTATCCCTTGGACCTTCTTATTGACGATGAAACACAGAAATTGCATCGGAATTAAATACAAAAGGCACAATGCCGACTTAAGGACAAGAAACCTGACTCTTCCTACAGACCCTTTCTGTGACACTAGTTATAGATTCCGATGATTCACTTCAGGTTTACTGTATCCCTTGGACCTTCTAATTGACGATGAAACACAGAAATTGCATTGGAATTAAAAACAAAAGGCACAATGCCGACTAAAGTACATGAAGACCGACACTTCTTACTGACTATGTTTTGAACCATTCCTGAGACACTAGTTATAGATTCCGATGCTTCACTCAAGGTTTACTGTATCCCTTGGACCTTCTCATTGACGATGAATCACAGAAATTGCATAGGAATTAAATACAAAAGGCACAATCCCGACTTAAGTACATGAAGACCGACACTTCTTACTGACTATGATTTGAACCATTCCTGTAACACTAGTTATAGATTCCGATGCTTCACTTCAGGTTTACTGTATCCCTTAGACCTTCTTATTGACGATGAAACACAGAAATTTCATCGGAATTAATTACATAAGGCACAATGCCGACTTAAGGAAAAGAAGACTGACTCTTCCTACTGACCATTCCTGTGACACTAGTTATAAATTCCGATGCTTCACTGCAGGTATACTGTATCCCTTGGACCTTCTTATTGACGATGAAACACAGATATTGCATCGGAATCAAATACAAATGGCACAATGCCGACTTAAGTACAAGAAGACTGTATCTTCTTACTGACTATGTTTTGATCCATTCCTGTGACACTAGTTATAGATTCCGATGCTTCACTTCAGGTTCACTGTATCCTTTGGACGTTCTTATTGACGATGAAACACAGAAATTACATCGGAATTAAATACAAAAGGCGCAATGCCGACTTAAGTACAAGAAGACTGACCCTTCCTACTGTCTAAGATTTGTACCATTCCTGTGACACTAGTTATAGATTGCGATGTTTGACTTCATTTTTACTGTATCCCTTGGACCTTCTTATTGACGATGAAACACAGAAATTGCATCGGAATTAAATACAAAAGGCACAAAGCCGACTTAAGTACAAGAGACTGACTCTTCTTACTGACAATGTTTTGAACCATTCCTGTGACACTAGTTATAGATTCCGATGCTTCACTTCAAATGTACTGTATCCCTTGGACCTTCTAATTGACGATGAAACACAGAAATTGCATCGGAATTAAATACAAAGGGCACAATGCCGACTTAAGTACATGAAGACCGACACTTCTTACTGACTATGTTTAGAACCATTCCTGTGACACTAGTTATAGATTCCGATGCTTCACTTCAGGTTTACTGTATCCCTTGGACCTTCTTATTGACGATGAAACACAGAAATTGCATCGGAATTAAATACAAAAGGCACAATGCCGACTTAGGTACATGAAGACCGACACTTCTTACTGACTATGTTTTGAACCATTCCTGGGACACCAGTTATAGATTCCGATGCTTCACTCCAGGTTTACTGTATCCCTTGGACCTTCTTATTGACGATGAAACACAGAAATTGCTTCGGAATTAAATACAAAAGGCACAATGCCGACTTAAGTTTATGAAGACCGACACTTCTTACTGACTAGGTTTTGATCCATTTATGTAACACTAGTTATAGATTCCGATGCTTCACTTCAGGTTTACTGTATCGCTTGGACCTTCTTATTTACGATGAAACACAGAAATTGCATCGGAATTAAATACAAAAGGCACAATGCCGACTTAAGGACAAGAAGACTGACTCTTCTTACTGTCTATGTTTTGAACCAATCCTGTGACAGTAGTTAGAGTTTCCGATGCCTCACACCAGGTTTACTGCATCCCTTTGACCTTCTTATTGACGATAAAACACAGAAATTGCATCGGAATTAAATACAAAAAGCACAATGCCGACTTAAGTACAAAAAGACTGACTCTTCTTACTGACTATGTTTAGAACCGTCCATGTGACACTAGTTACAGATTCCGATGCTTCACTTCAGGTTTACTGTATCCCTCTGACCTTCTTATTGATGATGAAACACAGAAATTGCATCGGAATTAAATACAAAAGGCACAATGCCGACTTAATTACAAAAAACCGACTCTTCTTACTGACTATGTTTTGAACCATTCCTGTGACACTAGTTATAGATTCCGACGCTTCACTTCAGGTTTACTGTATCCCTCTGACCTTCTTATTGAGGATGAAACACTGAAATTGCATCGGAATTAAATAGAAAAGGCACAATGCCGACTTAAGTAAAAGATGACTGACTCTTCTTACTGTCTATGTTTTGAACCATTCCTGTGACACTAGTTATAGATTCCGATGTTTGACTTTAGTTTTACTGTATCCCTTGGACCTTCTTATTGACGATGAAACACAGAAATTGCATCGGAATTAAATACAATAGGCAAAATGCCGACTTAAGGACGAGAAGACTGACTCTTCCTACTGACCATTCCTGTGAAACTAGTTATAGATTCCGATGCATCACTTCAAGTTTACTGTATCCCTTGGACCTTCTTATTGACGATGAAACACAGAAATAGCATCGGATTTAAATACAATAGGCACAATGCCGCCCTAACTACATGAAGACCAACACTTCTTACTGACTATGTTTTGAACCACTCCTGTGACACTAGTTATAGATTCCGATGCTTCACTTCAGGTTTACTGTATCCCTTGGACCTTCTTATTGACGATAAAACACAGAAATTTCATCGGAATTGAATTCCAAAGGCACAATGCCGACTTAGGTACATGAAGACCGACACTTCTTACTGACTATGTTTTGAACCATTCCTGGGACACCAGTCATAGATTCCGATGCTTCACTCCAGGTTTACTGTATCCTTTGGACCTCCTTATTGACGATGAAACACAGAAATTGGTTCGGAATTAAATACAAAAGGCACAATGCCGACTTAAGTTTATGAAGACCGACACTTCTTACTGACTATGTTTTGAACCGTTCCTGTAACACTAGTTACAGATTCCGATGCTTCACTTCAGGTTTACTGTATCCCTTGGACCTTCTTATTGACGATGAAACACAGAAATTGCATCGGAATTAAATACAAAAGGCACAATGCCGACTTAAGGACAAGAAACCTGACTCTTCCTACAGACCCTTTCTGTGACACTAGTTATAGATTCCGATGATTCACTTCAGGTTTACTGTATCCCTTGGACCTTCTAATTGACGATGAAACACAGAAATTGCATTGGAATTAAAAACAAAAGGCACAATGCCGACTTAAGTACATGAAGACCGACACTTCTTACTGACTATGTTTTGAACCATTCCTGAGACACTAGTTATAGATTCCGATGCTTCACTCAAGGTTTACTGTATCCCTTGGACCTTCTCATTGACGATGAATCACAGAAATTGCATAGGAATTAAATACAAAAGGCACAATCCCGACTTAAGTACATGAAGACCGACACTTCTTACTGACTATGATTTGAACCATTCCTGTAACACTAGTTATAGATTCCGATGCTTCACTTCAGGTTTACTGTATCCCTTAGACCTTCTTATTGACGATGAAACACAGAAATTTCATCGGAATTAATTACATAAGGCACAATGCCGACTTAAGGAAAAGAAGACTGACTCTTCCTACTGACCATTCCTGTGACACTAGTTATAAATTCCGATGCTTCACTGCAGGTATACTGTATCCCTTGGACCTTCTTATTGACGATGAAACACAGATATTGCATCGGAATCAAATACAAATGGCACAATGCCGACTTAAGTACAAGAAGACTGTATCTTCTTACTGACTATGTTTTGATCCATTCCTGTGACACTAGTTATAGATTCCGATGCTTCACTTCAGGTTCACTGTATCCTTTGGACGTTCTTATTGACGATGAAACACAGAAATTACATCGGAATTAAATACAAAAGGCGCAATGCCGACTTAAGTACAAGAAGACTGACCCTTCCTACTGTCTAAGATTTGTACCATTCCTGTGACACTAGTTATAGATTGCGATGTTTGACTTCATTTTTACTGTATCCCTTGGACCTTCTTATTGACGATGAAACACAGAAATTGCATCGGAATTAAATACAAAAGGCACAAAGCCGACTTAAGTACAAGAGACTGACTCTTCTTACTGACAATGTTTTGAACCATTCCTGTGACACTAGTTATAGATTCCGATGCTTCACTTCAAATGTACTGTATCCCTTGGACCTTCTTATTGACGATGAAACACAGAAATTGCATCGGAATTAAATACAAAGGGCACAATGCCGACTTAAGTACATGAAGACCGACACTTCTTACTGACTATGTTTAGAACCATTCCTGTGACACTAGTTATAGATTCCGATGCTTCACTTCAGGTTTACTGTATCCCTTGGACCTTCTTATTGACGATGAAACACAGAAATTGCATCGGAATTAAATACAAAAGGCACAATGCCGACTTAGGTACATGAAGACCGACACTTCTTACTGACTATGTTTTGAACCATTCCTGGGACACCAGTTATAGATTCCGATGCTTCACTCCAGGTTTACTGTATCCCTTGGACCTTCTTATTGACGATGAAACACAGAAATTGCTTCGGAATTAAATACAAAAGGCACAATGCCGACTTAAGTTTATGAAGACCGACACTTCTTACTGACTAGGTTTTGATCCATTTATGTAACACTAGTTATAGATTCCGATGCTTCACTTCAGGTTTACTGTATCGCTTGGACCTTCTTATTTACGATGAAACACAGAAATTGCATCGGAATTAAATTCAAAAGGCACAATGCCGACTTAAGGACAAGAAGACTGACTCTTCTTACTGTCTATGTTTTGAACCAATCCTGTGACAGTAGTTAGAGTTTCCGATGCCTCACACCAGGTTTACTGCATCCCTTTGACCTTCTTATTGACGATAAAACACAGAAATTGCATCGGAATTAAATACAAAAAGCACAATGCCGACTTAAGTACAAAAAGACTGACTCTTCTTACTGACTATGTTTAGAACCGTCCATGTGACACTAGTTACAGATTCCGATGCTTCACTTCAGGTTTACTGTATCCCTCTGACCTTCTTATTGATGATGAAACACAGAAATTGCATCGGAATTAAATACAAAAGGCACAATGCCGACTTAATTACAAAAAACCGACTCTTCTTACTGACTATGTTTTGAACCATTCCTGTGACACTAGTTATAGTTTCCGACGCTTCACTTCAGGTTTACTGTATCCCTCTGACCTTCTTATTGAGGATGAAACACTGAAATTGCATCGGAATTAAATAGAAAAGGCACAATGCCGACTTAAGTAAAAGATGACTGACTCTTCTTACTGTCTATGTTTTGAACCATTCCTGTGACACTAGTTATAGATTCCGATGTTTGACTTTAGTTTTACTGTATCCCTTGGTCCTTCGTATTGACGATGAAACACAGAAATTGCATCGGAATTAAATACAATAGGCACAATGCCGACTTAAGGACAAGAAGACTGACTCATCCTACTGACCATTCCTGTGAAACTAGTTATAGATTCCGATGCATCACTTCAGGTTTACTGTATCCCTTGGACCTTCTTATTGACGATGAAACACAGAAATAGCATCGGATTTAAATACAAAAGGCACAATGCCGACATAAGTACATGAAGACCGACACTTCTTTTGACTATGATTTGAACCATTCCTGTGACACTAGTTATAGATTCCGATGCTTCAGTTCAGGTTTACTGTATCCCTTAGACCTTCATCTTGACGATAAAACACAGAAATTGCATCGGAATTAAATACAAAAAGCACAATGCCGACTTAGGTACATGAAGACCGACACTTCTTACTGACTATGTTTTGAACCATTCCTGGGAGACCAGTTATAGATTCCGATGCTTCACTCCAGGTTTACTGTAACCCTTGGACCTTCTTATTGACGATGAAACACAGAAATTGCTTCTGAATTAAATACAAAAGGCACAATGCCGACTTAAGTATATGAAGACCGACACTTCTTACTCACTATGCTTTGTACCATTCCTGTAACACTAGTTATAGATTCCGATGCTTCACTTCAGGTTTACTATATCCCTTGGACCTTCTTATTGACGATGAAACACAGAAATTGCATCGGAATTAAATACAAAAGGCACAATGCTGACTTAAGTACAAGAAGACTGACTCTTCCTACAGACCCTTTCTGTGACACTAGTTATAGATTCCGATGATTCACTTCAGGTTTACTTTATCCCTTGGACCTTCTTATTGACGATGAAACACACAAATTGCGTCGGAATTAAAAACAAAAGGCACAATGCCGACTTAAGTACATGAAGACCGACACTTCTTACTGAATATGTTTTTAACCATTCCTGAGACACTAGTTATAGATTCCGATGCTTCACTCTAGGTTTACTGTATCCCTTGGACCTTCTTATTGACGATGAATCACAGAAATTGCATCGGAATTATGTACCAAAGGCACAGTGCCGACATAAGTACATGAAGACCGACACTTCTTACTGACTATGTTTTGAACCATTCCTGTGACTCTAGTTATAGATTCCGATGCTTCACTTCAGGTTTACTGTATCCCTTGGACCTTCTTGTTGACGATGAAACACAGAAATTGCATCAGAATTAAATACCAAAGGCAGAATACCGACTTAAGGACAAGGAGACTGACTCTTCCTACTGACCATTCCTGTGACACTAGTTATAGATTCCGATGGTTCACTTCAGGTTTACTGTATCCCTTGGACCTTCTTATAGACGTTGAAACACAGAAATTGCATCGGAAGTAAATACAAAAGGCACAATGCAGACTTAAGGACAAGAAGACTGACTCTTCCTACTGACCATTCCTGTGACACTAGTTATATATTCCGATGCTTCACTTCAGGTTTATTGTATCCCTTGGACCTTCTTATTGACAATGAAACACAGGAATAGCATCGGAATTAAATACAAAAGGCACAATGCCGACTTAAGTACATGAAGACCGACACTTCTTACTGACTATAATTTGAACCATTCCTGTGACACTAGTTATAGATTCTGATGCTTCACTTCAGGTTTACTGTATCCCTTGGACCTTTTTATTGACGATGAAACGCAGAAATTGCATCGGAATTCAATACAAAAGGCACAATGCCGACTTAAGTACATGAAGACCGACATTTCTTACTGACTATGTTTTGAACCATTCCTGTGACACTAGTTATAGATTCCGATGCTTCACTTTAGGTTTACTAAATCCCTTGGACCTTCTTATTGACGATGAGACACAGAAATTGCATCGGAATTAAATACAAAACGCACAATGCCGACTTAAGGACAAAAAGACTGACTCTTCCTACTAACCATTCCCGTGACACTAGTTATATATTCCGATGCTTCACTTCAGGTTTATTGTATCCCTTGGACCTTCTTATTGACGATGAAACACAGAAATTGCATCGGAATTAAATACAAAAGGCACAATGCCGACTTAAGTACATGAAGACCGACACTTCTTACTGACTATATTTTGAACCATTCCTGTGACACTAGTTATAGTTTCCGATGCTTCACTTCAGGTTCACTGTATCCCTTGGACCTTCTTATTGACGATGAAACGCAGAAATTGCATCGGAATTAAATACAAAAGGCACAATGCCGACTTAAGTACATGAAGACCGATAGTTCTTACTGACTATGTTTTGAACCATCCCTGTGACACTAGTTATAGATTCCGATGCTTCACTTCAGGTTTACTGTATCCCTTGGTCCTTCTTATTGACGATGAAACACAGAAATTGCATCAGAATTATATACCAAAGGCACAATGCCGACTTAAGTACATGAAGACCGACACTTCTTACTGACTAAGTTTTCAACCATTGCTGTGACACTAGTTATAGATTCTGATGCTTCACTTCAGGTTTACTGTATCCGTTGGACCTTCTTATTGACGATGAAATACAGAAATTGCATCAGAATTAAATACAAAAGGCAGAATGCCGACATTAGGACATGAAGATTGACTCTTCCTGCTGACCATTCCTGTGACACTAGTTATAGATTCCGATGCTTCACTCCAGGTTTACTGTATCCCTTGGACCTTCTTATTGGCGATGAAACCCAGAAATTGCATCGGAATTAAATACAAAAGGCACAATGACGACTTAAGGACAAGAAGACTGACTCTTCCTACTGCCCATTCCTGTGACACTAGTTATAGATTCCGATGCTTCACTTCAGGATTACTGTATCCCTTGGACTTTCTTATTGACGATGAAACACAGAAATTGCATCGGAATTAAATACAAAAGGCACAATGCAGACTTATGGACAAGAAGACTGACTCTTCCTACTGACCATTCCTGTGACACTAGTTATATAGTCCGATGCTTCACTTCAGGTTTATTGTATCCCTTGGACCTTCTTGTTGACGATGAAACACCGAAATTGCATCGGAATTAAATACCAAATGCACAATGCCGACTTAAGTACATGAAGACCGACACTTCTTACTGACTATATTTTGAACCATACCTGTGACACTAGTTATAGTTTCCGATGCTTCACTTCAGGTTTACTGTATCCCTTGGACCTTCTTATTGACGATGAAACGCAGAAATTGCATCGGAATTAAATACAAAAGGCACAATGCCGACTTAAGTACATGAAGACCGACAGTTCTTACTGACTATGTTTTGAACCATTCCTGTGACACTAGTATAGATTCCGATGCTTCACTTCAGGTTTACTGTATCCCTTGGACCTTCTTATTGACGATGAAACACAGAAATTACATCGGAATTAAATACAAAATGCACAATGCAGACTTAAGGACAAGAAGACTGACTCTTCCTACTGACCAATCCTGTGACACTAGTTATATATTCCGATGCTTCACTTCAGGTTTATTGTATCTCTTGGACCTTCTTATTGACGATGAAACACAGAAATTGCATCGGAATTAAATACAAAAGGCACAATGCCGACTTAAGTACATGAAGACCGACACTTCTTACTGACTATATTTTGAACCATTCCTGTGACACTAGTTATAGTTTCCGATGCTTCACTTCAGGTTCACTGTATCCCTTGGACCTTCTTATTGACGATGAAACGCAGAAATTGCATCGGAATTAAATACAAAAGGCACAATGCCGACTTAAGAACATGAAGACCGACAGTTCTTACTGGCTATGTTTTGAACCATTCCTGTGTCACTAGTTATAGATTCCGATGCTTCACTTCAGGTTTACTGTATCCCTTGGACCTTCTTATTGACGATGAAACCCAGAAATTGCATCGGAATTAAATACAAAAGGCAGAATGCGACATAAGGACATGAAGATTGGCTCTTCCTGCTGACCATTCCTGTGACACTAGTTATAGATTCCGATGCTTCACTCCAGGTTTACTGTATCCCTTGACCTTCTTATTGTCGATGAAACCCAGAAATTGCATCGGAATTAAATACAACGGCTCATTGCCGACTTAAGGTCAAGAAGACTGACTCTTCCTACTGACCATTCCTGTGACACAAGTTATCTATTCCGATGCTTCACTCCAGGTTTACTGTATCCCTTGGACCTTCTTATTGACGATGAAACACAGAACTTGCATCGGAAATAATTACAAAAGGCACAATGCCGACTAAAGTACTTGAAGACCGACACTTCTTACTGACTATGTTTTGAACCATTCCTGTGACACTAGTTATAGAATCCGATGCTTCACTTCAGGTTTACTGTATCCCTTGGACCTACTTATTGACGATAAAACACAGAAATTGCATCGGAATTAAATATAAAATGCACAGCGCCGACTTAAGGACAAGAAGACTGACTCTTCTTACTGACCATTCCTGTGACACTAGTTATAGATCCCGATGCATCACTTCAGGTTTACTCTATCCCTTGGACCTTCTTATTGACGATGAAACACAGAAATTGCATCGGATTTAAATACAAAAGGCACAATGCCGACTTAAGGACAAGAAGACAAACTCTTTTTACTGACCATTCTTGTGACACTAGTTATTGTTTCCGATGTTTCACTTGAGGTTTACTGTAACCCTTGAACCTTCTTATTGACGATGAAACACAGAAATTGCATCGGAATTAAATACAAAAGCCACAATGCCGACTTAAGTACATGAAGACCGACACATCTTACTGACTATGCTTTGAACCATTCCTGTGACATTAGTTATAGATTCCGATGCTTCACTTCAGGTTTACTGTATCCCCTGGACCTTCTTATTGACGATGAGACACAAAAATTGCATCGGAATTAAATACGAAAGGCAGAATGCCGAGATAAGGACGTGAAGATTGACTCTTCCTGCTGACCATTCCTGTGACACTAGTTATAGATTCCGATGCTTCACTCCAGTTTTTCTGTATCCCTTGGACCTTCTCATTGACGATGAAACACAGAAATTGCATCGGAATTAAATACAAAAGGCACAATGCCGACTTAAGGACAAGAAGACTGACTCTTCCTACTGACCAATCCTGTGACACTAGTTAAAGATTCCGATGCTTCACTTCAGGTTTACTGTATCCCTTGGACCTTATTATTGACGATGAAACACAGAAATTGCATCGGAATTAAATACAAAAGGCACAATGCCGACTTAAGTACATGAAGACCGACACTTCTTACTGACTATGCTTTGAACCATTCCTGTGACACTAGTAATAGGTCCCCATGCTTCACTTCAGGTTAACTGTATCCCTTGCACCTTTTTATTGACGATGAAACACAGAAATTGCATCGGAATTAAATACAAAAGGCACAATGCCGACTTAAAGGACAAGAAGACTGACTCTTCCTACTGACCATTCCTGTGACACTAGTTATAGATTCCGATGCTTCACTCAAGGTTTACTGTATCCCTTGGACCTTCTTATTGACGATGAATCACAGAAATTGCATCGGAATTAAATACAAAAGGCACAATGCCGACTTATGTACATGAAGGCCGACACTTCTTACTGACTATGTTTTGAACCATTCCTGTGACACTAGTTATAGATTCCGATGCTTCACTTCAGGTTTACTGTATCCCTTGGACCTTCTTATTGACGATGAAACACAGAAATTGCATCGGAATTAAATACAAAAGGCACAATGCCGACTTAAGTACATGAAGACCGACACTTCTTATTGACTATGATTTGAACCATTCCTGTGACACTAGGTATAGATTCCGATGCTTCACTTCAGGTTTACTGTATCCCTTGTACCTTCTTATTGACGATGAAACACAGAGATTGCATCGGAATTAAATACAAAAGGCACAATGCCGACTTAAGGACAAGAAGACTGACTCTTCCTACTGACCAATCCTGTGACACTAGTTAAAGATTCCGATGTTTCACTTCAGGTTTACTGTATCCCTTGGACTTCTTTTGACGATGAAACACAGAAATTGCGTGGGAATTAAATACAAAAGGCACAATGCCGACTTAAGTACATGAAGACCGACACTTCTTACTGACTATGTTTTGAACCATTCCTGTGACACTAGTAATAGGTCCCCATGCTTCACTTCAGGTTTACTGTATCAATTGCACCCTCTTATTGACGATGAACGACAGAAATTGCATCGGAATTAAATACAAAAGGCACAATGCCGACTTAAGGATAAGAAGACTGACTCTTCCTACTGAAGATTCCTGTGACACTAGTTATAGATTCCGATGCTTCACTTCAGGTTTACTGTATCTCTTGGACCATCATATTGACGATGAGACACAGAAATTGCATCGGAATTAAATACAAAAGGCACAATGCCGACTGAAGGACAAGCAGACTGATTCTTCCTACTGACCATTCCTGTGCCACTAGTAATAGATTCCGATGCTTCACTCAAGGTTTACTGTATCCCTTGGACCTTCTTATTGACGATGAAACACAAAAATTGCATCGGAATTAAATACAAAAGGCACAATGCCGACTTAAGTACATGAAGGCCGACACTTCTTACTGACTATGTTCTGAACCATTCCTGTGACACTAGTTAGAGATTCCGATGCTTCAGTTCAGGTTTACGGTATCCCTTGGACCGTCTTATTGACGATGAAACACAGAAATTGCATCGGAATTAAATACAAAAAGCACAATGCCGACTTAAGGACAAGAAGACTGACTCTTCCTACTGACCATTCCTGTGACACTAGTTATAGATTCCGATGCTTCACTTCAGGTATACTGTATCCCTTGGACCTTCTTATTGACAATGAAACACAGAAATTGCATTGGAATTAAATACAAAAGGCACAATGCCGACTTAAGGACAAGAAGTCTGACTCTTCCTACTGACCATTCCTGTGACACTAGTTATAGATTCCGATTCTTCACTTCAGGTTTACTGTATCCCTTGGACCTTCTTATTGACGATGAAACACAGAAATTGCATCGGATTTAAATACAAAATGCACAATGCCGACTTAAGTACATGAAGACCGACACTTCTTACTGACAATGTATTGAACCATTCCTGTGACACTAGTTATAGATTCCGATGCTTCACTTCAGGTTTACTGTATCCCTTGGACCTTATTATTGACGACGAAACACAGAAATTGCATCGGATGTAAAAACAAAAGGCACAATGCCGACATAAGTACATGAAGACCGACACTTCTTACTGACTATGTTTTGAACCATTCCTGAGACACTAGTTATAGATTCCGATGCTTCGCTCTAGGTTTACTGTATGCCTTGGGCCTTCTTATTGACGATGAAACACAGAAATTGCATTGGAAGTAAATTCAAAATGCACAATGCCCACTGAAGTACATGAAGACCGACACTTCTTACTGACTATGTTTTGAACCATTCCTGTAACACTAGTTATAGATTTCAATGCTTCACATCAGGTTTACTGTATCCCTTGGACCTTCTTATTGACGATGAAACACAGAAATTGCATCGGAATTAAATACAAAAGGCACAATGCCGTCTTAAGGACAAGAAGACTGACTCTTCCTACTGACCATTCCTGTGACACTAGTTGTAGATTCCGATGCTTCACTTCAGGTTTACTGTATCTCTAGGACCTTCTTATTTACGATGAAACACAGAAATTGCATCGGAATTAGATACAAAAGACTCAATGCTTACTTAAGTACATGAAGACCGACACTTCTTACTGACTATGTTTTAAACCATTCCTGTGACACGAGTTATAGATTCCGATGCTTTACTTCAACTTTACTGTATCCCTTGGACCTTCTTATTGACGATGTAACAGTGAAAATGCATCGGAATTAAATACAAAAGGCACAATGCCGACTTAAGGACATGATGACCGACACTTCTTACTGACTATGTTCTGAACCATTCCTGTGACACTAGTTATAGATTCCGATGCTTCACTACAGGTTTACTGTATCCCTTGGACCTTCTTACTGACGATGAAACACAGAAATTGCATCCGAATTAAATACAAAAGGCACAATGCCGACTTAAGTACATGAAGACCGACACTTCTTACTGACTATGCTTTGAACCATTCCTGTAACACTAGTTATAGATTCCGATGCTTCACTTCAGGTTTACTGTATCCCTTGGACCTTCTTATTGACGATGAAACACAGAAATTGCATCGGAATTAAATACAAAAGGCACAATGCCGTCTTAAGGACAAGAAGACTGACTCTTCCTACTGACCATGTCTGTGACACTAGTTATAGATTCCGATGCTTCACTTCAGGTATACTGTATCCCTTGGACCTTCTTATTGACGATGAAACACAGAAATTGCATCGGAATCAAATTCAAATGGCACAATGCCGACTTAAGTACAAGAAGACTGTATCTTCTTACTGTCTATGTTTTGAACCAATCCTGTGACACTAGTTGTAGATTCCGATGCTTGACTTCAGTTTTACTATATCCCTTGGACCTTCTTATTGACGATGAAACACAGAAATTGCATATGAATTAAATACAAAAGGCACAATGCCGACTTAAGTAGAAGAGACTGACTCTTCTTACTGACTTTGTTTTGATCCATTCCTGTGACACTAGTTACAGATTCCGATGCTTCCTTCAGGTTTACTGTATCCCTTGGACGTTCTTATTGACGATGAAACACAGAAATTACATCGGAATTAAATACAGAAGGCACAATGCCGACTTAAGTACAAGAAGACTGACTCTTCCTACTGCCTAAGTTTTGAACCATTCCTGTGACACTGGTTATAGATTCCGATGTTTGACTTCAGTTTTACTGTATCCCTTGGAACTTCTTATTGACGGTGAAACACAGAAATTGCATCGGAATTAAATACAAAAGGCACAATGAAGACTTAAGTACAAGAAGACTGACTCTTCTTACTGTCTATGTTTTGAACCAATCCTGTGACACTAGTAAGAGATTCCGATGCTTCACTTCAGGTTTACTGTATCCCTCTGACCTTCTTATTGATGATGAAACACGGAAATTGCATCGGAATTAAATTCAAAAGGCACAATGCCGACTTAATTACAAGAAGTCTGACTCTTCTTACTGACTATGTTTTGAACCATTCCTGTGACACTAGTTATAGATTCCGATGCTTCACTTCAGGTTTACTGTATCCCTCTGACCTTCTTATTGACGTTGTAACCCTGAAATTGCATCAGAATTAAATAGAAAAGGCACAATGCCGACTTAAGTAAAAGAAGACTGACTATTCTTACTGTCTATGTTTTGAACCATTCCTGTGACACTAAGTTATAGATTCCGATGTTTGACTTTAGTTTTACTGTATCCCTTGGACCTTCTTATTGACGATGAAACACAGAAATTGCAACGGAATTAAATACAATAGGCACAATGCCGACTTAAGGACAAGAAAACTGACTCTTCCTACTGACCATTCCTGTGAAACTAGTTATAGATTCCGATGCATCACTTCAGGTTTACTGTATCCCTTGGACCTTCTTATTGACGATGAAACACAGAAATTGCATCGGAATTAAATACAAAAGGCACAATGCCGACTTAAGTTTATGAAGACCGACACTTCTTACTGACTATGCTTTGAACCATTCCTGTAACACTAGTTACAGATTCCGATGCTTCACTTCAGGTTTACTGTATCCCTTGGACCTTCTTATGGACGATGAAACACAGAAATTGCATCGGAATTAAATACAAAAGGCACAATGCCGACTTAAGGACAAGAAGACTGACTCTTCCTACAGACCCTTTCTGTGACACTAGTTATAGATTCCGATGATTCACTTCAGGTTTACTGTATCCCTTGGACCTTCTTATTGACGATGAAACACAGAAATTGCATCGGAATTAAATACAAAAGGCACAATGCCGACTTAAGGACAAGAAGACTGACTCTTCCTACTGACCATTCCTGTGACACTAGTTATAAATTCCGATGCTTTACTGCAGGTATACTGTATCCCTTGGACCTTCTTATTGACGATGAAACACGTATATTGCATCGGAATCAAATACAAATGGCACAATGCCGACTTAAGTACAAGAAGACTGTATCTTCTTACTGACTATGTTTTGATCCATTCCTGTGACACTAGTTATAGATTCCGATGCTTCACTTCAGGTTTACTGTATCCCTTGGACGTTCTTACTGACGATGAAACACGGAAATTGCATCGGAATTAAATAAAAAAGGCACAATGCCGACCTAACTACAAGAAGACTGACTCTTCCTACTGTCTAAGTTTTGAACCATTCCTGTGACACTAGTTATAGATTGTGATGCTTGACTTCAGTTTTACTGTATCCCTTGACCTACTTATTGACGATGAAACACAGAAATGGCATCGGAATTAAATACAAAAGGCACAAAGCCGACTTAAGTACAAGAGACTGACTCTTCTTACTGACAATGTTTTGAACCATTCCTGTGATACAAGTTGCAGATTCCGATGCTTCACTTCAGGTTTACTGTATCCCTTGGACGTTCTTATTGACGATGAAACACAGAAATTGCATTGGAATTAAATACAAAATGCACAATGCCGACTTAAGTACAAGAAGACTGACCCTTCCTACTGTCTAAGATTTGTACCATTCCTGTGACACTTGTTATAGATTCCGATGTTTGACTTCAGTTTTACTGTATCCCTTGGACCTTCTTATTGACGTTGAAACACAGAAATTGCTGCGGAACTAAATACAAAAGGCACAAAGCCGACTTAAGTACAAGAGACTGACTCTACTTACTGACAATGTTTTGAACCATTCCTGTGACACTAGTTATAGATTCCGATGCTTCACTTCAAATTTACTGTATCCCTTGGACCTTCTTATTGACGATGAAACACAGAAATTGCTTCTGAATTAAATACAAAAGGCACAATGCCGACTTAAGTATATGAAGACCGACACTTCTTACTCACTATGCTTAGTACCATTCCCGTAACACTAGTTATAGATTCCGATGCTTCACTTCAGGTTTACTGTATCCCTTGGACCTTCTTATTGACGATGAAACACAGAAATTGCATCGGAATTAAATACAAAATGCACAATGCTGACTTAAGTACAAGAAGCCTGACTCCTCCTTCAGACCCTTTCTGTGACACTAGTTATAGATTCCGATGATTCACTTCAGGTTTACTGTATCCCTTGGACCTTCTTATTGACGATGAAACACACAAATTGCATCGGAATTAAAAACAAAAGGCACAATGCCGACTTAAGTACATGAAGACCGACACTTCTTACTGACTATGTTTGGAACCATTCCTGTGACACGAGTTATAGATTCCGATGCTTCACTTCAAGCTTACTGTATCATTTGGACCTTCTTATTGACGATGAAACACAGAATTTGCATCCGAATTAAATACGAAAGGCACAATGCCGACTTAAGTACATGGAGACCGACACTTCTTACTGACTATGCTTTGAACCATTCCTGTAACACTAGTTATAGATTCCGATGCTTCACTTCAGGTTTACTGTATCCCTTGGTCGTTCTTATTGACAATGAAACACAGAAATTGCATCGGAATTAAATACAAAAGGCACAATGCCGACTTAAGTACAAGAAGACTGACTCTTCCTACTGTCTAAGTTTTGAACCATTCCTGTGACACTAGTTATAGATTCCGATGCTTCAGTTCAGTTTTACTGTATCCCTTTTTACCTTCTTATTGATGATGAAACACAGAAATTACATCGGAATTAAATACAAAAGGCACAAAGCCGACTTAAGTACAAGAGACTGACTCTTTTTACTGACAATGTTTTGAACCATTCCTGTGACACTAGTTATAGATTCCGATGCTTCACTTCAGGTTTACTGTATCCCTTGGACGTTCTTATTGACGATGAAACACAGAAATTGCATCGGAATTAAATACAAAAGGCACAATGCCGACTTAAGTACAAGAAGACTGACTCATCCCACTGTCTAAGTTTTGAACCATTCCTGTGACACTAGTTATAGATTCCGATGTTTGACTTAAGTTTTACTGTATCTCTTGGACCTTCTTATTGACGATGAAACACAGAAATTGCATCGGAATTAAATACAAAAGGCACAAAGCCGACTTAAGTACAAGAGACTGACTCATCTTACTGACAATGTTTTGAACCATTCCTGTGACACTAGTTATAGATTCCGATGCTTCACTTCAGGTTTACTGTATCCCTTAGACCTTCTTATTGACGATGAAACACAGAAATTGCATCGGAATTAAATACAAAAGGCACAATGCCGACTTAAGTACAAGAAGACTGACTCTTCTTACTGACTATGTTTTGAACCAATCCTGTGACACTAGTTAGAGATTCCGATTCTTCACTTCAGGGTTACTGCATACCTTTGACCTTCTTATTGACGATTAAACACAGAATTTGCATCGGAAATAAATACGAAAGGCACAATGCCGACTTAAGTACAAAAAGACTGACTCTTCTTACTGACTATGTTTCAACCGTTTATGTGACACTAGTTATAGATCCCGATGCTTCAGTTCAGGTTTACTGTATCCCTTGGACCTCCTTATTGAAGATGAAACACAGAAATAGCATCGGACTTAAATACAAAAATCACAATGCCGACTTAAGTACATGAAGACCGTTACTTCTTACTGACTACGCTTTGAACCATTCCTGTGACACTAGTTATAGATTCCGATGCTTCACTTCAGGTTTACTGTATCCCTTGGACCTTCTTATTGACGATGAAACACAGAAATTGCTTCGGAATTAAATACAAAAATCACAATGCCGACTTAAGTACATGAAGACCGACACTTCTTACTGACTATGTTTTGAACCATTCCTGTGACACTAATTATAGATTCCGATGCTCACTTCATGTTTACTGTATCGCTTGGACCTTCTTATTTACGATGAAACACAGAAATTGCATCGGAATTAAATACAAAAGGCACAATGCCGACTTAAGGACAAGAAGTCTGACTCTTCTTACTGTCTATGTTTTGAACCAATCCTGTGACACTATTTAGAGATTATGATGCTTCACTTCAGGTTTACTGCATCCCTTTGACCTTCTTATTGACGATAAAACACAGAAATTGCATCGGAATTAAATACAAAACGCACAATCCCGACTTAATTACAAGAAGTCCGACTCTTCTTACTGACTATGTTTGAACCATTCCTGTGACACTAGTTATAGATTCCGATGCTTCACTTCAGGTTTACTGCATCCCTCTGACCTTCTTATTGACGATGAAACACTGAAATTGCATTGGAATTAAATAGAAAAAGCACAATGCCGACTTAAGTAAAAGATGACTGACTCTTCTTACTGTCTATGTTTTGAACCATTCCTGTGACACTAGTTATAGATTCCGATGTTTGACTTTAGTTTTACTGCATCCCTTGGACCTTCTTATTGACGATGAAACACAGAAATTGCATCGGAATTAAATACAATAGGCACATGGCCGACTTAAGGATAAGAAGACTGTCTCTTCCTACTGACCATTCCTGTGAAACTAGTCATAGATTCCGATGCATCACTTCAGGTTTACTGTATCCCTTGGACCTTCTTATTGACGATGAAGCTCAGAAATGGCATCGGATTTAAATACAAAAGGCACAATGAAGACTTAAGTACATGAAGACCGAGACTTCATACTGACTATGTTTTGAACCATTCCTGTGACACTAGTTATAGATTCCGATGCTTCACTTCAGGTTTACTGTATCCCTTGGACCTTCTTATTGACGATAAAACACAGAAAATGCATCGGAATTAAATACAAAAGGCACAATGCCGACTTAGGTACATGAAGACCGACACTTCTTACTGACTATGTTTTGAACCATTCCTGGGACACCAGTTGTAGATTCCGATGCTTCACTCCAGGTTTACTGTATCCCTTGAACCTTCTTATTGACGATGAAACACAGAAATTGCTTCGGAATTAAATACAAAAGGCACAATGCCGACTTAAGTTTATGAAGACCGACACTTCTTACTCACCATGCTTTGTACCATTCCTGTAACACTAGTTGTAGATTCCGATGCTTCACTTCAGGTTTACTGTATCCCTTGGACCTTCTTATTGACGATGAAACACAGAAATTGCATCGGAATTAAATGCAAAAGGCACAATGCCGACTTAAGGACAAGAAGACTGACTCTTCCTACAGACTCTTTCTGTGACACTAGTTATAGATTCCGATGATTCACTTCAGGTTTACTGTATCCCTTAGACCTTCTTATTGACGATGAAACACAGAAATTGCATCGGAATTAAAAACAAAAGGCACAATGCCGACTTAAGTACATGAAGACCGACACTTCTTACTGACTATGCTTTCAATCACTCCTGTGACACGAGTTATAGATTCCGATGCTTCACTTCATTTTTACTGTATCCCTTGGACCATCTTATTGACGATGAAACACAGAAATTGCATCCGAATTAAATACGAAAGGCACAATGCCGACTTAAGTACATGCGGACCGAAACTTCTTACTGACTATGCTTTGAACCATTCCTATAACACTAGTTATAGATTCCGATGCTTCACGTCAGGTTTACTGTATCCCTTGGACCTTCTTATTGACGATGAAACACAGATATTGCATCGGAATCAAATACAAAACGCACAATGCCGACTTAAGTACAAGAAGACTGACTCTTCCTACTGTCTAAGTTTTGAACCATTCCTGTGACACTAGTTATAGATTCCGATGCTTGACTTCAGGTTTACTGTATCCCTCTGACCATCTTATTGACGATGAAACACTGAAATTGCATCGGAATTAAATAGAAAAGGCACAATGCCGACATAAGTAAAAGAAGACTGACTCTTCTTACTGTCTATGTTTTGAACCATTCCTGTGACACTAGTTATAGATTCCGATGTTTGACTTCAGTTTTACTGTATCCCTTGGACCTCCTTATGGAAGATGAAACACAGAAATAGCATCGGATTTAAATACAAATAGCACAATGCCGACTTAAGTACATGAAGACCGACACTTCTTACTGACTATGTTTTTAACCATTCCTGAGACACCAGTTATAGATTCCGATGCTTCACTCCAGGTTTACTGTATCCCTTGGACCTTCTTATTGACCATGAAACACAGAAATTGCTTTGGAATTAAATACAAAAGGCACATTGCCGACTTAAGGACAAGAAGACTGACTCTTCTTACTGACCCTTTCTGTGACACTAGTTATAGATTCCGATGCTTCACTTCAGGTTAACTGTATCCCTTGCACCTTCTTATTGACGATGAAACACAGAAATTGCATCGGACTTAAATACAAAAGGCACAATGCCGACTTAAGTACATGAAGACCGACACTTCTTACTGACTATGTTTTGAACCATTCCTGAACACTAGTTACAGATTCCGATGCTTCACTTCAGGATTACTGTATCCCTTGGACCATCTTAGTGTCGATGAAATATAGATATTGCATCGGAATTAAATACAAAAGACACAATGCCGACTTAAGTACATGAAGACCGACACTTCTTCCTGACTATGTTTTGAACCATTCCTATAACACTAGTTATAGATTCCGATGCTTCACTTCAGGTTCACTGTATCCCTTGGACCTTCTTATTGACGATGATACACAGAAATTGCACCGGAATTAAATACAAAAGGCACAATGCCGACTTGAGGGCAAGAAGACTGACTCTTTCTACTGACCATTCCCGTGACACTAGTTATAGATTCCGATGCTTCACTTCACGTTTACTGTATCCTTTGGACCTTTTTACCGACGATGAATCACAGAAATTGCATCGGAATTAAATACAAAAGGCACAATGCCGACTTAAGGACATGAAGACCGACACTTCTTACTGACTATGTTTTGAACCATTCCTGTGACACTAGTTACAGATTCCAATGCTTCACTTCAGGTTTACTGTATCCCTTGGACCTTCTTTTTGACGATGAAACACAGAAATTGCATCGGAATTAAATACAAAAAGCACAATGCCGACTTAAGGACTAGAAGACTGACTCTTCCTACTGACCATTCCTGTGACACTAGTTATAGATTCCGATGCTTCTCTTCAGGTTTACTGTATCACTTGGACCTTCTTATTGACGATGAAACACAGATATTGCATCGGAATATAATACAAAAGGCACAATGCCGACTTAAGTACATGAAGACTGACACTTCGTACTGACAATGTTTTGAACCATTCCTGTGACACTAGTTATAGATTCCGATGCTTCACTTCAGGTTAACTGTATCCCTCTGACCTTCTTATTGACGATGAAACACTGAAATTGCATCGGAATTAAATAGAAAAGGCACAATGCCGACTTAAGTAAAAGATGACTGACTCTTCTTACTGTCTATGTTTTCAACCATTCCTGTGACACTAGTTATAGATTCCGATGTTTGACTTTAGTTTTACTGTATCCCTTGGACCTTCTTATTGACGATGAAACACAGAAATTGCATCGGAATTAAATACAATAGGCACAATGCCGACTTAAGGACAAGAAGACTGACTCTTCCTACTGACCATTCATGTGAAACTAGTCATAGATTCCTATGCATCACTTCAGGTTCACTGTATCCCTTGGACCTTCTTATTGACGATGAAGCACAGAAATGGCATCGGATTTAAATACAAAAGGCACAATGCCGACTTAAGTACATGAAGACCGACACTTCATACTGACTATGTTTTGTACCATTCCTGTGACACTAGTTATAGAATCCGATGCTTCACTTCAGGTTTACTGTATCCCTTGGACCTTCTTATTGACGATAAAATACAGAAAATGCATCAGAATTAAATACAAAAGGCACAATGCCGACTTAGATACATGAAGACCGACACATCTTACTGACTATGTTTTGAACCATTCCTGGGACACCAGTTATAGATTCCGATGCTTCACTCCAGGTTTACTGTATCCCTTGAACCTTCTTATTGACGATGAATCACAGAAATTGCTTCGGAATTAAATACAAAAGGCACAATGCCGACTTAAGTTTATGAAGACCGACACTTCTTACTCACCATGCTTTGTACCATTCCTGTAACACTAGTTGTAGATTCCGATGCTTCACTTCAGGTTTACTGTATCCCTTGGACCTTCTTATTGACGATGAAACACAGAAATTGCATCGGAATTAAATGCAAAAGGCACAATGCCGACTTAAGGACAAGAAGACTGACTCTTCCTACAGACTCTTTCTGTGACACTAGTTATAGATTCCGATGATTCACTTCAGGTTTACTGTATCCCTTAGACCTTCTTATTGACGATGAAAGACAGAAATTGCATCGGAATTAAAAACAAAAGGCACAATGCCGACATAAGTACATGAAGACCGACACTTCTTACTGACTATGTTTTGAACCATTCCTGAGACACTAGTCATAGATTCCGATGCTTCACTCTAGGTTTACTGTATCCCTTGGACATTCTTATTGTCGATGAGTCATAGAAATTGCATAGGAATTAAATACAAAATGCACAATGCCGACTTAAGTACATGAAGACCGACACTTCTTACTGACTATGTTTTGAACCATTCCTGTAACACTAGTTATAGATTCCGATGCTTCACTTCAGGTTTACTGTATCCTTTGGACCTTCTTATTGACGATGAAACACAGAAATTGCATATGAATTAAGTATAAAAGGCACAATGCCGACTTAAGGACAAGAAGACTGACTCTTCCTACTGACCATTCCTGTGACACGAGTTGTAGATTCCGATGCTTCACTTCAAGTTTACTGTATCCCTTGGACCATCTTATTGACGATGAAACACAGAAATTGCATCCGAATTAAATACGAAAGGCACAATGCCGACTTAAGTACATGAGGACCGAAACTTCTTACTGACTATGGTTTGAAGCATTCCTGTAACACTAGTTATAGATTCCGATGCTTCACGTCAGGTTTACTGTATCCCTTGGACCTTCTTATTGACGATGAAACACAGAAATTGCATCGGAATTAAATACAAAAGGCACAATGCCGTCTTAAGGACAAGAAAACTGACTCTTCCTACTGACCATTCCTGTGACACTAGTTATATATTCCGATGCTTCACTTCAGGTATACTGTATCCCTTGGACCTTCTTATTGACGATGAAACACAGATATTGCATCGGAATCAAGTACAAAAGGCACAATGCTGACTTAAGTAGAAGAAGACTTTATCTTCTTACTAACTATGTTTTGATCCATTCCTGTGACACTAGTTATGGATTCCGATGCTTCACTTCAGGTTTACTGTATCCCTTGGACGTTCTTATTGACGATGAAACACAGAAATTGCATCGGAATTAAATACAAAAGGCACAATGCCGACTTAAGTACAAGAAGACTGACTCATCCTACTGTCTAAGTTTTGAACCATTCCTGTGACACTAGTTATAGATTCCGATGCTTGACTTCAGTTTTACTGTATCCCTTGGACCCTCTTATTGACGATGAAACACAGAAATTGCATCGGAATTAAATACAAAAGGCACAAAGCCGACTTAAGTACAAGAGACTGACTCTTCTTACTGACAACGATTTGAACCATTCCTGTGACACTAGTTATAGATTCCGATGCTTCACTTCAGGTTTACTGTATCCCTTGGATGTTCTTATTGACGATGAAACATAGAAATTGCATCGGAATTAAATACAAAAGGCACAATGCCAAAGTAATTACAAGAAGTCTGACTCTTCTTACTGACTATGTTTTGAACCATTCCTGTGACACTAGTTATAGATTCCGATGCTTCACTTCAGGTTTACTGTATTCCCCTGACCATCTTATTGACGATGAAACACTGAAATTGCATCGGAATTAAATAGAAAAGGCACAATGCCGACTTAAGTAAAAGAAGACTGACTCTTCTTACTGTCTATGTTTTGAACCATTCCTGTGACACTAGTTATAGATTCCGATGTTTGACTTCAGTTTTACTGTATCCCTTGGACCTCCTTATTGAAGATGAAACACAGAAATAGCATCGGATTTAAATACAAAAGGCACAATGCCGACTTAAGTACATGAACACCGACACTTCTTACTGACTATGTTTTGAACCATTCCTATGACACTAGTTATAGATTCCGATGCTTCACTTCAGGTTTACTGTATCCCTTGGACCTTCTTATTGACGATGAAACACAGAAATTGCATCGGAATTAAATACAAAAGGCACAATGCCGACTTAGGTACATGAAGACCGACACTTCTTACTGACTATGTTTTTAACCATTCCTGGGACACCAGTTGTAGATTCCGATGCTTCACTCCAGGTTTACTGTATCCCTTGGATCTTCTTATTGACGATGAAACACAGAAATTGCTTCGGAATTAATTACAAAAGGCACAGTGCCGACTTAAGTACATGAAGACCGACACTTCTTACTGACTATGTTTTGAACCATTCCTGTAACACTAGTTATAGATTCCGATGCTTCACTTCAGGTTTACTGTATCCCTTGGACCTTCTTATTGACGATGAAACACAGAAATTGCATCGGAATTAAATACAAAAGGCACAATGCCGACTTAAGGACAAGAAGACTGACTCTTCTTACTGAAACTTTCTGTGACACTAGTTATAGATTCCGATGCTTCATTTCAGGTTAACTGTATCCCTTGCACCTTCTTATTGACGATGAAACACAGAAATTGCATCGGAATTAAATACAAAAGGCACAATGCCGACTTAAGTACATGAAGACCGACACTTCTTACTGACTATGTTTTGAACCATTCCTGAACACTAGTTACAGATTCCGATGCTTCACTTCAGGTTTACTGTATCCCTTGGACCATCTTAGTGTCGATGAAACACAGATATTGCATCGGAATTAAATAGAAAAGGCACAATGCCGACTTAAGTAAAAGAAGACTGACTCTTCTTACTGTCTATGTTTTGAACCATTCCTGTGACACTAGTTATAGATTCCGATGTTTGACTTCAGTTTTACTGTATCCCTTGGACCTCCTTGTTGAAGAAGAAACACAGAAATAGCATCGGATTTAAATACAAAAGGCACAATGCCGACTTAAGTAAATGAACACTGACACTTCTTACTGACTATGTTTTGAACCATTCCTATGACACTAGTTATAGATTCCGATGCTTCACTTCAGGTTTACTGTATCCCTTGGACCTTCTTATTGACGATGAAACACAGAAATTGCATCGATATTAAATACAAAAGGCACAATGCCGACTTAGGTACATGAAGACCGACACATATTACTGACTATGTTTTTAACCATTCCTGGGACACCAGTTATAGATTCCGATGCTTCGCTCCAGGTTTACTGTATCCCTTGGATCTTCTTATTGACGATGAAACACAGAAATTGCTTCGGAATTAAATACAAAAGGCACAATGCCGACTTAAGTACATGAAGACCGACACTTCTTACTAACTATGTTTTGAACCATTCCTGTAACACTAGTTATAGATTCCGATGCTTCACTTCAGGTTTACTGTATCGCTTGGACCTTCTTATTTACGATGAAACACAGAAATTGCATTGGAATTAAATACAAAAGGCACAATGCCAACTTAAGGACAAGAAGAATGACTCTTCTTACTGACCCTTTCTGTGACACTAGTTATAGATTCCGATGCTTCACTTCAGGTTAACTGTATCCCTTGCACCTTCTTATTGACGATGAAACACAGAAATTGCATCGGAATGAAATACAAATGGCACAATGCCGACTTAAGTACCTGAAGACCGACACTTCTTACTGACTATGTTTTGAAAAATTCCTGAACACTAGTTACAGATTCCGATGCTTCACTCTAGGTTTACTGTATCCCTTGGACATTCTTATTGACGATGAGTCACAGAAATTGCATAGGAATTAAATACAAAAGGCACAATGCCGGCCTAATTACATGAAGACCGACACTTCTTACTGACTATGTTTTGAACCATTCCTGTAACACTAGTTATAGATTCCGATGCTTCACTTCAGGTTTACTGTATCCCTTGGACCTTCTTATTGACGATGAAACACAGAAATTACATATGAATTAAGTATAAAAGGCACAATGCCGACTTAAGGACAAGAAGACTGACTCTTCCTACTGACCATTCCTGTGACACTAGTTATAGATTCCGATGCTTCACTTCAGGTTTACTGTATCCCTCGGACCTTCTTATTGACGATGAAACACAGAAATTGCATCGGAATTAAATACAAAAGGCACAATGCCGACTTAAGTACATGAAGACCAACACTTCTTACTGACTATGTTTTCAACCACTCCTGTGACACGAGTTATAGATTCCGATGCTTCACTTCAAGTTTACTGTATCCCTTGGACCATCTTATTGACGATGAAACACAGAAATTGCATCCGAATTAAATACGAAAGGCACAATGCCGACTTAAGTACATGAGGACCGAAACTTCTTACTGACTATGCTTTGAACCATTCCTGTAAATCTAGTTATAGATTCCGATGCTTCACGTCAGGTTTACTGTATCCCTTGGACCTTCTTATTGACGATGAAACACAAAAATTGCATCGAAATTAAATACAAAAGGCACAATGCCGTCTTAAGGACAAGAAGACTGACTCTTCCTACTGACCATTCCTGTGACACTAGTTATATATTCCGATGCTTCACTTCAGGTATACAGTATCCCTTGGACCTTCTTATTGACGATGAAACACAGATATTGCATCGGAATCAAATACAAAAGGCACAATGCTGACTTAAGTAGAAGAAGACTTTATCTTCTTACTGATTATGTTTTGATCCATTCCTGTGACACTAGTTATGGATTCCGATGCTTCACTTCAGGTTTACTGTATCCCTTGGACCTTCTTATTGACGATGAAACACAGAAATTGCATCGGAATTAAATACAAAAGGCACAAAGCCGACTTAAGTACAAGAGACTGACTCTTCTTACTGACAATGATTTGAACCATTCCTGTGACACTAGTTATAGATTCCGATGCTTCACTTCAGGTTTACTGTATCCCTTGGACCTTCTTATTGACGATGAAACACAGAAATAGCATCGGATTTAAATACAAAAGGCACAATGCCGACTTAAGTACATGAACACCGGCACTTCTTACTGACTATGTTTTGAACCATTCCTATGACACTAGTTATAGATTCCGATGCTTCACTTCAGGTTTACTGTATCCCTTGGACCTTCTTATTGACGATGAAACACAGAAATTGCATCGGAATTAAATACAAAAGGCACAATGCCGACTTAGGTACATGAAGACCGACACTTCTTACTGACTATGTTTTTAACCATTCCTGGGACACCAGTTATAGATTCCGATGCTTCACTCCTGGTTTACTGTATCCCTTGGATCTTCTTATTGACGATGAAACACAGAAATTGCTTCGGAATTAAATACAAAAGGCACAATGCCGAATTAAGTACATGAAGACCGACACTTCTTACTGACTATGTTTTGAACCATTCCTGTAACACTAGTTATAGATTCCGATGCTTCACTTCAGGTTTACTGTATCGCTTGGACCTTCTTATTTACGATGAAACACAGAAATTGCATCGGAATTAAATACAAAAGGCACAATGCCGACTTAACGACTAGAAGACTGACTCTTCTTACTGACCCTTTCTGTGACACTAGTTATAGATTCCGATGCTTCACTTCAGGTTAACTGTATCCCTTGCACCTTCTTATTGACGATGAAACACAGAAATTGCATCGGAATTAAATACAAAAGGCACAATGCCGACTTAAGTACATGAAGACCGACACTTCTTACTGACTATGTTTTGAACCATTCCTGAACACTAGTTACAGATTTCGATGCTTCACTTCAGGTTTACTGTATCCCTTGGACCATCTTATTGTCGATGAAACATAGATATTGCATCGGAATTAAATACAAAAGACACAATGACGACTTAAGTACATGAAGACCGACACTTCTTCCTGACTATGTTTTGAACCATTCCTATAACACTAGTTATAGATTCCGATGCTTCACGTCAGGTTCACTGTATCCCTTGGACCTTCTTATTGACGATGAAACACAGAAATTGCATCGGAATTAAATACAAAAGGCACAATGCCGACTTAAGGACAAGAAGACTGACTCTTCTTACTGACCATCCAGTGACACTAGTTATAGATTCCGATGCTTCACTTCAGGTTTACTGTATCCCTTGGACCTTCTTATTGACGATGAAACACAGAAATAGCAGCGGAATTAAATACAAAAGGCACAATGCCGACTTAAGTACATGAAGACCGACACTTGTTACTGGTTATGATTTGAACCATTCCTGTGACACTAGTTATAGATTCCGATGCTTCACTTCAGGTTTACTGTATCCCTTGGACTTTCTTATTGACGATGAAACACAGAAATTGCATCGGAATTAAATACAAAAGGCACAATGCCGACTTGAGGGCAAGAAGACTGACTCTTTCTACTGACCATTCCCGTGACACTAGTTATAGATTCCGATGCTTCACTTCACGTTTCCTGTATCCTTTGGACCTTTTTACCGACGATGAATCACAGAAATTGCATCGGAATTAAATACAAAAGGCACAATGCCGACTTAAGTACATGAAGACCGACACTTGTTACTGGCTATGATTTGAACCATACTTGTGACACTAGTTATAGATTCCGATGCTTCACTTCAGGTTTACTGTATCCCTTGGACCTTCTTATTGACGATGAAACACAGATATTGCATCGGAATCAAATACAAAAGGCACAATGCCAACTTAATTACAAGAAGTCTGACTCTTCTTACTGACTATGTTTTGAACCATTCCTGTGACACTAGTTATAGATTCCGATGCTTCACTTCAGGTTTACTGTATCCCTCTGACCATCTTATTGACGATGAAACACTGAAATTGCATCGGAATTAAATAGAAAAGGCACAATGCCGACTTATGTAAAATAAGACTGACTCTTCTTACTGTCTATGTTTTGAACCATTCCTGTGACACTAGTTATAGATTCCGATGTTTGACTTCAGTTTTACTGTATCCCTTGGAGCTCCTTATTGAAGATGAAACACAGAAATAGCATCGGATTTAAATACAAAAAGCACAATGCCGACTTAAGTACATGATCACCGACACTTCTTACTGACTATGTTTTGAACCATTCCTATGACACTAGTTATAGATTCCGATGCTTCACTTCAGGTTTACTGTATCCCTTGGACCTTCTTATTGACGATGAAACACAGAAATTGCATCGGAATTAAATACAAAAGGCACAATGCCGACTTAGGTACATGAAGACCGACACTTCTTACTGACTATGTTTTTAACCATTCCTGGGACACCAGTTATAGATTCCGATGCTTCACTCCAGGTTGACTGTATCCCTTGGATCTTCTTATTGACGATGAAACACAGAAATTGCTTCGGAATTAAATACAAAAGGCACAATGCCGACTTAAGTACATGAAGACCGACACTTCTTACTGACTATGTTTTGAACCATTCCTGTAACACTAGTTATAGATTCCGATGCTTCAATTCAGGTTTACTGTATCACTTGGACCTTCTTATTTACGATGAAACACAGAAATTGCATCGGAATTAAATACAAAAGGCACAATGCCGACTTAAAGTCAAGAAGACTGACTCTTCTTACTGACCCTTTCTGTGACACTAGTTATAGATTCCGATGCTTCACTTCAGGTTAACTGTATCCCTTGCACCTTCTTATTGACGATGAAACACAGAAATTGCATCGGAATTAAATACAAAAGGCACAATGCCGACTTAAGTACACGAAGACCGACACTTCTTACTGACTATGTTTTGAACCATTCCTGAACACTAGTTACAGATTCCGATGCTTCACTTCAGGTTTACTGTATCCCTTGGACCATCTTAGTGTCGATGAAACATAGATATTGCATCGGAATTAAATAGAAAGGCACAATGCCGACTTAAGTAAACGAAAACTGACTCTTCTTACTGTCTATGTTTTGAACCATTCCTGTGACACTAGTTATAGATTCCGATGTTTGACTTCAGTTTTACTGTATCCCTTGGACCTCCTTATTGAAGATGAAACACAGAAATAGCATCGGATTTAAATACAAAAGGCACAATGCCGACTTAAGTACATGAACACCGACACTTCTTACTGACTATGTTTTGAACCATTCCTATGACACTAGTTATAGATTCCGATGCTTCACTTCAGGTTTACTGTATCCCTTGGACCTTCTTATTGACGATGAAACACAGAAATTGCATCGGAATTAAATACAAAAGGCACAATGCCGACTTAGGTACATGAAGACCGACACTTCTTACTGACTATGTTTTTAACCATTCCTGGGACACCAATTATAGATTCCGATGCTTCGCTCCAGGTTTACTGTATCCCTTGGATCTTCTTATTGACGATGAAACACAGAAATTGCTTCGGAATTAAATACAAAAGGCACAATGCCGACTTAAGTACATGAAGACCGACACTTCTTACTGACTATGTTTTGATCCACTCCTGTAACACTAGTTATAGATTCCGATGCTTCACTTCAGGTTTACTGTATCGCTTGGACCTTCTTATTTACGATGAAACACAGAAATTGCATCGGAATTAAATACAAAAGGCACAATGCCGACTTAAGGACAAGAAGACTGACTCTTCTTACTGACCCTTTCTGTGACACTAGTTGTCGATTCCGATGCTTCACTTCAGGTTAACTGTATCCCTTGCACCTTCTTCTTGACGATGAAACACAGAAATTGCATCGGAATGAAATACAAATGGCACTATGCCGACTTAAGTACATGAAGACCGACACTTCTTACTGACTATGTTTTGAACCATTCCTGAACACTAGTTACAGATTCCGATGCTTCACTCTAGGTTTACTGTATCCCTTGGACATTCTTATTGACGATGAGTCACAGAAATTGCATAGGAATTAAATACAAAAGGCACAATGCCGACTTAAGTACATGAAGACCGACACTTGTTACTGACTATGTTTTGATCCATTCCTGTAACACTAGTTATAGATTCCGATGCTTCACTTCAGGTTTACCGTATCGCTTGGACCTTCTTATTTACGATGAAACACAGAAATTGCATCGGAATTAAATACAAAAGGCACAATGCCGACTTAAGGACAAGAAGACTGACTCTTCTTACTGACCCTTTCTGTGACACTAGTTATCGATTCCGATGCTTCACTTCAGGTTTACTGTATCCCTTGGACCTTCTTATTGACGATGAAACACAGGATTTGCATTTGAATTAAGTATAAAAGGCAAAATGCCGACTTAAGGACAAGAAGACTGACTCTTCCTACTGACCATTCCTGTGACACTAGTTATAGATTCCGATGCTTCACTTCAGGTTTACTGTATCCCTCGGACCTTCTTATTGACGATGAAACACAGAAATTGCATCGGAATTAAATACAAAAGGCACAATGCCGACTTAAGTACATGAAGACCGACACTTCTTACTGACTATGTTTTCAACCACTCCTGTGACACGAGTTATAGATTCCGATGCTTCACTTCAAGTTTACTGTATCCCTTGGACCATCTTATTGACGATGAAACACAGAAATTGCATCCGAATTAAATACGAAAGGCACAATGCCGACTTAAGTACATGAGGACCGAAACTTCTTACTGACTATGCTTTGAACCATTCCTGTAAATCTAGTTATAGATTCCGATGCTTCACGTCAGGTTTACTGTATCCCTTGGACCTTCTTATTGACAATGAAACACAAAAATTGCATCGAAATTAAATACAAAAGGCACAATGCCGTCTTAAGGACAAGAAGACTGACTCTTCCTACTGACCATTCCTGTGACACTAGTTATATATTCCGATGCTTCACTTCAGGTATACAGTATCCCTTGGACCTTCTTATTGACGATGAAACACAGATATTGCATCGGAATCAAATACAAAAGGCACAATGCTGACTTAAGTAGAAGAAGACTTTATCTTCTTACTGATTATGTTTGATCCATTCCTGTGACACTAGTTATGGATTCCGATGCTTCACTTCAGGTTTACTGTATCCCTTGGACCTTCTTATTGACGATGAAACACAGAAATTGCATCGGAATTAAATACAAAAGGCACAAAGCCGACTTATGTACAAGAGACTGACTCTTCTTACTGACAATGATTTGAACCATTCCTGTGACACTAGTTATAGATTCCGATGCTTCACTTCAGGTTTACTGTATCCCTTGGACCTTCTTATTGACGATGAAACACAGAAATAGCATCGGATTTAAATACAAAAGGCACAATGCCGACTTAAGTACAAGAACACCGGCACTTCTTACTGACTATGTTTTGAACCATTCCTATGACACTAGTTATAGATTCCGATGCTTCACTTCAGGTTTACTGTATCCCTTGGACCTTCTTATTGACGATGAAACACAGAAATTGCATCGGAATTAAATACAAAAGGCACAATGCCGACTTAGGTACATGAAGACCGACACTTCTTACTGACTATGTTTTTAACCATTCCTGGGAAACCAGTTATAGATTCCGATGCTTCACTCCTGGTTTTCTGTATCCCTTGGATCTTCTTATTGACGATGAAACACAGAAATTGCTTCGGAATTAAATACAAAAGGCACAATGCCGAATTAAGTACATGACGACCGACACTTCTTACTGACTATGTTTTGAACCATTCCTGTAACACTAGTTATAGATTCCGATGCTTCACTTCAGGTTTACTGTATCGCTTGGACCTTCTTATTTACGATGAAACACAGAAATTGCATCGGAATTAAATACAAAAGGCACAATGCCGACTTAAGGACTAGAAGACTGACTCTTCTTACTGACCCTTTCTGTGACACTAGTTATAGATTCCGATGCTTCACTTCAGGTTAACTGTATCCCTTGCACCTTCTTATTGACGATGAAACACAGAAATTGCATCGGAATTAAATACAAAAGGCACAATGCCGACTTAAGTACATGAAGACCGACACTTCTTACTGACTATGTTTTGAACCATTCCTGAACACTAGTTACAGATTTCGATGCTTCACTTCAGGTTTACTGTATCCCTTGGACCATCTTATTGTCGATGAAACATAGATATTGCATCGGAATTAAATACAAAAGACACAATGACGACTTAAGTACATGAAGACCGACACTTCTTCCTGACTATGTTTTGAACCATTCCTATAACACTAGTTATAGATTCCGATGCTTCACGTCAGGTTCACTGTATCCCTTGGACCTTCTTATTGACGATGAAACACAGAAATTGCATCGGAATTAAATACAAAAGGCACAATGCCGACTTAAGGACAAGAAGACTGACTCTTCTTACTGACCATCCAGTGACACTAGTTACAGATTCCGATGCTTCACTTCAGGTTTACTGTATCCCTTGGACCTTCTTATTGACGATGAAACACAGAAATAGCAGCGGAATTAAATACAAAAGGCACAATGCCGACTTAAGTACATGAAGACCGACACTTGTTACTGGCTATGATTTGAACCATTCCTGTGACACTAGTTATAGATTCCGATGCTTCACGTCAGGTTTACTGTATCCCTTTGACTTTCTTATTGACGATGAAACACAGAAATTGCATCGGAATTAAATACAAAAGGCACAATGCCGACTTGAGGGCAAGAAGACTGACTCTTTCTACTGACCATTCCCGTGACACTAGTTATAGATTCCGATGCTTCACTTCACGTTTCCTGTATCCTTTGGACCTTTTTACGGACGATGAATCACAGAAATTGCATCGGAATTAAATACAAAAGGCACAATGCCGACTTAAGTACATGAAGACCGTCACTTGTTACTGGCTATGATTTGAACCATACTTGTGACACTAGTTATAGATTCCGATGCTTCACTTCAGGTTTACTGTATCCCTTGGACCTTCTTATTGACGATGAAACACAGAAATTGCATCGGAATTAAATGCAAAAGGCACAATGCCGACTTAGGGACAAGAAGACTGACTCTTCCTACAGACTCTTTCTGTGACACTAGTTATAGATTCCGATGATTCACTTCAGGTTTACTGTATCCCTTAGACCTTCTTATTGACGATGAAACACAGAAATTGCATCGGAATTAAAAACAAAAGGCACAATGCCGACATAAGTACATGAAGACAAACACTTCTTACTGACTATGTTTTGAACCATTCCTGAGCCACTAGTCATAGATTCCGATGCTTCACTCTAGGTTTACTGTATCCCTTGGACATTCTTATTGACGATGAGTCACAGAAATTGCATAGGAATTGAATACAAAAGGCACAATGCCGACTTAAGTAGATGAAGACCGACACTTCTTACTGACTATGTTTTCAACCACTCCTGTGACACGAGTTGTAGATTCCGATGCTTCACTTCAAGTTTACTGTATCCCTTGGACCATCTTATTGACGATGAAACACAGAAATTGCATCCGAATTAAATACGAAAGGCACAATGCCGACTTAAGTACATGACGACCGAAACTTCTTACTGACTATGCTTTGAACCATTCCTGTAACACTAGTTATAGATTCCGATGCTTCACGTCAGGTTTACTGTATCCCTTGGACCTTCTTATTGACGATGAAACACAGAAATTGCATCGGAATTAAATACAAAAGGCACAATGCCGTCTTAAGGACAAGAAAACTGACTCTTCCTACTGACCATTCCTGTGACACTAGTTATATATTCCGATGCTTCACTTCAGGTATACTGTATCCCTTGGACCTTCTTATTGACGATGAAACACAGATATTGCATCGGAATCAAATACAAAAGGCACAATGCTGACTTAAGTAGAAGAAGACTTTATCTTCTTACTGACTATGTTTTGATCCATTCCTGTGACACTAGTTATGGATTCCGATGCTTCACTTCAGGTTTACTGTATCCCTTGGACGTTCTTATTGACGATGAAACACAGAAATTGCATCGGAATTAAATACAAAAATCACAATGCCGACTTAAGTACAAGAAGTCTGACTCTTCCTACAGTCTAAGTTTTGAACCATTCCTGTGACACTAGTTATAGATTCCGATGCTTGACTTCAGTTTTACTGTATCCCTCTGACCATCTTATTGACGATGAAACACTGAAATTGCATCGGAATTAAATAGAAAAGGCACAATGCCGACTTAAGTAAAATAAGACTGACTCATCTTACTGTCTATGTTTTGAACCATTCCTGTGACACTAGTTATAGATTCCGATGTTTGACTTCAGTTTTACTGTATCCCTTGGAGCTCCTTATTGAAGATGAAACACAGAAATAGCATCGGATTTAAATACAAAAAGCACAATGCCGACTTAAGTACATGATCACCGACACTTCTTACTGACTATGTTTTTAACCATTCCTGGGACACCAGTTATAGATTCCGATGCTTCACTCCAGGTTGACTGTATCCCTTGGATCTTCTTATTGACGATGAAACACAGAAATTGCTTCGGAATTAAATACAAAAGGCACAATGCCGACTTAAGTACATGAAGACCGACACTTCTTACTGACTGTGTTTTGAACCATTCCTGTAACACTAGTTATAGATTCCGATGCTTCACTTCAGGTTTACTGTATCGCTTGGACCTTCTTATTTACGATGAAACACAGAAATTGCATCGGAATTAAATACAAAAGGCACAATGCCGACTTAAGGACTAGAAGACTGACTCTTCTTACTGACCCTTTCTGTGACACTAGTTATAGATTCCGATGCTTCACTTCAGGTTAACTGTATCCCTTGCACCTTCTTATTGACGATGAAACACAGAAATTGCATCGGAATTAAATACAAAAGGCACAATGCCGACTTAAGTACATGAAGACCGACACTTCTTACTGACTATGTTTTGAACCATTCCTGAACACTAGTTACAGATTTCGATGCTTCCCTTCAGGTTTACTGTATCCCTTGGACCATCTTAGTGTCGATGAAACATAGATATTGCATCGGAATTAAATACAAAAGACACAATGACGACTTAAGTACATGAAGACCGACACTTCTTCCTGACTATGTTTTGAACCATTCCTATATCACTAGTTATAGATTCCGATGCTTCACGTCAGGTTCACTGTATCCCTTGGACCTTCTTATTGACGATGAAACACAGAAATTGCATCGGAATTAAATACAAAAGGCACAATGCCGACTTAAGGACAAGAAGACTGACTCTTCTTACTGACCATCCTGTGACACTAGTTATAGATTCCGATGCTTCACTTCAGGTTTACTGTATCCCTTGGACCTTCTTATTGACGATGAAACACAGAAATAGCAGCGGATTTAAATACAAAAGGCACAATGCCGACTTAAGTACATGAAGACCGACACTTGTTACTGGCTATGATTTGAACCATTCCTGTGACACTAGTTATAGATTCCGATGCTGCACTTCAGGTTTACTGTATCCCTTGGACTTTCTTATTGACGATGAAACACAGAAATTGCATCGGAATTAAATACAAAAGGCACAATGCCGACTTGAGGGCAAGAAGACTGACTCTTTCTACTGACCATTCCCGTGACACTAGTTATAGATTCCGATTCTTCACTTCACGTTTCCTGTATCCTTTGGACCTTTTTACCGACGATGAATCACAGAAATTGCATCGGAATTAAATACAAAAGGCACAATGCCGACTTAAGTACATGAAGACCGACACTTGTTACTGGCTATGATTTGAACCATACTTGTGACACTAGTTATAGATTCCGATGCTTCACTTCAGGTTTACTGTATCCATTGGACCTTCTTATTGACGATGAAACACAGAAATTGCATCGGAATTAAATGCAAAAGGCACAATGCCGACTTAGGGACAAGAAGACTGACTCTTCCTACAGACTCTTTCTGTGACACTAGTTATAGATTCCGATGATTCACTTCAGGTTTACTGTATCCCTTAGACCTTCTTATTGACGATGAAACACAGAAATTGCATCGGAATTAAAAACAAAAGGCACAATGCCGACATAAGTACATGAAGACCGACACTTCTTACTGACTATGTTTTGAACCATTCCTGAGACACTAGTCATAGATTCCGATGCTTCACTCTAGGTTTACTGTATCCCTTGGACATTCTTATTGACGATGAGTCACAGAAATTGCATAGGAATTGAATACAAAAGGCACAATGCCGACTTAAGTACATGAAGACCGACACTTCTTACTGACTATGTTTTGAACCATTCCTGTAACACTAGTTATAGATTCCGATGCTTCACTTCAGGTTTACTGTATCCCTTGGATCTTCTTATTGACGATGAAACACAGAAATTGCATATGAATTAAGTATAAAAGGCACAATGCCGACTTAAGGACAAGAAGACTGAATCTTCCTACTGACCATTCCTGTGACACTAGTTATAGATTCCGATGCTTCACTTCAGGTTTACTGTATCCCTCGGACCTTCTTATTGACGATGAAACACAGAAATTGCATCGGAATTAAATACAAAAGGCACAATGCCGACTTAAGTACATGAAGACCGACACTTCTTACTGACTATGTTTTCAACCACTCCTGTGACACGAGTTGTAGATTCCGATGCTTCACTTCAAGTTTACTGTATCCCTTGGACCATCTTATTGACGATGAAACACAGAAATTGCATCCGAATTAAATACGAAAGGCACAATGCCGACTTAAGTACATGAGGACCGAAACTTCTTACTGACTATGCTTTGAACCATTCCTGTAACACTAGTTATAGATTCCGATGCTTCACGTCAGGTTTACTGTATCCCTTGGACCTTCTTATTGACGATGAAACACAGAAATTGCATCGGAATTAAATACAAAAGGCACAATGCCGTCTTAAGGACAAGAAAACTGACTCTTCCTACTGACCATTCCTGTGACACTAGTTATATATTCCGATGCTTCACTTCAGGTATACTGTATCCCTTGGACCTTCTTATTGACGATGAAACACAGATATTGCATCGGAATCAAATACAAAAGGCACAATGCTGACTCAAGTAGAAGAAGACTTTATCTTCTTACTGACTATGTTTTGATCCATTCCTGTGACACTAGTTATGGATTCCGTTGCTTCACTTCAGGTTTACTGTATCCCTTGGACGTTCTTATTGACGATGAAACACAGAAATTGCATCGGAATTAAATACAAAAATCACAATGCCGACTTAAGTACAAGAAGACTGACTCTTCCTACTGTCTAAGTTTTGAACCATTCCTGTGACACTAGTTATAGATTCCGATGCTTGACTTCAGTTTTACTGTATCTCTTGGACCTTCTTATTGACGATGAAACACAGAAATTGCATCGGAATTAAATACAAAAGGCACAAAGCCGACTTAAGTACAAGAGACTGACTCTTCTTACTGACAATGATTTGAACCATTCCTGTGACACGAGTTATAGATTCCGATGCTTCACTTCAGGTTTACTGTATCCCTTTGATGTTCTTATTGACGATGAAACATAGAAATTGCATCGGAAATAAATACAAAAGGCACAATGCCAACTTAATTACAAGAAGTCTGACTCTTCTTACTGACTATGTTTTGAACCATTCCTGTGACACTAGTTATAGATTCCGATGCTTCACTTCAGGTTTACTGTATCCCTCTGACCATCTTATTGACGATGAAACACTGAAATTGCATCGGAATTAAATAGAAAAGGCACAATGCCGACTTAAGTAAAATAAGACTGACTCTTCTTACTGTCTATGTTTTGAACCATTCCTGTGACACTAGTTATAGATTCCGATGTTTGACTTCAGTTTTACTGTATCCCTTGGACCTCCTTATTGAAGATGAAACACAGAAATAGCATCGGATTTAAATACAAAAAGCACAATGCCGACTTAAGTACATGATCACCGACACTTCTTACTGACTATGTTTTGAACCATTCCTATGACACTAGTTATAGATTCCGATGCTTCACTTCAGGTTTACTGTATCCCTTGGACCTTCTTATTGACGATGAAACACAGAAATTGCATCGGAATTAAATACAAAAGGCACAATGCCGACTTAGGTACATGAAGACCGACACTTCTTACTGACTATGTTTTTAACCATTCCTGGGACACCAGTTATAGATTCCGATGCTTCACTCCAGGTTTACTGTATCCCTTGGATCTTCTTATTGACGATGAAACACAGATATTGCTTCGGAATTAAATACAAAAGGCACAATGCCGACTTAAGTACATGAAGACCGACACTTCTTACTGACTATGTTTTGAACCATTCCTGTAACACTAGTTATAGATTCCGATGCTTCAATTCAGGTTTACTGTATCGCTTGGACCTTCTTATTTACGATGAAACACAGAAATTGCATCGGAATTAAATACAAAAGGCACAATGCCGACTTAAGGTCAAGAAGACTGACTCTTCTTACTGACCCTTTCTGTGACACTAGTTATAGATTCCGATGCTTCACTTCAGGTTAACTGTATCCCTTGCACCTTCTTATTGACGATGAAACACAGAAATTGCATCGGAATTAAATACAAAAGGCACAATGCCGACTTAAGTACATGAAGACCGACACTTCTTACTGACTATGTTTTGAACCATTCCTGAACACTAGTTACAGATTCCGATGCTTCACTTCAGGTTTTCTGTATTCCTTGGACCATCTTAGTGTCAATGAAACATAGATATTGCATCGGAATTAAATAGAAAAGGCACAATGCCGACTTAAGTAAAAGAAAACTGACTCTTCTTACTGTCTATGTTTTGAACCATTCCTGTGACACTAGTTATAGATTCCGATGTTTGACTTCAGTTTTACTGTATCCCTTGGACCTCCTTATTGAAGATGAAACACAGAAATAGCATCGGATTTAAATACAAAAGGCACAATGCCGACTTAAGTACATGAACACCGACACTTCTTACTGACTATGTTTTGAACCATTCCTATGACACTAGTTATAGATTCCGATGCTTCACTTCAGGTTTACTGTATCCCTTGGACCTTCTTATTGACGATGAAACACAGAAATTGCATCGGAATTAAATACAAAAGGCACAATGCCGACTTAGGTACATGAAGACCGACACTTCTTACTGACTATGTTTTTAACCATTCCTGGGACACCAATTATAGATTCCGATGCTTCGCTCCAGGTTTACTGTATCCCTTGGATCTTCTTATTGACGATGAAACACAGAAATTGCTTCGGAATTAAATACAAAAGGCACAATGCCGACTTAAGTACATGAAGACCGACACTTCTTACTGACTATGTTTTGATCCACTCCTGTAACACTAGTTATAGATTCCGATGCTTCACTTCAGGTTTACTGTATCGCTTGGACCTTCTTATTTACGATGAAACACAGAAATTGCATCGGAATTAAATACAAAAGGCACAATGCCGACTTAAGGACAAGAAGACTGACTCTTCTTACTGACCCTTTCTGTGACACTAGTTGTCGATTCCGATGCTTCACTTCAGGTTAACTGTATCCCTTGCACCTTCTTCTTGACGATGAAACACAGAAATTGCATCGGAATGAAATACAAATGGCACTATGCCGACTTAAGTACATTAAGACCGACACTTCTTACTGACTATGTTTTGAACCATTCCTGAACACTAGTTACAGATTCCGATGCTTCACTCTAGGTTTACGGTATCCCTTGGACATTCTTATTGACGATGAGTCACAGAAATTGCATAGGAATTAAATACAAAAGGCACAATGCCGACTTAAGTACATGAAGACCGACACTTGTTACTGACTATGTTTTGATCCATTCCTGTAACACTAGTTATAGATTCCGATGCTTCACTTCAGGTTTACTGTATCGCTTGGACCTTCTTATTTACGATAAAACACAGAAATTGCATCGGAATTAAATACAAAAGGCACAATGCCGACTTAAGGACAAGAAGACTGACTCTTCTTACTGACCCTTTCTGTGACACTAGTTATCGATTCCGATGCTTCACTTCAGGTTTACTGTATCCCTTGGACCTTCTTATTGACGATGAAACACAGGATTTGCATTTGAATTAAGTATAAAAGGCACAATGCCGACTTAAGGACAAGAAGACTGACTCTTCCTACTGACCATTCCTGTGACACTAGTTATAGATTCCGATGCTTCACTTCAGGTTTACTGTATCCCTCTTACCTTCTTATTGACGATGAAACACAGAAATTGCATCGGAATTAAATACAAAAGGCACAATGCCGACTTAAGTACATGAAGACCGACACTTCTTACTGACTATGTTTCAAACCACTCCTGTGACACGAGTTATAGATTCCGATGCTTCACTTCAAGTTTACTGTATCCCTTGGACCATCTTATTGACGATGAAACACAGAAATTGCATCCGAATTAAATACGAAAGGCACAATGCCGACTTAAGTACATGAGGACCGAAACTTCTTACTGACTATGCTTTGAACCATTCCTGTAACACTAGTTATAGATTCCGATGCTTCACGTCAGGTTTACTGTATCCCTTGGACCTTCTTATTGACGATGAAACACAGAAATTGCATCGGAATTAAATACAAAAGGCACAATGCCGTCTTAAGGACAAGAAGACTGACTCTTCCTACTGACCATTCCTGTGACACTAGTTATATATTCCGATGCTTCACTTCAGGTATACTGTATCCCTTGGACCTTCTTATTGACGATGAAACACAGATATTGCATCGGAATCAAATACAAAAGGCACAATGCTGACTTAAGTAGAAGAAGACTTTATCTTCTTACTGACTATGTTTTGATCCATTCCTGTGACACTAGTTATGGATTCCGATGCTTCACTTCAGGTTTACTGTATCCCTTGGACGTTCTTATTGACGATGAAACACAGAAATTGCATCGGAATTAAATACAAAAGGCACAAGGCCGACTTAAGTACAGGAAGACTGACTCTTCCTACTGTCTAAGTTTCGAACCATTCCTGTGACACTAGTTATTGATTCCGATGCTTGACTTCAGTTTTACTGTATCCCTTGGACCTTCTTATTGACGATGAAACACAGAAATTGCATCGGAATTAAATACAAAAGGCACAAAGCCGACTTAAGTACAAGAGACTGACTCTTCTTACTGACAATGATTTGAACCATTCCTGTGACACTAGTTATAGATTCCGATGCTACACTTCAGGTTTACTGTATCCCTTGGATGTTCTTATTGACGATGAAACATAGAAATTGCATCGGAATTAAATACAAAAGGCACAATGCCAACTTAATTACAAGAAGTCTGACTCTTCTTACTGACTATGTTTTGAACCATTCCTGTGACACTAGTTATAGATTCCGATGCTTCACTTCAGGTTTACTGTATCCCTTGGACCTCCTTATTGACGATGAAACAGAGAAATTGCATCGGAATTAAATACAAAAGGCACAATGCCGACTTAGGTACATGAAGACCGACACTTCTTACTGACTATGCTTTGAACCATTCCTGGGACACCAGTTATAAATTCCGATGCTTCACTCCAGGTTTACTGTATCCCTTTGACCTTCTTATTGACGATGAAACACAGAAATTGCTTCGGAATTTAATACAAAAGGCACGATGCCGACTTTAGTTTATGAAGACAGACACTTCTTACTGACTATGTTTTGAACCATTCCTGTAACAATAGTTATAGATTCCGATGCTTCACTTCAGGTTTACTGTATCCCTTGGACCTTCTTATTGACGATGAAACACAGAAATTGCATCGGAATTCAATACAAAAAGCACAATGCCGACATAAGGACAAGAAGACTGACTCTTCCTACTGACCCTTTCTGTGACACTAGTTATAGATTCCGATGCTTCACTTCAGGTTTACTGTATCCCTTGGACCTTCTTATTGACGATGAAACACAGAAACTGCATCGGAATTAAATACAAAAGGCACAATGCCGACTTAAGTACATGAAGACCTACACTTCTTACTGTCTATGTTTTGAACCATTTCTGTAACACTAGTTATAGATTCCGATGCTTCACTTCGGGTTTACTGTATCTCTTGGACCATCTTAGTGACGATGAAACACAGAAATTGCATCGGAATTGAATAGAAAAGGCACAATATCGACTTAAGTACATGACGACCGACACTTCTTACTGACTATGTTTTGAACCATTCCTGTAACACTAGTTAAAGATTCCGATGTTTCACTTCAGGTTTACTGTATCCCTTGGACCTTCTTATTGACGATGAAACACAGAAATTGCATCGGAATTAAATACAAAAGGCACAATGCCGACTTAAGGACAAGAAGACTGACTCTTCTCACTGACCATTCCTGTGACAGTAGTTACAGATTCCGATGCTTCACTTCAGGTTTACTGTATCCCTTGGACCTTCTTATTGACGATGAAACACAGAAATTGCATCGGAATTAAATACAAAAAGCACAATGCCGACTTAAGGACAAGAAGACTGACTCTTCCTACTGATCATTCCTGTGACACTAGTTATAGATTCCGATGCTTCACTTCAGGTTTACTGTATCACTTGGACCTTCTTATTGACGATGAAACACAGAAATTGCATCGGAATTCAATACAAAAGGCACAATGCCGACGTAAGGACAAGAAGACTGACTCTTCCTACTGACCCTTTCGTGACACTAGTTATAGATTCCGATGCTTCACTTCAGGTTTACTGTATCCCTTGGACCTTCTTATTGACGATGAAACACAGAAACTGCATCGGAATTAAATACAAAAGGCACAATGCCGACTTAAGTACATGAAGACCGACACTTCTTACTGACTATGTTTTGAACCATTCCTGTAACACTAGTTAAAGATTCCGATGCTTCACTTCAGGTTTACTGTATCCCTTGGACCTTCTTATTGACGATGAAACACAGAAATTGCATCGGAATTAAATACAAAAGGCACAATGCCGACTTAAGGACAAGAAGACTGACTCTTCTCACTGACCATTCCTGTGACAGTAGTTACAGATTCCGATGCTTCACTTCAGGTTTACTGTATCCCTTGGACCTTCTTATTGACGATGAAACACAGAAATTGCATCGGAATTAAATACAAAAAGCACAATGCCGACTTAAGGACAAGAAGACTGACTCTTCCTACTGATCATTCCTGTGACACTAGTTATAGATTCCGATGCTTCACTTCAGGTTTACTGTATCACTTGGACCTTCTTATTGACGATGAAACACAGAAATTGCATCGGAATTCAATACAAAAGGCACAATGCCGACGTAAGGACAAGAATACTGACTCTTCCTACTGACCCTTTCGTGACACTAGTTATAGATTCCGATGCTTCACTTCAGGTTTACTGTATCCCTTGGACCTTCTTATTGACGATGAAACACAGAAACTGCATCGGAATTAAATACAAAAGGCACAATGCCGACTTAAGTACATGAAGACCTACACTTCTTACTGTCAATGTTTTGAACCATTTCTGTAACACTAGTTATAGATTCCGATGCTTCACTTCGGGTTTACTGTATCTCTTGGACCATCTTAGTGACGATGAAACACAGAAATTGCATCGGAATTGAATACAAAAGGCACAATATCGACTTAAGTACATGACGACCGACACTTCTTACTGACTATGTTTTGAACCATTGCTGTAACACTAGTTAAAGATTCCGATGCTTCACTTCAGGTTTACTGTATCCCTTGGACCTTCTTATTGACGATGAAACACAGAAATTGCATCGGAATTAAATACAAAAGGCACAATGCCGACTTAAGTACATGAAGACCGACACTTCTTACTGGTTATGTTTTGAACCATTCCTGTGACACTAGTTATAGATTCCGATGCTTCACTTCAGGTTTACTGTATCCCTTGGACCTTCTTATTGACGATGAAACGCAGAAATTGCATCGGAATTAAATACACAAGGCGCAATGCCGACTTAAGGGCGAGAAGACTAACTCTTCCTACTGACCATTTCTGTGACACTAGTTACAGATTCCGATGCTTCACTTCAGGTTTACTGTATCCCTTGGACCTTTTTACCGACGATGAAACACAGAAATTGCATCGGAATTAACTACAAAAGGCACAATATCGACTTAAGTACATGACGACCGACACTTCTTACTGACTATGTTTTGAACCAATCCTGTAACACTGGTTAAAGATTCCGATGCTTCACTTCAGGTTTACTGTATCCCTTGGACCTTCTTATTGACGATGAAACACAGAAATTGCATCGGAATTAAATACAAAAGGCACAATGCCGACTTAAGGACAAGAAGACTGACTCTTCTCACTGACCATTCCTGTGACAGTAGTTACAGATTCCGATGCTTCACTTCAGGTTTACTGTATCCCTTGGACCTTCTTATTGACGATGAAACACAGAAATTGCATCGGAATTAAATACAAAAAGCACAATGCCGACTTAAGGACAAGAAGACTGACTCTTCCTACTGATTATTCCTGTGACACTAGTTATAGATTCCGATGCTTCACTTCAGGTTTACTGTATCACTTGGACCTTCTTATTGACGATGAAACACAGAAATTGCATCGGAATTCAATACAAAAGGCACAATGCCGACGTAAGGACAAGAAGACTGACTCTTCCTACTGACCCTTTCGTGACACTAGTTATAGATTCCGATGCTTCACTTCAGGTTTACTGTATCCCTTGGACCTTCTTATTGACGATGAAACACAGAAACTGCATCGGAATTAAATACAAAAGGCACAATGCCGACTTAAGTACATGAAGACCTACACTTCTTACTGTCTATGTTTTGAACCATTTCTGTAACACTAGTTATAGATTCCGATGCTTCACTTCGGGTTTACTGTATCTCTTGGACCATCTTAGTGACGATGAAACACAGAAATTGCATCGGAATTGAATACAAAAGGCACAATATCGACTTAAGTACATGACGACCGACACTTCTTACTGACTATGTTTTGAACCATTGCTGTAACACTAGTTAAAGATTCCGATGCTTCACTTCAGGTTTACTGTATCCCTTGGACCTTCTTATTGACGATGAAACACAGAAATTGCATCGGAATTAAATACAAAAGGCACAATGCCGACTTAAGTACATGAAGACCGACACTTCTTACTGGTTATGTTTTGAACCATTCCTGTGACACTAGTTATAGATTCCGATGCTTCACTTCAGGTTTACTGTATCCCTTGGACCTTCTTATTGACGATGAAACACAGAAATTGCATCGGAATTAAATACAAAAGGCGCAATGCCGACTTAAGGGCGAGAAGACTAACTCTTCCTACTGACCATTTCTGTGACACTAGTTACAGATTCCGATGCTTCACTTCAGGTTTACTGTATCCCTTGGACCTTTTTACCGACGATGAAACACAGAAATTGCATCGGAATTAACTACAAAAGGCACAATGCCGACTTAAGTACATGAAGACCGACACTTCTTACTGACTATGTTTTGAACCATTCCTGTGACACTAGTTACAGATTCCGATGCTTCACGTCAGGTTTACTGTATCCCTTGGACCTTCTTATTGACGATGAAACACAGAGATTGCATCGGAATTAAATACAAAAAGCACAATGCCGACTTAAGGACAAGAAGACTGACTCTTCCAACTGACCATTCCTCTGACACTAGTTGTAGATTCCGATGCTTCACTTCAGGTTTAATGTATCCCTTGGACCTTCTTATTGACGATGAAACACAGAAATTGATTCGGAATTAAAAACAAAAGGCACAATGCCGACTTAGGTACATGAAGACCGACACATCTTACTGACTATGTTTTGAACCATTCCTGGGACACCAGTTATAGATTCCGATGCTTCACTCCAGGTTTACTGTATCCCTTGGACCTTCTTATTGACGATGAAACACAGAAATTGCTTCGGAATTAAATACAAAAGGCACAATGCCGACTTTAGATTATGAAGACCGACACTTCTTACTGACTATGTGTTGAACCATTCCTGTAACACTAGTTATAGATTCCGATGCTTCACTCCGGTTTACTGTATCCCTTGGACCTTCTTATTGACGATGAAACACAGAAATTGCATCGGAATTCAATACAAAAGGCACAATGCCGACGTAAGGACAAGAAGACTGACTCTTCCTACTAACCCTTTCTGTCACACTAGTTATAGATTCCGATGCTTCACTTCAGGTTTACTGTATCCCTTGGACCTTCTTATTGACTATGAAACACAGAAATTGCATCGGAATTAAATACAAGAGGCACAATGCCGACTTAAGTACATGAAGACCTACACTTCTTACTGTCTATGTTTTGAACCATTCCTGTAACACTAGTTATAGATTCCGATGCTTCACTTCAGGTTTACTGTATCCCTTGGACCATCTTAATGACGATGAAACACTGAAATTGCATCGGAACTAAATACAAAAGGCACAATGCCGACTTAAGTGCATGACGACCGACACTTCTTACTGACTATGTTTTGAACCATTCCTGTAACACTAGTTAATGATTCCGATGCTTCACTTCAGGTTTACTGTATCCCTTGGACCTTCTTATTGACGATGAAACACAGAAATTGCATCGGAATTAAATACAAAAGGCACAATGCCGACTTAAGGACAAGAAGACTGACTCTTCTTACTGACCATTCCTGTGACGCTAGTTATAGATTCCGATGCTTCACTTCAGGTTTACTGTGTCCCTTGGACCTTCTTATTGACGATGAAACACAGAAATTGCATCGGAATTGAATACAAAAGGCACAATGCCGACTTAAGTACATGAAGATCGACTCTTCTGACTGCTTATGTTTTGAACCATTCCTGTGACACTAGTTATAGATTCCGATGCTTCACTTCAGGTTTACTGTATCCCTTGGACCTTCTTATTGACGATGAAACACAGAAATTGCATCGGAATTAAATACAAAAGGCGCAATGCCGACTTAAGGGCAAGAAGACTGACTCTTCCTACTGACCATTTCTGTGACACTTGTTATAGATTCCGATGCTTCACTTCAGGTTTACTGTATCCCTTGGACCTTTTTACCGACGATGAAACACAGAAATTGCATCGCAATTAAATACAAAAGGCACAATGCCGACTTGAGTACATGAAGACCGACACTTCTTACTGACTATCTTTTGAACCATTCCTGTGACACTAGTTACAGATTCCGATGCTTCACTTTAGGTTTACTGTATCCCTTGGACCTTCTTATTGACGATGAAACACAGAAATTGCATCGGAATTAAATACAAAAAGCACAATGCTGACTTAAGGACAAGAAGACTGACTCTTCCTACTGACCATTCCTGTGACACTAGTTACAGATTCCGATGCTTCACGTCAGGTTTACTGTATCCCTTGGACCTTCTTATTGACGATGAAACACAGAAATTGCATCGGAATTAAATACAAAAGGCACAATGCCGACTTAAGTACATGAAGACCGACACTTCGTACTGACAATGTTTTGAACCATTCCTGTGACACTGGTTATAGATTTCTATGCATCACCTCAGGTTTACTGTATCCCTTGGACCTTCTTATTGACGATGAAACACAGAAATAGCATCGGATTTAAATACAATAGGCACAATGCCGACCTAAGTACATGAAGACCGACACTTGTAACTGTCTATGGTTTGAACCATTCCTGTGACACTAGTTAAAGATTCCGATGTTTCACTTCAGGTTTACTGTATCCCTTGGACCTTCTTATTGACGATGAAACACAGAAATTGCACCTGAATTAAATACAAAAGGCACAATGCCGACTTAGGTAAATGAAGACCGACACTTCTTACTGACTATGTTTTGAACCATTCCTGGGACACCAGTTATAGATTCCGATGCTTCACTCCAGGTTTACTGTATCCCTTGGACCTTCTTATTGACGATGAAACACAGAAATTGCTTCGGAATTAAATACAATAGGCACAATGCCGACTTTAGTTTATGAAGTCCGACACTTCTCACTGACTATGTTTCGAACCATTCCTGTAACACCAGTTATAGTTTCCGATGCTTCACTTCAGGTTTACTGTATCCCTTGGACCTTCTTATTGACGATGAAACACAGAAATTGCATCGGAATTCAATACAAAAGGCACAATGCCGACGTAAGGACAAGAAGACTGACTCTTCTTACTGACCCTTTCTGTGACACTAGTTATAGATTCCGATGCTTCACTTCAGGTTTACTGTATCCCTTGGACCTTCTTATTGACGATGAAGCACGGAAATTGCATCGGAATTAAATACAAAACGCACAATGCCGACTTAAGTACATGAAGACCTACACTTCTTACTGTCTATGTTTTGAACCATTCCTGTAACACTAGTTATAGATTCCGATGCTTCACTTCAGGTTTATTGTATCCCTTGGACCTTCTTATTGACGATGAAACACAGAAATTGCATCGGAATTAAATACAAAAGGCACAATGCCGACTTAAGGACAAGAAGACTGACTCTTCTTACTGACCATTTATGTGACACTAGTTACAGATTACGATGCTTCACTTCAGGTTTACTGTGTCCCTTGGACCTTCTTATTGACGATGAAACACAGAAATTGCATCGGAATTAAATACAAAAGGCACAATGCCGGCTTAAGTACATGAAGACCGACACTTCTTACTGGTTATGTTTTGAACCATTCCTGTGACACTAGTTATAGGTTCCGATGCTTCACTTCAGGTTTACTGTATCCCTTAGACCTTCTTATTGACGATGAAACACAGAAATCGCATCGGAATTAAATACAAAAGGCGCAATGCCGACTTAAGGGCAAGAAGACTGACTCTTCCTACTGACCATTTCTGTGACACTAGTTATAGATTCCGATGCTTCACTTCAGGTTTACTGTATCCCTTGGACCTTTTTACCGACGATGAAACACAGAAATTGCATCGGAATTAAATACAAAAGGCACAATGCCGACTTAAGTACATGAAGACCGACACTTCTTACTGACTATGTTTTGAACCATTCCTGTGACACTAGTTATAGATTCCGATGCTTCACTTCAGGTTTACTGTATCCCTTGGACCATCTTATTGACGGTGAAACACAGAAATTGCATCGGAATTACATACAAAAGGCACAATGCCGACTTAAGTACATGAAGACCGACACTTCTTACTGAGTATGTTATGAGCCATTCCTGTAACACTAGTTACTGATTCTGATGGTTCACTTCAGGTTTACTGTATCCCTTGGACCTTCTTATTGACGATGAAACACAGAAATTGCATCGGAATTAAATACAAAAGGCACAATGCCGACTGAAGTACATTAAGAGCGACACCTCTTTCTGACTATGTTTTGTACCATTCCTGTGACACTAGTTATAGATTCCGATGGTTCAATCCAGGTCTACTGTATCCCTTGGACCTTCTTATTGACGAGGAAACACATAAATTGCATCGGAATGAAATACTAAAGGCTCAATGCCGTCATAAGGACAAGAAGACTGACTCTTCCTACTGATCATTCCTGTGACACTAGTTATAGATTCCGATGCTTCACTTCAGGTATACTGTATCCCGTGGACCTTCTTATTGACGATGAAACACAGAAATTGCATCAGAATTAAATACAAAAGGCTCATTCCGACTTAAGTAAATGAAAACCGACACCTCTTACTGACTATGTTTTGAACCATTCCTGTAACACTAGTTATAGATTCCGATGCTTCACTTCATGTTTACTGTATCCCTTGGACCTTCTTATTGACGAAGAAACACATAAATTGCATCGGAATGAAATACTAAAGGCTCAATGCCGTCATAAGGACAAGAAGACTGACTCTTCCTACTGATCATTCCTGTGACACTAGTTATAGATTCCGATGCTTCACTTCAGGTATACTGTATCCCGTGGACCTTCTTATTGACGATGAAACACAGAAACTGCATCGGAATTAAATACAAAAGGCACAATGCCGACTTAAGTACATGAAGATCGATACTTCTTACTGACTTTGATTTGAACCATTCCTGTGACACTAGTTATAGATTCCGATGCTTCACTCCAGGTTTACTGTATCCCTTGGACCTTCTTAATGACGATTAAACACAGAAATTGCATCGGAATTAAATACAAAAGGCACAATGCCGACTTAAGTACATGAAGACGGACACTTCCTACTGACTATGTTTTGAACCATTCCTGTGACACTAGTTATGGAATCCGATGCTTCACTTCAGGTTTACTGTATCGCTTGGACCATCTTATTGACGATGAAACACAGAAATTGCATCGGATTAAATACAAAAGGCACAATGCCGACTTAAGGAGAAGAATACTGACTCTTCCTACTGACCACTCCTGTGACACTAGTTATAGATTCCGATGCTTCACTTCAGGTTTTCTGTATCACTTGGACCTTCTTATTGACGATGAAACACAGAAATTGCATCGGAATTAAATGCAAAAGGCACAATGCCGACTTAAGTACATGAAGACCGACACCTCTCACGGACTATGTTTTGAACCATTGCTGTGACACTAGTTACAGATTCCGATGCTTCACTTCAGGTTGACTGTATCCCTTGGACCTTCTAATTGACGATGAAACACAGAAATTGCATCGGAATTAGATACAAAAGGCACAATGCCGACTTAAGTACATGAAGACCGACAATTCGTACTGACAATGTTTTGAACCATTCCTGTGACACTAGTTTTAGATTCCGATGATTCACTCCAGGTTTACTGTATCCCTTGGACCTTCTAATTGACGATGAAACACAGAAATTGCATCGGAATTACATACAAAAGGCACAATGCCGACTTAAGTACATGGAGACCGACACTTCTTACTGAGTATGTTTTGAACCATTCCTGTAATACTAGTTATTGATTCTGATGGTTCACTTCAGGTTTACTGTATCCCTTGGACCTTCTTATTGACGATGAGACACAGAAATTGCATCGGAATTAAATACAAATGGCACAATGCCGACTTAAGGACAAGAAGACTGACTCTTCCTACTGACCATTCCTGTGACACTAGTTTTAGATTCCGATGCTTCACTTCAGGTATACTGTATCCCTTGGACCTTCTTATTGACGATGAAACACAGAAACTGCAACGGAATTAAATACAAAAGGCACAATGCCGACTTAAGTACATGAAGACCGACACTTCTTACAGACTTTGATTTGAACCATTCCTGTGACACTAGTTATAGATTCCGATGCTTCACTCCAGGTTTACTGTATACCTTGGACCTTCTTAATGACGATGAAACACAGAAATTGCATCGGAATTAAATACAAAAGGCACAATGCCAACTTAAGTACATGAAGACCGACACTTCCTACTGACTATGTTTTGAACCATTCCTGTGACACTAGTTATAGATTCCGATGCTTCACTTCAGGTTTACTGTATCCCTTGGACCATCTTATTGACGATGACACACAGAAATTGCATCGGATTAAATACAAAAGGCACAATGCCGACTTAAGGACAAGAAGACTGACTCTTCCTACTGACCACCCATGTGACACTAGTTGTAGATTCCGATGCTTCACTTCAGGTTTTCTGTATCACTCGGACCTTCTTATTGACGATGAAACACAGAAATTGCATCGGAATTAAATACAAAAGGCACAATGCCGACTTAAATACATGAAGGCTGACACTTCTTACTGACTATGTTTTGAACCATTACTGTGACACGAGTTATAGATTCCGATGCTTCACTACAGGTTTACTGTATCCCTTGGACCTTCTTATTGACGATGGAACACAGAAATTGCTTCGGAATTAAATACAAATAGAACAATGCCGACTTAAGGACAAGAAGACTGACTCTTCTTACTGACCATTACTGTGACACTAGTTATAGATTTCGATTGTTCACTTCAAAATTTCTGTATCCCTTGGACCTTCCTATTGACGATGAAACACAGAAATTGCATCGGTATTAAATACAAAAGGCACAATGCCGACTTAAGTACATTTAGACCGACACTTCTTACTAAATATGTCTTGAACCATTCCTGTGACACTAGTTATAGATTCCGATGTTTGACTTCAGTTTTACTGTATCCCTTGGACCTTCTTATTGACGATGAAACACAGAAATTGCATCGGAATTAAATACAAAAGGCACAATGCCGACTTAAGTACAAGACACTGATTCTTCTTACTGACTATTTTTGAACCATTCCTGTGACACTAAATTTAGATTCCGATGCTTGACTTCAGATTTACGGTATCCCTCTGACGTTCTTATTGACGATGAAACACAGAAATTGCATCGGAATTAAATAGAATAGGCACAATGCCGACTTAAGTACAAGAAAACTGACTCTTCTTACTGTCTATGTTTTGAACCATTCCTGTGACACTAGTTATTGATTCCGATGCTTCACTTCTGGTTTACTGTATCCCTTGGACCTTCTTATTGACGATGAAACACAGATATTGCATCGGAATTAAATACAAAAGGCACAATGCCGACTTAAGTACAAGAAGACTGACTCTTCTTACTGTCTATGTTTTGAACCAATCCTGTTACACTAGTTAGAGATTCCGATGCTTCACTGCAGGTTTACTGCATCCCTTGGACCTTCTTATTGACAATGAAACACAGAAATAGCATCGGAATTAAATACAAAATGCACAATGACGACTTAAGTACAAAAAGACTGACTCTTCTTACTGACTATGTTTTGAACCGTTCCTGTGACACTAGTTATAGATTCCGATGCTGCACTTCAGGGTTACTGTATCCCTCTGACCTTCTTATGGATGATGAAACACAGAAATTGCATCGGAATTAAATACAAAAGACACAATGCCGGCTTAAGTACAAGAAGACTGACACTTCTTACTGACTATGTTTTGAACCATTCCTGTGACACTACTTATAGATTCCGAGGCTTCACTTCACGTTTACTGTACCCCTCTGACCTTCTTATTGACGATGAAACACTGAAATTGCATCGGAATTAAATAGAAAAAGCACAATGCCGACTTAAGTACAAGAAAACTGACTCTTCTTACAGACTATGTATTGAACCATTCCTGTGACACTAGATATAGATTCCGATGCTTCTCTTCAGATTTACTGTATCCCTCTGACCTTCTTGTTGACTATGAAACACAGAAATTGCATCGGAAATAAATAGAAAAGGCACAATGCCGACTTAAGTACAAGAGGACTGACTCTTCCTACTGTCTATGTTTTGAACCATTCCTGTGACACTAGTTATAGATTCCGATTCTTCACTCTAGGATTACTGTACCCCTTGGACCTTCTTATTGACGATGAAAACAGAAGTTGCATCGGAATTAATTACAAAAGGGATAAGGCTGACTTAAGGACAAGAAGACTGTCTCCTCTTACTGACTATGATTTGAACCATTCCTGTGACATTAGTTATAGATTCCGATGCTTCACATCAGGTTTACTGTATCCCTCTGACCTTCTTATTGACGATGAAACACAGACATTGCACCGGAATTAAATACGAACGGCACAATGCCGACTTAAGTACAAGAAGACTGACTCTTCTCACTGTCTATGTTTTGAACAATTCCATTGACACTAGTTATAGATTCCGATGCTTCACTTCAGGTTTACTGTATTCCTTGGACCTTTTTATTGACGATGAAACACAGAAATTGCATCGGAATTAAATACAAAAGGCACAATGACGACTTAAGTACATGAAGACTGACTCTTCTTACTGACTATGTTTTGAACCATACCTGTGACACTAGTTATAGATTCCGATGCTACACTCCAGGTTTACTGTATCCCTTGGACCTTCTTATAGACGATGAAACACAGAAATTGCATCGGAAAAAACACTAGAGGCACAATGCAGACTTAAGGACAACAAGACTGACTCTTCTTACTGACTATGTTTTGAACCATTCCTGTGACACTAGTTATAGATTCCGATGCTTCACATCAGGTTTACTGTATCCCTATGACCATCTTATTGACGATGAAACACTGAAATTGCATCGGAATTAAATAGAATAGCACAATGCCGTCTTAAGTACAAGAAGGCTGACTCTTCTAACTGTCTATGTCTTGAACCAATCCGATGACACTAGTTATAGATTCAGATGCTTCTCTTCAGGTTTACTGTATCCCTTCCGTCCTTCTTATTGACGATGAAACACAGAAATTGCTTTGGAATTAAATACAAAAGGCACAATGCCGACTTAAGTACAAAAAGACTGACTCTTCTTACTGACTATGTTTTGAACCATTTCTGTGACACTAGTTATAGATTCCGATGCTTCACTTTAGGTTTGCTATATCCCTCTGACCTTCTTAGTGACCATGAAACACAGAAATTGCATCGGAATTAAATAAAAATGCACAATGCCGAATTAAGTACCAGAAGACTGACTCTTCTTACTGACAATGTTTTGAACCATTCCTGTGACACTAGTTATGGATTCCGATGCTTCACTTCAGGTTTACTGTATCCCTCTGATCTTCTTTTTGACGATGAAACACCAAAATTGCATCGGAATTAAATGCAAAAGGCACGATGCCGACTTAAGTACAAGAAGACTGACTCTTCTTACTGTCTATGTTTTGAACCATTCCTGTGACACTAATTATAGATTCCGATGTTTGACTTCAGTTTTACTGTCTCCCTTGGACCTTCTTATTGACGATGAAACACAGAAATTGCATTGGAATTAAATACAAAAGGCACAATGCCGACTTAAGTACATGAAGACCGACACTTCTTACTGACTATGTTTTTAACCATTCCAGTGACACTAGTTATAGTTTCCGATGCTTCACTTCTGGTTTACTGTACCCTTGGACAATCTTATTGACGATGAAACACAGAATCTGCATCGGAATTAAATACAAAAGGCACAATGCCGACTTAAGTACATGAAGACCGACACTTCTTAGTTACTATGATTTGAACCATTCCTGTGACACTAGTTATAGATTCCGATGCTTCACTCCAGGTTTACTGCATCCCTTGGACCTTATTATTGACGATGAAGCACAGAAATTGCATCATAATTAAATACAAAAGACACAATGCCGACTTAAGTACATGAGGACCGACACTTCTCACTGACTATTATTTTGAACCATTCCTGTGACACTACTTATAGATTCCGATGCTTCACTTCAGGATTACTGTCTCCCTTGGACCTTCTTATTGACGATGAAACACAGAAATTGCTTCGGAATTAAATACAAAAGGCACAATCTAAACTGAAGCACATGAAGACTGACACTTCTTACTGACTATCTTTTGAACCATTTCTGTAACACTAGTTATAGATTCCGATGCTTCGCTTCAGGTTTACTGTATCCCTTGGACCTTCTTATTGACGAGGAAAGACAGAGATTGCATCGGAATTAAATACAAAAGGCACTATGCCGACTTAAGGACGAGAAGACTGACTCTTCCTACTGACCATTCCTGTGACACTAGTTATATATTACGATGCTTCACTTCAGGTTTACTGTATCCCTTGGACCATCTTATTGACGATGAAACACAGAAATTGCATCGGAATTAAATACAAAAGGCACAATGCCGACTTAAGTACGTGAAGACCGACACTTCATACTGACTATGTTTTGAACCATTCCTGTGACACTAGTTATAGATTCCGATGCTTCACTTAAGGTTTACTGTATCCCTTGGACCTTCTTATTGACGATGAAACACAGAAATTGCATCGGAATTAAATACAAAAGGCACAATGCCGACATAAGGACAAGATGACTGACTCTTCCTACTGACCACTCCTGTGACACTAGTTATAGATTCCGATGCTTCACTTCAGGTTTACTGTATCCCTTGGACCTTTTATTGACCATGAAACACAAAAATTGCATCGGATTTAAATACGAAAGGCACAAAGCCGACTTAAGCACATGAAGACCGACACTTCTTACTGACTATGTTTTGAACCATTCCTGTGACACTAGTTATAGATTCCGATGCTTCACTTCAGGTTTACTGTATCCCTTGGTCCTTCTTATTGACGATGAAACACAGAATTTGCATCGGAATTAAATACAAAAGGCACAATGCTGACCTAAGGACGAGATAACTGCCTCTTCCGACTGACCATTCCTGTGACACTAGTTATAGATTCCGATGCTTCACTTCAGGTTTACTGTATCCCTTGGACCTTCTTGTTGACGATTAAACACAGAAATTGCACCGGAATTAAATACAAAAGGCACAATGCCGACTTATGTACATGAAGGCCGACACTTCTTACTGACAATGTTTTGAACCATTCCTGTGACACTAGTTACAGATTCCGATGCTTCACTCCAGGTTTACTGTATCCCTTGGGCCTTCTTATTGACGATGTAACACAGAAATTCCATCGGGATTAAATACAAAAGGCACAATGCCGACTTAAGTACACGAAGACCGACACTTCTTACTGACTAAGTTTTGAACCATTCCTGTAACACTACTTATAGATTGCGATGCTTCCCTTCAGGTTTACTGTATCCCTTGGACCTTCTTATTGACGATTAAACACAGAAATTGCATCGGAATTAAATACAAAAGGCACAATGCCGACTTAAGGACAAGAAGACTGACTCTTCCTACTGACCATTCCTGTGACACTAGTTATAGATTCCGATGCTTCACTTCAGGTTTACTGTATCCCTTGGACCTTCTTATTGACGATGAAACACTGAAATTGCATCGGAATAAAATTCAAAAGGCACTATGCCGACTTAAGTACAAGAGTACTGACTCTTCTTACTGTCTATGTTTTGAACCAATCCTGTTACACTAGTTAGAGATTCCGATGCTTCACTGCAGGTTTACTGCATCCCTTGGAACTTCTTATTGACAATGAAACACAGAAATTGCATCGGAATTAAATACAAAATGCACAATGCCGACTTAAGTACAAAAAGACTGACTCTTCTTACTGACTATGTTTTGAACCGTTCCTGTGACATTAGTTATAGATTCCGATGCTTCACTTCAGGGTTACTGTATCCCTCTGACCTTCTTATGGATGATGAAACACAGAAATTGCATCGGAATTAAATACAAAAGGCACAATGCCGGCTTAAGTACAAGAAGACTGACACTTCTTACTGACTATGTTTTTAACCATTCCTGTGACACTACTTACAGATTCCGAGGCTTCACTTCACGTTTACTGTACCCCTCTGACCTTCTTATTGACGATGAAACACTGAAATTGCGTCGGAATTAAATAGAAAAGGCACAATGCCGACATAAGTACAAGATGACTGACTCCTCTTACTGGCTATGTTTTGAACCATTCCTGTGACACTAGTTATAGATTCCGATGTTTGACATCAGTTTTACTGTTTCCCTTGGACCTTCTAATTGACGATGAAACACAGAAATTGCATCGGAATTAAATACAAAAGGCACAATGCCGACTTAAGTACAAGAGACTGATTCTTCTTACTGACTATTTTTTGAAACATTCCTGTGACACTAAATTTAGATTCTGATGCTTCACTTCAGATTTACTGTATCCCTCTGACGTTCTTATTGACGATGAAACACAGAAATTGCATCGGATTTAAATAGAAAAGGCACAATGCCGACTTAAGTACAAGAAGACTGACTCTTCTTACAGACTATGTTTTGAACCATTCCTGTGACACTAGATATAGATCCCGATGCTTCTCTTCAGATTTACTGTATTCCTCTGACCTTCTTGTTGACTATGAAACACAGAAATTGCATCGGAATTAAATAGAAAAGGCACAATGCCGACCTAAGTACAAGAGGACTGACTCTTCCTACTGTCTATGTTTTGAACCATTCCTGTGACACTAGTTATAGATTCCGATGCTTCACTTCAGGTTTACTGTATCCCTTGCACCTTCGTATTGACGATGAAACACAGAAATTGCATCGGAATTAAATACAAAAGGCACAATGTCGATTTAAGTACTGTCTATGTTTTGAACCATTCCTGTGACACTAGTTATAGATTCCGATTCTTCACTCCAGGATTACTGTATACCTTGGACTTTCTTATTGACGGTGAAAACAGAAGTTGCATCGGAATTAATTACAAAAGGGATAAGGACGACTTAAGGACAAGAAGACTGTCTCCTCTTACTGACTATGTTTTGAACCATTCCTGTGGCATTAGTTATAGATTCCGATGCTTCACATGAGGTTTACTGTATCACTCTGACCTTCTTATTGACAATGAAACACAGACATTGCACCGGAATTAAATACAAACGGCACAATGCCGACTTATGTACAAGAAGACTGACTCTTCTCACTGTCTATGTTTTGAACCATTCCATTGACACTAGTTATAGATTCCGATGCTTCACTCCAGGTTTACTGTATCCCTTGGACCATCTTATTGACGATGAAACACTGAAATTGCATCGGAATTAAATAGAAAAGTCACAATGCCGACTTAAGTACAAGAAGACTGACTCTTGTTACTGTCTATGTTTTGAACCATTCCTGCGACACTAGTTATGGATTCCGACGCTTGTCTTCAGTTTTACTGTATCCCTTGGACCTTCTTATTGACGATGAAACACAGAAATTGCATCGGAATAAAATTCAAAAGGCACAATGCCGACTTAAGTACAGGAGACTGACTCTTCTTACAGTCTATGATTTGAACCATTCCTGTGACACTAGTTATAGATTTCGATGCTTCACTTCAGGTTTACTGTATTCCTTGGACCTTTTTATTGACCATGAAACACAAAAATTGCATCGGAATTAAATACAAAAGGCACAATGCAGACTTAAGTACATGAAGACTGACTCTTCTTACTGACTATGTTTTGAACCATACCTGTGACTCTAGTTATAGATTCCGATGCTACACTCCAGGTTTACTGTATCCCTTGGACCATCGTATTGACGATGAAACACAGAAATTGCTTCGGAATTAAATACAAAAGGCACAATGCTGACTTAAGTACATGAGGACCGACACTTCTTACTTACTATGTTTTGAACCATTCCTGTGACACTAGTTATAGATTCCGATGCTTCACTCCAGGTTTACTGCATCCCTTGGACCTTCTTATTGACGATGAAACACAGAAATTGCATCATAATTAAATACAAAAGACACAATGCCGACTTATGTACATGAAGACCGACACTTCTTACAGACTATTGTTTTGAACCATTCCTGTGACACTAGTTATAGATTCCGATGCTTCACTTCAGGATTACTGTATCCCTTGGACCTTCTTATTGACGATGAAACACAGAAATTGCATCGGAATTAAATACAAAAGGCACAATGCCAACTTAAGTACATGAAGACCGACACTTCTTACCGACTATCTTTTGAACCATTTCTGTAACACTAGTTATAGATTAGGATGCTTCACTTCAGGTTTACTGTATCCCTCTGACCATCTTATTGACGATGAAACACTGAAATTGCATCGGAATTAAATAGAATAGCACAATGCCGTCTTAAGTACGAGAAGCCTGACTCTTTTTACTGTCTATGTCTTGAACCAATCCTGTGACACTAGTTATAGATTCCGATGCTTCTCTTCAGGTTTACTGTATCCCTTCCATCCTTCTTATTGACGATGAAACACAGAAATTGCATCGGAATTAAATACAAAAGGTACAATGCCGACTTAAGTACAAAAAGACTGACTCTTCTTACTGACTATGTTTTGAACCATTTCTGTGACACAAGTTATAGATTCCGATGCTTCACTTGAGGTTTGCTGTATCCCTCTGACCTTCTTAGTGACCATGAAACACATAAATTGCATCGGAATTAAATAAAAATGCACAATGCCGAATTAAGTACCAGAGGACTGACACTTCTTACTGACTATGTTTTGAATCATTCCTGTGACACTAGTTATGGATTCCGATGCTACACTTCAGGTTTACTGTATCCCTCTGATCTTCTTATTGTCGATGAAACACCGAAATTGCATCGGAATTAAATGCAAAAGGCACAATGCCGACTTAAGTACAAGAAGACTGACTCTTCTTACTGTGTATGTTTTGAACCATTCCTGTGACACTAGTTATAGATTCCGATGTTTGACTTCAGTTTTACTGCATCCCTTGGACCTTCTTATTGACGATGAAACACAGAAATTGCATTGGAATTAAATACAAAAGGCACAATGCCGACATAAGTACATGAAGACCGACACTTCTTACTTACTATGTTTTGAACCATTCCTGTGACACTAGTTATAGATTCCGATGCTTCACTCCAGGTTTACTGTATCCCTCTGACCTTCTCATTGACGATGAAACACAGAAATTGCATCATAATTAAATACAAAAGACACAATGCCGACTTAAGTACATGAAGACCGACACATCTTACTGACTATTATTTTGAACCATTCCTGTGACACTAGTTATAGATTCCGATGCTTCACTTCAGGATTACTGTATCTATTGGCCCTTCTTATTGACGATGAAACACAGAAATTGCATCGGAATTAAATACAAAAGCCACAATGCCAACTAAAGTACATGAAGACCGACACTTCTTACTGACTATTATTTTGAACCATTTCTGTAACACTAGTTATAGATTCCGATGCTTCACTTCAGGTTTACTGTATCCCTTGGACCATCTTATTCACGATGAAAGACAGAGAGTGCATCAGAATTAAATACAAAAGGCACTATACCGACTTAGGGACGAGAAGACTGACTCTTCCTACTGACCATTCCTGTGACACTAGTTATATATTACGATGCTTCACTTCAGGTTTACTGTATCCCTTCGACTTTCTTATTGACGATGAAACACAAAAATTGCATCGGATTTAAATTCAAAAGGCACAAAGCCGACTGAAGCACATGAAGACCGACACTTCTTACTGACTATGTTTAGAACCATTCCTGTGACACTAGTTATAGATTCCGATGCTTCACTTCAGGTTTACTGTATCCCTTGGTCCTTCTTATTGACGATGAAACACAGAATTTGCATCGGAATTAAATACAAAAGGCACAATGCTGACTTAAGGACGAGATAACTGACTCTTCCGACTGACCATTCCTGTGACACTAGTTATAGATTCCGATGCTTCACTCCAGGTTTACTGTATCCCTTGGACCTTCTTATTGACGATGTAACACAGAAATTCCATCGGAATTAAATACAAAAGGCACAATGCCGACTTAAGGACAAGAAGACTGACTCTTCCTACCGACCATTCCTGTGACACTAGTTATAGATTCCGATGCTTCACTTCAGGTTTACTGTATCGCTTGGACCTTCTTATTGACGGTGAAACACAGAAATTGCATCGGAATTAAATACAAAAGGCACAATGCCAACTGAAGTACATGAAGACAGACACTTCTTACTGACTTTGTTTTGAACCATTCCTGTGACACTAGTTATAGATTCCAATGCTTCACTCCAGGTTTACTGTATCCCTTGGACCTTCTTATTGACGATGAAACACAGAAATTGAATCGGAATTAAATACAAAAGGCCCAATGCCGACTTAAGTTCATGAAGACGGACACATCGTACTGACTAAGTTTTGAACCATTCCTGTGACACTAGTTATAGATTCCGATGCTTCACTTCAGGTATACTGTATCCCTTGGATCATCTTATTGACGATGAAACACAGAAATAGCATAGGAATTAAATACAAAATGATCAATGCCGACTTAAGGACAAGAAGACTGACACTTCCTACTGACCATTCCTGTGACACTAGTTATAGATTTCGATGCTTCACGTCAGGTTTACTGTATCCCTTGGACCTTCTTATTGACGATGAACCGCAGAAATTGCATTGGAATTAAATACAAAAGGCACAATGCCGACTTAAGTACATGAAGACCGACACTTCTTACTGACTATGTTTTGAACCATTCCTGTGACACTAGATATAGATTCCGATGCTACACTCCAGGTTTACTGTATCCCTTGAACCTTCTTAGTGACGATGAAATACAGAAATTGCATCGGAATTAAATACAAAAGGCACAAAGCCAACTTAAGTACAAGAGACTGACTCTTCTTACTGACAATGTTTTGAACCATTCCTGTGACACTAGTTATCGATTGCGATGCTTGACTGCAGATTTACTGTATCCCTTGGACGTTCTTATTGGCGATGAAACACAGAAATTGCATCGGAATTAAATACAAAAGGCACAATGGCGACTTAAGTACAAGAACACTGACTCGTCCTACTGTCAAAGATTTGAACTATTCCTGTGACACTAGTTATAGATTCCGATGTTTGACTTCAGTTTTACTGTATCCCTTGGACCTTCTTATTGACGATGAAACACAGAAATTGCATCGGAATTAAATACAAAAGGCACAAAGCCGACTTAAGTACAAGAGACTGACTCTTCTTAATGACAATGTTTTGAACCATTCCTGTGACACTAGTTATAGATTCCGATGCTTCACTTCAGGTTTACTGCATCCCTTGGACCTTCTTATTGACGGTGAAACACAGAAATTGCATCGGAATTAAATACAAAAGGCACAATGCCGACTTAAGTACAAGGAGACAGACTCTTCTTACTGTCTATGCTTTGAACCAATCCTGTGTTACTAGTTAGAGATTCCGATGCTTCAGTTCAGGTTTACTGCATCCCTTTGACCTTCTTATTGACGATTAAACACAGAAATTGCATCGGAATTAAATACAAAAGGCACAATGAGGACACAAGTACAAAAAGAGTGACTCTTCTTACTGACTATGTTTTGAACCGATCATGTGACACTAGTTATAGATTCCGATTCTTCACTTCAGGTTTACTGTGTCCCTCTGACCTTCTGATTGATGATGAAACACAGAAATTGCATCGGAATTAAATACAAAAGGCACAATGCCGACTTAATTACAAGAAGGGTGACTCTTCTTACTGACTATGTTTTGAACCATTCCTGTGACACTAGTTATAGATTCCGATGCTTCACTTCAGGTTTACTGTATCCCTCTGACCTTCTTATTGACGATGAAACACTGAAATTGCATCGGAATTAAATAGAAAAGGCACAATGCCGACTTAAGTAAAAGAAGACTGACTCTTCTTACTGTCTATGCTTTGAACCATTCCTGTGACACTAGTTATAGTTTCCGATGCATCACTACAGGTTTACTGTATCCTTGGACATTCTTATTGACGATGAAACACAGAAATTGCATCGGAATTAAATACAAAAGGCACAATGCCGACTTAGGTACATGAAGAAAGGCACTTCTTAATGACTACGTTTTGAACCATTCCTGGGACACCAGTTATAGATTCCGATGCTTCACTCCAGGTTAACTATATCCCTTGGACCTTCTTATTGACGATGAAACACAGAAATTGCTTCGGAATTAAATACAAAAGGCACAGTGCCGATTTAAGTTTATGAAAACCGACACATCTTACTGACTATGATTTGAACCATTCCTGTAACACTAGTTATAGATTCCGATGCTTCACTTCAGGTTTACTGTATCGCTTGGACCTTCTTATTTACGATGAAACAAAGAAATTGCATCGGAATTAAATACAAAAGGCACAATGCCGACTTAAGGGGCAAGAAGACTGACTCTTTCTACTGTCTATTCCTGTGACATTAGTTATAGATTCCGATGCTTCACTTCAGGTTTACTGTATCCCTTGGACCTTTTTACCGACGATGAAACACAGAAATTGCATCGGAATTAAATACAAAAAGCACAATGCCGACTTCCGTACATGAAGACCGACACTTCTTACTGACTATGTTTTGAACCATTCCTGTAACACTAGTTACAGATTCCGATGCTTCACTTCAGGTTTACTGTATCCCTTGGACCTTCCTATTGACGATGAAACACAGAAATAGCATCGGAGTTAAATACAAAAAGCATAATGCCGACTTAAGGACAAGAAGACTGACTCTTCCTACTGACCATTCCTGTGACACTAGTTATTGATTCCGATGCTTCACTTCAGGTTTACTGTATCCCTTGTACCTTCGTATTGACGATGAAACACAGAAATTGCATCGGAATTAAATACAAAAGGCACAATGCCGACTTAAGTACATGAAGACCGACACTTCTTTCTGACTATGTTTTGAACCATTCCTGTGACACTAGTTATAGATTCCGATGCTTCAATCCAGGTTTACTGTATCCCTTGGACCTTCTTATTGACGATGAAACACAGAAATTGCATCGGAATTAAAAACAAAAGGCACACGGTGACTTAAGTACATGAAGACCAACACCTCTTACTGACTATGTTTTGAACGATTCCTGTAACACTAGTTATAGATTCCGATGCTTCACTTCATGCTTACTGTATCCCTTGGACCTTCTTATTGCCGAAGAAACACATAAATTGCATCGGAATAAAATACAAAAGGCACAATGCTGACTTAGGAACAAGAAGACTGACTCTTCTACTGACCATTCCTGTGAAACTAGTTATAGATTCCGATGCATCACTTCAGGTTTACTGTATCCCTTGGACCTTCTTATTGACGATGAAACACAGAAATAGCATCGGATTTAAATACAAAAGGCACAATGCCGAATTAAGTACATGAAGACCGACACTTCTTACTGACTATGTTTTGAACCATTCCTGTGACACTAGTTGTAGATTCCGATGCTTCACTTCAGGTTTACTGTATCCCTTGGACCTTCTTATTGACGATGAAACACAGAAATTGCATCGGAATTAAATACAAAAGGCACAATGCCGACATAAGTACATGAAGACCGACACTTCTTACTGACTATGTTTTGAACCATTCCTGTAACACTAGTTACAGATTCCGATGCTTCACTTCAGGTTTACTGTATCCCTTGGACCATCTTAGTGACGATGAAACATAGAAATTGCATCGGAATTAAATACAAAAGGCACAATGCCGACTTATGTACATGAAGACCGACACTTCTTCCTGACTATGTTTTGAACCATTCCTGTAACACTAGTTATAGATTCCGATGCTTCACTTCAGGTTTACTGTATCCCTAGGACTTTCTTATTGACGATGAAACACAGAAATTGCATCGGAATTAAATACAAAAGGCACAATGCCGACTTAAGGAAAAGAAGACTGACTCTTGTTACTGACCATTCCTGCGACACTAGTTATAGATTCCGATGCTTCACTTCAGGTTTACTGTATCCCTTGGACCTTCTTATTGACGATGAAACACAGAAATTGCATCGGAATTAAATACAAAAGGCACAATGTCGACTTAAGTACATGAAGACCGACACTTCTTACTGACTATGTTTTGAACCATTCCTGTGACACTAGTTATAGATTCCGATGCTTCACTTCAGTTTACTGTATCCCGTGGACCTTCTTATTGACGATGAAACACAGAAATTGCATCGGAATTAAATACAAAAGGCACAATGCCGACTTAAGGGGCAAGAAGACTGACTCTTTCTACTGACCATTCCTGTGACCCTAGTTATAGATTCCGATGCTTCACTTAAGGTTTACTGTATCCCTTGGACCCTCTTATTGACGATGAAACACAGAAATTGCATCGGAATTACATACAAAAGGCACAATGCCGTCTTATGTACATGAAGACCGACACTTCTTACTGAGTATGCTATGAACCATTCCTGTAACACTAGTTATTGATTCTGATGGTTCACTTCAGGATTATTGTATCCCTTGGACCTTCTTATTGACGATGAAACACAGAAATAGCATCGGAATTAAATACAAATGGCACAATGCCGACTTATGTACATGTAGACCGACACTTCTTACTGAGTATGCTATGAACCATTCCTGTAACACTAGTTATTGATTCTGATGGTTCACTTCAGGTTTACTGTATCCCTTGGACCTTCTTATTGACGATGAAACACAGAAATTGCATCGGAATTAAATACAAATGGCACAATGCCGACTGAAGGACAAGGAGACTGACTCTTCCTACTGACCATTCCTGTGACACTAGTTATTGATTCCGATGCTTCACTTCAGGTTTACTGTATCCCTTGGACCTTCTGATTGACGATGAAACACAGAAATTGCATCGGAATTAAATACAAAAGGCACAATGCCGAGTTAGGTACATGAAGACCGACACTTCTTACTGACTATGTTTTGAACCATTCCTGGGACACCAGTTATAGATTCTGATGCTTCACTCCAGGTTTTCTGTATCCCTTGGACCTTCTTATTGACGATGAAACACAGACATTGCTTCGGAATTAAATACAAAAGGCACAATGCCGACTTAAGTGTATGAAGACTGACACTTCTTACTGTCTATGTTTTGAACCATTCCTGTAACACTAGTTATAGATTCCGATGCTTCACTTCAGGATTACTGTATCGCTTGGACCTTCTTGTTTACGATGAAACACAGAAATTGCATCGGAATTAAATACAAAAAGCACAATGCCGACTTAAGGACAAGAAGACTGACTCTTCCTACTGACCCTTTCAGTGACACTAGTTATAGATTCCGATGCTTCATTTAGGTTTATTATATCCCTTGGACCTTCTTAATGACGATGAAACACAGAAATTGCATCGGAATTAAATACAAAAGGCACAATGCCGACTTAAGTACATGAAGACGGACACTTCTTCCTGACTATGTTTTGAACCATTCCTGTAACACTAGTTATAGATTCCGATGCTTTACTTCAGGTTTATTGTATCCCTTGGACAATCTTATTGACGAGGAAACACAGAAATTGCATCGGAATTAAATACAAAAGGCACAATGCCGACTTAAGTACATGAAGGCCCACACTTCTTTCTGACTATGATGTGAACCATTCCTGTGACACTAGTTACAGATTGCGATGCTTCACATCAGGTGTACTGTATCCCTTGGACCTTCTTATTGACGATGAAACATAGAAATTGCATCGGAATTAAATACAAAAAGCACAATGCCGACTTAAGGACAAGAAGACTGACTCTTCCTACTGATCATTCCTGTGACACTAGTTATAGATTCCGATGCTTCAATTCAGGTTTACTGTATCCCTTGGACCTTCTTATTGACGATGAAACGCAGAAATTGCATCGGAATTAAATACAAAAGGCACAATGCCGACTTAAGTACATGAAGACCGACACTTCGTACTGACAATGTTTTTAACCATTCCTGTGACACTAGCTATAGATTCCGATGCTTCACTCCAGGTTTACTGTATCCCTTAAACATTCTTATTGACGATGAAACACATAAATTGCATCGGAATTACATACAAAGGGCACAATGCCGACTTAAGTACATGAAGACCGACACTTCTTACTGAGTATGGTTTGAACCATTCCTGTAACACTAGTTATTGATTCTGATGGTTCACTTCAGGTTTACTGTATCCCTTGGACCATCTTATTGACGATGAAACACAGAAATTGCATCGGAATTAAATACAAATGGCACAATGCCGACTTAAGGACAAGAAGACTGACTCTTCCTACTGATCATTCCTGTGACACTAGTTATTGATTTCGATGTTTCACTTCAGGTTTGCTGTATCCCTTGGACCTTCTTATTGACGATGAAACACAGAAATTGCATCGGAATTAAATACAAAAAGCACAATGCCGACTTAAGGACAAGAAGACTGACTCTTCCTACTGATCATTCCTGTGACACTAGTTATAGATTCCGATGCTTCACTTCAGGTTTACTGTATCCCTTGGATCATCTTATTGACGATGAAACACAGAAATAGCATAGGAATTAAATACAAAATGCACAATGCCGACTTAAGGACAAGAAGACTGACACTTCCTACTGACCATTCCTGTGACACTAGTTATAGATTTCGATGCTTCACGTCAGGTTTACTGTATCCCTTGGACCTTCTTATTGACGATGAACCGCAGAAATTGCACTGGAATTAAATACAAAAGGCACAATGCCGACTTAAGTACATGAAGACCGACACTTCTTACTGACTATGTTTTGAACCATTCCTGTGACACTAGTTATAGATTCCGATGCTACACTCCAGGTTTACTGTATCCCTTGAACCTTCTTAGTGACGATGAAATACAGAAATTGCATCGGAGTTAAATACCAGAGGCACAAAGCCAACTTAAGTACAAGAGACTGACTCTTCTTACTGACAATGCTTTGAACCATTCCTGTGACACTAGTTATAGATTGCGATGCGACACTGCAGATTTACTGTATCCCTTGGACGTTCTTATTGGCGATGAAACACAGAAATTGCATCGGAATTAAATACAAAAGGCACAATGGCGACTTAAGTACAAGAAGACTGACTCGTCCTACTGTCTAAGATTTGAACTATTCCTGTGACACTAGTTATAGATTCCGATGTTTGACTTCAGTTTTACTGTATCCCTTGGACCTTCTTATTGACGATGAAACACAGAAATTGCATCGGAATTAAATACAAAAGGCACAAAGCCGACTTAAGTACAAGAGACTGACTCTTTTTAATGACAATGTTTTGAACCATTCCTGTGACACTAGTTATAGGTTCCGATGCTTCACTTCAGGTTTACTGTATCCCTTGGACCATCTTAGTGACGATGAAACACTGAAATTGCATCGGAATTAAATAGAAAAGGCACAATGCCGACTTAAGTAAAAGAAGACTGACTCTTCTTACTGTCTATGTTTTGAACCATTCCTGTGACACTAGTTATAGTTTCCGATGCATCACTTCAGGTTTACTGTATCCTTGGACATTCTTATTGACGATGAAACACAGAAATTGCATCGGAATTAAATACAAAAGGCACAATGCCGACTTAGGTATATGAAGAAAGACACTTCTTAATGACTACGTTTTGAACCATTACTGGGACACCAGTTATAGATTCCGATGCTTCAATCCAGGTTAACTGTATCCCTTGGACCTTCTTATTGACGATGAAACACAGAAATTGCTTCGGAATTAAATACAATAGGCACAGTGCCGATTTAAGTTTATGAAAACCGACACATCTTACTGACTATGATTTGAACCATTCCTGTAACACTAGTTATAGATTCCGATGCTTCACTTCAGGTTTACTGTATCGCTTGGACCTTCTTATTTACGATGAAACACAGAAATTGCATCGGAATTAAATACAAAAGGCACAATGCCAACTTAAGGACAAGAAGACTGACTCTTCCTACTGACCCTTACTGAGACACTAGTTATAGATACCGATGCTTCACTTCAGGTTTACTGTATCCCTTGGACCTTCTTATTGACGATGAAACATAGAAATTGCATCGGAATTAAATACAAAAGGCACAATGCCGACTTAAGTACATGAAGACCGACACTTCTTACTGACTATGTTTTGAACCATTCCTGTAACACTAGTTACAGATTCCGATGCTTCACTTCAGGTTTACTGTATCCCTTGGACCATCTTAGTGACGATGAAACATAGAAATTGCATCGGAATTAAATACAAAAGGCACAATGCCGACTTAAGTACATGGAGACCGACACTTCTTCCTGACTATGCTTTGAACCATTCCTGTAACACTAGTTATAGATTCCGATGCTTCACTTCAGGTTTACTGTATCCCTTGGACCTTCTTATTGACGATGAAACACAGAAATTGCATCGGAATTAAATACAAAAGGCACAATGCCGACTTAAGGAAAAGAAGACTGACTCTTCTTACTGACCATTCCTGTGACACTAGTTATAGATTCCGATGCTTCACTTCAGGTTTACTGTATCCCTTGGACCTTTTTACCGACGATGAAACACAGAAATTGCATCGGAATTAAATACAAAAGGCACAATGCCGACTTCCGTACATGAAGACCGACACTTCTTACTGACTATGTTTTGAACCATTCCTGTGACACTAGTTACAGATTCCGATGCTTCACTTCAGGTTTACTGTATCCCTTGGACCTTCTTATTGACGATGAAACACAGAAATTGCATCGGAATTAAATACAAAAGGCACAATGCCGACATAAGTACATGAAGACCGACACTTCTTACTGACTATGTTTTGAACCATTCCTGTAACACTAGTTACAGATTCCGATGCTTCACTTCAGGTTTACTGTATCCCTTGGACCATCTTAGTGACGATGAAACATAGAAATTGCATCCGAATTAAATACAAAAGGCACAATGCCGACTTATGTACATGAAGACCGACACTTCTTCCTGACTATGTTTTGAACCATTCCTGTAACACTAGTTATAGATTCCGATGCTTCACTTCAGGTTTACTGTATCCCTAGGACTTTCTTATTGACGATGAAACACAGAAATTGCATCGGAATTAAATACAAAAGGCACAATGCCGACTTAAGGAAAAGAAGACTGACTCTTGTTACTGACCATTCCTGCGACACTAGTTATAGATTCCGATGCTTCACTTCAGGTTTACTGTATCCCTTGGACCTTCTTATTGACGATGAAACACAGAAATTGCATCGGAATTAAATACAAAAGGCACAATGTCGACTTAAGTACATGAAGACCGACACTTCTTACTGACTAAGTTTTGAACCATTCCTGTGACACTAGTTATAGATTCCGATGCTTCACTTCAGTTTACTGTATCCCGTGGACCTTCTTATTGACGATGAAACATAGAAATTGCATCGGAATTAAATACAAAAGGCACAATGCCGACTTAAGGGGCAAGAAGACTGACTCTTTCTACTGACCATTCCTGTGACCCTAGTTATAGATTCCGATGCTTCACTTCAGGTTTACTGTATCCCTTGGACCCTCTTATTGACGATGAAACACAGAAATTGCATCGGAATTACATACAAAAGGCACAATGCCGTCTTATGTACATGAAGACCGACACTTCTTACTGAGTATGCTATGAACCATTCCTGTAACACTAGTTATTGATTCTGATGGTTCACTTCAGGATTACTGTATCCCTTGGACCTTCTTATTGACGATGAAACACAGAAATAGCATCGGAATTAAATACAAATGGCACAATGCCGACTTATGTACATGTAGACCGACACTTCTTACTGAGTATGCTATGAACCGTTCCTGTAACACTAGTTATTGATTCTGATGGTTCACTTCAGGTTTACTGTATCCCTTGGACCTTCTTATTGACGATGAAACACAGAAATTGCATCGGAATTAAATACAAATGGCACAATGCCGACTGAAGGACAAGAAGACTGACTCTTCCTACTGACCATTCCTGTGACTCTAGTTATTGATTCCGATGCTTCACTTCAGGTTTACTGTATCTCTTGGACCTTCTTATTGACGATGAAACACAGACATTGCTTCGGAATTAAATACAAAAGGCACAATGCCGACTTAAGTGTATGAAGACCGACACTTCTTACTGTCTATGTTTTGAACCATTCCTGTAACACTAGTTATAGATTCCGATGCTTCACTTCAGGTTTACTGTATCGCTTGGACCTTCTTGTTTACGATGAAACACAGAAATTGCAACGGAATTAAATACAAAAAGCACAATGCCGACTTAAGGACAAGAAGACTGACTCTTCCTACTGACCCTTTCTGTGACACTAGTTATAGATTCCGATGCTTCACTTAGGTTTATTATATCCCTTGGACCTTCTTAATGACGATGAAACACAGAAATTGCATCGGAATTAAATACAAAAGGCACAATGCCGACTTAAGTACATGAAGACTGACACTTCTTACTGACTATGTTATTAACCATTCCTGTAACACTAGTTACAGATTCCGATGCTTCACTTCAGGTTTACTGTATCCCTTGGACCATCTTAGTGACGATGAAACACAGAAATTGCATCGGAATTAAATACAAAAGGCACAATGCCGACTTAAGTACATGAAGACCCACACTTCTTCCTGACTATGATTTGAACCATTCCTGTGACACTAGTTACAGATTGCGATGCTTCACATCAGGTGTACTGTATCCCTTGGACCTTCTTATTGACGATGAAACACAGAAATTGCATCGGAATTAAATACAAAAAGCAATATGCCGACTTAAGGACAAGAAGACTGACTCTTCCTACTGATCATTCCTGTGACACTAGTTATAGATTCCGATGCTTCAATTCAGGTTTACTGTATCCCTTGGACCTTCTTATTGACGATGAAACGCAGAAATTGCATCGGAATTAAATACAAAAGGCACAATGCCGACTTAAGTACATGAAGACCGACACTTCGTACTGACAATGTTTTTAACCATTCCTGTGACACTAGCTATAGATTCCGATGCTTCACTCCAGGTTTACTGTATCCCTTAAACATTCTTATTGACGATGAAACACAGAAATTGCATCGGAATTACATACAAAGGGCACAATGCCGACTTAAGTACAAGAAGACCGACACTTCTTACTGAGTATGGTTTGAACCATTCCTGTGACACTAGTTATTGATTCTGATGGTTCACTTCAGGTTTACTGTATCCCTTGGACCATCTTATTGACGATGAAACACAGAAATTGCATCGGAATTAAATACAAATGGCACAATGCCGACTTAAGGACGAGAAGACTGACTCTTCCTACTGATCATTCCTGTGACACTAGTTATTGATTCCGATGTTTCACTTCAGGTTTGCTGTATCCCTTGGACATTCTTATTGACGATGAAACACAGAAATTGCATCGGAATTAAATACAAAAGGCACAATGCCGACTTAAGTACATGAAGACCCACACTTCTTTCTGACTATGATTTGAACCATTCCTGTGACACTAGTTATAGATTCCGATGCTTCAATCCAGGTTTACTGTATCCCTTAGACCTTCTTATTGACAATGAAACACAGAAATTGCACCGGAATTAAATACAAAAGGCACACGGCGACTCAAGTACATGAAGACCGACACTTCTTACTGACTATGTTTGAACGATTCCTGTAACACTAGTTATAGATTCCGATGCTTCACTTCATGCTTACTGTATCCCTTGGACCTTCTTATTGACGAGGAAACACATAAATTGCATCGGAATTAAATACAAAAGGCACAATGCCGACTTAAGGACAAGAAGACTGACTCTTCCTACTGACAATTCCTGTGAAACTAGTTATAGATTCCGATGCATCACTTCAGGTTTACTGTATCCCTTGGACCTTCGTATTGACGATGAAACACAGAAATAGCATCGGATTTAAATACAAAAGGCACAATGCCGACTTAAGTACATGAAGACCGACACTTTTTTCTGACTATGCTTTGAACCATTCCTGTGACACTAGTTATAGATTCCGATGCTTCACTTCAGGTTTACTGTATCCCTTGGACCTTCTTATTGACGATGAAACACAGAAATTGCATCGGAATTAAATACAAAGGCACAATGCCGACTTAGGTTCATGAGGACCGATACTTCTTACTGACTATGTTTTGAACCATTCCTGGGACGCCAGTTGAAGATTCCGATGCTTCACTCCAGGTTTACTGTATCCCTTGAACCTTGTTATTGACGATGAAACACAGAAATTGCTTCGGAATTAAATACAAAAGGCACAATGCCGACTTTAGTTTATGAAGACCGACACTTCTTACTGACAATGTTTTGAACCATTCCTGTAACACTAGTTATAGATTCCGATGCTTCACTTCAGGTTTACTGTATCCCTTGGACCTTCTTATTGACGATGAAACACAGAAATTGCATCGGAATTAAATACAAAAGGCACAATGCCGACTAAAGGACAAGAAGACTGACTCTTCCTACTGACCATTCCTGTGACACTAGTTATAGATTCCGATGCTTCACTTCAGGTTTACTGTATCCCTTGGACCCTCTTATCGGCGATGAAACACAGAAATTGCATCGGAATTAAATACAAAAGGCACAATGCCGACTTAAGGACAAGAAGACTGACTCTTCCTAATGACCATTCCTGTGAAACTAGTTATAGATTCCGATGCATCACTTCAGGTTTACTGTATCCCTTGGACCTTCGTATTGACGATGAAACACAGAAATAGCATCGGATTGAAATACAAAAGGCACAATGCCGAATTAAGTACATGAAGACCGTCACTTCTTTCTGACTATGTTTTGAACCATTCCTGTGACACTAGTTATAGTTTCCGATGCTTCACTTCAGGTTTACTGTATCCCTTGGACCTTCTTATTGACGATGAAACACAGAAATTGCATCGGATTTAAATACAAAAGGCACAATGCCGACTTACTTACATGAAGACCAACACTTCTTACCGTCTATGTTTTGAACCATTCCTGTTACACTAGTTATAAATTCCGATGCTTCACTTCAGGTTTACTGTCTCCCTTGGACCATCTTAGTGACAATGAAACACTGAAATTGCATCGGAATTAAATACAATGGGCACACTGCCGACTTAAGTACATGACGACCGACACTTCTTACTGACTATGTTTTGAACCATTCCTGTAACACTAGTTATAGATTCCGATGCTTCACTTCAAGTTTACTGTATCCCTTGGACCTTCTTATTGACGATGAAACACAGAAATTGCATCGGAATTAAATACAAAAGGCACAATGCCTACTTAAGGACAAGAAGACTGACTCTTCTTACTGACCATTCCTGTGACATTAGTTATAGATTCCGATGCTTCACTTCAGGTTTACTATATCCCTTGGACCCTCTTATTGACGATGAAACACAGAAATTGCTTCGGAATTAAATACAAAAGGCACAATGCCGACTTAAGTACATGAAGACCGACACATCTTACTGACTATGTTTTGAACTATTCCTGTGACACTAGTTATAGATTCCGATGCTTCACTTCAGGTTTACTGTATCCCTTGGACCTTCTTATTGACGATGAAACACAGAAAATGCATCGGAATTAAAAACAAAAGGCACAATGCCGACTTAAGGGCAAGAAGACTGACTCTTTCTACTGACCATTCCTGTGACACTAGTTATAAATTCCGATGCTTCACTTCAGGTTTACTGTATCCCTTGGACCTTTTTGCCGACGATGAAATACAGAAATTGCATGAGAATAAAATACAAAAGGCACAATGCCGACTTAAGTACATGAAGACCGATACTTCTTACTGACTATGTTTTGAACCATTCCTGTGACACTAGTTACAGATTGCGATGCTTCACATCAGGTTTACTGTATCCCTTGGACCTTCTTATTGACGATGAAACACAGAAATTGCATCGGAATTAAATACAAAAAGCACAATGCCGACTTAAGGACAAGAAGACTGACTCTTCCTACTGACCATTACTGTGACACTAGTTATAGATTCCGATGCTTCACTTCAGGTTTACTGTATCCCTTGGACCTTCTTATTGACGATGAAACACAGAAATTGCATCGGAATTAAATACAAAAGGCACAATGCCGACTTAAGTACATGAAGACCGACACTTCGTACTGACAATGTTTTTAACCATTCCTGTGACACTAGCTATAGATTCCGATGCTTCACTCCAGGTTTACTGTATCCCTTAAACATTCTTATTGACGATGAAACACAGAAATTGCATCGGAATTTCATACAAAAGGCACAATGCCGACTTAAGTACATGAAGACCGACACTTCTTACTGAGTATGGTTTGAACCATTCCTGTAACACTAATTATTGGTTCTGATGGTTCACTTCAGGTTTACTGTATCCCTTGGACCATCTTATTGACGATGAAACACAGAAATTGCATCGGAATTAAATACAAATGGCACAATGCCGACTTACGGACAAGAAGACTGACTCTTCCTACTGACCATTCCTGTGACACAAGTTATTGATTCCGACGTTTCACTTCAGGTTTACTGTATCCCTTGGACCTTCTTATTGACGATGAAACACAGAAATTGCATCGGAATTAAATACAAAACGCACAGTGCCGACTTAAGTACATGAAGACCGACACTTCTTTCCGACTATGTTTTGAACCATTCCTGTGACACTAGTTGTAGATTCCGATGCTTCAATCCAGGTTTACTGTATCCCTTGGACCTTCTTTTTGACAATGAAACACAGAAATTGCACCGGAATTAAATACAAAAGGCACACGGCGACTCAAGTACATGAAGACCGACCCTTCTTACTGACTATGCTTTGAACGATTCCTGTAACACTAGTTATAGATTCCGATGCTTCACTTCATGCTTACTGTACCCCTGGGACCTTCTTATTGACGAGGAAACACATAATTTGCATCGGAATTAAATACAAAAGGCACAATGCCGACTTAAGGACAAGGAGACTGACTCTTCCTACTGACCATTCCTGTGAAACTAGTTATTGATTCCGATGCATCACTTCAGGTTTACTGTATCCCTTGGACCTTCTTATTGACGATGAAACACAGAAATAGCATCGGATTTAAATACAAAAGGCACAATGCCGACTTATGTACATGAAGACCGACACTTCTTTCTTACTATGTTTTGAACCATTCCTGTGACACTAGTTATAGATTCCGATGCTTCACTTCAGGTTTACTGTATCCCTTGGACCTTCTTATTGACAATGAAACACAGAAATTGCATCGGAATTAAATACAAAGGCACAATGCCGACTTAGGTACATGAAGACCGACACTTCTTACTGACTATGTTTTGAACCATTCCTGGGACACCAGTTGAAGATTCCAATGCTTCACTCCAGGTTTACTGTATCCCTTGAACCTTCTTATTGACGATGAAACACAGAAATTGCTCCGGAATTAAATACAAAAGGCACAATGCCGACTTTTTGTTTATGAAGACCGACACTTCTTACTGACAATGTTTTGAACCATTCCTGTAACACTAGTTATAGATTCCGATGCTTCACTTCAGGTTTACTGTATCCCTTGGACCTTCTTATTGACGATGAAACACAGAAATTGCATCGGAATTAAATACAAAAGGCACAATGCCGACTTACGTACATGAAGACCTACACTCCTTACCGTCTATGTTTTGAACCATTCCTGTAACACTAGTTATAAATTCCGATGCTTCACTTCAGGTTTACTGTATCCCTTGGACCATCTTAGTGACGATGAAACACTGAAATTTCATCGGAATTAAGTACAATAGGCACAATGCCGACTTAAGTACATGACGACCGACACTTCTTACTGACTATGTTTTGAACCATTCCTGTAACATTAGTTATAGATTAGGATGCTTCACTTCAGGATTACTGTATCCCTTGGACCTTCTTATTGACGATGAAACACAGAAATTGCATCGGAATTAAATACAAAACGCACAATGCCGACTTAAGTACATGAAGACCGACACTTCTTACTGACTATGTTTTGAACCATTCCTGTGACACTAGTTATAGATTCCGATGCTTCACATCAGGTTTACTGTATCCCTTGGACCTTCTTATTGACGATGAAACACAGAAATTGCATCGGAATTAAATACAAAAGGCACAATGCCGACTTAAGGGCAAGAAAACTGACTCTTCCTACTGACCATTCCTGTGACACTAGTTATAGATTCCGATGCTTCACTTCAGGTTTAGTGTATCCCTTCGACCTTTTTACCGACGATGAAACACAGAAATTGCATCGGAATTAAATACAAAAAGCACAATGCCGACTTAAGGACAAGAAGACTGACTCTTCCTACTGACCATTCCTGTGGCACTAGTTATAGATTCCGATGCTTCACTTCAGGCTTACTGTATCCGTTGGACCTTCTTATTGACGATGAAACACAGAAATTGCATCGGATTTAAATACAAAAGGCACATTGCCGACGTAAGTACATGAAGACCGACACTTCGTACTGACTATGTTTTGAACCATTCCTGTGACACTAGTTATAGATTCCGATGCTTCACTGCAGGTTTACTGTATCCCTTGGACCTTCTTATTGACGATGAAACACAGAAATTGCATTGGAATTACATACAAAAGACACAATGCCGACTTAAATACATGAAGACCGACACTTCTTACTGAGTATGTTTTGATCCATTCCTGTAACACTAGTTATTGATTCTGATGGTTCACTTCAGGTTTACTGTATCCCTTGGACCTTCTTATTGACGATGAAACACAAAAATTGCATCGGAATTAAATACAAATTTCACAATGCCGACTTAAGGACAAGAAGACTGACTTTTCCTACAGACCATTCCTGTGACACTAGTTATAGATTCCGATGCTTCACTGCAGGTTTACTGTATCCCTTGGACCTTCTTATTGACAATGAAACACAGAAATTTCATCGGAATTAAATACAAAAGGCACAATGCCGACTTAAGTACATGAAGACGGACACTTCCTACTGACTATGTTTTGAACCATTCCTGTGACACTAGTTATAGATTCCGATGCTTCACTTCAGGTTTACTGTATCCCTTGGACCATCTTATTGGCGATGAAACACAGAAATTGCATCGGATTAAATACAAAAGGCACAATGCCGACTTAAGGACAAGAAGACTGACTCTTCCTACTGACCACTCCTGTGAGCCTAGTTATAGATTCCGATGCTTCACTTCAGGTTTTCTGTATCACTTGGACCTTCTTATTGACGATGAAACACAGAAATTGCATCGGAATTAAATACAAAAGGCACAATGCCGACTTAAGTACATGAAGACCGACACTTCTTACTGACTATGTTTTGAACCATTCCAGTGACACTAGTAAAAGATTCCGATGCTTCACTTCAGGTTTACTGTATTCCTTGGACCTTCTTATTGACGATGAAACACAGAAATTGCATCGGAATTAAATACAAAAAGCACAATGCCGACTTAAGGACAAGAAGACTGACTCTTCCTACTGACCATTCCTGTGACACTAGTTATAGATTCCGATGCTTCACTTCAGGTTTACTGTATCCCTTGGACCTTCTTATTGACGAAGAAACACAGAAATTGCTTCGGAATTAAATACAAAATTCACAATGCCGACTTAAGTACATGAAGACCGACAATTCGTACTGACAATGTTTTGAACCATTCCTGTGACACTAGTTATAGATTCCGATGTTTCACTCCAGGTTTACTGTATCCCTTGGACCTTCTTATCGACGATAAAAACACAGAAATTGCATCGGAATTACATACAAAAGGCACTATGCCGACTTAAGTACATGAAGACCGACACTTCTTACTGACTATGTTTTGAACCATTCCTGTAACACTAGTTATTGATTCTGATGGTTCACTTCAGGTTTACTGTATCCCTTATACCTTCTTATTGACGACGAGACACAGAAATTGCATCGGAATTAAATACAAATGGCACAATACCGACTAAAGGACAAGAAGACTGACTCTTCCTACTGACCATTCCTGTGACACTAGTTATAGATTCCGATGCTTCACGTCAGGTTTACTGTATCCCTTGGACCTTCTTATTGACGATGAAACACAGAAATTGCATTGGAATTAAATACAAAAGGCACAATGCCGACTTAAGTACATGAAGACCGACACTTGTTTCTGACTATGTTCTGAACCATTCCTGTGACACTAGTTATAGATTCCGATGCTTCAATCAAGGTTTACTGTATCCCTTGGACCTTCTTATTGACGATGAAAGACAGAAACTGCATCGGAATTAAATACAAAAGGCACAATGCCGACTTAAGTACATGAAGACCGACACTTCTTACTGACTTTGATTTGAACCATTCCTGTGACACTAGTTAAAGATTCCGATGCTTCACTCCAGGTTTACTGTATCCCTTGGACCTTCTTAATGACGATGAAACACAGAAATTACATCGGAATTAAATACAAAAGGCACAATGCCGACTTAAGTACATGAAGACGGACACTTCCTACTGACTATGTTTTGAACCATTCCTGTGACACTAGTTATAGATTCCGATGCTTCACATCAGGTTTACTGTATCCCTTGGACCAACGTATTGACGATGAAACACAGAAATTGCTTCGGATTAAATACAAAAGGCACAATGCCGACTTAAGGACAAGAAGACTGACTCTTCCTACTGACCACTCCTGTGACACTAGTTGTAGATTCCAATGCTTCACTTCAGGCTTTCTGTATCACTCGGACCTTCTTATTGACGATGAAACACAGAAATTGCATCGGAATTAAATACAAAAGGCACAATCCCGACTTAAGTACATGAAGACTTACACTTCTTACTGACTGTGTTTTGAACCATTACTGTGACACGAGTTATAGATTCCGATGCTTCACTTCAGGTTTACTGTATCCCTTGGACCTTCTTTTTGACGATGAAAGACAGAAATTGCTTCGGAATTAAATACAAATGGCACAATGCCGACTTAAGGACAAGAAGACTAAATCTTCCTACTGACCATTCCTGTGACACTAGTTATAGATTCCGATGCTTCACTTCAGGATTTCTGTATCCCTTGGACCTTCTTATTGACGATGAAACACAGAAATTGCATCGGAATTAAATACAAAAGGCACAATGCCGACTTAAGTACATAGAGACCGACACTTCTTACTGACTATGTTTTGAACCATTCCTGTGACACTAGTTACAGATTCCGATGCTTCACTTCAGGTTTTCTGTATCCCTTGGACCTTCTTATTGACGATGAAACACAGAAATTGCATCGGAATTGAATACAAAAGGCACAATGCCGACTTAAGGACAAGAAGACTGACTCTTTCTACTGACCATTCCTGTGACACTAGTTATAAATTCCGATGCTTCACTTCAGGTTTACTGTATCCCTTGGACCTTTTTGCCGACGATGAAACACAGAAATTGCATGAGAATTAAATACAAAAGGCACAATGCCGACTTAAGTACATGAAGGCCGATACTTCTTACTGACTATGTTTTGAACCATTCCTGTGACACTAGTTACAGATTGCGATGCTTCACATCAGGTGTACTGTATCCCTTGGACCTTCTTATTGACGATGAAACACAGAAATTGCATCGGAATTAAATACAAAAAGCACAATGCCGACTTAAGGGCAAGAAGACTGACTCTTCCTACTGACCATTCCTGTGGCACTAGTTATTGATTCCGACGTTTCACTTCAGGTTTACTGTATCCCTTGGACCTTCTTATTGAAGATGAAACACAGAAATTGCATCGGAATTAAATACAAAACGCACAATGCCGACTTAAGTACATGAAGACCGACACTTCTTACTAAGTATGGTTTGAACCATTCCTGTAACACTAATTATTGATTCTGATGGTTCACTTTAGGTTTACTGTATCCCTTGGACCATCTTATTGACGATGAAACACAGAAATTGCATCGGAATTAAATACAAATGGCACAATGCCGACTTACGGACAAGAAGACTGACTCTTCCTGCTGACCATTCCTGTGGCAGTAGTTATTGATTCCGACGTTTCACTTCAGGTTTACTGTATCCCTTGGACCTTCTTATTGACGATGAAACACAGAAATTGCATCGGAATTAAATACAAAACGCACAATGCCGACTTAAGTACATGAAGACCGACACTTCTTTCCGACTATGTTTTGAACCATTCCTGTGAAACTAGTTTTAGATTCCGATGCTTCAATCCAGGTTTACTGTATCCCTTGGACCTTCTTTTTGACAATGAAACACAGAAATTGCACCGGAATTAAATACAAAAATCACACGGCGACTCAAGTACATGAAGACCGACACTTCTTACTGACTATGCTTTGAACGATTCCTGTAACACTAGTTATAGATTCCGATGCTTCACTTCATGCCTACTGTATCCCTGGGACCTTCTTATTGACGAGGAAACACATAAATTGCATCGGAATTAAATACAAAAGGCACAATGCCGACTTAAGGACAAGAAGACTGACTCTTCCTACTGACCATTCCTGTGATACTAGTTATTGATTCCGATGCATCACTTCAGGTTTACTGTATCCCTTGGACCTTCTTATTGACGATGAAACACAGAAATAGCATCGGATTTAAATACAAAAGGCACAATGCCGACTTAAGTACATGAAGACCGACACTTCTTTCTGACTATGTTTTGAACCATTCCTGTGACACTAGTTGTAGATTCCGATGCTTCACTTCAGGTTTACTGTATCCCTTTGACCTTCTTATTGACAATGAAACACAGAAATTGCATCGGAATTAAATACAAAGGCACAATGCCGACTTAGGTACATGAAGACCGACACTTCTTACTGACTATGTTTTGAACCATTCCTGGGACACCAGTTGAAGATTCCAATGCTTCACTCCAGGTTTACTGTATCCCTTGAACCTTCTTATTGACGATGAAACACAGAAATTGCATCGGAATTAAATACAAAAGGCACAATGCCGACTTACGTACATGAAGACCTACACTTCTTACCGTCTATGTTTTGAACCATTCCTGTAACACTAGTTATAAATTCCGATGCTTCACTTCAGGTTTACTGTATCCCTTGGACCATCTTAGTGACGATGAAACACTGAAATTTCATCGGAATTAAGTACAATAGGCACAATGCCGACTTAAGTACATGACGACCGACACTTCTCACTGACTATGTTTTGAACCATTCCTGTAACACTAGTTATAGATTCCGATACTTCACTTCAGGATTACTGTATCCCTTGGACCTTCTTATTGACGATGAAACACAGAAATTGCATCGGAATTAAATACAAAAGGCACAATGCCGACTTAAGAACAAGAAGACTGATTCTTCTTACTGACCATTCCTGTGACACTAGTTATTGATTCCGATGCTTGACTTCAGGTTTACTGTATCCCTTGGGCCTTCTTATTGACGATGAAACACAGAAATTGCATCGGAATTAAATACAAAACGCACAATGCCGACTCAAGTACATGAAGACCGACACTTCTTACTGACTATGTTTTGAACCATTCCTGTGACACTAGTTATAGATTCCGATGCTTCACTTCAGGTTTACTGTATTCCTTGGACCTTCTTATTGACGATGAAACACAGAAATTGCATCGGAATTAAATACAAAAAGCACAATGCCGACTTAAGGACAAGAAGACTGACTCTTCCTACTGACCATTCCTGTGACACTAGTTATAGATTCCGATGCTTCACTTCAGGTTTACTGTATCCCTTGGACCTTTTTATTGACGATGAAACACAGAAATTGCTTCGGAATTAAATACAAAATTCACAATGCCGACTTAAGTACATGAAGACCGACAATTCGTACTGACAATGTTTTGAACCATTCCTGTGACACTAGTTATAGATTCCGATGTTTCACTCCAGGTTTACTGTATCCCTTGGACCTTCTTATCGACGATAAAAACACAGAAATTGCATCGGAATTACATACAAAAGGCACTATGCCGACTTAAGTACATGAAAACCGACACTTCTTACTGACTATGTTTTGAACCATTCCTGTAACACTAGTTATTGATTCTGATGGTTCACTTCAGGTTTACTGTATCCCTTATACCTTCTTATTGACGATGAGACACAGAAATTGCATCGGAATTAAATACAAATGGCACAATACCGACTAAAGGACAAGAAGACTGACTCTTCCCACTGACCATTCCTGTGACACTAGTTATAGATTCCGATGCTTCACGTCAGGTTTACTGTATCCCTTGGACCTTCTTATTGACGATGAAACACAGAAATTGCATTGGAATTAAATACAAAAGGCACAATGCCGACTTAAGTACATGAAGACCGACACTTGTTTCTGACTATGTTCTGAACCATTCCTGTGACACTAGTTACAGATTCCGATGCTTCAATCAAGGTTTACTGTATCCCTTGGACCTTCTTATTGACGATGAAAGACAGAAACTGCATCGGAATTAAATACAAAAGGCACAATGCCAACTTAAGTACATGAAGACCGACACTTCTTACTGACTTTGATTTGAACCATTCCTGTGACACTAGTTATAGAATCCGATGCTTCACTCCAGGTTTACTGTATCCCTTGGACCTTCTTAATGACGATGAAACACAGAAATTACATCGGAATTAAATACAAAAGGCAAAATGCCGACTTAAGTACATGAAGACGGACACTTCCTACTGACTATGTTTTGAACCATTCCTGTGACACTAGTTATAGATTCCGATGCTTCACTTCAGGTTTACTGTATCCCTTGGACCAATGTATTGACGATGAAACACAGAAATTGCTTCGGATTAAATACAAAAGGCACAATGCCGACTTAAGGACAAGAAGACTGACTCTTCCTACTGACCACTCCTGTGACACTAGTTGTAGATTCCAATGCTTCACTTCAGGCTTTCTGTATCACTCGGACCTTCTTATTGACGATGAAACACAGAAATTGCATCGGAATTAAATACAAAAGGCACAATCCCGACTTAAGTACATGAAGACTTACACTTCTTACTGACTATGTTTTGAACCATTACTGTGACACGAGTTATAGATTCCGATGCTTCACATCAGGTTTACTGTATCCCTTGGACCTTCTTTTTGACGATTAAACACAGAAATTGCTTCGGAATTAAATACAAATGGCACAATGCCGACTTAAGGACAAGAAGACTGACTCTTCCTACTGACCATTCCTGTGACACTAGTTATAGATTCCGATGCTTCAATCAAGGTTTACTGTATCCCTTGGACCTTCTTATCGACGATAAAAACACAGAAATTGCATCGGAATTACATACAAAAGGCACTATGCCGACTTAAGTACATGAAGACCGACACTTCTTACTGACTATGTTTTGAACCATTCCTGTAGCACTAGTTATTGATTCTGATGGTTCACTTCAGGTTTTCTGTATCCCTTGGACCTTCTTATTGACGATGAAACACAGAAATTGCATCGGAATTAAATACAAAAGGCACAATGCCGACTTAAGGACAAGAAGACTGACTCTTTCTACTGACCATTCCTGTGACACTAGTTATAGATTCCGATGCTTCACTTCAGGTTTACTGTATCCTTTGGACCTTTTTGCCGACGATGAAACACAGAAATTGCATGAGAATTAAATACAAAAGGCACAATGCCGACTTAAGTACATGAAGACCGATACTTCTTACTGACTATGTTTTGAACCATTCCTGTGACACTAGTTACAGATTGCGATGCTTCACATCAGGTGTACTGTATCCCTTGGACCTTCTTATTGACGATGAAACACAGAAATTGCATCGGAATTAAATACAAAAAGCACAATGCCGACTTAAGGGCAAGAAGACTGACTCTTCCTACTGACCATTCCTGTGACACTAGTTATAGATTCCGATGCTTCACTTCAGGTTTACTGTATCCCTTGGACCTTCTTATTGACGATGAAACACAGAAATTGCATCGGAATTAAATACAAAAGGCACAATGCCGACTTAAGTACATGAAGACCGACACTTCGTACTGACAATGTTTTTAACCATTCCTGTGACACTAGCTATAGATTCCGATGCTTCACTCCAGGTTTACTGTATCCCTTAAACATTCTTATTGACGATGAAACACAGAAATTGCATCGGAATTTCATACAAAAGGCACAATGCCGACTTAAGTACATGAAGACCGACACTTCTTACTGAGTATGGTTTGAACCATTCCTGTAACACTAATTATTGATTCTGATGGTTCGCTTCAGGTTTACTGTATCCCTTGGACCATCTTATTGACGATGAAACACAGAAATTGCATCGGAATTAAATACAAATGGCACAATGCCGACTTACGGACAAGAAGACTGACTCTTCCTACTGACCATTCCTGTGGCACTAGTTATTGATTCCGACGTTTCACTTCAGGTTTACTGTATCCCTTGGACCTTCTTATTGACGATGAAACACAGAAATTGCATCGGAATTAAATACAAAACGCACAATGCCGACTTAAGTACATGAAGACCGACACTTCTTTCCGACTATGTTTTGAACCATTCCTGTGACACTAGTTTTAGATTCCGATGCTTCAATCCAGGTTTACTGTATCCCTTGGACCTTCTTTTTGACAATGAAACACAGAAATTGCACCGGAATTAAATACAAAAATCACACGGCGACTCAAGTACATGAAGACCGACACTTCTTACTGACTATGCTTTGAACGATTCCTGTAACACTAGTTATAGATTCCGATGCTTCACTTCATGCTTACTGTATCCCTGGGACCTTCTTATTGACGAGGAAACACATAAATTGCATCGGAATTAAATACAAAAGGCACAATGCCGACTTAAGGACAAGAAGACTGACTCTTCCTACTGACCATTCCTGTGAAACTAGTTATTGATTCCGATGCATCACTTCAGGTTTACTGTATCCCTTGGACCTTCTTATTGACGTTGAAACACAGAAATAGCATCGGATTTAAATACAAAAGGCACAATGCCGACTTAAGTACATGAAGACCGACACTTCTTTCTGACTATGTTTTGAACCATTCCTGTGACACTAGTTATAGATTCCGATGCTTCACTTCAGGTTAACTGTATCCCTTGGACCTTCTTATTGACAATGAAACACAGAAATTGCATCGGAATTAAATACAAAGGCACAATGCCGACTTAGGTACATGAAGACCGACACTTCTTACTGACTATGTTTTGAACCGTTCCTGGGACACCAGTTGAAGATTCCAATGCTTCACTCCAGGTTTACTGTATCCCTTGAACCTTCTTATTGACGATGAAACACAGAAATTGCTCCGGAATTAAATACAAAAGGCACAATGCCGACTTTAGTTTATGAAGACCGACACTTCTTACTGACAATGTTTTGAACCATTCCTGTAACACTAGTTATAGATTCCGATGCTTCACTTCAGGTTTACTGTATCCCTTGGACCTTCTTATTGACGATGAATCACAGAAATTGCATCGGAATTAAATACAAAAGGCACAATGCCGACTTACGTACATGAAGACCTACACTTCTTACCGTCTATGTTTTGAACCATTCCTGTAACACTTGTTATAAATTCCGATGCTTCACTTCAGGTTTACTGTATCCCTTGGACCATCTTAGTGACGATGAAACACTGAAATTTCATCGGAATTAAGTACAATAGGCACAATGCCGACTTAAGTACATGACGACCGACAGTTCTTACTGACTATGTTTTGAACCATTCCTGTAACACTAGTTATAGATTCCGATGCTTCACTTCAGGATTACTGAATCCCTTGGACCTTCTTATTGACGATGAAACACAGAAATTGCATCGGAATTAGATACAAAAGGCACAATGCCGACTTAAGGACAAGAAGACTGACTCTTCTTACTGACCATTCCTGTGACACTAGTTATTGATTCCGATGCTTGACTTCAGGTTTACTGTATCCCTTGGGCCTTCTTATTGACGATGAAAAACAGAAATTGCATCGGAATTAAATACAAAACGCACAATGCCGACTTAAGTACATGAAGACCGACACTTCTTACTGACTATGTTTTGAACCATTCCTGTGACACTAGTTATAGATTCCGATGCTTCACATCAGGTTTACTGTATCCCTTGGACCTTCTTATTGACGATGAAACACAGAAATTGCATCGGAATTAAATACAAAAGGCACAATGCCGACTTAAGGGCAAGAAGACTGACTCTTCCTACTGACCATTCCTGTGACACTAGTTATACATTCCGATGCTTCACTTCAGGTTTAGTGTATCCCTTCGACCTTTTTACCGACGATGAAACACAGAAATTGCATCGGAATTAAATACAAAAAGCACAATGCCGACTTAAGGACAAGAAGACTGACTCTTCCTACTGACCATTCCTGTGACACTAGTTATAGATTCCGATGCTTCACTTCAGGCTTACTGTATCGGTTGGACCTTCTTATTGACGATGAAACACAGAAATTGCATCGGAATTAAATACAAAAGGCACATTGCCGACGTAAGTACATGAAGACCGACACTTCGTACTGAGTATGTTTTGAACCATTCCTGTGACACTAGGTATAGATTCCGATGCTTCACTGCAGGTTTACTGTATCCCTTGGACCTTCTTATTGACGATGAAACACAGAAATTGCATTGGAAATACATACAAAAGACACAATGCCGACTTAAATACATGAAGACCGACACTTCTTACTGAGTATGTTTTGATCCATTCCTGTAACACTAGTTATTGATTCTGATGGTTCACTTCAGGTTTACTGTATCCCTTGGACCTTCTTATTGACTATGAATCACAGAAATTGCATCGGAATTAAATACAAATGGCACAATGCCGACTTAAGGACAAGAAGACTGATTATTCCTACAGACCATTCCTGTGACACTAGTTATAGATTCCGATGCTTCACTTCAGGTTTACTGTATCCCTTGGACCTTCTTATTGACGATGAAACACAGAAATTACATCGGAATTAAATACAAAAGGCACAATGCCGACTTAAGTACATGAAGACGGACACTTCCTACTGACTATGTTTTGAACCATTCCTGTGACACTAGTAAAAGATTCCGATGCTTCACTTCAGGTTTTCTGTATCACTTGGACCTTCTTATTGACGATGAAACACAGAAATTGCATCGGAATTAAATACAAAAGGCACAATGTCGACTTATGTACTTGAAGGCCGATACTTCTTACTGACTATGTTATGAACCATTCCTGTGACACTAGTCATAGATTCCGATGCTTCACTTCAGGTTTACTGTATCCCTTGGACCTTCTTATTGACGATGAAACACAGAAATTGCATCGGAATTAAATACAAGAGGCACAATGCCGACTTAAGTACATGAAGACCGACACTTCTTACTGACTATGCTTTGAACCATTCCTGTGACACTAGTTATAGATGCCGACGCTTCACTCCAGGTTTACTGTCTCCCTTGGACCTTCTTATTGACGACGAAACACAGAAATTGCATCTTAATTAAATACAAAAGGCACAATGCCGACTTAATTACATGAAGGCCGACACTTCTTACTGACTAAGTTTTGAACCCTTCCTGTAATACTAGTTATAGATTCCGATGCTTCACTTCAGGTTTACTATATCCCTTGGACCTTCTTATTGACGATGAAACACAGAAATTGCATCGGAATCAAAAACAAAGGGCACAATGCCGACTTATGTACAAGAAGATTGGATCTTCTTACTGTCAATGTTTTGAACCATTCCTGTGACAGTAGTTATAGATTCCGATGCTTCACTTCTGGTTTACTGTATCCCTTGGACGTTCTTATTGACGATGAAACACAGAAATTGCATCGGAATTAAATACAAATGGCACAATGCCGACTTAAGTACAAGTAGACTGACTCTTCCTACTGTCTAAGTTGTGAAACATTGCTGTGACTCTAGTTATAGATTCCGATGTTTGACATCAGTTTTACTGTATCCCTTGGACCTTCTTATTGTCGATGAAACACAGAAATTGCATCGGAATTAAAAGCAAAAGGCACAATGCCGACTTAAGTACAAGAAGACTGCCCCTTCTTACTGTCTATGTTTTGAACCAATCCTGTGACACTAGTTAGAGATTCCGATGCTTCACTGCAGGTTTACTGCATCCCTTGGACCTTCTTATTGACAATGAAACACAGAAATTGCATCGGAATTAAATACAAAATGCACAATGCCGACTTAAGTACAAAAAGACTGACTCTTCTTACTGACTATGGTTTGAACCGTTCCTGTGACACTAGTTATTGATTCCGATGCTTCACTTCAGGGTTACTGTATCCCTCTGACCTTCTTATGGATGGTGAAACACAGAAATTGCATCGGAATTAAATACAAAAGGCACAATGCCGACTTAAGTACAAGAAGACTGACACTTTCTACCGACTATTTTTTGAACCATTCCTGTGACACTACTTATAGATTCCGAGGCTTCACTTCACGTTTACTGTACCCCTCTGACCTTCTTATTGACGATGTAACACAGAAATTGCATCGGAATGAAATACAAAAGGCACTATGGCGACTTAAGTACTGTCTATGTTTTGAACCATTCCAGTGACACTAGTTATAGATTCCGATGCTTCACTCCAGGATTACTGTCTCCCTTGGACCTTCTTATTGACGAAGAAAACAGAAGTTGCATCGGAATTAATTACAAAAGGGATAAGGCTGACTTAAGGACAAGAAGACTGTCACCTCTTACTGACTATGTTTTGAACCATTCCTGTGACACTAGTTATTGATTCCGATGCTTCACTCCAGGTTTACTGTATCCCTTGGACCTTCTTATTGACGATGAAACACTGAAATTGCATCGGAATTAAATAGAAAATTCACAATGCCGACTTAAGTACAAGAAGACTGACTCTTGTTACTGTCTATGTTTTGAACTATTCCTGCGACACTAGTTATTGATTCCGGTGCTTGACTTCAGTTTTACTGTATCCCTTGGACCTTCTTATTGACGATGAAACACAGAAATTGCATCGGAATTAAATTCAAAAAGCACAATGCCGACTAAAGTACAGGAGACTGACTCTTCATACTGTCTATGATTTGAACCATTCCTGTGACACTAGTTATAGATTCTGATGCTTCACTTCAGGTTTACTGTATCCCTTTGACCTTCGTAATGACGATGAAACACAGAAATTGCATCGGAATTAAATTCAAAAGGCACAATGCCGACTTATGAACATGAAGATTGACTCTTCTTACTGACAATGTTTTGAACCATTCCTGTGACACTAGTTATAGATTCCGATGCTACACTCCAGGTTTACTGTATCCCTTGGATCTTCTTATTGACGATGAAACACAGAAATTGCATCGGAAGTAAATACAAAAGGCACAATGCCGATTTAAGGACAGCAAGACTGACTCTTCTTACTGACTATGTTTTGAACCATTCCTGTGACACTAGTTATAGATTCCGATGCTTCACTTCAGGTTTACTGTATCCCTCTGACCATCTTATTGACGATGAAACACTGAAATTGCATCGGAATTAAATAGAAAAGCACAATGCCGTCTTAAGTACAAGAAGACTGACTCTTCTTACTGTCTATGTTTTGAACCAATCCTGTGACACTAGTTATAGATTCCGATGCTTCTCTTCAGGTTTACTGTATCCCTTCCGTCCTTCTTATTGACGATGAATCACAGAAATTGCATCGGAATTAAATACAAAAGGCACAATGCCGACTTAAGTACAAAAAGACTGACTCTTCTTACTGACTATGATTTGAACCATTTTTGTGACACTAGTTATTGATTCCGATGCTTCACTTTAGGTTTGCTGTATCCCTCTGACCTTCTTATTGACCATGAAACACAGAAATTGCAACGGAATTAAATAAAAATGCACAATGCCGAATTAAGTACCGGAAGACTGACTCTTCTTACTGACTATGCTTTGAACCTTTCCTGTGACACTAGTTATGGATTCCGATGCTTCACTTCAGGTTTACTGTATCCCTCTGATCTTTTTATTGACGATGAAACACCGAAATTGCATCGGAATTAAATGAAAAAGGCACAATGCCGACTTAAGTACAAGAAGACTGACTCTTCTTACTGTCTATGTTTTGAACCATTCCTGTGACACTAGTTATATACTCCGATGTTTGACTTCAGTTTTACTGTATCCCTTGGACCTTCTTATTGATGATGAAACACAGAAATTGCATCGGAATTAAATACAAAAGGCACAATGCCGACTTAAGTACATGAAGACCGACACTTCTTACTTACTATGTTTGAACCATTCCTGTGACACTAGTTATAGATTCCGATGCTTCACTCCAGGTTTACTGTATCCCTTGGACCTTCTTATTGACGATGAAACACAGAAATTGCATCGGAATTAAATACAAAAGGCACAATGCCGACTTAAGTACATGAAGACCGACACTTCTTACTGACTATTATTTTGAACCATTCTTGTGACACTAGTTATAGATTCCGATGCTTCACTTCAGGATTACTGTATCCCTTGGACCTTCTTATTGACGATGAAACACAGAAATTGCTTCGGAATTGAATACAAAAGGCACAATGCCGACTTACGTACATGAAGACCGATACTTCTTACTGACTATGTTTTTACCATTCCTGTAACACTAGTAATAGATTCCGATGCTTCACTTCAGGTTTACTGTATCCCTTGGACCTTATTATTGACAATGAAACACAGAAATTGCATCGGAATGAGATACAAAAGGCACAATGCCGACTTAAGGACAAGAAGACTGACTCTTCCTACTGACCATTCCTGTGACACTAGTTATAGATTCCGATGCTTCACTTCTGGTTTACTGTATCCCTTGGACCTTCTTATGGACGATGAAACACAGAAATTGCATCGGAATTAAATACAAAAGGCACAATGCCGACTTAAGTACAGAAAGACTGACTCTTCTTACTGTCTATGTTTTGAACCATTCCTGTGACACTAGTTATAGATTCCGATGTTTGACTTCAGTTTTACTGTATCCCTTGGACCTTCTTATTGATGATGAAACACAGAAATTGCATCGGAATGAAATACAAAAGGCACAATGCCGACTTAAGGACAAGAAGACTGAATCTTCCTACTGATTATTCCTGTGACACTAGTTATAGATTCCGATGCTTCACTTCTGGTTTACTGTATCCCTTGGACCTTCTTATTGACGATGAAACACAGAAATTGCATCGGAAGTAAATACAAAAGGCACAATGCCAACTTAAGGACAACAAGACTGACTCTTCTTACTGACTATGTTTTGAACCATTCCTGTGACTCTAGTTATAGATTCCGATGCTTCACTTCAGGTTTACTGTATCCCTCTGACCATCTTATTGACGATGAAACACTGAAATTGCATCGGAATTAAATAGAAAAGCACAATGCCGTCTTAAGTACAAGAAGACTGACTCTTCTTACTGTCTATGTTTTGAACCAATCCTGTGACACTAGTTATAGATTCCGATGCTTCTCTTCAGGTTTACTGTATCCCTTCCGTCCTTCTTATTGACGATGAAACACAGAAATTGCATCGGAATTAAATACAAAAGGCACAATGCCTACTTAAGTACAAAAAGACTGACTCTTCTTACTGACTATGATTTGAACCATTTTTGTGACACTAGTTATAGATTCCGATGCTTTACTTTAGGTTTTCTGTATCCCTCTGACCTTCTTATTGACCATGAAACACAGAAATTGCAACGGAATTAAATAAAAATGCACAATGCCGAATTAAGTACCAGAAGACTGACTCTCCTTACTGACTATGTTTTGAACCATTCCTGTGACACTAGTTATGGATTCCGATGCTTCACTTCAGGTTTACTGTATCCCTTGGACCTTCTTATCGACGATGAAACACAGAAATTGCATCGGAATTACATACAAAAGGCACTATGCCGACTTAAGTACATGAAGACCGACACTTCTTACTGACAATGTTTTGAACCATTCTGTAACACTAGTTATTGATTCTGATGGTTCACTTCAGGTTTACTGTATCCCTTATACCTTCTTATTGACGATGAGACACTGAAATTGCATCGGAATTAAATACAAATGGCACAATACCGACTAAAGGACAAGAAGACTGACTCTTCCTACTGACCATTCCTGTGACACTAGTTATAGATTCCGATGCTTCACGTCAGGTTTACTTTATCCCTTGGACCTTCTTATTGACGATGAAACACAGAAATTGCATTGGAATTAAATACAAAAGGCACAATGCCGACTTAAGTACATGAAGACCGACACTTGTTTTTGACTATGTTTTGAACCATTCCTGTGACACTAGTTATAGATTCCGATGCTTCAATCAAGGTTTACTGTATCCCTTGGACCTTCTTATTGACGATGAAAGACAGAAACTGCATCGGAATTAAATACAAAAGGCAAAATGCTGACCTAAGTACATGAAGACCGACACTTCTTACTGACTTTGATTTGAACCATTCCTGTGACACTAGTTATAGATTCCGATGCTTCACTCCAGGTTTACTGTATCCCTTGGACCTTCTTAATGACGATGAAACACAGAAATTACATTGGAATTAAATGCAAAAGGCACAATGCCGACTTAAGTACATGAAGACGGACACTTCCTACTGACTATGTTTTGAACCATTCCTGTGACACTAGTTATAGATTCCGATGCTTCACTTCAGGTTTACTGTATCCCTTGGACCAACGTATTGACGATGAAACACAGAAATTGCATCGGATTAAATACAAAAGGCACAATGCCGACTTAAGGACAAGAAGACTGACTCTTCCTACTGACCACTCCTGTGACACTAGTTGTAGATTCCAATGCTTCACTTCAGGCTTTCTGTATCACTCGGACCTTCTTATTGACGATGAAACACAGAAATTGCATGGGAAATAAATACAAAAGGCACAATCCCGACTTAAGTACATGAAGACTTACACTTCTTACTGACTATGTTTTGAACCATTACTGTGACACGAGTTTTAGATTCCGATGCTTCACTTCAGGTTTACTGTATCCCTTGGACCCTCTTTTTGACGATGAAACACAGAAATTGCTTCGGAATTAAATACATATGGCACAATGCCGACTTAAGTACAAGAAGACTGACTCTTCCTACTGACCATTCCTGTGACACTAGTTATAGATTCCGAAGCTTCACTTCAGGATTTCTGTATCCCTTGGACCTTCTTATTGACGATGAAACACAGAAATTGCATCGGAATTAAATACAAAAGGCACAATGCCGACTTAAGTACATAGAGACCGACACTTCTTACTGACTATGTTTTGAACCATTCCTGTGACACTAGTTACAGATTCCGATGTTTCACTTCAGGTTTTATGTATCCCTTGGACCTTCTTATTGACGATGAAACACAGAAATTGCATCGGAATTAAATACAAAAGGCACAATGCCGACTTAAGGACAAGAAGACTGACTCTTCCTACTGACCATTCCTGTGACACTAGTTACAGATTCCGATGCTTCACTTCAGGTTTACTGTATACCTTGGACCTTCTTATTGACGATGAAACACAGAAATTGCAACGGAATTAATTACAAAAGGCACAAAGCCGACTTAAGTACATGAAGACCGACACTTCTTACTGACTATGTTTTAAACCATTCCTGTAACACTAGTTATAGATTCCGATGCTTCACTTCATTTTTTCTGTATCCCTTGGACCTTCTTATTGACGATGAAACACAGAAATTGCATCGGAATTAATTACAAATGGCACAATGCCAACTTAAGGACAAGAAGAATGAATCTTCCTACTGACCATTCCTGTGACACTAGTTATAGATTCCGACGCTTCACTTCAGGTTTACTGTAACCCTTGGACCTTCTTATTGACGATGAAACACAGAAATTGCATCGGAATTAAATACAAAAGGCACAATGTCGACTTAAGTACTTGAAGGCCGATACTTCTTACTGACTATGTTATGAACCATTCCTGTGACACTAGTTATAGATTCCGATGCTTCACTTCAGGTTTACTGTATCCCTTGGACCTTCTTATTGACGATGAAACACAGAAATTGCATCGGAATTAAATACAAGAGGCACAATGCCGACTTAAGTACATGAAGACCGACACTTCTTACTGACTATGCTTTGAACCATTCCTGTGACACTAGTTATAGATGCCGACGCTTCACTCCAGGTTTACTGTCTCCCTTGGACCTTCTTATTGACGATGAAACACAGAAATTGCATCGGAATTAAATACAAAAGGCACAATGCCGACTTAATTACATGAAGGCCGACACTTCTTACTGACTAAGTTTTGAACCCTTCCTGTAATACTAGTTATAGATTCCGATGCTTCACTTCAGGTTTACTGTATCCCTTGGACCTTCTTATTGACGATGAAACACAGAAATTGCATCGGAATCAAAAACAAAGGGCACAATGCCGACTTATGTACAAGAAGATTGGATCTTCTTACTGTCAATGTTCTGAACCATTCCTGTGACAGTAGTTATAGATTCCGATGCTTCACATCTGGTTTACTGTATCCCTTGGACGTTCTTATTGACGATGAAACACAGAAATTGCATCGGAATTAAATACAAATGGCACAATGCCGACTTAAGTACAAGAAGACTGACGCTTCCTACTGTCTAAGTTTTGAACCATTCCTGTGACACTAGTTATAGATTCCGATGTTTGACATCAGTTTTACTGTATCCCTTGGACCTTCTTATTGACAATGAAACACAGAAATTGCATCGGAATTAAATACTAAATGCACAATGCCGACTTAAGTACAAAAAGACTGACTCTTCTTACTGACTATGGTTTGAACCGTTCCTGTGACACTAGTTATAGATTCCGATGCTTCACTTCAGGGTTACTGTATCCCTCTGACCTTCTTATGGATGGTGAAACACAGAAATTGCATCGGAATTAAATACAAAAGGCACAATGCCGACGTAAGTACAAGAAGGCTGACACTTTCTACCGACTATTTTTTGAACCATTCCTGTGACACTACTTATAGATTCCGAGGCTTCACTTCACGTTTACTGTACCCCTCTGACCTTCTTATTGACGATGAAACACTGAAATTGCATCGGAATGAAATACAAAAGGCACAATGGCGACTTAAGTACTGTCTATGTTTTGAACCATTCCAGTGACACTAGTTATAGATTCCGATGCTTCACTCCAGGATTACTGTCTCCCTTGGACCTTCTTATTGACGAAGAAAACAGAAGTTGCATCGGAATTAATTACAAAAGGGATAAGGCTGACTTAAGGACAAGAAGACTGTCTCCTCTTACTGACTATGTTTTGAACCATTCCTGTGACACTAGTTATAGATTCCGATGCTTCACTCCAGGTTTACTGTATCCCTTGGACCTTCTTATTGACGATGAAACACTGAAATTGCATCGGAATTAAATAGAAAATTCACAATGCCGACTTAAGTACAAGAAGACTGACTCTTGTTACTGTCTATGTTTTGAACTATTCCTGCGACACTAGTTATTGATTCCGATGCTTGACTTCAATTTTACTGTATCCCTTGGACCTTCTTATTGACGATGAAACACAGAAATTGCATCGGAATTAAATTCAAAAAGCACAATGCCGACTAAAGTACAGGAGACTGACTCTTCATACTGTCTATGATTTGAACCATTCCTGTGACACTAGTTATAGATTCTGATGCTTCACTTCAGGTTTACTGTATCCCTTGGACCTTCTTAATGACGATGAAACACAGAAATTGCATCGGAATTAAATTCAAAAGGCACAATGCCGACTTATGAACATGAAGACTGACTCTTCTTACTGACAATGTTTTGAACCATTCCTGTGACACTAGTTATAGATTCCGATGCTACACTCCAGGTTTACTGTATCCCTTGGATCTTCTTATTGACGATGAAACACAGAAATTGCATCGGAAGTAAATACAAAAGGCACAATGTCGATTTAAGGACAGCAAGACTGACTCTTCTTACTGACTATGTATTGAACCATTCCTGTGACACTAGTTATAGATTCCGATGCTTCACTTCAGGTTTACTGTATCCCTCTGACCATCTTATTGACGATGAAACACTGAAATTGCATCGGAATTAAATAGAAAAGCACAGTGCCGTCTTAAGTACAAGAAGACTGACTCTTCTTACTGTCTACGTTTTGAACCAATCCTGTGACACTAGTTATAGATTCCGATGCTTCTCTTCAGGTTTACTGTATCCCTTCCGTCCTTCTTATTGACGATGAATCACAGAAATTGCATCGGAATTAAATACAAAAGGCACAATGCCGACTTAAGTACAAAAAGACTGACTATTCTTACTGACTATGATTTGAACCATTTTTGTGACACTAGTTATTGATTCCGTTGCTTCACTTTAGGTTTGCTGTATCCCTCTGACCTTCTTATTGACCATGAAACACAGAAATTGCAACGGAATTAAATAAAAATGCACAATGCCGTATTAAGTACCAGAAGACTGACTCTTCTTACTGACTATGTTTTGAACCATTCCTGTGACACTAGTTATAGATTCCGATGTTTGACTTCAGTTTTACTGTATCCCTTGGACCTTCTTATTGATGATGAAGCACAGAAATTGCATCGGAATTAAATACAAAAGGCACAATGCCGACTTAAGTACATGAAGACCGACACTTCTTACTGTCTATGTTTTGAACCAATCCTGTGACACTAGTTATAGATTCCGATGCTTCTCTTCAGGTTTACTGTATCCCTTCCGCCTTCTTATTGACGATGAAACACAGAAATTGCATCGGAATTAAATACAAAAGGCACAATGCCTACTTAAGTACAAAAAGACTGACACTTCTTACTGTCTATGTTTTGAACCATTCCTGTGACACTAGTTATAGATTCCGATGTTTGACTTCAGTTTTACTGTATCCCTTGTACCTTCTTATTGATGATGAAACACAGAAATTGCATCGGAATTAAATACAAAAGGCACAATGCCGACTTAAGTACATGAAGACCGACACTTCTTACTGACTATGTTTTTAACCATTCCTGTGACACTAGTTATAGTTTCCGATGCTTCACTTCTGGTTTACTGTATCCCTTGGGCCATCTTATTGACGATGAAACACAGAAATTGCATCGGAATTAAATACAAAAGGCACAATGCCGACTTAAGTACATGAAGACCGACACTTCTTACTGACTATGTTTTTAACCATTCCTGTGACACTAGTTATAGTTTCCGATGCTTCACTTCTGGTTTACTGTATCCCTTGGGCCATCTTACTGACGATGAAACAAAGAAATTGCATCGGATTTATATACAAAAACTCACAATGCCGACTTAAGTACATGAAGACCGACACTTCTTACTGACTATTATTTTGAACCATTCCTGTGACACTAGTTATAGATTCCGATACTTCACTTCAGGATTACTGTATCCCTTGGACCTTCTTATTGACGATGAAACACAGAAATTGCTTCGGAATTGAATACAAAAGGCACAATGCCGCCTTACGTACATGAAGACCGATACTTCTTACTGACTATGTTTGGAACCATTCCTGTAACACTAGTTATAGATTCCGATGCTTCACTTCTGGTTTACTGTATCCCTTGGACCTTATTATTGACGATGAAACACAGAAATTGCATCGGAATTAAATACAAAAGGCACAATGCCGACTTAAGGACAAGAAGACTGACTCTTCTTACTGACCATTCCTGTGACACTAGTTATAGATTCCGATGCTTCACCTCTGGCTTACTGTATCCCTTGGACCTTCTTATGGACGATGAAACACAGAAATTGCATCGGAATTAAATACAAAAGGCACAATGCCGACTTAAGTACATGAAGACCGACACTTCTTACTGACTATGTTTTGAACCATTCCTGTAACACGAGTTATAGACTCCGATGCTTCACTCCAGGTTTACTATATCCCTTGGACCTTCTTAGTGACGTTGAAACACAGAAATTGTATCGAAATTAAATACAAAATTCACAATGCCGACCTAAGTACATGAAGACCGACACTTCTTACTGACTATCTTTTGAACCATTTCTGTAACACTAGTTATAGATTCCGATGCTTTACTTCAGGTTTACTGTATCCCTCTGACCATCTTATTGACGATGAAACACTGAAATTGCATCGGAATTAAATAGAAAAGCACAATGCCGTCTTAAGCACAAGACGACTGACTCTTCTTACTGCCTATGTTATGAACCAATCCTGTGACACTAGTTATAGATTCCGATGCTTCTCTTCAGGCTTACTGTATCCCTTCCGTCCTTCTTATTGACGATGACTCACAGAAATTGCATCGGAATTAAATACAAAAGGCACAATGCAGACTTAAGTACAAAAAGACTGACTATTCTTACTGACTATGATTTGAACCATTTTTGTGACACTAGTTATAGATTCCGATGCTTCACTTTAGGTTTGCTGTATCCCTCTGACCTTCTAATTGACCATGAAACACAGAAATTGCAACGGAATTAAATAAAAATGCACAATGCCGAATTAAGTACCAGAAGACTGACTCTTCTTACTGACTATGTTTTGAACCATTCCTGTGACACTAGTTATGGATTCCGATGCTTCACTTCAGGTTTACTGTATCCCTCTGATCTTCTTATTGACGATGAAACACCGAAATTGCATCGGAATTTAATGCACAAGGCACAATGCCGACTTAAGTTCAAGAAGACTGACTCTTCTCACTGTCTATGTTTTGAACCATTCCTGTGACACTAGTTATAGATTGCGATGTTTGACTTCAGTTTTACTGTATCCCTTGGACCTTCTTATTGATGATGAAACACAGAAATTGCATCGGAATTAAATACAAACGGCACAATGCCGACTTAAGTACATGAAGACCGACACTTCTTACTGACTATGTTTTTAACCATTCCTGTGACACTAGTTATAGTCTCCGATGCTTCACTTCTGGTTTACTGTATCCCTTGGGCCATCTTATTTACGATGAAACACAGAAATTGCATCGGAATTAAATACAAAAGGCACAATGCCGACCTAAGTACATGAAGACCGACACTTCTTACTTACTATGTTTTGAACCATTCCAGTGACAATAAGTATAGATTCCGATGCTTCACTCCAGGTTTACTACATCCCTTGGACCTTCTTAATGACGACGAAACACAGAAATTGCATCGGAATTAAATACAAAAGGCACAATGCCGACTTAAGTACATGAAGACCGACACTTCTTATTGACTATTATTTTGAACCATTTCTGTGACACTAGTTATAGATTCCGATGCTTCACTTCAAGATTACTGTATCCCTGGGACCTTCTTATTGACGATGAAACACAGAAATTGCTTCGGAATTAAATACAAAAGGCACAATGCCGACTTAAGGACAAGAAGACTGACTCTTCTTACTGACCATTCCTGTGACACTAGTTATAGATTCCGATGCTTCACCTCTGGCTTACTGTATCCCTTGGACCTTCTTATGGACGATGAATCACAGAAATTGCATCGGAATGAAATACAAAAGGCACAATGCCGACTTAAGTACATGAAGACCGACACTTCTTACTGACTATGTTTTGAACCATTCCTGTAACACGAGTTATAGATTCCGATGCTTCACTCCAGGTTTACTATATCCCTTGGACCTTCTTAGTGACGTTGAAACACAGAAATTGTATCGAAATTAAATACAAAATTCACAATGCCGACCTAAGTACATGAAGACCGATACTTCTTACTGACTATCTTTTGAACCATTTCTGTAACACTAGTTATAGATTCCGATGCTTTACTTCAGGTTTACTGTATCCCTCTGACCATCTTGTTGACGATGAAACACTGAAATTGCATCGGAATTAAATAGAAAAGCACAATGCCGTCTTAAGTACAAGAAGACTGACTCTTCTTACTGTCTATGTTATGAACCAATCCTGTGACACTAGTTATAGATTCCGATGCTTCTCTTCAGGTTTACTTTATCCCTTCCGTCCTTCTTATTGACGATGAGTCACAGAAATTGCATCGGAATTAAATACAAAAGGCACAATGCAGACTTAAGTACAAAAAGACTGACTCTTCTTACTGACTATGATTTGAACCATTTTGGGACACTAGTTATAGATTCCGATGCTTCACTTTAGGTTTGCTGTATCCCTCTGACCTTCTAATTGACCATGAAACACAGAAATTGCAACGGAATTAAATAAAAATGCACAATGCCGAATTAAGTACCAGAAGACTGACTCTTCTTACTGTCTATGTTTTGAACCATTCCTGTGACACTAGTTATGGATTCCGATGCTTCACTTCAGGTTTACTGTATCCCTCTGATCTTCTTATTGACGATGAAACACCGAAATTGCATCGGAATTAAATGCAAAAGGCACAATGCCGACTTAAGTTCAAGAAGACTGACTCTTCTTACTGTCTATGTTTTGAACCATTCCTGTGACACTAGTTATAGATTCCGATGTTTGACTTCAGTCTTTCTGTATCCCTTGGACCTTCTTATTGATGATGAAACACAGAAATTGCATCGGAATTAAATACAAAAGGCACAATGCCGACTTAAGTATATGAAGACCGACACTTCTTACTGACTATGTTTTTAACCACTCCTGTGACACTAGTTATAGTTTCCGATGCTTCACTTCTGGTTTACTGTATCCCTTGGGCCATCTTATTGACGATGAAACACAGAAATTGCATCGGAATTAAATACAAAAGGCACAATGCCGACCTAAGTACATGAAGACCGACACTTCTTACTTACTATGTTTTGAACCATTCCAGTGACACTAGTTATAGATTCCGATGCTTCACTCCAGGTTTACTACATCCCTTGGACCTTCTTATTGGCGACGAAACACAGAAATTGCATCGGAATTAAATACAAAAGGCACAATGCCGACTTAAGTACATGAAGACCGATACTTCTTACTGACTATTATTTTGAACCATTTCTGTGACACTAGTTATAGATTCCGATGCTTCACTTCAAGATTACTGTCTCCCTTGGACCTTCTTATTGACGATGAAGCACAGAAATTGCTTTGGATTTGAATACAAAAGGCACAATGCCGACTTACGTACATGAAGACCGATACTTCTTACTGACTATGTTTTGAACCATTCCTGTAACATTAGTTATAGATTCCGATGCTTCACTTCAGGTTTACTGTATCCTTGGACCTTATTATTGACGATGAAACACAGAAATTGCATCGGAATTAAATACAAAAGGCACAATGCCGACTTAAGGACAAGAAGACTGACTCTTCCTACTGACCATTCCTGTGACACTAGTTATAGATTCCGATGCTTCACTTCTGGTTTACTGTATCCTTTGGACCTTCTTATGGACGATTAAACACAGAAATTGCATCGGAATTAAATACAAAAGGCACAATGCCGACTTAAGTACATGAAAACCGACACTTCTTACTGACTATGTTTTGAACCATTCCTGTGACACTAGTTATAGATTCCGATGCTTCACCTCAGGTTTACTGTATCCCCTGGACCTTCTTAGTGACGATGAAACACAGAAGTTGTATCGAAATTAAATATAAAAGGCACAATGCCGACTTAAGTACATGAAGACCGACACTTCTTACTGACTATCTTTTGAACCATTCCTGTAACACTAGTTATAGATTCCGATGCTTCACTTCAGGTTTACTCTGTCCCTTGGACCTTCTTATTGACGATGAAAGACAGAAATTGCATCGGAATTAAATACAAAAAGCACAATGCCGACTTAAGGACGAGAAGACTGACTCTTCCTGCTGACCATCCCTGTGACACTAGTTATAGAATCCGATGCTTCACTTCTTTATAACTGTATCCCTTGGACCTTCTTATTGACGATGAAACACAGAAATTGCATAGGATTTAAATACAAAAGGCACAATGCCGACTTAAGTACATGAAGACCGCCGCTTCTTACTGACTATGTTTTGAACCATTCCTGTGACACTAGTTATAGATTCCGCTGCTTCACTTCAGGTTTACTGTATCCCTTGGCCCATCTTATTGACGATGAAACACAGAAATTGCATAGGAATTAAATACAAAAGGCACAATGCCGACTTAAGGACAAGAAGACTGACTCTTCCAACTGACCATTCCTGTGACACTAGTTATAGATTCCGATGCTACACTTCAGGTTAACTGTATCCCTTGGACCTTCTAATTGACGATGAAACACAGAAATTGCATCGGAATGAAATACAAAAGGCACAATGCTGACTTAAGTACATGAAGACCGACACTTCTTACTGACTATGTTTTGAACCATTCCTGTGACACTAGTTATAGATTCCGATCCTTCACATCAGGTTTACTGTATCCCTTGGACCTTCTTATTGACGAAGAAACACAGAAATTGCATCGGAATTAAATAGAAAAGGCACGCTGCCAACTTAAGCACAAGAAGATTGACTCTCCTTACTGAACATTCCTGTGATACTAGTTATAGATTCCGATGCTTCACTTCAGGTTTACTGTATCCCTTGGCCCATCTTATTGACGATGAAACACAGAAATTGCATAGGAATTAAATACAAAAGGCACAATGCCGACTTAAGGACAAGAAGACTGACTCTTCCAACTGACCATTCCTGTGACACTAGTTATAGATTCCGATGCTACACTTCAGGTTAACTGTATCCCTTGGACCTTCTAATTGACGATGAAACACAGAAATTGCATCGGAATGAAATACAAAAGGCACAATGCTGACTTAAGTACATGAAGACCGACACTTCTTACTGACTATGTTTTGAACCATTCCTGTGACACTAGTTATAGATTCCGATCCTTCACATCAGGTTTACTGTATCCCTTGGACCTTCTTATTGACGAAGAAACACAGAAATTGCATCGGAATTAAATAGAAAAGGCACGCTGCCAACTTAAGCACAAGAAGATTGACTCTCCTTACTGAACATTCCTGTGATACTAGTTATAGATTCCGATGCTTCACTTCAGGTTTACTGTATCCCTTGGACCTTCTTATTGACGATGAAACACAGAAACTGCATCGGAATTAAATACAAAATGCACAATGCCGACTTAAATACATGAAGACCGACACTTCTTACTGACTACGATTTGAACCATTCCTGTAACACTAGTTATAACTTCAGAAGCTTCTCTTCAGGTTCACAGTATCCCTTGGACCTTCTTATTGACGATGAAACACAGAAATTGCATCGGAATTAACTACAAAAGGCAAAATGCCGACTTAAGGACAAGAAGACTGACTCTTCCTACTGACCATTCCTGTGACACTAGTTATAGATTCCGATGCCTCACTCCAGGTTTACTGTATCTCTTGGACCTTCGTATTGACGATGAAACACGGAAATTGCATCGGAATTAAATACAAAAGGCACAATGCCGACTTAAGTACAAGAAGACCGACACTTCTTACTGACTACGTTTTGAACCATTCCTGTAACAGTAGTTATAGATTCCAATGCCTCACTTCAGGTTTACTGTATCCCTTGGACCTTCTTATTGACGATGAAACACAGAAATTGCATCGGAATTAAATTCAAAAGGCACAATGCCGACTTAAGCACAAGATGACAGACTCTTCTTACTGACTAGTCCTGTGACACTAGTTATAGATTAAGATGCTTCACTTCAGGTTTACTGTATCCCTTGGACCTTCTTATTAACGATGAAAAACAGAAATTGCGTCGGAATTAAATGCAAAAGGCACAATGCCGAGTTAAGTACATGAAGACCGACACTTTTTACTGACTACGCTTTGAACCATTCCTGTAACACTAGTTATAGATTCCGATGCTTTACTTCAGGTTTACTGTATCCCTTGGACCTTCTTATTGACGATGAAACACAGAAATTGCATCGGAATTAAATACAAAAGGCACAACGCCGACTTAAGGTCAAGAAGACTGACTCTTCCTACTGACCATTCCTGTTACGCTAGTTATAGATTCCGACGCTTCACTTCAGGTTTACTGTATCCCTTGGACCTTCTTATTGACGATGGAACACAGAAATTGCATCGGAATTAAATACAAAAGGCACAATGCCGACTTCAGTACATGAAGACCGACACTTCTTACTGACTATGATATAAACCATTCCTGTGACACTAGTTATAGATTCCGATGCTTCACTCTAGGTTTACTGTATCCCTTGGACCATCTTATTGACGATGAAACACAGAAATTGCATCGGAATTAAATACAAAAGGCACAATGCCGACTTAAGTACATGAAGACCGACACTTCTTACTGACTATTATTTTGAACCTTTCCTGTGACACTAGTTGTAGATTCCGATGCTTCACTTCAGTATTACTGTATCCCTTGGACCTTCTTATTGACGATGAAACACAGAAATTGCTTCGGAATTGAATACAAAAGGCACAATGCCGAATTACGTACATGAAGACCGATACTTCTTACTGACTATGCTTTGAACCATTCCTGTAACACTAGTTATAGATTCCGATGCTTCACTTCAGGTTTACTGTATCCCTTGGACCTTATTATTGACGATGAAACACAGAAATTGCATCGGAATTAAATACAGAAGGCACAATGCCGACTTAAGTACATGAAGACCGACACTTCTTACTGACTATCTTTTGAACCATTTCTGTAACACTAGTTATAGTTTCCGATGCTTCACTTTAGGTTTACTGAATCCCTTGGACCTTCTTATTGACGATGAAAGACAGAAATTGCATCGGAATTAAATACAAAAGGCACAATGCCGACCTAAGTAAATGAAGACCGACACTTCTTACTTACTATGTTTTGAACCATTCCAGTGACAATAAGTATAGATTCCGATGCTTCACTCCAGGTTTACTACATCCCTTGGACCTTCTTATTGACGACGAAACACAGAAATTGCATCGGAATTAAATACAAAAGGCACAATGCCGACGTAAGTACATGAAGACCGACACTTCTTACTGACTATTATTTTGAACCATTTCTGTGACACTAGTTATAGATTCCGATGCTTCACTTCAAGATTACTGTATCCCTTGGACCTTCTTATTGACGATGAAACACAGAAATTGCTTCGGAATTGAATACAAAAGGCACATTGCCGACTTACGTACATGAAGACCGATACTTCTTACTGACTATGTTTTGAACCATTCCTGTAACACTAGTTATAGATTCCGATGCTTCACTTCTGGTTTACTGTATCCCTTGGACCTTATTATTGACGATGAAACACAGAAATTGCATCGGAATTAAATACAAAAGGCACAATGCCGATTTAAGGACAAGAAGACTGACTCTTCTTACTGACCATTCCTGTGACACTAGTTATAGATTCCGATGCTTCACCTCTGGCTTACTGTATCCTTTGGACCTTCTTATGGACGATGAATCACAGAAATTGCATCGGAATGAAATACAAAAGGCACAATGCCGACTTAAGTACATGAAGACCGACACTTCTTACTGACTATGTTTTCAACCATTCCTGTAACACGAGTTATAGATTCCGATGCTTCACTCCAGGTTTACTATATCCCTTGGACCTTCTTAGTGACGTTCAAACACAGAAATTGTATCGAAATTAAATACAAAATTCACAATGCCGACCTAAGTACATGAAGACCGCCACTTCTTACTGACTATCTTTTGAACCATTTCTGTAACACTAGTTATAGATTGCGATGCTTTACTTCAGGTTTACTGTATCCCTCTGACCATCTTATTGACGATGAAACACTGAAATTGCATCGGAATTAAATAGAAAAGCACAATGCCGTCTTAAGTACAAGAAGACTGACTCTTCTTACTGTCTATGTTATGAACCAATCCTGTGACACTAGTTATAGATTCCGATGCTTCTCTTCAGGTTTATTTTATCCCTTCCGTCCTTCTTATTGACGATGAATCACAGAAATTGCATCGGAATTAAATACAAAAGGCACAATGCAGACTTAAGTACAAAAAGACTGACTCTTCTTACTGACTATGATTTGAACCATTTTTGGGACACTAGTTATAGATTCCGATGCTTCACTTTAGGTTTGCTGTATCCCTCTGACCTTCTAATTGACCATGAAACACAGAAATTGCAACGGAATTAAATAAAAATGCACAATGCCGACTTAAGTTCAAGAAGACTGACTCTTCTTACTGTCTATGTTTTGAACCATTCCTGTGACACTAGTTATAGATTCCGATGTTTGACTTCAGTTTTACTGTATCCCTTGGACCTTCTTATTGATGATGAAACACAGAAATTGCATCGGAATTAAATACAAAAGGCACAATGCCGACTTAAGTACATGGAGACCGACACTTCTTACTGACTATGTTTTTAACCATTCCTGTGACACTAGTAATAGTTTCCGATGCTTCACTTCTGGTTTACTGTATCCCTTGGGCCATCTTATTGACGATGAAACACAGAATTTGCATCGGAATTAAATACAAAAGGCACAATGCCGACCTAAGTACATGAAGACCGACACTTCTTACTTACTATGTTTCGAACCAATCCAGTGACACTAGTTATAGATTCCGATGCTTCACTCCAGGTTTACTACATCCCTTGGACCTTCTTATTGACGACGAAACACAGAAATTGCATCGGAATTAAATAAAAAAGGCACAACGCCGACTTAAGTACATGAAGACCGATACTTCTTACTGACTATTATTTTGAACCATTTCTGTGACACTAGTTATAGATTCCGATGCTTCACTTCAAGATTACTGTATCCCTTGGACCTTCTTATTGACGATGAAGCACAGAAATTGCTTCGGAATTGAATACAAAAGGCACAATGCCGACTTACGTACATGAAGACCGATACTTCTTACTGACTATGTTTTGAACCATTCCTGTAACATTAGTTATAGATTCCGATGCTTCACTTCAGATTTACTGTATCCTTGGACCTTATTATTGACGATGAAACACAGAAATTGCATCGGAATTAAATACAAAAGGCACAATGCCGACATAAGGACAAGAAGACTGACTCTTCCTACTGACCATTCCTGTGACACTAGTTATAGATTCCGATGCTTCACTTCTGGTTTACTGTATCCTTTGGACCTTCTTATGGACGATTAAACACAGAAATTGCATCGGAATTAAATACAAAAGGCACAATGCCGACTTAAGTACATGAAGACCGACACTTCTGACTGACTATGATTTGAACCACTCCTGTAACACTATTTATAGATTCCGATGCTTCACTCCAGGTTTACTGTATCCCTTGGACCTTCTTAGTGACGATGAAACACAGAAATTGTATCGAAATTAAATACAAAAGGCACAATGCCGACTTAAGTACATGAAGACCGACACTTCTTACTGACTATCTTTTGAACCATTCCTGTAACACTAGTTATAGTTTCCGGTGCTTCACTTCAGGTTTAATGTATCCCTTGGACCTTCTTTTTGACGATGAAAGACAGAAGTTGCATCGGAATGAAATACAAAATGCACTATGCCGACTTAAGGACGAGAAGACTGACTCTTCCTACTGACCATTCCTGTGACACTAGTTATAGATTCCGATGCTACACTCTAGGTTTACTGTATCCCTTGGACCTTCTTATTGACGATGAAACACAGAAATTGCATCGGAATTAAATACAAAAGGCACAATCCCGACTTAAGTACATGAAGACCGACACTTCTTACTTATTATGTTTTGAATCATTCCTGTAACACTAGTTATAGATTCCGATGCTTCACTTCAGGTGTACTGTATCCCTAGGACCTTCTTATTGTCCATGAAACATAGAAATTGCATCGGAATTAAATACAAAAGGCACAATGCCGACTTAATTACAAGAAGACCGACACTTCTTACTGACTACGTTTTGAACCATTCCTGTAACAGTAGTTATAGATTCCAATGCCTCACTTCAGGTTTACTGTATCCCTTGGACCTTCTTATTGACGATGAAACACAGAAATTGCATCGGAATTAAATTCAAAAGGCACAATGCCGACTTAAGCACAAGATGACAGACTCTTCTTACTGACCAGTCCTGTGACACTAGTTATAGATTCCGATGCTTCACTTCAGGTTTACTGTATCCCTTGGACCTTCTTATTGACGATGAAAAACAGAAATTGCGTCGGAATTAAATGCAAAAGGCACAATGCCGAGTTAAGTACATGAAGACCGACACTTTTTACTGACTACGCTTTGAACCATTCCTGTAACACTAGTTATAGATTCCGATGCTTTACTTCAGGTTTACTGTATCCCTTGGACCTTCTTATTGACGATGAAACACAGAAATTGCATCGGAATTAAATACAAAAGGCACAACGCCGACTTAAGGTCAAGAAGACGGACTCTTCCTACTGACCATTCCTGTTACGCTAGTTATAGATTCCGACGCTTCACTTCAGGTTTTCTGTATCCCTTGGATCTTCTTATTGACGATGAAACACAGAAATTGCATCGGAATTAAATACAAAAGGCACAAAGCCGACTTAAGTACATGAAGACCGACACTTCTTACTGACTATGATATAAACCATTCCTGTGACACTAGTTATAGATTCCGATGCTTCACTCTAGGTTTACTGTATCCCTTGGACATCTTATTGACGATGAAACACAGAAATTGCATCGGAATTAAATACAAAAGGCACAATGCCGACTTAAGTACATGAAGACCGACACTTCTTACTGACTATTATTTTGAACCTTTCCTGTGACACTAGTTATAGATTCCGATGCTTCACTTCAGTATTACTGTATCCCTTGGACCTTCTTATTGACGATGAAACACAGAAATTGCTTCGGAATTGAATACAAAAGGCACAATGCCGAATTACGTACATGAAGACCGATACTTCTTACTGACTATGCTTTGAACCATACCTGTAACACTAGTTATAGATTCCGATGCTTCACTTCAGGTTTACTGTATCCCTTGGACCTTATTATTGACGATGAAACACAGAAATTGCATCGGAATTAAATACAAAAGGCACAATGCCGACTTAAGTACATGAAGACCGACACTTCATACTGACTATGTTTTGAACCAATCCTGTAACACTAGTTATAGTTTCCGATGCTTCACTTCAGGTTTACTGTATCCCTTGGACCTTCTTATTGACGATGAAAGACAGAAATTGCATCGGAATTAAATACAAAAGGCACAATGCCTACCTAAGTACATGAAGACCGACACTTCTTACTTACTATGTTTTGAACCATTCCAGTGACAATAAGTATAGATTCCGATGCTTCACTCCAGGTTTACTACATCCCTTGGACCTTCTTATTGACGACGAAACACAGAAATTGCATCGGAATTAAATACAAAAGGCACAATGCCGACTTAAGTACATGAAGACCGACACTTCTTACTGACTATTATTTTGAACCATTTCTGTGACACTAGTTATAGATTCCGATGCTTCACTTCAAGATTACTGTATCCCTTGGACCTTCTTATTGACGATGAAACACAGAAATTGCTTCGGAATTGAATACAAAAGGCACAATGCCGACTTACGTACATGAAGACCGATACTTCTTACTGACTATGTTTTGAACCATTCCTGTAACACTAGTTATAGATTCCGATGGTTCACTTCTGGTTTACTGTATCCCTTGGACCTTATTATTGACGATGAAACACAGAAATTGCATCGGAATTAAATACAAAAGGCACAATGCCGATTTAAGGACAAGAAGACTGACTCTTCTTACTGACCATTCCTGTGACACTAGTTATAGATTCCGATGCTTCACCTCTGGCTTACTGTATCCTTTGGACCTTCTTATGGACGATGAATCACAGAAATTGCATCGGAATGAAATACAAAAGGCACAATGCCGACTTAAGTACATGAAGACCGACACTTCTTACTGACTATGTTTTCAACCATTCCTGTAACACGAGTTATAGATTCCGATGCTTCACTCCAGGTTTACTATATCCCTTGGACCTTCTTAGTGACGTTCAAACACAGAAATTGTATCGAAATTAAATACAAAATTCACAATGCCGACCTAAGTACATGAAGACCGCCACTTCTTACTGACTATCTTTTGAACCATTTCTGTAACACTAGTTATAGATTGCGATGCTTTACTTCAGGTTTACTGTATCCCTCTGACCATCTTATTGACGATGAAACACTGAAATTGCATCGGAATTAAATAGAAAAGCACAATGCCGTCTTAAGTACAAGAAGACTGACTCTTCTTACTGTCTATGTTATGAACCAATCCTGTGACACTAGTTATAGATTCCGATGCTTCTCTTCAGGTTTATTTTATCCCTTCCGTCCTTCTTATTGACGATGAATCACAGAAATTGCATCGGAATTAAATACAAAAGGCACAATGCAGACTTAAGTACAAAAAGACTGACTCTTCTTACTGACTATGATTTGAACCATTTTTGGGACACTAGTTATAGATTCCGATGCTTCACTTTAGGTTTGCTGTATCCCTCTGACCTTCTAATTGACCATGAAACACAGAAATTGCAACGGAATTAAATAAAAATGCACAATGCCGACTTAAGTTCAAGAAGACTGACTCTTCTTACTGTCTATGTTTTGAACCATTCCTGTGACACTAGTTATAGATTCCGATGTTTGACTTCAGTTTTACTGTATCCCTTGGACCTTCTTATTGATGATGAAACACAGAAATTGCATCGGAATTAAATACAAAAGGCACAATGCCGACTTAAGTACATGGAGACCGACACTTCTTACTGACTATGTTTTTAACCATTCCTGTGACACTAGTAATAGTTTCCGATGCTTCACTTCTGGTTTACTGTATCCCTTGGGCCATCTTATTGACGATGAAACACAGAATTTGCATCGGAATTAAATACAAAAGGCACAATGCCGACCTAAGTACATGAAGACCGACACTTCTTACTTACTATGTTTCGAACCAATCCAGTGACACTAGTTATAGATTCCGATGCTTCACTCCAGGTTTACTACATCCCTTGGACCTTCTTATTGACGACGAAACACAGAAATTGCATCGGAATTAAATAAAAAAGGCACAACGCCGACTTAAGTACATGAAGACCGATACTTCTTACTGACTATTATTTTGAACCATTTCTGTGACACTAGTTATAGATTCCGATGCTTCACTTCAAGATTACTGTATCCCTTGGACCTTCTTATTGACGATGAAGCACAGAAATTGCTTCGGAATTGAATACAAAAGGCACAATGCCGACTTACGTACATGAAGACCGATACTTCTTACTGACTATGTTTTGAACCATTCCTGTAACATTAGTTATAGATTCCGATGCTTCACTTCAGATTTACTGTATCCTTGGACCTTATTATTGACGATGAAACACAGAAATTGCATCGGAATTAAATACAAAAGGCACAATGCCGACATAAGGACAAGAAGACTGACTCTTCCTACTGACCATTCCTGTGACACTAGTTATAGATTCCGATGCTTCACTTCTGGTTTACTGTATCCTTTGGACCTTCTTATGGACGATTAAACACAGAAATTGCATCGGAATTAAATACAAAAGGCACAATGCCGACTTAAGTACATGAAGACCGACACTTCTGACTGACTATGATTTGAACCACTCCTGTAACACTATTTATAGATTCCGATGCTTCACTCCAGGTTTACTGTATCCCTTGGACCTTCTTAGTGACGATGAAACACAGAAATTGTATCGAAATTAAATACAAAAGGCACAATGCCGACTTAAGTACATGAAGACCGACACTTCTTACTGACTATCTTTTGAACCATTCCTGTAACACTAGTTATAGTTTCCGGTGCTTCACTTCAGGTTTAATGTATCCCTTGGACCTTCTTTTTGACGATGAAAGACAGAAGTTGCATCGGAATGAAATACAAAATGCACTATGCCGACTTAAGGACGAGAAGACTGACTCTTCCTACTGACCATTCCTGTGACACTAGTTATAGATTCCGATGCTACACTCTAGGTTTACTGTATCCCTTGGACCTTCTTATTGACGATGAAACACAGAAATTGCATCGGAATTAAATACAAAAGGCACAATCCCGACTTAAGTACATGAAGACCGACACTTCTTACTTATTATGTTTTGAATCATTCCTGTAACACTAGTTATAGATTCCGATGCTTCACTTCAGGTGTACTGTATCCCTAGGACCTTCTTATTGTCCATGAAACATAGAAATTGCATCGGAATTAAATACAAAAGGCACAATGCCGACTTAATTACAAGAAGACCGACACTTCTTACTGACTACGTTTTGAACCATTCCTGTAACAGTAGTTATAGATTCCAATGCCTCACTTCAGGTTTACTGTATCCCTTGGACCTTCTTATTGACGATGAAACACAGAAATTGCATCGGAATTAAATTCAAAAGGCACAATGCCGACTTAAGCACAAGATGACAGACTCTTCTTACTGACCAGTCCTGTGACACTAGTTATAGATTCCGATGCTTCACTTCAGGTTTACTGTATCCCTTGGACCTTCTTATTGACGATGAAAAACAGAAATTGCGTCGGAATTAAATGCAAAAGGCACAATGCCGAGTTAAGTACATGAAGACCGACACTTTTTACTGACTACGCTTTGAACCATTCCTGTAACACTAGTTATAGATTCCGATGCTTTACTTCAGGTTTACTGTATCCCTTGGACCTTCTTATTGACGATGAAACACAGAAATTGCATCGGAATTAAATACAAAAGGCACAACGCCGACTTAAGGTCAAGAAGACGGACTCTTCCTACTGACCATTCCTGTTACGCTAGTTATAGATTCCGACGCTTCACTTCAGGTTTTCTGTATCCCTTGGATCTTCTTATTGACGATGAAACACAGAAATTGCATCGGAATTAAATACAAAAGGCACAAAGCCGACTTAAGTACATGAAGACCGACACTTCTTACTGACTATGATATAAACCATTCCTGTGACACTAGTTATAGATTCCGATGCTTCACTCTAGGTTTACTGTATCCCTTGGACATCTTATTGACGATGAAACACAGAAATTGCATCGGAATTAAATACAAAAGGCACAATGCCGACTTAAGTACATGAAGACCGACACTTCTTACTGACTATTATTTTGAACCTTTCCTGTGACACTAGTTATAGATTCCGATGCTTCACTTCAGTATTACTGTATCCCTTGGACCTTCTTATTGACGATGAAACACAGAAATTGCTTCGGAATTGAATACAAAAGGCACAATGCCGAATTACGTACATGAAGACCGATACTTCTTACTGACTATGCTTTGAACCATACCTGTAACACTAGTTATAGATTCCGATGCTTCACTTCAGGTTTACTGTATCCCTTGGACCTTATTATTGACGATGAAACACAGAAATTGCATCGGAATTAAATACAAAAGGCACAATGCCGACTTAAGTACATGAAGACCGACACTTCATACTGACTATGTTTTGAACCAATCCTGTAACACTAGTTATAGTTTCCGATGCTTCACTTCAGGTTTACTGTATCCCTTGGACCTTCTTATTGACGATGAAAGACAGAAATTGCATCGGAATTAAATACAAAAGGCACAATGCCTACCTAAGTACATGAAGACCGACACTTCTTACTTACTATGTTTTGAACCATTCCAGTGACAATAAGTATAGATTCCGATGCTTCACTCCAGGTTTACTACATCCCTTGGACCTTCTTATTGACGACGAAACACAGAAATTGCATCGGAATTAAATACAAAAGGCACAATGCCGACTTAAGTACATGAAGACCGACACTTCTTACTGACTATTATTTTGAACCATTTCTGTGACACTAGTTATAGATTCCGATGCTTCACTTCAAGATTACTGTATCCCTTGGACCTTCTTATTGACGATGAAACACAGAAATTGCTTCGGAATTGAATACAAAAGGCACAATGCCGACTTACGTACATGAAGACCGATACTTCTTACTGACTATGTTTTGAACCATTCCTGTAACACTAGTTATAGATTCCGATGGTTCACTTCTGGTTTACTGTATCCCTTGGACCTTATTATTGACGATGAAACACAGAAATTGCATCGGAATTAAATACAAAAGGCACAATGCCGATTTAAGGACAAGAAGACTGACTCTTCTTACTGACCATTCCTGTGACACTAGTTATGGATTCCGATGCTTCACCTCTGGCTTACTGTATCCCTTGGACCTTCTTATGGACGATGAATCACAGAAATTGCATCGGAATGAAATACAAAAGGCACAATGCCGACTGAAGTACATGAAGACCGACACTTCTTACTGACTATGTTTTGAACCATTCCTGTAACACTAGTTATAGATTCCGATGCTTCACTCCAGGTTTACTATATCCCTTGGACCTTCTTAGTGACGTTGAAACACAGAAATTGTATCGAAATTAAATACAAAATTCACAATGCCGACCTAAGTACATGAAGACCGCCACTACTTACTGACTATCTTTTGAACCATTTCTGTAACACTAGTTATAGATTGCGATGCTTTACTTCAGGTTTACTGTATCCCTCTGACCATCTTATTGACGATGAAACACTGAAATTACATCGGAATTAAATAGAAAAGCACAATGCCGTCTTAAGTACAAGAAGACTGACTCTTCTTACTGTCTATGTTATGAACCAATCCTGTGACACTAGTTATAGATTCCGATGCTTCTCTTCAGGTTTATTTTATCCCTTCCGTCCTTCTTATTGACGATGAATCACAGAAATTGCATCGGAATTCAATACAAAAGGCACAATGCAGACTTAAGTACAAAAAGACTGACTCTTCTTACTGACTATGATTTGAACCATTTTTGGGACACTAGTTATAGATTCCGATGCTTCACTTTAGGTTTGCTGTATCCCTCTGACCTTCTAATTGACCATGAAACACAGAAATTGCAACGGAATTAAATAAAAATGCACAATGCCGACTTAAGTTCAAGAAGACTGACTCTTCTTACTGTCTATGATTTGAACCATTCCTGTGACACTAGTTATAGATTCCGATGTTTGACTTCAGTTTTACTGTATCCCTTGGACCTTCTTATTGATGATGAAACACAGAAATTGCATCGGAATTAAATACAAAAGGCACAATGCCGACTTAAGTACATGAAGACCGACACTTCTTACTGACTATGTTTTTAACCATTCCTGTGACACTAGTTATAGTTTCCGATGCTTCACTTCTGGTTTACTGTATCCCTTGGGCCATCTTATTGACGATGAAACACAGAATTTGCATCGGAATTAAATACAAAAGGCACAATGCCGACCTAAGTACATTAAGACCGACACTTCTTACTTACTATGTTTTGAACCATTCCAGTGACACTAGTTATAGATTCCGATGCTTCACTCCAGGTTTACTACATCCCTTGGACCTTCTTATTGACGACGAAACACAGAAATTGCATCGGAATTAAATACAAAAGGCACAATGCCGACTTAAGTACATGAAGACCGATACTTCTTACTGACTATTATTTTGAACCATTTCTGTGACACTAGTTATAGATTCCGATGCTTCACTTCAAGATTACTGTATCCCTTGGACCTTCTTATTGACGATGAAGCACAGAAATTGCTTCGGAATTGAATACAAAAGGCACAATGCCGACTTACGTACATGAAGACCGATACTTCTTACTGACTATGTTTTGAACCATTCCTGTAATATTAGTTATAGATTCCGATGCTTCACTTCAGATTTACTGTATCCTTGGACCTTATTATTGACGATGAAACACAGAAATTGCATCGGAATTAAATACAAATGGCACAATGCCGACTTAAGGACAAGAAGACTGACTCTTCCTACTGACCATTCCTGTGACACTAGTTATAGATTCCGATGCTTCACTTCTGGTTTACTGTATCCTTTGGACCTTCTTATGGACGATTAAACACAGAAATTGCATCGGAATTAAATACAAAAGGCACAATGCCGACTTAAGTACATGAAGACCGACATTTCTGACTGACTATGATTTGAACCACTCCTGTAACACTATTTATAGATTCCGATGCTTCACTCCAGGTTTACTGTATCCCTTGAACCTTCTTAGTGACGATGAAACACAGAAATTGTATCGAAATTAAATACAAAAGGCACAATGCCGACTTAAGTACATGAAGACCGACACTTCTTACTGACTATCTTCTGAACCATTCCTGTAACACTAGTTATAGTTTCCGGTGCTTCACTTCAGGTTTAATGTATCCCTTGGACCTTCTTTTTGACGATGAAAGACAGAAGTTGCATCGGAATGAAATACAAAATGCACTATGCCGACTTAAGGACGAGAAGACTGACTCTTCCTACTGACCGTTCCTGTGACACTAGTTATATATTCCGATGCTTCACTTCAGGTTTACTATATCCCTTGGACCTTCTTATTGACGATGAAACACAGAAATTTCATCGGAATTAAATACAAAAGGCACAATGCCGACTTAAGTACATGAAAACCGACACTTCTTACTGACTATGTTTTGAACCATTCCTGTGACACTAGTTATAGATTCCGATGCTTCACCTCAGGTTAACTGTATCCCCTTGACCTTCTTAGTGACGATGAAACACAGAAATTGTATCGAAATTAAATATAAAAGGCACAATGCCAACGTAAGTACATGAAGACCGACACTTCTTACTGACTATCTTTTGAACCATTCCTGTAACACTAGTTATAGATTCCGATGCTTCACTTCAGGTTTACTCTGTCCCTTGGACCTTCTTATTGACGATAAAAGACAGAAATTGCATCGGAATTAAATACAAAAGGCACTATGCCGACTTAATTACGAGAAGACTGACTCTTCCTACTGACCATCCCTGTGACACTAGTTATAGATTCCGATGCTTCACTTCTTTATAACTGTATCCCTTGGACCTTCTTATTGACGATGAAACACAGAAATTGCATCGGAATTAAATACAAAAGGCACAATGCCGACTTAAGTACATGAAGACCGCCACTTCTTAATGACTATGTTTTGAACCATTCCTGTGACACTAGTTATAGATTCCGATGCTTCACTTCAGGTTTACTGTATCCCTTGGACCTTCTTATTGACGATTAAACACTGAAATTGCATCGGAATTAAATACAAAAGGCACAATGCCGACTTAAGGACAAGAAGACTGACTCTTCCTACTGACCATTCCTGTGACACTAGTTACAGATTCCGATGCTTCACTTCAGGTATACTGTATCCCTTGGACCTTCTTATTGACGATGAAACACAGAAATTGCATCGGATTTAAGTACAAAAGGCACAATGCCGACTTAACCACATGAAGACCGACGCTTCTTACTGACTATGTTTTAAACCACTCCTGTGACACTAGTTATAGTGTCCGATGCTTCACTTCAGGTTTACTGCATCCCTTGGTCCTTCTTATTGACGATGAAACACAGAATTTGCATCGGAATTAAATACAAAAGGCACAATGCCGACTTAAGGACGAGATAACTGACTCTTCCGACTGACCATTCCTGTGACACTAGTTATAGATTCCGATGCTTCACTTCAGGTTTACTGTATCCCTTGGACCTTCTTATTGACGATGAAACACAGAAATTCCATCGGAATTAAATACAAAAGGCACAATGCCGACTTAAATACACGAAGACCGACACTTCTTACTGACTATGTTTTGAACCATTCCTGTGACACTAGCTATAGATTTCGATGCTTCACCTCAGGTTTACTGTATCCCTTGGATCTTCTTAGTGACGATGAAACACAGAAATTGTATCGAAATTAAATACATAAGGCACAATGCCGACTTAAGTACATGAAAACCGACACTTCTTACTGACTATCTTTTGAACCATTCCTGTAACACTAGTTATAGATTCCGATGCTTCACTTCAGGTTTACTGTATCCCTTGGACCTTCTTATTGACGATGAAAGACAGAAATTGCATTGGAATTAAATACAAAAGGCACTATGCCGACTTAAGGACGAGAAGACTGACTCTTCCTGCTGACCATTCCTGTGACACTAGTTATAGATTCCGATGCTTCACTTCAGGTAAACTGTATCCCTTGAACCTTCTTATTGACGATGAAACACAGAAATTGCATCGGATTTAAATACAGAAGGCACAATGCCGACTTAACCACATGAAGACGGACACTTCTTACTGACTATGATTTGAACCACTCCTGTGACACTAGTTATAGATTCCGATGCTTCACTTCAGGTTTACTGTATCCCTTGGACCTTCTTATTGACGGTGAAACACAGAAATTGCATCGGAATGAAATACAAAAGGCACAATGCCGACTTAAGTACATGAAGACCGACACTTCTTACTGACTATGTTTTGAACCATTCCTGTGACACTAGTTATAGATTCCGACGATACACTCTAGGTTTACTGTATCCCTTGGACCTTCTTATTGACGATGAAACACAGAAATTGCATCGGAATTAAATACAAAAGGCACAATCCCGACTTAAGTACATGAAGACCGACACTTCTTACTTATTATGTTTTGAATCATTCCTGTAACACTAGTTATAGATTCCGATGCTTCACTTCAGGTTTACTGTATCCCTTGGACCTTCTTATTGACGATGAAACATAGAAATTGCATCGGAATTAAATACAAAAGGCACATTGCCGACTTAAGGACAAGACGACTGACTCTTCCTACTGACCATTCCAGTGACACTAGTTATAGATTCCGATGCTTCACTTCAGGTTAACTGTATCCCTTGGACCTTCTTAGTGACGATGAAACCCAGAAATTGTATCGAAATTAAATATAAAAGGCACAATGCCGACTTAAGTACATGAAAACGGACACATTGTACTGACTATGTTTTGAACCATTCCTGTGACACTCGTTATAGATTCCGATGCTTCACTTCAGGTTTACTGTATCCCTTGGACCATCTTATTGAGGATGAAACACAGAAATAGCATAGGAATTAAATACAAAGGGCACAATGCCGACTTAAGTGCAAGAAGACTGACTCTTCCTACTGACCATCCCTGTGACACTAATTACAGATTCCGATGCTTCACTTCAGATACACTGTATGCCTTGGACCTTCTTATTGACGATGAAACACAGAAATTGGATCGGAATTAAATACAAAAGGTACAATGCCGACTTAAGTACATGAAGACCGACACTTCTTACTGACTATGTTTTGAACCATTCCTGTGACACTAGTTATAGATTCCGATGCTTCACTTCAGGTTTACTGTATCCCTTGGCCCATCTTATTGACGATGAAACACAGAAATTGCATAGGAATTAAATACAAAAGGCACAATGCCGACTTAAGGACAAGAGGACTGACTCTTCCAACTGACCATTCCTATGACACTAGTTATAGATTCCGATGCTTCACTTCAGGTTAACTGTATCCCTTGGACCTTCTTATTGACGATGAAACACAGAAATTGCATCGGAATGAAATACAAAAGGCACAATGCTGACTTAAGTACATGAAGACCGACACTTCTTACTGACTATGTTTTGAACCATTCCTGTGACACCAGTTATAGATTCCGATGCTTCACATCAGGTTTACTGTATCCCTTGGACCTTCTTATTGACGAAGAAACATAGAAATTGCATCGGAATTAAATAGAAAAGGCACGCTGCCAACTTAAGGACAAGAAGATTGACTCTCCTTACTGAACATTCCTGTGATACTAGTTATGGATTCCGATGCTTCACTTCAGGTTTACTGTATCCCTTGGACTTTCTTATTGACGATGAAACACAGAAACTGCATCGGAATTATAATCAAAATGCACAATGCCGACTTAAGCACAAGATGACAGACTCTTCCTACTGACCAGTCCTGTGACACTAGTTATAGATTCCGATGCTTCACTTCAGGTTTACTGTATCCCTTGTACCTTCTTATTGACGATGAAAAACAGAAATTGCGTCGGAATTAAATACAAAAGGCACAATGCCGACTTAAGTACATGAAGACCGACACTTTTTACTGACTACGCTTTGAACCATTCCTGTAACACTAGTTATAACTTCAGAAGCTTCTCTTCAGGTTCACAGTATCCCTTGGACCTTCTTATTGACGATGAAACACAGAAATTGCATCGGAATTAAATACAAAACGCAAAATGCCGACTTAAGGACAAGAAGACTGACTCTTCCTACTGACCATTCCTGTGACACTAGTTATAGATTCCGATGCCTCACTCCAGGTTTACTGTATCTCTTGGACCTTCGTATTGACGATGAAACACGGAAATTGCATCGGAATTAAATACAAAAGGCACAATGCCGACTTAAGTACAAGAAGACCGACACTTCTTACTGACTACGTTTTGAACCATTCCTGTAACACTAGTTATAGATTCCAATGCCTCACTTCAGGTTTACTGTATCCCTTGGACCTTCTTATTGACGATGAAACACAGAAATTGCATCGGAATTAAATTCAAAAGGCACAATGCCGACTTAAGCACAAGATGACAGACTCTTCCTACTGACCAGTCCTGTGACACTAGTTATAGATTCCGATGCTTCACTTCAGGTTTACTGTATCCCTTGGACCTTCTTATTGACGATGAAAAACAGAAATTGCGTCGGAATTAAATACAAAAGGCACAATGCCGACTTAAGTACATGAAGACCGACACTTTTTACTGACTACGCTTTGAACCATTCCTGTAACACTAGTTATAGATTCCGACTCTTCACTTCAGGTTTTCTGTATCCCTTGGATCTTCTTATCGACGATGAAACACAGAAATTGCATCGGAATTAAATACAAAAGGCACAATGCCGAATTAAGTACATGAAGGCCGACACCTCTTACTGATTATGTTTTGAACCACTCCTGTGACACTAGTTATAGATTCCGATGCTTCACTTCAGGTTTACTGTATCCCTTGGACCTTCTTATTGACGATGGAACACAGAAATTGCATCGGAATTAAATACAAAAGGCACAATGCCGACTTAAGTACATGAAGACCGTCAATTCTTACTGACTATGTTATAAACCATTCCTGTGACACTAGTTATAGATTCCGATGCTTCACTCTAGGTTTATTGTATCCCTTGGACCATCTTATTGACGATGAAACACAGAAATTGCATCGGAATTAAATACAAAAGGCACAATGCCGACTTAAGTACATGAAGACCGACACTTCTTACTGACTATTATTTTGAACCTTTCCTGTGACACTAGTTATAGATTCCGATGCTTCACTTCAGGATTACTGTATCCCTTGGACCTTCTTATTGACGATGAAACACAGAAATTGCTTCGGAATTGAATACAAAAGGCACAATGCCGAATTACGTACATGAAGACCGATACTTCTTACTGACTATGCTTTGAACCATTCCTGTAACACTAGTTATAGATTCCGATGCTTCACTTCAGGTTTACTGTATCCCTTGGACCTTATTATTGACGATGAAACACAGAAATTGCATCGGAATTAAATACAAAAGGTACAATGCCGACTTAAGGACAAGAAGACTGACTCATTCTACTGACCACTCCTGTGACACTACATATAGATTCCGATGCTTCACTTCTGGTTTACTGTATCCCTTGGACCTTCTTATGGACGATGAAACACAGAAATTGCATCGGAATTAAATACAAAAGGCACAATGCCGACTTAAGGACGAGAAGACTGACTCTTCCTACTGACCATTCCTGTGACACTAGTTATATATTCCGATGCTTCACTTCAGGTTTACTGTATCCCTTGGACCTTCTTATTGACGATGAAACACAGAAATTGCATCGGAATGAAATACAAAAGGCACAATGCCGACTTAAGTACATGAAGACCGACACTTCTTACTGACTATGTTTTGAACCATTATTGTGACACTAGTTATAGATTCCGATGCTTCACCTCAGGTTTACTGTATCCCTTGGACCTTCTTAGTTACGATGAAACACAGAAAATGTATCGAAATTAAATACAAAAGGCACAATGCCGACTTATGTACCTGAAGACCGCACTTCTTACTAACTATCTTTTGAACCATTCCTGTAACACTAGTTATAGATTCCGATGCTTCACTTCAGGTTTACTGTATCCTTTGGACCTTCTTATTGACGATAAAAGACAGAAATTGCATCGGAATTAAATACAAAAGGCACTATGCCGACTTAATTACGAGAAGACTGACTCTTCCTGCTGACCATTCCTGTGTCACTAGTTATAGATTCCGATGCTTCACTTCAGATTTACTGTATCCCTTGGACCTTCTTATTGACGATGAAACACAGAAATTGAATCGGAATTAAATACAAAAGGCACAATGCCGACTTAAGTACATGAAGACCGACACTTCTTACAGACAATGTTTTGAACCATTCCTGTGACACTAGTTATAGATTCCGATGCTTCACTTCTTTTTTACTGTATCCCTTGGACGTTCTTATTGACGATGAAACACAGAAATTGCATCGGAATTAAATACAAAAGGCACAATGCCGACTTAAGTACAAGAAGACCGACACTTCTTACTGACTACGTTTTGAACCATTCCTGTAACTTTAGTTGTAGATTCCAATGCCTCACTTCAGGTTTACTGTATCCCTTGGACCTTCTTATTGACGATGAAACACAGAAATTGCATCGGAATTAAATTCAAAAGGCACAATGCCGACTTAAGCACAAGATGACAGACTCTTCCTACTGACCACTCCTGTGACACTAGTTATAGATTCCGATGCTTCACTTCAGGTTTACTGTATCCCTTGGACCTTCTTATTGACGATGAAAAACAGAAATTGCGTCGGAATTAAATACAAAAGGCACAATGCCGACTTAAGTACATGAAGACCGACACTTTTTACTGACTACGCTTTGAACCATTCCTGTAACACTAGTTATAGATTCCGATGCTTTACTTCAGGTTTACTGTATCCCTTGGACTTTCTTATTGACGATGAAACACAGAAATTGCATCGGAATTAAATACAAAAGGCACTATGCCGACTTAATTACGAGAAGACTGACTCTTCCTACTGACCATCCCTGTGACACTAGTTATAGATTCCGATGCTTCACTTCTTTATAACTGTATCCCTTGGACCTTCTTATTGACGATGAAACACAGAAATTGCATCGGAATTAAATACAAAAGGCACAATGCCGACTTAAGTACATGAAGACCGCCACTTCTTAATGACTATGTTTTGAACCATTCCTGTGACACTAGTTATAGATTCCGATGCTTCACTTCAGGTTTACTGTATCCCTTGGACCTTCTTATTGACGATTAAACACTGAAATTGCATCGGAATTAAATACAAAAGGCACAATGCCGACTTAAGGACAAGAAGACTGACTCTTCCTACTGACCATTCCTGTGCCACTAGTTACAGATTCCGATGCTTCACTTCAGGTATACTGTATCCCTTGGACCTTCTTATTGACGATGAAACACAGAAATTGCATCGGATTTAAGTACAAAAGGCACAATGCCGACTTAACCACATGAAGACCGACGCTTCTTACTGACTATGTTTTAAACCACTCCTGTGACACTAGTTATAGTGTCCGATGCTTCACTTCAGGTTTACTGCATCCCTTGGTCCTTCTTATTGACGATGAAACACAGAATTTGCATCGGAATTAAATACAAAAGGCACAATGCCGACTTAAGGACGAGATAACTGACTCTTCCGACTGACCATTCCTGTGACACTAGTTATAGATTCCGATGCTTCACTTCAGGTTTACTGTATCCCTTGGACCTTCTTATTGACGATGAAACACAGAAATTCCATCGGAATTAAATACAAAAGGCACAATGCCGACTTAAGTACACGAAGACCGACACTTCTTACTGACTATGTTTTGAACCATTCCTGTGACACTAGCTATAGATTTCGATGCTTCACCTCAGGTTTACTGTATCCCTTGGATCTTCTTAGTGACGATGAAACACAGAAATTGTATCGAAATTAAATACATAAGGCACAATGCCGACTTAAGTACATGAAGACCGACACTTCTTACTGACTATCTTTTGAACCATTCCTGTAACACTAGTTATAGATTCCGATGCTTCACTTCAGGTTTACTGTATCCCTTGGACCTTCTTATTGACGATGAAAGACAGAAATTGCATTGGAATTAAATACAAAAGGCACTATGCCGACTTAAGGACGAGAAGACTGACTCTTCCTGCTGACCATTCCTGTGACACTAGTTATAGATTCCGATGCTTCACTTCAGGTAAACTGTATCCCTTGAACCTTCTTATTGACGATGAAACACAGAAATTGCATCGGATTTAAATACAGAAGGCACAATGCCGACTTAACCACATGAAGACGGACACTTCTTACTGACTATGATTTGAACCACTCCTGTGACACTAGTTATAGATTCCGATGCTTCACTTCAGGTTTACTGTATCCCTTGGACCTTCTTATTGACGGTGAAACACAGAAATTGCATCGGAATGAAATACAAAATTCACAATGCCGACTTAAGTACATGAAGACCGACACTTCTTACTGACTATGTTTTGAACCATTCCTGTGACACTAGTTATAGATTCCGACGATACACTCTAGGTTTACTGTATCCCTTGGACCTTCTTATTGACGATGAAACACAGAAATTGCATCGGAATTAAATACAAAAGGCACAATCCCGACTTAAGTACATGAAGACCGACACTTCTTACTTATTATGTTTTGAATCATTCCTGTAACACTAGTTATAGATTCCGATGCTTCACTTCAGGTTTACTGTATCCCTTGGACCTTCTTATTGACGATGAAACATAGAAATTGCATCGGAATTAAATACAAAAGGCACATTGCCGACTTAAGGACAAGACGACTGACTCTTCCTACTGACCATTCCAGTGACACTAGTTATAGATTCCGATGCTTCACATCAGGTTTACTGTATCCCTTGGACCTTCTTAGTGACGATGAAACCCAGAAATTGTATCGAAATTAAATATAAAAGGCACAATGCCGACTTAAGTACATGAAAACGGACACATTGTACTGACTATGTTTTGAACCATTCCTGTGACACTCGTTATAGATTCCGATGCTTCACTTCAGGTTTACTGTATCCCTTGGACCATCTTATTGAGGATGAAACACAGAAATAGCATAGGAATTAAATACAAAGGGCACAATGCCGACTTAAGTGCAAGAAGACTGACTCTTCCTACTGACCATCCCTGTGACACTAATTACAGATTCCGATGCTTCACTTCAGATACACTGTATGCCTTGGACCTTCTTATTGACGATGAAACACAGAAATTGGATCGGAATTAAATACAAAAGGTACAATGCCGACTTAAGTACATGAAGACCGACACTTCTTACTGACTATGTTTTGAACCATTCCTGTGACACTAGTTATAGATTCCGATGCTTCACTTCAGGTTTACTGTATCCCTTGGCCCATCTTATTGACGATGAAACACAGAAATTGCATAGGAATTAAATACAAAAGGCACAATGCCGACTTAAGTACATGAAGACCGACACTTTTTACTGACTACGCTTTGAACCATTCCTGTAACACTAGTTATAACTTCAGAAGCTTCTCTTCAGGTTCACAGTATCCCTTGGACCTTCTTATTGACGATGAAACACAGAAATTGCATCGGAATTAAATACAAAACGCAAAATGCCGACTTAAGGACAAGAAGACTGACTCTTCCTACTGACCATTCCTGTGACACTAGTTATAGATTCCGATGCCTCACTCCAGGTTTACTGTATCTCTTGGACCTTCGTATTGACGATGAAACACGGAAATTGCATCGGAATTAAATACAAAAGGCACAATGCCGACTTAAGTACAAGAAGACCGACACTTCTTACTGACTACGTTTTGAACCATTCCTGTAACACTAGTTATAGATTCCAATGCCTCACTTCAGGTTTACTGTATCCCTTGGACCTTCTTATTGACAATGAAACACAGAAATTGCATCGGAATTAAATTCAAAAGGCACAATGCCGACTTAAGCACAAGATGACAGACTCTTCCTACTGACCAGTCCTGTGACACTAGTTATAGATTCCGATGCTTCACTTCAGGTTTACTGTATCCCTTGGACCTTCTTATTGACGATGAAAAACAGAAATTGCGTCGGAATTAAATACAAAATTCACAATGCCGACTTAAGTACATGAAGACCGACACTTTTTACTGACTACGCTTTGAACCATTCCTGTAACACTAGTTATAGATTCCGACTCTTCACTTCAGGTTTTCTGTATCCCTTGGATCTTCTTATTGACGATGAAACACAGAAATTGCATCGGAATTAAATACAAGAGGCACAATGCCGAATTAAGTACATGAAGGCCGACACCTCTTACTGATTATGTTTTGAACCACTCCTGTGACACTAGTTATAGATTCCGATGCTTCACTTCAGGTTTACTGTATCCCTTGGACCTTCTTATTGACGATGGAACACAGAAATTGCATCGGAATTAAATACAAAAGGCACAATGCCGACTTAAGTACATGAAGACCGTCAATTCTTACTGACTATGTTATAAACCATTCCTGTGACACTAGTTATAGATTCCGATGCTTCACTCTAGGTTTATTGTATCCCTTGGACCATCTTATTGACGATGAAACACAGAAATTGCATCGGAATTAAATACAAAAGGCACAATGCCGACTTAAGTACATGAAGACCGACACTTCTTACTGACTATTATTTTGAACCTTTCCTGTGACACTAGTTATAGATTCCGATGCTTCACTTCAGGATTACTGTATCCCTTGGACCTTCTTATTGACGATGAAACACAGAAATAGCTTCGGAATTGAATACAAAAGGCACAATGCCGAATTACGTAAATGAAGACCGATACTTCTTACTGACTATGCTTTGAACCATTCCTGTAACACTAGTTATAGATTCCGATGCTTCACTTCAGGTTTACTGTATCCCTTGGACCTTATTATTGACGATGAAACACAGAAATTGCATCGGAATTAAATACAAAAGGTACAATGCCGATTTAAGGACAAGAAGACTGACTCATTCTACTGACCACTCCTGTGACACTACATATAGATTCCGATGCTTCACTTCTGGTTTACTGTATCCCTTGGACCTTCTTATGGACGATGAAACACAGAAATTGCATCGGAATTAAATACAAAAGGCACAATGCCGACTTAAGTACATGAAGACCGACACTTCTTACTGACTATGTTTTGAACCAATCCTGTAACACTAGTTATAGATTCCGATGCTTCACTCCAGGTTTAGTGTATCCCTTGGACCTTCTTAGTGACGATGAAACACAGAAATTTTATCGAAATTAAATACAAAAGGCACAATGCCGACTTAAATACATGAAGACCGACACTTCTTACTGACTATCTTTTGAACCATTTCTGTAACACTAGTTATAGTTTCCGATGCTTCACGTCAGGTTTACTGTATCCCTTGGACCTTCTTATTGACGATGAAAGACAGAAATTGCATCGGAATTAAATACAAAAGGCACTATGCCGACTTAAGGACGAGAAGACTGACTCTTCCTACTGACCATTCCTGTGACACTAGTTATATATTCCGATGCTTCACTTCAGGTTTACTGTATCCCTTGGACCTTCTTATTGACGATGAAACACAGAAATTGCATCGGAATGAAATACAAAAGGCACAATGCCGACTTAAGTACATGAAGACCGACACTTCTTACTGACTATGTTTTGAACCATTATTGTGACACTAGTTATAGATTCCGATGCTTCACCTCAGGTTTACTGTATCCCTTGGACCTTCTTAGTTACGATGAAACACAGAAAATGTATCGAAATTAAATACAAAAGGCACAATGCCGACTTATGTACATGAAGACCGCACTTCTTACTAACTATCTTTTGAACCATTCCTGTAACACTAGTTATAGATTCCGATGCTTCACTTCAGGTTTACTGTATCCTTTGGACCTTCTTATTGACGATAAAAGACAGAAATTGCATCGGAATTAAATACAAAAGGCACTATGCCGACTTCATTACGAGAAGACTGACTCTTCCTGCTGACCATTCCTGTGTCACTAGTTATAGATTCCGATGCTTCACTTCAGATTTACTGTATCCCTTGGACCTTCTTATTGACGATGAATCACAGAAATTGAATCGGAATTAAATACAAAAGGCACAATGCCGACTTAAGTACATGAAGACCGACACTTCTTACAGACAATGTTTTGAACCATTCCTGTGACACTAGTTATAGATTCCGATGCTTCACTTCTTTTTTACTGTATCCCTTGGACGTTCTTATTGACGATGAAACACAGAAATTGCATCGGAATTAAATACAAATTGCACAATGCCGACTTAAGTACAAGAAGACCGACACTTCTTACTGACTACGTTTTGAACCATTCCTGTAACTTTAGTTGTAGATTCCAATGCCTCACTTCAGGTTTATTGTATCCCTTGGACCTTCTTATTGACGATGAAACACAGAAATTGCATCGGAATTAAATTCAAAAGGCACAATGCCGACTTAAGCACAAGATGACAGACTCTTCCTACTGACCACTCCTGTGACACTAGTTATAGATTCCGATGCTTCACTTCAGGTTTACTGTATCCCTTGGACCTTCTTATTGACGATGAAAAACAGAAATTGCGTCGGAATTAAATACAAAAGGCACAATGCCGACTTAAGTACATGAAGACCGACACTTTTTACTGACTACGCTTTGAACCATTCCTGTAACACTAGTTATAGATTCCGATGCTTTACTTCAGGTTTACTGTATCCCTTGGACCTTCTTATTGACGATGAAACACAGAAATTGCATCGGAATTAAATACAAAAGGCACAACGCCGACTTAAGGTCAAGAAGACTGACTCTTCCTACTGACCATTCCTGTTACGCTAGTTATAGATTCCGACGCTTCACTTCAGGTTTTCTGTATCCCTTGGATCTTCTTATTGACGATGAAACACAGAAATTGCATAGGAATTAAATACAAAAGGCACAATGCCGAATTAAGTACATGAAGGCCGACACCTCTTCCTGATTATGTTTTGAACCACTCCTGTGACACTAGTTATAGTTTCCGATGCTTCACTTCAGGTTTACTGTATCCCTTGGACCTTCTTAGTGACGATGGAACACAGAAATTGCATCGGAATTAAATACAAAAGGCACAATGCCGACTTAAGTACATGAAGACCGACACTTCCTACTGACTATGTTATAAACCATTCCTGTGACACTAGTTATAGATTCCGATGCTTCACTCTAGGTTTACTGTATCCCTTGGACCATCTTATTGACGATGAAACACAGAAATTGCATCGGAATTAAATACAAAAGGCACAATGCCGACTTAAGTACATGAAGACCGACACTTCTTACTGACTATTATTTTGAACCATTCCTGTGACACTAGTTATAGATTCCGATGCTTCACTTCAGGATTACTGTATCCCTTGGACCTTCTTATTGACGATGAAACACAGAAATTGCATCGGAATTGAATACAAAAGGCACAATGCCGACTTAAGTACATGAAGACCGACACTTCTTACTGACTATTATTTTGAACCTTTCCTGTGACACTAGTTATAGATTCCGATGCTTCACTTCAGGATTACTGTATCCCTTGGACGTTCTTATTGACGATGAAACACAGAAATTGCTTCGGAATTGAATACAAAAGGCACAATGCCGAATTACGTACATGAAGACCGATACTTCTTACTGACTATGCTTTGAACCATTCCTGTAACACTAGTTATAGATTCCGATGCTTCACTTCAGGTTTACTGTATCCCTTGGACCTTATTATTGACGATGAAACACAGAAATTGCATCGGAATTAAATACAAAAGGTACAATGCCGACTTAAGGACAAGAAGACTGACTCATTCTACTGACCACTCCTGTGACACTACATATAGATTCCGATGCTTCACTTCTGGTTTACTGTATCCCTTGGACCTTCTTATGGACGATGAAACACAGAAATTGCATCGGAATTAAATACAAAAGGCACAATGCCGACTTAAGTACATGAAGACCGACACTTCTTACTGACTATGTTTTGAACCAATCCTGTAACACTAGTTATAGATTCCGATGCTTCACTCCAGGTTTACTGTATCCCTTGGACCTTCTTAGTGACGATGAAACACAGAAATTGTACCGAAATTAAATACAAAAGGCACAATGCCGACTTAAATACATGAAGACCGACACTTCTTACTGACTATCTTTTGAACCATTTCTGTAACACTAGTTATAGTTTCCGATGCTTCACGTCAGGTTTACTGTATCCCTTGGACCTTCTTATTGACGATGAAAGACAGAAATTGCATCAGAATTAAATACAAAAGGCATTATGCCGACTTAAGGACGAGAAGACTGACTCTTCCTACTGACCATTCCTGTGACACTAGTTATATATTCCGATGCTTCACTTCAGATTTACTGTATCCCTTGGACCTTCTTATTGACGATGAAACACAGAAATTGAATCGGAATTAAATACAAAAGGCACAATGCCGACTTAAGTACATGAAGACCGACACTTCTTACAGACAATGTTTTGAGCCATTCCTGTGACACTAGTTATAGATTCCGATGCTTCACTTCTGGTTTACTGTATCCCTTGGACGTTCTTATTGACGATGAAACACAGAAATTGCATCGGAATTAAATACAAAAGGCACAATGCCGACTTAAGTACAAGAAGACCGACACTTCTTACTGACTACGTTTTGAACCATTCCTGTAACACTAGTTGTAGATTCCAATGCCTCACTTCAGGTTTACTGTATCCCTTGGACCTTCTTATTGACGATGAAACACAGAAATTGCATCGGAATTAAATTCAAAAGGCACAATGCCGACTTAAGCACAAGATGACAGACTCTTCCTACTGACCAGTCCTGTGACACTAGGTATAGATTCCGATGCTTCACTTCAGGTTTACTGTATCCCTTGGACCTTCTTACTGACGATGAAAAACAGAAATTGCGTCGGAATTAAATACAAAAGGCACAATGCCGACTTAAGTACATGAAGACCGACACTTTTTACTGACTACGCTTTGAACCATTCCTGTAACACTAGTTATAGATTCCGATGCTTTACTTCAGGTTTACTGTATCCCTTGGACCTACTTATTGACGATGAAACACAGAAATTGCATCGGAATTAAATACAAAAGGCACAACGCCGACTTAAGGTCAAGAAGACTGACTCTTCCTACTGACCATTCCTGTTACGCTAGTTATAGATTCCGACGCTTCACTTCAGGTTTTCTGTATCCCTTGGATCTTCTTATTGACGATGAAACAAAGAAATTGCATAGGAATTAAATACAAAAGGCACAATGCCGAATTAAGTACATGAAGGCCGACACCTCTTACTGATTATGTTTTGAACCACTCCTGTGACACTAGTTATAGTTTCCGATGCTTCACTTCAGGTTTACTGTATCCCTTGGACCTTCTTAGTGACGATGGAACACAGAAATTGCATCGGAATTAAATACAAAAGGCACAATGCCGACTTAAGTACATGAAGACCGACACTTCTTACTGACTATGTTATAAACCATTCCTGTGACACTAGTTATAGATTCCGATGCTTCACTCTAGGTTTACTGTATCCCTTGGACCATCTTATTGACGATGAAACACAGAAATTGCATCGGAATTAAATACAAAAGGCACAATGCCGACTTAAGTACATGAAGACCGACACTTCTTACTGACTATTATTTTGAACCATTCTGTGACACTAGTTATAGATTCCGATGCTTCACTTCAGGATTACTGTATCCCTTGGACCTTCTTATTGACGATGAAACATAGAAATGGCTTCGGAATTGAATACAAAAGGCACAATGCCGAATTACGTACATGAAGACCGATACTTCTTACTGACTATGCTTTGAACCATTCCTGTAACACTAGTTATAGATTCCGATGCTTCACTTCAGGTTTACTGTATCCCTTGGACCTTATTATTGACGATGAAACACAGAAATTGCATCGGAATTAAATACAAAAGGCACAATACCGACTTAAGGACAAGAAGACTGACTCTTCCTACTGACCACTCCTGTGACACTAGTTATAGATTCCGATGCTTCACTTCTGGTTTACTGTATCCCTTGGACCTTCTTATGGACGATGAAACACAGAAATTGATCGGAATTAAATACAAAAGGCACAATGCCGACTTAAGTACATGAAGACCGACACTTCTTACTGACTATGTTTTGAACCAATCCTGTAACACTAGTTATAGATTCCGATGCTTCACTCCAGGTTTACTGTATCCCTTGGACCTTCTTAGTGACGATGAAACACAGAAATTGTATCGAAATTAAATACAAAAGGCACAATGCCGACTTAAATACATGAAGACCGACACTTCTTACTGACTATCTTTTGAACCATTTCTGTAACACTAGTTATAGTTTCCGATGCTTCACGTCAGGTTTACTGTATCCCTTGGACCTTCTTATTGACGATGAAAGACAGAAATTGCATCGGAATTAAATACAAAAGGCACTATGCCGACTTAAGGACGAGAAGACTGACTCTTCCTACTGACCATTCCTGTGACACTAGTTATATATTCCGATGCTTCACTTCAGGTTTACTGTATCCCTTGGACCTTCTTATTGACGATGAAACACAGAAATTGCATCGGAATTAAATACAAAAGGCACAATGCCGACTTAAGTACATGAAGACCGACACTTCTTACTGACTATGTTTTGAACCATTCCTGTGACACTTGTTATAGATTCCGATGCTTCACCTCAGGTTTACTGTATCCCTTGGACCTTCTTAGTTACGATGAAACACAGAAAATGTATCGAAATTAAATACAAAAGGCACAATGCCGACTTATGTACATGAAGACCGCACTTCTTACTAACTATCTTTTGAACCATTCCTGTAACACTAGTAATAGATTCCGATGCTTCACTTCAGGTTTACTGTATCCTTTGGACCTTCTTATTGACGATAAAAGACAGAAATTGCATCGGAATTAAATACAAAACGCACTATGCCGACTTAATTACGAGAAGACTGACTCTTCCTGCTGACCATTCCTGTGTCACTAGTTATAGATTCCGATGCTTCACTTCAGATTTACTGTATCCCTTGGACCTTCTTATTGACGATGAAACACAGAAATTGAATCGGAATTAAATACAAAAGGCACAATGCCGACATAAGTACATGAAGACCGACACTTCTTACAGACAATGTTTTGAACCATTCCTGTGACACTAGTTATAGATTCCGATGCTTCACTTCTGGTTTACTGTATCCCTTGGACGTTCTTATTGACGATGAAACACAGAAATTGCATCGGAATTAAATACAAAAGGCACAATGCCGACTTAAGTACAAGAAGACCGACACTTCTTACTGACTACGTTTTGAACCATTCCTGTAACACTAGTTGTAGATTCCAATGCCTCACTTCAGGTTTACTGTATCCCTTGGACCTTCTTATTGACGATGAAACACAGAAATTGCATCGGAATTAAATTCAAAAGGCACAATGCCGACTTAAGCACAAGATGACAGACTCTTCCTACTGACCAGTCCTGTGACACTAGTTATAGATTCCGATGCTTCACTTCAGGTTTACTGTATCCCTTGGACCTTCTTATTGACGATGAAAAACAGAAATTGCGTCGGAATTAAATACAAAAGGCACAATGCCGACTTATGTACATGAAGACCGACACTTTTTACTGACTACGTTTTGAACCATTCCTGTAACACTAGTTATAGATTCCGATGCTTTACTTCAGGTTTACTGTATCCCTTGGACCTTCTTATTGACGATGAAACACAGAAATTGCATCGGAATTAAATACAAAAGGCACAACGCCGACTTAAGGTCAAGAAGACTGACTCTTCCTACTGACCATTCCTGTTACGCTAGTTATAGATTCCGACGCTTCACTTCAGGTTTTCTGTATCCCTTGGATCTTCTTATTGACGATGAAACACAGAAATTTTATAGGAATTAAATACAAAAGGCACAATGCCGAATTAAGTACATGAAGGCCGACACCTCTTACTGATTATGTTTTGAACCACTCCTGTGACACTAGTTATAGATTCCGATGCTTCACTTCAGGTTTACTGTATCCCTTGGACCTTCTTAGTGACGATGGAACACAGAAATTGCATCGGAATTAAATACAAAAGGCACAATGCCGACTTAAGTACATGAAGACCGACACTTCTTACTGACTATGTTATAAACCATTCCTGTGACACTAGTTATAGATTCCGATGCTTCACTCTAGGTTTACTGTATCCCTTGGACCATCTTATTGACGATGAAACACAGAAACTGCATCGGAATTAAATACAAAAGGCACAATGCCGACTTAAGTACATGAAGACCGACACTTCTTACTGACTATTATTTTGAACCATTCCTGTGACACTAGCTATAGATTCCGATGCTTCACTTCAGGTTTACTGTATCCCTTGGACCTTATTATTGACGATGAAACACAGAAATTGCATCGGAATTAAATACAAAAGGCACAATGCCGACTTAAGGACAAGAAGACTGACTCTTCCTACTGACCACTCCTGTGACACTAGTTATAGATTCCGATGCTTCACTTCTGGTTTACTGTATCCCTTGGACCTTCTTATGGACGATGAAACACAGAAATTGCATTGGAATTAAATACAAAAGGCACAATGCCGACTTAAGTACATGAAGACCGACACTTCTTACTGACTATGTTTTGAACCATTCCTGTGACACTAGTTATAGATTCCGATGCTTCACCTCAGGTTTACTGTATCCCTTGGACCTTCTTAGTTACGATGAAACACAGAAAATGTATCGAAATTAAATACAAAAGGCACAATGCCGACTTAAGTGCATGAAGACCGCACTTCTTACTGACTATCGTTTGAACCATTCCTGTAACACTAGTTATAGATTCCGATGCTTCACTTCAGGTTTACTGTATCCCTTGGACCTTCTTATTGACGATAAAAGACAGAAATTGCATCGGAATTAAATACAAAAGGCACTATGCCGACTTAATTACGAGAAGACTGACTCTTCCTGCTGACCATTCCTGTGTCACTAGTTATAGATTCCGATGCTTCACTTCAGGATTACTGTATCCCTTGGACCTTCTTATTGACGATGAAACACAGAAATTGAATCGGAATTAAATACAAAAGGCACAATGCCGACTTAGGTACATGAAGACCGACACTTCTTACAGACTATGTTTTGAACCATTCCTGTGACACTAGTTATAGATTCCGATGCTTCACTTCTGGTTTACTGTATCCCTTGGACGTTCTTATTGACGATGAAACACAGAAATTGCATCGGAATTAAATACAAAAGGCACAATGCCGACTTAAGGACCAGAAGACTGACTCTTCCTACTGACCATTCCTGTGACACTAGTTATAGATTCCGATGCTTCACTTCAGGTATACTGTATCCCTTGGACCTTCTTATTGACGATGAAACACAGAAATTGCATCGGATTTAAATACAAAAGGCACAATGCCGACTTAAGCACATGAAGACCGACACTTCTTACTGACTATGTTTTGTACCATTCCTGTGACACTAGTTATAGATTCCGATGCTTCACTTCAGGTTTACTGTTTCCCTTGGTCCTTCTTATTGACGATGAAACACAGAATTTGCATCGGTAATTAAATACAAAAGGCACAATGCCGACTTAAGGACGAGATAACTGTCTCTTCCGACTGACCATTCCTGTGACACTAGTTATAGATTCCGATGCTTCACTTCAGGTTTACTGTATCCCTTGGACCTTCTTATTGACGGTGAAACACAGAAATTGCATCGGAATTAAATACAAAAGGCACAATGCCGACTTAAGTACATGAAGACCGACACTTCTTACTGACTACGTTTTGAAGCATTCCTGTGACACTAGTTATAGATTCCGATGCTACACTCTAGGTTTACTGTATCCCTTGGACCTCCTTATTGACGATGAAACACAGAAATTGCATCGGAATTAAACACAAAAGGCACAATGCCGACTTAAGTACATGAAGACCGACACTTCTTACTGATTATGTTTTGAATCATTCCTGTAACACTAGTTATAGATTCCGAAGCTACACTTCAGGTTTACTGTATCCCTTGGACCTTCTTATTGACGATGAAACATAGAAATTGCATCGGAAATAAATAGAAAAGGCACAATGCCGACTTAAGGCCAAGAAGATTGACTCTTCCTACTGACCATTCCAGTGACACAAGTTATAGTTTCCGATGCTTCACATCAGGTTTACTGTATCCCTTGCACCTTCTTATTGACGATGAAACACAGAAATTGCATCGGAATTAAATACAAAAGGCACAATGCCGACTTAAGGGCAAGAAGACTGACTTTTCCAACTGACCATTCCTGTGACACTAGTTATAGATTCCGATGCTTCACTTCAGGTTTACTGTATCCCTTGGACCTTCTTATTGACGATGAAACACAGAAATTGCATCGGAATTAAATACAAAAGGCACAATGCCGACTTAAGTACATGAAGACCGACACTTCCTACTGACTATGTTATAAACCATTCCTGTGACACTAGTTATAGATTCCGATGCTTCACTCTAGGTTTACTGTATCCCTTGGACCATCTTATTGACGATGAAACACAGAAATTGCATCGGAATTAAATACAAAAGGCACAATGCCGACTTAAGTACATGAAGACCGACACTTCTTACTGACTATTATTTTGAACCATTCCTGTGACACTAGTTATAGATTCCGATGCTTCACTTCAGGATTACTGTATCCCTTGGACCTTCTTATTGACGATGAAACACAGAAATTGCATCGGAATTGAATACAAAAGGCACAATGCCGACTTAAGTACATGAAGACCGACACTTCTTACTGACTATTATTTTGAACCTTTCCTGTGACACTAGTTATAGATTCCGATGCTTCACTTCAGGATTACTGTATCCCTTGGACCTTCTTATTGACGATGAAACACAGAAATTGCTTCGGAATTGAATACAAAAGGCACAATGCCGAATTACGTACATGAAGACCGATACTTCTTACTGACTATGCTTTGAACCATTCCTGTAACACTAGTTATAGATTCCGATGCTTCACTTCAGGTTTACTGTATCCCTTGGACCTTATTATTGACGATGAAACACAGAAATTGCATCGGAATTAAATACAAAAGGTACAATGCCGACTTAAGGACAAGAAGACTGACTCATTCTACTGACCACTCCTGTGACACTACATATAGATTCCGATGCTTCACTTCTGGTTTACTGTATCCCTTGGACCTTCTTATGGACGATGAAACACAGAAATTGCATCGGAATTAAATACAAAAGGCACAATGCCGACTTAAGTACATGAAGACCGACACTTCTTACTGACTATGTTTTGAACCAATCCTGTAACACTAGTTATAGATTCCGATGCTTCACTCCAGGTTTACTGTATCCCTTGGACCTTCTTAGTGACGATGAAACACAGAAATTGTACCGAAATTAAATACAAAAGGCACAATGCCGACTTAAATACATGAAGACCGACACTTCTTACTGACTATCTTTTGAACCATTTCTGTAACACTAGTTATAGTTTCCGATGCTTCACGTCAGGTTTACTGTATCCCTTGGACCTTCTTATTGACGATGAAAGACAGAAATTGCATCAGAATTAAATACAAAAGGCATTATGCCGACTTAAGGACGAGAAGACTGACTCTTCCTACTGACCATTCCTGTGACACTAGTTATATATTCCGATGCTTCACTTCAGATTTACTGTATCCCTTGGACCTTCTTATTGACGATGAAACACAGAAATTGAATCGGAATTAAATACAAAAGGCACAATGCCGACTTAAGTACATGAAGACCGACACTTCTTACAGACAATGTTTTGAGCCATTCCTGTGACACTAGTTATAGATTCCGATGCTTTACTTCTGGTTTACTGTATCCCTTGGACGTTCTTATTGACGATGAAACACAGAAATTGCATCGGAATTAAATACAAAAGGCACAATGCCGACTTAAGTACAAGAAGACCGACACTTCTTACTGACTACGTTTTGAACCATTCCTGTAACACTAGTTGTAGATTCCAATGCCTCACTTCAGGTTTACTGTATCCCTTGGACCTTCTTATTGACGATGAAACACAGAAATTGCATCGGAATTAAATTCAAAAGGCACAATGCCGACTTAAGGTCAAGAAGACTGACTCTTCCTACTGACCATTCCTGTTACGCTAGTTATAGATTCCGACGCTTCACTTCAGGTTTTCTGTATCCCTTGGATCTTCTTATTGACGATGAAACAAAGAAATTGCATAGGAATTAAATACAAAAGGCACAATGCCGAATTAAGTACATGAAGGCCGACACCTCTTACTGATTATGTTTTGAACCACTCCTGTGACACTAGTTATAGTTTCCGATGCTTCACTTCAGGTTTACTGTATCCCTTGGACCTTCTTAGTGACGATGGAACACAGAAATTGCATCGGAATTAAATACAAAAGGCACAATGCCGACTTAAGTACATGAAGACCGACACTTCTTACTGACTATGTTATAAACCATTCCTGTGACACTAGTTATAGATTCCGATGCTTCACTCTAGGTTTACTGTATCCCTCGGACCATCTTATTGACGATGAAACACAGAAATTGCATCGGAATTAAATACAAAAGGCACAATGCCGACTTAAGTACATGAAGACCGACACTTCTTACTGACTATTATTTTGAACCATTCCTGTGACACTAGTTATAGATTCCGATGCTTCACTTCAGGATTACTGTATCCCTTGGACCTTCTTATTGACGATGAAACATAGAAATGGCTTCGGAATTGAATACAAAAGGCACAATGCCGAATTACGTACATGAAGACCGATACTTCTTACTGACTATGCTTTGAACCATTCCTGTAACACTAGTTATAGATTCCGATTCTTCACTTCAGGTTTACTGTATCCCTTGGACCTTATTATTGACGATGAAACACAGAAATTGCATCGGAATTAAATACAAAAGGCACAATACCGACTTAAGGACAAGAAGACTGACTCTTCCTACTGACCACTCCTGTGACACTAGTTATAGATTCCGATGCTTCACTTCTGGTTTACTGTATCCCTTGGACCTTCTTATGGACGATGAAACACAGAAATTGATCGGAATTAAATACAAAAGGCACAATGCCGACTTAAGTACATGAAGACCGACACTTCTTACTATGTTTTGAACCAATCCTGTAACACTAGTTATAGATTCCGATGCTTCACTCCAGGTTTACTGTATCCCTTGGACCTTCTTAGTGACGATGAAACACAGAAATTGTATCGAAATTAAATACAAAAGGCACAATGCCGACTTAAATACATGAAGACCGACACTTCTTACTGACTATCTTTTGAACCATTTCTGTAACACTAGTTATAGTTTCCGATGCTTCACGTCAGGTTTACTGTATCCCTTGGACCTTCTTATTGACGATGAAAGACAGAAATTGCATCGGAATTAAATACAAAAGGCACTATGCCGACTTAAGGACGAGAAGACTGACTCTTCCTACTGACCATTCCTGTGACACTAGTTATATATTCCGATGCTTCACTTCAGGTTTACTGTATCCCTTGGACCTTCTTATTGACGATGAAACACAGAAATTGCATCGGAATTAAATACAAAAGGCACAATGCCGACTTAAGTACATGAAGACCGACACTTCTTACTGACTATGTTTTGAACCATTCCTGTGACACTTGTTATAGATTCCGATGCTTCACCTCAGGTTTACTGTATCCCTTGGACCTTCTTAGTTACGATGAAACACAGAAAATGTATCGAAATTAAATACAAAAGGCACAATGCCGACTTATGTACATGAAGACCGCACTTCTTACTAACTATCTTTTGAACCATTCCTGTAACACTAGTAATAGATTCCGATGCTTCACTTCAGGTTTACTGTATCCTTTGGACCTTCTTATTGACGATAAAAGACAGAAATTGCATCGGAATTAAATACAAAACGCACTATGCCGACTTAATTACGAGAAGACTGACTCTTCCTGCTGACCATTCCTGTGTCACTAGTTATAGATTCCGATGCTTCACTTCAGATTTACTGTATCCCTTGGACCTTCTTATTGACGATGAAACACAGAAATTGAATCGGAATTAGATACAAAAGGCACAATGCCGACTTAAGTACATGAAGACCGACACTTCTTACAGACAATGTTTTGAACCATTCCTGTGACACTAGTTATAGATTCCGATGCTTCACTTCTGGTTTACTGTATCCCTTGGACGTTCTTATTGACGATGAAACACAGAAATTGCATCGGAATTAAATACAAAAGGCACAATGCCGACTTAAGTACAAGAAGACCGACACTTCTTACTGACTACGTTTTGAACCATTCCTGTAACACTAGTTGTAGATTCCAATGCCTCACTTCAGGTTTACTGTATCCCTTGGACCTTCTTATTGACGATGAAACACAGAAATTGCATCGGAATTAAATTCAAAAGGCACAATGCCGACTTAAGCACAAGATGACAGACTCTTCCTACTGACCAGTCCTGTGACACTAGTTATAGATTCCGATGCTTCACTTCAGGTTTACTGTATCCCTTGGACCTTCTTATTGACGATGAAAAACAGAAATTGCGTCGGAATTAAATACAAAAGGCACAATGCCGACTTATGTACATGAAGACCGACACTTTTTACTGACTACGTTTTGAACCATTCCTGTAACACTAGTTATAGATTCCGATGCTTTACTTCAGGTTTACTGTATCCCTTGGACCTTCTTATTGACGATGAAACACAGAAATTGCATCGGAATTAAATACAAAAGGCACAACGCCGGCTTAAGGTCAAGAAGACTGACTCTTCCTACTGACCATTCCTGTTACGCTAGTTATAGATTCCGACGCTTCACTTCAGGTTTTCTGTATCCCTTGGATCTTCTTATTGACGATGAAACACAGAAATTTTATAGGAATTAAATACAAAAGGCACAATGCCGAATTAAGTACATGAAGGCCGACACCTCTTACTGATTATGTTTTGAACCACTCCTGTGACACTAGTTATAGATTCCGATGCTTCACTTCAGGTTTACTGTATCCCTTGGACCTTCTTAGTGACGATGGAACACAGAAATTGCATCGGAATTAAATACAAAAGGCACAATGCCGACTTAAGTACATGAAGACCGACACTTCTTACTGACTATGTTATAAACCATTCCTGTGACACTAGTTATAGATTCCGATGCTTCACTCTAGGTTTACTGTATCCCTTGGACCATCTTATTGACGATGAAACACAGAAACTGCATCGGAATTAAATACAAAAGGCACAATGCCGACTTAAGTACATGAAGACCGACACTTCTTACTGACTATTATTTTGAACCATTCCTGTGACACTAGTTATAGATTCCGATGCTTCACTTCAGGATTACTGTATCCCTTGGACCTTCTTATTGACGATGAAACACAGAAATGGCTTCGGAATTGAATACAAAAGGCACAATGCCGAATTACGTACATGAAGACCGATACTTCTGTCTGACTATGCTTTGAACCATTCCTGTAACACTAGCTATAGATTCCGATGCTTCACTTCAGGTTTACTGTATCCCTTGGACCTTATTATTGACGATGAAACACAGAAATTGCATCGGAATTAAATACAAAAGGCACAATGCCGACTTAAGGACAAGAAGACTGACTCTTCCTACTGACCACTCCTGTGACACTAGTTATAGATTCCGATGCTTCACTTCTGGTTTACTGTATCCCTTGGACCTTCTTATGGACGATGAAACACAGAAATTGCATTGGAATTAAATACAAAAGGCACAATGCCGACTTAAGTACATGAAGACCGACACTTCTTACTGACTATGTTTTGAACCATTCCTGTGACACTAGTTATAGATTCCGATGCTTCACCTCAGGTTTACTGTATCCCTTGGACCTTCTTAGTTACGATGAAACACAGAAAATGTATCGAAATTAAATACAAAAGGCACAATGCCGACTTAAGTGCATGAAGACCGCACTTCTTACTGACTATCGTTTGAACCATTCCTGTAACACTAGTTATAGATTCCGATGCTTCACTTCAGGTTTACTGTATCCCTTGGACCTTCTTATTGACGATAAAAGACAGAAATTGCATCGGAATTAAATACAAAAGGCACTATGCCGACTTAGGTACATGAAGACCGACACTTCTTACAGACTATGTTTTGAACCATTCCTGTGACACTAGTTATAGATTCCGATGCTTCACTTCAGGTTTACTGTATCCCTTGGACGTTCTTATTGACGATGAAACACAGAAATTGCATCGGAATTAAATACAAAAGGCACAATGCCGACTTAAGGACCAGAAGACTGACTCTTCCTACTGACCATTCCTGTGACACTAGTTATAGATTCCGATGCTTCACTTCAGGTATACTGTATCCCTTGGACCTTCTTATTGACGATGAAACACAGAAATTGCATCGGATTTAAATACAAAAGGCACAATGCCGACTTAAGCACATGAAGACCGACACTTCTTACTGACTATGTTTTGTACCATTCCTGTGACACTAGTTATAGATTCCGATGCTTCACTTCAGGTTTACTGTTTCCCTTGGTCCTTCTTATTGACGATGAAACACAGAATTTGCATCGGTAATTAAATACAAAAGGCACAATGCCGACTTAAGGACGAGATAACTGTCTCTTCCGACTGACCATTCCTGTGACACTAGTTATAGATTCCGATGCTTCACTTCAGGTTTACTGTATCCCTTGGACCTTCTTATTGACGGTGAAACACAGAAATTGCATCGGAATTAAATACAAAAGGCACAATGCCGACTTAAGTACATGAAGACCGACACTTCTTACTGACTACGTTTTGAAGCATTCCTGTGACACTAGTTATAGATTCCGATGCTACACTCTAGGTTTACTGTATCCCTTGGACCTCCTTATTGACGATGAAACACAGAAATTGCATCGGAATTAAACACAAAAGGCACAATGCCGACTTAAGTACATGAAGACCGACACTTCTTACTGATTATGTTTTGAATCATTCCTGTAACACTAGTTATAGATTCCGAAGCTACACTTCAGGTTTACTGTATCCCTTGGACCTTCTTATTGACGATGAAACATAGAAATTGCATCGGAAATAAATAGAAAAGGCACAATGCCGACTTAAGGCCAAGAAGATTGACTCTTCCTACTGACCATTCCAGTGACACAAGTTATAGTTTCCGATGCTTCACATCAGGTTTACTGTATCCCTTGCACCTTCTTATTGACGATGAAACACAGAAATTGCATCGGAATTAAATACAAAAGGCACAATGCCGACTTAAGGGCAAGAAGACTGACTTTTCCAACTGACCATTCCTGTGACACTAGTTATAGATTCCGATGCTTCACTTCAGGTTTACTGTATCCCTTGGACCTTCTTATTGACGATGAAACACAGAAATTGCATCGGAATTAAATACAAAAGGCACAATGCCGACTTAAGTACAAGAAGACCGACACTTCTTACTGACTACGTTTTGAACCATTCCTGTAACACTAGTTATAGATTCCAATGCCTCACTTCAGGTTTACTGTATCCCTTGGACCTTCTTATTGACGATGAAACACAGAAATTGCATCGGAATTAAATTCAAAAGGCACAATGCCGACTTAAGCACAAGATGACAGACTCTTCCTACTGACCAGTCCTGTGACACTAGTTATAGATTCCGATGCTTCACTTCAGGTTTACTGTATCCCTTGGACCTTCTTATTGACGATGAAAAACAGAAATTGCGTCGGAATTAAATACAAAAGGCACAATGCCGACTTAAGTACATGAAGACCGACACTTTTTACTGACTACTCTTTGAACCATTCCTGTAACACTAGTTATAGATTCCGATGCTTTACTTCAGGTTTACTGTATCCCTTGGACCTTCTTATTGACGATGAAACACAGAAATTGCATCGGAATTAAGTACAAAAGGCACAACGCCGACTTAAGGTCAAGAAGACTGACTCTTCCTACTGACCATTCCTGTTACGCTAGTTATAGATTCCGACGCTTCACTTCAGGTTTTCTGTATCCCTTGGATCTTCTTATTGACGATGAAACACAGAAATTGCATCGGAATTAAATACAAAAGGCACAATGCCGAATTAAGTACATGAAGGCCGACACCTCTTACTGATTATGTTTTAAACCACTCCTGTGACACTAGTTATAGATTCCGATGCTTCACTTCAGGTTTACTGTATCCCTTGGACCTTCTTAGTGACGATGGAACACAGAAATTGCATCGGAATTAAATACAAAAGGCACAATGCCGACTTAAGTACATGAAGACCGACACTTCTTACTGACTGTGTTATAAACCATTCCTGTGACACTAGTTATAGATTCCGATGCTTCACTCTAGGTTTACTGTATCCGTTGGACCATCTTATTGACGATGAAACACAGAAATTGCATCGGAATTAAATACAAAAGGCACAATGCCGACTTAAGTACATGAAGACCGACACTTCTTACTGACTATTATTTTGAACCATTCCTGTGACACTAGTTATAGATTCCGATACTTCACTTCAGGATTACTGTATCCCTTGGACCTTCTTATTGACGATGAAACACAGAAATTGCTTCGGAATTGAATACAAAAGGCACAATGCCGAATTACGTACATCAAGACCGATACTTCTTACTGACTATGCTTTGAACCATTCCTGTAACACTAGTTATAGATTCCGATGCTTCACTTCAGGTTTACTGTATCCCTTGGACCTTATTATTGACGATGAAACACAGAAATTGCATCGGAATTAAATACAAAAGGCACAATGCCGACTTAAGGACAAGAAGACTGACTCTTCCTACTGACCACTCCTGTGACACTAGTTATAGATTCCGATGCTTCACTTCTGGTTTACTGTATCCCTTGGACCTTCTTATGGACGATGAAACACAGAAATTGCATCGGAATTAAATACAAAAGGCACAGTGCCGACTTAAGTACATGAAGACCGACACTTCTTACTGACTATGTTTAGAACCAATCCTGTAACACTAGTTATAGATTCCGATGCTTCACTCCAGGTTTACTGTATCCCTTGGACCTTCTTAGTGACGATGAAACACAGAAATTGTATCGAAATTAAATACAAAAGGCACAATGCCGACTTAAATACATGAAGACCGACACTTCTTACTGACTATCTTTTGAACCATTTCTATAACACTAGTTATAGTTTCCGATGCTTCACTTCAGGTTTACTGTATCCCTTGGACCTTCTTATTGACGATGAAAGACAGAAATTGCATCGGAATTAAATACAAATGGCACTATGCCGACTTAAGGACGAGAAGACTGACTCTTTTTACTGACCATTCCTGTGACACTAGTTATAAATTCCGATGCTTCACTTCAGGTTTACTGTATCCCTTGGACCTTCTTATTGACGATGAAACACAGAAATTGCATCGGAATTAAATACAAAAGGCACAATGCCGACTTAAGTACATGAAGACCGACACTTCTTACTGACTATGTTTTGAACCATTCCTGTGACACTAGTTATAGATTCCGATGCTTCACCTCAGGTTTACTGTATCCCTTGGACCTTCTTAGTTACGATGAAACACAGAAAATGTATCGAAATTAAATACAAAAGGCACAATGCCGACTTAAGTACATGAAGACCGCACTTCTTACTGACTATCTTTTGAACCATTCCTGTAACACTAGTTATAGATTCCGATGCTTCACTTCAGGTTTACTGTATCCCTTGGACCTTCTTATTGACGATAAAAGACAGAAATTGCATCGGAATTAAATACAAAAGGCACTATGCCGACTTAATTACGAGAAGACTGACTCTTCCTGCTGACCATTCCTGTGTCACTAGTTATAGATTCCGATGCTTCACTTCAGGATTACTGTATCCCTTGGACCTTCTTATTGACGATGAAACACAGAAATTGCATCGGATTTAAATACAAAAGGCACAATGCCGACTTAAGCACATGAAGACCGACACTTCTTACTGACTATGTTTTGTACCATTCCTGTGACACTAGTTATAGATTCCGATGCTTCACTTCAGGTTTACTGTTTCCCTTGGTCCTTCTTATTGACGATGAAACACAGAATTTGCATCGGTAATTAAATACAAAAGGCACAATGCCGACTTAAGGACGAGATAACTGTCTCTTTCGACTGACCATTCCTGTGACACTAGTTATAGATTCCGATGCTTCACTTCAGGTTTACTGTATCCCTTGGACCTTCTTATTGACGGTGAAACACAGAAATTGCATCGGAATTAAATACAAAAGGCACAATGCCGACTTAAGTACATGAAGACCGACACTTCTTACTGACTACGTTTTGAAGCATTCCTGTGACACTAGTTATAGATTCCGATGCTACACTCTAGGTTTACTGTATCCCTTGGACCTCCTTATTGACGATGAAACACAGAAATTGCATCGGAATTAAACACAAAAGGCACAATGCCGACTTAAGTACATGAAGACCGACACTTCTTACTGATTATGTTTTGAATCATTCCTGTAACACTAGTTATAGATTCCGAAGCTACGCTTCAGGTTTACTGTATCTCTTGGACCTTCTTATTGACGATGAAACATAGAAATTGCATCGGAAATAAATAGAAAAGGCACAATGCCGACTTAAGGCCAAGAAGATTGACTCTTCCTACCGACCATTCCAGTGACACAAGTTATAGTTTCCGATGCTTCACATCAGGTTTACTGTATCCCTTGCACCTTCTTATTGACGATGAAACACAGAAATTGCATCGGAATTAAATACAAAAGGCACAATGCCGACTTAAGGGCAAGAAGACTGACTTTTCCAACTGACCATTCCTGTGACACTAGTTATAGATTCCGATGCTTCACTTCAGGTTTACTGTATCCCTTGGACCTTCTTATTGACGATGAAACACAGAAATTGCATCGGAATTAAATACAAAAGGCACAATGCCGACTTAAGTACAAGAAGACCGACACTTCTTACTGACTACGTTTTGAACCATTCCTGTAACACTAGTTATAGATTCCAATGCCTCACTTCAGGTTTACTGTATCCCTTGGACCTTCTTATTGACGATGAAACACAGAAATTGCATCGGAATTAAATTCAAAAGGCACAATGCCGACTTAAGCACAAGATGACAGACTCTTCCTACTGACCAGTCCTGTGACACTAGTTATAGATTCCGATGCTTCACTTCAGGTTTACTGTATCCCTTGGACCTTCTTATTGACGATGAAAAACAGAAATTGCGTCGGAATTAAATACAAAAGGCACAATGCCGACTTAAGTACATGAAGACCGACACTTCTTACTGACTATTATTTTGAACCATTCCTGTGACACTAGTTATAGATTCCAATGCTTCACTTCAGGATTACTGTATCCCTTGGACCTTCTTATTGACGATGAAACACAGAAATTGCTTCGGAATTGAATACAAAAGGCACAATGCCGAATTACGTACATGAAGACCGATACTTCTTACTGACTATGCTTTGAACCATTCCTGTAACACTAGTTATAGATTCCGATGCTTCACTTCAGGTTTACTGTATCCCTTGGACCTTATTATTGACGATGAAACACAGAAATTGCATCGGAATTAAATACAAAAGGCACAATGCCGACTTAAGGACAAGAAGACTGACTCTTCCTACTGACCACTCCTGTGACACTAGTTATAGATTCCGATGCTTCACTTCTGGTTTACTGTATCCCTTGGACCTTCTTATGGACGATGAAACACAGAAATTGCATCGGAATTAAATACAAAAGGCACAATGCCGACTTAAGTACATGAAGACCGACACTTCTTACTGACTATGTTTAGAACCAATCCTGTAACACTAGTTATAGATTCCGATGCTTCACTCCAGGTTTACTGTATCCCTTGGACCTTCTTAGTGACGATGAAACACAGAAATTGTATCGAAATTAAATACAAAAGGCACAATGCCGACTTAAATACATGAAGACCGACACTTCTTACTGACTATCTTTTGAACCATTTCTATAACACTAGTTATAGTTTCCGATGCTTCACTTCAGGTTTACTGTATCCCTTGGACCTTCTTATTGACGATGAAAGACAGAAATTGCATCGGAATTAAATACAAATGGCACTATGCCGACTTAAGGACGAGAAGACTGACTCTTCCTACTGACCATTCCTGTGACACTAGTTATATATTCCGATGCTTCACTTCAGGTTTACTGTATCCCTTGGACCTTCTTATTGACGATGAAACACAGAAATTGCATCGGAATTAAATACAAAAGGCACAATGCCGACTTAAGTACATGAAGACCGACACTTCTTACTGACTATGTTTTGAACCATTCCTGTGACACTAGTTATAGATTCCGATGCTTCACCTCAGGTTTACTGTATCCCTTGGACCTTCTTAGTTACGATGAAACACAGAAAATGTATCGAAATTAAATACAAAAGGCACAATGCCGACTTAAGTACATGAAGACCGCACTTCTTACTGACTATCTTTTGAACCATTCCTGTAACACTAGTTATAGATTCCGATGCTTCACTTCAGGTTTACTGTATCCCTTGGACCTTCTTATTGACGATAAAAGACAGAAATTGCATCGGAATTAAATACAAAAGGCACTATGCCGACTTAATTACGAGAAGACTGACTCTTCCTGCTGACCATTCCTGTGTCACTAGTTATAGATTCCGATGCTTCACTTCAGGATTACTGAATCCCTTGGACCTTCTTATTGACGATGAAACACAGAAATTGAATCGGAATTAAATACAAAAGGCACAATGCCGACTTAAGTACATGAAGACCGACACTTCTTACAGACTATGTTTTGAACCATTCCTGTGACACTAGTTATAGATTCCGATGCTTCACTTCTGGTTTACTGTATCCCTTGGACGTTCTTATTGACGATGAAACACAGAAATTGCATCGGAATTAAATACAAAACGCACAATGCCGACTTAAGGACCAGAAGACTGACTCTTCCTACTGACCTTTCCTGTGACACTAGTTATAGATTCCGATGCTTCACTTCAGGTATACTGTATCCCTTGGACCTTCTTATTGACGATGAAACACAGAAATTGCATCGGATTTAAATACAAAAGGCAGAATGCCGACTTAAGCACATGAAGACCGACACTTCTTACTGACTATGTTTTGTACCATTCCTGTGACACTAGTTATAGATTCCGATGCTTCACTTCAGGTTTACTGTATCCCTTGGTCCTTCTTATTGACGATGAAACACAGAATTTGCATCGGTAATTAAATACAAAAGGCACAATGCCGACTTAAGGACGAGATAACTGACTCTTCCGACTGACCATTCCTGTGACACTAGTTATAGATTCCGATGCTTCACTTCAGGTTTACTGTATCCCTTGGACCTTCTTATTGACGGTGAAACACAGAAAATGCATCGGAATTAAATGCAAAAGGCACAATGCCGGCTTAAGTACATGAAGACCGACACATCTTACTGACTACGTTTTGAAGCATTCCTGTGACACTAGTTATAGATTCCGATGCCACACTCTAGGTTTACTGTATCCCTTGGACCTTCTTATTGACGATGAAACACAGAAATTGCATCGGAATTTAACACAAAAGGCACAATGCCGACTTAAGTACATGAAGACCGACACTTCTTACTGATTATGTTTTGAATCATTCCTGTAACACTAGTTATAGATTCCGAAGCTTCACTTCAGGTTTACTGTATCCCTTGGACCTTCTTATTGACGATGAAACATAGAAATTGCATCGGAAATAAATAGAAAAGGCACAATGCCGACTTAAGGCCAAGAAGACTGATTCTTCCTATTGACCATTCCAGTGACACAAGTTATAGTTTCCGATGCTTCACATCAGGTTTACTGTATCCCTTGGACCTTCTTATTGACGATGAAACACAGAAATTGCATCGGAATTAAATATAAAAGGTACAATGCCGACTTGAGAACATGAAGACCGACACTTCTTACTGACTATGTTTTGAACCATTCCTGTGACACTAGTTATAGTTTCCGATGCTTCACTCCAGGTTTACTGTATCCCTTGGACCTTCTTATTGACGATGAAACACAGAAATTGCATCGGAATTAAATACAAAACGCACAATGCCGACTTAAGTAAATGAAGACGGACACATCGTACTGACTATGTTTTGAACCATTCCTGTGACACTAGTTATAGATTCCGATGCTTTACTTCAGGTTTACTGTATCCCTTGGACCATCTTATTGATTATGAAACACAGAAATAGCATAGGAATTAAATACAAAAGGCACAATTCCGACTTAAGGGCAAGAAGACTAACTCTTCCTACTGACCATTCCTGTGACACTAATTATAGATTCCGATGCTTCACTTCAGGTACACTGTATCCCTTGGACCTTCTTATTGACGATGAAACACAGAAATTGCATCGGAATTAAATATAAAAGGTACAATGCCGACTTGAGAACATGAAGACCGACACTTCTTACAGACTAAGTTTTGAACCATTCCTGTGACACTAGTTATAGATTCCGATGCTTCACTTCATTTTTACTGTATCCCTTGGACCTTCTTATTGACGATGAAACACAGAAATTGCATAGGAATTAAATACAAAAGGCACAATGCCGACTTAAGGGCAAGAAGACTGACTTTTCCAACTGACCATTCCTGTGACACTAGTTATAGATTCCGATGCTTCACTTCAGGTTTACTGTATCCCTTGGACCTTCTTATTGACGATGAAACACAGAAATTGCATCGGAATTAAATACAAAAGGCACAATGCCGACTTAAGTACATGAAGACCGACACTTCTTACTGACTATGTTTTGAACCATTCCTGTGACACTAGTTATAGATTCTGATGCTTCACATCAGGTTTACTGTATCCCTTGGACCTTCTTATTGACGAAGAAACACAGAAATTGCATCGGAATTAAATACAAAAGGCACACTGCCAACTTAAGGACAAGAAAACTGACTCTTCCTACTGACCATTCCTGTGATACTAGTTATAGATTCCGATGCTTCACTTCAGGTTTACTGTATCCCTTGGACCTTCTTATTGACGATGAAACACAGAAATTGCATCGGAATTATAATCAAAATGCACAATGCCGACTTAAGTACATGAAGACCGACACTTCTTACTGACTATGTTTTGAACCATTCCTGTGACACTAGTTATAGATTCCGATGCTTCACCTCAGGATTACTGTGTACCTTGGACCTTCTTAGTGACGATGAAACACAGAAATTGTATCGAAATTAAATACAAAAGGCACAATGCCGACTTAAGTACATGAAGACCGCACTTCTTACTGAATATCTTTGAACCATTCCTGTAACACTAATTATAGATTCCGATGCATCACTTCAGGTTTACTGTATCCCTTGGACCTTCTTATTGACGATGAAAGACAGAAATTGCATCGGAATTAAATACAAAAGGCACTATGCCGACTTAATTTCGAGAAGACTGACTCTTCCTGCTGACCATTCCTGTGTCACTAGTTATAGATTCCGATGCTTCACTTCAGGATTACTGTATCCCTTGGACCTTCTTATTGACGATGAAACACAGAAATTGAATCGGAATTAAATACAAAAGGCACAATGCCGACTTAAGTACATGAAGACCGACACTTCTTACAGACTATGTTTTGAACCATTCCTGTGACACTAGTTATAGATTCCGATGCTTCACTTCTGGTTTACTGTATCCCTTGGACGTTCTTATTGACGATGAAACACAGAAATTGCATCGGAATTAAATACAAAAGGCACAATGCCGACTTAAGGACCAGAAGACTGACTCTTCCTACTGACCTTTCCTGTGACACTAGTTATAGATTCCGATGCTTCACTTCAGGTATACTGTATCCCTTGGACCTTCTTATTGACGATGAAACACAGAAATTGCATCGGATTTAAATACAAAAGGCAGAATGCCGACTTAAGCACATGAAGACCGACACTTCTTACTGACTATGTTTTGTACCATTCCTGTGACACTAGTTATAGATTCCGATGCTTCACTTCAGGTTTACTGTATCCCTTGGTCCTTCTTATTGACGATGAAACACAGAATTTGCATCGGTAATTAAATACAAAAGGCACAATGCCGACTTAAGGACGAGATAACTGACTCTTCCGACTGACCATTCCTGTGACACTAGTTATAGATTCCGATGCTTCACTTCAGGTTTACTGTATCCCTTGGACCTTCTTATTGACGGTGAAACACAGAAAATGCATCGGAATTAAATGCAAAAGGCACAATGCCGACTTAAGTACATGAAGACCGACACATCTTACTGACTACGTTTTGAAGCATTCCTGTGACACTAGTTATAGATTCCGATGCCACACTCTAGGTTTACTGTATCCCTTGGACCTTCTTATTGACGATGAAACACAGAAATTGCATCGGAATTTAACACAAAAGGCACAATGCCGACTTAAGTACATGAAGACCGACACTTCTTACTGATTATGTTTTGAATCATTCCTGTAACACTAGTTATAGATTCCGAAGCTTCACTTCAGGTTTACTGTATCCCTTGGACCTTCTTATTGACGATGAAACATAGAAATTGCATCGGAAATAAATAGAAAAGGCACAATGCCGACTTAAGGCCAAGAAGACTGACTCTTCCTATTGACCATTCCAGTGACACAAGTTATAGTTTCCGATGCTTCACATCAGGTTTACTGTATCCCTTGGACCTTCTTATTGACGATGAAACACAGAAATTGCATCGGAATTAAATATAAAAGGTACAATGCCGACTTGAGAACATGAAGACCGACACTTCTTACTGACTATGTTTTGAACCATTCCTGTGACACTAGTTATAGATTCCGATGCTTCACTCCAGGTTTACTGTATCCCTTGGACCATCTTATTGATTATGAAACACAGAAATAGCATAGGAATTAAATACAAAAGGCACAATTCCGACTTAAGGGCAAGAAGACTGACTCTTCCTACTGACCATTCCTGTGACACTAATTATAGATTCCGATGCTACACTTCAGGTACACTGTATCCCTTGGACCTTCTTATTGACGATGAAACACAGAAATTGCATCGGAATTAAATATAAAAGGTACAATGCCGACTTGAGAACATGAAGACCGACACTTCTTACAGACTAAGTTTTGAACCATTCCTGTGACACTAGTTATAGATTCCGATGCTTCACTTCAGGTTTACTGTATCCCTTGGACCTTCTAATTGACGATGAAACACAGAAATTGCATAGGAATTAAATACAAAAGGCACAATGCCGACTTAAGGGCAAGAAGACTGACTTTTCCAACTGACCATTCCTGTGACACTAGTTATAGATTCCGATGCTTCACTTCAGGTTTACTGTATCCCTTGGACCTTCGTATTGACGATGAAACACAGAAATTGCATCGGAATTAAATACAAAAGGCACAATGCCGACTTAAGTACATGAAGACCGACACTTCTTACTGACTATGTTTTGAACCATTCCTGTGACACTAGTTATAGATTCCGATGCTTCACATCAGGTTTACTGTATCCCTTGGACCTTCTTATTGACGAAGAAACACAGAAATTGCATCGGAATTAAATACAAAAGGCACACTGCCAACTTAAGGACAAGAAGACTGACTCTTCCTACTGACCATTCCTGTGATACTAGTTATAGATTCCGATGCTTCACTTCAGGTTTACTGTATCCCTTGGACCTTCTTATTGACGATGAAACACAGAAATTGCATCGGAATTATAATCAAAATGCACAATGCCGACTTAAGTACATGAAGACCGACACTTCTTACTGACTATGTTTTGAACCATTCCTGTGACACTAGTTATAGATTCCGATGCTTCACCTCAGGATTACTGTATACCTTGGACCTTCTTAGTGACGATGAAACACAGAAATTGTATCGAAATTAAATACAAAAGGCACAATGCCGACTTAAGTACATGAAGACCGCACTTCTTACTGACTATCTTTGAACCATTCCTGTAACACTAATTATAGATTCCGATGCATCACTTCAGGTTTACTGTATCCCTTGGACCTTCTTATTGACGATGAAAGACAGAAATTGCATCGGAATTAAATACATAAGGCACTATGCCGACTTAAGGACGAGAAGACTGACTCTTCCTGCTGACCATTCCTGTGACACTAGTAATAGATTCCGATGCTTCACTTCAGGATTACTGTATCCCTTGGACCTTCTTATTGACGATGAAACACAGAAATTGCATCGGAATTAAATACAAAAGGCACAATGCCGACTTAAGTACATGAAGACCGACACTTCTTACTGACTATGCTTTGAACCATTCCTGTGAAACTAGTTATTGATTCCGATGCTACACTCTAGGTTTACTGTATCCCTTGGACCTTCTTATTGACGCTGAAACACAGAAATTGCATCGGAATTAAATACAAAAGGCACAATGCCGACTTAAGTACATGAAGACCGACACTTCTTACTGATTATGATTTGAATCATTCCTGTAACACTAGTTATAGATTCCGATGCTTCACTTCAGGTTTACTGTATCCCTTGGACCTTCTTATTGACGATGAAACACAGAAATTGCATCGGAATTAAATACAAAAGGCACAATGCCGACTTAAGGCCAAGAAGACTGACTCTTCCTACTGACCATTCCAGGGACACTAGTTATAGATTCCGATGCTTCACATCAGGTTTACCGTATCCCTTGGACCTTCTTATTGACGATGAAACACAGAAATTGCATCGGAATTAAATACAAAAGGCACAACGCCGACTGAAGTACATGAAGACTGACACCTCTTACTGACTTTCTTTTGAACCATTCCTGTGACACTAGTTATAGATTCCAATGCTTCACTCCAGGTTTACTGTATCCCTTGGACCTTCTTATTGACGATGAAACACAGAAATTGCATCGGAATTAAATACAAAAGGCACAATGCCGACTTAAGTACATGAAGACGGACACATAGTACTGACTATGATTTGAACCATTCCTGTGACACTAGTTATAGATTCCGATGCTTCACTTCAGGTTTACTGTATCCCTTGGACCATCTTATTGAGGATGAAACACAGAAATAGCATAGGAATTAAATACAAAAGGCACAATGCCGACTTAAGGGCAAGAAGACTGACGCTTTCAACTGACCATTCCTGTGACACTAGTTATAGATTCCGATGCTTCACTTCTGGTTTACTGTATCCCTTGGACCTTCTTATTGACGATGAAACACAGAAATTGCATCGGAATTAAATACAAAAGGCACAATGCCGACTTAAGTACATGAAGACCGACACTTCTTACTGACTATGTTTTGAATCATTCCTGTGACACTAGTTATAGATTCCGATGCTTCACATCAGGTTTAGTGTATCCCTTGGACCTTCTTATTGACGAAGAAACACAGAAATTGCATCGGAACGAAATGCAAAAGGCACACTGCCAACTTAAGGACAAGAAGACTGACTCTTCCTACTGACCATTCCTGTGATACTAGTAATAGATTCCGATGCTTCACTTCTGGTTTACTGTATCCCTTGGACCTTCTTATTGACGATGAAACACAGAAATTGCATCGGAATTAAATACAAAAGGCACAATGCCGACTTAAGGACAAGAAGACTGACTCTTCCTACTGACCATTCCTGTGACACTAGTTATAGATTCCGATGCTTTACTTCAGGTATACTGTATCCCTTGGACCTTCTTATTGACGATGAAACACAGAAATTGCATCGGATTTAAATACAAAAGGCACAATGCCGACTTAAGCACATGAAGACCGACACTTCTTACTGACTATGTTTTGAACCATTCCTGTGACACTAGTTATAGATTTCGATGCTTCACTTCAGGTTTACTGTATCCCTTGGTCCTTCTTATTGACGATGAAACACAGAATTTGCATCGGAATTAAATACAAAACTCACAATGCCGACTTAAGGACGAGATAACTGACTCTTCCGACTGACCATTCCTGTGACACTAGTTATAGATTCCGATGCTTCACTTCAGGTTTACTGTATCCCTTGGACCTTCTTATTGACGGTGAAACACAGAAATTGCATCGGAATTAAATACAAAAGGCACAATGCCGACTTAAGTACATGAAGACCGACACTTCTTACTGACTATGTTTTGAACCAATCCTGTGAAACTAGTTATAGATTCCGATGCTACACTCTAGGTTTACTGTATCCCTCGGACCTTCTTATTGACGATGAAACACAGAAATTGCATCGGAATTAAATACAAAAGGCACAATGCCGACTTAAGTACATGAAGACCGACACTTCTTACTGATTATGATTTGAATCATTCCTGTAACACTAGTTATAGGTTCCGATGCTTCACTTCAGGTTTACTGTATCCCTTGGACCTTCTTATTGATGATCAAACACAGAAATTGCATCGGAATTAAATACAAAAGGCACAATGCCGACTTAAGGCCAAGAAGACTGACTCTTCCTACCGACCATTCCAGTGACACTAGTTATAGATTCGGATGCTTCACATCAGGTTTACTGTATCCCTTGAACCTTCTTATTGACGATGAAACACACAGAAATTGCATCGGAGTAAAATACAAAAGGCACAATGCCGACTTAAGTACATGAAGACCGACACTTCTTACTGACTATGTTTTCAACCATTCCTGTGACACTAGTTATAGATTCCGATGCTTCACATCAGGTTTACTGTATCCCTTGGACCTTCTTATTGACGAAGAAACACAGAAATTGCATCGGAATTAAATACAAAAGGCACACTGCCAACTTAAGGACAAGAAGACTGACTCTTCCTACTGACCATTCCTGTGATACTAGTAATAGATTCCGATGCTTCACTTCAGGTTTACTGTATCCCTTGGACCTCCTTATTGCTGATGAAACACAGATATTGCATCGGAATTAAATACAAAATGCACAATGCCGACTTAAATACATGAAGACCGACACTTCTTACTGACTACGTCTTGAACCATTCCTGTAACACTAGTTATAGATTCAGGAGCTTCACTTCAGGTTTACTGTATCCCTTGGACCTTCTTATTGACGATGAAACACAGAAATGCCATCGGAATTAAATACAAACGGCAAAATGCTGACTTAAGGACAAGAAGACTGTCTCTTCCTACTGACCATTCCTGTGACACTAGTTATAGATTCCGATGCCTCACTCCATGTTTACTGTATCCCTTGTACCTTCGTATTGACGATGAAACACAGAAATTGCATAGGAATTAAATACAAAAGGCACAATGCCGACTTAAGTACAAGAAGACCGACACTTCTTACTGACTACGTTTTGAACCATTGATGTAACACTAGTTATAGATTCCGATGCTTCACTTCAAGTTTACTGTATCCCTTGGACCTTCTTATTGACGATGAAACACAGAAATTGCATCGGAATTAAATTCAAAAGGCACTATGCCGACTTAAGGACAAGATGACTGACTCTTCCTACTGACCAGTCCTGTAAAACTAGTTATAGATTCCGATGCTTCACTTCAGGTTTACTGTATCCCTTGGTCCTTCTTATTGACGATGAAACACAGAAATTGCATCGGAATAAATACAAAAGGCACAATGCCGACTTAAGTACATGAAGACCGACACTTTTTACTGACTACGCTTTGAACCATTCCTGTAACACTAGTTATAGATTCCGATGCCTCGCTTCAGGTTTACTGTATCCCTTGGACCTTCTTATTGACGATGAAACACAGAAATTGCATCGGAACTAAATACAAAAGGCACAACGCCGACTTAAGGTCAAGAAGACTGACTCTTCCTACTGAACATTCCTGTTACGCTAGTTATAGATTCCGACGCTTCACTTCAGGTTTTCAGTATCCCTTGGATCTTCTTATTGACGATGAAACAGAGATATTGCATCGGAATTAAATACAAAAGGCACAATGCCGAATTAAGTACATGAAGGCCGACACTTCTTACTGACTATGTTTTGAACCATTCCTGTGACACTAGTTATAGATTCCGAAGCTTCTCTTCAGGTTTACTGTATCCCTTGGACCTTCTTATTGACGATGGAACACAGAAATTGCATCGGAATTAAATGCAAAAGGCACAATGCCGACTTAAGTACATGAAGACCGACACTTCTTACTGACTATTCTTTGAACCATTCCTGTGACCCTAGTTATAGATTCCGATGCTTCACTTCAGGCTTACTGTATCCCTTGGACCTTCGTATTGACGATGAAACACAGAAATTGCATCGGAATTAAATACAAAAGGAACAATGCCGACTTAAGTACAAGAGACTGATTCTTCTTACTGACTATGCTTTGAACCATTCCTGTGATATTAGTTATAGATTCCGATGCTTCACTTCAGGTTTACTGTATCCCTTGGACCTTCTTATTGATGATGAAACACAGACATTGCATCGGAATTAAATACAAAAGGCACAATGCCGACTTAAGTACAAGAATGCTTACTCTTCTTACTGACTATGTTTTGAACCATTCCTGTGACACTAGTTATAGATTCCGATGCTTCACTTCAGGTTTACTGTATCCCTTGGACCTTCTTATTGATGATGAAACACAGATATCGCATCGGAATTAAATACAAAAGGCACAATGCCGACTTAAGTACAAGAAGACAGACTCTTCTTACTGACTATGTTTTTAACCATTCCTGTGACACTAGTTATAGATTCCGATGCTTCACGTCAGGTTTACTGTATCCCTTGGACCTTCTTAATGATGATGAAACACAGACATTGCAACGGAATTGAATACAAAAGGCACAATGCCGACTTAAGTACAAGAGGACTGACTCTTCTTACTGTCTATGTTTTGAACCATTCCTGCGACACTAGATATAGATTCCGATGCTTGACTTCAGATTTACTGTATCCCTTGGACCTTCTTATTGGCGATGAAACTCAGAAATTGCATCGGAATTAAATACAAAAGGCACAATGATGACTTATGTACATGAAGACGGACACTTCCTACTGAGTATGTTTTGAACCATTCCTGTGACACTAGTTATAGATTCCGATGCTTCACATCAGGCATACTGTATCCCTTGGACCTTCTTATTGACGATGGAACACAGAAATTGCATCGGAATTAAATACAAAAGACACAATGCCGACTTATGTACATGAAGACCGACACTTCTTACTGACTATGTTTTGAACCATTCCTGTGACCCTAGTTATAGATTCCGATGCTTCACTTCAGGCTTACTGTATCCCTTGGACCTTCGTATTGACGATGAAACACAGAAATTGCATCGGAATTAAATACAAAAGGAACAATGCCGACTTAAGTACAAGAGACTGATTCTTCTTACTGACTATGCTATGAACCATTCCTGTGATATTAGTTATAGATTCCGATGCTTCACTTCAGGTTTACTGTATCCCTTGGACCTTCTTATTGATGATGAAACACAGACATTGCATCGGAATTAAATACAAAAGGCACAATGCCGACTTAAGTACAAGAATGCTGACTCTTCTTACTGACTATGTTTTGAACCATTCCTGTGACACTAGTTATAGATTCCGATGCTTCACTTCAGGTTTACTGTATCCCTTGGACCTTCTTATTGATGATGAAACACAGACATCGCATCGGAATTAAATACAAAAGGCACAATGCCGACTTAAGTACAAGAAGACTGACTCTTCTTACTGACTATGTTTTTAACCATTCCTGTGACACTAGTTATAGATTCCGATGCTTCACGTCAGGTTTACTGTATCCCTTGGACCTTCTTAATGATGATGAATCACAGACATTGCATCGGAATTGAATACAAAAGGCACAATGCCGACATAAGTACAAGAGGACTGACTCTTCTTACTGTCTATGTTTTGAACCATTCCTGCGACACTAGATATAGATTCCGATGCTTGACTTCAGATTTACTGTATCCCTTGGACCTTCTTATTGGCGATGAAACTCAGAAATTGCATCGGAATTAAATACAAAAGGCACAATGATGACTTAAGTACATGAAGACGGACACTTCCTACTGAGTATGTTTTGAACCATTCCTGTGACACTAGTTATAGATTCCGATGCTTCACATCAGGTATACTGTATCCCTTGGACCTTCTTATTGACGATGGAACACAGAAATTGCATCGGAATTAAATACAAAAGACACAATGCCGACTTATGTACATGAAGACCGACACTTCTTACTGACTATGTTTTGAACCATTCCTGTGACACTAGTTATAGATTCCGATGCTTCACTTCAGGTTTATTGTATCCCTTGGACCATCTTATTGACGGTGAAACACAGAAATTGCATAGGAATTACATACAAAAGGCACAATGCCGGGTTAAGGGCAAGAAGACTGACTCTTCCTACTGACTACTCCTGTGACACTAGTTATAGATTCCGATGCTTCACTTTAAGTTTACTGTATCCCTTGGACCTTCTTATTGACGATGAAACACAGAAATTGCATCGGAATTAAATACAAAAGGCACAATGCCGAATTAAGTACATGAAGACCGACACTTCTTACTGACTATGTTTTGAACCATTCCTGTGACACTAGTTATAGTTTCCGATGCTTCACTTCAGGTTTACTGTATCCCTTGGACCTTCTAAATGACGAAGAAACACAGAAAATGCATCGGAATTAAATACAAAAGGCACAATGCCGACTTAAATACATGAAGACCGACACTTCTTACTGACTACGTTTTGAACCATTCCTGTAACACAAGTTATAGATTCAGATGCTTCACTTCAGGTTTACTGTATCCCTTGGACCTTCTTATTGACGACGAAACACTGAAATTGCATCGGAATTAAATACAAAAGGCACAATGCCGACTTAAGTACAAGAAGACTGACTGTTCGTACTGACCATTCCTGTGACACTAGTTATAGATTCCGATGCTTCACTTCAGGTTTACTGTATCCCTTGGACCTTCTAATTGACGATGTAACACAGAAATTGCATCGGATGTAAATACAAAAGGCACAATGCCGACTTAAGTACAAGAAGACCGACACTTCTTACTGACTACGTTTTCAACCATTCCTGTAACACTAGTTATAGATTCCGATGCTTCACTTCAGGTTTACTGTATCCCTTGGACCTTCGTATTGACGATGAAACACAGAAATTGCATCGGAATTAAATTCAAAAGGCACTATGCCGACTTAAGGACAAGATGACTGACTCTTCCTACTGACCAGTCCTGTAAAACTAGTTATAGATTCCGATTCTTCACTTCAGGTTTACTGTATCCCTTGGTCCTTCTTATTGACGATGAAACACAGAAATTTCATCCGAATAAATACAAAAGGCACAATGCCGACTTAAGTACATGAAGACCGACACTTTTTACTGACTACGTTTTGAACCATTCCTGTAAAACTAGTTATAGATTCCGATGCCTCACTTCAGGTTTACTGTATCCCTTGGACCTTCTTATTGACGATGAAACACAGAAATTGCATCGGAATTAAATACAAAAGGCACAACGCCGACTTAAGGTCAAGAAGACTGACTCTTCCTACTGAACATTCCTGTTACGCTAGTTATAGATTCCGACGCTTCACTTCAGGTTTTCTGTATCCCTTGGATCTTCTTATTGACGATGAAACAGAGATATTGCATCGGAATTAAATACAAAAGGCACAATGCCGAATTAAGTACATGAAGGCCGACACTTCTTACTGACTATGTTTTGAACCATTCCTGTGACACTAGTTATAGATTCCGAAGCTTCTCTTCAGGTTTACTGTATCCCTTGGACCTTCTTATTGACGATGGAACACAGAAATTGCATCGGAATTAAATGCAAAAGGCACAATGCCGACTTAAGTACATGAAGACCGACACTTCTTACTGACTATTCTTTGAACCATTCCTGTGACCCTAGTTATAGATTCCGATGCTTCACTTCAGGTTTACTGTATCCCTTGGACCTTCGTATTGACGATGAAACACAGAAATTGCATCGGAATTAAATACAAAAGGCACAATGCCGACTTAAGTACAAGAATGCTGACTCTTCTTACTGACTATGTTTTGAACCATTCCTGTGACACTAGTTATAGATTCCGATGCTTCACTTCAGGTTTACTGTATCCCTTGGACCTTCTTATTGATGATGAAACACAGACATTGCATCGGAATTAAATACAAAAGGCACAATGCCGACTTAAGTACAAGAAGACTGACTCTTCTTACTGACTGTGGTTTTAAATATTCCTGTGACACTAGTTATAGATTCCGATGCTTCACGTCAGGTTTACTGTATCCCTTGGACCTTCTTAATGATGATGAAACACAGACATTGCATCGGAATTAAATACAAAAGGCACAATGCCGACTTAAGGACAAGAGGACTGACTCTTCTTACTGTCTATGTTTTGAACCATTCCTGCGACACTAGATATAGATTCCGATGCTTGACTTCAGATTTACTGTATCCCTTGGACCTTCTTATTGGCGATGAAACTCAGAAATTGCATCGGAATTAAATACAAAAGGCACAATGATGACTTAAGTACATGAAGACGGACACTTCCTACTGAGTATGTTTTGAACCATTCCTGTGACACTAGTTATAGATTCCGATGCTTCACATCAGGTATACTTTATCCCTTGGACCTTCTTATTGACGATGGAACACAGAAATTGCATCGGAATTAAATACAAAAGACACAATGCTGACTTATGTACATGAAGACCGACACTTCTTACTGACTATGTTTCGAACCATTCCTGTGACACTAGTTATAGATTCCGATGCTTCACTTCAGGTTTACTGTATCCCTTGGACCATCTTATTGACGGTGAAACACAGAAATTGCATAGGAATTACATACAAAAGGCACAATGCCGACTTAAGGGCAAGAAGACTGACTCTTCCTACTGACTACTCCTGTGACACTAGTTATAGATTCCGATGCTTCACTTTAAGTTTACTGTATCCCTTGGACCTTCTTATTGACGATGAAACGCAGAAATTGCATCGGAATTAAATACAAAAGGCACAATGCCGAATTAAGTACATGAAGACCGACACTTCTTACTGACTATGTTTTGAACCATTCCTGTGACACTAGTTATAGTTTCCGATGCTTCACTTCAGGTTTACTGTATCCCTTGGACCTTCTAATTGACGAAGAAACACAGAAATTGCATCGGAATTAAATACAAAATGCACAATGCCGACTTAAATACATTAAGACCGACACTTCTTACTGACTACGTTTTGAACCATTCCTGTAACACTAGTTATAGATTCAGATGCTTCACTTCAGGTTTACTGTATCCCTTGGACCTTCTTATTGACGATGAAACACTGAAATTGCATCGGAATGAAATACAAAAGGCACAATGCCGACTTAAGGACAAGAAGACTGACTCTTCGTACTGACCATTCCTGTGACACTAGTTATAGATTCCGATGCTTCACTTCAGGTTTACTGTATCCCTTGGACCTTCTAATTGACGATGTAACACAGAAATTGCATCGGATGTAAATACAAAAGGCACAATGCCGACTTAAGTACAAGAAGACCGACACTTCTTACTGACTACGTTTTGAACCATTCCTGTAACACTAGTTATAGATTCCGATGCTTCACTTCAGGTTTACTGTATCCCTTGGACCTTCGTATTGACGATGAAACACAGAAATTGCATCGGAATTAAATTCAAAAGGCACTATGCCGACTTAAGGACAAGATGACTGACTCTTCCTACTGACCAGTCCTGTAACACTAGTTATAGATTCCGATGCTTCACTTCAGGTTTACTGTATCCCTTAATCCTTCTTATTGACGATGAAACACAGTAATTGCATCGGAATAAATACAAAAGGCACAATGCCGACTTAAGTACATGAAGACCGACACTTTTTACTGACTACGCTTTAAACCATTCCTGCGACACTAGATATAGATTCCGATGCTTCACTTCAGGTTTACTGTATCCCTTGGACCTTCTTATTGACGATGAAACACAGAAATTGCATCGGAATTAAATACAAAAGGCAAAACGCCGACTTAAGGTCAAGAAGACTGACTCTTCCTACTGACCATTCCTGTTACGCTAGTTATAGATTCCGACGCTTCACTTCAGGTTTTCTGTATCCCTTGGATCCTCTTATTGACGATGAAACACAGATATTGCATCGGAATTAAATACAAAAGGCACAATGCCGAATTAAGTACATGAAGGCCGACACTTCTTACTGACTATGTTTTGAACCATTCCTGCGACACTAGATATAGATTCCGATGCTTGACTTCAGATTTACTGTATCCCTTGGACCTTCTTATTGACGATGAAACTCAGTAATTGCATCGGAATTAAATACAAAAGGCACAATGATGACTTAAGTACATGAGGACATACACATCCTACTGAGTATGTTTTGAATCATTCCTGTGACACTAGTTATAGATTCCGATGCTTCACATCAGGTATACTGTATCCCTTGGACCATCTTATTGTCGATGAAATACAAAAATTGCATAGGAATTAAATGCAAAAGGCACAATGCCGACTAAAGGGCAAGAAGACTGACTCTTCCTACTGACCATTCCTGTGACACTAGTTATAGATTCCGATGCTTCACTTCAGGTACACTGTATCCCTTGGACCTTCTTATTGGCGATGAAACACAGTAATTGCATCGGAATTAAATACAAAAGACACAATGCCGACTTAAGCACATGAAGACCGACACTTCTTACTGACTATGTTTTGAACCATTCCTGGGACACTAGTTATAGATTCCGATGCTTCACTTCAGGTTTACTGTATACCTTGGACCATCTTATTGACGGTGGAACACAGAAATTGCATAGGAATTACATACAAAAGGCACAATGCCGACTTAAGGGCAAGAAGACTGACTCTTCCTACTGACTACTCCTGTGACACTAGTTATAGATTCCGATGCTTCACTTTAGGTTTACTGTATACCTTGGACCTACTTATTGACGATGAAACACAGAAATTGCATCGGAATTAAAAACAAAAGGCACAATGCCGAATTAAGTACATGAAGACCGACACTTCTTACTGACTATGTTTTGAACCATTCCTGTGACACTAGTTATAGTTTCCGATGCTTCACTTCAGGTTTACTGTATCCCTTGTACCTTCTTATTGACGATGAAACACAGAAATTGCATCGGAATTAAATACAAAAGGCACTATGCCGACTTAAATACATGAAGACCGACACTTCTTACTGACTACGTTTTGAACCATTCCTGTAACACTAGTTATAGATTCAGATGCTTCACTTCAGGTTTACTGTATCCCTTGGACCTTCTTATTGACGATGAAACACTGAAATTGCATCGGAATTAAATACAAAAGGCACAATGCCGACTTAAGGACAAGAATACTGACTCTTCCAACTGACCATTCCTGTGAGACTAGTTATAGATTCCGATGCTTCACTTCAGGTTTACTGTATCCCTTGGACCTTCTTATTGACGATGAAACACAGAAATTGCATCGGAATTAAATTCAAAAGGCACTATGCCGACTTAAGGACAAGATGACTGATTCTTCCTACTGACCAGTCCTGTACCACTAGTTATAGATTCCGATGCTTCACTTCATTTTTACTGTATCCCTTGGTCCTTCTTATTGACGATGAAACACAGAAATTGCATCGGAATAAATACAAAAGGCACAATGCCGACTTAAGTACATGAAGACCGACACTTTTTACTGACTACGATTTGAACCATTCCTGTAACACTAGTTATAGATTCCGATGCTTCACTTCAGGTTTACTGTATCCCATGGACCTTCTTATTGACGATGAAACACAGAAATTGCATCGGAATTAAATACAAAAGGCACAACGCCGACTTAAGGTCAAGAAGACTGACTCTTCCTACTGACCATTCCTGTGACACTAGTTATAGATTCCGATGCTTCACTTCAGGTTTACAGTATCCCTTGGACCTACTTATTGACGATGAAACACAGAAATTGCATCGGAATTAAATACAAAAGGCACAACGCCGACTTAAGGTCAAGAAGACTGACTCTTCCTACTGACCATTCCTGTGACACTAGTTATAGATTCCGATGCTTCACTTCAGGTTTACTGTATCCCTTGGACCTTCTTATTGACGATGAAACACAGAAATTGCATCGGAATAAATACAAAAGGCACAATGCCGACTTAAGTACATGAAGACCGACACTTTTTACTGACTACGCTTTGAACCATTCCTGTAACACTAGTTATAGATTCCGATGCTTCACTTCAGGTTTACTGTATCCCTTGGACCTTCTTATTGACGATGAAACACTGAAATTGCATCGGAATTAAATACAAAAGGCACAACGCCGACTTAAGGTCAAGAAGACTGACTCTTCCTACTGGCCATTCCTGTGACACTAGTTATAGATTCCGATGCTTCTTTTCAGGTTTACTGTATCCCTTGGACCATCTTATTGAGGATGAAACACAGAACTAGCATAGGAATTAAATACAAAAGGCACAATGCCGACGTAAGGGCATGAAGACTGACTCTTCCTACTGACCATTCCTGTGACACTAATTACAGATTCCGATGCTTAATTTCAGGTACAATGTATCCCTTGGACCTTCTTATAGACGATGAAACACAGAAATTGCATCGGAATTAAATATAAAAGATACAATGCCGACTTAAGTACATAAAGACCGACACTTCTTACTGACTATGTTTTGAACCATTCCTGTGACACTAGTTTTAGATTCCGATGCTTCACTTCAGGTTTACTGTATCCCTTGGACCATCTTATTGACGATGAAATAGGGAAAATGCATAGGAATTAAATATAAAAGGCACAAAGCCGACTTAAGAGCAAGAAGACTGACTCTTCCAACAGACCTTCCTGTGACACTAGTTATAGATTCCGATGCTTCACTTCAGGTTTACTGTATCCCTTGGACCTTCTTATTGACGATGAAACACAGAAATTGCATCGGAATTAAATACAAATGGCACAATGCCGACTTAAGTACATGAAGACCAACACTTCTTACTGACTAGGTTTTGAACCATTCCTGTGACACTAGTTATAGATTTCGATGCTTCACATCAGGTTTACTGTATCCCTTGGACCTTCTTATTGACGATGAAACACAGAAATTACATCGGAATTAAATTCAAAAGGCACTATGCCGACTTAAGGACAAGATGACTGACTCTTCCTACTGACCAGTCCTGTACCACTAGTTATAGATTCCGATGCTTCACTTCAGGTTTACTGTATCCCTTGGTCCTTCTTATTGACGATGAAACACAGAAATTGCATCGGAATAAATACAAAAGGCACAATGCCGACTTAAGTACATGAAGACCGACACTTTTTACTGACTACGCTTTGAACCATTCCTGTAACACTAGTTATAGATTCCGATGCTTCACTTCAGGTTTACTGTATCCCTTGGACCTTCTTATTAACGATGAAACACAGAAATTGCATCGGAATTAAATACAAAAGGCACAACGCCGACTTAAGGTCAAGAGGACTGACTCTTCCTACTGACCATTCCTGTGACACTAGTTATAGATTCCGATGCTTCACTTCAGGTTTAGTGTATCCCTTGGACCTTCTTATTGACGATGAAACACAGAAATTGCATCGGAATTAAATACAAAAGGCACGATGCCGACTTAAGTACATGAAGACGGACACATCGTACTGACAATGATTTGAACCACTCCTGTGACACTAGTTATAGATTCCGATGCTTCACTTCAGGTTTACTGTATCCCTTGGACCTTCTTATTGACGATGAAACACAGAAATTGCATCGGAATTAAATTCAAAAGGCCCTATGCCGACTTAAGGACAAGATGACTGACTCTTCCTACTGACCAGTCCTGTACCACTAGTTATAGATTCCGATGCTTCACTTTAGGTTTACTGTATCCCTTGGTCCTTCTTATTGACGATGAAACACAGAAATTGCATCGGAATAAATACAAAAGGCACAATGCCGAGTTAAGTACATGAAGACCGACACTTTTAACTGACTACGCTTTGAACCATTCCTGTAACACTAGTTATAGATTCCGATGCTTCACTTCAGGTTTACTGTATCCCTTGGACCTTCTTATTGACGATGAAACACAGAAATTGTATCGGAATTAAATACAAAAGGCACAACGCCGACTTAAGGTCAAGAAGACTGACTCTTCCTACTGACCATTCCTGTGACACTAGTTATAGATTCCGATGCTTCACTTCAGGTTTACTGTATCCCTTGGACCTTCTTATTGACGATGAAACACAGAAATTGCATCGGAATTAAATACAAAAGGCACAATGCCGACTTAAGTACATGAAGACGGACACATCGTACTGACTATGATTTGAACCATTCCTGTGACCCTAGTTATAGATTCCGATGCTTCACTTCAGGTTTACTGTATCCCTTGGACCATCTTATTGAGGATGAAACACAGAACTAGCATAGGAATTAAATACAAAAGGCACAATGCCGACTTAAGGGCAAGAAGACTGACTCTTCCTACTGACCAGTCCTGTGACACTAATTATAGATTCCGATGCTTAACTTCAGGTACACTGTATCCCTTGGACCTTCTTATTGACGATGAAACACAGAAATTGCATCGGAATTAAATATAAAAGGTACAATGCCGACTTAAGTACATGAAGACCGACACTTCTTACTGACTATGTTTTGAACCATTCCTGTGACGCTAGTTATAGATTCCGATGCTTCACTTCTGGTTTACTGTATCCCTTGGACCATCTTATTGACGATGAAACACAGAAATAGCATAGGAATTAAATACAAAAGGCACAATGCCGACTTAAGGGCAAGAAGACTGACTCTTACAACTGACCATTCCTGTGACACTAGTTATAGATTCCGGTGATTCACTTCAGGTTTACTGTATCCCTTGGACCTTCTTATTGACGATGAAACACAGAAATTGCATCGGAATTAAATACAAAAGGCACAATGCCGACTTAAGTACATGAAGACCGACACTTCTTACTGACTATGTTTTGAACCATTCCTGTGACACTAGTTATAGATTCCGATGCTTCACATCAGGTTTACTGTATCCCTTGGACCTTCTTATTGACGAAGAAACACAGAAATTGCATCGGAATTAAATACAAAAGGCACACTGCCAACTTAAGGACAAGAAGACTGACTCCTCCAACTGACCATTCCTGTGATACTAGTAATAGATTCCGATGCTTCACTTCAGGTTTACTGTATCCCTTGGACCTTCTTATTGGCGATGAAACACAGAAATTGCATCGGAATTAATTACAAAATGAACAATGCCGACTTAAATACATGAAGACCGACACTTCTTACTGACTACGTTTTGAACCATTCCTGTAACACTAGTTGTAGATTCAGAAGCTTCACTTCAGGTTTACTGTATCCCTTGGACCTTCGTATTGACGATGAAACACAGAAATTGCATCGGAATTAAATACAAAAGGCACAATGCCGACTTAAGTACAAGAAGACTGACTCTTCCAACTGTCTAAGTTTTGAACCATTCCTGTGACACTAGTTATAGATTACGATGCTTCTCTCCAGGTTTACTGTATCCCTTGGACCTTCTTATTGACGATGAAACACAGAAAATGCATCGGAATTAAATTCAAAAGGCACTATGCCGACTTAATGACAAGATGACTGACTCTTCCTACTGACCAGTCCTGTACCACTAGTTATAGATTCCGATGCTTCACTTCAGGTTTACTGTATCCCTTGGACCTTCTTATTAACGATGAAACACTGAAATTGCATCGGAATTAAATACAAAAATGGCACAACGCCGACTTAAGGTCAAGAAGACTGACTCTTCCTACTGACCATTCCTGTGACACTAGTTATAGATTCCGATGCTTCACTTCAGGTTTACTGTATCCCTTGGACCTTCTTATTGACGATGAAACACAGAAATTGCATCGGAATAAATACAAAAGGCACAATGCCGACTTAAGTACATGAAGACCGACACTTTTTACTGACTACGCTTTGAACCATTCCTGTAACACTAGTTATAGATTCCGATGCTTCACTTCAGGTTTACTGTATCCCTTGGACCTTCTTATTGACGATGAAACACAGAAATTGCATCGGAATTAAATACAAAAGGCACAACGCCGACTTAAGGTCAAGAAGACTGACTCTTCCTACTGGCCATTCCTGTGACACTAGTTATAGATTCCGATGCTTCTTTTCAGGTTTACTGTATCCCTTGGACCATCTTATTGAGGATGAAACACAGAACTAGCATAGGAATTAAATACAAAAGGCACAATGCCGACGTAAGGGCAAGAAGACTGACTCTTCCAACTGACCATTCCTGTGACACTAATTATAGATTCCGATGCTTAACTTCAGGTACACTGTATCCCTTGGACCTTCTTATTGACGATGAAACACAGAAATTGCATCGGAAGTAAATATAAAAGATACAATGCCGACTTAAGTACATAAAGACCGACACTTCTTACTGACTATGTTTTGAACCATTCCTGTGACACTAGTTTTAGATTCCGATGCTTCACTTCAGGTTTACTGTATCCCTTGGACCATCTTATTGACGATGAAATAGGGAAAATGCATAGGAATTAAATATAAAAGGCACAAAGCCGACTTAAGGGCAAGAAGACTGACTCTTCCAACTGACCTTCCTGTGACACTAGTTATAGATTCCGATGCATCACTTCAGGTTTACTGTATCCCTTGGACCTTCTTATTGACGATGAAACACAGAAATTGCATCGGAATTAAATACAAAAGACACAATGCCGACTTAAGTACATGAAGACCGACACTTCTTACTGACTATGTTTCGAACCATTCCTGTGACACTAGTTATAGATTTCGATGCTTCACATCAGGTTTACTGTATCCCTTGGACCTTCTTATTGACGATGAAACACAGAAATTACATCGGAATTAAATTCAAAAGGCACTATGCCGACTTAAGGACAAGATGACTGACTCTTCCTACTGACCAGTCCTGTACCACTAGTTATAGATTCCGATGCTTCACTTCAGGTTTACTGTATCCCTTGGTTCTTCGTATTGACGATGAAACACAGAAATTGCATCGGAATAAATACAAAAGGCACAATGCCGACTTAAGTACATGAAGACCGACACTTTTTACTGACTACGCTTTGAACCATTCCTGTAACACTAGTTATAGATTCCGATGCTTCACTTCAGGTATACTGTATCCCTTGGACCTTCTTATTAACGATGAAACACAGAAATTGCATCGGAATTAAATACAAAAGGCACAACGCCGACTTAAGGTCAAGGAGACTGACTCTTCCTACTGACCATTCCTGAGACACTAGTTATAGATTCCGATGCTTCACTTCAGGTTTAGTGTATCCCTTGGACCTTCTTATTGACGATGAAACACAGAAATTGCATCGGAATTAAATACAAAAGGCACGATGCCGACTTAAGTACATGAAGACGGACACATCGTACTGACCATGATTTGAACCACTCCTGTGACACTAGTTATAGATTCCGATGCTTCACTTCAGGATTACTGTATCCCTTGGACTTTCTTATTGACGATGAAACACAGAAATTGCATCGGAATTAAATTCAAAAGGCCCTATGCCGACTTAAGGACAAGATGACTGACTCTTCCTACTGACCAGTCCTGTACCACTAGTTATAGATTCCGATGCTTCACTTCAGGTTTACTGTATCCCTTGGTCCTTCTTATTGACGATGAAACACAGAAATTGCATCGGAATAAATACAAAAGGCACAATGCCGACTTAAGTACATGAAGACCGACACTTTTTACTGACTACGCTTTGAACCATTCCTGTAACACTAGTTATAGATTCCGATGCTCACTTCAGGTTTACTGTATCCCTTGGACCATCTTATTGAGGATGAAACACAGAACTAGCATAGGAATTAAATACAAAAGGCACAATGCCGACTTAAGGGCAAGAAGACTGACTCTTCCTACTGACCAGTCCTGTGACACTAATTATAGATTCCGATGCTTAACTTCAGGTACACTGTATCCCTTGGACCTTCTTATTGACGATGAAACACAGAAATTGCATCGGAATTAAATATAAAAGGTACAATGCCGACTTAAGTACATGAAGACCGACACTTCTTACTGACTATGTTTTGAACCATTCCTGTGACGCTAGTTATAGATTCCGATGCTTCACTTCTGGTTTACTGTATCCCTTGGACCATCTTATTGACGATGAAACACAGAAATAGCATAGGAATTAAATACAAAAGGCACAATGCCGACTTAAGGGCAAGAAGACTGACTCTTCCAACTGACCATTCCTGTGACACTAGTTATAGATTCCGGTGCTTCACTTCAGGTTTACTGTATCCCTTGGACCTTCTTATTGACGATGAAACACAGAAATTGCATCGGAATTAAATACAAAAGGCACAATGCCGACTTAAGTACATGAAGACCGACACTTCTTACTGACTATGTTTTGAACCATTCCTGTGACACTAGTTATAGATTCCGATGCTTCACATCAGGTTTACTGTATCCCTTGGACCTTCTTATTGACGAAGAAACACAGAAATTGCATCGGAATTATATACAAAAGGCACACTGCCAACTTAAGGACAAGAAGAGTGACTCTTCAAACTGACCATTCCTGTGATACTAGTAATAGATTCCGATGCTTCACTTCAGGTTTGCTGTATCCCTTGGATCTTCTTATTGCCGATGAAACACAGAAATTGCATCGGAATTAATTACAAAATGAACAATGCCGACTTAAATACATGAAGACCGACACTTCTTACTGACTACGTTTTGAACCATTCCTGTAACACTAGTTATAGATTCAGAAGCTTCACTTCAGGTTTACTGTATCCCTTGGACCTTCTTATTCACGATGAAACACAGAAATTGCATCGGAATTAAATACAAAAGGCAAAATGCTGACTTAAGGACAAGATGACTGACTCTTCCTACTGACCATTCCTTTGACACTAGTTATAGATTCCGATGCCTCACTCCATGTTTACTGTATCCCTTGGACCTTCGTATTGACGATGAAACACAGAAATTGCATCGGAAGTAAATACAAAAGGCACAATGCCGACTTAAGTACAAGAAGACCGACACTTCTTACTGACTACGTTTTGAACCATTCCTGTAACACTAGTTATAGATTCCGATGTTTTACTTCAGGTTTACTGTATCCCTTGGACCTTCTTATTGACGATGAAACACAGAAATTGCATCGGAATTAAATTCAAAAGGCACTATGCCGACTTAAGGACAAGATGACTGACTCTTCCTACTGACCAGTCCTGTAACACTAGTTACTGATTCCGATGCTTCACTTCAGGTTTACTGTATCCCTTGGTCCTTCTTATTGACGTTGAAACACAGAAATTACATCGGAATAAATACAAAAGACATAATGCCGACTTAAGTACATGAAGACCGACACTTTTTACTGACTACGCTTTGAACCATTCCTGTAACACTAGTTATAGATTCCGATGCTTCACTTAAGGTTTACTGTATCCGTTGGACCTTCTTATTGACGATGAAACACAGAAATTGCATCGGAATTAAATACAAAAGGCACAACGCCGACTTAAGGTCAAGAAGACTGACTCTTCCTACTGACCATTCCTGTTACGCTAGCTATAGATTCCGACGCTTCACTTCAGGTTTTCTGTATCCCTTGGATCTTCGTATTGACGATGAAACACAGATATTGCATCGGAATTAAATACAAAAGGCACAATGCCGACTTAAGTACATGAAGACCGACACTTCTTACTGACTATGCTTTGAACCATTCCTGTGACACTAGTTATAGATTCCGATGCTTCACTTCAGGTTTACTGTATACCTTGGACCTTCGTATTGACGATGAAACACTGAAATTGCATCGGAATTAAATACAAAAGGCACAATGCCGACTTAAGTACAAGAGACTGATTCTTCTAACTGACTATGCTTTGAACCATTCCTGTGATATTAGTTATAGATTCCGATGCTTCACTTCAGGTTTACTGTATCCCTTGGACCTACTTAGTGATGATGAAACACAGACATTGCATCGGAATTAAATACAAAAGGCACAATGCCGACTTAAGTACAAGAGACTGATTCTTCTTACTGACTATGCTTTGAACCATTCCTGTGATATTAGTTATAGATTCCGATGCTTCACTTCAGGTTTACTGTATCCCTTGGACCTACTTATTGATGATGAAACACAGACATTGCATCGGAATTAAATACAAAAGGCACAATGCCGACTTAAGTACAAGAAGGCTGACTCTTCTTACTGACTATGTTTCGAACCATTCCTGTGACACTAGTTATAGATTCCGATGCTTCACTTCAGGTTTACTGTATCCCTTGGACCTTCTTATTGACGATGAAACACTGAAATTGCATCGGAATTAAATACAAAAGGCACAACGCCGACTTAAGGACAAGAAGACTGACTCATCCTACTGACCATTCCTGTGACACTAGTTATAGATTCCGATGCTTCACTTCAGGTTTACTGTATCCCTTGGACCTTCTTAATGACGATGAAAAACAGAAATTGCATCGGAATTAAATTCAAAAGGCACTATGCCGACTTAAGGACAAGATGACTGACTCTTCCTACTGACCAGTCCTGTACCACTAGTTATAGATTCCGATGCTTCACTTCAGGTTTACTGTATCCCTTGGTCCTTCTTATTGACGATGAAACACAGAAATTGCATCGGAATAAAGACAAAAGGCACAATGCCGACTTAAGTACATGAAGACCGACACTTTTTACTGACTACGCTTTGAACCATTCCTGTAACACTAGTTATAGATTCCGATGCTTCACTTCAGGTTTACTATATCCCTTGGACCTTCTTATTGACGATGAAACACAAAAATTGCATCGGAATTAAATACAAAAGGCACAACGCCGGCTTAAGGTCAAGAAGACTGACTCTTCCTACTGACCATTCCTGTGACACTAGTTATAGATTCCGATGCTTCACTTCAGGTTTACTGTATCCCTCGGACCATCTTATTGAGGATGAAACACAGAACTAGCATAGGAATTAAATACAAAAGGCACAATGCCGACTTATGGGCAAGAAGACTGACTCTTTCTACTGACCATTCCTGTGACACTAATTATAGATACCGATGCTTAACTTCAGGAACACTGTATCCCTTGGACCTTCTTATTGACGATGAAACACAGAAATTGCATCGGGATTAAATATAAAAGGTACAATGCCGACATAAGTACATGGAGACCGTCACTTCTTACTGACTATGTTTTGAACCATTCCTGTGACACTAGTTATAGATTCCGATGCTTCACTTCAGGTTTACTGTATCCCTTGGACCATCTTATTGACGATGAAACACAGAAAATGCATAGGAATTAAATACAAAAGGCACAATGCCGACTTAAGGGCAAGAAGACTGACTCTTCCAACTGACCATTCCTGTGTCACTAGTTATAGATTCCGATGCTTCACTTCAGGTTTACTGTATCCCTTGGACCTTCTTATTGACGATGAAACACAGAAATTGCATCGGAATTAAATACAAAAGGCACAACGCCGACTTAAGGTCAAGAAGACTGACTCTTCCTACTGACCATTCCTGTGACACTAGTTATAGATTCCGATGCTTCACTTCAGGTTTACTGTATCCCTTGGACCTTCTTATTGACGATGAAACACAGAAATTGCATCGGAATTAAATACAAAAGGCTAAACGCCGACTTAAGGTCAAGAAGACTGACTTTTCCCACTGACCATTCCTGTGACACTAGTTATAGATTCCGATGCTTCACTTCAGGTTTACTGTATCCCTCGGACCATGTTATTGAGGATGAAACACAGAACTAGCATAGGAATTAAATACAAAAGGCACAATGCCGACTTATGGGCAAGAAGACTGACTCTTCCTACTGACCATTCCTGTGACAGTAATTATAGATTCCGATGCTTAACTTCAGGTACACTGTATCCCTTGGACCTTCTTATTGACGATGAAACACAGGAATTGCATCGGAATTAAATATAAAAGGTACAATGCTGACATAAGTACATGAAGACCGTCACTTCTTACTGACTATGTTTTGAACCATTCCTGTGACACTAGTTATAGATTCCGATGCTTCACTTCAGGTTTACTGTATCCCTTGGACCATCTTATTGACGATGAAACACAGAAAATGCATAGGAATTAAATACAAAAGGCACAATGCCGACTTAAGGGCAAGAAGACTGACTCTTCCAACTGACCATTCCTGTGTCACTAGTTATAGATTCCGATGCTTCACTTCAGGTTTACTGTATCCCTTGGACCTTCTTATTGACGATGAAAAACAGAAATTGCATCGGAATTAAATACAAAAGGCACAATGCCGACTTAAGTACATGAAGACCGACACTTCATACTGACTATGTTTTGAACCATTCCTGTGACACTAGTTATAGATTTCGATGCTTCACATCAGGTTTACTGTATCCCTTGTACCTTCTTATTGACGATGAAACACAGAAATTGCATCGGAATTAAATTCAAAAGGCACTATGCCGACTTAAGGACAAGATGACTGACTCTTCCTACTGACCAGTCCTGTACCACTAGTTATAGATTCCGATGCTTCACTTCAGGTTTACTGTATCCCTTGGTCCTTCGTATTGACGATGAAACACAGAAATTGCATCGGAATAAATACAAAAGGCACAATGCCGACTTAAGTACATGAAGACCGACACTTTTTACTGACTACGCTTTAAACCATTCCTGTAACACTAGTTATAGATTCCGATGCTTCACTTCAGGTTTACTGTATCCCTTGGACCTTCTTATTGACGATGAAACACAGAAATTGCATCGGAATTAAATACAAAAGGCACAACGCCGACTTAAGGTCAAGAAGACTGACTCTTCCTACTGACCATTCCTGTGACACTAGTTATAGATTCCGATGCTTCACTTCAGGTTTACTGTATCCCTTGGACCTTCTTATTGACGATGAAACACAGAAATTGCATCGGAATTAAATACAAAAGGCACAATGCCGACTTAAGTACATGAAGACGGACACATCGTACTGACAATGATTTGAACCATTCCTGTGACACTAGTTATAGATTCCGATGCTTCACTTCAGGTTTACTGTATCCCTTGGACCTTCTTATTGACGATGAAACACAGAAATTGCATCGGAATTAAATTCAAAAAGCACTATGCCGACTTAAGGACAAGATGACTGACTCTTCCTACTGACCAGTCCTGTACCACTAGTTATAGATTCCGATGCTTCACTTCATGTTTACTGTATCCCTTGGTCCTTCTTATTGACGATGAAACACAGAAATTGCATCGGAATAAATACAAAAGGCACAATGCCGACATAAGTACATGAAGACCGACACTTTTTACTGACTACGCTTTGAACCATTCCTGTAACACTAGTTATGGATTCCGATGCTACACTTCAGGTTTACTGTATCCCTTGGACCTTCTTAATGACGATGAAACACAGAAATTGCATCGGAATTAAATACAAAAGGCACAATGCCGACTTAAGTACATGAAGACGGACGCATCGTACTGACTATGATTTGAACCATTCCTGTGACACTAGTTATAGATTCCGATGCTTCACTTCAGGTTTACTGTATCCCTTGGACCATCTTATTGACAATGAAACACAGAAATTGCATAGGAATTAAATACAAAAGGCACAATGCCGACTTAAGGGCAAGAAGACTGACTCTTCCAACTGACCATTCCTGTGACACTAGTTATAGATTCCGATGCTTCACTTCAGGTTTACTATATCCCTTGGACCTTCTTATTGACGATGAAACACAGAAATTGCATCGGAATTAAATACAAAAGGCAGAATGCCGACTTAAGTACATGAAGACCGACACTTCTTACTGACTATGTTTTGAACCATTCCTGTGACACTACTTATAGATTCCGATGCTTCACATCAGGTTTACTGTATCCCTTGGACCTTCTTATTGACGAAGAAACACAGAAATTGCATCGGAATTAAATACAAAAGGCACACTGCCAACTTAAGGACAAGAAGACTGACTCTTCCTACTGACCATTCCTGTGATACTAGTAATAGATTCCGATGCTTCACTTCAGGTTTACTGTATCCCTTGGACCCTCTTATTGACGATGAAACACAGAAATTGCATCGGAATTAAATTCAAAAGGCACTATGCCGACTTAAGGACAAGATGACTGACTCTTCCTACTGACCAGTCCTGTAACACTAGTTATAGATTCCGATGCTTCACTTCAGGTTTACTGTATCCCTTGGTCCTTCTTATTGACGATGAAACACAGAAATTGCATCGGAATATATACAAAAGGCACAATGCCGACTTAAGTACATGAAGACCGACACTTTTTACTGACTACGCTTTGAACCATTCCTGTAACACTAGTTATAGATTCCGATGCTTCACTTCAGGTTTACTGTATCCCTTGGACCTTCTTATTGACGATGAAACACAGAAATTGCATCGGAATTAAATACAAAAGGCACAACGCTGACTTAAGGTCAAGAAGACTGACTCTTCCTACTGACCATTCCTGTTACGCTAGTTATAGATTCCGACGCTTCACTTCAGGTTTTCTGTATCCCTTGGATCTTCTTATTGACGATGAAACACAGATATTGCATCGGAATTAAATACAAAAGGCACAATGCCGACTTAAGTACATGAAGACCGACACTTCTTACTGACTATGCTTTGAACCATTCCTGTGACACTAGTTATAGATTCCGATGCTTCCCTTCAGGTTTACTGTATCCCTTGGACCTTCGTATTGACGATGAAAGACAGAAATTGCATCGGAATTAAATACAAAAGGCACAATGCCGACTTAAGTACAAGAGACTGATTCTTCTTACTGACTATGCTTTGAACCATTCCTGTGATATTAGTTATAGATTCCGATGCTTCACTTCAGGTTTACTGTATCCCTTGGACCTTCTTATTGATGATGAAACACAGACATTGCATCGGAATTAAATACAAAAGCACAATGCCGACTTAAGTACAAGAAGGCTGACTCTTCTTACTGACTATGTTTTGAACCATTCCTGTGACACTAGTTATAGATTCCGAAGCTTCACTTCAGGTTTACTGTATCCCTTGGACCTTCTTATTGATGATGAAACACAGACATTGCATCGGAATTAAATACAAAAGGCACAATGACGACTTAAGTACAAGAAGACTGACTCTTCTTACTGACTATGTTTTTAACCATTCCTGTGACACTAGTTATAGATTCCGATGCTTCACTTCAGGTTTACTGTATCCCTTGGACCTTCGTATTGACGATGAAACACAGAAATTGCATCGGAATTAAATACAAAAAGGCACAATGCCGACTTAAGTACAAGAGACTGATTCTTCTTACTGACTATGCTTTGAACCATTCCTGTGATATTAGTTATAGATTCAGATGCTTCACTTCAGGTTTACTGTATCCCTTGGACCTTCTTATTGATGATGAAACACAGACATTGCATCGGAATTAAATACAAAAGGCACAATGCCGACATAAGTACAAGAAGGCTGACTCTTCTTACTGACTATGTTTTGAACCATTCCTGTGACACTAGTTATGGATTCCGATGCTTCACTTCAGGTTTACTGTATCCCTTGGACCTTCTTATTGACGATGAAACACAGAAATTGCATCGGAATTAAATACAAAAGGCACAATGCCGACTTAAGTACATGAAGACGGACACATCGTACTGACTATGATTTGAACCATTCCTGTGACACTAGTTATAGATTCCGATGCTTCACTTCAGGTTTACTGTATCCCTTGGACCTTCTTATTGACGATGAAACACAGAAATTGCATCGGAATTAAATTCAAAAGGCACTATGCCGACTTAAGAACAAGATGACTGACTCTTCCTACTGACCAGTCCTGTACCACTAGTTATAGATTCCGATGCTTCACTTCAGGTTTACTGTATCCCTTGGTATTTCTTATTGACGATGAAACACAGAAATTGCATCGGAATAAATACAAAAGGCACAATGCCGACATAAGTACATGAAGACCGACACTTTTTACTGACTACGCTTAGAACCATTCCTGTAACACTAGTTATGGATTCCGATGCTTCACTTCAGGTTTACTGTATCCCTTGGACCTCCTTATTGACGATGAAACACAGAAATTGCATCGGAATTAAATACAAAAGGCACAATGCCAACTTAAGTACATGAAGACGGACGCATCGTACTGACTATGATTTGAACCATTCCTGTGACACTAGTTATAGATTCCGATGCTTCACTTCAGGTTTACTGTATCCCTTGGACCATCTTATTGAGGATGAAACACAGAACTAGCATAGGAATTAAATACAAAAGGCACAATGCCGACTTAAGGGCAAAAAGACTGACTCTTCCTCCTGACCATTCCTGTGACACTAATTATAGAGTCCGATGCTTAACTTCAGGTACACTGTATCCCTTGGACCTTCTTATTGACGATGAAACACAGAAATTGCATCGGAATTAAATATAAAAGGTACAATGCCGACTTAAGTACATGAAGACCGACACTTCTTACTAACTATGTTTTGAACCATTCCTGTGACACTAGTTATAGATTCCGATGCTTGACTTCAGGTTTACTGTATCCCTTGGACCATCTTATTGACAATGAAACACAGAAATTGCATAGGAATTAAATACAAAAGGCACAATGCCGACTTAAGGGCGAGAAGACTGACTCTTTCAACTGACCATTCCTGTGACACTAGTTATAGATTCCGATGCTTCACTTCAGGTTTACTGTATCCCTTGGACCTTCTTATTGACGATGAAACACAGAAATTGCATCGGAATTAAATACAAAAGGCACAATGCCGACTTAAGTACATGAAGACCGACACTTCTTACTGACTATGTTTTGAACCATTCCTGTGACACTACTTATAGATTCCGATGCTTCACATCAGGTTTACTGTATCCCTTGGACCTTCTTATTGACGAAGAAACACAGAAATTGCATCGGAATTAAATACAAAAGGCACACTGCCAACCTAAGGACAAGAAGACTGACTCTTCCTACTGACCATTCCTGTGATACTAGTAATAGATTCCGATGCTTCACTTCAGGTTTACTGTATCCCTTGGACCTTCTTATTGCTGATGAAACACAGAAATTGCATCGGAATTAAATACAAAATGCACAATGCCGACTTAAATACATGAAGACCGACACTTCTTACTGACTACGTTTTGAACCATTCCTGTAACACTAGTTATAGATTCAGAAGCTTCACTTCAGGTTTACTGTATTCCTTGGTCCTTCTTATTGACGATGAAACACAGAAATTGCATCGGAATATATACAAAAGGCACAATGCCGACTTAAGGACAAGATGACTGACTCTTCCTACTGACCAGTCCTGTAACACTAGTTATAGATTCCGATGCTTCACTTCAGGTTTACTGTATCCCTTGGTCCTTCTTATTGACGATGAAACAAAGAAATTGCATCGGAATATATACAAAAGGCACAATGCCGACTTAAGTACATGAAGACCGACACTTTTTACTGACTACGCTTTGAACCGTTCCTGTAACACTAGTTATAGATTCCGATGCTTCACTTCAGGTTTACTGTATCCCTTGGACCTTCTTATTGACGATGAAACACAGAAATTGCATCGGAATTAAATACAAAAGGCACAACGCCGACTTAAGGTCAAGAAGACTGACTCTTCCTACTGACCATTCCTGTTACGCTAGTTATAGATTCCGACGCTTCACTTCAGGTTTTCTGAATCCCTTGGATCTTCTTATTGACGATGAAACACAGATATTGCATCGGAATTAAATACAAAAGGCACAATGCCGACTTAAGTACATGAAGACCGACACTTCTTACTGACTATGCTTTGAACCATTCCTGTGACACTAGCTATAGATTCCGATGCTTCACTTCAGGTTTACTGTATCCCTTGGACCTTCGTATTGACGATGAAAGACAGAAATTGCATCGGAATTAAATACAAAAGGCACAGTGCCGACTTAAGTACAAGAGACTGATTCTTCTTACTGACTATGCTTTGAACCATTCCTGTGATATTAGTTATAGATTCCGATGCTTCACTTCAGATTTACTGTATCCCTTCGGTCCTTCTCATTGACGATGAATCACAGAAATTGCATCGGAATTAAATACAAAAGGCACGATGCCGACTTTAGTACAAAAAGACTGACTCTTCTCACTGACTATGTTTTGAACCATTCCTGTAACACTAGTTATAGATTCCGATGCTTGACTTCAGTTTTACTGTATCCCTTCGACCTTCTTATTGACGATAAAACACAGAAATTGCATCGGAATTAAATACAAAATGCACAATGCCGACTTAAGTACATGAAGACCGACACTTCTTACTGACTATGCTTTGAACCATTCCTGTGACACTAGTTATAGATTCCGATGCTTCACTTCAGGTTTACTGTATCCCTTGGACCTTCTTATTGACGATGAAACACAGAAATTGCATCGGAATTAAATACAAAAGGCACAACGCCGACTTAAGGTCAAGAAGACTGACTCTTCCTACTGACCATTCCTGTTACGCTAGTTATAGATTCCGACGCTTCACTTCAGGTTTTCTGTATCCCTTGGATCTTCTTATTGACGATGAAACACAGATATTGCATCGGAATTAAATACAAAAGGCACAATGCCGACTTAAGTACATGAAGACCGACACTTCTTACTGACTATGCTTTGAACCATTCCTGTGACACTAGTTATAGATTCCGATGCTTCACTTCAGGTTTACTGTATCCCTTGGACCTTCGTATTGACGATGAAAGACAGAAATTGCATCGGAATTAAATACAAAAGGCACAATGCCGACATAAGTACATGAAGACCGACACTTCTTACTGACTATGCTTTGAACCATTCCTGTGACACTAGTTATAGATTCCGATGCTTCACTTCAGGTTTACTGTATCCCTTGGACCTTCTTATTGATGATGAAACACAGACATTGCATCGGAATTAAATACAAAAGCACAATGCCGACTTAAGTACAAGAAGGCTGACTCTTCTTACTGACTATGTTTTGAACCATTCTTATTGACGATGAAACACAGAAATTGCATCGGAATTAAATACAAAAGGCACAATGCCGACTTAAGTACATGAAGACGGACACATCGTACTGACTATGATTTGAACCATTCCTGTGACACTAGTTATAGATTCCGATGCTTCACTTCAGGTTTACTGTATCCCTTGGACCTTCTTATTGACGATGAAACACAGAAATTGCATCGGAATTAAATTCAAAAGGCACTATGCCGACTTAAGAACAAGATGACTGACTCTTCCTACTGACCAGTCCTGTACCACTAGTTATAGATTCCGATGCTTCACTTCAGGTTTACTGTATCCCTTGGTATTTCTTATTGACGATGAAACACAGAAATTGCATCGGAATAAATACAAAAGGCACAATGCCGACATAAGTACATGAAGACCGACACTTTTTACTGACTACGCTTAGAACCATTCCTGTAACACTAGTTATGGATTCCGATGCTTCACTTCAGGTTTACTGTATCCCTTGGACCTCCTTATTGACGATGAAACACAGAAATTGCATCGGAATTAAATACAAAAGGCACAATGCCAACTTAAGTACATGAAGACGGACGCATCGTACTGACTATGATTTGAACCATTCCTGTGACACTAGTTATAGATTCCGATGCTTCACTTCAGGTTTACTGTATCCCTTGGACCATCTTATTGAGGATGAAACACAGAACTAGCATAGGAATTAAATACAAAAGGCACAATGCCGACTTAAGGGCAAAAAGACTGACTCTTCCTCCTGACCATTCCTGTGACACTAATTATAGAGTCCGATGCTTAACTTCAGGTACACTGTATCCCTTGGACCTTCTTATTGACGATGAAACACAGAAATTGCATCGGAATTAAATATAAAAGGTACAATGCCGACTTAAGTACATGAAGACCGACACTTCTTACTAACTATGTTTTGAACCATTACTGTGACACTAGTTATAGATTCCGATGCTTGACTTCAGGTTTACTGTATCCCTTGGACCATCTTATTGACAATGAAACACAGAAATTGCATAGGAATTAAATACAAAAGGCACAATGCCGACTTAAGGGCGAGAAGACTGACTCTTCCAACTGACCATTCCTGTGACACTAGTTATAGATTCCGATGCTTCACTTCAGGTTTACTGTATCCCTTGGACCTTCATATTGACGATGAAACACAGAAATTGCATCGGAATTAAATACAAAAGGCACAATGCCGACTTAAGTACATGAAGACCGACACTTCTTACTGACTATGTTTTGAACCATTCCTGTGACACTACTTATAGATTCCGATGCTTCACATCAGGTTTACTGTATCCCTTGGACCTTCTTATTGACGAAGAAACACAGAAATTGCATCGGAATTAAATACAAATGGCACACTGCCAACTTAAGGACAAGAAGACCGACTCTTCCTACTGACCATTCCTGTGATACTAGTAATAGATTCCGATGCTTCACTTCAGGTTTACTGTATCCCTTGGACCTTCTTATTGCTGATGAAACACAGAAATTGCATCGGAATTAAATACAAAATGCACAATGCCGACTTAAATACATGAAGACCGACACTTCTTACTGACTACGTTTTGAACCATTCCTGTAACACTAGTTATAGATTCAGAAGCTTCACTTCAGGTTTACTGTATTCCTTGGACCTTCTTATTGACGATGAAACACAGAAATTGCATCGGAATTAAATACAAAAGGCAAAATGCTGACTTAAGGACAAGAAGACTGACTCTTCCTACTGACCATTCCTGTGACACTAGTTATAGATTCCGATGCCTCACTCCATGTTTACTGTATCCCTTGGACTTTCGTATTGACGATGAAACACAGAAATTGCATCGGAATTAAATACAAAAGGCACAATGCCGACTTAAGTACAAGAAGACCGACACTTCTTACTGACTACGTTTTGAACCATTCCTGTAACACTAGTTATAGATTCCGATGCTTCACTTCAGGTTTACTGTATCCCTTGGACCCTCTTATTGACGATGAAACACAGAAATTGCATCGGAATTAAATTCAAAAGGCACTATGCCGACTTAAGGACAAGATGACTGACTCTTCCTACTGACCAGTCCTGTAACACTAGTTATAGATTCCGATGCTTCACTTCAGGTTTACTGTATCCCTTGGTCCTTCTTATTGACGATGAAACACAGAAATTGCATCGGAATATATACAAAAGGCACAATGCCTACTTAAGTATATGAAGACCGACACTTTTTACTGACTACGCTTTGAACCATTCCTGTAACACTAGTTATAGATTCCGATGCTTCACTTCAGGTTTACTGTATCCCTTGGACCTTCTTATTGACGATGAAACACACTAATTGCATCGGAATTAAATACAAAAGGCACAACGCCGACTTAAGGTCAAGAAGACTGACTCTTCCTACTGACCATTCCTGTTACGCTAGTTATAGATTCCGACGCTTCACTTCAGGTTTTCTGTATCCCTTGGATCTTCTTATTGACGATGAAACACAGATATTGCATCGGAATTAAATACAAAAGGCACAATGCCGACTTAAGTACATGAAGACCGACACTTCTTACTGACTATGCTTTGAACCATTCCTGTGACACTAGTTATAGATTCCGATGCTTCACTTCAGGTTTACTGTATCCCTTGGACCTTCGTATTGACGATGAAAGACAGAAATTGCATCGGAATTAAATACAAAAGGCACAATGCCGACTTAAGTACAAGAGACTGATTCTTCTTACTGACTATGCTTTGAACCATTCCTGTGATATTAGTTATAGATTCCGATGCTTCACTTCAGGTTTACTGTATCCCTTGGTCCTTCTTATTGACGATGAAACACAGAAATTGCATCGGAATAAATACAAAAGGCACAATGCCGACATAAGTACATGAAGACCGACACTTTTTACTGACTACGCTTAGAACCATTCCTGTAACACTAGTTATGGATTCCGATGCTTCACTTCAGGTTTACTGTATCCCTTGGACTTTCTTATTGACGATGAAACACAGAAATTGCATCGGAATTAAATACAAAAGGCACAATGCCAACTTAAGTACATGAAGACGGACGCATCGTACTGACTATGATTTGAACCATTCCTGTGACACTAGTTATAGATTCCGATGCTTCACTTCAGGTTTACTGTATCCCTTGGACCATCTTATTGAGGATGAAACACAGAAATTGCGTCGGAATTAAATACAAAAGGCACAATGCCGACTTAAGTACAAGAAGACCGACACTTCTTACTGACTACGTTTTGAACCATTCCTGTAACACTAGTTATAGATTCCGATGCTTCACTTCAGGTTTACTGTATCCCTTGGACCCTCTTATTGACGATGAAACACAGAAATTGCATCGGAATTTAATTCAAAAGGCACTATGCCGACTTAAGGACAAGATGACTGACTCTCCCTACTGACCAGTCCTGTAACACTAGTTATAGATTCCGATGCTTCACTTCAGGTTTACTGTATCCCTTGGTCCTTCTTATTGACGATGAAACACAGAAATTGCATCGGAATTAAATACAAAAGGCACAACGCCGACTTAAGGTCAAGAAGACTGACTCTTCCTACTGACCATTCCTGTTACGGTAGTTATAGATTCCGACACTTCACTTCAGGTTTTCTGTATCCCTTGGATCTACCTATTGACGATGAAACACAGATATTGCATCGGAATAAATACAAAGGGCACAATGCCGACTTAAGTACATGAAGACCGACACTTTTTACTGACTACGCTTTGAACCATTCCTGTAACACTAGTTATAGATTCCGATGCTTCACTTCAGGTTTACTGTATCCCTTGGACCTTCTTATTGACGATGAAACACAGAAATTGCATCGGAATTAAATACAAAAGGCACAACGCCGACTTAAGGTCAAGAAGACTGACTCTTCCTACTGACCATTCCTGTTACGGTAGTTATAGATTCCGACGCTTCACTTCAGGTTTTCTGTATCCCTTGGATCTTCCTATTGACGATGAAACACAGATATTGCATCGGAATTAAATACAAAAGGCACAATGCCGACTTAATATATGAAGACCGACACTTCTTACTGACTATGTTTTGAACCATTCCTGTGACACTAGTTATAGATTCCGATGCTTCACTTCAGGTTTACTGTATCCCTTGGACCTTCGTATTGACGATGAAAGACAGAAATTGCATCGGAATTAAATACAAAAGGCACAATGCCGACTTAAGTACAAGAGACTGATTCTTCTTACTGACTATGCTTTGAACCATTCCTGTGATATTAGTTATAGATTCCGATGCTTCACTTCAGGTTTACTGTATCCCTTGGACCTTCTTATTGATGATGAAACACAGACATTGCATCGGAATTAAATACAAAAGCACAATGCCGACTTAAGTACAAGAAGGCTGACTCTTCTTACTGACTATGTTTTGAACCATTCCTGTGACACTAGTTATAGATTCCGATGCTTCACTTCAGGTTTACTGTATCCCTTGGACCTTCTTATTGATAATGAAACACAGACATTGCACCGGAATTAAATACAAAAGGCACAATGCCGACTTAAGTACAAGAAGACTGACTCTTCTTACTGACTATGTTTTTAACCATTCCTGTGACACTAGTTATAGATTCCGATGCTTCACTTCAGGTTTACTGTATCCCTTGGACCTTCGTATTGATGTTGAAACACAGACATTGCATCGGAATTAAATACAAGAGGCACATTGCCGACTTAAGTACAAGAAGACTGACTCTTCTTACTGACTATGTTTTTAACCATTCCTGTGACACTAGTTATAGATTCCGATGCTTCACTTCAGGTTTACTGTATCCCTTGGACCTTCTTATTGACGATGAAACTCAGAAATTGCATCGGAATTAAATACAAAAGGCACAATGCCGACTTAAGTACAAGAGGACTGACTCTTCTTAATGTCTATGTTTTGAACCATTCCTGCGACGCTAGATATAGATTCCGATGCTTGACTTCAGATTTACTGTATCCCTTGGACCTTCGTATTGACGATGAAACTCAGAAATTGCAGCGGAATTAAATACAAAAGGCACAATGATGACTTAAGTACATGAAGACGGACACTTCCTACTGAGTATGTTTTGAACCATTCCTGTGACACTAGTTATAGATTCCGATGCTTCACATCAGGTATACTGTATCCCTTGGACCATCTTATTGTCGATGAAACACAAAAATTGCATAGGAATTAAATGCAAAAGGCACATTGCCGACTTAAGGGCAAGAAGACTGACTCTTCCTACTGACCATTCCTGTGACACTAGTTATAGATTCCGATGCTTCACTTCAGGTTTACTGTATCCCTTGGACCTTCTTATTGACGATGAAACACAGAAATTGCATCGGAATTAAATACAAAAGGCACAATGCCGACTTAAGTACATGAAGACCGACACTTCTTACTGACTATGTTTTGAACCATTCCTGTGACACTACTTATAGATTCCGATGCTTCACATCAGGTTTAATGTATCCCTTGGACCTTCTTATTGACGAAGAAACACAGAAATTGCATCGGAATTAAATACAAAAGGCACACTGCCAACTTAAGGACAAGAAGACTGACTCTTCCTACTGACCATTCCTGTGATACTAGTAATAGATTCCGATGCTTCACTTCAGGTTTACTGTATCCCTTGGACCTTCTTATTGCTGATGAAACACAGAAATTGCGTCGGAATTAAATACAAAATGCACAATGCCGACGTAAATACATGAAGACCGACACTTCTTACTGACTACGTTTTGAATTATTCCTGTAACACTAGTTATAGATTCAGAAGCTTCACTTCAGGTTTACTGTATCCCTTGGACCTTCTTATTGACGAAGAAACACAGAAATTGCATCGGAATTAAATACAAAAGGCACACTGCCAACTTAAGGACAAGAAGACTGACTCTTCCTACTGACCATTCCTGTGATACTAGTAATAGATTCCGATGCTTCACTTCAGGTTTACTGTATCCCTTGGACCTTCTTATTGCTGATGAAACACAGAAATTGCATCGGAATTAAATACAAAATGCACAATGCCGACTTAAATACATGAAGACCGACACTTCTTACTGACTACGTTTTGAACCATTCCTGTAACACTAGTTATAGATTCAGAAGCTTCACTTCAGGTTTACTGTATCCCTTGGACCTTCTTATTGACGATGAAACACAGAAATTGCATCGGAATTAAATACAAAAGGTAAAATGCTGACTTAAGGACAAGAAGACTGACTCTTCCTACTGACCATTCCCGTGACACTAGTTATAGATTCCGATGCCTCACTCCATGTTTACTGTATCCCTTGGACCTTCGTATTGACGATGAAACACAGAAATTGCATCGGAATTAAATACAAAAGGCACAATGCCGACTTAAGTACAAGAAGACCGACACTTCTTACTGACTACGATTTGAACCATTCCTGTAACACTAGTTATAGATTCCGATGCTTCACTTCAGGTTTACTGTATCCCTTGGACCCTCTTATTGACGATGAAACACAGAAATTGCATCGGAATTAAATTCAAAAGGCACTATGCCGACTTAAGGACAAGATGACTGACTCTTCCTACTGACCAGTCCTGTAACACTAGTTATAGATTCCGATGATTCACTTCAGGTTTACTGTATCCCTTGGTCCTTCTTATTGACGATGAAACACAGAAATTGCATCGGAATAAATACAAAAGGCACAATGCCGACTTAAGTACATGAAGACCGACACTTTTTACTGACTACGCTTTGAACCATTCCTGTAACACTAGTTATAGATTCCGATGCTCACTTCAGGTTTACTGTATCCCTTGGACCTTCTTATTGACGATGAAACACAGAAATTACATCGGAATTAAATACAAAAGGCACAATGCCGACTTAAGGTCAAGAAGACTGACTCTTCCTACTGACCATTCCTGTTACGCTAGTTGTAGATTCCGACGCTTCACTTCAGGTTTTCTGTATCCCTTGGATCTTCTTATTGACGATGAAACACAGATATTGCATCGGAATTAAATACAAAAGGCACAATGCCGACTTAAGTACATGAAGACCGACACTTCTTACTGACTATGCTTTGAACCATTCCTGTGACACTAGTTATAGATTCCGATGCGTCACTTCAGGTTTACTGTATCCCTTGGACCTTCGTATTGACGATGAAAGACAGAAATTGCATCGGAATTAAATACAAAAGGCACAATGCCGACTTAAGTACAAGAGACTGATTCTTCTTACTGACTATGTTTTTAACCATTCCTGTGACACTAGTTATAGATTCCGATGCTTCACTTCAGGTTTACTGTGTCCCTTGGACCTTCGTATTGACGATGAAACACAGAAATAGCATCGGAATTAAATACAAAAAGGCACAATGCCGACTTAAGTACAAGAGACTGATTCTTCTTACTGACTATGCTTTGAACCATTCCAGTGATATTAGTTATAGATTCAGATGCTTCACTTCAGGTTTACTGTATCCCTTGGACCTTCTTATTGATGATGAAACACAGACATTGCATCGGAATTAAATACAAAAGGCACAATGCCGACATAAGTACAAGAAGGCTGACTCTTCTTACTGACTATGTTTTGATCCATTCCTGTGACACTAGTTATAGATTCCGATGCTTTACCTTGAGGTTTACTGTATCCCTTGGACCTTCTTATTGATGATGAAACAGAGACATTGCATCGGAATTAAATACAAGAGGCACATTGCCGACTTAAGTACAAGAAGACTGACTCTTCTTACTGACTATGTTTTTAACCATTCCTGTGACACTAGTTATAGATTCCGATGCTTCACTTCAGGTTTACTGTATCCCTTGGACCTTCTTAATGATGATGAAACACAGACATTGCATCGGAATTAAATACAAAAGGCACAATGCCGACTTAAGTACAAGAGGACTGACTCTTCTTACTGTCTATGTTTTGAACCATTCCTGCGACACTAGATATAGATTCCGATGCTTGACTTCAGATTTACTGTATCCCTTGGACCTTCTTATTGATGATGAAACTCAGAAATTGCATCGGAATTAAATACAAAAGGCACAATGATGACTTAAGTACATGAAGACGGACACTTCCTACTGAGTATGTTTTGAACCATTCCTGTGACACTAGTTATAGATTCCGATGCTTCACATCAGGTATACTGTATCCCTCGGACCATCTTATTGTCGATGAAACACAAAAATTGCATAGGAATTAAATGCAAAAGGCACAGTGCCGACTTAAGGGCAAGAAGACTGACTCTTCCTACTGACCATTCCTGTGACACTAGTTATAGATTCCGATGCTTCACTTCAGGTACACTGTATCCCTTGGACCTTCTTATTGGCGATGAAACACAGTAATTGCATCGGAATTAAATACAAAAGACACAATGCCGACTTATGTACATGAAGACCGACACTTCTTACTGACTACGTTTTGAACCATTCCTGTAACACTAGTTATGGATTCAGAAGCTTCACTTCAGGTTTACTGTATCCCTTGGACCTTCTTATTGACGATGAAACACAGAAATTGCATTGGATTAAATACAAAAGGCACAATGCCGACGTAAGTACAAGAAGACCGACACTTCTTACTGACTACGTTTTGAACCATTCCTGTAACACTAGTTATAGATTCCGATGCTTCACTTCAGGTTTACTGTGTCCCTTGGACCTTCTTATTGACGATGAAACACTGAAATTGCAACGGAATTAAATACAAAAGGCACAATGCCGATTTAAGGACAAGAAGACTGACTCTTCCTACTGACCATTCCTGTGACACTAGTTATAGATTCCGATGCTTCACGTCAGGTTTACTGTATCCCTTGGACCTTCTTATTGACGATGAAACACAGAAATTGCATCGGAATTAAATTCAAAAGGCACTATGCCGACTTAAGGACAAGATGACTGACTCTTCCTACTGACCAGTCCTGTACCACTAGTTATAGATTCCGATGCTTCACATCAGGTTTACTGTATCCCTTGGTCCTTCTTATTGACGATGAAACACAGAAATTGCATCGGAATAAATTCAAAAGGCACAATGCCGACTTAAGTACATGAAGACCGACACTTTTTACTGACTACGCTTTGAACCATTACTGTAACACTAGTTATAGATTCCGATGCTTCACTTCAGGTTTACTGTATCCCTTGGACCATCTTATTGAGGATGAAACACAGAACTAGCATAGGAATTAATTACAAAAGGCACAATGCCGACTTAATCGCAAGAACACTGACTCTTCCTACTGACCATTCCTGTGACACTAATAATAGATTCCGATGCTTAACTTCAGGTACACTGTATCCCTTGGACCTTCTTATTGACGATGAAACACAGAAATTGCATCGGAATTAAATATAAAAGGTACAATGCCGACTTAAGTACATGAAGTCCGACACTTCTTACTGACTATGTTTTGAACCATTCCTGTGACACTAGTTATAGATTCCGATGCTTCACTTCAGGTTTACTGTATCCCTTGGACCATCTTATTGACGATGAAATTCAGAAATTGCATAGGAATTAAATACAAAAGGCACAATGCCGATTTAAGGGCAAGAAGACTGACTCTTCCAACTGACCATTCCTGTGACACTAGTTATAGATTCCGATGCTTCACTTCAGGTTTACTAAATCCCTTGGACCTTCTTATTGCGGATGAAACACAGAAATTGCATCGGAATTAAATACAAAATGCACAATGCCGACTTAAATACATGACGACCGACACTTCTTACTGACTACGTTTTGAACCATTCCTGTAACACTAGTTATAGATTCAGAAGCTACACTTCAGGTTTACTGTATCCCTTGGACCTTCTTATTGACGATGAAACACAGAAATTGCATCGGAATTAAATACAAAAGGCAAAATGCTGGCTTAAGGACAAGAAGACTGACTCATCCTACTGACCATTCCTGTGACACTAGTTATAGATTCCGATGCCTCACTCCAAGTTTACTGTATCCCTTGGACCTTCGTATTGACGATGAAACACAGAAATTGCATCGGAATTAAATACAAAAGGCACAATGCCGACTTAAGTACAAGAAGACCGACACTTCTTACTGACTACGTTTTGAACCATTCCTGTAACACTAGTTATAGATTCCGATGCTTCACTTCAGGTTTACTGTATCCCTTGGACCTTCTTATTGACGATGAAACACAGAAATTGCATCGGAATTAAATTCAAAAGGCACTATGCCGGCTTAAGGACAAGATGACTGACTCCTCCTACTGACCAGTCCTGTAACACTAGTTATAGATTCCGATGCTTCACTTCAGGTTTACTGTATCCCTTGGACCTTCGTATTGACGATGAAAGACAGATATTGCATCGGAATTAAATACAAAAGGCACAATGCCGACTTAAGTACAAGAGACTGATTCTTCTTACTGACTATGCTTTGAACCATTCCTGTGATATTAGTTATAGATTCCGATGGTTCACTTCAGGTTTACTGTATCCCTTGGACCTTCTTATTGATGATGAGACACAGACATTGCATCGGAATTAAATACAAAAGGCACAATGCCGACTTAAGTACAAGAAGGCTGACTCTTCTTACTGACTATGTTTTGAACCATTCCTGTGACACTAGTTATAGATTCCGATGCTTCACTTCAGGTTTACTGTATCCCTTGGACCTTCTTATTGATGATGAAACACAGACATTGCATCGGAATTAAATACAAAAGGCACAATGCCGACTTAAGTACAAGAAGACTGACTCTTCTTACTGACTATGTTTTTAACCATTCCTGTGACACTAGTTATAGATTCCGATGCTTCACTTCATGTTTACTGTATCCCTTGGACCTTCGTATTGACGATAAAACACAGAAATTGCATCGGAATTAAATACAAAAGGCACAATGCAGACTTAAGTACAAGAGACTGATTCTTCTTACTGACTATGCTTTGAACCATTCCTGTGATATTAGTTATAGATTCCGATGCTTCACTTCAGGTTTACTGTATCCCTTGGACCTTCTTATTGATGATGAGACACAGACATTGCATCGGAATTAAATACAAAAGGCACAATGCCGACTTAAGTACAAGAAGGCTGACTCTTCTTACTGACTATGTTTTGAACCATTCCTGTGACACTAGTTATAGATTCCGATGCTTCACTTCAGGTTTACTGTATCCCTTGGACCTTCTTATTGATGATGAAACACAGACATTGCATCGGAATTAAATACAAAAGGCACAATGCCGACTTAAGTACAAGAAGACTGACTCTACTTACTGACTATGTTTTTAACCATTCCTGTGACACTAGTTATAGATTCCGATGCTTCACTTCATGTTTACTGTATCCCTTGGACCTTCGTATTGACGATAAAACACAGAAATTGCATCGGAATTAAATACAAAAGGCACAATGCAGACTTAAGTACAAGAGACTGATTCTTCTTACTGACTATGCTTTGAACCATTCCTGCGATATTAGTTATAGATTCCGATGCTTCACTTCAGGTTTACTGTATCCCTTGGACCTTCTTATTGATGATGAAACACAGACATTGCATCGGAATTAAATACAAAAGGCACAATGCCGACTTATGTACAAGAAGGCTGACTCTTCTTACTGACTATGTTTTGAACCATTCCTGTGACACTAGTTATAGATTCCGATGCTTCACTTCAGGTTTACTGTATCCCGTGGACCTTCTTATTGACGATGAAACACTGAAATTGCATCGGAATTAAATACAAAAGGCACAATGCCGACTTAAGGACAAGAAGACTGACTCTTCCTACTGACCATTCCTGTGACACTAGTTATAGATTCCGATGCTTCACTTCAGGTTTACTGTATCCCTTGGACCTTCTTATTGACGATGAAACACAGAAATTGCATCGGAATTAAATTCAAAAGGCACTATGCCGACCTAAGGACAAGATGACTGACTCTTCCTACTGACCAGTCCTGTACCACTAGTTATAGATTCCGATGCTTCACTTCAGGTTTACTGTATCCCTTGGTCCTTCTTATTGACGATGAAACACAGAAATTGCATCAGAATAAAGACAAAAGGCACAATGCCGACTTAAGTACATGAAGACCGACACTTTTTACTGACTACGCTTTGAACCATTCCTGTAACACTAGTTATAGATTCCGATGCTTCACTTCAGGTTTACTGTATCCCTTGGACCTTCTTATTGACGATGAAACACAGAAATTGCATCGGAATTAAATACAAAGGGCACAACGCCGACTTAAGGTCAAGAAGACTGACTCTTCCTACTGACCAATCCTGTGACACTAGTTATAGATTCCGATGCTTCACTTCAGGTTTACTGTATCCCTTGGACCATCTTATTGAGGATGAAACACAGAACTAGCATAGGAATTAAATACAAAAGGCACAATGCCGACTTAAGGGCAAGAACACTGACTCTTCCAACTGACCATTCCTGTGACACTAGTTATAGATTCCGATGCTTCCCTTCAGGTTTACTGTATCCCTTGGACCTTCTTATTGACGATGAAACACAGAAATTGCATCGGAATTAAATACAAAAGGCACAATGCCGACTTAAGTACATGAAGACCGACACTTCTTACTGACTATGTTTTGAACCATTCCTGTGACACTAGTTATAGATTTCGATGCTTTACATCAGGTTTACTGTATCCCTTAGACCTTCTTATTGACGATGAAACACAGAAATTGTATCGGAATTAAATTCAAAAGGCACTATGCCGACTTAAGGACAAGATGACTGACTTTTCCTACTGACCAGTCCTGTACCACTAGTTATAGTTTCCGATGCTTCACTTCAGGTTTACTGTATCCCTTGGTCCTTCTTATTGACGATGAAACACAGAAATTGCATCGGAATAAATACAAAAGGCACAATGCCGACTTAAGTACATGAAGACCGACACTTTTTACTGACTACGCTTTGAACCATTCCTGTAACACTAGTTATAGATTCCAATGCTTCACTTCAGGTTTACTGTATCCCTTGGACCTTTTTATTGACGATGAAACACAGAAATTGCAACGGAATTAAATACAAAAGGCACAACGCCGACTTAAGGTCAAGAAGACTGACTCTTCCTACTGACCATTCCTGTGACACTAGTTATAGATTCCGATGCTTCACTTCAGGTTTACTGTATTCCTTGGACCATCTTATTGAGGATGAAACACAGAACTAGCATAGGAATTAAATACAAAAGGCACAATGCCGACTTAAGGGCAAGAACACTGACTCTTCCAACTGACCATTCCTGTGACACTAGTTATAGATTCCGATGCTTCACTTCAGGTTTACTGTATCCCTTGGACCATCTTATTGAGGATGAAACACAGAACTAGCATAGGTGTTAAATACAAAAGGCACAATGCCGACTTAAGGGCAAGAAGACTGACTCTTCCCACTGACCATTCCTGTGACACTAATTATAGATTCCGATGCTTAACTTCAGGTACACTGTATCCCTTGGACCTTCTTATTGACGATGAAACACAGAAATTGCATCGGAATTAAATATAAAAGGTACAATGCCGACTTAAGTACATGAAGACCGACACTTCTTACTGACTATGTTTTGAACCATTCGTGTGACACTAGTTATAGATTCCGATGCTTCACTTCAGGTTTACTGTATCCCTTGGACCATCTTATTGACGATGAAACACAGAAATTGCATAGGAATTAAATACAAAAGGCACAATGCCGAGTTAAGGGCAAGAAGACTGACTCTTCCAACTGACCATTCCTGTGACACTAGTTATAGATTCCGATGCTTCACTTCAGGTTTACTGTATCCCTTGGACCTTCTTATTGACGATGAAACACAGAAATTGAATCGGAAGTAAATACAAAAGGCACAATGCCGACTTAAGTACATGAAGACCGACACTTCTTACTGACTATGTTTTGAACCATTCCTGTGACACTAGTTATAGATTCCGATGCTTCACATCAGGTTTACTGTATCCCTTGGACCTTCTTATTGACGAAGAAACACAGAAATTGCAGCGGAATTAAATACAAAAGGCACACTGCCAACTTAAGGACAAGAAGACTGACTCTTCCTACTGACCATTCCTGTGATACTAGTAGTAGATTCCGATGCTTCACTTCAGGTTTACTGTATCCCTTGGACCTTCTTATTGCTGATGAAACACAGAAATTGCATCGGAATTAAATACAAAATGCACAATGCCGACTTAAATACATGAAGACCGACACTTCTTACTGACTACGTTTTGAACCATTCCTGTAACACTAGTTATAGATTCAGAAGCTTCACTTCAGGTTTACTGTATCCCTTGGACCTTCTTATTGACGATGAAACACAGAAATTGCATCGGAATTAAATACAAATGGCAAATGCTGACTTAAGGACAAGAAGACTGACTCTTCCTACTGACCATTCCTGTGACACTAGTTATAGATTCCGATGACTCACTCCATGTTTACTGTATCCCTTGGACCTTCGTATTGACGATGAAACACAGAAATTGCATCGGAATTAAATACAAAAGGCACAATGTCGACTTAAGTACAAGAAGACCGACACTTCTTACTGACTACGTTTTGAACCATTCCTGTAACACTAGTTATAGATTCCGATGCTTCACTTCAGGTTTACTGTATCCCTTAGACCTTCTTATTGACGATGAAACACAGAAATTGCATCGGAATTAAATTCAAAAGGCACTATGCCGACTTCAGGACAAGATGACTGACTCTTCCTACTGACCAGTCCTGTAACACTAGTTATAGATTCCGATGCTTCACTTCAGGTTTACTGTATCCCTTGGTCCTTCTTATTGACGATGAAACACAGAAATTGCATCGGAATAAATACAAAAGGCACAATGCCGACTTAAGTACATGAAGACCGACACTTTTTACTGACTACGCTTTGAACCAATCCTGTAACACTAGTTATAGATTCCGATGCTTCACTTCAGGTTTACTGTATCCCTTGGACCTTCATATTGACGATGAAACACAGAAATTGCATCGGAATTAAATACAAAAGGCACAACGTCGACTTAAGGTCAAGAAGACTGACTCTTCCTACTGACCATTCCTGTTACGCTAGTTATAGATTCCGAGGCTTCACTTCAGGTTTTCTGTATCCCTTGGATCTTCTTATTGACGATGAAACACAGATATTGCATCGGAATTAAATACAAAAGGCACAATGCCGACTTAAGTACATGAAGACCGACACTTCTTACTGACTATGCTTTGAACCATTCCTGTGACACTAGTTATAGATTCCGATGCTTCACTTCAGGTTTACTGTATCCCTTGGACCTTCGTATTGACGATGAAACACAGAAATTGCATCGGAATTAAATACAAAAGGCACAATGCCGACTTAAGTACAAGAGACTGATTCTTCTTACTGACTATGCTTTGAACCATTCCTGTGACACTAGTTATAGATTCCGATGCTTCACTTCAGGTTTACTGTATCCCTTGGACCTTCGTATTGACGATGAAACACAGAAATTGCATCGGAATTAAATACAAAAGGCACAATGCCGACTTAAGTACAAGAGACTGATTCTTCTTACTGACTATGCTTTGAACCATTCCTGTGATATTAGTTATAGATTCCGATGCTTCACTTCAGGTTTACTGTATACCTTGGACCTTCTTATTGATGATGAAACACAGACATTGCATCGGAATTAAATACAAAAGGCACAATGTCGACTTAAGTACAAGAAGGCTGACTCTTCTTACTGACTATGTTTTGAACCATTCCTGTGACACTAGTTATAGATTCCGATGCTTCACTTCAGGTTTACTGTATCCCTTGGACCTTCTTATTGATGATGAAACACAGACATTGCATCGGAATTAAATACAAAAGGCACAATGCCGACTTAAGTACAAGAAGACTAATTCTTCTTACTGACTATGTTTTAACCATTCCTGTGACACTAGTTATAGATTCCGATGCTTCACTTCAGGTTTACTGTATCCCTTGGACCTTCGTATTCACGATGAAACTCAGAAATTGCATCGGAATTAAATACAAAAGGCACAATGCCGACTTAAGCACAAGAGACTGATTCTTCTTACTGACTATGCTTTGAACCATTCCTGTGATATTAGTTATAGATTCCGATGCTTCACTTCAGGTTTACTATATCCCTTGGACCTTCTTATTGATGATGAAACACAGACATTGCATCGGAATTAAATACAAAAGGCACAATGCCGACTTAAGTACAAGAAGGCTGACTCTTCTTACTGACTATGTTTTGAACCATTCCTGAGACACTATTTATTGATTCCGATGCTTCACTTCAGGTTTACTGTATCCCTTGGACCTTCTTATTGATGATGAAACACAGACATTGCATCGGAATTAAATACAAGAGGCACATTGCCGACTTAAGTACAAGAAGACTGACTCTTCTTACTGACTATGATTTAACCATTCCTGTGACACTAGTTATAGGTTCCGATGCTTCACTTCAGGTTTACTGTATCCCTTGGACCTTCTTAATGATGATGAAACACAGACATTGCATCGGAATTAAATACAAAAGGCACAATGCCGACTTAAGTACAAGAGGACTGACTCTTCTTACTGTCTATGTTTTGAACCATTCCTGCGACACTAGATATAGATTCCGATGCTTGACTTCAGATTTACTGTATCCCTTGGACCTTCTTATTGACGATGAAACTCAGAAATTGCATCGGAATTAAATACAAAAGGCACAATGATGACTTAAGTACATGAATAGGACACTTCCTACTGAGTATGTATTGAACCATTCCTGTGACACTAGTTATAGATTCCGATGCTTCACATCAGGTATACTGTATACCTTGGACCATCTTATTGTCGATGAAACACAAAAATTGCATAGGAATTAAATGCAAAAGGCACAATGCCGACTTAAGTGCAAGAGGACTGACTCTTCCTACTGACCATTCCTGTGACACTAGTTATAGATTCCGATGCTTCACTTCAGGTACACTGTATCCCTTGGACCTTCTTTTTGGCGATGAAACACAGTAATTGCATCGGAATTAAATACAAAAGACACAATGCCGACTTATGTACATGACGACCGACACTTCTTACTGACTACGTTTTGAACCATTCCTGTAACACTAGTTATAGATTTAGAAGCTTCACTTCAGGTTTACTGTATCCCTTGGACCTTCTTATTGACGATGAAACACAGAAATTGCATCGGAATTAAATACAAAAGGCAAAATGCTGACTTAAGGATAAGAAGACCGACTCTTCCTACTGACCATTCCTGTGACACTAGTTATAGATTCCGATGCCACACTCCATGTTTACTGTATCCCTTGGACCTTCGTATTGACGATGAAACACAGAAATTGCATCGGAATTAAATACAAAAGGCACAATGCCGACTTAAGTACAAGAAGACCGACACTTCTTACTGACTACGTTTTGAACCATTCCTGTAACACTAGTTATAGATTCCGATGCTTCACTTCAGGTTTACTGTATCCCTTGGACCTTCTTATTGATGATGAAACATAGACATTGCATCGGAATTAAATACAAAAGGCACAATGCCGACTTAAGTACAAGAAGGCTGACTCTTCTTACTGACTATGTTTTGAACCATTCCTGTGACACTAGTTATAGATTCCGATGCTTCACTTCAGGTTTACTGTATCCCTTGGACCTTCTTATTGATGATGAAACACAGACATTGCATCGGAATTAAATACAAAAGGCACAATGCCGACTTAAGTACAAGAAGACTGATTCTTCTTACTGACTATGTTTTTAACCATTCCTGTGACACTAGTTATAGATTCCGATGCTTCACTTCAGATTTACTGTATCCCTTGGACCTTCTTAATGATGATGAAACACAGACATTGCATCGGAATTAAATACAAAAGGCACAATACCGACTTAAGTACAAGAGGACTGACTCTTCTTACTGGCTATGTTTTGAACCATTCCTGAGACACTAGATATAGATTCCGATGCTTGACTTCAGATTTACTCTATCCCTTGGACCTTCTTATTGACAATGAAACACAGAAATTGCATCGGAATTAAATACAAAAGTCACAATGCCGACTTAAGTACAAAGAGACTGACGCTTATTACTGACTATGTTTTTAACCATTCCTGTAACACTAGTTATAGATTGCGATGATTCACTTCAGGTTTAGTGTAACCCTCTGATCTTCTTATTGACGATGAATAACAGAAATTGCATCGGAATTAAAAACAAAAGGCACAATGCCGGCTTAAGTACAAGAAGACTGACTCCTCTTACTGTCTATGCGTCGAACCATTCCTGTGACACTAGTTATAGATTCCGATGCTTCACTTCAGGTTTACTGTATCCCTATGACCCTCTTATTGACGATGAAACACAGAAATTGCATCGGAATTAGATGCAAAAGGCACAATGCCGACTTAAGTACAGGAAGACTGACTCTTCCTACTGTCATTGCTTTGAACCATTCCTGTGATACTAGTTATACATTCCGATGCTTCACTTTAGGTATACTGTATCCCTCTGACCTTCTTATTGACAATGAAACACGGGAATTGCACCGGAATTAAATACAAAAGGCGTAAGGATGACTTAAGGACAAGAAGACTGACTCTTCTCACTGACTATGTTTTGAACCATTCCTGTGACACTAGTTATACGTTCCGATGCTACACTTTAGGTTCACTGTATCCCTCTGACCTTCTTATTGACAATGAAACACAGATATTGCACCGGAATTAAATACAAAAGGCACAATGCCGACTTAAGTACAAGAAGACTGACTCTTCTTACTGTCTATGTTTTGAACCAATCCATTGACACTAGTTATAGATTCCAATGCTTCACTCAAGGTTTACTGTATCCCTTGGCCTTCTTATTGACGATGAAACACTGAAATTGCATCGGAATTAAATAGAAAAGGCACAATGCCGACTTAAGTACAAGAAGACAGACTCTTCTTACTGACTATGATTTGAACCACCCCTGTGACACTAGTTATAGATTCCGATGCTTCACTTCAGGGTTAATGTATCCCTTGGACCTTCGTATTGACGATGAAACCCAGACATTGCATCGGAACTAAATACAAAAGCCACAATGCCGACTTAAGTACTGTCTATGTTTTGAACCATTCCTGTGACACTAGTTATAGATTCCGATGCTTGACTTCAGTTTTACTGTATCCCTTGGTCGTTCTTATTGACGATGAAACACAGAAATAGCATCGGAATTAAATAGAAAAGGCACAATGCCGACTTAAGTACAAGAGACTGACTCTTCTTAGTGACTATGTTTTGAACCATTCCTGTGACACTAGTTATAGATTCCGATGCTTCACTTAAGGTTTAATGTTTCCCTCTGACCTTCTTATTGGCGATGAAACACAGAAATTGCATCGGAATTAAATACAAAAGGCAAAAAGCCGACTTAAGTATAAGAAGCCTGACTTTTCTTACTGACTATGTTTGTACCATTCCTGTGACACTAGTTATAGATTCCGATGCTTCACTTCAGGTTTACTGTATCCCTCTGACCTTCTTATTGACGATGAAACACAGAAATTGCATCGGAATTAAAAACAAAAGGGACAATGCCGACGTAAGTACAAGAGACTGACTCTTCTTACTGTCTATGCTTCGAACCATTCCTGTGACACTAGTTATAGATTCCGATGCTGGACTTCAGTTTTGGTGTATCCCTTGGACCTTCTTATTGACGTTGAAACACAGAAATTGCATCGGAATTAAGTACAAAAGGCACAATGCCGACTTAAGTACAAGAGACTGACTCTTCTTACTGTCTATGCTTCGAACCATTCCTGTGACACTAGTTATAGATTCCGATGATTCACTTCAGGTTTACTGTATCCCTTGGACCTTCTTATTGACGATGAAACACAGAAATTGCATCGGAATTAAATACAAAAGGCACAATGCCGACTCAAGTACAAGGAGACTGACTCTTCTTACTGTCTATGTTTTGAACCTATCCTGTGACACTAGTTATGGATTCCGATGCTTCACTTCAGGTTTACTGTATACCTCTGACCCTCTTATTGACGATGAAACACAGAAATTGCATCGGAATTAAATACAAAATGCACAATGCCGACTTAAGTACAAGAAGACTGACTCTTCTTACTGACTATGTTTTGAACCATTCCTGTGACACTGGTTATAGATTCCGATGCTTTACATCAGGTTTACTGTATCCCTCAGACCTTCTTATTGACGACGAAACACACAAATTGCATCGGAATTAAATAGAAAAGGTACAATGCCGACTTAAGTACAAGAAGACTGACTCTTCTTACTGTCTATGTTTGAAGCATTCCTGTGACACTAGTTATAGATTCCGTTGCTTGATTTCAGTTTTACTGTGTCCCTTGGACCTTCTTATTGACGATGAAACACAGAAATTACATCGGAATTAAATACAAAAGGCACAATGCCGACTTAAGAACAAGAGACTGACTCTTCTTACTAACTATGTTTTGAACCATTCCTGTGACTCTAGTTATAGATTCCGATGCTTCACTTCAGGATTACTGTATCCCTCTGACCCTGCTATTGACGATGAAACACAGAAATTGCATCGTAATTAGATAGAAAAGGCAAAATGCCGACTTAAGTACAAGAAGACTGACTCTTCCTACTGTCATGGTTTTGAACCATTCCTGTGATACTAGTTATAGATTCCAATGCTTCACTTCAGGGTTAATGTATCCCTTGGACCTTCGTATTGACGATGAAACACAGAAATTGCATCGGAACTAAATACAAAAGGCACAATGCCGACATAAGTACTGCCTATGTGTTGAACAATTCCTGTGACACTAATTATGGATTCCGATGCTTCACTCCAGGCTAACTGTATCCCTTGGACCTTCTTATTGACGATGAAACACAGAAATTGCACCGGAATTAAATACAAAATGCACAATGCCGACTTAAGTACAAGAAGACTGACTCTTCTTACTGTCTATGATTTGAACCATTCCATTGACACTAGTTATGGATTCCGATGCTTCACTTCAGGTTTACTGTATCCCTCTGACTTCTTATTGACGATGAAACACAGAAATTGCATCGGAATTAAATACAAAAGGCGTAAGGATGACTTATGGACAAGAAGACTGACTCTTCTTACTGACTATGTTTTGAACCATTCCTGTGACACTAGTTATAGATTCCGATGCTTCACTTTAGGTTTACTGTATCCCTCTGACCTTCTTATTGACGTTGAAACACAGAAATTGCACCGGAATTAAATACAAAAGGCACAATGCCGACTTAAGTACAAGAAGACTGACTCTTCTTACTGTCTATGTTTTGAACCATTCCATTGACACTAGTTATAGATTCCAATGCTTCACTCAAGGTTTACTGTATCCCTTGGCCTTCTTATTGACGATGAAACACTGAAATTGCATCGGAATTAAATAGAAAAGGCACAATGCCGACTTAAGTACAAGAAGTCTGACTCTTCTTACTGACTATGATTTGAACCATATTGTGACACTAGTTATAGATTCCGATGCTTCACTTCAGGTTTACTGTATCCATTGGACCTTCGTGTTGACGATGAAACACAGAAATCGCATCGGAATTAAATACAAAAGGCACAATGCCGACTTAAGTGCAAGCAGACTGACTCTTCTTACAGTCTATTTTTTGAACCATTCCTGTGACACTAGTTACAGATTCCGATGCTTCACTTCAGGTTTACTGTATCCCTTGGACCTTCTTATTAACGATGAAACACAGAAATTGCATCGGTATTAAATACAAAAGGCACAATGCCGACATAAGTACAAATAGATTGACTCTTTTTACTGTCTATGTTTTGAACCAATCCTGTGACACTAGTTATAGATTCCGACGCTTCACTTCAGGTTTACTGTATCCCTTGGACCTTCGTATTGACGATGAAACACAGAAATTGCATCGGAATGAAATACAAAGGGCACAATGCCGACTTAAGTACAAAAAGACTGACTCTTCTTACTGACTATATTTTGAACCATTCCTGTGACACTAGTTATAGATTCCGATGCTTCACTTCAGGTTCACTGTATCCCTCTGACCTTCTTATTGACAGTGAAACACAGAAATTGCATCGGAATTAAATAGAAAAGACACAATTCCGACTTAAGTACAAGAAGACTGACACATCTTACTGTCTATGTTTTGAACCATTCCTGTGACACTAGTTATAGATTCCGATGCTTGACTTCAGTTTTACTGTATCCCTTGGACGTTCTTATTGACGATGAAACACAGAAATTGCGTCGGAATTAAATACAAAAGGCACAATGCCGACTAAAGTACAAGAGACTGACTCTTCTTAGTGACTGTGTTTTGAACCATTCCTGTGACACTAGTTATTGATTCCGATGCTTCAGTTAAGGTTTACTGTTTCCCTCTGACCTTCTTATTGACGATGAAAAACAGAAATTGCATCGGAATTAAATATGAAAGGCACAAAGCCGACTTAAGTATAAAAAGACTGACTTTTCTTACTGACTATGTTTGAACCATTCCTGTGACACTAGTTATAGATTCCGATGCTTCACTTCAGGTTTACTGTATCCTACTGACCTTCTTATTGACGATGAAACACAGAAAATGCAACAGAATTAAGTAGAAAAGGCACAATGCCGATTTAAGTACAAGAACACTGACTCTTCTTACTGTCTATGTCTTGAACCAATCCTGTGACACTAGTTTTTGATTCCGATGCTTCACTTCGGGTTTACTGTGACCCTTGGACCTTCTTATTGACGATGATACACAGAAATGCCATCGGAATTAGATACAAAAAGCACAATGCCGACTTAAGTACTAGAAGACTGACTCTTCCTACTGTCATTGTTCTGAACCATTCCTGTGATACTAGTTATAGATTCCGATGCTTCACTTCAAAGCTAATATATCCCTTGGACGTTCGTATTGACGATGAAACACTGAAATTGCATCGGAACTAAATACAAAAGGCACAATGCCGACTTAAGTACTGTCTATGATTTGAACCATTCCATTGACACATGTTATGGATTCCGATGCTTCACTTCAGGTTTACTGTATCCCTCTGACCTTCTTATTGACGATGAAACCCAGAAATTGCATCGGAATTAAATACAAAAGGCGTAAGGATGACTTAAGGACAAGAAGGCTGACTCTTCTTACTGACTATGATTTGAACCATTCCTGTGACACTAGTTATAGATTCCGATGCTTCACTTCAGGTTTACTGTATCCATTGGACCTTCGTGTTGACGATGAAACACAGAATTGGCATCGGAATTAAATACAAAAGGCACAATGCCGACTTAAGTACATGCAGACTGACTCTTCATACAGTCTATGTTTTGAACCAATCCTATGGCACAAGTTATAATATCCGATGCTTTACTTCAGGTTTACTGTACCTCTTCGGTCCTTCTTATTGACGATGAAACACAGAAATTGCATCGGAATTAATTAGAAAAGGCACAATGTCGACTTAAGTACTGGATGACTGACTCTTCTTACTGTCTATGTTTTGAAAATTTCTTGTGACACTAGTTATAGATTCCGATGCTTGACTTCAGTTTTACTGTATCCCCTGGACCTTCTTATTGACGATGAAACACAGAAATTGCATCGGAATTTAATACAAAAGGCACAATGCCGACTTAAGTACAAGAGACTGACTCTTCTTAATGTCTATTTTTTGAACCATTCCTGTGACACTAGTTATAGATTCCGATGCTTCACTTCAGGTTTACTGTATCCCTTTGACCCTCCTATTGACGATGAAACACAGAAATTGCATCGGAATTAAATACAAAAGGCACAATGCCGACTTAAGTACAAATAGACTGACTCTTTTTACTGTCTATGTTTTGAAACAATCCTGTAACACTAGTTATAGATTCCGACGCTTCACTTCAGGTTTACTGTATCCCTTGGACCTTCTTATTAACGATGAAACACAGAAATTGCATCGGAATTAAATACTAAAGGCACAATGCCGACTTCAGTACAAAAAGACTGACACTTCTTACTGACTATGTTTTGAACCATTCCTGTGACACTAGTTATAGATTCCGATGCATCACTTCAGGTTTACTGTATCCCTCCGACCTTCATATTGACGATGAAACACAGAATTTGCATCGGAATTATATACAAAATTAACAATGCCGACTTAAGTACAAGAATACTGACTCTTCTTACTGACTATGTTTTGAACCATTCCTGTGACACTAGTTATAGATTCCGATGCTTCACTTCAGGTTTACTGTATCCCTCTGACCTTCTTATTGACGGTGAAACACAGAAATTGCATCGGAATTAAATAGAAAAGACACAATTCCGACTTAAGTACAAGAAGACTGACACTTCTTACTGTCTATGTTTTGAACCATTCCTGTGACACTAGTTATAGATTCCGATGCTTGACTTCAGTTTTACTGTATCCCTTGGACGTTCTTATTGACGATGAAATACAGAAATTGCATCGGAATTAAATACAAAAGGCACAATGCCGTCTTAAGTACAAGAGACTGACTCTTCTTAGTGATTATGTTTTGAACCATTCCTGTGACACTAGTTACAGATTCCGATGCTTCATTTAAGGTTTACTGTTTCCCTCTGACCTTCTTATTGCCGATGAAACACAGAAATTGCATCGGAATTAAATATAAAAGGCACAAAGCCGATTTAAGTATAAGAAGACTGACTTTTCTTACTGACTATGTTTTGAACCATTCCTGTAACACTAGTTATAGATTCCGATGCTTGACTTCAGTTTTACTGTATCCCTTGGACCTTCTTAGTGATGATGAAACACAGAAATTGCATCGGAATTAAATACAAAAGGCACAATGCCGACTTAAGTACAAGAGACTGACTCTTCTTAGTGACTATGTTTTGATCCATTCCTGTGACACTAGTTATTGATTCCGATGCTTCACATAAGGTTTACTGTTTCCCTCTGACCTTCTTATTGACGATGAAACACAGAAATTGCATCGGAATTAAATATAAATGGCACAAAGCCGACTTAAGTATAAGAAGACTGACTTTTCTTACTGACTATGTTTGAACCATTCCTGTGACACTAGTTGTAGATTCCGATGCTTCACTTCAGGTTTACTGTATCCCTCTGACCTTCTTATTGACGATGAAGCACAGAAAATGCATCGGAATTAAATAGAGAAGGCACAATGCCGACTTAAGTACAAGAAGACTGACTCTTCTGACTGTCTATGTCTTGAACCAATCCTGTGACACTAGTTTTTGATTCCGATGCTTCACTTCAGGTTTACTGTGACCCTTGGACCTTCTTATTGACGATGAAACACAGAAATTGAATCGGAATTAGATACAAAAGGAACAATGCCGACTTAAGTACAAGAACACTGACTCTTCCTACTGTCATTGTTTTGAACCATTCCTGTGATACTAGTTATAGATTCCGATGCTTCACATCAGGGTTAATATATCCCTTGGACCTTCGTATTGACGATAAAACACAGAAATTGCATCGGAACTAAATACAAAAGGCACAATGCCGACTTAAGTACTGTCTATGTTTTGAACCATTCCTGTGACACTAGTTATAGATTACGATGCTTTACTCCAGGTTTACTGTATCCCTCTGACCTTCTTATTGACGATGAAACCCAGAAATTGCATCGGAAGTAAATACAAAAGGCGTAAGGATGACTTAAGGACAAGAAGACTGGCTCTTCTTACTGACTATGTTTTGAACCATTCCTGTGACACTAGTTATAGATTCCGATGCTTCACTTTAGGTTTACTGTATCCCTCTGACCTTCTTATTGACGATGAAACACAGAAATTGCACCGGAATCAAACACAAAAGGCACAATGCCGACTCAAGTACAAGAAGACTGACTCTTCTTACTGTCTATGTTTTGAACCATTCCATTGACACTAGTTATAGATTCCAATGCTTCACTCAAGGTTTACTGAATCCCTTGGCCTTCTTATTGACGATGAAACACTGAAATTGCATCGGAATTAAATAGAAAAGGCACAATGCCGACTTAAGTACAAGAAGACTGACACTTCTTACTGACTATGATTTGAACCATTCCTGTGACACTATTTATAGATTCCGATGCTTCACTTCAGGTTTACTGTATCCATTGGACCTTCGTATTGACGATGAACCACAGAAATTGCATCGTAATTAAATACAAAAGGCACAATGCCGACTTAAGTACAAGCAGACTGACTCTTCTTACAGTCTATGTTTTGAACCAATCCTGTGACACAAGTTATAGTTTCCGATGCTTCACTTCAGGTTTACTGTACCCTTTGGTCCTTCTTATTGACGATGAAACACAGAAATTGCATCTGAATTAATTAGAAAAGGCACAAGTTCGACTTAAGTACAGGAAGACTGACTCTTCTTACTGTCTATGTTTTAAACCATTCCTGTGACACTAGTTATAGATTCCGATGATTGACTTCAGTTTTACTGTATCCCTTTTACCTTCTTATTGACGATGAAACACAGAAATTGCATCGGAATAAAATACAAAATGCACAATGCCGACTTAAGTACAAGAAGACTGACTCTTCTTACTGTCTATCCTTTGAACCAATCCTGTGACACTAGTTACAGATTCCGATGCTTTACTTCAGGTGTACTGTATCCCTTCGGTCCTTCTTATTGACGATGAAACACAGAAATTGCATCGGAATTAAATACAAAATTCATAAGGATTACTTAAGGACAAAAAGACTGACTCTTCTTACTGACTATGTTTTGAACCATTCCTGTGACACTAGTTATAGATTCCGATGCTTCACTTCCGGTTTACTGTATCCCTCTGACCTTCTTATTGACGATGAAACACAGAAATTGCACCGGAATTAAATGCAAAAGGCACAATGCCGACGTAAGTACAAGAAGACTGCCTCTTCTTACTGTCTATGTTTTGAACCATTCCATTGACACTAGTCATAGATTCCAATGCTTCACTCCAGGTTTACTGTATCCCTTGGCCTTCTTATTGGCGATGAAACACTGAAATTGCATCGGAATTAAATAGAAAAGGCACAATGACGACTTAAGTACAAGAAGACTGACTCTTCGTACTGACTATGATTTGAACCATTCCTGTGACACTAGTTATAGATTCCGATGGTTCACTTCAGGTTTACTGTATCCATTGGACCTTCGTATTGACGATGAAACACAGAAATTGCATCCGAATTAAATACAAAAGGCAGAATGCCGACTTAAGTACAAGAAGACTGACTCTTCTTACAGTCTATGCTTTGAACCAATCCTGTGACACTAGTTATAGATTCCGATGCTTCATTTCAGGTCTACTGTACCCCGTCGTTCCTTCTTATTGACGATGAATCACAGAAATTGCATCGGAATTAAATACAAAAGGCACAATGCCGACTTTAGTACAAAAAGACTGACTCATCTTACTGACTATGTTTTGTACCTTTCCTGTAACACTAGTTATAGATTCCGATGCTTCAGTTCAGGTTTACTGTATCCCTCTGACCTTCTAATTGACGATGAAACACAGAAATTGCATCGGAATTAAATACAAAAGGCACTATGCCTACTTAAGTAGAAGAAGACTGACTCTTCTTACTGACTATGCTTTGAACCATTCCTGTGACGCTAGTTATAGATTCATATGCTTCACTTGAGGTTTACTGTATCCCTCTGACCTTCTTATTGACGATGAAACACACAAATTGCATCGGAATTAAATAGAATAAGCACAATGCCGACTTAAGTACAAGATGACTGACTCTTCTTACAGTCTATGTTTTGAACCACTCCTGCGACACAAGTTATGGATTCCGATGCTGGACTTCAGTTTTACTGCATCCCCTGGACCTTCTTATTGACGATGAAACACAGAAATTGCATCGGAATTAAATAGAAAAGACACATTGCCGACTTAAGTACAAGAGACTGTCTCTTCTTACTAACTATGTTTTGAACCAGTCCTGTGACACTAATTATACATTCCGATGCTTCCCTTCAGGTTTACTGTATCCCTTGGACCCTCTTATTGACGATGAAACACAGAAATTGCATCGGAATTAATTACAAAACGCACAATGCCGACTTAAGTACAAGTAGACTGACTCTTCTTAATGTCTATGATTTGAACCAATATTGTGACACTAGTTAAAGATTCCGATGCTTCACTTCAGGTGTACTGTATCCCTTGGACCTTATAATTGACGATGAAACACAGAAATTGCATCGGAATTAAATACAAAAGGCACAATGCCGACTTAAGTAAAAAAGACTCACTCTTCATACTGACTATGTTTTGAACCATTCCTGTGACACTCGTTATAGATTCCGATGCTTCACTTCAGGATTACTGTATCCCTCTGACCTTCTTATAGACGATGAAACAAAGAAATTGCATCGGAATTAAATACAAAAGGCACAATGCCGACTTAAGTACAAGAAGAATGACTCTTCGTACTGACTATGTTTTTAACCATTCCTGTGACACTAGTTGTAGATTCCGATGCTTCACTTCAGGTTTACTGTATCCATTGGGCCTTCTTAATGACGATGAAACACAGATATTGCATCGAAATTAAATACAAAAGGCACAATGCCGACTTAAGTACTGTCCATATTATTAACCATTCCTGTGACACTAGTTATAGATTCCGATGTTTCACTCCAAGTTTGCTGTATCCCTTGGACCTTCTTATTGACGATGAAACACAGAAATTGCCTCGGAATTAAATACATAAGGCATAAGGCCGACTTAACGACAAGAAGACTGACTCATCTTACTGTCTATGCTTTGATACTTTCCTGTGACACTAGTTATTGACTCCGATGCTTCACTCCACGTTTACTGTATCCCTTGGACCTCCTTATTGACGATGAGACACTGAAATTGCATCGAAATTAAATAGAAAAGGCACAATGCCGGATTAAATACAAGAAGACCGACTTTACTTACCGACTATGTTTGAACCATTCCTGTGACACTAGTTACAGATTCCGATGCTTCACTTCAGGTTTACTGTATCCATTGGCCTTCTTATTCACGATAAAACACAGATATTGCATCGGATTTAAATACATTAGGCACAATGCCGGCATAAGTACATGAAGACTGACTCTTCTTACTGACTATGCTTTGAACCATTCCTGTGACACTAGTTATGGATTCCGATGCTTCACTTCAGGTTTACTGTATCCCTTGAACCTTCTTATTGACGATGAAACACAGAAATTGCATCGGAATTAAATACAAAAGGCACAATGCCGACTTAGGTACATGAAGACTGACTCTTCTTACTGTCTATGTTTAAACCATTCCTGTGACACTATTTATAGATTCCGATGCTTCACTTCAGGTTTACTGTATCCATTGGACCTTCGTATTGACGATGAACCACAGAAATTGCATCGTAATTAAATACAAAAGGCACAATGCCGACTTAAGTACAAGCAGACTGACTCTTCTTACAGTCTATGTTTTGAACCAATCCTGTGCCACAAGTTATAGTTTCCGATGCTTCACTTCAGGTTTACTGTACCCTTTGGTCCTTCTTATTGACGATGAAACACAGAAATTGCATCTGAATTAATTAGAAAAGGCACAATGTCGACTTAAGTACAGGAAGACTGACTCTTCTTACTGTCTATGTTTTAAACCATTCCTGTGACACTAGTTATAGATTCCGATGCTTGACTTCAGTTTTACTGTATCCCTTTTACCTTCTTATTGACGATGAAACACAGAAATTGCATCGGAATAAAATACAAAATGCACAATGCCGACTTAAGTACAAGAAGACTGACTCTTCTTACTGTCTATCTTTTGAACCAATCCTGTGACACTAGTTACAGATTCCGATGCTTTACTTCAAGTGTACTGTATCCCTTCGGTCCTTCTTATTGACGATGAAACACAGAAATTGCATCGGAATTAAATACAAAATTCATAAGGATTACTTAAGGACAAAAAGACTGACTCTTCTTACTGACTATGTTTTGAACCATTCCTGTGACACTAGTTATAGATTCCGATGCTTCACTTCCGGTTTACTGTATCCCTCTGACCTTCTTATTGACGATAAAACACAGAAATTGCACCGGAATTAAATGCAAAAGGCACAATGCCGACGTAAGTACAAGAAGACTGTCTCTTCTTACTGTCTATGTTTTGAACCATTCCATTGACACTAGTCATAGATTCCAATGCTTCACTCCAGGTTTACTGTATCCCTTGGCCTTCTTATTGGCGATGAAACACTGAAATTGCATCGGAATTAAATAGAAAAGGCACAATGACGACTTAAGTACAAGAAGACTGACTCTTCGTACTGACTATGATTTGAACCATTCCTGTGACACTAGTTATAGATTCCGATGGTTCACTTCAGGTTTACTGTATCCATTGGACCTTCGTATTGACGATGAAACACAGAAATTGCATCCGAATTAAATACAAAAGGCAGAATGCCGACTTCAGTACAAGAAGACTGACTCTTCTTACAGTCTATGCTTTGAACCAATCCTGTGACACTAGTTATAGATTCCGATGCTTCATTTCAGGTCTACTGTACCCCGTCGTTCCTTCTTATTGACGATGAAACACAGAAATTGCATCGGAATTAGTTAGAAAAGGCACAATGTCGACTTAAGTACAAGAGGACTGACTCTTCTTACTGTCTATGTTTTGAACCATTCCTGTGACACTAGTTATCGATTCCGATGCTTGACTTCAGTTTTACTGTATCCCTTGGACCTTCTTATTGACGATGAAACACAGAAATGGCATCGGAATTAAATACATAATGCACAATGCCGACTTAAGTACAAGAAGACTGACTCTTATTACTGTCTACGTTTTGAACCAATCCTGTGACACTAGTTATAGATTCCGATGCTTCACTTCAGGTTTACTGTATCCCTTCGGTCCTTCTTATTGACGATGAATCACAGAAATTGCATCGGAATTAAATACAAAAGGCACAATGCCGACTTTAGTACAAAAAGACTGACTCATCTTACTGACTATGTTTTGTACCATTCCTGTAACACTAGTTATAGATTCCGATGCTTCAGTTCAGGTTTACTGTATCCCTCTGACCTTCTAATTGACGATGAAACACAGAAATTGCATCGGAATTAAATACAAAAGGCACTATGCCTACTTAAGTAGAAGAAGGCTGACTCTTCTTACTGACTATGCTTTGAACCATTCCTGTGACGCTAGTTATAGATTCATATGCTTCACTTGAGGTTTACTGTATCCCTCTGACCTTCTTATTGACGATGAAACACACAAATTGCATCGGAATTAAATAGAATAAGCACAATGCCGACTTAAGTACAAGATGACTGACTCTTCTTACAGTCTATGTTTTGAACCACTCCTGCGACACAAGTTATGGATTCCGATGCTGGACTTCAGTTTTACTGCATCCCCTGGACCTTCTTATTGACGATGAAACACAGAAATTGCATCGGAATTAAATAGAAAAGACACAATGCCGACTTAAGTACAAGAGACTGTCTCTTCTTACTAACTATGTTTTGAACCAGTCCTGTGACACTAATTATACATTCCGATGCTTCCCTTCATGTTTACTGTATCCCTTGGACCCTCTTATTGACGATGAAACACAGAAATTGCATCGGAATTAATTACAAAACGCACAATGCCGACTTAAGTACAAGTAGACTGACTCTTCTTAATGTCTATGATTTGAACCAATCCTGTGACACTAGTTAAAGATTCCGATGCTTCACTTCAGGTGTACTGTATCCCTTGGACCTTATAATTGACGATGAAACACAGAAATTGCATCAGAATTAAATACAAAAGGCACAATGCCGACTTAAGTAAAAAAGACTCACTCTTCATACTGACTATGTTTTGAACCATTCCTGTGACACTCGTTATAGATTCCGATGCTTCACTTCAGGATTACTGTATCCCTCTGACCTTCTTATTGACGATGAAACACAGAAATTGCATCGGAATTAAATACAAAAGGCACAATGCCGACTTAAGTACAAGAAGAATGACTCTTCGTACTGACTATGTTTTGAACCATTCCTGTGACACTAGTTGTAGATTCCGATGCTTCACTTCAGGTTTACTGTATCCATTGGGCCTTCTTAATGACGATGAAACACAGATATTGCATCGAAATTAAATACAAAAGGCACAATGCCGACTTAAGTACTGTCTATATTATTAACCATTCCTGTGACACTAGTTATAGATTCCGATGCTTCACTCCAAGTTTGCTGTATCCCTTGGACCTTCTTATTGACGATGAAACACAGAAATTGCATCGGAATTAAATACATAAGGCATAAGGCCGACTTAACGACAAGAAGACTGACTCATCTTACTGTCTATGCTTTGATACTTTCCTGTGACACTAGTTATTGACTCCGATGCTTCACTCCACGTTTACTGTATCCCTTGGACCTCCTTATTGACGTTGGGACACTGAAATTGCATCGAAATTAAATAGAAAAGGCACAATGCCGGCTTAAGTACAAGAAGACCGACTCTACTTACCGACTATGTTTGAACCATTCCTGTGACACTAGTTACAGATTCCGATGCTTCACTTCAGGTTTACTGTATCCATTGGCCTTCTTATTCACGATAAAACACAGATATTGCATCGGATTTAAATACATTAGGCACAATGCCGGCATAAGTACATGAAGACTGACTCTTCTTACTGACTATGCTTTGAACCATTCCTGTGACACTAGTTATGGATTCCGATGCTTCACTTCAGGTTTACTGTATCCCTTGAACCTTCTTATTGACGATGAAACACAGAAATTGCATCGGAATTAAATACAAAAGGCACAATGCCGACTTAGGTACATGAAGACTGACTCTTCTTACTGTCTATGTTTGAACCATTCCTGTGACACTAGTTACAGATTCCGTTGCTACACTCCAGGTTTACTGTATCCCTTAGACCTTCTTATTGACGATGAAACACAGAAATTGCATCGGAATTAAGTACAAAAGGCACAATGCCGACTTAAGGACAAGAAGACTGACTCGTCTTACTGACTATGTTTTGAACCATTCCTGTGACACTAGTTATAGATTGCGATGCTTCACTTCAGGTTTACTGTATCCCTCTGACCTTCTTATTGACGATGAAACACAGAAATTGCATCGGAATTAAATACAAAAGGCACAATGCCGACTTAAGTACAGGAAGACTGTATCTTCTTCTTGTCTATGCTTTGAACCATTCCTGTAACACTAGTTATAGTTTCCGATGCTTCACTCGAGGTTTACTGTATCCCTTGGACCCTCTTATTGACGATGAAACACAGAAATTGCATCGGGATTAAATACAAAAAGCACAATGCCGACTTAAGGACAGGAAGACTGACTCTTCTTACTGACTATGTTTTGAACCATTCCTGTGCCAATAACTATAGATTCCGATGCCTCACTCCAGGTTTACTGTATCCCTTGGACCTTCTTATTGACGATGAAACACAGAAATTGCATCGGAATTAAATACAAAAGGCGTAAGGCCGACTTAACAACAAGAAGACTGACTCCTCTTACTGACTATGTTTTGAACCATTCCTGTGATACTAGTTATAGATTCCGATGCTTCACTTCAGGTTTACTGTTTCCCTCTGACCTTCTTATTGACGATGAAACACAGAAATTGCATCGGAATTAAATACAAAGGGCACAATGCCGACTTAAGTACAAGAAGACTGACTCTTCTTACTGTCTATGTTTTGAACCATTCCATTGATACTAGTTATAGGTTTCGATGCTTCACTCCACGTTTACTGTATCCCTTGGACCTTCTTATTGACGATGAAACACTGAAATTGCATCGGAATTAAATAGAAAAGGCATAATGCCGACATAGGTACATGAAGACTGACTCTTCTTACTGTCTATGTTTGCACCATTCCTGTGACACTAGTTACAGATTCCGTTGCTACACTCCAGGTTTACTGGATCCCTTAGACCTTCTTATTGACGATGATACACAGAAGATGCATCGGAATTAAATACAAAAGGCACAATGCCGACTTAAGGACAAGAAGACTGACTCGTCTTACTGACTATGTTTTGAACCATTACTGTGACACTACTTATAGATTGCGATGCTCCACTTCAGGTTTACTGTATCCCTCTAACCTTCTTATTGGCGATGAAACACAGAAATAGCATCGGAATTAAATACAAAAGGCACAATGCCGACTTATGTACAAGAAGACTGTATCTTCTTACTGTCTATGCTTTGATCCATTCCTGTAACACTAGTTATAGTTTCCGATGCTTCACTCCAGCTTTACTGTCTCCCTTCTACCTTCTTATTGACGATGAAACACAGAAATTGCATCGGAATAAAATACAAAAAGCACAATGCCGACTTAAGGACAAGAAGACTGACTCTTCTTACTGACTATGTTTTGAACCATTCGTGTGCCAATAGCTATAGATTCCGATGCTTCACTCCAGGTTTACTGTATCCCTTGGACCTTCTTATTGACGATGAAACACAGAAATTGCATCGGAATTAAATACAAAAGGCGTAAGGCCGACTTAACAACAAGAAGACTGACTCCTCTTACTGACTATGTTTGAACCATTCCTGTGATACTAGTTATAGATTCCGATGCTTCACTTCAGGTTTACTGTTTCCCTCTGACCTTCTTATTGACGATGAAACACAGAAATTGCATCGGAATTAAATACAAAGGGCACAATGCCGACTTAAGTACAAGAAGACTGACTCTTCTTACTGTCTATGTTTTGAACCATTCCATTGATACTAGTTATAGGTTTCGATGCTTCACTCCACGTTTACTGTATCCCTTGGACCTTCTTATTGACGATGAAACACTGAAATTGCATCGGAATTAAATAGAAAAGCCACAATGCCGACATAGGTACATGAAGACTGACTCTTCTTACTGTCTCTGTTTGAACCATTCCTGTGACACTAGTTACAGATTCCGTTGCTACACTCCAGGTTTACTGTATCCCTTAGACCTTCTTATTGACGATGAAACACAGAAATTGCATCGGAATTAAATACAAAAGGCACAATGCCGACTTAAGGACAAGAAGACTGACTCGTCTTACTGACTATGTTTTGAACCATTCCTGTGACACTAGTTACAGATTCCGTTGCTACACTCCAGGTTTACTGTATCCCTTAGACCTTCTTATTGACGATGAAACACAGAAATTGCATCGGAATTAAATACAAAAGGCACAATGCCGACTTAAGTACAAGAAGACTGTATCTTCTTACTGTCTATGCTTTGATCCATTCCTGTAACACTAGTTATAGTTTCCGATGCTTCACTCCAGCTTTACTGTATCCCTTGGACCTTCTTATTGACGATGAAACACAGAAATTGCATCGGAATTAAATACAAAAGGCACAATGCCGACTTAAGTACAAGAAGACTGTATCTTCTTACTGTCTATGCTTTGAACCATTCCTGTAACTCTAGCTATAGTTTCCGATGCTTCACTCCAGGTTTACTGTATCCCTTGGACCTTCTTATTGACGATGAAACACAGAAATTGCATCGGGATTAAATACAAAAAGCACAATGCCGACTTAAGGACAAGAAGACTGACTCTTCTTACTGACTATGTTTTGAACCATTCCTGTGCCAATAGCTATAGATTCCGATGCTTCACTCCAGGTTTACTGTATCCCTTGGACCTTCTTATTGTCGATGAAACACAGAAATTGCATCGGAATTAAATACAAAAGGCGTAAGGCCGACTTAACAACAAGAAGACTGACTCCTCTTACTGACTATGTTTTGAACCATTTCTGTGATACTAGTTATAGATTCCGATGCTTCACTTCAGGTTTACTGTTTCCCTCTGACCTTCTTATTGACGATGAAACACAGAAATTGCATCGGAATTAAATACAAAGGGCACATTGCCGACTTAAGTACAAGAAGACTGACTCTTCTTACTGTCTATGTCTTGAACCATTCCATTGATACTAGTTCTAGGTTTCGATGCTTCACTCCACGTTTACTGTATCCCTTGGACCTTCTTATTGACGATGAAACACTGAAATTTCATCGGAATTAAATAGAAAAGGCAAAATGCCGACATAGGTACATGAAGACTGACTCTTCTTACTGTCTATGTTTGAACCATTCCTGTGACACTAGTTACAGATTCCGTTGCTACACTCCAGGTTTACTGTATCCCTTAGACCTTCTTATTGACGATGAAACACAGAAATTGCATCGGAATTAAATTCAAAAGGCACAATGCCGACTTAAGGACAAGAAGACTGACTCGTCTTACTGACTATGTTTTGAACCATTCCTGTGACACTAGTTATAGATTGCGATGCTCCACTTCAGGTTTACTGTTTCCCTCTGACCTTCTTATTGACGATGAAACACAGAAATTGCATCGGAATTAAATACAAAGGGCACAATGCCGACTTATGTACAAGAAGACTGTATCTTCTTACTGTCTATGCTTTGATCCATTCCTGTAACACTAGTTATAGTTTCCGATGCTTCACTCCAGCTTTACTGTCTCCCTTCTACCTTCTTATTGACGATGAAACACAGAAATTGCATCGGAATTAAATACAAAAAGCACAATGCCGACTTAAGGACAAGAAGACTGACTCTTCTTACTGACTATGTTTTGAACCATTCGTGTGCCAATAGCTATAGATTCCGATGCTTCACTCCAGGTTTACTGTATCCCTTGGACCTCCTTATTGACGATGAAACACAGAAATTGCATCGGAATTAAATACAAAAGGCGTAAGGCCGACTTAACAACAAGAAAACTGACTCCTCTTACTGACTATGTTTGAACCATTCCTGTGATACTAGTTATAGATTCCGATGCTTCACTTCAGGTTTACTGTTTCCCTCTGACCTTCTTATTGACGATGAAACACAGAAATTGCATCGGAATTAAATACAAAGGGCACAATGCCGACTTATGTACAAGAAGACTGTATCTTCTTACTGTCTATGCTTTGATCCATTCCTGTAACACTAGTTATAGTTTCCGATGCTTCACTCCAGCTTTACTGTCTCCCTTCTACCTTCTTATTGACGATGAAACACAGAAATTGCATCGGAATTAAATACAAAAAGCACAATGCCGACTTAAGGACAAGAAGACTGACTCTTCTTACTGACTATGTTTTGAACCATTCGTGTGCCAATAGCTATAGATTCCGATGTTTCACTCCAGGTTTACTGTATCCCTTGGACCTTCTTATTGACGATGAAACACAGAAATTGCATCGGAATTAAATACAAAAGGCGTAAGGCCGACTTAACAACAAGAAAACTGACTCCTCTTACTGACTATGTTTGAACCATTCCTGTGATACTAGTTATAGATTCCGATGCTTCACTTCAGGTTTACTGTTTCCCTCTGACCTTCTTATTGACGATGAAACACAGAAATTGCATCGGAATTAAATACAAAGGGCACAATGCCGACTTAAGTACAAGAAGACTGACTCTTCTTACTGTCTATGTTTTGAACCATTCCATTGATACTAGTTATAGGTTTCGATGCTTCACTCCACGTTTACTGTATCCCTTGGACCTTCTTATTGACGATGAAACACTGAAATTGCATCGGAATTAAATAGAAAAGGCACAATGCCGACATAGGTACATGAAGACTGACTCTTCTTACTGTCTATGTTTGAACCATTCCTGTGACACTAGTTACAGATTCCGTTGCTACACTCCAGGTTTACTGTATCCCTTAGACCTTCTTATTGACGATGAAACACAGAAATTGCATCGGAATTAAATACAACAGGCACAATGCCGACTTAAGGACAAGAAGACTGACTCGTCTTACTGACTATGTTTTGAACCATTCCTGTGACACTAGTTATAGATTGCGATGCTTCACTTCAGGTTTACTGTATCCCTCTGACCTTCTTATTGACGATGAAACACAGAAATTGCATCGGAATTAAATACAAAAATCACAATGCCGACTTAAGTACAAGAAGACTGTATCTTCTTACTGTCTATGCTTTGAACCATTCCTGTAACTCTAGCTATAGTTTCCGATGCTTCACTCCAGGTTTACTGTATCCCTTGGACCTTCTTATTGACGATGAAACACAGAAATTGCATCGGGATTAAATACAAAAAGCACAATGCCGACATAAGGACAAGAAGACTGACTCTTCTTACTGACTATGTTTTGAACCATTCCTGTGCCAATAGCTATAGATTCCGATGCTTCACTCCAGGTTTACTGTATCCCTTGGACCTTCTTATTGACGATGAAACACAGAAATTGCATCGGAATTAAATACAAAAGGCGTAAGGCCGACTTAACAACAAGAAGACTGACTCCTCTTACTGACTATGTTTTGAACCATTCCTGTGATACTAGTTATAGATTCCGATGCTTCACTTCAGGTTTACTGTTTCCCTCTGACCTTCTTATTGACGATGAAACACAGAAATTGCATCGGAATTAAATACAAAGGGCACAATGCCGACTTAAGTACAAGAAGACTGACTCTTCTTACTGACTATGTTTTGAACCATTCCTGTGACACTAGTTATAGATTGCGATGCTCCACTTCAGGTTTAATGTATCCCTCTGACCTTCTTATTGACGATGAAACACAGAAATTGCATCGGAATTAAATACAAAGGGCACAATGCCGACTTAAGTACAAGAAGATTGACTCTTCTTACTGTCTATGTTTTGAACCATTCCATTGATACTAGTTATAGGTTTCGAGGCTTCACTCAACGTTTACTGTATCCCTTGGACCTTCTTATTGACGATGAAACACTAAAATTGCATCGGAATTAAATACAAAAGGCGTAAGGCCGACTTAAGGACAAGAAGACTGACTCCTCTTACTGACTATGTTTTGAACCATTCCTGTGACACTAGTTATAGATTCCGATGCTTCACTTCAGGTTTACTGTTTCCCTCTGACCTTCTTATTGACGATGGAACACAGAAATTGCATCGGAAATCAATACAAAGGGCACAATGCCGACTTAAGTACAAGAAGACTGACTCGTCTTACTGACTATGTTTTGAACCATTCCTGTGACACTAGTTATAGATTGCGATGCTCCACTTCAGGTTTAATGTATCCCTCTGACCTTCTTATTGACGATGAAACACAGAAATTGCATCGGAATTAAATACAAAAGGCACAATGCCGACTTAAGTACAAGAAGACTGTATCTTCTTACTGTCTATGCTTTGAACCATTCCTGTAACACTAGCTATAGTTTCCGATGCTTCACTCCAGGTGTACTGTATCCCTTGGACCTTCTTATTGACGATGAAACACAGAAATTGCATCGGGATTAAATACAAAAAGCACAATGCCGACTTAAAGACAAGAAGACTGACTCTTCTTACTGACTATGTTTTGAACCATTCGTGTGCCAATAGCTATAGATTCCGATGCTTCACTCCAGGTTTACTGTATCCGTTGGACCTTCTTATTGACGATGAAACACAGAAATTGCATCGGAATTAAATACAAAAGGCGTAAGGCCGACTTAACAACAAGAAGACTGACTCCTCTTACTGACTATGTTTTGAACCATTCCTATGACACTAGTTATAGATTCCGATGCTTCATTTCAGGTTTACTGTTTCCCTCTGACCTTCTTATTGACGATGAAACACAGAAATTGCATCGTAATTAAATACAAAGGGCACAATGCCGACTTAAGTACAAGAAGACTGACTCTTCTTACTGTCTATGTTTTGAACCATTCCATTGATACTAGTTATAGGTTTCGATGCTTCACTCCACGTTTACTGTATCCCTTGGACCTTCTTATTGACGATGAAACACTGAAATTGCATCGGAATTAAATAGAAAAGGCACAATGCAGACATAGGTACATGAAGACTGACTCTTCTTACTGTCTATGTTTGAACCATTCCTGTGACACTAGTTACAGATTCCGTTGCTACACTCCAGGTTTACTGTATCCCTTAGACCTTCTTATTGACGATGAAACACAGAAATTGCATCGGAATTAAATACAAAAAGCACAATGCCGACTTAAGGACAAGAAGACTGACTCTTCTTACTGACTATGTTTTGAACCATTCGTGTGCCAATAGCTATAGATTCCGATGCTTCACTCCAGGTTTACTGTATCCCTTGGACCTTCTTATTGACGATGAAACACAGAAATTGCATCGGAATTAAATACAAAAGGCGTAAGGCCGACTTAACAACAAGAAGGCTGACTCCTCTTACTGACTATGTTTTGAACCATTCCTGTGACACTAGTTATAGATTCCGATGCTTCACTTCAGGTTTACTGTTTCCCTCTCACCTTCGTATTGACAATGAAACACAGAAATTGCATCGGAATTAAATACAAAGGGCACAATGCCGACCTAAGTACAAGAAGACTGACTCTTCTTACTGTCTATGTTTTGAACCATTCCATTGATACTAGTTATAGGTTTCGAGGCTTCACTCAACGCTTACTGTATCCCTTGGACCTTCGTATTGACGATGAAACACAGAAATTGCATCGGAATTAAATACAAAAGGCACAATGCCGACTTAGGTACATGAAGACTGACTTTTATAACTGTCTATGTTTTGAACCATTCCTGTGACACAAGTTATAGTGTGCTATGCTTCACTTCAGGTTTACTGTATCCCTTTGACCTTCTTATTGACGATGAAACACAGAAATTGCATCGGAATTAAATACAAAAGGCACAATGCCGACTTAAGTACAAGAAGACTGTATCCTCTTACTGTCTATGTTTTAAACCATTCCTGTGACACTAGTTATAAATTCCGATGCTTCACTCCAGGTTTACTGCATCCCTTGGACCTTCTTATTGACGATGAAACACAGAAATTGCATCGGAATCAAATACAAAAGGCACAACGGCGACTTAAGTACATGAAGACTGACTCATCTTACTGACTATGTTTTGAACCATTCCTGTGACACTAGTTATAGATTCCGATGCTTCACTTCAGGTTTACTGTATCCCTTGGACCTTCTTATTGAAGATGAAACACAGAAATTATATCGGAATTAAATACAAAAGGCACAATGCCGACTTATGTACATGAAGACCGACTCTTCTTACTGACTATGTTTTGAACCATTCCCGTGTCACTAGTTATAGATTCCGATGCTTCACTTCAGGTTTACTGTATCCCTTGGACCTACTTATTGACGATGAGACAGAAATTGCATCGGAATTAAATACAAAAGGCACAATGCCGACGAAAGTACTGTCCATGTTTTTAACGACTCCTTTGACACTGGTAATAGATTCGGATGCTTGACTTCAGGTTTACTGTATCCCTTGGGCCTTGTTATTGACGATGAAACACAGAAATTGCATCGGAATTAAATACAAAACTCACAATGCCGACTTAAGTACAATAAGACTGACTCTCCTTACTGTCTATGTTTTGAACCATTCCTGTGACACTAGTTATAGATTCCGATGCTTCACTTCAGGTTTATAGTATCCCTTGGACCTTCTTATTGACGATGGAACACAGAAATTGCGTCGGAATTAAATACAAAAGGCACAATGCCGACTTACGTACATGAATACCGACTCTTCTTACTGACTATGTTTTGAAACATTCCTGTGACACTAGTTATAGATTCCGATGCTTCACTCCAGGTTAACTGTATCCCTTGGACCTTATTATTGACGATGAAACACAGAAATTGCATCGAAATTAAATACAAAAAGGCACAAGGCCGACTTAAGGACAAGAAGACTGACTCTTCTTACTGTCTATGTTTTGAACCATTCCATTGATACTAGTTATAGGTTTCGATGCTTCACTCCACGTTTACTGTATCCCTTGGACCTTCTTATTGACGATGAAACACTGAAATTGCATCGGAATTAAATAGAAAAGGCACAATGCAGACATAGGTACATGAAGACTGACTCTTCTTACTGTCTATGTTTGAACCATTCCTGTGACACTAGTTACAGATTCCGTTGCTACACTTCAGGTTTACTGTATTTCTTAGACCCTCTTATTGACGATGAAACACAGAAATTGCATCGGAATTAAATACAAAAGGCACAATGCCGACTTAAGGACAAGAAGACTGACTCGTCTTACTGACTGTGTTTTGAACCATTCCTGTGACACTAGTTATAGATTGCGATGCTCCACTTCAGGTTTACTGTATCCCTCTGACCTTCTTATTGACGATGAAACACAGAAATTGCATCGGAATTAAATACAAAAGGTACAATGCCGACTTAAGTACAAGAAGACTGTATCTTCTTACTGTCTATGCTTTGATCCATTCCTGTAACACTAGTTATAGTTTGCGATGCTTCACACCAGGTTTACTGTATCCCTTGGACCTTCTTATTGACGATGAAACACAGAAATTGCATCGGAATTAAATACAAAAAGCACAATGCCGACTTAAGGACAAGAAGACTGACTCTTCTTACTGACTATGTTTTGAACCATTCATGTGCCAATAGCTATAGATTCCGATGTTTCACTCCAGGTTTACTGTATCCCTTGGACCTTCTTATTGACGATGAAACACGGAAATTGCATCGGAATTAAATACAAAAGGCGTAAGGCCGACTTAACAACAAGAAGACTGACACCTCTTACTGACTATGTTTTGAACCATTCCTGTGACACTAGTTATGGATTCCGATGCTTCACTTCAGGTTTACTGTTTCCCTCTGACCTTCTTATTGACGATGAAACACAGAAATTGCATCGGAATTAAATACAAAGGGCACAATGCCGACCTAAGTACAAGAAGACTGTCTCTTCTTACTGTCTATGTTTTGAACCATTCCATTGATACTAGTTATAGGTTTCGAGGCTTCACTCAACGTTTACTGTATGAATTGGACCTTCGTATTGACGATGAAACACTGAAATTGCATCGGAATTAAATAGAAAAGGCACAATGCCGACTTAAGTACAAGAAGACTGAGTCTTCTTACTGACTATACTTTGAACCATTCCTGTGACACTTGTTATAGATTCCGATGCTTCACTTCAGGTTTACTGTATCCATTGGACCTTCTTATTGACGATGAAACACAGAAATTGCATCGGAATTAAATACAAAAGGCACAATGCCGACTTAGGTACATGAAGACTGACTTTTATAACTGTCTATGTTTTGAACCATTCCTGTGACACAAGTTATAGTGTGCTATGCTGCACTTCAGGTTTACTTTATCCCTCTGACCTTCTTATTGACGATGAAACACAGAAATTGCATCGGAATTAAATACAAAAGGCACAATGCCGACTTAAGTACAAGAAGACTGTATCCTCTTACTGTCTATGTTTTAAACCATTCCTGTGACACTAGTTATAAATTCCGATGCTTCACTCCAGGTTTACTGCATCCCTTGGACCTTCTTATTGACGATGAAACACAGAAATTGCATCGGAATCAAATACAAAAGGCACAACGTCGACTTAAGTACATGAAGACTGACTCTTCTTACTGACTATGCTTTGAACCATTCCTGTGACACTAGTTATAGATTCCGATGCTTCACTTCAGGTTTACTGTATCCCTCTGACCTTCTTATTGACGATGAAGCACAGAAAGTGCATCGGAATTAAATACAAAAGGCACAATGGCGACTTAAGTACATGAAGACTGACTCTTCTTACTGCCTACGTTTTTAACCATTCCTGTGATACTAGTTATAGATTCCGATGCTTCACTTCAGATTTACTGTATCCCTTGGACCTCCTTGTTGACGATGAAACACAGAAATTGCATCGGAATTAAATACAAAAGGCACAATGCCGACTTAAGTACATGAAGACCGACTCTTCTTACTTACTATGTTTTGAACCATTCCTGTGACACTAGTTATAGATTCCGATGCTTCACTTCAGGTTTATAGTATCCCTCTGACCTTCTTATTGACGATGAAACACAGAAATTGCATCGGAATTAAATACAAAAGGTACAATGCCGACTTAAGTACTGTCGATGTTTTTAACGACTCCTTTGACACTAGTAATAGATTCGGATGCTTGACTTCAGGTTTACTGTATCCCTTGGGCCTTGTTATTGACGATGAAACACAGAAATTGCATCGGAATTAAATACAAAACTCACAATGCCGACTTAAGTACAATAAGACTGACTCTCCTTACTGTCTATGCTTTGAACCATTCCTATGACACTAGTTATTGATTCCGATGCTTCACTTCAGGTTTACTGTATCCCTCTGACCTTCTTATTGACGATGAAGCACAGAAAGTGCATCGGAATTAAATACAAAAGGCACAATGGCGACTTAAGTACATGAAGACTGACTCTTCTTACTGCCTACGTTTTTAACCATTCCTGTGATACTAGTTATAGATTCCGATGCTTCACTTCAGATTTACTGTATCCCTTGGACCTCCTTGTTGACGATGAAACACAGAAATTGCATCGGAATTAAATACAAAAGGCACAATGCCGACTTAAGTACATGAAGACCGACTCTTCTTACTTACTATGTTTTGAACCATTCCTGTGACACTAGTTATAGATTCCGATGCTTCACTTCAGGTTTATAGTATCCCTTGGACCTTCTTATTGACGATGAAACACAGAAATTGCGTCGGAATTAAATACAAAAGGCACAATGCCGGATTACGTACATGAAGACCGACTCTTCTTACTGACTATGTTTTGAAACATTCCTGTGACACTAGTTATAGATTACGATGCTTCACTCCAGGTTAACTGTATCCCTTGGACCTTCTTATTGACGATGAAACACAGAAATTGCATCGAAATTAAATACAAAAGGCACAAGGCCGACTTAAGGACAAGAAGACTGACTCTTCTTACTGTCTATGTTTTGAACCATTCCATTGATACTAGTTATAGGTTTCGATGCTTCACTCCACGTTTACTGTATCCCTTGGACCTTCTTATTGACGATGAAACACTGAAATTGCATCGGAATTAAATAGAAAAGGCACAATGCAGACATAGGTACATGAAGACTGACTCTTCTTACTGTCTATGTTTGAACCATTCCTGTGACACTAGTTACAGATTCCGTTGCTACAATCCAGGTTTACTGTATTTCTTAGACCTTCTTATTGACGATGAAACACAGAAATTGCATCGGAATTAAATACAAAAGGCGTAAGGCCGACTTAACAACAAGAAGACTGACTCCTCTTACTGACTATGTTTTGAACCATTCCTGTGACACTAGTTATAGATTCCGATGCTTCACTTCAGGTTTACTGTTTCCCTCTGACCTTCTTATTGACGATGAAACACAGAAATTGCATCGGAATTAAATACAAAGGGCACAATGCCGACTTAAGTACAAGAAGACTGACTCTTCTTACTGTCTATGTTTTGAACCATTCCATTGATACTAGTTATAGGTTTCGAGGCTTCACTCAACGTTTACTGTATCCCTTGGACCTTCGTATTGACGATGAAACACTGAAATTGCATCGGAATTAAATAGAAAAGGCACAATGCCGACTTAAGTATAAGAAGACTGAGTCTTCTTACTGACTATATTTTGAACCATTCCTGTGACACTTGTTATAGATTCCGATGCTTCACTTCAGGTTTACTGTATCCATTGGACCTTCTTATTGACGATGAAACACAGAAATTGCATCGGAATTAAATACAAAAGGCACAATGCCGACTTAGGTACATGAAGACTGACTTTTATAACTGTCTATGTTTTGAACCATTCCTGTGACACAAGTTATTGATTGCTATGCTTCACTTCAGGTTTACTGTATCCCACTGACCTTCTTATTGACGATGAAACACAGAAATTGCATCGGAATTAAATACAAAAGGCACAATGCCGACTTAAGTACAAGAAGACTGTATCCTCTTACTGTCTATGTTTTAAACCATTCCTGTGACACTAGTTATAAATTCCGATGCTTCACTCCAGGTTTACTGCATCCCTTGGACCTTCTTATTGACGATGAAACACAGAAATTGCATCGGAATCAAACACAAAAGGCACAACGGCGACTTAAGTACATGAAGACTGACTCTTCTTACTGACTATGTTTTGAACCATTCCTGTGACACTAGATATAGATTCCGATGCTTCACTTCAGGTTTACTGTATCCCTTGGACCTTCTTATTGAAGATGAAACACAGAAATTGCATCGGAATTAAATACAAAAGGCACAATGCCGACTTATGTACATGAAGACCGACTCTTCTTACTGACTATGTTTTGAACCATTCCCGTGTCACTAGTTATAGATTCCGATGCTTCACTTCAGGTTTACTGTATCCCTTGGACCTACGTATTGACGATGAGACAGAAATTGCATCGGAATTATATACAAGAGGCACAATGCCGACTTAAGTACTGTCTATGTTTTTATCGACTCCTTTGACACTAGTAATAGATTCGGATGCTTGACTTCAGGTTTACTGTATCCCTTGGGCCTTGTTATTGACGATGAAACACAGAAATTGCATCGGAATTAAATACAAAACTCACAATGCCGACTTAAATACAGTAAGACTGACTCTCCTTACTGTCTATGTTTTGAACCATTCCTATGACACTAGTTATTGATTCCGATGCTTCACTTCAGGTTTACTGTATCCCTCTGACCTTCTTATTGACGATGAAGCACAGAAAGTGCATCGGAATTAAATACAAAAGGCACAATGGCGACTTAAGTACATGAAGCCTGACTCTTCTTACTGCCTACGTTTTTAACCATTCCTGTGATACTAGTTATAGATTCCGATGCTTCACTTCAGATTTACTGTATCCCTTGGACCTCCTTGTTGACGATGAAACACAGAAATTGCATCGGAATTAAATACAAAAGGCACAATGCCGACTTAAGTACATGAAGACCGACTCTTCTTACTTACTATGTTTTGAACCATTCCTGTGACACTAGTTATAGATTCCGATGCTTCACTTCAGGTTTATAGTATCCCTTGGACCTTCTTATTGACGATGAAACACAGAAATTGCATCGAAATTAAATACAAAAGGCACAAGGCCGACTTAAGGACAAGAAGACTGACTCTTCTTACTGACTATGTTTTGAACCATTCCTGTGACACTAGTTATAGATTCCAATGCTTCACTTCAGGTTTACTGTTTCCCTCTGACCTTCTTATTGACGATGAAACACAGAAATTGCATCGGAATTAAATACAAAGGGCACAATGCCGACTTAAGTACAAGAAGACTGACTCTTCTTACTGACTATGTTTTGAACCATTCCTGTGAAACTAGTTATAGATTGCGATGCTCCACTTCAGGTTTAATGTATCCCTCTGACCTTCTTATTGACGATGAAACACAGAAATTGCATCGGAATTAAATACAAAGGGCACAATGCCGACTTAAGTACAAGAAGATTGACTCTTCTTACTGTCTATGTTTTGAACCATTCCATTGATACTAGTTATAGGTTTCGAGGCTTCACTCAACGTTTACTGTATCCCTTGGACCTTCTTATTGACGATGAAACACTGAAATTGCATCGGAATTAAATACAAAAGGCGTAAGGCCGACTTAAGGACAAGAAGACTGACTCCTCTTACTGACTATGTTTTGAACCATTCCTGTGACACTAGTTATAGATTCCGATGCTTCACTTCAGGTTTACTGTTTCCCTCTGACCTTCTTATTGACGATGGAACACAGAAATTGCATCGGAAATCAATACAAAGGGCACAATGCCGACTTAAGTACAAGAAGACTGACTCGTCTTACTGACTATGTTTTGAACCATTCCTGTGACACTAGTTATAGATTGCGATGCTCCACTTCAGGTTTAATGTATCCCTCTGACCTTCTTATTGACGATGAAACACAGAAATTGCATCGGAATTAAATACAAAAGGCACAATGCCGACTTAAGTACAAGAAGACTGTATCTTCTTACTGTCTATGCTTTGAACCATTCCTGTAACACTAGCTATAGTTTCCGATGCTTCACTCCAGGTGTACTGTATCCCTTGGACCTTCTTATTGACGATGAAACACAGAAATTGCATCGGGACTAAATACAAAAAGCACAATGCCGACTTAAAGACAAGAAGACTGACTCTTCTTACTGACTATGTTTTGAACCATTCCTGTGCCAATAGCTATAGATTCCGATGCTTCACTCCAGGTTTACTGTATCCCTTGGACCTTCTTATTGACGATGAAACACAGAAATTGCATCGGAATTAAATACAAAAGGCGTAAGGCCGACTTAACAACAAGAAGACTGACTCCTCTTACTGACTATGTTTTGAACCATTCCTATGACACTAGTTATAGATTCCGATGCTTCACTTCAGGTTTACTGTTTCCCTCTGACCTTCTTATTGACGATGAAACACAGAAATTGCATCGGAATTAAATACAAAAGGTACAATGCCGACTTAAGTACAAGAAGACTGTATCTTCTTACTGTCTATGCTTTGATCCATTCCTGTAACACTAGCTATAGTTTGCGATGCTTCACTCCAGGTTTACTGTATCCCTTGGACCTTCTTATTGACGATGAAACACAGAAATTGCATCGGAAATAAATACAAAAGGCGTAAGGCCGACTTAACAACAAGAAGACTGACTCCTCTTACTGACTATGTTTTGAACCATTCCTATGACACTAGTTATAGATTCCGATGCTTCACTTCAGGTTTACTGTTTCCCTCTGACCTTCTTATTGACGATGAAACACAGAAATTGCATCGGAATTAAATACAAAGGGCACAATGCCGACTTAAGTACAAGAAGACTGACTCTTCTTACTGTCTATGTTTTGAACCATTCCATTGATACTAGTTATAGGTTTCGATGCTTCACTCCACGTTTACTGTATCCCTTGGACCTTCTTATTGACGATGAAACACTGAAATTGCATCGGAATTAAATAGAAAAGGCACAATGCCGACATAGGTACATGAAGACTGACTCTTCTTACTGTCTATGTTTGAACCATTCCTGTGACACTAGTTACAGATTCCGTTGCTACACTCCAGGTTTACTGTATCCCTCAGACCTTCTTATTGACGATGAAACACAGAAATTGCATCGGAATTAAATACAAAAGGCACAATGCCGACTTAAGTACAAGAAGACTGTATCTTCTTACTGTCTATGCTTTGATCCATTCCTGTAACACTAGTTATAGTTTCCGATGCTTCACTCCAGCTTTACTGTATCCCTTGGACCTTCTTATTGACGATGAAACACAGAAATTGCAACGGAATTAAATACAAAAAGCACAATGCCGACTTAAGGACAAGAAGACTGACTCTTCTTACTGACCATGTTTTGAACCATTCGTGTGCCAATAGCTATAGATTCCGATGCTTCACTCCAGGTTTACTGTATCCGTTGGACCTTCTTATTGACGATGAAACACAGAAATTGCATCGGAAAATAAATACAAAAGGCGTAAGGCCGACTTAACAACAAGAAGACTGACTCCTCTTACTGACTATGTTTTGAACCATTCCTATGACACTAGTTATAGATTCCGATGCTTCATTTCAGGTTTACTGTTTCCCTCTGACCTTCTTATTGACGATGAAACACAGAAATTGCATCGTAATTAAATACAAAGGGCACAATGCCGACTTAAGTACAAGAAGACTGACTCTTCTTACTGTCTATGTTTTGAACCATTCCATTGATACTAGTTATAGGTTTCGATGCTTCACTCCACGTTTACTGTATCCCTTGGACCTTCTTATTGACGATGAAACACTGAAATTGCATCGGAATTAAATAGAAAAGGCACAATGCAGACATAGGTACATGAAGACTGACTCTTCTTACTGTCTATGTTTGAACCATTCCTGTGACACTAGTTACAGATTCCGTTGCTACACTCCAGGTTTACTGTATCCCTTAGACCTTCTTATTGACGATGAAACACAGAAATTGCATCGGAATTAAATACAAAAGGCACAATGCCGACTTAAGGACAAGAAGACTGACTCGTCTTACTGACTATGTTTTGAACCATTCCTGTGACACTAGTTATAGATTGCGATGCTCCACTTCAGGTTTACTGTATCCCTCTGACCTTCTTATTGACGATGAAACACAGAAATTGCATCGGAATTAAATACTAAAGGTACAATGCCGACTTAAGTACAAGAAGACTGTATCTTCTTACTGTCTATGCTTTGATCCATTCCTGTAACACTAGTTATAGTTTGCGATGCTTCACTCCAGGTTTACTGTATCCCTTGGACCTTCTTATTGACGATGAAACACAGAAATTGCATCGGAATTAAATACAAAAAGCACAATGCCGACTTAAGGACAAGAAGACTGACTCTTCTTACTGACTATGTTTTGAACCATTCGTGTGCCAATAGCTATAGATTCCGATGCTTCACTCCAGGTTTACTGTATCCCTTGGACCTTCATATTGACGATGAAACACAGAAATTGCATCGGAATTAAATACAAAAGGCGTAAGGCCGACTTAACAACAAGAAGACTGACTCCTCTTACTGACTATGTTTTGAACCATTCCTGTGACACTAGTTATAGATTCCGATGCTTCACTTCAGGTTTACTGTTTCCCTCTGACCTTCGTATTGACAATGAAACACAGAAATTGCATCGGAATTAAATACAAAGGGCACAATGCCGACCTAAGTACAAGAAGACTGACTCTTCTTACTGTCTATGTTTTGAACCATTCCATTGATACTAGTTATAGGTTTCGAGGCTTCACTCAACGTTTACTGTATCCCTTGGACCTTCGTATTGACGATGAAACACAGAAATTGCATCGGAATTAAATACAAAAGGCACAATGCCGACTTAGGTACATGAAGACTGACTTTTATAACTGTCTATGTTTTGAACCATTCCTGTGACACAAGTTAGAGTGTGCAATGCTTCACTTCAGGTTTACTGTATCCCTTTGACCTTCTTATTGCCGATGAAACACAGAAATTGCATCGGAATTAAATACAAAAGGCACAATGCCGACTTAAGTACAAGAAGACTGTATCCTCTTACTGTCTATGTTTTAAACCATTCCTGTGACACTAGTTATAAATTCCGATGCTTCACTCCAGGTTTACTGCATCCCTTGGACCTTCTTATTGACGATGAAACACAGAAATTGCATCGGAATCAAATACAAAAGGCACAACGGCGACTTAAGTACATGAAGACTGACTCATCTTACTGACTATGTTTTGAACCATTCCTGTGACACTAGTTATAGATTCCGATGCTTCACTTCAGGTTTACTGTATCCCTTGGACCTTCTTATTGAAGATGAAACACAGAAATTATATCGGAATTAAATACAAAAGGCACAATGCCGACTTATGTACATGAAGACCGACTCTTCTTACTGACTATGTTTTGAACCATTCCCGTGTCACTAGTTATAGATTCCGATGCTTCACTTCAGGTTTACTGTATCCCTTGGACCTACTTATTGACGATGAGACAGAAATTGCATCGGAATTAAATACAAAAGGCACAATGCCGACGAAAGTACTGTCCATGTTTTTAACGACTCCTTTGACACTAGTAATAGATTCGGATGCTTGACTTCAGGTTTACTGTATCCCTTGGGCCTTGTTATTGACGATGAAACACAGAAATTGCATCGGAATTAAATACAAAACTCACAATGCCGACTTAAGTACAATAAGACTGACTCTCCTTACTGTCTATGTTTTGAACCATTCCTATGACACTAGTTATTGATTCCGATGCTTCACTTCAGGTTTACTGTATCCCTCTGACCTTCTTATTGACGATGAAGCACAGAAAGTGCATCGGAATTAAATACAAAAGGCACAATGGCGACTTAAGTACATGAAGACTGACTCTTCTTACTGCCTACGTTTTTAACCATTCCTGTGATACTAGTTATAGATTCCGATGCTTCACTTCAGATTTACTGTATCCCTTGGACCTCCTTGTTGACGATGAAACACAGAAATTGCATCGGAATTAAATACAAAAGGCACAATGCCGACTTAAGTACATGAAGACCGACTCTTCTTACTTACTATGTTTTGAACCATTCCTGTGCCACTAGTTATAGATTCCATTGCTTCACTTCAGGTTTATAGTATCCCTTGGACCTTCGTATTGACGATGAAACACAGAAATTGCGTCGGAATTAAATACAAAAGGCACAATGCCGACTTACGTACATGAATACCGACTCTTCTTACTGACTATGTTTTGAAACATTCCTGTGACACTAGTTATAGATTCCGATGCTTCACTCCAGGTTACCTGTATCCCTTGGACCTTATTATTGACGATGAAACACAGAAATTGCATCGAAATTAAATACAAAAAGGCACAAGGCCGACTTAAGGACAAGAAGACTGACTCTTCTTACTGTCTATGTTTTGAACCATTCCATTGATACTAGTTATAGGTTTCGATGCTTCACTCCACGTTTACTGTATCCCTTGGACCTTCTTATTGACGATAAAACACTGAAATTGCATCGGAATTAAATAGAAAAGGCACAATGCAGACATAGGTACATGAAGACTGACTCTTCTTACTGTCTATGTTTGAACCATTCCTGTGACACTAGTTACAGATTCCGTTGCTACACTCCAGGTTTACTGTATATCTTAGACCCTCTTATTGACGATGAAACACAGAAATTGCATCGGAATTAAATACAAAAGGCACAATGCCGACTTAAGGACAAGAAGACTGACTCGTCTTACTGACTATGTTTTGAACCATTCCTGTGACACTAGTTATAGATTGCGATGCTCCACTTCAGGTTTACTGTATCCCTCTGACCTTCTTATTGACGATGAAACACAGAAATTGCATCGGAATTAAATACAAAAGGTACAATGCCGACTTAAGTACAAGAAGACTGTATCTTCTTACTGTCTATGCTTTGATCCATTCCTGTAACACTAGTTATAGTTTGCGATGCTTCACTCCAGGTTTACTGTATCCCTTGGACCTTCTTATTGACGATGAAACACAGAAATTGCATCGGAATTAAATACAAAAAGCACAATGCCGACTTAAGGACAAGAAGACTGACTCTTCTTACTGACTATGTTTTGAACCATTCATGTGCCAATAGCTATAGATTCCGATGTTTCACTCCAGGTTTACTGTATCCCTTGGACCTTCTTATTGACGATGAAACACGGAAATTGCATCGGAATTAAATACAAAAGGCGTAAGGCCGACTTAACAACAAGAAGACTGACACCTCTTACTGACTATGTTTTGAACCATTCCTGTGACACTAGTTATAGATTCCGATGCTTCACTTCAGGTTTACTGTTTCCCTCTGACCTTCTTATTGACGATGAAACACAGAAATTGCATCGGAATTAAATACAAAGGGCACAATGCCGACCTAAGTACAAGAAGACTGTCTCTTCTTACTGTCTATGTTTTGAACCATTCCATTGATACTAGTTATAGGTTTCGAGGCTTCACTCAACGTTTACTGTATGAATTGGACCTTCGTATTGACGATGAAACACTGAAATTGCATCGGAATTAAATAGAAAAGGCACAATGCCGACTTAAGTACAAGAAGACTGAGTCTTCTTACTGACTATACTTTGAACCATTCCTGTGACACTTGTTATAGATTCCGATGCTTCACTTCAGGTTTACTGTATCCATTGGACCTTCTTATTGACGATGAAACACAGAAATTGCATCGGAATTAAATACAAAAGGAACAATGCCGACTTAGGTCCATGAAGACTGACTTTTATAACTGTCTATGTTTTGAACCATTCCTGTGACACAAGTTATAGTGTGCTATGCTGCACTTCAGGTTTACTTTATCCCTCTGACCTTCTTATTGACGATGAAACACAGAAATTGCATCGGAATTAAATACAAAAGGCACAATGCCGACTTAAGTACAAGAAGACTGTATCCTCTTACTGTCTATGTTTTAAACCATTCCTGTGACACTAGTTATAAATTCCGATGCTTCACTCCAGGTTTACTGCATCCCTTGGACCTTCTTATTGACGATGAAACACAGAAATTGCATCGGAATCAAATACAAAAGGCACAACGGCGACTTAAGTACATGAAGACTGACTCTTCTTACTGACTATGCTTTGAACCATTCCTGTGACACTAGTTATAGATTCCGATGCTTCACTTCAGGTTTACTGTATCCCTTGGACCTTCTTATTGAAGATGAAACACAGAAATTGCATCGGAATTAAATACAAAAGGCACAATGCCGACTTATGTACATGAAGACCGACTCTTCTTACTGACTATGTTTTGAACCATTCCCGTGTCACTAGTTATAGATTCCGATGCTTCACTTCAGGTTTACTGTATCCCTTGGACCTACTTATTGACGATGAGACAGAAATTGCATCGGAATTAAATACAAAAGCCACAATGCCGACTTAAGTACTGTCTATGTTTTTAACGACTCCTTTGACACTAGTAATAGATTCGGATGCTTGACTTCAGGTTTACTGTATCCCTTGGGCCTTGTTATTGACGATGAAACACAGAAATTGCATCGGAATTAAATACAAAACTCACAATGCCGACTTAAGTACAATAAGACTGACTCTCCTTACTGTCTATGCTTTGAACCATTCCTATGACACTAGTTATTGATTCCGATGCTTCACTTCAGGTTTACTGTATCCCTCTGACCTTCTTATTGACGATGAAGCACAGAAAGTGCATCGGAATTAAATACAAAAGGCACAATGGCGACTTAAGTACATGAAGACTGACTCTTCTTACTGCCTACGTTTTTAACCATTCCTGTGATACTAGTTATAGATTCCGATGCTTCCTTCAGATTTACTGTATCCCTTGGACCTCCTTGTTGACGAAGAAACACAGAAATTGCATCGGAATTAAATACAAAAGGCACAATGCCGACTTAAGTACATGAAGACCGACTCTTCTTACTTACTATGTTTTGAACCATTCCTGTGACACTAGTTATAGATTCCGATGCTTCACTTCAGGTTTATAGTATCCCTTGGACCTTCTTATTGACGATGAAACACAGAAATTGCGTCGGAATTAAATACAAAAGGCACAATGCCGGATTACGTACATGAAGACCGACTCTTCTTACTGACTATGTTTTGAAACATTCCTGTGACACTAGTTATAGATTCCGATGCTTCACTCCAGGTTAACTGTATCCCTTGGACCTTCTTATTGACGATGAAACACAGAAATTGCATCGAAATTAAATACAAAAGGCACAAGGCCGACTTAAGGACAAGAAGACTGACTCTTCTTACTGTCTATGTTTTGAACCATTCCATTGATACTAGTTATAGGTTTCGATGCTTCACTCCACGTTTACTGTATCCCTTGGACCTTCTTATTGACGATGAAACACTGAAATTGCATCGGAATTAAATAGAAAAGGCACAATGCAGACATAGGTACATGAAGACTGACTCTTCTTATTGTCTATGTTTGAACCATTCCTGTGACACTAGTTACAGATTCCGTTGCAACAATCCAGGTTTACTGTATTTCTTAGACCTTCTTATTGACGATGAAACACAGAAATTGCATCGGAATTAAATACAAAAGGCACAATGCCGACTTAAGGACAAGAAGACTGACTCGTCTTACTGACTATGTTTTGAACCATTCCTGTGACACTAGTTATAGATTGCGATGCTCCACTTCAGGTTTACTGTATCCCTCTGACCTTCTTATTGACGATGAAACACAGAAATTGCATCGGAATTAAATACAAAAGGTACAATGCCGACTTAAGTACAAGAAGACTGTATCTTCTTACTGTCTATGCTTTGATCCATTCCTGTAACACTAGTTATAGTTTGCGATGCTTCACTCCAGGTTTACTGTATCCCTTGGACCTTCTTATTGACGATGAAACACAGAAATTGCATCGGAATTAAATACAAAAAGCACAAAGCCGACTTAAGGACAAGAAGACTGACTCTTCTTACTGACTATGTTTTGAACCATTCGTGTGCCAATAGCTATAGATTCCGATGCTTCACTCCAGGTTTACTGTATCCCTTGGAGCTTCTTATTGACGATGAAACACAGAAATTGCATCGGAATTAAATACAAAAGGCGTAAGGCCGACTTAACAACAAGAAGACTGACTCCTCTTACTGACTATGTTTTGAACCATTCCTGTGACACTAGTTATAGATTCCGATGCTTCACTTCAGGTTTACTGTTTCCCTCTGACCTTCTTATTGACGATGAAACACAGAAATTGCATCGGAATTAAATACAAAGGGCACAATGCCGACTTAAGTACAAGAAGACTGACTCTTCTTACTGTCTATGTTTTGAACCATTCCATTGATACTAGTTATAGGTTTCGAGGCTTCACTCAACGTTTACTGTATCCCTTGGACCTTCGTATTGACGATGAAACACTGAAATTGCATCGGAATTAAATAGAAAAGGCACAATGCCGACTTAAGTATAAGAAGACTGAGTCTTCTTACTGACTATATTTTGAACCATTCCTGTGACACTTGTTATAGATTCCGATGCTTCACTTCAGGTTTACTGTATCCATTGGACCTTCTTATTGACGATGAAACACAGAAATTGCATCGGAATTAAATACAAAAGGCACAATGCCGACTTAGGTACATGAAGACTGACTTTTATAACTGTCTATGTTTTGAACCATTCCTGTGACACAAGTTATAGATTGCTATGCTTCACTTCAGGTTTACTGTATCCCTCTGACCTTCTTATTGACGATGAAACACAGAAATTGCATCGGAATTAAATACAAAAGGCACAATGCCGACTTAAGTACAAGAAGACTGTATCCTCTTACTGTCTATGTTTTAAACCATTCCTGTGACACTAGATATAAATTCCGATGCTTCACTCCAGGTTTACTGCATCCCTTGGACCTTCTTATTGACGATGAAACACAGAAATTGCATCGGAATCAAATACAAAAGGCACAACGGCGACTTAAGTACATGAAGACTGACTCTTCTTACTGACTATGTTTTGAACCATTCCTGTGACACTAGATATAGATTCCGATGCTTCACTTCAGGTTTACTGTATCCCTTGGACCTTCTTATTGAAGATGAAACACAGAAATTGCATCGGAATTAAATACAAAAGGCACAATGCCGACTTATGTACATGAAGACCGACTCTTCTTACTGACTATGTTTTGAACCATTCCCGTGTCACTAGTTATAGATTCCGATGCTTCACTTCAGGTTTACTGTATCCCTTGGACCTACTTATTGACGATGAGACAGAAATTGCATCGGAATTATATACAAAAGGCACAATGCCGACTTAAGTACTGTCTATGTTTTTAACGACTCCTTTGACACTAGTAATAGATTCGGATGCTTGACTTCAGGTTTACTGTATCCCTTGGGCCTTGTTATTGACGATGAAACACAGAAATTGCATCGGAATTAAATACAAAACTCACAATGCCGACTTAAATACAGTAAGTCTGACTCTCCTTACTGTCTATGTTTTGAACCATTCCTATGACACTAGTTATTGATTCCGATGCTTCACTTCAGGTTTACTGTATCCCTCTGACCTTCTTATTGACGATGAAGCACAGAAAGTGCATCGGAATTAAATACAAAAGGCACAATGGTGACTTAAGTACATGAAGCCTGACTCTTCTTACTGCCTACGTTTTTAACCATTCCTGTGATACTAGTTATAGATTCCGATGCTTCACTTCAGATTTACTGTATCCCTTGGACCTCCTTGTTGACGATGAAACACAGAAATTGCATCGGAATTAAATACAAAAGGCACAATGCCGACTTAAGTACATGAAGACCGACTCTTCTTACTTACTATGTTTTGAACCATTCCTGTGACACTAGTTATAGATTCCGATGCTTCACTTCAGGTTTATAGTATCCCTTGGACCTTCTTATTGACGATGAAACACAGAAATTGCATCGAAATTAAATACAAAAGGCACAAGGCCGACTTAAGGACAAGAAGACTGACTCTTCTTACTGACTATGCTTTGAACCATTCCTGTGACACTAGTTATAGATTCCAATGCTTCACTTCAGGTTTACTGTGTCCCTCTGAGCTCCTTAATGACGATGAAACACAGAAATTGCACCGAAATAATATACAAAAGGCACAATGCCGACTTAAGTACAAGAAGACTGACTCTTCTTACTGTCTATGTTTTGAACCATTCCATTGACACTAGTCATCGATTCCGATGCTTCACTTTAGGTTTACTGTATCCCTTGGACCTTCTTATTGACGATGAAACACAGAAATTGCATCGGAATTAAATACAAAAGGCCCAATGCCGACTGAAGTACAAGAAGACTGACTCTTCTTACTGACAATGTTTTGAACCATTCCTATGACACTAGTTATAGATTCCGATGCTTCACTTCAGGTTTACTGTATCCCTTGGACCTTCTTATTAACGATGAAACACAGAAGTTGCATCGGTATTAAATACAAAAGACACAATGCCGACTTAAGGACAAGAAGACTGACTCGTCTTACTGACTATGTTTTGAACCATTCCTGTGACACTAGTTATAGATTCCGATGCTTTACTTCAGGTCTACTGTATACCTTGGACCTTCTTATTGACGATGAAACACAGAAATTGCATCGGAATGAAATACAAAAGGCACAATGCCGACTTAAGTACTGACTATATTTTGAACCATTCCTGTGACACTAGTTATACATTCCAATGCTTGACTTCAGGTTTACTGTATCCCTTGGACCTTCTTATTGACGATGAAACACAGAAATTGCATCGGAATGAAATACAAAAGTCAGAATGCCGACTTAAGTACTGACTATGTTTTGAACCATTCCTGTGGCACTAGTTATAGATTCCGATGCTTGACTTCAGGTTTACTGTATCCCTTGGACCTTCTTATTGACGATGAAACACAGAAATTGCATTGGAATTTAATACAAAAGGCACAATGCCGTCTCAAGTACAGGAAGACTGACTCTTCTTACTGTCTATGTTTTGAACCATTCCTATGACACTAGTTATAGATTCCGATGCTTCACTTCAGGTTTACTTTATCCCTTGGAACTTCTTATTGCCGATGAAACACAGAAATTGCATCGGAATTAAATACAAAAGGCACAATGCCGACTTAAGGACAAGAAGACTGACTCGTCTTACTGACTATGCTTTTAACCATTCCTGTGACACTAGTTATAGATTGCGATGCTTCACTTCAGGTTTACTGTATCCCTTGGACCTTCTTATTGACGATGAAACACAGAAATTGCATCGGAATTAAATACAAAAGGCACAATGCCGACTTAAGTACAAGAAGACTGTATCTTCTTACTGTCTATGCTTTGAACCATTCCTGTAACACTAGTTATAGTTTCCGATGCTTCACTCCAGGTTTACTGTATCCCTTGGACCTTCTTATTGACGATGAAACACAGAAATTGCATCGGAATTAAGTACAAAAAGCACAATGCCCACTTAAGGACAAGAAGACTGACTCTTCTTACTGACTATGTTTTGAACCATTCCTGTGCCAATAGCTATAGTTTCCGATGCTTCACTCCAGGTTTACTGTATCCCTTGGACCTTCTTATTGACGATGAAACACAGAAATTGCATCGGAATTGAATACAAAAGGCGTAAGGCCGACTTAACAACAAGAAGACTGACTCCTCTTACTGACTATGCTTTGAACCAATCCTGTGACACTAGTTATAGATTCCGATGCTTCACTTCAGGTTTACTGTTTCCCTCTGACCTTCTTATTGACGATGAAACACAGAAATTGCATCGGAATTAAATACAAAGGGCACAATGCCGACTTAAGTACAAGAAGACTGACTCTTCTTAATGTCTATGTTTTGAACCATTCCATTGATACTAGTTATAGGTTTCGGAGCTTCACTCCACGTTTACTGTATCCCTTGGACCTTCTTATTGACGATGAAACACTGAAATTGCATCGGAATTAAATAGAAAAGGCATAATGCCGACATAGGTACATGAAGACTGACTCTTCTTACTGTCTATGTTTGAACCATTCCTGTCACACTAGTTACAGATTCCGTTGCTACACTCCAGGTTTACTGTATCCCCTAGACCTTCTTATTGACGATGAAACACAGAAATTGCATCGGAATTAAATACAAAAGGCACAATGCCGACTTAAGGACAAGAAGACTGACTCGTCTTACTGACTATGTTTTGAACCATTCCTGTGACACTAGTTATAGATTGCGATGCTTCACTTCAGGTTTACTGTATCCCTCTGACATTCTTATTGACGATGAAACACAGAAATTGCATCGGAATTAAATACAAAAGGCACAATGCCGACTTAAGTACAAGAAAACTGTACCTTCTTACTGTCTATGCTTTGAACCATTCCTGTAACACTAGTTATAGTTTCCGATGCTTCACTCCAGGTTTACTGTATCCCTTGGACTTTCTTATTGACGATGAAACACAGAAATTGCATCGGAATTAAATACAAAAGGCGTAAGGCCGACTTAACAACAAGAAGACTGACTCCTCTTACTGACTATGTTTTGAACCATTCCTGTGACACTAGTTATAGATTCCGATGCTTCACTTCCGGTTTACTGTTTCCCTCTGACCTTCTTATTGACGATGAAACACAGAAATTGCATCGGAATTAAATACAAAGGGCACAATGCCGACTTAAGTACAAGAAGACTGACTCTTCTTACTGTCTATGTTTTGAACCATTCCATTGATACTAGTTATAGATTTCGATGCTTCACTCCACGTTTACTGTATCCCTTGGACCTTCTTATTGACGATGAAACACTGAAATTGCATCGGAATTAAAAAGAAAAGGCACAATGCCGACATAGGTACATGAAGACTGACTCTTCTTACTGTCTATGTTTGAACCATTCCTGTTACACTAGTTACAGATTCCGTTGCTACACTCCAGGTTTACTGTATCCCTTAGACCTTCTTATTGACGATGAAACACAGAAATTGCATCGGAATTAAATACAAAAAGCACAATGCCGACTTAAGGACAAGAAGACTGATTCTTCTTACTGACTATGTTTTGAACCATTCGTGTGCCAATAGCTATAGATTCCGATGCTTCACTCCAGGTTTACTGTATCCCTTGGACCTTCTTATTGACGATGAAACACAGAAATTGCATCGGAATTAAATACAAAGGGCACAATGCCGACTTAAGTACAAGAAGACTGACTCTTCTTACTGTCTATGTTTTGAACCATTCCATTGATACTAGTTATAGGCTTCGATGCTTCACTCAACGTTTACTGTATCCCTTGGACCTTCGTATTGACGATGAAACACTGAAATTGCATCGGAATTAAATAGAAAAGGCACAATGCCGACTTAAGTATAAGAAGACTGACTCTTCTTACTGACTATATTTTGAACCATTCCTGTGACACTTGTTATAGATTCCGATGCTTCACTTCAGGTTTACTGTACCCTTGGACCTTGTTATTGACGATGAAACACAGAAATTGCGTCGGAATTAAATACAAAAGGCACAATGCCGACTTAAGTACATGAAGACCGACTCTATTTACTGACTATGTTTTGAAACATTTCTGTGACACTAGTTATAAATTTCGATGCTTCACTCCAGGTTAACTGTAACCCTTGGACCTTCTTATGGACGATGAAACACAGAAATTGCATCGAAATTAAATACAAAAGGCACAAGGCCGACTTAAGGACAAGAAGACTGACTCTTCTTACTGACTATGTTTTGAACCATTCCTGTGACACTAGTTATAGATTCCAATGCTTCACTTCAGGTTTACTGTGTCCCTCTGAGCTTCTTAATGACGATGAAACACAGTAATTGCACCGAAATTATATACAAAAGGCACAATGCCGACTTAAGTACAAGAAGACTGACTCTTCTTACTGTCTATGTTTTGAACCATTCCATTGACACTAGTTATCGATTCCGATGCTTCACTTTAGGTTTACTGTATCCCTTGGACCTGCTTATTGACGATGAAACACAGAAATTGCATCGGAATTAAATGCAAAAGGTACAATGCCGACTGAAGTACAAGAAGACTGACTCTTCTTACTGTCTATGTTTTGAACCATTCCTATGACACTAGTTATAGATTCCGATGCTTCACTTCAGGCTTACTGTATCCCTCTGACCTTCTTATTGACGATGAAACACAGAAATTGCATCGGAATTAAATTCAAAAGGCACAATGGCGACTTAAGTACATGAAGACTGACTCATCTTACTGACTATGTTTTGAACCATTCCTATGACACTAGTTATAGATTCCGATGCTTCACTTCAGGTTTACTGTATCCCTTGGACCTTCTTATTAACGATGAAACACAGAAGTTGCATCGGTATTAAATACAAAAGACACAATGCCGACTTAAGGACAAGAAGACTGACTCGTCTTACTGACTATGTTTTGAACCATTCCTGTGACACTAGTTATAGATTCCGATGCTTTACTTCAGGTTTACTGTATACCTTGGACCTTCTTATTGACGATGAAACACAGAAATTGCATTGGAATGAAATACAAAAGACACAATGCCGACTTCAGTACAAGAAGACTGACTCTGCTTTGTGACTATGTTTTGAACCATTCCTGTGACACTAGTTCAAGATTTCGATGCTTCACTTCAGGTTTACTGTATACCTTGGACCTTCTTATTGACGATGAAACACAGAAATTGCATCGGAATGAAATACAAAAGGAACAATGCCGACTTAAGTACTGACTATATTTTGAACCATTCCTGTGACACTAGTTACAGATTCCAATGCTTGACTTCAGGTTTACTGTATCCCTTGGACCTTCTTATTGACGATGAAACACAGAAATTGCATCGGAATGAAATACAAAAGTCAGAATGCCGACTTAAGTACTGACTATGTTTTGAACCATTCCTGTGGCACTAGGTATAGATTCCGATGCTTGCCTTCAGGTTTACTGTATCCCTTGGACCTTCTTATTGACGATGAAACACAGAAATTGCATTGGAATTTAATACAAAAGGCACAATGCCGTCTCAAGTACAAGAAGACTGACTCTTCTTACTGTCTATGTTTTGAACCATTCCTATGACACTAGTTATCGATTCCGATGCTTCACTTCAGGCTTACTGTATCCCTCTGACCTTCTTATTGACGATGAAACACAGAAATTGCATCGGAATTAAATTCAAAAGGCACAATGGCGACTGAAGTACATGAAGACTGACTCATCTTACTGACTATGTTTTGAACCATTCCTGTGACACTAGTTATTGATTCCGATGCTTCACTTCAGGTTTACTTTATCAGTTGGACCTTCTTATTGACGATGAAACACAGAAATTGCATCGGAATTAAATACAATAGGCACAATGCCGACTTAAGTACATGAAGACCGACTCTTCTTACTGACTATGTTTTGAACCATTCCTGTGTCACTAGTTATAGATTCAGATGCTTCACTCCAGGTTTACTGTATCCCTTGGACCTTCTTATTGACGATGAAACACCGAAATTGCATCGGAATTAAATACAAAAGGAACAAGGCCGACTTAAGGACAAGAAGACTGACTCTTCTTACTGACTATGTTTAGAAACCATTCCTGTGACACTAGTTATAGATTCCGATGCTTCACTTCAGGTTTACTGTATCCCTTGGACCGTCTTATTGACGATGAAACACAGAAATTGCATCGGAATTAAATCTGACTGTTCTTACTGACTATGCTTTGAACCATTCCTGTGACACTAGTTATAGATTCCGATGCTTCACTTCGGGTTATTGTTCCCCTTGGACCCTCTTAGTGACGATGAAACACAGAAGTTGCATCGGAATTAAATACAAAAGGCACAATGCCGACTCAAGTACAAGAAGACTTACTCTTCTTACTGTCTATGTTTTTAACCATTCCTATGACACTAGTTATTGATTCCGATGCTTCACTTCAGTTTTACTGTATCCCTCTGACCTTCTTATTGACGATGAAGCACAGAAAGTGCATCGGAATTAAATACAAAAGGCACAATGGCGACTTAAGTACATGAAGCCTGACTCTTCTTACTGCCTACGTTTTTAACCATTCCTGTGATACTAGTTATAGATTCCGATGCTTCACTTCAGATTTACTGTATCCCTTGGACCTCCTTGTTGACGATGAAACACAGAAATTGCATCGGAATTAAATACAAAAGGCACAATGCCGACTTAAGTACATGAAGACCGACTCTTCTTACTTACTATGTTTTGAACCATTCCTGTGACACTAGTTATAGATTCCGATGCTTCACTTCAGGTTTATAGTATCCCTTGGACCTTCTTATTGACGATGAAACACAGAAATTGCATCGAAATTAAATACAAAAGGCACAAGGCCGACTTAAGGACAAGAAGACTGACTCTTCTTACTGACTATGTTTTGAACCATTCCTGTGACACTAGTTATAGATTCCAATGCTTCACTTCAGGTTTGCTGCGTCCCTCTGAGCTCCTTAATGACGATGAAACACAGAAATTGCACCGAAATTATATACAAAAGGCACAATGCCGACTTAAGTACAAGAAGACTGACTCTTCTTACTGTCTATGTTTTGAACCATTCCATTGACACTAGTCATCGATTCCGATGCTTCACTTTAGGTTTACTGTATCCCTTGGACCTTCTTATTGACGATGAAACACAGAAATTGCATCGGAATTAAATACAAAAGGCCCAATGCCGACTGAAGTACAAGAAGACTGACTCTTTTTACTGTCAATGTTTTGAACCATTCCTATGACACTAGTTATAGATTCCGATGCTTCACTTCAGGTTTACTGTATCCCTTGGACCTTCTTATTAACGATGAAACACAGAAGTTGCATCGGTATTAAATACAAAAGACACAATGCCGACTTAAGGACAAGAAGACTGACTCGTCTTACTGACTATGTTTTGAACCATTCCTGTGACACTAGTTATAGATTCCGATGCTTTACTTCAGGTTTACTGTATACCTTGGACCTTCTTATTGACGATGAAACACAGAAATTGCATCGGAATGAAATACAAAAGGCACAATGCCGACTTAAGTACTGACTATATTTTGAACCATTCCTGTGACACTAGTTATACATTCCAATGCTTGACTTCAGGTTTACTGTATCCCTTGGACCTTCTTATTGACGATGAAACACAGAAATTGCATCGGAATGAAATACAAAAGTCAGAATGCCGACTTAAGTATTGACTATGTTTTGAACCATTCCTGTGGCACTAGTTATAGATTCCGATGCTTGACTTCAGGTTTACTGTATCCCTTGGACCTTCTTATTGACGATGAAACACAGAAATTGCATTGGAATTTAATACAAAAGGCACAATGCCGTCTCAAGTACAGGAAGACTGACTCTTCTTACTGTCTATGTTTTGAACCATTCCTATGACACTAGTTATGGATTCCGATGCTTCACTTCAGGTTTACTCTATCCCTTGGAACTTCTTATTGCCGATGAAACACAGAAATTGCATCGGAATTAAATACAAAAGGCACAATGCCGACTTAAGGACAAGAAGACTGACTCGTCTTACTGACTATGCTTTTAACCATTCCTGTGACACTAGTTATAGATTGCGATGCTTCACTTCAGGTTTACTGTATCCCTTGGACCTTCTTATTGACGATGAAACACAGAAATTGCATCGGAATTAAATACAAAAGGCACAATGCCGACTTAAGTACAAGAAGACTGTATCTTCTTACTGTCTATGCTTTGAACCATTCCTGTAACACTAGTTATAGTTTCCGATGCTTCACTCCAGGTTTACTGTATCCCTTGGACCTTCTTATTGACGATGAAACACAGAAATTGCATCGGAATTAAGTACAAAAAGCACAATGCCGACTTAAGTACAAGAAGACTGACCCTTCTTACTGACTATGTTTTGAACCATTCCTGTGCCAATAGCTACAGTTTCCGATGCTTCACTCCAGGTTTACTGTATCCCTTGGACCTTCTTATTGACGATGAAACACAGAAATTGCATCGGAATTGAATACAAAAGGCGTAAGGCCGACTTGACAACAAGAAGACTGACTCCTCTTACTGACTATGCTTTGAACCAATCCTGTGACACTAGTTATAGATTCCGATGCTTCACTTCAGGTTTACTGTTTCCCTCTGACCTTCTTATTGACGATGAAACACAGAAATTGCATCGGAATTAAATACAAAGGGCACAATGCCGACTTAAGTACAAGAAGACTGACTCTTCTTAATGTCTATGTTTTGAACCATTCCATTGATACTAGTTATAGGTTTCGGAGCTTCACTCCACGTTTACTGTATCCCTTGGACCTTCTTATTGACGATGAAACACTGAAATTGCATCGGAATTAAATAGAAAAGGCATAATGCCGACATAGGTACATGAAGACTGACTCTTCTTACTGTCTATGTTTGAACCATTCCTGTGACACTAGTTACAGATTCCGTTGCTACACTCCAGGTTTACTGTATCCCCTAGACCTTCTTATTGACGATGAAACACAGAAATTGCATCGGAATTAAATACAAAAGGCACAATGCCGACTTAAGGACAAGAAGACTGACTCGTCTTACTGACTATGTTTTGAACCATTCCTGTGACACTAGTTATAGATTGCGATGCTTCACTTCAGGTTTACTGTATCCCTCTGACATTCTTATTGACGATGAAACACAGAAATTGCATCGGAATTAAATACAAAAGGCACAATGCCGACTTAAGTACAAGAAAACTGTATCTTCTTACTGTCTATGCTTTGAACCATTCCTGTAACACTAGTTATAGTTTCCGATGCTTCACTCCAGGTTTACTGTATCCCTTGGACCTTCTTATTGACGATGAAACACAGAAATTGCATCGGAATTAAATACAAAAGGCGTAAGGCCGACTTAACAACAAGAAGACTGACTCCTCTTACTGACTATGTTTTGAACCATTCCTGTGACACTAGTTATAGATTCCGATGCTTCACTTCCGGTTTACTGTTTCCCTCTGACCTTCTTATTGACGATGAAACACAGAAATTGCATCGGAATTAAATACAAAGGGCACAATGCCGACTTAAGTACAAGAAGACTGACTCTTCTTACTGTCTATGTTTTGAACCATTCCATTGATACTAGTTATAGATTTCGATGCTTCACTCCACGTTTACTGTATCCCTTGGACCTTCGTATTGACGATGAAACACTGAAATTGCATCGGAATTAAAAAGAAAAGGCACAATGCCGACATAGGTACATGAAGACTGACTCTTCTTACTGTCTATGTTTGAACCATTCCTGTGACACTAGTTACAGATTCCGTTGCTACACTCCAGGTTTACTGTATCCCTTAGACCTTCTTATTGACGATGAAACACAGAAATTGCATCGGAATTAAATACAAAAAGCACAATGCCGACTTAAGGACAAGAAGACTGATTCTTCTTACTGACTATGTTTTGAACCATTCGTGTGCCAATAGCTATAGATTCCGATGCTTCACTCCAGGTTTACTGTATCCCTTGGACCTTCTTATTGACGATGAAACACAGAAATTGCATCGGAATTAAATACAAAGGGCACAATGCCGACTTAAGTACAAGAAGACTGACTCTTCTTACTGTCTATGTTTTGAACCATTCCATTGATACTAGTTATAGGCTTCGATGCTTCACTCAACGTTTACTGTATCCCTTGGACCTTCGTATTGACGATGAAACACTGAAATTGCATCGGAATTAAATAGAAAAGGCACAATGCCGACTTAAGTATAAGAAGACTGACTCTTCTTACTGACTATATTTTGAACCATTCCTGTGACACTTGTTATAGATTCCGATGCTTCACTTCAGGTTTACTGTACCCTTGGACCTTGTTATTGACGATGAAACACAGAAATTGCGTCGGAATTAAATACAAAAGGCACAATGCCGACTTAAGTACATGAAGACCGACTCTATTTACTGACTATGTTTTGAAACATTTCTGTGACACTAGTTATAAATTTCGATGCTTCACTCCAGGTTAACTGTATCCCTTGGACCTTCTTATGGACGATGAAACACAGAAATTGCATCGAAATTAAATACAAAAGGCACAAGGCCGACTTAAGGACAAGATGACTGACTCTTCTTACTGACTATGTTTTGAACCATTCCTGTGACACTAGTTATAGATTCCAATGCTTCACTTCAGGTTTACTGTGTCCCTCTGAGCTTCTTAATGACGATGAAACACAGAAATTGCACCGAAATTATATACAAAAGGCACAATGCCAACTTAAGTACAAGAAGACTGACTCTTCTTACTGTCTATGTTTTGAACCATTCCATTGACACTAGTTATCGATTCCGATGCTTCACTTTAGGTTTACTGTATCCCTTGGACCTGCTTATTGACGATGAAACACAGAAATTGCATCGGAATTAAATGCAAAAGGTACAATGCCGACTGAAGTACAAGAAGACTGACTCTTCTTACTGTCTATGTTTTGAACCATTCCTATGACACTAGTTATAGATTCCGATGCTTCACTTCAGGTTTACTGTATCCCTTGGACCTTCTTATTAACGATGAAACACAGAAGTTGCATCGGTATTAAATACAAAAGACACAATGCCGACTTCAGTACAAGAAGACTGACTCTGCTTTGTGACTATGTTTTGAACCATTCCTGTGACACTAGTTCAAGATTTCGATGCTTCACTTCAGGTTTACTGTATACCTTGGACCTTCTTATTGACGATGAAACACAGAAATTGCATCGGAATGAAATACAAAAGGAAAAATGCCGACTTAAGTACTGACTATATTTTGAACCATTCCTGTGACACTAGTTACAGATTCCAATGCTTGACTTCAGGTTTACTGTATCCCTTGGACCTTCTTATTGACGATGAAACACAGAAATTGCATCGGAATGAAATACAAAAGTCAGAATGCCGACTTAAGTACTGACTATGTTTTGAACCATTCCTGTGGCACTAGGTATAGATTCCGATGCTTGCCTTCAGGTTTACTGTATCCCTTGGACCTTCTTATTGACGATGAAACACAGAAATTGCATTGGAATTTAATACAAAAGGCACAATGCCGTCTCAAGTACAAGAAGACTGACTCTTCTTACTGTCTATGTTTTGAACCATTCCTATGACACTAGTTATCGATTCCGATGCTTCACTTCAGGCTTACTGTATCCCTCTGACCTTCTTATTGACGATGAAACACAGAAATTGCATCGGAATTAAATTCAAAAGGCACAATGGCGACTTAAGTACATGAAGACTGACTCATCTTACTGACTATGTTTTGAACCATTCCTGTGACACTAGTTATTGATTCCGATGCTTCACTTCAGGTTTACTTTATCAGTTGGACCTTCTTATTGACGATGAAACACAGAAATTGCATCGGAATTAAATACAAAAGGCACAATGCCGACTTAAGTACATGAAGACCGACTCTTCTTACTGACTATGTTTTGAACCATTCCTGTGGCACTAGTTATAGATTCAGATGCTTCACTCCAGGTTTACTGTATCCCTTGGACCTTCTTATTGACGATGAAACACCGAAATTGCATCGGAATTAAATACAAAAGGAACAAGGCCGACTTAAGGACAAGAAGACTGACTCTTCTTACTGACTATGTTTAGAAACCATTCCCGTGACACTAGTTATAGATTCCGATGCTTCACTTCAGGTTTACTGTATCCCTTGGACCTTCTTATTGACGATGAAACACAGAAATTGCATCGGAATTAAATCTGACTGTTCTTACTGACTATGCTTTGAACCATTCCTGTGACACTAGTTATAGATTCCGATGCTTCACTTCAGGTTTACTGTTCCCCTTGGACCCTCTTAGTGACGATGAAACACAGAAGTTGCATCGGAATTAAATACAAAAGGCACAATGCCGACTCAAGTACAAGAAGACTTACTCTTCTTACTGTCTATGTTTTTAACCATTCCTATGGCACTAGTTATTGATTCCGATGCTTCACTTCAGTTTTACTGTATCCCTCTGACCTTCGTATTGACGATGAAACACAGAAATTGCATCGGAAATAAATACAAAAGGCACAATGGCGACTTAAGTACATGAAGACTGACTCTTCTTACTGACTATGTTTTGAACCATTCCTGTGACACTAGTTATAGATTCCGATGCTTCACTCCAGGTTTACTGAATCACTTGGATCTTCATATTGACAATGAAACACTGAAGCTCCATCGGAATTAAATAAAAAAGGCACAATGCCGACTTAAGTACACGAAGACTGACTCTTCTTACTGCCTATGATTTGAGCCATTCCTGTGACACTAGTTATAGATTCCGAGGCTTCACTTCAGGTTTACTGTATCCCTTGGACCTTCTTATTGACGATGAACCACAGAAATTGCATTGGAATTAAATACAAAAGGCCCAATGGCGACTTAAGTACATGAAGACTGGCTCATCTTACTGACTATGCTTTGAACCATTCCTGTGGCACTAGTTATAGATTCCGATGCTTCACTTCAGGTTTACTGTATCCCTTGGACCTTCTTATTGACGATGAAACACAGAAATTGCATCGGAATTAAATACTAAAGCACAATGCCGACTTAAGTACACGAAGACCGACTCTTCTTACTGACTATGTTTTGAACCATTCCTGTGACACTAGTTATTGATTCCGATGATTCACTCCAGGTGTACTGTATCCCTTGGAACTTCTTATTGACAATGAAACACCGAAATTGCATCGGAATTAAATACAAAAGGCACAAGGCCGACTTAAGTACAAGAAGACTGACTCTTTTCACTGTCTATGTTTTGAACCATTCCATTGTCACTAGTTATAGATTCCGATGCTTCACTCCAGGTTTACTGAATCACTTGGACCTTCGCATTGACGATGAAACACTGAAGTTCCATCGAAATTAAATAGAAAAGGCACAATGCCGACTTAAGTACACGAAGACTGACTCTTCCTACTGCCTGTGATTTGAGCCATTCCTGTGACACTAGTTATAGATTCCGATGCTTCACTTCAGGTTTACTGTATCCCTTGGACCATCTTATTGACGATGAAACACAGAAATTGCATCGGAATTAAATACAAAAGGAACAAGGCCGACTTAAGGACAAGAAGACTGACTCTTCTTACTGACTATGTTTAGAAACCATTCCTGTGACACTAGTTATAGATTCCGATGCTTCACTTCAGGTTTACTGTTTCCCTCTGACCTTCTTATTGACGATGAAACACAGAAATAGCATCGGAATTAAATACAAAGGGCACAATGCCGACTTAAGTACAAGAAGGCTGACTCTTCTTAATGTCTATGTTTTGAACCATTCCATTGATACTAGTTATAGGTTTCGGAGCTTCACTCCACGTTTACTGTATCCCTTGGACCTTCTTATTGACGATGAAACACTGAAATTGCATCGGAATTAAATAGAAAAGGCATAATGCCGACATAGGTACATGAAGACTGACTCTTCTTACTGTCTATGTTTGAACCATTCCTGTGACACTAGTTACAGATTCCGTTGCTACACTCCAGGTTTACTGTATCCCCTAGACCTTCTTATTGACGATGAAACACAGAAATTGCATCGGAATTAAATACAAAAGGCACAATGCCGACTTAAGGACAAGAAGACTGACTCGTCTTACTGACTATGTTTTGAACCATTCCTGTGACACTAGTTATAGATTGCGATGCTTCACTTCAGGTTTACTGTATCCCTCTGACATTCTTATTGACGATGAAACACAGAAATTGCATCGGAATTAAATACAAAAGGCACAATGCCGACTTAAGTACAAGAAAACTGTATCTTCTTACTGTCTATGCTATGGACCATTCCTGTAACACTAGTTATAGTTTCCGATGCTTCACTCCAGGTTTACTGTATCCCTTGGACCTTCTTATTGACGATGAAACACAGAAATTGCATCGGAATTAAATACAAAAGGCGTAAGGCCGACTTAACAACAAGAAGACTGACTCCTCTTACTGACTATGTTTTGAACCATTCCTGTGACACTAGTTATAGATTCCGATGCTTCACTTCCGGTTTACTGTTTCCCTCTGACCTTCTTATTGACGATGAAACACAGAAATTGCATCGGAATTAAATACAAAGGGCACAATGCCGACTTAAGTACAAGAAGACTGACTCTTCTTACTGTCTATGTTTTGAACCATTCCATTGATACTAGTTATAGATTTCGATGCTTCACTCCACGTTTACTGTATCCCTTGGACCTTCGTATTGACGATGAAACACTGAAATTGCATCGGAATTAAATAGAAAAGGCACAATGCCGACTTAAGTATAAGAAGACTGACTCTTCTTACTGACTATATTTTGAACCATTCCTGTGACACTTGTTATAGATTCCGATGCTTCACTTCAGGTTTACTGTACCCTTGGACCTTGTTATTGACGATGAAACACAGAAATTGCGTCGGAATTAAATACAAAAGGCACAATGCCGACTTAAGTACATGAAGACCGACTCTATTTACTGACTATGTTTTGAAACATTCCATTGACACTAGTTATAAATTTCGATGCTTCACTCCAGGTTAACTGTATCCCTTGGACCTTCTTATGGACGATGAAACACAGAAATTGCATCGAAATTAAATACAAAAGGCACAAGGCCGACTTAAGGACAAGAAGACTGACTCTTCTTACTGACTATGTTTTGAACCATTCCTGTGACACTAGTTATAGATTCCAATGCTTCACTTCAGGTTTACTGTGTCCCTCTGAGCTTCTTAATGACGATGAAACACAGAAATTGCACCGAAATTATATACAAAAGGCACAATGCCGACTTAAGTACAAGAAGACTGACTCTTCTTACTGTCTATGTTTTGAACCATTCCATTGACACTAGTTATCGATTCCGATGCTTCACTTTAGGTTTACTGTATCCCTTGGACCTGCTTATTGACGATGAAACACAGAAATTGCATCGGAAATAAATGCAAAAGGTACAATGCCGACTGAAGTACAAGAAGACTGACTCTTCTTACTGTCTATGTTTTGAACCATTCCTATGACACTAGTTATAGATTCCGATGCTTCACTTCAGGTTTACTGTATCCCTTGGACCTTCTTATTAACGATGAAACACAGAAGTTGCATCGGTATTAAATACAAAAGACACAATGCCGACTTCAGTACAAGAAGACTGACTCTGCTTTGTGACTATGTTTTGAACCATTCCTGTGACACTAGTTCAAGATTTCGATGTTTCACTTCAGGTTTACTGTATACCTTGGACCTTCTTATTGACGATGAAACACAGAAATTGCATCGGAATGAAATACAAAAGGAACAATGCCGACTTAAGTACTGACTATATTTTGAACCATTCCTGTGACACTAGTTACAGATTCCAATGCTTGACTTCAGGTTTACTGTATCCCTTGGACCTTCTTATTGACGATGAAACACAGAAATTGCATCGGAATGAAATACAAAAGTCAGAATGCCGACTTAAGTACTGACTATGTTTTGAACCATTCCTGTGGCACTAGGTATAGATTCCGATGCTTGCCTTCAGGTTTACTGTATCCCTTGGACCTTCTTATTGACGATGAAACACAGAAATTGCATTGGAATTTAATACAAAAGGCACAATGCCGTCTCAAGTACAAGAAGACTGACTCTTCTTACTGTCTATGTTTTGAACCATTCCTATGACACTAGTTATCGATTCCGATGCTTCACTTCAGGCTTACTGTATCCCTCTGACCTTCTTATTGACGATGAAACACAGAAATTGCATCGGAATTAAATTCAAAAGGCACAATGGCGACTTAAGTACATGAAGACTGACTCATCTTACTGACTATGTTTTGAACCATTCCTGTGACACTAGTTATTGATTCCGATGCTTCACTTCAGGTTTACTTTATCAGTTGGACCTTCTTATTGACGATGAAACACAGAAATTGCATCGGAATTAAATACAAAAGGCACAATGCCGACTTAAGTACATGAAGACCGACTCTTCTTACTGACTATGTTTTGAACCATTCCTGTGGCACTAGTTATAGATTCAGATGCTTCACTCCAGGTTTACTGTATCCCTTGGACCTTCTTATTGACGATGAAACACCGAAATTGCATCGGAATTAAATACAAAAGGAACAAGGCCGACTTAAGGACAAGAAGACTGACTCTTCTTACTGACTATGTTTAGAAACCATTCCTGTGACACTAGTTATAGATTCCGATGCTTCACTTCAGGTTTACTGTATCCCTTGGACCTTCTTATTGACGATGAAACACAGAAATTGCATCGGAATTAAATCTGACTGTTCTTACTGACTATGCTTTGAACCATTCCTGTGACACTAGTTATAGATTCCGATGCTTCACTTCAGGTTTACTGTTCCCCTTGGACCCTCTTAGTGACGATGAAACACAGAAGTTGCATCGGAATTAAATACAAAAGGCACAATGCCGACTCAAGTACAAGAAGACTTACTCTTCTTACTGTCTATGTTTTTAACCATTCCTATGACACTAGTTATTGATTCCGATGCTTCACTTCAGTTTTACTGTATCCCTCTGGCCTTCTTATTGACGATGAAACACAGAAATTGCATCGGAAATAAATACAAAAGGCACAATGGCGACTTAAGTACATGAAGACTGACTCTTCTTACTGACTATGTTTTGAACCATTCCTGTGACACTAGTTATAGATTCCGATGCTTCACTCCAGGTTTACTGAATCACTTGGATCTTCATATTGACGATGAAACACTGAAGCTCCATCGGAATTAAATAAAAAAGGCACAATGCCGACTTAAGTACACGAAGACTGACTCTTCTTACTGCCTATGATTTGAGCCATTCCTGTGACACTAGTTATAGATTCCGAGGCTTCACTTCAGGTTTACTGTATCCCTTGGACCTTCTTATTGACGATGAACCACAGAAATTGCATTGGAATTAAATACAAAAGGCCCAATGGCGACTTAAGTACATGAAGACTGGCTCATCTTACTGACTATGCTTTGAACCATTCCTGTGGCACTAGTTATAGATTCCGATGCTTCACTTCAGGTTTACTGTATCCCTTGGACCTTCTTATTGACGATGAAACACAGAAATTGCATCGGAATTAAATACAAAAGCACAATGCCGACTTAAGTACACGAAGACCGACTCTTCTTACTGACTATGTTTTGAACCATTCCTGTGACACTAGTTATTGATTCCGATGATTCACTCCAGGTGTACTGTATCCCTTGGAACTTCTTATTGACAATGAAACACCGAAATTGCATCGGAATTAAATACAAAAGGCACAAGGCCGACTTAAGTACAAGAAGACTGACTCTTTTCACTGTCTATGTTTTGAACCATTCCATTGTCACTAGTTATAGATTCCGATGCTTCACTCCAGGTTTACTGAATCACTTGGACCTTCATATTGACGATGAAACACTGAAGTTCCATCGAAATTAAATAGAAAAGGCACAATGCCGACTTAAGTACACGAAGACTGACTCTTCTTACTGCCTGTGATTTGAGCCATTCCTGTGACACTAGTTATAGATTCCGATGCTTCACTTCAGGTTTACTGTATCCCTTGGACCATCTTATTGACGATGAAAAACAGAAATTGCATCGGAATTAAATACAAAAGGCACAATGCCAACTTAAGTAGAAGAAGACTGTATCTTCTTACTGTCTATGTTCTGAACCATTCCTGTGACACTAGTTATAGATTCCGATGCTTCACTTCAGGTTTACTGTATCGCTTGGACCTTCTTATTGACGATGAAACACAGAAATTGCATAGGAATTAAATACAAAAGGCACAATGCTGACTTAAGGACAAGAAGAGTGACTGTTCTTACTATGTTTTTAACGATTCCTGTGACACTAGTTATAGATTCCGATGCTTTACTTCAGGTTTACTGTCTCCCTCTGACCTTTTTATTGACGTTGAAACACAGAAATTGTACCGGAATTAAATACAAAAGGCACAATGCCGACTTAAATAGGTGAAGACCGACTCGTCTTACTGACTATGTTTTGAACCATTCCTGTGACACTAGTTATAGATTCCTATGCTTCACTTCAGGTTTACTGTATCCCTTGGACCTTCTTATTGACGATGAAACACAGAAATTGCATCGGAATTAAATACAAAAGGCACAATGCCGACTTAAGTATATGAAGACCGACTCTTCTTACTGACTATGTTTTGAACCATTCCTGTGACACTAGTTATAGATCCCGATGCTTCAGTTCAGGTTTACTGTATCTCTTGGACCTTCTTATTGACGATGAAACACCGAAATTGCATCGGAATTCAATGCAAAAGGCTCAATGCCGACTTAAGGACAAGAAGACTGACTATTCTTACTGTCTATGATTTGAACCATTCCTATGACACTAGTTATTGATTCCGATGCTTCACTTCAGGTTTACTGTATGCCTTGGACCTTCCTATTGACGATGATACACAGAAACTGCATCGGAATTAAATACAAAAGGCACAATGCCGACTCAAGTACAAGAAGACTGACTCTTCTTACTGTCTATGTTTTGATCCATTCCTATGACACTAGTTATAGATTCCGATGCATCACTTCAGGTTCACTGTATCCCTTGGTCCTTCTTATTGACGATGAAACACAGAAATTGCATCGGAATTAAATACAAAAGGCACAATGCCGACTCAAGTACAAGAAGACTGACTCTTCTTACTGTCTATGTTTTGAACCATTCCTATGGCACTAGTTATAGATTCCGATGCTTCACTTCAGGTTCACTGTATCCCTTGGACCTTCGTATTGACGATGAAACACAGAAATTGCATCGGGATTAAATACAAAAGGCACAATGCCGACTTAAGTACGTGAAGACCGACTCTTCTTACTGACTATGTTTTGAACCATTCCTGTGACACTAGTTATAGATTCCGATGCTTCACTTCCGGTTTACTGAATCCCTTGGACCTTCTTATTGACGATGAAACACAGTAATTGCATCGGAATTATATACAAAAGGCACAATGCCGACTCAAGTACAAGAAGACTGACTCTTCTTACTGTCTATGTTTTGTACCATTCCTATGACACTAGTTATAGATTCCGATGCTTCACTTCAGGTTTACTGTATCCCTTGGACCTTCTTATTGACGATGAAACACAGAAATTGCATCGGAATTAAATACAAAAGGCACAATGGCGACTTAAGTACATGATGACTGACTCTTCTTACTGACTATGTTTTGAACCATTCCTGTGACACTAGTTATAGATTCCGATACTTCACTTCAGGCTTTCTGTATCCCTTGGACCTTCTTATTGACGATGAAACACAGAAATTGCATCGGAATGAAATACAATAGGCACAATGCCGACTTAAGTACTGACTATGTTTTGACCCATTCCTGTGACACTAGTTATAGATTCCTATGCTTCACTCCAGGTTTACTGTATTCCTTGGACCTTCTTATTGACGATGAAACACAGAAATTGCATCGGAATTAAATACAAAAGGCACAATGGGGACTTAAGTCCATGAAGACTAACTCATCTTACTGACTATGCTTTGAACCATTCCTGTGGCAGTAGTTATGCTACACTTCAGGTTTACTGTATCCCTTGGACCTTCTTATTGACGATGCAACACAGAAATTGCATCGGAATTAAATACAAAAGGCACAATGCCGACTTAAGTACATGAAGACCGACTCTTCTAACTGTCTATGTTTTGAACCATTCCTGTGACACTAGTTATTGATTCCGATGCTTCACTCCAGGTGTACTGTATCCCTTGGACCTTCTTATTGACGATGAAACAACGAAATTGCATCGGAATTAAATACAAAAGGCACAAGGCCGACTTAAGGACAAGAAGACCGACTCTTCTTGCTGACTATGTTTTGATCCATTTCTGTGACACTAGTTATAGATTCCGATGCTTCACTTTTGGTTTACTATATCCCTCTGACCTTCTTATTGATGATTAAACACAGAAATGGCACCGGAATTAAATGCAAAAGGCACAATGCCGACTTAAGTACAAGAAGACTGACTCTTCTTACTGTCTATCTTTTGAACCATTCCATTGTCACTAGTTATGGATTCCGATGCTTCACACCAGGTTTACTGAATCACTTGGACCTTCATATTGACGATGAAACACTGAAGCGCCATCGGAATTAAATAGAAAACGCACAATGCCGACTTAAGTACACGAAGACTGACTCTTCTTACTGCCTATGATATGAGCCATTCCTGTGACACTAGTTATAGATCCCGATGCTTCACTTCAGGTTTACTGTACCCCTTGGACCTTCTCATTGACGATGAACCACAGAAATTGCATCGGAATTAAATACAAAAGGCACAATGCCAACTTAAGTAGAAGAAGACTGTATTTTCTTACTGTCGATGTTCTGAACCATTCCTGTTACTCTAGTTATAGATTCCGATGCTTCACTTCAGGTTTGCTGTATCGCTTGGACCTTCTTTTTGACGATGAAGCACAGAAATTGCATAGGAATTAAATACAAAAGGCACAATGCCGACTTAAGGACAAGAAGACTGACTGTTCTTACTGACTATGTTTTTAACCATTCCTGTGACACTAGTTATAGATTCCGATGCTTCACTTCATGTTTACTGTATCCCTCTGACCTTCTTATTGACGATGAAACACAGAAATTGCATCGGAATTAAATAGAAAAGGCACAATGCCGACTTAAGTACAAGAAGACTAACTCTTCTCACTGTCTATGTTTTGATCCATTCCTGTGACACTAATTATAGATTCCCATGCTTCACTTCAGGTTTACTGTATCCCTCTGACCTTCTTATTGACGATGAAACACAGAAACTGCATCGGAATTAAATAGAAAAATCACAATGACGACTTAAGTACAAAAAGACTGACTCTCCTTACTGCCTATGTTTTTACCATTCCTGTGACACTAGTTATAGATTCCGATGCTTCACTTCAGGTTTACTGTATCCCTTGGACATTCTTATACGATGAAACACAGAAATTGCATCGGAATTAAATACGAATTGCACAATGCCGATTTAAGTACAAGAAGACTGACTCTTCCTACTGCCTATGTTTTGATCCATTCCTGTGACACTAGTTATAGATTCCGATGCTTCACTTCAGGTTTACTGTATCCCTCGGAACTTCTTATTGACGATGAAACACAGAAATTGCATCGGAATTAAATACAAAAGGCACAATGGCGACTTAAGTACATGAAGAGCGACTCTTCTTACTGACAATGTTTGAACCATTCCTGTGACACTAGTTATAGATTCCGATGCTTCACTTCAGGGTTACTGTATCCTTCTGACCTTCTTATTGACGATGAAACTCAGAAATTGGATCGGAATTAAATACAAAAGGCACAATGCCGACGTAAGTACAAGAAGACTGACTCTTCTTACTGTCTATGTTATGAACCATTCCTGTGACACTAGTTATAGATTCCGTTGCTTCACTTCAGGTTTACTGTATTCCTTGGACTTTCTTATTGACGATGAATTTCAGAAATTGCATCGGAATTAAATACAAAAGGCACAATGCGGACTTAAGTACAACAAGACCGTATCTTCTTAATGTCTATGATTTGAACCATTCCTAAGATACTAGTTATAGATTCCGATGCTTCACTCCAGGTTTACTGTATCCCTTGGACCTTCTTATTGACGATGAACACAGAAATTGCATCGGAATTAAATACAAAAGGCACAATGCCGACTTAAGGACAAGAAGACTGACTCTTCTTACTGACTATGTCTTGAACCATTCCTGTGACATTAGTTATAGATTCCGACGCTTCACTTCGGGTTTACTGTATCCCTCTGGCCTTCTTATTGACGATGAAACACAGAAATTGCATCGGAATTAAATACAAAAGGCACAATGGCGACTTAAGTACATGATGACTGACTCTTCTTACTGACTATGTTTTGAACCATTCCTGTGACACTAGTTATAGATTCCGATACTTCACTTCAGGCTTTCTGTATCCCTTGGACCTTCTTATTGACGATGAAACACAGAAATTGCATCGGAATGAAATACAATAGGCACAATGCCGACTTAAGTACTGACTATGTTTTGACCCATTCCTGTGACACTAGTTATAGATTCCTATGCTTCACTCCAGGTTTACTGTATTACCTTGGACCTTCTTATTGACGATGAAACACAGAAATTGCATCGGAATTAAATACAAAAGGCACAATGGCGACTTAAGTACATGAAGACTGACTCATCTTACTGACTACGCTTTGAACCATTCCTGTGGCACTAGTTATAGATTCCGATGCTTCACTACAGGTTTACTGAATCACTTGGACCTTCATATTGACGATGAAACACAGAAATTGCATCGGAATTAAATACAAAAGGCACAATGCCAACTTAAGGACAAGAAGACTGACTCTTCTTGCTGACTATGTTTTGAACCATTTCTGTGACACTAGTTGTAGATTCCGATGCTTCACTTCAGGTTTACTGTATCCCTTGGACCTTCTTATTGACGATGAAACACAGAAATTGCATCGGAATGAAATACAATAGGCACAATGCCGACTTAGGTACTGACTATGTTTTGACCCATTCCTGTGACACTAGTTATAGATTCCTATGCTTCACTCCAGGTTTACTGTATCCATTGGGCCTTCTTATTGACGATGAAACACAGAAATTGCATCGGAATTAAATACAAAAGGCACAATGGCGACTTAAGTACATGAAGACTGACTCATCTTACTGACTACGCTTTGAACCATTCCTGTGGCACTAGTTATAGTTTCCGATGCTTCACTTCAGGTTTACTGTATCCCTTGGACCTTCTTATTGACGATGAAACACCGAAATTGCATCGGAATTGAATACAAAACGCACCAGGCTACTTAAGGACAAGAAGACTGACTCCTCTTACTTACCATGTTTTGAACCATTTCTGTGACACTAGTTATAGATTCCGATGCTTCACTTCAGGTTTACTATATCCCTCTTACCTTCTTATTGACGATGAAACACAGAAATTGCATCGGAATTAAATACAAAAGGCACAATGCCGACTTAAGTACATGAAGACCGACTCTTCTAACTGTCTATGTTTTGAACCATTCCTGTGACACTAGTTATTGATTCCGATGCTTCACTCCAGGTGTACTGTATCCCTTGGACCTTCTTATTGATGATGAAACACCGAAATTGCATCGAAATTAAATACAAAAGGCACAAGGCCGACTTAAGGACAAGAAGACTGACTCTTCTTGCTGACTATGTTTTGAACCATTTCTGTGACACTAGTTATAGATTCCGATGCTTCACTTCAGGTTTACTATATCCCTCTGACCTTCTTATTGACGATGAAACACAGAAATGGCACCGGAATTAAATACAAAAGGCACAATGCCGACTTAAGTACAAGAAGACTGACTCTTTTTACTGTCTATGTTTTGAACCATTCCATTGTCACTAGTTATGGATTCCGATGCTTCACTCCAGGTTTACTGAATCACTTGGACCTTCATATTGACGATGAAACACTGAAGCTCCATCGGAATTAAATAGAAAAGGCACAATGCCGACTTATGTACACGATGACTGACTCTTCTTACTGCCTATGATTTGAGCCATTCCTGTGACACTAGTTATAGATCCCGATGCTTCACTTCAGGTTTACTGTATCCCTTGGACCTTCTCATTGACGATGAAACACAGAAATTGCATCGGAATTATATACAAAAGGCACAATGCCAACTTAAGTACAAGAAGACTGTATCTTCTTACTGTCTATGTTCTGAACGATTCCTGTGACTCTAGTTATAGATTCCGATGCTTCACTTCAGGTTTGCTGTATCGCTTGGACCTTCTTATTGACGATGAAACACAGAAATTGTATAGGAATTAAATACAAAAGGTACAATGCCGACTTAAGGACAAGAAGACTGACTATTCTTACTGACTATGTTTTGAACCATTCCTGTGACACTAGTTATAGATTCCGATGCTTCACTTCATGTTTACTGTCTCCCTCTGACCTTCTTATTGACGATGAAACACAGAAATTGCATCGGAATTAAATAGAAAAGGCACAATGCCGACTTAAGTACAAGAAGACTAAATCTTCTTACTGTCTATGTTTTGAACCATTCCTGTGACACTAGTTATAGATTCCGATGCTTCACTTCATGGTTACTGTATCCCTCTGACCTTCTTATTGACGATGAAACACAGAAATTGCATCGGAATTAAATAGAAAAGGCACAATGCCGACTTAAGTACAAGAAGACTAACTCTTCTTACTGTCTATGTTTTGAACCATTCCTGTGACACTAGTTATAGATTCCCATGCTTCACTTCAGGGTTACTGTATCCCTCTGACCTTCTTATTGACGATGAAACACAGAAATTGCATCGGAATTAAATACAATAGGCACAATGCCGACTTAAGTACATGAAGAGCGACTCTTCTTACTGACAATGTTTTGAACCATTCCTGTGACACTAGTTATAGATTCCGATGCTTCACTTCAGGGTTACTGTATCCCTCTGACCTTCTTATTGACGATGAAACACAGAAATTGCATCGGGATTAAATACAAAAGGCACAATGCCGACGTAAGTACAAGAAGACTGACTCTTCTTACTGTCTATGTTATGAACCATTCCTGTGACACTAATTATAGATTCCGTTGCTTCACTTCAGGTTTACTGTATCCCTTGGACCTTCTTATTGACGATGAAACTCAGAAATTGCATCGGAATTAAATACAAAAGGCACAATGCCGACTTAATTACATGAAGACAGACTCTTCTTACTGACTATGTTTTGAACCATTCCTGTGACACTAGTTATAGGTTCCGATGCTTCACTTCAGGTTTACTGTATCGCTCTCACCTTCTTATTGACCATGAAACACAGAAATTGCACCGGAGTTAAATACAAAAGGCATAATGCCGACTTAAGTACAAGAAGACTGACCCTGCTTACTGTCTATGTTTTGAACCATTCCATTGACACTAGTTATAGATTCCGATGCTTCACTCCAGGTTTACTGCGCCATTTGGACCTTCCTATTGACAATGAAACACTGAAATTGCATCGGAAGTAAATAGATTAGGGAAAATGCTGACTTACGTACAAGAAGACTGACTCTTCTTACAGACTATGTTTGGAACCATTCCTGTGACACTAGTTATAGATTCCGATGCTTCACTTCATGTTTACTGTATCCCTTGGACCTTCTTATTGACGATGAAACACTGAAATTGCATCGGAATTAAATAGAAAAGGCACAATGCTGACTTAAGTACAAGAAAACTGTTTCTTCTTACTGACTATGTTTAGAACCATTCCTGTGACACTAGTTATAGATTCCGATGCTTCACTTCAGGCTTACTGTATCCCTTGGACCTTCTTATTGACGATGAAACACAGAAATTGAATCGGAATGAAATACAAAAGGCACAATGCCGACTTAAGTACATGAAGACTGACTCTTCTTACTGACTATGTTTTGAACCATTCCTGTGACACTAGTTATAGATACCGATGCTACACTCCAGGTTTACTGTATCCCTAATACCTTCTTATTGACGATGAAACACAGAATTTGCATCGGAGTTAAATACAAAAGGCACAATGTTGACTTAAGGATAAGAAGACTGACTATTCTTTCTGTCTATCTTTGAACCATTCCTGTGACACTAGGTATAGATTCCGATGCTTCACTTCAGGTTTACCGTATCGCTCTGACCTTCTTATTGACGATGAAACACAGAAATTGCACCGGAATTAAATACAAAAGGCACAATGCCGACTTAAGTACAAGAAGACTGACTCTTCTTACTGTCTATGTTTTGAACCATTCCATTGACACTAGTTATAGATTCCGATGCTTCACTTCAGGTTTATTGTATCATTTGGACCTTTTTATTGACGATGAAACACAGAAACTACATCGGAATTAAATACAAAAGGCACAATGCTGACTTAAGTACAAAAAGACGGAATCATCTTATTGTCTATGTTTGAACCATTCCTGTGACACTAGTTATAGATTCCGATGCATGACATCAGGATTAGTGTATCCCTAGGACCTTCTTATTGACGATGAAACACAGAAATTGCATCGGAATTTAATACAAAAGGCAGAATGCTGACTCAAGTACAAGAAGACTGACTCTTCTTCCTGTCTATGTTTTGAACCATTCCTGTGACACTAGTTATAGATTCCGATGCTTCATTCCAGGTTTACTGTATCCCTTGGACCTTCTGATTGACGACGAAACACAGAAATTGCATCGGAATTAAATACAAAAGGCACAATGCCGACTTAAGGACAAGAAGACTGACTCTTCTTACTGACTATGTTTTAACCATTCCTGTGACACTAGTTATAGATTCCGATGCTTCACTTCAGGTTTATTGTATCCCTCTGACCTTCTTATTGACGATGAAACACTGAAATTGCATCGGAATTAAATAGAAAAGGCACAATGCCGACTTAAGTACATGAAGACTGACTCTCCTTACTGACTATGTTTAGAACCAATCCTGTGACACTAGTTCTAGTTTCCGATGCTTCACTTCAGGTTTACTGTATCCCTTGGACCTTCTTATTGACGATGAAACACAGAAATTGCATCGGAATTAAATACAAAAGGCACAATGCCGACTTAAGTACATGAAGAATGACTCTTCTTACTGACTATGTTTTGAACCATTCCTGTGACACTAGTTACAGATTCCGATGCTACACTCCAGGTTTACTGTAACCCTAGGACCTTCTTATTGACGATGAAACACAGAAATTGCATCGGAATTAAATACAAATGGCACAATGCCGACTTAAGGACAAGAAGACTGACTATTCTCTCTGACTATGTTTTGGACCATTCCTGTGACACTTGTTATAGATTCCGATGCTTCACTTCAGGTTTACTGTATCGCTCACACCTTCTTATTGACGATGAAACACAGAAATTGCACCGGAATTAAATACAAAAGGCACAATGCCGACTTAAGTACAAGAAGACTGACTCTTCTTACTGTCTATGTTTTGAACCATTCCATTGACACTAGTTATAGTTTCCGATGCTTCACTTCAGGTTTACTGTATCATTTGGACTTTCTTATTGACGATGAAACACAGAAACTACATCGGAATTAAATACAAAAGGCACAATGCCGACTATAGTACAAAAAGACTGAATCTTCTTATTGTCTATGTTTTGAACCATTCCTGTGACACTAGTTATAGATTCCGTTGCTTCACTTCAGGTTTACTGTATCCCTTGGACCCTCTTATTGACGATGAAACACAGAAATTGCACCGGAGTTAAATACAAAAGGCATAATGCCGACTTAAGTACAAGAAGACTGACCCTGCTTACTGTCTATGTTTTCAACCATTCCATTGACACTAGTTATAGATTCCGATGCTTCACTCCAGGTTTACTGCGCCATTTGGACCTTCCTATTGACAATGAAACATTGAAATTGCATCGGAAGTAAATAGATTAGGGAAAATGCTGACTTACGTACAAGAAGACTGACTCTTCCTACAGACTATGTTTGGAACCATTCCTGTGACACTAGTTATAGATTCCGATGCTTCACTTCATGTTTACTGTAACCCTTGGACCTTCTTATTGACAATGGAACACAGACATTGCATCGGAATTAAATGCAAAAGGCACAATGCCGACATAAGAACATGAAGACTGACTCTTCTTACTGACTATGTTTTGAACCATTAATGTGACACTAGTTATAGATTCCGATGCTTCACTTCAGGTTTACTTTATCCCTTAGACCTTCTTAATGACGATGAAACACAGAAATTGCATCGGAATTAAATACAAAAGGCACAATGCCGCCATAAGTGCATGATGACCGGCTCTTCTTACTGACTATGATTTGAACCATACCTGTGACACTAGTTATAGATTCCGATGCTTCACTTCAGGTTTACTGTACCCTTGGACCTTCTCATTGACGATGAAACACAGAAATTGCTTCGGAATTAAATACAAAAGGCACAAGGCCGACTTAAGGACAAGATGATTGACTCTTCTTACTGACTATGTTTCGAACCATTCCTGTTACACTATTTATAGATTATAATGCTTCACTCCAGGTTTACTGTATCCCTGGGACCTTCCTATTGACGATGAAACACTGAAATTGCACCGGAATTAAATACAATAGGCACAATGCCGACATAAGTGCATGAAGACCGGCTCTTCTTACTGACTATGTTTGAACCATTCCTGTGACACTAGTTATAGATTCCGATGCTTCACTTCAGGTTTACTGTATCCCTTGGACCTTCTCATTGACGATGAAACACAGAAATTGCTTCGGAATTAAATACAAAAGGCACATGGCCGACTTAAGGACAAGATGACTGACTCTTCTTACTGTCTATCTTTTGAACCATTCCATTGACACTAGTTATAGATTCCGATGCTTCACAACAGGTTTACTGTATCCCTTGGACCTTCTTATTGACGATGAAACACTGAAATTGCATCGGAATTAAATAGAAAAGGCACAATGCTGACTTAAGTACAAGAAAACTGACTCTTCTTACTGACTATGTTTAGAACCATTCCTGTGACACTAGTTATAGATTCCGATGCTTCACTTCAGGTTTACTGTATCCCTTGGACCTTCTTATTGACGATGAAACACAGGAATTGCATCGGAATGAAATACAAAAGTCACAATGCCGACTTAAGTACATGAAGACTGACTCTTCTTACTGACTATGTTTTGAACAATTCCTGTGACACTAGTTATAGATTCCGATGCTACACTCCAGGTTTACTGTATCCCTAATACCTTCTTATTGACGATGAAACACAGAATTTGCATCGGAGTTAAATACAAAAGGCACAATGTTGACTTAAGGATAAGAAGACTGACTATTCTTTCTGTCTATCTTTGAACTATTCCTGTGACACTAGTTATAGATTCCGATGCTTCACTTCAGGTTTACCGTATCGCTCTGACCTTCTTATTGACGATGAAACACAGAAATTGCACCGGAATTAAATACAAAAGGCACAATGCCGACTTAAGTACAAGAAGACTGACTCTTCTTACTGTCTATGTTTTGAACCACTCCATTGACACTAGTTATAGATTCCGATGCTTCACTTCAGGTTTATTGTATCATTTGGACCTTTTTGTTGACGATGAAACACAGTAACTACATCGGAATTAAATACAAAAGGCACAATGCTGACTTAAGTACAAAAAGACGGAATCATCTTATTGTCTATGTTTGAACCATTCCTGTGACACTAGTTATAGATTCCGATGCTTGACATCAGGATTAGTGTATCCCTAGGACCTTCTTACTGACGATGAAACACAGAAATTGCAGCGGAATTTAATACAAAAGGCAGAATGCCGACTCAAGTACAAGAAGACTGACTCTTCTTCCTGTCTATGTTTTGAACCATTCCTGTGACACTAGTTATAGATTCCGATGCTTCATTCCAGGTTTACTGTATCCCTTGGACCTTCTGATTGACGACGAAACACAGAAATTGCATCGGAATTAAATACAAAAGGCACAATGCCGACAAAAGGACAAGAAGACTGACTCTTCTTACTGACTATGTTTTAACCATTCCTGTGACACTAGTTATAGATTCCGATGCTTCACTTCAGGTTTATTGTATCCCTCTGACCTTCTTATTGACGATGAAACACTGAAATTGCATCGGAATTAAATAGAAAAGGCACAATGCCGACTTAAGTACTTGAAGACTGACTCTCCTTACTGACTATGTTTAGAACCAATCCTGTGACACTAGTTCTAGTTTCCGATGCTTCACTTCAGGTTTACTGTATCCCTTGGACCTTCTTATTGACGATGAAACACAGAAATTGCATCGGAATTAAATACAAACGGCACAATGCCGACTTAAGTACATGAAGACTGACTCTTCTTACTGACTATGTTTTGAACCATTCCTGTGACACTAGTTACAGATTCCGATGCTACACTGCAGGTTTACTGTAACCCTAGGACATTCTTATTGACGATGAAACACAGAAATTGCATCGGAATTAAATACAAATGGCACAAACCGACTTAAGGACAAGAAGACTGACTATTCTCTCTGACTATGTTTTGAACCATTCCTGTGACACTAGTTATAGATTCCGATGCTTCACTTCAGGTTTACTGTATCGCTCACTTCTTCTTATTGACGATGAAACACAGAAATTGCACCGGAATTAAATACAAAAGGCACAATGCCGACTTAAGTACAAGAAGACTGACTCTTCTTACTGTCTATGTTTTGAACTATTCCATTGACACTAGTTATAGTTTCCGATGCTTCACTTCAGGTTTACTGTATCCCTTGGACCTTCTTATTGACGATGAAACACAGAAATAGCATCGGAATTAAATTCAAAAGGCACAATGCCGACATAAGTACAAGAATACTGTATCTTCTTACTGTCTATGTTTTGAACCATTCCTGTAACAGTAGTTATAGATTCCGATGCTTGACTTCATGTTTACTCTATCCCTCTGACCTTCTTATTAACGATGAAACACAGAAATTGCGCCCGAATTATATACAAAAGGCACAATGCTGACTTAAGTACATTAAGACCGACTCTTCTTACTGACTATGCTTTGAACCATTCCCCTTGACACTAGTTATAGATTCCGATGCTACACTTCAGGTTTACTGTATCCCTTGGACCTTCTTATTGACGATGAAACACAGAAATTGCATGGGAATTAAATACAAAAGGCACAATGCCGACTTATGGACAAGAAGACTGACTCTTCTTACTGACTATGTTTTGAACCATTCCTGTGACACTAGTTATAGATTCCGATGCTTCACTTCAGGTTTACTGTATCCCTCTGACCTTCTTATTGACGATGAAACACAGAAATTGCACCGGAATTAAATGCAAAAGGCACAATGCCGACTTAAGTACAAGAAGACTGACACTGCTTACTGTCTATGTTTTGAACCATTCCATTGACACTAGTTATAGATTCCGATGCTTCACTCCAGGTTTACTGCGTCCCTTTTACCATCTTAATGACGATGAAACACTGAAATTGCATCGGAATTAATTAGATTAGGCAAAATGCCGACTTAAGTACAAGAAGACTGACTCTTCTTACTGACTATGTTTTGAACCATTCCTGTGACACTAGTTGTAGATTCCGATGCTTCACTTCAGGTTTACTGTATCCCTTGGACCTTCTCATTGACGATGAAACACAGAAATTGCATCGGAATTAAATACAAAAGGCACAATGCCGACTTAAGTACATGAAGACCACCTCTTCTTACTGACTATGCTTTGAACCATTCCTGTGACACTAGTTATAGATTCCGATGCTTCACTTGAGGTTTACTGTATCCTTCGGACCATCTCATTGACGATGAAACACAGAAATTGCATCGGAATTCAATACAAAATTCACAATGCCGACTTAAGTACATGAAGACCGACTCTTCTTACTGACTATGTTTTGAACCATTTCTGTGACACTAGTTATAGATTCCGATGCCTCACTTCTGGTTTACTGTATCCCTTCTACCTTCTTATTGACGATGAAACACAGAAATTGCTTCGGAATTAAATACAAAAGGCACAATGCCGACTTATGTACTGTCTATGCTTTGAACCATTCCTGTGACACTAGTTATAGATTCCGATGCTTCACTTCAGGTTTACTGTATCCCTCTGACCTTCTTATTGACGATGAAACACAGAAATAGCACCTGAATTAAATACAAAAGGCACAATGCTGACTTAAGCACAAGATAGCTGACTCTTCTTACTATCTGTGTTTTCAACAATTCCATTGAAACTAGTTATAGATTCCGATGCTTCACTCCATGTTTACTGCATCCCTTTTACCTTCTTATTGACGATGAAACACTGAAATTGCATCGGAATTAAATAGATTAGGCAAATAGCCGACTTAACTACAAGAAGACTGACTCTTCTTACTGACTATGTTTTGAACCATTCCTGTGACACTAGTTATAGATTGCGATGCTTCACTTCAGGTGTACTGTATCCCTTGGACCTTCTTATTGACGATGAAACACAGAAATTGCAGCGGAATTAAATACAAAAGGCACAATGCCGTCTTAAGTACATGAAGACTTACTCCTCTTCCTGACTATGATTTGATCCATTCCTGTGAAACTAGTTGTAGATTCCGATGCTTCACTTCAGGTTTACCGTATCCCTTGGACCTTCTCATTGACGATGAAACACAGAAATTGCATCGGAATTAAATACAAAAGGCACAATGCCGACTTAAGTACATGAAGACCGACTCTTCTTACTGACTATGTTTTGAACCATTCCTGTGACACTAGTTATAGATTCCGATGCTTCACTTCAGGTTTCCTGTATCCCTTGGACCTTCTTATTGACGATGAAACACAGAAATTGCATCGGAATCAAATACAAAAGGCACAATGCCGACTTAAGCACATGAAGACTGACTCTTCTTACTGACTATGTTTTGAACCATTCCTGTGACACTAGTTACAGATTCCGATGCTACACTCCAGGTTTACTGTATCCCTAGGACCTTCTTATTGACGATGAAACACAGAACTTGCATCAGAACTAAATACAAAAGGCACAATGCCGACTTAAGGACAAGAAGACTGACTATTCTCTTTGACTATGTTTTGAACCATTCCTGTGACACTAGTTATAGATTCCGATGCTTCACTTCAGGTTTACTGTATCGCTCTCACCTTCTTATTGACGATGAAACACAGAAATTGCACCGGAATTAAATACAAAAGGCACAATGCCGACTTATGTACAAGTAGACTGACTCTTCTTGCTGTCTATGTTTTGAACCATTCCATTGACACTAGTTATATATTCCGATGCTTCACTTCAGGTTTACTGTATCCTTTGGACCTTCTCATTGACGATGAAACACAGAAATTGCATCGGAATTCAATACAAAATTCACAATGCCGACTTAAGTACATGAAGACCGACTCTTCTTACTGACTATGTTTTGAACGATTTCTGTGACACTAGTTATAGATTCCGATGCCTCACTTCAGGTTTACTGTATCCCTTCTACCTTCTTATTGACGATGGAACACAGAAATTGCTTCGGAATTAAATACAAAAGGCACAATGCCGACTTATGTACTGTCTATGTTTTGAACCATTCCTGTGACACTAGTTATAGATTCCGATGCTTCACTTCAGGTTTACTGTATCCCTCTGACCTTCTTATTGACGATGAAACACAGAAATTGCACCTGAATTAAATACAAAAGGCACAATGCCGACTTAAGCACAAGAAAGCTGACTCTTCTTACTATCTGTGTTTTCAACAATTCCATTGACACTAGTTATAGATTCCGATGCTTCACTCCATGTTTACTGCATCCCTTGTACCTTCTTATTGACGATGAAACACTGAAATTGCATCGGAATTAAATAGATTAGGCAAATTGCCGACTTAAGTACAAGAAGACTGACTCTTCTTACTGACTATTTTTTGAACCATTCCTGTGACACTAGTTATAGATTGCTATGCTTCACTTCAGGTTTACTGTATCCCTTGGACCTTCGTATTGACGATGAAACACAGAAATTGCATCGGAATTAAATACAAAAGGCACAATGCCGACTTAAGTACATGAAGACTTACTCCTCTTCCTGACTATGTTTTGATCCATTCCTGTGACACTAGCTGTAGATTCCGATGCTTCGCTTCAGGTTTACTGTATCCCTTGGACCTTCTCATTGACGATGAAACACAGAAATAGCATCGGAATTAAATACAAAAGGCACAATGCCGACTTAAGTACATGAAGACCGACTCTTCTTACTGACTATGTTTTGAACCATTCCTGTGACACTATTTATAGATTCCGATGCTTCACTTCAGGTTTACTGTATCCCTTGGACCTTCTTATTGACGATGAAACACAGATATTGCATCGGAATCAAATACAAAAGGCACAATGCCGACTTAAGTAGATGAAGACTGACTCTTCTTACTGACTATGCTTTGAACCATTCCTGTGACACTAGTTACAGATTCCGATGCTACTCTCCAGGTTTACTGTATCCCTAGGACCTTCTTATTGACGATGAAACACAGAACTTGCATCAGAATCAAATACAAAAGGCACAATGCCGACTTAAGGACAAGAAGACTGACTATTCTCTTTGACTATGTTTTGAACCATTCCTGTAACACTAGTTATAGATTCCGATGCTTCAATTCAGGTTTACTGTATCCCTTGGACCTTCTTATTGTCGATGAAACACAGAAATTACATCGGAATTAAATACAAAAGGCACAATGCCGACTTAAGTGCAACAAGTCTGTATCTTCTTAACATCTATGTTTTGAACCATTCCTGTGACACTAGTTATAGATTCCGATGCTTCACTTCAGGTATACTCTATCCCTTGGACCTTCTTATTGACGATGAAACACAGAAATTGCATCGGAATTAAATTCAAAAGGCACAATGCCGACTTAAGTACAAGAAGACTGTATCTTCTTACTGTCTATGTTTTGAACCATTCCTGTGACACTAGTTATAGATTCCGATGCTTCACTTCATGTTTACTCTATCCCTCTGACCTTCATATTAACGATGAAACACAGAAATTGCGCCGGAATTATATACAAAAGGCACAATGCTGACTTAAGTACATGAAGACCGACTCTTCTTACTGACTATGTTTTGAATCATTCCTGTGACAATAGTTATAGATTCCGATGCTACACTTCAGGTTTACTGTATCCCTTGGACCTTCTTATTGACGACGAAACACAGAAATTGCATGGGAATTAAATACAAAAGGCACAATGCCGACCTAAGGACAAGAAGACTGACTCTTCTTACTGACTATGTTTTGAACCATTCCTGTGACACTTGTTATAGATTCCGATGCTTCACTTCAGGTTTACTGTATCCCTTCTACCCTCTTATTGACGATGAAACACAGAAATTGCACCGGAATTAAATGCAAAAGGCACAATGCCGACTTAAGTACAAGAAGGCTGACTCTTCTTACTGTCTATGTTTTGAACCATTCCATTGAAACTAGTTATAGCTTCCGATGCTTTACTCCAGGTTTACTGCGTCCCTTTTACCATCTTACTGACGATGAAACACTGAAATTGCATCGGAATTAAATAGATTAGGCAAAATGCCGACTTAAGTACAAGAAGACTGACTCTTCTTACTGTCTATGTTTGAACCATTCCTGTTACACTAGTTATAGATTCCGATGCTTCACTTCAGGTTTACTCTATCCCTCTGACCTTCTTATTGACGATGAAACACAGAAATTGCATCGGAATTAAATACAAAAGGCACAATGCCGACTTATGTACTGTCCATGTTTTGAACCATTCCTGTGACACTAGTTATAGATTCCGATGCTTCACTTCAGGTTTACTGCATCCCTCTGACCTTCTTATTGACGATGAAACACAGAAATTGCACCTGAATTAAATACAAAAGGCACAATGCCGACTTAAGCGCAAGAAGGCTGACTTTTCTTACTATCTGTGTTTTCAACAATTCCATTGTTACTAGTTATAGATTCCGATGCTTCACTCCATGTTTACTGCATCCCTTTTACATTCTTTTTGACGATGAAACACTGAAATTGCATCGGAATTAAATTGATTAGGCAAATAGCCGACTTAAGTACAAGAAGACTGACTCCTCTTACTGACTATGTTTTGAACCAATCCTGTGACACTAGGTATAGATTGCGATGCTTCACTTCAGGTTTACTGTAATCCTTGGACCTTCTTATTGACGATGAAACACAGAAATTGCATCGGAATTAAGTACAAAAGGCACAATGCCGACTTAAGTACATGAAGACTTACTCCTCTTCCTGACTATGTTTTGAACCATTCCTGTGACACTAGTTGTAGATTCCGATGCTTCACTTCCGGTTTACTGTATCCCTAGGACCTTCTTATTGACGATGAAACACAGAAATTGCATCGGAATTTAATACAAAAGGCACAATGCCGACGCAAGTACAAGAAGACTGACTCTTCTTTCTGTCTATGTTTTGAACCATTCCTGTGACACTAGTTATAGATTCCGATGCTTCACTTCAGGTTTACTGTATCCCTTGGACGTTCTTATTGTCGATGAAACACTGAAATTGCACCGGAATTAAATGCAAAAGGCACAATGCCGACTTAAGTACAAGAAGGCTGAATCTTCTTACTGTCTATGTTTTGAACCATTCCATTGACACTAGTTATAGATTCCGATGCTTCACTCCATGTTTACTGCATCCCTTTTACCTTCTTATTGACGATGAAACACTGAAATTGCATCGGAATTAAATAGATTAGGCAAATAGCCGACTTAAGTACAAGAAGACTGACTCTTCTTACTGACTATGTTTTGAACCATTCCTGTGACACTAGTTATAGATTGCGATGCTTCACTTCAAGTTTACTGTAATCCTTGGACCTTTTTATTGACGTTGAAACACAGCAATTGCATCGGAATTAAGTACAAAAGGCACAATGCCGACTTAAGTACATGAAGACTTACTCCTCTTCCTGACTATGTTTTGAACCATTCCTGTGACACTAGTTGTAGATTCCGATGCTTCACTTCAGGTTTACTGTATCCCTTGGACCTTCTCATTGACAATGAAACACAGAAATGGCATCGGAATTAAATACAAAAGGCTCAAAGCCGACTTAAGGACAAGGAGACTGACTATTCTCTCTGACTATGTTTTGAACCATTCCTGTGACACTAGTTATAGATTCCGATGCTTCACTTCAGGTTTACTGTATCCCTAGGACCTTCTTATTGACGATGAAACACAGAAATTGCATCGGAATTTAATACAAAAGGCACAATGTCGACTCAAGTACAAGAAGACTGACTCTTCTTTCTGTCTATGTTTTGAACCATTCCTGTGACACTAGTTATAGATTCCGATGCTTCAATTCAGGATTAATGTATTCCTCTGACCTTCTTATTGACGATGAAACACAGAAATTGCATCGGAATTAAATACAAAAGGCACAATGCCGACTTAAGTACAAGAAGACTGACTCTCCTTACTGTCTATGTTTTGAACCATTCCTGTGACACTAGTTATAGATTCCGATGCTTCACTTCAGGTTTACTGTATCCCTTGGACCTTCTTATTGTCGATGAAACACAGAAATTGCATCGGAATTAAATACAAAAGGCACAATGCCGACTTAAGTACAACAGGTTTGTATCTTCTTACTGTCTAAGTTTTGAACCATTCCTGTGACACTAGTTATAGATTCCGATGCTTCACTTCAGGTATACTGTATCCCTTGGACCTTCGTATTGACGATGAAACACAGAAATTGCATCGGAATTAAATTCAAAAGGCACAATGCCGACTTAAGTACGAGAAGACTGTATCTTCCTACTGTCTATGTTTTGAACCATTCCTGTGACACTAGTTATAGATTCTGATGCTTCACTTCATGTTTACTCTATTCCTCTGACCTTCTTATTAACGATGAATCACAGAAATTGCGCCGGAATTATATACAAAAGGCACAATGCTGACTTAAGTACATGAAGACCGACTCTTCTTACTGACTATGTTTTGAACCATTCCTGTGACACTAGTTATAGATTCCGATGCTACACTTCAGGTTTACTGTATCCCTTGGACCTTCTTATTGACGATGAAACACAGAAATTGCATGCGAATTAAATACAAAAGGCACAATGCCGACTTAAGTACAAGAAGACTGACTCTTCTTACTGTCTATGTTTTGAACCGTTCCATTGACACTAGTTATAGATTCCGATGCTTCACTCCAGGTTTACTGTATCCCTTGTACCTTCTTATTGACGATGAATAACTGAAATTGCATCGGAATTAAACAGAAAAGGCACAATGCCGACTTAAGTACAAGAAGACTCACTCTTCTGACTGACTATGTTGTGAACCATTCCTATGACACTATATATAGATTCCGATGCTTCACTTCAGGTTTACTGTATCCCTTGGACCTCCTTATTGACGATGAAACACAGAAATTGCATCGGAATTAAGTACAAAAGGCACAATACCAACTTAAGTACATGAAGACTGACTCTTCTTACTGACTATGTTTTGAACCGTTCCTGTGACACTAGTTATAGATTCCGATGCCTCACACCAGGTTTACTGTATGCCTTGGACCTTCTTATTGACGATGAAACACAGAAATTGCATCGGAATTAAGTAGAAAAGGCACAATGAAGACTTAAGTACAAGAAGACTGACTCTTCTTACTGTCTATGCTTTGAACCATTCCTGGGACACTAGTTATAGATTCTGATGCTTCACTTCAGGTTTACTGTATCCCTTGGACTTTCTTGATGACGATGAAACACAGAAATTGCGTCGGAATTAAATACAAAACGCACAATGCTGACTTAAGTACATGAAGAGCGACTCCTCTTACTGACTATTTTTTGAAGCATTCCTGTGACTAGTTATGGATTCCGATGCTTCACTTAAGGTTTACTGTATCCCTTGGTTCTTCTTATTAACGATGAAACACAGAAATTGCATCGGAATTAAATACAAAAGGCACAAGGCCGACTTAAGGACAAGAAGACTGACTCTTCTTACTGACTATGTTTTGAACCATTCCTGTTACCCTAGTTATGGATTCCGATGCTTCACTTCAGGTTTATTGTATCCCTCTGACCTTCTTGTTGACGATGAAACACAGAAATTGCATCGGAATTTAATACAAAAGGCACAATGCCGACTCAAGTACAAGAAGACTGACTCTTCTTTCTGTCTATGTTTTGAACCATTCCTGTGACACTAGTTATAGATTCCGATGCTACACTCCTGGCTTACTGTATCCCTTGGACCTTCTTATTGACGATGAAACACTGAAATTGCATCGGAATTAAATAGAAAAGGCACAATGCCGACTTAAGTACAAGAAAACTGACTCGTCTTACTGACTATGTTTAGAACCAATCCTGTGACACTAGTTATAGATTCCGATGCTTCACTTCAGGTTTACTGTATACCTTGGACGTTCTTATTGACGATGAAACACAGAAATTGCATCGGAATTAAATACAAAAGGCACAATGCCGACTTAAGTACATGAAGACTGACTCTTCTTACTGACTATGCTTTGAACCATTCCTGTGACACTAGTTATAGATTTCGATGCTTCACTTCAAGTTTACTGTATCCCTTGGACCTTCTCATTGACAATGAAACACAGAAATGGCATCGGAATTAAATACAAAAGGCTCAAAGCCGACTTAAGGACAAGAAGACTGACTATTCTCTCTGACTATGTTTTGAACCATTCCTGTGACACTAGTTATAGATTCCGATGCTTCACTTCAGGTTTACTGTATCCCTAGGACCTTCTTATTGACGATGAAACACAGAAATTGCATCGGAATTTAATACAAAAGGCACAATGCCGACTCAAGTACAAGAAGACTGACTCTTCTTTCTGTCTATGTTTTGAACCATTCCTGTGACACTAGTTATAGATTCCGATGCTTCAATTCAGGATTAATGTATTCCTCTGACCTTCTTATTGACGATGAAACACAGAAATTGCATCGGAATTAAATACAAAAGGCACAATGCCGACTTAAGTACAAGAAGACTGACTCTCCTTACTGTCTATGTTTTGAACCATTCCTGTGACACTAGTTATAGATTCCGATGCTTCACTTCAGGTTTACTGTATCCCTTGGACCTTCTTATTGTCGATGAAACACAGAAATTGCATCGGAATTAAATACAAAAGGCACAATGCCGACTTAAGTACAACAGGTTTGTATCTTCTTACTGTCTATGTTTTGAACCATTCCTGTGACACTAGTTATAGATTCCGATGCTTCACTTCAGGTATACTGTATCCCTTGGACCTTCTTATTGACGATGAAACACAGAAATTGCATCGGAATTAAATTCAAAAGGCACAATGCCGACTTAAGTACGAGAAGACTGTATCTTCCTACTGTCTATGTTTTGAACCATTCCTGTGACACTAGTTATAGATTCTGATGCTTCACTTCATGTTTACTCTATTCCTCTGACCTTCTTATTAACGATGAATCACAGAAATTGCGCCGGAATTATATACAAAATGCACAATGCTGACTTAAGTACATGAAGACCGACTCTTCTTACTGACTATGTTTTGAACCATTCCTGTGACACTAGTTATAGATTCCGATGCTACACTTCAGGTTTACTGTATCCCTTGGACCTTCTTATTGACGATGAAACACAGAAATTGCATGCGAATTAAATACAAAAGGCACAATGCCGTCTTTAGTACAAGACGACTGACTCTTCTTACTGTCTATGTTTTGAACCGTTCCATTGACACTAGTTATAGATTCCGATGCTTCACTCCAGGTTTACTGTATCCCTTGTACCTTCTTATTGACGATGAAATACTGAAATTGCATCGGAATTAAACAGAAAAGGCACAATGCCGACTTAAGTACAAGAAGACTCACTCTTCTGACTGACTATGTTGTGAACCATTCCTATGACACTATTTATAGATTCCGATGCTTCACTTCAGGTTTACTGTATCCCTTGGACTTCCTTATTGACGATGGAACACAGAAATTGCATCGGAATTAAGTACAAAAGGCACAATACCAACTTAAGTACATGAAGACTGACTCTTCTTACTGACTATGTTTTGAACCATTCCTGTGACACTAGTTATAGATTCCGATGCCTCACACCGGGTTTACTGTATGCCTTGGACCTTCTTATTGACGATGAAACACAGAAATTGCATCGGAATTAAGTAGAAAAGGCACAATGAAGACTTAAGTACAAGAAGACTGACTCTTCTTACTGTCTATGCTTTGAACCATTCCTGGGACACTAGTTATAGATTCTGATGCTTCACTTCAGGTTTACTGTATCCCTTGGACTTTCTTGATGACGATGAAACACAGAAATTGCGTCGGAATTAAATACCAAACGCTTAATGCTGACTTAAGTACATGAAGAGCGACTCCTCTTACTGACTATTTTTTGAAGCATTCCTGTGACTAGTTATGGATTCCGATGCTTCACTTAAGGTTTACTGTATCCCTTGGTTCTTCTTATTAACGATGAAACACAGAAATTGCATCGGAATTAAATACAAAAGGCACAAGGCCGACTTAAGGACAAGAAGACTGACTCTTCTTACTGACTATGTTTTGAACCATTCCTGTTACCCTAGTTATGGATTCCGATGCTTCACTTCAGGTTTATTGTATCCCTCTGACCTTCTTATTGACGATGAAACACAGAAATTACACCGGAATTAAATACAAAAGGCACAATGCCGACTTAAGTACAAGAAGACTGACTCTTCTTACTGTCTATGTTTTTAACCATTCCATTGACACTAGTTATAGATTCCGATGCTACACTCCTGGCTTACTGTATCCCTTGGACCTTCTTATTGACGATGAAACACTGAAATTGCATCGGAATTAAATAGAAAAGGCACAATGCCGACTTAAGTACAAGAAAACTGACTCGTCTTACTGACTATGTTTAGAACCAATCCTGTGACACTAGTTATAGATTCCGATGCTTCACTTCAGGTTTACTGTATACCTTGGACGTTCTTATTCACGATGAAACACAGAAATTGCATCGGAATTAAATACAAAAGGCACAATGCCGACTTAAGTACATGAAGACTGACTCTTCTTACTGACTATGCTTTGAACCATTCCTGTGACACTAGTTATAGATTTCGATGCTTCACTTCAAGTTTACTGTATCGCTCTCACCTTCTTATTGACGATGAAACACAGAAATTGCACCGGAATTAAATACAAAAGGCACAATGCCGACTTAAGTACAAGAAGACTGACTCCTCTTACTGTCTATGTTTTGAACCATTCCATTGACACTAGTTATAGATTCCGATGCTTCACTTCAGGTTTACTGTATCATTTGGACCTTCTTATTGACAATGAAACACAGGAACTACATCGGAATTAAATACAAATGGCACAATGCCGACTTTAGTACAAAAAGATTGAATCTTCTTATTGTCTATGTTTTGAACCATTCCTGTGACACTAGTTATAGATTCCGATGCTTGACTTCAGGATTACTGTATCCCTAGGACCTTCTTATTGACGATGAAACACAGAAATTGCATCGGAATTTTATACAAAATGCAGAATGCAGACTCAAGTACAAGAAGACTGACTCTTCTTCCTGTCTATGTTTTGAACCATTCCAGTGACACTAGTTATAGATTCCGATGCTTCACTTCAGGTTCACTGTATTCCTCTGACCTTCTTATTGACGATGAAACACAGAAATTGCATCGGAATTAAGTACAAAAGGCACAATGCCGACTTAAGTACAAGAAGACTGTCTCTCCTTACTGTCTATGTTTTGAACCATTCCTGTGACACTAGTTATAGATTCCGATGCTTCACTTCAGGTTTACTGTATCCCTTGGGCCTTCTTATTGTCGATGAAACACATAAATTGCATCGGAATTAAATACAAAAGCACAATGCCGACATAAGTACAACAGGTCTGTATCTTCTTACTGACTATGTTTTGAACCATTCGTGTGAAACTAGTTATAGATTCCGATGCTTCACTTCAGGTATGCTGTATCCCTTGGACCTTCTTATTGACGATGAAACACAGAAATTACATCGGAATTAAATTCAAAAGGCACAATGCCGACTTAAGTACAAGAAGACTGTATCTTCTTACTGTCTATGTTTTGAACCATTCCTGTGACACTAGTTATAGATTCCGATGCTTCACTTCATGAATACTCTATCCCTCTGACCTTCTTATTAACGATGAAGCACAGAAATTGCGCCGGAATTATATACAAAAGGCACAATGCTGACTTAAGTACATGAAGACCGACTCATCTTACTGACTATGTTTGATCCATTCCTGTGACACTAGTTATAGATTCCGATGCTTCACTTCAGGTTTACTGTATACCTTGGACGTTCTTATTGACGATGAAACACAGAAATTGCATCGGAATTAAATACAAAAGGCACAATGCCGACTTAAGTACATGAAGACTGACTCTTCTTACTGACTATGCTTTGAACCATTCCTGTGACACTAGTTATAGATTTCGATGCTTCACTTCAAGTTTACTGTATCCCTTGGACCTTCTCATTGACAATGAAACACAGAAATGGCATCGGAATTAAATACAAAAGGCTCAAAGCCGACTTAAGGACAAGGAGACTGACTATTCTCTCTGACTATGTTTTGAACCATTCCTGTGACACTAGTTATAGATTCCGATGCTTCACTTCAGGTTTACTGTATCCCTAGGACCTTCTTATTGACGATGAAACACAGAAATTGCATCGGAATTTAATACAAAAGGCACAATGCCGACTCAAGTACAAGAAGACTGACTCTTCTTTCTGTCTATGTTTTGAACCATTCCTGTGACACTAGTTATAGATTCCGATGCTTCAATTCAGGATTAATGTATTCCTCTGACCTTCTTATTGACGATGAAACACAGAAATTGCATCGGAATTAAATACAAAAGGCACAATGCCGACTTAAGTACAAGAAGACTGACTCTCCTTACTGTCTATGTTTTGAACCATTCCTGTGACACTAGTTATAGATTCCGATGCTTCACTTCAGGTTTACTGTATCCCTTGGACCTTCTTATTGTCGATGAAACACAGAAATTGCATCGGAATTAAATACAAAAGGCACAATGCCGACTTAAGTACAACAGGTTTGTATCTTCTTACTGTCTATGTTTTGAACCATTCCTGTGACACTAGTTATAGATTCCGATGCTTCACTTCAGGTATACTGTATCCCTTGGACCTTCTTATTGACGATGAAACACAGAAATTGCATCGGAATTAAATTCAAAAGGCACAATGCCGACTTAAGTACGAGAAGACTGTATCTTCCTACTGTCTATGTTTTGAACCATTCCTGTGACACTAGTTATAGATTCTGATGCTTCACTTCATGTTTACTCTATTCCTCTGACCTTCTTATTAACGATGAATCACAGAAATTGCGCCGGAATTATATACAAAATGCACAATGCTGACTTAAGTACATGAAGACCGACTCTTCTTACTGACTATGTTTTGAACCATTCCTGTGACACTAGTTATAGATTCCGATGCTACACTTCAGGTTTACTATATCCCTTGGACCTTCTTATTGACGATGAAACACAGAAATTGCATGCGAATTAAATACAAAAGGCACAATGCCGACTTTAGTACAAGAAGACTGACTCTTCTTACTGTCTATGTTTTGAACCGTTCCATTGACACTAGTTATAGATTCCGATGCTTCACTCCAGGTTTACTGTATCCCTTGTACCTTCTTATTGACGATGAAATACTGAAATTGCATCGGAATTAAACAGAAAAGGCACAATGCCGACTTAAGTACAAGAAGACTCACTCTTCTGACTGACTATGTTGTGAACCATTCCTATGACACTATTTATAGATTCCGATGCTTCACTTCAGGTTTACTGTATCCCTTGGACTTCCTTATTGACGATGGAACACAGAAATTGCATCGGAATTAAGTACAAAAGGCACAATACCAACTTAAGTACATGAAGACTGACTCTTCTTACTGACTATGTTTTGAACCATTCCTGTGACACTAGTTATAGATTCCGATGCCTCACACCAGGTTTACTGTATGCCTTGGACCTTCTTATTGACGATGAAACACAGAAATTGCATCGGAATTAAGTAGAAAAGGCACAATGAAGACTTAAGTACAAGAAGACTGACTCTTCTTACTGTCTATGCTTTGAACCATTCCTGGGACACTAGTTATAGATTCTGATGCTTCACTTCAGGTTTACTGTATCCCTTGGTCTTTCTTGATGACGATGAAACCCAGAAATTGCGTCGGAATTAAATACCAAACGCACAATGCTGACTTAAGTACATGAAGAGCGACTCCTCTTACTGACTATTTTTTGAAGCATTCCTGTGACTAGTTATGGATTCCGATGCTTCACTTAAGGTTTACTGTATCCCTTGGTTCTTCTTATTAACGATGAAACACAGAAATTGCATCGGAATTAAATACAAAAGGCACAAGGCCGACTTAAGGACAAGAAGACTGACTCTTCTTACTGACTATGTTTTGAACCATTCCTGTTACCCTAGTTATGGATTCCGATGCTTCACTTCAGGTTTATTGTATCCCTCTGACCTTCTTATTGACGATGAAACACAGAAATTACACCGGAATTAAATACAAAAGGCACAATGCCGACTTAAGTACAAGAAGACTGACTCTTCTTACTGTCTATGTTTTTAACCATTCCATTGACACTAGTTATAGATTCCGATGCTACACTCCTGGCTTACTGTATCCCTTGGACCTTCTTATTGACGATGAAACACTGAAATTGCATCGGAATTAAATAGAAAAGGCACAATGCCGACTTAAGTACAAGAAAACTGACCCGTCTTACTGACTATGTTTAGAACCAATCCTGTGACACTAGTTATAGATTCCGATGCTTCACTTCAGGTTTACTGTATACCTTGGACGTTCTTATTCACGATGAAACACAGAAATTGCATCGGAATTAAATACAAAAGGCACAATGCCGACTTAAGTACATGAAGACTGACTCTTCTTACTGACTATGCTTTGAACCATTCCTGTGACACTAGTTATAGATTTCGATGCTTCACTTCAAGTTTACTGTATCGCTCTCACCTTCTTATTGACGATGAAACACAGAAATTGCACCGGAATTAAATACAAAAGGCACAATGCCGACTTAAGTACAAGAAGACTGACTCCTCTTACTGTCTATGTTTTGAACCATTCCATTGACACTAGTTATAGATTCCGATGCTTCACTTCAGGTTTACTGTATCATTTGGACCTTCTTATTGACAATGAAACACAGAAACTACATCGGAATTAAATACAAATGGCACAATGCCGACTTTAGTACAAAAAGATTGAATCTTCTTATTGTCTATGTTTTGAACCATTCCTGTGACACTAGTTATAGATTCCGATGCTTGACTTCAGGATTACTGTATCCCTAGGACCTTCTTATTGACGATGAAACACAGAAATTGCATCGGAATTTTATACAAAATGCAGAATGCAGACTCAAGTACAAGAAGACTGACTCTTCTTCCTGTCTATGTTTTGAACCATTCCAGTGACACTAGTTATAGATTCCGATGCTTCACTTCAGGTTCACTGTATTCCTCTGACCTTCTTATTGACGATGAAACACAGAAATTGCATCGGAATTAAGTACAAAAGGCACAATGCCGACTTAAGTACAAGAAGACTGACTCTCCTTACTGTCTATGTTTTGAACCATTCCTGTGACACTAGTTATAGATTCCGATGCTTCACTTCAGGTTTACTGTATCCCTTGGGCCTTCTTATTGTCGATGAAACACATAAATTGCGTCGGAATTAAATACAAAAGCACAATGCCGACATAAGTACAACAAGTCTGTATCTTCTTACTGACTATGTTTTGAACCATTCGTGTGAAACTAGTTATAGATTCCGATGCTTCACTTCAGGTATGCTGTATCCCTTGGACCTTCTTATTGACGATGAAACACAGAAATTACATCGGAATTAAATTCAAAAGGCACAATGCCGACTTAAGTACAAGAAGACTGTATCTTCTTACTGTCTATGTTTTGAACCATTCCTGTGACACTAGTTATAGATTCCGATGCTTCACTTCATGAATACTCTATCCCTCTGACCTTCTTATTAACGATGAAGCACAGAAATTGCGCCGGAATTATATACAAAAGGCACAATGCTGACTTAAGTACATGAAGACCGACTCATCTTACTGACTATGTTTGATCCATTCCTGTGACACTAGTTATAGATTCCGATGCTACACTTCAGGTTTACTGTATCCCTTGGACCTTCTTATTGACGATGAAACACAGAAATAGCATCGGAATTAAATACAAAAGGCACAATGCCGACTTAAGGACAAGAAGACTGACTCTTCTTACTGACTATGTTTTGAACCATTCCTGTGACACTAGTTATAGATTCCGATGCTTCACTTCAGGTTTACTGTATCCCTCTGACCTTCTTATTGACGATGAAACACAGAAATTGCACCGGAATTAAATGCAAAAGGCACAATGCCGACTTAAGTACAAGAAGGCTGACTCTTCTTACTGTCTATGTTTTGAACCATTCCATTGACACTAGTTATAGATACCGTTGCTTCACTCCAAGTTTACTGCGTCCCTTTCACCATCTTATTGGCGATGAAACACTGAAATTGCATCGGAATTAAATAGATTAGGCAAAATGCCGACTTAAGTACAAGAAGACTGACTCTTCTTACTGTCGATGTTTGAACCATTCCTGTTACACTAGTTATAGATTCCGATGCTTCACTTCAGGTTTACTGTATCCCTTGGACCTTCTTATTGACGATGAAACACAGAAATAGCATCGGAATTAAATACAAAAGGCACAATGCCGTTTTAAGGACAAGAAGACTGACTCTTCTTACTGACTATGTTTTGAACCATTCCTGTGACACTAGTTATAGATTCCGATGCTTCACTTCAGGTTTACTGTATCCCTCTGACCTTCTTATTGACGATGAAACACAGAAATTGCACCGGAATTAAATGCAAAAGGCACAATGCCGACTTAAGTACAAGAAGGCTGACTCTTCTTACTGTCAATGTTTTGAACCATTCCATTGACACTAGTTATAGATACCGTTGCTTCACTCCAAGTTTACTGCGTCCCTTTTACCATCTTATTGGCGATGAAACACTGAAATTGCATCGGAATTAAATAGATTAGGCAAAATGCCGACTTACGTACAAGAAGACTGACTCTTCTTACTGTCTATGTTTGAACCATTCCTGTTACACTAGTTATAGATTCCGATGCTTCACTTCAGGTTTACTGTATCCCTTGGACCTTCTTATTGACGATGAAACACAGAAATAGCATCGGAATTAAATACAAAAGGCACAATGCCGACTTAAGGACAAGAAGACTGACTCTTCTTACTGACTATGTTTGAACCATTCCTGTGACACTAGTTATAGATTCCGATGCTACACTTCAGGTTTACTGTATCCCTTGGACCTTCTTATTGACGATGAAACACAGAAATAGCATCGGAATTAAATACAAAAGGCACAATGCCGACTTAAGGACAAGAAGACTGACTCTTCTTACTGACTATGTTTTGAACCATTCCTGTGACACTAGTTACAGATTCCGATGCTTCACTTCAGGTTTACTGTATCGCTCTCACCTTCTTATTGACGATGAAACACAGAAATTGCACCGGAATTAAATACAAAAGGCACAATGCCGACTTAAGTACAAGAAGACTGAATCTTCTTACTGTCTATGTTTTGAACCATTCCATTGACACAAGTTATATATTCCGATGCTTCACTTCAGGTTTACTGTATCCTTTGGACCTTTTCATTGACGATGAAACACAGAAATTGCATCGGAATTCAATACAAAATTCACAATGCCGACTTAAGTACATGAAGACCGACTCTTCTTACTGACTATGTTTTGAACCATTTCTGTGACACTAGTTATAGATTGCGATGCCTCACTTCAGGTTTACTGTATCCCTTCTAGCTTCTTATTGACGATGAAACACAGAAATTGCTTCGGAATTAAATACAAAAGGCACAATGCCGACTTATGTACTGTCTATGTTTGAACCATTCCTGTGACACTAGTTATAGATTCCGATGCTTCACTTCAGGTTTACTGTATCCCTCTGACCTTCTTATTGACGATGAAACACAGAAATTGCACCTGAATTAAATACAAAAGGCACAATGCCGACTTAAGCACAAGAAAGCTGACTCTTCTTACCATCTGTGTTTTCAACAATTCCATTGACACTAGTTATAGTTTCCGATGCTTCACTCCATGTTTGCTGCATCCCTTGTACCTTCTTATTGACGATGAAACACTGAAATTGCATCGGAATTAAATAGATTAGGCAAATAGCCGACTTAAGTACAAGAAGACTGACTCTTCTTACTGACTATTTTTTGAACCATTCCTGTGACACTAGTTATAGATTGCGATGCTTCACTTCAGGTTTACTGTATCCCTTGGACCTTCTTATTGACGATGAAACACAGAAATTGCATCGGAATTAAATACAAAATACACAATGCCGACTTAAGTACATGAAGAGTTACTCCTCTTCCTGACTATGTTTTGATCCATTCCTGTGACACTAGTTGTAGATTCCGATGCTTCACTTAAGGTTTACTGTAACCCTTGGACCTTCTTATTGACGATGAAACACAGAAATTGCATCGGAATCAAATACAAAAGGCACAATGCCGACTTAAGTACATGAGGACTGACTCTTCTTACTGACTATGCTTTGAACCATTCCTGTGACACTAGTTACAGATTCCGATGCTACACGCCAGGTTTACTGTATCCCTAGGACCTTCTTATTGACGATGAAACACAGAACTTGCATCAGAATCAAATACAAAAGGCACAATGCCGACTTAAGGACAAGAAGACTGACTATTCTCTTTGACTATGTTTTGAACCATTCCTGTGACACTAGTTATAGATTCCGATGCTTCACTTCAGGTTTACTGTATAGCTCTCACCTTCTTATTGACGATGAAACACAGAAATTGCACCGGAATTAAATACAAAAGGCACAATGCCGACTTAAGTACAAGAAGACTGACTCTTCTTACTGTCTATGTTTTGAACCATTCCATTGACACTGGTTATAGATTCCGATGCTTCACTTCAGGTTTACTGTATCATTTGGACTTTCTCATTGGCGATGAAACACAGAAACTACATCGGAATTAAATACAAAAGGCACAATGCCGACTTCAGTACAAAAAGACTGAATCTTCTGATTGTCTATGTTTTGAACCATTCCTGTGACACTAGTTATAGATTCCGATGCCTGACTTCAGGATTACTGTATCCCTAGGACCTTCTTATTGACGATGAAACACTGAAATTGCATCGGAATTAAATACAAAAGGCACAATGCCGACTTAAGTACAAGAAGACTGACTCTCCTTACTGTCTATGTTTTGAACCATTCCTGTGACACTAGTTATAGATTCCGATGCTTCACTTCAGGTTTACTGTATCCCTTGGACCTTCTTATTGTCGATGAAACACAGAAATTACATCGGAATTAAATACAAAAGGCACAAGCCGACTTAAGTACAACAAGTCTGTATCTTCTTAATATCTATGTTTTGAACCATTCCTGTGACACTAGTTATAGATTCCGATGCTTCACTTCAGGTATACTGTATCCCTTGGACCTTCTTATTGACGATGAAACACAGAAATTGCATCGGAATTAAATTCAAAAGGCACAATGCCGACTTAAGCACAAGAAGACTGTATCTTCTTACTGTCTATGTTTTGAACCATTCCTGTGACACTAGTTATAGATTCCGATGCTTCACTTCAGGTTTACTGTATCCCTTGGACCTTCTTATTGACGATGAAACACAGAAATAGCATCGGAATTAAATACAAAAGGCACAATGCCGACTTAAGGACAAGAAGACTGACTCTTCTTACTGACTATGTTTTGAACCATTCCTGTGACACTAGTTATAGATTCCGATGCTTCACTTCAGGTTTACTGTATCCCTTGGACCTTCTTATTGACGATGAAACACAGAAATTGCATGGGAATTAAATACAAAAGGCACAATGCCGACTTAAGGACAAGAAGACTGTCTCTTCTAACTGACTATGTTTTGAACCATTCCTGTGACACTTGTTATAGATTCCGATGCTTCACTCCAGGTGTACTGCGTCCCTTTTACCATCTTACTGACGATGAAAGACTGAAATTGCATCGGAATTAAATTGATTAGGCAAATAGCCGACTTAAGTACAAGAAGACTGACTCCTCTTACTGACTATGTTTTGAACCAATCCTGTGACACTAGGTATAGATTGCGATGCTTCACTTCTGGTTTACTGTAATCCTTGGACCTTCTTATTGACGATGAAACACAGAAATTGCATCGGAATTAAGTACAAAAGGCACAATGCCGACTTAAGTACATGAAGACTAACTCCTCTTCCTGACTATGTTTTGAACCATTCCTGTGACACTAGTTGTAGATTCCGATGCTTCACTTCTGGTTTACTGTATCCCTTGGACCTTCTCATTGACGATGAAACACAGAAATGGCATCGGAAATAAATACAAAACCCACAATGCCGACTTAAGGACAAGAAGACTGACTATTCTCTCTGACTATGTTTTGAACTTTTCCTGTGACACTAGTTATAGATTCCGATGCTTCACTTCAGGTTTACTGTATCGCTCTCACCTTCGTATTGACGATGAAACAAAGAAATTGCACCGGAATTAAATACAAAAGGCACAATGCCGACTTAAGTACAAGAAGACTGACTCTTCTTACTGTCTATGTTTTGAACCATTCCATTGACACTAGTTATAGATTCCGATGCTTCACTTCAGGTTTACTGTATCATTTGGACTTTCTCATTGACGATGAAACACAGAAACTACATCGGAATAAAATACAAAAGGCACAATGCCGACTTAAGTACAAGAAGGCTGACTCCTCTTACTGTCTATGATTTGAACCATTCCATTGACACTAGTTATAGATTCCGATGCTTCACTCCATGTTTACTCCATCCCTTTTACCTTCTTATTGACGATGAAACTTAGAAATTGCACCGGAATTAAATGTAAAAGGCACAATGCCGACTCAAGTACAAGAAGACTGACTCTTCTTTCTGTCTATGCTTTGAACCATTCCTGTGACACTAGTTGTAGATTCCGATGCTTCAATTCAGGATTAATGTATTCCTCTGACCTTCTTATTGACGATGAAACACAGATATTGCATCGGAATTAAATACAAAAGGCACAATGCCGACTTAAGTACAAGAAGACTGACTCTCCTTACTGTCTATGTTTTGAACCATTCCTGTGACACTAGTTATAGATTCCGATGCTTCACTTCAGGTTTACTGTATCCCTTGGACCTTCTTATTGTCGATGAAACACAGAAATTGCATCGGAATTAAATACAAAAGGCACAATGCCGACTTAAGTACAACAGGTTTGTATCTTCTTACTGTCTATGTCTTGAACCATTCCTGTGACACTAGTTATAGATTCCGATGCTTCACTTCAGGTATACTGTATCCCTTGGACCTTCTTATTGACGATGAAACACAGAAATTGCATCGGAATTAAATTCAAAAGGCACAATGCCGACTTAAGTACGAGAAGAGGTATCTTCCTACTATCTATGCATTGAACCATTCCTGTGACACTAGTTATAGATTCTGATGCTTCACTTCATGTTTACTCTATTCCTCTGACCTTCTTATTAACGATGAAACACAGAAATTGCGCCGGAATTATATACAAAAGGCACAATGCTGACTTAAGTACATGAAGACCGACTCTTCTTACTGACTATGTTTTGAACCATTCCTGTGACACTAGTTATAGATTCCGATGCTACACTTCAGGTTTACTGTATCCCTTGGACCTTCGTATTGACGATGAAACACAGAAATTGCATGCGAATTAAATACAAAAGGCACAATGCCGACTTAAGGACAAGAAGACTGACTCTTCTTACTGACTATGTTTTGAACCATTCCTGTGACACAAGTTATTGATTCCGATTCTTCACTTCAGGTTTACTGTATCCCTCTGACCTTCTTATTGACGATGAAACACAGAAATTGCACCGGAATTAAATGAAAAAGGCACAATGCCGACTTAAGTACAAGAAGGCTGACTCTTCTTACTGTCTATGTTTTGAACCATTCCAATGACACTAGTTATAGATTCCGATGCTTCAGTCCAGGTTTACTGCGTCATTTTTACCATCTTATTGACGATGAAACTCTGAAATTGCATCGGAATTAAATAGATTAGACAGAATGCCGACTTAAGTACAAGAAGACTGACTCTTCTTACTGTCTATGTTTGAACCATTCCTGTTACACTAGTTATAGATTGCGATGCTTCACTTCAGGTTTACTGTATCCCTTGGACCTTCTTATTGACGATGAAACACAGAAATTGCATCGGAATTAAATACAAAAGGCACAATGCCGACTTAAGTACATGAAGACTGACTCTTCTTACTGACTATGCTTTGAACCATTCCTGTGACACTTGTTATAGATTCCGATGCTTCACTTCAGGTTTACTGTATCCCATGGACCTTCTCATTGACGATGAAACACAGAAATTGCATCGGAATTCAATACAAAATTCACAATGCCGACTTAAGTACATGAAGACCGACTCTTCTTACTGACTATGTTTTGAACCATTTCTGTGACACTAGTTATATATTCCGATGCCTCACTTCAGGTTTACTGTATCCCTTCTACCTTCTTATTGACGATGAAACACAGAAATTGCTTCGGAATTAAATACAAAAGGCACAATGCCGACTTATGTACTGTCTATGTTTTGAACCATTCCTGTGACACTAGTTATGGATTCCGATGCTTCACTTCAGATTTACTGTATCCCTCTGACCTTCTTATTGACGATGAAACACAGAAATTGCACCTGAATTAAATACAAAAGGCACAATGCCGACTTAAGCACAAGAAGGCTGACTCTTCTTAATATCTGTGTTTTCAACAATTCCATTGACACTAGTTATAGATTCCGATGCTTCACTCAATGTTTACTGCATCCCTTTTACCTTCTTATTGACGATGAAACACTGAAATTGCATCGGAATTAAATAGATTAGGCAAATAGCCGACTTAAGTACAAGAAGACTGACTCTTCTTACTGACTATGTTTTGAACCATTCCTGTGACACTAGTTATAGATTGCGATGCTTCACTTCAGGTTTACTGTATCCCTTGGACCTTCTTATTGACGATGAAACACAGAAATTCCATCGGAATTAAGTAGAAAAGGCACAATGCCGACTTAAGTACATGAAGACTTACTCCTCTTCCTGACTATGTTTTGAACCATTCCTGTGACACTAGTTGTACATTCCGATGCTTCACATCAGGTTTACTGTATCCATTGGACCTTCTCATTGACGATGAAACACAGAAATGGCATCGGAATTAAATACAAAAGGCACAATGCCGACTTAAGTACATGAAGACCGACTCTTCTTACTGACTATGTTTTGAACCATTCCTGTGACACTAGTTATAGATTAAGATGCTTCACTTCAGGTTTACTGTATCTCTTGGACCTTCTTATAGACGATGAAACACAGAAATTGATTCGGAATTAAATACAAAAGGCACAATGCCGATTTAAGTACTGTCTATGTTTTGAACCATTCCTGTGACACTAGTTATAGATTCCGATGCTTCACTCCAGGATTACTGTATCCCTTGGACCTTCTTATTGACGATGAAACACAAAAATTACATCGGAATTAAATACAAAAGGCACAAGGCCGACTTAAATACAAGAAGACTCACTCTTCTTTTTGACTATGTTTTGAACCAGTCCTGTGACACTAGTTATAGATTCCGATGCTTCACTTCAGGTTTCTTGTATCCCTCTGACCTTTTTATTGACGATGAAACACAGAAATTGCACGGGAATTGAATACAAAAGGCGCAATGCCGACTTAAGTACAAGAAGACTGACTCTTCTTACTGTCTACGTTTTGAACCGTTCCATTGACACTAGTTATAGATTCCGATGCTTCACTCCAGGTTTACTGTATCCCTTGTACCTTCTTATTGACGATGAAATACTGAAATTGCATCGGAATTAAACAGAAAAGGCACAATGCCGACTTAAGTACAAGAAGACTCACTCTTCTGACTGACTATGTTGTGAACCATTCCTATGACACTATTTATAGATTCCGATGCTTCACTTCAGGTTTACTGCATCCCTTGGACCTCCTTATTGACGATGAAACACAGAAATTGCATCGGAATTAAGTACAAAAGGCACAATGCCAACTTAAGTACATGAAGACTGACTCTTTTTACTGACTATGTTTTGAACCATTCCTGTGACACTAGTTATAGATTCCGATGCCTCACACCAGGTTTACTGTATCCCTTGGACCTTCTTATTGACGATGAAACACAGAAATTGCATCGGAATTAAGTAGAAAAGGCACAATGCCGACTTAAGTACAAGAAGACTGACTCTTCTTACTGTCTATGCTTTGAACCATTCCTGGGACACTAGTTATAGATTCTGATGCTTCACTTCAGGTTTACTGTATCCCTTGGACTTTCTTGATGACGATGAAACACAGAAATTGCGTCGGAATTAAATACAAAACGCACAATGCTGACTTAAGTACATGAAGAACGACTCCACTTACTGACTATTTTTTGAAGCATTCCTGTGACTAGTTATAGATTCCGATGCTTCACTTAAGGTTTACTGTATGCCTTGGTTCTTCTTATTGACGATGAAACACAGAAATTGCATCGGAATTAAATACAAAAGGCACAAGGCCGACTTAAGGACAAGAAGACTGACTCTTCTTACTGACTATGTTTTGAACCATTCCTGTTACCCTAGTTATAGATTCCGATGCTTCACTTCAGGTTTATTGTATCCCTCTGACCTTCTTATTGACGATGAAACACAGAAATTGCACCGGAATTAAATACAAAGGGCACAATGCCGACTTAAGTACAAGAAGACTGACTCTTCTTACTGTCTATGTTTTGAACCATTCCATTGACACTAGTTATAGATTCCGATGCTACACTCCTGGTTTACTGTGTCCCTTGGACCTTCTTATTGACGATGAAACACTGAAATTGCATCGGAATTAAATAGAAAAGGCACAATGCCGACTTAAGTACAAGAAAACTGACTCGTCTTACTGACTATGTTTAGAACCAATCCTGTGACACTAGTTATAGATTCCGATGCTTCACTTCAGGTTTACTGTATACCTTGGACCTTCTTATTGACGATGAAACACAGAAATTGCATCGGAATTAAATACAAAAGGCACAATGCCGACTTAAGTACATGAAGACTGACTCGTCTTACTGACTATGCTTTGAACCATTCCTATGACACTAGTTATAGATTTCGATGCTTCACTTCAAGTTTACTGTATCGCTCTCACCTTCTTATTGACGATGAAACACAGAAATTGCACCGGAATTAAATACAAAAGGCACAATGCCGACTTAAGTACAAGAAGACTGACTCCTCTTACTGTCTATGTTTTGAACCATTCCATTGACACTAGTTATAGATTCCGATGCTTCACTTCAGGTTTACTGTATCATTTGGACCTTCTTATAGACGATGAAACACAGAAACTACATCGGAATAAAATACAAATGGCACAATGCCGACTTCAGTACAAAAAGATTGAATCTTCTTATTGTCTATGTTTTGAACCATTCCTGTGACACTAGTTATATATTCCGATGCTTGACTTCAGGATTACTGTATCCCTAGGACCTTCTTATTGACGATGAAACACAGAAATTGCATCGGAATTTTATACAAAATGCAGAATGCAGACTCAAGTACAAGAAGACTGACTCTTCTTCCTGTCTATGTTTTGAACCATTCCTGTGACACTAGTTATAGATTCCGATGCTTCACTTCAGGTTCACTGTATTCCTCTGACCTTCTTATTGACGGTGAAACACAGAAATTGCATCGGAATTAAATACAAAAGGCACAATGCCGACTTAAGTACAAGAAGACTGACTCTCCTTACTGTCTATGTTTTGAACCATTCCTGTGACACTAGTTATAGATTCCGATGCTTCACTTCAGGTTTACTGTATCCCTTGGGCCTTCTTATTATCGATGAAACACATAAATTGCATCGGAATTAAATACAAAAGCACAATGCCGACATAAGTACAACAAGTCTGTATCTTCTTACTGACTATGTTTTGAACCATTCGTGTGAAACTAGTTATAGATTCCGATGCTTCACTTCAGGTATACTGTATCACTTGGACCTTCTTATTGACGATGAAACACAGAAATTACGTCGGAATTAAATTCAAAAGGCACAATGCCGACTTAAGTACAAGAAGACTGTATCTTCTTACTGTCTATGTTTTGAACCATTCCTGTGACACTAGTTATAGATTCCGATGCTTCACTTCATGAATACTCTATCCCTCTGACCTTCTTATTAACGATGAAACACAGAAATTGCGCCGGAATTATATACAAAAGGCACAATGCTGACTTAAGTACATGAAGACCGACTCTTCTTACTGACTATGTTTGAACCATTCCTGTGACATTAGTTATAGGTTCCGATGCTACACTTCAGGTTTACTGTATCCCTTGGACCTGCTTATTGACGATGAAACTCAGAAATAGCATCGGAATTAAATACAAATGGCACAATGCCGACTTAAGGACAAGAAGACTGACTCTTCTTACTGACTATGTTTTGAATCATTCCTGTGACACTAGTTATAGATTCCGATGCTTCACTTCAGGTTTACTGTATCCCTCTGACCTTCTTATTGACGATGAAACACAGAAATTGCACCGGAATTAAATGCAAAAGGCACAATGCCGACTTAAGTACAAGAAGGCTGACTCTTCTTACTGTCTATGCTTTGAACCATTCCATTGACACTAGTTATAGATACCGTTGCTTCACTCCAGGTTTACTGCGTCCCTTTTACCATCTTATTGACGATGAAACACTGAAATTGCATCGGAATTAAATAGATTAGGCAAAATGCCGACTTAAGTACAAGAAGACCGACCCTTCTTACTGTCTATGTTTGAACCATTCCTGTTACACTAGTTATAGATTGCGATGCTTCACTTCAGGTTTACTGTATCCCTTGGACCTTCTCATTGACGATGAAACACAGAAATTGCGTCAGAATTAAATACAAAAGGCACAATGCAGACTTAAGTACATGAAGACCGACTCTTCTTACTGACTATGCTTCGAACCATTTCTGTGACACTAGTTATAGATTCCGATGCCTCACTTCAGGTTTACTGTATCCCTTCTACCTTCTTATTGACGATGAAACACAGAATTTGCTTCGGAATTAAATACAAAAGGCACAATGCCGACTTATGTACTGTCCATGTTTTGAACCATTCCCGTGACACTAGTTATAGATTCCGATGCTTCACTTCAGGTTTACTGACTCCCTCTGACCTTTTTATTGACGATGAAAGACAGAAATTGCACCTGAATGAAATACAAAAGGCACAATGCCGACTTAAGCACAAGAAGGCTGACTCTTCTTACTATCTGTGTTTTCAACCATTCCGATGACACTAGTTATAGATTCCGATGCTTCACTCCTTGTTTACTGCATCCCTTTTACCTTCTTATTGACGATGAAACACAGAAATTGTATCGGAATTAAATACAAAAGGCACAATGCCGACTTAAGTACATGAAGACCGACTCTTCTTACTGACTATGTTTTGAACCATTCCTGTGACACTAGTTATAGATTCCGATGCTTCACTTCAGGTTTCGTGTATCCCTCTGACCTTCTTATTGACGATGAAACACAGAAATTGCACCGGAATTAAATACAAAAGGCACAATGCTGGCTTAAGTACAAGAAGACTGACTCTTCTTACTGTCTATGTTTTGAACCGTTCCATTGATACTAGTTATAGATTCCGATGCCTCACACCAGGTTTACTGTATCCCTTGGACCTTCTTATTGACGATGAAACACAGAAATTGCAACGGAATTAAGTAGAAAATGCACAATGCCGACTTAAGTACAAGAAGACTGACTCTTCTTACTGTCTATGTTTGAACCATTCCTGTTACACTAGTTATAGATTCCGATGCTTCACTTCAGGTTTACTGTATCCCTCTGACCTTCTTATTGACGATGAATTACAGAAATTGCACCTGAATTAAATACAAAATTCACAATGCCGACTTAAGCACAAGAAGGCTGACTTTTCTTACTATCTGTGTTTTCAACAATTCCATTGACACTAGTTATAGATTCCGATGCTTCACTCCATGTTTACTGCATCCCTTTTACCTTCTTATTGACGATGAAACACTGAAATTGCATCGGAATTAAATTGATTAGGCAAATTGCCGACTTAAGTACAAGAAGACTGACTCCTCTTACTGACTATGTTTTGAACCATTCCTGTGACACTAGGTATAGATTGCGATGCTTCACTTCAGGTTCACTGTAATCCTTGGACCTTCTTATTGACGATGAAACACAGAAATTGCATCGGAATTAAGTACAAAAGGCACAATGCCGACTTAAGTACATGAAGACTTACTCCTCTTCCTGACTATGTTTTGAACCATTCCTGTGACACTAGTTGTAGATTCCGATGCTTCCCTTCAGGTTTACTGTATCGCTTGGACCTTCTCATTGACGATGAAACACAGAAATGGCATCGGAAATAAATACAAAAGGCACAATGCCGACTTAAGGACAAGAAGACTGACTATTCTCTCTGACTATGTTTTGAACTACTCCTGTGACACTAGTTATAGATTCCGATGCTTCACTTTAGGTTTACTGTATCGCTCTCACCTTCTTATTGACGATGAAACACAGAAATTGCACCGGAATTAAATACAAAAGCACAATGCCGACTTAAGTACAAGAAGACTGACTCTTCTTACTGTCTATGTTTTGAACCATTCCTGTGACACTAGTTATAGATTCCGATGCTTCAATTCAGGATTAATGTATTCCTCTGACCTTCTTATTGACGATGAAACACAGAAATTGCATCGGAATTTAGTACAAAAGGCACAATGCCGACTTAAGTACAACAAGTTTGTATCTTCTTACTGTCTATGTTTTGAACCATTCCTGTGACACTAGTTATAGATTCCGATGCTTCACTTCAGGTATACTGTATCCCTTGGACCTTCCTATTGACGATGAAACACAGATATTGCATCGGAATTAAATTCAAAAGGCACAATGCCGACTTAAGTACGAGAAGACTGTATCTTCCTACTGTCTATGTTTTGAACCATTCCTGTGACACTAGTTATAGATTCTGATGCTTCACTTCATGTTTACTCTATTCCTCTGACCTTCTTGTTAACGATGAAACACAGAAATTGCGCCGGAATTATATACAAAAGGCACAATGCTGACTTAAGTACATGAAGACCGACTCTTCTTACTGACTATGTTTTGAACCATTCCTGCGACACTAGTTATAGATTCCGATGCTACACTTCAGGTTTACTGTATCCCTTCGACCTTCTTATTGACGATGAAACACAGAAATTGCATGCGAATTAAATACAAAAGGCACAATGCCGACTTAAGGACAAGAAGACCGACTCTTCTTACTGACTATGTTTTGAACCATTCCTGTGACACTAATTATAGATTCCGATGCTTCACTTCAGGTTTACTGTATCCCTCTGACCTTCATATTGACGATGAAACACAGAAATTGCACCGGAATTAAATGCAAACGGCACAATGCCGACTTATGTACAAGAAGGCTGACTCTTCTTATTGTCTATGTTTTGAACCATTCCATTGACACTAGTTGTAGATTCCGATGCTTCACTCCAGGTTTACTGCGTCATTTTTACCATCTTATTGACGATGAAACACTGAAATTGCATCGGAATTAAATAGATTAGACAAAATGCCGACTTAAGTACAAGAAGACTGACTCTTCTTACTGTCTATGTTTGAACCATTCCTGTTACACTAGTTATAGATTGCGATGCTTCACTTCAGGTTTACCGTATCCCTTGGACCTTCTTATTGACGATGAAACACAGAAATTGCATCGGAATTAAATACAAAAGGCACAATGCCTACTTAAGTACATGAGGACTGACTATTCTTACTGACTATGCTTTGAACCATTCCTGTGACACTTGTTATAGATTCCGATGCTTCACTTCAGGTTTAACACTCTAAGCGCCAAGCCCGTAAAATTTACGGGCCTGGGATCGCGCGAAAATCACCAAGCCCGTAAAATTTACGGGCCGCTACATTTAATTTCATTCAAAACACTGCAACGTTATTTCTACGGGTTTGGCCAGCGCTATACGTTTTTCAGATGTTTATTAACAAAATGCGTCCATAGATGTCACGGCAGCGCTGTAATTCATGTTAAAACTTATCTTTGCGTTCTCAGTCTGTATATCATTCAGTTGTTTGTCATCATGTTTCGGCGCGGTTTATCAGACGCAGAAATTGCGGATTTGATCAATCATAGCGACACTCTGGATAATGTAGAGAGTGATTCAGACGATTCTGAATGCAATGGTGTGTTTGAAGGTACGTATTTCCGAATTTTCCACGTAATTGTGCAGTACGCACATATCTGTTGAACATGTGTAAACGATGTATGTAGTTACACATAATGTGATATTCTTTTTAGAAGACGAGATTGATGACAGTTTGTCTTCAGATGAAGACGAGAATGATGTTGAAGGTGTTGCTTCAAATCCAGCAGCTGTGCCGTATCCGAAAGACAGTGAGTGGACTGCAGTTGACACCTACCGACCTCTGCCTGTCAACACGACACCCAGGCAGATACTAGTGGATATTGATGAGTCGAGTTCTGTACTGGATTGCAGTAAAGTGTTCCTTACTGACAGTGACGTAAATGAACTCAAGAGACAGACAAATTTGTATGCATCACAGACAATACAGAAGAAAAGAAGAGGAAATAATCTGAAGCCCCATTCAGTTTTGAGTTCGTGGAAGCCAGTGACTATAAGTGAGATGAGGCGTTTCTTGGGTATTATTTTCCACATGTGTGTTTCGAAAAAGCCAAAAATTGCGGACCATTGGAGCACTAATCCTGTTCTTAGTTGTAACTTTTGTCCCCATGTCATGAGCCGTTTGCGTTTCACTCAGATACTGTCATGCTTGCATCTTGTTGACAATTCAAATCAGAAAAAACCAGGCGAAGATGGATTTCATCCACTTTACAAAGTTTTGCCATATTATAATAATTTGAAGGAGCGATGTATCCAGGCATATCGTCCCTCAGAAAAAGTGACAATTGATGAAGGAATTTGCCCATTTCGAGGTCGTGTGAGTTTCCGTGTTTACATGCAAAATAAGCCTCATAAGTATGGACTGAAAGTATATGCTGTTGCTGAAGCCAGTAGTGGCTATGTTGTAAATTTTGAAGTTTATGCTGGTAAGCATATTGTTGACAATTCTTCGTCTGCGGTTATTTTGCGATTGTTGTCTGACAGCAGCTTGCTGAACAAAGGCCACACTGTGTATTTAGATCGATTTTATTCCAGTCCAGAGCTATTTCAGCAACTGGCAGAGAAAGGCACTGGAGCTGTTGGTACTGTGAACAAATCCAGGAAAGGATTGCCTAAAGATTTAGTATCTGCTAAGCTGAAAAAGGGCGAAATGTCTTTTCGGCGTAAAGATAATGTATTGGCAATGAAGTGGAAAGATAAGAGAGATGTGTATACATTGTCTACAAGGCATCAAGCAACATTTGGTACGCATACTAAGAGAAATGGGTCTGTAGTATTGAAACCACTTCAGGTACTTGATTACAACCTCAATAAAATTGGAGTGGATATTGGAGACCAACGCCTGCAGTACAATCCGTTCCAGCACAGAACTGTGAAATGGTGGCGAAAATTATATTTCCATTTGCTGCTTATGGGAGTATCAAATGCATTTTGGCTGTACAATGCAGTGCACAGGAAGAAAATTACAATAACAGACTTTATAACAGTGCTTGCAGTTCAGCTTGTTGAAGACGACACACTTGAATTCATTCCAAGAAATGAAGGAACTGTAGGTCGGCTAACAAAGAGACATTTTTTGCAGCACATACCTGCAACTACTAAGAAGTATGCTGCTCGTGTGTGTCACGTGTGCAGTTCCAGGAGCAAGAAACAGAGTGGCAAGGCTTCTCGCAAAGAGACACGATACGAATGTGAACAGTGTGGCGTTGCACTCTGCCTGGAACCTTGCTTTAAAATTTTCCACACTAAAAAACAATATGATTCTGTGTGAAATTTATATGTAATACTGTATACTATCAGAAACATGTAATGTAGTGCCACAATTTTGGTTAAAAATAAATCACAATTGTATTCCCTTATTCGTATGACTTTTTCTAAATTCTTAAAACATCTAAGTGATTTCTATAACTGTACCTTAAAGCTGTGCATTGTAAAGTAGTTTCTTTCACTCAGAATTAAAGTAGAAATGTGCAGCTTCAAGATGGTACCAAATTTGCCACAATCCAAACAGTAGATTTGATGCAGTAATTTTTTTAATATTGGTAAAATTGCCCGGTTTCTAGGGACGGGTGCATAAAATAGGCCTGGTACAGAGAGTGTTAATGTATCCCTTGGACCTTCTCATTGACGATGAAACACAGAAATTACATCTTAATTCAATACAAAATTCACAATGCCGACTTAAGTACATGAAGACCGACTCCTCTTACTGACTATGGTTTTGAACCGATTCTGTGACACTTGTTATAGATTCCGATGCCTCACTTCAGGTTTACTGTATCCCTTCTACCTTCTCATTGACGATGAAACACAGAAATTGCTTCGGAATTAAATACAAAAGGCAAAATGCCGACTTATGTACTGTCTATGTTTTGAACCATTCCTGTGACACTAGTTATAGATTCCGATGCCTCACTTCAGGTTTACTGTATCCCTCTGACCTTCTTATTGACGATGAAACACAGAAATTGCACCTGAATTAAATACAAAAGGCACAATGCCGACTTAAGCACAAGAAGGCTGACTCTTCTTAATATCTGTGTTTTCAACAATTCCATTGACACTAGTTATAGATTCCGATGCTTCACTCCATGTTTACTGCATCCCTTTTACCTTTTTATTGACGATGAAACACTGAAATTGCATCGGAATTAAATAGATTAGGCAAATAGCCGACTTAAGTACAAGAAGACTGACTCTTCTTACTGACTATGTTTTGAACCATTCCTGTGACACTAGTTATAGATTGCGATGCTTCACTTCAGGTTTACTGTATCCCTTGGACCTTCTTATTGACGATGAAACACAGAAATGGCATCGGAATTAAATACAAAAGGCACAATGCCGACTTAAGTACATGAAGACCGACTCTTCTTACTGACTATGTTTTGAACCATTCCTGTGACACTAGTTATAGATTAAGATGCTTCACTTCAGGTTTACTGTATCTCTTGGACCTTCTTATAGACGATGAAACACAGAAATTGATTCGGAATTAAATACAAAAGGCACAATGCCGACTTAAGTACTGTCTATGTTTTGAACCATTCCTGTGACACTAGTTATAGATTCCGATGCTTCACTCCAGGATTACTGTATCCCTTGGACCTTCGTATTGACGATGAAACACAGAAATTACATCGGAATTAAATACAAAAGGCACAAGGCCGACTTAAATACAAGAAGACTCACTCTTCTTGTTGACTATGTTTTGAACCAGTCCTGTGACACTAGTTATAGACTCCGATGCCTCACGCCAGGTTTACTGTATCCCTTGGACCTTCTTATTGACGATGAAACACAGAAATTGCATCGGAATTAAGTAGAAAAGGCACAATGCCGACTTAAGTACAAGAAGACTGACTCTTCTTACTGTCTATGCTTTGAACCATTCCTGGGACTCTAGTTATAGTTTCTGATGCTTCACTTCAGGTTTACTGTATGCCTTGGACTTTCTTGATGACGATGAAACACAGAAATTGCGTCGGAATTAATTACAAAACGCACAATGCTGACTTAAGTACATGAAGAGCGACTCCTCTTACTGACTATTTTTTGAAGCATTCCTGTGACTAGTTATAGATTCCGATGCTTCACGTAAGGTTTACTGTATCCCTTGGTTCTTCTTATTGACGATGGAACACAGAAATTGCATCGGAATTAAATACAAAAGGCACAAGGCCGACTTAAGGACAAGAAGACTGACTCTTCTTACTGACTATGTTTTGAACCATTCCTGTTACCCTAGTTATAGATTCCGATGCTTCACTTCAGGTTTATTGTATCCCTCTGACCTTCTTATTGACGATGAAACACAGAAATTGCACCGGAATTAAATACAAAAGGCACAATGCCGACTTAAGTACAAGAAAACTGACTCTTCTTACTGACTATGTTTAGAACCAATCCTGTGACACTAGTTATAGATTCCGATGCTTCACTTCAGGTTTACTGTATACCTTGGACCTTCGTATTGACGATGAAACACAGAAATTGCATCGGAATCAAATACAAAAGGCACAATGCCGACTTAAGTACATGAAGACTGACTCTTCTTACTGACTATGCTTTGAACCATTCCTGTGACACTAGTTATAGATTTCGATGCTTCACTTCAAGTTTACTGTATCGCTCTCACCTTCTTATTGACGATGAAACACAGAAATTGCACAGGAATTAAATACAAAAGGCACAATGCCGACTTAAGTACAAGAAGACTGACTCCTCTTACTGTCTATGTTTTGAACCATTCCATTGATACTAGTTATAGAATCCGATGCTTCACTTCAGGTTTACAGTATCATTTGGACCTTCTTATTGACGATGAAACACAGAAACTACATCGGAATTAAATACAAATGGCACAATGCCTACTTCAGTACAAAAAGACTGAATCTTCTTATTGTCTATGTTTTGAACCATTCCTGTGACACTAGTTATAGATTCCGATGCTTGACTTCAGGATTACTGTATCCCTAGGACCTTCTTATTGACGATGAAACACAGAAATTGCATCGGAATTTTATACAAAATGCAGAATGCAGACTCAAGTACTAGAAGACTGACTCTTCCTAATGTCTATGTTTTGAACCATTCCTGTGACACTAGTTATAGATTCCGATGCTTCACTTCAGGTTCACTGTATTCCTCTGACCTTCTTATTGACGATGAAACACAGAAATTGCATCGGAATTGAATAGAAAAGGCACAATGCCGACTTAAGTACAAGAAGACTGACTCTCCTTACTGTCTATGTGTTGAACCATTCCTGTGACACTAGTTATAGATTCCGATGCTTCACTTCAGGTTTCCTGTATCCCTTGGTTCTTCTTATTGACGATGGAACGCAGAAATTGCATCGGAATTAAATACAAAAGGCACAAGGCCGACTTAAGGACAAGAAGACCGACTCTTCTTACTGACTATGTTTTGAACCATTCCTGTTACCCTAGTTATAGATTCCGATGCTTCACTTCGGGTTTATTGTATCCCTCTGACCTTCGTATTGACGATGAAACACAGAAATTGCACCGAAATTAAATACAAAAGGCACAATGCCGACTTAAGTACAAGAAGACAGACTATTCTTACTGTCTATGTTTTGAACCATTCCATTGACACTAGTTATAGATTCCGATGCTACACTCCTGGTTTACTGTATCCCTTGGACCTTCTTATTGACGATGAAACACTGAAATTGCATCGGAATTAAATAGAAAAGGCACAATGCCGACTTAAGTACAAGAAAGCTGACTCTTCTTACTGACTATGTTTAGAACCAATCCTGTGACACTAGTTATAGATTCCGATGCTTCACTTCAGGTTTACTGTATACATTGGACCTTCGTATTGACGATGAAACACAGAAATTGCATCGGAATTAAATACAAAAGGCACAATGCCGACTTAAGTACATGAAGACTGACTCTTCTTACTGACTATGCTTTGAACCATTCCTGTGACACTAGTTATAGATTTCGATGCTTCACTTCAAGTTTACTGTATCGCTCTCACCTTCTTATTGACGATGAAACACAGAAATTGCACAGGAATTAAATACAAAAGGCACAATGCCGACTTAAGTACAAGAAGACTGACTCCTCTTACTGTCTATGTTTTGAACCATTCCATTGATACTAGTTATAGAATCCGATGCTTCACTTCAGGTTTACTGTATCATTTGGACCTTCTTATTGACGATGAAACACAGAAACTACATCGGAATTAAATACAAATGGCACAATGCCTACTTCAGTACAAAAAGACTGAATCTTCTTATTGTCTATGTTTTGAACCATTCCTGTGACACTAGTTATAGATTCCGATGCTTGACTTCAGGATTACTGTATCCCTAGGACCTTCTTATTGACGATGAAACACAGAAATTGCATCGGAATTTTATACAAAATGCAGAATGCAGACTCAAGTACAAGAAGACTGACTCTTCCTAATGTCTATGTTTTGAACCATTCCTGTGACACTAGTTATAGATTCCGATGCTTCACTTCAGGTTCACTGTATTCCTCTGACCTTCTTATTGACGATGAAACACATAAATTGCATCGGAATTAAACACAAAAGCACAATGCCGACATAAGTACAACAAGTCTGTATCTTCTTACTGACTATGTTTTGAACCATTCGTGTGAAACTAGTTATAGATTCCGATGCTTCACTTCAGGTATACTGTATCCCTTGGACCTTCTTATTGACGATGAAACACAGAAATTACATCGGAATTAAATTCAAAAGGCACAATGCCGACTTAAGTACAAGAAGACTGTATCTTCTTACCGTCTATGTTTTGAATCATTCCTGTGACACTAGTTATAGATTCCGATGCTTCACTTCATGAATACTCTATCCCTCTGACCTTCTTATTAACGATGAAACACAGAAATTGCCCCGGAATTATATACAAATGGCACAATGCTGACTTAAGTACATGAAGGCCGACTCTTCTTACTGACTATGTTTGAACCATTCCTGTGACACTAGTTATAGATTCCGATGCTACACTTCAGGTTTACTGTATCCCTTGGACCTTCTTATTGACGATGAAACACAGAAATAGCATCGGACTTAAATACAAAAGGCACAATGCCGACTTAAGGACAAGAAGACTGACTCTTCTTACTGACTATGTTTTGAACCATTCCTGTGACACTAGTTATAGATTCCGATGCTTCACTTCAGGTTTACTGTATCCCTCTGACCTTCTTATTGACGATGAAACACAGAAATTGCACCGGAATTAAATGCAAAAGGCACAATGCCGACTTAAGTACAAGAAGGCTGACTCTTCTTACTGTCTATGTTTTGAACCATTCCATTGACACTAGTTATAGATACCGATGCTTCACTCCAGGTTTACTGCGTCCCTTTTACCATCTTATTGACGATGAAACACTGAAATTGCATCGGAATTAAATAGATTAGGCAAAATGCCGACTTAAGTACAAGAAGACTGACTCTTCTTACTGTCTATGTTTGAACCATTCCTGTTACACTAATTATAGATTCCGATGCTTCACTTCAGGTTTACTGTATCCCTCTGACCTTCTCATTGACGATGAAACACAGAAATTGCGTCAGAATTAAATACAAAAGGCACAATGCCGACTTAAGTACATGAAGACCGACTCTTCTTACTGACTATGTTTTGAACCACTTCTGTGACACTAGTTATAGATTCCGATGCCTCACTTCAGGTTTACTGTATCCCTTCTACCTTCTTATTGACGATGAAACACAGAAATTGCTTCGGAATTAAATACAAAAAGCACAATGCCGACTTTAGTACATGAAGACCGACTCATCTTACTGACTATGTTTTGAACCTTTCCATTGACACTAGTGATAGACTCCCATGCTTCACTTCAGGTTTACTGTATCATTTGGACCTTCTTATTGACGATGAAACACAGAAATTACATCGGAATTAAATACAAAAGGCGCAATGCTGACTTACGTACAAAAAGACTGTCTCTTGTTACTGACTATGTTTTCAACCATTCCTGGGACACTAGTTATACATTCCGATGCTTCACTTCAGGTTTACTGTATCCCTCTGACGTTCTTAATGTCGATGGAACACAGAAATTGCATCGGAATTAAATTGAAAAGTCACAATGCAGACTTAAGTACAAGAAGACTGACTCTTCTTATTGTCTATGATTTGAACTATTCCTGTGACACTAGTTATAGATTCCGATACTTGACTTCAGGTTTACTGTATCCCTAGGACCTACTTATTGATGATGAAACATAGAAATTGCATCGGAATTTAATACAAAAGGCACAATGCCGCCTCAAGTGCAAGAAGATTGACCCTTCTTCCTGTCTGAGTTTTGAACCATTCTTGTGACACTATTTATAGATTCCGATGCTTCACTTCATGTTTACTGTAATCCTCTGACATTCTTATAGACGATGAAACACAGAAATTGCATCGGAATTAAATACAAAGGACACAATGCCGACTTAAGTACAAGAAAACTGACTCTTCTTACTGTCTATGTTTTGAACCATTCCTGTGACACTAGTCATAGATTCCGTTGCTTCACTTCAGGTTTACTGTATCCCTTGGACCTTCTTATTGACGATGAAACACAGAAATTGCATCGGAATTAAATACAAAAGGCACAATGCCGACTTAAGTACAACAAGACTGTATCGTCTTACTGTCTATGTTTTGAACCACTCCTGTGACACTAGTTATAGATTCCGATGCATCACTCCAGGTTTACTGTATCCCTTGGACCTTCTTATTGACGATGAAACACAGAAATTGCACCGGAATTAAATACAAAGGGCACAATACTGACTTAAGTACATGAAGACCGACTCTTCTTACTGACTATGTTTTGTACCATTTCTGTGACACTAGTTATAGATTCCGATGCTTCACTTCAGGTTTACTGTATCCCTTGGACCGTCTTATTGACGATGAAACACAGAAATTGCATCGGAATTAAATACAAAAGGCACAATGCCGACTTAAGTACAAGAAGACTGTATCTTCTTACTGTCTATGTTTTGAACCATTCCTGTGACACTAGTTATAGATTCCGATGCTTCACTTCAGGTCTACTGTATCCCTCTGACCTTCTTATTGACGATGAAGCACAGAAATTGCACCGGAATTAAATACAAAAGGCACAATGCCGACTTAAGTACATGAAGAATGACTCTTCTTACTGTCTATGTTTTGAACCATTCCATTGACACAAGTTATTGATTCCGATGCTTCACTCCAGGTTTACTGCATCCCTTGGACCTTCTTATTGACGATGAAACACTGAAATTGCATCGGAATTAAATGGATTAGGCAAAATGGCAACTTAAGTAAAAGAAGATTGACTCTTCTTACTGACTATGCTTTGAACCATTCCTGTGACACTAGTTATAGATTCCGATGCTTCACTTCATGTTTACTGTATCCCTCTGACCTTCTTATTGACGATGAAACACAGAAATTGCATCGGAATTAAATACAAAAGGCACAATGCCGACTTAAGTACAAGAAGACTGACTCTTCTTACTGACTATGTTTTGAACCATCCTGTGACACTAGTTATAGATTCCGATGCTTCACTTCAGGGTTACTGTATCCCTTGGACCTTCTTATTGACGATGAAACACAGAAATTGCATCGGAATTAAATACAATAGGTACAATGTCGACTTAAGTACTAGAAGACTGTATCTTCTTACTGTCTATGTTTTGAACCATTCCTGTGACACTAGTTATAGATTCCGATGATTCACTTCAGGTTTAATGTATTCCTCTGACCTTCTTATTGACGATGAAACACAGAAATTGCATCGGAATTAAATACAAAAGGCACAATGCCGACTTAAGTACAAGAAGACTGTATCTTCTGCCTGTCTATGTTTAGAACCAATCCTGTGACACTAGTTTTAGATTCCGATGCTTCACTTCAGGTTTACTGTATCCCTTGGACCTTCTTATTGACGATGAAACACAGAAATTGCATCGGAATTAAATACAATAGGTACAATGTCGACTTAAGCACAAGAAGACTGTATCTTCTTACTGTCTATGTTTTGAACCATTCCTGTGACACTAGATATAGATTCTGATGCTTCACTCCAGGTTTACTGTACCCCTTGGACCTTCTTATTGACGATGAAACACAGAAACTGCACCGGAATGAAATACAAAGGCACAATAACGACTTAAGTACATGAAGACTGACTCTTCTTACTGACTATGTTTTAAACCATTCCTGTGACACTAGTTATAGATTCCAACGCTTCACTTCAGGTTTACTGTATCCCTTGGACCTTCTTATTGACGATGAAACACAGAAATTGCATCGGAATTCAATACAAAGGCACAATGCCGACTTAAGTACATGAAGACCGACTCTTCTTACTGACTATGATTTGAACCATTCCAGTGACACTAGTTATAGATTCCTATGCTTCACTTCAGGTTTACTGTATCCCTTGGACCTTCTTATTGACGATGAAACACAGAAATTGCTTCGGAATTAAATACAAAAGGCACAATGCCGATTTAAGTACTGTCTGTGTTTTGAACCTTTCCTGTGACACTAGTTATAGATGCCGATGCCTCACTCCAGGTTTACTGTATCTTTCGGACCTTCTTATTGACGATGAAACACAGAAATTGCATCGGAATTAAATACAAGGGCACAAAGCCGACTTAAGTACATGAAGACCGACTCTTCTTACTGACTATGTTTTGAACCATTCCTGTGACATTAGTTATAGATTCCGATGCTTCACTCCAGGATTACTGTATCCCTTGGCCCTTGTAATTGACGATGAAACACAGAAATTGCACCGGAATGAAATACAAAGGCACATTAACGACTTAACTACATGAAGACTGACTCTTCTTACTGACTATGTTTTGAACCATTCCTGTGACACTTGTTATAGGTTCCGATGCTTCACTTCAGGTTTACTGTATTCCTCTGACCTTATTATTGACGATGAAACACAGAAATTGCATCGGAATTAAATTGAAAATGGCACAAAGCTGCCTTAAGTACAAAAAGACTGACTCTTCTTACTGTCTATGTTTTGAACCATTCCTGTGACAGTAGTTATAGATTCCGATGCTCCACTTCAGGTTTACTGTATCCCTTGGACCTTCTTATTGACGATGAGACACAGAAATTGCATCGGAATTAAATACAAAAGGCACAATGCCGACTTAAGTACAAGAAGACTGACTCTTGTTACTGTCTATGTTTTGAACCATTCCTGTGACACTAGTTATAGATTCCGATGCTTCACTCCAGGTTTACTGTACCCCTTGGACCTTCTTATTGACGATGAAACACAGAAACTGCACCGGAATGAAACACAAAGGCACAATAACGACTTAAGTACATGAAGACTGACTCTTATTACTGACTATGTTTTGAACCATTCCTGTGACACTAGTTATAGATTCCGAAGCTTCACTTCAGGTTTACTGTATCCCTTGGACCTTCTTATAGACGATGAAACACAGAAATTGCATCGGAATTAAATACAAAGGCAAAATGCCGACTTAAGTACATGAAGACCGACTCTTCTTACTGACTATGTTTTTAACCGTTCCTGTGACACTAGTTATAGAGTTCGATGCTTCACTTCAGGTTTACTGTATCCCTTGGACCTTCTTATTGACGATGAAACACAGAAATTGCATCGGAATTAAATACAAAAGGCACAATGCCGACTTAAGTACAAGAAGACTGTATCTTCTTACTGTCTATTTTTTGAACCATTCCTGTGACACTAGTTATAGATTCCGATGCTTCACTTCATGATTACTCTATCCCTCTGACCTTCTTATTGATGATGAAACACAGAAATTGCATCGGAATTAAATACAAAAGGCACAATGCCAACTTAAGGACAAGAAGACTGACTCTTCTTACTGACTATGTTTTTAACCATTCCTGTGACACTAGTTATAGATTCCGATGCTTCACTTCAGGTTTACTGTGTCCCTCTGACCTTCTTATTGACGATGAAACATAGAAATTGCACCGGAATTAAATGCAAAAGGCACAATGCCGACTTAAGTACAAGAAGGCTGACTCTTCTTACTGTCTATGTTTTGAACCATTCCATTGACACTAGTTATAGATTCCGATGCTTCACTCCAGGTTTACTGCGTCCCTTTTACCATCTTATTGACGATGAAGCACAGAAATTGCATCGGAATTAAATACAATAGGTACAATGTCGACTTAAGCACAAGAAGACTGTATCTTCTTACTGTCTATGTTTTGAACCATTCCTGTGACACTAGTTATAGATTCTGATGCTTCACTCCAGGTTTACTGTACCCCTTGGACCTTCTTATTGACGATGAAACACAGAAACTGCACCGGAATGAAATACAAAGGCCCAATAACGACTTAAGTACATGAAGACTGACTCTTCTTACTGACAATGTTTTAAACCATTCCTGTGACACTAGTTATAGATTCCAACGCTTCACTTCAGGTTTACTGTATCCCTTGGACCTTCTTATTGACGATGAAACACAGAAATTGCATCGGAATTAAATACAAAGGCACAATGCCGACTTAAGTACATGAAGACCGACTCTTCTTACTGACTATGATTTGAACCATTCCTGTGACACTAGTTATAGATTCCGATGCTTCACTTCAGGTTTACTGTATCCCTTGGACCTTCTTATTGACGATGAAACACAGAAATTGCTTCGGAATTAAATACAAAAGGCACAATGCCGATTTAAGTACTGTCTGTGTTTTTAACCTTTCCTGTGACACTAGTTATAGATGCCGATGCTTCACTCCAGGTGTACTGTATCTTTCGGACCTTCTTATTGACGATGAAACACAGAAATTGCATCGGAATTAAATACAAGGGTACAATGCCGACTTAAGTACATAAAGACCGACTCTTCTTACTGACTATGTTTTGAACCATTCCTGTGACACTAGTCACAGATTCCGATGCTTCACTCCAGGTTTACTGTATCCCTTGGACCTTCTTATTGACGATGAAACACAGAAATTGCACCGGAATGAAATACAATGGCACAATAACGACTTAACTACATGAAGACTGACTCTTCTTACTGGCTATGTTTTGAACCATTCCTGTGACACTAGTTATAGATTCCGATGCTTCACTTCAGGTTTACTGTATCCCTTGGACCTTCTTATTGACGATGAAACACAGAAATTGCATCGTAATTAAATACAAAGGCGCAATGCCGACTTAAGTACATGAAGACCGACTCTTCTTACTGACTATGTTTTGAACCATTCCTGTGACACTAGTTATAGATTCCGATGCTTCACTTCAGGTTTACTGTATCCCTTGGACCTTCTTATTGACGATGAAACACAGAAATTGCTTCGGAATTAAATACAAAAGGCACAATGCCGATTTAAGTACTATCTGTGTTTTGAACCTTTCCTGTGACTCTAGTTATAGATGCCGATGCTTCACTTCAGGTTTACTGTATCTCTCGGACCTTCTTATTGACGATGAAACACAGAAATTACATCGGAATTAAATACAAAGGCACAATGCCGACTTAAGTACATGAAGACCTACTCTTCTTACTGACTATGTATTGAACCATTCCTGTGACACTAGTTATAGATTCCGATGCTTCACTCCAGGTTTACTGCATCCCTTGGACCTTCTTATTGCCGATGAAACACAGAAATTGCATCGGAATGAAAAACAAAAGGAACAATGCCGACTTAAGTACAACAAGTCTGTATCTTCTTACTGACTATGTTTTGACCATTCCTGTGACACTAGTTATAGATTCCGATGCTTCGCTTCAGGTATACTGTATCCCTTGGACCTTCGTATTGACGATGAAACACAGAAATTGCATCGGAATTAAATACATAAGGCACAATGCCGACTTAAGTACAAGAAGACTGTATCTTCTTACTGTCTATGTTTTGAACCATTCCTGTGACACTAGTTATAGATTCCGATGCTTCACTTCATGATTACTTTATCCCTCTGACCTTCTTATTGACGATGAAACACAGAAATTGCATCGGAATTAAATACAAAAGGCACAATGCCAACTTAAGGACAAGAAGACTGACTCTTCTTACTGACTATGTTTTGAACCATTCCTGTGACACTAGTTATAGATTCCGATGCTTCACTTCAGGTTTACTGTATCCCTCTGACCTTCTTATTGACCATGAAACATAGAAATTGCACCGGAATTAAATGCAAAAGGCACAATGCCGACTTTAGTACAAGAAGGCTGACTCTTCTTACTGTCTATGTGTTGAACCATTCCATTGACACTAGTTATAGATTCCGATGCTTCACTCCAGGTTTACTGCGTCCCTTTTACCATCTTATTGACGATGAAACACTGAAATTGCATCGGAATTAAATAGATTAGGCAAAATGCCGACTTAAGTACAAGAAGACTGACTCTTCTTACTGTCTATGTTTGAACCATTCCTGTTACACTAGTTATAGATTGCGATGTTTCACTTCAGGTTTACTGGATCCCTTGGACCATCTCATTGACGATGAAACACAGAAATTGCGTCGGAATTAAATACAAAATGCACAATGCCGACTTAAGTACAACAAGACCGTATCTTCTTACTGTCTATGTTTTGAACCATTCCTGTGACACTAGTTATAGATTCCGATGCTTCACTCCAGGTTTACTGTATCCCTTGGACCTTATTATTGACGATGAAACACAGAAATCGCATCGGAATTAAATACAAAATGCACAATGCCGACTTAAGGACAACTGAATATGTTTTGAACCATTCCTGTGACACTAGTTACAGATTCCGATGCTTCACTTCAGTTTTACTGTATCCCACTGACCTTCTTATTGACGATGAATAACAGGAATTGCACTGGAATTAAATACAAAAGGCACAATGCCGACTTAAGTACAAGAAGACTGACTCTTCTTACTGTCTATGTCTTGGACCATTCCAGTGACACTAGTTATAGATTCCGATGCTTCACTTCAGGTTTACTGTATCCCTTGGACCATCTTATTGACGACGAAACAGAGAAATTGCATCGGAATTAAATACAAAAGGCACAATGCCGAACTAAGTACAAGAAGACTGTATCTTCTTACTGTCTAAGTTTGAACCATTCCTGTGACACTAGTTACAGATTCCGATGCTTCACTCAAGGTTTACTATATCCCTTCGACCTTCTTATTGACGATGAAACACAAATATTGCATCGGAATAAAATACAAAAGGCACAATGCCGACTTAAGTGCAAGAAGACTGACTCTTCTTACTGACCATGATTTGAACCATTCCTGTGACACTAGTTATAGATTCCGATGCTTCACTTCAGGTTTACTGTATCCCTTGGACCTTCTTATTGACGATGAAACACAGAAATTGCTTCGGAATTAAATACAAAAGGCACAATGCCGATTTAAGTGTTGTCTGTGTTTTGAACCTTTCCTGTGACACTAGTTATAGATGCCGATGCTTCACTCCAGGTGTACTGTATCTTTCGGACCTTCTTATTGACGATGAAACACAGAAATTGCATCGGAATTAAATACAAGGGTACAATGCCGACTTAAGTACATGAAGACCGACTCTTCTTACTGACTATGTTTTGAACCATTCCTTTGACACTAGTCACAGATTCCGATGCTTCACTCCAGGTTTACTGTATCCCTTGGACCTTCTTATTGACGATGAAACACAGAAATTGCACCGGAATGAAATACAAAGGCACAATAACGACTTAACTACATGAAGACTGACTCTTCTTACTGACTATGTTTTGAACCATTCCTGTGACACTAGTTATAGGTTCCGATGCTTCACTTCAGGTTTACTGTATTCCTCTGACCTTATTATTGACGATGAAACACAGAAATTGCATCGGAATTAAATTGAAAATGGCACAATGCTGCCGTAAGTACAAAAAGACTGACTCTTCTCACTGTCTATGCTTTGAACCATTCCTGTGACACTAGTTATACATTCCGATGCTTCACTCCAGGTTTACTGTACCCCTTGGACCTTCTTATTGACGATGAAACACAGAAACTGCACCGGAATGAAACACAAAGGCACAATAACGACTTAAGTACATGAAGACTGACTCTTATTACTGACTATGTTTTGAACCATTCCTGTGACACTAGTTATAGATTCCGATGCTTCACTTCAGGTTTACTGTATCCCTTGGACCTTCTTATTGACGATGAAACACAGAAATTGCATGGGAATTAAATACAAAGGCACAATGCCGACTTAAGTACATGAAGACCGACTCTTCTTACTGACTATGTTTTTAACCATTCCTGTGACACTAGTTATAGAGTTCGATGCTTCACTTCAGGTTTACTGTATCCCTTGGACCTTCTTATTGACGATGAAACACAGAAATTGCATCGGAATTAAATACAAAAGGCACAATGCCGACCTAAGTACAAGAAGACTGTATCTTCTTACTGTCTATTTTTTGAACCATTCCTGTGACACTAGTTATAGATTCCGATGCTTCACTTCATGATTACTCTATCCCTCTGACCTTCTTATTGATGATGAAACACAGAAATTGCATCGGAATTAAATACAAAAGGCACAATGCCAACTTAAGGACAAGAAGACTGACTCTTCTTACTGACTATGTTTTTAACCATTCCTGTGACACTAGTTATAGATTCCGATGCTTCACTTCAGGTTTACTGTGTCCCTCTGACCTTCTTATTGACGATGAAACATAGAAATTGCACCGGAATTAAATGCAAAAGGCACAATGCCGACTTAAGTACAAGAAGGCTGACTCTTCTTACTGTCTATGTTTTGAACCATTCCATTGACACTAGTTATAGATTCCGATGCTTCACTCCAGGTTTACTGCGTCCCTTTTACCATCTTATTGACGATGAAGCACAGAAATTGCATCGGAATTAAATACAATAGGTACAATGTCGACTTAAGCACAAGAAGACTGTATCTTCTTACTGTCTATGGTTTGAACCATTCCTGTGACACTAGTTATAGATTCTGATGCTTCACTCCAGGTTTATTGTACCCCTTGGACCTTCTTATTGACGATGAAACACAGAAACTGCACCGGAATGAAATACAAAGGCCCAATAACGACTTAAGTACATGAAGACTGACTCTTCTTACTGACTATGTTTTAAACCATTCCTGTGACACTAGTTATAGATTCCAACGCTTCACTTCAGGTTTACTGTATCCCTTGGACCTTCTTATTGACGATGAAACACAGAAATTGCATCGGAATTAAATACAAAGGCACAATGCCGACTTAAGTACATGAAGACCGACTCTTCTTACTGACTATGATTTGAACCATTCCTGTGACACTAGTTATAGATTCCGATGCTTCACTTCAGGTTTACTGTATCCCTTGGACCTTCTTATTGACGATGAAACACAGAAATTGCTTCGGAATTAAATACAAAAGGCACAATGCCGATTTAAGTACTGTCTGTGTTTTGAACCTTTCCTGTGACACTAGTTATAGATGCCGATGCTTCACTCCAGGTGTACTGTATCTTTCGGACCTTCTTATTGACGATGAAACACAGAAATTGCATCGGAATTAAATACAAGGGTACAATGCCGACTTAAGTACATGAAGACCGACTCTTCTTACTGACTATGTTTTGAAAAATTCCTGTGACACTAGTCACAGATTCCGATGCTTCACTCCAGGTTTACTGTATCCCTTGGACCTTCTTATTGACGATGAAACACAGAAATTGCACCGAAATGAAATACAAAGGCACAATGACGACTTAACTACATGAAGACTGACTCTTCTTACTGACTATGTTTTGAACCATTCCTGTGACACTAGTTATAGATTCCGATGCTTCACTTCAGGTTTACTGTATCCCTTGGACCTTCTTATTGACGATGAAACACAGAAATTGCATCGTAATTAAATACAAAGGCACAATGCCGACTTAAGTACATGAAGACCGACTCTTCTTACTGACTATGTTTTGAACCATTCCTGTGACACTAGTTATAGATTCCGATGCTTCACTTCAGGTTTACTGTATCCCTTGGACCTTCTTATTGACGATGAAACACAGAAATTGCTTCGGAATTAAATACAAAAGGCACAATGCCGATTTAAGTACTATCTGTGTTTTGAACCTTTCCTGTGACTCTAGTTATAGATGCCGATGCTTCACTTCAGGTTTACTGTATCTCTCGGACCTTCTTATTGACGATGAAACACAGAAATTACATCGGAATTAAATACAAAGGCACAATGCCGACTTAAGTACATGAAGACCTACTCTTCTTACTGACTATGTATTGAACCATTCCTGTGACACTAGTTATAGATTCCGATGCTTCACTCCAGGTTTACTGCATCCCTTGGACCTTCTTATTGCCGATGAAACACAGAAATTGCATCGGAATGAAAAACAAAAGGAACAATGCCGACTTAAGTACAACAAGTCTGTATCTTCTTACTGACTATGTTTTGACCATTCCTGTGACACTAGTTATAGATTCCGATGCTTCGCTTCAGGTATACTGTATCCCTTGGACCTTCGTATTGACGATGAAACACAGAAATTGCATCGGAATTAAATACATAAGGCACAATGCCGACTTAAGTACAAGAAGACTGTATCTTCTTACTGTCTATGTTTTGAACCATTCCTGTGACACTAGTTATAGGTTCCGATGCTTCACTTCAGGTTTACTGTATTCCTCTGACCTTATTATTGACGATGAAACACAGAAATTGCATCGGAATTAAATTGAAAATGGCACAATGCTGCCTTAAGTACAAAAAGACTGACTCTTCTCACTGTCTATGCTTTGAACCATTCCTGTGACAGTAGGTATAGATTCCGATGCTCCACTTCAGGCTTACTGTATCCCTTGGACCATGTTATTGACGATGAGACACAGAAATTGCATCGGAATTAAATACAAAAGGCACAATGCCGACTTAAGTACAAGAAGACTGACTCTTCTTACTGTCTATGTTTTGAACCATTCCTGTGACACTAGTTATAGATTCCAATGCTTCACTCCAGGTTTGCTGTACCCCTTGGACCTTCTTATTGACGATGAAACACAGAAACTGCACCGGAATGAAACACAAAGGCACAATAACGACTTAAGTACATGAAGACTGACTCTTATTACTGACTATGTTTTGAACCATTCCTGTGACACTAGTTATAGATTCCGATGCTTCACTTCAGGTTTACTGTATCCCTTGGACCTTCTTATTGACGATGAAACACAGAAATTGCATCGTAATTAAATACAAAGGCACAATGCCGACTTAAGTACATGAAGACCGACTCTTCTTACTGACTATGTTTTGAACCATTCCTGTGACACTAGTTATAGATTCCGATGCTTCACTTCAGGTTTACTGTATCCCTTGGACCTTCTTATTGACGATGAAACACAGAAATTGCTTCGGAATTAAATACAAAAGGCACAATGCCGATTTAAGTACTATCTGTGTTTTGAACCTTTCCTGTGACTCTAGTTATAGATGCCGATGCTTCACTTCAGGTTTACTGTATCTCTCGGACCTTCTTATTGACGATGAAACACAGAAATTACATCGGAATTAAATACAAAGGCACAATGCCGACTTAAGTACATGAAGACCTACTCTTCTTACTGACTATGTATTGAACCATTCCTGTGACACTAGTTATAGATTCCGATGCTTCACTCCAGGTTTACTGCATCCCTTGGACCTTCTTATTGCCGATGAAACACAGAAATTGCATCGGAATGAAAAACAAAAGGAACAATGCCGACTTAAGTACAACAAGTCTGTATCTTCTTACTGACTATGTTTTGACCATTCCTGTGACACTAGTTATAGATTCCGATGCTTCGCTTCAGGTATACTGTATCCCTTGGACCTTCGTATTGACGATGAAACACAGAAATGCATCGGAATTAAATACATAAGGCACAATGCCGACTTAAGTACAAGAAGACTGTATCTTCTTACTGTCTATGTTTTGAACCATTCCTGTGACACTAGTTATAGATTCCGATGCTTCACTTCATGATTACTTTATCCCTCTGACCTTCTTATTGACGATGAAACACAGAAATTGCATCGGAATTAAATACAAAAGGCACAATGCCAACTTAAGGACAAGAAGACTGACTCTTCTTACTGACTATGTTTCGAACCATTCCTGTGACACTAGTTATAGATTCCGATGCTTCACTTCAGGTTTACTGTATCCCTCTGACCTTCTTATTGACCATGAAACATAGAAATTGCACCGGAATTAAATGCAAAAGGCACAATGCCGACTTTAGTACAAGAAGGCTGACTCTTCTTACTGTCTATGTGTTGAACCATTCTATTGACACTAGTTATAGATTCCGATGCTTCACTCCAGGTTTACTGCGTCCCTTTTACCATCTTATTGACGATGAAACACTGAAATTGCATCGGAATTAAATAGATTAGGCAAAATGCCGACTTAAGTACAAGAAGACTGACTCTTCTTACTGTCTATGTTTGAACCATTTCTGTTACACTAGTTATAGATTGCGATGTTTCACTTCAGGTTTACTGTATCCCTTGGACCATCTCATTGACGATGAAACACAGAAATTGCGTCGGAATTAAATACAAAATGCACAATGCCGACTTAAGTACAACAAGACCGTATCTTCTTACTGTCTATGTTTTGAACCATTCCTGTGACACTAGTTATAGATTCCGATGCTTCACTCCAGGTTTACTGTATCCCTTGGACCTTATTATTGACGATGAAACACAGAAATCGCATCGGAATTAAATACAAAATGCACAATGCCGACTTAAGGACAACTGAATATGTTTTGAACCATTCCTGTGACACTAGTTACAGATTCCGATGCTTCACTTCAGTTTTACTGTATCCCACTGACCTTCTTATTGACGATGAATAACAGGAATTGCACTGGAATTAAATACAAAAGGCACAATGCCGACTTAAGTACAAGAAGACTGACTCTTCTTACTGTCTATGTCTTGGACCATTCCAGTGACACTAGTTATAGATTCCGATGCTTCACTTCAGGTTTACTGTATCCCTTGGACCATCTTATTGACGACGAAACAGAGAAATTGCATCGGAATTAAATACAAAAGGCACAATGCCGAACTAAGTACAAGAAGACTGTATCTTCTTACTGTCTAAGTTTGAACCATTCCTGTGACACTAGTTACAGATTCCGATGCTTCACTCAAGGTTTACTATATCCCTTGGACCTTCTTATTGACGATGAAACACAAATATTGCATCGGAATTAAATACAAAAGGCACAATGCCGACATAAGTGCAAGAAGACTGACTCTTCTTACTGACTACGTTTTGAACCATTCCTGTGACACTAGTTATAGATTCCGATGCTTCACTTCAGGTTTGCTGTATCCCTGTGACCTTCTTGTTGACGATGAAACAGAGAAATTGCACCGGAATTAAATACAAAAGGCACAATGCCGACTTAAGTACAAGAAGACTGACTCTTGTTACTGTCTATGTCTTGAACCATTCCTGTGACACTAGTTATAGATTCCGATGTTTCACTTCAGGTTTACTGTATCATTTGGACCTTCTTATTGACGATGAAACACAGAAATTACATCGGAATTAAATACAAAAGGCGCAATGCTGACTTACGTACAAAAAGACTGTCTCTTGTTACTGACTATGTTTTCAACCATTCCTGTGACACTAGTTATAGATTCCGATGCTTCACTTCAGGTTTACTGTATCCCTCTACCTTCTTATTGCCGATGGAACACAGAAATTGCATCGGAATTAAATAGAAAATGCACAATGCCGACTAAAGTACAAGAAGACTGACTCTTCTTATCTCTCTATGTTTCGAACCATTCCTGTGACACTAGTTATAGATTCCGATACTTGACTTCAGGTTTACTGTATCCCTAGGACCTACTTATTGATGATGAAACACAGAAATTGCATCGGAACTTAATACAAAAATCACAATGCCGCCTCAAGTACAAGAAGACTGACTCTTCTTCCTGTCTATGTTTTGAACCATTCCTGTGACACTAGTCATCGATTCCGATGCTTCACTTCAGGTTTACTGTATCCCTTGGACCTTCTTATTGACGATGAAACACAGAAATTGCATCGGAATTAAACACAAAAGGCACAATGCCGACATAAGTACAACAAGACTGTATCGTCTTACTTTCTATGTTTTGAACCAATCCTGTGACACTAGTTATAGATTCTGATGCTTCACTCCAGGTTTACTGTATCCCTTGGACCTTATTATTGACGATGAAACACAGAAATTGCATCGGAATTAAATACAAAAGGCACAATGCCGACTTCAGGATAAGAAGACTGACTTGTCTTACTGACTATGTTTTGAACCATTCCTGTGACACTAGTTATAGATTCCGATGCTTCACTTCAGGGTTACTGTATCCCTTTGACATTCTTATTGACAATGAAACACAGTAATTGCACCGGAATTAAATACAAAAGGCACAATACTGACTTAAGTACATGAAGACCGCCTCTTCTTACTGAGTATGTTTTGTACCATTCCTGTGACACTAGTTATAGATTCCGATGCTTCACTTCAGGTTTGCTGTATCCCTTGGACCTTCTTATTGACGATGAAACACAGAAATTGCATCGGAATTAAATACAAAAGGCACAATGCCGACTTAAGTACAAGAAGATTGTATCTTCTTACTGTCTATGTTTTGAACCATTCCTGTGACACTAGTCATAGATTCCGAAGCTTCACTTCAGGTTTACTGTATCCGTATGACCTTCTTATTGACGATGAAACACAGAAATTGCACCGGAATTAAATACAAAAGGCACAAAGCCGACTTAAGTACATAAAGAATGACTCTTCTTACTGTCTATGTTTTGAACCATTCCATTGACACAAGTTATTGATTCCGATGCTTCACTCCAGGTTTACTGCATCCCTTGGACCTTCTTATTGACGATGAAACACTGAAATTGCATCGGAATTAAATAGATTAGGCAAAATGGCAACTTCAGTAAAAGAAGATTGACTCTTCTTACTGACAATGCTTTCAACCATTCCTGTGACACTAGTTATAGATTCCGATGCTTCACTTCATGTTTACTGTATCATTTTTACCTTCTTATTCACGATGAAACACAGAAATTGCAATGGAATTAAATACAAAAGGCACAAAGCCGACTTAAGTCCATGAAGACTGACTCTTCTTACTGACTATGCTTTGAACCATTCCTGTGCCACTAGTTATAGATTCCGATGCTTCACTTCAGGTTTACTGTATCCCTTGGACCTTCTTATTGACGATGAAACACAGAAATTGCATCGGAATTAAATACAAAAGGCACAATTCCGACTTAAGTACATGAAGAACGACTCTTCTCACTGACTATGTTTTGAACCACTCCAGTGACACTAGTTATAGATTCCGATGCTTCACTTCAGGTTAACTGTATCCCTCTGACCTTCTTATTGACGATGAAACACAGAAATAGCATCGGAATTAAATACAAAAGGCACAATGCCGACTTAAGTACAAGAAGACTGTATCTTCTTCCTGTCTATGTTTTGAAACAATCCTGTGACACTAGGTATTGATTCCGATGCTTCACTTCAGGTTTATTGTATCCCTCTGACCTTCTTATTGACGATGAAACACAGAAATTGCACCGGATTTAAATACAAAAGGCACAATGCCGACTTAAGTACATGTAGACTGACTCTTCTTACTGACTATGTTTTGAACCATTCCCGTGACACTAGTTATAGATTCCGATGCTACACTCCAGGTTTACTGTATCCCTTGGACCTTCTTATTGACGATGAAACACAGAAATTGCATCGGAATTGGATACAAAAGGCACAATGCCGTCTCAAGTACAAGATGACTGGCTCTTCTTCCTGTCTATGTTTTGAACCATTCCTGTGAGACCGGTTTTAGATTCCGATGCTTCACTTCAGGTTTACTGTATCCCTCTGACCTTCTTAATGACGATGAAACATTGAAATTGCATCGGGATTTGATACAAAAGGCACAATGCTGACTTAAGTACAAGAGAACGGACTCTTCTTACTGTCTATGATTTGAACCATTCCTGTGACACTAGTTATAGATTACGATGCTTCACTTCAGGTTTACTGTATACCTCTGACCTTCTTATTGACGATGAACCACAGAACGTGCATCGGAATTAAACTCAAAAGGCACATTACCGACTTAAGTTCAAGAAAACGGACTCTTCTTACTGTCTATGATTTGAACCATTCGTGTGACACTAGTTATAGATTCCGATGCTTCACTTCACGTTTACTGTATCCCTCTGACCCTCTTATTGACGATGAAACACAGAAATTGCATCGGAATTAAATACAAAAGGCATAATGCCGACTCAAGTACATGAAGACTGGCTCCGCTTACTGTCTATGTTTGAACCCTTCCTGTGAGACAGGTCTTAGATTCCGTTGCCTCACTTCAGGTTTACTGTATCCCATGGACCTTATTATTCACGACGAAACTCAGATTTTGCATCGCAATTAAATACAAATGGCACAATACCGACTTAAGTACAAGAAAACTGACTCTTCTTACTGTCTATGTTGTGAACGAGTCCTGTGACTCTAGTTATAGTTTCCGATGCTTCACTTCAGGTTTACTGTATCCCTCTGACCTTCTTATTGACGATGAAACACAGACATTGCATCGGAATTAAAAAAAAAGGCACAATGCCAACCCAAGTACAAGAAGTCTGGCTCTTCTTACTGTCTATGTTTTGAACCATTCCTGTGGCACTAGTTATAGATTCCGATGCTTCACGTCAGGTTTACTGTATCCCTCGGACCTTCCTATTGACGATGAAACACGGAAACTGCATGGGAATTAAATACAAAAGGCACAATGCCGACTCAAATACAAGAAGACTGGCTCTTCTTACAGTCTATGTTTTGAACCTTCCCTGCTAGACCGGTTTTAGATTCCGATGCTTCACATCAGGTTTACTGTATCCGGTGGACCTTCATATTGACGACGAAACGCAGAAATAGCATCGGAATTAAATACAAAAGGCACAATGCCGACTTAAGTACAAGAAAACTGACTCTTCTTACTATTTATGTTTGAACCACTCCTGTGACACTAGTTATAGATTCCGATGCTTCACTTCAGGTTTACTGTATCCCTCTCACCTCCTTATTGACGATGAAACACAGAAATTGCATCGGAATTAAATACAAATGGCACAATGCCGAATTAAGTACAAGAAAACTGACTCTTCTAATTGTCTATGATTCGACCATTCCTGTGACACTAGTTATTGATTCCGATGTTTCACTCCAGGTTTACTGCATCCCTTGGACCTTCATATTGACGATGAAGCACTGAAATTGTATCGGAATTAAATAGATTAGGCAAAATGCCGACTTAAGTACAAGAAGACTGACTCTTCTTACTGACTATGTTTTGAACCATTCCTGTGACACTAGTTATAGATTCCGATGCTTCACTTCAGGTTTACTGGATCCCTTGGACCTTCTTATTGACGATGAAACACAGAAATTGCTTCGGAATTAAATATAAAAGGCACAATGCCGATTTAAGTACTGTCTATGTTTTGAACCATTCCTGTGACACTAGTTATAGATGCCGATGTTTCACTCCAGGTTTACTGTATCCCTTGGACCTTCTTATTGACGATGAAACACAGAAGTTGCATCGGAATTAAATACAAAAGGAACAAGGCCGACTTAAGGACAAGAAGACTAACTCTTCTTACTGACTATGTTTTGAACCATTCCTGTGACACTAGTTATAGATTCCGATGCTACACTCCAGGTTTACTGCATCCCTTGGACCTTCTTATTGACGATGAAACACAGAAATTGCATCGGAATTAAAAACAAAATGCACAATGCTGACTTAAGTACAAGAAGACTGTATCTTCTTTCTGTCTAATTTTTGAACCATTCCTGTGACACTAGTTATAGATTCCGATGCTTCACTCCAGGTTTACTGTATCCCTTGGACCTTCTTATTGACGATGAAACACAGAAATTGAACCGGAATTAAATACAAAAAGGAAATGCCGACTTAAGGACAAGAAGACTGACTCTTCTTACTGACTATGTTTTGAACCATTCCATTGACACTAGTTACAGATTCCGATGCTTCACTCCAGGTTTACTGCGTCCCTTTTACCATCTTATTGACGATGAAACACTGACATTGCATCGGAATTAAATAGATTAGGCAAAATGCCGACTTAAGTACAAGAAGACTGACTCTTCTTACTGTCTATGTTTGATCCACTCCTGTTACACTAGTTATAGATTGCGATGCTTCACTTCAGGTTTACTGTATCCCTTGGACCTTCTTATTGACGATGAAATATTGAAATTGCATCGGAATTAAATACAAAAGGGACAATGCCGACTCAAGTACATGAAGACCGACTCTTCTTACTGACTATGTTTGAACCATTCCTGTGACACTAGTTATAGATTCCGATGCTTCACCTCAGGTTTACTGTATCCCTTGGACCTTCTTATTGACGATGAAATACAGAAATTGCTTCGGAATTAAAAACAAAAGGTACAATGCCGATTTAAGTACTGTCTATGTTTAGAACTATTCCTGTGACACTAGTTATAGATGCCGATGCTTCACTCCAGGTTTATTGTATCCCTTGGACCTTCTTATTGACGATGAAACACAGAAATTGCATCGGAATTAAATACAAAAGGCACAAGGCCGACTTAAGGACATGAAGACTGATTCTTCTTACTGACTTAGTTTTGAACCATTCCTGTGATACTAGTTATGGATTCCGAAGCTTCACTTCAGTTTTATTTTATCCTTCGGACCTTCCTATTGACGATGAAACACAGAAATTGCACCGGAATTAAATACAAAAGGCACAATGCCGACTTAAGGACAAGAAGACTGACTCTTCTTACTGACTATGTTTTGAACCATTTCTGAGACACTAGTTATAGATTCCGATGCTTCACTTCAGGGTTACTGTATCCCTCTGACCTTCTTATTCACGATGAAACACAGACATTGCATCGGAAGTAAATACAAAAGGCACAATGCCGACTTAAGTACAAGAAGACTGACTCTTCTTACTGTCTATGTTTTGAACCACTCCTGTGATACTAGTTATAGATTCCGATGCTTCACTTCAGCTTTACTGTATCCCTTGGACCTTCTTATTGACGATGAAACACAGAAATTTATTCGGAATTAAATACAAAAGGCACAATGCCGATTTAAGTACTGTCTATGTTTTGAACCATTCCTGTGACACTAGTTATAGATGCCGATGTTTCACTCCAGGTTTACTGTATCCCTTGGACCTTCTTATTGACGATGAAACACAGAAGTTGCATCGGAATTAAATACAAAAGGCACAAGGCCGACTTAAGGACAAGAAGACTGACTCTTCTTACTGACTATGTTTTGAACCATTCCTGTGACACTAGTTATAGATTCCGATGCTACACTCCAGGTTTATTGTATCCGTTGGACCTTCTTATTGACGATGAAACACAGAAATTGCATCGGAATTAAATACAAAGGGCACAATGCCGACGTAAGCACACGTAGACTGACTCTTCTTACTGACTATGTTTTGAACCATTCCTGTGACACTAGTTATAGATTCCGATGCTACACTCCAGATTTACTGTATCCCTTGGACCTTCTTATTTACAATGAAACACAGAAATTGCATCAGAATAAAATACAAAAGGCACAATGAAGGCTTAACGACAAGAAGACTGACTCTTCTTTCTGACTATGCTTTTAACCATTCCTGTGTCACTAGTTATAGATTCCCATGCTTCACTTCAGGTTTACTGTACCGCTCTGACCTTCTTATTGACGATGAATCACAGAAATTGCATCTTAATTACATAGAAAAGGCACAATGCCGGCTTAAGTACAAGAAGACTGACTCTTCTTACTGTCTATGCTTTGAACCATTCCTGTGACACTTGTTATAGATGCCGATGTTTCACTCCAGGTTTACTGTATCCCTCTGACCTTCTTATTCACGATGAAACACAGACATTGCATCGGAAGTAAATACAAAAGGCACAATGCCGACTTAAGTACAAGAAGACTGACTCTCCTTACTGTCTATCTTTTGAACCATTTCTGTGATACTAGTAATAGATTCCGATGCTTCACTTCAGGTTTACTGCATCCCTTGGACCGTCTTATTGACGATGAAACACAGAAATTGCATCGGAATTAGATACAAAAAGCACAATGCTGACTTAAGTACAAGAAGACTGTATCTTCTTACTGTCTATGTTTTGAACCATTCCTGTGACACTAGTTATAGATTCCGATGCTTCACTCCAGGTTTACTGTATCCCTTGGACCTTCTTATTGACGATGAAACACAGAAATTGAACCGGAATTAAATACAAAAGGCACAATGCCGACTTAAGGACAAGAAGACTGACTCTTCTTACGGACTATGTTTTGAACCATTAATGTGACACTAGTTATAGATTGCGATGCTTCACTTCAGGTTTACTGTATCCATCTGACCTTCTTATTGACGATAAAACACGGAAATTGCACCAGAATTAAATACAAAAGGCCAATGCCAACTTACGTACATGAAGACCGACTCTTCTTACTGACTATGTTTTGAACCATTCCATTGACACTAGTTATAGATTCCGATGCTTCACTCTAGGTTTACTGCGTCCCTTTTACCATCTTATTGACGATGAAACACTGACATTGCATCGGAATTAAATAGATTAGGCAAAATGCCGACTTAAGTACAAGAAGACTGACTCTTCTTACTGTCTATGTTTGATCCACTCCTGTTACACTAGCTATAGATTGCGATGCTTCACTTCAGGTTTACTGTATCCCTTGGACCTTCTTATTGACGATGAAACACAGAAATTGCATCGGAATTAAATACAAAAGGGACAATGCCGACTCAAGTACAAGTAGAGTGACACTTCTTACTGACTATGTTTTGAACCATTCCTGTGACACTAGTTATAGATTCCGATGCTACACTCCAGGTTTACTGTATCCGTTGGACCTTCCTATTGACGATGAAACACGGAAATTGCATCGGAATTAAATACAAAAAGCACAATGCCGACTTAAGTACAAGAAGACTGACTCTTCTTACTGACTATGTTTTGAACCATTTCTGTGACACTAGTTATAGATTCCGATGCTTCACTTCAGGGTTACTGTACCCCTCTGAACTTCTTATTAACGGTGAAACACAGAAAGTGCATCGGAATTAAATACAAAAGGCGCAATGCCGACTTAAGTACAAGAAAACTGACTCTTCTTACTGTCCATGCTTTGAACCATTCCTGTGACACTAGTTATAAATTCCGATGCTTGACTTCAGGTTTACTGTATCCCTCTGACCTTCTTATTCACGATGAAACACAGAAGTTGCATCGGAAGTAAATACAAAAGTCACAATGCCGACTTAAGTACAAGAAGACTGACTCTCCTTACTGTCTATGTTTTGAACCATTTCTGTGATACTAGTAATAGATTCCGATTCTTCACTCCAGGTTTACTGCGTCCCTTTTACCATCTTATTGACGATGAAACACTGACATTGCATCGGAATTAAATAGATTAGGCAAAATTCCGACTTAAGTACAAGAAGACTAACTCTTCTTACTGTCTATGTTTGATCCACTCCTGTTACACTAGTTATAGATTGCGATGCTTCACTTCAGGTTTACTGTATCCCTTGGACCTTCTTATTGACGATGAAACACAGAAATTGCATCGGAATTAAATACAAAAGGGACAATGCCGACTCAAGTACATGAAGACCGACTCTTCTTACTGACTATGTTTGAACCATTCCTGTGACACTAGTTATAGTTTCCGAAGCTTCACTTCAGTTTTATTTTATCCCTCTGACCTTCCTATTGACGATAAAACACAGAAATTGCACCGGAATTTAATACAAAAGGCACAATGCCGACTTAAGTACATGTAGACTGACTCTTCTTACTGACTATGTTTTGAACCATTCCTGTGACACTAGTTATAGATTCCGATGCTACACTCCAGGTATACTGTATCCCTTGGACCTTCTTATTGACGATGAAACAAAGAAATTGCATCGGAATTAAATACAAAAGGCACAAGGCCGACTTAAGGACAAGAAGACTGATTCTTCTTACTGACTATGTTTTGAACCATTCCTGTGATACTAGTTATAGATTCCGAAGCTTCACTTCAGTTTTATTTTATCCCTCTGACCTTCCTATTGACGATGAAACACAGAAATTGCACCGGAATTAAATACAAAAGGCACAATGCCGACTTAAGTACATGTGGACTGACTCTTCTTACTGACTATGTTTTCAACCATTCCAGTGACACTAGTTATAGATTCCGATGCCACACTCCAGGTTTACTGTATCCGTTGGACCTTCTAATTGACGATGAAACACGGAATTTGCATCGGAATTAAATACAAAAGGCACAATGCCGACTTAAGTAAGAGAAGACTGACTCTTCTTACTGACTATGTTTTGAACCATTTCTGTGACACTAGTTATAGATTCCGATACTTCACTTCAGGGTTACTGTATCCCTCTGACCTTCTTATTCACGATGAAACACAGACATTGCATCGGAAGTAAATACAAAAGGCACAATGCCGACTTAAGTACAAGAAGACTGACTCTCCTTAATGTCTACGTTTTGAACCACTCCTGTGATACTAGTTATAGATTCCGATGCTTCACTTCAGCTTTTCTGTATCCCTTGGACCTTCTTATTGACGATGAAACACAGAAATTGCATCGGAATTAAATACAAAAGGCACAATGCTGACTTAAGTACAAGAAGACTGTATCTTCTTACTGTCTGTGTTTTAAGACATTCCTGTGACACTAGTTATAGATTCCGATGCTTCACTGCAGGTTTACTGTATCCATTGGACCTTCTTATTGACGATGAAACACAGAAATTGGACCGGAATTAAATACAAAAGGCACAATGCCGACTTAAGGACAAGAAGACTGACTCTTCTTACTGACTATGTTTTGAACCATTTCTGTGACACTAGTTATAGATTCCGATGCTTCACTTCAGGTTTACTGCATCCCTCTGACCTTCTTATTGACGATGAAAGACAGATATTGCATCGGAATTAAATACAAAAGGCACAATGCCGACTCAAGTACAAGAAGACTGGCTCTTCTTACAGTCTATGTTTTGAACCTTTCCTGTGAGACCGGTATTAGATTCCGATGCTTCACTTCAGGTTTACTGTATCCCTCTGACCTTCTTATTGACGATGAAACATAGAAAGTGCATCGGAATCAAATACAAAAGGCGCAATGCCGACTTAAGTACAAGAAAACTGACTCTTGTTACTGTTTATGTTTTGAACCATTCCTGTGACACTAGTTATAGATTCCGATGCTTCACTTCAGGATTACTGTATCCCTTTGACCTTCTTATTGACGATGAAACACAGAAATTGCATCGGAATTAAATACAAAAGGCACAATGCCGACTCAAGTACATGAAGACCGACTCTTCTTACTGTCTATGTTTTGAACCATTCCTGTGACACTAGTTATAGATTCCGAGGCTTCACTTCAGGTTTACTGTATCCATTGGACCTTCTTATTGACGATGAAACACTGAAATTGCATCGGAATTAAATAGATTGGGCAAAATGCCGACTTAAGTACAAGAAGACTGACTCTTCTTACTGTCTATGTTTTGAACCATTCCTGTGACACTAGTTATAGATTCCGAGGCTTCACTTCAGGTTTACTGTATCCATTGGACCTTCATATTGACGATGAAACACTGAAATTGCATCGGAATTAAATAGATTGGGCAAAATGCCGACTTAAGTACAAGAAGACTGACTCTTCTTACTGACTATGTTTTGAACCATTCCTGTGACACCAGTTACAGATTGCGATGCTTCACTTCATGTTTACTGTATCCCTTGACCCTTCTTATTGACGATGAAGCACAGATATTGTATAGGAATTAAATACAAAAGGCACAATGATGACTTAAGTACATGTAGACTGACTCTTCTTACTGATTACGTTTTGAACCATTCCTGTGACACTAGTTATAGATTCCGATGCTTCACTTAAGGTTTACTGTATCCCTTTGACCTTCTTATTGACGATGAAACACAGAAATTGCACCGGAATTAAATACAAAAGGCACAATGCCGACTCAAGTACATGAAGACCGACTCTTCTTACTGTCTATGTTTTGAACCATTCCTGTGACACTAGTTATAGATTCCGAGGCTTCACTTCAGGTTTACTGTATCCATTGGACCTTCTTATTGACGATGAAACACAGAAATTACTTCGGAATTAAATACAAAAGCCACAATGCCGATTTAAGTACTGTCTATGTTTTGAACCATTCCTGTGACACTAGTTATGGATGCCGATGTTTCACTCCAGGTTTACTGTATCCCTTGGACCTTCTTATTGACGATGAAACACAGAAGTTGCATCGTAATTAAATACAAAAGGCACAAGGCCGACTTAAGGACAAGAAGACTGACTCTTCTTACTGACTATGTTTTGAACCATTACTGTGACACTAGTTATAGATTCCGATGCTACACTCCAGGTATACTGTATCCGTTGGACCTTCTTATTGACGATGAAACACAGAAATTGCATCGGAATTAAATACAAAAGGCACAATGCCGACGTAAGTACGTGTAGACTGACTCTTCTTACTGACTATGTTTTGAACCATTCCTGTGACACTAGTTGTAGATTCCGATGCTACACTCCAGATCTACTGTATCCCTTGGACCTTCTTATTGACGATGAAACACAGAAATTGCATCAGAATTAAATACAAAGGGCACAATGAAGACTTAACGACAAGAAGATTGACTCTTCTTTCTGACTATGTTTTTAACCATTCCTGTGCCACTAGTTATAGATTCCCATGCTTCACTTGAGGTTTACTGTATCGCTCTGACCTTCTTATTGACGATGAATCACAGAAATTGCATCTTAATTAAATAGAAAAGGTACAATGCCGGCTTAAGTATAAGAAGACTGACACTTCTTACTGTCTATGCTTTGAACCATTCCTGTGACACTAGTTATAGATTTCGATGCTTGACTTCAGGTTTACTGTACCCCTCTGACCTTCTTATTCACGATGAAACACAGAAATTGCATCGGAAGTAAATACAAAAAGCACAATGCCGACTTAAGTACAAGAAGACTGACTCATCTTACTGTCTATGTTTTGAACCATTTCTGTGATACTAGTTATAGATTCCGATGCTTCACCTCAGGTTTACTGTATCCCTTGGACCTTCTTATTGTCGATGAAACACGGAAATTGCTTCGGAATTAAATACAAAAGGCACAATGCCGAGTTACGTACTGTCTATGTTTTGAACCATTCCTGTGACACTAGTTATAGATGCCGATGCTTCACTCCAGGTTTACTGTATCCCTTGGACCTTCTTATTGACGATGAAACACAGAAATTGCATCGGAATTAAATACAAAAGGTACAAGGCCGACTTAAGGACAAGAAGACTGATTCTTCTAACTGACTATGTTTTGAACCATTCCTGTGACAAAGGTTATAGATTCCGATGCTACACTCCTGGTTTACTGTATCCGTTGGACCTTCTTATTGACGATGAAACACGGAAATTGCATCTGAATTAAATACAAAACGCAAAATGCCGACTTAAGTACAAGAAGACTGACTCTTCTTACTGCCTATGTTTTGAAAAATTTCTGTGACACTAGTTATAGATTCCGATGCTTCACTTCAGGGTTACTGTATCCCTCTGACCTTCTTATTCACGATGAAACACAGACATTGCATCGGAAGTAAATACAAAACGCACAAGGCCGACTTAAGTACAAGAAGACTGACTCTTCTTACTGTCTATGCTTTGAAACATTCCTGTGATACTAGTTATAGATTCCGATGCTTCACTTCAGGTTTCCTGTATAACTTATACCTTCTTATTGACGATGAAACACAGAAATTGCATCGGAATTAAATACAAAAGGCACAATGCTGACTTAAGTACAAAAATACTGTATTTTCTTACTGTCTATGTTTTGAACCATTCCTGTGACACTAGTTATAGATTCCGATGCTTCACTCCAGGTTTACTGTATCCCTTGGACCTTCTTATTGACGATGAAACACAGAAAGTGCATCGGAATTAAATACAAAAGGCTCAATGCCGACTTAAGTACAAGAAACCTGACTCCTCTTACTGTTTATGTTTTGAACCATTCCTGTGACACTATTTATATTTTCCGATGCTTCACTTCAGGTTTACTGTATCCCTCTGACCTTCTTATTGACGATGAAACACAGAAATTGCATCGGAATTAAGTACAAAAGGCACAATGCCGACTTAAGTACAAGAAAACTGACTCTTCTAATTGTCTATGTTTTGAACTATTCCTGTGACAATAGTTATTGATTCCGATGCTTCACTCCAGGTTTACTGCATCCCTTGGACCTTCATATTGACGATGAAACACTGAAATTGCATCGTAATTAAATAGGTTGGGCAAAATGCCGACTTAAGTACAAGAAGACTGACTCTTCTTACGGACTATGTTTTGAACCATTCCTGTGACACTAGTTACAGATTGCGATGCTTCACTTCATGTTTACTGTATCCCTAGACCCTTCTTATTGACGATGAAGCACAGAAATTGTATCGGAATTAAATACAAAAGGCACAATGATGACTTAAGTATATGTAGACTGACTCTTCTTACTGATTATGTTTTGAACCATTCCTGTGACACTAGTTATAGATTCCGATGCTTCACTTCAGGTTTACTGTATCCCTTGGAACTTCTTATTGACGATGAAACACAGAAATTGCATCGAAATTAAATACAAAAGGCCCAATGCCGACTCAAGTACATGAAGACCGACTCTTCTTACTGACTATGTTTTGAATCATTCCTGTGACACTAGTTATAGATTCCGATGCATCACTTCAGGTTTACTGTAACCTTTGGACCTTCTTATTGACGATGAAACACAGAAATTCGGAATTTAATACAAAAGGCACAATGCCGATTTAAGTATTGTCTATGCTTTGAACCATTCCTGTGACACTACTTATAGATGCCGATGCTTCACTCAAGGTTTACTGTATCCGTTGGTCCTTCTTATTGACGAAGAAACACAGAAGTTGAATCGGAATTAAATACAAAAGGCACAAGGCCGACTTAAGGACGAGAAGACTGACTCTTCTTACTGACTATGTTTTGAACCATTCCTGTGACACTAGTTATAGAATCCGATGCTACACTCCAGGTTTACTGTATCCGTTGGACCTTCTTGTTGACGATGAAACAGAGAAATTGCATCGGAATTAAATACAAAAGGCACAATGCCGACTTAAATACATGTAGACTGACTCTTCTTACTGACTATGTTTTGAACCATTCCTGTGACACTAGTTGTAGATTCCGGTGCTACACTCCAGGTTTACTGTATCCCTTGGACCTTCTTATTGACGATGAAACACAGAAGTTGCATCGGAATTAAATACAAAAGGCACAAGGCCGACTTAAGGACAAGAAGACTGACTCTTCTTACTGACTATGTTTTGAACCATTCCTGTGACACTAGTTATAGATTCCGATGCTACACTCCAGGTATACTGTATCCGTTGGACCTTCGTATTGACGACGCAACACAGAAATTGCATCGGAATTAAATACAAAAGGCACAATGCCGGCTTAAGTACAAGATGACTTACTCTTCTCACCGTCTACGTTTTGAACCATTCCTGTGACACTAGTTATAGATTCCGATGCTTGACTTCAGGTTTACTGTATCCCTAGGACCTCCTAATTGACGATGAAACACAGAAATTGCATCGGAATTTAATACAAAAGGCACAATGCCGACAGAAGTACACGAAGACTGACTCTTCTTACTGCCTATGTTTTGAACCATTTCTGTGACACTAGTTATAGATTCCGATGCTTCACATCAAGGTTACTGTATCCCTCTGACCTTCTTATTCACGATGAAACACAGAAATTACACCGGAATTAAATACAAATGGCACAATGCGGACTTAAGTACAAGAAGTCTGACTCTTCTTACTGTCTATGTTTTTAACCATTCCATTGACACTAGTTATAGATTCCGATGCTTTACTCCAGGTTTACTGAATCCCTTGTACCTTCGTATTGACGATGAAACACAAAAATTGCATCGGAATTAAATAGAAAAGGCACAATGCCGACTTAAGTACAAGAAGACAGACTCTTCTTACTGACTATGTTTTGAACCATTCCTGTGACACTAGTTATATATTCCGATGCTTCACTTCAGGTTTACTGTATCCCTAGGACCTTCTTATTGACGATGAAACACAGAAATTGCATCGGAATTAAATACAAAAGGCACAATGCCGACAGAAGTACACGAAGACTGACTCTTCTTACTGACTATGTTTTGAACCATTCCTGTGACACTAGTTCTGGATACGGATGCTTCACTTCAGGTCTACTGTATCCCTTGGACCTTCTTATTGACGATGAAACACAGAAATTTCATCGGAAGTAAATACAAAAGGCACAATGCCGACTTAAGTACAAGAAGACTGTATCTTTTTACTGTCTATGTTTTGAACCATTCCTGTGACACTAGTTATAGATTCCGATGTTTCACTCCAGGTTTACTGTATCCCTTGGACCTTCTTATTGACGATGAATCACAGAAAATTAAACGGAATTAAATACAAAAGGCACAACGCCGACTTAAGGACAAGAAGACTGACTCTTCTTACTGACTATGTTTTGGACCATTCCTGTGACACTAGTTATAGATTCTGATGCTTCACTTCAGGTGTACTGTATCCCTCTGACCCTCTTATTGACGATGAAACACGGAAATTGCACCGGAATTAAATACAAAAGGCCAACGCCGACTTAAGTACATGAAGACCGACTCTTCTTACTGACTATGATTTGTACCATTCCTGTGACACTAGTTATAGATTCGGATGCCTCACTTCATGTCTACTGTATCCCTTGGACCTTCTTATTGACGATGAAACACAGAAAATTAAACGGAATTAAATACAAATGGCACAATGCGGACTTAAGTACAAGAAGACTGACTCTTCTTACTGTCTATGTTTTTAACCATTCCATTGACACTAGTTATAGATTCCGATGCTTTACTCCAGGTTTACTCCCTTGTACCTTCGTATTGACGATGAAACACAAAAATTGCATCGGACTTAAATAGAAAAGGCACAATGCCGACCTAAGTACAAGGAGACAGACTCTTCTTACTGACTATGTTTTGAACCATTCCTGTGACACTAGTTATATATTCCGATGCTTCACTTCAGGTTTACTGTATCCCTAGGACATTCTTATTGACGATGAAACACAGAAATTGCACCGGAATGAAATACAAAAGGCACAATGCCGACTTAAGTACAAGAAGACTGACTCTTCTTACTGTCTATGTTTTGAACCATTCCATTGTCACTAGTTATTGATTCCGATGCTTCACTCCAGGTTTACTGCATCCCTTGGACCTTCATATTGACGATGAAACACAAAAATTGCATCGGAATTAAATAGAGAAGGCACAATGCCGACTTAAGTACAAGGAGACAGACTCTTCTTACTGACTATGTTTTGAACCATTCCTGTGACACTAGTTATATATTCCGATGCTTCACTTCAGGTTTACTGTATCCCTTGGACCTTCTTATTGACGATGAAACACAGAAATTGCATCAGAATTAAATACAAAAGGCACAATGCCGACTTAAGGACAAGAAGACCGACTCTTCTTACTGACTATGTTTCGAACCATTCCTGTGACACTAGTTATAGATTCCGATGCTTCACTTCAGGTTTACTGTATCCCTCTGACATTCTTATTGACGATGGAACACAGAAATTACACCGGAATTAAATACAAATGGCACAATGCGGACTTAAGTACAAGAAGACTGACTCTTCTTACTGTCTATGTTTTTAACCATTCCATTGACACTAGCTATAGATTCCGATGCTTTACTCCAAGTTTACTGAATCCCTTGTACCTTCGTATTGACGATGAAACACAGAAATTGCATCGGAATTAAATACAAAAGGCACAATGCCGACAGAAGTACATGAAGACTGACTCTTCTTACTGACTATGTTTTGAACCGTTCCTGTGACACTAGTTATGGATACGGATGCTTCACTTCAGGTCTACTGTATCCCTTGGACCTTCTTATTGACGATGAAACACAGAAATTTCATCGGAATTAAATACAAAAGGCACAATGCCGACTTAGGTACACGAAGACTGACTCTTCTTACTGTCTATGATTTGAACCATTCCTGTGACACTAGTTATGGATTACGATGCTACACTCCAAGTCTACTGTATCTCTTGGACCTTCTTATTGACGATGAAACACAAAATTGCATCGGAATTAAATACAAAAGGGACAATGCCGACTTAAGTACAAGAAGACTGACTCTTCTTACTGACTATGTTTTGAACCATTCCTGTGACACTAGTTATAGATTCCGATGCTACACTCCAGGTTTACTGTATCCCTTGGACCTTCTAATTGACGATGAAACACAGATATTGCATCAGAATTAAATACAAAAGGCACAATGAAGACTTAACGACAAGAAGACTGACTCTTCTTTCTGACTATGTTTTTAACCATTCCTGTGACACTAGTTATAGATTCCCATGCTTCACTTCAGGTTTACTGTATCGCTCTGTCCTTCTTATTGACGATGAAACACAGAAATTGCATCGGAATTAAATAGAAATGGCACAATGCCGATTTAAGTACAAGAAGACTGACTCATCTTACTGTCTAAGTTTTGAAACATTCCTGTGACACTAGTTATAGATTCCGATGCTTGACTTCAGGTTTACTGTATCCCTAGGACCTCCTAATTGACGATGAAACACAGAAATAGCATCGGAATTTAATACAAAAGGCACAATGGCGACTCAAGTAGAAGAAGACTGACTCTTCTTCCTTTCTATGTTTTGAATCATTCCTGTGACACCACTGATAGATTCCGATGCTTCACTTCAGGTTTACTGTATTCCTCTGACCTTCTTATTGACGATGAAACAAAGAAATATCATCGGAAGTAAATACAAAAGACACACTGAAGACTTAAGTACAAGAAGACTGACTCTTCTTACTGCCTATGTTTTGAACCATTTCTGTGACACTAGTTATAGATTCCGATGCTTCACTTCCAGGTTACTGTATCAATCTGACCTTCTTATTCACGATGAAACACAGAAATTGCATCGGAATTAAATACAAAAGGCAGAATGCTGACTTAAGTACAAGAAGACTGTATCTTCTTACTGTGTATGTTTTGAACCATTCCTGTGACACTAGTTATAGATTCCGATGCTTCACTCCAGGTTTACTGTATCCCTTGGACCTTCTTATTGACGATGAAACACAGAAATTGAAACGGAATTAAATACAAAAGGCAGAATGCCGACTTAAGAACAAGAAGACTGACTCTTCTTAATGACTATGTTTTGGACCATTCCTGTGACACTAGTTATAGATTCCGATGCTTCATTTCAGGTTTACAGTATCCCTCTAACCTTCTTATTGACGATGAAACACGGAAATTGCACCGGAATTAAATACAAAAGGCCAACGCCGACTTAAGTACATGAAGACCGACTCTTCTTACTGACTATGTTTTGAACCATTCCTGTGACACTAGTTATAGATTCCGATGCCTCACTTCAGGTTTACTGTATCCCTTGGACCTTCTTGTTGACGATGAAAGACAGAAATTGCATGGGAATTAAATACAAAAGGCACAATGCCGACTTAAGTACAAGAAGACTGTATCTTCTTACTGTCTATATTTTCAAACCATTTCTGTGACACTAGTTATAGATTCCGATGCTTCACTCCAGGTTTACTGTTTCTCTTGGACCTTCTTATTGACGATGAAACACAGAAATTGCATCGGAATTAAATACAAAATGCACAATGCCGACTTAAGGACAAGAAGAACGACTCTTCTTACCGACTGTGTTTCGGACAATTACTGTGACACTAGTTATAGATTCCGATGCTTCACTTCAGGTTTACTGTATTCCTCTGACCTTCTTATTGACGATGAAACAAAGAAATATCATCGGAAGTAAATACAAAAGACACACTGAAGACTTAAGTACAAGAAGACTGACTCTTCTTATTGTCTATGTTTTGAACCATTCCATTGACATTAGTTATAGATTCCGATGCTTCACTCCAGGTTTACTGTATCCCTTGTACCTTCGTATTGACGATGAAACACAAAAAATTGCATCGGAATTAAATAGAAAAGGCACAATGCCGACTTAAATCCAAGATGACTGACTCTTCTTTCTGACTAAGTTTTGAACCATTCCTGTGACACTAGTTATAGATTCCGATGGAACACTTCAGGTTTACCGTATCCCTAGGACCTTCTTATTGACGATGAAACACAGAAATTGCATCGGAATTAAATACAAAAGGCACAATGCCGACAGAAGTACATGAAGACTGACTCTTCTTACTGACTATGTTTAGAACCATTCCTGTGACACTAGTTATGGATTCCGATGCTTCACGTCAGGTCTACTGTATCCCTTGGACCTTCTTATTGACGATAAAACACAGAAATTTCATCGGAATTAAATACAAAAGGCACAATGCCGACTTAGGTACACGAAGACTAACTCTTCTTACTGTCTATGATTTGAACTATTCCTGTGACACTAGTTATAGATTCCGATGCTTCACTTCAGGTCTACTGTATCCCTTGGACCTTCTTATTGACGATGAAACACAGAAATTGCATCGGAATTAAATACAAAAGGCACAATGCCGACTTAGGTACACGAAGACTGACTCTTCTTACTGTCTATGATTTGAACCATTCCTGTGACACTAGTTAAATATTCCGATGCTTCACTCCAGGTTTACTGTATCCCTCTGACCTTCTTATTGACGATGAAACACAGAAATTGCACCGGAATTAAATACAAAAGGCCAATGCCGTCATAAGTACATGACGACCGACTCTTCTTACTGACTATGCTTTGAACCATTCCTGTGACAGTAGTTATAGATTCCGATGCTTCACTTCAGATGTACTATATCCCTTTCACCTACTTGTTGACGATGAAACACAGAAATTGCATCGGAATTAAGTACAAAAGGCACAATGCCGACTTAAGTACAAGAAGACAGTGATTTCTTACTGTCTATATCTTCGAACCTTTCCTGTGACACTAGTTATAGATTCCGATACTTCACTCAAGGTTTACTGTATCTCTTGGACCTTCTTATTGACGATGAAACACAGAAATTGCATCGGAATTAAATAGATAAGGCACAATGCCGACTTAAGTACAAGAAGACTGACTCTTCTTACTGACTATGTTTTGAACCATTCCTGTGAAACTAGTTATAGATTCCGATGCTTCACTTCAAGTTTACTGTATCCCTTGGACCTTCTTATTGACGATGAAACACACAAATTGCATCGGAATTAAATACAAAAGGCACAATGCCGACATAAGTAAATGAAGACTGACTCTTCTTACTGACTATGTTTTAACCATTCCTGTGTCACTAGTTATAGATTCCGATGCTTCACTTCAGGTCTACTGTGTCCGTTGGACCTTCGTATTGACGATGAAACACAGAAATTGCATCGGAATTAAATACAAAAGGCACAATGCCGACTTAGGTACACGAAGACTGACTCTTCTTACTGTCTATGATTTGAACCATTCCTGTGACACTAGTTATAGATTCCGATGTACACTCCAGGTTTACTGTATCCCTTGGACCTTCTTATTGACGATGAAACACAAAAATTGCATCGGAATTAAATACAAAAGGCACAATGCCGACTTAAGGACAAGGATACTGACTCTTCTAACTGACTATGTTCTGAAACATTCCTGTGACACTAGTTATAGATTCCGATGATTCACTTCAGGATTACTGTATCCCTCTGAAACTCTTATTGACGATGAAACACAGAAATTGCACCGGAATTAAATACAAAAGGCACAATGCCAACTTAAGTACAAAATGACTGACTCTTCTTACTGTCTAAGTTTTGAACCATTCCTGTTACACTAGTTATAGATTTCGATGATTCACTTCAGGTTTACTGTATCCTTTGGACCTTCTTGTTGACGATGATACACAGAAATTACATCTGAAATAAATACAAAAGGCACAATGCCGACTTAAGTACAAAAAGACTGACTCTTCTTACTGACTATGTTTGAACCATTCCTGTGACACTTGTTACAGATTCCGATGCTTCACTTCAGGTTTACTGTATCTCTCTGACCTTCTTATTGACGATGAAACACAGAAATTGCATCGGAATTATATAGAAAAGGCACAATGCTGACTTAAGTACAAGAAGACTTACTCTTCTGACTGTCTATCTTTTGAAGCATTCCTGTGACACTAGTTATAGATTCCGATGCTTCACTTCAGGTTTACTCTATCCCTCCGACCTCCTTATTGACGATGAAACACAGAAATTGCATCGGAAATAAATACAAAATGCACAATGCCGACTTATGTACAAGAAGACTGACTCTTCTTACTGCCTATGTATTGAATCATTTCAGTGACACTACTTACAGATTCCGATGCTTCACGTCAGGGTTACTGTATCCATCTGATCTGCTTATTGACGATGAAACACAGAAATTGCAACGGAATTAAATAGAAAAGGCACAATGCCGACTTAAGTACAAGAAGACCGACTCTTCTTACTGACTATGTTTTAAACCATTCCTGTGATACTAGTTATAGATTCCGATGCTTCACTTCAGGTTTACTGTATCCCTTGGACCTTCTTATTGACGATGAAACACAGAAATTGCATCGGAATTAAATACAAAAGGCCCAAGGCTGACTTAAGGACAAGAAGACTGACTCTTCTTACTGACTATGTTTTGAACCATTCCTGTGACACTAGTTATAGATTCCGATGCTTCACTTCAGGTTTATTGTACCGCTCTGACCTTCTTATTGACGATGGAACACAGAAATTGCACCGCAATTAAATACAAAAGGCACAATGCCGACTTAAGTACAAGAAGACTGACCCTTCTTACTGTCAATGTTTTGAACCATTCCATTAAAAACTAGTTATAGATTCCGATGCTTCACTCCAGGTATACTGTATCCCTTAGACCTTCTTATTGAGATGAAACATTATAATTGCATCGGAATTAAATAGAAAAGCACAATGCCGACTTAAGTACAAGAAGACTGACTCTTCTTACTGACTATGTTCTGAACCATTCCTGTGACACTAGTTATAGTTTCCGACGCTACACTCCTGGTTTACTGTATCCCTTGGACCTTCTCATTGACGATGAATAACAGAAATTGCATCAGAACTAAATACAAAAGGCACAATGAAGACTTAACAACAAGAAGACTGACTCTTCTTTCTGACTATGATTTTAGCCATACCTGTGACACTAGTTATAGATTCCCATGCTTCGCTTCAGGTTTACTGTATCGGTCTGACCTTATTTTTGACGATGAAACACAGAAATTGCATCGGAATTAAATAGAAAAGGCACAATGTCGACTTAAGTACAAGAAGACTGACTCTTTTTACTGTCTATGTTTTGAACCATTCCTGCGAGACCAGTTATAGATTACGATGCTTCACTTCGGGTTTACTGTATTCCTCTGTCCTTCTTATTGACGATGAAACACAGAAATTGCATCGGAATTAAATACAAAAGGCACAATGCCGATTTACGTACAAGAAGACTGACTCTTCTGACTGACTATGTTATGAACCATTTCTGTGACACTAGTTATAGATTCCGATGCTTCAATTCAGGGTTACTGTATCCCTCTGAACTTCTTATTCACGATGAAGTACAGAAATTGCATCGGAAGTAAATACAAATGGCACAATGCCGACTTAAGTTCAAAATGACTGACTCTTCTTACTGTCTATGTTTTGAACCGTTCCTGTGACACTAGTTATAGATTCCGATGCTTCACTTTAGGTTTACTGTATCATTTGGACCTTCTTATTGACGATGATACACAAAAATTACATCTGAAATAAATACAAAAGGCACAATGCCGACTTAAGGACAAGAAGACTGACTCTTCTTACTGTCTATGATTTGAACCATTCGTGTGACACTAGTTATAGATTCCGATGCTTCACTTCAAGTTTACTGAATCCCTCTTACCTTCTTATTGACGATGAAGCACAGAAATTGCATCGGAATTAAATACAAAAGGCACAATGCCGACTTAAGTACAAGAAGACTGACTCTTCTTACTGTCTATGATTTGATCCATTCCTGTGACTCTAGTTATCGATTCCGATGCTTCACTTCAGGTTTACTGTATCCCTTGGACCTTCTTAATGACGATGAAACACAGAAATTGCCTCGGAATTAAATACAAAAGGCACAATGCAGTCTTAAGCACAAGAAGACTGACTCTTCCTACTGCCTATGTTTGAACCATTCCATTGACACTAGTTATAGATTCCGATGCTTCACTTCAGGTTTACTGTATACCTTGTACCTTCTTATTGACGATGAAACAATGAAATTGCATCGGAATTAAATACAAACGGCACAATGCCGACTTAACTACATTAAGACTGACTCTTCTTACTGACTATGTATTGAACCATTCTTATGACACTAGTTATAGATTCCGATGCTTCACTTCAGGTTTACTGTATCCCTCTGACCTTCTTATTGACGATGAAACACAGAAATTGCATCGGAATTAAATACAAAAGGCACAATGTCGACTTAAGGACAAGAAGACTGACTCTTCTTACTGACAATGTTTTGAACCATTCCTGTGACACTAGTTATAGATTCCGATGCTTTACTTAATTTTTACTGTATCCCTTGGAATTTCTTATTGACGATGCAACACAGTAATGCATCGGAATGAAATACAAAAGCCACAATGCCGACTCAAGTACAAGACGACTGACTCTTCTTACTGTCTATGCTTTGAACCATTCCTGTGACACTAGTTATAGATTTCGATGCTTCACTTCAGGTTTACTGTATCCCTCTGACCTTCTTATTGACGATGAAACACAGAAATTGCATCGGAATTAATTACAAAATTCACAATGCCGACTTAAGTACAAGAAGACTGACTCTTCTTACTGTCTATGTTTTGAACCATTTCTGTGAGACTAGTTACAGATTCCGATGCTTCACTTCAGGGTTACTGTAACCCTCTGACCTTCTTATTGACGATGATACACATCGGAATTCAATAAAAAAGGCACAATGCCAACTTAAGTACAAGAAGACTGACTCTTCTTACTGACTATGTTTTGAACCATTCCTGTGACACTAGTTATAGATTATGCTGCTTCACTCCAGGTTTACTGTATCCCTTGGATTTTCTTATTGACGATGAAACACTGAAATTGCATCGGAATTAAATACAAAAGGCACATTGCCGACTTAAGGACAAGATGATTGACTCTTCTAACTGCCTATAATTGGAACCATTCCTGTGACACTAGTAATAGATTCCGATGCTTCAGTTCAGGTTTACTGTATCCCTTGGACCTTCTTATTGACGATGAAACACAGAAATTGCATCGGAATTAAATAGAAAAGGCATAATGCCGGCTTCAGTACAAGAAGACTCACTCTCCTCACTGACTATGTATTGGACTATTCCTGTGACACTAGTTATAGATTCCGATGCTTCACTTCAGGTTTACTGTCTCCCTTGGACCTTCTTATTGACGATGAAACACAGAAATTGCATCGGAATTATATACAAAAGGCACAATGCCGAACTAGGTACACGAAGACTGACTCTTCTTGCTGTCTATGATTTGAAACATTCCTGTGACACTAGTTACAGATTCCGATGCTACACTCCACGTTTACTGTATCCCTTGGACCTTCTTATTGACGATGAAACACAAAAATTGCATCGAAATTAAATCCAAAATGCACAATGCCGACTTAAGGACAAGTAAATTGACTCTTCTTACTGACTATGTTTTGAAACATTCCTGTGACACTAGTTATAGTTTCCGATGATTCACTTCAGGTTTACTGTATCCCTCTGGCCTTCTTATTGACGATGAAACACAGAAATTGCACCGGAATTAAATACAAAAGGCACAATGCCGACTTAAGTACAAAAAGCCTGGCTCTTCTTACTGTCTGTGTTTTGAACCATTCCTGTGACACTAGTTATAGATTCCGATGCTTCACTTCAGATTTACTGTATCATTTTGACTTTCTTATTGACGATGAAACACAGAAATTACATCAGAAATAAATACAAATGGCACAATGCCGACTTAAGTACGAAAAGACTGACTCTTCTTACTGTCTAGGATTTGAACCATTCCTATGCCACTAGTTACAGATTCCGATGCTACACTCCAGGTTTACTGCATCCCTTGGACCTTAGTATTGACAAAGAAATACAGAAATTGCATCGGCATTGAATACAAAAGGCACAATGCCGACATAAGTACAAGAAGACTGTATCTTCTTACTGTCTATGATTTGAACCATTCCTGTGACACTAGTTATAGATTCCGATGATTCACTTCAGGTTTACTGTATCCCTCTGACCTTCTTATTGACGATGAAACACAGAAATTGCACCGGAATTAAATACAAAATTCACAATGCCGACATAGGTACAAAAAGACTGACTCTTCTTACTTACTATGTTTTGAACCATTCCTGTGACACTAGTTGTAGATTCCGATGCTTCACTTCAGGTTTACTGTATCCCTCTGACCTTCTTATTGACGATGGAACACAGATATTGCATCGGAATTGAATAGAGAAGGCTCAATGCCGACTTAAGTACAAGAACACTGACTCTTCTTACTGTCTATGATTTGAACCATTCGTGTGACACTAGTTATAGATTCCGATGCTTCACTTCAAGTTTACTGAATCCCTCTTACCTTCTTATTGACGATGAAGCGCAGAAATTGCATCGGAATTAAATACAAAAGGCACAATGCCGACTTAAGTACAAGAAGACTGACTCTTCTTACTGTCTATGCTTTGATCCATTCCTGTGACTCTAGTTATCGATTCCGATGCTTCACTTCAGGTTTACTGTATCCCTTGGACCTTCTTAATGACGATGAAACACAGAAATTGCCTCGGAATTAAATACAAAAGGCACAATGCAGTCTTAAGCACAAGAAGACTGACTCTTCCTACTGTCTATGTTTGAACCATTCCATTGACACTAGTTATAGTTTCCGATGCTTCACTTCAGGTTTACTGTATACCTTGGACCTTCTTATTGACGATGAAACAATGAAATTGCATCGGAATTAAATACAAACGGCACAATGCCGACTTAACTACATTAAGACTGACTCTTCTTACTGACTATGTATTGAACCATTCCTGTGACACTAGTTATAGATTCCGATGCTTCACTTCAGGTTTACTGTATCCCTCTGACCTTCTTATTGACGAAGAAACACAGAAATTGCATCGGAATTAAATACAAAAGGCACAATGTCGACTTAAGGACAAGAAGACTGACTCTTCTTACTGACTATGTTTTGAACCATTCCTGTGACACTAGTTATAGATTCCGATGCTTTACTTAATTTTTACTGTATCCCTTGGACCTTCTTATTGACGATGTAACACAATAATGCATCGGAATGAAATACAAAAGCCACAATGCCGACTCAAGTACAAGACGACTGACTCTTCTTACTGTCTATGCTTTGAACCATTCCTGTGACACTAGTTATAGATTCCGATGCTTCACTTCAGGTTTACTGTATCCCTCTGACCTTCTTATTGACGAAGAAACACAGAAATTGCATCGGAATTAAATACAAAAGGCACAATGTCGACTTAAGGACAAGAAGACTGACTCTTCTTACTGACTATGTTTTGAACCATTTCTGTGACACTAGTTACAGATTCCGATGCTTCACTTCAGGGTTACTGTAACCCTCTGACCTTCTTATTGACGATGATACACATCGGAATTCAATAAAAAAGGCACAATGCCAACTTAAGTACAAGAAGACTGACTCTTCTTACTGACTATGTTTTGAACCATTCCTGTGACACTAGTTATAGATTCCGTTGCTTTACATCAAGTTTACTGTATCCCTTGGACTTTCTTATTGACGATGTAACACAGAAATTGCATCAGAATTAAATACAAAGTGCACAATGCCGACATAAGTACAAGAAGGCTGACTCTTCTTACTGTCTATGTTTAGAACCTTTCCTGTGACACTATTTATAGATTATGATGCTTCACTCCAGGTTTACTGTATCCCTTGGATTTTCTTATTGACGATGAAACACTGAAATTACATCGGAATTAAATACAAAAGGCACAATGCCGACTTAAGGACAAGATGATTGACTCTTCTAACTGCCTATAATTGGAACCATTCCTGTGACACTAGTAATAGATTCCGATGCTTCAGTTCAGGTTTACTGTATCCCTTGGACCTTCTTATTGACGATGAAACACAGAAATTGCATCGGAATTAAATAGAAAAGGCATAATGCCGACTTAAGTACAAGAAGACTCACTCTCCTCACTGACTATGTATTGGACCATTCCTGTGACACTAGATATAGATTCCGATGCTTCACTTCAGGTTTACTGTCTCCCTTGGACCTTCTTATTGACGATGAAACACAGAAATTGCATCGGAATTAAATACAAAAGGCACAATGCCGAATTAGGTACACGAAGACAGACTCTTCTTGCTGTCTATGATTTGAAACATTCCTGTGACACTAGTTACAGATTCCGATGCTACACTCCACGTTTACTGTATCCCTTGGACCTTCTTATTGACGATGAAACACAAAAATTGCATCGAAATTAAATCCAAAAGGCACAATGCCGACTTAAGGACAAGTAAAATGACTGTTCTTACTGACTATGTTTTGAAACATTCCTGTGACACTAGTTATAGATTCCGATGATTCACTTCAGGTTTACTGTATGCCTCTGGCCTTCTTATTGACGATGAAACACAGAAATTGCACCGGAATTGAATACAAAAGGCACAATGCCGACTTAAGTACAAAAAGCCTGGCTCTTCTTACTGTCTGTGTTTTGAACCATTCCTGTGACACTAGTTATAGATTCCGATGCTTCACTTCAGATTTACTGTATCATTTTGACTTTCTTATTGACGATGAAACACAGAGATTACATCTGAAATAAATACAAATGGCACAATGCCGACTTAAGTACGAAAAGACTGACTCTTCTTACTGTCTATGATTTGAACCATTCCTATGCCACTAGTTACAGATTCCGATGCTACACTCCAGGTTTACTGCATCCCTTGGACCTTAGTATTGACAAAGAAATACAGAAATTGCATCGGCATTGAATACAAAAGGCACAATGCCGACATAAGTACAAGAAGACTGTATCTTCTTACTGTCTATGATTTGAACCATTCCTGTGACACTAGTTATAGTTTCCGATGATTCACTTCAGGTTTACTGTATCCCTCTGACCTTCTTATTGACGATGAAACACAGAAATTGCACCGGAATTAAATACAAAATTCACAATGCCGACATAAGTACAAAAAGACTGACTCTTCATACTGTCTATGTTTTGAACCATTCCTGTGACACTAGTTATAGATTCCGATGCTTCACTTCGTGTTTACTGTATCATTTTGACCTTCTTATTGACGATGAAACACAGAAATTACATCTGAAATAAATACAAGATACACATTGCCGACTTAAGTACAAAAAGACTGACTCTTCTTACTGACTATGTTTTGAACCATTCCTGTGACACTAGTTGTAGATTCCCATGCTTCACTTCAGGTTTACTGTATCCCTCTGACCTTCTTATTGACGATGGAACACAGATATTGCATCGGAATTGAATAGAGAAGGCTCAATGCCGACTTAAGTACAAGAACACTGACTCTACTTACTGTCTATGTTATGAACCATTCCTGTGACACTAGTTATAGATTCCGATGCTCCACTTCAGGTTTACTGTATTCCTTGGACCCTCTTATTGACGATGAAACACAGAAATTGCATCGGAATTTATTACAAAAGGCACAATGCCGACTCACGTACAAGAAGGCTGACTCTTCTTACTGTCTATGTTTTGAACCATTCCTGTGACACTAGTTATAGATTCTGATGCTTCACTTCAGGTTTACTGTATCCCTCTAACCTTCTTATTGACGATGAAACACAGAAATTGCAACGGAATTAAATATAAAATGCACAATGCCGACTTCAGTACAAGAAGACTGACTCTTCTTACTGTCTATGTTTTGAACCATTCGTGTGACACTAGTTATAGATTCCGTTGCTTCACTTCAAGTGTACTGAATCCCTCTTAGCTTCTTATTGACGATGAAACAATGAAATTGCATCGGAATTTAATACAAACGGCACAATGCCGACTTAACTACATTAAGACTGACTCTTCTTACTGACTATGTATTGAACCACTCCTGTGACACTAGTTACGGATTCCGATGATTCACTTCAGGTTTACTGTCTCCCTCTGACCTTCTTATTGACGATGAAACACAGAAATTGCATCGGAATGAATACAAAAGGCACAATGTCGACTTAAGGACAAGAAGACTGACTCTTCTTACAGTCTAAGTTTTGAACCATTCCTGTGACACTAGTTATAGATTCCGATGGTTCACTACAGGTTTACTGTCTCCCTTGGACCATCTTATTGACGATGAAACACAGAAATTGCATCGGAATTAAATACAAAAGGCACAATGCCGACATAAGTAGATGAAGACTGACTCTTCTTAATGACTATGTTTTGAACCATTCCTGTGACACTAGTTATAGATTCCAATGCTTCACTTCAGGTCTACTGTATCCCTTGGACCTTGTTATTGACAAAGAAACACAGAAATTGCATCGGAATTAAATACAAAAGGCACAATGCCGAATTCGGTACACGAAGACTGACTCTTCTTGCTGTCTATGATTTGAAACATTCCTGTGACACTAGTTACAGATTCCGATGCTACACTCCACGTTTACTGTATCCCTTGGACCTTCTTATTGACGATGAAACACAAAAATTGCATCGGAATTAAATACAAAAGGCACAATGCTGACTTAAGGACAAGAAGACTGACTCCTCTTACTGACTATGTTTTGAAACATTCCTGTGACACTAGTTATAGATTCCGAAGATTCACTTCAGGTTTACTGTATCCCTCTGGCCTTCTTATTGACGATGAAACACAGAAATTGCACCGGAATTAAATACAAAAGGCACAATGCCGATTTAAGTACAAAAAGCCTGACCCTTCTTACTGTCTGCATTTTGAACCATTCCTGTGACACTAGTTATAGATTCCGATGCTTCACGTCAGGTTTACTGTATCATTTGGACTTTCTTATTGACGATGAAACACAGAAATTACATCTGAAATAAATACAAATGGCACAATGCCGACTTAAGTAGAAAAAGACTGACTCGTCTTACTGACTATGTTTTGAACCATTTCTGTGACACTAATGATAGATTCCGATGCTTCACTTCAGGTTTACTGTATCCCTCTGACCTTCTTAATAACGATGAAACACAGAATTTGCATCGGAATTATATAGAAAAAGCACAATGCCGACTTAAGTACAAGAAGACTGACTCTTCTTACTGTCTATGTTTTGAACCATTCCTGTGACACTAGTTATAGATTCCGATGCTTCACTACAGGTTTACTGTCTCCCTTGGACCTTCTTATTGACGATGAAACACAGAAATTGCATCGGAATTAAATACAAAAGGCACAATGCCGATATAAGTACATGAAGACTGACTCTTCTTAATGACTATGTTTTGAACCATTCCTGTGACACTAGTTATAGATTCCGATGCTTCACCTCAGGTCTACTGTATCCCTTGGACCTTCTTATTGACGATGAAACACAGAAATTGCATCGGAATTAAATACAAAAGGCACAATGCCGAATTAGGTACACGAAGACTGACTCTTCTTGCTGTCTATGATTTGAAACATTCCTGTGACACTAGTTACAGATTCCGATGCTACACTCCACGTTTACTGTATCCCTTGGACCTTCTTATTGACGATGAAACACAAAAATTGCATCGGAATTAAATACAAAAGGCACAATGCCGACTTAAGGACAAGAAGACTGACTCTTCTTACTGACTATGTTTTGAAACATTCCTGTGACACTAGTTATAGATTCCGATGATTCACTTCAGGTTTACTGTATCCCTCTGGCCTTCTTATTGACGATGAAACACAGAAATTGCATCGGAATTAAATACAAAAGGCACAATGTCGACTTAAGGACAAGAAGACTGACTCTTCTTACTGACTATGTTTTGAACCATTCCTGTGACACTAGTTATAGATTCCGATGCTTGACTTCAGGTTTACTGTATCCCTTGGACCTTCTCATTGACGATGTAACACAGTAATGCATCGGAATTAAATACAAAAGCCACAATGCCGACTCAAGTACAAGAAGACTGACTCTTCTTACTGTCTATGCTTTGAACCATTCCTGTGACACTAGTTACAGATTCCGATGCTACACTCCAGGTTTACTGCATCCCTTGGACCTTAGTATTGACAAAGAAATACAGAAATTGCATCGGCATTGAATACAAAAGGCACAATGCCGACATAAGTACAAGAAGACTGTATCTTCTTACTGTCTATGATTTGAACCATTCCTGTGACACTAGTTATAGTTTCCGATGATTCACTTCAGGTTTACTGTATCCCTCTGACCTTCTTATTGACGATGAAACACAGAAATTGCACCGGAATTAAATACAAAATTCACAATGCCGACATAAGTACAAAAAGACTGACTCTTCATACTGTCTATGTTTTGAACCATTCCTGTGACACTAGTTATAGATTCCGATGCTTCACTTCGTGTTTACTGTATCATTTTGACCTTCTTATTGACGATGAAACACAGAAATTACATCTGAAATAAATACAAGATACACATTGCCGACTTAAGTACAAAAAGACTGACTCTTCTTACTGACTATGTTTTGAACCATTCCTGTGACACTAGTTGTAGATTCCCATGCTTCACTTCAGGTTTACTGTATCCCTCTGACCTTCTTATTGACGATGGAACACAGATATTGCATCGGAATTGAATAGAGAAGGCTCAATGCCGACTTAAGTACAAGAACACTGACTCTACTTACTGTCTATGTTATGAACCATTCCTGTGACACTAGTTATAGATTCCGATGCTCCACTTCAGGTTTACTGTATTCCTTGGACCCTCTTATTGACGATGAAACACAGAAATTGCATCGGAATTTATTACAAAAGGCACAATGCCGACTCACGTACAAGAAGGCTGACTCTTCTTACTGTCTATGTTTTGAACCATTCCTGTGACACTAGTTATAGATTCTGATGCTTCACTTCAGGTTTACTGTATCCCTCTAACCTTCTTATTGACGATGAAACACAGAAATTGCAACGGAATTAAATAGAAAATGCACAATGCCGACTTCAGTACAAGAAGACTGACTCTTCTTACTGTCTATGTTTTGAACCATTCGTGTGACACTAGTTATAGATTCCGTTGCTTCACTTCAAGTGTACTGAATCCCTCTTAGCTTCTTATTGACGATGAAACAGTGAAATTGCATCGGAATTTAATACAAACGGCACAATGCCGACATAAGTAGATGAAGACTGACTCTACTTAATGACTATGTTTTGAACCATTCCTGTGACACTAGTTATAGATTCCGATGGTTCACTACAGGTTTACTGTCTCCCTTGGACCATCTTATTGACGATGAAACACAGAAATTGCATCGGAATTAAATACAAAAGGCACAATGCCGACATAAGTAGATGAAGACTGACTCTACTTAATGACTATGTTTTGAACCATTCCTGTGACACTAGTTATAGATTCCAATGCTTCACTTCAGGTCTACTGTATCCCTTGGACCTTGTTATTGACAAAGAAACACAGAAATTGCATCGGAATTAAATACAAAAGGCACAATGCCGAATTCGGTACACGAAGACTGACTCTTCTTGCTGTCTATGATTTGAAACATTCCTGTGACACTAGTTACAGATTCCGATGCTACACTCCACGTTTACTGTATCCCTTGGACCTTCTTATTGACGATGAAACACAAAAATTGCATCGGAATTAAATACAAAAGGCACAATGCTGACTTAAGGACAAGAAGACTGACTCCTCTTACTGACTATGTTTTGAAACATTCCTGTGACACTAGTTATAGATTCCGAAGATTCACTTCAGGTTTACTGTATCCCTCTGGCCTTCTTATTGACGATGAAACACAGAAATTGCACCGGAATTAAATACAAAAGGCACAATGCCGATTTAAGTACAAAAAGCCTGACCCTTCTTACTGTCTGCATTTTGAACCATTCCTGTGACACTAGTTATAGATTCCGATGCTTCACTTCAGGTTTACTGTATCATTTGGACTTTCTTATTGACGATGAAACACAGAAATTACATCTGAAATAAATACAAATGGCACAATGCCGACTTAAGTAGAAAAAGACTGACTCGTCTTACTGACTATGTTTTGAACCATTTCTGTGACACTAATGATAGATTCCGATGCTTCACTTCAGGTTTACTGTATCCCTCTGACCTTCTTAATAACGATGAAACACAGAATTTGCATCGGAATTATATAGAAAAAGCACAATGCCGACTTAAGTACAAGAAGACTGACTCTTCTTACTGTCTATGTTTTGAACCATTCCTGTGACACTAGTTATAGATTCCGATGCTTCACTACAGGTTTACTGTCTCCCTTGGACCTTCTTATTGACGATGAAACACAGAAATTGCATCGGAATTAAATACAAAAGGCACAATGCCGATATAAGTACATGAAGACTGACTCTTCTTAATGACTATGTTTTGAACCATTCCTGTGACACTAGTTATAGATTCCGATGCTTCACCTCAGGTCTACTGTATCCCTTGGACCTTCTTATTGACGATGAAACACAGAAATTGCATCGGAATTAAATACAAAAGGCACAATGCCGAATTAGGTACACGAAGACTGACTCTTCTTGCTGTCTATGATTTGAAACATTCCTGTGACACTAGTTACAGATTCCGATGCTACACTCCACGTTTACTGTATCCCTTGGACCTTCTTATTGACGATGAAACACAAAAATTGCATCGGAATTAAATACAAAAGGCACAATGCCGACTTAAGGACAAGAAGACTGACTCTTCTTACTGACTATGTTTTGAAACATTCCTGTGACACTAGTTATAGATTCCGATGATTCACTTCAGGTTTACTGTATCCCTCTGGCCTTCTTATTGACGATGAAACACAGAAATTGCATCGGAATTAAATACAAAAGGCACAATGTCGACTTAAGGACAAGAAGACTGACTCTTCTTACTGACTATGTTTTGAACCATTCCTGTGACACTAGTTATAGATTCCGATGCTTGACTTCAGGCTTACTGTATCCCTTGGACCTTCTCATTGACGATGTAACACAGTAATGCATCGGAATTAAATACAAAAGCCACAATGCCGACTCAAGTACAAGAAGACTGACTCTTCTTACTGTCTATGCTTTGAACCATTCCTGTGACACTAGTTATAGATTCCGATGCTTCACTTCAGGTTTACTGTATCCCTCTGACCTTCTTATTGACGATGAAACACAGAAATTGCATCGGAATTAAATACAAAATTCACAATGCCGACTTAAGTACAAGAGGACTGACTCTTCTTACTGTCTATGTTTTGAACCATTTCTGTGACACTAGTTACAGATTCCGATGCTTCACTTCAGGGTTACTATAACCCTCTGACCTTCTTATTGACGATGAAACACATCGGAATTCAATAAAAAAGGCACAATGCCAACTTAAGTACAAGAAGACTGACTCTTCTTACTGTCTATGTTTAGAACCTTTCCTGTGACACTAGTTGTAGATTATGATGCTTCACTCCAGGTCTACTGTATCACTTGGATCTTCTTATTGACGATGAAACACTGAAATTGCATCGGAATTAAATACCAATAGCGCAATGCCGACTTAAGCACAAGAAGATTGACTCTTCTAACTGCCTATAATTGGAACCATTCCTGTGACACTAGTAATAGATTCCGATGCTTCAGTTCAGGTTTACTGTATACCTTGGACCTTCTTATTGACGATGAAACACAGAAATTGCATCGGAATTAAGTTGGAAAGGCACAATGCCGACTTAAGTACAAGAAGACTCACTCTCCTCACTGACTACGTATTGAACCATTCCTGTGACACTAGTTATAGATTCCGATGCTTCACTTCAGGTTTACTGTATCCCTTGGACCTTCTTATTGACGATGAAACACAGAAATTGCATCGGAATTAAATACAAAAGTCACAATGCCGACTTAAGTACAAGAAGACTGTATCTTCTTACTGTCTATGTTTTAAACCATTCCTGTGACACTAGTTATAGATTCCGATGTACACTCCAGGTTTACTGTACCCCTTGGACCCTATAATTGACGATGAAACACAAAAATTGCATCAGAATTAAATACAAAAGGCACAATGCCGACTTAAGGACAAGAAGACTGACTCTTCTTACTGACTATGTTTTGAAACATTCCTGTGACACTAGTTATAGATTCCGATGATTCACTTCAGGTTTACTGTATCCCTCTGGCCTTCCTATTGACGATGAAACACAGAAATTGCACCGGAATTAAATACAAAAGGCACAATGCCGACTTAAGTACAAAAAGCCTGACTCTTCTTACTGTCTGTGCTTTGAACCATTCCTGTGACACTAGTTATAGATTCCGATGCTTCACTTCAGGTTTACTGTATCATTTGGACTTTCTTATTGACGATGAAACACAGAAATTACATCTGAAATAAATACAAATGGCACACTGCCGACTTAAATACAAAAAGACTGACTCGTCTTACTGACTATGTTTTGAACCATTCCTGTGACACTAATGATAGATTCCGATGCTTCACTTCAGGTTTACTGTATCCCTCTGACCTTCTTAATAACGATGAAACACAGAAATTGCATCGGAATTAAATACAAAAGGCACAATGCTGACATAAGTACATGAAGACTGACTCTTCTTAATGACTATGTTTTGAACCATTCCTGTGACACTAGTTATAGATTCCGATGCTTCACTTCAGGTCTACTGTATCCCTTGGACCTTCTTATTGACGATGAAACACAGAAATTGCATCGGAATTAAATACAAAAGGCACAATGCCGAATTAGGTACACGAAGACTGACTCTTCTTGCTGTCTATGATTTGAAACATTCCTGTGACACTAGTTACAGATTACGATGCTACACTCCACGTTCACTGTATCCCTTGGACCTTCTTATTGACGATGAAACACAGAAATTGCATTGGCATTAAATACAAAAGGCATAATGCCGACTTCAGTACAAGAAGACTGTATCTTCTTACTGTCTATGATTTGAACCATTCCTGTGACACTAGTTATAGATTCCGATGTACACTCCAGGTTTACTGTATCCCTTGGACCTTCTTATTGACGATGAAACACAAAAATTGCATCGGAATTAAATACAAAAGTCACAATTCCGACATAAGGACAAGAAGACTGACTCTTCTTACTAACTATGTTTTGAAACATTCCTGTGACACTAGTTATAGATTCCGATGATTCACTTCAGGTTTACTGTATCCCTCTGACCTTCTTATTGACGATGAAACGCAGCAATTGCACCGGAATAAAATACAAAAGGCACAATGCCGACTTAAGTATAAAAAGACTGACTCTTCTTACTGTCTATGTTTTGAAACATTCCTGTGACACTAGTTATAGATTCCGATGCTTCACTTCAGGTTTACTGTAACATTTGGACCTCCTTGTTGACGATGAAACACAGAAATTACATCTGAAATAAATACAAAAGGCACAATGCCGAATAAGGTACACGAAGACTGACTCTTCTTACTGTCTATGATTTGAACCGTTCCTGTGCCACTAGTTATAGATTCCGATGCTACACTCCAGGTTTACTGTATCCCTTGGACCTTCTTATGGACGAAGAAACACAGAAATTGCATCGGCATTAAATACAAAAGCCACAATGCCGACGTAAGTACAAGAAGACTGTATCTTCTTACTGTCTATGTTTTGAACCATTCCTGTGACACTAGTTATAGATTCCGATGTACACTCCAGGTTTACTGTATCCCTTGGACCTTCTTATTGACGATGAAACACAAAAATTGCATCGGAATTAAATACAAAAGGCACAATGCCGACTTAAGGACAAGGAGACTGACTCTTCTTACTAACTATGTTTTGAAACATTCCTGTGACACTAGTTATAGATTCCGATGATTCACATCAGGTTTACTGTATCCCTCGTACCTTCTTATTGACGATGAAACACAGAAATTGCACCGGAATTAAATACAAAAGGCACAATGCCGACTTACGTACAAAATGACTGACTCTTCTTACTGTCTATGTTTTGAACGATTCCATTAAAAACTAGTTATAGATTCCGATGCTTCACTGCAGGTATACAGTATCCCTTGGACCATCTTATTGAGATGAAACATTGAAATTGCATCGGAATTAAATAAAAAACCCCAATGCCGGCATAAGTACAAGAAGACTGACTCTTCTTACTGACTATGTTTTGAACCATTCCTGTGACACTTGTTATAGATTCCGATGCTACACTCCAGGGTTACTGTATCCCTTGGACCTTCTTATTGTCGATGAAACACAGAAATTGCATCAGAACTAAATACAAAAGGCACAATGAAGACTTAACGACAACAAGACTGACTCTTCATTCTGACTATACTTTTAACCATACCTGTGACACTAGTTATAGATTACCATGCTTCACTTCAGGTTTACTGTATCGCTCTGACCTTCTTATTGACGATGAAACACAGAAATTGCATCGGAATTATATAGAAAAAGCACAATGCCGACTTAAGTACAAGAAGACTGACTCTTCTTACTGTCTATGTTTTGAACCATTCCTGTGACACTAGTTATAGATTCCGATGATTCACTACAGGTTTATTGTCTCCCTTGGACCTTCTTATTGACGATGAAACACAGAAATTGCATCGAAATTAAATACAAAAGGCACAATGAGGACATAAGTACATGAAGACTGACTCTTCTTAATGACTATAATTTGAACCATTCCTGTGACACTAGTTATAGATTCCGATGCTTCACTTCAGGTCTACCGTATCCCTTGGACCTTCTTATTGACGATGAAACACAGAAATTACATCTCAAATAAATACAAAAGGCACAATGCCGACTTAAGTACAAAATGACTGACTCTTCTTACTGACTATGTTTTGAACCACTCCTCTGACACTAGCTATAGATTCCAATGCTTCACTTCAGGTTTACTGTGTCCCTTGGACCTTCTTATTGACGATGAAACACAGAGATTGCATCGGAATTAAATACAAAAGTCACAAAGCCGACATAAGTACATGAAGACTGACTCTTATTACTGACTATGTTTTAACCATTCCTGTGACACTAGTTATAGATTCCGATGCTTCACTTCAGGTCTACAGTATCCCTTGGACCTTCTTATTGACGATGAAACACAGAAATTGCATCGGAATTAAATACAAAAGGCACAATGCCGAATAAGGTACACGAAGACTGACTCTTCTTACTGTCTATGATTTGAACCATTCCTGTGCCACTAGTTATAGATTCCGATGCTACACTCCAGGTTTACTGTATCCCTTGGACCTTCTTATGGACGATGAAACACAGAAATTGCATCGGCATTAAATACAAAAGGGACAATGCCGACGTAAGTACAAGAAGACTGTATCTTCTCACTGTCTATGTTTTGAACCATTCCTGTGACACTAGTTATATATTCCGATGTACACTCCAGGTTTACTGTATCCCTTGGACCTTCTTATTGACGATGAAACACAAAAATTGCATCGGAATTAAATACAAAACGCACAATGCCGACTTAAGGACAAGGAGACTGACTCTTCTTACTGACTATGCTTTGAAACATTCCTGTGACACTAGTTATAGATTCCGATGATTCACATCAGGTTTACTGTATCCCTCTGACCTTCCTATTGACGATGAAACACAGAAATTGCACCGGAAATAAATACAAAAGGCACAATGCCGACTTAAGTACAAAATGACTGACTCTTCTTACTGTCCTTGTTTTGAACCATTCCTGTGACACTAGTTATAGATTCCGATGCTTCACTTCAGGTTTACTGTATCATTTGGACCCTCTTATTGACGATGATACACAGAAATTACATCTGAAATAAATACAAAAGCCACAATGCCGACTTAAGTACAAATAGACTGACTCTTCTTACCGACTATGATTTGAAACATTCCTGTGACACTAGTTATAGATTCCGATGCTTCACTTCAGGTTTACTGTATCCCTCTGACCTTCTTATTGACGATGAAACACAGAAATTGCACCGCAATTAAATACAAAAGGCACAATGCCGACTTAAGTACAAGAAGACTGACTCTTCTTACTGTCTATGTTTTGAACCATTCCATTAAAAACTAGTTATAGATTCCGATGCTTCACTCCAGGTATACTGTATCCCTTGGACCTTCTTATTGAAATGAAACATTGAAATTGCATCGGAATTAAATAAAAAACCCCAATGCCGGCATAAGTACAAGCAGACTGACTCTTCTTACTGACTATGTTTTGAACCATTCCTGTGACACTTGTTATAGATTCCGATGCTACACTCCAGGGTTACTGTATCCCTTGGACCTTCTTATTGTCGATGAAACACAGAAATTGCATCAGAATTAAATCCAAAAAGCACAATGAAGACTTAACGACAACAAGACTGACTCTTCTTTCTGACTATACTTTTAACCATACCTGTAACACTAGTTATAGATCACCATGCTTCACTTCAGGTTTACTGTATCGCTCTGACCTTCTTATTGACGATGAAACACAGAAATTGCATCGGAATTAAATACAAAAGGCACAATGCCGACTTAGGTACACGAAGACTGACTCTTCTTACTGTCTATGATTTGAACCATTCCTGTGACACTAGTTACAGATTCCGATGCTACACTCCAGGTTTACTGTATCCCTTGGACCTTCTTATTCACGATGAAACGCAGAAATTGCATCGGCATTAAATACAAAAGGCATAATGCCGACTTAAGTACAACAAGACTGTATGTTCTTACTGTCTATGATTTGAACCATTCCTGTGACACTAGTTATAGATTCCGATGTACACTCCATGTTTACTGTATCCCTTGGACCTTCTTATTGACGATGAAACACAAAAATTGCATCGGAATTAAATACAAAAGTCACAATGCCGACATAAGGACAAGAAGACTGACTCTTTTTACTGACTATGTTTTGAAACATTCCTGTGACACTAGTTATAGATTCCGATGATTCACTTCAGGTTTCCTGTATCCCTGTGACCTTCTTATTGACGATGAAACGCAGAAATTGCACCGTAATTAAATTCAAAAGGCACAATGACGACTTAAGTACAAAAAGACTGACTCTTCTTACTGTCTATGTTTTGAAACATTCCTGTGACACTAGTTATAGATTCCGATGCTTCACTTCAGGTTTACTGTATCATTTGGACCTTCTATTTGACGATGAAACACAGAAATTACATCTGAAATAAATACAAAAGGCACAATGCCGACTTAAGTACAAAATGACTCACTCTTCCTACTGACTATGCTTTGAACCATTCCTGTGACACTAGCTATAGATTCCAATGCTTCACTTCAGGTTTACTGTGTCCCTTGGACCTTCTTATTGACGATGAAACACAGAGATTGCATCGGAATAAAATACAAAAGGCACAAAGCCGACATAAGTACATGAAGACTGACTCTTATTACTGACTATGTTTTAACCATTCCTGTGACACTAGTTATAGATTCCGATGCTTCACTTCAGGTCTACGGTATCCCTTGGACCTTCTTATTGACGATGAAACACAGAAATTGCATCGGAATGAAATACAAAAGGCACAATGCCGAATAAGGTACACGAAGACTGACTCTTCTTACTGTCTATGATTTGAACCATTCCTGTGCCACTAGTTATAGATTCCGATGCTACACTCCAGGTTTACTGTATCCCTTGGACCTTCTTATGGACGATGAATCACAGAAATTGCATCGGCATTAAATACAAAAGGCACAATGCCGACGTAAGTACAAGAAGACTGTATCTTCTCACTGTCTATGTTTTGAACCATTCCTGTGACACTAGTTATATATTCCGATGTACACTCCAGGTTTACTGTATCCCTTGGACCTTCTTATTGACGATGAAACACAAAATTTGCATCGGAATTAAATACAAAATGCACAATGCCGACTTAAGGACAAGGAGACTGACTCTTCTTACTGACTATGTTTTGAAACATTCCTGTGACACTAGTTATAGATTCCGATGATTCACATCAGGTTTGCTGTATCCCTCTGACCTTCCTATTGACGATGAAACACAGAAATTGCACCGGAATTAAATACAAAAGGCACAATACCGACTTAAGTACAAAATGACTGACTCTTCTTACTGTCTATGTTTTGAACCATTCCTGTGACACTAGTTATAGATTCCGATGCTTCACTTCAGGTTTACTGTATCATTTGGACCCTCTTATTGACGATGATACACAGAAATTACATCTGAAACAAATACAAAAGGCACAATGGCGACTTAAGTACAAATAGACTGACTCTTCTTACCGACTATGATTTGAAACATTCCTGTGACACTAGTTATAGATTCCGATGCTTCACTTCAGGTTTACTGTATCCCTCTGACCTTCTTATTAACGATGAAACACAGAAATTGCATCGAAATTAAATACAAAAGGCACAATGCCGGCATAAGTACAAGAAGACTGACTCATCTTACTGACTATGTTTTGAACCATTCCTGTGACACTTGTTATAGATTCCGATGCTACACTCCAGAGTTACTGTATCCCTTGGACCTTCTTGTTGCCGATGAAACACAGAAATTGCATCAGAATTAAATACAAAAGGCACAATGAAGACTTAACGACAATAAGACTGACTCTTCTTCTGACTATGCTTTTAACCGTACCTGTGACACTAGTTATAGATTACCATGCTTTATTTCAGGTTTACTGTATCGCTCTGACCTTCGTATTGACGATGAAACACAGAAATTGCATCGGAATTAAATAGAAAAGGCACAATGCCGACATAATTACAAGACGACTGACTCTTCTTACTGTTTATGTTTTGAACCATTCCTGTGACACTAGTTATAGATTCCGTTGCTTGACTTCAGGTTTACTGTATCCCTAGGACCTCCTTATTGACGATGAAACACAGAAATTGCATCGGAATTTAATACAAAAGGCACAATTCCGACTCAAGTACAAGAAGACTGACTCTTCTTCCTGTCTATGCTTTAAACCATTCCTGTGCCACCAGTTATAGATTCCGATGCTTCACTTCAGGTTTACTGCATTCCTCTGACCTTCTTATTGACGATGAAAGACAGATATTGCATCGAAATTAAATACAAAAGGCACAATGCCGACTTAAGTACAAGAAGACTGACTCTTCTTACTGACTATGTTTTGAACCATTTCTGTGACACTAGTTATAGATTCCGATGCTTCACTTCAGGGTTACTGTATCCCTCTGACCTTCTTATTTACGATGAAACACAGAAATTGCATCGGAATTAAATACAAAATGCACAATGCCGACTTAAGTACAAGAAGACTGACTCTTCTTACTGTCTATGTGTAGAACCATTCCTGTGATACTAGTTATAGATTCCGATGCTTCACTTCAGGTTTACTGTATCCCTTGGACCTTCTTATTGACGATGAAACACAGAAATTGCATCGGAGTTAAATACAAAAGTCACAATGCTGACTTAATTACAAGATGACTGTATCTTAATACTGTCTATGTTTTGAACCATTCCTGTGACACTAGTTATAGATTCCGATGCTTCACTGCAGGTTTAGAGTATCCCTTGGACCTTCTAATTGACGATGAAACACAGAAATTGAACCGGAATTAAATACAAAAGGCACAATGCCGACTTAAGGACAAGAAGACTGACTCTTCTAACTGACTATGTTTTGAACCATTCCTGTGACACTAGTTATAGATTTCGATGCTTCACTTCAGGTTTAGTGTATCCCTCTGACCTTCTTATTGACGATGAAACACAGAAATTGCACCGGAATTAAATACAAACGGCCAATGCCGACTTAAGTACATGAAGACCGACTCTTCTTACTGACTATGTTTTGAACCATTCCTGTGACACTAGTTACAGATTCCGATGCTTCACTTCAGATTTACTGTATCCCTTGGACCTTCTTGTTGACGATGAAACACAGAAATTGTATCGGAATTAAATAGATAAGGCACAATGCCGACTTAAGTACAAGAAGACTGACTCTTCTTACTGACTATGCTTTGAACCATTCCTGTGACACTAGTTATAGATTCCGATGCCTCACTTCAAGTTTACTGTATCCCTTGGACCTTCTTATTGACGATGAAACACAGAAATTGCATCGGAATTAAATATAAAAGGCACAATGCCGACATAAGTACATGAAGACTGACTCTTCTTACTGACTATGTTTTGAACCATTCCTGTGACACTAGTTATAGATTCCGATGCTTCACTTCAGGTTTACTGTATCATTTGGACCTTCATATTGACGATGAAACACAGAAATTACATCTGAAATAAATACAAAATACACAATGCCGACCTAAGTACAAAAAGACTGACTCTTCTTACTGACTATGCTTTGATCCAATCCTGTGACACTAGTTGTAGCTTCCCATGCTTCACTTCAGGTTTACTGTATCCCTCTGACCTTCTTATTGACGATGACACAGAAATTGCATCGGAACTGAATAGAATAGGCACAATGCCGACTAAAGTACAAGAAGACTGACTCTTCTTACTGTCTATGCTATGAACCATTCCTGTGACCCTAGTTATAGATTCCGATGCTCCACTTCAGGTTTACTGTATTCCTTGGACCCTCTTATTGACGATGAAACACAAAAATTGCATCGGAATTTAATACAAAATGCACAATGCCGACTTAAGTACAAGAAGACTGACTTTTCCTACTGTCTATGTTTGAACCTTTCCATTGACACTAGCTATAGATTTCGATGATTCATTTCAGGTTTACTGTATCCCTTGGACCTTCTTATTGACGATGAAGCAATGAAATTGCATCGGAATTGAATACAAAAGGCACAATGCCGACTCACGTACAAGAAGACTGACTCTTCTTTCTGTCTATGTTTTGAACCATTCCTGTGACACTAGTTATAGATTCCGATGCTTCACTTCAGGTTTACTGTATCCCTCTGACCTTCTTATTGACGATGAAACACAGAAATTACATCTGAAATAAATACAAATTACACAATGCCGACTTAAGTACAAAAAGACTGACTCTTCTTACTGACTGTGTTTGAACCACTCCTGTGACGCTAGTTACAGATTCCGATGCTTCACTTCAGGTTTACTGTATCCCTTGGACCTTCTTGTTGACGATGAAACACAGAAATTGCATCGGAATTAAATAGATAAGGCACAATGCCGACTTAAGTACAAGAAGACTGACTCTTCTTACTGACTATGTTTTGAACCATTCCTGTGACACTAGTTATAGATTCCGATGCCTCACTTCAAGTTTACTGTATCCCTTGGACCTTCTTATTGACGATGAAACACAGAAATTGCATCGGAATTAAATACAAAAGGCACAACGCCGACATAAGTACATGAAGACTGACTCTTCCTACTGACTATGTTTTGACCATTCCAGTGACACTAGTTATAGATTCCGATGCTTCACTTCAGGTTTACTGTATCATTTGGACCTTCATATTGACGATGAAACACAGAAATTACATCTGAAATAAATACAAAATACACAATGCCGACTTAAGTACAAAAAGACTGACTCTTCTTACTGACTATGTTTTGATCCAATCCTGTGACACTAGTTGTAGCTTCCCATGCTTCACTTCAGGTTTACTCTATCCCTTTGACCTTCTTATTGACGATGAAACACAGAAATTGCATCGGAACTGAATAGAGAAGGCACAATGCCGACTTAAGTACAAGAAGACTGACTCTTCTTACTGTCTATGTTATGAACCATTCCTGTGACCCTAGTTATAGATTCCGATGCTCCACTTCAGGTTTACTGTATACCTTGGACCCTCTTATTGACGATAAAACACAGAAATTGCATCGGAATTTAATACAAAAGGCACAATGCAGACTTAAGTACAAAAAGACTGACTTTTCCTACTGTCTATGTTTGAACCATTCCAGTGACACTAGCTAAAGATTTCGATGCTTCACTTCAGGTTTACTGTATCCCTTGGACCTTCTTATTGACGATGAAACAATGAAATTGCATCGGAATTAAATACAATAGGCACAATGCCGACTTAAGTACATGAAGACTTACTCTTCTTACTGACTATGTATTGAACCATTCCTGTGACACTAGTTATAGATTCCGCTGCTTCACTTCAGGTTTACTGTATCCCTTGGACATTCTTATTGACGATGAAACACAGAAATTGCATCGGAATTAAATACAAAAGGCATAATGTCGACTTGAGGACAACAAGACTGACTCTTCTTACTGTCTATGTTTTGAACCAATCCTGTGACACTAGTTATAGATTCCGATGCTTCACTACAGGTTTACTGAATCCCTCTTACCTTCTTATTGACGATGAAACAGAGAAATTGCATCGGAATAAAATACAAAAGGCACAATGCCGACTTAAGTACAAGAAGACTGACTCTTCTTACAATCTACGCTGTGATCCATTCCTGTGACACTAGTTATCGATTCCGATGCTTCGCTCTAGGTTTACTATATCCCTTGGACCTTCTTATTGACGATGAAACACATCAAATGCCTCGGAATTAAATACAAAAGGCACAATGCAGACTTAAGTACAAGAAGACTGACTCTTCCTACTGTCTATGTTTGAACCATTCCATTGACACTAGTTATAGATTCCGATGCTTCACTTCAGGTTTACTGTATCCCTTGGACCATCTTATTGACGATGAAACAATGAAATTGCATCGGAATCAAATACAAAAGGCACAATGAAGACTTAAGTACATGAAGACTGACTCTTCTTACTGACTATGTATTGAACCATTCCTGTGACACTAGTTATAGATTCCGATGCTTCACTTCAGGTTTACTGTATCCCTTGGACATTCTTATTGACGATGAAACACAGAAATTGCATCGGAATTAAATACAAAAGGCACAATGTCGACTTACGGACAAGAAGACTGACTCTTCTTACTGCCTATGTTTTGAACCATTCCTGTGACACTAGTTATAGATTCCGATGCTTCACTTCAGGTTTACTGTATCCCTTCGATCTTCTTATTGACGATGAAACACAGAAATTGCATCGGAATTAAATACAAAAGCCACAATGCCGACTCAAGTACAAGAAGACTGACTCTTCTTACTGTCTATGCTTTGAACCATTCCTGTGACACTAGTTATAGATTCCGATGCTTCACTTCAGGTTTACTGTATCCCTCTGACCTTCTTATTGACGATGAAAAACAGAAATTGCATAGGAATTAAATACAAAATGCACAATGATGACTTAAGTACAAGAAGACTGACTCTTCTCACTGTCTATGTTTTGAACCATTTCTGTGACACTAGTTACAGATTCCGATGCTTCACTTCAGGGTTACTGTAACCCTCTGTCCTTCTTATTGACGATGAAACACAGAAAATGCATCGGAATTGAATACAAAAGGCACAATGTCAACTTAAGTACAAGGAGACTGACTCTTCTTACTGTCTCTGTTTTCAACCATTCCTGTGACACTAGTTATAGATTCCGCTGCTTCACTTCAGGTTTACTGTATCCCTTGGACCTTCGTATTGACGATGAAACACAGAAATTGCATCAGAATTAAATACAAAAGGCACAATGCCGACTTAAGAACAAGAAGGCTGACTCTTCTTACTGTCTATGTTTAGAACCTTTCCTGTGACACTAGTTATAGATTATGATGCTTCACTTCAGTTTTACTGAATCCCTTGGACCTTCTTATTGACGATGAAACACAGAAAATGCATCGGAATTGAATACAAAAGGCACAATGCCAACTTAAGTACAAGGAGACTGACTCTTCTTACTGTCTATGTTTTGAACCATTCCTGTGACACTAGTTATAGATTCCGTGGCTTCACTTCAGGTTTACTGTATCCCTTGGACCTTCTTATTGACGATGAAACACAGAAATTGCTTCAGAATTAAATACAAAAGGCACAATGCCGACTTAAGTACAAGAAGGCTGACTCTTCTTTCTGTCTATGTTTAGAACCTTTCCTGTGACACTAGTTATAGATTATGATGCTTCACTTCAGGTTTACTGAATCCCTTGGACCTTCTTATTGACGATGAAACAATGAAATTGCATCGGAATTAAATACAATAGGCACAATGCCGACTTAAGTACATGAAGACTTACTCCTCTTACTGACTATGTATTGAACCATTCCTGTGACACTAGTTATAGATTCCGATGCTTAACTTCAGGTTTACTGTATCCCTTGGTCATTCTTATTGACGATGAAACACAGAAATTGCATCGGAATTAAGTACAAAAGGCACAATGTCGACTTGAGGACAAGAAGACTGACTCTTCTTACTGCCTATGTTTTGAACCATTCCTGTGACACTAGTTATAGATTCCGATGCTTGACTTCAGGTTTACTGTATCCCTTGGACCTTCTTATTGGCGATGAAACACAGAAATTGCATCGGAATTAAATACAAAATGCACAATGCCGACTTAAGTACAAGAAGACTGACTCTTCTTACTGTCTATGTTTTGAACCAATCCTGTGACATTAGTTATAGATTCCGATGCTTCACTACAGGTTTACTGAATCCCTCTTACCTTCTTATTGACGATGAAACACAGAAATTGCATCGGAATAAAATACAAAAGGCACAATGCCGACTTAAGTACAAGAAGACTGACTCTCCTTACAATCTACGCTTTGATCCATTCCTGTGACACTAGTTATCGATTCCGATGCTTCACTCTAGGTTTACTATATCCCTTGGACCTTCTTATTGACGATGAAACACATCAATTGCCTCGGAATTAAATACAAAAGGCACAATGCAGACTTAAGTACAAGAAGACTGACTCTTCCTACTGTCTATGTTTGAACCATTCCATTGACACTAGTTATAGATTCCGATGCTTCACTTCAGGTTTACTGTATCCCTTGGACCTTCTTATTGACGATGAAACAATGAAATTGCATCGGAATCAAATACAAAAGGCACAATGAAGACTTAAGTACATGAAGACTGACTCTTCTTACTGACTATGTATTGAACCATTCCCGTGACACTAGTTATAGATTCCGATGCTTCACTTCAGGTTTACTGTATCCCTTGGACTTTCTTATTGACGATGAACCACAGAAATTGCATCGGAATTAAATACAAAAGGCACAATGTCGACTTACGGACAAGAAGACTGACGCTTCTTACTGCCTATAATTTGAACCATTCCTGTGACATTAGTTATAGATTCCGATGCTTCACTTCAGGTTTACTGTATCCCTTCGATCTTCTTATTGACGATGAAACACAGAAATTGCATCGGAATTAAATACAAAAGCCACAATGCCGACTCAAGTACAAGAAGACTGACTCTTCTTACTGTCTATGCTTTGAACCATTCCTGTGACACTAGTTATAGATTCCGTTGTACACTCCAGGTTTACTCTATCCCTTGGACCTTCTTATTGACGATGAAACACAAATATTGCATCGGAATTAAATACAAAAGGCACAATGCCGACTTAAGGACAAGAAGACTGACTCTTCTTACTGACTGCTTTAAAACATTCCTGTGACACTAGTAATAGATTTCGATGATTCACTTTAGGTTTACTGTATCCCTCTGGCCTTCTTGATGACGATGAAACACAGAAATTGCACCAGAAATAAATACAAAAGGCACAATGCCGACATAAGTACAAAAAGCCTGACTCTTCTTACTGTCTATGTTTTGAACCATTCCTGTGACACTAGTTATAGATTCCGATGCTTCACTTCAGGTCTACTGTATGATTTGGACCTTCTTATTGACGATGAAACACAGAAATTACATCTGAAATAAATACTAATGGCACAATGCCGACTTAAGTACAAAAAGACTGACTCTTGTTACTGACTATGTTTGAACCATTCCTGTGACACTAATTATAGATTCCAATGCTTCACTTCAGGTTTACTGTATCCCTCTGACCTTCTTATTAACGTTGAAACACTGAATTTGCATCGGAATTATATAGAAAAGGCACAATGCCGACTTAAGTACAAAAAGACTGACTCTTCTTACTGTCTATATTTTGAACCATTCCTGTGACACTAGTTATAGATTCCGAAGCTTCACTTCAGGTTTACTGTATCATTTGGACCTTCTTATTGACGATGAAACACAGAAATTACATCTGAAATAAATACAAAAGGCACAATGCCGACGTAAGTACAAAAAGGCTGACTCTTCTTACTGACTATGTTTTGAACCATTCCTGTGACACTAGTTATACATTCCGATGCTTCACTTCAGGTTTACTGTATCCCTTGGACCATCTTGTTGACGATGAAACACAGAAATTGCATCGGAAATTAATACAAACGGCACAATGTCGACTTAACACAAGAAGACTGACTCTTCTTACTGCCTATGTTTTGAACCTTTCCTGTGACACTAGTTATAGATTCCGATGCTTGACTTCAGGTTTACTGTATCCCTTGGACCTTCTTATTGACGATGAAGCACAGAAATTGCATCGGAATTAAATACAAAAGCCACAATGCCGACTCAAGTACAAGAAGACTGACTCTTCTTACTGACTATGTTTTGAACCATTCCTGTGACACTAGTTATAGATTCCGATGCTTCACTTAAGGTCTACTGTATCCCTTGGACCTTCTTATTGACGATGAAACACAGAAATTGCATCGGAATTAAATACAAAAGGCACAATGCCGACTTAAGTACAAGAAGACTGACTCTTCTTACTGTCTATGTTTGAACCATTCCTGTGACACTAGTTATAGATTCCGATGCTTCACTTCAGGTTTACTGTATCCCTCAGACCTCCTTATTGACGCTGAAACACAGAAATTGCATCGGAATTAAATACAAAATGCACAATGCCGACTTAAGTACAACAAGACTGACTCTTCTACTGCCTATGTTTTGAACCATTTCTGTGACACTAGTTATAGATTCCGATGCTTCACTTCAGGTTACTGTATCCCTCTGACCTTCTCTTTGACGATGAAACACAGAAATTGCTTCGAAATTAAATACAAAATGCACAATGCCGACTTAAGTACAAGAAGACTGACTCTTCTTACTGTCTATGTTTTGAACCATTTATGTGACACTAGTTATAGATTCCGATGCTTCACTTCAGGTTTACTGAATCCCTCTTACCTTCTTATTGACGATGAAACACTGAAATTGCATCGGAATTAAATACAAAACGCACAATGCCGACTTAAGTACAAGACGACTGACTCTTCTTACTGCCTATGCTTTGATCCATTCCTGTGACACTAGTTATAGATTCCGATGCTTCACTTCGTGGTTACTGTAACCCTCTGACCTTCATATTGACAATGAAACACAGAAATTGCATCGGAATTGAATTCAAAAGGCACAACGCCAAGTTAAGTACAAGAAGACTGACTCTTCTTACTGTCTACGTTTTGAACCATTCCTGTGACACTAGTTATAGATTCCGATGCTTCACTTCAGGTTTACTGTATCCCTTGGACATTCTTATTGATGATGAAACACGGGAATTGCCTCGGAATTAAATACAAAAGGCACAATGCCGACATAAGTACAAGAAGACTAACTCTTCCTACTGTCTATGTTTGAACCATGCCATTGACACTAGTTATAGATTCCGATGCTTCACTTCAGAATTACTGTTTCCCTTGGACCTTCTTATTGACGATAAAACACAGCAATTGCATCGGAATTAAATAGAAAAGGCACAATGACTACTTAGGTACAAGAAGACTGACTCTTGTTACTGACTATGTTTTGAACCATTCCAGTGACACTAGTTATAGATTCCGTTGCTCCACTTCAGGTTTACTGTATCCCATGTACCTTCTTATTGACGATGAAACACAGAAATTGCATCGGAATTAAATACATAGGCCACAATGCCGACATAAGTACATGAAGACTGACTCTTCTTACTGACACTTGTTTTGAACCATTCCTGTGACACTAGTTATAGTTTCCGATGCTTCACTTCATGTTTACTGTATCCCTCTGACCTTCTTATTGACGATGAAACACACAAATTTTGTCGGATTTAAATAGAAAAGGCACACTGCCGACTTAAGTACAAGAAGACTGTATCTTCTTACTGTCTATGTTTTGAACCATTCCTGTGACACTAGTAATAGATTCCGATGTACACTTTAGGTTTACTGTATCCCTTGGACCTTCTTAGTGACGATGAAACACATAAATTGCATGGGAATTAAATACAAAAGGCACAATGCCGGCTTCAGGACAAGACGACTGACTCTTCTTACTGACTATGATTTGAAACATTCCTGTGACACTAGTTATAGATTCCGATGGTTCACTTCAGGTTTACTGTATCCCTCTGACCTCCTTATTGACGCTGAAACACAGAAATTGCATCGGAATTAAATACAAAATGCACAATGCCGACTTAAGTACAACAAGACTGACTCTTCTACTGCCTATGTTTTGAACCATTTCTGTGACACTAGTTATAGATAGCGATGCTTCACTTCAGGTTACTGTATCCCTCTGACCTTCTTATTGACGATGAAACACAGAAATTGCATCGGAATTAAATACAAAATGCACAATGACAACTTAAGGACAAGAAGACTGACTCTTCATACTGTCAATGTTTTGAACCATTTCTGTGACACTAGTTATAGATTCCGATGCTTCACTTCAGGTGTACTGAATCCCTCTTACCTTCTTATTGACGATGAAGCAAAGAAATTGCATCGGAATTAAATACAAAAGGCACAATGCCGACTTAAGTACAAGAAGACTGACTCTTCTTACTGTCTATGCTTTGATCCATTCCTGTGACACTAGTTATGGATTCCGATGCTTCACTTCAGGTTTACTGTATCCCTTGTACCTTCTTATTAACGAAGAAACACAGGAATTGCCTTGGAATTAAATACAAAGGGCACAATGCAGACTTAAGTACAAGAAGACTGACTCTTCCTACTGTCTATGTTTGAACCATTATATTGACACTAGTTATAGATTCCGATGCTTGACTTCAGGTTTACTGTATCCCTTGGACCTTCTTATTGACGATGAAGCACAGGAATTGCATCGGAATTAAATACAAAAGCCACAATGCCGACTCAAGTACAAGAAGACTGACTCTTCTTACTGTCTATGCTTTGAACCATTCCTGTGACACTAGTTATAGATTCCGATGCTTCACTTCAGGTTTACTGAATCCCTCTGACCTTCTTATTGGCGATGAAACACAGAAATTGCATCGGAATTAAATACAAAATGCACAATGCCGACTTAAGTACATGAAGACTTACTCTTCTTACTGTCTATGTTTTGCACCATTTCTGTGACACTAGTTACAGATTCCGATGCTTCACTTCAGGGTTACTGTAACCCTCTGACCTTCTTATTGACAATGAAACATAGAAATTGCATCGGAATTAAATAGTAAAGGCACAATGCCGACTTAGGTACAAGAAGACTGACTCTTGTTACTGACTATGTTTTGAACCATTCCTGTTGCACTAATTATAGATTCCGTTGCTTCACTTCAGGTTTACTGTATCCCATGTACCTTCTTATTGACGATGAAATACGGAAATTGCATCGGAACTAAATACATAAGGCACATTGCCGACATAAGTACATGAAGACTGACTCTTCTTACTGTCTATGTTTTGAACCATTCCTGTGACACCAGTTATAGGTTCCGATGCATCACTTCAGGTTTACTGTATCCCTTGGACCTTCTTATTGAGGATGATAGACAGAAATTGCATCGGAATTAAATACAAAAATCACAATGCGCACTTATGGACAAGAAGACTGACTCTTCTTACTGACAGTTGTTTTGAACCATTCCGGTGACACTAGTTATAGATTCCGATGCTACACTTCATGTTTACTGTATCCCTCTGACCTTCTTATTGACGATGAATCACAGAAATTGCATCGGAATTAAATAGAAAAGGCACAAATCCGACTTAGGTACAAGAAGACGGACTCTTGTTGCTGACTATGTTTTGAACCATTCCTGTGACACTAGTTATAGATTCCGTTGCTTCACTTCAGGTTTACTGTATCCTATGTATCTTCTTATTGACGATGAAACACAGATATTGCATCGGAATTAAATACATAAGGCACAATGCCGACATAAGTACATGTAGACTGACTCTTCTTACTGTCTATGTTTTGTACCATTCCTGTGACACTAGTTATAGGTTCCGATGCTTCACTTCAAGTTTACTGTATCCCTTGGAACTTCTTATTGAGGATGATAGACAGAAATTGCATCGGAGTTAAATACAAAAGGCACAATGCGCACTTAAGGACAGGAAGACTGACTCTTCTTACTGACACTTGTTTTGAACCATTCCTGTGACACTAGTTATAGATTCCGATGCTTCACTTCATGTTTACTGTATCCCTCTGACCTTCTCATTGACGATGAAACACACAAATTTTATCGGAAAAAAATGGAAAAGGCACACTGCCGAATTAAGTACAAGAAGACTGACTCTTCTTATTGTCTATGTTTTGAACCATTCCTGTGACACTAGTTATAGACTCCGATGCTTCATTCCAGGTTTACTGTCTCCCTTGGACCTTCCTATTGACAATGAACACAGAAATTGCATCGGAATTAAATACAAAAGGCACAATGCCGACTTAAGTACAAGAAGACTGTATTTTCTTACTGTCTATGTTTTGAACCATTCCTGTGACACTAGTTATAGATTCCGATGTACACTCCAGGTTGACTGTATCCCTTGGACCTTCTTATTGACGATGAAACACAAAAATTGCATCGGAATTAAATACAAAGGGCACAATGCCGACTTAAGGACAAGACGACTGACTCTTCTTACTGACTATGTTTTGAAACATTCCTGTGACACTAGTTACAGATTCCGATGATTCACTTCAGGTTCACTGTATCCCTCTGACCTTCTTATTGACGATGAAAAACAGGAAATTGCATCGGCATTGAATAGAAAAGGCACAATGCCGACTTAAGTACAAGAAGATTGAGTCTTCTAACTGTCTATGTTATGAACCATTCCTGTGACACTAGTTATAGATTCCGATCCTTCACTTCTGGTTTACTGTATTCCTTGGACCCTCTTATTGACGATGAAACACAGAAATTGTGTCCGAATTTAATACAAAAGGCACAGTGCCGACTCAAGTACATGAAGACTGACTCTTCTTACTGTCTATGTTTTGAACCATTCCTGTGACACTAGTTATAGATTCCGATGCTTCACTTCAGGTTTACTGTATCCTTCTGACCTTCTTATTGACGATGAAACACAGAAATTGCATCGGAATTACATTCAAAAGGCACAATGCCGACTTCAGTACAAGAAGACTGACCCTTCTTTTTGTCTATGTTTTGAGCCATTCCTGTGACACTAGTTATAGATTCCGATGCTTCACTTTAGGTATACTGTATCCCTCTGACCTTCTTATTGACGAAAAAACACAGAAATAGCATCGGAATTAAATATAATAGGCACAATGCCGACTTAAGTACAAGAAGACTGACTCTTCTTACTGACTGTTTTGAACCATTTCTGTGACACTAGTTATAGATTCCGATGCTTCTCTTCAGGTTTACTGAATCCCTCTGACCTTCTTATTGACGTTGAAACACAGAAATTGCATCGGAAATAAATACAAATGGCACAATGCCGACTTAAGTACAAGCAGACTGACTCTTCTTATTGTCTATGTTTTGAACCATTCCTGTGATGCAAGTTACAGATTCCGATGCTTCACTTCAGGTTTACTGTATCCCTCTGACCTTCTTATTGACAATGAAACATAGTAATTGCATCGGAATGAAATTGAAAAGAGCATAATGCCGACTTAAGTACAAGAAGACTGACTCTTCTTGCTCCCTATGTTTTGAACCATTCGTGTGACACTAGTAATAGATTCCGATGCATCACTTCAGGTTTACTGTATCCCTTGGACCTTCTTATTGACGATGAAACACAGATATTGCATCGGAATTAATTACAAAACGCACAATGCCGACTTAAGTACAAGAAGACTGCCTCTTATTAATGACTATGTTTTGAACCATTCGTGTGACACTAGTAATAGGTTCCGATGCATCACTTCAGGTTTACTGTATCCCTTGTACCTTCTTATTGACGATGAAACACAGATATTGCATCGGAATTAAATAGAAAAGGCACAATGCCGACTTAAGTACAAGAAGACTGACTCTTCCTAATGTCTATGTTTTGAACGATTCCTAAGACACTAGTTACTCATTCCGATGCTTCACTTCAGGTTTACTGCATCCCTTTGATCTTCTAATTGACGATGAAACACAGAAACTGCTTCGGAAATAAGTACAAATGGCACGATGCCGACTTAAGTACATGTAGACTGAATCTTCCTACTGTCTATGTTTTGAACCATTCCTGTGACACTAGTTGTAGATTCCGATGATGCACTTCAGGTTTACTGTATCCCTTGGACCTTCTTATTGACGATGAAACACAGATATTGCATCGGAATTAAATAGAAAATTCACAATGCCGACTTACGTACAAGAAGACTGACTTTTATTACTGACTATGTTTTGAACCATTCCTGTGACACTAGTTATAGATTCCGATGCTTCACTTCAGGTTTACTGTATCCCTCTGACCTTCTTATTGACGATGATACACAGACATTACATCGGAATTAAATTGAAAAAGCACAATGCCGACTTAAGTACAAGAAGACTGCCTCTTCTTACTGTCTATGTTATGAAATATTTCTGTGACACTAGTTATAGATTCCGATGCTTCACTTCACGTTTACTGTATCCCTTGGACCTTCTTATTGACGATGAAACACAGAAATTGCATCGGAATTAAATTGAAAAGGCTCAATTCCGACTTAAGTACAAGAAGACTGACACTTCTTACTGTCTATGTTTTGAACCATTCCTGTGACGCTAGTTACAGTTTCCGATGCTTCACTTCAGGTTTACTGTATCCCTCTGACCTTCTTATTGACGATGAAACACAGAAATTGCATCGGAATTAAATAGAAAAGGCACAATGCCGACTTAAGTACAAAAAGACTGACTCTTCTTACTGACTATGTTTTGAACCATTCCTGTGACGATAGTTACAGATTCCAATGCTTCACTTCTGGTTTACTGTATCCCTCTGTTCTTCTTATTGGCGATGAAACACAGATATTGCATCGGAATTAAATGGAAAAGGCACAATGCCGACTTAAGTACAGGAAGCCTGACTCTTCTTAATGTCTATATCTTGAACCATTCCTGTGACACTAGATATACATTCCGATGCTTCACTTCAGGTTTACTGTATACCTTGGACCTTCTTATTGACGATGAAACACAGAAATTGCATCGGAATTTAATGGAAAAGGCACAATGCCGACTTAAGTACAAGAAGACTGACTCTTCTTACTGTCTATGTTTTGAACCATTCCTGTGATGCAAGTTACAGATTCCGATGCTTCACTTCATGTTTACTGTATCCCTCTGTTCTTCTTATTGGCGATGAAACACAGATATTGCATCGGAATTAAATGGAAAAGGCACAATGCCGACTTAAGTACAAGAAGCCTGACTCTTCTTAATGCCTATGTTTTGAACCACTCCTGTGACGCTAGTTACAGATTCCGATGCTTCACTTCAGGTTTACTGTATACCTTGGACCTTCTTATTGACGTTGAAACACAGAAATTGCATCGGAAATAAATACAAATGGCACAATGCCGACTTAAGTACAAGAAGACTGACTCTCCTTACTGTCTATATTTTGAACCATTCCTGTGACACTAGATATAGATTCCGATGCTCCACTTCAGGTTTACTGTATACCTTGGACCTTCTTATTGACGATGAAACACAGAAATTGCATCGGAATTTAATGGAAAAGGCACAATGCCGACTTAAGTACAAGAAGACTGACTCTTCTTACTGTCTATGTTTTGAACCATTCCTGTGATGCAAGTTACAGATTCCGATGCTTCACTTCTGGTTTACTGTATCCCTCTGTTCTTCTTATTGGCGATGAAACACAGATATTGCATCGGAATTAAATGGAAAAGGCACAATGCCGACTTAAGTACAAGAAGCCTGACTCTTCTTAATGTCTATGTTTTGAACCACTCCTGTGACGCTAGTTACAGATTCCGATGCTTCACTTCAGGTTTACTGTATCCCTTGGACCTTCTTATTGACGATGAAACACAGATATTGCATCGGAATTAAATACAAAAGGCACAATGCCGACTTAAGTACAAGAGAACTGAAACCTCCTACTGTCTATGTTTGTACCATTCCTGTGACACTAGTTATAGATTCCGATGCCTCACTTCAGGTTTACTGTAGCACTCCGACCTTCTTTATGACGATGAAACACAGAAATTGCATCAAAATTATATAAAAAGGCACCATGCCGACTTAAGTACAAGAAGACTGACTCTTCCTACTGTCTATGCTTTCAACGATTCCTGTAACATTAGTTATAGATTCCGATGCTTCACTTCAGGTTTACTGTATCCTTTGGACCTTCTTATTGGCGACAAAATACAGAAATAGCATCGGAATTAAATAGACAAGGCACAATGCCGACTTAAGTACAAGAAGACTGACTCTTCCTACTGTCTATCCTTTGAACCATTCCTGTGACACTAGTTATAGTTTCCGATGCTTCACCTCAGGTTCACTGTATCCCTCTGACCTTCTTATTGACGATGAAACACAGAAATTGCATCGGAATTAAATAGAAAAGGCACAATGCCTTCTTAGGTACAAGCAGACTGACTCTTCTTAGTGTCTATGCTTTGAACCATTCCTGTGACGCTAGTTTCAGATTCCGATGCTTCACTTCAAGTTTACTGTATCCCTTGGACCTTCTTATTGACGATGAAACACAGAAATTGCATCGGAATTAAATACAAAAGTCACAATGCCGACTTAAGTACAAGAGGACTGACTCATCTTACTGACTACGTTTTGAACCATTCCTGTGACACTAGTTAGAGATTCCGATGCTTCACTTCAGGTTTACTGTATCCCTCTGACCATCTTATTGACGATGAAACACAGAAATTGCATCGGAAATAAATACAAAAGGCACGATGCCGACTTAAGTACATGAAAACTGACTCTTCGTACTGACTATGTTTGGAACCATTCCTGTGACACTAGTTATAGATTCCGATGATTCACTTCAGGTTTACTGTATCCCTTGGACGTTCTTATTGACGATGAAACACAGATATTGCATCGGAATTAAATAGAAAAGGCACAATGCCGTCTTAAGTACAAGAAGACTGACTCTTCTTACTGACTATGTTTTGAACCATTCCTGTGACACTAGTTATAGATTCCGATGCTTCACTTCAGGTTTACTGTATCCCTTGGACCTCATTATTGACGATGAAACACAGAAATTGCATCGGAATCAAATTGAAAAGGCACAATTCCGACTTAAGTACACGAAGACTGACTCTTCTTACTGTCTATGTTTTGAACCATTCCTGTGACGCTAGTTACAGATTCCGATGCTTCACTTCAGGTTCACTGTATCCATCAGACCTTCTTATTGACGATGAAACACAGAAATTGCATCGGAATTAAATGGAAAAGGCACAATGCCGACATAAGTACAAAAAGACTTACTCTTCCTACTGTCTATGTTTTGAATCATTCCTGTGACACTAGTTATAGATTCCGATGCTTCACCTCATGTTTACCGTATCCCTTGGACGTTCTTATTGACTATGAAACACAGAAATTGCATCGGAATTAAATAGAAGAGGCACAATGCCGACTTTAGTACTATAAGACTTACTCTTCTTACTGACTATGTTTTGAACCATTCCTGTGACGCTAGTTACAGATTTCGATGCTTCACTTCAGGTGTACTGTATCCCTTGGACCTTCTTATTGACGATTAAACACAGATATTGCATCGGAATGAAATACAAAAGCCACAATGCCGACTTAAGTACAAGAAGACTGACTCTTCTTACTGACTATGTTTTGAACCATTTCTGTGACACTAGTTATAGATTCCGATGCTTCACTTCAGGTTACTGTATCCCTCTGACCTTCTCTTTGACGATGAAACACAGAAATTGCTTCGAATTAAATACAAAATGCACAATGCCGACTTAAGTACAAGAAGACTGACTCTTCTTACTGTCTATGTTTTGAACCATACACTAGTTATAGATTCCGATGCTTCACTTCAGGTTTACTGAATCCCTCTTACCTTCTTATTGACGATGAAACACTGAAATTGCATCGGAATTAAATACAAAACGCACAATGCCGACTTAAGTACAAGACGACTGACTCTTCTTACTGCCTATGCTTTGATCCATTCCTGTGACACTAGTTATAGATTCCGATGCTTCACTTCATGGTTACTGTAACCCTCTGACCTTCATATTGACAATGAAACACAGAAATTGCATCGGAATTGAATTCAAAAGGCACAACGCCAAGTTAAGTACAAGAAGACTGACTCTTCTTACTGTCTACGTTTTGAACCATTCCTGTGACACTAGTTATAGATTCCGATGCTTCACTTCAGGTTTACTGTATCCCTTGGACATTCTTATTGATGATGAAACACGGGAATTGCCTCGGAATTAAATACAAAAGGCACAATGCCGACATAAGTACAAGAAGACTAACTCTTCCTACTGTCTATGTTTGAACCATGCCATTGACACTAGTTATAGATTCCGATGCTTCACTTCAGAATTACTGTTTCCCTTGGACCTTCTTATTGACGATAAAACACAGCAATTGCATCGGAATTAAATAGAAAAGGCACAATGACTACTTAGGTACAAGAAGACTGACTCTTGTTACTGACTATGTTTTGAACCATTCCAGTGACACTAGTTATAGATTCCGTTGCTCCACTTCAGGTTTACTGTATCCCATGTACCTTCTTATTGCCGATGAAACACAGAAATTGCATCGGAATTAAATACATAGGCCACAATGCCGACATAAGTACATGAAGACTGACTCTTCTTACTGACACTTGTTTTGAACCATTCCTGTGACACTAGTTATAGTTTCCGATGCTTCACTTCATGTTTACTGTATCCCTCTGACCTTCTTATTGACGATGAAACACACAAATTTTGTCGGATTTAAATAGAAAAGGCACACTGCCGACTTAAGTACAAGAAGACTGTATCTTCTTACTGTCTATGTTTTGAACCATTCCTGTGACACTAGTAATAGATTCCGATGTACACTTTAGGTTTACTGTATCCCTTGGACCTTCTTAGTGACGATGAAACACATAAATTGCATGGGAATTAAATACAAAAGGCACAATGCCGGCTTCAGGACAAGACGACTGACTCTTCTTACTGACTATGATTTGAAACATTCCTGTGACACTAGTTATAGATTCCGATGGTTCACTTCAGGTTTACTGTATCCCTCTGACCTCCTTATTGACGCTGAAACACAGAAATTGCATCGGAATTAAATACAAAATGCACAATGCCGACTTAAGTACAACAAGACTGACTCTTCTACTGCCTATGTTTTGAACCATTTCTGTGACACTAGTTATAGATAGCGATGCTTCACTTCAGGTTACTGTATCCCTCTGACCTTCTTATTGACGATGAAACACAGAAATTGCATCGGAATTAAATACAAAATGCACAATGACAACTTAAGGACAAGAAGACTGACTCTTCATACTGTCAATGATTTGAACCATTTCTGTGACACTAGTTATAGATTCCGATGCTTCACTTCAGGTGTACTGAATCCCTCTTACCTTCTTATTGACGATGAAGCACAGAAATTGCATCGGAATTAAATACAAAAGGCACAATGCCGACTTAAGTACAAGAAGACTGACTCTTCTTACTGTCTATGCTTTGATCCATTCCTGTGACACTAGTTATGGATTCCGATGCTTCACTTCAGGTTTACTGTATCCCTTGTACCTTCTTATTAACGAAGAAACACAGGAATTGCCTTGGAATTAAATACAAAGGGCACAATGCAGACTTAAGTACAAGAAGACTGACTCTTCTTACTGTCTATGTTTGAACCATTATATTGACACTAGTTATAGATTCCGATGCTTGACTTCAGGTTTACTGTATCCCTTGGACCTTCTTATTGACGATGAAGCACAGGAATTGCATCGGAATTAAATACAAAAGCCACAATGCCGACTCAAGTACAAGAAGACTGACTCTTCTTACTGTCTATGCTTTGAACCATTCCTGTGACACTAGTTATAGATTCCGATGCTTCACTTCAGGTTTACTGAATCCCTCTGACCTTCTTATTGGCGATGAAACACAGAAATTGCATCGGAATTAAATACAAAAGGCACAATGCCGACTTAAGTACAAGAAGACTGTATTTTCTTACTGTCTATGTTTTGAACCATTCCTGTGACACTAGTTACAGATTCCGATGTACACTCCAGGTTGACTGTATCCCTTGGACCTTCTTATTGACGATGAAACACAAAAATTGCATCGGAATTAAATACAAAGGGCACAATGCCGACTTAAGGACAAGACGACTGACTCTTCTTACTGACTATGTTTTGAAACATTCCTGTGACACTAGTTACAGATTCCGATGATTCACTTCAGGTTCACTGTATCCCTCTGACCTTCTTATTGACGATGAAAAACAGGAAATTGCATCGGCATTGAATAGAAAAGGCACAATGCCGACTTAAGTACAAGAAGATTGAGTCTTCTAACTGTCTATGTTATGAACCATTCCTGTGACACTAGTTATAGATTCCGATCCTTCACTTCTGGTTTACTGTATTCCTTGGACCCTCTTATTGACGATGAAACACAGAAATTGTGTTCGAATTTAATACAAAAGGCACAGTGCCGACTCAAGTACATGAAGACTGACTATTCTTACTGTCTATGTTTTGAACCATTCCTGTGACACTAGTTATAGATTCCGATGCTTCACTTCAGGTTTACTGTATCCTTCTGACCTTCTTATTGACGATGAAACACAGAAATTGCATCGGAATTACATTCAAAAGGCACAATGCCGACTTCAGTACAAGAAGACTGACCCTTCTTTTTGTCTATGTTTTGAGCCATTCCTGTGACACTAGTTATAGATTCCGATGCTTCACTTTAGGTATACTGTATCCCTCTGACCTTCTTATTGACGAAAAAACACAGAAATAGCATCGGAATTAAATATAATAGGCACAATGCCGACTTAAGTACAAGAAGACTGACTCTTCTTACTGACTGTTTTGAACCATTTCTGTGACACTAGTTATAGATTCCGATGCTTCTCTTCAGGTTTACTGAATCCCTCTGACCTTCTTATTGACGTTGAAACACAGAAATTGCATCGGAAATAAATACAAATGGCACAATGCCGACTTAAGTACAAGCAGACTGACTCTTCTTATTGTCTATGTTTTGAACCATTCCTGTGATGCAAGTTACAGATTCCGATGCTTCACTTCAGGTTTACTGTATCCCTCTGACCTTCTTATTGACGATGAAACATAGTAATTGCATCGGAATGAAATTGAAAAGGGCATAATGCCGACTTAAGTACAAGAAGACTGACTCTTCTTGCTCCCTATGTTTTGAACCATTCGTGTGACACTAGTAATAGATTCCGATGCATCACTTCAGGTTTACTGTATCCCTTGTACCTTCTTATTGACGATGAAACACAGATATTGCATCGGAATTAAATAGAAAAGGCACAATGCCGACTTAAGTACAAGAAGACTGACTCTTCCTAATGTCTATGTTTTGAACGATTCCTAAGACACTAGTTACTCATTCCGATGCTTCACTTCAGGTTTACTGCATCCCTTTGATCTTCTAATTGACGATGAAACACAGAAACTGCTTCGGAAATAAGTACAAATGGCACGATGCCGACTTAAGTACATGTAGACTGAATCTTCCTACTGTCTATGTTTTGAACCATTCCTGTGACACTAGTTGTAGATTCCGATGATGCACTTCAGGTTTACTGTATCCCTTGGACCTTCTTATTGACGATGAAACACAGATATTGCATCGGAATTAAATAGAAAAGGCACAATGCCGACTTACGTACAAGAAGACTGACTTTTATTACTGACTATGTTTTGAACCATTCCTGTGACACTAGTTATAGATTCCGATGCTTCACTTCAGGTTTACTGTATCCCTCTGACCTTCTTATTGACGATGATACACAGACATTACATCGGAATTAAATTGAAAAAGCACAATGCCGACTTAAGTACAAGAAGACTGCCTCTTCTTACTGTCTATGTTATGAAATATTTCTGTGACACTAGTTATAGATTCCGATGCTTCACTTCACGTTTACTGTATCCCTTGGACCTTCTTATTGACGATGAAACACAGAAATTGCATCGGAATTAAATTGAAAAGGCTCAATTCCGACTTAAGTACAAGAAGACTGACACTTCTTACTGTCTATGTTTTGAACCATTCCTGTGACGCTAGTTACAGTTTCCGATGCTTCACTTCAGGTTTACTGTATCCCTCTGACCTTCTTATTGACGATGAAACACAGAAATTGCATCGGAATTAAATAGAAAAGGCACAATGCCGACTTAAGTACAAAAAGACTGACTCTTCTTACTGACTATGTTTTGAACCATTCCTGTGACGATAGTTACAGATTCCAATGCTTCACTTCTGGTTTACTGTATCCCTCTGTTCTTCTTATTGGCGATGAAACACAGATATTGCATCGGAATTAAATGGAAAAGGCACAATGCCGACTTAAGTACAGGAAGCCTGACTCTTCTTAATGTCTATATTTTGAACCATTCCTGTGACACTAGATATACATTCCGATGCTTCACTTCAGGTTTACTGTATACCTTGGACCTTCTTATTGACGATGAAACACAGAAATTGCATCGGAATTTAATGGAAAAGGCACAATGCCGACTTAAGTACAAGAAGACTGACTCTTCTTACTGTCTATGATTTGAACCATTCCTGTGATGCAAGTTACAGATTCCGATGCTTCACTTCATGTTTACTGTATCCCTCTGTTCTTCTTATTGGCGATGAAACACAGATATTGCATCGGAATTAAATGGAAAAGGCACAATGCCGACTTAAGTACAAGAAGCCTGACTCTTCCTAATGCCTATGTTTTGAACCACTCCTGTGACGCTAGTTACAGATTCCGATGCTTCACTTCAGGTTTACTGTATACCTTGGACCTTCTTATTGACGTTGAAACACAGAAATTGCATCGGAAATAAATACAAATGGCACAATGCCGACTTAAGTACAAGAAGACTGACTCTCCTTACTGTCTATATTTTGAACCATTCCTGTGACACTAGATATAGATTCCGATGCTCCACTTCAGGTTTACTGTATACCTTGGACCTTCTTATTGACGATGAAACACAGAAATTGCATCGGAATTTAATGGAAAAGGCACAATGCCGACTTAAGTACAAGAAGACTGACTCTTCTTACTGTCTATGTTTTGAACCATTCCTGTGATGCAAGTTACAGATTCCGATGGTTCACTTCTGGTTTACTGTATCCCTCTGTTCTTCTTATTGGCGATAAAACACAGATATTGCATCGGAATTAAATGGAAAAGGCACAATGCCGACTTAAGTACAAGAAGCCTGACTCTTCTTAATGTCTATGTTTTGAACCACTCCTGTGACGCTAGTTACAGATTCCGATGCTTCACTTCAGGTTTACTGTATCCCTTGGACCTTCTTATTGACGATGAAACACAGATATTGCATCGGAATTAAATACAAAAGGCACAATGCCGACTTAAGTACAAGAGAACTGAATCCTCCTACTGTCTATGTTTGTACCATTCCTGTGACACTAGTTATAGATTCCGATGCCTCACTTCAGGTTTACTGTAGCACTCCGACCTTCTTTATGACGATGAAACACAGAAATTGCATCAAAATTATATAAAAGGCACCATGCCGACTTAAGTACAAGAAGACTGACTCTTCCTACTGCCTATGCTTTCAACGATTCCTGTAACATTAGTTATAGATTCCGATGCTTCACTTCAGGTTTACTGTATCCTTTGGACCTTCTTATTGGCGACAAAATACAGAAATAGCATCGGAATTAAATAGACAAGGCACAATGCCGACTTAAGTACAAGAAGACTGACTCTTCCTACTGTCTATCCTTTGAACCATTCCTGTGACACTAGTTATAGTTTCCGATGCTTCACTTCATGTTTACTGTATCCCTCTGACCTTCTTATTGACGATGAAACACACAAATTTTGTCGGATTTAAATAGAAAAGGCACACTGCCGACTTAAGTACAAGAAGACTGTATCTTCTTACTGTCTATGTTTTGAACCATTCCTGTGACACTAGTAATAGATTCCGATGTACACTTTAGGTTTACTGTATCCCTTGGACCTTCTTAGTGACGATGAAACACATAAATTGCATGGGAATTAAATACAAAAGGCACAATGCCGGCTTCAGGACAAGACGACTGACTCTTCTTACTGACTATGATTTGAAACATTCCTGTGACACTAGTTATAGATTCCGATGGTTCACTTCAGGTTTACTGTATCCCTCTGACCTCCTTATTGACGCTGAAACACAGAAATTGCATCGGAATTAAATACAAAATGCACAATGCCGACTTAAGTACAACAAGACTGACTCTTCTACTGCCTATGTTTTGAACCATTTCTGTGACACTAGTTATAGATAGCGATGCTTCACTTCAGGTTACTGTATCCCTCTGACCTTCTTATTGACGATGAAACACAGAAATTGCATCGGAATTAAATACAAAATGCACAATGACAACTTAAGGACAAGAAGACTGACTCTTCATACTGTCAATGATTTGAACCATTTCTGTGACACTAGTTATAGATTCCGATGCTTCACTTCAGGTGTACTGAATCCCTCTTACCTTCTTATTGACGATGAAGCACAGAAATTGCATCGGAATTAAATACAAAAGGCACAATGCCGACTTAAGTACAAGAAGACTGACTCTTCTTACTGTCTATGCTTTGATCCATTCCTGTGACACTAGTTATGGATTCCGATGCTTCACTTCAGGTTTACTGTATCCCTTGTACCTTCTTATTAACGAAGAAACACAGGAATTGCCTTGGAATTAAATACAAAGGGCACAATGCAGACTTAAGTACAAGAAGACTGACTCTTCTTACTGTCTATGTTTGAACCATTATATTGACACTAGTTATAGATTCCGATGCTTGACTTCAGGTTTACTGTATCCCTTGGACCTTCTTATTGACGATGAAGCACAGGAATTGCATCGGAATTAAATACAAAAGCCACAATGCCGACTCAAGTACAAGAAGACTGACTCTTCTTACTGTCTATGCTTTGAACCATTCCTGTGACACTAGTTATAGATTCCGATGCTTCACTTCAGGTTTACTGAATCCCTCTGACCTTCTTATTGGCGATGAAACACAGAAATTGCATCGGAATTAAATACAAAATGCACAATGCCGACTTAAGTACATGAAGACTTACTCTTCTTACTGTCTATGTTTTGAACCATTTCTGTGACACTAGTTACAGATTCCGATGCTTCACTTCAGGGTTACTGTAACCCTCTGACCTTCTTATTGACAATGAAACATAGAAATTGCATCGGAATTAAATAGTAAAGGCACAATGCCGACTTAGGTACAAGAAGACTGACTCTTGTTACTGACTATGTTTTGAACCATTCCTGTTGCACTAGTTATAGATTCCGTTGCTTCACTTCAGGTTTACTGTATCCCATGTACCTTCTTATTGACGATGAAATACAGAAATTGCATCGGAACTAAATACATAAGGCACATTGCCGACATAAGTACATGAAGACTGACTCTTCTTACTGTCTATGTTTTGAACCATTCCTGTGACACCAGTTATAGGTTCCGATGCATCACTTCAGGTTTACTGTATCCCTTGGACCTTCTTATTGAGGATGATAGACAGAAACTGCATCGGAATTAAATACAAAAATCACAATGCGCACTTATGGACAAGAAGACTGACTCTTCTTACTGACAGTTGTTTTGAACCATTCCGGTGACACTAGTTATAGATTCCGATGCTACACTTCATGTTTACTGTATCCCTCTGACCTTCTTATTGACGATGAATCACAGAAATTGCATCGGAATTAAATAGAAAAGGCACAAATCCGACTTAGGTACAAGAAGACGGACTCTTGTTGTGACTATGTTTTGAACCATTCCTGTGACACTAGTTATAGATTCCGTTGCTTCACTTCAGGTTTACTGTATCCTATGTATCTTCTTATTGACGATGAAACACAGATATTGCATCGGAATTAAATACATAAGGCACAATGCCGACATAAGTACATGTAGACTGACTCTTCTTACTGTCTATGTTTTGTACCATTCCTGTGACACTAGTTATAGGTTCCGATGCTTCACTTCAAGTTTACTGTATCCCTTGGAACTTCTTATTGAGGATGATAGACAGAAATTGCATCGGAGTTAAATACAAAAGGCACAATGCGCACTTAAGGACAGGAAGACTGACTCTTCTTACTGACACTTGTTTTGAACCATTCCTGTGACACTAGTTATAGATTCCGATGCTTCACTTCATGTTTACTGTATCCCTCTGACCTTCTTATTGACGATGAAACACACAAATTTTATCGGAAAAAAATGGAAAAGGCACACTGCCGAATTAAGTACAAGAAGACTGACTCTTCTTACTGTCTATGTTTTGAACCATTCCTGTGACACTAGTTATAGACTCCGATGCTTCATTCCAGGTTTACTGTCTCCCTTGGACCTTCCTATTGACAATGAACACAGAAATTGCATCGGAATTAAATACAAAAGGCACAATGCCGACTTAAGTACAAGAAGACTGTATTTTCTTACTGTCTATGTTTTGAACCATTCCTGTGACACTAGTTACAGATTCCGATGTACACTCCAGGTTGACTGTATCCCTTGGACCTTCTTATTGACGATGAAACACAAAAATTGCATCGGAATTAAATACAAAGGGCACAATGCCGACTTAAGGACAAGACGACTGACTCTTCTTACTGACTATGTTTTGAAACATTCCTGTGACACTAGTTACAGATTCCGATGATTCACTTCAGGTTCACTGTATCCCTCTGACCTTCTTATTGACGATGAAAAACAGGAAATTGCATCGGCATTGAATAGAAAAGGCACAATGCCGACTTAAGTACAAGAAGATTGAGTCTTCTAACTGTCTATGTTATGAACCATTCCTGTGACACTAGTTATAGATTCCGATCCTTCACTTCTGGTTTACTGTATTCCTTGGACCCTCTTATTGACGATGAAACACAGAAATTGTGTTCGAATTTAATACAAAAGGCACAGTGCCGACTCAAGTACATGAAGACTGACTCTTCTTACTGTCTATGTTTTGAACCATTCCTGTGACACTAGTTATAGATTCCGATGCTTCACTTCAGGTTTACTGTATCCTTCTGACCTTCTTATTGACGATGAAACACAGAAATTGCATCGGAATTACATTCAAAAGGCACAATGCCGACTTCAGTACAAGAAGACTGACCCTTCTTTTTGTCTATGTTTTGAGCCATTCCTGTGACACTAGTTATAGATTCCGATGCTTCACTTTAGGTATACTGTATCCCTCTGACCTTCTTATTGACGAAAAAACACAGAAATAGCATCGGAATTAAATATAATAGGCACAATGCCGACTTAAGTACAAGAAGACTGACTCTTCTTACTGACTGTTTTGAACCATTTCTGTGACACTAGTTATAGATTCCGATGCTTCTCTGCAGGTTTACTGAATCCCTCTGACCTTCTTATTGACGTTGAAACACAGAAATTGCATCGGAAATAAATACAAATGGCACAATGCCGACTTAAGTACAAGCAGACTGACTCTTCTTATTGTCTATGTTTTGAACCATTCCTGTGATGCAAGTTACAGATTCCGATGCTTCACTTCAGGTTTACTGTATCCCTCTGACCTTCTTATTGACGATGAAACATAGTAATTGCATCGGAATGAAATTGAAAAGGGCATAATGCCGACTTAAGTACAAGAAGACTGACTCTTCTTGCTCCCTATGTTTTGAACCATTCGTGTGACACTAGTAATAGATTCCGATGCATCACTTCAGGTTTACTGTATCCCTTGTACCTTCTTATTGACGATGAAACACAGATATTGCATCGGAATTAAATAGAAAAGGCACAATGCCGACTTAAGTACAAGAAGACTGACTCTTCCTAATGTCTATGTTTTGAACGATTCCTAAGACACTAGTTACTCATTCCGATGCTTCACTTCAGGTTTACTGCATCCCTTTGATCTTCTAATTGACGATGAAACACAGAAACTGCTTCGGAAATAAGTACAAATGGCACGATGCCGACTTAAGTACATGTAGACTGAATCTTCCTACTGTCTATGTTTTGAACCATTCCTGTGACACTAGTTGTAGATTCCGATGATGCACTTCAGGTTTACTGTATCCCTTGGACCTTCTTATTGACGATGAAACACAGATATTGCATCGGAATTAAATAGAAAAGGCACAATGCCGACTTACGTACAAGAAGACTGACTTTTATTACTGACTATGTTTTGAACCATTCCTGTGACACTAGTTATAGATTCCGATGCTTCACTTCAGGTTTACTGTATCCCTCTGACCTTCTTATTGACGATGATACACAGACATTACATCGGAATTAAATTGAAAAAGCACAATGCCGACTTAAGTACAAGAAGACTGCCTCTTCTTACTGTCTATGTTATGAAATATTTCTGTGACACTAGTTATAGATTCCGATGCTTCACTTCACGTTTACTGTATCCCTTGGACCTTCTTATTGACGATGAAACACAGAAATTGCATCGGAATTAAATTGAAAAGGCTCAATTCCGACTTAAGTACAAGAAGACTGACACTTCTTACTGTCTATGTTTTGAACCATTCCTGTGACGCTAGTTACAGTTTCCGATGCTTCACTTCAGGTTTACTGTATCCCTCTGACCTTCTTATTGACGATGAAACACAGAAATTGCATCGGAATTAAATAGAAAAGGCACAATGCCGACTTAAGTACAAAAAGACTGACTCTTCTTACTGACTATGTTTTGAACCATTCCTGTGACGATAGTTACAGATTCCAATGCTTCACTTCTGGTTTACTGTATCCCTCTGTTCTTCTTATTGGCGATGAAACACAGATATTGCATCGGAATTAAATGGAAAAGGCACAATGCCGACTTAAGTACAGGAAGCCTGACTCTTCTTAATGTCTATATTTTGAACCATTCCTGTGACACTAGATATACATTCCGATGCTTCACTTCAGGTTTACTGTATACCTTGGACCTTCTTATTGACGATGAAACACAGAAATTGCATCGGAATTTAATGGAAAAGGCACAATGCCGACTTAAGTACAAGAAGACTGACTCTTCTTACTGTCTATGATTTGAACCATTCCTGTGATGCAAGTTACAGATTCCGATGCTTCACTTCATGTTTACTGTATCCCTCTGTTCTTCTTATTGGCGATGAAACACAGATATTGCATCGGAATTAAATGGCAAAGGCACAATGCCGACTTAAGTACAAGAAGCCTGACTCTTCCTAATGCCTATGTTTTGAACCACTCCTGTGACGCTAGTTACAGATTCCGATGCTTCACTTCAGGTTTACTGTATACCTTGGACCTTCTTATTGACGTTGAAACACAGAAATTGCATCGGAAATAAATACAAATGGCACAATGCCGACTTAAGTACAAGAAGACTGACTCTCCTTACTGTCTATATTTTGAACCATTCCTGTGACACTAGATATAGATTCCGATGCTCCACTTCAGGTTTACTGTATACCTTGGACCTTCTTATTGACGATGAAACACAGAAATTGCATCGGAATTTAATGGAAAAGGCACAATGCCGACTTAAGTACAAGAAGACTGACTCTTCTTACTGTCTATGTTTTGAACCATTCCTGTGATGCAAGTTACAGATTCCGATGGTTCACTTCTGGTTTACTGTATCCCTCTGTTCTTCTTATTGGCGATAAAACACAGATATTGCATCGGAATTAAATGGAAAAGGCACAATGCCGACTTAAGTACAAGAAGCCTGACTCTTCTTAATGTCTATGTTTTGAACCACTCCTGTGACGCTAGTTACAGATTCCGATGCTTCACTTCAGGTTTACTGTATCCCTTGGACCTTCTTATTGACGATGAAACACAGATATTGCATCGGAATTAAATACAAAAGGCACAATGCCGACTTAAGTACAAGAGAACTGAATCCTCCTACTGTCTATGTTTGTACCATTCCTGTGACACTAGTTATAGATTCCGATGCCTCACTTCAGGTTTACTGTAGCACTCCGACCTTCTTTATGACGATGAAACACAGAAATTGCATCAAAATTATATAAAAGGCACCATGCCGACTTAAGTACAAGAAGACTGACTCTTCCTACTGCCTATGCTTTCAACGATTCCTGTAACATTAGTTATAGATTCCGATGCTTCACTTCAGGTTTACTGTATCCTTTGGACCTTCTTATTGGCGACAAAATACAGAAATAGCATCGGAATTAAATAGACAAGGCACAATGCCGACTTAAGTACAAGAAGACTGACTCTTCCAACTGTCTATCCTTTGAACCATTCCTGTGACACTAGTTATAGTTTCCGATGCTTCACCTCAGGTTCACTGTATCCCTCTGACCTTCTTATTGACGATGAAACACAGAAATTGCATCGGAATTAAATAGAAAAGGCACAATGCCTTCTTAGGTACAAGCAGACTGACTCTTCTTAGTGTCTATGCTTTGAACCATTCCTGTGACGCTAGTTTCAGATTCCGATGCTTCACTTCAAGTTTACTGTATCCCTTGGACCTTCTTATTGACGATGAAACACAGATATTGCATCGGAATTAAATAGAAAAGGCACAATGCCGTCTTAAGTACAAGAAGACTGACTCTTCTTACTGACTATGTTTTGAACCATACCTGTGACACTAGTTATAGATTCCGATGCTTCACTTCAGGTTTACTGTATCCCTTGGACCTTCTTATTGACGATGAAACACAGAAATTGCATCGGAATCAAATTGAAAAGGCACAATTCCGACTTAAGTACACGAAGACTGACTCTTCTTACTGTCTATGTTTTGAACCATTCCTGTGACGCTAGTTACAGATTCCGATGCTTCACTTCAGGTTCACTGTATCCATCAGACCTTCTTATTGACGATGAAACACAGAAATTGCATCGGAATTAAATGGAAAAGGCACAATGCCGACATAAGTACAAAAAGACTTACTCTTCCTACTGTCTATGTTTTGAATCATTCCTGTGACACTAGTTATAGATTCCGATGCTTCACCTCATGTTTACTGTATCCCTTGGACGTTCTTATTGACTATGAAACACAGAAATTGCATCGGAATTAAATAGAAAAGGCACAATGCCGACTTTAGTACTATAAGACTTACTCTTCTTACTGACTATGTTTTGAACCATTCCTGTGACGCTAGTTACAGATTTCGATGCTTCACTTCAGGTGTACTGTATCCCTTGGACCTTCTTATTGACGATTAAACACAGATATTGCATCGGAATGAAATACAAAAGCCACAATGCCGACTTAAGTACAAGAAGACTGACTCTTCTTACTGACTATGTATTGAAACATTCCTGTGGCACTAGTTTGAGATACCGATGCTTCACTTCAGGTTTACTGTATCCCTCTGACCTTCTTATTGACGATGAAACACAGTAATTGCATCGGAATTAAATTGAAAAGGGCATAATGCCGACTTAAGTACAAGAAGACTGACTCTTCTTGCTCTCTATGTTTTAAACCATTCCTGTGACACCAGTTATAGATTCCGATGCTTCACTTCAGGTTTACTGTATCCCTCTGACCTTCTTATTGACCATGAAACACAGTAATTGCATAGGAATTAAATTGAAAAGGGCATAATGCCGACTTAAGTACAAGAAGACTGCCTCTTCTTGCTCTCTATATTTTGAACCATTCCTGTGACACCAGTTATAGATTCCGATGCTGCACTTCAGGTTTACTGTATCCCTTGGACCTTCTTATTGACGATGAAACACAGAAATTGCATCGGAATTAAATAGAAAAGGCACAATGCCGACATCAGTACAGGAAGAATGACTCTTCTTACTGACTATGTATGGAACCAATCCTGTGACACTAGTTATAGATTCCGATGCTTCACTTCAGGTTTACTGTATCCCTTGCACCTTCTTATTGACGGTGAAACACAGAAATTGCATCGGAATTAAATACAAAAGGCACAATGCCGACTTAAGTAAAAGTAGACTGACTCTTCCTACTGTCTATGTTTTGAAACATTCTTGTGACACTAGTTACTGATTCCGATGCTTCATTTCAGGTTTATTGTATCCCTTGGACATTCTTATTGACGATGAAACACAGAAAGTGCATCGGAATTAAATAGAAAATGCACAATGCTGACTTAAATACAAGAAGACTGACTCTTCCTACTGACTATGTTTTGAACCACTCCTGTGACACTAGTTAATGATTCCGATGTTTCACTTCAGGTTTACTGTATCCCTCTGACCTTCTTATTGACGATGAAACACAGAAATTGCATCGGAATTAAATACAAAAGGCACAATGCCGACTTAGGTACAAGAAGACTGACTTTTCTTACTGTCTATGCTTTGAACCACTCCTGTGACACTAGCTATAGGTTCCGATGCATCACTTCAGGGTTACTGTATCCCTTGGACCTTCTTATTGACGATGAAACACAGAAATTGCATCGGAATTAAATACAAAAGGCACAATGCCGACTTAAGTACAAGAAGACTGACTCTTCCTACTGGCTATGTTTTGAACTATTCCTGTGACACTAGTTATTGATTCCGATGCTACACTTCAGGTTTACTGTATCCCTCTGACTCTCTTATTAACGATGAAACACAGAAATTGCATCGTAATTAAATACAAAAGGCACAACGCCGACTTAAGTACAAGAAGACTGACTCTTCTTACCGACTGTTTTGAACCATTCCTGTGACACTAGCTATAGATTCCGATGCTTCACTTCAAGTTTACTGTATACCTCTGACCTTCTTATTGACGATGAAACACAGAAATTGCATCGCAATTAAATACAAATGGCACAATACCGACTTAAGTACAAGAAGACTGACTCTCCTTACTGTCTATGTTTTGAACAATTCCTGTGACACTAGATATAGATTCCGATGCTTCACTTCACGTTAACTGTATCCCTTGGACCTTCTTATTGACGATGAAACACAGATATTGCATCGGAATTAATTACAAAACGCACAAAGCCGACTTAAGTGCAAGAAGACAGACTCTTCTTACTGACTATGTTTTGAACCATTTGTGTGACACTAGTAATAGATTCCGATGCATCACTTCAGGTTTACTGTATCCCTTGGACCTTCTTATTGGCGATGAAACACAGAAATCGCATCGGAATTAAATACAAAAGGCACAATGCCGACTTAAGTACATGTAGACTGACTCTTCCTACTGTCTATGTTTGGAAGCTTCCTGTGACACTAGTTATAGATTCCGATGCTTCATTTCAGGTTTACTGTATCCCTTGGATCTTCTTATTGACGATGAATCACAGATAGAGCATCGGAGTTAAATACAATAGGCACAATACCGACTTAAGTACAAGAAGACTGACTCTTCCTAATGTCTATGTTTTGAACCATTCCTAAGACACTAGTTATACATTCCGATGCTTCACTTCAGGTTTACTGTATCCCTCTGAACTTCTTATTGACGATGAAACACAGAAATTGCATCGGAAATAAATACAAAAGGCACGATGCCGACTTAAGTACAGGTAGACTGAATCTTCCTACTGTCTATGTTTTGAACCATTCCTGTGACACTAGTTACAGATTACGATGATGCACTTCAGGTTTACTGTATCCCTTGGACCTTCTTATTGACGATGAAACACAGAAATTGCATCTCAATTAAATAGAAAAGGCACAATGCCAACTTAAGTACAAGATGGCTGACACTTCTTACTGACTATGTTTGGAACTATTCCTGTGTCACTGGTTATAGATTCCGATGCTACACTTCAGGTTTACTGTATCCCTCTGACCTTCATATTGACGATGAAACTCAGATATTGCATCGGAATAAAATAGAAAAGGCACAATGCCGACTTAAGTACAGGAAGACTGACTGTTCATACTGACTATGTTTTGAACCATTCCTGTGACACCAGTTATAGATTCCGATGCTTCGCCTCAGGTTCGCTGTATCGATCTGACTTTCTTATTGACGATGAAACACAGAAATTGCATCGGAATTGAATAGAAAAGACACAATGCCGTCTTAAGTACAAGCAGACTGACTCTTCTTAGTGTCTATGATTTCAATCATTCCTGTGACGCTTCTTACAGATTCCGATTCTTCACTTTAGGTTTACTGTATCCCTTGGACCTTCTTATTGACGATGAAACACAGAAATTGCTTCTGAATTAAATACAAAAGGCACAATGCCGACTTAAGTACAGGAAGACTGACTCTTCATACTGACTATGTTTTGAACCATTCCTGTGCCACTAGTAAGAGATTCCGATGCTTCCCTTCAGGTTTACTGTATTCCTCTGACCTTCTTATTGACGATTAAACACAGAAATTGCAACGGAATTAAATACAAAAGGCATAATGCCGACTTAAGTACAAAAAGACTGACTCTTCTTACTGACTATGCTTTGATCCATTCCTGTGACACTAGTTATAGATTCCGATGCTTCACTTCAGGTTTACTGTATCCCTCTGACCTTCTTATTGACGATGAAACACAGAAATTGCATCGGAAATATATACAAAAGGCACGATGCCGACTTAAGTACATGTAGACTGAATCTCTTACTCTCTATGCTTTGAACCATTCCTGTGACACTAGTTATAGATTCCGGTGCTTCATTTCAGGTTTACTGTATCCCTTGGATCTTCTTATTGACGATGAAACACAAATAGTGCATCGGAGTTAAATACAGTAGGAACAATACCGACTTAAGTACAATAAGACTGACTCTTCCTATTGTCTATGTTTTGAACCATTCCTGTGACACTAGCTATAGGTTCCGATGCATCACTTCAGGGTTACTGTATCCCTTGGACCTTCTTATTGACGATGAAACACAGATATTGCATCGGAATTAAATACAAAAGGCACAATGCCGACTTAAGTACAAGAAGACTGACTCTTCCTACTGGCTATGTTTTGAACTATTCCTGTGACACTAGTTATAGATTCCGATGCTACACTTCAGGTTTACTGTATCCCTCTGACTCTCTTATTAACGATGAAACACAGAAATTGCATCGTAATTGAATACAAAAGGCACAACGCCGACTTAAGTACAAGAAGACTGACTCTTCTTACCGACTGTTTTGAACCATTCCTGTGACACTAGTTATAGATTCCGATGCTTCACTTCAAGTTTACTGTATACCTCTGACCTTCTTATTGACGATGAAACACAGAAATTGCATCGGAATTAAATACAAATGGCACAATACCGACTTAAGTACAAGAAGACTGACTCTCCTTACTGTCTATGTTTTGAACAATTCCTGTGACACTAGATATAGATTCCGATGCTTCACTTCACGTTAACTGTATCCCTCGGACCTTCTTATTGACGATGAAACACAGATATTGCATCGGAATTAATTACAAAACGCACAAAGCCGACTTAAGTGCAAGAAGACAGACTCTTCTTACTGACTATGTTTTGAACCATTCGTGTGACACTAGTAATAGATTCCGATGCATCACTTCAGGTTTACTGTATCCCTTGGACCTTCTTATTGGCGATGAAACACAGAAATCGCATCGGAATTAAATACAAAAGGCACAATGCCGACTTAAGTACATGTAGACTGACTCTTCCTACTGTCTATGTTTGGAAGCTTCCTGTGACACTAGTTATAGATTCCGATGCTTCATTTCAGGTTTACTGTATCCCTTGGATCTTCTTATTGACGATGAATCACAGATAGAGCATCGGAGTTAAATACAATAGGCACAATACCGACTTAAGTACAAGAAGACTGACTCTTCCTAATGTCTATGTTTTGAACCATTCCTAAGACACTAGTTATACATTCCGATGCTTCACTTCAGGTTTACTGTATCCCTCTGAACTTCTTATTGACGATGAAACACAGAAATTGCATCGGAAATAAATACAAAAGGCACGATGCCGACTTAAGTACAGGTAGACTGAATCTTCCTACTGTCTATGTTTTGAACCATTCCTGTGACACTAGTTACAGATTCCGATGATGCACTTCAGGTTTACTGTATCCCTTGGACCTTCTTATTGACGATGAAACACAGAAATTGCATCTCAATTAAATAGAAAAGGCACAATGCCAACTTAAGTACAAGATGGCTGACACTTCTTACTGACTATGTTTGGAACTATTCCTGTGTCACTGGTTATAGATTCCGATGCTACACTTCAGGTTTACTGTATCCCTCTGACCTTCATATTGACGATGAAACTCAGATACTGCATCGGAATAAAATAGAAAAGACACAATGCTGACTTAAGTACAGGAAGACTGACTGTTCATACTGACTATGTTTTGAACCATTCCTGTGACACCAGTTATAGATTCCGATGCTTCCCCTCAGGTTCGCTGTATCGATCTGACTTTCTTATTGACGATGAAACACAGAAATTGCATCGGAATTGAATAGAAAAGACACAATGCCGTCTTAAGTACAAGCAGACTGACTCTTCTTAGTGTCTATGATTTCAATCATTCCTGTGACGCTTCTTACAGATTCCGATTCTTCACTTTAGGTTTACTGTATCCCTTGGACCTTCTTATTGACGATGAAACACAGAAATTGCTTCTGAATTAAATACAAAAGGCACAATGCCGACTTAAGTACAGGAAGACTGACTCTTCATACTGACTATGTTTTGAACCATTCCTGTGCCACTAGTAAGAGATTCCGATGCTTCCCTTCAGGTTTACTGTATTCCTCTGACCTTCTTATTGACGATTAAACACAGATATTGCAACGGAATTAAATACAAAAGGCATAATGCCGACTTAAGTACAAGAAGACTGACTCTTCTTACTGACTATGCTTTGAACCATTCCTGTGACACTAGTTATAGATTCCGATGCTTCACTTCAGGTTTACTGTATCCCTCTGACCTTCTTATTGACGATGAAACACAGAAATTGCATCGGAAATATATACAAAAGGCACGATGCCGACTTAAGTACATGTAGACTGAATCTCTTACTCTCTATGCTTTGAACCATTCCTGTGACACTAGTTATAGATTCCGGTGCTTCATTTCAGGTTTACTGTATCCCTTGGATCTTCTTATTGACGATGAAACACAAATAGTGCATCGGAGTTAAATACAGTAGGAACAATACCGACTTAAGTACAATAAGACTGACTCTTCCTATTGTCTATGTTTTGAACCATTCCTGTGACACTAGTTATAGATTCCGATGCTTCACTTCAGGTTTACTGTATCCCTCTGACCTTCTTTTTGACGATGAAACACAGAAATGGCATTGTAATCAAATAGAAAAGGCACAATGCCGACTTAAGTACTAGAAGACTGACTCTTCTTACTGTCTATTTTTTGAACCATTCCTGTGACACTAGTTATAGATTCCGATGCTTCACTTCAGATTTACTGTTTCCCTTGGACCTTCGTATTGACTATGAAACACAGAAATTGCATCGGACTTAAAAAGAAAAGGCACAATGCCGACCTAAGTACAAGATGACTGACTCTTCTGACTGACTATGCTTTGAACCGTTCCTGTGACACTAGTTAGAGATTCCGATGCTTCACTTCAGGTTTACTGTATCCCTCTGTCCTTCTTATTGACGATGAAACACAATAATTGCATCGGAATTAAATTGAAAAGGGCATAATGCAGACGGAAGTACAAGAAGTCTGACTCTTCTTACTGTCTATATTTTGAACCATTCCTGTGACACTAGTTATAGATACCGATGCTTCACTTCAGGATTACCGTATCCCTTGGACCTTCTTATTGACGATGAAACACAGAAATGGCATCGGATTTAAATACAAAAGGCACAATGCCGACTTAAGTACAAGAAGACTGACTCTTCTTACTGACTATGTTTTGAACCATTCCTGTGACACTAGTTATAGATTCCAATGCTTCACTTCAGAGTTACTGTATCCCTAGGACCTTCTTCTTGACGATGAAACACAGAAATTGCATCGGAATTAAATAGAAAAGGCACAATGCCGACTTAAGTACAAGAAGACTGACTCTTCCTACTGTCTATGTTTTGAACCATTCCTGTGACACTAGTTATAGATTCCGATGCTTCACTTCAGGTTTACTGTATCCCTAGGACGTTCTTTTTGACTATGAAACACAGAAATTGCATCGGAATTAAAAAGAAAAGGCACAATGCCGACTTAAGTACAAGAAGACGGGCTCTTCTTACTGACTATGTTTTGAACCACACCTGTGACGCTAGTTGCAGATTCCGATGCTTCACATCAGGATTACTGTATCCCTCTGACCTTCTTATTGACGATGAAACACAGAAATTGCATCGGAATTAAATACAAAACGCACAATGCCGACTTAAATACAAGAAGACAGACTCTTCTTACTGACTGTTTTGAAACACTCCAGTGACACTAGGTATAGATTCCGATGCTTCACTTCAGGTTTACTGTATAACTCTGACCTTCTTATTGACGATGAAACACAGAAATTACATCGGAATTAAATACAAAAGGCATAATGCCGACTTAAGTACAAGAAGACTGACTCTTCTTACTGACTATGCTTTGAACCATTCCTGTGACACTAGTTATAGATACCGATGCTTCACTTCAGGTTTACTGTATCCCTTGGACCTTCTTATTGACGATGAAACACAGAAATTGCATCGGAATTAAATACAAAAGGCACAATGCCGACTTAAGTACAGGAAGACTGACTCTTCATACCGACTATGTTTTGAACCATTCCTGTGACCCTAGTTAGAGATTCCGATTCTTCACTTTAGGTTTACCGTATCCCTTGGACCTTCTTATTGACGATGAAACACAGAAATTGCATCGGAATTAAATACAAAAGGCACAATGCCGACTTAAGTACAGGAAGACTGACTCTTCATACTGACGATGTTTTGAACCATTCCTGTGACACTAGTTAGAGATTCCGATGCTTCCCATCAGGATTACTGTATCCCTCTGACCTTCTTATTGACGATGAAACACAGAAATTGCATCGGAATTAAATACAAAACGCACAATGCCGACTTAAATACAAGAAGACAGACTCTTCTTACTGACTGTTTTGAAACACTCCAGTGACACTAGTTATAGATTCCGATGCTTCACTTCAGGTTTACTGTATCCCTCTGACCGTCTTATTGACGATGAAACACAGTAATTACATCGGAATTAAATTGAAAAGGGCATAATGCCGACTGAAGTACAAGAAGTCTGAATTTTCCTACTGTCTATGTTTTGAACCATTCCTGTGACACTAGTTATAGATTCCGATGCTTCATTTCAGGTTTACTGTATACTTTGGATCTTCTTATTGACGATGAAACACAGATAGTGCATCGGAGTTAAATACAATTGGCACAATACCGACTTAAGTATAAGAAGACTGACTCATCCTACTGTCTATGTTTTGAACCATTCCTGTGACACTAGTTACAGATTCCGATGCTTCACTTGAGGTTTACTTTATCCCTTGGACGTTCTTATTGACGATGAAACACAGATATTGCATCGGAATTAAATAGAAAAGGCACAATGCCCACTTAAGTACAAGAAGACTGACTCTTCTTACAGACTATGTTTTGAACCATTCCTGTGACACTAGTTACAGATTCCGATCCTTCCCCTCAGGTTTACTGTATGCCTCTGAACTTCTTATTGACGATGAAACACAGAAATTGCATCGGAAATAAATACAAAAGGCACAATGCCGACTTAAGTACAAGAAGACTGACTCTTCTTACTGACTATGTTATGATACATTCCTGCGACGCTAGTTACAGATTCCGATGCTTCACCTCAGGTTTATTGTATCCCTTGGACCTTCTTATTGACGATGAAACACAGATATTGCATCGGAATCAAATACAAAAGGCACAATGCCGACGTAAGTACAAGAAGACTGACTCTTCTTACTGACTATGTTTTCAACCATTCCTGTGACACTAGTTAGAGATTCCGACGCTTCACTTCAGGTTTACAGTACCCCTCTGACCTTCTTATTGACGATGAAACACAGTAATTGCATCTGATTTAAATTGAAAAGGGCACAATGCCGACATAAGTAAGAGAAGACTGACTCTTCTTACAATCTATGATTTGAACCATTCCTGTGACAGTAGTTATAGATTCCGATGCTTCACTTCAGGTTTACTGTATCCCTTGGACCTTCTTACTGACGATGAAACACAGTAATTGGATCGGAATTAAATACAAAAGGCACAATGCCGACTTAAGTATAAGAAGACTGACTCTTCTTACTGTCTATGTTTTGAATCATTCCTTTGACACTAGTAATAGATTCCGATGCTTCACTTCAGGTTTACTGTATCCCTTGGACCTACTTATTGACGATGAAACACAGAAATTGGATCGGAATTAAATACAAAAGGCACAATGCCGCCTTAGTACAAGAAGACTGACTCTCCTTACTGACGGTTTTGAAATATCCCTGTGACACTAGTTATAGATTCCGAAGCTTCACTTCAGGTTTACTGTATCCCTTGGACCTTCTTATTGAAGGTGAAACACAGAAATTGCATCGGAATTAAATACAAAAGGCACAATGCCGACTTAAGTAGAAGAAGACTGACTCTTCGTACTGGCTATGTTTTGAACCATTCCTGTGACACTAGTTATTGATTCCGATGATTCACTTCAGGTTTTCTGTATCCCTTGGACCTTCTTATTGACGATGAAACACAGAAATTGCATCGGAATTAAATAGAAAAAGCACAATGGGGACTTAAGTACAAGAACACTGACTCTTCTTACTGACTATGGTTGGAACCATTCCGGTGACACTAGTAATAGATTCCGATGCTTCACTTCAGGTTTACTGTATCCCTCTGACCTTCTTATTGACGATGAAACACAGATATTGCATCGGAATTAAATAGAAAAGGCACAATGCCGACTTAAGTACAAGAAGGCTGACTCTTCTTACTGACTATGATTTGAACCATTCCTGTGACACTAGTTATAGATTCCGATGCTTCACTACAGGTTTACTGTATCCCTCTGACCTTCTTATTGACGATGAAACACAGAAATCGCATCGGAATTAAATAGAAAAGGCACAATGCCGACTTAAGTACAAGAAGACTTACTCTTCTTACTGAATATGTTTGGAACCATTCCTGTGATACTAGTTATAGATTCCGATGCTTCACTTCAGGTTTACTGTATCCCTCTGACCTTCTTATTGACGATGAAACACAGGAATTGCATCGGAATTGAATACAAAAGGCACAATGCCAACATAAGTACATGTAGACTGACTCTTCCTACTGTCTATGTTTTGAAACATTCCTGTGACACTAGTTATAGATTCCGATGCTTCATTTCAGGTTCACTGTATGCCTTGGACCTTCTTATTGACGATGAAACACAGAAAGTGCATCGGAATTAATTAGAAAAGGCACAATGCTGACTTAAGTACAAGAAGACTGACTGTTCCTACTGTCTATGTCTTGAACCATTCCTGTGACACTAGTTATAGATTCCGATGCTTCACTTCCGGTTTACGGTAGCCCTCTGAACTTCTTATTGACGATGAAACACAGAAATTGGATCGGAATTAAATACAAAAGGCACAATGACGATTTAAGTACAAGAAGACTGACTCTTCTTACTTTCTATGTTTTGAACCATTCCTGTGACACTAGTTATAGATTCCGATGCTTCACTTCAGGTTTACTGTAGCTCTTGGACCTTCTTATTGACGATGAAACACAGAAATTGGATCGGAATTAAATACAAAAGGCACAATGCCGACTTAAGTACAAGAAGACTGACTCTTCTTACTGACTATGTTTTGAACCATTCCTGTGACACTAGTTAGAGATTCCGATGCTTCACTTCAGGTTTACTGTATCCCTTGGACATTCTTATTGACGATGAAACACAGAAATTGCATCGGAATTTAATACAAAAGTCACAATGCTGACTTAAGTACAAGAAGACTGACTCTTCGTACTGACTATGTTTTGAACCATTCCTGTGACACTAGTTATTGATTCCGAAGATTCACTTCAGGTTTACTGTATCCCTTGGACCTTCTTATTGACGATGAAACACAGAAATTGCATCGGAGTTAAATTGAAAAGGCACAATGCCGACTTAAGTACAAGAAGACTTACTCTTCTTACTGAATTTGTTTGGAACCATTCCTGTGACCTTAGTTATAGATTCCGATGCTTCACATCAGGTTAACTGTATCCCTTGTACCTTCTTATTGACGATGAAACACAGAAATTGCATCGGAATTAAATAGAAAAGGCACAATGGGGACTTAAGTACAAGAACACTGACTCTTCTTACTCACTATGGTTAAAACCATTCCGGTGACACTAGTAATAGATTCCGATGCTTCACTTCAGGTTTACTGTATCCCTCTGACCTTCTTATTGACGATGAAACACAGATATTGCATCGGAATTAAATAGAAAAGGCACAATGCCGACTTAAGTACAAGAAGACTGACTCTTCTTACTGACTATGATTTGAACCATTCCTGTGACACTAGTTATAGATTCCGATGCTTCACTACAGGTTTACTGTATCCCTCTGACCTTCTTATTGACGATGAAACACAGAAATTGCATCGGAATTAAATAGAAAAGGCACAATGCTGACTTAAGTACAAGAAAACTGACTCTTCTTACTGTCTATGCTTTGAAACATTACTGCGACACTAGTTGTAGATTCCGATGCTTCATTTCAGGTTCACTGTATGGCTTGGACCTTCTAGTTGACGATGAAACACAGAAATTGCATCGGAATTAAATACAAAAGGCACAATGCCAACTTAATTACAAGAAGACTGACTCTTCTTACTGACTGCTTTGAACCATTCCTGTGACACTAGTTATACATTCCGAAGCATCACTTCAGGTTTACTGTATTCCTTGGACCTTCTTATTGACGATGAAACTCAGAAATTGCATCGGAATTACATACAAAAGGCACAATGCCGACTACAGTACAAGAAGACTGACCCTTCTTTTTGTCTATGTTTTGAACCATTCCTGTGACACTAGTTATGGATTCCGATGCTTCACTTCAGGTTAACTGTATCCCTTGGACCTTCTTATTGACGATGAAACACAGAAAATGCATCGGAGTTAAATTGAAAAGGCACAATGCCGACTTAAGTACAAGAAGACTGACCCTTCTTAGTGTCTATGATTTGAACCATTCCTGTGGCACTAGTTATAGATTCCAATGCTTCACTTGAGGTTTACTGTATTCCTTGGACCTTCTTACTGACGATGAAACACAGATATTGGATCGGAATTAAATTCAAAAGGCACATTGCCGACTTAAGTACTGGAAGACTGATTCTTCTTACTGTCTATGTTTGAACCAATCCTGTGACACTAGTTATAGATTACGACGCTTCATTTCAGATTTACTGTATCCCTTGGACCCTCCTGTTAACGATGAAACACAGAAATTACATCGGAATTAAATACAAAAGGCACAATGCCGACTTAATTACAAGAAGACTGACTCTTCTTACTGACTGTTTTGAACCATTCCTGTGACACTAGTTATAGATTCCGAAGCTTCACTTCAGGTTTACTTTATCCCTTGGACCTTCTTATTGACGATGAAACACAGAAATTGCATCGTAATTAAATACAAAAGGAACAACGCCGACTTAAGTACACGAAGACTGACTCTTCTTACCGACTGTTTTGAACCATTCCTGTGACACTAGTTATAGATTCCGATGCTTCACTTCAAGTTTACTGTACACCTCTGACCTTCTTATTGACGATGAAACACAGAAATTGCATCGGAATTAAATACAAATGGCACAATACCGACTTAAGTACAAGAAGACTGACTCTCCTTACTGTCTATGTTTGAACAATTCCTGTGACACTAGATATAGATTCCGATGCTTCACTTCACGTTAACTGTATCCCTTGGACCTTCTTATTGACGATGAAACACAGATATTGCATCGGAATTAATTACAAAACGCACAAAGCCGACTTAAGTGCAAGAAGACAGACTCTTCTTACTGACTATGTTTTGAACCATTCCTGTGACACTAGTTATAGATTCCGATGCATCACTTCAGGTTTACTGTATCCCTTGGACCTTCTTATTGACGATGAAACACAGAAATTGCATCGGAATTAAATACAAAAGTCACAATGCTGACTTAAGTACAAGAAGACTGACTCTTCGTACTGACTATGTTTTGAACCATTCCTGTGACACTAGTTATTGATTCCGAAGATTCACTTCAGGTTTACTGTATCCCTTGGACCTTCTTATTGACGATGAAACACAGAAATTGCATCGGAGTTAAATTGAAAAGGCACAATGCCGACTTAAGTACAAGAAGACTGACTCTTCTTACTGAATATGTTTGGAACCATTCCTGTGACCTTAGTTATAGATTCCGATGCTTCACATCAGTTAAAGGTGTATCCCTTGGACCTTCTTATTGACGATGAAACACAGAAATTGCATCGGAGTTAAATTGAAAAGGCACAATGCCGACTTAAGTACAAGAAGACTGACTCTTCTTACTGACTATGCTTGGAACCTTTCCTATGACACTAGTTAGAGATTCCGATGCTTCACAACAGGTTTACTGTATCCCTCTGACCTTCTTATTGACGATGAAACTCAGAAATTGCATCGGAATTACATACAAAAGGCACAATGCCGACTTAAGTACAAGAAGACTGACTCTTCATTTTCCTATGTTTTGAACCATTCCTGTGACACTAGTTATAGATTCCGATGTTTCACTTCAGGTTTACTGTATCCCTTGGACCTTCTTATTGACGAAGAAACACAGAAATTGCATCGGAATTAAATACAAGAGGCAGAATGCCGACTTAAGTACAAGAAGACTGACTCTTCGTACTGACTATGTTTTTGAACCATTCCTGTGACACTAGTTATTGATTCCGATGATTCACTTCAGGTTTTCTGTATCCCTTGGAACTTCTTATTGACGATGAAACACAGAAATTGCATCGGAATTAAATAGAAAAGGCACAATGGGGACTTAAGTACAAGAACACTGACTCTTCTTACTCACTATGGTTAAAACCATTCCGGTGACACTAGTAATAGATTCCGATGCTTCACTTCAGGTTTACTGTATCCCTCTGACCTTCTTATTGACGATGAAACACAGATATTGCATCGGAATTAAATAGAAAAGGCACAATGCCGACTTAAGTACAAGAAGACTGACTCTTCTTACTGACTATGATTTGAACCATTCCTGTGACACTAGTTATAGATTCCGATGCTTCACTACAGGTTTACTGTATCCCTCTGACCTTCTTATTGACGATGAAACACAGAAATTGCATCGGAATTAAATAGAAAAGGCACAATGCTGACTTAAGTACAAGAAAACTGACTCTTCTTACTGTCTATGCTTTGAAACATTACTGCGACACTAGTTGTAGATTCCGATGCTTCATTTCAGGTTCACTGTATGGCTTGGACCTTCTAGTTGACGATGAAACACAGAAATTGCATCGGAATTAAATACAAAAGGCACAATGCCAACTTAATTACAAGAAGACTGACTCTTCTTACTGACTGCTTTGAACCATTCCTGTGACACTAGTTATACATTCCGAAGCTTCACTTCAGGTTTACTGTATCCCTTGGACCTTCTTATTGACGATGAAACTCAGAAATTGCATCGGAATTACATACAAAAGGCACAATGCCGACTACAGTACAAAAAGACTGACCCTTCTTTTTGTCTATGTTTTGAACCATTCCTGTGACACTAGTTATGGATTCCGATGCTTCACTTCAGGTTAACTGTATCCCTTGGACCTTCTTATTGACGATGAAACACAGAAAATGCATCGGAGTTAAATTGAAAAGGCACAATGCCGACTTAAGTACAAGAAGACTGACCCTTCTTAGTGTCTATGATTTGAACCATTCCTGTGGCACTAGTTATAGATTCCAATGCTTCACTTGAGGTTTACTGTATTCCTTGGACCTTCTTACTGACGATGAAACACAGAAATTGGATCGGAATTAAATTCAAAAGGCACATTGCCGACTTAAGTACTGGAAGACAGATTCTTCTTACTGTCTATGTTTGAACCAATCCTGTGACACTAGTTATAGATTACGACTCTTCATTTCAGATTTCCCGTATCCCTTGGACCCTCCTGTTAACGATGAAACACAGAAATTACATCGGAATTAAATACAAAAGGCACAATGCCGACTTAATTACAAGAAGACTGACTCTTCTTACTGACTGTTTTGAACCATTCCTGTGACACTAGTTATAGATTCCGAAGCTTCACTTCAGGTTTACTTTATCCCTTGGACCTTCTTATTGACGATGAAACACAGAAATTGCATCGGAATTACATACAAAAGGCACAATGCCGACTTCAGTACAAGAAGACTGACCCTTCTCTTTGTCTATGTTTTGAACCATTCCTGTGACACTAGTTATAGATTCCGATGCTACACTTCAGGTTTACTGTATCCCTCTGAACTTCTAATTGTGGATGAAACACAGTATTGCATCGGAATTAAATTGAAAAGGCATAATGCCGACTTAAGTACAAGAAGTACGACTCTTCTTACTGTCTACAATTTGAACCATTCCTGTGACACTAGTTATAGATTCCGCTGCTTCACTTCAGGTTTACTGTATCCCTTGGACCATCTTATTGACGATGAAACACAGAAATTGCATCGGAATTAAATAGAAAAAGCACAATGCCGACATAAGTACAAGAAGACTGACTCTTCTTACTGACTATGTATGGAACCAATCCTGTGACACTAGTTATAGATTCCGATGCTTCACTTCAGGTTACCTGTATCCCTTGGACCTTCTTATTGACGATTAAACACAGAAATGGCATTGGAATTAAATAGAAAAGGCACAATGCCGACTTAATTACAAGAAGACTGACTCTTCTTACTGACTGTTTTGAACCACTCCTGTGACACTAGCTATAGGTTCCGATGCATCACTTCAGGGTTACTGTATCCCTTGGACCTTCTTATTGACGATGAAACACGGATATTGCATCGGAATTAAATACAAAAGGCACAATGCCGACTTAAGTACAAGAAGACTGACTCTTCCTACTGGCTATGTTTTGAACTATTCCTGTGACACTAGTTATAGATTCCGATGCTACACTTCAGGTTTACTGTATCCCTCTGACTCTCTTATTGACGATGAAACACAGAAATTGCATCGTAATTAAATACAAAAGGCACAACGCCGACTTAAGTACAAGAAGACTGACTCTTCTTACCGACTGTTTTGAACCATTCCTGTGACACTAGTTATAGATTCCGATGCTTCATTCAAGTTTACTGTATACCTCTGACCTTCTTATTGACGATGAAACACAGAAATTGCATCGGAATTAAATACAAATGGCACAATACCGACTTAAGTACAAGAAGACTGACTCTCCTTACTGTCTATGTTTTGAACAATTCCTGTGACACTAGATATAGATTCCGATGCTTCACTTCACGTTAACTGTATCCCTTGGACCTTCTTATTGACGATGAAACACAGATATTGCATCGGAATTAATTACAAAACGCACAAAGCGGACTTAAGTGCAAGAAGACAGACTCTTCTTACTGACTATGTTTTGAACCATTCGTGTGACACTAGTAATAGATTCCGATGCATCACTTCAGGTTTACTGTATCCCTTGGACCTTCTTATTGACGATGAAACACAGAAATCGCATCGGAATTAAATACAAAAGGCACAATGCCGACTTAAGTACATGTAGACTGACTCTTCCTACTGTCTATGTTTGGAGGCTTCCTGTGACACTAGTTATAGATTCCGATGCTTCATTTCAAGTTTACTGTATCCCTTGGATCTTCTTATTGACGATGAATCACAGATAGAGCATTGGAGTTAAATACAATAGGCACAATACCGACTTAAGTACAAGATGACTGACTCTTCCTAATGCCTATGTTTGAACCATTCCTAAGACACTAGTTATACATTCCGATGCTTCACTTCAGGTTTACTGTATCCCTCTGAACTTCTTATTGACGATGAAACACAGAAAATGCATCGGAAATAAATACAAAAGGCACGATGCCGACTTAAGTACAGGTAGACTGAATCTTCCTACTGTCTATGCTTTGAACCATTCCTGTGACACTAGTTACAGATTCCGATGATGCACTTCAGGTTTACTGTATCCCTTGGACCTTCTTATTGACGATGAAACACAGAAATTGCATCTCAATTAAATAGAAAAGGCACAATGCCAACTTAAGTACAAGATGGCTGACACTTCTTACTGACTATGTTTGGAACTATTCCTGTGTCACTGGTTATAGATTCCGATGCTACACTTCAGGTTTACTGTATCCCTCTGACCTTCATATTGACGATGAAACTCAGATATTGCATCGGAATTAAATAGAAAAGGCACAATGCCGACTTAAGTACAAGAAGACTGACTCTTCTTACTGACTATGTTTTGAACCATTCCTGTGGCACTAGTTAGAGATTCCGATGCTTCACTTCAGGTTTACTGTATCCCTCTGACCTTCTTATTGACGATGATACACAGACATTACATCGGTATTAAATAGAAAAGGCACAATGCCGCCTTAAGTACAAGAAGACTGCCTCTTCTTACTGTCTATGTTTTGAACCATTTCTGTGACACTAGTTATAGATTCCGATGCTTCACTTCATGTTTACTGTATCTCTTGGACCTTCTTATAGACAATGAAACACAGAAATTGCATCGGAATTAAATCGAAAAGGCACAATTCCGACTTAAGTACAAGAGGACTGCCTCTTCTTACTGTCTATGTTTTGAACCATTCCTGTGACGCTAGTTACAGTCCGATGCTTCACTTCAGGTTTACTGTATCCCTCTGTCCTTCTTATTGACGATGAAACACAGAAATTGCATCGGAATTAAATAGAAAAGGCACAATGCCGACTTAAGTACAAAAAGACTGACTCTTCTTACTGACTATGTTTTGAACCATTCCTGTGACACTAGTTATAGATTCCGATGCTTGACTTCAGGTTTACTGTATCCCTCTGACCTTCTTATTGACGATGATACACAGACATTACATCGGAATTAAATTGAAAAGGCACAATGCCGACTTATGTACAAGAAGACTGACTCTTCTTACTGACTATGTATTGAAACATTCCTGTGGCACTAGTTTGAGATACCGATGTTTCACTTCAGGTTTGCTGTATCCCTCTGACCTTCTTATTGACGATAAAACACAGTAATTGCATCGGAATTAAATTGAAAAAGGCATAATGCCTTCTTAAGTACAAGAAGACTGACCCTTCTTTTTGTCTATGTTTTGAACCATTCCTGTGACACTAGTTATAGGTTCCGATGCTTCACTTCAGGTTTACTGTATACCTCTGACCTTCTTATTGACGATGAACCACAGAAATAGCATTGGAAATAAACACAAAAGGCACAATGCCGACTTAAGTACAAGAAGACTGACTCTTCTTACTGACTGTCTTGAACCATTCCTGTGACACTAGTTATAGATTCCGATGCTTCTCTTGAGGTTTACTGAATCCGTCTGACCTTCTTATTGACGTTGAAACACAGAAATTGCATCGGAAATAAATACAAATGGCACAATGCCGACTTAAGTACAAGAAGACCGACTCCCCTTACTGTCTATATTTTGAACCATTCCTGTGACACTAGATATAGATTCCGATGCTTCACTTCAGGTTTACTGTATCCCTTGGACCCTTTTTATTGCCGATGAAACACAGAAATTGCATCGGAATGAAATGGGAAACGCACAATGCCGACTTAAGTACAAGAAGACTGACTCTTCTTACTGTCTATGTTTTGAACCATTCCGGTGATGCAAGTTACAGATTCCGATGCTTCACTTCAGGTTTACTGTATCCCTCTGACCTTCTTATTGGCGATGAAACACAGATATTGCATCGGAATTAAATAGAAAAGGAACAATGCCGACTTAAATACAAGATGACTGACTCTTCTTTCTGACTAAGTTTTGAACCATTCCTGTGACACTAGTTGTAGATTCCGATGGAACACTTCATGTTTACTTTATCCCATGGACCTTCTTATTGACGAGGAAACACAGATATTGCATCGGAATTAAATACAAAAGGCACAATGCCGAGATAAGTACAAGAGGACTGACTCTTCTTACTGACTATGTTATGAACCATTCCTGTGACGCTAGTTACAGATTCCAATGCTTCAGTTCAGGTTTACTGTATCCCTTGGACCTTCTTATTGACGATGAAACACAGATATTGCATCGGAATTAAATACAAAAGGCACAATGCCGACGTAAGTACAAGAAGACTGACTCTTCTTACTGACTATATTATGAACCATTCCTGTGACACTAGTTAGAGATTCCGATGCTTCACTTCAGGTTTACTGTATCCCTCTGACCTTCGTATTGACGATGAAACACCGTAATTGCATCGAAATTAAATTGAAAAGGGCACAATGCCGACTTAATTACAAGAAGACTGACTCTTCTTACTGACTATGATTTTAACCATTCCTGTGACACTAGTTATAAATTCCGATGCTTCACTTCAGGTTTTCTGTACCCCTGTGACCTTCTTATTGACGATGAAACACAGAAATTGCATCGCAATGAAATAGAAAAGGCACAATGCCGTCTTAAGTACAAGAAGACTGACTCTTCTTACTGTCTATATTTGAACCATTCCTGTGACACTAGTTATAGATTCCGATGCTTCACTTCAGGATTACTGTATCCCTTGGACCTTTTCATTGACGATGAAACACAAAAATTGCATCGGAATTAAATAGAAAAGGCACAATGCCGACTTAAGTACAAGTAGACTGACTCTTCTAACTGTCTATGCTTTGAACCATTCCTGTGACGCTAGTTAGAGATTCCGATGCTTCACTTCAGGTTTACTGTATCCCTCTGACCTTCGTATTGACGATGAAACACCGTAATTGCATCGGAATTAAATTTAAAAGGGCACAATGCCGACTTAATTACAAGAAGACTGACTCTTCTTACTGACTATGGTTTGAACCATTCCTGTGACACTAGTTATAGATTCCGATGCATCACTTCAGGTTTACTGTATCCCTTAGACCTTCTTACTGACGATGAAACACAGAATTTGCATCGGAATTAAATACAAAAGGCAAAATTCCGACTTCAGTACAAGAACACTGACTCTTCTTACTGGCTATGTTTTGAACCATTCGTTTGACACTAGTTATAGATTCCGATGCTTCACTTCAGGTTTAGTGTATCCCTCTGACCTTCCTATTGACGAAGAAACACAGAAATCGCATCGGAATTAAATACAAAAAGGCACAATTCCGACTTAAGTACATGTAGACTGACTTTTCCTACTGTCTATGTTTGGAAGATTCCTGTGACACTAGTTATAGATTCCGATGCTTCACTTCAGGTTTAGTGTATCCCTCTGACCTTGTTATTGACGAGGAAACAAGGATATTGCATCGGAATTAATTACAAAACGCACAATACCGTCTTAAGTACAAGAAGACTGACTCTTCCCAATGTCTATTTTTTGAACCACTCCTGTAGCACTAGTTATACATTCCGATGTTTCACTTCAGGTTTACTGTATCCCTCTGAGCTTCGTATTGACGATGAAACACAGTAATTGCATCGGAATTAAATTGAAAAGGGCACAATGCCGACATAAGTACAAGAAGACTGACTCTTCTTACTGTCTATGATTTGAACCATTCCTGTGACACTAGCTATAGATTTCGATGCTTCACTTCAGGTTTACTGTATCTCTTGGACCTTGTAATTGACGATGAAACACAGATATTGCATCGGAATTAAACAGAAAAGGCAGAATGCCGAATTAAGTACAAGAAGACTGACTCTTCTTACTGACTATAATTTGAACCATTCCTGTGACACTAGTTATAGATTCCGATGCTTCACTTCAGGTTTACTGTATCCCTCTGACCTTCTTGTTGACGATGAAACACAGAAATTACATCGGAATTAAATAGAAAAGGCACAATGCCGTCTTATGTACAAGAAGACTGACTCTTCTTACTGTCTATGATTTGATCCATTCCTGTAACACTAGTTATTGATTCCGATGCTTCACTTCAGGATTGCTGTATCCCTTGGACCTTTTTATTGACGATGAAACACAGAAATTGCATCGGAATTAAATAGAAAAGGCACAATGCCGACTTAAGTACAATAGACTGACTCTTCTTACTGCCTACGCTTTGAACCATTCCTGTGACGCTAGTTAGAGATTCCGATGCTTCATTTCAGGTTTACTGTATCCCTCAGACCTTCTTATTGACGATCAAACACAGAACTTGCGTCGGAATTAGATAGAAAAGGCACAATGACGACTTAAGTACAAGAAGACTGACTCTTCCTACTGTCTATGTTTTAAACCATTCCTGTGACACTAGTTATAGATTCCGATGCTTCACTTCAGGTTTACTGTATCACTTGGCCGTTCTTATTGACGATGAAACGCAGACATTACATCGGAATTAAATTGAAAAGGCACAATGCCGACTTAAGTACAAAAAGACTTACTCTTCCTACAGTCTATGTTTTGAACCATTCCTGTGACGCTAGTTACAGTCCGATGCTTCACTTCAGGTTTACTGTATCCCTCTGTCCTTCTTATTGACGATGAAACACAGAAATTGCATCGGAATTAAATAGAAAAGGCACAATCCCGACTTAAGTACAAAAAGACTTACTCTTCCTACAGTCAATGTTTTGAACCATTCCTGTGACACTAGTTATAGATTCCGATGCTTCACCTCAGGTTTACTGTATCCCTTGGACCTTCTTATTGACGATGAAACAGATATTGCATCGGAATTAAATAGAAAAGGCACAATGCCGACTTAAGTACAAGAAGACTGACTCTTCTTACTGACTATGTTTTGAACCATTCCTGTGACACTAGTTATAGATTCCGATGCCTCACTTCAGGTTTACTGTATCCCTCTGACCTTCTTATTGACGATGATACACAGACATTACATCGGAATTAAATTGAAAAGGCACAATGCCGACTTAAGTACAAGAAGACTGACTCTTCTTACTGACTAAGTACTGAAACATTCCTGTGGCACTAGTTTGAGATACCGATGCTTCAGTTCAGGTTTGCTGTATCCCTCTGTCCTTCTTATTGACGATGAAACACAGTAATTGCATGGGAATTAAATTGAAAAAGGCATAATGCCGACTTAAGTACAAGAAGACTGACATTTCTTGCTCTCTATGTTTTGAACCATTCCTGTGACACCGGTTATAGATTCCGATGCTTCACTTCAGGTTTACTGTATCCTTCTGACCTTCTTCTTGACTATGAAACACAGAAATTGCATCGGAATTGCATACAAAAGGCACAATGCCGACTTAAGTACAAGAAGACCGACTCTCCTTACTGTCTATATTTTGAACCATTCCTGTGACACTAGATATAGTTTCCGATGCTTCACTTCAGGTTTACTGTATCCCTTGGACCTTTTTATTGACGATGAAACACAGATATTGCATCGGAATTAAATGGAAAACGCACAATGCCGACTTAAGTACAAGAAGACTGACACTTCTTACTGTCTATGTTTGGAACTATTCCGGTGATGCAAGTTACAGATTACGATGCTTCACTTCACGTTTACTGTATCCCTCTGACCGTCTTATTGGCGATGAAACACAGATATTGCATCGGAATTAAATAGAAAAGGCACAATGCCGACTTAAATCCAAGATGACTGACTCTTCTTTCTGACTAAGTTTTGAACCATTCCTGTGACACTAGTTATAGATTCCGATGGAACACTTCAGGTTTACTGTATCCCATGGACCTTCTTATTGACGAGGAAACACAGATATTGCATCGGAATTAAATACAAAAGGCACAATGCCGACATAAGTACAAGAGGACTGACTCTTCTTACTGACTATGTTTTGAACCATTCCTGTGACACTAGTTATTGATTCCGATGCTTCACTTCAGGATTACTGTATCCCTTGGACCTTTTCATTGACGATGAAACACAAAAATTGCATCGGAATTAAATAGAAAAGGCACAATGCCGACTTAAGTACAAGTAGACTGACTCTTCTAACTGTCTATGCTTTGAACCATTCCTGTGACGCTAGTTAGGGATTCCGATGCTTCACTTCAGGATTACTGTATCCCTCTGACCTTCGTATTGACGATGAAACACCGTAATTGCATCGGAAATAAATTGAAAAGGGCACAATGCCGACTTAAGTACAAGAAGACTGACTCTTCTTACTGACTATGGTTTGAACCATTCCTGTGACACTAGTTATAGATTCCGATGCATCACTTCAGGTTTACTGTATCCCTTGGACCTTCTTACTGACGATGAAACACAGAATTTGCATGGGAATTAAATACAAAAGGCAAAATTCCGACTTAAGTACAAGAACACTGACTCTTCTTACTGACTATGTTTTGAACCATTCGTTTGACACTAGTTATAGATTCCGATGCTTCACTTCGGGTTTAGTGTATCCCTCTGACCTTCTTATTGACGAAGAAACACAGAAATCGCATCGAAATTAAATACAAAAAGGCACAATGCCGACTTCAGTACATGTAGACTGACTTTTCCTACTGTCTGTGTTTGGAAGATTCCTGTGACACTAGTTATAGATTCCGATGCTTCACTTCAGGTTTAGTGCATCCCTCTGACCTTCGTATTGACGATGAAACAGCGTAATTGCATCGGAATTAAATTGAAAAGGGCACAATGCCAACTTAATTACAAGAAGACTGACTCTTCTTACTGACTACGATTTGAACCATTCCTGTGACACTAGTTATAAATTCCGATGCTTCACTTCAGGTTTACTGTATCCCTGTGACCTTCTTATTGACGATGAAACACAGAAATTGCATCGCAATTAAATAGTAAAGGCACAATGCCGTCTTAAGTACAAGAAGACTGACTCTTCTTACTGTCTATGATTGGAACCATTCCTGTGACACTAGTTATTGATTCCGATGCTTCACTTCAGGATTACTGTATCCCTTGGACCTTTTTATTGACGATGAAACGCAAAAATTGCATCGGAATTAAATAGAAAAGGCACAATGCCGACTTAAGTACAAGTAGACTGACACTTCTAACTGTCTATGCTTTGAACCATTCCTGTGACGCTAGTTAGAGATTCCGATGCTTCACTTCAGGTTTACTGTATCCCTTGGACCTTCTTACTGACGATGAAACACAGGATTTGCATTGGAATTAAATACAAAAGGCACAATTACGACTTAAGTACAAGAACACTGACTCTTCTTACTGACTATGTTTTGAACCATTCGTGTGACACTAGTTATTGATTCCGATGCTTCACTTCAGGTTTAGTGTATCCCTCTGACCTTCTTATTGACGAAGAAACACAGAAATCGCATCGGAATTAAATACAAAAAGGCACAATGCCGACTTAAGTACATGTAGACTGACTTTTCCTACTGTCTATGTTTGGAAGATTCCTGTGACACTAGTTATAGATTCCGATGCTTCACTTCAGGTTTAGAGTTTCCCTCTGACCTTGTTATTGACGATGAAACACAGATATTGCATCGGAATTAATTACAAAACGCACAATACCGTCTTAAGTACAAGAAGACTGACTCTTCCTAATGTCTATTTTTTGAACCACTCCTGTAGCACTAGTTATACATTCCGATGTTTCACTTCAGGTTTACTGTATCCCTCTGACCTTCGTATTGACGATGAAACACAGTAATTGCATCGGAATTAAATTGAAAAGGGCACAATGCCGACTTAAGTACAAGAAGACTGACTCTTCTTACTGTCTATGATTTGAACCATTCCTGTGACACTAGCTATAGATTTCGATGCTTCACTACAGGTTTACTGTATCCCTTGGACCTTGTAATTGACGATGAAACACAGATATTGCATCGGAATTAAACAGAAAAGGCACAATGCCGAATTACGTACAAGAAGACTGACTCTTCTTACTGACTATGACTTGAACCATTCCTGTGACACTAGTTATAGATTCCGATGCTTCACTTCAGGTTTACTGTATCCCTCTGACCTTCTTATTGACGATGAAACACAGAAATTACATCGGAATTAAATAGAAAAGGCACAATGGCGTCTTAAGTACAAGAAGACTGACTCTTCTTACTGTCTATGATTTGATCCATTCCTGTAACACTAGTTATTGATTCCGATGCTTCACTTCAGGATTACTGTATCCCTTGGACCTTTTTATTGACGATGAAACACAGAAATTGCATCGGAATTAAATAGAAAAGGCACAATGCCGACTTAAGTACAATAGACTGACTCTTCTTACTGCCTATGCTTTGAACCCTTCTTGTGACGCTAGTTAGAGATTCCGATGCTTCATTTCAGGTTTACTGTATCCCTCAGACCTTCTTATTGACGATCAAACACAGAACTTGCATCGGAATTAGATAGAAAAGGCACAATGACGACTTAAGTAGAAGAAGACTGACTCTTCCTACTGTCTATGTTTTGAACCATTCCTGTGACACTAGTTATAGATTCCGATGCTTCATTTCAGGTTTACTGTATCACTTGGCCGTTCTTATTGACGATGAAACGCAGAAATTGCATCGGAATGAAATAGAAAATGCACAGTGCCGACTTAAGTACAAGAAGACTGACTCTTCTTACTGACTACGTTTTGAACCATTCCTGTGGCGCTAGTTACAGATTCCGATGCTTCACTTCAGGTTTACTGTATCCCTTGGACATTCTTATAGACGATGAATCACAGATATTGCATCGGAATTAAATACAAAAGGCACAATGTTAACTTAAGTACAAGATGCCTGACTCTTCTTACTGACTATGTTTTGAACCATTCCTGTGACACTACTTAGAGATTCCGATGCTTCACTTCAGGTTTACTGTATCCCTCTGACCTTCTTATTGACGAAGAAACACAGTATTTCCATCGGAATTAAATTGAAAAGGGCATAATGCCGACTTATGTACAAGAAGTCTGACTCTTCTTACTGTCTATATTTTGACCCAATTCTGTGACACTAGTTATAGATTCCGATGCTTCACTTCAGGCCTACTGTATCCCTTGGACCTTCTTATTGACGATGAAATACAGAAATTGCATCGGAATTAATTACAAAAGGCACAATGCCGACTTAAGTACATGAAGACTGACTTTTCCTACTGTCTATGTTTTGAAACATTCCTGTGACACTAGTTATAGATTCCAATGCTTCATTTCAGGTTTACTGTATCCCTTGGACCTTCTTATTGACGATGAAACACAGAAAGTGCATCGGAATTAAATAGAAAAGGCACAATGCTGACTTAAGTACAAGAAGACTGACTCTTCCTACTGTCTACGTTTCGAACCATTCCTGTGACACTAGTTAATGATTGCGATGCTTCACTTCAGGTTTACTGTATCCCTCTGACCTTCTTATTGACGATGAAACACAGAAATTGCATCGGAATTAAATACAAAAGGCACAATGCCGACTTAGGTACAAGAAGACTGACTTTTCTTACTGGCTCTGCTTTGAACCATTCCTGTGACACTAGTTATAGATTCCGATGCATCACTTCAGGGTTACTGTATCCCATAGACCTTCTTATTGACGATGAAACACAGAAATTGCATCGGAATTAAATACAAAAGGCACAATGCCGACTTAATACAAGAAGACTGACTCCTCCTACTGTCTGTGTTTTGAACCATTCCTGTGACACTAGTTATAGATTCCGATGCTACACTTCAGGTTTACTGTATCCCTCTGACCTTTTTATTGACGATGAAACACAGAAATTGCATCGGAATTAAATACAAAAGGCACAACGCCGACTTAAGTACAAGGAGACTGACTCTTCTTACTGACTGTTTTGAACCATTCCTGTGACACTAGTTATAGATTCCGATGCTTCACTTCAGATTTACTGTATCCCTTGGACCTTCTTATTGACGATGAAACACAGAAATTGCATCGGAATTAAATACAAAAGGCACAATTCCGACTTAAGTACAAGAAGACTGACTCTTATGTTGTCTATGTTTTGAACCATTCCTGTGACACTAGTTATAGATTCCAATGCTTCACTTCATAGTTACTGTATCCCTTGGATCTTCTTCTTGACGATGAAACACAGAAATTGCATCGGAATTAAATAGAAAAGGCACAATGCCGACTTAAGTACAAGAAGACTGACTCTTCCTACTGTCTATGCTTTGAACCATTTCTGTGACACTAGTTATAGATTCCGATGCTTCACTTGAGGTTTACTGTATCCTTTGGACGTTCTTTTTGACTATGAAACACAGAAATTGCATCGGAATTAAATAGAAAAAGCACAATGCCGACTTAAGTACAAAAAGACGGACTCTTCTTACTGACTATGTTTTGAACCACTCCTGTGACGATAGTTACAGATTCCGATGCTTCACTTCAGGTTTACTGTATCCCTTGGACGTTCTTATTGACTATGAAACACAGGAATTGCATCGGAATTAAATAGAAAAGGCACAATGCCGACTTAAGTACAAGAAGACTGACTCTTCCTACAGTCTATGTTTTGAACCATTCCTGTGACACCAGTTATAGATTCCGATGCTTCGCCTCAGGTTCACTGTATCGATCTGTCTTTCTTATTGACGATGAAACACAGAAATTGCATCGGAATTAAATAGAAAAGGCACAATGCCGTCTTAAGTACAAGCTGACTGACTCTTCTTAGTGTCTATGTTTTGAATCATTCCTGTGACGCTTGTTACAGATTCCGATCCTTCACTTTAGGTTTACTGTATCCCTTGGACCTTCTTATTGGCGATGAAACACAGAAATTGCATCGGAATTAAATACAAAAGGCACAATGCCGACTTAAGTACAGGAAGACTGACTCTTCAACTGACTATGTTTTCAACCATTCCTGTGACACTAGTAAGAGATTCCGATGCTTCCCTTCAGGTTTACTGTATCCCTCTGACCTTCTCATTGACGATTAAACACAGAAATTGCATCGGAATTAAATACAGAAGGCATAATGCCGACTTAAGTACACGAAGACTGACTCTTCTTACTGACTATGCTTTGAACCATTCCTGTGACACTAGTTATAGATTCCGATGCTTCACTTCAGGTTTACTGTATCCCTCTGACCTTCTTATTGATGATGAAACACAGAAATTGAATCGGAAATACACTCCTGGAAATGGAAAAAAGAACACATTGACACCGGTGTGTGAGTCCCACCATACTTGCTCCGGACACTGCGAGAGGGCTGTACAAGCAATGATCACACGCACGGCACAGCATACACACCAGGAACCGCGGTGTTGGCCGTCGAATGGCGCTAGGTGCGCAGCATTTGTGCACCGCCGCCGTCAGTGTCAGCCAGTTTGCCGTGGCATACGGAGCTCCAACGCAGTCTTTAACACTGGTAGCATGCCGCGACAGCGTGGACGTGAACCGTATGTGCAGTTGACGGACTTTGAGCGAGGACGTATAGTGGGCATGCGGGAGGCCGAGTGGACGTACCGCCGAATTGCTCAACACGTGGGGCGTGAGGTCTCCACAGTACATCGATGTTGTCGCCAGTGGTCGGCGGAAGGTGCACGTGTCCGTCGACCTGGGACCGGACCGCAGCGACGCACGGATGCACGCCAAGACCGTAGGATCCTACGCAGTGCCGTAGGGGACCGCACCGCCACTTCCCAGCAAATTAGGGACACTGTTGCTCCTGGGGTATCGGCGAGGACCATTCGCAACCGTCTCCATGAAGCTGGGCTGCGGTCCCGCACACCGTTAGGCCGTCTTCCGCTCACGCCCCAACATCGTGCAGTCCGCCTCCAGTGGTGTCACGACAGGCGTGAATGGAGGGACGAATGGAGACGTGTCGTCTTCAGCGATGTGAGTCGCTTCTGCCTTGGTGTCAGTGATGGTCGTATGCGTGTTTGGCGCCGTGCAGGTGAGCGCCACAATCAGGACTGCATACGACCGAGGCACACAGGGCCAACACCCGGCATCATGGTGTGGGGAGCGATCTCCTACACTGGCCGTACACCACTGGTGATCGTCGAGGGGACACTGAATAGTGCACGGTACATCCAAACCGTCATCGAACCCATCGTCCTACCATTCCTAGACCGGCAAGGGAACTTGCTGTTCCAACAGGACAATGCACGTTCGCATGTATCCCGTGCCACCCAACGTGCTCTAGAAGGTGTAAGTCAACTACCCTGGCCAGTAAGATCTCCGGATCTGTCCCCCATTGAGCATGTTTGGGACTGGATGAAGCGTCGTCTCACGCGGTCTGCACGTTCAGCACGAACGCTGGTCCAACTGAGGCGCCAGGTGGAAATGGCATGGCGAGCCGTTCCACAGGACTACATCCAGCATCTCTACGATCGTCTCCATGGGAGAATAGCAGCCTGCATTGCTGCGAAAGGTGGATATACACTGTACTAGTGCCGACATTGTGCATGCTCTGTTGCCTGTGTCTATGTGCCTGTGGTTCTGTCAGTGTGATCATGTGATGTATCTGACCCCAGGAATGTGCCAATAAAGTTTCCCCTTCCTGGGACAATGAATTCACGGTGTTCTTATTTCAATTTCCAGGAGTGTATATACAAAAGGCACGATGCCGACTTAAGTACATGTAGACTGAATCTTCCTACTGTCTATGTTTTGAACCATTCCTGTGACACTAGTTATAGATTCCGATGCTTCATTTCAGGTTTACTGTATCCCTTGGCCGTTCTTATTGACGATGAATCACAGATATTGCATCGGAATTAAATACAAAAGGCACAATGTTAAGTTAAGTACAAGATGCCTGACTCTTCTTACTGACTATGTTTAGAACCATTCCTGTGACACTAGTTAGAGATTCCGATGCTTCACTTCCGGTTTACTGTATCACTCTGCCCTTCTTATTGACGAAGAAACACAGTAATTGCATCGGAATTAAATTGAAAAGGGCATAACGCCGACTTATGTACAAGAACTCTGACTCTTCTTACTGTCTATATTTTGACCCAATTCTGTGACACTAGTTATAGATTCCGATGCTTCACTTCAGGCCTACTGTATCCCTTGGACCTTCTTATTGACGATGAAATACAGAAATTGCATCGGAATTAAATACAAAAGGCACAATGCCGACTTAAGTACAGGAAGACTGACTCTTCTTACTGACTATGTTTTGAACCATTGCTGTGACATTAGGTATAGATTCCGATGCTTCACTTCACGTTTACTGTATCCGTCTGACCTTCTTATTGATGATGAAAAACAGAAATTGCATCGGAAATAAATACAAAAGGCACAACACCGACTTAAGTACATGAAGACTGACTCTTCCTACTGTCTATGTTTTGAAACATTCCTGTGACACTAGTTATAGATTCCGATGCTTCATTTCAGGTTTACTGTATCCCTTGGACCTTCTTATTGACGATGAAACACAGAAAGTGCATCGGAATTAAATAGAAAAGGCACAATGCTGCCTTAAGTACAAGAAGACTGACTCTTCCTACTGTCTATGTTTCGAACCATTCCTGTGACACTAGTTAATGATTGCAATGCTTCACTTCAGGTTTACTGTCTCCCTCTGACCTTCTTATTGACGATGAAACACAGAAATTGCATCGGAATTAAATACAAAAGGCACAATACCGACTTAAGTACAAGAAGACTGACTTTTCTTACTGTCTATGTTTTGAACCGTTCCAGTGATACTAGTTACAGATTCCGATGCATCCCTTCAGGGTTACTGTATCCCTTGGACCTTCTTATTGACGATGAAACACAGAAATTGCATCGGAATTAAATACAAAAGGCACAATGCCGACTTAAGTACAAGAAGACTGACACCTCCTACTGTTTATGTTTTGAACCATTCCTGTGACACTAGTTATAGATTCCGATGCTACACTTCAGGTTTACTGTATCCCTCTGACCTTTTTATTGACGATGAAACACAGAAAATGCATCGGAATTAAATACAAAAGGCACAACGCCGACTTAAGTACAAGAAGACTGACTCTTCTTACTGACTGCTTTGAACCATTCCTAGGACATTAGTTATAGATTCCGATGCTTCACTTCAGATTTACTGTATCCCTTGGACCTTCTTATTGACGATGAAACACAGAAATTGCATCGGAATTAAATACAAAAGGCACAATTCCGACTTAAGTACAAGAAGACTGACTCTTCTTACTGACTGCTTTGAACCATTCCTAGGACATTAGTTATAGATTCCGATGCTTCACTTCAGGTTTACTGTAACCCTCTGACATTCTTATTGACGATGAATCAAAGAAATTGCATCGGAACTAAATACAAAAGGCACATTGCCGACTTAAGTACAAGAAGACTGACTCTTAATTTGTCTCTGTTTTGAACCATTCCTGTGATACTAGTTATAGATTCCAATGCATCACTTCAGAGTTACTGTATCCCTTGGACCTTCTTCTTGACGATGAAACACAGAAATTGCATCGGAATTAAATAGAAAAGGCACAATGCCGACTTAAGTACAAGAAGACTGACTCTTCCTACTGTCTATGTTTTGAACCATTTCTGTGACACTAGTTATAGATTCCGATGCTTCACTTCAGGTTAACTGTATCCCTTGGACGTTCTTTTTGACTACGAAACACAGAAATTGCATCGGAATTAAATAGAAAAGGCACAATGCCGTCTTAAGTACAAGCAGACTGAATCTTCTTACTGTCTATGTTTGAATCGTTCCTGTGACGCTTCTTACTGATTCCGATTCTTCACTTTAGGTTTACTGTATCCCTTGGACCTTCTTATTGACGATGAAACACAGAAATTGCATCGGAATTAAATAGAAAAGGCACAATGCCGACTTAAGTACAAGAAGACTGACTCTTCATACTGACTATGTTTTGAACCATTCCTGTGACACTAGTTAGAGATTCCGATGCTTCCCATCAGGTTTACTGTATCCCTCTGACCTTCTTATTGACGATGAAACACAGAAATTACATCGGACTTAAAAACAAAAGGCACAATGCCGACCTAAGTACAAGATGACTGACTCTTCTGACTGACTATGCTTTCAACCGTTCCTGTGACACTAGTTAGAGATTCCGATGCATCACTTCAGGTTTACTGTATCCCTCTGACCTTCTTATTGACGATGAAAAACAATAATTGGATCGGAATTAAATTGAAAAGGGCATAATGCAGACTGAAGTACAAGAAGTCTGACTCTTCTTACTGTCTATATTTTGAACCATTCCTGTGACACTAGTTACAGATTCCGATGCTTCACTTCAGGTTTACTGTATCCCTTGGACCTTCTTATTGACGATGATACACAGAAATTCCATCGGAATTAAATACAAAAGGCACAATGCCGACTTAAGTACAAGAAGACTGACTCTTTTTACTGACTATGTTTTGAACCATTCCTGTGACACTAGTTATAGATTCCGATGCTTCACTTCAGGTTTACTGTATCCCTCTGACCTTCTTATTGTCGATGAAACACAGAAATTGCATCGGAATTAAATACCAAAATCTTAATGCCGATTTATAAACAAGATGACTGACCTTTCTTACTGTCTATGCTTTGAACCATTCCTGTGACAATAGTTATAGATTCCGATGCTTCACTTCAGGTTACTGTATCCCTTGGACCTTCTTATTGACGATGAAACACAGAAATTGCATCGGAATTAAATACAAAACGCACAATGCCGACTTAAATACAAGAAGACAGACTCTTCTTACTGACTGTTTCGAAACACTCCTGTGACACTAGTTATAGATTCCGATGCTTAACTTCAGGTTTACTGTATCCCTCTGACCTTCTTATTGACGATGAAACACAGTAATTACATCGGAATTAAATTGAAAAGGGCATAATGCCGACTGAAGTACAAGAAGTCTGAATTTTCCTACTGTCTATGTTTCGAACCATTCCTGTGACACTAGTTATAGATTCCGATGCTTCATTTCAGGTTTACTGTATACTTTGGATCTTCTTATTGACGATGATACACAGATAGTGCATCGGAGTTAAATACAAATGGCACAATACCAACTTAAGTATAAGAAGACTGACTCATCCTACTGTCTATGTTTTGAACCATTCCTGTGACACTAGTTACAGACTCCGATGCTTACTTGAGGTTTACTTTATCCCTTGGACCTTCTTACTGACGATGAAACACAGAAATTGCATCGGAAATAAATACAAACGGCACAATGCCGACTTAAGTACAAGATGACTGACTCTTCTTACAGACTATGTTTTGAACCATTCCTGTGACACTATTTACAGATTCCGAACCTTCCCTTCAGGTTTACTGTATGCCTCTGACCTTCTTATTGACGATGAAACACAGAAATTGCATCGGAAATAAATACAAAAGGCACAATGCCGACTTAAGTACAAGAAGACTGACTCTTCTTACAGACTATGTTTTGAACCATTCCTGCGACGCTAGTTACAAATTCCGATGCATCACCTCAGGATTATTGTATCCCTTGGACCTTCTTATTGACGATGAAACAAAGATATTGCATCGGAATTAAATACAAAAGGCACAATGCCGACGTAAGTACAAGAAGACTGACTCTTCTTACTGACTATGTTTTCAACCATTCCTGTGACACTAGTTAGAGATTCCGATGCTTCACTTCAGGTTTACAGTACCCCTCTGACCTTCTTATTGACGATGAAACACAGTAATTGCATCTGATTTAAATTGAAAAGGGCACAATGCCGACATAAGTAAGAGAAGACTGACTCTTCTTACTATCTATGATTTGAACCATTCCTGTGACACTAGTTATAGATTCCGATGCTTCACTTCAGGTTTACTGTATCCCTTGGACCTTCTTACTGACGATGAAACACAGTAATTGGATCGGAATTAAATACAAAAGGCACAATGCCGACTTAAGTACAAGAAGACTGATTCTTCTTACTGTCTATGTTTTGAATCATTCCTTTGACACTAGTAATAGATTCCGATGCTTCACTTCAGGTTTACTGTATCCCTTGGAACTACCTATTGGCGATGAAACACGGAAATTGGATCGGAATTAAATACAAAAGGCACAATGCCGCCTTAGTTCAAGAAGACTGATTCTCCTTACTGACAGTTTTGAAATATCCCTGTGACACTAGTTATAGATTCCGAAGCTTCACTTCAGGTTTACTGTATCCCTTGGACCTTCTTATTGAAGATGAAACACAGAAATTGCATCGGAATTAAATACAAAAGGCACAATGCCGACTTAAGTACAAGAAGACTGACTCTTCGTACTGACTATGTTTTGAATCATTCCTGTGACACTAGTTATTGAATCCGATGATTCACTTCAGGTTTTCTGTATCCTTTGGACCTTCTTATTGACGATGAAACACAGAAATTGCATCGGAATTAAATAGAAAAGGCACAATGGGGACTTAAGTACAAGAACACTGACTCTTCTTACTGACTATGGTTGGAACCATTCCGGTGACACTAGTAATAGATTCCGATGCTTCACTTCAGGTTTACTGTATCCCTCTGACCTTCTTATTGACGATGAAACACAGATATTGCATCGGAATTAAATAGAAAAGGCACAATGCCGACTTAAGTACAAGAAGACTGACTCTTCTTACAGACTATGATTTGAACCATTCCTATGACACTTGTTATAGATTCCGATGCTTCACTACAGGTTTACTGTATCCCTCTGACCTTCTTATTGACGATGAAACACAGAAATTGCATCGGAATTAAATAGAAAAGGCACAATGCCGACTTAAGTTCAAGAAGACTGACTCTTCTTATTGTCTATGATTTGAACCATTTCTGTGACACTAGTTATAGATTACAATGCTTCACTTCAGGTTTACTGTATCCCTTGGACCTTCTTATTGACGATGAAACACAGAAATTGCATCGGAATTAAATACAAGAGGCACAATGCCGACTTAAGTACAAGAAGACTGACTCTTCTTACTGACTATGCTTTGAACCATTCCTGTGATACTAGTTATAGATTCCGATGCTTCACTTCAGGTTTACTGTATCCCTCTGACCTTCTTATTGACGATGAAACACAGGAATTGCATCGGAATTGAATACAAAAGGCACAATGCCGACTCAAGTACATGTAGACTGACTCTTCCTACTGTCTATGTTTTGAAACATTCCTGTGACACTAGTTATAGATTCCGATGCTTCATTTCAGGTTCACTGTATGCCTTGGACCTTCTTATTGACGATGAAACACAGAAAGTGCGTCGGAATTAATTAGAAAAGGCACAATGCTGACTTAAGTACAAGAAGACTGACTCTTCATTTTGCCTATGTTTTGAACCATTCCTGTGACACTAGTTACAGATTCCGATGCTTCACTTCAGGTTTACTGTATCCCTTGGACCTTCTTATTGACGAAGAAACACAGAAATTGCATCGGAATTAAATACAAGAAGCAGAATGCCGACTTAAGTACAAGAAGACTGACTCTTCGTACTGACTATGTTTTTGAACCATTCCTGTGACACTAGTTATTGATTCCGATGATTCACTTCAGGTTTTCTGTATCCCTTGGACCTTCTTATTGACGATGAAACACAGAAATTGCATCGGAATTAAATAGAAAAGGCACAATGGGGACTTAAGCACAAGAACACTGACTCTTCTTACTGACTATGTTTGGAACCATTCCGGTGACACTAGTAATAGATTCCGATGCTTCACTTCAGGTTTACTGTATCCCTCTGACCTTCTTATTGACGATGAAACACAGATATTGCATCGGAATTGAATACAAAAGGCACAATGCCGACTCAAGTACATGTAGACTGACTCTTCCTACTCTCTATGTTTTGAAACATTCCTGTGACACTAGTTATAGATTCCGATGCTTAACTTCAGGTTTACAGTATCCCTCTGACCTTCTTATTGACGATGAAACACAGGAATTGCATCGGAATTGAATACAAAAGGCACAATGCCGACTCAAGTACATGTAGACTGACTCTTCCTACTGTCTATGTTTTGAAACATTCCTGTGACACTAGTTATAGATTCCGATGCTTCATTTCAGGTTCACTGTATGCCTTGGACCTTCTTATTGACGATGAAACACAGATATTGCATCGGAATTAAATACAAAAAGCACAATGCCGTCGTAAGTACAAGAAGACTGACTCTTCTTACTGACTATGTTTTCAACCATTCCTGTGACACTAGTTAGAGATTCCGATGCTTCACTTCAGGTTTACAGTACCCCTCTGACCTTCTTATTGACGATGAAACACAGAAATTGGATCGGAATTAAATACAAAAGGCATAATGCCGCCTTAGTACAAGAAGACTGATTCTCCTTACTGACGGTTTTGAAATATCCCTGTGACACTAGTTATAGATTCCGAAGCTTCACTTCAGGTTTACTGTATCCCTCTGACTTTCTTATTGACGATTGCACACAGGAATTGCATCGGAATTGAATACAAAAATCACAATGCCGACTCAAGTACATGTAGACTGACTCTTCCTACTGTCTATGATTTGAAACATTCCTGTGACACTAGTTATAGATTCCGATGCTTCATTTCAGGTTCACTGTATGCCTTGGACCTTCTTATTGACGATGAAACACAGAAAGTGCGTCGGAATTAATTAGAAAAGGCACAATGCTGACTTAAGTACAAGAAGACTGACTCTTCATTTTGCCTATGTTTTGAACCATTCCTGTGACACTAGTTAGAGATTCCGATGCTTCACTTCAGGTTTACTGTATCCCTTGGACCTTCTTATTGACGAAGAAACACAGAAATTACATCGGAATTAAATACAAGAAGCAGAATGCCGACTTAAGTAAAGGAAGACTGACTCTTCGTACTGACTATGTTTTTGAACCATTCCTGTTACACTAGTTATTGATTCCGATGATTCACTTCAGGTTTTCTGTATCCCTTGGACCTTCTTATTGACGATGAAACACAGAAATTGCATCGGAATTAAATAGAAAAGGCACAATGGGGACTTAAGCATAAGAACACTGACTCTTCTTACTGCCTATGTTTAGAACCATTCCGGTGACACTAGTAATAGATTCCGATGCTTCACTTCAGGTTTACTGTATCCCTCTGACCTTCTTATTGACGATGAAACACAGATATTGCATCGGAATTGAATACAAAAGGCACAATGCCGACTCAAGTACATGTAGACTGACTCTTCCTACTCTCTATGTTTTGAAACATTCCTGTGACACTAGTTATAGATTCCGATGCTTAACTTCAGGTTTACAGTATCCCTCTGACCTTCTTATTGACGATGAAACACAGGAATTGCATCGGAATTGAATACAAAAGGCACAATGCCGACTCAAGTACATGTAGACTGACTCTTCCTACTGTCTATGTTTTGAAACATTCCTGTGACACTAGTTATAGATTCCGATGCTTCATTTCAGGTTCACTGTATGCCTTGGACCTTCTTATTGACGATGAAACACAGATATTGCATCGGAATTAAATACAAAAAGCACAATGCCGTCGTAAGTACAAGAAGACTGACTCTTCTTACTGACTATGTTTTCAACCATTCCTGTGACACTAGTTAGAGATTCCGATGCTTCACTTCAGGTTTACTGTATCCCTCTGACTTTCTTATTGACGATTGCACACAGGAATTGCATCGGAATTGAATACAAAAATCACAATGCCGACTCAAGTACATGTAGACTGACTCTTCCTACTGTCTATGATTTGAAACATTCCTGTGACACTAGTTATAGATTCCGATGCTTCATTTCAGGTTCACTGTATGCCTTGGACCTTCTTATTGACGATGAAACACAGAAAGTGCGTCGGAATTAATTAGAAAAGGCACAATGCTGACTTAAGTTCAAGAAGACTGACTCTTCATTTTGCCTATGTTTTGAACCATTCCTGTGACACTAGTTAGAGATTCCGATGCTTCACTTCAGGTTTACTGTATCCCTTGGACCTTCTTATTGACGAAGAAACACAGAAATTACATCGGAATTAAATACAAGAAGCAGAATGCCGACTTAAGTAAAGGAAGACTGACTCTTCGTACTGACTATGTTTTTGAACCATTCCTGTGACACTAGTTATTGATTCCGATGATTCACTTCAGGTTTTCTGTATCCCTTGGACCTTCTTATTGACGATGAAACACAGAAATTGCATCGGAATTAAATAGAAAAGGCACAATGGGGACTTAAGCACAAGAACACTGACTCTTCTTACTGACTATGGTTGGAACCATTCCGGTGACACTAGTAATAGATTCCGATGCTTCACTTCAGGTTTACTGTATCCCTCTGACCTTCTTATTGACGATGAAACACAGATATTGCATCGGAATTAAATAGAAAAGGCACAATGCCGACTTAAGTACAAGAAGACTGACTCTTCTTACTGACTATGTTTTGAACCATTCCTGTGACACTAGTTATAGATTCCGATGCTTCACTACAGGTTTACTGTATCCCTCTGACCTTCTTATTGACGATGAAACACAGAAATTGCATCGGAATTAAATAGAAAAGGCACAATGCTGATTTAAGTACAAGAAAACTGACTCTTCTTACTGTCTATGCTTTGAAACATTACTGTGACACTAGTTGTAGATTCCGATGCTTCATTTCAGGTTCACTGTATGGCTTGGACCTTCTTATTGACGATGAAACACAGAAATTGCATCGGAATTTAATACAAAAGGCACAATACCAACTTAATTACAAGAAGACTGACTCTTCTTACTGACTGTTTTGAACCATTCCTGTGACACTAGTTATACATTCCGAAGCTTCACTTCAGGTTTACTGTATCCCTTGGACCTTCTTATTGACGATAAACTCAGAAATTGCATCGGAATTACACACAAAAGGCACAATGCCGACTGCAGTACAAGAAGACTGACCCTTCTTTTTGTCTATGTTTTGAACCATTCCTGTGACACTAGTTATAGATTCCGATGCTTCACTTCAGGTTAACTGTATCCCTTGGACCTTCTTATTGACGATGAAACACAGAAATTGCATCGGAGTTAAATTGAAAAGGCACAATGCCGACTTAAGTACAAGAAGACTGACCCTTCTTAGTGACTATGTTTGGAGACATTCCTGTGACACTAGTTAGAGATTCCGATGCTTCACTTCAGGTTTACTGTATTCCTCTGACCTTCTTATTGACGATGAAACACAGTAATTGCATCGGATTTAAATTGAAAAGGGTGCAATGCCCACTTAAGTACAAGAAGACTGACTCTTCTTACTGTCTATGATTTGAACCATTCCTGTGGCACTAGTTATAGGTTCCAATGCTTCACTTGAGGTTTACTGTATTCCTTGGACCTTCTTACTGACGATGAAACACAGAAATTGGATCGGAATTAAATTCAAAAGGCACATTGCCGACTTAAGTACTGGAAGACTGATTCTTCTTACTGTCTATGTTTGAACCAATCCTGTGGCACTAGTTATAGATTACGACGCTTCATTTCAGATTTACTGTATCCCTTGGACCCTCCTGTTGACGATGAAACACAGAAATTACGGCGGAATTAAATACAGAAGGAACAATGCCGACTTAATTACAAGAAGACTGACTCTTCTTACTGACTGTTTTGAACCATTCCTGTGACACTAGTTATAGATTCCGAAGCTTCACTTCAGGTTTACTTTATCCCTTGGACCTTCTTATTGACGATGAAACACAGAAATTGCATCGGAATTACATACAAAAGGCACAATGCCGACTTCAGTACAAGAAGACTGACCCTTCTTTTTGTCTATGTTTTGAACCATTCCTGTGACACTAGTTATGGATTCCGATGCTTCACTTCAGGTTTACTGTATCCCTTGGACCTTCTTATTGACGATGAAACACAGAAATAGCATCGGAATTAAATACAAAAGGCACAATGCCGACTTAAGTACAAGAAGACTGACTCTTCTTACAGACTATGTTTTGAACTATTCCTGTGGCACTAGTTATTGATTCCGATGATTCACTTCAGGTTTTCTGTATCCCTTGGACCTTCTTATTGACGATTAAACTCAGAAATTGCATCGGAATTAAATAGAAAAGGCACAATGCCGACTTAAGTACAAGAAGACTGACTCTTCTTACTGACTATGTTTGGCACCATTCCTGTGACACTAGTTATAGATTCCGATGCTTCACTTCAGGTTTACTGTATCCCTTGGACCTTCTTATTGACGATGAAACACAGATATTGAATCGGAATTAAATAGAAAAGGCACAATGCCGACTTAAGTACAAGAAGACTGACTCTTCTTAATGTCTATAATTTGAACCATACCTGTGACGCTAGATACAGATTCCGATGCTTCACTTCACGTTTACTGTATCCCTCTGACCTTCTTATTGACGATGAAACACAGCAATTGCATCGGAATTAAATAGAAAAGGCACAATGCCGACTTAAGTACAAGAAGACTGACTCTTCTTATTGACTATGATTTGAACAATTCCTGTGACACTACTTATAGGTTCCGATTCTACACTTCAGATTTACTGAATCCCTCTGACCCTCTTATTGACGATGAAACACAGTAATTGCATCGGAATTAAATAGAAAAGGAACAATGCCGACTTAAGTACAAGAAGACTGACTCTTCTTACTGTCTATGATTTTAACCATTCCTGTCACACTAGTTATAGATTCCGATGCTTCACTTCAGGTTTATTGTATCCCTTGGACCTTCTTATTGACGATGAAACACAGCAATTGCATCGGAATTAAATAGAAAAGGCACAATGCCGAATTAAGTACAAGAAGACTGACTCTTCTTACTGTCTATGCTTTGAAATATTCCTGTGACGCTAGTTACAGGATCCGATGCTTCACTTCAGGTTCACTGTATCCCTCGGACCTTCTTATTGTCGATGAAACACAGAAATTGCATCGAAATTAAATAGAAAAGGCACAATGCCGACTTAAGTACAAGAAGACTGACTCTTCCTACTGTCTATGTTTTGAACCATTCCTGTGACACTAGTTATAGATTCGATGCTACACTTCTGGTTTACTGTATACCTCTGACCTTCTAATTGTGGATGAAACACAGTAATTGCATTGGAATTAAATTGAAAAGGCATAATGCCGACTTAAGCACAAGAAGTCTGACTCTTCTTACTGTCTATTATTTGAACCATGCCTGTGACACTAGTTATAGATTCCGATGCTTCACTTCAGGTTCACTGTATCCCTTGGACCATCTTATTGACGATGAAACACAGAAATTGCTTCGGAATTAAATACAAAAGGCACAATGCCGACTTAAGTACAAGAAGACTGACTCTTCTTACTGACTATGTTTTGAACCATTCCTGTGACACTAGTTATAGATTCCGATGCTTCACTTAAGGTTTACTGTATCCCTTGGACATTCTTATTGATGATGAAACACTGAAATTGCATCGTAATTAAATAGAAAAGGCACAATACCGACTTAAGTACAAGAAGACTGGCTCTTCTTACTGTCTATGTTTTGAACCATTCCTGTGACGCTAGTTACAGATTCCGATGCTTCACTTCAGATTTACTGTATCCCTCTGACCTTCTTATTGACGATGAAACACAGAAATTGCATCGGATTTAAATACAAAAGGCACAATGCCGACTTAAGTACAAGAAGACTGACTCTTCCTACTGACTATGTTTTGAACCATTAATGTGACACCAGTTATTGATTCCGGTGCTACACTTCAGGTTTACTGTATCCCTCTGACCATCTAATTGACGATGAAACACAGAAATTGCATCGGAATTAAATACAAAAGGCACAATGCCGCCTTAAGTACAAGAAGACTGACTCCTCTTACTGACTGTTCTTAACCATTCCTGTGACACTAGTTGTAGATTCCGATGCTTCACTTCAGGTTTACTGTATCCCTCTGACCTTCTTATCGACGGTGAAACACAGAAATTGCATCGGAATTAAATACAAATAGCACAATGCCGACTTAAGTAGAAGAAGACCGGCTCACCTTACTGTCTGTGTTTTGAACCATTCCTGTGAAACTAGATATAGATTCCGATGCTTCACTACAGGTTTATTGTACCCCTTGGACCTTCTTATTGACGATGAAACACAGATATTGCATCGGAATTAAATACAATAGGCACAATGCCGACTTAAGTACAAGAAGACAGACTCTTCTTACTGACTATGCTTTGAACCATTCCCGTGACACTAGTTATAGATTCCGATGCTTCACTTCAGGTTTACTGTATTCCTTGGACCTTCTTATTGAAAATGAAACACAGAAATTGCATCGGAATTAAATAGAAAAGGGACAATGCCGACTTGAGTACAAGAAGACTGACTCTTCTTACTGACTATGTTTGGAACCATTCCTGTGACACTAGTTATAGATACCGATGCTTCACTTTAGGTTTACTGTATCCCTTAGACCTTCTTATTGTTGATGAAACACAGAAATTGCATCGGAAATAAATAGAAAAGGCACAATGCCGACTTAAGTACAAGAAGACTGATTCTTCTTACTGTCTATGTTTTGAACCATTCCTGTGACACTAGTTATAGATTTCGATGCTACACTTCAGGATTACTGTATCCCTCTGACCTTCTTATTGACGATGAAACACAGAAATTGCATCGGAACTAAATACAAATGGCACAATGCCGACTTAACTACAAGAAGACTTACTCTCCTTACTGTCTATGCTTTGAACCATTCCTGTGACACTAGATATAGATTCCGATGCTTCACTTCAGGTTTATTGTATCCCTAGGACCTTCTTATTGACGATGAAACACAGAAATTGCATCGGAATTAAATACAAAAGGCACAATGCCGACTTAAGTACAAGAAGACTGACTCTTCTTACTGACTATGTTTTGAACCATTCCTGTGACACTAGTTATAGATTCCGATGCTTCACTGCAGGTTTACTGTATCCCTTGGACCTTCTTATTGACGATGAAACACAGAAATTGGATGGGAATTAAATAGAAAAGGCACAATGCCTACTTAAGTACAAGAAGACTGACTCTTCTTACTGACTGTTTTGAACCATTCCTGTGACACTAGTTATAGATTCCGATGCTTCACTTCAGGTTTACTGTGTCCCTCTGACCTTCTTATTGACGATAAATCACAGAAATTGCAGCGGAATTAAATACAAACGGCACAATGCCGACTTAAGTACAAGAAGACTGACTCTCCTTACTGTCTATGCTTTGAACCATTCCTGTGACACTAGATATAGATTCCGATGCTTCACTTCAGGTTTATTGTATCCCTTGGACCTTCTTATTGACGATGAAACACAGAAATTGCATCGGAATTAAATACAAAAGGCACAATGCCGAGTTAAGTACAAGAAGACTGACTCTTCTTAATGACTATGTTTTGAACCATTCCTGTGACACTAGTTATAGATTCCGATGCTTCACTGCAGGTTTACTGTATCCCTTGGACCTTCTTATTGACGATGAAACACAGAAATTGGATGGGAATTAAATACAAAAGGCTCAATGCCGACTTAAGTACAAGAAGACTGACTCTTCTTACTGACTGTTTTGAACCAATCCTGTGACACTAGTTATAGATTCCGATGCTTCACTTCAGGTTTACTGCATCCCTGTGACCTTCTTATTGATGATGAAACACAGAAATTGCTTCGGAATTAAATAGTAAAGGCACAATGGCGACTTAAGTACAAGAAGACTGACTCTTCTCACTGTCTATGTTTTGAACCATTCCTGTGACACTAGTTATGGATTCCGATGCTACACTTCAGGTTTACTGTATCCCTCTGAACTTCTAATTGTGGATGAAACACAGTAATTGCATCGGAATTAAATTGAAAAGGCATAATGCCGACTTAAATACAAGAAGTCCGACTCTTCTTACTGTCTATAATTTGAACCATTCCTGTGACACTAGTTATAGATTCCGATGCTGCACTTCAGGTTTACTGCATCCCTTGGACCATCTTATTGACGATACAACACATTAATTGCATCGGAATTAAATAGAAAAGGCACAATGCCGACATAAGTACAAGAAGACTGACTCTTCTTACTGACTATGTATGGAACCATTCCTGTGACACTATTTATAGATTCCGATGCTTCACTTCAGGTTAACTGTATCCCTTGGACCTTCTTATTGACAATGAAACACAGATATTGCATCGGAATTAAATAGAAAAGGCACAATGGCGACTTAAGTACAAGAAGACTGACTCTTTCTACTGTCTATGTTTGAACTATTCCTGTGACACTAGTTATAGATTCCGATGCTACACTTCAGGTTTACTGTATACCTCTGACCTTCTAATTGTGGATGAAACACAGTAAACGCATTGGAATTAAATTGGAAAGGCATAATGCCGACGTAAGCACAAGAAGTCTGACTCTTCTTACTGTCTATTATTTGAACCATGCCTGTGACACTAGTTATAGATTCCGATGCTTCACTTCAGGTGCACTGTATCCCTTGGACCATCTTATTGACGATGAAACACAGAAATTGCATCGGAATTAAATACAAAAGGCACAATGCCGACTTAAGTACAAGAAGACTGACTCTTCTTACTGACTATGTTTTGAACCATTCCTGTGACACTAGTTATAGATTCCGATGCTTCACTTCAGGTTTACTGTATCCCTTGGACCTTCTTATTGATGATGAAACACTGAAATTGCATCGTAATATAATAGAAAAGGCACAATGCCGACTTAAGTACAAGAAGACTGGCTCTTCTTACTGTCTATGTTTTGAACCATTCCTGTGACGCTAGTTACACATTCCGATGCTTCACTTCAGGTTTACTGTATCCCTCTGACCTTCTTATTGACGATGAAAAACAGAAATTGCATCGGAATTAAATACAAAAGGCACAATGCCGACTTAAGTACAAGAAGACTGACTCTTCCTACTGTCTATGTTTTGAACCATTAATGTGACACCAGTTATTGATTCCGATGCTACACTTCAGGTTTACTGTATCCCTCTGACCATCTTACTGACGATGAAACACAGAAATTGCATCGGAATTAAATACAAAAGGCACAATGCCGACTTAAGTACAAGAAGACTGACTCCTCTGACTTACTGTACTGAACCATTCCTGTGACACTAGTTATAGATTCCGATGCTTCACTTCAGGTTTACTGTATCCCTCTGACCTTCTTATCGACGATGAAACACAGAAATTGCATCGGAATTAAATACAAATAGCACAATGCCGACTTAAGTACAAGAAGACTGACTCTCCTTACTGTCTGTGTTTTGAACCTTTCCTGAGAAACTAGGTATAGATTCCGATGCTTCACTTCAGGTTTATTGTACCCCTTGGACCTTCTTATTGACGATGAAACACAGAAGTTGCATCGGAATTAAATTCAATAGGCACAATGCCGACTTAAGTACAAGAAGACTGACTCTTCTTACTGACTATGCTTTGAACCATTCCCGTGACACTAGTTATAGATTCCGATGCTTCACTTCAGGTTTACTGTATCCCTTGGACCTTCTTATTGACGATGAAACACAGATATTGCATCGGAATTAAATACAAAAGGCACAATGCCGACTTAAGTACAAGAAGACTGACTCTTCTTACTGACTATGTTTTGAACGATTTCTGTGACCCTAGTTATTGATTCCGACGCTTCACTTCAGGTTTACTGTATCCCTTGGACCTTCTTATTGACGATGAAACACAGAAATTGGATCGGAACTAAATACAAAAGGCACAATGCCGACTTAAGTACTAGAAGACTGATTCTTCTTACTGTCTATGTTTTGAACCATTCCTGTGACACTAGTTATAGATTTCGATGCTACACTTCAGGATTACTGTATCCCTCTGACCTTCTTATTGACGATGAAACACAGAAATTGCATCGGAATTAATACAAATGGCACAATGCCGACTTAAGTACAAGAAGACTGACTCTCTTTACTGTCTATGCTTTGAACCATTCCTGTGACACTAGATATAGATTCCGATGCTTCACTTCAGGTTTATTGTATCCCTAGGACCCTCTTATTGACGATGAAACACAGAAATTGGATGGGAATTAAATACAAAAGGCACAATGAGGACTTAAGTACAAGAAGACCGACCCTTCTTACTGACTGTTTTGAACCATTCCTGTGACACTAGTTATAGATTCCGATGCTTCACTTCAGGTTTACTGTATCCCTCTGACCTTCTTATTGACGATAAAACACAGAAATTGCAGCGGAATTAAATACAAATAGCACAATGCCGACTTTAGTACAAGAAGACTGACTCTCCTTACTGCCTATGCTTTGAACCATTCCTGTGACACTAGTCATAGATTCCGATGCTTCACTTCAGGTTTACTGTATCCCTCTGACCTTCTTATTGACGATGAAACACAGAAATTGCATCGGAATTAAATACAAATGGCACAATGCCGACTTAAGTACAAGAAGCCTGACTCTCCTTACTGACTATGTTATGAACCATTCCTGTGACACTGGATATAGATTCCGATGCTTCACTTCAGGTTTATTGCAACCCTTGGACCTTCTTATTGACGATGAAACACAGATATTGCATCGGAGTTAAATACAAAAGGCTCAATGCCGACTTAAGTACAAGAAGACTGACTCTTCTTACTGACTATGTTTTGAACTATTCCTGTGACACTAGTTATAGATTCCGATGCTTCACTTCAGGTTTACTGTATCCCTTGGACCTTCTTATTGACGATGAAACACAGAAATTGAATCGGAATTAAATACAAAAGGTACAATGCCGATTTAAGTACTAGAAGACTGACTCTTCTTACTGTCTATGTTTTGGACCATTCCTGTGACACTAGTTATAGATTCCGATGCTTCACTTCAGGTTTACTGTATCCCTCGGTCCCTCTTATTGACGATGAAACACAGAAATTGGATTGGAATTAAATACAAAAGGCACAATGCCGACTTAAGTAGAAGACGACTGACTCTTCTTACTGACTGTTTTGAACCATTCCTGTGACACTAGTTGTAGATTCCGATGCTTCACTTCAGGATTACTGTATTCCTCTGACCTTCTTATTGACGATGAAACACAGAAATTGCATCGGAATTAAATACAAATGGCACAATGCCGACTTAAGTACAAGAAGACTGACTCTCCTTACTGTCTATGTTTTGAACCATTCCTATGACACTAGATATATATTCCGATGCTTCACTTCAGGTTTATTGTATCCCTTGGACCTTCATATTGACGATGAAACACAGAAATTGGATCGGAATTAAATACAAAAGGCACAATACCGACAGAAGTACAAGAAGACTGATTCTTCTTACTGACTGTTTTTAACCATTCCTGTGACACTAGTTGTAGATTCCGATGCTTCACTTTAGGTTTACTGTATCCCTTGGACCTTCTTATTGACGATGAAACACAGAAATTGGATCGGAATTAAATACAAAAGGCACAATGCCGACTTAAGTACTAGAAGACTGACTCTTCTTACTATCTATGTTTTGAACCATTCCTGTGACACTAGTTATAGATTCCGATGCTTCACTTCAGATTTTCTGTATCCCTTGGACCTTCTTATTGACGATGAAACACAGAAATTGCATCGGAATTAAATAGAAAAGGCACAGTGCCGACTTAAGTACAAGAAGACTGACTCTTCTTCCTGACTGTTTTGAACCATTCCTGTGACACTAGTTATGGATTCCGAAGCTTCACTTCAGGATTACTGTATCCCTTGGACCTTCTTATTGACGATGAAACACTGAAATTGCATCGGAATTACATACAAAAAGTACAATGCCGACTTCAGTACATGAAGACTGACACTTCTTTTTGTCTATGCTTTGAACCATTCCTGTGACACTAGTTATAGATTCCGATGCTTCACTTCAGGTTTACTATATCCCTTGGACCTTCTTATTGACGATGAAACACAGAAATTGCATCGGAATTAAATACAATAGGCACAATGCCGACTTAAGTACAAGAAGACTGACTCTTCGTACTGACTATATTTGAACCATTCCTGTGACACTAGTTATTGATTCCGATGATTCACTTCAGGTTTATTGAATCCGTTGGACCTTCTTATCGACGATGAAACACAAAAATTGCATCGGAATTAAATAGAAAAGGCACAATGCTGACTTAAGTACAAGAAGACTGACTCTTCTTACTGACTGTGTATGGAACCATTCTTGTGACGCTAGTTATAGATTCCGATGCTTGACTTCAGGTTTACTGTATCCCTTGGACCTTCTAATTGACGATGAAACACAGATATTGCATCGGAATTAAATAGAAAAGGCACCATGCCGACTTAAGTACAAGAAGACTGACTCTTCATACTGACTATGTTTTGAACTATTCCTGTGACACTAGTTATAGATTCCGATGCTTCACTTCAGGTTTACTGTATCCCTCTGACCTTCTTATTGACGATGAAACACAGAAATTGCATCGGAATTAAATAGACAAGGCACAATGCCGACTTAAGTACAAGAAGACTGACTCTTCTTACTGTCTATGATTTGAACCATTCCTGTGACACTAGTTATAGATTCCGCTGCTTCACTTCAGGTTTACTGTATCCCTTGGACCTTCTTATTGACGATGGAACACAGAAATTGCATCGGAATTAAATACAAAAGGCACAATGCCGACTTAAGTACAAGAAGACTGACTCTTCTTACTGACTATGTTTTGAACCATTCCTGTGACACTCGTTATAGATTCCGATGCTTCACTTCAGGTTTACTGTACCCCTTGGACCATCTTATTGACGATGAAACACAGAAATTGGATCGGAATTAAATACAAGAGGCACAATGCAGACCTAAGTACAAGAAGACTGACTCTTCTTACTGACTGTTTTGAACCATTTCTGTGACACTAGTTGTAAATTCCGATGCTTCACTTCAGGATTACTGTATCCCTCTGACCTTCTTATTGACGATGAAACACAGAAATTGCATCGGAATTAAATACAAATGGCACAATGCCGACTTAAGTACAAGAAGACTGACTCTCATTACTGTCTATGCTTTGAACCATTCCTATGACACTAGATATAGATTCCGATGCTTCACTTCAGGTTTATTGTATCCCTTGGACCTTCTTATTGACGATGAAACACAGAAATTGGATCGGAATTAAATACAAAAGGCACAATGCTGACTTAAGCACAAGAAGACTGACTCTTCTTACTGACTGTTTTGAACCATTCCTGTGACACTAGTTGTAGATTCCGATGCTTCACTTCAGGATTACTGTATCCCTTGGACCTTCATATTGACGATGAAACACAGAAATTGCATCGGAATTAAATACAAAAGGCACAATGCCGACTTAAGTACAAGAAGACTGACTCTCCTTACTGTCTGTGTTTTGAACCTTTCCTGAGAAACTAGGTATAGATTCCGATGCTTCACTTCAGGTTTATTGTACCCCTTGGACCTTCTTATTGACGATGAAACACAGAAGTTGCATCGGAATTAAATTCAATAGGCACAATGCCGACTTAAGTACAAGAAGACTGACTCTTCTTACTGACTATGCTTTGAACCATTCCCGTGACACTAGTTATAGATTCCGATGCTTCACTTCAGGTTTACTGTATCCCTTGGACCTTCTTATTGACGATGAAACACAGATATTGCATCGGAATTAAATACAAAAGGCACAATGCCGACTTAAGTACAAGAAGACTGACTCTTCCTACTGACTATGTTTTGAACGATTTCTGTGACCCTAGTTATTGATTCCGATGCTTCACTTCAGGTTTACTGTATCCCTTGGACCTTCTTATAGACGATGAAACACAGAAATTGGATCGGAATTAAATACAAAAGGCACAATGCCGACTTAGGTACTAGAAGACTGATTCTTCTTACTGTCTATGTTTTGAACCATTCCTGTGACACTAGTTATAGATTCCGATGCTACACTTCAGGATTACTGTATCCCTCTGACCTTCTTATTGACGATGAAACACAGAAATTGCATCGGAACTAAATACAAATGGCACAATGCCGACTTAAGTACAAGAAGACTGACTCTCCTTACTGTCTATGCTTTGAACCATTCCTGTGACACTAGATATAGATTCCGATGCTTCACTTCAGGTTTATTGTATCCCTAGGACCTTCTTATTGACGATGAAACACAGAAATTGGATGGGAATTAAATACAAAAGGCACAATGAGGACTTAAGTACAAGAAGACCGACCCTTCTTACTGACTGTTTTGAACCATTCCTGTGACACTAGTTATAGATTCCGATGCTTCACTTTAGGATTACTGTATCCCTCTGACCTTCTTATTGACGATAAAACACAGAAATTGCATCGAAATTAAATACAAATGGCACAATGCCGACTTAAGTACAAGAAGACTGACTCTTCCTACTGACTAAGTTTTGAACGATTTCTGTGACCCTAGTTATTGATTCCGATGCTTCACTTCAGGTTTACTGTATCCCTTGGACCTTCTTATTGACGATGAAACACAGATATTGCATCGGAATTAAATAGAAAAGGCACCATGCCGACTTAAGTACAAGAAGACTGACTCTTCATACTGACTATGTTTTGAACTATTCCTGTGACACTAGTTATAGATTCCGATGCTTCACTTCAGGTTTACTGTATCCCTCTGACCTTCTTATTGACGATGAAACACAGAAATTGCACCGGAATTAAATAGACAAGGCACAATGCCGACTTAAGTACAAGAAGACTGACTCTTCTTACTGTCTATGATTTGAACCATTCCTGTGACACTAGTTATAGATTCCGCTGCTTCACTTCAGGTTTACTGTATCCCTTGGACCTTCTTATTGACGATGGAACACAGAAATTGCATCGGAATTAAATACAAAAGGCACAATGCCGACTTAAGTACAAGAAGACTGACTCTTCTTACTGACTATGTTTTGAACCATTCCTGTGACACTCGTTATAGATTCCGATGCTTCACTTCAGGTTTACTGTACCCCTTGGACCATCTTATAGACGATGAAACACAGAAATTGGATCGGAATTAAATAGAAGAGGCACAATGCAGACCTAAGTACAAGAAGACTGACTCTTCTTACTGACTGTTTTGAACCATTCCTGTGACACTAGTTGTAAATTCCGATGCTTCACTTCAGGATTACTGTATCCCTCTGACCTTCTTATTGACGATGAAACACAGAAATTGCATCGGAATTAAATACAAATGGCACAATGCCGACTTAAGTACAAGAAGACTGACTCTCATTACTGTCTACGCTTTGAACCATTCCTATGACACTAGATATAGATTCCGATGCTTCACTTCAGGTTTATTGTATCCCTTGGACCTTCTTATTGACGATGAAACACAGAAATTGGATCGGAATTAAATACAAAAGGCACAATGCTGACTTAAGCACAAGAAGACTGACTCTTCTTACTGACTGTTTTGAACCATTCCTGTGACACTAGTTGTAGATTCCGATGCTTCACTTCAGGATTACTGTATCCCTTGGACCTTCAAATAGACGATGAAGCACAGAAATTGCATCGGAAATAATTACAAAAGGCACAATGCCGACTTAAGTACAAGAAGACTGACTCTCCTTACTGTCTGTGTTTTGAACCTTTCCTGAGAAACTAGGTATAGATTCCGATGCTTCACTTCAGGTTTATTGTACCCCTTGGACCTTCTTATTGACGATGAAACACAGAAGTTGCATCGGAATTAAATTCAATAGGCACAATGCCGACTTAAGTACAAGAAGACTGACTCTTCTTACTGACTATGCTTTGAACCATTCCCGTGACACTAGTTATAGATTCCGATGCTTCACTTCAGGTTTACTGTATCCCTTGGACCTTCTTATTGACGATGAAACACAGATATTGCATCGGAATTAAATACAAAAGGCACAATGCCGACTTAAGTACAAGAAGACTGACTCTTCCTACTGACTATGTTTTGAACGATTTCTGTGACCCTAGTTATTGATTCCGATGCTTCACTTCAGGTTTACTGTATCCCTTGGACCTTCTTATAGACGATGAAACACAGAAATTGGATCGGAATTAAATACAAAAGGCACAATGCCGACTTAGGTACTAGAAGACTGATTCTTCTTACTGTCTATGTTTTGAACCATTCCTGTGACACTAGTTATAGATTCCGATGCTACACTTCAGGATTACTGTATCCCTCTGACCTTCTTATTGACGATGAAACACAGAAATTGCATCGGAACTAAATACAAATGGCACAATGCCGACTTAAGTACAAGAAGACTGACTCTCCTTACTGTCTATGCTTTGAACCATTCCTGTGACACTAGATATAGATTCCGATGCTTCACTTCAGGTTTATTGTATCCCTAGGACCTTCTTATTGACGATGAAACACAGAAATTGGATGGGAATTAAATACAAAAGGCACTATGAGGACTTAAGTACAAGAAGACCGACCCTTCTTACTGACTGTTTTGAACCATTCCTGTGACACTAGTTATAGATTCCGATGCTTCACTTTAGGATTACTGTATCCCTCTGACCTTCTTATTGACGATAAAACACAGAAATGGCATCGAAATTAAATACAAATGGCACAATGCCGACTTAAGTACAAGAAGACTGACTCTTCCTACTGACTAAGTTTTGAACGATTTCAGTGACCCTAGTAATTGATTCCGATGCTTCACTTCAGGTTTACTGTATCCCTTGGACCTTCTTATTGACGATGAAACACAGAAATTGGATCGGAATTAAACACAAATGGCACAATGCCGACTTTAGTACAAGAAGACTGACTCTCCTTACTGCCTATGCTTTGAACCATTCCTGTGACACTAGTCATAGATTCCGATGCTTCACTTCAGGTTTACTGTATCCCTCTGACCTTCTTATTGACGATGAAACACAGAAATTGCATCGAAATTAAATACAAATGGCACAATGCCGACTTAAGTACAAGAAGCCTGACTCTCCTTACTGACTATGTTATGAACCATTCCTGTGACACTAGATATAGATTCCGTTGCTTCACTTCAGGTTTATTGCAACCCTTGGACATTCTTATTGACGATGAAACACAGATATTGCATCGGAGTTAAATACAAAAGGCTCAATGCCGACTTAAGTACAAGAAGACTGACTCTTCTTACTGACTATGTTTTGAACCATTCCTGTGACACTAGTTATAGATTCCGATGCTTCACTTCAGGTTTACTGTATCCCTTGGACCTTCTTATTGACGATGAAACACAGAAATTGAATCGGAATTAAATACAAAAGGTACAATGCCGATTTAAGTACTAGAAGACTGACTCTTCTTACTGTCTATGTTTTGAACCATTCCTGTGACACTAGTTATAGATTCCGATGCTTCACTTCAGGTTTACTGTATCCCTCGGTCCCTCTTATTGACGATGAAACACAGAAATTGGATTGGAATTAAATACAAAAGGCACAATGCCGACTTAAGTACAAGAAGACTGACTCTTCTTACTGACTGTTTTGAACCATTCCTGTGACACTAGTTGTAGATTCCGATGCTTCACTTCAGGATTACTGTATTCCTCTGACCTTCTTATTGACGATGAAACACAGAAATTGCATCGGAATTAAATACAAATGGCACAATGCCGACTTAAGTACAAGAAGACTGACTCTCCTTACTGTCTATGTTTTGAACCATTCCTATGACACTAGATATATATTCCGATGCTTCACTTCAGGTTTATTGTATCCCTTGGACCTTCATATTGACGATGAAACACTGAAATTGGATCGGAATTAAATACAAAAGGCACAATGCCGACAGAAGTACAAGAAGACTGACTCTTCTTACTGACTGTTTTGAACCATTCCTGTGACACTAGTTGTAGATTCCGATGCTTCACTTCAGGTTTACTGTATCCCTTGGACCTTCTTATTGACGATGAAACACAGAAATTGGATCGGAATTAAATACAAAAGGCACAATGCCGACTTAAGTACTAGAAGACTGACTCTTCTTACTATCTATGTTTTGAACCATTCCTGTGACACTAGTTATAGATTCCGATGCTTCACTTCAGATTTACTGTATCCCTTGGACCTTCTTATTGACGATGAAACACAGAAATTGCATCGGAATTAAATAGAAAAGGCACAGTGCCGACTTAAGTACAAGAAGACTGACTCTTCTTACTGACTGTTTTGAACCATTCCTGTGACACTAGTTATAGATTCCGAAGCTTCACTTCAGGATTACTGTATCCCTTGGACCTTCTTATTGACGATGAAACACAGAAATTGCATCGGAATTACATACAAAAAGTACAATGCCGACTTCAGTACATGAAGACTGACACTTCTTTTTGTCTACGCTTTGAACCATTCCTGTGACACTAGTTATAGATTCCGATGCTTCACTTCAGGTTTACTGTATCCCTTGGACCTTCTTATTGACGATGAAACACAGAAATTGCATCGGAATTAAATACAAAAGGCACAATTCCGACTTAAGTACAAGAAGACTGACTCTTCGTACTGACTATATTTGAACCATTCCTGTGACACTAGTTATTGATTCCGATGATTCACTTCAGGTTTATTGAATCCGTTGGACCTTCTTATAGACGATGAAACACAAAAAATGCATCGGAATTAAATAGAAAAGGCACAATGCTGACTTAAGTACAAGAGGACTGACTCTTCTTACTGACTGTGTTTGGAACCATTCTTGTGACGCTAGTTATAGATTCCGATGCTTCACTTCAGGTTTACTGTATCCCTCTGACCTTCGTATTGACGATGAAACACAGAAATTGCATCGGAATTAAATACAAATGGCACAATGCCGACTTAAGTACAAGAAGATTGACTCTAGCTACTGTCTATGATTAGAACCATTCCTATGACACTAGATATGGATTCCGATGCTTCACTTCAGGTTAATTGTATCCCTTGGACCTTCTTATTGACGATGAAACACAGATATTGCATCGGAATTAAATACAAAGGTCACAATGCCGATTTAAGTACAAGAAGACTGACTCTTCTTACTGACTGTTTTGAACCATTTCTGTGACACTAGTTGTAAATTCCGATGCTTCACTTCAGGATTACTGTATCCCTCTGACCTTCTTATTGACGATGAAACACAGAAATTGCATCGGAATTAAATACAAATGGCACAATGCCGACTTAAGTACAAGAAGACTGACTCTCATTACTGTCTATGCTTTGAACCATTCCTATGACACTAGATATAGATTCCGATGCTTCACTTCAGGTTTATTGTATCCCTTGGACCTTCTTATTGACGATGAAACACAGAAATTGGATCGGAATTAAATACAAAAGGCACAATGCTGACTTAAGCACAAGAAGACTGACTCTTCTTACTGACTGTTTTGAACCATTCGTGTGACACCAGTTGTAGATTCCGATGCTTCACTTCAGGATTACTGTATCCCTCTGACCTTCTTATTGACGATGAAACACAGTAATTGCATCGGAATTAAATACAAACGGCACAATGCCGACTTAAGTACAAGAAGACTGACTCTCCTTACTGTCTATGTTTTGAACCATTCCTATGACACTAGATATAGTTTCGGATGCTTCACTTCAGGTTTATTGTATCCCTTGGACCTACGTATTGACGATGAAACACAGATATTGCATCGGAATTAAATACAAAATTCACAATGCCGACTTAAGTACAAGAAGACTGACTCTTCTTACTGACTATGTTTTGAACCATTCCTGTGACATTAGTTATAGATTCCGATGCTTCACTTCAGGTTTACTGTATCCCTTGGACATTCTTGTTGACGATGAAACACAGATATTCCATCGGAATTAAATAGAAAAGGCACAATGCCGACTTAAGTACAAGAAGACTGACTCTTCATACTGTCTATGATTTGAACCATTCCTGTGACACTAATTATAGATTCCGATGCTTCACTTCAGGTTTACTGTATCCCTTGGACCTTCTTATTGACGATGAAACACAGAAATTGGATCGGAATTAAATACAAAAGGCACAATGCCGACTTAAGTACTAGAAGACTGACTCTTCTTACTATCTATGCTTTGAACCATTCCAGTGAAACTAGTTACAGATTCCGACGCTTCACTTCAGATTTACTGTATCCCTTGGACCTTCTTATTGACGATGAAACACAGAAATTGCATCGGAATTAAATACAAAAGGCACAGTGTCGACTTAAGTACAAGAAGACTGACTCTTCTTACTGACTGCTTTGAACCATTCCTGTGACACTAGTTATGGATTCCGAAGCTTCACTTCAGGTTTACTGTATCCCTTGCACCTTCTTATTGACGATGAAACACAGAAATTGCATCGGAATTACATACAAAAGGCACAATGCCGACATCAGTACATGAAGACTGACTATTCTTTTTGTCTATGTTTTTAACCATTCCTGTGACACTAGTTATAGATTCTGATGCTTCACTTCAGGTTTACTGTATCCCTTGGACCTTCTTATTGACGATGAAACACAGAAATTGCATCGGAATTAAATACAAAAGGCACAATGCCGACTTAAGTACAAGAAGACTGACTCTTCGTACTGACTATGTTTTAAACCATTCCTGTGACACTAGTTCTTGATTCCGATGTTTCACTTCAAGTTTACTGTATCCCTTGAACCTTCTTATTGACGAAGAAACACAAAAATTGCATCGGAATTAAATAGAAAAGGCACAATGCCGACGTAAGTACAAGCAGACTGACTCTTCTTACTGACTATGTTTGGAACCATTCTTGTGACACTAGTTATAGATTCCGATGTTTCACTTCAGGTTTACTGTATCCCTTGGACCTTCTTATTGACGATGAAACACAGATATTCCATCGGAATTAAATAGAAAAGGCACAATGCCGACTTAAGTACAAGAAGACTGACTCTTCTTACCGACTATGATTTAAACCATTCCTGTGATACTAGTTATAGATTCCGATGCTTCACTTCAGGTTTACTGTATCCCTCTGACCTTCATATTGACGATGAAACACAGAAATTGCATCGGAATTAAATAGAAAAGGCACAATGCCGACTTAAGTACAAGAAGACTCACCCTTCTTACAGACTGTTTTGAACCATTCCTGTGACACTAGTTCTTGATTCCGATGTTTCACTTCAAGTTTACTGTATCCCTTGAACCTTCTTATTGACGAAGAAACACAAAAATTGCATCGGAATTAAATAGAAAAGGCACAATGCCGACTTAAGTACAAGCAGACTGACTCTTCTTACTGACTATGGTTTGAACCATTCCTGTGACACTAGTTATAGATTCCGATGCTTCACTTCAGGTTTACTGTATCCCTTGGACCTTCTTACTGACGATGAAACACAGAAATTGGATCGGAAATAAATACAAAAGGCACAATGCCGACTTAAGTACAAGAAGACTAACTCTTCTTACTGACTGTTTTGAACCATTCCTGTGACACTAGTTATAGATTCCGATGCTTCACTTCAGGTTTACTGTATCCCTCTGACCTTCTTATTGGCGATGAAACACAGAAATTGCATCGGTAATAAATACAAATGGCACAATGCCGACTTAAGTACAAGAAGACTTACTCTCCTTACTGTCTATGTTTTGAACCATTCCTATGACACTACATATAGATTCAGATGCTTCACTTCAGGTTTATTGTATCCCTTGGACCTTCTTATTGACGATGAAACCCAGATATTGCATCGGAATTAAATACAAAGGGCACAATGCCGACTTAAGTACAAGAAGACTGACTCTTCTTACTGAGTATGTTTTGAACCATTCCTGTGACACTAGTTATAGATTCCGATGCTTCACTTCAGGTTTACTGTATCCCTCTGACCTTCTTATTGAAGATGAAACACAGAAATTGGATCGGAAATTAATACAAAAGGCACAATGCCGATTTAAGTACTAGAAGACTGACTCTTCTTACTATCTAAGTTTTGAGCCATTCCTGTGACACTAGTTATACATTCCGATGCTTCACTTCAGATTTACTGTATCCCTTGGACCTTCTTGTTGGCGATGAAACACAGAAATTGCATCGGAATTAAATACAAAAGGCACAATGCCGACTTAAGTACAAGAAGACTGACTCTTCGTACTGACTGTTTTGAACTATTCCTGTGACACTAGTTATAGATTCCGAAGCTTCACTTCAGGTTTACTGTAACCCATTGACCTTCTTATTGACGATGAAACACAGAAATTGCATCGGAATTACATACAAAAGGCACAATGCCGACTTCAGTACAAGAAGACTGACTCTTCTTATTGTCTATGTTTTGAACCATTCCTGTGACACTAGTTATAGATTCCGATGCTTCACTTCAGGTTTACTGTATCCCTTGGACCTTCTTATTGACGATGAAACACAGAAATTGCATCCGAATTAAATACAAAAGGCACAATGCCGACTTAAGTACAAGGGGACTGACTCTTTGTATCAACTATGTTTGGAACCATTCCTGTGACACTAGTTATAGATTCCGATGCTTCACTTCAGGTTTACTGTATCCCTTGGACCTTCTTATTGACGATGAAACACAGAAATTGCATCGGAATTAAATACAAAAGGCACAGTGTCGACTTAAGTACAAGAAGACTGACTCTTCTTACAGACTGTTTTGAACCATTCCTGTGACACTAGTTATGGATTCCGAAGCTTCATTTCAGGTTTACTGTATCCCTTGCACCTTCTTATTGACGATGAAACACAGAAATTGCATCGGAATTACATACAAAAGGCACAATGCCGACATCAGTACATGAAGACTGACTATTCTTTTTGTCTATGTTTTGAACCATTCCTGTGACACTAGTTATAGATTCTGATGCTTCACTTCAGGTTTACTGTATCCCTTGGACCTTCTTATTGACGATGAAACACAGAAATTGCATCGGAATTAAATACAAAAGGCACAATGCCGACTTAAGTACAAGAAGACTGACTCTTCGTACTGACTATGTTTTAAACCATTCCTGTGACACTAGTTATTGATTCCGATGATTCACTTCAGGTTTACTGTATCCCTTGAACCTTCTTATTGACGAAGAAACACAAAAATTGCATCGGAATTAAATAGAAAAGGCACAATGCCCACTTAAGTACAAGCAGACTGACTCTTCTTACTGACTATGTTTGGAACCATTCTTGTGACACTAGATATAGATTCCGATGTTTCACTTCAGGTTTACTGTATCCCTTGGACCTTCTTATTGACGATGAAACACAGATATTCCATCGGAATTAAATAGAAAAGGCACAATGCCGACTTAAGTACAAGAAGACTGACTCTTCTTACCGACTATGATTTGAACCATTCCTGTGATACTAGTTATAGATTCCGATGCTTCACTTCAGGTTTACTGTATCCCTCTGACCTTCATATTGACGATGAAACACAGAAATCGCATCGGAATTAAATAGAAAAGGCACAATGCTGACTTAAGTACAAGAAGACTGACTCCTCTTACTGTCTATGATTTGAACCATTCCTGTGACACTAGTCATAGATTCCGATGCTTCTCTTCAGGTTTACTGCATCCCTTGGACCTTCTTATTGACGATGAAACACAGAAATTGCATCGGAATTAAATACAAAAGGCACAATGCCGACTTAAGTACAAGAAGACTGACTCTTCTTACTGACTATGGTTTGAACCATTCCTGTGACACTAGTTATAGATTCCGATGCTTCACTTCAGTTTTACTGTATCCCTTAAACCTTCTTGTTGGCGATGAAACACAGAAATTGCATCGGAATTAAATACAAAAGGTTCAATGCCGACTTAAGTACAAGAAGACTGACTCTTCGTACTGACTGTTTTGAACTATTCCTGTGACACTAGTTATAGATTCCGAAGCTTCACTTCAGGTTTACTTTAACCCATTGACCTTCTTATTGACGATGAAACACAGAAATTGCATCGGAATTACATACAAAAGGCACAATGCCGACTTCAGTACAAGAAGACTGACTCTTCTTATTGTCTATGTTTTGAACCATTCCTGTGACACTAGTTATAGATTCCGATGCTCAACTTCAGGTTTACTGTATCCCTCTGACCTTCTTATTGGCGATGAAACACAGAAATTGCATCGGTAATAAATACAAATGGCACAATGCCGACTTAAGTACAAGAAGACTTACTCTCCTTACTGTCTATGTTTTGAACCATTCCTATGACTCTACATATGGATTCAGATGCTTCACTTCAGGTTTATTGTATCCCTTGGACCTTCTTATTGACGATGAAACCCAGATATTGTATCGGAATTAAATTCAAAGGGCACAATGCCGACTTAAGTACAAGAAGACTGACTCTTCTTACTGAGTATGTTTGAACCATTCCTGTGACACTAGTTATACATTCCGATGCTTCACTGCAGGTTTACTGTATCCCTCTGACGTTCTTATTGAAGATGAAACACAGAAATTGGATCGGAAATTAATACAAAAGGCACAATGCCGATTTAAGTACTAGAAGACTGACTCTTCTTACTATCTAAGTTTTGAGCCATTCCTGTGACACTAGTTATACATTCCGATGCTTCACTTCAGATTTACTGTATCCCTTGGACCTTCTTGTTGGCGATGAAACACAGAAATTGCATCGGAATTAAATACAAAAGGCACAATGCCGACTTAAGTACAAGAAGACTGACTCTTCGTACTGACTGTTTTGAACTATTCCTGTGACACTAGTTATAGATTCCGAAGCTTCACTTCAGGTTTACTGTAACCCATTGACCTTCTTATTGACGATGAAACACAGAAATTGCATCGGAATTACATACAAAAGGCACAATGCCGACTTCAGTACAAGAAGACTGACTCTTCTTATTGTCTATGTTTTGAACCATTCCTGTGACACTAGTTATAGATTCCGATGCTTCACTTCAGGTTTACTGTATCCCTTGGACCTTCTTATTGACGATGAAACACAGAAATTGCATCTGAATTAAATACAAAAGGCACAATGCCGACTTAAGTACAAGAGGACTGACTCTTTGTACTAACTATGTTTGGAACCATTCCTGTGACACTAGTTATAGATTCCGATGCTTCACTTCAGGTTTACTGTATCCCTTGGACCTTCTTATTGACGATGAAACACAGAAATTGGATCGGAATTAAATACAAAAGGCACAATGCCGACTTAAGTACAAGAAGACTGCCTCTTCTTACTGACTGTTTTGAACCATTCCTGTGACACTAGTTATAGATTCCGATGCTTCACTTCAGGTTTACTGTATCCCTCTGACCTTCTTATTGACGATGAAACAGAGAAATTGCATCGGAATTAAATACAAATGGCACAATGCCGACTTAAGTACAAGAAGACTGACTCTCCTTACTGTCTATGTTTTGAACCATTCCTATGACACTACATATAGATTCCGATGCTTCACTTCAGGTTTATTGTATCCCTTGGACCGTCGTATTGCCGATGAAACACAGATATTGCATCGGAATTAAATACACAGGGCACAATGCCGACTTAAGTACAATAAGACTGACTCTTCTTACTGACTGTTTTGAACCATTCCTGTGACACTAGTTGTAGATTCCGATGCTTCACTTCAGGATTACTGTATCCCTCTGACCTTCTTATTGACGATGAAACACAGAAATTGCATCGGAATTAAATACAAACGGCACAATGCCGACTTAAGTACAAGAAGACTGACTCTCCTTACTGTCTATGTTTTGAACCATTCCTATGACACTAGATATAGATTCCGATGCTTCACTTCAGGTTTATTGTATCCCTTGGACCTACTTATTGACGATGAAACACACATATTGCATCGGAATTAAATACAAAAGGCACAATGCCGGCTTAAGTACAAGAAGACTGACTCTTCTTACTAACTATGTTATGAACCATTCTTGTGACACTAGTTATAGATTCCGATGCTTCACTTAAGGTTTACTGTATCCCTTGGACCTTCTTATTGACGATGAAACACAGAAATTGGATCGGAATTAAATACAAAAGGCACAATGCCGACTTAAGTACTAGAAGACTGACTCTTCTTACTATCTATGTTTTGAACCATTCCTGTGACACTTGTTACAGATTCCGATGCTTCACTTCAGATTTACTGTATCCCTTGGACCTTCTCATTGACGATGAAACACAGAAATTGCATCGGAATTAAATACAAAAGGCACAGTGCCGACTTAAGTACAAGAAGACGGACTCTTCTTACTGACTATGTTTGGAACCATTGTTGTGGCACTAGTTATAGATTCCGATATTTCACTTCAGGTTTACTGTATCCCTTGGACCTTCTTGATGACGATGAAACCCAGATATTCCATCGGAATTAAATAGAAAAGGCACAATGCCGACTTAAGTACAAGAAGACTCACTCTTCATACTGTCTATGATTTGAACCATTCCTGTGACACTAGTTATAGATTCCGATGCTTCCCTTCAGGTTTACTGTATCCCTTGGACCTTCGTATTGACGATGAAACACAGAAATTGCATCGGAATTAAATACAAAAGGCACAATGCCGACTTAAGTACAAGAAGACTGACTCTTCTTACTGACTATGTTTTGAACCATTCCTGTGACACTAGTTATAGATTCCGATGCTTCACTTCAGGTTTACTGTATCCCTTGGACCTTCTTATTGACGATGAAACACAGAAATTATATCGGAATTAAATACAAAAGGCACATTGCCGACTTATGTACAAGAAGACTAACTCTTCTTACTGACTGCTTTGAACCATTCCTGTGACACTAGTTATAGATTCCGATGCTTCACTTCAGGTTTACTGTATCCCTTGAACCTTCGTATTGACGATGAAACACAGAAATTGCATCGGAATTAAATACAAAAGGCACAAGGCCGATTTAAGTACAACAAGACTGACTCTTCGTACTGACTATGTTTTGAACCATTCCTGTGACACTAGTTATTGATGCCGATGATTCACTTCAGGTTTACTGTATCCCTTGGACCTTCTTATTGACGATGAAACACAAAAATTGCATCGGAATTAAATAGAAAAGGCACAATGCCGACATAAGTACAAGAAGACTGACTCTTCTTAGTGACTATGTTTGGAACCATTGTTGTGGCACTAGTTATAGATTCCGATGCTTCACTTCAGGTTTACTGTATCCCTTGGACCTTCTTGTTGACGATGAAACACAGATATTCCATCGGAATTAAATAGAAAAGGCACAATGCCGACTTAAGTACAAGAAGACTGACTCTTCATACTGTCTATGATTTGAACCATTCCTGTGACACTAGTTATAGATTCCGATGCTTCACTTCAGGTTTACTGTATCCCTTGGACCTTCTTATTGACGATGAAACACAGAAATTGCATCGGAATTAAATACAAAAGGCACAATGCCGACTTAAGTACAAGAAGACTGACTCTTCTTACTGACTATGTTTTGAACCATTCCTGTGACACTAGTTATAGATTCCGATGCTTCACTTCAGGTTTACTGTATCCCTCTGACCTTCTTATAGACGATGAAACACAGAAATTGCATCGGAATTAAATACAAATGGCACAATGCCGACTTAAGTACAAGAAGACTGACTCTCCCTACTGTCTATGTTTTGAACCATTCCTATGACACTAGATATAGATTCCGAAGCTTCACTTCAGGTTTATTGTATCCCTTGGACCTTCTTATTGACGATGAATCACAGATATTGCATCGGAATTAAATACAAAGGGCACAATGCCAACTTAAGTACAAGAAGACTGACTCTTCTTACTGATTGTTTTGAACCATTCCTGTGACACTAGTTGTAGATTCCGATGCTTCACTACAGGATTACTGTATCCCTCTGACCTTCTTATTGACGATGAAACACAGAAATTGCATCGGAATTAAATACAAATGGCACAATGCCGACTTAAGTACAAGAAGACTGACTCTCCTTACTGTCTATATTTTGAACCATTCCTATGACACTAGATATAGATTCCGATGCTTCACTTCAGGTTAATTGTATCCCTTGGACCTTCTTATTGACGATGAAACACAGATATTGGATCGGAATTAAATACAAAAGGCACAATGACGACTTAAGCACAAGAAGACCGACTCATCTTACTGACTGTTTTGAACCATTCCTGTGACACTAGTTGTAGATTCCGATGCTTCACTTCAGGTTTACTGTATCCCTTGGACCTTCTTATTCACGATGAAACACAGAAATTGGATCGGAATTAAATACAAAAGGCACAATGCCGACTTAAGTACTAGAAGACTGACTCTTCTTACTATCTATGTTTTGAACCATTCCTGTGACACTAGTTACAGATTCCGATGCTTCACTTCAGATTTACTGTATCCCTTGGACCTTCTTATTGACGATGAAACACAGAAATTGTATCGGAATTAAATACAAAAGGCACAGTGCCGACTTAAGTACAAGAAGACTGACTCTTCTTACTGACTGTTTTGAACCATTCCTGTGACACTAGTTATAGATTCCGAAGCTTCAATTCAGGTTTACTGTATCCCTTGGACCTTCTTATTGACGATGAAACACAGAAATTGCATCGGAATTACATACAAAAGGCACAATGCCGACTTCAGTACATGAAGACTGACTCTTCTTTTTGTCTATGTTTTGAACCATTCCTGTGACACTAGTTATAGATTCCGATGCTTCACTTCAGGTTTACTGTATCCCTTGGACCTTCTTATTGACGATGAAACACAGATATTCCATCGGAATTAAATAGAAAAGGCACAATGCCGACTTAAGTACAAGAAGACTTTCTCTTCTTACTGACTATGATTTGAACCATTCCTGTGACACTAGTTATAGATTCCGATGCTTCACTTCAGGTTTACTGTATCCCTCTGACCTTCTTATTGACGATGAAACACAGAAATTGCATCGGAATTAAATTGAAAAGGCACAATGCCGACTTAAGTACAAGAAGACTGACTCTTCTTACTGACTATGATTTGAAAAATTCCTGTGACACTAGTTATAGATTCCGATGCTTCACTTCAGGTTTACCGTATCCCTTGGACCTTCTTATTGACGATGAAACACAGAAATTGCATCGGAATTAAATACAAAAGGCACAATGCCGACCTAAGTACAAGATGACTGACTCTTCTTACTGACTATGTTTTGAACCATTCCTGTGACACTAGTTATAGATTCTGATGCTTCACTCCAGGTTTACTGTATTCCTTGGACCTTCTTATTGACGATGAAACACAGAAATTATATCGGAATTAAATACAAAAGGCACAGTGCCGACTTAAGTACAAGAAGGCTAACTCTTCTTACTGACTGTTTTGAACCATTCCTGTGACACTAGTTATTGATTCCGATGCTTCACTTCAGGTTTACTGTATCCCTCTGACCTTCTTATTTACGATGAAACACAGAAATTGCATCGGTAATAAATACAAATGGCACAATGCCGACTTAAGTACAAGAAGACTGACTCTCCTTACTGTCTATGTTTTGAACCATTCCTATGACACTACATATAGATTCCGATGCTTCACTTCAGGTTTATTGTATCCCTTGGACCTTCTTATTGACGATGAAACACAGATATTGCATCGGAATTAAATACAAAGTGCACAATGTCGACTTAAGTAGAAGAAGACTGACTCTTCTTACTGACTATGTATTGAACCATTCCTGTGACACTAGTAATAGATTCCGATGCTTCACTTCAGGTTTACTGTATCCCTCTGACCTTCTTATTGACGATGAAACAAAGAAATTGGATCGGAATTAAATACAAAAGGCACAATGCTGACTTAAGTACTATAAGACTGACTCTTCTTACTATCTAAGTTTTGAACCATTCCTGTGACACTAGTTATAGATTCCGATGCTTCACTTCAGATTTACTGTATCCCTTGGACCTTCATATTGGCGATGAAACACAGAAATTGCATCGGAATTAAATACAAAAGGCACAATGCCGACTTAAGTACATGAAGACTAACTCTTCGTACTTTCTGTTTTGAACCATTCCTGTGACACTAGTTATGGATTTCGAAGCTTCACTTCAGGTTTACTGTAACCCTTTGACCTTCTTATTGACGATGAAACACAGAAATTGCATCGGAATTACATACAAAAGCACAAGGCCGACTTCAGTACAAGAAGACTGACTCTTCTTTTTGTCTATGTTTTGAAACATTCCTGTGACACTAGTTATAGATTCCGATGATTCACTTCAGGTTTACTGTATCCCTTGGACCTTCCTATTGACGATGAAACACAAAAATTGCATCGGAATTAAATAGAAAAGGCACAATGCCGACTTAAGTACGAGAAGACTGACTCCTCTTACTGACAATGTTTGGAACCATTCTTGTGACACTGGTTATTGATTTCGATGCTTCACTTCAGGTTTACTGTATCCCTTGGACCTTCTTATTGACGATGAAACACAGATATTGCATCGGAATTAAATAGAAAAGGGACAATGCCGACTTAAGTACAAGAAGACTGACTCTTCTTACTGACTATGATTTGAACCATTCCTGTGACACTAGTTATAGATTCCGATGCTTCACTTCAGGTTTACTGTATCCCTTGGACCTTCTAATTGACGATGAAACACAGAAATTGCATCGGAATTAAATAGAAAAGGTACAATGCCGACTTGAGTACAAGAACACTGACTCTTCTTACTGTCTATGCTTTGAACCATTCCTGTGACGCTAGTTACAGATTCCGATGCTTCACTTCAGGTTTACTGTGTCCCTCTGACCTTCTTATTGACGATGAAACACAGAAATTGCAGCGGAATTAAATAGATAAGGCACAATGCCGACTTGAGTACAAGAAGACTGACTCTTCTTACTGACTATGTTTTGAACCATTCCTGTGACACTAGTTATTGATTCCGATGCTTCACTTCAGGTTTACTGTATCCCTTGGACCTTCTTATTGACGATGAAACACAGAAATTGGATTGGAATTAAATACAAAAGGCACAATGCCGTCTTAAGTACAAGAAGACTTACTCTTCTTACTGACTGCTTTGAACCAATCCTGTGACACTAGTTATAGATTCCGATGCTTCACTTAAGGTTTACTGTATCCCTTGGACCTTCTTATTGACGATGAAACACAGAAATTGGATTGGAATTAAATACAAAAGGCACAATGCCGACTTAAGTACTAGAAGACTGACTCTTCTTACTATCTATGTTTTGAACCATTCCTGTGACACTTGTTACAGATTCCGATGCTTCACTTCAGATTTACTGTATCCCTTGGACCTTCTTATTGACGATGAAACACAGAAATTGCATCGGAATTAAATACAAAAGGCACAGTGCCGACTGAAGTACAAGAAGACGGACTCTTCTTACTGACTATGTTTGGAACCATTGTTGTGGCACTAGTTATAGATTCCGATGCTTCACTTCAGGTTTACTGTATCCCTTGGACCTTCGTATTGACGATGAAACACAGATATTCCATCGGAATTAAATAGAAAAGGCACAATGCCGACTTAAGTACAAGAAGACTGACTCTTCACACTGTCTATGATTTGAACCATTCCTGTGACACTAGTTATGGATTCCGATGCTTCACTTCAGGTTTACTGTATCCCTTGGACCTTCGTATTGACGATGAAACACAGAAATTGCATCGGAATTAAATACAAAAGGCACAATGCCGACTTAAGTACAAGAAGACTGACTCTTCTTACTGACTATGTTTTGAACCATTCCTGTGACACTAGTTATAGATTCCGATGCTTCACTTCAGGTTTACTGTATCCCTTGGACCTTCTTATTGACGATGAAACACAGAAATTATATCGGAATTAAATACAAAAGGCACAATGCCGACTTAAGTACAAGAAGACTAACTCTTCTTACTGACTGTTTTGAACCATTCCTGTGACACTAGTTATAGACTCCGATGCTTCACTTCAGGTTTACTGTATCCCTTGGACCTTCGTATTGACGATGAAACACAGAAATTGCATCGGAATTAAATACAAAAGGCACAAGGCCGACTTAAGTACAACAAGACTGACTCTTCGTACTGACTATGTTTTGAACCATTCCTGTGACACTAGTTATTGATTCCGATGATTCACTTCAGGTGTACTGTATCCCTTGGACCTTCTTATTGACGATGAAACACAAAAATAGCATCGGAATTAAATAGAAAAGGCACAATGCCGACTTAAGTACAAGAAGACTGACTCTTCTTACTGACTATGTTTGGAACCATTGTTGTGGCACTAGTTATAGATTCCGATGCTTCACTTCAGGTTTACTGTATCCCTTGGACCTTCTTGTTGACGATGAAACACAGATATTCCATCGGAATTAAATAGAAAAGGCACAATGCCGACTTAAGTACAAGAAGACTGACTCTCCCTACTGTCTATGTTTTGAACCATTCCTATGACACTAGATATAGATTCCGAAGCTTCACTTCAGGTTTATTGTATCCCTTGGACCTTCTTATTGACGATGAAACACAGATATTGCATCGGAATTAAATACAAAGGGCACAATGCCAACTTAAGTACAAGAAGACTGACTCTTCTTACTGACTGTTTTGAATCATTCCTGTGACACTAGTTGTAGATTCCGATGCTTCACTACAGGATTACTGTATCCCTCTGACCTTCTTATTGACGATGAAACACAGAAATTGCATCGGAATTAAATACAAATGGCACAATGCCGACTTAAGTACAAGAAGACTGACTCTCCTTACTGTCTATATTTTGAACCATTCCTATGACACTAGATATAGATTCCGATGCTTCACTTCAGTTTTATTGTATCCCTTGGACCTTCTTATTGACGATGAAACACAGAAATTGGATCGGAATTAAATACAAAAGGCACAATTACGACTTAAGCACAAGTAGACTGACTCTTCTTACTGACTATTTTGAACCATTCCTGTGACACTAGTTGTAGATTCCGATGCTTCACTTCAGGTTTACTGTATCCCTTGGACCTTCTTATTGACGATGAAACACAGAAATTGGATTGGAATTAAATACAAAAGGCACAATGCCGTCTTAAGTACAAGAAGACTTACTCTTCTTACTGACTGCTTTGAACCAATCCTGTGACACTAGTTATAGATTCCGATGCTTCACTTAAGGTTTACTGTATCCCTTGGACCTTCTTATTGACGATGAAACACAGAAATTGCATCGGAATTAAATACAAATGGCACAATGCCGACCTAAGTACAAGAAGACTGACTCTTCTTACTGACTATGTTTTGAACCATTCCTGTGACACTAGTTATAGATTCTGATGCTTCACTCCAGGTTTACTGTATTCCTTGGACCTTCTTATTGACGATGAAACACAGAAATTATATCGGAATTAAATACAAAAGGCACAGTGCCGACTTAAGTACAAGAAGACTAACTCTTCTTACTGACTGTTTTGAACCATTCCTGTGACACTAGTTATTGATTCCGATGCTTCACTTCAGGTTTACTGTATCCCTCTGACCTTCTTATTTACGATGAAACACAGAAATTGCATCGGTAATAAATACAAATGGCACAATGCCGACTTAAGTACAAGAAGACTGACTCTCCTTACTGTCTATGTTTTGAACCATTCCTATGACACTACATATAGATTCCGATGCTTCACTTCAGGTTTATTGTATCCCTTGGACCTTCTTATTGACGATGAAACACAGATATTGCATCGGAATTAAATACAAAGTGCACAATGTCGACTTAAGTAGAAGAAGACTGACTCTTCTTACTGACTATGTATTGAACCATTCCTGTGACACTAGTTATAGATTCCGATGCTTCACTTCAGGTTTACTGTTCCCTCTGACCTTCTTATTGACGATGAAACACAGAAATTGGATCGGAATTAAATACAAAAGGCACAATGCTGACTTAAGTACTATAAGACTGACTCTTCTTACTATCTAAGTTTTGAACCATTCCTGTGACACTAGTTATAGATTCCGATGCTTCACTTCAGATTTACTGTATCCCTTGGACCTTCATATTGGCGATGAAACACAGAAATTGCATCGGAATTAAATACAAAAGGCACAATGCCGACTTAAGTACATGAAGACTGACTCTTCGTACTTTCTGTTTTGAACCATTCCTGTGACACTAGTTATGGATTCCGAAGCTTCACTTCAGGTTTACTGTAACCCTTTGACCTTCTTATTGACGATGAAACACAGAAATTGCATCGGAATTACATACAAAAGCACAAGGCCGACTTCAGTACAAGAAGACTGACTCTTCTTTTTGTCTATGTTTTGAAACATTCCTGTGACACTAGTTATAGATTCCGATGATTCACTTCAGGTTTACTGTATCCCTTGGACCTTCCTATTGACGATGAAACACAAAAATTGCATCGGAATTAAATAGAAAAGGCACAATGCCGACTTAAGTACGAGAAGACTGACTCCTCTTACTGACTATGTTTGGAACCATTCTTGTGACACTGGTTATTGATTTCGATGCTTCACTTCAGGTTTACTGTATCCCTTGGACCTTCTTATTGACGATGAAACACAGATATTGCATCGGAATTAAATAGAAAAGGCACAATGCCGACTTAAGTACAAGAGGACTGACTCTTCTTACTGTCTAAGATTTGAACCATTCCTGTGACACTAGTTATAGATTCCGATGCTTCACTTCAGGTTTACTGTATCCCTTGGACCTTCTAATTGACGATGAAACACAGAAATTGCATCGGAATTAAACAGAAAAGGTACAATGCCGACTTGAGTACAAGAACACTGACTCTTCTTACTGTCTATGCTTTGAACCATTCCTGTGACGCTAGTTACAGATTCCGATGCTTCACTTCAGGTTTACTGTGTCCCTCTGACCTTCTTATTGACGATGAAACACAGAAATTGCAGCGGAATTAAATAGATAAGGCACAATGCCGACTTGAGTACAAGAAGACTGACTCTTCTTACTGACTATGTTTTGAACCATTCCTGTGACACTAGTTATAGATTCCGATGCTTCACTTCAGGTTTACTGTATCCCTTGGACCTTCTTATTGACGATGAAACACAGAAATTGGATTGGAATTAAATACAAAAGGCACAATGCCGTCTTAAGTACAAGAAGACTTACTCTTCTTACTGACTGCTTTGAACCAATCCTGTGACACTAGTTATAGATTCCGATGCTTCACTTAAGGTTTACTGTATCCCTTGGACCTTCTTATTGACGATGAAACACAGAAATTGGATTGGAATTAAATACAAAAGGCACAATGCCGACTTAAGTACTAGAAGACTGACTCTTCTTACTATCTATGTTTTGAACCATTCCTGTGACACTTGTTACAGATTCCGATGCTTCACTTCAGATTTACTGTATCCCTTGGACCTTCTTATTGACGATGAAACACAGAAATTGCATCGGAATTAAATACAAAAGGCACAGTGCCGACTGAAGTACAAGAAGACGGACTCTTCTTACTGACTATGTTTGGAACCATTGTTGTGGCACTAATTAAAGATTCCGATGCTTCACTTCAGGTTTACTGTATCCCTTGGACCTTCTTGATGACGATGAAACACAGATATTCCATCGGAATTAAATAGAAAAGGCACAATGCCGACTTAAGTACAAGAAGACTGACTCTTCATACTGTCTATGATTTGAACCATTCCTGTGACACTAGTTATAGATTCCGATGCTTCACTTCAGGTTTACTGTATCCCTTGGACCTTCGTATTGACGATGAAACACAGAAATTGCATCGGAATTAAATACAAAAGGCACAATGCCGACTTAAGTACAAGAAGACTGACTCTTCTTACTGACTATGTTTTGAACCATTCCTGTGACACTAGTTATAGATTCCGATGCTTCACTTCAGGTTTACTGTATCCCTTGGACCTTCTTATTGACGATGAAACACAGAAATTATATCGGAATTAAATACAAAAGGCACAATGCCGACTTAAGTACAAGAAGACTAACTCTTCTTACTGACTGTTTTGAACCATTCCTGTGACACTAGTTATAGATTCCGATGCTTCACTTCAGGTTTACTGTGTCCCTTGGACCTTCGTATTGACGATGAAACACAGAAATTGCATCGGAATTAAATACAAAAGGCACAAGGCCGACTTAAGTACAACAAGACTGACTCTTCGTACTGACTATGTTTTGAACCATTCCTGTGACACTAGTTATTGATTCCGATGATTCACTTCAGGTTTACTGTATCCCTTGGACCTTCTTATTGACGATGAAACACAAAAATTGCATCGGAATTAAATATAAAAGGCACAATGCCGACTTAAGTACAAGAAGACTGACTCTTCTTACTGACTATGTTTGGAACCATTGTTGTGGCACTAGTTATAGATTCCGATGCTTCACTTCAGGTTTACTGTATCCCTTGGACCTTCTTGTTGACGATGAAACACAGATATTCCATCGGAATTAAATAGAAAAGGCACAATGCCGACTTAAGTACAAGAAGACTGACTCTCCCTACTGTCTATGTTTTGAACCATTCCTATGACACTAGATATAGATTCCGAAGCTTCACTTCAGGTTTATTGTATCCCTTGGACCTTCTTATTGACGATGAAACACAGATATTGCATCGGAATTAAATACAAAGGGCACAATGCCAACTTAAGTACAAGAAGACTGACTCTTCTTACTGACTGTTTTGAATCATTCCTGTGACACTAGTTGTAGATTCCGATGCTTCACTACAGGATTACTGTATCCCTCTGACCTTCTTATTGACGATGAAACACAGAAATTGCATCGGAATTAGATACAAATGGCACAATGCCGACTTAAGTACAAGAAGACTGACTCTCCTTACTGTCTATATTTTGAACCATTCCTATGACACTAGATATAGATTCCGATGCTTCACTTCAGTTTTATTGTATCCCTTGGACCTTCTTATTGACGATGAAACACAGAAATTGGATCGGAATTAAATACAAAAGGCACAATGACGACTTAAGCACAAGAAGACTGACTCTTCTTACTGACTGTTTTGAACCATTCCTGTGACTCTAGTTGTAGATTCCGATGCTTCACTTCAGGTTTACTGTATCCCTTGGACCTTCTTATTGACGATGAAACACAGAAATTGGATTGGAATTAAATACAAAAGGCACAATGCCGTCTTAAGTACAAGAAGACTTACTCTTCTTACTGACTGCTTTGAACCAATCCTGTGACACTAGTTATAGATTCCGATGCTTCACTTAAGGTTTACTGTATCCCTTGGACCTTCTTATTGACGATGAAACACAGAAATTGGATTGGAATTAAATACAAAAGGCACAATGCCGACTTAAGTACTAGAAGACTGACTCTTCTTACTATCTATGTTTTGAACCATTCCTGTGACACTTGTTACAGATTCCGATGCTTCACTTCAGATTTACTGTATCCCTTGGACCTTCTTATTGACGATGAAACACAGAAATTGCATCGGAATTAAATACAAAAGGCACAGTGCCGACTGAAGTACAAGAAGACGGACTCTTCTTACTGACTATGTTTGGAACCATTGTTGTGGCACTAGTTATAGATTCCGATGCTTCACTTCAGGTTTACTGTATCCCTTGGACCTTCTTGATGACGATGAAACACAGATATTCCATCGGAATTAAATACAAAAGGCACAATGCCGACTTAAGTACAAGAAGACTGACTCTTCATACTGTCTATGATTTGAACCATTCCTGTGACACTAGTTATAGATTCCGATGCTTCACTTCAGGTTTACTGTATCCCTTGGACCTTCGTATTGACGATGAAACACAGAAATTGCATCGGAATTAAATACAAAAGGCACAATGCCGACTTAAGTACAAGAAGACTGACTCTTCTTACTGACTATGTTTTGAACCATTCCTGTGACACTAGTTATAGATTCCGATGCTTCACTTCAGGTTTACTGTATCCCTTGGACCTTCTTATTGACGATGAAACACAGAAATTATATCGGAATTAAATACAAAAGGCACAATGCCGACTTAAGTACAAGAAGACTAACTCTTCTTACTGACTGTTTTGAACCATTCCTGTGACACTAGTTATAGATTCCGATGCTTCACTTCAGGTTTACTGTATCCCTTGGACCTTCGTATTGACGATGAAACACAGAAATTGCATCGGAATTAAATACAAAAGGCACAAGGCCGACTTAAGTACAACAAGACTGACACTTCGTACTGACTATGTTTTGAACCATTCCTGTGACACTAGTTATGATTCCGATGATTCACTTCAGGTTTACTGTATCCCTTGGACCTTCTTAGAGCGATGAAACACAAAAATTGCATCGGAATTAAATAGAAAAGGCACAATGCCGACTCAAGTACAAGAAGACTGACTCTTCTTACTGACTATGTTTGGAATAATTGTTGTGGCACTAGTTATAGATTCCGATGCTTCACTTCAGGTTTACTGTATCCCTTGGACCTTCTTGTTGACGATGAAACACATATATTCCATCGGAATTAAATAGAAAAGGCACAATGCCGACTTAAGTACAAGAAGACTGACTCTTCATACTGTCTATGTTTTGAACCAATCCTGTGACACTAGTTATAGATTCCGATGTTTCACTTTAGGTTTACTGTATCCCTTGGACCTTCATATTGACGATGAAACACAGACATTGCATCGGAATTAAATACAAAAGGCACAATGCCGACTTAAGTACAAGAAGACTGACTCTTCTTACTGACTGTGTTTTGAACCATTCCTGTGACACTAGTTATAGATTCCGATGCTTCACTTCAGGTTCACTGTATCCCTTGGACCTTCTTATTGACGATGAAACACAGATATTGGATCGGAATTAAATACAAAAGGCACAATGCCGACTTAAGTACAAGAAGACTGACTCTTCTTACTGACTGCTTTGAACCATTCCTGTGACACTAGTTATAGATTCCGATGCTTCACTTTAGGTTTACTGTATCCCTCTGACCTTCTTATTGACGATGAAACACAGAAATTGCATCGGAATTAAATACAAATGGCACAATGCCGACTTAAATACAAGAAGACTGACTCTCCCTACTGTCTATGTTTTGAACCATTCCTATGACACTAGATATAGATTCCGAAGCTTCACTTCAGGTTTATTGTATCCCTTGGACCTTCTTATTGACGATGAAACACAGATATTGCATCGGAATTAAATACAAAGGGCACAATGCCAACTTAAGTACAAGAAGACTGACTCTTCTTACTGACTGTTTTGAACCATTCCTGTGACACTAGTTGTAGATTCCGATGCTTCACTACAGGATTACTGTATCCCTCTGACCTTCTTATTGACGATGAAACACAGAAATTGCATCGGAATTAAATACAAATGGCACAATGCCGACTTAAGTACAAGAAGACTGACTCTCCTTACTGTCTATATTTTGAACCATTCCTATGACACTAGAAATAGATTCCGATGCTAAACTTCAGGTTTACTGTATCCCTTGGACCTTCTTATTGACGATGAAACACAGATATTGCATCGGAATTAAATACAAAAGGCACAAAGCCGACTTCAGTACAAGAAGACTGACTCTTCGTACTGACTATGTTTTGAACCATTCCTGTGACACTAGTTATTTATTCCGATGATTCACTTGAGGTTTACTGTATTCCTTGGACCTTCTTATTGACGATGAAACACAGATTTTGCATCGGAATTAAATACAAAAGGCACAGTGCCGACTGAAGTACAAGAAGACGGACTCTTCTTACTGACTATGTTTGGAACCATTGTTGTGGCACTAGTTATAGATTCCGATGCTTCACTTCAGGTTTACTGTATCCCTTGGACCTTCTTGATGACGATGAAACACAGATATTCCATCGGAATTAAATACAAAAGGCACAATGCCGACTTAAGTACAAGAAGACTGACTCTTCATACTGTCTATGATTTGAACCATTCCTGTGACACTAGTTATAGATTCCGATGCTTCACTTCAGGTTTACTGTATCCCTTGGACCTTCGTATTGACGATGAAACACAGAAATTGCATCGGAATTAAATACAAAAGGCACAATGCCGACTTAAGTACAAGAAGACTGACTCTTCTTACTGACTATGTTTTGAACCATTCCTGTGACACTAGTTATAGTTTCCGATGCTTCACTTCAGGTTTACTGTATCCCTTGGACCTTCTTATTGACGATGAAACACAGAAATTATATCGGAATTAAATACAAAAGGCACAATGCCGACTTAAGTACAAGAAGACTAACTCTTCTTACTGACTGTTTTGAACCATTCCTGTGACACTAGTTATAGATTCCGATGCTTCACTTCAGGTTTACTGTATCCCTTGGACCTTCGTATTGACGATGAAACACAGAAATTGCATCGGAATTAAATACAAAAGGCACAAGGCCGACTTAAGTACAACTAGTGTCACAGGAATGGTTCAAAACATAGATAGTAAGAAGAGTCAGTCTTCTTGTGCTTAAGTCGTCATTGTGCCTTTTGTTTTTAATTCCGATCCAATTTCTGTGTTTCATCGTCAATACGAAGGTCCAAGGGATACAATAAAACTGAAGTGAAGCATCGGAATCTATATCTAGTGTCATAGGAATGGTTCAAAATATAGACAGTAAGGAGAGTCAGTCTTCTTGTACTTAAGTCGGCATTGTGCAATTTGTATTTAATTCCGATGCAATTTCTGTGTTTCATCGTCAATAAGAAGGTCAGAGGGATACAGTAATCCTGTAGTGAAGCATCGGAATCTACAACTAGTGTCACAGGAATGGTTCAAAACAGTCAGTAAGAAGAGTCAGTCTTCTTGTACTTAAGTTGGCATTGTGCCCTTTGTATTTAATTCCGATGCAATATCTGTGTTTCATCGTCAATAAGACGGTCCAAGGGATACAATAAACCTGAAGTGAAGCTTCGGAATCTATATCTAGTGTCATAGGAATGGTTCAAAACATAGACAGTAGGGAGAGTCAGTCTTTTGTAATTAAGTCGGCATTGTGCCATTTGTATTTAATTCCGATGCAATTTCTGTGTTTCATCGTCAATAAGAAGGTCAGAGGGATAAAATAAACCTAAAGTGAAGCATCGGAATCTATAACTAGTGTCACAGGAATGGTTCAAAGCAGTCAGTAAGAAGAGTCAGTCTTCATGTACTTAAGTCGGCATTGTGCCTTTTGTATTTAATTCCGATCCAATATCTGTGTTTCATCGTCAATAAGAAGGTCCAAGGGATGCAGTAAATCTGAAGTGAAGCATCGGAATCTATAACTAGTGTCACAGGAATGGTTCAAAACTTAGATAGTAAGAAGAGTCAGTCTTATAGTACTTAAGTCGGCATTGTGCCTTTTGTATTTAATTCCGATGCAATATCTGTGTTTCATTGTCAATAAGAAGGTCCAAGGGATACAATAAACCTGAAGTGAAGCATCGGAATCTATATGTAGTGTCATAGGAACGGTTCAAAACATAGACAGTAAGGAGAGTCAGTCTTCTTGTGCCATTTGTATTCATTACCGATGCAATTTCTGTGTTTCATTGTAAATAGGAAGGTCAGAGGGATACAGTAAACTTGAAGAGAAGCATCGGAATCAATAACTAGTGTCACAGGAATGGTTCAAAACAGTCAGTAAGAAGAGTTAGTCTTCTTGTACTTAAGTCGGCACTGTGCCTTTTGTATTTAATTCCGATATAATTTCTGTGTTTCAACGTCAATAAGAAGGTCCAAGGAATACAGTAAACCTGAAGTGAAGCATCGGAATCTATAACTAGTGTCACAGGAATGATTCAAAACATAGTCAGTAAGAAGAGTCGGTCTTCTTGTACTTAGGTCGGCATTGTGCCTTTTGTATTTAATTCCGATGCAATTTCTGTGTTTTATCGTCAATAAGAAGGTTCAAGGGATACAGTAAACCTGAAGTGAAGCATCGGAATCTATAACTAGTGTCACAGGAATTTTTCAAATCATAGTCAGTAAGAAGAGTCAGTCTTCTTGTACTTAAGTCGGCATTGTGCCTTTTCAATTTAATTCCGATGCAATTTCTGTGTTTCATCGTCAATAAGAAGGTCAGAGGGATACAGTAAACCTGAAGTGAAGCATCGGAATCTATAACTAGTGTCACAGGAATGGTTCAAATCATAGTCAGTAAGAAGAGAAAGTCTTCTTGTACTTTAGTCGGCATTGTGCCTTTTCTATTTAATTCCGATGGAATATCTGTGTTTCATCGTCAATAAGAAGGTCCAAGGGATACAGTAAACTTGAAGTGAAGCATCGGAATCTATAACTAGTGTCACTAGAATGGTTCCAAACACAGTCAGTAAGAAGAGTCAGTCTTCTTGTACTTATGTCGGCATTGTGCCTTATCTATTTAAATCCGATGCAATTTTTGTGTTTCATCGTCAATAAGAAGGTCCAAGGAATACAGTAAACCTCAAGTGAATCATCGGAATAAATAACTAGTGTCACAGGAATGGTTCAAAACATAGTCAGTACGAAGAGTCAGTCTTCTTGTACTTAAGTCGGCTTTGTGCCTTTTGTATTTAATTCCGATGCAATATCTGTGTTTCATCGTCAATAAGAAGGTCCAAGGGATACAGTAAACCTGAAGTGAAGCATCGGAATCTATAACTAGTGTCACAGGAATGGTTCAAAACATAGACAAAAAGAAGAGTCAGTCTTCATGTACTGAAGTCGGCATTGTGCCTTTTGTATGTAATTCCGATGCAATTTCTGTGTTTCATCGTCAATAAGAAGGTCCAAGGGATACAGTAAACCTGAATTGAAGCTTCGGAATCTATAACTAGTGTCACAGGAATGTTTCAAAACAGTCAGTAAGAAGAGTCAGTCTTCTTGTACTTAAGTCGGCACTGTGCCTTTTGTATTTAATTCCGATGCAATTTCTGTGTTTCATCGTCAATAAGAAGGTCCAAGGGATACAGTAAATCTGAAGTGAAGCATCGGAATCGGTAACTAGTGTCACAGGAATGGTTCAAAACATAGATAGTAAGAAGAGTCAGTCTTCTAGTACTTAAGACGTCATTGTGCCTTTTGTATTTAATTCCGATCCAAATTCTGTGTTTCATCGTCAATAAGAAGGTCCAAGGGATACAGTAAACCTGAAGTGAAGCATCGGAATCTACAACTAGTGTCACAGGAATCGTTCAAAACAGTCAGTAAGAAGAGTCAGTCTTCTTGTGCTTAAGTCGTCATTGTGCCTTTTGTATTTAATTCCGATCCAATTTCTGTGTTTCATCGTCAATAAGAAGGTCCAAGGGATACAATAAAACTGAAGTGAAGCATCGGAATCTATATCTAGTGTCACAGGAATGGTTCAAAAAATAGACAGTAAGGAGAGTCAGTCTTCTTGTACTTAAGTCGGCATTGTGCCATTTGTATTTAATTCCGATGCAATTTCTGTGTTTCATCGTCAATAAGAAGGTCAGAGGGATACAGTAATCCTGTAGTGAAGCATCGGAATCTACAACTAGTGTCACAGGAATGGTTCAAAACAGTCAGTAGGAAGAGTCAGTCTTCTTGTACTTAAGTTGGCATTGTGCCCTTTGTATTTAATTCCGATGCAATATCTGTGTTTCATCGTCAATAAGAAGGTCCAAGGGATACAATAAACCTGAAGTGAAGCTTCGGAATCTATATCTAGTGTCATAGGAATGGTTCAAAACATAGACAGTAGGGAGAGTCAGTCTTCTCGTACTTAAGTCGGCATTGTGCCATTTGTATTTAATTCCGATGCAATTTCTGTGTTTCATCGTCAATAAGAAGGTCAGAGGGATACAGTAAACCTAAAGTGAAGCATCGGAATCTGTAACTAGTGTCACAGGAATGGTTCAAAGCAGTCAGTAAGAAGAGTCAGTCTTCTTGTACTTAAGTCGGCATTGTGCCTTTTGTATTTAATTCCGATCCAATATCTGTGTTTCATCGTCAATAAGAAGGTCCAAGGGATACAGTAAACCTGAAGTGAAGCATCGGAATCTATAACTAGTGTCACAGGAATGGTTCAAAACACAGTCAGTAAGAAGAGTCAGTCTTCTTGTACTTAAGTCGGCATTGTGCCTTTTGTATTTAATTCCGATGCAATTTCTGTGTTTCATCGTCAATAAGAAGGTCCAAGGGATACAGTAAACCTAAAGTGAAGCATCGGAATCTATAACTAGTGTCACAGGAATGGTTCAAAACATAGACAGTATGAAGAGTCAGTCTTCTTGTACTTAAGTCGGCATTGTGCCTTTTCTATTTAATTCCGATGGAATATCTGTGTTTCATCGTCAACAAGAAGGTCCAAGGGATACAGTAAACCTGAAGTGAAGCATCGGAATCTACAACTAGTGCCACAACAATGGTTCCAAATGCCGACTTCAGTACATGAAGACTGACTCTTCTTTTTGTCTATGTTTTGAACCATTCCTGTGACACTAGTTATAGATTCCGATGTTTCACTTCAGGTTTACTGTATCCCTTGGACCTTCTTATTGACGATGAAACACAGATATTGCATCGGAATTAAATACAAAAGGCACAAAGCCGACTTAAGTACAAGAAGACTGACTCTTCGTACTGACTATGTTTTGAAATATTCCTGTGACACTAGTTATTTATTCCGATGATTCACTTCAGGTTAACTGTATTCCTTGGACCTTCTTATTGACGATGAAACACAAAAATTGCATCGGAATTAAATGGATAAGGCACAATGCCGACATAAGTACAAGAAGACTGACTCTTCGTACTGACTGTGTTTGGAACCATTCTAGTGACACTAGTTATAGATTCCGATGCTTCACTTCAAGTTTACTGTATCCCTTGGACCTTCTTATTGACGATGAAACACAGATATTCCATCGGAATTAAATAGAAAAGGCACAATGCCGACTAAAGTACAAGAAGACTTTCTCTTCTTACTGACTATGATTTGAACCATTCCTGTGACACTAGTTATAGATTCCGATGCTTCACTTCAGGTTTACTGTATCCCTCTGACCTTCTTATTGACGATGAAACACAGAAATTGCATCGGAATTAAATTGAAAAGGCACAATGCCGACTTAAGTACAAGAAGACTGACTCTTCTTACTGACTATGATTTGAAAAATTCCTGTGACACTAGTTATAGATTCCGATGCTTCACTTCAGGTTTACTGTATCCCTTGGACCTTCTTATTGACGATGAAACACAGAAATTGCATCGGAATTAAATACAAAAGGCACAATGCCGACCTAAGTACAAGAAGACTGACTCTTCTTACTGACTATGTTTTGAACCATTCCTGTGACACTAGTTATAGATTCCGATGCTTCACTTCAGGTTTACTGTATTCCTTGGACCTTCTTATTGACGTTGAAACACAGAAATTATATCGGAATTAAATACAAAAGGCACAGTGCCGCCTTAAGTACAAGAAGACTAACTCTTCTTACTGACTGTTTTGAACCATTCCTGTGACACTAGTTATTGATTCCGATGCTTCTCTTCAAGTTTACTGTATCCCTCTGACCTTCTTATTTACGATGAAACACAGAAATTGCATCGGTAATTAATACAAATGGCACAAGAAGACTGACTCTCCTTACTGTCTATGTTTTTAACCATTCCTATGACACTACATATAGATTCCGATGCTTCACTTCAGGTTTATTGTATCCCTTGGACCTTCTTATTGACGATGAAACACAGATATTGCATCGGAATTAAATACAAAGGGCACAATGTCTGCTTAAGTAGAAGAAGACAGACTCTTCTTACTGACTATGTATTGAACCATTCCTGTGACACTAGTTATAGATTCCGATGCTTCACTTCAGGTTTACTGTATCCCTCTGACCTTCTTATTGACGATGAATCACAGAAATTGGATCGGAATTAAATACAAAAGGCACAATGCCGACTTAAGTACTATAAGACTGACTCTTCTTACTATCTAAGTTTTGAACCATTCCTGTGACACTAGTTATAGATTCCGATGCTTCACTTCAGATTTACTGTAACCCTTGGACCTTCATACTGGCGATGAAACACAGAAATGGCATCGGAATTAAATACAAAAGGCACAATGCTGACTTAAGTACATGAAGACTGACTCTTCGTACTTTCTGTTTTGAACCATTCCTGTGACACTAGTTATGGATTCCGAAGCTTCACTTCAGGTTTACTGTAACCCTTTGACCTTCTTATTGACGATGAAACACAGAAATGCATTGGAATTACATACAAAAGCACAAGGCCGACTTCAGTACAAGAAGACTGACTCTTATTTTGTCTATGTTTTGAAACATTCCTGTGACACTAGTTATAGATTCCGATGATTCACTTCAGGTTTACTGTATGCCTTGGACCTTCCTATTGACGATGAAACACAAAAATTGCATCGGAATTAAATAGAAAAGGCACAATGCCGACTTAAGTACGAGAAGACTGACTCCTCTTACTGACTATGTTTGGAACCATTCTTGTGACACTAGTTATTGATTCCGATGCTTCACTTCAGGTTTACTGTATCCCTTGGACCTTCTTATTGACGATGAAACACAGATATTGCATCGGAATTAAATAGAAAAGGCACAATGCCGACTTCAGTACAAGAAGACTGACTCTTCTTACTGACTATGATTTGAACCATTCCTGTGACACTAGTTATAGATTCCGATGCTTCACTTCAGATTTACAGTATTCCTCAGACCCTCTTATTGACGATGAAACACAGAAATTTCATCGGAATTAAATAGAAAAGGCACAATGCCGACTTAAGTACAAGAGGACTGACTCTTCTTACTGTCTATGATTTGAACCATTCCTGTGACACTAGTTATAGATTCCGATGCTTCACTTCAGGTTTACTGTATCCTTGGACCTTCTTATTGACGATGAAACACAGAAATTGCATCGGAATTAAATAGAAAAGGCACAATGCCGATTTGAGAACAAGAACACTGACTCTTCTTACTGTCTATGCTTTGAACCATTCCTGTGACGCTAGTTATAGATTCCGATGCTACACTTCAGGTTTACTGTATCCCTCTGACCTTCTAATTGTGGATGAAACACAGTAATTGCATCGGAAATAAATTGAAAAGGGCATAATGCCGACTTAAGTACAAGAAGTCTGACTCTTCTTACTGTCTATATTTTGAACCATTCCTGTGACACTCGTTATAGATTACGATGCTTCACTTCAGGTTTACTGTATCCCTCTGACCTTTTTATTGACGATGAAACACAGAAATTGCATCGGAATTAAATAGATAAGGCACAATGCCGACTTAAGTACAAGAAGACTGACTCTTCTTACTGACTATGTTTTGAACCATTCCTGTGACACTAGTTATTGATTCCGATGCTTCACTTCAGGTTTACTGTATCCCTTGGACCTTCTTATTGACGATGAAACACAGAAATTGGATTGGAATTAAATACAAAAGGCACAATGCCGTCTTAAGTACAAGAAGACTTACTCTTCTTACTGACTGTTTTGAACCAATCCTGTGACACTAGTTATAAATTCCGATGCTTCACTTCAGGTTTACTGTATCCCTCTGACGTTCTTGTTGACGATGAAACACAGAAATTTCATCGGAATTAAACACAAATGGCACAATGCCGACTTAAGTACAAGAAGACTGACACTCCTTACTGTCTATGTTTTGAACCATTCCTATGACACTAGATATAGATTCCGATGCTTCATTTCAGGTTTATTGTATCCCTTGGACCTTCTTATTGACGATGAAACACAGATATTGCATCGGAATTAAATACAAAGGGCACAATGCCGACTTAAGTACAAGAAGACTGACTCTTCTTACTGACTATGTTTTGAACCATTCCTGTGACACTAGTTATTGATTCCGATGCTTCACTTCAGGTTTACTGTATCCCTCTGACCTTCTTATTGACGATGAAACACAGAAATTGGATCGGAATTAAATTCAAAAGGCACAATGTCGACTTAAGTACTAGAAGACTGACTCTTCTTACTATGTATGTTTTCAACCATTCCTGTGACACTAGTTATAGATTCCGATGCTTCAATTCAGATTTGCTGTATCCCTTGGACCTTCTTATTGGCGATGAAACACAGAAATTGCGTCGGAATTAAATACAAAAGGCACTATGCCGACTTAAGTACAAGAAGACTGACTCTTCTTACTGACTGTTTTGAACCATACCTGTGACACTAGTTGTAGATTCCGAAGCTTCACTTCTGGTTTACTGTATCCCTTTGACCTTCTTATTGACGATGAAACACAGAAATTGCATCGGAATTACATACAAAAGGCACAATGCCGACTTCAGTACAAGAAGGCTGACTCTTCTTTTTGTCTATGTTTTGAACCATTCCTGTGACAATAGTAATATATTCCGATGCTTCACTTCAGGTTTACTGTATCCCTTGGACCTTCTTATTGACGGTGAAACACAGAAATTGCATCGGAATTAAATACAAAAGGCACAATGCCGACTCAAGTACAAGTGGACTGACTCTTCTTACTGACTATGTTTTGAACCATTCCTGTGACACTAGTTATTGATTCCGATGATTCACTTCCAGTTTATTGTATCCCTTGGACCTTCCTATTGACGATGAAACACAAAACTTGCATCGGAATTAAATAGAAAAGGCACAATGCCGATTTAAGTACAAGAAGACTGACTCTCCTTACTGTCTATGTTTTGAACCATTCGTATGACACTAGATATAGATTCCGATGCTTCACTTCAGGTTTATTGTATCCCTTGGACCTTCTTATTGACGATGAATCACAGAAATAGCATCGGAATTAAATACATAAGGCACAATGCCGACTTAAGTACAAGAAGACTCACTCTTCTCACTGACTGTTTTGAACCATTCCTGTGACACTAGTTGTAGATTCCGATGCCTCACTTCAGGGTTACTGTATCCCTCTGACCTTCTTATGGACGATGAAACACAGAAATTGCATCGGAATTAAATACAAATGGCACAATGCCGACTTAAGTACAAGAAGACTGACTCTCCTTACTGTCTATGTTTTGAACCATTCCTATGACACTAGATATAGATTCCGATGCTTCACTCCAGGTTTACTGTAACCCTTGGACCTCCTTATTGGCAATGAAACATAGAAATCGCATCGGAATTAAATACAAAAGGCACAATGCCGAGTTAAGTAAAAGAAGACTTACTCTTCTTACTGACCATGTTTTGATTCATTCCTGTGACACTAGTTATAGATTCCGATGCTTCACACCAGGTTTACTGTATCCCTTGGACCTTCTTATTGACAATGAAACACAGAAATTGCATCGAAATTAAATACAAAAGGCACAATGCCGACTTAAGTACAAGAAGACTGACTCTTCTTACTGACTATGTTTTGAACCATTTCTGTGACACAGTTATAGATTCCGATGCTTCACTCCCGGTTTACTGTATCCCTTGGACCTTCTTATTGACGATGAAACACAAAAATTGCATCGGAATTAAATACAAAAGGCACACTGCCGACATAAGTACAAGAAGACTGTCTCTTCTTACTGACTATGTTTTGAACCATTCCTGTGACACTAGTTATAGATTCCGATGCCTCACTCCAGGTTTACTGTATCCCTTGGACCTCCTTATTGACGAAGAAACACAGAAATTGCATCGAAATTAAATACAAAAGGCACAATGCCGACTTAAGTACAAGAATACTGACTCTTCTTACTGTCTATGTTTTGAACCATCCCTGTGTCACTAGTTATAGATTCAGATGCTTCACTCCAGGTTTACTGTATCCCTTGGACCTTCTTGTTGACGATGAAACACAGGACTTGCATCGGAATTAAATACAAAAGGCACAATGCCGACTTAATTACATGAATACTGACTCTTCTTACTGACTATGTTTTGAACCATTCTTGTGACACTAGTTATAGATTCCGATGCTTCACTCCAGGTTTACTGTATCCCTTGGACCTCCTTATTGACAATGAAACATAGAAATTGCATCGGAATTAAATACAAAAGGCACAATGCCGACTTAAGTACAAGAAGACTGACTCTTCTTACTGACTATGTTTTGAACCATTTCTGTGACACAGTTATAGATTCCGATGCTTCACTCCCGGTTTACTGTATCCCTTGGACCTTCTTATTGACGATGAAACACAAAAATTGCATCGGAATTAAATACAAAAGGCACACTGCCGACATAAGTACAAGAAGACTGTCTCTTCTTACTGACTATGTTTTGAACCATTCCTGTGACACTAGTTATAGATTCCGATGCTTCACTCCAGGTTTACTGTATCCCTTGGACCTCCTTATTGACGAAGAAACACAGAAATTGCATCGAAATTAAATACAAAAGGCACAATGCCGACTTAAGTACAAGAATACTGACTCTTCTTACTGTCTTTGTTTTGAACCATCCCCGTGTCAGTAGTTATAGATTCCGATGCTTCACTCCAGGTTTACTGTATCCCTTGGACCTTCTTATTGACGATGAAACACAGAAATTGCACCGGAATAAAATACTAAAGGCCCAATGCCGACTTAAGTACAAGAAGACTGACTCTTCCTACTGTCTATGTTTTGAACCTTTCCTGTGACACAAGTTATAGATTCCGATGCTTCACTCCCGGTTTACTGTACCCCTGGGACGTTCTTATTGACGATGAAACACAGAAATTGCATCGGAAGTAAATAGAAAAGGCACAATGCAGACTTAATTACAAGAAGACTGACTCTTCCTACTGTCTACGTTTTGAACCATTCCTGTGACACTAGTTATAGATTCCGATGCGTCACTCCAGGTTTACTGTATCCCTTGGACCTCCATATTGACGAAGAAACACAGAAATTGCATCGGAATTAAATACAAAAGGCACAATGCCGACTTAAGTACAAGAAGGCTGACTCTTCTTACTGACTATGCTTTGAACCATTCCTGTGACACTAGTTATAGATTACGGTGCTTCACTTCTGATTTACTGTATCCCTTGGACCTTCTTATTGACGATGAAACACAGAAATTGCATCGGAATTAAATACAAAATGCACAATGCCGACTTAAGTACAAGAATACTGACTCTTCTTACTGTCTATGTTTTGAACCATCCCTGTGTCACTAGTTATAGATTCCGATGCTTCACTCCAGGTTTACTGTATCCCTTGGACCTTCTTGTTGACGATGAAGCACAGGACTTGCATCGGAATTAAATACAAAAGGCACAATGCCGACTTAAGCCAAGAAGACTGACTCTTCTTACTGACTATGTTTTGAACCATTCCTGTGACACTAGTTATAGATTCCGATGCTTGACTTCAGGTTTACTGCATCCCTCTGACCTTTTTTTTAACGATGAAACACATAAATTGCATCGGAATTGAATACCAAAGGAACAATGCCGAATTAAGTACAAGAAGGCTGACTCTTCTTACCGTCGATGTTATAAACCATTCCTGTGACAGTAGTTATAGATTCCGATGCTTCACTCCAGGTTTACTGTATCCCTTGGACCTTCTTATTGACGATGAAACACAGAAATTGGATTGGAATTAAGTACAAAAGGCACAATGCCGTCTTAAGTACAAGAAGACTTACTCTTCTTACTGACTGTTTTGAACCAATCCTGTGACACTAGTTATAAATTCCGATGCTTCACTTCAGGTTTACTGTATCCCTCTGACGTTCTTGTTGACGATGAAACACAGAAATTTCATCGGAATTAAATACAAATGGCACAATGCCGACTTAAGTACAAGAAGACTGACACTCCTTACTGTCTATGTTTTGAACCATTCCTATGACACTAGATATAGATTCCGATGCTTCATTTCAGGTTTATTGTATCCCTTGGACCTTCTTATTGACGATGAAACACAGATATTGCATCGGAATTAAATACAAAAGGCACAATGCCGACTTAAGTACAAGAAGACTGACTCTTCTTACTGACTGTTTTGAACCATACCTGTGACACTAGTTGTAGATTCCGAAGCTTCACTTCTGGTTTACTGTATCCCTTTGACCTTCTTATTGACGATGAAACACAGAAATTGCATCGGAATTACATACAAAAGGCACAATGCCGACTTCAGTACAAGAAGGCTGACTCTTCTTTTTGTCTATGTTTTGAACCATTCCTGTGACACTAGTAATATATTCCGATGCTTCACTTCAGGTTTACTGTATCCCTTGGACCTTCTTATTGACGATGAAACACAGAAATTGCATCGGAATTAAATACAAAAGGCACAATGCCGACTCAAGTACAAGTGGACTGACTCTTCTTACTGACTATGTTTTGAACCATTCCTGTGACACTAGTTATTGATTCCGATGATTCACTTCCAGTTTATTGTATCCCTTGGACCTTCCTATTGACGATGAAACACAAAAATTGCATCGGAATTAAATAGAAAAGGCACAATGCCGATTTAAGTACAAGAAGACTGACTCTCCTTACTGTCTATGTTTTGAACCATTCGTATGACACTAGATATAGATTCCGATGCTTCACTTCAGGTTTATTGTATCCCATGGACCTTCTTATTGACGATGAATCACAGAAATAGCATCGGAATTAAATACATAAGGCACAATGCCGACTTAAGTACAAGAAGACTCACTCTTCTCACTGACTGTTTTGAACCATTCCTGTGACACTAGTTGTAGATTCCGATGCCTCACTTCAGGGTTACTGTATCCCTCTGACCTTCTTATGGACGATGAAACACAGAAATTGCACCGGAATTAAATACAAATGGCACAATGCCGACTTAAGTACAAGAAGACTGACTCTCCTTACTGTCTATGTTTTGAACCATTCCTATGACACTAGATATAGATTCCGATGCTTCACTCCAGGTTTACTGTAACCCTTGGACCTCCTTATTGGCAATGAAACATAGAAATCGCATCGGAATTAAATACAAAAGGCACAATGCCGAGTTAAGTAAAAGAAGACTTACTCTTCTTACTGACCATGTTTTGATTCATTCCTGTGACACTAGTTATAGATTCCGATGCTTCACACCAGGTTTACTGTATCCCTTGGACCTTCTTATTGACGATGAAACACAAAAATTGCATCGGAATTAAATACAAAAGGCACACTGCCGACATAAGTACAAGAAGACTGTCTCTTCTTACTGACTATGTTTTGAACCATTCCTGTGACACTAGTTATAGATTCCGATGCCTCACTCCAGGTTTACTGTATCCCTTGGACCTCCTTATTGACGAAGAAACACAGAAATTGCATCGAAATTAAATACAAAAGGCACAATGCCGACTTAAGTACAAGAAGACTGACTCTTCTTACTGTCTATGTTTTGAACCATCCCTGTGTCACTAGTTATAGATTCGGATGCTTCACTCCAGGTTTACTGTATCCCTTGGACCTTCTTGTTGACGATGAAACACAGGACTTGCATCGGAATTAAATACAAAAGGCACAATGCCGACTTAATTACATGAATACTGACTCTTCATACTGACTATGTTTTGAACCATTCTTGTGACACTAGTTATAGATTCCGATGCTTCACTCCAGGTTTACTGTATCCCTTGGACCTCCTTATTGACAATGAAACATAGAAATTGCATCGGAATTAAATACAAAAGGCACAATGCCGACTTAAGTACAAGAAGACTGACTCTTCTTACTGACTATGTTTTGAACCATTCCTGTGACACTAGTTATAGATTCCGATGCTTCACTCCAGGTTTACTGTATCCCTTGGACCTCCTTATTGACGAAGAAACACAGAAATTGCATCGAAATTAAATACAAAAGGCACAATGCCGACTTAAGTACAAGAATACTGACTCTTCTTACTGTCTATGTTTTGAACCATCCCCGTGTCAGTAGTTATAGATTCCGGTGCTTCACTCCAGGTTTACTGTATCCCTTGGACCTTCTTATTGACGATGAAACACAGAAATTGCATCGGAATAAAATACTAAAGGCCCAATGCCGACTTAAGTACAAGAAGACTGACTCTTCCTACTGTCTATGTTTTGAACCTTTCCTGTGACACTAGTTATAGATTCCGATGCTTCACTCCCGGTTTACTGTACCCCTGGGACGTTCTTATTGACGATGAAACACAGAAATTGCATCGGAAGTAAATAGAAAAGGCACAATGCAGACTTAATTACAAGAAGACTGACTCTTCCTACTGTCTATGTTTTGAACCATTCCTGTGACACTAGTTATAGATTCCGATGCGTCACTCCAGGTTTACTGTATCCCTTGGACCTCCATATTGACGAAGAAACACAGAAATTGCATCGGAATTAAATACAAAAGGCACAATGCCGACTTAAGTACAAGAAGGCTGACTCTTCTTACTGACTATGCTTTGAACCATTCCTGTGACACTAGTTATAGATTACGGTGCTTCACTTCTGATTTACTGTATCCCTTGGACCTTCTTATTGACGATGAAACACAGAAATTGCATCGGAATTAAGTACAAAATGCACAATGCTGACTTAAGTACAAGAATACTGACTCTTCTTACTGTCTATGTTTTGAACCATCCCTGTGTCACTAGTTATAGATTCCGATGCTTCACTCCAGGTTTACTGTATCCCTTGGACCTTCTTGTTGACGATGAAGCACAGGACTTGCATCGGAATTAAATACAAAAGGTACAATGCCGACATAAGTACAAGAAGACTGACTCTTCTAACTGACTATGTTTTGAACCATTCCTGTGACACTAGTTATAGATTCCGATGCTTGACTTCAGATTTACTGCATCCCTCTGACCTTCTTTTTAACGATGAAACACATAAATTGCATCGGAATTGAATACCAAAGGAACAATGCCGAATTAAGTACAAGAAGGCTGACTCTTCTTACCGTCGATGTTATAAATCATTCCTGTGACAGTAGTTATAGATTCCGATGCTTCACTTCAGGTTTACTGTATCCCTTGAACCTTCGTATTGACGATGAAGCACAGAAACTGCATCGGAATTAAATAAAAAAGGCCCATTGCCGACTTAAGTACAAGAAGACTGACCCTACTTACTGTCTATGTTTTGAACCATTCCTGTGACACTAGTTATAGATTCCGATGCTTCACTCCAGATTTACTATATCCCTTGCACCTTCTTATTGACGATGAAACACAGAAATTGCATCGGAATAAAATACTAAATTCACAATGCCGACTTAAGTACAATAAGACTGACTCTTCCTACTGTCTATGTTTTGAACCATTCCTGAGACACTAGTTATAGTTTCCGATGCTTCACTTCAGGTATACTGTATCCCTCTTACTTTCTTATTGACGATGAATCACAGAAATTGCATCGGAATTAAATACAAAAGGCACAATGGCGACTTAAATACAAGAAGACTGTCTCTTCCTACTGTCTATGTTTTGAACCTTTCCTGTGACACTACTTATAGATTCCGATGCTTCACTCCCAGTTTACTGTACCCCTGGGACCTTCTTATTGACGATGAAACACAGAAATTGCATCGGAAGTAAATAGAAAAGGCACAATGCAGACTTAATTACAAGAAGACTGTCTCTTCCTACTGTCTATGTTTTGAACCATTCCTGTGACACTAGTAATAGATTCCGATGCTTCACTTCTGGTTTACTGTATCCCTTGGACCTTTTTGTTGACGCTGAAACTACAGAAATTGCATCGGAATTAAATACAAAATGCACAATGCCGACTTAAGTACAAGAAGACTGACTCTTCTTACTGACTATGTTTTGATTCATACCTGCGACACTAGTTATACATTTAGATGCTTCACTCCATGTTTACTGTATCCCTTGGACCTTCTTATTGACGATGAAAGACAGAAATTGCATCTTAATTAAATACAAAAAGCACAATGCCGACCTAAGTACAAGAAGACTGTCTCTTCTTACTGTCTATGTTTTGAACCATTCCTGTGACAGTAGTTATTGATTCCGATGCTTCACTCCAGGTTTACTATATCCCTTCGACCTTCTTATTGACGATGAAACACAGAAATTGCATAGGAATTAAATAGAAAAGGCACAATGCCGACTTAACTACAAGAAGACTGTCTCTTCTTACTGACTATGTTTTGAACCATTCCTGTGACACTAGTTATAGATTCCGATGCTTCACTTCAGGTTTACTGTATACCTTGGACCTTCTTATTGACGATGAAACACAGAAATTGCATCGGAATGAAATACAAAAGGCACAATGCCGACTTAAGTACAAGAATACTGACTCTTCTTACTGTCTATGTTTTGAACCATCCCTGTGTCACTAGTTATAGATTCCGATGCTTCACTCCAGGTTCACTGTATCCCTTGGACCTTCTTGTTGACGATGAAACACAGGACTTGCATCGGAATTAAATACAAAAGGCACAATGCCGACTTAATTACAAGAATACTGACTCTTCTTACTGACTATGTTTTGAACCATTCCTGTGACACTAGTTATAGATTCCGATGCTTCACTCCAGGTTTACTGTATCCCTTGGACCTCCTTATTGACAATGAAACATAGAAATTGCATCGGAATTAAATACAAAAGGCACAATGCCGACTTAAGTACAAGAAGACTGACTCTTCTTACTGACCATGTTTTGATTCATTCCTGTGACACTAGTTATAGATTCCGATGCTTCACAGCAGGTTTACTGTATCCCTTGGACCTTCTTATTGACAATGAAACACAGAAATTGCATCGAAATTAAATACAAAAGGCACAATGCCGACTTAAGTACAAGAAGACTGACTCTTCTTACTGACTATGTTTTGAACCATTTCTGTGACACAGTTATAGATTCCGATGCTTCACTCCCGGTTTACTGTATCCCTTGGACCTTCTTATTGACGATGAAACACAAAAATTGCATCGGAATTAAATACAAAAGGCACACTGCCGACATTAGTACAAGAAGACTGTCTCTTCTTACTGACTATGTTTTGAACCATTCCTGTGACACTAGTTATAGATTCCGATGCTTCACTCCAGGTTTACTGTATCCCTTGGACCTCCTTATTGACGAAGAAACACAGAAATTGCATCGAAATTAAATACAAAAGGCACAATGCCGACTTAAGTACAAGAATACTGATTCTTCTTACTGTCTATGTTTTGAACCATCCCTGTGTCAGTAGTTATAGATTCCGATGCTTCACTCCAGGTTTACTGTATCCCTTGGACCTTCTTGTTGACGATGAAACACAGGACTTGCATCGGAATTAAATACAAAAGGCACAATGCCGACTTAAGTACAAGAAGACTGACTCTTCTTACTGACTATGCTTTGAACTATTCCTGTGACACTAGTTATAGATTCCGATGCTTCACTCCCGGTTTACTGTATCCCTTGGACCTTCTTATTGAGGATGAAACACAAAAATTGCATCGGAATTAAATACAAAAAGCACACTGCCGACTTAATTACAAGAATGCTGACTCTTCTTACTGACTATGTTTTGAACCATTCCTGTGACACTAGTTATAGATTCCGATGCTTCACTCCAGATTTACTATATCCCTTGGACCTTCTTATTGACGATGAAACACAGAAATTGCATCGGAATAAAATACTAAACGCCCAATGCCGACTTAAGTACAAGAAGACTGACTCTTCCTACTGTCTATGTTTTAAACCTTTCCTGTGACACTAGTTATAGATTCCGATGCTTCACTCCCGGTTTACTGTACCCCTGGGACCTTCTTATTGACGATGAAACACAGAAATTGCATCGGAAGTAAATAGAAAAGGCACAATGCAGACTTAATTACAAGAAGACTGACTCTTCCTACTGTCTATGTTTTGGACCATTCCTGTGACACTAGTTATAGATTCCGATGCTTCACTCCAGGTTTACTGTATCCCTTGGACCTCCTTATTGACGAAGAAACACAGAAATTGCATCGGAATTAAATACAAAAGGCACAATGCCGACTTAAGTACAAGAAGGCTGACTACTTCTTACTGACTATGCTTTGAACCATTCCTGTGACACTAGTTATAGATTACGGTGCTTCACTTCTGATTTACTGTATCCCTTGGACCTTCTTATTGACGATGAAACACAGAAATTGCATCGATTTAAATACAAAAGGCACAATGCCGACTTAAGTACAAGAATACTGACTCTTCTTACTGTCTATGTTTTGAACCATCCCTGTGTCACTAGTTATAGATTCCGATGCTTCACTTCAGGTTTACTGTATCCCTTGGACCTTCTTGTTGACGATGAAGCACAGGACTTGCATCGGAATTAAATACAAAAGGCACAATGCCGACTTAAGTACAAGAAGACTGACTCTTCTTACTGACTATGTTTTGAACCATTCCTGTGACACTAGTTATAGATTCCGATGCTTGACTTCAGATTTACTGCATCCCTCTGACCTTCTTTTTAACGATGAAACACATAAATTGCATCGGAATTGAATACCAAAGGAACAATGCCGAATTAAGTACAAGAAGACTGACTCTTCTTACCGTCGATGTTATGAACCATTCCTGTGACAGTAGTTATAGATTCCGATGCTTCACTCCAGGTTTACTGTATAACTTGGACCTTCTTATTGACGATGAAGCACACAAACTGCATCGGAATTAAATAAAAAAGGCCCAATGCCGACTTAAGTACAAGAAGACTGACCCTACTTACTGTCTATGTTTTGAACCATTCCTGTGACACTAGTTATAGATTCCGATGCTTCACTCCAGATTTACTATATCCCTTGGACCTTCTTATTGACGATGAAACACAGAAATTGCATCCGAATAAAATACTAAAGGCACAATGCCGACTTAAATACAACAAGACTGACTCTTCCTACTGTCTATGTTTTGATCCATTCCTGAGACACTAGTTATAGTTTCCGATGCTTCACTTCAGGTATACTGTATCCCTCTTACTTTCTTATTGACGCTGAAACACAGAAATTGCATCGGAATTAAATACAAAAGGCACAATGCCGACTTAAATACAAGAAGACTGTCTCTTCCTACTGTCAATGTTTTGAACCTTTCCTGTGACACTAGTTATAGATTCCGATGCTTCACTCCCGGTTTACTGTACCCCTGGGGCCTTCTTATTGACGATGAAACACAGAAATTGCATCGGATGTAAATAGAAAAGGCACAATGCAGACTTAATTACAAGAAGACTGTCTCTTCCTACTGTCTATGTTTTGAACCATTCCTGTGACACTAGTTATAGATTCCGATGCTTCACTTTTGGTTTACTGTTTCCCTTGGACCTTCTTGTTGGCGCTGAAACTATAGAAATTGCATCGGAATTAAATACAAAATGCACAATGCCGACTTAAGTACAAGAAGACTGACTCTTCTTACTGACTATGTTTTGATTCATTCCTGTGACACTAGTTATACATTTAGATGCTTCACTCCAGGTTTACTGTATCCCTTGGACCTTCTTATTGACGATGAAAGACAGAAATTGCATCGGAATTAAATTCAAAAAGCACAATGCCGACCTAAGTACATGAAGACTGACTCTTCTTACTGTCTATGTTTTGAACCATTCCTGTGACAGTAGTTATTGATTCCGATGCTTCACTCCAGGTTTACTATATCCCTTCGACCTTCTTATTGACGATGAAACACAGAAATTGCATAGGAATTAAATAGAAAAGGCACAATGCCGACTTAAGTACAAGAATACTGACTCTAATTACTGTCTATGTTTTGAACTATCCCTGTGACACTAGTTATAGATTCCGATGCTTAACTCCAAGTTTACTGTATCCCTTGGACCTTCTTATTGACGATGAAACACAGAAATTTCAACGGATGTAAATAGAAAAGGCACAATGCAGACTTAATTACAAGAAGACTGTCTCTTCTTACTGACTATGTTTTGAACCATTCCTGTGACACTAGTTATAGATTCCGATGCTTCACTTCAGGTTTACTGTATACCTTGGACCTTCTTATTGACGATGAAACACAGAAATTGCATCGGAATGAAATACAAAAGGCACAATGCCGACTTATGTACAAGAAGACTGACTCTTTTTCCTGACTATGTTTTGAACCATTCTTGTTACACAAGTTATAGACTCTGATGCTTCACTTCAGGTTTACTGTATCCTTTGGACCTTCTTATTGAAGATGAAACACAGAAATTGCATCGGAATAAAATACAAAAGGCACAATGCCGACTAAAGTGCAAGAATACTGACTCTAATTACTGTCTATGTTTTGAACTATCCCTGTGACACTAGTTATAGATTCCGATGCTTAACTCCAAGTTTACTGTATCCCTTGACCTTCTTATTGACGATGAAACACAGAAATTGCATCGGAATTAAATACAAAAGGCACAATGCCGACTTAAGTACAAGAAGACTGACTCTTCTTACGGACCATGTTTTGATTCATTCCTGTCACACTAGTTATAGATTCCGATGCTTCACACCTGGTTTACTGTATCCCTTGGACCTTCTTATTGACGATGAAACACAGAAATTGCATCGAAATTAAATACAAAAGGCACAATGCCGACTTAAGTACAAGAAGACTGACTCTTCTTACTGACTATGTTTTGAACCATTTCTGTGACACAGTTATAAATGCCGATGCTTCACTCCCGGTTTACTGTATCCCTTGGACCTTCTTATTGACGATGAAACACAGAAATTGCATAGGAATTAAATAGAAAAGGCACAATGCCGACTTAAGTACAAGAAGACTGTCTCTTCTTACTGACTATGTTTTGAACCATTCCTGTGACACTAGTTATAGATTCTGATGCTTCACTTCAGGTTTACTGTATACCTTGGACCTTCTTATTGACGATGAAACACAGAAATTGCATCGGAATGAAATACAAAAGGCACAATGCCGACTTATGTACAAGAAGACTGACTCTTTTTCCTGACTATGTTTTGAACCAATCTTGTTACACTAGTTATAGACTCTGATGCTTCACTTCAGGTTTACTGTATCCTTTGGACCTTCTTATTGACGATGAAACACAGAAATTGAATCGGAATTAAATACAAAAGGCACAATGGCGACTTAAGTGTAAGAAGACCGACTCTTCTTACTGACTATGATTTGAACCAATCATGTGACACTAGTTATTGAATCCGTCGGGTCACTTCAGGTTTACTGTATCCCTTGGACCATCTTATTGAAGATGAAACACAGAAATTGCATCGGAAATAAATACAAAAGGCACAATGCCGACTTAAGTACAAGAAGACTGACTCTTCTTACTGACTATGTTTGAACCATTACTGTGACACTAGTTATGGATACTGATGCTACGCTTCAGGTTTGATGTATCCCTTGGAAATTCTTATTGGCGATGAAACACAGAAATTGCATCGGAATTAAATACAAAAGGCACAATGGCGACTTAAGTTCAAGAAGACTGACTCTTCTTACTGACTATGATTTGAACCATTCATGTGACACTAGTTATTGATTCCGTCGCCTCACTTCAGGTTCATGGTATCCCAAGGACCTTCTTATTGAAGATGAAACACAGAAATTGCATCGGAAATAAATACAAAAGGCACAATGCCGACTTAAGTACAAGAAGACTGACTCTTCTTACTGACTATGTTTGAACCATTCCTGTGACACTAGTTATAGTTTCTGATGCTGCACTTCAGGTTTAGTGTATCCCTTGGACCTTCATATTGAAGATGAAACACAGAAATTGCATCGCAATTAATTCTAAAGGCACAATGCCGACTTAAGTACAAGAATACTTACTCTTCTTACTGTCTATGTTTTGAACCATCCCTGTGACACTAGTTATAGATTCCGATGCTTCACTCCACGTTTACTGTATACCTTGGACCTCCTTATTGACGAAGAAACACAGAAATTGCATCGGAAATAAATACAAAAGGCACAATGCTGACTTAAGTACAAGAAGACTGACTCTACTTACTGACTATGTTTGAACCATTCCTGTGACACTAGTTATGGATTCTGATGCTACGCTTCAGGTTTGGTGTATCCCTTGGAAAATCTTATTGGCGATGAAACACAGAAATTGCATCGGAATTAAATACAAAAGGCACAATGGCGACTTAAGTACAAGAAGACTGACTCTTCTTACTGACTATGATTTGAACCATTCATGTGACACTAGTTATTGATTCCGTCGCCTCACTTCAGGTTCACGGTATCTCTTGGACCTTCTTATTGACGATGAAACACAGAAATTGCATCGGAATTAAGTACAAAAGGCACAATGCCGACGTAAGTACAAGAAGACTGACTCTTCTTACGGACCATGTTTTGATTCATTCCTGTCACACTAGTTATAGATTCCGATGCTTCACACCTGGTTTACTGTATCCCTTGGACCTTCTTATTGACGATGAAACACAGAAATTGCATCGAAATTAAATACAAAAGGCACAATGCCGACTTAAGTACAAGAAGACTGACTCTTCTTACTGACTATGTTTTGAACCATTTCTGTGACACAGTTATAGATTCCGATGCTTCACTCCCGGTTTACTGTATCCCTTGGACCTTCTTATTGACGATGAAACACAAAAATTGCATCGGAATTAAATACAAAAGGCACATTGCCGACATAAGTACATAAAGACTGACTCTTCTTACTGTCTATGTTTTGAACCATTCCTGTGACACTAGTTATAGATTCCGATGCATCACTCCACTTTTACTGTATACCTTGGACCTCCTTATTGACGAAGAAACACAGAAATTGCATCGGAATTAAATACAAAAGGCACAATGCCGACTTAAGTACAAGAAGGCTGGCTCTTCTTACTGACTATGCTTTGAACCATTCCTGTGACACTAGTTATAGATTACGGTGCTTCACTTCTGGTTTACTGTATCCCTTGGACCTTCTTATTGACGATGAAACACAGAAATTGCATCGGAATTAAATACAAAAGGCACAATGCCGACTTAAGTACAAGAATACTGACTCTTCTTACTGTCTATGTTTGAACCATCCCTGTGTCACTAGTTATAGATTCCGATGCTTCACTCCTGGTTTACTGTATCCCTTGGACCTTCTTGTTGACGATGAAACACAGGACTTGCATCGGAATTAAATACAAAAGGCACAATGGCGACTTAAGTACAAGAAGACTGACTCTTCTTACTGACTATGTTTTGAACCATTCCTGTGACACTAGTTATAGATTCCGATGCTTCACTCCCGGTTTACTGTATCCCTTGGACCTTCTCATTGAGAATGAAACACAAAAATTGCATCGGAATTAAATACAAAAAGCACAACGCCGACTTAATTACAAGAATACTGACTCTTCTTACTGACTATGTTTTGAACCATTCCTGTGACACTAGTTATAGATTCCGATGCTTCACTCCAGGTTTACTGTATCCCTTGGACCTCCTTATTGACAATGAAACATAGAAATTGCATCGGAATTAAATACAAAAGGCACAATGCCGAATTAAGTACAAGCAGACTGACTCTTCTTACTGTCTATGTTTTGAACCATTCATGTGACACTAGTTATAGATTCCGATGCTTCACTCCAGGTTTACTGTATCCCTTGGACCTTCTTATTGACGATGAAACACAGAAATTGAATCGGAATTAAATACAAAAGGCACAATGCCGACTTAAGTGCAAGAAGACTGACTCTTCTTACTGACTATGATTTGAACCATTCATGTGACACTAGTTATTGAATCCGTCGGGTCACTTCAGGTTTACTGTATCCCTTGGACCATCTTATTGAAGATGAAACACAGAAATTGCATCGCAATTAAATACAAAAGGCACAATGCCGACTTAAGTACAAGAATACTTACTCTTCTTACTGTCTATGTTTTGAACCATCCCTGTGACACTAGTTATAGATTCCGATGATTAACTCCAGGTTTACTGTATCCCTTGGACCTTCTTATTGACGATGAAACACAGAAATTGCATCGGAATTAAATACAAAAGGCACAATGACGACTTAAGTACAAGAAGACTGACTCTTCTTACTGACTATGTTTTGAACCTTTCCTGTGACACTAGTTATAGATTCCGATGCTTCACTCCCGGTTTACTGTACCCCTGGGACCTTCTTATTGACGATGAAACACAGAAATTACATCGGAAGTAAATAGAAAAGGCACAATGCAGACTTAATTACAAGAAGACTGACTCTTCCTACTGTCTATGTTTTGAACCATTCCTGTGACACTAGTTATAGATTCCGATGCTTCACTCCAGGTTTACTGTATCCCTTGGACCTCCTTATTGACGAAGAAACACAGAAATTGCATCGAAATTAAATACAAAAGGCACAATGCCGACTTAAGTACAAGAATACTGACTCTTCTTACTGTCTATGTTTTGAACCATCCCTGTGTCAGTAGTTATAGATTACGATGTTTCACTCCAGGTTTACTGTATCCCTTGGACCTTCTTGTTGACGATGAAACACAGGACTTGCATCGGAATTAAATACAAAAGGCACAATGCCGACTTAAGTACAAGAAGACTGACTCTTCTTACTGACTATGCTTTGAACTATTCCTGTGACACTAGTTATAGATTCCGATGCTTGACTCCCGGTTTACTGTATCCCTTGGACCTTCGTATTGACGATGAAACACAGAAATTGCATCGGAATTAAATACAAAAGGCACAATGCCGACTTAAGTACAAGAAGACTGACTCTTCTTACTGACTATGTTTTGAACCATTCCTGTGACACTAGTTATAGATTCCGATGCTTCACTTCAGGTTTACTGTATCCCTTGGACCTTCTTATTGACGATGAAACACAGAAATTATATCGGAATTAAATACAAAAGGCACAATGCCGACTTAAGTACAAGAAGACTAACTCTTCTTACTGACTGTTTTGAACCATTCCTGTGACACTAGTTATAGATTCCGATGCTTCACTCCCGGTTTACTGTACCCCTGGGACCTTCTTATTGACGATGAAACACAGAAATTGCATCGGAATTAAATACAAAAGGCACAATGCCGACTTAAGTACAAGAAGACTGACTCTTCTTACGGACCATGTTTTGATTCATTCCTGTCACACTAGTTATAGATTCCGATGCTTCACACCTAGTTTACTGTATCCCTTGGACCTTCTTATTGACGATGAAACACAGAAATTGCATCGAAATTAAATACAAAAGGCACAATGCCGACTTAAGTACAAGAAGACTGACTCTTCTTACTGACTATGTTTTGAACCATTTCTGTGTCACCGTTATAGATTCCGATGCTTCACTCCCAGTTTACTGTATCCCTTGGACCTTCTTATTGACGATGAAACACAAAAATTGCATCGGAATTAAATACAAAAGGCACATTGCCGACATAAGTACAAGAAGACTGACTCTTCTTACTGACTATGTTTTGAACCATTCCTGTGACACTAGTTATAGATTACGGTGCTTCACTTCTGGTTTACTGTATCCCTTGGACCTTCTTATTGACGATGAAACACAGAAATTGCATCGGAATTAAATACAAAAGGCACAATGCCGACTTAAGTACAAGAATACTGACTCTTCTTACTGTCTATGTTTGAACCATCCCTGTGTCACTAGTTATAGATTCCGATGCTTCACTCCAGGTTTACTGTATCCCTTGGACCTTCTTGTTGACGATGAAACACAGGACTTGCATCGGAATTAAATACAAAAGGCACAATGCCGACTTATGTACAAGAAGACTGACTCTTCTTACTGACTATGTTTTGAACCATTCCTGTGACACTAGTTACAGATTCCGATGCTTCACTCCCGGTTTACTGTATCCCTTGTACCTTCTTATTGAGAATGAAACACAAAAATTGCATCGGAATTAAATACAAAAAGCACAATGCCGACTCAATTACAAGAATACTGACTCTTCTTACTGACTATGTTTTGAACCATTCCTGTGACACTAGTTATAGATTCCGATGCTTCACTCCAGGTTTACTGTATCCCTTGGGCCTCCTTATTGACAATGAAACATAGAAATTGCATCGGAATTAAATACAAAAGGCACAATGCCGAATTATGTACAAGCAGACTGACTCTTCTTACTGTATATGTTTTGAACCATTCATGTGACACTAGTTATAGATTCCGATGCTTCACTCCAGGTTTACTGTATCCCTTGGACCTTCTTATTGACGATGAAACACAGAAATTTAATCGGAATTAAATACAGAAGGCACAATGGCGACTTAAGTGCAAGAAGACTGACTCTTCTTACTGACTATGATCTGAACCATTCATGTGACACTAGTTATTGAATCCGTCGGGTCACTTCAGGTTTACTGTATCCCTTGGACCATCTTATTGAAGATGAAACAAAGAAATTGCATCGGAAATAAATACAAAAGGCACAATGCCGACTTAAGTACAAGAAGACTGACTCTTCTTACTGACTATGTTTGAACCATTCCTGTGACACTAGTTATGGATTCTGATGCTACGCTTCAGGTTTGGTGTATCCCTTGGAAATTCTTATTGGCGATGAAACACAGAAATTGCATCGGAATTAAATACAAAAGGCACAATGGCGACTTAAGTACAAGAAGACTGACTCTTCTTACTGACTATGATTTGAACCATTCATGTGACACTAGTTATTGATTCCGTCGCCTCACTTCAGGTTCACGGTATCCCTTGGACCTTCTTATTGAAGATGAAACACAGAAATTGCATCGGAAATAAATACAAAAGGCACAATGCCGACTTAAGTACAAGAAGACTGACTCTTCTTACTGACTATGTTTGAACCATTCCTGTGACACTAGTTATAGTTTCTGATGCTGCACTTCAGGTTTAGTGTATCCCTTGGACCTTCATATTGAAGATGAAACACAGAAATTGCATCGCAATTAAATACAAAAGGCACAATGCCGACTTAAGTACAAGAATACTTACTCTTCTTACTGTCTATGTTTTGAACCATCCCTGTGACACTAGTTATAGATTCCGATGCTTCACTCCACGTTTACTGTATACCTTGGACCTCCTTATTGACGAAGAAACACAGAAATTGCATCGGAAATAAATACAAAAGGCACAATGCCGACTTAAGTACGAGAAGATTGACTCTTCTTACTGACTACGTTTGAACCATTCCTGTGACACTAGTTATGGATTCTGATGCTACGCTTCAGGTTTGGTGTATCCCTTGGAAATTCTTATTGGCGATGAAACACAGAAATTGCATCGGAATTAACTACAAAAGGCACAATGGCGACTTAAGTACAAGAAGACTGACTCTTCTTACTGACTATGATTTGAACCATTCATGTGACACTAGTTATTGATTCCGTCGCCTCACTTCAGGTTCACGGTATCCCTTGGACCTTCTTATTGACGATGAAACACAGAAATTGCATCGGAATTAAATACAGAAGGCACAATGCCGACTTAAGTACAAGAAGACTGACTCTTCTTACGGACCATGTTTTGATTCATTCCTGTCACACTAGTTATAGATTCCGATGCTTCACACCTGGTTTACTGTATCCCTTGGACCTTCTTATTGACGATGAAACACAGAAATGGCATCGAAATTAAATACAAAAGGCACAATGCCGACTTAAGTACAAGAAGACTGACTCTTCTTACTGACTATGTTTTGAACCATTTCTGTGACACAGTTATAGAATCCGATGCTTCACTCAAGGTTTACTGTATCCCTTGGACCTTCTTATTGACGATGAAACACAAAAATTGCATCGGAATTAAATACAAAAGGCACATTGCCGACATAAGTACATAAAGACTGACTCTTCTTACTGACTATGTTTTGAACCATTCCTGTGACACTAGTTATAGATTACGGTGCTTCACTTCTGGTTTACTGTATCCCTTGGACCTTCTTATTGACGATGAAACACAGAAATTGCATCGGAATTAAATACAAAAGGCACAATGCCGACTTAAGTACAAGAATACTGACTCTTCTTACTGTCTATGTTTGAACCATCCCTGTGTCACTAGTTATAGATTCCGATGCTTCACTCGAGGTTTACTGTATTCCTTGGACCTTCTTGTTGACGATGAAACACAGGACTTGCATCGGAATTAAATACAAAAGGCACAATGCCGATTTAAGTACAAGAAGACTGACTCTTCTTACTGACTATGTTTTGAACCATTCCTGTGACACTAGTTATAGATTCCGATGCTTCACTCCCGGTTTACTGTATCCCTTGGACCTTCTTATTGAGAATGAAACACAAAAATTGCATCGGAATTAAATACAAAAGGCACAATGCCGACTTAAGTGCAAGAAGACTGACTCTTCTTACTGACTATGATTTGAACCATTCATGTGACACTAGTTATTGAATCCGTCGGGTCACTTCAGGTTTACTGTATCCCTTGGACCATCTTATTGAAGATGAAACACAGAAATTGCATCGCAATTAAATACAAAAGGCACAATGCCGACTTAAGTACAAGAATACTTACTCTTCTTACTGTCTATGATTTGAACCATCCCTGTGACACTAGTTATAGATTCCGATGATTAACTCCAGGTTTACTGTATCCCTTGGACCTTCTTATTGACGATGAAACACTGAAATTGCATCGGAATTAAATACAAAAGGCACAATGACGGCTTAAGTACAAGAAGACTGACTCTTCTTACTGACTATGTTTTGAACCTTTCCTGTGACACTAGTTATAGATTCCGATGCTTCACTCCCGGTTTACTGTACCCCTGAGACCTTCTTATTGACGATGAAACACAGAAATTGCATCGGAAGTAAATAGAAAAGGCACAATGCAAACTTAATTACAAGAAGACTGACTCTTCCTACTGTCTATATTTTGAACCATTCCTGTGACACTAGTTATAGATTCCGATGCTTCACTCCAGGTTTACTGTATCCCTTGGACCTCCTTATAGACGAAGAAACACAGAAATTGCATCGAAATTAAATACAAAAGGCACAATGCCGACTTAAGTACAAGAATACTGACTCTTCTTACTGTCTATGTTTTGAACCATCCCTGTGTCAGTAGTTATAGATTCCGATGATTCACTCCAGGTTTACTGTATCCCTTGGACCTTCTTGTTGACGATGAAACACAGGACTTGCATCGGAATTAAATACAAAAGGCACAATGCCGACTTAAGTACAAGAAGACTGACTCTTCTTACTGACTATGCTTTGAACTATTCCTGTGACACTAGTTATAGATTCCGATGCTTCACTCCCGGTTTACTGTATCCCTTGGACCTTCTTATTGAGGATGAAACACAAAAATTGCATCGGAATTAAATACAAAAAGCACAATGACGACTTAATTACAAGAATACTGACTCTTCTTACTGACTATGCTTTGAACCATTCCTGTGACACTAGTTATAGATTCCGCTGCTTCACTCCAGATTTACTATATCCCTTGGACCTTCTTATTGACGATGAAACACAGAAATTGCATCGGAATAAAATACTAAAGGCCCAATGCCGACTTAAGTACAAGAAGACTGACTCTTCCTACTGTCTATGTTTTGAACCTTTCCTGTGACACTAGTTATAGATTCCGATGCTTCACTCCCGGTTTACTGTACCCCTGGGACCTTCTTATTGACGATGAAACACAGAAATTGCATCGGAATTAAATACAAAAGGCACAATGCCGCCTTAAGTACAAGAAGACTGACTCTTCTTACGGACCATGTTTTGATTCATTCCTGTCACACTAGTTATAGATTCCGATGCTTCACACCTGGTTTACTGTATCCCTTGGACCTTCTTATTGACGATGAAACACAGAAATTGCATCGAAATTAAATACAAAAGGCACAATGCCGACATAAGTACAAGAAGACTGACTCATCTTACTGACTATGTTTTGAACCATTTCTGTGACACAGTTATAGATTCCGATGCTTCACTCCCGTTTTACTGTATCATTTGGTCCTTCTTATTGACGATGAAACACAAAAATTGCATCGGAATTAAATACAAAAGGCACATTGCCGACATAAGTACAAGAAGACTGACTCTTCTTACTGACTATGTTTTGAACCATTCCTGTGACACTAGTTATAGATTACGGTGCTTCACTTCTGGTTTACTGTATCCCTTGGACCTTCTTATTGACGATGAAACACAGAAATTGCATCGGAATTAAATACAAAAGGCACAATGCCGACTTAAGTACAAGAATACTGACTCTTCTTACTGTCTATGTTTGAACCATCCCTGTGTCACTAGTTATAGATTCCGATGCTTCACTCCAGGTTTACTGTATCCCTTGGACCTTCTTATTGACGATGAAACACAGAAATTGAATCGGAATTAAATACAAAAGGCACAATGGCGACTTAAGTGCAAGAAGACTGACTCTTCTTACTGACTATGATTTGAACCATTCATGTGACACTTGTTATTGAATCCGTCGGGTCACTTCAGGTTTACTGTATCCCTTGGACCATCTTATTGAAGATGAAACACAGAAATTGCATCGGAAATAAATACATAAGGCACAATGCCGACTTAAGTACAAGAAGACTGACTCTTCTTAATGACTGTGTTTGAACCATTCCTGTGACACTAGTTATGGATTCTGATGCTACGCTTCAGGTTTGGTGTATCCCTTGGAAATTTTTATTGGCGATGAAACACAGAAATTGCATCGGAATTGAATACAAAAGGCACAATGGCGACTTAAGTACAAGAAGACTGACTCTTCTTACTGACTATGATTTGAACCATTCATGTGACACTAGTTATTGATTCCGTCGCCTCACTTCAGGTTCACGGTATCCCTTGGACCTTCTTATTGAAGATGAAACACAGAAATTGCATCGGAAATAAATACAAAAGGCACAATGCCGACTTAAGTACAAGAAGACTGACTCTTCTTACTGACTATGTTTGAACCATTCCTGTGACACTAGTTATAGTTTCTGATGCTGCACTTCAGGTTTAGTGTATCCCTTGGACCTTCATATTGAAGATGAAACACAGAAATTGCATCGCAATTAAATACAAAAGGCACAATGCCGACTTAAGTACAAGAATAATTACTCTTCTTACTGTCTATGTTTTGAACCATCCCTGTGACACTAGTTATAGATTCCGATGCTTCACTCCACGTTTACTGTATACCTTGGACCTCCTTATTGACGAAGAAACACAGAAATTGCATCGGAAATAAATACAAAAGGCACAATGCCGACTTAAGTACAAGAAGACTGACTCTTCTTACTGACTATGTTTGAACCGTTCCTGTGACACTAGTTATGGATTCTGATGCTACGCTTCAGGTTTGGTGTATCCCTTGGAAATTCTTATTGGCGATGAAACACAGAAATTGCATCGGAATTAAATACAAAAGGCACAATGGCGTCTTAAGTACAAGAAGACTGACTGTTCTTACTGACTATGATTTGAACCATTCAAGTGACACTAGTTATTGATTCCGTCGCCTCACTTCAGGTTCACGGTATCCCTTGGACCTTCTTATTGACGATGAAACACAGAAATTGCATCGGAATTAAATACAAGAGGCACAATGCCGACTTAAGTACAAGAAGACTGACTCTTCTTACGGACCATGTTTTGATTCATTCCTGTCACACTAGTTATAGATTCCGATGCTTCACACCTGGTTTACTGTATCCCTTGGACCTTCTTATTGACGATGAAACACAGAAATTGCATCGAAATTAAATACAAAAGGCACAATGCCGACTTAAGTACAAGAAGACTGACTCTTCTTAATGACTATGTTTTGAACCATTTCTGTGACACAGTTATAGATTCCGATGCTTCACTCCCGGTTTACTGTATCCCTTGGACCTTCTTATTGACGATTAAACACAAAAATTGCATCGGAATTAAATACAAAAGGCACATTGCCGACATAAGTACATAAAGACTGACTCTTCTTACTGACTATGTTTTGAACCATTCCTGTGACACTAGTTATAGATTACGGTGCTTCACTTCTGGTTTACTGTATCCCTTGGACCTTCTTATTGACGATGAAACACAGAAATTGCATCGGAATTAAATACAAAAGGCACAATGGCGTCTTAAGTACAAGAAGACTGACTCTTCTTACTGACTATGCTTTGAACCATTCCTGTGACACTAGTTATAGATTTCGGTGCTTCACTTCTGGTTTACTGTATCCCTTGGACCTTCTTATTGACGATGAAACACAGAAATTGCATCGGAATTAAATACAAAAGGCACAATGCCGACTTAAGTACAAGAATACTGACTCTTCTTACTGTCTATGTTTGAACCATCCCTGTGTCACTAGTTATAGATTCCGATGCTTCACTCCAGGTTTACTGCATCCCTTGGACCTTCTTGTTGACGATGAAACACAGGACTTGCATCGGAATTAAATACAAAAGGCACAATGCCGACTTAAGTACAAGAAGACTGACTCTTCTTACTGACTATGTTTTGAACCATTCCTGTGACACTAGTTATAGATTCCGATGCTTCACTCCCGGTTTATTGTATCCCTTGGACCTTCTTATTGAGAATGAAAAACAAAAATTGCATCGGAATTAAATACAAAAAGCACAATGCCGAATTAAGTTCAAGCAGACTGACTCTTCTTACTGTCTATGTTTTGAACCATTCATGTGACACTAGTTATAGATTCCGATGCTTCACTCCAGGTTTACTGTATTCCTTGGACCTTCTTATTGACGATGAAACACAGAAATTGAATCGGAATTAAATACAAAAGGCACAATGCCGACTTAAGTGCAAGAAGACTGACTCTACTTACTGACTATGATTTGAACCATTCATGTGACACTAGTTATTGAATCCGTCGGGTCACTTCAGGTTTACTGTATCCCTTGGACCATCTTATTGAAGATGAATTACAGAAATTGCATCGCAATTAAATACAAAAGGCACAATGCCGACTTAAGTACAAGAATATTTACTCTTCTCACTGTCTATGTTTTGAACCATCCCTGTGACACTAGTTATAGATTCCGATGATTAACTCCGGGTTTACTGTATCCCCTGGACCTTCTTATTGACGATGAAACACAGAAATTGCATCGGAATTAAATACAAAAGGCACAATGCGGACTTAAGTACAAGAAGACTGACTCTTCTTACTGACTATGTTTTGAACCATTCCTGTGACACTAGTTATAGATTCCGATGCTTCACTCCCGGTTTACTGTATCCCTTGGACCTTCTTATTGAGAATGAAAAACAAAAATTGCATCGGAATTAAATACAAAAAGCACAATGCCGAATTAAGTACAAGCAGACTGACTCTTCTTACTGTCTATGTTTTGAACCATTCATGTGACACTAGTTATAGATTCCGATGCTTCACTCCAGGTTTACTGTATCCCTTGGACCTTCTTATTGACGATGAAACACAGAAATTGAATCGGAATTAAATACAAAAGGCACAATGCCGACTTAAGTGCAAGAAGACTGACTCTTCTTACTGACTATGATTTGAACCATTCATGTGACACTAGTTATTGAATCCGTCGGGTCACTTCAGGTTTACTGTATCCCTTGGACCATCTTATTGAAGATGAATTACAGAAATTGCATCGCAATTAAATACAAAAGGCACAATGCCGACTTAAGTACAAGAATACTTACTGTTCTTACTGTCTATGTTTTGAACCATCCCTGTGACACTAGTTATAGATTCCGATGATTAACTCCGGGTTTACTGTATCCCCTGGACCTTCTTATTGACGATGAAACACAGAAATTGCATCGGAAGTAAATAGAAAAGGCACAATGCAGACTTAATTACAAGAAGACTGACTCTTCCTACTGTCTATGTTTTGAACCATTCCTGTGACACTAGTTATAGATTCCGATGCTTCACTCCAGGTTTACTGTATCCCTTGGACCTCCTTATTGACGAAGAAACACAGAAATTGCATCGAAATTAAATACAAAAGGCACAATGCCGACTTAAGTACAAGAATACTGACTCTTCTTACTGTCTATGTTTTCAACCATCCCTGTGTCAGTAGTTATAGATTCCGATGATTCACTCCAGGTTTACTGTATCCCTTGGACCTTCTTGTTGACGATGAAACACAGGACTTGCATCGGAATTAAATACAAAAGGCACAATGCCGACTTAAGTACAAGAAGACTGACTCTTCTTACTGACTATGCTTTGAACTATTCCTGTGACACTAGTTATAGATTCCGATGCTTCACTCCCGGTTTACTGTATCCCTTGGACCTTCTTGTTGAGGATGAAACACAAAAATTGCATCGGAATTAAATACAAAAAGCACAATGACGACTTAATTACAAGAATACTGACTCTTCTTACTGACTATGTTTTGAACCATTCCTGTGACACTAGTTATAGATTCCGATGCTTCACTCCAGATTTACTATATCCCTTGGACCTTCTTATTGACGATGAAACACAGAAATTGCATCGGAATAAAATACTAAAGGCCCAATGCCGACTTAAGTAGAAGAAGACTGACTCTTCCTACTGTCTATGTTTTGAACCTTTCCTGTGACACTAGTTATAGATTCCGATGCTTCACTCCCGGTTTACTGTACCCCTGGGACCTTCTTATTGACGATGAAACACAGAAATTGCATCGGAAGTAAATAGAAAAGGCACAATGCAGACTTAATTACAAGAAGACTGACTCTTCCTACTGTCTATGTTTTGAACCATTCCTGTGACACTAGTTATAGATTCCGATGCTTCACTCCAGGTTTACTGTATCCCTTGGACCTCCTTATTGACGAAGAAACACAGAAATTGCATCGGAATTAAACACAAAAGGCACTATGCCGACTTAAGTACAAGAAGGCTGACTCTTCTTACTGACTATGCTTTGAATCATTCCTGTGACACTAGTTATAGATTACGGTGCTTCACTTCTGATTTACTGAATCCCTTGGACCTTCTTATTGACGATGAAACACAGAAATTGCATCGGAATTAAATACAAAAGGCACAATGCCGACTTAAGTACAAGAATACTGACTCTTCTTACTGTCTATGCTTTGAACCATCCCTGTGTCACCAGTTATAGATTCCGATGCTTCACTCCAGGTTTACTGTATCCCTTGGACCTTCTTGTTGACGATGAAGCACAGGACTTGCATCGGAATTAAATACAAAAGGCACAATGCCGACTTAAGTACAAGAAGACTGACTCTTCTTACTGACTATGTTTTGAACCATTCCTGTGACACTAGTTATAGATTCCGATGCTTGACTTCAGATTTACTGCATCCCTCTGACCTTCTTTTTAACGATGAAACACATAAATTGCATCGGAATTGAATACCAAAGGAACAATGCCGAATTAAGTACAAGAAGACTGACTCTTCTTACCGTCGATGTTATGAACCATTCCTGTGACAGTAGTTATGGATTCCGATGCTTCACTCCAGGTTTACTGTATCCCTTAGACCTTCTTATTGACGATGAAGCACACAAACTGCATCGGAATTAAATAAAAAAGGCCCAATGCCGACTTAAGTACAAGAAGACTGACCCTACTTACTGTCTATGTTTTGAACCATTCCTGTGACACTAGTTATAGATTCCGATGCTTCACTCCAGATTTACTATATCCCTTGGACCTTCTTATTGACGATGAAACACAGAAATTGCATCGGAATAAAATACTAAATTCACAATGCCGACTTAAGTACAATAAGACTGACTCTTCCTACTGTCTATGTTTTGAACCATTCCTGAGACACTGGTTATAGTTTCCGATGCTTCACTTCAGGTATACTGTATCCCTCTTACTTTCTTATTGACGATGAAACACAGAAATTGCATCGGAATTAAATACAAAAGGCACAATGCCGACTTAAATACAAGAACACTGTCTCCTCCTACTGTCTATGTTTTGAACCTTTCCTGTGACACTAGTTATAGATTCCGATGCTTCACTCCCGGTTTACTGTACCCCTGGGACCTTCTTATTGACGATGAAACACAGAAATTGCATCGGAAGTAAATAGAAAAGGCACAATGCAGACTTAATTACAAGAAGACTGTCTCTTCCTACTGTCTATGCGTTGAACCATTCCTGTGACACTAGTTATAGATTCCGATGCTTCACTTCTGGTTTACTGTATCCCTTGGACCTTCTTGTTGACGCTGAAACTACAGAAATTGCATCGGAATTAAATACAAAATGCACAATGCCGACTTAAGTACAAGAAGACTGACTCTTCTTACTGACTATGTTTTGATTCATTCCTGTGACACTAGTTATACATTTAGATGCTTCACTCCAGGTTTACTGTATCCCTTGGACCTTCTTATTGACGATGAAAGACAGAAATTGCATCGAAATTAAATACAAAAGGCACAATGCCGACTTAAGTACAAGAAGACTGACTCTTCTTACTGACTACGCTTTGAACTATTCCTGTGACACTAGTTATAGATTCCGATGCTTCACTCCCGGTTTACTGTATCCCTTGGACCTTCTTATTGAGGATGAAACACAAAAATTGCATCGGAATTAAATAGAAAAGGCACAATGCCGACTTAAGTACAAGAAGACTGTCTCTTCTTACTGACTATGTTTTGAACCATTCCTGTGACACTAGTTATAGATTCCGATGCTTCACTCCAGATTTACTATATCCCTTGGACCTTCTTATTGACGATGAAACACAGAAATTGCATCGGAATAAAATACTAAAGGCACAATGCCGACTTAAGTACAATAAGACTGACTCTTCCTACTGTCTATGTTTTGAACCATTCCTGAGACACTGGTTATAGTTTCCGATGCTTCACTTCAGGTATACTGTATCCCTCTTACTTTCTTATTGACGATGAAACACAGAAATTGCATCGGAATTAAATACAAAAGGCACAATGCCGACTTAAATACAAGAACACTGTCTCTTCCTACTGTCTATGTTTTGAACCTTGCCTGTGACACTAGTTATAGATTCCGATGCTTCACTCCCGGTTTACTGTACCCCTGGGACCTTCTTATTGACGATGAAACACAGAAATTGCATCGGAAGTAAATAGAAAAGGCACAATGCAGACTTAATTACAAGAAGACTGTCTCTTCCTACTGTCTATGTGTTAACCATTCCTGTGACACTAGTTATAGATTCCGATGCTTCACTTCTGGTTTACTGTATCCCTTGGACCTTCTTGTTGACGCTGAAACTACAGAAATTGCATCGGAATTAAATACAAAATGCACAATGCCGACTTAAGTACAAGAAGACTGACTCTTCTTACTGACTATGTTTTGATTCATTCCTGTGACACTAGTTATACATTTAGATGCTTCACTCCAGGTTTACTGTATCCCTTGGACCTTCTTATTGACGATGAAAGACAGAAATTGCATCGAAATTAAATACAAAAGGCACAATGCCGACTTAAGTACAAGAAGACTGACTCTTCTTACTGACTATGCTTTGAACTATTCCTGTGACACTAGTTATAGATTCCGATGCTTCACTCCCGGTTTACTGTATCCCTTGGACCTTCTTATTGAGGATGAAACACAAAAATTGCATCGGAATTAAATAGAAAAGGCACAATGCCGACTTAAGTACAAGAAGACTGTCTCTTCTTACTGACTATGTTTTGAACCATTCCTGTGACACTAGTTATAGATTCCGATGCTTCACTCCAGGTTTACTGTATCCCTTGGACCTCCTTATTGACAATGAAACATAGAAATTGCATCGGAATTAAATACAAAAGGCACAATGCCGAATTAAGGGGATACGGAATCGGATTTTGGGTTAAAAAATCGAATTTTTTTTATTGGCGTATTATATTCAGCCATGTTTCCTCTTTAAAATGACGTATCATACATAGCTCTACTACAATTATAACTATTTTATTTTTATATGTTTGTGAGATCGGGTATTGCGCTTTAGTTATACACGTCTCTCGTGGCTGACCATGAACTTTTTGGCAGTACCTTTAAAGTGACATGAATTCAAATATCCCGGTTTCCAGCGACTATTAATACACTAGTTGCCCGAAAATGTTTCTCTCTGGTTTCCTCAAGTTACTCTTTGACTTTGTGGCGGGACTGTTTTGTAAACAGTGTGATATAAGAAAGTAGTTGTTGTTGAGTTATTTCGTATTTAGTGCTTCATTTTTCGCAGTGAAAATGCCTAGAGCTAAAGCAAAAGTATTTAAAAAGCGTGTGAACTGGCAAAAGAAAAGAAATAATGATTCATTAGCAAAGCAAAGCAGTTCATCATCATCACTGTTGGAAAATGTGAATCCACTTATTACTGATTTGCCGAACGAACTTATACCAAATGAAAACAGTGCTTCTCACAAAAAACTAAGAGATTTGGAAGAGAAATATAATTTACTTGATAGAGGGAATGCAGTTTTTGAACTCATTGATACGAATATATTGTGTGAAGCTCTTGAAAACAGTTTGTGCTGCAAAAAATGTCATGGAAACGTTTCTCTGAAAGTAGAATCCCATGTTGGCCTGGCTGCCCAGTTTAATTTAATATGCAGTGTTTGTAAATACAGCTGTAAGTTTCCAAGTTCGGTTTCAGTAACTGTAAATAATGGATACAAGAAAACTGAACTTTATAGTGTAAATATTAGGTTAGTTTATGGATTGCGAGCAATTGGTAAGGGCAAAGCAGCTGGTGATATGCTATGTGGTGTTCTAAATCTTCCAAGTGCACCTTCAAAGTTTGAAGCTTACAATTATGTACTAGGATCTGCAGTTGAAGATGTAGCACAGAAGTCAATGCAGGTTGCTGTGGAAGAAGCAGTGGAAGAAAATGACGGCAGTCGTGACCTCACAGTGGCGTTTGATGGCACGTGGCAGAAAAGGGGCCACACCTCCAACAATGGTGTTGTAACAGCAACTAGTGTTGATACTGGCAAGGTTATTGATGTTGCAATAATGTCTAAATACTGTAGGTGCACAGGCAGGCTGAAAAATGAACACAGTGATGACTGTATTGCTAATTATTATGGTAGTAGTGGTGGCATGGAGGTTGCTGGGGTGAAGAAAATTTTTCATCGCTCTTCACAGTGGTATAATGTTCGCTATGTCAAATATCTGGGAGATGGTGACTCTAAAGCATTCAAAGAAGTTTTGGAAAGCAAACCATATGGGAACAGTGTAAATATAAGCAAACTTGAATGTATAGGACATGTGCAGAAGAGAATGGGTGCCAGGTTGAGAAGGTTAAAATCAGTTATGAAAGGGGAAAAACTAGATGATGGGAAAACCTTGGATGGCAGAGGAAGATTGACTGATTCCATAATAGACCACATTCAGAACTGCTATGGCCTTGCAATCAGGCAAAATACAGGCAATCTTGAAGAAATGAGGAGAGCTATATGGGCTTTATATTTCCACACCGCATCCACGGATGAGCATCCACAACATGGTTTGTGCCCCAAAGGTGAAAACAGCTGGTGTAAATACAATAGGGGACTAACAACAGGAGAGAAATACATTCACCACCACAGTCTACCATCAGCCATCATGGCAGAAATAAAGCCCATTTTCAGAGATCTGGCTGACAGAAGTCTTCTGATGAAATGTCTTCACGGAAAAACGCAGAACCCCAACGAGTGCTTGAATAGTGTGATATGGCATCGTCTCCCAAAAACAGTGTTTGTCGGAATTAATACACTACATTTTGGTGTGTATGATGCTGTGGCAACCTTCAATCTTGGAAATATAACTAAATGCCAGGTCCTTCAAAAGTTGGGTATGTGTGTTGGTTCCCATACGGTACGTGCTATGTTCTTTTTAGATCAGCACAGACTAAGGCATGCTGATAATATAATCAAGACATTAGTGAAAAAAGCAAGACAGGTGCACAGGGGTGCCAAAAGAAGACTTGAAGATGATTATGAAGACTGTGAAGGGGGTATTAGCTACGGATCAGGAATGTTTTAATCTTCTTTCTCCGTTTCCCGTAAGTTTACTTTTTACTTCATCTAGGAACATTATCTCAGGTACTGGTCAACCTAGAAGTCTGAAATTTTTATGACGTAGTGACATAGGTCCCTATTACATACTGAAACAACGATTTTTTAATTACTTGATTTACAAAAGACTTAGGGGTGATAGTCTAGTAAAAAGCGATGGAAAAAATTTACTTAAAAATTAATGTACAATATCTCTGTAAGAAAATACTTTGACAATAAACTGTTGTTTCAGTATTGTTGTAACATATGAATGCACATACAGTAAAATTTTTACCTCTCTGTCTCCAGTAGTTTGTGAGAAAATGTTCCCTATATTAAACATATTTTAACATTGCGGGGATAGGTGATTCCGTATCCCCTTAAGTACAAGCAGACTGACTCTTCTTACTGTCTATGTTTTGAACCATTCATGTGACACTAGTTATAGATTCCGATGCTTCACTCCAGGTTTACTGTATCCCTTGGACCTTCTTATTGACGATGAAACACAGAAATTGAATCGGAAATAAATACAAAAGGCACAATGCCGACTTAAGTACAAGAAGACTGACTCTTCTTACTGACTATGTTTGAACCATTCCTGTGACACTAGTTATGGATTCTGATGCTACGCTTCAGGTTTGGTGTATCCCTTGGAAATTCTTATTGGCGATGAAACACAGAAATTGCATCGGAATTAAATACAAAAGACACAATGCCGACTTAAGTACAAGAAGACTGACCCTACTTACTTTCTATGTTTTGAACCATTCCTGTGACACTAGTTATAGATTCCGATGCTTCACTCCAGATTTACTATATCCCTTGGACCTTCTTATTGACGATGAAACACAGAAATTGCATCGGAATAAAATACTAAAGGCACAATGCCGACTTAAGTACAATAAGACTGACTCTTCCTACTGTCTATGTTTTGAACCATTCCTGAGACACTGGTTAAAGTTTCCGATGCTTCACTTCATGTATACTGTATCCCTCTTACTTTCTTATTGACGATGAAACACAGAAATTGCATCGGAATTAAATACAAAAGGCACAATGCCGACTTAAATACAAGAACACTGTCTCTTCCTACGGTCTATGTTTTGAACCTTTCCTGTGACACTAGTTATAGATTCCGATGCTTCACTCCCGGTTTACTGTACCCCTGGGACCTTCTTATTGACGATGAAACACAGAAATTGCATCGGAAGTAAATAGAAAAGGCACAATGCAGACTTAATTACAAGAAGACTGTCTCTTCCTACTGTCTATGTGTTGAACCATTCCTGTGACATTAGTTATAGATTCCGATGCTTCACTTCTGGTTTACTGTATCCCTTGGACCTTCTTGTTGACGCTGAAACTACAGAAATTGCATCGGAATTAAATACAAAATGCACAATGCTGACTTAAGTACAAGAAGACTGACTCTTCTTACTGACTATGTTTTGATTCATTCCTGTGACACTAGTTATACGTTTAGATGCTTCACTCCAGGTTTACTGTATCCCTTGGACCTTCTTATTGACGATGAAAGACAGAAATTGCATCGAAATTAAATACAAAAAGCACAATGCCGACCTAAGTACAAGAAGACTGACTCTTCTTACTGTCTATGTTTTGAACCATTCCTGTGACAGTAGTTATTGATTTCGATGCTTCACTCCAGGTTTACTATATCCCTTCGACCTTCTTATTGACGATGAAACACAGAAATTGCATAGGAATTAAATAGAAAAGGCACAATGCCGACTTAAGTACAAGAAGACTGTCTCTTCTTACTGACTATGTTTTGAACCATTCCTGTGACACTAGTTATAGATTCCGATGCTTCACTCCAGGTTTACTGTATCCCTTGGACCTTCTTGTTGACGATGAAGCACAGGACTTGCATCGGAATTAAATACAAAAGGCACAATGCCGACTTATGTACAAGAAGACTGACTCTTCTTACTGACTATGTTTTGAACCATTCCTGTGACACTAGTTACAGATTCCGATGCTTCACTCCCGGTTTACTGTATCCCTTGGACCTTCTTATTGAGAATGAAACACAAAAATTGCATCGGAATTACATACAAAAAGCACAATGCCGACTCAATTACAAGAATACTGACTCTTCTTACTGACTATGTTTTGAACCATTCCTGTGACACTAGTTATAGATTCCGATGCTTCACTCCAGGTTTACTGTATCCCTTGGACCTCCTTATTGACAATGAAACATAGAAATTGCATCGGAATTAAATACAAAAGGCACAATGCCGAATTAAGGGGATACGGAATCGGATTTTGGGTTAAAAAATCGAATTTTTTTATTGGCGTATTATATTCAGCCATGTTTCCTCTTTAAAATGACGTATCATACATAGCTCTACTACAATTATAACTATTTTATTTTTATATGTTTGTGAGATCGGGTATTGCGCTTTAGTTATACACGTCTCTCGTGGCTGACCATGAACTTTTTGGCAGTACCTTTAAGGTGACATGAATTCAAATATCCCGGTTTCCAGCGACTATTTATACACTAGTTGCCCGAAAATGTTTCTCTCTGGTTTCCTCAAGTTACTCTTTGACTTTGTGGCGGGACTGTTTTGTAAACAGTGTGATATAAGAAAGTAGTTGTTGTTGAGTTATTTCGTATTTAGTGCTTCATTTTTCGCAGTGAAAATGCCAAGAGCTAAAGCAAAAGTATTTAAAAAGCGTGTGAACTGGCAAAAGAAAAGAAATAATGATTCATTAGCAAAGCAAAGCAGTTCATCATCATCACTGTTGGAAAATGTGAATCCACTTATTACTGATTTGCCGAACGAACTTATACCAAATGAAAACAGTGCTTCTCATAAAAAACTAAGAGATTTGGAAGAGAAATATAATTTACTTGATAGAGGGAATGAAGTTTTTGAACTCATTGATACGAATATATTGTGTGAAGCTCTTGAAAACAGTTTGTGCTGCAAAAAATGTCATGGAAACGTTTCTCTGAAAGTAGAATCCCATGTTGGCCTGGCTGCCCAGTTTAATTTAATATGCAGTGTTTGTAAATACAGCTGTAAGTTTCCAAGTTCGGTTTCAGTAACTGTAAATAATGGATACAAGAAAACTGAACTTTATAGTGTAAATATTAGGTTAGTTTATGGATTGCGAGCAATTGGTAAGGGCAAAGCAGCTGGTGATATGCTATGTGGTGTTCTAAATCTTCCAAGTGCACCTTCAAAGTTTGAAGCTTACAATTATGTACTAGGATCTGCAGTTGAAGATGTAGCACAGAAGTCAATGCAGGTTGCTGTGGAAGAAGCAGTGGAAGAAAATGACGGCAGTCGTGACCTCACAGTGGCGTTTGATGGCACGTGGCAGAAAAGGGGCCACACCTCCAACAATGGTGTTGTAACAGCAACTAGTGTTGATACTGGCAAGGTTATTGATGTTGCAATAATGTCTAAATACTGTAGGTGCACAGGCAGGCTGAAAAATGAACACAGTGATGACTGTATTGCTAATTATTATGGTAGTAGTGGTGGCATGGAGGTTGCTGGGGTGAAGAAAACTTTTCATCGCTCTTCACAGTGGTATAATGTTCGCTATGTCAAATATCTGGGAGATGGTGACTCTAAAGCATTCAAAGAAGTTTTGGAAAGCAAACCATATGGGAACAGTGTAAATATAAGCAAACTTGAATGTATAGGACATGTGCAGAAGAGAATGGGTGCCAGGTTGAGAAGGTTAAAATCAGTTATGAAAGGGGAAAAACTAGATGATGGGAAAACCTTGGATGGCAGAGGAAGATTGACTGATTCCATAATAGACCACATTCAGAACTGCTATGGCCTTGCAATCAGGCAAAATACAGGCAATCTTGAAGAAATGAGGAGAGCTATATGGGCTTTATATTTCCACACCGCATCCACGGATGAGCATCCACAACATGGTTTGTGCCCCAAAGGTGAAAACAGCTGGTGTAAATACAATAGGGGACTAACAACAGGAGAGAAATACATTCACCACCACAGTCTACCATCAGCCATCATGGCAGAAATAAAGCCCATTTTCAGAGATCTGGCTGACAGAAGTCTTCTGATGAAATGTCTTCACGGAAAAACGCAGAACCCCAACGAGTGCTTGAATAGTGTGATATGGCATCGTCTCCCAAAAACAGTGTTTGTCGGAATTAATACACTACATTTTGGTGTGTATGATGCTGTGGCAACCTTCAATCTTGGAAATATAACTAAATGCCAGGTCCTTCAAAAGTTGGGTATGTGTGTTGGTTCCCGTACGGTACGTGCTATGTTCTTTTTAGATCAGCACAGACTAAGGCATGCTGATAATATAATCAAGACATTAGTGAAAAAAGCAAGACAGGTGCAGAGGGGTGCCTAAAGAAGACTTGAAGATGATTATGAAGACTGTGAAGGGGGTATTAGCTACGGATCAGGAATGTTTTAATCTTCTTTCTCCGTTTCCCGTAAGTTTACTTTTTACTTCATCTAGGAACATTATCTCAGGTACTGGTCAACCTAGAAGTCTGAAATTTTTATGACGTAGTGACATAGGTCCCTATTACATACTGAAACAACGATTTTTTAATTACTTGATTTACAAAAGACTTAGGGGTGATAGTCTAGTAAAAAGCGATGGAAAAAATTTACTTAAAAATAAATGTACAATATCTCTGTAAGAAAATACTTTGACAATAAACTGTTGTTTCAGTATAGTTGTAACATATGAATGCACATACAGTAAAATTTTTACCTCTCTGTCTCCAGTAGTTTGTGAGAAAATGTTCCCTATATTAGGCATATATTAACATTGCGGGGATAGGTGATTCCGTATCCCCTTAAGTACAAGCAGACTGACTCTTCTTACTGTCTATGTTTTGAACCATTCATGTGACACTAGTTATAGATTCCGATGCTTCACTCCAAGTTTACTGTATCCCTTGGACCTTCTTATTGACGATGAAACACAGAAATTGAATCGGAATTAAATACAAAAGGCACAATGGCGACTTAAGTGCAAGAAGACTGACTCTTCTTACTGACTATGATTTGAACCATTCATGTGACACTAGTTATTGAATCCGTCGGGTCACTTCAGGTTTACTGTATCCCTTGGACCATCTTATTGAAGATGAAACACAGAAATTGCATCGGAAATAAATACAAAAGGCACAATGCCGACTTAAGTACAAGAAGACTGACTCTTCTTACTGACTATGTTTGAACCATTCCTGTGACACTAGTTATGGATTCTGATGCTACGCTTCAGGTTTGGTGTATCCCTTGGAAATTCTTATTGGCGATGAAACACAGAAATTGCATCGGAATTAAATACAAAAGGCACAATGGCGACTTAAGTACAAGAAGACTGACTCTTCTTACTGACTATGATTTGAACCATTCATGTGACACTAGTTATTGATTCCGTCGCCTCACTTCAGGTTCACGGTATCCCTTGGACCTTCTTATTGAAGATGAAACACAGAAATTGCATCGGAAACAAATACAAAAGGCACAATGCCGACTTAAGTACAAGAAGACTGACTCTTCTTACTGACTATGTTTGAACCATTCCTGTGACACTAGTTATAGTTTCTGATGCTGCACTTCAGGTTTAGTGTATCCCTTGGACCTTCATATTGAAGATGAAACACAGAAATTGCATCGCAATTAAATACAAAAGGCACAATGCCGACTTAAGTACAAGAATACTTACTCTTCTTACTGTCTATGTTTTGAACCATCCCTGTGACACTAGTTATAGATTCCGATGCTTCACTCCACGTTTACTGTATACCTTGGACCTCCTTATTGACGAAGAAACACAGAAATTGCATCGGAAATAAATACAAAAGGCACAATGCCGACTTAAGTACAAGAAGACTGACTCTTCTTACTGACTATGTTTGAACCATTCCTGTGACACTAGTTATGGATTCTGATGCTACGCTTCAGGTTTGGTGTATCCCTTGGAAATTCTTATTGGCGATGAAACACAGAAATTGCATCGGAATTAAATACAAAAGGCACAATGGCGACTTAAGTACAAGAAGACTGACTCTTCTTACTGACTATGATTTGAACCATTCATGTGACACTAGTTATTGATTCCGTCGCCTCACTTCAGGTTCACGGTATCCCTTGGACCTTCTTATTGACGATGAAACACAGAAATTGCATCGGAATTAAATACAAAAGGCACAATGCCGACTTAAGTACAAGAAGACTGACTCTTCTTACGGACCATGTTTTGATTCATTCCTGTCACACTAGTTATAGATTCCGATGCTTCACACCTGGTTTACTGTATCCCTTGGACCTTCTTATTGACGATGAAACACAGAAATTGCATCGAAATTAAATACAAAAGGCACAATGCCGACTTAAGTAGAAGAAGACTGACTCTTCTTACTGACTATGTTTTGAACCATTTCTGTGACACAGTTATAGATTCCGATGCTTCACTCCCGGTTTACTGTATCCCTTGGACCTTCTTATTGACGATGAAACACAAAAATTGCATCGGAATTAAATACAAAAGGCACATTGCCGACATAAGTACATAAAGACTGACTCTTCTTACTGACTATGTTTTGAACCATTCCTGTGACACTAGTTATAGATTCCGATGCATCACTCCAGGTTTACTGTATACCTTGGACCTCCTTATTGACGAAGAAAAACAGAAATTGCATCGGAATTAAATACAAAAGGCACAATGCCGACTTAAGTACAAGAAGGCTGACTCTTCTTACTGACTATGCTTTGAACCATTCCTGTGACACTAGTTATAGATTACGGTGCTTCACTTCTGGTTTACTGTATCCCTTGGACCTTCTTATTGACGATGAAACACAGAAATTGCATCGGAGCTAAATACAAAAGGCGCAATGCCAACTTAAGTACAAGAATACTGACTCTTCTTACTGTCTATGTTTGAACCATCCCTGTGTCACTAGTTATAGATTCCGATGCTTCACTCCAGGTTTACAGTATCCCTTGGACCTTCTTGTTGACGATGAAACACAGGACTTGCATCGGAATTAAGTACAAAAGGCACAATGCCGACTTAAGTACAAGAAGACTGACTCTTCTTACTGACTATGTTTTGAACCATTCCTGTGACACTAGTTATAGATTCCGATGCTTCACTCCCGGTTTACTGTATCCCTTGGACCTTCTTATTGAGAATGAAACACAAAAATTGCATCGGAATTAAATACAAAAAGCATAATGCCGACTTAATTACAAGAATACTGACTCTTCTTACTGACTATGTTTTGAACCATTCCTGTGACACTAGTTATAGATTCCGATGCTTCACTCCAGGTTTACTGTATCCCTTGGACCTCCTTATTGACAATGAAACATAGAAATTGCATCGGAATTAAATACAAAAGGCACAATGCCGAATTAAGTACAAGCAGACTGACTCTTCTTACTGTCTATGTTTTGAACCATTCATGTGACACTAGTTATAGATTCCGATGCTTCACTCCAGGTTTACTGTATCCCTTGGACCTTCTTATTGACGATGAAACACAGAAATTGAATCGGAATTAAATACAAAAGGCACAATGCCGACTTAAGTGCAAGAAGACTGACTCTTCTTACTGACTATGATTTGAACCATTCATGTGACACTAGTTATTGAATCCGTCGGGTCACTTCAGGTTTACTGTATCCCTTGGACCATCTTATTGAAGATGAAACACAGAAATTGCATCGCAATTAAATACAAAAGGCACAATGCCGACTTAAGTACAAGAATACTTACTCTTCTTACTGTCTATGTTTTGAACCATCCCTGTGACACTAGTTATAGATTCCGATGATTAACTCCAGGTTTACTGTATCCCTTGGACCTTCTTATTGACGATGAAACACAGAAATTGCATCGGAATTAAATACAAAAGGCACCATGACGACTTAAGTACAAGAAGACTGACTCTTCTTACTGACTATGTTTTGAACCTTTCCTGTGACACTAGTTATAGATTCCGATGCTTCACTCCCGGTTTACTGTACCCCTGGGACCTTCTTATTGACGATGAAACACAGAAATTGCATCGGAAGTAAATAGAAAAGGCACAATGCAGACTTAATTACAAGAAGACTGACTCTTCCTACTGTCTATGTTTTGAACCATTCCTGTGACACTAGTTATAGATTCCGATGCTTCACTCCTGGTTTACTGTATCCCTTGGACCTCCTTATTGACGAAGAAACACAGAAATTGCATCGAAATTAAATACAAAAGGCACAATGCCGACTTAAGTACAAGAAGACTGACTCTTCTTACTGACTATGTTTGAACCATTCCTGTGACACTAGTTATGGATTCTGATGCTACGCTTCAGGTTTGGTGTATCCCTTGGAAATTCTTATTGGCGATGAAACACAGAAATTGCATCGGAATTAAATACAAAAGGCACAATGGCGACTTAAGTACAAGAAGACTGACTCTTCTTACTGACTATGATTTGAACCATTCATGTGACACTAGTTATTGATTCCGTCGCCTCACTTCAGGTTCACGGTATCCCTTGGACCTTCTTATTGAAGATGAAACACAGAAATTGCATCGGAAATAAATACAAAAGGCACAATGCCGACTTAAGTACAAGAAGACTGACTCTTCTTACTGACTATGTTTGAACCATTCCTGTGACACTAGTTATAGTTTCTGATGCTGCACTTCAGGTTTAGTGTATCCCTTGGACCTTCATATTGAAGATGAAACACAGAAATTGCATCGCAATTAAATACAAAAGGCACAATGCCGACTTAAGTACAAGAAGACTGACTCTTCTTACGGACCATGCTTTGATTCATTCCTGTCACACTAGTTATAGATTCCGATGCTTCACACCTGGTTTACTGTATCCCTTGGACCTTCTTATTGACGATGAAACACAGAAATTGCATCGAAATTAAATACAAAAGGCACAATGCCGACTTAAGTACAAGAAGACTGACTCTTCTTACTGACTATGTTTTAAACCATTTCTGTGACACAGTTATAGATTCCGATGCTTCACTCCCGGTTTACTGTATCCCTTGGACCTTCTTATTGACGATGAAACACAAAAATTGCATCGGAATCAAATACAAAAGGCACATTGCCGACATAAGTACATAAAGACTGACTCTTCTTACTGACTATGTTTTGAAACATTCCTGTGACACTAGTTATAGATTCCGATGCATCACTCCAGGTTTACTGTATACCTTGGACCTCCTTATTGACGAAGAAAAACAGAAATTGCATCGGAATTAAATACAAAAGGCACAATGCCGACTTAAGTGCAAGAAGGCTGACTCTTCTTACTGACTATGCTTTGAACCATTCCTGTGACACTAGTTATAGATTACGGTGCTTCACTTCTGGTTTACTGTATCCCTTGGACCTTCTTATTGACGATGAAACACAGAAATTGCATCGGAGCTAAATACAAAAGGCGCAATGCCAACTTAAGTACAAGAATACTGACTCTTCTTACTGTCTATGTTTGAACCATCCCTGTGTCACTAGTTATAGATTCCGATGCTTCACTCCAGGTTTACTGTATCCCTTGGACCTTCTTGTTGACGATGAAACACAGGTCTTGCATCGGAATTAAATACAAAAGGCACAATGCCGACTTAAGTACAAGAAGACTGACTCTTCTTACTGACTATGTTTTGAACCATTCCTGTGACACTAGTTATAGATTCCGATGCTTCACTCCCGGTTTACTGTATCCCTTGGACCTTCTTATTGAGAATGAAACACAAAAATTGCGTCGGAATTAAATACAAAAAGCACAATGCCGACTTAATTACAAGAATACTGACTCTTCTTACTGGCTATGTTTTGAACCATTCCTGTGACACTAGTTATAGATTCCGATGCTTCACTCCAGGTTTACTGTATCCCTTGGACCTCCTTATTGACAATGAAACATAGAAATTGCATCGGAATTAAATACAAAATGCACAATGCCGAATTAAGTACAAGCAGACTGACTCTTCTTACTGTCTATGTTTTGAACCATTCATGTGACACTAGTTATAGATTCCGATGCTTCACTCCAGGTTTACTGTATCCCTTGGACCTTCTTATTGACGATGAAACACAGAAATTGAATCGGAATTAAATACAAAAGGCACAATGCCGACTTAAGTGCAAGAAGACTGACTCTTCTTACTGAATATGATTTGAACCATTCATGTGACACTAGTTATTGAATCCGTCGGGTCACTTCAGGTTTACTGTATCCCTTGGACCATCTTATTGAAGATGAAACACAGAAATTGCATCGCAATTAAATACAAAAGGCACAATGCCGACTTAAGTACAAGAATACTTACTCTTCTTACTGTCTATGATTTGAATCATCCCTGTGACACTAGTTATAGATTCCGATGATTAACTCCAGGTTTACTGTATCCCTTGGACCTTCTAATTGACGAGGAAACACAGAAATTGCATCGGAATTAAATACAAAAGGCACCATGACGACTTAAGTACAAGAAGACTGACTCTTCTTACTGACTATGTTTTGAACCTTTCCTGTGACACTAGTTATAGATTCCGATGCTTCACTCCCGGTTTACTGTACCCCTGGGACCTTCTTATTGACGATGAAACACAGAAATTGCATCGGAAGTAAATAGAAAAGGCACAATGCAGACTTAATTACAAGAAGACTGACTCTTCCTACTGTCTATGTTTTGAACCATTCCTGTGACACTAGTTATAGATTCCGATGCTTCACTCCTGGTTTACTGTATCCCTTGGACCTCCTTATTGACGAAGAAACACAGAAATTGCATCGAAATTAAATACAAAAGGCACAATGCCGACTTAAGTACAAGAAGACTGACTCTTCTTACTGACTATGTTTGAACCATTCCTGTGACACTAGTTATGGATTCTGATGCTACGCTTCAGGTTTGGTGTATCCCTTGGAAATTCTTATTGGCGATGAAACACAGAAATTGCATCGGAATTAAATACAAAAGGCACAATGGCGACTTAAGTACAAGAAGACTGACTCTTCTTACTGACTATGATTTGAACCATTCATGTGACACTAGTTATTGATTCCGTCGCCTCACTTCAGGTTCACGGTATCCCTTGGACCTTCTTATTGAAGATGAAACACAGAAATTGCATCGGAAATAAATACAAAAGGCACAATGCCGACTTAAGTACAAGAAGACTGACTCTTCTTACTGACTATGTTTGAACCATTCCTGTGACACTAGTTATAGTTTCTGATGCTGCACTTCAGGTTTAGTGTATCCCTTGGACCTTCATATTGAAGATGAAACACAGAAATTGCATCGCAATTAAGTACAAAAGGCACAATGCCGACTTAAGTACAAGAATACTTACTCTTCTTACTGTCTATATTTTGAACCATCCCTGTGACACTAGTTATAGATTCCGATGCTTCACTCCACGTTTACTGTATACCTTGGACCTCCTTATTGACGAAGAAACACAGAAATTGCATCGGAAATAAATACAAAAGGCACAATGCCGACTTAAGTACAAGAAGACTGACTCTTCTTACTGACTATGTTTGAACCATTCCTGTAACACTAGTTATGGATTCTGATGCTACGCTTCAGGTTTGGTGTATCCCTTGGAAATTCTTATTGGCGATGAAACACAGAAATTGCATCGGAATTAAATACAAAAGGCACAATGGCGACTTAAGTACAAGAAGACTGACTCTTCTTACTGACTATGATTTGAACCATTCATGTGACACTAGTTATTGACACCGTCGCCTCACTTCAGGTTCACGGTATCCCTTGGACCTTCTTATTGACGATGAAACACAGAAATTGCATCGGAATTAAATACAAAAGGCACAATGCCGACTTAAGTACAAGAAGACTGACTCTTCTTACGGACCATGTTTTGATTCATTCCTGTCACACTAGTTATAGATTCCGATGCTTCACACCTGGTTTACTGTATCCCTTGGACCTTCTTATTGACGATGAAACACAGAAATTGCATCGAAATTAAATACAAAAGGCACAATGCCGACTTAAGTACAAGAAGACTGACTCTTCTTACTGACTATGTTTTGAACCATTTCTGTGACACAGTTATAGATTCCGATGCTTCACTCCCGGTTTACTGTATCCCTTGGACCTTCTTATTGACGATGAAACACAAAAATTGCATCGGAATTAAATACAAAAGGCACATTGCCGACATAAGTACATAAAGACTGACTCTTCTTACTGACTATGTTTTGAACCATTCCTGTGACACTAGTTATAGATTCCGATGCATCATTCCAGGTTTACTGTATACCTTGGACCTCCTTATTGACGAAGAAAAACAGAAATTGCATCGGAATTAAATACAAAAGGCACAATGCCGACTTAAGTACAAGAAGGCTGACTCTTCTTACTGACTATGCTTTGAACCATTCCTGTGACACTAGTTATAGATTACGGTGCTTCACTTCTGGTTTACTGTATCCCTTGGACCTTCTTATTGACGATGAAACACAGAAATTGCATCGGAATTAAATACAAAAGGCGCAATGCCAACTTAAGTACAAGAATAGTGACTCTTCTTACTGTCTATGTTTGAACCATCCCTGTGTCACTAGTTATAGATTCCGATGCTTCACTCCAGGTTTACTGTATCCCTTGGACCTTCTTGTTGACGATGAAACACAGGACTTGCATCGGAATTAAATACAAAAGGCACAATGCCGACTTAAGTACAAGAAGACTGACTCTTCTTACTGACTATGTTTTGAACCATTCCTGTGACACTAGTTATAGATTCCGATGCTTCACTCCCGGTTTACTGTATCCCTTGGACCTTCTTATTGAGAATGAAACACAAAAATTGCATCGGAATTAAATACAAAAAGCACAATGCCGACTTAATTACAAGAATACTGACTCTTCTTACTGACTATGTTTTGAACCATTCCTGTGACACTAGTTATAGATTCCGATGCTTCACTCCAGTTTTACTGTATCCCTTGGACCTCCTTATTGACAATGAAACATAGAAATTGCATCGGAATTAAATACAAAAGGCACAATGCCCAATTAAGTACAAGCAGACTGACTCTTCTTACTGTCTATGTTTTGAACCATTCATGTGACACTAGTTATAGATTCCGATGCTTCACTCCAGGTTTACTGTATCCCTTGGACCTTCTTATTGACGATGAAACACAGAAATTGAATCGGAATTAAATACAAAAGGCACAATGCCGACTTAAGTGCAAGAAGACTGACTCTTCTTACTGACTATGATTTGAACCATTCATGTGACACTAGTTATTGAATCCGTCGGGTCACTTCAGGTTTACTGTATCCCTTGGACCATCTTATTGAAGATGAAACACAGAAATTGCATCGCAATTAAATACAAAAGGCACAATGCCGACTTAAGTACAAGAATACTTACTCTTCTTACTGTCTATGTTTTGAACCATCCCTGTGACACTAGTTATAGATTCCGATGATTAACTCCAGGTTTACTGTATCCCTTGGACCTTCTTATTGACGATGAAACACATAAATTGCATCGGAATTAAATACAAAAGGCACCATGACGACTTAAGTACAAGAAGACTGACTCTTCTTACTGACTATGTTTTGAACCTTTCCTGTGACACTAGTTATAGATTCCGATGCTTCACTCCCGGTTTACTGTACCCCTGGGACCTTCTTATTGACGATGAAACACAGAAATTGCATCGGAAGTAAATAGAAAAGGCACAATGCAGACTTAATTACAAGAAGACTGACTCTACCTACTGTCTATGTTTTGAACCATTCCTGTGACACTAGTTATAGATTCCGATGCTTCACTCCTGGTTTACTGTATCCCTTGGACCTCCTTATTGACGAAGAAACACAGAAATTGCATCGAAATTAAATACAAAAGGCACAATGCCGACTTAAGTACAAGAATACTGACTCTTTTTACTGTCTATGTTTTGAACCATCCCTGTGTCAGTAGTTATAGATTCCGATGATTCACTCCAGGTTTACTGTATCCCTTGGACCTTCTTGTTGACGATGAAACACAGGACTTGCATCGGAATTGAATACAAAAGGCACACTGCCGACTTAAGTACAAGAAGACTGACTCTTCTTACTGACTATGCTTTGAACTATTCCTGTGACACTAGTTATAGATTCCGATGCTTCACTCCCGGTTTACTGTATCCCTTGGACCTTCTTATTGAGGATGAAACAGAACAATTGCATCGGAATTAAATACAAAAAGCACAATGACGACTTAATTACAAGAATGCTGACTCTTCTTACTGACTATGTTTTGAACCATTCCTGTGACACTAGTTATAGATTCCGATGCTTCACTCCAGATTTACTATATCCCTTGGACCTTCTTATTGACGATGAAACACAGAAATTGCATCGGAATAAAATACTAAAGGCCCAATGCCGACTTAAGTACAAGAAGACTGACTCTTCCTACTGTCTATGTTTTGAACCTTTCCTGTGACACTAGTTATAGATTCCGATGCTTCACTCCCGGTTTACTGTACCCCTGGGGCCTTCTTATTGACGATGAAACACAGAAATTGCATCGGAAGTAAATAGAAAAGGCACAATGCAGACTTAATTACAAGAAGACTGACTCTTCCTACTGTCTATGTTTTGAACCATTCCTGTGACACTAGTTATAGATTCCGATGCTTCACTCCAGGTTTACTGTGTCCCTTGGACCTCCTTATTGACGAAGAAACACAGAAATTGCATCGGAATTAAATACAAAAGGCACAATGCCGACTTAAGGACAAGAAGGCTGACTCTTCTTACTGACTATGCTTTGAACCATTCATGTGACACTAGTTATAGATTACGGTGCTTCACTTCTGGTTTACTGTATCCCTTGGACCTTCTTATTGACGATGAAACACAGAAATTGCATCGGAATTAAATACAAAAGGCACAATGCCGACTTAAGTACAAGAATACTGACTCTTCTTACTGTCTATGTTTTGAACCATCCCTGTGTCACTAGTTATAGATTCCGATGCTTCACTCCAGGTTTACTGTATCCCTTGGACCTTCTTGTTGACGATGAAGCACAGGACTTGCATCGGAATTGAATACAAAAGGCACAATGCCGACTTAAGTACAAGAAGACTGACTCTTCTTACTGACTATGTTTTGAACCATTCCTGTGACACTAGTTATAGATTCCGATGCTTGACTTCAGATTTACTGCATCCCTCTGACCTTCTTTTTAACGATGAAACACATAAATGGCATCGGAATTGAATACCAAAGGAACAATGCCGAATTAAGTACAAGAAGACTGACTCTTCTTACCGTCGATGTTATGAACCATGCCTGTGACAGTAGTTATAGATTCCGATGCTTCACTCCAGGTTTACTGTATCCCTTGGACCTTCTTATTGACGATGAAGCACACAAACTGCATCGGAATTAAATAAAAAATGCCCAATGCCGACTTAAATACAAGAAGACTGACCCTACTTACTGTCTATGTTTTGAACCATTCCTGTGACACTAGTTATAGATTCCGATGCTTCACTCCAGATTTACTATATCCCTTGGACCTTCTTATTGACGATGAAACACAGAAATTGCATCGGAATAAAATACTAAAGGCACAATGCCGACTTAAGTACAATAAGACTGACTCTTCCTACTGTCTATGTTTTGAACCATTCCTGAGACACTAGTTATAGTTTCCGATGCTTCACTTCAGGTATACTGTATCCCTCTTACTTTCTTATTGACGATGAAACACAGAAATTGCATCGGAATTAAATACAAAAGGCACAATGCCGACTGAAATACAAGAACACTGTCTCTTCCTACTGTCTATGTTTTGAACCTTTCCTGTGACACTAGTTATAGATTCCGATGCTTCACTCCCGGTTTACTGTACCCCTGGGACCTTCTTATTGACGATGAAACACAGAAATTGCATCGGAAGTAAATAGAAAAGGCACAATGCAGACTTAATTACAAGAAGACTGTCTCTTCCTACTGTCTATGTGTTGAACCATTCCTGTGACACTAGTTATAGATTCCGATGCTTCACTTCTGGTTTACTGTATCCCTTGGACCTTCTTGTTGACGCTGAAACTACAGAAATTGCATCGGAATTAAATACAAAATGCACAATGCCGACTTAAGTACAAGAAGACTGACTCTTCTTACTGACTATGTTTGGATTCATTCCTGTGACACTAGTTATACATTTAGATGCTTCACTCCAGGTTTACTGTATCCCTTGGACCTTCTTATTGACGATGAAAGACAGAAATTGCATCGAAATTAAATACAAAAAGCACAATGCCGACCTAAGTACAAGAAGACTGACTCTTCTTACTGTCTATGATTTGAACCATTCCTGTGACAGTAGTTATTGATTCCGATGCTTCACTCCAGGTTTACTATATCCCTTCGACCTTCTTATTGACGATGAAACACAGAAATTGCATAGGAATTAAATAGAAAAGGCACAATGCCGACTTAAGTACAAGAAGACTGTCTCTTCTTACTGACTATGTTTTGAACCATTCCTGTGACACTAGTTATAGATTCCGATGCTTCACTTCAGGTTTACTGTATACCTTGGACCTTCTTATTGACGATGAAACACAGAAATTGCATCGGAATGAAATAAAAAAGGCACAATGCCGACTTATGTACAAGAAGACTGACTCTTTTTCCTGACTATGTTTTGAACCATTCTTGTTACACTACTTATAGACTCTGATGCTTCACTTCAGGTTTACTGTATCCTTTGGACCTTCATATTGAAGATGAAACACAGAAATTGCATCGGAATTAAATACAAAAGGCACAATGCCGACTTAAGTGCAAGAATACTGACTCTAATTACTGTCTATGTTTTGAATTATCCCTGTGACACTAGTTATAGATTCCGATGCTTAACTCCAAGTTTACTGTATCCCTTGGACCTTCTTATTGACGATGAAACACAGAAATTGCATCGGAATTAAATACAAAAGGCACAATGCCGACTTAAGTACAAGAAGACTGACTCTTCTTACGGACCATGTTTTGATTCATTCCTGTCACACTAGTTATAGATTCCGATGCTTCACACCTGGTTTACTGTATCCCTTGGACCTTCTTATTGACGATGAAACACAGAAATTGCATCGAAAATAAATACAAAAGGCACAATGCCGACTTAAGTACAAGAAGACTGACTCTTCTTACTGACTATGTTTTGAACCATTTCTGTGACACAGTTATACATTCCCATGCTTCACTCCCGGTTTACTGTATCCCTTGGACCTTCTTATTGACGATGAAACACAGAAATTGCATAGGAATTAAATAGAAAAGGCACAATGCCGACTTAAGTACAAGAAGACCGTCTCTTCTTACTGACTATGTTTTGGACCATTCCTGTGACACTAGTTATAGATTCCGAAGCGTCACTTCAGGTTTACTGTATACCTTGGACCTTCTTATTGACGATGAAACACGGAAATTGCATCTGAATGAAATACAAAAGGCACAATGCCGACTTATGTACAAGAAGACTGACTCTTTTTCCTGACTATGTTTTGAACCATTCTTGTTACACTAGTTATAGACTCTGATGCTTCACTTCAGGTTTACTGTATCCTTTGGAGCTTCATATTGAAGATGAAACACAGAAATTGCATCGGAATTAAATACAAAAGGCACAATGCCGACTTAAGTGCAAGAATACTGACTCTAATTACTGTCTATGTTTTGAACCATCCCTGTGACCCTAGTTATAGATTCTGATGCTTAACTCCAAGTTTACTGTATCCCTTGGACCTTTTTATTGACGATGAAACACAGAAATTGCATCGGAATTAAATACAAAAGGCACAATAACGACTTAAGTACAAGAAGACTGACTCTTCTTACGGACCATGTTTGATTCATTCCTGTCACACTAGTTATAGATTCCGATGCTTCACACCTGGTTTACTGTATCCCTTGGACCTTCTTATTGACGATGAAACACAGAAATTGCATCGAAATTAAATACAAAAGGCACAATGCCGACTTAAGTACAAGAAGACTGACTCTTCTTACTGACTATGTTTTGAACCATTTCTGTGACACAGTTATAGATTCCGATGCTTCACTCCCGGTTTACTGTATCCCTTGGACCTTCTTATTGACGATGAAACACAAAAATTGCATCGGAATTAAATACAAAAGGCACATTGCCTACATAAGTACAAGAAGTCTGACTCTTGTTACTGACTATGTTTTGAACCATTCCTGTGACACTAGTTATAGATTCCGATGCTTGACTTCAGATTTACTGCATCCCTCTGACCTTCTTTTTAACGATGAAACACATAAATGGCATCGGAATTGAATACCAAAGGAACAATGCCGAATTAAGTACAAGAAGACTGACTCTTCTTACCGTCGATGTTATGAACCATTCCTGTGACAGTAGTTATAGATTCCGATGCTTCACTCCAGGTTTACTGTATCCCTTGGACCTTCTTATTGACGATGAAGCACACAAACTGCATCGGAATTAAATAAAAAATGCCCAATGCCGACTTAAATACAAGAAGACTGACCCTACTTACTGTCTACGTTTTGAACCATTCCTGTGACACTAGTTATAGATTCCCATGCTTCACTCCAGATTTACTATTCCCTTGGACCTTCTTATTGACGATGAAACACAGAAATTGCATCGGAATAAAATACTAAAGGCACAATGCCGACTTAAGTACAATAAGACTGACTCTTCCTACTGTCTATGTTTTGAACCATTCCTGAGACACTAGTTATAGTTTCCGATGCTTCACTTCAGGTATACTGTATCCCTCTTACTTTCTTATTGACGATGAAACACAGAAATTGCATCGGAATTAAATACAAAAGGCACAATGCCGACTGAAATACAAGAACACTGTCTCTTCCTACTGTCTATGTTTTGAACCTTTCCTGTGACACTAGTTATAGATTCCGATGCTTCACTCCCGGTTTACTGTACCCCTGGGACCTTCTTATTGACGATGAAACACAGAAATTGCATCGGAAGTAAATAGAAAAGGCACAATGCAGACTTAATTACAAGAAGACTGTCTCTTCGTACTGTCTATGTGTTGAACCATTCCTGTGACACTAGTTATAGATTCCGATGCTTCACTTCTGGTTTACTGTATCCCTTGGACCTTCTTGTTGACGCTGAAACTACAGAAATTGCATCGGAATTAAATACAAAATGCACAATGCCGACTTAAGTACAAGAAGACTGACTCTTCTTACTGACTATGTTTGGATTCATTCCTGTGACACTAGTTATACATTTAGATGCTTCACTCCAGGTTTACTGTATCCCTTGGACCTTCTTATTGACGATGAAAGACAGAAATTGCATCGAAATTAAATTCAAAAAGCACAATGCCGACCTAAGTACAAGAAGACTGACTCTTCTTACTGTCTATGTTTTGAACCATTCCTGTGACAGTAGTTATTGATTCCGATGCTTCACTCCAGGTTTACTATATCCCTTCGACCTTCTTATTGACGATTAAACACAGAAATTGCATAGGAATTAAATAGAAAAGGCACAATGCCGACTTAAGTACAAGAAGACTGTCTCTTCTTACTGACTATGTTTTGAACCATTCCTGTGACACTAGTTATAGATTCCGATGCTTCACTTCAGGTTTACTGTATACCTTGGACCTTCTTATTGACGATGAAACACAGAAATTGCATCGGAATGAAATAAAAAAGGCACAATGCCGACTTATGTACAAGAAGACTGACTCTTTTTCCTGACTATGTTTTGAACCATTCTTGTTACACTACTTATAGACTCTGATGCTTCACTTCAGGTTTACTGTATCCTTTGGACCTTCATATTGAAGATGAAACACAGAAATTGCATCGGAATTAAATACAAAAGGCACAATGCCGACTTAAGTGCAAGAATACTGACTCTAATTACTGTCTATGTTTTGAACTATCCCTGTGACACTAGTTATAGATTCCGATGCTTAACTCCAAGTTTACTGTATCCCTTGGACCTTCTTATTGACGATGAAACACAGAAATTGCATCGGAATTAAATACAAAAGGCACAATGCCGACTTAAGTACAAGAAGACTGACTCTTCTTACGGACCATGATTTTGATTCATTCCTGTCACACTAGTTATAGATTCCGATGCTTCACACCTGGTTTACTGTATCCCTTGGACCTTCTTATTGACGATGAAACACAGAAATTGCATCGAAAATAAATACAAAAGGCACAATGCCGACTTAAGTACAAGAAGACTGACTCTTCTTACTGACTATGTTTTGAACCATTTCTGTGACACAGTTATACATTCCCATGCTTAACTCCCGGTTTACTGTATCCCTTGGACCTTCTTATTGACGATGAAACACAGAAATTGCATAGGAATTAAATAGAAAAGGCACAATGCCGACTTAAGTACAAGAAGACTGTCTCTTCTTACTGACTATGTTTTGGACCATTCCTGTGACACTAGTTATAGATTCCGATGCTTCACTTCAGGTTTACTGTATACCTTGGACCTTCTTATTGACGATGAAACACAGAAATTGCATCGGAATGAAATACAGAAAGCACAATGCCGACTTATGTACAAGAAGACTGACTCTTTTTCCTGACTATGTTTTGAACCATTCTTGTTACACTAGTTATAGACTCTGATGCTTCACTTCAGGTTTACTGTATCCTTTGGAGCTTCATATTGAAGATGAAACACAGAAATTGCATCGGAATTAAATACAAAAGGCACAGTGCCGACTTAAGTGCAAGAATACTGACTCTAATTACTGTCTATGTTTTGAACCATCCCTGTGACACTAGTTATAGATTCTGATGCTTAACTCCAAGTTTACTGTATCCCTTGGACCTTTTTATTGACGATGAAACACAGAAATTGCATCGGAATTAAATACAAAAGGCACAATAACGACTTAAGTACAAGAAGACTGACTCTTCTTACGGACCATGTTTGATTCATTCCTGTCACACTAGTTATAGATTCCGATGCTTCACACCTGGTTTACTGTATCCCTTGGACCTTCTTATTGACGATGAAACACAGAAATTGCATCGAAATTAAATACAAAAGGCACAATGCCGACTTAAGTACAAGAAGACTGACTCTTCTTACTGACTATGTTTTGAACCATTTCTGTGACACAGTTATAGATTCCGATGCTTCACTCCCGGTTTACTGTATCCCTTGGACCTTCTTATTGACGATGAAACACAAAAATTGCATCGGAATTAAATACAAAAGGCACATTGCCTACATAAGTACAAGAAGTCTGACTCTTCTTACTGACTATGTTTTGAACCATTCCTGTGACACTAGTTATAGATTCCGATGCATCACTCCAGGTTTACTGTATACCTTGGACCTCCTTATTGACGAAGAAACACAGAAATTGCATCGGAATTAAATACAAAAGGCACAATGCCGACTTAAGTACAAGAAGGCTGACTCTTCTTACTGACTATGCTTTGAACCATTCCTGTGACACTAGTTATAGATTACGGTGCTTCACTTCTGGTTTACTGTATCCCTTGGACCTTCTTATTGACGATGAAACACAGAAATTGCATCGGAATTAAATACAAAAGGCACAATGCCGACTTAAGTACAAGAATACTGACTCTTCTTACTGTCTACGTTTGAACCATCCCTGTGTCACTAGTTATAGATTCCGATGCTTCACTCCAGGTTTACTGTATCCCTTGGACCTTCTTGTTGACGATGAAACACAGGACTTGCATCGGAATTAAATACAAAAGGCACAATGCCGACTTATGTACAAGAAGACTGACTCTTCTTACTGACAATGTTTTGAACCATTCCTGTGACACTAGTTATAGATTCCGATGCTTCACTCCCGGTTTACTGTATCCCTTGGACCTTCTTATTGAGAATGAAACACAAAAATTGCATCGGAATTAAATACAAAAAGCACAATGCCGACTCAATTACAAGAATACTGACTCTTCTTACTGACTATGTTTTGAACCATTCCTGTGACACTAGTTATAGATTCCGATGCTTCACTCCAGGTTTACTGTATCCCTTGGACCTCCTTATTGACAATGAAACATAGAAATTGCATCGGAATTAAATACAAAAGGCACAATGCCGAATTAAGTACAAGCAGACTGACTCTTCTTACTGTCTATGTTTTGAACCATTCATGTGACACTAGTTATAGATTCCGATGCTTCACTCCAGGTTTACTGTATCCCTTGGACCTTCTTATTGACGATGAAACACAGAAATTGAATCGGAATTAAATACAAAAGGCACAATGGCGACTTAAGTGCAAGAAGACTGACTCTTCTTACTGACTATGATGTGAACCATTCATGTGACACTAGTTATTGAATCCGTCGGGTCACTTCAGGTTTACTGTATCCCTTGGACCATCTTATTGAAGATGAAACACAGAAATTGCATTGGAAATAAATACAAAAGGCACAATGCCGACTTAAGTACAAGAAGACTGACTCTTCTTACTGACTATGTTTGAACCATTCCTGTGACACTAGTTATGGATTCTGATGCTACGCTTCAGGTTTGGTGCATCCCTTGGAAATTCTTATTGGCGATGAAACACAGAAATTGCATCGGAATTAAATACAAAAGGCACAATGGCGACTTAAGTACAAGAAGACTGACTCTTCTTACTGACTATGATTTGAACCATTCATGTGACACTAGTTATTGATTCCGTCGCCTCACTTCAGGTTCACGGTATCCCTTGGACCTTCTTATTGAAGATGAAACACAGAAATTGCATCGGAAATAAATACAAAAGGCACAATGCCGACTTCAGTACAAGAAGACTGACTCTTCTTACTGACTATGTTTGAACCATTCCTGTGACACTAGTTATAGTTTCTGATGCTGCACTTCAGGTTTAGTGTATCCCTTGGACCTTCATATTGAAGATGAAACACATAAATTGCATCGCAATTAAATACAAAAGGCACAATGCCGACTTAAGTACAAGAATACTTACTCTTCTTACTGTCTATGTTTTGAACCATCCCTGTGACACTAGTTATAGATTCCGATGCTTCACTCCACGTTTACTGTATACCTTGGACCTCCTTATTGACGAAGAAACACAGAAATTGAATCGGAAATAAATACAAAAGGCACAATGCCGACTTAAGTACAAGAAGACTGACTCTTCTTACTGACTATGTTTGAACTTTCCTGTGACACTAGTTATGGATTCTGATGCTACGCTTCAGGTTTGGTGTATCCCTTGGAAATTCTTATTGGCGATGAAACACAGAAATTGCATCGGAATTAAATACAAAAGGCACAATGGCGACTTAAGTACAAGAAGACTGACTCTTCTTACTGACTATGATTTGAACCATTCATGTGACACTAGTTATTGAATCCGTCGCCTCACTTCAGGTTCACGGTATAACTTGGACCTTCTTATTGACGATGAAACACAGAAATTGCATCGGAATTAAATACAAAAGGCACAATGCCGACTTAAGTACAAGAAGACTGACTCTTTTTACGGACCATGTTTTGATTCATTCCTGTCACACTAGTTATAGATTCCGATGCTTCACAACTGGTTTACTGTATCCCTTGGACCTTCGTGTTGACGATGAAACACAGAAATTGCATCGAAATTAAATACAAAAGGCACAATGCCGACTTAAGTACAAGAAGACTGACTCTTCTTACTGACTATGTTTTGAACCATTTCTGTGACACAGTTATAGATTCCGATGCTTCACTCCCGGTTTACTGTATCCCTTAGACCTTCTTATTGACGATGAAACACAAAAATTGCATCGGAATTAAATACAAAAGGCACGTTGCCGACATAAGTACAAGAAGACTGACTCTTCTTACTGACTATGTTTTGAACCATTCCTGTGACACTAGTTATAGATTCCGATGCATCACTCCAGGTTTACTGTATACCTTGGACCTCCTTATTGACGAAGAAACACAGAAATTGCATCGGAATTAAGTACAAAAGGCACAATGCCGACTTAAGTACAAGAAGGCTGACTCTTCTTACTGACTATGCTTTGAACCATTCCTGTGACACTAGTTATAGATTACGGTGCTTCACTTCTGGTTTACTGTATCCCTTGGACCTTCTTATTGACGATGAAACACAGAAATTGCATCGGAATTAAATACAAAAGGCACAATGCCGACTTAAGTACAAGAATACTGACTCTTCTTACTGTCTATGTTTGAACCATCCCTGTGTCACTAGTTATAGATTCCGATGCTTCACTCCAGGTTTACTGTATCCCTTGGACCTTCTTGTTGACGATGAAACACAGGACTTGCATCGGAATTAAATACAAAAGGCACAATGCCGACTTAAGTACAAGAAGACTGACTCTTCTTACTGACTATGTTTTGAACCATTTCTGTGACACTAGTTATAGATTCTGATGCTTCACTCCCGGTTTACTGTATCCCTTGGACCTTCTTATTGAGAATGAAACACAAATATTGCATCGGAATTAAATACAAAAAGCACAATGCCGACTTAATTACAAGAATACTGACTCTTCTTACTGACTATGTTTTGAACCATTCCTGTGACACTAGTTATAGATTCCGATGCTTCACTCCAGGTTTACTGTATCCCTTGGACCTCCTTATTGACAATGAAACATAGAAATTGCATCGGAATTAAATTCAAAAGACACAATGCCGAATTAAGTACAAGCAGACTGACTCTTCTTACTGTCTATGTTATGAACCATTCATGTGACACTAGTTATAGATTCCGATGCTTCACTCCAGGTTTACTGTATCCCTTGGACCTTCTTATTGACGATGAAACACAGAAATTGAATCGGAATTAAATACAAAAGGCACAATGGCGACTTAAGTGCAAGAAGACTGACTCGTCTTTCTGACTATGATTTGAACCATTCATGTGACACTAGTTATTGAATCCGTCGGGTCACTTCAGGTTTACTGTATCCCTTGGACCATCTTATTGAAGATGAAACACAGAAATTGCATCGGAAATAAATACAAAAGGCACAATGCCGACTTAAGTACAAGAAGACTGACTCTTCTTACTGACTAAGTTTGAACCATTCCTGTGACACTAGTTATGGATTCTGATGCTACGCTTCAGGTTTGGTGTATCCCTTGGAAATTCTTATTGGCGATAAAACACAGAAATTGCATCGGAATTAAATACAAAAGGCACAATGGCGACTTAAGTACAAGAAGACTGACTCTTCTTACTGACTATGATTTGAACCATTCATGTGACACTAGTTATTGATTCCGTCGCCTCACTTCAGGTTCACGGTATCCCTTGGACCTTCTTATTGAAGATGAAACACAGAAATTGCATCGGAAATAAATACAAAAGGCACAATGCCGACTTAAGTACAAGAAGACTGACTCCTCTTACAGACTATGTTTGAACCATTCCTGTGGCACTAGTTATAGTTTCTGATGCTGCACTTCAGGTTTAGTGTATCCCTTGGACCTTCATATTGAAGATGAAACACAGAAATTGCATCGCAATTAAATACAAAAGGCACAATGCCGACTTAAGTACAAGAATATTTACTCTTTTTACTGACTATGATTTGAACCATTCATGTGACACTAGTTATTGATTCCGTCGCCTCACTTCAGGTTCACGGTATCCCTTGGACCTTCTTATTGACGATGAAACACAGAAATTGCATCGGAATTAAATACAAAAGGCACAATGCCGACTTAGGTACAAGAAGACTGACTCTTCTTACGGACCATGTTTTTAAGTCATTCCTGTCACACTAGTTATAGATTCCGATGCTTCACAACTGGTTTGCTGTATCCCTTGGACCTTCGTGTTGACGATGAAACACAGAAATTGCATCGAAATTAAATACAAAAGGCACAATGCCGACTTAAGTACAAGAAGACTGACTCTTCTTACTGACTATGTTTTGAACCATTTCTGTGACACAGTTATAGATTCCGATGCTTAACTCCCGGTTTACTGTATCCCTTGGACCTTCTTATTGACGATGAAACACAAAAATTGCATCGGAATTAAATACAAAAGGCACGTTGCCGACATAAGTACAAGAAGACTGACTCTTCTTACTGACTATGTTTTGAACCATTCCTGTGACACTAGTTATAGATTCCGATGCATCACTCCAGGTTTACTGTATACCTTGGACCTCCTTATTGACAATGAAACATAGAAATTGCATCGGAATTAAATTCAAAAGGCACAATGCCGAATTAAGTACAAGCAGACTGACTCTTCTTACTGTCTATGTTTTGAACCATTCATGTGACACTAGTTATAGATTCCGATGCTTCACTCCAGGTTTACTGTATCCCTTGGACCTTCTTATTGACGATGAAACACAGAAATTGAATCGGAATTAAATACAAAAGGCACAATGGCGACTTAAGTGCAAGAAGACTGACTCGTCTTTCTGACTATGATTTGAACCATTCATGTGACACTAGTTATTGAATCCGTCGGGTCACTTCAGGTTTACTGTATCCCTTGGACCATCTTATTGAAGATGAAACACAGAAATTGCATCGGAAATAAATACAAAAGGCACAATGCCGACTTAAGTACAAGAAGACTGACTCTTCTTACTGACTAAGTTTGAACCATTCCTGTGACACTAGTTATGGATTCTGATGCTTCACTCCAGGTTTACTGTATCCCTTGGACCTCCTTATTGACGAAGAAACACAGAAATGGCATCGGAATTAAATACAAAGGGCACAATGCCGACTTAAGTACAAGAAGACTGACTCTTCTTACTGACTATGCTTTGAACCATTCCTGTGACACGAGTTATAGATTACGGTGCTTCACTTCAGGTTTACTGTATTCCTTGGACCTGCTTATTGACGATGAAACACAGAAATTGCATCGGAATTAAATACAAAAGGCACAATGCCGACTTAAGTACAAGAATACTGACTCTTCTTACTGTCTGTGTTTTAAACCATCCCTGTGTCACTAGTTATAGATTCCGATGCTTCACTCCAGGTTTACTGTATCCCTTGGACCTTCTTGGTGACGATGAAACACAGAACGTGCATAGGAATTAATTACAAAAGGCACAATGCCGACTTAAGTACAAGAAGACTGACTCCTTTTACTGACTATGTTTTGAACCATTCCTGTCACACTAGTTATAGTTTCCGATGCTTGACTTCAGATTTACTGTATCCCTCTGACCTTCTTTTTAACGATGAAACACATAAATTGCATCGGAATTAAATACTAAAGGCACAATACCGAATTAAGTACAGGAAGACTGACTCTTCTTACTGTCGATGTTTTGAACAATTCCTGCGACAGTAGTATTAGATTCCGATGCTTCACTCCAGGTTTACTGTATCCCTTGGACATTCTCATTGACGAAGAAACACAGAAATTGCATAGGATTTATATAGAAAAGGTAGAAGGCCGACTTAAGTACAAGAAGACAGTCTCTTCCTACTGTCCATGTTTTGAACCATTCCTGTGACACTAGTTATAGATTCCGATGCTTCACTTCAGGTTTACTGTATCCCTCTGACCTTCTTATTGACGATGAAACACAGAAATTGCATTGGAATTAAATACAAAAGGCGCAATGCCGACTTATGTACAAGAAGACTGACTCTTCTTACTGACTATGTTTTGATCCATTCCTGTGACACTAGTTATAGACTCTGATGCTTCACTTCAAGTTTACTGTATCCTTTGGACATCCTTATTGAAGATGAAACACAGAAATTGCATCGGAATTAAATGCAAAAGGCACAATGCCGACGAAAGTACAAGAAGACTGACTCTTCTTGCTGTCTATCTTTTGAACCATTCCTGTAACACTAGTTATAGATTCCGGTGCTTCACTTCAGGTATACTGTATCCCTTGGACCTTCTTATTGACGATGAAACACATAAATTGCATCGGAATTAAATACAAAAGGCACAATGCCGAATTAAGTACAAGCAGACTGACTCTTCTTACTGTCTATCTTTTGAACCATTCCTGTAACACTAGTTATAGATTCCGATGCTTCATTTCAGGTTTACTGTATCCCTCTGACCTTCTTATTGACGATGCAGCATAGAAATTGCATCGGAATTAAATACAAAAGGCACAATGCCGAATTAAGTACAAGAAGACTGACTCTTCTTACTGACTATGATTTGAACCATTCATGTGACACTAGTTATGGATTCTGATGCTACACTTCAGGTTTGGTGTATCTCTTGGAAATTCTTGTTGACGATGAAACACAGAAATTGCATCGGAATTAAATACAAAAGGCACATTGGCGACTTAAGTACAAGAAGACTGACTTTTCTTACTGACCATGATTTGAACCATTCATGTGACACTAGTTATTGATTCCGTCGCCTCACTTCAGGTTTACTGAATCCCTTAGACCTTCTTATTGACGATGAAACACAGAAATTGCATCGGAATTAAATACAAAAGGCACAATGCCGACTTAAGTACAAGAAGGCTGACTCTTCTTACTGACTATGCTTTGAACCATTCCTGTGACACTAGTAAGAGATTACGGTGCTTCACTTCTGGTTTACTGTATCCCTTGGACCTTCTTATTGACGATGAAACACAGAAATTGCATCGGAATTAAATACAAAAGGCACAATGCCGACTTAAGTACAAGAATACTGACTCTTCTTACTGTCTATGTTTGAACCATCCCTGTGTCACTAGTTATAGATTCCGATGCTTCACTCCAGGTTTACTGTATCCCTTGGACCTTCTTGTTGACGATGAAACACAGGACTTGCATCGGAATTAAATACAAAAGGCACAATGCCGACTTAAGTACAAGAAGACTGACTCTTCTTACTGACTATGTTTTGAACCATTCCTGTGACACTAGTTATAGATTCTGATGCTTCACTCCCGGTTTACTGTATCCCTTGGACCTTCTTATTGAGAATGAAACACAAATATTGCATCGGAATTAAATACAAAAAGCACAATGCCGACTTAATTACAAGAATACTGACTCTTCTTACTGACTATGTTTTGAACCATTCCTGTGACACTAGTTATAGATTCCGATGCTTCACTCCAGGTTTACTGTATCCCTTGGACCTCCTTATTGACAATGCAACATAGAAATTGCATCGGAATTAAATTCAAAAGGCACAATGCCGAATTAAGTACAAGCAGACTGACTCTTCTTACTGTCTATGTTTTGAACCATTCATGTGACACTAGTTATAGATTCCGATGCTTCACTCCAGGTTTACTGTATCCCTTGGACCTTCTTATTGACGATGAAACACAGAAATTGAATCGGAATTAAATACAAAAGGCACAATGGCGACTTAAGTGTAAGAAGACTGACTCGTCTTTCTGACTATGATTTGAACCATTCATGTGACACTAGTTATTGAATCCGTCGGGTCACTTCAGGTTTACTGTATCCCTTGGACCATCTTATTGAAGATGAAACACAGAAATTGCATCGGAAATAAATACAAAAGGCACAATGCCGACTTAAGTACAAGAAGACTGACTCTTCTTACTGACTAAGTTTGAACCATTCCTGTGACACTAGTTATGGATTCTGATGCTACGCTTCAGGTTTGGTGTATCCCTTGGAAATTCTTATTGGCGATGAAACACAGAAATTGCATCGGAATTAAATACAAAAGGCACAATGGCGACTTAAGTACAAGAAGACTGACTCTTCTTACTGACTATGATTTGAACCATTCATGTGACACTAGTTATTGATTCCGTCGCCTCACTTCAGGTTCACGGTATCCCTTGGACCTTCTTATTGAAGATGAAACACAGAAATTGCATAGGAATTAAATACAAAAGGCACAATGCCGACTTAAGGGCAAGAAGACTGACTTTTCCAACTGACCATTCCTGTGACACTAGTTATAGATTCCGATGCTTCACTCCAGGTTTACTGTATCCCTTGGACCTTCTTATTGACGATGAAACACAGAAATTGCATCGGAATTAAATACAAAAGGCACAATGCCGACTTAAGTACAAGAAGACTGACTCTTCTTACCGACTATGATTTGAACCAATCCTGTGACACTAGTTATAGATTCCGATGCTTCACTCCAGGTTTACTGTATCCCTTGGACCTCCTTATTGACGAAGAAACACAGAATTGGCATCGGAATTAAATACAAAGGGCACAATGCCGACTTAAGTACAAGAAGACTGACTCTTCTTACTGACTATGCTTTGAACCATTCCTGTGACACGAGGTATAGATTACGGTGCTTCACTTCAGGTTTACTGTATTCCTTGGACCTGCTTATTGACGATGAAACACAGAAATTGCATCGGAATTAAATACAAAAGGCACAATGCCGACTTAAGTACAAGAATACTGACTCTTCTTACTGTCTGTGTTTTAAACCATCCCTGTGTCACTAGTTATAGATTCCGATGCTTCACTCCAGGTTTACTGTATCCCTTGGACCTTCTTGGTGACGATGAAACACAGAACGTGCATAGGAATTAATTACAAAAGGCACAATGCCGACTTAAGTACAAGAAGACTGACTCCTTTTACTGACTATGTTTTGAACCATTCCTGTCACACTAGTTACAGTTTCCGATGCTTGACTTCAGATTTACTGTATCCCTCTGACCTTCTTTTTAACGATGAAACACATAAATTGCATCGGAATTAAATACTAAAGGCACAATACCGAATTAAGTACAGGAAGACTGACTCTTCTTACTGTCGATGTTTTGAACAATTCCTGCGACAGTAGTATTAGATTCCGATGCTTCACTCCAGGTTTACTGTATCCCTTGGACATTCTCATTGACGAAGAAACACAGAAATTGCATAGGATTTATATAGAAAAGGTAGAAGGCCGACTTAAGTACAAGAAGACAGTCTCTTCCTACTGTCCATGTTTTGAACCATTCCTGTGACACTAGTTATAGATTCCGATGCTTCACTTCAGGTTTACTGTATCCCTCTGACCTTCTTATTGACGATGAAACACAGAAATTGCATTGGAATTAAATAGAAAAGGCGCAATGCCGACTTATGTACAAGAAGACTGACTCTTCTTACTGACTATGTTTTGATCCATTCCTGTGACACTAGTTATAGACTCTGATGCTTCACTTCAAGTTTACTGTATCCTTTGGACATCCTTATTGAAGATGAAACACAGAAATTGCATCGGAATTAAATGCAAAAGGCACAATGCCGACGAAAGTACAAGAAGACTGACTCTTCTTGCTGTCTATCTTTTGAACCATTCCTGTAACACTAGTTATAGATTCCGGTGCTTCACTTCAGGTATACTGTATCCCTTGGACCTTCTTATTGACGATGAAACACATAAATTGCATCGGAATTAAATACAAAAGGCACAATGCCGAATTAAGTACAAGCAGACTGACTCTTCTTACTGTCTATCTTTTGAACCATTCCTGTAACACTAGTTATAGATTCCGATGCTTCATTTCAGGTTTACTGTATCCCTCTGACCTTCTTATTGACGATGCAGCATAGAAATTGCATCGGAATTAAATACAAAAGGCACAATGCCGAATTAAGTACAAGAAGACTGACTCATCTTACTGACTATGATTTGAACCATTCATGTGACACTAGTTATGGATTCTGATGCTACACTTCAGGTTTGGTGTATCTCTTGGAAATTCTTGTTGACGATGAAACACAGAAATTGCATCGGAATTAAATACAAAAGGCACATTGGCGACTTAAGTACAAGAAGACTGACTTTTCTTACTGACCATGATTTGAACCATTCATGTGACACTAGTTATTGATTCCGTCGCCTCACTTCAGGTTTACTGAATCCCTTAGACCTTCTTATTGAAGATGAATAACAGAAATTGCATCGGAAATAAATACAAAAGGCACAATGCCGACTTAAGTACAAGAAGACTGACTCTTCTTACTGACTATGTTTGAACCATTCCTGTGACACTAGTTATAGATTCTGATGCTACACTTCAGGTGTAGTGTATCCCTTGGACCTTCATATTGAAGATGAAACACAGAAATTGCATCAGAATTAAATACAAAAGTCACAATGCCGACTTAAGTACAAGAATACTGACACTTCTTACTGTCTATGGTTTGAACCATCCCTGTGACACTAGTTATAGATTCCAATGCTTAACTCCAGGTTTACTGTATTCCTTGGACCTTCTTGTTGACGATGAAACACAGAAATTGCATCGGAATTAAATACAAAAGGAACAATGCCGACTTAAGTACAAGAAGACTGACTCTTCTTACTGACTATGTTTTGATTCATTCCTGTGACACTAGTTATAGATTCCGATGCTTCACTCCAGGTTTACTGTATCCCTTGGACCTTCTTATTGGCGATGAGACACAGAAATTGCATCGGAATTAAATACAAAAGGCACAATGCCGACCTAAGTACAAGAAGACTGACTCTTCTTACCGACTATGATTTGAACCATTCCTGTGACACTAGTTATAGATTCCGATGCTTCACTCCAGATTTACTGTATCCCTTGGACCTCCTTATTGTCGAAGAAACACAGAAATTGCATCGGAATTAAATGCAAAGGGCACAATGTCGACTTAAGTACAAGAAGACTGACTCTTCTTACTGACTATGCTTTGAACCATTCCTGTGACACGAGTTATAGATTACGGTGCTTCACCTCAGGTTTACTGTATACCTTGGACCTTCTTATTGACGATGAAACACAGAAATTGCATCGGAATTAAATACAAAAGGCACAATGCCGACTTATGTACAAGAATACTGACTCTTCTTACTGTCTATGTTTCAAACCATCCCTGTGTCACTAGTTATACATTCCGATGCTTCACTACAGGTTTACTGTATCCCTTGGACCTTCTTGTTGACGATGAAACACAGAACGTGCATCGCAATTAAATACAAAAGGCACAATGCCGACTTAAGTACAAGAAGACTGACTCCTCTTACTGACTATGTTTTGAACCATTCCTGTCACACTAGTTATAGATTCCGATGCTTGACTTCAGATTTACTGTATCCCTCTGACCTTCTTTTTAACGATGAAACACATAAATTGCATCGGAATTAAATACTAAAGGCACAATACCGAATTAAGTACAGGAAGACTGACTCTTCTTACTGTCGATGTTTTGAACCATTCCTGTGACAGTAGTTATAGTTTCCGATGCTTCACTCCAGGTTTCCTGTATCCCTTGGACCTCCTCATTGACGATGAAACACAGAAATTGCATCGGAATTAAATAAAAAAGGCACAATGCCGACTTCAGTACACGAAGACTGACCCTACTTACTGTCTATGTTTGAACCATTCCTGTGACACTAGTAATAGATTCCGATGCTTCACTCCAGATTTACTATATCCATTGGACCTTCTTATTGGCGAAGAAACACAGAAATTGCATAGGAATTATATAGAAAAGGTAGAAGGCCGACTTAAGTACAAGAAGACAGTCTCTTCCCACTGTCTATGTTTTGAACCATTCCTGTGACACTAGTTATAGATTCCGATGCTTCACTTCAGGTTTACTGTATCCCTCTGACCTTCTTATTGACGATGAAACACAGAAATCGCATTGGAATTAAATACAAAATGCACAATGCCGACTTAAGTACAAGAAGACTGACTCTTCCCACTGTCTATGCTTTGAACCATTCCTGTGACACTAGTTATAGATTCCGATGCTTCACTTCAGGTTTACTGTATCCCTTTTACCATCTTATTGACGATGAAACATAGAAATTTCATCGGAATTAAGTACAAAAGGCACAATGCCGACTTAAGTACAAGAAGACTGACTCTTCCCACAGTCTATGCTTTGAACCATTCCTGTTACACTAGTTATAGATTCCGATGCTTCACTTCAGGTTTACTGTATCCCTTGAACCTTCTTATTGACGATGAAACACAGAAATTGCATCGGAATTAAATACAAAAATCACAATGCCGACTTAAGTACAAGAAGACTGACCCTACTTACTGTCTGTGTTTTGAACCATTCCTGTGACACCAGTTATTGATTCCGATGCTTCACTTCAGGTTGACTGTATCCCTTGGACATTCCTATTCACGATGAAACACAGAAATTGCATCGGAATTAAATACAAAAGGCACAATGCCAACTTAAGTACAAGAAGACTGACCCTACTTACCGACTATACTTTAAACCATACCTGTGACACTAGTTATAGACTCTGATGCTTCACTTCAGGTTTACTGTATCCCTTGGACCCTCATATTGAAGATGAAACACAGAAATTGCATAGGAATTAAATAGAAAAGGCACAATGCCGACTTAAGTGAAAGAACAATGTCTCCTCCTTCTGTCTATGTTTTGAACCATTCCTGTGACACTAGTTATAGATTCCGATGCTTCACTTCAGGTTTACTGTATCCCTCTGACCTTCTTATTGACGATGAAACACAGAAATTGCATCGGAATTAAATACAAGAGGCACAATGCCGACTTAAGTACAAGAAGACTGACTCTTCCCACTGTCTATCCTTTGAACCATTCCTGTTACACTAGTTATAGATTCCGATGCATCACTTCAGGTTTACTGTATCCCTTGGACCTTCTTATTGACGATGAAACACAAAAATTGCATCGGAAATAAATACAAAAGGCACAATGCCGACTTATGTACAAGAAGACTGACTCTTCTTACTGACTATGTTTTGATCCATTCCTGTGACACTAGTTATAGACTCTGATGCTTCACTTCAAGTTTACTGTATCCTTTGGACCTTCTTATTAAAGATGAATCACAGAAATTGCATCGGAATTAAATGCAAAAGGCACAATGCCGACGACAGTACAAGAAGACTGACTCTTCTTACTGTCTATCTTTTGAACCATTCCTGTAACACTAGTTATAGATTCCGGTGCTTCACTTCAGGTTTACTGTATCCCTTGGACCTTCCTATTGACGATTAAACACAGAAATTGCATCGGAATTAAATACAAAAGGCACAATGCTGACTTAAGTACAAGAATACTGACTCCTCTTACTGACTATGTTTTGAACCATTCCTGTCACACTAGTTATAGATTCCGATGCTTGACTTCAGATTTACTGTATCCCTCTGACCTTCTTTTTAACGATGAAACACATAAATTGCATCGGAATTAAATACTAAAGGCACAATACCGAATTAAGTACAGGAAGACTGACTCTTCTTACTGTCGATGTTTTGAACCATTCCTGTGACAGTAGTTATAGATTCCGATGCTTCACTCCAGGTTTACTGTATCCCTTGGACCTTCTCATTGACGATGAAACACAGAAATTGCATCGGAATTAAATAAATAGGCACAATGCCGACTTCAGTACACGAAGACTGACCCTACTTACTGTCTATGTATGAACCATTCCTGTGACACTAGTTATAGATTCCGATGCTTCACTCCAGATTTACTATATCCATTGGACCTTCTTATTGGCGAAGAAACACAGAAATTGCATAGGAATTATATAGAAAAGGTAGAAGGCCGACTTAAGTACAAGAAGACAGTCTCTTCCTACTGTCTATGTTTTGAACCATTCCTGTGACACTAGTTATAGATTCCGATGCTTCACTTCAGGTTTACTGTATCCCTCTGACCTTCTTATTGACGATGAAACACAGAAATTGCAGTGGAATTAAATACAAAATGCACAATGCCGACTTAAGTACAAGAAGACTGACTCTTCCCACTGTCTATGCTTTGAACCATTCCTGTTACAATAGTTATAGATTCCGATGCTTCACTTCAGGTTTACTGTATCCCTTTTACCATCTTATTGACGATGAAACATAGAAATTTCATCGGAATTAAATACAAAAGGCACAATGCCGACTTAAGTACAAGAAGACTGACTCTTCCCACAGTCTATGCTTTGAACCATTCCTGTTACACTAGTTATAGATTCCGATGCTTCACTTCAGGTTTACTGTATCCCTTGAACCTTCTTATTGACGATGAAACACAGAAATTGCATCGGAATTAAATACAAAAGGCACAATGCCGACTTAAGTACAAGAAGACTGACCTGACTTACTGTCTATGTTTTGAACCATTCCTGTGACACCAGTTATTGATTCCGATGCTTCACTCCAGGTTTACTATATCCCTTGGACCTTCTTATTGACGATGAAACATAGAAATTGCATAGGAATTAAATAGAAAAGGCACAATGCCGACTTAAGTGAAAGAACAATGTCTCCTCCTACTGTCTATGTTTTGAACCATTCCTGTGACACTAGTTATAGATTCCGATGCTTCACTTCAGGTTTACTGTATCCCTCTGACCTTCTTATTGACGATGAAACACAGAAATTGCATCGGAATTAAATACAAGAGGCACAATGCCGACTTAAGTACAAGAAGACTGACTCTTCCCACTGTCTATCCTTTGAACCATTCCTGTTACACTAGTTATAGATTCCGATGCATCACTTCAGGTTTACTGTATCCCTTGGACATTCTTATTGACGATGAAACACAGAAATTGCATCGGAATTAAATACAAAAGGCACAATGCCAACTTAAGTACAAGAAGACTGACCCTACTTACCGACTTTATTTTGAACCATACCTGTGACACTAGTTATAGACTCTGATGCTTCACTTCAGGTTTACTGTATCCCTTGGACCCTCATATTGAAGATGAAACACAGAAATTGCATCGGAATTAAATAAAAAGGGCACAATGCCGACTTAAGTACAAGAAGACTGACCCTACTTACTGTCTATGTATTGAACCATTCCTGTGACACTAGCGACAGATTCCGATGCTTCACTCCAGGTTTACTATATCCCATGGACCTTCTTATTGACGATGAAACACAGAAATTGCATCGGAATTAAATACAAAAGGCACAATGGCGACTTAAGTACAAGAAGACTGACTCTTCTTGCTGACTATGATTTGAACCATTCATGTGACACTAGTAATAGATTCCGGTGCTTCACTTCAGGTTTACTGTATCCCTTGGACCTTCTTAATGAAGATGAGACACAGAAATTGCATCGGAAAAAAATACAAAAGGCACAATGGCGACTTAAGTACAAGAAGACTGACTCTTCTTGCTGACTATGATTTGAACCATTCATGTGACACTAGTAATAGATTCCGGTGCTTCACTTCAGGTTTACTGTGTCCCTTGGACCTTCTTATTGACGATGAAACACATAAATTGCATCGGAATTAAATAAAAAAGGCACATTGCCGACTTAAGTACAAGAAGACTGACTCTTCTTACCGACTATGATTTGAACCATTCCTGTGACACTAGTTATAGATTCTGATGCTTCACTCCAGGTTTACTGTATCCCTTGGACCTCCTTATTGTCGAAGAAACACAGAAATTGCATCGGAATTAAATACAAAGGGCACAATGCCGACTTAAGTACAAGAAGACTGACTCTTCTTACTGACTATGCTTTGAACCATTCCTGTGACACGAGTTATAGATTACGGTGCTTCACTTCAGGTTTACTGTATCCCTTGGACCTTCTTATTGACGATGAAACACAGAAATTGCATCGGAATTAAATGCAAAAGGCACAATGCCGACTTAAGTACAAGAATACTGACTCTTCTTACTGTCTATGTTTTAAACCATCCCTGTGTCACTAGTTATAAATTCCGATGCTTCACTCCAGGTTTACTGTATCCCTTGGACCTTCTTGTTGACGATGAAACACAGGACGTGCTTCGGAGTTAAATGCAAAAGGCACAATGCCGACGAAAGTACAAGAAGACTGACTCTTCTTACTGTCTATCTTTTGAACCATTCCTGTAACACTAGTTATAGATTCCGGTGCTTCACTTCAGGTTTACTGTTTCCCTTGGACCTTCTTATTGACGATGAAACACAGGAATTGCATCGGAATTAAATACAAAAAGCACAATGCCGACTTAAGTACAAGAATACTGACTCTTCTTACTGTCTATGTTTTTGAACCATACCTGTGACACTAGTTATAGATTCCGATGCTTAAGTCCAGGTTTACTGTATCCCTTGGACCTTCTTATTGACGATGAAACACAGAAATAGCATCGGAATTAAATACAAAAGGCACAATGCCGACTTAAGTACAAGAAGACTGACTCTTCTTACTGACTATGTTTTGATTCATTCCTGTGTCACTAGTTATAGATTCCGATGCTTCACTCCAGGTTTACTGTATGCCTTGGACCTTCTTATTGACGATGAAACACAGAAATGGCATCGGAATTAAATACAAAGGGCACAATGCCGACTAAAGTACAAGAAGACTGACGCTTCTTACTGACTATGCTTTGAACCATTCCTGTGACACGACTTATAGATTACGGTGCTTCACTTCAGGTTTACTGTATCCCTTGGACCTTCATATTGACGATGAAACACAGAAATTGGATCGGAATTAAATGCAAAAGGAACAATGCCGACTTAAGTACAAGAATACTGACTCTTCTTACTGTCTATGTTTTAAACCATCCCTGTGTCACTAGTTATAAATTCCGATGCTTCACTCCAGGTTTACTGTATCCCTTGGACCTTCTTGTTGACGATGAAACACAGAACGTGCTTCGGAATTAAATACAAAAGGCACAATGCCGACTTAAGTACAAGAAGACTGACTCCTCTAACTGACTACGTTTTGAACCATTCCTGTCTCACTAGTTATAGATTCCGATGCTTGACTTCAGATTTACTGTATCCCTCTGACCTTCTTTTTAACGATGAAATACATAAATTGCGTCGGAATTAAATTAAAAAGGCACAATACCGAATTAAGTACAGGAAGACTGACTCTTCTTACCGTCGATGTTTTGAACCATTCCTGTGACAGTAGTTATAGATTCCGATGCTTCACTCCAGGTTTACTGTATCCCTTGGACCTTCTCATTGACGATGAAACACAGAAATTGCATCATAATTAAATAAAAAAAGCACTATGCCGACTTAAGTACACGAAGACTGACCCTACTTACTGTCTACGTTTTGAACCATTCCTGTGACACTAGTTATAGATTCCGATGCTTCACTCCAGGTTTACTATATCCATTGGACCTTCTTATTGACGAAGAAACACAGAAATTGCATAGGAATTATATAGAAAAGGTAGAAGGCCGACTTAAGTACAAGAAGACAGTCTCTTCCTACTGACTATGTTTTGAACCATTCCTGTGACACTAGTTATAGATTCCGATGCTTCACTTCAGGTTTACTGTATCCCTCTGACCTTCTTATTGACGATGAAACACAGAAATTGCATTGGAATTAAATACAAAATGCACAATGCCGACTTAAGTACAAGAAGACTGACTCTTCCCACTGTCTATGCTTTGAACCATTCCTGTTACACTAGTTATAGATTCCGATGCTTCACTTCAGGTTTACTGTATCCCTCTTACCTTGTTATTGACGATGAAACATAGAAATTGCATCGAAATTAAATACAAAAGGCACAATGCCGACTTAAGTACAAGAAAACAGACTGTTCCCACAGTCTATGCTTTGAACCATTCCTGTTACACTAGTTATAGACTCTGATGCTTCACTTCAAGTTTACTGTATCCTTTGGACCCTCTTATTGAAGATGAAACACAGAAATTGCATTGGAATTAAATGCAAAAGGCACAATGCCGACGAAAGTACAAGAAGACTGACTCTTCTGACTGTCTATCTTTTGAACCATTCCTGTAACACTAGTTATAGATTCCGGTGCTTCACTTCAGGTTTACTGTTTCCCTTGGACCTTCTTATTGACGATGAAACACAGAAATTGCATCGGAATTAAATACAAAAGGCACAATGCTGACTTAAGTACAAGAATACTGACTCCTCCCACTGCCTATGCTTTGAACCATTCCTGTTATACTAGTTATAGATTCCGATGCTTCACTTTAGGTTTGCTGTATCCCTTGGAGATTCTTATTGACGATGAAACACAGAAATTGCATCGAAATTAAATACAAAAGGCACAATGCCGACTTAAGTACAAGAAGACTGACCCTACTTACTGACTATGTTTGAACCATACCTGTGACATTAGTTACAGACTCTGATGCTTCACTTCAGGTTTACTGTATCCCTTTCACCTTCATATTGAAGATGAAACACAGAAATTGCATCGGAATTAAATAAAAAGGGCACAATGCCGACTTAAGTACAAGAAGACTGACCCTACTTACTGTCTATGTATTGAACCATTCCTGTGACACTAGCGACAGATTCCGATGCTTCACTCCAGGTTTACTATATCCCATGGACCTTATTATTGACGATGAAACACAGAAATTGCATAGGAATTATATAGAAAAGGCACAATGCCGACTTAAGTACAAGAAGACTCTCTCTTCCTACTGTCTATGTTTTGAACCATTCCTGTGACACTAGTTATAGTTTCCGATGCTTCACTTCAGGTTTACTGTATCCCTCTGACCTTCTTATTGAAGATGAAACACAGAAATTGCATCGGAATTAAATGCAAAAGGCACAATGCGGACTTAAGTACAAGAAAACTGACTCTTCTGACTGACTATGTTTTGAACCATTCCTGTGACACTAGTTATAGATTCCGATGCTTCACTCCAGGTTTACTGTCTCCCTTGGACCTCCTTCTTGACGAAGAAACACAGAAATTGAATCGGAATTAAATACAAAAGGCACAATGCCGACTTAAGTACAAGAAGACTGACTCATCTTACTGACTATGCTTTGAACCATTATTGTGACACTAGTTATAGATTCCGGTGCTTCACTTCAGGTTTACTGTATCCCTTGGACCTTCTTATTGACGATGAAACACAGAAATTGCATCGGAATCAAATACAAAAGGCACAATGCCGACTTAAGTACAAGAAGGCTTTGTCTTCTTACTGACTATGTTTTGAACCATTGCTGTGACACTAGTTGTAGATTCCGATGCTTCACTCCTGGTTTACTGTATCCCTTGGACCTTCCTATTGACGATGAAACACAGAAATTGCATAGGAATTAAATAAAAAAGGCACAATGCCGACTTAGGTACAAGAAGACTGACCCTACTTACTGTCTATGTTTTGAACCATTCCTGTGCCACTAGTTATAGATTCCGATGCTTCACACCAGGTTTACTATATCCCTTGGACCTTCTTATTGACGATGGAACACAGAAATCACATCGGAATTAAATACAAAATGCACAATGCCGACTTAAGTACAAGAAGACTGACCATACTCACTGTTTATGTTTTGAACCATTCCTGTGGCACCAGTTATTGATTCCGATGCTTCACTCCAGGTTTACTATATCCCTTGGACCTTCATATTGAAGATGAAACACAGAAATTGCATCAGAATTAAATACAAAAGTCACAATGCCGACTTAAGTACAAGAATACTGACACTTCTTACTGTCTATGTTTTGAACCATCCCTGTGACACTAGTTATAGATTCCAATGCTTAACTCCAGGTTTACAGTATTCCTTGGACCTTCTTATTGACGATGAAACACAGAAATTGCATCGGAATTAAATACAAAAGGAACAATGCCGACTTAAGTACATGAAACTGACTCTTCTTACTGACTATGTTTTGATTCATTCCTGTGACACTAGTTATAGATTATGATGCTTCACTCCAGGATTACTGTATCCCTTGGACCTTCTTATTGGCGATGAGACACAGAAATTGCATCGGAATTAAATGCAAAGGGCACAATGTCGACTTAAGTACAAGAAGACTGACTCTTCTTACTGACTATGCTTTGAACCATTCCTGTGACACGAGTTATAGATTACGGTGCTTCACTTCAGGTTTACTGTATACCTTGGACCTTCTTATTGACGATGAAACACAGAAATTGCATCGGAATTAAATACAAAAGGCACAATGCCGACTTATGTACAAGAATACTGACTCTTCTTACTGTCAATGTTTTAAACCATCCCTGTGTCACTAGTTATACATTCCGATGCTTCACTCCAGGTTTACTGTATCCCTTGGACCTTCTTGTTGACGATGAAACAGAGAACGTGCATCGCAATTAAATACAAAAAGCACAATGCCGACTTAAGTACAAGAAGACTGACTCCTCCTACTGACTATGTTTTGAACCATTCCTGTCACACTAGTTATAGATTCCGATGCTTGACTTCAGATTTACTGTATCCCTCTGCCCTTCTTTTTAACGATGAAACACATAAATTGCATCGGAATTAAATACTAAAGGCACAATACCGAATTAAGTACAGGAAGACTGACTCTTCTTACTGTCGATGTTTTGAACCATTCCTGTGACAGTAGTTATAGATTCCGATGCTTCACTTCAGGTTTACTGTATCCCTTCTACCATCTTATTGACGATGAAACACAGAAATTGCATCGGAATTAAATTAAAAAGGCACAATGCCGACTTCAGTACACGAAGACTGAATCTACTTACTGTCTATGTTTGAACCATTCCTGTGACACTAGTTATAGATTCCGATGCTTCACTCCAGATTTACTATATCCATTGGACCTTCTTATTGGCGAAGAAACACAGAAATTGCATAGGAATTATATAGAAAAGGTAGAAGGCCGACTTAAGTACAAGAAGACAGTCTCTTCCTACTGTCTATGTTTTGAACCATTCCTGTGACACTAGTTATAGATTCCGATGCTTCACTTCAGGTTTACTGTATCCCTTCTACCATCTTATTGACGATGAAACACAGAAATTGCATCGGAATTAAATACAAGAGGCACAATGCCGACTTAAGTACAAGAAGACTGACTCTTCCCACTGTCTATCCTTTGAACCATTCCTGTTACACTAGTTATAGATTCCGATGCATCACTTCAGGTTTACTGTATCCCTTGGACCTTCTTATTGACGATGAAACACAAAAATTGCATCGGAAATAAATACAAAAGGCACAATGCCGACTTATGTACAAGAAGACTGACTCTTCTTACTGACTATGTTTTGATCCATTCCTGTGACACTAGTTATAGACTCTGATGCTTCACTTCAACTTTACTGTATCCTTTGGACCTTCTTATTAAAGATGAATCACAGAAATTGCATCGGAATTAAATGCAAAAGGCACAATGCCGACGACAGTACAAGAAGACTGACTCTTCTTACTGTCTATCTTTTGAACCATTCCTGTAACACTAGTTATAGATTCCGGTGCTTCACTTCAGGTTTACTGTATCCCTTGGACCTTCCTATTGACGATGAAACACAGAAATTGCATCGGAATTAAATACAAAAGGCACAATGCTGACTTAAGTACAAGAATACTAACTCCTCCCACTGTCTATGCCTTGAACCATTCCTGTTACACTAGTTATAGATTCCGATGCTTCACTTCAGGTTGACTGTATCCCTTGGACATTCTTATTGACGATGAAACACAGAAATTGCATCGGAATTAAATACAAAAGGCACAATGCCGACTTAAGTACAAGAAGACTGACCCTACTTACCGACTATACTTTGAACCACACCTGTGACACTAGTTATAGACTCTGATGCTTCCCTTCAGGTTTACTGTATCCCTTGGACCCTCATATTGAAGATGAAACACAGAAATTGCATCGGAATTAAATGTAAAGGGCACAATGCCGACTTAAGTACAAGAAGACTGACCCTACTTACTGTCTATGTATTAAACCATTCCTGTGACACTAGCGACAGATTCCGATGCTTCACTCCAGGTTTACTATATCCCATGGACCTTCTTATTGACGATGAAACACAGAAATTGCATCGGAATTAAATACAAAAGGCACAATGGCGACTTAAGTACAAGAAGACTGACTCTTCTTGCTGACTATGATTTGAACCATTCATGTGACACTAGTAATAGATTCCGGTGCTTCACTTCAGGTTTACTGTATCCCTTGGACCTTCTTAATGAAGATGAAACACAGAAATTGCATCGGAAAAAAATACAAAAGGCACAATGCCGACTTAAGTACAAGAAGACTGACTCTTCTTGCTGTCGATGTTTTGCACCATTCCTGTGACAGTAGTTATAGATTCCGATGCTTCACTCCAGGTTTACTGTATCCCTTGGACCTTCTTATTGACGATGAAACACAGAAATTGCATCGGAATTCAATAAAAAAGGCACAATGCCGACTTAAGTACACATAGACTGACTGTTCTTGCTGTCGATGTTTTGAACCGTTCCTGTGACAGTAGTTATAGACTCTGATGCTTCACTTCAGGTTTACTGTATCCCTTGGACCTTCATATTGAAGATGAAACATAGAAATTGCATCGCAATTAAATACAAAAGGCACAATGCCGACTTAAGTACAAGAATACTGACTCTTCTTACTGTCTAGGTTTTCATCCATCCCTGTGACACTAGTTATAGATTCCGATGTTTAACTCCAGGTTTACTGTGTCCCTTGGACCTTCTTATTGACGATGAAACACATAAATTGCATCGGAATTAAATAAAAAAGGCACATTGCCGACTTAAGTACAAGAAGGCTGACACTTCCTACTGTCTATGTTTTCATTCATTCCTGTGACAATAGTTATAGATTCCGATGCTTCACTCCAGGTTTACTGTATGCCTTGGACCTTCTTATTGACGATGAAACACAGAAATTGCATCGGAATTAAATACAAAAGGCACAATGCGGACTTAAGTACAAGAAGACTGACTCTTCTTACTGACTATGGTTTGAACCATTCACGTGACACTAGTTATGGATTCTGATGCTACACTTCAGGTTTGGTGTATCCCTTGGAAATTCTTATTGACGATGAAACACAGAAATTGCATCGGAATTAAATACAAAAGGCACAATGGCAACTTAAGTACAAGAAGACTGACTCTTCTTACTGACTATGATTTGAACCATATACGTGACACTAGTTATTGATTGCGTCGCCTCACTTCAGGTTTACTGTATCCCCTGGACCTTCTTCTTGAAGATGAAACACAGAAATTGCATCGGAAATAAATACAAAAGGCACAATGCCGACTTAAGTACAAGAAGACTGACTCTTCTTACTGACTATGTTTGAACCATTCCTGTGACACTAGTTATAGATTCTGATGCTACACTTCAGGTTTAGTGTATCCCTTGGACCTTCATATTGAAGATGAAACACAGAAATTGCATCAGAATTAAATACAAAAGGCACAATGCCGACTTAAGTACAAGAATACTGACTCTTCTTACTGTCTATGTTTTTGAACCATCCCTGTGACACTAGTTATAGATTCCGATGCTTAAGTCCAGGTTTACTGTAGCTTTTGGACCTTCTTATTGACGATGAAACACAGAAATAGCATCGGAATTAAATACAAAAGGCACAATGCCGACTTAAGTACAAGAAGACTGACTCTTCTTACTGACTATGTTTTGATTCATTCCTGTGACACTAGTTATAGATTCCGATGCTTCACTCCAGGTTTACTGTATCCCTTGGACCTTCTTATTGACGATGAAACACAAAAATTGCATCGGAATTAAATACAAAAGGCACAATGCCGACTTAAGTACAAGAAGACTGACTCTTCTTACCGACTATGATTGGAACTATTCCTGTGACACTAGTTATAGATTCTGATGCTTCACTCCAGGTTTACTGTATCCCTTGGACCTCCTTATTGTCGAAGAAACACAGAAATTGCATCGGAATTAAATACAAAGGGCACAATGCCGACTTAAGTACAAGAAGACTGACTCTTCTTACTGACTATGCTTTGAACCATTCCTGTGACACGACTTATAGATTACGGTGCTTCACTTCAGGTTTACTGTATCCCTCTGACCTTCTTATTGTCGATGAAACACAGAAATTGCATCGGAATTAAATTCAAAAGGCACAATGCCGACTTAAGTACAAGAAGACTGACTCTTCCCACTGTCTATGCTTTGAACCATTCCTGTTACACTAGTTATAGACTCTGATGCTTCACTTCAAGTTTACTGTATCCTTTGGACCTTCTTATTGAAGATGAAACACAGAAATTGCATTGGAATTAAATGCAAAAGGCACAATGCCGACGAAAGTACAAGAAGACTGACTCTTCTTACTGTCTATCTTTTGAACCATTCCTGTAACACTAGTTGTAGATTCCGGTGCTTCACTTCAGGTTTACTGTTTCCCTTGGACCTTCTTATTGACGATGAAACACAGAAATTGCATCGGAATTAAATACAAAAGGCACAATGCTGATTTAAGTACAAGAATACCGACTCCTCCCACTGCCTATGCTTTGAACCATTCCTGTCACACTAGTTATAGATTCCGATGCTTCACTTTAGGTTTGCTGTATCCCTTGGACATTCTTATTGACGATGAAACACAGAACTTGAATCGGAATTAAATAAAAAGGGCACAATGCCGACTTAAGTACAAGAAGACTGACCCTACTTCCTGCCTATGTTTTGAACCATTCCTGTGACACTAGCGACAGATTCCGATGCTTCACTCCAGGTTTACTATATCCCATGGACCTTCTTATTGACGATGAAACACAGAAATTGCATAGGAATTAAATAGAAAAGGCACAATGCCGACTTAAGTACAAGACGACTCTCTCTTCCTACTGTCTATGTTTTGAACCATTCCTGTGACACTAGTTATAGTTTCCGATGCTTCACTTCATGTTTACTGTATCCCTCTGACCTTCTTATTGACGATGAAACACAGAAATTGCATCGGAATTAAATTCAAAAGGCACAATGCCGACTTAAGTACAAGAAGACTGACTCTTCCCACTGTCTATGCTTTGAACCATTCCTGTTACACTAGTTATAGATTCCGATGCATCACTTCAGGTTTACTGTATCCCTTGGACCTTCTTATTGACGATGAAACAAAAAAATTGCTTCGTAATTAAATACAAAAGGCACAATGCCGAATTATGTACAAGAAGACTGACTCTTCTTACTGACTATGTTTTGATCCATTTCTGTGACACTAGTTACAGACTCTGATGCTTCACTTCAAGTTTACTGTATCCTTTGGACCTTCTTAATGAAGATGAAACACAGAAATTGCATCGGAATTAAATGCAAAAGGCACAATGCGGACTTAAGTACAAGAAGACTGACTCTTCTGACTGACTATGTTTTGAACCATTCCTGTGACACTAGTTATAAATTCCGATGCTTCACTCTAGGTTTACTGTCACCCTTGGACCTCCTTCTTGACGAAGAAACACAGAAATTGAATCGGAATCAAATACAAAAGGCACAATGCCGACTTAAGTACAAGAAGGCTTTGTCTTCTTACTGACTATGTTTTGAACCATTGCTGTGACACTAGTTATAGATTCCGATGCTTCACTCCTGGTTTACTGTATCCCTTGGACCTTCTTATTGAAATGATGAAACACAGAAATTGCATCGCAATTAAATAAAAAAGGCACAATGCCGACTTAAGTACAAGAAGACTGACCCTACTTACTGTCTATGGTTTGAACCATTCCTGTGCCACTAGTTATAGATTCCGATGCTTCACTCCAGGTTTACTATATCCCTTGGACCTTCTTATTGACGATGAAACACAGAAATTGCATAGGAATTAAATAGAAAAGGCACAATGCCGACTTAGGTACAAGAAGACTGACCCTACTTACTGTCTATGCTTTGAACCATTCCTGTGCCACTAGTTATAGATTCCGATGCTTCACTCCAAGTTTACTATATCCCTTGGACCTTCTTATTGACGATGAAACACAGAAATTACATCGGAATTAAATACAAAAGGCACAATGCCGACTTAAGTACAAGAAGACTGACCATACTCACTGATTATGTTTTGAACCATTCATGTGACTCTAGTTATTGATTCCGATCCTTCACTCCAGGGTTACTATATCCCTTGGACCTTCTTATTGACGATGAAACATAGAAATTGCATCGGAATTAAATACAAAAGGCACATTGCCGACTTAAGTGCACGAAGACTGACTCTTCTTACTGACTATGCTTTGAACCATTCCTGTGACACTAGGTATAGACTCTGATGCTTCACTTCAGGTTTACTGTATCCCTTGGACCTTCATATAGAAGATAAAACACAGAAATTGCATCGGAATTAAATAAAAAAAGCGCAATGACGACTTAAGTACAAGAAGACTGACCCTACTTAATCTCTATGTTTTGAACCATTCCTTTGACACTAGCTATAGATTCTGATGCTTCACTCCTGGTTTTTCTATATTCCAATGACCTTCTTATTGACGATGAAACACAGAAATTGCATAGGAATTAAATAGAAAAGGCACAATGCTGACTTAAGTACAAGAAGACTGTCTCTTCCTACTGTCTATGTTTTGAACCGTTCCTGTGACACTAGTTATAGATTCCGATGCTTCACTTTAGGTTTACTGTATCCCTCTGGCCTTCTTATTGACGATGAAACACAGAAATTGCATCGGAATTAAATACAAAAGGCACAATGCCGACTTAAGTACAAGAAGACTAACCCTACTTACTGACTATGTTTTGAACCATACCTGTGACATTAGTTATAGACTCTGATGCTTCACTTCAGGTTTACTGTATCCCATTTACCTTCATATTGAAGATGAAACACAGAAATTGCATCGGAATTAAATGAAAAGGGCACAATGCCGACTTAAGTACAAGAAGACTGACCCTACTTACTGTCTATGTATTGAACCATTCCTGTGACACTAGCGACAGATTCCGATGCTTCACTCCAGGTTTACTATATCCCATGGACCTTCTTATTGACGATGAAACACAGAAATTGCATAGGAATTAAATAGAAAAGGCACAATACCGACTTAAGTACAAGAAGACTCTCTCTTCCTACTGTCTATGTTTTGAACCATTCCTGTGACACTAGTTATAGTTTCCGATGCTTCACTTCATGTTTACTGTATCCCTCTGACCTTCTTATTGACGACGAAACACAGAAATTGCATCGGAATTAAATTCAAAAGGCACAATGCCGACTTAAGTACAAGAAGACTGACTCTTCCCACTGTCTATGCTTTGAACCATTCCTGTTACACTAGTTATAGATTCCGATGCATCACTTCAGGTTTACTGTATCCCTTGGACCTTCTTATTGACGATGAAACAAAAAAATTGCTTCGGAATTAAATACAAAAGGCACAATGCCGACTTATGTACAAGAAGACTGACTCTTCTTACTGACTATGTTTTGATCCATTTCTGTGACATTAGTTACAGACTCTGATGCTTCACTTCAAGTTTACTGTATCCTTTGGACCTTCTTATTGAAGATGAAACACAGAAATTGCATCGGAATTAAATGCAAAAGGCACAATGCGGACTTAAGTACAAGAAGACTGACTCTTCTGACTGACTATGTTTTGAACCATTCCTGTGACACTAGTTATAAATTCCGATGCTTCACTCTAGGTTTACTGTCTCCCTTGGACCTCCTTCTTGACGAAGAAACACAGAAATTGAATCGGAATCAAATACAAAAGGCACAATGCCGACTTAAGTACAAGAAGGCTTTGTCTTCTTACTGACTATGTTTTGAACCATTGCTGTGACACTAGTTATAGATTCCGATGCTTCACTCCTGGTTTACTGTATCCCTTGGACCTTCTTATTGAAATGATGAAACACAGAAATTGCATCGCAATTAAATAAAAAAGGCACAATGCCGACTTAAGTACAAGAAGACTGACCCTACTTACTGTCTATGGTTTGAACCATTCCTGTGCCACTAGTTATAGATTCCGATGCTTCACTCCAGGTTTACTATATCCCTTGGACCTTCTTATTGACGATGAAACACAGAAATTGCATAGGAATTAAATAGAAAAGGCACAATGCCGACTTAGGTACAAGAAGACTGACCCTACTTACTGTCTATGCTTTGAACCATTCCTGTGCCACTAGTTATAGATTCCGATGCTTAACTCCAAATTTACTATATCCCTTGGACCTTCTTATTGACGATGAAACACAGAAATTACATCGGAATTAAATACAAAAGGCACAATGCCGACTTAAGTACAAGAAGACTGACCATACTCACTGATTATGTTTTGAACCATTCATGTGACTCTAGTTATTGATTCCGATCCTTCACTCCAGGGTTACTATATCCCTTGGACCTTCTTATTGACGATGAAACATAGAAATTGCATCGGAATTAAATACAAAAGGCACATTGCCGACTTAAGTGCACGAAGACTGACTCTTCTTACTGACTGTGCTTTGAACCTTTCCTGTGACACTAGGTATAGACTCTGATGCTTCACTTCAGGTTTACTGTATCCCTTGGACCTTCATATAGAAGATGAAACACAGAAATTGCATCGGAATTAAATAAAAAAAGCACAATGACGACTTAAGTACAAGAAGACTGACCCTACTTAATCTCTATGTTTTGAACCATTCCTTTGACACTAGCTATAGATTCTGATGCTTCACTCCTGGTTTTTCTATATTTCAATGACCTTCTTATTGACGATGAAACACAGAAATTGCGTAGGAATTAAATAGAAAAGGCACAATGCTGACTTAAGTACAAGAAGACTGTCTCTTCCTACTGTCTATGTTTTGAACCGTTCCTGTGACACTAGTTATAGATTCCGATGCTTCCCATTAGGTTTACTGTATCCCTCTGACCTTCTTATTGACGATGAAACACAGAAATTGCATCGGAAATAAATACAAAAGGCACAATGCCGACATAAGTACAAGAAGACTGACTCTTCCCACTGTCAATGCTTTGAACCATTCCTGTTACACTAGTTATAGATTCCGATGCCTCACTTCAGGTTTACTGTATCCCTTGGAACTTCTTATTGACGATGAAACACAAAAATTGCATCGGAATTAAATACAAAAGGCACAATGCCGACTTATGTACAAGAAGACTGACTCTTCTTTCTGACAATGTTTTGAACCATTCCTGTGACACTAGTTATAGAGTCTGATGCTTCACTTCAAGTTTACTGTATCCTTTGGATATTCTTATTGAAGATGAAACACAGAAATTGCGTCGGAATTAAATACAAAAGGCACAATGCCGACTTAGGTACAAGAATACTGACTCTTCTTACTGTCAATGATTTGAACCATCCCTGTGACACTAGTTATAGATTCCGATGCTTCACTCCAGGTTTACTGTATCCCTCGGACATTCTTATTGACGATGAAACACAGAAATTGCATCGGAACTAAATACAAAAGGCACAATGCCGACTTAAGTACAAGAAGACTGACTCTACTTACTGTCTACGTTTTGATCCATTCCTGTGACACTAGTTATTGATTCCGATGCTTCACTCCAGGTTTACTATATCCCTTGGACCTTCTTATGACGATGAAACACAGAAATTGCATCGGAATTAAATGCAAAAGGCACAATGCGGACTTAAGTACAAGAAGACTGACTCTTCTGACTGACTATGCTTTGAACCATTCCTGTGACACTAGTTATAGATTCCGATGCTCCACTTCAGGTTTACTGTATCCCTCTGACCTTCTTATTGACGATGAAACACAGAAATTGCATTGGAATTAAATACAAAAGGCGCAATGCCGACTTATGTACAAGAAGACTGACTCTTCTTACTGACTATGTTTTGATCCATTCCTGTGACACTAGTTATAGACTCTGATGCTTCACTTCAAGTTTACTGTATCCTTTGGACATCCTTATTGAAGATGAAACACAGAAATTGCATCTGAATTAAATGCAAAAGGCACAATGCCGACGAAAGTACAAGAAGACTGACTCTTCTTACTGTCTATCATTTGAACCATTCCTGTGACACTAGTTATAGATTCCGGTGCTTCACTTCAGGTATACTGTATCCCTTGGACCTTCTTATTGACGATGAAACACAGAAATTGCATCGGAATTAAATACAAAAGGCACAATGCCGAATTAAGTACATGCAGACTGACTCTTCTTACTGTCTATCTTTTGAACCATTCCTGTAACACTAGTTATAGATTCCGATGCTTCATTTCAGGTTTACTGTATCCCTCTGACCTTCTTATTGACGATGCAACACAGAAATTGCATCGGAATTAAATACAAAAGGCACAATGCCGAATTAAGTACAAGCAGACTGACTCTTCTTACTGTCTATGTTTGAACCATTCATGTGACACTAGTTATAGATTCCGATGCTTCACTCCAGGTTTACTGTACCCCCTGGACCTTCTTATTGACGATGAAACACAGAAATTGAATCGGAATTAAATACATAAGGCACATAGGCGACTTAAGTACAAGAAGATTGACTCTTCTTACTGACTATGATTTGAACCATTCATGTGACACTAGTTATGGATTCTGATGCTACACTTCAGGTTTGGTGTATCCCTTGGAAATTCTTGTTGACGATGAAACACAGAAATTGCATCGGAATTAAATACAAAAGGCACAATGGCGACTTAAGTACAAGAAGACTGACTCTTCTTACTGACTATGTTTGAACCATTCCTGTGACACTAGTTATAGATTCTGATGCTACACTTCAGGTTTAGTGTATCCCTTGGACCTTCATATTGAAGATGAAACACATAAATTGCATCAGAATTAAATACAAAAGTCACAACGCCGACTTAAGTACAAGAATACTGACACTTCTTACTGTCTATGTTTTCATTCATTCCTGTGACACTAGTTATAGATTCCGATGCTTCACTCCAGGTTTACTGAATCCCTTGGTCCTTCTTATTGGCGATGAGACGCCGAAATTGCATCGGAATTAAATACAAAAGGCACAAAGCCGACCTAAGTACAAGAAGACTGACTCTTCTTACCGACTATGATTTGAACCATTCCTGTGACACTAGTTATAGATTCCGATGCTTCACTCCAGGTTTACTGTATCCCTTGGACTTCCTTATTGTCGAAGAAACACAGAAATTGCATCGGAATTAAATGCAAAGGGCACAATGTCGACTTAAGTACAAGAAGACTGACTCTTCTTACTGACTATGCTTTGAACCATTCCTGTGACACGAGTTGTAGATTACGGTGCTTCACTTCAGGTTTACTGTATACCTTGGACCTTCTTATTGACGATGAAACACAGAAATTGCATCGGAATTAAATACAAAAGGCACAATGCCGACTTATGTACAAGAATACTGACTCTTCTTACTGTCTATGTTTTAAACCATCCCTGTGTCACTAGTTATAGATTCCGATGCTTCACTCCAGGTTTACTGTATCCCTTGGACCTTCTTGTTGACGATGAAACACAGAACGTGCATCGCAATTAAATACAAAAGGCACAATGCCGACTTAAGTACAAGAAGACTGACTCCTCTTACTGACTATGTTTTGAACCATTCCTGTCACACTAGTTATAGATTCCGATGCTTGACTTCAGATTTACTGTATCCCTCTGACCTTCTTTTTAACGATGAAACACATAAATTGCATCGGAATTAAATACTAAAGGCACAATACCGAATTAAGTACAGGAAGACTGACTCTTCTTACTGTCGATGTTTTACACCATTCCTGTGACAGTAGTTATAGACTCCGATGCTTCACTCCAGGGTTACTGTATCCCTTGGGCCTTCTCATTGACCATGAAATACAGAAATTGCATCGGAATTAAATAAAAAAGGCACAATGCCGACTTCAGTACACGAAGACTGACCCTACTTACTGACTATGTTTGAACCATTCCTGTGACACTAGTTATAGATTCCGATGCTTCACTCCAGATTTACTATATCCATTGGACCTTCTTATTGGCGAAGAAACACAGAAATTGCATAGGAATTATATAGAAAAGGTAGAAGGCCGACTTAAGTACAAGAAGACAGTCTCTTCCTACTGTCTATGTTTTGAACCATTCCTGTGACACTAGTTATAGATTCCGATGCTTCACTTCAGGTTTACTGTATCCCTCTGACCTTCTAATTGACGATGAAACACAGAAATTGCATTGGAATTAAATACAAAATGCACAATGCCGACTTAAGTACAAGAAGACTGACTCTTCTTACTGACTATGCTTTGAACCATTCCTGTGACACTAGTTATAGATTCCGATGCTTCACTTCAGGTTTACTGTATCCCTCTGACCTTCTTATTGACGATGAAACACAGAAATTGCATCGGAATTAAATACAAAAGGCACAATGCCGACTTAAGTACAAGAAGACTGACTCTTCCCACTGTCTATCCTTTGAACCATTCCTGTTACACTTGTTATAGATTCCGATGCATCACTTCAGGTTTACTGTATCCCTTGGACCTTCTTATTGACGATGAAACACAAAAATTGCATCGGAAATAAATACAAAAGGCACAATGCCGACTTATGTACAAGAAGACTGACTCTTCTTACTGACTATGTTGTGATCCATTCCTGTGACACTAGTTATAGACTCTGATGCTTCACTTCAAGTTTACTGTATCCTTTGGACCTTCTCATTAAAGATGAATCACAGACATTGCATCGGAATTAAATGCAAAAGGCACAATGCCGACGACAGTACAAGAAGACTGACTCTTCTTACTGTCTATCTTTTGAACCATTCCTGTAACACTAGTTATAGATTCCGGTGCTTCACTTCAGGTTTACTGTATCCCTTGGACCTTCTTATTGACGATGAAACACAGAAATTGCATAGGAAGTAAATAGAAAAGGCACAATGCCGACTTAAGTACAAGAAGACTGACTCTTCTTACTGACTATGTTTTGAAAAATTCCTGTGACACTAGTTATAGATTCCGATGCTTGACTTCAGATTTACTGTATCCCTCTGACCTTCTTATTAACGATGAAACACATAAATTGCATGGGAATTAAATACTAAAGGCACAATGCCGACTTAAGTACAAGAAGACTGTCTTTTCCTACTGTTTATGTTTTGAACCATTCCTGTGACACTAGTTATAGATTCCGATGCTTAACTCCAGGTTTACAGTATCCCTTGGACCTTCTTATTGACGATGAAACACAGAAATTGCATCGGAATCAAATACAAAAGGCACAATGCCGACTTAAGTACAAGAAGGCTTTGTCTTCTTACTGACTATGTTTTGAACCATTGCTGTGACACTAGTTATAGATTCCGATGCTTCACTCCTGGTTTACTGTATCCCTTGGACTTTCTTATTGAAATGATGAAACACAGAAATTGCATCGCAATTAAATAAAAAAGGCACAATGCCGACTTAAGTACAAGAAGACTGACCCTACTTACTGTCTATGGTTTGAACCATTCCTGTGCTACTAGTTATAGATTCCGATGCTTCACTCCAGGTTTACTATATCCCTTGGACCTTCTTATTGACGATGAAACACAGAAATTGCATAGGAAGTAAATAGAAAAGACACAATGCCGACTTAAGTACAAGAAGACTGACTCTTCTTACTGACTATGTTTTGAAAAATTCCTGTGACACTAGTTATAGATTCCGATGCTTGACTTCAGATTTACTGTATCCCTCTGACCTTCTTATTAACGATGAAACACATAAATTGCATGGGAATTAAATACTAAAGGCACAATGCCGACTTAAGTACAAGAAGACTGTCTTTTCCAACTGTCTATGTTTTGAACCATTCCTGTGACACTAGTTATAGATTCCGATGCATCACTTCAGGTTTCCTGTATCCGTCTGAACTTCTTGTTGACCATGAAACACAGAACTTGCATTGGAATTAAATACAAAAGGCACAATGCCGACTTAAGTACAAGAAGACTGACTCTTCTTACTGACTATGTTTTGAACCATTCCTGTGACACTAGTTATAGATTCCGATGCTTGACTTCAGATTTACTGTATCCCTCTGACCTTTTTATTAACGATGAAACACATAAATTGCTTCGGAATTAAATACTAAAGGCAGAATTCCGAATTAAGTACAAGAAGACTGACTCTTCTTACTGTCGATGTTTTGAACCATTCCTGTGACACTAGTTATTGATTCCGATGCTTCACTCCAGGTTTACTATATGCCTTGGACCTTCTTATTGACGATCAAACACAGAAATTGCATCGGAATTAAATAAAAAAGGCACAATGGCGACTTAAGTACAAGAAGACTGACCCTACTTACTGTCTATGTTTTGAACCACTCCTGTGACACTAGTTATTGATTCCGATGCTTCACTCCAGGTTTACTATATCCCTTGGACCTTCTTATTGACGATGAAACACAGAAATTACATAGGATGTAAATAGAAAAGGCACAATGCCGACTTAAGTACCAGAAGACTGTCTCTTCCTACTGTCTATGGTTTGAACCATTCCTGTGACACTAGTTATAGATTCCGATGCTTCACTCCAGGTTTACTGTATCCCTCTGACCTTCTTATTGACGATGAAACATAGAAATTGCATCGGAATTAAATACAAAAGGAACAATGCCGACTTAAGTACAAGAAGACTGATTCTTGCCACTGTCTATGCGTTGAACCATTCCTGTGACACTAGTTATAGACTCTGATGCTTCACTTCAGGTTTACCGTATCCCTTGGACCTTCTTATTGAAGAATAAACACAGAAATTGCATCGGAATTAAATACAAAAGGCACAATGCCGACTTAAGTACAAGAAAGCTGACTCTACTTACTGACTATGTTTTGATTCATTCCTGTGACACTAGTTATAGATTCCGATGCTTCACTCCAGGTTTACTGTATCCCTTGGACCTTCTTATTGACGATGAAACACAGAAATTGCATCGGAATTATATACAAAAGGCACAATGCCGACTTAAGTACAAGAAGACTCTCTCTTCTTACTGACTATGTTTTGATTCATTCCTGTGACACTAGTTATTGATTCCGATGCTTCACTCCAGGTTTACTGTATCCCTTGGACCTTCTTATTGACGATGAAACACAGAAATTTCATCGGAATTAAATACAAAAGGCACAATGCCGACTTAAGTACAAGAAGACTGACTCTTCTTACTGACTATGTTTTGAACCACTTCTGCGACACTAGTTATAGATTCCGATGCTTCACTCCCGGTTTACTGTATCCCTTGGAATTTCTTATTGACGATGAAACACAAAAATAGCATCGGAATTATATACAAAACGCACATTGCCGACTTAAGTACAAGAAGACTGACTCTTCTTACTGACTATGTTTTGAACCATTCCTGTGACACTAGTTATAGTTCCGATGCTGCACTCCAGGTTTACTGTATCCCTTGGACCTCCTTATTGACGATGAAACACAGAAATTGCATCGGAATTAAATAAAAAAGGCACAATGCCAACGTAAGTACAAGAAGACTGACCCTAGTTACTGTCTATGTTTTGAACCATTCCTCTGACACTAGTTACAGATTCCGATGCTTCACTCCAGGTTTACTATATCCCTTGGACCTTCTTATTGACGATGAAACACAGAAATTGCATAGGAATTAAATAGAAAAGGCAAAATGCCGACTTAAGTACAAGAAGACAGTCTTTTCCTTCTGTCTATGTTTTGAACCATTCCTGTGACACTAGTTATAGATTCCGATGCTTCACTTCAGGTTTACTGCATCCCTCTGACCTTCTTATTGACGATGAAACACAGAAATTGCATCGGAATTAAATACAAAAGGCACAATGCCGACTTAAGTACAAGAATACTGACTCTTCTTACTGTCGATGGTTTGAACCATTCCTGTGACACTAGTTATAGATTCCGATGCTTCACTCCAAGTTTACTGTATCCCTTGGACCTTCTTATTGACAATGAAAAACAGAAATTGCATCGGAATTAAATAAAAAATGCACAATGCCGACTTAAGTACAAGAAGACTGACTCTTCTTACAGTCTACGTTTCGAACCATTCCCGTGACACTAGTTATAGATTCCGATGCTTCACTCCAGGTTTACTATATCCATTGGCCCTTCTTATTGACGATGATACACAGAAATTGCATCGGAGTTAAACAGAAAAGGCACAATGCCGACTTAAGTACAAGAAGACTGACTCTTCTTACTGGCTATGTTTTGAACCATTCCTGTGACACTAGTTATAGATTCCGATGCTTCACTTCAGGTTTACTGTATACCTTGGACCGTCTTAATGACGATGAAACACAGAAATTGCATCGGAATAAAATACAAAAGGCACAATGCCGACTTAAGTACAAGAAGTACGACTCTTCTTACTGTCGATGTTTAGAACCATCCCTGTGTTACTAGTTATAGATTCCGATGCTTCACTTCAGGTTTACTTTATCCCTTGGACCTTCTTATTGACGATGAAACACAGAAATTGCATCGGAATTAAATAGAAAAGGCACAATGCCGACTTAAGTACAAGAAGACTGTCTCTTCCTACTGTCTATGTTTTAAACCATTCCTGTGACACTAGTTATAGTTTCCGATGCTTCACTTCAGGTTTACTGTATCCCTCTGACCTCCTTATTGACGATGAAACACAGAAATTGCATCGGAATTAAATACAAAAGGAACAATGCCGATTTAAGTACAAGAAGACTGACTCTTCCCACTGTCTATGCTTTGAACCATTCCTGTTACACTAGTTATAGATTCCGATGCTTCACTTCAGATTTACTGTATCCCTTGGACCTTCTTATTGACGATGAAACACAAAAATTGCATCGGAATTAAATACAAAAGGCACAATGCCGACTTATGTACACGAAGACAGACTCTTCTTACTGACTATGTTTTGAACCATTTATGTGACATTAGTTATAGACTCTGATGCTTCACTTCAAGTTTTCTGTATCCTTCTGACCTTCTTATTGAAGATGAAACACAGAAATTGCATCGGAATTAAATACAAAAGGCACAATGCCTACTTAAGTACAAGAATACTGACTCTTCTCACTGTCTATGATTTGAACCATCCCTGTGACACTAGTTATAGATTCCGATGCTTCACTCCAGGTTTACTGTATCCCTTGGACCTTCGTATTGACGATGAAACACAGAAATTGCATAGGAAGTAAATAGAAAATTCACAATGCCGACGTAAGTACAAGAAGACTGTCTCTTCCTACTGTCTATGTTTTGAACCAGTCCTGTGACACTAGTTATAGATTCCGATGCTTCACTTCATTTTTACTGTATCCCTCTGACCTTCTTATTGACGCTGAAACATAGAAATTGCATCGGAATTAAATACAAAATGCACAATACCGACTTAAGTACAAGAAGACTGACTCTTCCCACTGTCTATGCTTTGAACCATTCCTCTTACAATAGTTATAGACTCCGATGTTTCGCTCCAGGTTTACTGTATCCCTTGGACCTTCTTCTTGACGATGAAACACAGAAATTGCATCGGAATTAAATACAAAAGGCACAATGCCGACTTAAGTACAAGAATACTGCCTCTTCTTACTGTCTATGTTTTGAACCATCCCTGTGACACTATTATAGATTCCGATGCTTAACTCCAGGTTTACTGTATCCCTTGGACATTCTTATTGACGATGAAACACAGAAATTGCATCGGAATTAAATACAAAAGCTACAATGCCGACTTTAGTACAAGAAGACTGACTCTTCTTACTGAATATGCTTTGAACCATTACTGTGACACTAGTTATAGATTCCGATGCTTCACTCCAGGTTTACTTTATCCCTTGGACCTCCTTATAGACGAAGAAACAAAGAAATTGCATCGGAATTAAATACAAAAGGCACAATGACGACTTAAGTACAAGAAGACTGACTTTTCTTACTGACTATGTTTTGAACCATTCCTGTGACACTAGTTATAGATTCCGGTGCTTCACTTCAGGTTTACTGTATTCCTTGTACCTTCTTATTGACGATGAAACACAGAAATTGCATCGGAATTAAATACAAAAGGCACAATGCCGACTTAAGTACGAGAATACTGACTTTTCTTACTGTCTATGCTTTGAACCGTCCCTGTGTCACTAGTTATAGATTCCGATGCTTCACTCCAGGTTTACTGTATCCCGCGGACCTTCTTATTGAAGATGAAACACAGAACTTGCATCGGAAATAAAAACAAAAGGCACATTGCCGACTTAAGTACAAGAAGACTGACTCTTCTTACTGACTATGTTTTGAACCATTCCTGTGACACTAGTTATGGAATCCGAAGCTTGACTTCAGATATAATGTATCCCTCAGACCTTCTTATTAACGATGAAACACTGAAATTGCATCGGAATTAAATACTAAAGCCACAATGCCGACTTAAATACAAGAAGACTGACTCTTCCCACTGTGTATGATATGAACCATTCCTGTTACACTAGTTATAGATTCCGATGCTTCACTTCTGGTTTACTGTATCCCTCTGACCTTCTTATTGACGATGAAACACAAAAATAGCTTCGGAATTAAATACAAAAGGCACAATGCCGACTTAAGTACAAGAAGACTGACTCCTCTTACTGACTGTGTTTCGAACCATTCCTGTGACTCTAGTTATAGATTCTGATGCTTCACTCCGGGTTTACTGTATCCCTTGGTCCTCCTCATTGACGAAGAAACACAGAAATTGCATCGGAATTAAATACCAAAGGCACAATGCCAAGTACAAGAAGACTGACTCTTCTTACTGACTATGTATTGAACCATTCCTGTGACATCAGTTATAGATTCCGATGCTTCACTCGAGGTTTACTGTATCACTTGGACCTCCTTATTGACGATGAAACACAGAAATTGCATCGGAGATAAATACAAAAGGCACAATGCAGACTTAAGTACAAGAATACTGACTCTTCTTACTGTCTATGATTTTAACCATCCCTGCGTCACAAGTTATAGATTCCGATGCTTCACTCCAGGTTTACTGTATCCCTTGGACCTTATTATTGACGATGAAACACAGAAATTGCATCGGAATCAAATACAAAAGGCACAATGCCGAGTTAAGTACAAGAAGACTGACTCTTCCTACTGTCTATGTTTTGAACCATACCTGTGACACTAGTTATAGATTCCGATGCTTCACTTCAGGTTTACTTTATCCCTTGGACCTTCTTATTGACGATGAAACACAGAAATTGCATCGGAATTAAATAGAAAAGGCACAATGCCGACTTAAGTACAAGAAGACTGTCTCTTCCTACTGTTTATGTTTTAAACCATTCCTGTGACACTAGTTATAGTTTCCGATGCTTCACTTCAGGTTTACTGTATCCCTCTGACCTCCTTATTGACGATGAAACACAGAAATTGCATCGGAATTAAATACAAAAGGAACAATGCCGATTTAAGTACAAGAAGACTGACTCTTCCCACTGTCTATGCTTTGAACCATTCCTGTTACACTAGTTATAGATTCCGATGCTTCACTTCAGATTTACTGTATCCCTTGGACCTTCTTATTGACGATGAAACACAAAAATTGCATCGGAATTAAATACAAAAGGCACAATGCCGACTTATGTACACGAAGACAGACTCTTCTTACTGACTATGTTTTGAACCATTTATGTGACATTAGTTATAGACTCTGATGCTTCACTTCAAGTTTACTGTATCCTTCTGACCTTCTTATTGTAGATGAAACACAGAAATTGCATCGGAATTAAATACAAAAGGCACAATGCCTACTTAAGTACAAGAATACTGACTCTTCTCACTGTCTATGATTTGAACCATCCCTGTGACACTAGTTATAGACTCCGATGCTTCACTCCAGGTTTACTGTATCCCTTGGACCTTCGGATTGACGATGAAACACAGAAATTGCATAGGAAGTAAATAGAAAATTCACAATGCCGACGTAAGTACAAGAAGACTGTCTCTTCCTACTGTCTATGTTTTGAACCAGTCCTGTGACACTAGTTATAGATTCCGATGCTTCACTTCATTTTTACTGTATCCCTCTGACCTTCTTATTGACGCTGAAACATAGAAATTGCATCGGAATTAAATACAAAATGCACAATACCGACTTAAGTACAAGAAGACTGACTCTTCCCACTGTCTATGCTTTGAACTATTCCTGTTACAATAGTTATAGACTCCGATGTTTCACTTCAGGTTTACTGTATCCCTTGGACCTTCTTCTTGACGATGAAACACAGAAATTGCATCGGAATTAAATACAAAAGGCACAATGCCGACTTAAGTACAAGAATACTGCCTCTTCTTACTGTCTATGTTTTGAACCATCCCTGTGACACTATTATAGATTCCGATGCTTAACTCCAGGTTTACTGTATCCCTTGGACATTCTTATTGACGATGAAACACAGAAATTGCATCGGAATTAAATACAAAAGCTACAATGCCGACTTTAGTACAAGAAGACTGACTCTTCTTACTGACTATGCTTTGAACCATTACTGTGACACTAGTTATAGATTCCGATGCTTCACTCCAGGTTTACTTTATCCCTTGGACCTCCTTATAGACGAAGAAACAAAGAAATTGCATCGGAATTAAATACAAAAGGCACAATGACGACTTAAGTACAAGAAGACTGACTTTTCTTACTGACTATGTTTTGAACCATTCCTGTGACACTAGTTATAGATTCCGGTGCTTCACTTCTGGTTTACTGTATTCCTTGTACCTTCTTATTGACGATGAAACACAGAAATTGCATCGGAATTAAATACAAAAGGCACAATGCCGACTTAAGTACAAGAATACTGACTTTTCTTACTGTCTATGTTTTGAACCGTCCCTGTGTCACTAGTTATAGATTCCGATGCTTCACTCCAGGTTTACTGTATCCCGCGGACCTTCTTATTGAAGATGAAACACAGAACTTGCATCGGAAATAAAAACAAAAGGCACATTGCCGACTTAAGTACAAGAAGACTGACTCTTCTTACTGACTATGTTTTGAACCATTCCTGTGACACTAGTTATGGAATCCGATGCTTGACTTCAGATTTAATGTATCCCTCAGACCTTCTTATTAACGATGAAACACTGAAATTGCATCGGAATTCAATACTAAAGCCACAATGCCGACTTAAGTACAAGAAGACTGACTCCTCTTACTGACTATGTTTCGAACCATTCCTGTGACTCTAGTTATAGATTCTGATGCTTCACTCCGGGTTTACTGTATCCCTTGGTCCTCCTCATTGACGAAGAAACACAGAAATTGCATCGGAATTAAATACCAAAGGCACAATGCCAAGTACAAGAAGACTGACTCTTCTTACTGACTATGTATTGAACCATTCCTGTGACATCAGTTATAGAATCCGATGCTTCACTCGAGGTTTACTGTATCACTTGGACCTCCTTATTGACGATGAAACACAGAAATTGCATCGGAGATAAATACAAAAGGCACAATGCAGACTTAAGTACAAGAATACTGACTCTTCTTACTGTCTATGATTTTAACCATCCCTGCGTCACAAGTTATAGATTCCGATGCTTCACTCCAGGTTTACTGTATCCCTTGGACCTTATTATTGACGATGAAACACAGAAATTGCATCGGAATCAAATACAAAAGGCACAATGCAGAGTTAAGTACAAGAAGACTGACTCTTCCTACTGTCTATGTTTTGAACCATACCTGTGACACTAGTTATAGATTCCGATGCTTCACTTCAGGTTTACTGCATCCCTCTGACCTTCCTATTGACGATGAATCACAGAAATTGCATCGGAATTAAATACAAAGGGCACAATGCCGACTTAAGTACAAGAAGACTGACTCAACCCACTGTCTATGATTTGAACCATTCCTGTGACACTAGTTATACATTCCGATGCTTCACTTGAGGTTTACTGTATCCCTAGGACCTTCTTATTGACGATGAAACACAGAAATTGCATAGGAATTGAATACAAAAGGCACAATGCCGACTTAAGTACAAGAAGACTGACTCTTCTTACTGACTATGTTTTGAACCATTCCTGTGACACTAGTTACAGATTCTGATCCTTCACTTCAGGTTTACTGTATCCCTCAGACCTTCTTATTGACGATGAAACACAGAAACTGCATCGGAATTAAATACAAAATGCACAAAGCCGACTTAAGTGCAAGAAGACTGACTCTTCTCACTGACTATGTTTTGAACCATACCTGTGAACCTAGTTATAGATTCCGATGCTCCACTTCTGATTTACTGTATCTCTCTGACCTCCTTATTGACGATGAAACACAGGAATTGCATCGGAATTAAATAATAAAAGCACAATGCCGAATTAAGTACAAGAAGACTGTCTCTTCTTACTGTCGATGGTTTGAAGCATTCCAGTGACACTAGTTATAGATTCCGATGCTTCACTCCAGGTTTACTGTATCCCTTGGACCTTGTTATTGACGATGAAACACAGAAACTGCATCGGAATTAAATACAAAAGGCACAATGCCGACTTAAGTACAAGAAGACCTACTCTTCTTACTGACTACGTTTTGAACCATTTCTGTGACCCTAGTTATAGATTCCGATGCTTCACTCCCGGTTTACTGTATCCCTTGGACCTTCTTATTGACGATGAAACACAGAAATTGCATCGGAACTAAATACAAAAGGCACAATGCCGACTTAAGTACAAGAATACTGACTCTTCTTACTGTCTATGTTTGAACCATCCCTGTGTCACTAGTTATAGATTCCGATGCTTTACTCCAGGTTTACTGTATCCCTTGGTCCTTCTTATTGACGATGAAACACAGATATTGCATCGGAATTAAATACAAAAGGCAGAATACCGACTTAAGTACAAGAAGACTGACTCTTCTTACTGACTATGTTTTGAACCATTCCTGTGACACTAGTTATATACTCTAATGCTTCACTTCAGGTTTACTGTATACCTTAGACCTTCTTATTGACGATGAAACACAGAAATTGCATCGGAATTAAATACAAAAGGCACAATGCCGACTTAAGTACAAGAAGACTGACTCTTCTTACTGACTATGTTTTGAACCATTCCTGTGACACTAGTTTTAGATTCCGATGCTTCACTTCAGATTTACTGTATACCTCTGACCTTCTTATTAACGATGAAACACAGAAATTGCATCGGATTTAATTACTAAAGGCACAATGCCGAATTAAGTACAAGAAGACTGGCTCTTCTTACTGGCTATGTTTTGAACAATTCCTGTGACAGTAGTTATAGATTCCGATGCTTCACTCCAGGTTTACTGTAACCCTTGGACCTTCTTATTGACGATGAAACACAGAAATTGCATCGGAGTTATATAGAAAAGGCACAATGCCGACTTAAGTACAAGAAGACTGACTCTTCTTACTGTCTATGTTTTGAACCATTCCTGAGACACTAGTTATAGATTTCGATGCTTCAGTCCAGGTTTACTATATCCCTTAGACCTTCTTATTGACGATGATACACAGAAATTGCATCGGAGTTATATAGAAAAGGCACAATGCCGACTTAAGTACAAGAAGACTGACTCTTCTTACTGACTATGTTTCGAACCATTCCTGTGACACTAGTTATAGATTCCGATGCTTCACTTCAGGTTTTCTGTATCCCTTGGACCTTCTTATTGACGATGAAACACAGAAATTGCATCGGAATTAAATACAAAAGGCACAATGCCGACTTAAGTACAAGAAGACTGACTCTTCTTACTGACTATGTTTTGAACCATTCCTGTGACACTAGTTATAGATTCCGATGCTAGACTTCAGTTTTACTGTATCCCTCTGACCTTCTTATTGACGATGAAACACAGAAATTGCATCGGAATTAAGTACTAAAGGCACAATGCCGAATTAAGTACAAGAAGACTGACTCTTCTTACTGTCGATGTTTTGAACCATCCCTGTGTCACTATTTATAGATTCCGATGCTTCACTCCAGGTTTACTGTATCCCTTGGACTTTCTTATTGACGATGATACACAGAAATTGCATCGGAATTAAATATAAAAGGCACAATGCCGACTTAAGTACAAGAAGACTGATTCTTCTAACTGACTATGTTTTGAACATTTCCTGTGACACTAGTTATAGATTCCGATGCTTCACTTCAGGTTTACTGTATCCCTCTGACCTTCTTATTGACGATGAAACACAGAAATTGCATCGGAATTAAATACAAAAGGAACAATGCCGACTTCTGTACAAGAAGACTGTCTCTTCCTACTGTCCATGTTTTGAACCATTCCTGTGACACTAGTTATATATTCCGATGCTTCACTTAGGGTTTACTGTATCCCTCTGACCTTCTTACTGACGATGAAACACAGAAATTGCATCGGAATTAAATACAAAAGTCACAATGCCGACTTAAGTACAAAAAGACTGACTCTTCTTACTGACTATGATTTGAACCATTTGTGTGACACTAGTTATAGATTCCGATGCATCACTCCCGGTTTACTGTATCCCTTGGACCTTCTTATAGACGATGAAATACAGAAATTGCATCGGAATTAAATGAAAAGGCACAATGCCGACTTAAGTACAACAAGACTGACTCTTATTACTGTCTATGTTTTGAACCATTCCTGTGACACTAGTTAGAGATTCCGATGCTTCACTTCAGATTCACTGTATCTCTCTGACCTTCTTATTGACGGTGATACACAGAATTTGCATCGGAATTAAGTTCAAAATGCACAATGCCGACTTCAGTACAAGAAGCCTGTCTCTTCCTACTGTCTATGCTTTGAACCATTCCTGTGACACAAGTTATAGATTCCGATGCTTCACTTCAGGTTTACTGTATCCCTCTGACCTCCTTATTGACGATGAAACACAGAAATTGCATCGTAATTAAATACAAAATTCACAATGCCGACTTGAGTACAAGATGACTGTCTCTTCCCACTGTCTATGCTTTGAACCATTCCTGTTACACTAGTTATATTTTCCGATGCTTCACTTCAGGTTAACTGTATCCCTTGTACGTACGTATTGACGATGAAACACAGAAACTGCATCGGAATTAAACAGAAAAGGCACAATGCCGACTTATGTACAAGAAGACTGACTCTTCTTACTGACTATGATTTGAACCATTCCTGTGACACTAGTTATATACTCTAATGCTTCACTTCAGGTTTACTGTATACCTTGGACCTTCTTATTGAAGATGAAACACAGAAATTGCATCGGAATTAAATACAAAATGCACAATGCCGACTTAAGTACAAGAATACTGACTCTTCTTACTGTCTATGATTTGAACCATCCCTGTGTCACTAGTTATAGATTCCGAAGCTTCACTCCAGGTTTACTGTATCCCTTGGACCTTGTTATTACCGATGAAACACAGAAATTGCATCGGATTTAATTACTAAAGGCACAATGCCGAATTAAGTACAAGGAGACTGGCTCTTCTTACTGGCTATGTTTTGAACAATTCCTGTGACAGTAGTTATGGATTCCGATGCTTCACTGCAGGTTTACTGTAACCCTTGGACCTTCTTATTGACGATGAAACACAGATATTGCATCGGAATTACATAAAAAAGGCACAATGCCGACTTAAGTACAAGAAGACTGACTCTTCTTACTGACTATGTTTTGAACCATTCCTGTGACACTAGTTATAGATTCCGATGCTTCACTTCAGGTTTTCTGTACCCTTTGGACTTTCTTATTGACGATGAAACACAGAAATTGCACCGGAATTAAATACAAAAGGCACAATGCCGACTTAAGTACAAGATGACTGACTCTTCTTACTGACTATGTTTTGAACCATTCCTGTGACACTAGTTATAGATTCCGATGCTAGACTTCAGTTTTAATGTATAACTCTGACCTTCTTATTGACGATGAAACACAGAAATCGCTTCGGAATTAAGTACTAAAGGCACAATGCCGAATTAAGTACAAGAAGACTGACTCTTCTTACTGTCGATGTTTTGAACCATCCCTGTGTCACTATTTATAGATTCCGATGCTTCACTCCAGGTTTACTGTATCCCTTGGACCTTCTTATTGACGATGAAACACAGAAATTGCATCGGAATTAAATACAAAAGGCACAATGCCGACTTAAGTACAAGAAGACTGATTCTTCTAACTGACTATGTTTTGAACATTTCCTGTGACACTAGTTATAGATTCCGATGCTTCACTTCAGGTTTACTGTATCCCTCTGACCTTCTTATTGACGATGAAACACAGAAATTGTATCAGAATTAAATACAAAAGGAACAATGCCGACTTCTGTACAAGAAGACTGTCTCTTCCTACTGTCTATGTATTGAACCATTCCTGTGACACTAGTTATAGATTCCGATGCTTCACTTCGGGTTTACTGTATCCCTCTGACCTTCTTATTGACGATGAAACACAGAAATTGCATCGGAATTTAATACAAAAGGCACAATGCCGACTTAAGTACATAAAGACTTTCTCTTCCCACTGTCTATGCTTTGAACCATTCCTGTTACACTAGTTATATTTTCCGATGCTTCACTTCAGGTTTACTGTATCCCTTGGACCTACTTATTGACGATGAAACACAGAAATTGCATCGGAATTAAATACAAAAGGCACAATGCCGGCTTATGTACAAGAAGACTGACTCTTCTTACTGACTATGTTTTGATTCATTCCTGTGACACTAGTTATTGATTCCGATGCTTCACTCCAGGTCTACTGTATCCCTTGGACCTTCTTATTGACGATGAAACACAGAAATTGCATCGGAATTAAATACAAAAGTCACAATGCCGACTTAAGTACAAGAAGACTGACTCTTCTTACTGACTATGATTTGAACCATTTGTGTGACACTAGTTATAGATTCCGATGCATCACTCACGGTTTACTGTATCCCTTGGACCTTCTTATAGACGATGAAACACAGAAATTGCATCGGAATTAATAAAAAAGGCACAATGCCGACTTAAGTACAACAAGACTGACTCTTCTTACTGTCTATGTTTTGAACAATTCCTGTGACACTAGTTATAGATTCCGATGCTTCACTTCAGGTTTACTGTATCTCTCTGACCTTCTTATTGACGGTGAAACACAGAAATTGCATCGGAATTAAGTTCAAAATGCACAATGCCGACTTCAGTACAAGAAGCCTGTCTCTTCCTACTGTCTATGCTTTGAACCATTCCTGTGACACAAGTCATAGATTCCGATGCTTCACTTCAGGTTTACTGTATCCCTCTGACCTTCTTATTGACGATGAAACACAGAAATTGCATCGTAATTAAATACAAAAGGCACAATGCCGACTTGAGTACAAGAAGACTGACTCTTCCCACTGTCTATGCTTTGAACCATTCCTGTTACACTAGTTATATTTTCCGATGCTTCACTTCAGGTTTACTGTATCCCTTGTACGTACTTATTGACGATGAAACACAGAAACTGCATCGGAATTAAATAGAAAAGGCACAATGCCGACTTATGTACAAGAAGACTGAGTCTTCTTACTGACTGTGTTTTGAACCATTCCTGTGACACTAGTTATATACTCTAATGCTTCACTTCAGGTTTACTGTATCCCTTGGACCTTCTTATTGAAGAAGAACATAGAATTTGCATCGGAATTAAATACAAACGGCACAATGCCGACTTAAGTACAAGAAGACTGACTCTTCCTACTGACTATGTTTTGAACCATTTCTGTGACACTAGTTATAGATTCCGATGCTTCACTCCCGGTTTACTGTATCCCTTGGACCTTCTTATTGACGATGAAACACAGAAATTGCATCGGAATTAAATAAAAAAGGCACAATGCCGACTTAAGTACAACAAGACTGACTCTTCTTACTGTCTATGATTTGAACCATTCCTGTGACACTAGTTATATACTCTAATGCTTCACTTCAGGTTTACTGTATCCCTTGGACCTTCTTATTGAAGATGAAACACAGAAATTGCATCGGAATTAAATACAAAAGGCACAATGCCGACTTAAGTACAAGAATACTGACTCTTCTTACTGTCTATGATTTGAACCATCAATGTGACACTAGTTATAGATTCCGATGCTTCACTCCAGGTTTACTGTATCCCTTGGACCTTCTTATTGACGATGAAACACAGAAATTGCATCGGAATTAAATACAAAAGGCACAATACCGACTTTCGTACAAGAAGACTGACTCTTCTTACTGACTATGTTTTATTCATTCCTGTGACACTAGTTATTGATTCCGATTCTTCACTCCAGATTTACTGTATCCCTTGGACCTTCTTATTTACGATGAAACACAGAAATTGCGTCGGAATTAAATACAAAAGGCACATTGCCGACTTAAGTACAAGAAGACTGACTCTTCTTACTGACTATGTTTTGAACCATTTCTGTGACACTAGTTATAGATTCCGATGCTTCACTCCCGGTTTACTGTATCCCTTGGACCTTCTTATTGACGATGAAACACAGAAATTGCATCGGAATTAAATACAAATGGCACAATGGCGACTTAAGTACAAGAATACTGACTCTTCTTACTGCCTATGTTTTGAACCATCCCTGTGTCACTAGTTATAGATTCGGAAACTTCACTCCAGGTGTACTGTATCCCTTGGACCTTCTTATTGACGATGAAACACAGAACGTGCATCAGAATTAAGTACAAAGGCACAATGCCGACTTAAGTACAAGAAGACTGACTCTTCTTACTGACTATGTTTTGAACCATTCCTGTGACACTAGTTATAGATTCCGATGCTTGACTTCAGATTTACTGTATCCCTCTGACCTTCTTAATGACGATGAAACACAGAAATTGCATCGGAATTAAATACAAAAGGTACAATGCCGACTTAAGTACAAGAAGACTGTCTCTTCCTACTGTCTATGTTTTGAACCATTCCTGTGACTCTAGTTATAGATTCCTATGCTTCACTTCGGGTTTACTGTATCCCTCTGACCTTCTTATTGACGATGAAACACAGAAATTGCATCGGAATTAAATACAAAGGCACAATACCGACTTAAGTACAAGAAGACTGACTCTTCCCACTGTCTATGATTTTAACCATTCCTGTTACACTAATTATAGATTCCGATGCTTCACTTCAGGTTTACTGTATCCCTTGGACTTTCTTATTCACGATGAAACACAGAAATTGCATCGGAATTAAATACAAAAGGCACAATGCCGACTTAAGTACAAGAAGACTGATTCTTCTTACTGACTATATTTTGAACCATTCCTGTGACACTAGTTATAGATTCCGATGCTTCACCTCAGGTTTACTGTATGCCTCTGAGATTCTTATTGACGATGAAACAGAGAAATTTCATCGGAATTAAATACAAAAGGCACAATGCCGGATTAAGTACAAGAGGACTGACTCTTCTTACTGTCTATGTTTTGAACCATTCATGTGACACTAGTTATAGATTCCGATGCTTCACTCCAGGTTTACTATATCCCTTATACCTTCTTATTGACGATGATACACAGAAATTGCACTGGAGTTAAATAGAAAAGGCACAATGCCGACTTAAGTACAAGGAGACTGACTCTTCTTACTTACTATGAGTTGAACCATTCCTGTGACACTACTTATAGATTCCGATGCTTCACTTCAGGTTTACTGTATCCCTTGGAGCTTCTTATTGACGATGAAACACAGAAATTGCATCGGAATTGAATACAAAAGGCACAATGCCGACTTAAGTACAAGAAGACTGTCGCTTCTTACTGACTATGTTTTGAACCATTCGTGTGAGACTGGTTATAGATTCCGATGCTAGACTTCAGATTTACTGTATCCCTCTGACCTTCTTATTGACGATGAAACACAGAAATTGCATCTGAATTAAATACCAAGGGCACAATGCCGAATTAAGTACAAGAAGGCTGACTCTTCCTACTGTCGATGTATTGAACCATCCCTGTGACACTAATTATAGATTCCGATGCTTGACTCCAGGTTTACTATATCCCTTGGACCTTCTTACTGACGATGATACACAGAAATTGCATGGGAATTAAATACAAAAAGCACAATGCCGACTTAAGTACAAGAAGACTGTTCCTTCTTACTGACTATGTTCTGAACAATTCCTGGTACACTAGTTATAGATTCCGATGCTAGTCTTCAGATTTACTGTATCCCTCTGACCTTCTTATTGACGATGAAAAACTGAAATTGCATCAGAATTAAGTACTAAGGGCACAATGCCGAATTAATTACAAGAAGACTGACTCTTCTTACTGTCTATGTTTTGAACGATCCCAGTGTCACTAGTTATAGATTCCGATGCTTCACTCCAGGTTTATTGTATCCCTTGGACCTACTTATTGACGATGAAACACAGAACTTCCATCGGAATTAAATACAAAAGGCACAATGCCGACTTAAGTACAAGAAGACTGACTCTTCTTACTGACTATGTTTTGAACCATTCCTGTGACACTAGTTATAGATTCCGATGCTTGACTTCAGATTTACTGTATACCTCTGACCTTCTTATTATCGGTGAAACACAGAAATTGAATCGGAATTAAATACTAAAGGCACAATGCCGAATTAAGTCCAAGAAGACTGACTCTTCTTACTGTCGATGATTAGATCCATTCCTGTGACAGTAGTTATAGATTCCGATTCTTCACTCCGTGTTTACTGTATCCCTTGGACCTTCTTATTGACGATGAAACACAGAAATTGAATAGGAATTAAATAGAAAAGGCACAGTGCCGACTTAAGTACAAGAAGACTGTCTCTTCCTACTGTCTATGCTTTGAACCATTCCTGTGACACTAGTGATAGATTCCGATGCTTCACTTCAGGTTTACTGTATCCCTCTGACCTTCTTATTGACGATGAAACACAGAAATTGCATCGGAATTAAATACAAAAGGCGCAATACCGTCTTAAGTACAAAAAGACTGACTCTTCCCACTGTCTATGCTTTGAGCCATTCCTGTGAAACTAGTTATAGGTTCCGTTGCTTCACTTCAGGTTTACTGTATCCCTTGGACCTTCTTATTGAAGATGAAACACAGAAATTGCATCGGAATTAAATACAAAAGGCACAATGCCGACTTAAGTACAAGAATACTGACACATCTTACTGTCGATGTTTTAAACCATCCCAGTGTCACTAGTTATAGATTCCGATGCTTCACTCCAGGTTTACTGTATCCCTTGGACCTTCTTATTCACGATGAAACACAGAAATTGCATCGGAATTAAATACAAAAGGCACAATGCCGAATTAAGTACAAGATGACTGATTCTTCTTACTGACTATTTTTTAAACCATTCCTGTGACACTAGTTATAGATTCCGATGCTTCACCTCAGGTTTACTGTATCCCTCTGACATTCTTATTGACGATGAAATACAGAAATTTCATCGGAATTAAATACAAAAGGCACAATGCCGGATTAAGTACAAGAGGACTGACTCTTCTTACTGTCTATGTTTTGAACCATTCATGTGACACTAGTTATAGATTCCGATGCTTCACTTCAGGTTTACTGTATCCCTTGGAGCTTCTTATTGACGATGAAACACAGAAATTGCATCGGAATTAAATACAAAAGGCACAATGCCGACTTAAGTACAAGAAGACTGTCGCTTTTTACTGACTATGTTTTGAACCATTCGTGTGAGACTAGTTATAGATTCCGATGCTAGATTTCAGATTTACTGTATCCCTCTGACCTTCTTATTGACGATGAAACACAGAAATTGCATCTGAATTAAATACCAAAGGCACAATGCCGAATTAAGTACAAGAAGGCTGACTCTTCCTACTGTCGATGTTTTGAACCATCCCTGTGACACTAGTTATAGATTCCGATGCTTCACTCCAGGTTTACTATATCCCTTGGACCTTCTTATTGACGATGATACACAGAAATTGCATGGGAATTAAATACAAAACGCACAATGCCGACTTAAGGACAAGAAGACTGTCTCTTCTTACTGACTATGTTCAGAACAATTCCTGGTACACTAGTTATAGATTCCGATGCTAGACTTCAGATTTACTGTATCCCTCTGACCTTCTTATTGACGATGAAAAACAGAAATTGCATCGGAATTAAGTACTAAGGGCACAATGCCGAATTAATTACAAGAAGACTTACTCTTCTTACTGTCGATGTTTTTAACCATCCCTGTGTCACTAGTTATAGATTCCGATGCTTTACTCCATGTCTACTGTATCCCTTGGACCTTCTTATTGACGATGAAACACAGAAATTGCATCGGAATTAAATACATAAGGCACAATGCCGACTTAAGTACAAGAAGACTGATTCTTCTTACTGACTATGTTTTGAACCTTTCCTGTGACACTAGTTATAGATTCCGATGCTTCACTTCAGGTTTACTGTATCCCTCTACTCTTCTTATTGACGATGAAACACAGAAATTGCATCGGAATTAAATACAAAAGGCACAATGCCGACTTCAGTACAAGAAGACTGTCTCTTCCTACTGTCTATGTTTTGAAACATTCCTGTGACACTAGTTACGGATTCCGATGCTTCACTTCAGGTTTACTGTATCCCTCTGACCTTCTTATTGACGATGAAACACAGAAATTGCATCGGAATTAAATACAAAAGGCACAATGCCGACTTATGTATAAGAAGACTGACTCTTCCCACTGTCTATGCTTTGCACCATTACTGTTACACTAGTTATATTTTCCGATGCTTCACTTCAGGTTTACTGTATCCCTTGGACCTACTTATTGACGATAAAACACAGAAATTGCATCGGAATTAAATACAAAAGGCACAATGCCGACTTATGTACAAGAAGACTGACTCTTCTTACTGACTATGCTTTGAACCATTCCTGTGACACTAGTTATATACTCTAATGCTTCACTTCAGGTTTACTGTATGCCTTGGACCTTCTTATTGAAGATGAAACACAGAAATTGCATCGGAATTAAATACAAAATGCACAATGCCGACTTAAGTACAAGAATACTGACTCTTCTTACTGTCTATAATTTGAACCATCCCTGTGACACTAGTTATAGATTCCCATGCTTCACTCCAGGTTTACTGTATCCCTTGGACCACCTTATTGACGATGAAACACAGAAATTGCATCGGAATTAAATACAAAAGGCACAATGCCGACTTTAGTACAAGAAGACTGACTCTTCTTACTGACTATGTTTTGATTCATTCCTGTGACACTAGTTATTGATTCCGATGCTTCACTCCAGGTTTACTGTATCCCTTGGACCTTCTTATTGACGATGAAACACAGAAATTGCATCGGAATTAAATACAAAAGGCACAATGCCGACTTAAGTACAAGAAGACTGACTCTTCTTACTGACTATCTTTTGAACCATTTCTGTTACACTAGTTACAGATTCCGATGCTTCACTCCCGGTTTACTGTATCCCTTGGACCTTCTTATTGACGATGAAACACAGAAATTGCATCGGAATTAAATAAAAAAGGCACAATGCCGACTTAAGTACAAGAAGACTGACTCTTCTTACTGTCTTTGTTTTGAACCATTCCTGTGACACTAGTTATAGATTCCGATGCTTCACTCCAGGTTTACTATATCCCTTGGACTTTCCTATTGACGATGATACACAATAATTGCATCGGAGTTAAATAGAAAAGGCACAAAGCCGACCTAAGTACAAGAAGACTGACACTTCTCACTGACTATGTTTTGAACAATTCCTGTGACACTAGTTATAGATTCCGATGATTCACTTCAGGTTTACTGTATCCCTTGGACCTTCGTATTGACGATGAAACACAGAAATTGCATCGGAATTAAATACAAAAGGCACAATGCCGACTTAAGTACAAGAAGACTGACTCTTCTTACTGACTATGTTTTGAACCATTCCTGTGACACTAGTTGTAGATTCCGATGCTAGACTTCAGATTTACTGTATCCCTCTGACCTTTTTATTGACGATGAAACACAGAAATTGCATCGGAATTAAATACTATGGGCACAATGCCGAATTAAGTACAAGAAGACTGACTCTTCTTACTGTCGATGTTTTGAACCATCCCTGTGTCACTAGTTATAGATTCCGATGCTTCACTCCAGGTTTACCGTATCCCTTGGACCTTCTTATTGACGATGAAACACAGAAATTGCATCGGAATTAAATACAAAAGGCACAATGCCGACTTAAGTACAAGAAGACTGATTCTTCTTACTGACTATGTTTTGAACCTTTCCTGTGACACTAGTTATAGATTCCGATGCTTCACTTCAGGTTTACTGTAACCCTCTGACCTCCGTATTGACGATGAAACACAGAAATTGCATCGGAATTAAATTCAAAAGGCACAATGCCGACTTCAGTACAAGAAGACTGTCTCTTCCTACTGTCTATGTTTTGAGCCATTCCTGTGACACTAGTTATAGATTCCGATGCTTCTCTTCAGGTTTACTGTATCCCTTTGACCTTCTTATTGACGATGAAACACAGAAATTGCATCGGAATTAAATACAAAAGGCACAATGCCGACTTAAGTCCAAGAAGACTGACTCTTCCTACTGTCTATGCTTTGAACCATTCCTGTTACACTAGTTATATTTTCCGATGCTTCATTTCAGGTTTTCTGTATCCCTTGGACCTACTTATTGACGATGAAACACAGAAATTGCATCGGAATTAAATGGAAAAGGCACAATGACGACTTATGTACAAGAAGACTGACTCTTCTTACTGACTATGTTTGAATCATTCATGTGACACTAGTTATATACTCTAATGCTTCACTTCAGGTTTACTGTATCCGTTGGACCTTCTTTTTGAAGATGAAACACAGAAATTGCATCGGAATTAAATACAAAAGGCACAATGCCGACTTAAGTACTAGAATACTGACTCTTCTTACTGTCTATGATTTGAACCATCCCTGTGACACTAGTTATAGATTCCGATGCTTCACTCCACGTTTACTGTATCCCTTGGACCTTCGTATTGACGATGAAACACAGAAATTGCATCGGAATTAAATACAAAAGGCACAATGCTGACTTAAGTACTAGGAGACTGACTCTTCTTACTGACTATGATTTGAACCATTCCTGTGACACTAGTTATAGATTCCGATGCTAGACTTCAGATTTACTGTATCCCTCTGACCTTCTTATTGACGATGAAACACAGAATTTGCATCGGAATTAATTACTAAGGGCACAATGCCGAATTAAGTACAAGAAGACTGACTCTTCTTACTGTCGATGATTTGAACCATCCCTGTGTCACTAGTTATAGATTCCGATGCTTCACTCCAGGTTTACTGCATCCCTTGGACCTTCTTATTGACGATGAAACACAGAAATTGCATCGGAATTAAATACAAAAGGCACAGTGCCGACTTAAGTACAAGAAGACTGATTCTTCTTACTGACTATGTTTTGAACCTTTCCTGTGACACTAGTTATAGATTCCGATGCTTCACTTCGGGTTTACTGTAACCCTCTGACCTTCTTATTGACGATGAAACACAGAGATTGCATCGGAATTAAATTGAAAAGGCACAATGACGACATCAGTACAAGAAGACTGTCTCTTCCTACTGTCTATGTTTTGAACTATTCCTGTGACACTAGTTATAGATTCCGATGCTTCACTTCAGGTTCACTGTATCACTCTGACCTTCTTATTGACGATGAAACACAGAAATTGCATCGGAAATAAATACAAAAGGCACAATGCCGACTTTAGTACAAGAAGACTGACTCTTCTTACTGAATATGTTTTGATTCATTCCTGTGAAACTAGTTATTGATTTCGATGCTTCACTCCAGGTTTACTGTGTCCCTTGGACCTTCTTATTGACGATGTAACACAGAAATTGCATCGGAATTAAATACAAAAGTCACAATGCCTACTTAAGTACTAGAAGACTGACTCTTCTTACTGACTATGTTTTGAACCATTTGTGTGACATTAGTTATAGATTCCGATGCATCACTCCCGGTTTACTGTATCCCTCTGACCTTCTTATTGACGATGAAACACAGAAATTGCACCGTAATTAAATGCAAAAGGCACAATGCCGAATTGAGTACAAGAAGACTGACTCTTCCCACTGTCTATGCTTTGAACCATTCCTGTTACACTAGTTATATTTTCCGATGCTTCACTTCAGGTTTACTGTATCCCTTGGACCTTCCTATTGTAGATGAAACACAGAAATTGCATCGGAATGAAATACAAAAGGCACAATGCCGACTTAAGTACAACAATACTAACTCTTCTTATTGTCTATGATTTGAACCATCACTGTGACACTAGTTATAGATTCCGATGCTTCACTCCAGGTTTACTGTATCCCTTGGACCTTCTTATTGACGATGAAACACAGAAATTGCATCGGAATTAAATACAAAAGGCACAATGCCGACTTTAGTACAAGAAGACTAACTCTTCTTACTGACTACATTTTATTCATTCCTGTGACACTTGTTATTGATTCCGATGCTACTCTCCAGATTTACTGTATCCCTTGGACCTTCTTATTTACGATGAAACACAGAAATTGCATCGGAATTAAATACAAAAGGCACAATGCCGACTTAAGTACAAGTAGACTGACTCTTCTTACAGACTATGTTTTGAACCATTTCTGTGACACTAGTTATAGATTCCGATGCTTCCCTCCCGGTTTACTGTATCCCTTGGACCTTCTTATTGACGATGAAACACAGAAATTTCATCGGAATTAAATACAAAAGGCACAATGGCGACTTAAGTACAAGAATACTGACTCTTCTTACTGCCTATGTTTTGAACCATCCCTGTGTCACTAGTTATAGATTCCGAAGCTTCACTCCAGGTTTACTGTATCCCTTGGACCTTCTTATTGACGATGAAACACAGAACGTGCATCGGAATTAAATACAAAAGGCACAATGCCGACTTAAGAACAAGAAGACTGACTCTTCTTACTGACTATGTTTTGAACCATTCCTGTGACACTAGTTATAGATTCCGATGCTTGACTTCAGATTTACTGTATCCCTCTGACCTTCTTATTGACGATGAAACACAGAAATTGCATCGGAATTAAATACAAAAGGCACAATGCCGACTTAAGTACAAGAAGACTGTCTCTTCCTACTGTCTATGTTTTGAACCATTTCTGTGACACTAGTTATATACTCTAATGCTTCACTTCAGGTTTTCTGTATCCCTTAGACCTTCTTATTGACGATGAAACACAGAAATTGCATCGGAATTAAATACAAAAGGCACAAAGCCGACTTTAGTACAAGAAGACTGACTCTTCTTACTGACTATGTTTTGATTCATTCCTGTGACACCAGTTATTGATTCCGATGCTTCACTCCAGGTTTACTGTGTCCCTTGGCCCTTCTTATTGACGATGAAACACAGAAATTGCCTCGGAATTAAATACAAAAGGCACAATGCCGACTTAAGTACAAGAAGACTGACTCTTCTTACTGTCGATGATTTGAACCACCCCTGTGTCACTAGTTATAGATTCCGATGCTTCACTCCAGGTTTACTGCATCCCTGGGACCTTCTTATTGACGATGAAACACAGAAATTGCATCGGAATTAAATACAAAAGGCACAGTGCCGACTTAAGTACAAGAAGACTGATTCTTCTTACTGACTATGTTTTGAACCTTTCCTGTGACACTAGTTATAGATTCCGATGCTTCACTTCGGGTTTACTGTAACCCTCTGACCTTCTTATTGACGATGAAACACAGAGATTGCATCGGAATTAAATTGAAAAGGCACAATGACGACATCAGTACAAGAAGACTGTCTCTTCCTACTGTCTATGTTTTGAACTATTCCTGTGACACTAGTTATAGATTCCGATGCTTCACTTCAGGTTCACTGTATCACTCTGACCTTCTTATTGACGATGAAACACAGAAATTGCATCGGAAATAAATACAAAAGGCACAATGCCGACTTTAGTACAAGAAGACTGACTCTTCTTACTGAATATGTTTTGATTCATTCCTGTGAAACTAGTTATTGATTTCGATGCTTCACTCCAGGTTTACTGTGTCCCTTGGACCTTCTTATTGACGATGTAACACAGAAATTGCATCGGAATTAAATACAAAAGTCACAATGCCTACTTAAGTACTAGAAGACTGACTCTTCTTACTGACTATGTTTTGAACCATTTGTGTGACATTAGTTATAGATTCCGATGCATCACTCCCGGTTTACTGTATCCCTCTGACCTTCTTATTGACGATGAAACACAGAAATTGCACCGTAATTAAATGCAAAAGGCACAATGCCGAATTGAGTACAAGAAGACTGACTCTTCCCACTGTCTATGCTTTGAACCATTCCTGTTACACTAGTTATATTTTCCGATGCTTCACTTCAGGTTTACTGTATCCCTTGGACCTTCCTATTGTAGAAGAAACACAGAAATTGCATCGGAATGAAATACAAAAGGCACAATGCCGACTTAAGTACAACAATACTAACTCTTCTTATTGTCTATGATTTGAACCATCACTGTGACACTAGTTATAGATTCCGATGCTTCACTCCAGGTTTACTGTATCCCTTGGACCTTCTTATTGACGATGAAACACAGAAATTGCATCGGAATTAAATACAAAAGGCACAATGCCGACTTTAGTACAAGAAGACTAACTCTTCTTACTGACTATATTTTATTCATTCCTGTGACACTTGTTATTGATTCCGATGCTACTCTCCAGATTTACTGTATCCCTTGGACCTTCTTATTTACGATGAAACACAGAAATTGCATCGGAATTAAATACAAAAGGCACAATGCCGACTTAAGTACAAGTAGACTGACTCTTCTTACAGACTATGTTTTGAACCATTTCTGTGACACTAGTTATAGATTCCGATGCTTCCCTCCCGGTTTACTGTATCCCTTGGACCTTCTTATTGACGATGAAACACAGAAATTTCATCGGAATTAAATACAAAAGGCACAATGGCGACTTAAGTACAAGAATACTGACTCTTCTTACTGCCTATGTTTTGAACCATCCCTGTGTCACTAGTTATAGATTCCGAAGCTTCACTCCAGGTTTACTGTATCCCTTGGACCTTCTTATTGACGATGAAACACAGAACGTGCATCGGAATTAAATACAAAAGGCACAATGCCGACTTAAGAACAAGAAGACTGACTCTTCTTACTGACTATGTTTTGAACCATTCCTGTGACACTAGTTATAGATTCCGATGCTTGACTTCAGATTTACTGTATCCCTCTGACCTTCTTATTGACGATGAAACACAGAAATTGCATCGGAATTAAATACAAAAGGCACAATGCCGACTTAAGTACAAGAAGACTGTCTCTTCCTACTGTCTATGTTTTGAACCATTCCTGTGACACTAGTTATATACTCTAATGCTTCACTTCAGGTTTTCTGTATCCCTTAGACCTTCTTATTGACGATGAAACACAGAAATTGCATCGGAATTAAATACAAAAGGCACAAAGCCGACTTTAGTACAAGAAGACTGACTCTTCTTACTGACTATGTTTTGATTCATTCCTGTGACACTAGTTATTGATTCCGATGCTTCACTCCAGGTTTACTGTGTCCCTTGGCCCTTCTTATTGACGATGAAACACAGAAATTGCCTCGGAATTAAATACAAAAGGCACAATGCCGACTTAAGTACAAGAAGACTGACTCTTCTTACTGACTATGTTTGAACCATTTCTGTGACAACTTATAGATTCCGATGCTTCACTCCTGGTTTACTGTATCCCTTGGATCTTCTTATTGACGATGATACACAGAAATTGCATCGGAATTAAATACAAAAGGCACTATGCCAACTTAAGTACAAGAATACTGACTCTTCTTACTGTCTATGTTTTGAACGATCCCTGTGTCACTAGTTATAGATTCCGATGCTTCACTCCAGGTTTATTGTATCCGTTGGACCTTCTTATTGACGCTGAAACACAGAACTTGCATAGGAATTAAATACAAAAGGCACAATGCCGACTTACGTACAAGAAGACTGACTCTTCTTACTCACTATGCTTTGAACCATTCCTGTGACACTAGTTATATACTCTAATGCTTCACTTCAGGTTTTCTGTATCCCTTAGACCTTCTTATTGACGATGAAACACAGAAATTGCATCGGAATTAAATACAAAAGGCACAAAGCCGACTTAAGTACAAGAAGACTGACTCTTCTTACTGACTATGTTTTGAACCATTCCTGTGACGCTAGTTATAGATTCCGATGCTTGACTTCAGATTTACTATATCCCTTGGACCTTCTTATTGTCGATTAAATACAGAATTTGAATAGGAATTAAATAGAAAAGGCACAGTGCCGACTTAAGTACAAGAAGACTGTCTCTTCCTACTGTCTATGTTTTGAACCATTCCTGTGACACTAGTTATAGATTCCGATGCTTCACTTCAGGTTTACTGTATCCCTCTGACCTTCTTATTGACGATGAAACACAGAAATTGCATCGGAATTAAATACAAAAGGCACAATGCCGACTTAAGTACAAGAAGACTGATTCTTCTTACTGACTATATTTTGAACCATTCCTGGGACACTAGTTATAGATTCCGATGCTTCACCTCAGGTTTACTGTATCTCTCTGACATTCTTATTGACGATGAAACACAGAACGTGCATCGGAATTAAATACAAAAGGCACAATGCCGACTTAAGAACAAGAAGACTGACTCTTCTTACTGACTATGTTTTGAACCATTCCTGTGACACTAGTTATTGATTCCGATGCTTGACTTCAGATTTACTGTATCCCTCTGACCTTCTTATTATCGATTAAACACAGAAATTGAATCGGAATTAAATACTAAAGGCACAATGCCGAATTAAGTACAAGAAGACTGACTCTTCTTACTGTCGATGATTAGATTCATTCCTGCGACAGTAGTTATAGATTCCGATTCTTCACTCCATGTTTACTGTATCCCTTGGACCTTCTTATTGACGATGAGACACAGAAATAGCATCGGAATTAAATAAATAAGGCACAATGCCGACTTAAGTACAAGAAGACTGACCCTACTTACTGTCTATGTTTGAACCATTCCTGTGACACTAGTTATAGTTTCCGATGCCTCACTCCAGGTTTACTATATCCCTTGGACATTCTTATTGTCGATTAAATACAGAATTTGAATAGGAATTAAATAGAAAAGGCACAGTGCCGACTTAAGTACAAGAAGACTGTCTCTTCCTACTGTCTATGTTTTGAACCATTCCTGTGACACTAGTTATAGATTCCGATGCTTCACTTCAGGTTTACTGTATCCCTCTGACCTTCTTATTGACGATGAAACACAGAAATTGCATCGGAATTAAATACAAAAGGCACAATGCCGACTTAAGTACAAGAAGACTGATTCTTCTTACTGACTATATTTTGAACCATTCCTGTGACAATAGTTATAGATTCCGATGCTTCACCTCAGGTTTACTGTATCTCTCTGACATTCTTATTGACGATGAAACACAGAAATTTCATCGGAATTAAATACAACAGACACAATGCCGGATTAAGTACAAGAGGACTGACTCTTCTTACTGTCTATGTTTTGAACCATTCATGTGACACTAGTTATAGATTCCGATGCTTCACTCCAGGTTTACTATATCCCTTGGACCTTCTTATTGACGATTAAACACAGAAATTGAATCGGAGTTAAATAGAAAAGGCACAATGCTGACTTAAGTACAAGAAGACTGGCTCTTCCAACTGTCTATGTATTGAACCATTCCTGTGACACTAGTTATAGATTCCGATGCTTCACTTCAGGTTTACTGCATCCCTCTGACCTTCTTATTGACGATGAAACACAGAAATTGCATCGGAATTAAATACAAAATGCACAATGGCGACTTAAGTACAAGAAGACTGACTATTCTCACTGACTATGATTTGAACCATTCCTGTGACACTAGTATTAGATTCAGATGCTTCACTTCAGATTTACTGCGTCCCTCTTACCTTCTTATTGACGATGAAATACAGAAATTGCATCTGAATAAAAAACTAAAGGCACAATGCCGAATTAAGAACAATAAGACTGGCTCTTCATACTGTCGATGTTTTGAACCATTCCTGTGACACTAGTTATGGATTCCGATGCTTCCCTCCTGGTTTACTGTATCCCTTGGACCTTCTTTTTGACGATAAAACACAGAAATTGCATCGGAATTAAATAAAAAAGTCACAATGCCGACTTAAGTACAAGAAGACTGACTCTTCTTACAGACTATGTTTTGAACCATTTCTGTGACACTAGTTGTAGATTCCGATGCTTCCCTCCCGGTATACTGTATCCCTTGGACCTTCTTATTGACGATGAAACACAGAAATTGCATCGGAATTAAATACAAAAGGCACAATGGCGACTTAAGTACAAGAATACTGACTCTTCGTACTGCCTATGTTTTGAACCATCCCTGTGTCACTAGTTATAGATTCCGAAGCTTCACTCCAGGTTTACTGTATCCCTTGGACCTTCTTATTGACGATGAAACACAGAACGTGCATCGGAATTAAATACAAAAGGCACAATGCCGACTTAAGATCAAGAAGACTGACTCTTCTTACTGACTATGTTTTGAACCATTCCTGTGACACTAGTTATAGATTCCGATGCTTGACTTCAGATTTACTGTATCCCTCTGACCTTCTTATTGACGATGAAACACAGAAATTGCATCGGAATTAAATACAAAAGGCACAATGCCGACTTAAGTACAAGAAGACTGACTCTTCTTACTCACTATGCTTTGAACCATTCCTGTGACACTAGTTATATACTCTAATGCTTCACTTTAGGTTTTCTGTATCCCTTAGACCTTCTTATTGACGATGAAACACAGAAATTGCATCGGAAAAAAATACAAAAGGCGCAAAGCCGACTTTAGTACAAGAAGACTGACTCTTCTTACTGACTATGCTTTGATTCATTCCTGTGACACTAGTTATTGATTCCGATGCTTCACTCCAGGTTTACTGTGTCCCTTGGCCCTTCTTATTGACGATGAAACACAGAAATTGCGTCGGAATTAAATACAAAAGGCACAATGCCGACTTAAGTACAAGAAGACTGACTCTTCTTACTGACTATGTTTGAACCATTTCTGTGACAACTTATAGATTCCGATGCTTCACTCCTGGTTTACTGTATCCCTTGGACCTTCTTATTGACGATGATACACAGAAATTGCATCGGAATTAAATACAAAAGGCACAATGCCAACTTAAGTACAAGAATACTGACTCTTCTTACTGTCTATGTTTTGAACGATCCCTGTGTCACTAGTTATAGATTCCGATGCTTCACTCCAGATTTATTGTATCCGTTGGACCTTCTTATTGACGATGAAACACAGAACTTGCATAGGAATTAAATACAAAAGGCACAATGCCGACTTAAGTACAAGAAGACTGACTTTTCTTACTGACTATGTTTTGAACCATTCCTGTGACGCTAGTTATAGATTCCGACGCTTGACTTCAGATTTACTGTATACCTCTGACCTTCTTATTATCGATTAAACACAGAAATTGAATCGGAATTAAATACTAAAGGCACAATGCCGAATTAAGTACAAGAAGACTGACTCTTCTTACTGTCGATGATTACATCCATTCCTGCGACAGTAGTTATAGATTCCGATTCTTCACTCCATGTTTACTGTATCCCTTGGACCTTCTTATTGACGATGAAACACAGAAATAGCATCGGAATTAAATAAATAAGGCACAATGCCGACTTAAGTACAAGAAGACTGACCCTACTTACTGTCTATGTTTGAACCATTCCTCTGACACTAGTTATAGTTTCCGATGCCTCACTCCAGGTTTACTATACCCCTTGGACCTTCTTATTGTCGATTAAATACAGAAATTGAATAGGAATTAAATAGAAAAGGCACAGTGCCGACTTAAGTACAAGAAGACTGTCTCGTCCTAGTGTCTATGTTTTGAACCATTCCTGTGACACTAGTTATAGATTCCGATGCTTCACTTCAGGTTTACTGTATCCCTCTGACCTTCTTATTGACGATGAAACACAGAAATTTCATCGGAATTAAATACAACAGACACAATGCCGGATTAAGTACAAGAGGACTGACTCTTCTTACTGTCTATGTTTTGAACCATTCATGTGACACTAGTTATAGATTCCGATGCTTCACTCCAGGTTTACTATATCCCTTGGACCTTCTTATTGACGATTAAACACAGAAATTGAATCGGAGTTAATTAGAAAAGGCACAATGCTGACTTAAGTACAAGAAGACTGGCTCTTCCATCTGTCTATGTTTTGAACCATTCCTGTGACACTAGTTATAGATTCCGATGCTTCACTTCAGGTTTACTGCATCCCTCTGACCTTCTTATTGACGATGAAACCCAGAAATTGCATCGGAATTAAATACAAAATGCACAATGCCGACTTAAGTACAAGAAGACTGACTCTTCTCACTGACTATGATTTGAACCATTCCTGTGACACTAGTATTAGATTCATATGCTTCACTTCAGATTTACTGTGTCCCTCTTACCTTCTTATTGACGATGAAATACAGAAATTGCATCGGAATGAAATACTAAAGGCACAATGCCGAATTAAGAACAAGAAGACTGGCTCTTCATACTGTCGATGTTTTGTACCATTCCTGTGTCACTAGTTATGGATTCCGATGCGTCCCTCCTGGTTTACTGTATCCCTTGGACCTTCTTTTTGACGATGAAACACAGAAATTGCATCGGAATTAAATAAAAAAGGCACAATGCCGACTTAAGTACAAGAAGACTGACTCTTCTTACTGTCTATGCTTTGAACCATTCCTGTGACACTAGTTATAGGTTCCGATGCGTCACTCCAGGTTTACTGTATCCCTTGGACCTTCTTATTGACGATGATACACAGAAATTGCATCGGAGTTAAATAGAAAAGGCACAATGCCGACTTAGGTACAAGGAGACTGACTCTTCTTACTTACTATGAGTTGAACCATTCCTGTGACACTAGTTATAGATTCCGATGCTTCACTTCAGGTTTACTGTATCCCTTGGAGCTTCGTATTGACGATGAAACACAGAAATTGCATCGGAATTAAATACAAAAGGCACAATGCCGACTTAAGTACAAGAAGACTGTCGCTTCTTACTGACTATGTTTTGAACCATTCCTGTGAGACTCTTTATAGATTCCAATGCTAGACTTCTGATTTACTGTATCCCTCTGACCTTCTTATTGACGATAAAACACAGAAATTGCATCTGAATTAAATACCAAAGGCACAATGCCGAATTAAGTACAAGAAGACTGACTCTTCCTACTGTCGATGTTTTGAACCATCCCTGTGACACTAGTTATAGATTCCGATGCTTCACTCCAGGTTTACTATATCCCTTGGACCTTCTTATTGAGGATGATACACAGAAATTGCATGGGAATTAAAAACAAAAGGCACAATGCCGACTTAAGTACAAGAAGACTGTCTCTTCTTACTGACTATATTTTGAACAACTCCTGGTACACTAGTTATGGATTCCGATGCTAGACTTCAGATTTACTGTATCCCTCTGACCTTCTTATTGACGATGAAACACAGAAATTGCATCGGAATTAAGTACTAAGGGCACAATGCCGAATTAATTACAAGAAGACTTACTCTTCTTACTGTCGATGTTTTGAACCATCCGTGTCACTAGTTATAGATTCCGATGCTTTACTCCATGTCTACTGTATCCCTTGGACCTTCTTATTGACGAGGAAACACAGAAATTGCACCGGAATTAAATACAAAAGGCACAATGCCGACTTAAGTACAAGAAGACTGATTCTTCTTACTGACTATGTTTCGAACCTTTCCTGTGACACTAGTTATAGATTCCGATGCTTCACTTCGGGTTTACTGTATCCCTCTACTCATCTTATTGACGATGAAACACAGAAATTGCATCGGAATTAAATACAAAAGGCACAATGCCGACTTCAGTACAAGAAGACTGTCTCTTCCTACTGTCTATGTTTTGAACCATTCCTGTGACACTAGTTATACATTCCGATGTTCCACTTCAGGTTTACTGTATCCCTCTGCCCTTCTTATTGACGATGAAACACAGAAATTGCATCGGAATTAAATACAAAAGGCACAATGCCGACTTAAGTACAAGAAGACTGACTCTTCCCACTGTCTATGCTTTGAACGATTCCTGTTACACTAGTTATATTTTCCGATGCTTCACTTCAGGATTACTGTATCCCTTGGACCTACTTATTTACGATAAAACACAGAAATTGCATCGGAATTAAATACAAAAGGCACAATGCCGACTTAAGTACAAGAAGACTGACTCTTCTTACTGTCTATGTTTTGAACCATTCATGTGACACTAGTTATAGATTCCTATGCTTCTCTCCAGGTTTACTATATCCCTTGGACCTTCTTATTGACGATGATACACAGAAATTGCATCGGAGTTAAATAGAAAAGGCACAAAGCCGACCTAAGTACAAGAAGACTGACTCTTCTTACTGACTATGTTTTGAACCATTCCTGTGACACTAGTTATAGATTCCGATGCTTCACATCAGGTTTACTGTATCCCTTGGACCTTCGTATTGACGATGAAACACAGAAATTGCATCGGAATTAAATACAAAAGGCACATTGCCGACTTAAGTACAAGAAGGCTGACTCTTCTTACTGACTATGTTTTGAACCATTCCTGTGACACTAGTTATAGATTCCGATGCTAGACTTCAGATTTACTGTATCCCTCTGACCTTCTTATTGACGATGAAACACAGAAACTGCATCGGATTTAAATACTATGGGCACAATGCCGAATTAAGTACAAGGTGACTGACTCTTCTTACTGTCGATGTTTTGAACCCTCCCTGTGTCACTAGTTATAGATTCCGATGCTTCACTCCAGGTTTACTGTATCCCTTGGACCTTCTTATTGACGATGAAACACAGAAATTGCATCGGAATGAAATTCAAAAAGGCACAATGCCGACTTAAGTACAAGAAGACTGATTCTTCTTACTGACTATGTTTTGAACCTTTCCTGTGACACTAGTTATAGATTCCGATGCTACACTTCAGGTTTACTGTAACCCTCTGACCTTCGTATTGACGATGAAACACAGAAATTGTATCGGAATTAAATTCAAAATGCACAATGAGGACTTCAGTACAAGAAGACTGTCTCTTCCTACTGTCTATGTTTTGAACCATTCCTGTGACACTAGTTATAGATTCCGATGCTTTACCTCAGGTTTACTGTATCCCTCTGACCTTCTTATTGACGATGAAACACAGAAATTGCATCGGAATTAAATGGAAAAGGCACAATGACGACTTATGTACAAGAAGACTGACTCTTCTTACTGACTATGTTTTGAACCATTCCTGTGACACTAGTTATATACTCTAATGCTTCACTTCAGGTTTACTGTATCCCTTGGACCTTCTTATTGAAGATGAAACACAGAAATTGCAACGGAATTAAATACAAAAGGCACAATGCCGACTTAAGTACAAGAATACTGACTCTTCTTACTGTCTATGATTTGAACCATCCCTGTGTCACTAGTTATAGATTCCGATGCTTCACTCCACAATTACTGTATCCCTTGGACCTTCTTATTGACGATGAAACACAGAAATTGCATCGGAATTAAATAAAAAAGGCACAATGCCGACTTAAGTACAAGAAGACTGACTCTTCTTACTGTCTATGCTTGAACCATTCCTGTGACACTAGTTATAGATTCCGATGCTTCACTTCGGGTTTACTGTATCCCTCTACTCATCTTATTGACGATGAAACACAGAAATTGCATCGGAATTAAATACAAAAGGCACAATGCCGACTTCAGTACAAGAAGACTGTCTCTTCCTACTGTCTATGTTTTGAACCATTCCTGTGACACTAGTTATACATTCCGATGTTCCACTTCAGGTTTACTGTATCCCTCTGCCCTTCTTATTGACGATGAAACACAGAAATTGCATCGGAATTAAATACAAAAGGCACAATGCCGACTTAAGTACAAGAAGACTGACTCTTCCCACTGTCTATGCTTTGAACGATTCCTGTTACACTAGTTATATTTTCCGATGCTTCACTTCAGGATTACTGTATCCCTTGGACCTACTTATTTACGATAAAACACAGAAATTGCATCGGAATTAAATACAAAAGGCACAATGCCGACTTAAGTACAAGAAGACTGACTCTTCTTACTGTCTATGTTTTGAACCATTCATGTGACACTAGTTATAGATTCCTATGCTTCTCTCCAGGTTTACTATATCCCTTGGACCTTCTTATTGACGATGATACACAGAAATTGCATCGGAGTTAAATAGAAAAGGCACAAAGCCGACCTAAGTACAAGAAGACTGACTCTTCTTACTGACTATGTTTTGAACCATTCCTGTGACACTAGTTATAGATTCCGATGCTTCACATCAGGTTTACTGTATCCCTTGGACCTTCGTATTGACGATGAAACACAGAAATTGCATCGGAATTAAATACAAAAGGCACATTGCCGACTTAAGTACAAGAAGGCTGACTCTTCTTACTGACTATGTTTTGAACCATTCCTGTGACACTAGTTATAGATTCCGATGCTAGACTTCAGATTTACTGTATCCCTCTGACCTTCTTATTGACGATGAAACACAGAAACTGCATCGGATTTAAATACTATGGGCACAATGCCGAATTAAGTACAAGGTGACTGACTCTTCTTACTGTCGATGTTTTGAACCCTCCCTGTGTCACTAGTTATAGATTCCGATGCTTCACTCCAGGTTTACTGTATCCCTTGGACCTTCTTATTGACGATGAAACACAGAAATTGCATCGGAATGAAATTCAAAAAGGCACAATGCCGACTTAAGTACAAGAAGACTGATTCTTCTTACTGACTATGTTTTGAACCTTTCCTGTGACACTAGTTATAGATTCCGATGCTACACTTCAGGTTTACTGTAACCCTCTGACCTTCGTATTGACGATGAAACACAGAAATTGTATCGGAATTAAATTCAAAATGCACAATGAGGACTTCAGTACAAGAAGACTGTCTCTTCCTACTGTCTATGTTTTGAACCATTCCTGTGACACTAGTTATAGATTCCGATGCTTTACCTCAGGTTTACTGTATCCCTCTGACCTTCTTATTGACGATGAAACACAGAAATTGCATCGGAATTAAATGGAAAAGGCACAATGACGACTTATGTACAAGAAGACTGACTCTTCTTACTGACTATGTTTTGAACCATTCCTGTGACACTAGTTATATACTCTAATGCTTCACTTCAGGTTTACTGTATCCCTTGGACCTTCTTATTGAAGATGAAACACAGAAATTGCAACGGAATTAAATACAAAAGGCACAATGCCGACTTAAGTACAAGAATACTGACTCTTCTTACTGTCTATGATTTGAACCATCCCTGTGTCACTAGTTATAGATTCCGATGCTTCACTCCACAATTACTGTATCCCTTGGACCTTCTTATTGACGATGAAACACAGAAATTGCATCGGAATTAAATAAAAAAGGCACAATGCCGACTTAAGTACAAGAAGACTGACTCTTCTTACTGTCTATGCTTGAACCATTCCTGTGACACTAGTTATAGATTCCGATGCTTCACTCCAGGTTTACTACATCCCTTGGACATTCTTATTGACGATGATACACACAAATTGCATCGGAGTTAAATAGAAAAGGCACAAAGCCGACCTAAGTACAAGAAAACTGACTCTTCTTAATGACTATGTTTTGAACCATTCCTGTGACACTAGTTATAGATTCCGATGCTTCACTTCAGGTTTACTGTATCCCTTGGACCTCCGTATTGACGATGAAACACAGAAATTGCATCCGAATTAAATACAAAAGGCACAATGCCGACTTAAGTACAAGAACACTGACTCTTCTTACTGTCTATGATTTGAACCATCCCTGTGACACTAGTTATAGATTCCGATGCTTCACTCCAGGTTTACTGTATCCCTTGGACCTTCTCATTGACGAAGAAACACAGAAATTGCATCGGAATTAAATGCAAATGGCACCATGCCGACTTTTGTACAAGGAGACTGACTCTTCTTACTTACTATGAGTTGAACCATTCCTGTGACACTAGTTATAGATTCCGATGCTTCACTTCAGGTTTACTGTATCCCTTGGAGCTTCTTACTGACGATGAAACACAGAAATTGCATCGGAATTAAATACAAAAGGCACAATGCCGACTTAAGTACAAGAAGACTGTCGCTTCTTACTGACTATGTTTTGAAGCATTCCTGTGAGACTAGTTATAGATTCCAATGCTAGACTTCTGATTTACTGTATCCCTCTGACCTTCTTATTGACGATAAAACACAGAAATTGCATCTGAATTAAATACCAAAGGCACAATGCCGAATTAAGTACAAGAAGACTGACTCTTCCTACTGTCGATGTTTTGAACCATCCCTGTGACACTAGTTATAGATTCCGATGCTTCACTCCAGGTTTACTATATCCCTTGGACCTTCTTATTGAGGATGATACACAGAAATTGCATGGGAATTAAATACAAAAGGCACAATGCCGACTTAAGTACAAGAAGACTGTCTCTTCTTACTGACTATGTTTTGAACAACTCCTGGTACACTAGTTATAGATTCCGATGCTAGACTTCAGATTTACTGTATCCCTCTGACCTTCTTATTGACGATGAAACACAGAAATTGCATCGGAATTAAGTACTGAGGGCACAATGCCGACTTCAGTACAAGAAGACTGTCGCTTCCTACTGTCTATGTTTTGAACCATTCCTGTGACACTAGTTATATACTCTAATGCTTCACTTCAGGTTTACTGTATCCCTTGGACCTTCTTATTGAAGATGAAACACAGAAATTGCAACGGAATTAAATACAAAAGGCACAATGCCGACTTAAGTACAAGAAGACTGACTCTTCTTACTGACTATGTTTTGAACCATTTCTGTGACACCAGTTATAGATTCCGATGCTTCACTCCCGGTTTACTGTATCCCTTGGACCTTCTTATTGACGATGATACACTGAAATTGCATCGGAATTAAATAAAAAAGGCACAATGCCGACTTAAGTACAAGAAGACTGACTCTTCTTACTGTCTATGTTTTGAACCATTCATGTGACACTAGTTATAGATTCCGATGCTTCTCTCCAGGTTTACTATATCCCTTGGACCTTCTTATTGACGATGATACACAGAAATTGCATCGGAGTTAAATAGAAAAGGCACAAAGCCGACCTAAGTACAAGAAGACTGACTCTTCTTACTGACTATGTTTTGAACCATTCCTGTGACACTAGTTATAGATTCCGATGCTTCACATCAGGTTTACTGTATCCCTTGGACCTTCGTATTGACGATGAAACACAGAAATTGCATCGGAATTAAATACAAAAGGCACATTGCCGACTTAAGTACAAGAAGACTGACTCTTCTTACTGACTATGTTTTGAACCATTCCTGTGACACTAGTTATAGATTCCGATGCTAGACTTCAGATTTACTGTATCCCTCTGACCTTCTTATTGACGATGAAACACAGAAACTGCATCGGATTTAAATACTATGGGCACAATGCCGAATTAAGTACAAGGAGACTGACTCTTCTTACTGTCGATGTTTTGAACCCTCCCTGTGTCACTAGTTATAGATTCCGAATCTTCACTCCAGGTTTACTGTATCCCTTGGACCTTCTTATTGACGATGAAACACAGAAATTGCATCGGAATGAAATACAAAAAGGCACAATGCCGACTTAAGTACAAGAAAACTGATTCTTCTTACTGACTATGTTTTGAACCTTTCCTGTGACACTAGTTATAGATTCCGATGCTACACTTCAGGTTTACTGTAACCCTCTGACCTTCGTATTGACGATGAAACACAGAAATTGCATCGGAATTAAATTCAAAAGGCACAATGAGGACTTCAGTACAAGAAGACTGTCTCTTCCTACTGTCTATGTTTTGAACCATTCCTGTGACACTAGTTATAGATTCCGATGCTTTACCTCAGGTTTACTGTATCCCTCTGACCTTCTTATTGACGATGAAACACAGAAATTGCATCGGAATTAAATGGAAAAGGCACAATGACGACTTATGTACAAGAAGACTGACTCTTCTTACTGACTATGTTTTGAACCATTCCTGTGACACTAGTTATATACTCTAATGCTTCACTTCAGGTTTACTGTATCCCTTGGACCTTCTTATTGAAGATGAAACACAGAAATTGCAACGGAATTAAATACAAAAGGCACAATGCCGACTTAAGTACAAGAATACTGAATCTTCTTACTGTCTATGATTTGAACCATCCCTGTGACACTAGTTACAGATTCCGATGCTTGACTTCAGATTTACTGTATCCCTCTGACCTTCTCATTGACGATGAAGCACAGAAATTGCATCGGAATTAAATACAAAATCCACAATGCCGACTTAAGTACAAGAAGACTGTCTCTTCCTACAGTCTATGATATGAACCATTCCTGTGACTCTAGTTATAGATTCCGATGCTTCACTTCAGGTTTACTGTAACCCTCTGACTTTCTTATTGACGATGAAACACAGAAATTGCATCGGAATTAAATACAAAAGGCACAATGCCGACTTAAGTACAAGATGACTGACTCTTCCTACTGTCTATGTTTTGAACCATTCATGTGACACTAGTTATAGATTCCGATGCTTCACTCCAGGTTTACTATATCCCTTGGACCTTCTTATTGACGATGAAACACACAAATTGCATCGAAATTAAATACAAAAGGCACAATGCCGACTTAAGTACAGGAAGACGGACTCTTCTTGCTGTGTATGTTTTGAACCATTCCTGTGACATTAGTTATAGATTCGGATGCTTCACTTAAGGTTTACTCTATCCCTCTGACCTTCGTATTGACGACGAAACACAGAAACTGCATCGGAATTAAATCGAAAAGGCACAATGCCGACTTAAGTACAAGATGACTGACTCTTCCTACTGTCTATGCTTTGCACCATTCCTGTGACACTAGTTATAGATTCCGATGCTTCAATTCAGGTTTACTGTATTCCTCAGACCTTCTTATTGACGATGAAACACAGAAATTGCATCGGAATTAAATACAAAAGGCACAATGTCGTCTTAAGTACAAGACGACAGACTTTTCTCACTGTCTATGTTTTGAACCTTTTCTGTGACACCAGTTATAGATTCCGATGCTTCACTTCAGGTTTACTGCATCCCTCTGACCTTCTTCTTGATGATGAAACACAGAATTTGCATCGGAATTAAATAGCAAAGGCACAATGCCGACTTACGTACAAGAAGACCGACTCATCTTAATGTCTATTTTTTTGAACCATTCCTGTGACACTAGTTATAGATTCCGATGCGTCTCTTAAGGTTTACTGTCTCCCTCTGACCTTCGTATTGACGACGAAACACAGAAACTGCATCGGAATTAAATACAAAAGGCACAATGCCGACTTAAGTACAAGAAGACTGACACTTCCTACTGTCTATGTTATGAACCATTCCTGTGACACTAGTTATAGATTCCGATGCATCACTTCAATTTTACTGTGTCCCTTGGACCATCTTATTGACGATGAATCACACAAATTGCATCGGACTTAAATACAAAAGGCACAATGCAGACTTAAGTACAAGAGGACTGACTCTTTTTGCTGTGTGTGTTTTGAACCATTCCTGTGACATTAGTTGTAGATTCCGATGCTTCACTTAAGGTTTACTGTCTCCCTCTGACCTTCATATTGACGACGAAACACAGAAACTGCATCGGAATTAAATACAAAATGCACAATGCCGACTTAAGTACAAGAAGACTGACTCTTCATACTGACTATGTTGTGAACATTTCCTGTGAGACCAGTTTTAGATTCCGATGCTTCACTATATGTTTACTGTATCCCTTGGACCTTCTTATTGACGATGAAACACATCCATTGCATCGGAATTAAATAGAAAAGGCACAATGCCGACTTAAGTACAAGAAGACTGACTCTTCCTACTGTCTATGTTTTAACCATTCCTGTGACACTTGTTATAGATTCCGATGCTTCACTTCAGGTTTACTGATTCCCTCTGACCTTCTTATTGACGATGAAACACAGAAATTGCATCGGAATTAAATACAAAAAGCACAATGCCGACTTAAGTACAAGAAGACTGACTCTTCTTACTGTCTATTTTTTGAACCATTCCGGTGACACTAGTTATAGTTTCCGATGCTTCACTTCAGGTTTACTGTATCACTTGGACCTTCTTATTAACGATGAAACACAGAAATTGCATCGGAATTAAATACAAAAGTCACAATGCCGACTTAAGTACAAAAAGACTGTCTCTTCTTTCTGACTATGTTGTGTGCATTTCCTGTGAGACTAGTTTTAGATTCCGATGCTTCACTATATGTTTACTGTATCCCTTGGACCTTTTTATTGACGAAGAAACACAGAAATTGCATCGCAATTTAATACAAAAGGCACAATGCCGGCTTAAGTACAAGAAGACTGACACTACTTACTGTCTATGTTAGAACCATTAATGTGACAATAGTTATAAATTGCGATGCTTCACTTCAGGTTTACTGTATCCCTATGACCTTCTTATTTACGATGGAAGACAGAAATTGCATCGGAATTAAATTCAAAAGGCACAATGCCGACTTAAGTACAAGAAGACTGACACTTCTTACCGTCTACGTTTTGAACCATTCCGGTGACACTAGTTATAGTTTCCGATGCTTCACTTCAGGTTTACTGTATCACTTGGACCTTCGTATTGACGATGAAACACAGAAATTGCATCGGAATTAAATACAAAAGGCACAATGCCGACTTAAGTACAAGAAGACTGGTTCTTCCTACTGTCTACGTTTTAACCATTCCTGTAACACTAGTTATAGATTCCGATGCTTCACTTTAGGTTTACTGATTCCCTCTGACCTTCTTATTGACGATGAAACACAGAAACTGCATCGGAATTATATACAAAAGGCACAATACCGACTCAAATACAAGATGACTGGCTCTTCTTACACTCTATGTTTTGCCCCTTTCCTGAGAGACCGGTTTTAGATTCCGGTGCTTCACTTCAGGTTCACTGTATCCCTTGGACCTTCTTATTGACGACGAAACACAGAAATTGCATCAAAATTACATAGAAAAGGCACAATGCCGACTTAAGTAAAAGAAGACTGACCCTTCTTACTTATTATGATTTGAACATTCCCTGTGAGACCAGTTTTAGATTCCGATGCTTCACTATGCGTTTACTGTATCCCTTGGACCTTCTTATTGACGATGAAACACAGAAATTGCATCGAAATTAAATACAAAAGGCACAATGCCGACTTAAGTACAAGAAGACTGACTCTTCTTACTGTCTATGTTTTGAACCATTCTTGTGACACTAGTTATTGATTCCGATGTTTCACTTCTGGCTTACTGTATCCCTTGGACCTTTTTATTGACGATGAAACACAGAAATTGCATCGAAATTAAATAAAAAATGCACAATGCCGACTTAAGTACAAGAAGACTGACACTTCCTACTGTCTATGTTATGAACCATTCCTGTGACACTAGTTATAGATTCCGATGCATCACTTCAGGTTTACTGTATCCCTTGGACCTTCTTATTGACGATGAAACACACAAATTGCATCGGAATTAAATACAAAAGGCACAATGCCGACTTAATTACAAGAGGACTGACTCTTCTTGCTGTGTACGTTTTGAACCATTCCTGTGACACTAGTTATAGATTTCGATGCTTCACTTAAGGTTTACTGACTCCCTCTGACCTTCGTATTGACGACGAAACACAGAAACTGCATCGGATTTAAATACAAAATGCACAATGCCGACTTAAGTACAAGAAGACTGACTCTTCTTACTGACTATGTTGTGAACATTTCCTGTGAGACCAGATTTAGATTCCGATGCTTCACTATATGTTTACTGTATCCCTTGGACCTTCTTATTGACGATGAAACACATACATTGCATCGGAATTAAATAGAAAAAGCACAATGCCGACTTAAGTACAAGAAGACTGACTCTTCCTACTGTCAATGTTTTATCCATTCCTGTGACACTAGTTATAGATTCCGATGCTTCACTTCAGGTTTACTGATTCCCTCTGACCTTCTTATTGACGATGAAACACAGAAACTGCGTCCGAATTAAATACAAAAGGCACAATGCCGACTCAAATACAAGATGACTGGCTCTTCTTACTCTCTATGTTTTGAACCTTTCCTGAGAGACCGGTTTTAGATTCCGGTGCTTCACTTCATGTTTGCTGTATCCCTTGGACCTTCTTATTGACGACGAAACACAGAAATTGCATCAAAATTACATAGAAAAGGCACAATGCCGACTTAAGTGGAAGAAGACTGACGCTTTTTACTTACTATGATTTGAACATTTCCTGTGAGACCAGTTTTAGATTCCGATGCTTCACTATGTGTTTACTGTATCCCTTGGACCTTCTTATTGACGATAAAACACAGAAAATGCATCGAAATTAAATACAAAAGGCACAATGCCGACTTAAGTACAAGAAGAATGACTCTTCTTACTGTCTATGTTTTGAACCATTCCTGTGACACTAGTTATAGATATCGATGCTTCCCTTCAGGTTTACTGTATCCCTTGGACCTTCTTATTGACGATGAAACACAGAAATTGTATCCGAATTAAATACAAATGGCACAATGCCGACTTAAGTACAAGAAGACTGACACTTCCTACTGTCTATGTTTGAACTATTCCTGTGACACTAGTTATAGATTCCGATGCATCACTTCAGGTTTACTGTATCCCTTGGACCTTCCTATTGACGATGAAACACACAAATTGCATCGGAATTAAATACAAAAGGCACAATGCCGACTTAAGTACAGGGAGACGGACTCTTCTTGCTGTGTATGTTTTGAACCATTCCTGTGACATTAGTTATAGATTCCGATGCTTCACTTAAGGTTTACTCTATCCCTCTGACCTTCGTATTGACGACGAAACACAGAAACTGCATCGGAATTTAATAGAAAAGCACAATGCCGACTTAAGTACAAGATGACTGACTCTTCCTACTGTCTATGCTTTGCACTATTCCTGTGACACTAGTTATAGATTCCGATGCATCACTTCAGGTTTACTGTATCCCTTGGACCTTCTTATTGACGATGAAACACAGAAATTGCATCGGAATTAAATACAAAAGGCACAATGTCGTCTTAAGTACAAGACGACAGACTTTTCTTACTGTCTATGTTTTGAACCTTTTCTGTGACACCAGTTATAGATTCCGATGCTTCACTTCAGGTTTACTGCATCCCTCTGACCTTCTTCTTGATAATGAAACACAGAATTTGCATCGGAATTAAATACAAAAAGCACAATGCCGACTTAAGTACAAGAAGACCGACTCATCTTACTGTCTATTTTTTTGAACCATTCCTGTGACACTAGTTATAGATTCCGATGCGTCACTTAAGGTTTACTGTCTCCCTCTGACCTTCGTATTGACGACGAAACACAGAAACTGCATCGGAATTAAATACAAAAGGCACAATGCCGACTTAAGTACAAGAAGACTGACACTTCCTACTGTCTATGTTATGAACCATTCCTGTGACACTAGTTATAGATTCCGATGCATCACTTCATTTTTACTGTATCCCTTGGACCATCTTATTGACGATGAATCACACAAATTGCATCGGAATTAAATACAAAAGGCACAATGCAGACTTAAGTACAAGAGGACTGACTCTTCTTGCTGTGTGTGTTTTGAACCATTCCTGTGACATTAGTTGTAGATTCCGATGCTTCACTTAAGGTTTACTGTCTCCCTCTGACCTTCATATTGACGACGAAACACAGAAACTGCATCGCAATTAAATACAAAATGCGCAATGCCGACTTAAGTACAAGAAGACTGACTCTTCATACTGACTATGTTGTGAACATTTCCTGTGAGACCAGTTTTAGATTCCGATGCTTCACTATATGTTTACTGTATCCCTTGGACCTTCTTATTGACGATGAAACACATCCATTGCATCGGAATTATATAGAAAAGACACAATGCCGACTTAAGTACAAGAAGACTAAATCTTCCTACTGTCTATGTTTTAACCATTCCTGTGACACTAGTTATAGATTGCGATGCTTCACTTCAGGTTTACTGATTCCCTCTGACCATCTTATTGACGATGAAACACAGAAATTGCATCGGAATTAAATACAAAAAGCACAATGCCGACTTAAGTACAAGAAGACTGACTCTTCTTACTGTCTATTTTTTGAACCATTCCGGTGACACTAGTTACAGTTTCCGATGCTTCACTTCAGGTTTACTGTATCACTTGGACCTTCTTATTGACGATGAAACACAGAAATTGCATCGGAATTAAATACAAAAGTCACAATGCCGACTTAAGTACAAGAAGACTGTCTCTTCTTTCTGACTATGTTGTGTGCATTTCCTGTGAGACTAGTTTTAGATTCCGATGCTTCACTATATGTTTACTGTATCCCTTGGACCTTTTTATTGACGATGAAACACAGAAATTGCATCGCAATTTAATACAAAAGGAACAATGCCGGCTTAAGTACAAGAAGACTGACACTACTTACTGTCTATGTTTAGAACCATTAACGTGACAATAGTTATAAATTGCGATGCTTCACTTCAGGTTTACTGTATCCCTATGACCTTCTTATTTACGATGGAAGACAGAAATTGCATCGGAATTAAATACAAAAGGCACAATGCCGACTTAAGTACAAGAAGACTGACACTTCTTACTGTCTACGTTTTGAACCATTCCGGTGACACTAGTTATAGTTTCCGATGCTTCACTTCAGGTTTACTGTATCACTTGGACCTTCTTATTGACGATGAAACACAGAAATTGCATCGGACTCAAATACAAAAGGCACAATGCCGACTTAAGTACAAGAAGACCGACTCTTCTTACTGTCTATGTTCTGAACCATACCGGTGACACTAGTTATAGTTTCAGATGCTTCACTTCAGGTCTACTGTATCACTTGGAGCTTCTTATTGCCGATGAAACACAGAAATTGCATTGGAATTAAATACAAAATGCACAATGGCGACTCAAGTACAAGAAGACTGTCTCTTCTTACTGTCAATGATTTGAACAATTCCTGTGACACTAGTTATAGATTCCGATGCTTCACTTCAGGTTTACTGTATTCGTTGGACCTTCTTATCGACGATGAAACACAGAAATTGCATCGGAATTAAATACAAGAGGCACAATGCCAACGTAAGTACAAGAATACTGACTCTTCTTACTGTCTATGTTTTGAACCATTCCTGTGACACTAGTTATAGATTCCGATGCTTCATTTTAGGTTTGCTGTATCCTTTTGACCTTCTTATTGACGACGAAACACAGAAGTTCATCGGAATGAAATAGGAAAGGCACAATGCCGACTTAAGTACAAGAAGACTGACTCTTCCAACTGTCTATGTTTTAACCATTCCTGTAACACTAGTTATAGATTCCGATGCTTCACATAAGGTTTACTGATTCCCTCTGACCTTCTTATTGACGATGAAACACAGAAACTGCATCGGAATTATATACAAAAGGCACAATGCCGACTCAAATACAAGACGACTGGCTCTTCTTACTCTCTATGTTTTGCCCCTTTCGTGAGAGACCGGTTTTAGATTCCGGTGCTTCACTTCAGGTTCACTGTATCCCTTGGACCTTCTTATTGACGACGAAACACAGAAATTTCATCAAAATTACATAGAAAAGGCACAATGCCGACTTAAGTAAAAGAAGACTGACCCTTCTTACTTACTATGATTTGAACATTTCCTGTGAGACCAGTTTTAGATTCCGATGCTTCACTATGTGTTTACTGTATCCCTTGGACCTTCTTATTGACGATGAAACACAGACATTGCATCGAAATTAAATACAAAAGGCACAATGCCGACTTAAGTACAAGAAGACTGACTCTTCTTACTGTCTATGTTTTGAACCATTCTTGTGACGTTAGTTATAGATTCCGATGTTTCACTTCTGGCTTACTGTATCCCTTGGACCTTCTTATTGACGATGAAACACAGAATTTTCATCGGAATTAAATACAAAAGGCACAATGCCGACTTAAGTACATAAAACTGACACTTCCTACTGTCTATGTCATGAACCATTCCCGTGACACTAGTTATAGATTCCGATGCATCACTTCAGGTTTGCTGTATCCCTTGGACCTTCTTATTGACGATGAAATACACATATTGCATCGGAATTAAATACAAAAGGCACAATGCTGACTTAAGTACAAGAAGACTGACTCTTCTTGCTGTGTATGTTTTGAACCATTCCTGTGACACTAGTTATAGATTCCGATGCTTCACTTAAGGTTTACTGTCTCCCTCTGACCTTCGTATTGACGACGAAACACAGAAACTGCATCGGATTTAAATACAAAATGCACAATGCCGACTTATGTACAAGAAGACTGACTCTTCTTACTGACTATGTTGTGAACATTTCCTGTGAGACCAGTTTTAGATTCCGATGCTGCTCTATAGTTTACTGTACCCCTTGGACCTTCTTATTGACGATGAAACACAGAAACTGCAACGGAATTACATACAAAAGGCACAATGCTGACTCAAATACAAGAAGACTGGCTCTTCTTACTCTCTATGTTTTGCACCTTTCCTGAGAGAAAGGTTTTAGATTCCGGTGCTTCACTTCAGTTTTACTGTATCCCCTGGACCTTCTTATTGACGACGAAACACAGAAATTGCATCAAAATTACATAGGAAAGGCACAATGCCGACTTAAGTAAAAGAAGACAGATCCTTCTTACTTACTATGATTTGAACATTTCCTGTGAGACCAGTTTTAGATTCCGATGCTTCACTATGTGTTTACTGTATCCCTTGGACCTTCTTATTGACGATGAGACACAGAAATTGCATCGAAATTTAATACAAAAGGCACAATGCCGACTTAAGTACAAGAAGACTGACTCTTCTTACTGTCTATGTTTTGAACCATTCTTGTGACACTAGTAATAGATCCCGATGTTTCACTTCTGGTTGACTGTATCCCTTGGACCTTCTTATTGACGATGTAACACAGAAATTGCTTCGGAATTAAATACAAAAGGCACAATGCTGACTGAAGTAGAAGAAAACTGACACTTCCTACTGTCTATGTCATGAACCACTCCCGTGACACTAGTTATAGATTCCGATGCATCACTTCAGGTTTACTGTATCCCTTGGACCTTCTTATTGACGATGAAACACACAAATTGCATCGGAAGTAAATACAAAAGGCACAATGCCGACGTAAGTACAAGAAGACTGACTCTTCTTGCTGTGTATGTTTCGAACCATTCCTGTGACACTAGTTATAGATTCCGATGCTTCACGTAAGGTTTACTGTCTCCCTCTGACCTTTGTTTTGACGACGAAACACAGAAACTGCATCGGAATTAAATACAAAATGCACAATGCCGACTTATGTACAAGAAGACTGACTCTTCTTACTGACTATGTTGTGAACATTTCCTGTGAGACCAGTTTTAGATTCCGATGCTTCACTATTGTTTACTGTACCCCTTGGACCTTCTTATTGACGATGAAACACATACATTGCATCGGAATTAAATAGAAAAGGCACAATGCCGACTTAAGTACAAGAAGACTGACTATTCCTACTGTCTATGTTTTATCCATTCCTGTGACACTAGTTACAGATGCCGATGCTTCACTTCAGGTTTACTGTATCCCTCAGACCTTCTTATTGACGATGAAACACAGAAATAGCATCGGAATTAAATACAAAAGGCACAATGTCAACTTAAGTTCAAGACGACAGACTTTTCTTACTGTCTATGTTTTGAACCTTTTCTGTGACACCAGTTATAGATTCCGATGCTTCACTTCAGGTTTTTACTGCATCCCTCTGACCTTCTTCTTGATGATGAAACACAGAATTTGCATCGGAATTAAATAGAAAAGGCACAATGCCGACTTAAGTACAAGAAGACTGACGCTTCCTACTGTCTATGTTTTAACCATTCCTGTGACAGTAGTTATAGATTCCGATGCTTCACTTCAGATTTACTGATTCCCTCTGACCTTCTTATTGACGATGAAACACAGAAACTGCGTCCGAATTAAATACAAAAGGCACAATGCCGACTCAAATACAAGATGACTGGCTCTTCTTACTCTCTATGTTTTGAACCTTTCCTGAGAGACCGGTTTTAGATTCCGGTGCTTCACTTCATGTTTGCTGTATCCCTTGGACCTTCTTATTGACGACGAAACACAGAAATTGCATCAAAATTACATAGAAAAGGCACAATGCTGACTTAAGTGGAAGAAGACTGACGCTTTTTACTTACTATGATTTGAACATTTCCTGTGAGACCAGTTTTAGATTCCGATGCTTCACTATGTGTTTACTGTATCCCTTGGACCTTCTTATTGACGATAAAACACAGAAAATGCATCGAAATTAAATACAAAAGGCACAATGCCGACTTAAGTACAAGAAGAATGACTCTTCTTACTGTCTATGTTTTGAACCATTCCTGTGACACTAGTTATAGATATCGATGCTTCCCTTCAGGTTTACTGTATCCCTTGGACCTTCTTATTGACGATGAAACACAGAAATTGCATCCGAATTAAATACAAATGGCACAATGCCGACTTAAGTACAAGAAGCCTGACACTTCCTACTGTCTATGTTTGAACCATTCCTGTGACACTAGTTATAGATTCCGATGCATCACTTCAGGTTTACTGTATCCCTTGGACCTTCCTATTGACGATGAAGCACACAAATTGCATCGGAATTAAATACAAAAGGCACAATGCCGACTTAAGTACAGGAAGACGGACTCTTCTTGCTGTGTATGTTTTGAACCATTCCTGTGACATTAGTTATAGATTCCGATGCTTCACTTAAGGTTTACTCTATCCCTCTGACCTTCGTATTGACGACGAAACACAGAAACTGCATCGGAATTAAATAGAAAAGCACAATGCCAACTTAAGTACAAGATGACTGACTCTTCCTACTGTCTATGCTTTGCACTATTCCTGTGACACTAGTTATAGATTCCGATGCTTCAATTCAGGTTTACTGTATCCCTCAGACCTTCTTATTGACGATGAAACACAGAAATTGCATCGGAATTAAATACAAAAGGCACAATGTCGTCTTAAGTACAAGACGACAGACTTTTCTTACTGTCTATGTTTTGAACCTTTTCTGTGACACCAGTTATAGATTCCGATGCTTCACTTCAGGTTTACTGCATCCCTCTGACCTTCTTCTTGATGATGAAACACAGAATTTGCATCGGAATTAAATAGAAAAGGCACAATGCCGACTTACGTACAAGAAGACCGACTCATCTTACTGTCTATTTTTTTGAACCATTCCTGTGACACTAGTTATAGATTCCGATGCGTCACTTAAGGTTTACTGTCTCCCTCTGACCTTCGTATTGACGACGAAACACAGAAACTGCATCGGAATTAAATACAAAAGGCACAATGCCGACTTAAGTACAAGAAGACTGACACTTCCTACTGTCTATGTTATGAACCATTCCTGTGACACTAGTTATAGATTCCGATGCATCACTTCATTTTTACTGTATCCCTTGGACCATCTTATTGACGATGAATCACACAAATTGCATCGGAATTAAATACAAAAGGCACAATGCAGACTTAAGTACAAGAGGACTGACTCTTCTTGCTGTGTGTGTTTTGAACCATTCCTGTGACATTAGTTGTAGATTCCGATGCTTCACTTAAGGTTTACTGTCTCCCTCTGACCTTCATATTGACGACGAAACACAGAAACTGCATCGCAATTAAATACAAAATGCACAATGCCGACTTAAGTACAAGAAGACTGACTCTTCATACTGACTATGTTGTGAACATTTCCTGTGAGACCAGTTTTAGATTCCGATGCTTCACTATATGTTTACTGTATCCCTTGGACCTTCTTATTGACGATGAAACACATCCATTGCATCGGAATTAAATAGAAAAGACACAATGCCGACTTAAGTACAAGAAGACTGACTCTTCCTACTGTCTATGTTTTAACCATTCCTGTGACACTAGTTATAGATTGCGATGCTTCACTTCAGGTTTACTGATTCCCTCTGACCTTCTTATTGACGATGAAACACAGAAATTGCATCGGAATTAAATACAAAAAGCACAATGCCGACTTAAGTACAAGAAGACTGACTCTTCTTACTGTCTATTTTTTGAACCATTCCGGTGACACTAGTTACAGATTCCGATGCTTCACTTCAGGTTTACTGTATCACTTGGACCTTCTTATTGACGATGAAACACAGAAATTGCATCGGAATTAAATACAAAAGTCACAATGCCGACTTAAGTACAAGAAGACTGTCTCTTCTTTCTGACTATGTTGTGTGCATTTCCTGTGAGACTAGTTTTAGATTCCGATGCTTCACTATATGTTTACTGTATCCCTTGGACCTTTTTATTGACGATGAAACACAGAAATTGCATCGCAATTTAATACAAAAGGCACAATGCCGGCTTAAGTACAAGAAGACTGACACTACTTACTGTCTATGTTTAGAACCATTAACGTGACAATAGTTATAAATTGCGATGCTTCACTTCAGGTTTACTGTATCCCTATGACCTTCTTATTTACGATGGAGGACAGAAATTGCATCGGAATTAAATACAAAAGGCACAATGCCGACTTAAGTACAAGAAGACTGACACTTCTTACTGTCTACGTTTTGAACCATTCCGGTGACACTAGTTATAGTTTCCGATGCTTCACTTCAGGTTTACTGTATCACTTGGACCTTCTTATTGACGATGAAACACAGAAATTGCATCGGACTCAAATACAAAAGGCACAATGCCGACTTAAGTACAAGAAGACCGACTCTTCTTACTGTCTATGTTTTGAACCATACCGGTGACACTAGTTATAGTTTCAGATGCTTCACTTCAGGTCTACTGTATCACTTGGAGCTTCTTATTGCCGATGAAACACAGAAATTGCATTGGAATTAAATACAAAATGCACAATGGCGACTCAAGTACAAGAAGACTGTCTCTTCTTACTGTCAATGATTTGAACAATTCCTGTGACACTAGTTATAGATTCCGATGCTTCACTTCAGGTTTACTGTATTCGTTGGACCTTCTTATCGACGATGAAACACAGAAATTGCATCGGAATTAAATACAAGAGGCACAATGCCAACGTAAGTACAAGAATACTGACTCTTCTTACTGTCTATGTTTTGAACCATTCCTGTGACACTAGTTATAGATTCCGATGCTTCATTTTAGGTTTACTGTATCCTTTTGACCTTCTTATTGACGACGAAACACAGAAGTTCATCGGAATGAAATAGGAAAGGCACAATGCCGACTTAAGTACAAGAAGACTGACTCTTCCAACTGTCTATGTTTTAACCATTCCTGTAACACTAGTTATAGATTCCGATGCTTCACTTTAGGTTTACTGATTCCCTCTGACCTTCTTATTGACGATGAAACACAGAAACTGCATCGGAATTATATACAAAAGGCACAATGCCGACTCAAATACAAGACGACTGGCTCTTCTTACTCTCTATGTTTTGCCCCTTTCCTGAGAGACCGGTTTTAGATTCCGGTGCTTCACTTCAGGTTCACTGTATCCCTTGGACCCTCTTATTGACGACGAAACACAGAAATTGCATCAAAATTACATAGAAAAGGCAAAATGCCGACTTAAGTAAAAGAATACTGACCCTTCTTACTTACTATGATTTGAACATTTCCTGTGAGACCAGTTTTAGATTCCGATGCTTCACTATGTGTTTACTGTATCCCTTGGACCTTCTTATTGACGATGAAACACAGAAATTGCATCGAAATTAAATACAAAAGGCACAATGCCGACTTAAGTACAAGAAGACTGACTCTTCTTACTGTCTATGTTTTGAACCATTCTTGTGACATTAGTTATAGATTCCGATGTTTCACTTCTGGCTTACTGTATCCCTTGGACCTTCTTATTGACGATGAAACACAGAATTTGCATCGGAATTAAATACAAAAGGCACAATGCCGACTTAAGTACATAAAACTGACACTTCCTACTGTCTATGTCATGAACCATTCCCGTGACACTAGTTATAGATTCCGAAGCATCACTTCAGGTTTGCTGTATCCCTTGGACCTTCTTATTGACGATGAAATACACATATTGCATCGGAATTAAATACAAAAGGCACAATGGTGACTTAAGTACAAGAAGACTGACTCTTCTTGCTGTGTATGTTTTGAACCATTCCTGTGACACAAGTTATAGATTCCGATGCTTCACTTAAGGTTTACTGTCTCCCTCTGACCTTCGTATTGACGACGAAACACAGAAACTGCATCGGATTTAAATACAAAATGCACAATGCCGACTTATGTACAAGAAGACTGACTCTTCTTACTGACTATGTTGTGAACATTTCCTGTGAGACCAGTTTTAGATTCCGATGCTGCACTATAGTTTACTGTACCCCTTGGACCTTCATATTGACGATGAAACACATACATTGCATCGGAATTAAATAGAAAAGGCACAATGCCGACTTAAGTACAAGAAGACTGACTCTTCCTACTGTCTATGTTTTATCCATTCCTGTGACACTAGTTATAGATTCCGATGCTTCACTTCAGGTTTACTGATTCCCTCTGACCTTCTTATTGACGATGAAACACAGAAACTGCATCGGAATTACATACAAAAGGCACAATGGCGACTCAAATACAAGATGACTGGCTCTTCTTACTCTCTATGTTTGAACCTTTCCTGAGAGACCGGTTTTAGATTCCGGTGCTTCACTTAATGTATACTGTATCCCTTGGACCTTCTTATTGACGACGAAACACAGAAATTGCATCAAAATTACATAGAAAATGCACAATGCCGACTTAAGTACAAGAAGACTGACACTTCCCACTGTCTATGTTTGAACCATTCCTGTGACACTAGTTATAGATTCCGATGCATGACATCAGGTTTACTGTACCCCTTGGACCTTCTTATTGACGATGAAACACACAAATTGCACCGGAATTAAATACAAAAGGCACAATGCCGACTTAAGTATAAGAAGACTGACTCTCCTTGCTGTGTATGTTTGGAACCATTCCTGTGACACTAGTTATAGATTCCGATGCTTCACTTAATGTTTACTCTGTCTATCTGACCTTCGTATTGACGACGAAACACAGAAACTGCATCGGAATTAAATAGAAAAGGCACTATGCCGACTTAAGTACAAGAAGACTCACTCTTCCTACTGTCTATGGTTTGCACCATTCCTGTGACACTAGTTATAGATTCCGATGCTTCACTTCAGGTTTACTGTATCCCTCAGACCTTCTTATTGACGATGAAACACAGAAATAGCATCGGAATTTAATACAAAAGCCACAATGTCGACTTAAGTTCAAGACGACAGACTTTTCTTACTGTCTATGTTTTGAACCTTTTCTGTAACACCAGTTATAGATTCCGATGCTTCACTTCAGGTTTTTACTGCATCCCTCTGACCTTCTTCTTGATGATGAAACACAGAATTTGCATCGGAATTAAATAGAAAAGGCACAATGCCGACTTAAGTACAAGAAGACTGACTCTTCTTATTTACTATGATTTGAACATTTCCTGTGAGACCAGTTTTAGATTCCGATGCTTCACTATGTGTTTATTGTATCCCTCTGACCTTCGTATTGACGATGAAACACAGAAATAGCATCGGAATTAAATACAAAAGTCACAATGCCGACTTAAGTGCAAGAAGACTGTCTCTTCTTTCTGACTATGTTGTGTGCATTTCCTGTGAGACCAGTTTTAGATTCCGATGATTCACTATACGTTTACTGTATCCCTTAGACCTTCTTATTGACGATGAAACACATACATTGCATCGGAATTAAAAAGAAAAGGCACAATGCCGACTTAAATACCAGAAGACAGACTCTTCCTACTGTCTATGTTTTAACCATTCCTGTGACACTAGTTATAGACTCCGATGCTTCACTTCAGGTTTACTGATTCCCTCTGACCTTCTTATTGACGATAAAACACAGAAACTGCATCGGAATTATATACAAAAGGCACAATGCTGACTCAAATACAAGAAGACTGGCTCTTCTTACTCTCTATGCTTTGCACCTTTCCTGAGAGACCGGTTTTAGTTTCCGGTGCTTCACTTCAGTTTTACTGTATCCCTTGGACCTTCTTATTGACGATGAAACACAGAAATTGCATCGGACTCAAATACAAAAGGCACAATGCCGACTTAAGTACAAGAAGACCGACTCTTCTTACTGTCTATGTTTTGAACCATACCGGTGACACTAGTTATAGTTTCAGATGCTTCACTTCAGGTCTACTGTATCACGTGGACCTTCTTATTGCCGATGAAACACAGAAATTGCATCGGAATTAAATACAAAAGGCACAATGGCGACTTAAGTACAAGAAGACTGTCTCTTCTTACTGTCAATGATTTGAACTATTCCTGTGACACTAGTTATAGATTCCGATGCTTCACTTCAGGTTTACTGTATCCCTTGGACCTTCTTATCGACGATGAAACACAGAAATTGCATCGGAATTAAATACAAGAGGCACAATGCCGACGTAAGTACAAGAATACTGACTCTTCTTACTGTCTATGTTTTGAACCATTCCTGTGACACTAGTCATAGATTCCGATTCTTCATTTTAGGTTTACTGTATCCTTTTGACCTTCTTATTGACGACGAAACACAGAAGTTCATCGGAATTAAATAGAAAAGGCACAATGCCGACTTAAGTACAAGAAGACTGACTCTTCCTACTGTCTATGTTTGAACCATTCCTGTGACACTAGTTATGGATTCCGTTGCTTCACGTCAGGTTTACTGTATCCCTCTGACCTTCTTATTGATGATGAAACACAGAAATTGCATCGGAATTAAATACAAAATGCACAATGCCGACTTAAGTACAAGTAGACTGACTCTTCTTACTGACTATGTTGTGAACATTTCCTGTGAGACCAGTTAGATTCCGACGCTTCACTATACGTTTACTGTATCCCTTAGACCTTCTTATTGACGATGAAACACATACATTGCATCGGAATTAAATAGAAAAGGCACAATGCCGACTTAAATACCAGAAGACAGACTCTTCCTACTGTACTGTTTATTTTAACCATTCCTGTGACACTAGTTATAGATTCCGATGCTTCACTTCAGGTTTACTGATTCCCTCTGACCTTCTTATTGACGATGAAACACAGAAACTGCATCGGAATTATATACAAAAGGCACAATGCTGACTCAAATACAAGAAGACTGGCTCTTCTTACTCTCTATGATTTGCACCTTTCCTGAGAGAAAGGTTTTAGATTCCGGTGATTCACTTCAGTTTTACTGTATCCCCTGGACCTTCTTATTGACGACGAATCACAGAAATTGCATCAAAATTACATAGGAAAGGCACAATGCCGACTTAAGTAAAAGAAGACTAACCCTTCTTACTTACTATGATTTGAACATATCCTGTGAGACCAGTTTTAGATTCCGATGCTTCACTATGTGTTTACTGTATCCCTTGGACCTTCTTATTGACGATGAGACACAGAAATTGCATCGAAATTTAATACAAAAGGCACAATGCCGACTTAAGTACAAGAAGACTGACTCTTCTTACTGTCTATGTTTTGAACCATTCTTGTGACACTAGTTATAGATCCCGATGTTTCACTTCTGGTTTACTGTATCCCTTGGACCTTCTTATTGACGATGTAACACAGAAATTGCTTCGGAATTAAATACAAAAGGCACAATGCCGACTGAAGTACAAGAAAACTGACACTTCCTACTGTCTATGTCATGAACCTTTCCCGTGACACTAGTTATAGATTCCGATGCATCACTTCAGGTTTACTGTATCCCTTGGACCTTCTTATTGACGATGAAACACACAAATTGCATCGGAAGTAAATACAAAAGGCACAATGCCGACTTAAGTACAAGAAGACTGACTATTCCTATTGTCTATGTTTTATCCATTCCTGTGACACTAGTTACAGATGCCGATGCTTCACTTCAGGTTTACTGTATCCCTCAGACCTTCTTATTGACGATGAAACACAGAAATAGCATCGGAATTAAATACAAAAGGCACAATGTCAACTTAAGTTCAAGACGACAGACGTTTCTTACTGTCTATGTTTTGAACCTTTTCTGTGACACCAGTTATAGATTCCGATGCTTCACTTCAGGTTTTTACTGCATCCCTCTGACCTTCTTCTTGATGATGAAACACAGAATTTGCATCGGAATTAAATAGAAAAGGCACAATGCCGACTTAAGTACAAGAAGACTGACGCTTCCTACTGTCTATGTTTTAACCATTCCTGTGACAGTAGTTATAGATTCCGATGCTTCACTTCAGATTTACTGATTCCCTCTGACCTTCTTATTCACGATGAAACACAGAAACTGCATCGGAATTAAATACATAAGGCACAATGCCGACAAAAATAAAAGATGACTGGCTCTTCTTACTCTCCATGTTTTGAACCTTTCCTGAGAGTCCGGTTTTAGATTCCGGTGCTTCACTTCATGTTTACTGTATCCCTTGGACCTTCTTACTGACGACGAAACACAGAAAGTGCATCAAAATTACATAGAAAAGGCACAATGCCGACTTAAGTACAAGAAAACTGACTCTTCTTATTTACTATGATTTGAATATTTCCTGTGAGACCAGTTTTAGATTCCGATGCTTCACTATGTGTTTACTGTATCCCTTGGACCTTCTTATTGACGATGAAACACAGAAATTGGATCGAAATTAAATACAAATGGCACAATGCCGACTTAAGTACAAGAAGACTGACTCTTCTTACTGTCTATTTTTTGAACCATTCCGGTGACACCAGTTTTAGATTCCGATGCTTCACTATGTGTTTACTGTATCCCTTGGACCTTCTTATTGACGATGAAACACAGAAATTGCATCGAAATTAAATACAAAAGGCACAATGCCGACTTAAGTACAAGAAGACTGACTCTTCTTACTGTCTATGTTTTGAACCATTCTTGTGACACTAGTTATAGATTCCGATGTTTCACTTCTGGCTTACTGTATCCCTTGGACCTTTTTATTGACGATGAAACACAGAAATTGCATCGGAATTAAATAAAAAATGCACAATGCCGACTTAAGTACAAGAAGACTGACACTTCCTACTGTCTATGTTATGAACCATTCCTGTGACACTAGTTATAGATTCCGATGCATCACTTCAGGTTTACTGTATCCCTTGGACCTTCTTATTGACGATGAATTACATACATTGCATCGGAATTAAATAGAAAAAGCACAATGCCGACTTAAGTACAAGAAGACTGACTCTTCCTACTGTCTATGTTTTATCCATTCCTGTGACACTAGTTATAGATTCCGATGCTTCACTTCAGGTTTACTGATTCCCTCTGACCTTCTTATTGACGATGAAACACAGAAACTGCGTCCGAATTAAATACAAAAGGCACAATGCCGACTCAAATACAAGATGACTGGCTCTTCTTACTCTCTATGTTTTGAACCTTTCCTGAGAGACCGGTTTTAGATTCCGGTGCTTCACTTCATGTTTGCTGTATCCCTTGGACCTTCTTATTGACGACGAAACACAGAAATTGCATCAAAATTACATAGAAAAGGCACAATGCCGACTTAAGTGGAAGAAGACTGACGCTTTTTACTTACTATGATTTGAACATTTCCTGTGAGACCAGTTTTAGATTCCGATGCTTCACTATGTGTTTACTGTATCCCTTGGACCTTCTTATTGACGATAAAACACAGAAAATGCATCGAAATTAAATACAAAAGGCACAATGCCGACTTAAGTACAAGAAGAATGACTCTTCTTACTGTCTATGTTTTGAACCATTCCTGTGACACTAGTTTTAGATATCGATGCTTCCCTTCAGGTTTACTGTATCCCTTGGACCTTCTTATTGACGATGAAACACACAAATTGCATCGGAATTAAATACAAAAGGCACAATGCCGACTTAAGTACAGGAAGACGGACTCCTCTTGCTGTGTATGTTTTGAACCATTCCTGTGACATTAGTTATAGATTCCGATGCTTCACTTAAGGTTTACTGTATCCCTTGGACCTTCCTATTGACGATGAAACACACAAATTGCATCGGAATTAAATACAAAAGGCACAATGCCGACTTAAGTACAAGAAGACTGACACTTCCTACTGTCTATGTTATGAACCATTCCTGTGACACTAGTTATAGATTCCGATGCATCACTTCATTTTTACTGTATCCCTTGGACCATCTTATTGACGATGAATCACACAAATTGCATCGGAATTAAATACAAAAGGCACAATGCCGACTGAAGTACAAGAAGACTGACACTTCTTACTGTCTACGTTTTGAACCATTCCGGTGACACTAGTTATAGTTTCCGATGCTTCACTTCAGGTTTACTGTATCACTTGGACCTTCTTATTGACGATGCAACACAGAAATTGCATCGGACTCAAATACAAAAGGCACAATGCCGCCTTAAGTACAAGAAGACCGACTCTTCTTACTGTCTATGTTTTGAACCATACCGGTGACACTAGTTATAGTTTCAGATGCTTCACTTCAGGTCTACTGTATCACTTGGAGCTTCTTATTGCCGATGAAACACAGAAATTGCATTGGAATTAAATACAAAATGCACAATGGCGACTCAAGTACAAGAAGACTGTCTTTTCTTACTGTCAATGATTTGAACAATTCCTGTGACACTAGTTATAGATTCCGATGCTTCACTTCAGGTTTACTGTATTCGTTGGACCTTCTTATCGACGATGAAACACAGAAATTGCATCGGAATTAAATACAAGAGGCACAATGCCAACGTAAGTACAAGAATACTGACTCTTCTTACTGTCTATGTTTTGAACCATTCCTGTGACACTAGTTATAGATTCCGATGCTTCATTTTAGGTTTACTGTATCCTTTTGACCTTCTTATTGACGACGAAACACAGAAGTTCATCGGAATGAAATAGGAAAGGCACAATGCCGACTTAAGTACAAGAAGACTGACTCTTCCTACTGTCTATGTTTTAACCATTCCTGTAACACTAGTTATAGATTCCGATGCTTCACTTTAGGTTTACTGATTCCCTCTGACCTTCTTATTGAAGATGAAACACAGAAACTGCATCGGAATTATATACAAAAGGCACAATGCCGACTCAAATACAAGATGACTGGCTCTTCTTACTCTCTATGTTTTGAACCTTTCCTGAGAGACCGGTTTTAGATTCCGGTGCTTCACTTCATGTATGCTGTATCCCTTGGACCTTCTTATTGACGACGAAACACAGAAATTGCATCAAAATTACATAGAAAAGGCACAATGCCGACTTAAGTGGAAGAAGACTGACGCTTTTTACTTACTATGATTTGAACATTTCCTCTGAGACCAGTTTTAGATTCCGATGCTTCACTATGTGTTTACTGTATCCCTTGGACCTTCTTATTGACGATAAAACACAGAAAATGCATCGAAATTAAATACAAAAGGCACAATGCCGACTTAAGTACAAGAAGAATGACTCTTCTTACTGTCTATGTTTTGAACCATTCCTGTGACACTAGTTTTAGATATCGATGCTTCCCTTCAGGTTTACTGTATCCCTTGGACCTTCTTATTGACGATGAAACACACAAATTGCATCGGAATTAAATACAAAAGGCACAATGCCGACTTAAGTACAGGAAGACGGACTCTTCTTGCTGTGTATGTTTTGAACCATTCCTGTGACATTAGTTATAGATTCCGATGCTTCACTTAAGGTTTACTGTATCCCTTGGACCTTCCTATTGACGATGAAACACACAAATTGCATCGGAATTAAATACAAAAGGCACAATGCCGACATAAGTACAAGAAGACTGACATTTCCTACTGTCTATGTTATGAACCATTCCTGTGACACTAGTTATAAATTCCGACGCATCACTTCATTTTTACTGTATCCCTTGGACCATCTTATTGACGATGAATCACACAAATTGCATCGGAATTAAATACAAAAGGCACAATGCCGACTGAAGTACAAGAAGACTGACACTTCTTACTGTCTACGTTTTGAACCATTCCGGTGACACTAGTTATAGTTTCCGATGCTTCACTTCAGGTTTACTGTATCACTTGGACCTTCTTATTGACGATGCAACACAGAAATTGCATCGCACTCAAATACAAAATTCACAATGCCGACTTAAGTACAAGAAGACCGACTCTTCTTACTGTCTATGTTTTGAACCATACCGGTGACACTAGTTATAGTTTCAGATGCTTCACTTCAGGTCTACTGTATCACTTGGAGCTTCTTATTGCCGATGAAACACAGAAATTGCATTGGAATTAAATACAAAATGCACAATGGCGACTCAAGTACAAGAAGACTGTCTCTTCTTACTGTCAATGATTTGAACAATTCCTGTGACACTAGTTATAGATTCCGATGCTTCACTTCAGGTTTACTGTATTCGTTGGACCTTCTTATCGACGATGAAACACAGAAATTGCATCGGAATTAAATACAAGAGGCACAATGCCAACGTAAGTACAAGAATACTGACTCTTCTTACTGTCTATGTTTTGAACCATTCCTGTGACACTAGTTATAGATTCCGATGCTTCATTTTAGGTTTACTGTATCCTTTTGACCTTCTTATTGACGACGAAACACAGAAGTTCATCGGAATGAAATAGGAAAGGCACAATGCCGACTTAAGTACAAGAAGACTGACTCTTCCTACTGTCTATGTTTTAACCATTCCTGTAACACTAGTTATAGATTCCGATGCTTCACTTTAGGTTTACTGATTCCCTCTGACCTTCTTATTGAAGATGAGACACAGAAACTGCATCGGAATTATATACAAAAGGCACAATGCCGACTCAAATACAAGACGACTGGCTCTTCTTACTCTCTATGTTTTGCCCCTTTCCTGAGAGACCGGTTTTAGATTCCGGTGCTTCACTTCAGGTTCACTGTATCCCTTGGACTATCTTATTGACGACGAAACACAGAAATTGCATCAAAATTACACAGAAAAGGCACAATGCCGACTTAAGTAAAAGAAGACTGACCCTTCTTACTTACTATGATTTGAACATTTCCTGTGAGACCAGTTTTAGATTCCGATGCTTCACTATGTGTTTACTGTATCCCTTGGACCTTCTTATTGACGATGAAACACAGAAATTGCATCGAAATTAAATACAAAAGGCACAATGCCGACTTAAGTACAAGAAGAATGACTCTTCTTACTGTCTATGTTTTGAACCATTCTTGTGACATTAGTTATAGATTCCGATGTTTCACTTCTGGCTTACTGTATCCCTTGGACCTTCTTATTGACGATGAAACACAGAAATTGCATCGGAATTAAATACAAAAGGCACAATGCCGACTTAAGTACAAGAAAACTGACACTTCCTACTGTCTATGTCATGAACCATTCCCGTGACACTAGTTATAGATTCCGATGCATCACTTCAGGTTTGCTGTATTCCTTGGACCTTCTTATTGACGATGAAATACACATATTGCATCGGAATTAAATACAAAAGGCACAATGCTGACTTAAGTACAAGAAGACTGACTCTTCTTGCTGTGTATGTTTTGAACCATTCCTGTGACACTAGTTATAGATTCCGATGCTTCACTTAAGGTTTACTGTCTCCCTCTGATCTTCGTATTGACGACGAAACACAGAAACTGCATCGGAATTAAATACAAAATGCACAATGCCGACTTATGTACAAGAAGACTGACTCTTCTTACTGACTATGTTGTGAACATTTCCTGTGAGACCAGTTTTAGATTCCGATGCTGCACTATAGTTTACTGTACCCCTTGGACCTTCATATTGACGATGAAACACATACATTGCATCGGAATTAAATAGAAAAGGCACAATGCCGACTTAAGTACAAGAAGACTGACTCTTCCTACTGTCTATGTTTTATCCATTCCTGTGACACTAGGTATAGATTCCGATGCTTCACTTCAGGTTTACTGATTCCCTCTGACCTTCTTATTGACGATGAAACACAGAAACTGCATCAGAATTACATACAAAAGGCACAATGGCGACTCAAATACAAGATGACTGGCTCTTCTTACTCTCTATGTTTGAACCTTTCCTGAGAGACCGGTTTTAGATTCCGGTGCTTCACTTAATGTATACTGTATCCCTTGGACCTTCTTATTGACGACGAAACACAGAAATTGCATCAAAATTACATAGAAAATGCACAATGCCGACTTAAGTACAAGAAGACTGACACTTCCCACTGTCTATGTTTGAACCATTCCTGTGACACTAGTTATAGATTCCGATGCATCACATCAGGTTTACTGTACCCCTTGGATCTTCTTATTGACGATGAAACACACAAATTGCATCGGAATTAAATACAAAAGGCACAATGCCGACTTAAGTACAAGAAGACTGACTCTCCTTGCTTTGCATGTTTGGAACCATTCCTGTGACACTAGTTATAGATTCCGATGCTTCACTTAAGGTTTACTCTGTCTATCTTACCTTCGTATTGACGACGAAACACAGAAACTGCATCGGAATTAAATAAAAAAGGCACAATGCCGACTTAAGTACAAGAAGACTGACACTTCCTACTGTCTATGGTTTGCACCATTCCTGTGACACTAGTTATAGATTCCGATGCTTCACTTCAGGTTTACTGTATCCCTTGGACCTTCCTATTGACGATGAAACACACAAATTGCATCGGAATTAAATACAAAAGGCACAATGCCGACTTAAGTACAGGAAGACGGACTCTTCTTGCTGTGTATGTTTTGAACCATTCCTGTGACATTAGTTATAGATTCCGATGCTTCACTTAAGGTTTACTCTATCCCTCTGACCTTCGTATTGACGACGAAACACAGAAACTGCATCGGAATTAAATAGAAAAGCACAATGCCAACTTAAGTACAAGATGACTGACTCTTCCTACTGTCTATGCTTTGCACTATTCCTATGACACTAGTTATAGATTCCGATGCTTCAATTCAGGTTTACTGTATCCCTCAGACCTTCTTATTGACGATGAAACACAGAAATTGCATCGGAATTAAATACAAAAGGCACAATGTCGTCTTAAGTACAAGACGACAGACTTTTCTTACTGTCTATGTTTTGAACCTTTTCTGTGACACCAGTTATAGATTCCGATGCTTCACTTCAGGTTTACTGCATCCCTCTGACCTTCTTCTTGATGATGAAACACAGAATTTGCATCGGAATTAAATAGAAAAGGCACAATGCCGACTTACGTACAAGAAGACCGACTCATCTTACTGTCTATTTTTTTGAACCATTCCTGTGACACTAGTTATAGATTCCGACGCGTCACTTAAGGTTTACTGTCTCCCTCTGACCTTCGTATTGACGACGAAACACAGAAACTGCATCGGAATTAAATACAAAAGGCACAATGCCGACTTAAGTACAAGAAGACTGACACTTCCTACTGTCTATGTTATGAACCATTCCTGTGACACTAGTTATAGATTCCGATGCATCACTTCATTTTTACTGTATCCCTTGGACCATCTTATTGACGATGAATCACACAAATTGCATCGGAATTAAATACAAAAGGCACAATGCAGACTTAAGTACAAGATGACTGACTCTTCTTGCTGTGTGTGTTTTGAACCATTCCTGTGACATTAGTTGTAGATTCCGATGCTTCACTTAAGGTTTACTGTCTCCCTCTGACCTTCATATTGACGACGAAACACTGAAACTGCATCGCAAATTAAATACAAAATGCACAATGCCGACTTAAGTACAAGAAGACTGACTCTTCATACTGATTATGTTGTGAACATTTCCTGTGAGACCACTTTTAGATTCCGATGCTTCACTATATGTTTACTGTATCCCTTGGACCTTCTTATTGACGATGAAACACATCCATTGCATCGGAATTAAATATAAAAGACACAATGCCGACTTGAGTACAAGAAGACTGACTCTTCCTACTGTCTATGTTTTAACCATTCCTGTGACGCTAGTTATAGATTGCGATGCTTCACTTCAGGTTTACTGATTCCCTCTGACCTTCTTATTGACGATGAAACACAGAAATTGCATCGGAATGAAATACAAAAAGCACAATGCCGACTTAAGTACAAGAAGACTGACTCTTCTTACTGTCTATTTTTTGAACCATTCCGGTGACACTAGTTACAGTTTCCGATGCTTCACTTCAGGTTTACTGTATCACTTGGACCTTCTTATTGACGATGAAACACAGAAATTGCATCGGAATTAAATACAAAAGTCACAATGCCGACTTAAGTACAAGAAGACTGTCTCTTCTTACTGTCAATGATTTGAACAATTCCTGTGACACTAGTTATAGATTCCGATGCTTCACTTCAGGTTTACTGTATTCGTTGGACCTTCTTATCGACGATGAAACACAGAAATTGCATCGGAATTAAATGCAAGAGGCACAATGCCAACGTAAGTACAAGAATACTGACTCTTCTTACTGTCTATGTTTTGAACCATTCCTGTGACACTAGTTATAGATTCCGATGCTTCATTTTAGGTTTACTGTATCCTTTTGACCTTCTTATTGACGACGAAACACAGAAGTTCATCGGAATGAAATAGGAAAGGCACAATGCCGACTTAAGTACAAGAAGACTGACTCTTCCTACTGTCTATGTTTTAACCATTCCTGTAACACTAGTTATAGATTCCGATGCTTCACTTTAGGTTTACTGATTCCCTCTGACCTTCTTATTGACGATGAAACACAGAAACTGCATCGGAATTATATACAAAAGGCACAATGCCGACTCAAATACAAGACGACTGGCTCTTCTTACTCTCTATGTTTTGCCCCTTTCCTGAGAGACCGGTTTTAGATTCCGGTGCTTCACTTCAGGTTCACTGTATCCCTTGGACCTTCTTATTGACGACGAAACACAGAAATTGCATCAAAATTACATAGAAAAGGCACAATGCCGACTTAAGTAAAAGAAGACTGACCCTTCTTACTTACTATGATTTGAACATTTCCTGTGAGACCAGTTTTAGATTCCGATGCTTCACTATGTGTTTACTGTATCCCTTGGACCCTCTTATTGACGATGAAACACAGAAATTGCATCGAAATTAAATACAAAAGGCACAATGCCGACTTAAGTACAAGAAGACTGACTCTTCTTACTGTCTATGTTTTGAACCATTCTTGTGACATTAGTTATAGATTCCGATGTTTCACTTCTGGCTTACTGTATCCCTTGGACCTTCTTATTGACGATGAAACACAGAAATTGCATCGGAATTAAATACAAAAGGCACAATGCCGACTTAAGTACAAGAAAACTGACACTTCCTACTGTCTATGTCATGAACCATTCCCGTGACACTAGTTATAGATTCCGATGCATCACTTCAGGTTTGCTGTATTCCTTGGACCTTCTTATTGACGATGAAATACACATATTGCGTCGGAATTAAATACAAAAGGCACAATGCTGACTTAAGTACAAGAAGACTGACTCTTCTTGCTGTGTATGTTTTGAACCATTCCTGTGACACTAGTTATAGATTCCGATGCTTCACTTAAGGTTTACTGTCTCCCTCTGCCCTTCGTATTGACGACGAAACACAGAAACTGCATCGGAATTAAATACAAAATGCACAATGCCGACTTATGTACAAGAAGACTGACTCTTCTTACTGACTATGTTGTGAACATTTCCTGTGAGACCAGTTTTAGATTCCGATGCTGCACTATAGTTTACTGTACCCCTTGGACCTTCATATTGACGATGAAACACATACATTGCATCGGAATTAAATAGAAAAGGCACAATGCCGACTTAAGTACAAGAAGACTGACTCTTCCTACTGTCTATGTTTTATCCATTCCTGTGACACTAGTTATAGATTCCGATGCTTCACTTCAGGTTTACTGATTCCCTCTGACCTTCTTATTGACGATGAAACACAGAAACTGCATCAGAATTACATACAAAAGGCACAATGGCGACTCAAATACAAGATGACTGGCTCTTCTTACTCTCTATGTTTGAACCTTTCCTGAGAGACCGGTTTTAGATTCCGGTGCTTCACTTAATGTATACTGTATCCCTTGGACCTTCTTATTGACGACGAAACACAGAAATTGCATCAAAATTACATAGAAAATGCACAATGCCGACTTAAGTACAAGAAGACTGACACTTCCCACTGTCTATGTTTGAACCATTCCTGTGACACTAGTTATAGATTCCGATGCATCACATCAGGTTTACTGTACCCCTTGGATCTTCTTATTGACGATGAAACACACAAATTGCATCGGAATTAAATACAAAAGGCACAATGCCGACTTAAGTACAAGAAGACTGACTCTCCTTGCTGTGTATGTTTGGAACCATTCCTGTGACACCAGTTATAGATTCCGATGCTTCACTTAAGGTTTACTCTGTCTATCTGACCTTCGTATTGACGACGAAACACAGAAACTGCATCGGAATTAAATAAAAAAGGCACAATGCCGACTTAAGTACAAGAAGACTGACTCTTCCTACTGTCTATGGTTTGCACCATTCCTGTGACACTAGTTATACATTCCGATGCTTCACTTCAGGTTTACTGTATCCCTCAGACCTTCCTATTGACGATGAAACACAGAAATAGCATCGGAATTTAATACAAAAGCCACAATGTCGACTTAAGTTCAAGACGACAGACTTTTCTTACTGTCTATGTTTTGAACCTTTTCTGTAACACCAGTTATAGATTCCGATGCTTCACTTCAGGTTTTTACTGCATCCCTCTGACCTTCTTCTTGATGATGAAACACAGAATTTGCATCGGAATTAAATAGAAAAGGCACAATGCCGACTTAAGTACAAGAAGACTGACTCTTCCTACTGTCTATGTTTTAACCATTCCTGTGACACTAGTTATAGATTCCGATGCTTCACTACAGGTTTACTGATTCCCTCTGACCTTCTTATTGACGATGAAACACAGAAACTGCATCGGAATTAAATACAAAAGGCACAATGCAAACAAAAATAAAAGATGACTGGCTCTTCTTACTCTCTATGTTTTGAACCTTTCCTGAGAGTCCGGTTTTTGATTCCGGTGCTTCACTTCATGTTTACTGTATCCCTTGGACCTTCTTATTGACGACGAAACACAGAAAGTGCATCAAAATTACATAGAAAAGGCACAATGCCGACTTACGTACAAGAAGACTGACTCTTCTTATTTACTATGATTTGAACATTTCCTGTGAGACCAGTTTTAGATTCCGATGCTTCACTATGTGTTTACTGTATCCCTCTGACCTTCTTATTGACGATGAAACACAGAAATTGCATCGGAATTAAATACAAAAGTCACAATGCCGACTTAAGTACAAGAAGACTGTCTCTTCTTTCTGACTATGTTGTGTGCATTTCCTGTGAGACCAGTTTTAGATGCCGATGCTTCACTATACGTTTACTGTATCCCTTAGACCTTCTTATTGACGATGAAACACATACATTGCATCGGAATTAAATAGAAAAGGCACAATGCCGACTTAAATACCAGACGACAGACTCTTCCTACTGTCTATGTTTTAACCATTCCTGTGGCACTAGTTATAGATTCCGATGCTTCACTTCAGGTTTACTGATTCCCTCTGACCTTCTTATTGACGATAAAACACAGAAACTGCATCGGAATTATATACAAAAGGCACAATGCTGACTCAAATACAAGAAGACTGGCTCTTCTTACTCTCTATGTTTTGCACCTTTCCTGAGAGACCGGTTTTAGATTCCGGTGCTTCACTTCAGTTTTACTGTATCCCTTGGACCTTCTTATTGACGATGAAACACAGAAATTGCATCGGACTCAAATACAAAAGGCACAATGCCGACTTAAGTACAAGAAGACCGACTCTTCTTACTGTCTATGTTTTGAACCATACCGGTGACACTAGTTATAGTTTCAGATGCTTCACTTCAGGTCTACTGTATCACGTGGACCTTCTTATTGCCGATGAAACACAGAAATTGCATCGGAATTAAATACAAAAGGCACAATGGCGACTTAAGTACAAGAAGACTGTCTCTTCTTACTGTCAATGATTTGAACTATTCCTGTGACACTAGTTATAGATTCCGATGCTTCACTTCAGGTTTACTGTATCCCTTGGACCTTCTTATCGACGATGAAACACAGAAATTGCATCGGAATTAAATACAAGAGGCACAATGCCGACATAAGTACAAGAATACTGACTCTTCTTACTGTCTATGTTTTGAACCATTCCTGTGACACTAGTTATAGATTCCGATGCTTCATTTTAGGTTTACTGTATCCTTTTGACCTTCTTATTGACGACGAAACACAGAAGTTCATCGGAATTAAATAGAAAAGGCACAATGCCGACTTAAGTACAAGAAGACTGACTCTTCCTACTGTCTATGTTTGAACCATTCCTGTGACACTAGTTATGGATTCCGTTGCTTCACGTCAGGTTTACTGTATCCCTCTGACCTTCTTAATGATGATGAAACACAGAAATTGCATCGGAATTAAATACAAAATGCACAATGCCGACTTAAGTACAAGTAGACTGACTCCTCTTACTGACTATGTTGTGAACATTTCCTGTGAGACCAGTTAGATTCCGATGCTTCACTATACGTTTACTGTATCCCTTAGACCTTCTTATTGACGATGAAACACATACATTGCATCGGAATTAAATAGTAAAGGCACAATGCCGACTTAAATAACAGAAGACAGACTCTTCCTACTGTACTGTTTATTTTAACCATTCCTGTGACACTAGTTATAGATTCCGATGCTTCACTTCAGGTTTACTGATTCCCTCTGACCTTCTTATTGACGATGAAACACAGAAACTGCATCGGAATTATATACAAAAGGCACAATGCTGACTCAAATACAAGAAGACTGGCTCTTCTTACTCTCTATGTTTTGCACCTTTCCTGAGAGAAAGGTTTTAGATTACGGTGCTTCACTTCAGTTTTACTGTATCCCTTGGACCTTCTTATTGACGACGAAACACAGAAATTGCATCAAAATTACATAGGAAAGGCACAATGCCGACTTAAGTAAAAGAAGACTGACCCTTCTTACTTACTATGATTTGAACATTTCCTGTGAGACCAGTTTTAGATTCCGATGCTTCACTATGTGTTTACTGTATCCCTTGGACCTTCTTATTGACGATGAGACACAGAAATTGCATCGAAATTTAATACAAAAGGCACAATGCCGACTTAAGTACAAGAAGACTGACTCTTCTTACTGTCTATGTTTTGAACCATTCTTGTGACACTAGTTATAGATCCCGATGTTTCACTTCTGGTTTACTGTATCCCTTGGACCTTCTTATTGACGATGTAACAAAGAAATTGCTTCGGAATTAAATACAAAAGGCACAATGCCGACTTAAGTACAAGAAGACTGACTCTTCTTACTGACTATGTTGTGAACATTTCCTGTGAGACCAGTTTTAGATTCCGATGCTTCACTATTGTTTACTGTACCCCTTGGACCTTCTTATTGACGATGAAACACATACATTGCATCGGAATTATATAGAAAAGGCACAATGCCGACTTAAGTACAAGAAGACTGACTATTCCTACTGTCTATGTTTTATCCATTCCTGTGACACTAGTTACAGATTCCGATGCTTCACTTCAGGTTTACTGTATCCCTCAGACCTTCTTATTGACGATGAAACACAGAAATAGCATCGGAATTAAATACAAAAGGCACAATGTCAACTTAAGTTCAAGACGACAGACTTTTCTTACTGTCTATGTTTTGAACCTTTTCTGTGACACCAGTTATAGATTCCGATGCTTCACTTCAGGTTTTACTGCATCCCTCTGACCTTCTTCTTGATGATGAAACACAGAATTTGCATCGGAATTAAATAGAAAAGGCACAATGCCGACTTATGTACAAGAAGACTGACGCTTCCTACTGTCTATGTTTTAACCATTCCTGTGACAGTAGTTATAGATTCCGATGCTTCACTTCAGGTTTACTGATTCCCTCTGACCTTCTTATTGACGATGAAACACAGAAACTGCATCGGAATTAAATACAAAAGGCACAATGCCGACAAAAATAAAAGATGACTGGCTCTTCTTACTCTCTATGTTTTGAACCTTTCCTGAGAGTCCGGTTTTAGATTCCGGTGCTTCACTTCATGTTTACTGTATCCTTTGGACCTTCTTATTGACGACGAAACACAGAAAGTGCATCAAAATTACATAAAAAAGGCACAATGCCGACTTAAGTACAAGAAAACTGACTCTTCTTATTTACTATGATTTGAATATTTCCTGTGAGACCAGTTTTAGATTCCGATGCTTCACTATGTGTTTACTGTATCCCTTGGACCTTCTTATTGACGATGAAACACAGAAATTGGAATGATATTAAATACAAAAGGCACAATGCCGACTTAAGTACAAGAAGACTGACTCTTCTTACTGTCTATTTTTTGAACCATTCCGGTGACACTAGTTATAGTTTCCGATGCATCACTTCAGGTTTACTGTATCACTTGGACCTTCTTATTGACGATGAAACACAGAAATAGCATCGGAATTAAATACAAAAGACACAATGCCGATTCAAGTACAAGAAGACTGACTCTTCCTACTGTCTATGTTTTGAACCATTCTTGTGACATTCCGATGCTTCACTTCAGGTTTACTGTATCCCTCTGACCTTCTTATTGACGATGAAACACAGAAATTGCATCGGAATTAAATACAAAAGTCACAATGCCGACTTAAGTACAAGAAGACTGTCTCTTCTTTCTGACTATGTTGTGTGCATTTCCTGTGAGACCAGTTTTAGATTCCGATGCTTCACTATATGTTTACTGTATCACTTGGACCTTCTTATTGACGATGAAACACAGAAATTGCATCGGACTCTAATACAAAAGGCACAATGCCGACTTAAGTACAAGAAGACCGACTCTAGTTACTGTCTACGTTTTGAACCATACCGGTGACACTAGTTATAGTTTCAGATGCTTCACTTCAGGTCTACTGTATCACTTGGACCTTCTTATTGCCGATGAAACACAGAAATTGCATCGGAATTAAATACAAAAGGCACAATGGCGACTTAAGTACAAGAAGACTGACTCTTCTTACTGTCAATGATTTGAACTATTCCTGTGACACTAGTTATAGATTCCGATGCTTCACTTCAGGTTTACTGTATCCCTTGGACCTTCTTATCGATGATGAAACACAGAAATTGCATCGGAATTAAATACAAGAGGCACAATGCCGACATAAGTACAAGAATACTGACTCTTCTTACTGTCTATGTTTTGAACCATTCCTGTGACACTAGTTATAGATTCCGATGCTTCATTTTAGGTTTACTGTATCCTTTTGACCTTCTTATTGACGACGAAACACAGAAGTTCATCGGAATTAAATAGAAAAGGCGCAATGCCGACTTAAGTACAAGAAGACTGACTCTTCCTACTGTCTATGTTTGAACCATTCCTGTGACACTAGTTATGGATTCCGTTGCTTCACTTCAGGTTTTCTGTATCCCTCTGACCTTCTTATTGATGATGAAACACAGAAATTGCATCGGAATTAAATACAAAATGCACAATGCCGACTTAAGTACAAGTAGACCGACTCTTCTTACTGACTATGTTGTGAACATTTCCTGTGAGACCAGTGTTAGATTCCGATGCTTCACTATACGTTTACTGTATCCCTTAGACCTTCTTATTGACGATGAAACACATACATTGCATCGGAATTAAATAGAAAAGGCACAATGCCGACTTAAATACCAGAAGACAGACTCTTCCTATTGTCCATGTTTTAACCATTCCTGTGACACTAGTTATAGATTCCGATGCTTCACTTCAGGTTTACTGATTCCCTCTGACCTTCTTATTGACGATGAAACACAGAAACCGCATCGGAATTATATACAAAAGGCACAATGCTGACTCAAATACAAGAAGGCCTTGCTCTTCTTACTCTCTATGTTTTGCACCTTTCCTGAGAGACCGGTTTTAGATTCCGGTGCTTCACTTCAGTTTTACTGTATCCCTTGGACCTTCTTATTGACGACGAAACACAGAAGTTCATCGGAATTAAATAGAAAAGGCACAATGCCGACTTAAGTACAAGAAGACTGACTCTTCCTACTGTCTATGTTTGAACCATTCCTGTGACACTAGTTATGGATTCCGTTGCTTCACTTCAGGTTTACTGTATCCCTCTGTCCTTCTTATTGATGATGAAACACAGAAATTGCTTCGGAATTAAATACAAAAGGCACAATGCCGACTGAAGTACAAGAAAACTGACACTTCCTACTGTCTATGTCATGAACCATTCCCGTGACACTAGTTATAGATTCCGATGCATCACTTCAGGTTTACTGTATCCCTTGGACCTTCTTATTGACGATGAAACACACAAATTGCATCGGAAGTAAATACAAAAGGCACAATGCCGACTTAAGTACAAGAAGACTGACTCTTCTTGCTGTGTATGTTTTGAACCATTCCTGTGACACTAGTTATAGATTCCGATGCTTCAATTAAGGTTTACTGTCTCCCTCTGACCTTCGTATTGACGACGAAACACAGAAACTGCATCGGAATTAAATACAAAATGCACAATGCCGACTTATGTACAAGAAGACTGACTCTTGTTACTGACTATGTTGTGAACATTTCCTGTGAGACCAGTTTTAGATTCCGATGCTTCACTATTGTTTACTGTACCCCTTGGGCCTTTTTATTGACGATGAAACACATACATTGCATCAGAATTAAATAGAAAAGGCACAATGCCGACTTAAGTGCAAGTAGACTGACTCTTCCTACTGTCTATGTTTTATCCATTACTGTGACACTAGTTATGGATTCGGATGCTTCACTTCAGGTTTACTGATTCACTCTGACCTTATTATTGACGATGAAAACAGAAACTGCATCGGAATTAAATACAAAAGGCACAATGGCGACTCAAAAACAAGATGACTGGCTCTTCTTACTCTCTATGTTTGAACATTTCCTGAGAGACCGGTTATACATTCCGGTGATTCACTTAATGTTTACTGTATCCCTTGGACCTTCTTATTGACGACGAAACACAGAAATTGGATCGAAATTAAATACAAAAGGCACAATGCCGACTTAAGTACAAAAAGAATGACTCTTCTTACTACCTATGTTTTGAACCAATCCTGTGACACTAGTTATAGATTCCGATGCTTCACTTAAGGTTTACTGTATCCCTTGGACCTTCTTATTGACGATGAAACACACAAATTGCATTGGAATTAAATACAAAAAGCACAATGCCGACTTAAGTACAAGAAGACTGACTCTTCTTACTGTCTATTTTTTGAACCATTCCGGTGACACTGGTTATAGTTTCCGATGCTTCACTTCAGGTTTACTGTATCACTTGGACCTTCTTATTGACGATGAAACACAGAAATAGCATCGGAATTAAATACAAAAGACACAATGCCGATTCAAGTACAAGAAGACTGACTCTTCCTACTGTCTATGTTTTGAACCATTCTTGTGACATTCCGATGCTTCACTTCAGGTTTACTGTATCCCTCTGACCTTCTTATTGACGATGAAACACAGAAATTGCATCGGAATTAAATACAAAAGTCACAATGCCGACTTAAGTACAAGAAGACTGTCTCTTCTTTCTGACTATGTTGTGTGCATTTCCTGTGAGACCAGTTTTAGATTCCGATGCTTCACTATACGTTTACTGTATCACTTGGACCTTCTTATTGACGATGAAACACAGAAATTGCATCGGACTCAAATACAAAAGGCACAATGCCGACTTAAGTACAAGAAGACCGACTCTTCTTACTGTCTATGTTTTGAACCATACCGGTGACACTAGTTATAGTTTCAGATGCTTCACTTCAGGTCTACTGTATCACTTGGACCTTCTTATTGCCGATGAAACACAGAAATTGCATCGGAATTAAATACAAAAGGCACAATGGCGACATAAGTGCAAGAAGACTGTCTCTTCTTACTGTCAATGATTTGAACTATTCCTGTGACACTAGTTATAGATTCCGATGCTTCACTTCAGGATTACTGTATCCCTTGGACCTTCTTATCGATGATGAAACACAGAAATTGCATCGGAATTAAATACAAGAGGCACAATGCCGACATAAGTACAAGAATACTGACTCTACTTACTGTCTATGTTTTGAAGCATTCCTGTGACACTAGTTATAGATTCCGATGCTTCATTTTAGGTTTACTGTATTCTTTTGACCTTCTTATTGACGACGAAACACAGAAGTTCATCGGAATTAAATAGAAAAGGCACAATGCCGACTTAAGTACAAGAAGACTGACTCTTCTTACTGACTATGTTGTGAACATTTCCTGTGAGACCAGTTTTAGATTCCGATGCTTCACTATTGTTTACTGTACCCCTTGGACCTTCTTATTGACGATGAAACACATACATTGCATCGGAATTATATAGAAAAGGCACAATGCCGACTTAAGTACAAGAAGACTGACTATTCCTACTGTCTATGTTTTATCCATTCCTGTGACACTAGTTACAGATTCCGATGCTTCACTTCAGGTTTACTGTATCCCTCAGACCTTCTTATTGACGATGAAACACAGAAATAGCATCGGAATTAAATACAAAAGGCACAATGTCAACTTAAGTACAAGACGACAGACTTTTCTTACTGTCTATGTTTTGAACCTTTTCTGTGACACCAGTTATAGATTCCGATGCTTCACTTCAGGTTTTTACTGCATCCCTCTGACCTTCTTCTTGATGATGAAACACAGAATTTGCATCGGAATTAAATAGAAAAGGCACAATGCCGACTTATGTACAAGAAGACTGACGCTTCCTACTGTCTATGTTTTAACCATTCCTGTGACAGTAGTTATAGATTCCGATGCTTCACTTCAGGTTTACTGATTCCCTCTGACCTTCTTATTGACGATGAAACACAGAAACTGCATCGGAATTAAATACAAAAGGCACAATGCCGACAAAAATAAAAGATGACTGGCTCTTCTTACTCTCTATGTTTTGAACCTTTCCTGAGAGTCCGGTTTTAGATTCCGGTGCTTCACTTCATGTTTACTGTATCCTTTGGACCTTCTTATTGACGACGAAACACAGAAAGTGCATCAAAATTACATAAAAAAGGCACAATGCCGACTTAAGTACAAGAAAACTGACTCTTCTTATTTACTATGATTTGAATATTTCCTGTGAGACCAGTTTTAGATTCCGATGCTTCACTATGTGTTTACTGTATCCCTTGGACCTTCTTATTGACGATGAAACACAGAAATTGGAATGATATTAAATACAAAAGGCACAATGCCGACTTAAGTACAAGAAGACTGACTCTTCTTACTGTCTATTTTTTGAACCATTCCGGTGACACTAGTTATAGTTTCCGATGCTTCACTTCAGGTTTACTGTATCACTTGGACCTTCTTATTGACGATGAAACACAGAAATAGCATCGGAATTAAATACAAAAGACACAATGCCGATTCAAGTACAAGAAGACTGACTCTTCCTACTGTCTACGTTTTGAACCATTCTTGTGACATTCCGATGCTTCACTTCAGGTTTACTGTATCCCTCTGACCTTCTTATTGACGATGAAACACAGAAATTGCATGGGAATTAAATACAAAAGTCACAATGCCGACTTAAGTACAAGAAGACTGTCTCTTCTTTCTGACTATGTTGTGTGCATTTCCTGTGAGACCAGTTTTAGATTCCGATGCTTCACTATATGTTTACTGTATCACTTGGACCTTCTTATTGACGATGAAACACAGAAATTGCATCGGACTCTAATACAAAAGGCACAATGCCGACTTAAGAACAAGAAGACCGACTCTAGTTACTGTCTACGTTTTGAACCATACCGGTGACACTAGTTATAGTTTCAGATGCTTCACTTCAGGTCTACTGTATCACTTGGACCTTCTTATTGCCGATGAAACACAGAAATTGCATCGGAATTAAATACAAAAGGCACAATGGCGACTTAAGTACAAGAAGACTGACTCTTCTTACTGTCAATGATTTGAACTATTCCTGTGACACTAGTTATAGATTCCGATGCTTCACTTCAGGTTTACTGTATCCCTTGGACCTTCTTATCGATGATGAAACACAGAAATTGCATCGGAATTAAATACAAGAGGCACAATGCCGACATAAGTACAAGAATACTGACTCTTCTTACTGTCTATGTTTTGAACCATTCCTGTGACACTAGTTATAGATTCCGATGCTTCATTTTAGGTTTACTGTATCCTTTTGACCTTCTTATTGACGACGAAACACAGAAGTTCATCGGAATTAAATAGAAAAGGCGCAATGCCGACTTAAGTACAAGAAGACTGACACTTCCTACTGTCTATGTTTGAACCATTCCTGTGACACTAGTTATGGATTCCGTTGCTTCACTTCAGGTTTTCTGTATCCCTCTGACCTTCTTATTGATGATGAAACACAGAAATTGCATCGGAATTAAATACAAAATGCACAATGCCGACTTAAGTACAAGTAGACTGACTCTTCTTACTGACTATGTTGTGAACATTTCCTGTGAGACCAGTGTTAGATTCCGATGCTTCACTATACGTTTACTGTATCCCTTAGACCTTCTTATTGACGATGAAACACATACATTGCATCGGAATTAAATAGAAAAGGCACAATGCCGACTTAAATACCAGAAGACAGACTCTTCCTATTGTCCATGTTTTAACCATTCCTGTGACACTAGTTATAGATTCCGATGCTTCACTTCAGGTTTACTGATTCCCTCTGACCTTCTTATTGACGATGAAACACAGAAACCGCATCGGAATTATATACAAAAGGCACAATGCTGACTCAAATACAAGAAGACTGGCTCTTCTTACTCTCTATGTTTTGCACCTTTCCTGAGAGACCGGTTTTAGATTCCGGTGCTTCACTATTGTTTACTGTACCCCTTGGGCCTTTTTATTGACGATGAAACACATACATTGCATCAGAATTAAATAGAAAAGGCACAATGCCGACTTAAGTGCAAGTAGACTGACTCTTCCTACTGTCTATGTTTTATCCATTACTGTGACACTAGTTATGGATTCGGATGCTTCACTTCAGGTTTACTGATTCCCTCTGACCTTCTTATTGACGATGAAAACAGAAACTGCATCGGAATTAAATACAAAAGGCACAATGGCGACTCAAAAACAAGATGACTGGCTCTTCTTACTCTCTATGTTTGAACCTTTCCTGAGAGCCCGGTTATACATTCCGGTGCTTCACTTAATGTTTACTGTATCCCTTGGACCTTCTTATTGACGACGAAACACAGAAATTGGATCGAAATTAAATACAAAAGGCACAATGCCGACTTAAGTACAAAAAGAATGACTCTTCTTACTACCTATGTTTTGAACCAATCCTGTGACACTAGTTATAGATTCCGATGCTTCACATAAGGTTTACTGTATCCCTTGGACCTTCTTATTGACGATGAAACACACAAATTGCATTGGAATTAAATACAAAATGCACAATGCCGACTTAAGTACAAGAAGACTGACTCTTCTTACTGTCTATTTTTTGAACCATTCCGGTGACACTAGTTATAGTTTCCGATGCTTCACTTCAGGTTTACTGTATCACTTGGACCTTCTTATTGACGATGAAACACAGAAATAGCATCGGAATTAAATACAAAAGACACAATGCCGATTCAAGTACAAGAAGACTGACTCTTCCTACTGTCTATGTTTTGAACCATTCTTGTGACATTCCGATGCTTCACTTCAGGTTTACTGTATCCCTCTGACCTTCTTATTGACGATGAAACACAGAAATTGCATCGGAATTAAATACAAAAGTCACAATGCCGACTTAAGTACAAGAAGACTGTCTCTTCTTTCTGACTATGTTGTGTGCATTTCCTGTGAGACCAGTTTTAGATTCCGATGCTTCACTATATGTTTACTGTATCACTTGGACCTTCTTATTGACGATGAAACACAGAAATTGCATCGGACTCAAATACAAAAGGCACAATGCCGACTTAAGTACAAGAAGACCGACTCTACTTACTGTCTATGTTTTGAACCATACCGGTGACACTAGTTATAGTTTCAGATGCTTCACTTCAGGTCTACTGTATCACTTGGACCTTCTTATTGCCGATGAAACACAGAAATTGCATCGGAATTAAATACAAAAGGCACAATGGCGACATAAGTGCAAGAAGACTGTCTCTTCTTACTGTCAATGATTTGAACTATTCCTGTGACACTAGTTATAGATTCCGATGCTTCACTTCAGGATTACTGTATCCCTTGGACCTTCTTATCGATGATGAAACACAGAAATTGCATCGGAATTAAATACAAGAGGCACAATGCCGACATAAGTACAAGAATACTGACTCTACTTACTGTCTATGTTTTGAAGCATTCCTGTGACACTAGTTATAGATTCCGATGCTTCATTTTAGGTTTACTGTATTCTTTTGACCTTCTTATTGACGACGAAACACAGAAGTTCATCGGAATTAAATAGAAAAGGCACAATGCCGACTTAAATACCAGAAGACAGACTCTTCCTATTGTCTATGTTTTAACCATTCCTGTGACACTAGTTATAGATTCCGATGCTTCACTTCAGGTTTACTGATTCCCTCTGACCTTCTTATTGACGATGAAACACAGAAATTGCATCGGAATTAAATACAAAAGGCACAATGGCGACTCAAATACAAGATGACTGGCCCTTCTTACTCTCTATGTTTGAACCTTTCCTGAGAGACCGGTTATAGATTACGGTGCTTCACTTAATGTTTACTGTATCCCTTGGACCTTCTTATTGACGACGAAACACAGAAAGTGCATCAAAATTACATAGAGAAGGCACAATGCCGACTTAAGTTCAAGAAGACTGACTCTTCTTATTTACTATGATTTGAACATTTCCTGTGAGACCAGTTTTAGATTCCGATGCTTCACTATGTGTTTACTGTATCCCTTGGACCTTCTTATTGACGATGAAACACAGAAATTGGATCGAAATTAAATACAAAAGGCACAATGCCGACTTAAGTACAAGAAGAATGACTCTTCTTACTATCTATGTTTTGAACCATTCCTGTGACACTAGTTAAGATTCCGATGCTTCACTTCAGGTTTACTGTATCCCTTGGACCTTCTTATTGACGATGAAAGACAGAAATTGCATCGGAATTAAATACAAAAGGCACAATGCCGACTTATGTACAAGAAGACTGACTCTTCATGCTGTGTATGTTTTGAACCATTCCTGTGACACTAGTTATAGATTCCGATGCTTCACTTAAGGTTTACTCTATCCCTCTGACCTTCGTATTGACGACGGAACACAGAAACTGCATCGGAATTAAATAGAAAAGCACAATGCCGACTTAAGTACAAGAAGACTGACTCTTCCTACTGTCTATGTTTTGCACCATTCCTGTGACACTAGTTATAGATTCCGATGCTTCACTTCAGGTTTACTGCATCCCTCTGACCTTCTTCTTGATGATGAAACACAGAATTTGCATCGAAATTGAATAGAAAAGACACAATGCCGACTTACGTACAAGAAAACTGACTCATCTTGATGTCTATTTTTTGAACCATTCCTGTGACACTAGTTATAGATTTCGATGCTTCACTTAAGGGTTACTGTCCCCCTCTGACCTTCGTATTGACGACGAAACACAGAAACTGCACCGGAATGAAATACGAAATGCACAATGCCGACTTAGCACAAGAAGACTGACTCTTCTTACTGACTATGATGTGAACATTTCCTGTGAGACCAGTTTTAGATTCCGATGCTTCACCATATGTTTACTGTATCCCTTGGACCTTCTTATTGACGATGAAACACATACATTGCATCGGAATTAAATAGAAAAGGCACAATGCCGACTTAAGTACAAGAAGACTGACTCTTCCTACTGTCTATGTTTTAACAATTCCTGTGACATTACTTATAGTTTCCGATACTTCACATCAGGTTTACTGATTCCCTCTGACCTTCTTATTTACGATGAAACACAGAAACTGCATCGGAAATTAATACAAAAGGCACAATGCCGACTAAAATACAAGATGACTGGCTTTTCTTACTCTCTATGTTTTGAACCTTTCCTGAGAGACCGGTTTTAGATTGCGGTGCTTCACTTCATGTTTACTGTATCCCTTGGACCTTCTTATTGACGGCGAAACACAGAAATTGCATCAAAATTACATAGAAAAGGCACAATGCCGACTTAAGTACAAGAAGACCGACTCTTCTTATTTTCTATGATTTGAACATTTCCTGTGAGACCAGTTTTAAATTCCGATGCTTCACTATGTGTTTACTGTATCCCTTGGACCTTCTTATTGACGATGAAACACAGAAATTGCATCGAAATTAAATACAAAAGGCACAATGCCGACTTAAGTACAAGAAGAATGACTCTTCTTACTGTCTATGTTTTGAACCATTCCTGTGACACTAGTTAAGATTCCGATGCATCACTTCAGGTTTACTGTATCGCTTGGACCTTCTTATTGACGATGAAACACACAAATTGTATCGGAATTAAATGCAAAAGGCACAATGCCGACTTAAGTACAGGAAGACTGACTCTTCATGCTGTGTATGTTTTGAACAATTCCTGTGACACTAGTTGCAGATTCCGATGCTTCACTTAAGGTTTACTCTATCCCTCTGACCTTCGTATTTGGCGACGAAACACAGAAACTGCATCGGAATTAAATAGAAAAGCAGAATGCCGACTTAAGTACAAGAAGACTGACTCTTCCTACTGTCTATGCTTTGCACCATTCCTGTGACACTAGTTATAGATTCCGATGCTTCACTTCTGGTTTACTGTATCCGTCAGACCTTCTTAGTGACGATGAAACACAGAAATTGCATCGGAATTAAATACAAAAGGCACAATGTCGACTTAAGTACATGACGACAGACTTTTCTTACTGTCTATGTTTTGAACCTTTTCTGTGACACCAGTTATAGATTCTGATGCTTCACTTCAGGTTTACTGTATCCCTCTGACCTTCTTATTGTCGATGAAACACAGAAATTGCATCGGAATTAAATTCAAAAGGCACAATGCCGACTTAAGTACAAGAGGACTGACTCTTCTTACTGTCTATGTTTTGAACCATTCCTGTGACGCTAGCTGTAGATTCCGATGCTTCACTTCAGGTTTACTGCATCCCTTGGACCTTATTATTGACGACGAAACACAGAAATTGCATCGGAATTAAATAGGAAAGGCACAATGCCGGCTTAAGTACAAGAAGACTGACCCTTCCTACTGTCTAGGGTTTGAACCATTCCTGTGACACTAGTTATAGGATCCGATGCTTCACTTCAAGTTTACTGTATACCTCTGACCCTGTTACTGACGATGAAACACAGAAATTGCATCGGAATTAAATAGAAAAGGCACAATGCCGACTTAAGTACAAGAAAACTGACTCTTCTTACTGTCTATGATTTGAACCATTCCTGTGACACTAGTTACAGATTCCGATGCTTCACATCAGGTTTACTGTATCCCTTGGACCTTCTTATTGACTACGAAACAAAGAATTTGCATCGGAATTAAATAAAAAAGGCACAATGCCGACTTAAGTACAAGAAGACTGAGTCTTCCTACTGTCTCTGTTTGGAACCATCCTTGTGACACTAGTTATAGATTCCGATGCTTCACTTCAGGTTTACTGTATCCCTCTGACCTTCTTGTTGACGATGAAACACAGAAACTGCATCGGAATTAAATACAAAAGGCACAATGCCGACTTAAGTACAAGAAGACTGTCTCTTCTTTCTGACTATGTTGTGAACATCTCCTGTGAGACCAGTTTTAGATTCCGATGCTTCACTACATGTTTATAGTATCCCTTGGACCTTCTTATTGACGATGAAACACAGAAATTGCATCGGAATTAAATACAAAAGGCACAATGCCGACTTAAGTACAAGAAGACTGACTCTTCTTCCTGTCTATGTTTAGAACCATTCCTGTGACACTAGTTATAGATTCCGATGCTTCACTTCAGGTTTACTGTATCCCTCTGACCTTCTTATTGACGATGAAACACAGAAATTGCATCGGAATCAAATACAAAATGCACAGTGCCGACTTAAGTACAAGAAGACTGACTCTTCTTTCCGACTATAATGTGAACATTTCCTGTGAGACCAGTTTTAGATTCCGATGCTTCACTATATGTTTACTGTATCCCTCAGACCTTCTTAGTGACGATGAAACACAGAAATTGCATCGGAATTAAATACAAAAGGCACAATGTCGACTTAAGTACATGACGACAGACTTTTCTTACTGTCCATGTTTTGAACCTTTTCTGTGACACCAGTTATAGATTCCGATGCTTCACTTCAGGTTTACTGTATCCCTCTGACCTTCTTATTGTCGATGAAACACAGAAATTGCATCGGAATTAAATTCAAAAGGCACAATGCCGACTTAAGTACAAGAGGACTGACTCTTCTTACTGTCTATGTTTTGAACCATTCCTGTGACGCTAGTTGTAGATTCCGATGCTTCACTTCAGGTTTACTGCATCCCTTGGACCTTATTATTGACGACGAAACACAGAAATTGCATCGGAATTAAATAGGAAAGGCACAATGCCGGCTTAAGAACAAGAAGACTGACCCTTCCTATTGTCTAGGTTTTGAACCAATCCTGTGACACTAGTTATAGGATCCGATGCTTCACTTCGAGTTTACTGTATACCTCTGACCCTGTTACTGACGGTGAAACACAGAAATTGCATCGGAATTAAATAGAAAAGGCACAATGCCGACTTAAGTACAAGAAAACTGACTCTTCTTACTGTCTATGATTTGAACCATTCCTGTGACACTAGTTACAGATTCCGATGCTTCACTTCAGGTTTACTGTATCCCTTGGACCTTCTTATTGACGATGAAACACAGAAATTGCATCGGAATTAAATACAAAAAGCACAATGCCGACTTAAGTACAAGACGACTGACAGTTCCTACTGTCTATGTTTGAACCATTCCTGTGACACTAGTTATAGATTCTGATGCATCACTTCAGGTTTACTGTATCCCTTGGACCTTCTTATTGACGATGAAACACACAAATTGCATCGGAATTAAATACAAAAGGCACAATGCCGACTTAAGTACAAGAAGACTGACTCTTCACGCTGTGTATGTTTTGAACCATTCCTGTGACACTAGTTATAGATTCCGATGCTTCACTTAAGGTTTATTCTATCCCTCTGACCTTCGTATTGACGACGAAACACAGGAACTGCATCGGAATTAAATAGAAAAGCACAATGCCGACTCAAGTACAAGAAGACTGACTCTTCCTACTGTCTATGCTTTGCACCATTCCTGTGACACTAGTTATAGATTTCGAGGCTTCACTTCTGGTTTACTGTATCCCTTAGACCTTCTTATTGACGATGAAACACAGAAATTGCATCGGAATTAAATACAAAAGGCACAATGTCGACTTAAGTACAAGACGACAGACTTTTCTTACAGTCTATGTTGTGAACCTTTTCTGTGACACCAGTTACAGATTCCGATGCTTCACTTCAGGTTTATTGTATCCCTCTGACCTTCTTATTGTCGATGAAACACAGAAATTGCATCGGAATTAAATTCAAAAGGCACAATGCCGACTTAAGTACAAGAAGACTGTCTCTTCTTTCTGACTATGTTGTGAACATTTCCTGTGAGACCAGCTTTAGATTCCGATGCCTCACTACATGTTTATAGTATCCCTTGGACCTTCTTATTGACGATGAAACACAGAAATTGCATCGTAATTAAATACAAAAGGCACAATGCCGACTTTAGTACCAGAAGACTGACTCTTCTTACTGTCTATGTTTTGAACAATTCCTGTGACACTAGTTATAGATTCCGATGCTTCACTTCAGGATTACTGTATCCCTTGGACCTTCTTATCGGCGATGAAACACAGAAATTGCATCGGAATTAAATAGAAAAGGCACAATGCCGACTTAAGTACAAGAAGACTGACTCTTCCTACTGTCTATGTTTTGAACCATTCCTGTGACACTAGTTATAGATACCGGTGCTTCACTTCAGGTTTACTGTATCCCTCTGACCTTCTTATTGATGATGAAACACAGAAATTGCATCGGAATTAAATACAAAATGCCCAATGCCGACTTAAGTACAAGAAGACTGACTCTTTTTACTGACTATGTTGTGAACATTTCCTGTGAGACCAGTTTTAGATTCCGATGCTTCGTTATATGTTTACTGTATCACATGGACCTTCTTATTGACGATGAAACACAGAACTTGCATCGGAATTAATTAGAAAAGGTACAATGCCGACTTAAGTACAACAAGACTGACTCTTCCTACTGTCTATGTTTTAACCATTCCTGTGACACTAGTTATGGATTCCGATGCTTCACTTCAGGTTTACTGATTCCCTCTGACCTTCTTATTGTCGATGAAACACAGAAACTGCATCAGAATTAAATTCAAAAGGCACAATGCCGACTCAAATACAAGATGACTGGCTCTTCTTACTCTCTATGTTTTGAAGCTTTCCTGAGAGACCGATTTTGGATTCCGGTGCATCACTTCAGGTTTACTGTATCCCTTGGACGTTCTTATTGACGATGAAACACAGAAATTGCATCGGAATTACATAGAAAAGGCACAATGCCGACTTAAGTACAAGAAGACTGACTCTTCTTACTGACTATGATTTGAACATTTCCTGTGAGACCAGTTTTGGATTCCCATGCTTCACTATGTGTTTACTGTATCCCTTGGACCTTCTTAATGACGATGAAACTCAGATATTGCATAAAAATTAAATACAAAAGGCACGATGCCGACATAAGTACAAGAAAACTTACTCTTCTTGCTGTGTATGTTTTGAACCATTCCTGTGACACAAGTTATAGATTCCGATGCTTCACTTAAGGTTTACTGTATCCCTCTGACCTTCTTATTTACGATGAAACACAGAAATTGCATCGGAATTAAATACAAAACGCACGATGCCGACTTAAGTAAAAGAAGACTTACTCTTCTTACTGTCTATGTTGTGAACCATTCCGGTGACACTAGTTATAGTTTCCGATGATTCACTTCAGGTTTACTGTATCACTTGGACCTTCTTATTGACGATGAAACACAGAAATAGCATCGGAATTAAATACAAAAGGCACAATGCCGACTTAAGTACAAGAAGACTGACTCTTCTTACTGTCTATGTTTTGAATCATTCCTGTGACACTAGTTATAGATTCCGATGCTTCACTTCAGGTTTACTGTATCCCTTGGACCTTCTTATTTACGATGAAACACAGAAATTGCATCGGAATTAAATACCACAGGCACAATGCCGACTTAAGTACAAGAAGACTGACTCTTCTTACTGTCAATACTTTGAACCATTCCGGTAACACTAGCTATAGTTTCAGATGCTTCACTTCAGGTTCACTGTATCACTTGGACCTTATTATTGTCGATGAAACACAGAAATTGTATCGGAATTAAATTCAAAAGGCACAATGCCGACTTTAGTACCAGAAGACTGACTCTTCTTACTGTCTATGATTTGAACACTTCCTGTGAGACCAGTTTCAGATTGGGATGCTTCACTATGTGTTTTTACTGTATCCCTTGGACCTACTTATTGACGATGAAACACAGAAATTGCATCGAAATTAAATACAAAAGGCACAATGCCGACCTAAGTACAAGAAGACTGACTCATCCTACTGTCTATGTTTTAAACCATTCCTGTGACACATGTTATAGATTCCGTTGCTTCACTTCAGGTTTACTGTATCCCTCAGAACTTCTTATTGACGATGAAACACAGAAATTGCTTCGGAATTAAATACAAAAGGCACAATGGCGACTTAAGTACAAGAAGACTGACGCTTCTTACTGACTATGATTTGAACACTTCCTGTGAGACCAGTTTCAGATTGCGATGCTTCACTATGTGTTTTTACTGTATCCTTTGGACCTTCTTATTGACGATGAAACACAGAAATTGCATCGAAATTTAATACTAAAGACACAATGCCGACTTAAGTACAAGAAGACTGACTCATCCTACTGTCTATGTTTTGAACCATTCCTGTGACACTAGTTATAGATTCCGATGCTTCACTTCAGGTTTACTGTATCCCTCTGACCCACTTATTGACGAGGAAACACAGAAATTGCATCGGAATTAAATAGAAAAAGCACAATGCCGACTTAAGTTTAAGAAGACTGACTCTTCTTACTGTCTATGTTTTGAATCATTCCTGTGACACTAGTTATAGATTCCGATGCTTCACTTCAGGTTTACTGTATCCCTTGGACCTTCTTATTTACGATGAAACACAGAAATTGCATCGGAATTAAATACAACAGGCACAATGCCGACTTAAGTACAAGAAGACTGACTCTTCTTACTGTCTATGTTTTGAACAATTCCTGTGACACTAGTTATAGATTCTGTTGCTTCACTTCAGGTTTACTGCATCCCTTGGCCCTTCTTATTGACGACGACTCACAGAAATTGCATTGGAATTAAAAAGGAAAGGCACAATGCCAACTTACGTACAAGAAGACTGACCCTTCCTATTAACTATGTTTTGAACCATTCCTGTGACCCTAGTTATAGATTTCGATGCTTCACTTCAGGTTTACTGTATCCCTTGGACCTTCTTATCGACGATGAAACACAGAAATTGCATCGGAATTAAATAGAAAAGGCACAATGCCGACTTAAGTACAAGAAGACTGACTCATCCTACTGTCTATGTTTTGAACCATTCCTGTGACACTAGTTATAGATTCCGTTGCTTCACTTCAGGTTTACTGTATCCCTCTGACCTTCTTATTGATGATGAAACACAGAAATTGCATCGGAATTAAATACAAAATGCACAATGCCGACTTAAGTACAAGATGACTGGCTCTTCTTACTCTCTATGTTTTGAACCTTTCCTGAGAGACCAATTTTGGATTCCGATGTTTCACTTCAGGTTTACTGTATCCCTTGGACGTTCTTATTGTCGACGAAACACAGAAATTGCATCGGAATTACACAGAAAAGGCACAATGCCGACCTAAGTACTAGAAGACTGACTCTTCCTACTGTCTATGCTTTGCACCATTCCTGTGACACTAGTTATAGATTCCGATGCTTCACTTCAGGTTTACTGTATCCCTCAGAACTTCTTATTGACGATGAAACAAAGAAATTGCATCGAAATTTAATACTAAAGACACAATGCCGACTTATGTACAAGAAGACTGACTCTTCTTACTGTCTATGATTTGAACCATTCCTGTGACACTAGTTACAGATTCCGATGCATCACTTCAGGTGTACTGTATCCCTTGGACCTTCTTATTGACGATGAAACACAGAAATTGCATCGGGATTAAATACAATATGCACAATGACGACTTAAGTACAAGTAGACTGACTCTTGTTACTGTCTATGTTTGAACCATTCCTGTGACACTGGTTATAGGTTCTGATGCTTCACTTCAGTTTTACTATATCCCTCTGACCTTCTTATTGACGATGAAACACAGAAATTGCATCGGAATTAATTACAAAAGGCACAATGCCGACTTAAGTACAAGAAGACTGACTCTTCCTACTGTCTTTGTTTTGAACCATCCCTGTAACACTAGTTCGAGATTCCGATGCTTCACTTCAGGTTTACTGTATCCCTCTGACATTCTTATTGACGATGAAACACAAATATTGCATCGGAATTAAATAGAATAGGCACAATGCCGACTTCAGTACAAGAAGACTGACTCTTCTTACTAAATATGTTTTGAACCATTCCTGTGACACTAGTTATAGTTTCCTATGCTTTACTTCAGGTTTACTGTTTCCCTTGGACCTTCTTATTGACGATGAAACACAGAAATTGCATCCGAATTAAATACATAGGGCACAATGCAGACTTAAGTACAAGAAGACTGACTCTTCCTAATGTCTATGTTTTGAACCATTCCTGTAACACTAGTTATACATTCTGATGCTTCACTTCAGGTTCACTGTATCCCTCTGACCTTCTTATTGACGATGAAACACAGAAATTGTATCGGAATTAAATAGAAAAGGCACAATGCCGACTTAATTACTAGAAGAATGACTCTTCCTACTGTCTATGTTTTGAACCACTCTTCTGACACTAGTTCGAGATTCCGATGCTTCACTTCAGGTTTACTGTATCCCTCTGACATTGTTATTGACGATGAAACACAAAAATTGCATCGGAATTAAATAGAATAGGCACAATGCCGACTTCAGTACAAGAAGACTGACTCTTCTTACTAAATATGTTTTGAACCATTCCCGTGACTCTAGTTATAGATTCCGATGCTTCACTTCAGGTTTACTGTATCCCTCTGACCTTCATATTGACGATGAAACACAGAAATTGCTTCGGAATTAAATACAAAGGGCACAATGCCGACTTACGTACAAGGAGACTGACTCATCTTACTGTCTAAGGTTTGAACCATTCCTGTGACACTGGCTATAGATTCCGATGCTTCACTACAGGTTTACTGTATCCCTGGGACCTTCTTAATGACGACGAAACACAGAAATTGCATCGGAATTAAATAGAAAAGGAACAATACCAACTTAAGTACAAGATGACCGACTGTTCCCGCTGTCTATGTTTTGAACCGTTCCCATGACACTAGTTATAGATTCCGATGCATCACTTGAGGTTTACTGTATCCCTCTGACCTTCTTATTGACGATGAAACACAGGTATTGCATCGGAATTAAATACAAAGGGCACAATGCCGACTTAAGTACAAGAGGACTGACTCTTCTTACTGTGTATGTTTTGAACCATTCCTGTGCCACTAGTTATGGATTCCGATGCTTCACTTCAGGTTTACTGCATCCCATGACCCTTCTTATTGACGACGAAACACAGAAATTGCATCGGAATTAAATAGGAAAGGCACAATGCCGACTTAAGTACTAGAAGACTGACTCTTCCAATTGTCTATGTTTTGAACCATTCCTGTGACACTAGTTATTGATTCCGATGCTTCACTTCAGGTTTACTGTATCCCTCTGACCATCTTATTGACGATGAAACGCAGAAATTGCATCGGAATTAAAAAGAAAAGGCACAATGCCGACTTAAGTACAAGAAGACTGACTCTTCCAACTGTCTCTGTTTCGTACCATTCCAGTGACACTGGTTATAGATTCCGATGCTTCACTTCAGGTTTACTGATTCCCTCTGACCTTCTTTTTGACGATGAAACACAGAAATTCCATCGGAATTAAATACAAAAGGCACAATGCCGACTTATGTACAAGAAGACTGACTCTTCTTACTGACTATGTTGTGAACATTTCCTGTGAGACCAATTTTGGATTCCGATGCTTCGCTATATATTTATTGTATCCCTTGGACCTTCTAATTGACGATGAAACACAGAAATTCCATCGGAATTAAATACAAAGGGCACAAGGCCGACTTAATAACAAGAAGACTGACTCTTCTTACTGTCTATGTTTAGAACCATTCCTGTGACACTAGTTATAGATTCCGATGCTTCACTTCAGGTTTACTGTATCCCTCTGACTTTCTTATTTACGATGAAACACTGAAATTGCATCGGAATTAAATACAAAAGGCACAATGCCGACTTATGTACAAGAAGACTGACTCTTCTTACTGTCTATGATTTGAACCATTCCGGTGACAGTAGTTATAGTTTCCGATGCTTCACTTCAGGTTTACTGTATCCCTCTGACCTTCTTATTGACGATGAAACACAGATATTGCATCGGAATTAAATACAAAAGGCACAATGCTGACTTAAGTACATGAAGACTGACTCTTCGTACTTTCTGTTTTGAACCATTCCTGTGACACTAGTTATGGATTCCGAAGCTTCACTTCAGGTTTACTGCATCCCATGACCCTTGTTATTGACGACGAAACACAGAAATTGCATAGGAATTAAGTAGGAAAGGCACAATGCCGACTTAAGTATAAGAAGACTGACTCTTCTTACTGACTATGAATTGAACATTTCCTGTGAGACCAGTTTTAGATACCGATGCTCCACTATATGTTTACTGTATCCCTTGGACCTTTATATTGACGATGAAACACAGAAATTGCTTCGGAATTAAATAGAAAAAGCACAATGCCCACTTACGTGGAAGGAGACTGAATCATCTTACTGTCTAAGTTTTGAACCATTCCTGTGACACTAGTTATAGATTCCGATGCTTCACTTCATGTTTACTGTATCCCGTGGACCTTCTTATTGACGACGAAACACAGAAATTACATAGGAATTAAGTAGGAAAGGCACAATGCCGACTTAAGTATAAGAAGACTGACTCTTCTTACTGACTATGAATTGAACATTTCCTGTGAGACCAGTTATAGATTCCGATGCTTCACTTCATGTTTACTGTATCCCTTGGACCTTCATATTGACGATGAAACACAGAAATTGCTTTGGAATTAAATACAAAAAGCACAATGCCGACTTACGTAGAAGGAGACTGAATCATCTTACTGTCTAAGTTTTGAACCATTCCTGTGACACTAGTTATAGATTCCGATGCTTCACTTCATGTTTACTGTAACCCGTGGACCTTCTTATTGACGACGAAACACAGAAATTACATAGGAATTAAGTAGGAAAGGCACAATGCCGACTTAAGTATAAGAAGACTGACTCTTCTTACTGACTATGAATTGAACATTTCCTGTGAGACCAGTTTTAGATACCGATGCTCCACTATATGTTTACTGTATCCCTTGGACCTTCATATTGACGATGAAACACAGAAATTGCTTCGGAATTAAACACAAAAAGCACAATGCCGAATTACGTAGAAGGAGACTGAATCATCTTACTGTCTAAGTTTTGAACCATTCCTGTGACACTAGTTATAGATTCCGATGCTTCACTTCAGGTTTACTGTATCCCTCTCACTTTCGTATTTACGATGAAACACTGAAATTGCATCGGAATTAAATACAAAAGGCACAATACCGACTTATGTACAAGAAGACTGACTCTTCTTACTGTCTATGATTTGAACCATTCCGGTGACACTAGTTATAGTTTCCGATGCTTCACTTCAGGTTTACTGTATCTGTTGGACCTTCTTATTGACGATGAAACACAGAAATTGCATCGGAATTAAATACAAAAAGCACAATGCCGACTTAAGTACAAGAAGACTGCCTCTTCCTATTGTCTATGTTTTGAATCAATCTTGTGACACTACTTATAGATTCCGATGCTTCACTTCAGGTTTACTGTACCCCTCTGACCTTCTTATTGACGATGAAACACAGAAATTGCATCGGAATTAAATACAAATGGCACAATGCCGACTCAAATACAAGATGACTGGCTCTTCTTGCTCCCTATGTTTTGAACCTTTCCTGTGAGACCGATTTTAGATTCCGATGCTTCACTTCATGTTTACTGTATCCCGTGGACCTTCTTATTGACGACGAAACACAGAAATTACATAGGAATTAAGTAGGAAAGGCACAATGCCGACTTAAGTATAAGAAGACTGACTCTTTTTACTGACTACGAATTGAACATTTCCTGTGAGACCAGTTTTAGATACCGATGCTCCACTATATATTTACTGTATCCCTTGGACCTTCATATTGACGATGAAACACAGAAATTGCTTCGGAATTAAATACAAAAAGCACAATGCCGACTTACGTAGAAGGAGACTGAGTCATCTTACTGTCTATGTTTTGAACCATTCCTGTGACACTAGTTATAGATTCCGATGCTTCACTTCAGGTTTACTGTATCCCTGGGAACATCTTATTGACGACGAAACACAGAAATTGCATCGGAATTAAATAGGAAAGGCACAATGTCGACTTAAGTACAAGAAGACTGACTCTTCCAATTGTCTACGTTTTGAACCATTCCTGTGACACTAGTTATGGATTCCGATGCTTCACTTCAGGTTTACTGTATCCCTCTGACCTTCTTGTTGACGATAAAACACAGAAATTGCATCGGAATTAAGAAGAAAAGGCACAATGCCGACTTAAGTACAAGAAGACCGACTCTTCTTACTGTCTATGTTTTGAACCACTCCTGTGACACTAGTTATAGATTCCGATGCTTCACTTCAGGTTTACTGTTTCCCTGGGACCTTCTTATTGACGACGAAAAAGAGAATTGGCATCGGAATTAAATAGAAAAGCACAATGCCGACTTAAGTACAAGAAGACTGACTCTTCCTACTGTCTCTGTTTCGTACCATTCCTGTGAGACTAGTTATAGATTCCGATGCTTCACTTCAGGTTTACTGAATCCCTCTGTCCTTCTTAATGACGATGAAACACAGAAATTCCATCGGAATTAAATACAAAAGGCACAATGCCGACTTAAGTACAATAAGACTGACTCTTCTTTCTGAGTATGTTGTGAACACTTCCTGTGAGACCAGTTTTGGATTCCGATGCTTCACTATATATTTATTGTATCCCTTGGACCTTCTAATTGACGATGAAACACAGAAATTCCATCGGAAATAAATACAAAAAGCACAAGCACGACTTAAGTACATGAAGACTGACTCTTCTTACTGTCTATGTTTAGAACCATTTCTGTGACACTAGTTACAGATTCCGATGCTTTACTTCAGGTTTACTGTATCCCTCTAACTTTCTTATTGACGATGAAACACAGAAATTGCATCGGACTTAAATACAAAAGACACAATGCCGACTCAAATACAGGATGACTGGCTCTTCTTACTCTCTATGTTTTGAACCTTTCCTGTGAGACCGGTTTCAGATTCCGATGCTTCACTTCAGGTTTACTGTATCCCTTGGACCTTCTTATCGACGATGAAACAGAAATAGCATCGGAATTTAATACAAAAGGCACAACACCGACTTAAGTACAAGAAGACTGACTCTTCTTACTCTCTATGTTTTGAACCATTCCTGTGACACTAGTTATAGTTTCCGATGCTTCACTTCAGGTTTACTGTATCCCTGTGACCTTCGTATTGACGACGAAGCACAGAAATAGCATCGGAATTAAATGGAAAAGGCAAAATGCCGACTTAAGTACAAGAAGACAGACTCTTATAACTGTCTATGTTTTTAAAAATTCCTGTGACACTAGTTATAGATTCCGATGCTCCACTTCAGGTTTACTGTATCCCTTGGACCTTCTTATCGACGATGAAACACAGAAATAGCATCGGAATTAAATACAAAAGGCACAATGCCGACTTAAGTACAAGAAGACTGGCTTTTCTTACTGTCTATGTTTTGAACCATTCCTGTGACACTAGTTCTGGATTCCGATGCTTCACTTCAGGTTTACTGAATCCCTCTGACATTCTTATTGACGATGAAACACAGAAATTGCATCGGAATTAAATACAAAATGCACAATGCCGACTTAAGTACAAGAAGACTGACTCTTCTTACTGTCTATGTTTTGAACCATTCCTGTGACACTAGTTATAGATTCCGAAGCTTCACTTCAGGTTTACTGTATCCTTTGGACCTTCTTATTGACGATGAAACACAGAATTTGCATCTGAATTATAAAAAAAAAGGCACAATGCCGACTTAAGTACAAGAAGAATGACTCTTCTTACTGTCTATGTTTGAGCAATTCCTGTGACACTAGTTATAGATTACGTTGCTTCACTTCAGGTTTACTGTATCCCTTGGACCTTCTTATCGACGATGAAACAGAAATAGCATCGGAATTTAATACAAAAGGCACAATGCCGACTTAAGTACAAGAAGACTAACTTTTCTTACTGTCTATGTTTTGAACCATTCCTGTGACACTAGTTATGGATTCCGATGCTTCACTTCAGGTTTACTGAATCCCTCTGACATTCTTATTGACGATGAAACAAAGAAATTGCATCGGAATTAAATAGAAAAGGCACAATGCCGACTTAAGTACAAGAAGACTGACTCTTATAACTGTCTATGCTTTAAAAATTCCTGTGACACTAGTTATAGATTCCGATGCTCCACTTCAGGTTTACTGTATCCCTTGGACCTTCTTATCGACGATGAAACACAGAAATAGCATCGGAACACAGAAATAGCATCGGAATTAAATACAAAAGGCACAATGCCGACTTAAGTACAAGAAGACTGACTCTTCCTAGTGTCTATGTTTTGAACCATTCCTGTGACACTAGTTATGGATTCCGATGCTTCACTTCAGGTTTACTGAATCCCTCTGACATTCTTATTGACGATGAAACACAGAAATTGCATCGGAATTAAATGCAAACGGCACAGTGCAGACTTAAGTACAAGAAGACTGACTCTTCTTACTGACTATGTTTTGAATATTTCCTGTGAGACCAGTTTTAGTTTCCGATGCTTCACTATACGTTTACTGTATCCCTTGGACCTTCTTATTGACGATGAATCACAGAGATTGCATCGGAAATTAATACAAAAGGCACAATGCCGACTCAAATACAAGATGACTGGCTCTTCTTACTCTCTATGTTTTGAACCTCTCCTGTGAGACCGGTTTTAGATTCCGATGCTTCACTTCAGGTTTACTGTATCCCTTGGACCTTCTTATTGACGACGAAACACAGAAATTGCATCGGCATTAAATAGAAAAGGCACAATGCCGACTTAAGTACAAGAAGACTGACTCTTCTTATTGTTGCATGATTTGAACCATTCCTGTGGCATTAGTTATAGATTCCGATGCTTCAGTTCAGGTTTCCTGTATCCCTTGGACCTTCTTATCGACGATGTAACATAGATATTGCATCGGAACTGAATGCAAAAGGCCCAATGCCGACTTATGTACAAGAAGATTGACTCTTCTTACTGACTATGATTTGAACATTTCCTGTGAGACCAGTTTTAGCTTCTGATGCTTCACTATAAGTGTACTGTATCCCTTGTACCTTCATATTCACGATGAAACACAGAAATTGCATCGGAATTAAATGCAAAAGGCACAAGGCCGACTTAAGTACAAGAAGACTGACTCTTCTTACTGTCTATGTTTTGAACCATTCCTGTGACACTAGTTGTAGATTACGATGCTTCAATTCAGATTTACTGTATCCCTCTGACCTTCTTATTGACGACGAAACACAGAAATTGCATCGGAATTAAATTGAAAAGGCACAATGCCGACTTTGGTACAAGAAGGCTGACTCTTCCTACTGTCTATGTTCTGAACCATTCCTGAGACTCTAGTTATAGACTCCGATGCTTCACTTTACATTTACTGTATCTCTCTGACCTTCTTATTGAGGATGAAACACAGAATTTGCATCTGAATTATATAAAAAAGGCACAATGCCGACTTAAGTACAAGAAGATTGACTCTTCTTACTGTCTATGTTTTGGACCATTCCTGTGACACTAGTTATAGATTCCGATGCTTCACTTCAGGTTTACTGTATCCCTCTGACATTCTTTTTGGCGTTGAAACAGAGAAATTGCATTGGAATTAAATGCAAACGGCACAGTGCCGACTTAAGTACAAGAAGACTGACTCTTCTTACTGACTATGTTTTGAATGTTTCCTCTGAGACCAGTTTTAGATTCCGATGCTTCACTATACGTTTACTGTATCCCTTGGACCTTCTTATTGACGATGAAGCACAGAAATTGCTTCGGAATTAAATACAAAAGGCACAATGCCGACTTAAGTACAAGAAGACTGACTCATCCGACTATCTATGTTTTGAACCATTTCTGTGACACTAGTTACAGATTCCGATGCTTCACTTCAGGTTTACTGTATCCCTCTGACTTTCTTATTGACGATGAAACACAGAAATTGCATCGGACTTAAATACAAAAGGCACAATGCCGACTCAAATACAGGATGACTGGCTCTTCTCACTCTCTATGTTTTGAACCTTTCCTGTGAAACCGGTTTTAGATTCCGATGCTTCACTTCAGGTTTACTGTATCCCTTGGACCTTCTTATCGACGATGAAACAGAAATTGCATCGGAATTTAATACAAAAGGCACAACGCCGACTTAAGTACAAGAAGACTTACTCTTCTTACTCTCTATGTTTTGAAACATTCCTGTGACACTAGTTATAGTTTCCGATGCTTCACTTCAGGTTTACTGTATCCCTGTGACCTTCGTATTGACGACGAAGCACAGAAATTGCATCGGAATTAAATAGAAAAGGCAAAATGCCGACTTAAGCACAAGAAGACTGACTCTTATAACTGTCTATGTTTTTAAAAATTCCTGTGACACTAGTTATAGATTCCGATGCTCCACTTCAGGTTTACTGTATCCCTTGGACATTCTTATCGACGATGAAACACAGAAATAGCATCGGAATTAAATACAAAAGGCACAATGCCGACTTAAGTACAAGAAGACTGACTCTTCTTACTGTCTATGTTTTGAACCATTCCTGTGACACTAGTTATGGATTCCGATGCTTCACTTCAGGTTTACTGAATCCCTCTGACATTCTTATTGACGATGAAACACAGAAATTGCATCGGAATTAAATACAAAAGGCACAATGCCGACTTAAGTACAAGAAGACTGACTCTTCTTACTGTCTATGTTTTGAACCATTCCTGTGACACTACTTATAGATTCCGAAGCTTCACTTCAGGTTTACTGTATCCTTTGGACCTTCTTATTGACGATGAAACACAGAATTTGCATCTGAATTATAAAAAAAAGGCACAATGCCGACTTAAGTACAAGAAGAATGACTCTTCTTACTGTCTATGTTTTGAGCAATTCCTGTGATACTAGATATAGATTACGTTGCTTCACTTCAGGTTTACTGTATCCCTTAGACCTTCTTATCGACGATGAAACAGAAATAGCATCGGAATTTAATACAAAAGGCACAATGTCGACTTAAGTACAAGAAGACTGACTCTTCTTACTCTCTATGTTTTGAACCATTCCTGTGACACTAGTTATATATTCCGATGCTTCACTTCAGGTTTACTGTATCTCGCTGACCTTCTTATTGACGACGAAACACAGAAATTGCATCGGAATTAAATAGAAAAGGCACAATGCCGACTTAAGTACACGAAGACTGCCTCTTATGTCTATGCTTTTAAAAATTCCTGTGACACTAGTTACAGATTCCGATGCTCCACTTCAGGTTTACTGTATCCCTTGGACCTTCTTATCGACGATGAAACACAGAAATAGCATCGGAACACAGAAATAGCATCGGAATTAAATACAAAAGGCACAATGCCGACTTAAGTACAATAAGACTGACTCTTCTTACTGTCTATGCTTTGAACCATTCCTGTGACACTAGTTATGGATTCCGATGCTTCACTTCAGGTTTACTGAATCCCTCTGACATTCTTATTGACGATGAAACACAGAAATTGCATCGGAATTAAATGCAAACGGCACAGTGCCGACTTAAGTACAAGAAGACTGACTCTTCTTACTGACTATGTTTTGAACATTTCCTGTGAGACCAGTTTTAGATTCCGATGCTTCACTATACGTTTACTGTATCCCTTGGACCATCTTATTGACGACGAAACACAGAAATTGCATCGGCATTAAATAGAAATGGCACAATGCTGACTTAAGTACAAGAAGACTGACACTTCCTAGTGTCTATGTTTTGAACCGTTGCTGTGACACTAGTTATAGATTCCGATGCTTCACTTCAGGTTTTCTGTATCCCTCTGACATTCTTATTGTCGATGAAACAAAGAAATTGCAACGGAATTAGATAGAAAAGGCACAATGCCGTATTAAGTTCAAGAAGACTGACTCTTCTTACAGTCTATGTTTTGAAAAATTCCTGTAACAATAGTTATAGATTCCGATGCTTCACTTCAAATTTACTGTATCCCTCTGACCTTCATATTGACGATGAAACACAGTAATTGCATCGGAATTAAATACAAAGGGCACAATGCCGACTTAAGTAGAAGAAGACTGACTCTTCTTATTGTTGTATGTTTTGAACCATTCCTGTGGCATTAGTTATAGATTCCGATGTTTCAGTTCAGGTTTCCTGTATCCCTTGGACCTTCTTATCGACGATGAAACACAGATATTGCAGCGGAACTGAATGCAAAAGGCACAATGCCGACTTATGTACAAGAAGATTGACTCTTCTTACTGACTATGTTTTGAACCATTCCTGTGACACTAGTTATAGATTCCGATGCTTCACTTCAGGTTTACTGTATCCCTTGGACCTTGCCATTGTCGATGAAACACAGAATTTACATCGGAATTAAATACAAAAGGCACAATGCCGACTTAAGTACAAGAAGACTGACTCTTCTGACTGTCTATGTTTTGAATCATTCCTGTGACACTAGTTATAGATTCCGATGCTTCACTTCAGGTTTACTGAATCCCTTGGACCGTCTTATCGACGATGAAACACAGAAATAGCATCGGAATTAAATACATAAGGCACAATGCCGGCTTAAGTACAAGATGACTGACTCTTCTTACTCTCGATGTTTTGAACCATTCCTGTGACACTAGTTATAGATTCCGATGCTTCAGTTCAGGTTTACTGTATCCCGTGGACCTTCTTATTGACGACGAAACACAGAAATTCCATCGGGATTAAATACAAAAGGCACAATGCGGACTTAAGTACAAGAAGACTGACTCTTCCTACTGTCTATGTTTTAACCATTCCTGTGACACTAGTAATAGATTCCGATGCTTCACTTCAGGTTTACTGTATCCCTCTGACCTTCTTATTGACGATGAAACACAGAAATTGCATCGGAATTAATACAAAAGGCACAATGCCGACCCAAATACTAGATGACTGGCTCTTCTTACTCTCTATGTTTTGAACCTTTCCTGTGAGACCGGTTTTAGATTACGATGCTTCACTTCAGGTTTACTGTATCCCTTGGACCTTCTTACTGACGACGAAACACAGAAATTGCATCGGCATTATATAGAAAAGGCACAATGCCGACTTAAGTACAAGAAGGCTAACTCATCCAACTGGCTATGTTTTGAAAAATTCCTGTGACACTAGTTATAGATTCCGAGGCTTCACTTCAGGTTTACTGTATCCCTCTGACACTCTTACGGACGATGAAACACAGAAATTGCATCGGAATTTAATACAAAAGGCACAATGTCGACTTAAGTACAAGAAGACTGACTCTTCTTACTCTCTATGTTTTGAACCATTCCTGTGACACTAGTTATATATTCCGATGCTTCACTTCAGGTTTACTGTATCCCGCTGACCTTCTTATTGACGACGAAACACAGAAATTGCATCGGAATTAAATAGAAAAGGCACAATGCCGACTTAAGTACACGAAGACTGACTCTTCTTACTGTCTATGCTTTGAACCATTCCTGTGAAACTAGTTATGGATTCCGATGCTTCACTTCAGGTTTACTGAATCCCTCTGACATTCTTATTGACGATGAAACACAGAAATTGCATCGGAATTAAATGCAAACGGCACAGTGCCGACTTAAGTACAAGAAGACTGACTCTACTTACTGACTATGTTTTGAACATTTCCTGTGAGACCAGTTTTAGATTCCGATGCTTCACTATACGTATACTGTATCCCTTGGACCTTCTTATTGACGACGAAACACAGAAATTGCATCGGCATTAAATAGAAATGGCACAATGCTGACTTAAGTACAAGAAGACTGACACTTCCTAGTGTCTATGTTTTGAACCGTTCCTGTGACACTAGTTATAGATTCCGATGCTTCACTTCAGGTTTTCTGTATCCCTCTGACATTCTTATTGTCGATGAAACAAAGAAATTGCAAAGGAATTAGATAGAAAAGGCACAATGCCGTATTAAGTACAAGAAGACTGACTCTTCTTACAGTCTATGTTTTGAAAAATTCCTGTAACAATAGTTATAGATTCCGATGCTTCACTTCAAATTTACCGTAACCCTCTGACCTTCATATTGACGATGAAACACAGTAATTGCATCGGAATTAAATACAAAGGGCGCAATGCCGACTTAAGTAGAAGAGGACTGACTCTTCTTATTGTTGTATGTTTTGAACCATTCCTGTGTCATTAGTTATAGATTCCGATGTTTCAGTTCAGGTTTCCTGTATCCCTTGGACCTTCTTATCGACGATTAAACACAGATATTGCATCGGAACTGAATGCAAAAGGCACAATGCCGACTTATGTACAAGAAGATTGACTCTTCTTACTGACTATGATTTGAACATTTCCTGGGAGACCAGTTTTAGATTCCGATGCTTCACTACATGTTTTCTGTATCCCTTGGACCTTCTTATTGACGATGAAACACAGAAATTGCATCGGAATTAAATACAAATGGCACAAGGCCGATTTAGGTACAAGAAGACAGACTCTCCTTCCTGTCTATGTTTTGAACCATTCCTGTGACACTAGTTATAGATTCCGATGCTTCACTTCAGGTTTACTGTATCCCTTGGACCTTGCCATTGTCGATGAAACACAGAATTTACATCGGAATTAAATACAAAAGGCACAATGCCGACTTAAGTACAAGAAGACTGACTCTTCTGTGTCTATGTTTTGAACCATTCCTGTGACACTAGTCATAGATTCCGATGCTTCACTACAGGTTTACTGTATCCCTTGGACCTTCTTATTGACTATGAAACACAGAAATTGCATCGGAATTAAATACAAAGGGCACAATGCCGACTTAAGTACAAGAAGACACACTCTTCTTATTGTCTATGTTTTGAACCTTTTCTGTGACACTAGTTATAGTTTCCGTTGCTTCACTCCAGGTTTACTGTATCCCTTGGACCTTCTTATTGACGACGAAACACAGAAATTGCATCAGAATTAAATACAAATGAACAATGCCGACTTAAGCACAAGATGACTGACTCTTCCGTGTCTATGTTCTCAATCATTCCTGTGAAACTAGATATAGATTCCAATGCTTCACTTCAGGTATACTGTATCCCTTGGACTTTCGTATTGACGAGGAAAAACAGAAATTGCATCGGAATTAAATAGAAAAGGCACAATGCCGACTTAAGTACAACAAGACTGACTCTTCCAACTGTCTATGTTTTGAACCATTCCTGTGATACTAGTTATAGATTCCGATGCTTCACTGCAGGTTTACTGTATCCCTCTGACACTCTTATTGACGATGATACACAGAAATTGCATCGGAATTAAATACAAAAGGCACAATGCCGACTTAAGTACAAGAAGACTGACGCTTCTTACTGTCTATGTTTTGAACCATTCCTGTGACACTAGTTATAGATTCCGATGCTTCACATCAGGTTTACTGTATCCCTTGGACCGTCTTATCGACGATGAAACACAGAAATAGCATCGGAATTAAATACATAAGGCACAATGCCGGCTTAAGTACAAGAAGACTGACTCTTCTTACTCTCGATGTTTTGAACCATTCCTGTGACACTAGTTATAGATTCCGATGCTTCAGTTCAGGTTTACTGTATCCCTCTGACATTTTTATTGTCGATGAAACACAGAAATTGCATCGGAATTAGATAGAAAAAACACAATGCCGTATTAAGTACAAGAGGACTGCCTCTATTTACAGTCTGTGTATTGAATAATTCCTGTAACTAAAGTTACAGATTCCGATGGTTCACTTCTAATTTACTGTATCCCATTGACCTTCTTATTGACGATGAAACACAGAAATTGCTTCAGAATTAAATACAAAAGGCACAAAGCCGACTTAAGTATAACAAGACTGACTTTTCTTACTGACTATGATTTGAACATTTCCTGTGAGACCAGTTTTAGAGTCCGATGCTTCACTATAAGTGTACTGTATCCCTTGTACCTTCCTATTGACGATGAAACACAGAAATTGCATCGGAATTAAATACAAAAGGCACAAGGCCGACTGAAGTACAAGAAGACAGACTATTCTTACTGTCTATGTTTTGAACCATTCCTGTGACACTAGTTATAGATTCCGATGCTTCACTTCAGGTTTACTGTATCCCTTGGACCGTCTTATCGACGTAGAAACACAGAAATAGCATCGGAATTAAATACATAAGGCACAATGCCGACTTAAGTACAAGAAGACTGACTCCTCTTACTCTCTATGTTTGAACCATTCCTGTGACACTAGTTGTAGATTCCGATGCTTCAGTTCAGGTTTACTGTATCCCTTGGACCTTCTTATTGACGACCAAACACAGAAATTGCATCGGGATTAAATACAAAAATCACAATGCGGACTTAAGTACAAGAAGACTGACTCTTCCTACTGTCTATGTTTTAACCATTCCTGTGACATTAGTTATAGATTCCGATGCTTCACTACAGGTTTACTGTATCTCTCTGACCTTCTTATTGACGATGAAACACAGAAATTGCATCGGAATTAAATACAAAAGGCACAATGCCGACTCAAATACAAGATGACTGGCTCTTCTTACTCTCTGTGTTTTGAACCTTTCCTGTGAGACCGGTTTTAGATTCCGATGCTTCACTTCAGGTTTACTGTATCCCTTGGACCTTCTTATTGACGATGAGACACAGAAATTGCATCGGAATTAAATACAAATGGCACAAGGCCGACTTAGGTACAAGAAGACGGACTCTCCTTACTGTCTATGTTTTGAACCATTCCTGTGACACTAGTTATAGATTCCGATGCTTCACTTCAGGTTTACTGTATCCCTTGGACCTTGTCATTGTCGATGAAACACAGAAATTGCATCGGAATTATATACAAAGGGCACAATGCCGACTTAAGTACAAGAAGACTCACTCTTCTTACTGTCTATGTTTTGAACCTTTTCTGTGACACTAGTTATAGATTCCGATGCTTCACTTCAGGTTTACTGTATCCCTTGGACCTTCATATTGACGACGAAACACAGAAATTGCATCGGAATTAAATACAAATGAACAATGCCGACTTAAGCACATGAAGACTGACTCTTCCGTGTCTATGTTCTCAACCATTCCTGTGACACTAGAAATAGATTCCAATGCTTTACTTCAAGTTTACTGTATCCCTTGGACTTTCGTATTGACGACGAAACACAGAAATTGCATCGGAATTAAATAGAAAAGGCACAATGCCGACTTAAGTACAACAAGACTGACTCTTCCAACTGTCTATGTTTTGAACCATTCCTGTGATACTAGTTATTGATTTCGATGCTTCACTTCAGATTTACTGTATCCCTCTGACACTCTTATTGACGATGATACACAGAAATTGCATCGGAATTAAATACAAAAGGCACAATGCCGACTTAAGTACAAGAAGACTGACGCTTCTTACTGTCTATGTTTTGAACCATTCCTGTGACACTAGTTATAGATTCCGATGCTTCACTTCAGAATTACTGCATCCCTTGGACCGTGTTATCGAGGATGAAACACAGAAATAGCATCGGAATTAAATACATAAGGCACAATGCCGACTTAAGTACAAGAAGACTGACTCTTCTTACTCTATATGTTTTGAACCATTGCTGTGACACTAGTTATAGATTCCGATGCTTCAGTTCAGGTTTACTGTATCCCTTGGACGTTCCTATTGACGACGAAACACAGAAATTCCGTCGGGATTAAATACAAAAGGCACAATGCGGACTTAAGTACAAGAAGACTGACTCTTCCTACTGTCTATGTTTTAACCATTCCTGTGACACCAGTAATAGATTCCGATGCTTCACTTCAGGTTTACTGTATCCCTCTGACCTTCTTATTGACGATGAAACACAGAATTTGCATCGGAATTAATACAAAAGGCACAATGCCGACTTAAATACAAGATGACTGGCTCTTCTTACTCTCTATGTTTTGAACCTTTCCTGTGAGACCGGTTTTCGATTCCGATGCTTCACTTCAGGTTTACTGTATCCCTTGGACCTTCTTATTGACGACGAAACACAGAAATTGCATCGGCATTAAATAGAAAAGGCACAATGCCGACTTAAGTACAAGAAGGCTGACTCATCCAACTGGCTATGTTTTGAAAAATTCCTGTGACACTAGTTATAGATTCCGAGGCTTCACTTCAGGTTTACTGTATCCCTCTGACACTCTTACTGACGATGAAACACAGAAATTGCATCGGAATTAAATATAAAAGGCACTGGGCCGACTTAAGAGCAAGAAGACTGACTCTTCTTACTGTCTATGTTTTGAACCATTCCTGTGACACTAGTTATAGATTGCGATGCTTCACTTCTAATTTACTGTATCCCATTGACCTTCTTATTGACGATGAAACACAGAAATTGCTTCAGAATTAGATACAAAAGGCACAAAGCCGACTTAAGTATAACGAGACTGACTCTTCTTACTGACTATGATTTGAACATTTCCTGTGAGACCAGTTTTAGAGTCCGATGCTTCACTATAAGTGTACTGTATCCCTTGTACCTTCCTATTGACGATGAAACACAGAAATTGCATCGGAATTAAGTACAAAAGCCACAAGGCCGACTTAAGTACAAGACGACTGACTATTCTTACTGTCTATGTTTTGAACCATTCCTGTGACACTAGTTATAGATTACGATGCTTCACTTCAGATTTACTGTATCCCTTGGACCTTGTTATTGATGATGAATCACAGAAATTGCATCGGAATTAAATACAAAAGGCACAATGCCGACTTAAGTACAAGAAGACTGACACTTCCGACAGACTATGCTTTGAATCATTCCTGTGACACTAGTTATAGATTCCGATGCATCACTTCAGGTTTACTGTATCCCTTGGACCTTCGTATTGACGATGACACACAGAAATTGCATCGGATTTAAATACAAAAGGCTCAATGTCGACTTAAGTACAAGAAGACTGACTCTTCTTGCTGTGTATGTTTTGAACCATTCCTGTGACACTAGGTATAGATGCCGATGCTTCACTTCAGGTTTACTGTATCCCTCTGACATTCTTATTGACGATGAAACACAGAAATTGCATCGGAATTAAATGCAAACGGCACTGTGCCGACTTAAGTACAAGAAGACTGACTCTTATTGCTGTGTATGTTTTGAACCATTCCTGTGACAATAGTTATAGATTCCGATGCTTCAATTCAGGTTTACTGTATCCCTCTGACCTTCTTAGTGACGTCGAAACACAGAAATTGCATCTGAATTATGTAGAAAAGGCACAAAGCCGACTTAAGTATAAGAAGACTGACTCTTCTTACTGACTATGATTTGAACATCTCCAGTGAGACCAGTTTTAGATTCAGATGCTTCGCTATATGTTTACTGTATCCCTTGGTCCTTCTTATTGACGATGAAACTCAGAAATTGCATCGGAATTATGTAGAAAAGGCACAAAGCCGACTTAAGTATAAGAAGACTGACTCTTCTTACTGACTATGATTTGAACATATCCAGTGAGACCAGTTTTAGATTCAGATGCTTCACTATATGTTTACTGTATCCCTTGGACCTTCCTATTGACGGTGAAACACAGTAATTGCATCGGAATTAAACACAAATGGCACAAGGCCGACTTAGGTACAAGAAGACTGACTCTTCTTACTGTCTATGTTTAGAACCATTCCTGTGACACTAGTTATAGATACCGATGCTTCACTTCAGGTTTACTGTATCCCTTGTACCTTGTTATTGTCGATGAAACACAGAAATTGCATCGGAATTAAATACAAAGGGCACAATGCCGACTTATGTACAAGAAGACTCACTCTTCTTACTGTCTATGCTTTGAACCTATTCTGTGACACTAGTTATAGATTCCGATGCTTCACTTCAGGTTTACTGTATCCCTTGGACGTTCTTATCGCCGATGAAACACAGAAATAGCATCGGAATTAAATACAAAAGGCACAATGCCGACTTAAGTACAAGAAGACTGACTCTTCTTACTCTCTATGTTTTGAACCATTCCTGTGACACTAGTTATAGATTCCGATGCTTCAGTTCAGGTTTACTGTATCCCTTGGACCTTCGTATTGACGATGACACACAGAAATTGCATCGGATTTAAATACAAAAGGCTCAATGTCGACTTAAGTACAAGAAGACTGACTCTTCTTGCTGTGTATGTTTTGAACCATTCCTGTGACACTAGGTATAGATCCCGATGCTTCACTTCAGGTTTACTGTATCCCTCTGACATTCTTATTGACGATGAAACACAGAAATTGCATCGGAATTAAATGCAAACGGCACAGTGCCGACTTAAGTACAAGAAGACTGACTCTTATTGCTGTGTATGTTTTGAACCATTCCTGTGACAATAGTTATAGATTCCGATGCTTCAATTCAGGTTTACTGTATCCCTCTGACCTTCTTAGTGACGTCGAAACACAGAAATTGCATCTGAATTATGTAGAAAAGTCACAAAGCCGACTTAAGTATAAGAAGACTGACTCTTCTTCCTGACTATGATTTGAACATTTCCAGTGAGACCAGTTTTAGATTCAGATGCTTCGCTATATGTTTACTGTATCCCTTGGTCCTTCTTATTGACGATGAAACACAGAAATTGCATCGGAATTATGTAGAAAAGGCACAAAGCCGACTTAAGTATAAGAAGACTGACTTTTCTTACTGACTATGATTTGAACATTTCCAGTGAGACCAGTTTTAGATTCAGATGCTTCACTATATGTTTACATTATCCCTTGGACCTTCCTATTGACGATGAAACACTGAAATTGCATCGGAATTAAATACAAATGGCACAAGGCCGACTTAGGTACAAGTAGACTGACTCTTCTTACTGTCTATGTTTTTAACCATTCCTGTGACACTAGTTATAGATACCGATGCTTCACTTCAGGTTTACTGTATCCCTTGTACCTTGTTATTGTCGATGAAACACAGAAATTGCATCGGAATTAAATACAAAGGGCACAATGCCGACTTAAGTACAAGAAGACTCACTCTTCTTACTGTCTATGCTTTGAACCTAATCTGTGACACTAGTTATAGATTCCGATGCTTCACTTCAGGTTTACTGTATCCCTCTGACCTTCTTATTGACGATGAAACACAGAAATTGCATCGGAATTAGATAGAAAAGGCACAATGCCGTATTAAGTACAAGAAGACTGACACTTCCGACAGACTATGCTTTGAACCATTCCTGTGACACTAGTTATAGATTCCGATGCATCACTTCAGGTTTACTGTATCCCTTGGACCTTGTTATTGACGATGAAACACAGAAATTGCATCGGAATTAAATACAAAAGGCACAATGCCGACTTATGTACAAGAAGACTGACACTTCCGACAGACTATGCTTTGAACCATTCCTGTGACACTAGTTATAGATTCCGATGCATCACTTCAGGTTTACTGTATCCCTTGGACCTTCGTATTGACGATGACACACAGAAATTGCATCGGATTTAAATACAAAAGGCACAATGTCGACTTAAGTACAAGAAGACAGACTCATCTTGCTGTGTATGTTTTGAACCATTCCTGTGACACTAGTTATAGATTCCGATGCTTCACTTCAGGTTTACTGTATCCCTCTGACATTCTTATTGACGATGAAACACAGAAATTGCATCGGAATTGAATGCAAACGGCACAGTGCCGACTTAAGTACAAGAAGACTGACACTTCTTACTGACTATGTTGTGAACATTTCCAGTGAGACCAGTTTTAGATTCCGATGCTTCACTATACGTTTACTGTATCCCTTAGACCTTCGTATTGACGACGAAACACAGAAATTGCATCGGAATTAAATACAAATGCACAATGCCGAAATAAGCACAAGAAGACTGACTCTTCCGTGGCTATGATTTCAACCATTCCTGTGACAAAAGATATAGATTCCAATGCTTCACTTCAGGTTTTTGTATCCCTTGGACCTTCGTATTGACGACGAAACACAGAAATTGCATCGGAATTAAATAGAAAAGGCACAATGCCGTCATAAGTACAAGAAGACTGACGCTTATTTCTGACTATGTTTTGAACCATTGCTGTGACACTAGTTATAGATTCCGAAGCTTCACTTCAGGTTTACTGTATCCTTTGCACCTTCTTATTGACGATGAAGCACAGAATTTGCATCGGAATTAAATACAAAAGGCACAAAGCCGACTTAAGTATAACAAGACTGACTCTTCTTACTGACTATGTTTTGAACATTTCCTGTGAGACCAGTTTTAGAGTCCGATGCTTCACTATAAGTGTACTGTATCCCTTGTACCTTCCTATTGACGAGGAAACACAGAAATTGCTTCGGGATCGAATACAAAAGGCAAAAAGCCGACTTAAGTATAAGAAGACTGACTCTTCTTACTGACTATGATTTGAACACTTCCTGTGAGACCAGTTTTAGATTCCGATGCTTCACTATATGTTTACTGTATCCCTTGGACCTTCTTATTGACGATGAAACACAGAAATTGCATCGGAATTAAATACAAAAAGCACAATGCCGACTTAAGTACAAGAAGACTGACTCTTATTGCTGTGTATGTTTTGAACCATTCCTGTGAAACTAGTTATAGATTCCGATGCTTCACTTCAGGTTTACTGTATCCTTCTGACCTTCTTATTGACGACGAAACACAGAAATTGCATCGGAATTATGTAGAAAAATCACAAAGCCGACTTAAGTATAAGAAGACTGACTCTTCTTACTGGCTATGATTTGAACATTTCCTGTGAGAACAGTTTTAGATTCCGATGCTTCACTATATGTTTACTGTATCCCTTGGACCTTCGTATTGACGATGAAACACAGAAATTGCATCGGAATTAAATACAAATGGCACAAGGCCGACTTAGGTACAAGAAGACTGACTCTTCTTACTGTCTATGTTTTGAACCATTCCTGAGACACTAGTTATAGATTCCGATGCTTCACTTCAGGTTTACTGTATCCCCTGGACCTTGTTATTGTCGATGAAACACAGAAATTGCATCGGAATTAAATATAAAAGGCACAATGCCGACTTAAGTACAAGAAGACTGACTCTTCCTACTGTCTATGTTTTAACCATTCCTGTGACACTAGTTATAGATTCCGATGCATCACTTCAGGTTTACTGTATCCCTTGGACCTTCGTATTGACGATGAAACACAGAAATTGCATCGGAATTAAATACAAAAGGCACAATGCCGAATCAAATACAAGATGACTGGCTCTTCTTACTCTCTATGTTTTGAACGTTTTCTGTGAGACCGGTTTTAGATTGCGATCCTTCACTTCAGGTTTACTGTATCCCTTGGACCTTCTTATTGACGACGAAAGACTGAAATTGCATCGGCATTAATGAGAAAAGGCACAATGCCGACTTAAGTACAAGAAGACTGACTCTTCTTACTGGCTATGATTTGAACATTTCCTGTGAGAACAGTTTTAGATTCCGATGCTTCACTATATGTTTACTGTATCCCTTGGACCTTCGTATTGACGATGAAACACAGAAATTGCATCGGAATTAAATACAAATGGCACAAGGCCGACTTAGGTACAAGAAGACTGACTCTTCTTACTGTCTATGTTTTGAACCAGTCCTGTGTCACTAGTTATAGATTCCGATGCTTCACTTCAGGTTTACTGTATCCCTTGGACCTTGTTATTGTCGATGAAACACAGAAATTGCATCGGAATTAAATATAAAAGGCACAATGCCGACTTAAGTACAAGAAGACTCACTCTTCTTACTGTCTATGATTTGAACCTTTTCTGTGACACTAGTTATAGATTCCTATGCTTCACTTCAGGTTTACTGTATCCCTCTGACACACTTATTGACGATGAAACACAGAAATTGCATCGGAATTAAATACAAAAGGCACAGAGCCGACTTACGTACATGAAGACTGACGCTTCTTACTGTCTATGATTTGAACCATTCCTGTGACACTAGTTATAGATTCCGAAGCTTCACTACAGGTTTACTGTATCCTTTGCACCTTCTTATTGACAATGAAGCACAGAATTTGCATCGGAATTAAAGACAAAAGGCACAATGCCGACTTAAGTACAAGAAGACTGACTCTTCTTACTGTCTATGTTTTGAGCAGTTCCTGTGACACTAGTTATAGATTCCGATGCTTCACTTCAGGTTTACTGTATCCCTTGGACCTTCTTATCGACGATGAAACACAGAAATAGCATCGGAATTAAATACAAAAGGCAGAATGCCGACTTAAGTACAAGAAGACTGACTCTTCTTACTCTCTATGTTTTGAACCATTCCTGTGACACTAGTTATAGATTCCGATGCTTCAGTTCATGTTTACTGTGTCCCTTGGACCTTCTTATTGACGACGAAACACAAAAATTGCATCGGCATTAAATACAAAAGGCACAATGCGGACTGAAGTACAAGAAGACTGACTCTTAATACTGTCTATGTTTTAACCATTCCTGTGACACTAGTTATAGATTCCGATGCATCACTTCAGGTTTACTGTATCCCTTGGACCTTCGTATTGACGATGAAACACAGAAATTGCATCGGAATTAAATACAAAAGGCACAATGCCGAATCAAATACAAGATGACTGGCTCTTCTTACTCTCTATGTTTTGAACGTTTCCTGTGAGACCGGTTTTAGATTCCGATCCTTCACTTCAGGTTTACTGTATCCCTTGGACCTTCTTATAGACGACGAAACACAGAAATTGCATCGGCATTAATGAGAAAAGGCACAATGCCGACTTAAGTACAAGAAGACTGACTCTTCTTAGTGTCTATGTTTTGAACCATTCCTGTGACACTAGTTATAGATTCCGATGCATCACTTCAGGTTTACTGTATCCCTTGGACCTTCGTATTGACGATGACACACAGAAATTGCATCGGATTTAAATACAAAAGGCACAATGCCGACTTAAGTACGAGAAGAATGACTCTTCTTGCTGTGTATGTTTTGAACCATTCCTGTGACACTAGTTATAGATTCCGAATCTTCACTTCAGGTTTACTGTATCCCTCTGACCCTCTTATTGACTCTGAAACACAGAAATTGCATCGGAATTAAATAGAAAAGGCACAATGCCGACTTAAGTACAAGAAGACTGACTCTTCCTATTGTCTATGTTTTGAACCACTCCTGTGACTAGTTATAGATTCCGATGCTTCACTTCACGTTTACTGTATCCCTCCGACCTTCTTATTGAGGATGAAACACAGAAATTGCATCGGAATTAAATACAAAGGGCTCAATGCCCACTTAAGTACAAGAAGACTGACTCTTCTTACTGTCTATGTTTTCAACCATTCCTGTGACACTAGTTATAGCTTCCGAAGCTTCACTTCAGGTTCACTGTATCCTTTGGACCTTCTTATTGACGATGAAACACAGAATTTGCATCTGAATTATATAAAAAAGGCACTATGCCGACTTAAGTACTAGAAGAATGACTCTTCTTACTGCCTATGTTTTGAGCAATTCCTGTGACACTAGTTAAAGGCTCCGATGCTTCACTTCAGGTTTACTGTATCCCTCTGACATTCTAATTGACGATGAAACACAGAAATTGCATTGGAATTAAATGCAAACGGCACAGTGCTGACTTAAGTACAAGAAGACTTACTCTTCCTACTGACTATGTTGTGAACATTTCCTGTGAGACCAGTTTTAGATTCCGATGCTTCACTATACGTTTACTGTATCCCTTGGACCTTCTTATTGACGATGAAACACAGAACTTGCTTCAGAATTAAACACAAAAGGCACATAGCCGACTTAAGTATAACAAGACTGACTCTTCTTACTGACTATGATTTGAACATTTCCTGTGAGACCAGTTTTAGATGCCGATTCTTCACTATATGTTTACTGTATCCCTTGGACCATTTTATTGTCGATGAAACACAGAAATTGCATCGGAATTAAATACAAAAGTCACAAGGCCGACTTAGGTACAAGAAGACTGACTCTTCTTACTGTCCATGCTTTGAACCATTCCTGTGACACTAGTTATAGATTCCGATGCTTCACACCAGGTTTACTGTATCCCTTGGACCTTGTTATTGACGATGAAACACAGAAATTGCATCGGAATTAAATACAAAAGACACAATGCCGACTTAAGTACAAGAAGACTGACTCTTCCGACTGTCTGTGTTTTGAACCATTCCTGTGCGACTAGTTATAGATTCCGATGCATCACTTCAGGTTTACTGTATCCCTTGGACCTGCTTATTGACGATGAAACACGGAAATTGCATCGGAATTAAATACAAAATGCACAATGCCGATTTAAGTACAAGAAGACTGACTCTTCTTACTGTCTATGTTTTGAACCTTTTCTGTGACACTAGTTACAGATTCCGATGCTTCACTTCAGGTTTACTGTATCCCTTGGACTTTCTTATTGACGACGAAACACAGAAATTGCATCGGAATTAATTACAAAAGGCACAATGCCGAGATAAGTACAAGAAGACTGACTCTTCCATGTTTATGTTTTCAACAATTCATGTGACACTAGATATAGATTACGATGCTCCACTTCAGGTTTACTGTATCCCTTGGAGCTTCTTTTTGACGACGAAATACAGAGATTGCATCGGAATTAAATAGAATAATCACAATGCCGACTTAAGTACAAGAAGACAGACTTTTCAAACTGTCTATGTTTTGAACCATTCCTGTGACACTAGTTATGGATTCCGGTGCTTCACTTCAAGTTTACTGTATCCCTCTGCCACTCTTATTGACTATGAAACACAGAAATTTCATCGGAATTAAATACAAAAGGCACAATGCCGACTTAAGTACATGAAGACTGACTCCTCTTACTGTCTATGTTTTGAACCATTCCTGCGACACTAGTTATAGATTCCGAAGCTTCACTTCAGGGTTACTGTATCCTTTGGACCTTCTTAATGACAAGGAAACACAAAATTTGCATCGGAATTAAATAGAAAAGGCACAATGCCGACTTAAGTACAAGAAGACTGACTCTTCCTATTGCCTATGTTTTGAACCACTCCTGTGACTCTAGTTATAGATTCCGATGCTTCACTTCACGTTTACTGTATCCCTCCGACCTTCGTATTGAGGATGAAACACAGAAATTGCATCGGAATTAAATACAAAGGGCTCAATGCCGACTTAAGTACAAGAAGACTGACTCTTCTTACTGTCTATGTTTTCAACCATTCCTGTGACACTAGTTATAGATTCCGAAGCTTCACTTCAGGTTTACTGTATCCTTTGGACCTTCTTATTGACAATGAAACACAACATTTGCATCGGAATTAAATACAAAAGGCACAATGCCGACTTAAGTACAAGAAGACTGACTCTTCTTACTGTCTATGTTTTGAACCATTCCTGTGACACTAGTTATAGATTCCGATGCTTCACTTCAGGTTTACTGTATCCCTTGGACCATCTTATTGACGACTAAACACAGAAATTGAATCAGGATTAAATACAAAAGGCACAATGCCGACTTAAGTACAGGAAGACTGACTCTTCCTACTGTCTATGTTTTAACCATTCCTGTGACAGTAGTTATAGATTCCGATGCTTCACTACAGGTTTACTGTATCCCTCTGGCCTTCTTATTGACGATGAAACAAAGAAATTGCATCGGAATTAAATACAAAAAGCACAATGCCGACTTAAGAACAAGAAGACTGACTCTTCTTACTGACTATGATTTGAACATTTCCTGTGAGACCAGTTTTACATTCCGATGCTTCACTATATGTTTACTGTATCCCATTGACCTTCTTGTTGACGATGAAACACAGAAATTGCTTCGGAATTATATACAAAAGGCACAATGCCGACTTAAGTACAAGACGACTGACTCTTCTTACTGTCTATGTTTGAACCATTCCTGTGACACTAGTTATAGATTCCGATGCTTCACTTCAGGTTTACTGTATCCCTTGGACCATCTTATTGACGACGAAACACAGAAATTGAATCAGGATAAAATACAAAAGGCACAATCCCGACTTAAGTACAAGAAGACTGACCCTTCTTACTGTCTATGTTTTAACCATTCCTGTGTCACTAGTTATAGATTCCGATGCTTCACTACAGGTTTACTGTATCCCTCTGACCGTCTTGTTGACGACGAAACACAGAAATTGCATCGGAATTAAATACAAAAGGCACAATGCCGACTTAAGTAAAAGAAGACAGACTCTTCTTACTGACTATGATTTGAACATTTCCTGTGAGACCAGATTTAGATTCCGATGCTTCACTATATGTTTACTGTATCCCTTGGACCTTCTTGTTTACGATGAAACACAGAAATTGCATCGGAATTCTATACAAAAAGCACAATGCCGACTTAAGTACAAGAACACTGACTCTTCTTGCTGTGTATGTTTTGAACCATTCCTGTGACACTAGTTATAGATTCCGATGCTTCACTTCAGGTTTACTGCATCGCTCTGACCTTCTTATTGACGATAAAACACAGTAATTGCATCGGAATTAAATACAAAAGGCCCAATGCCGACTCATGTACAAGAAGACTGGCACTTTTAACTGTCTATGTTTTGAACCTTTCCTGTGACACTAGATATAGATTCCGATGCTTCACTTCAGGTTTACTGTATCCCTTGGACCTTCTTATTGAAGGCGAAACACAGAAATTGCATCGGAATTAAATACAAAAGGCACAATGCCGACTTAAGTACAAGACGACTGACTCTTCTTACTGTCTATGTTTGAACCATTCCTGTGACACTAGTTATAGATTCCGATGCATCACTTCAGGTTTACTGTATCCCTTGGACCATCTTATTGACGACGAAACACAGAAATTGAATCAGGATAAAATACAAAAGGCACAATCCCGACTTAAGTACAAGAAGACTGACCCTTCTTACTGTCTATGTTTTAACCATTCCTGTGTCACTAGTTATAGATTCCGATGCTTCACTACAGGTTTACTGTATCCCTCTGACCGTCTTGTTGGCGACGAAACACAGAAATTGCATCGGAATTAAATACAAAAGGCACAATGCCGACTTAAGTAAAAGAAGACAGACTCTTCTTACTGACTATGATTTGAACATTTCCTGTGAGACCAGATTTAGATTCCGATGCTTCACTATATGTTTACTGTATCCCTTGGACCTTCTTGTTTACGATGAAACACAGAAATTGCATCGGAATTCTATACAAAAAGCACAATGCCGACTTAAGTACAAGAACACTGACTCTTCTTGCTGTGTATGTTTTGAACCATTCCTGTGACACTAGTTATAGATTCCGATGCTTCACTTCAGGTTTACTGTATCGCTCTGACCTTCTTATTGACGATAAAACACAGTAATTGCATCGGAATTAAATACAAAAGGCCCAATGCCGACTCATGTACAAGAAGACTGACACTTCTAACTGTCTATGTTTTGAACCTTTCCTGTGACACTAGATATAGATTCCGATGCTTCACTTCAGGTTTACTGTATCCCTTGGACCTTCTTATTGAAGGAGAAACACAGAAATTGCATCGGAATTAAATACAAAAGGCACAATGCCGACTTAAGTACAAGAACACTGACTCTTCCTACTGTCTATGTTTTCAACCATTTCTGTGACACTAGTTATAGATTCGGATGCTTCACTTCAGGTTTACTGTATCCCTCTGACATTCTTATTGACGATGAAACACAGAAATTGAATCGGAATTAAATACAAACGGCACAGTGCCGACTTAAGTACAAGAAGACTTACTCTTCTTACTGACTAAGTTGTGAACATTTCCTGTGAGACCAGTTTTAGATTCCGATGCTTCACTATATGTTTACTGTATCACTTGGACCTTCTTAATGACGATGAAACACAATAATTGCATCGGAATTAGATACAAAAGTCACAAAGCCGACTTAAGTATAAGAAGACTGTCTCTTCTTACTGTCTATGATTTGAACATTTCCTGTGAGACCAGTTTTAGATTCCGATGCTTCACAATATGTTTACTGTATCCCTTGGACCTTCTTATTGACGATGAAACACAGAAATTGTAACGGAATTAAATACAAAAGGCACAATGCCGACTTAAGTACAAGAAGACTGACTCTTCTTACTGTCTATGTTTTGACCATTCCTGTGACACTAGTTATAGATTCCGATGCTTCACTTCAGGTTTACTGTATCCCTTGGACCTTGTTATTGACGATGAAACACAGAAATTGCATCGGAATTAAATAACCAGACACAATGCCGACTCATGTACAAGAAGACTGACACTTCTAACTGTCTATGTTTTGAACCTTTCCTGTGACACTAGATATAGATTCCGATGCTTCACTTCAGGTTTACTGTATCCCTTGGACCTTCTTATTGAAGGCGAAACACAGAAATTGCTTCGGAATTAAATACAAAAGGCACAATGCTGACTTAAGTACAAGAACACTGACTCTTCCTATTGTCTATGTTTTCAACCATTTCTGTGACACTAGTTATAGATTCGGATGCTTCACTTCAGGTTTACTGTATCCCTCTGACATTCTTATTGACGATGAAACACAGAAATTGAATCGGAATTAAATACAAACGGCAAAGTGCCGACTTAAGTACAAGAAGACTGACTCTTCTTACTGACTAAGTTGTGAACATTTCCTGTGAGACCAGTTTTAGATTCCGATGCTTCACTATTTGTTTACTGTATCCCTTGGACCTTCTCATTGACGATGAAACACAGAAATTGCATCGGAATTAAATACAAAAGGCACAAAGACGACTTACGTATAAGAAGACTGTCTCTTCTTACTGACTATGATTTGAACATTTCCTGTGAGACCAGTTTTAGATTCCGATGCTTCACTATATGTTTACTGTATCCCTTGGTCCTTCTTATTGACGATGAAACACAGAAATTGCATCGGAATTAAATACAACAGGCACAATGCCGACTTATGTACAAGAAGACTGACTCTTCCTACTTTCTATGTTTTGAACCATTCCTGTGACACTAGTTATATATTCCGATGCATCACTTCAGGTTTACTGTATCCCTTGGACCTTCCTATTGACGATGAAACACAGAAATTGCATCGGAATTAAATACAAAAGGCACAATGCAGAGTTAAGTACACGAAGACTGACTCTTCCTGCTGTGGATGTTTTGAACCATTTCTGTGACACTAGTTATAGATTCCGATGCTTCACTTCAGGTTTACTGTATCCCTCTGACCTTCGGATTGACGACGAAACACAGAAATTGCATCGGAATTAAATACAACAGGCACAATGCCGACTTAAGTACAAGAAGACTGACACTTCCATATGTCTATGTTTTGAACCATTCCTGTGACACTAGTTATAGATTCCGATGCTTCACTTCAGGTTTACTGTATCCCTCTGACACTCTTATTGACTCATGAAACACAGAAATTGCATCGGAATTAAATACAAAAGGCACAATGCCGACTTAAGTACAAGAAGACTGACACTTCCTACTGTCTATGTTTTGAACCATTCCTGTGACACTAGTTATAGATTCCGATGCTTCACTTCAGGTTTACTGTATCCCTCTGACACTCTTATTGACGATGAAACACAGAAATTGCATCGGAATTAAATACAAAAGGCACAATGCCGACTTAAGTACAAGAAGACTGACTCTTCCAAATGACTATGTTTTGAACCATTCCTGTGACACTAGTTATGGATTCCGATGCTTCATTTCAGGTTTACTGTATCCCTCTGACACTCTTATTGACGATAAAACACAGAAATAGCATCGGAATTAAATACAAAAGGCACAATGCCGACTTGAGTACAAGAAGACTGACTCTTATTACTGTCTATGCTTTGAACCATTCCTGTGACACTAGTTATAGGTTCCGAAGCTTCACTTCAGGTGTACTGTATCCTTTGGACCTTCTTATTGACGATGAAACACAGAATTTCTATCGGAATTAAATACAAAAGGAACAATGCCGACTTAAGTACAAGAAGACTGACTCTTCTCACTGTCTATGATTTGAGCAATTCCTTTGACACTAGTTATAGATTCCCATGCTTCACTTCAGGTTTACTGTATCCCTTGGACCTTCTTATCGACGATGAAAATCAGAAATAGCATCGGAATTAAATACAAAAGGCACAATGCCGACTTTAGTACAAGAAGACTGACTCTTCTTACTGTCTATGTTTTGTACCTTTTCTGTGACACTAGTTATAGATTCCGATGCTTCACTTCAGGTTTACTGTATCCCTCTGAAATTCTTATTGACGATGAAACACAGAAATTGCATCGGATTTAAATAGAAAAAGCACAATGCCGACTTAAGTACAACAAGATTGACTCTTCCTACTGTCTATGTTTTGAACCATTCCTGTGACACTAGTTATAGATTCCGATGCTTCACCTCAGGTTTACTGTAACCCTCTGACATTCTTATTTACGATGAAACACAGAAATTGCATCGGAATTAACAACAAACGGCACAGTGCCGATTTAAGTACAAGAAGACTGACTCTTCTTACTGACTATGTTGTAAACATTCCCTGTGAGACCAGTTTTAGATTCCGATGCCTCACTATATGTTTACTGTATCCCTTGGACCTTCTTATTGATGATGAAACACAGAAGGTGCATCGGAATTTAATACAAAAGGCACAATGCCGACTTAAGTATAAGAAGACTGAATCTTCTTACTGACTATGATTTGAACCATTTCTGTGACACTAGTTATAGATTCCGATGCTTCACTTCAGGTTTACTGTATCACTTGGACCTTGTTATTGACGACGAAACACAGAAATTGCATCGGAATTAAATACAAAAGGCACAATGCCGACTTAAGTACAACAAGACTGACTCTTCTTGCTGTGTATGTTTTGAACCATTCCTGTGACACTAGTTATAGATTCCGATGCTTCACTTCAGGTTTGCTGTATCCCGTGGACCATCTTATTGACGACGAAACACAGAAATTGCATCGGAATTAAATAGAAAAGGCACAATGCCGACTTAAGTACAAGAAGACTGACTCGTCCGTGTCTATGTTTTGAACCATTCCCGTGACACTAGTTATACATTCCGATGCTTCACTTCAGGTTTACACTATCCCTCTGACACTCTTGTTGACGATGAAACACCGAAATTGCCTCGGAATTAAATACATCAGGCACAATGGCGACTTAAGTACAAGAAGACTGACTCTTAAAAATGCCTATGTTTTGAACCATTCCTGTGCCACTAGGAGTGGATTCCGATGCTTCACTTCAGGTTTACTGTATCCCTCTGACACTCTTATTGACTCATGAAACACAGAAATTGCATCGGAATTAAATACAAAAGGCACAATGGCGACTTAAGTACAAGAAGACTGACTCTTCCTACTGTCTATGCTTTTAACCATTACTGTGACTCTAGTTATAGATTCCGATGCTTCACTTCAGTTTTACTGTATCCCTCTGACAATCTTATTGACGATGAAACACAGAAATTGCATCGGAATTAAATACAAAAGGCACAATGCCGACTTAAGTACAAGAAGACTGACTCTTCCAAATGTCTATGTTTTGAACCATTCCTGTGACACTAGTTATAGATTCCGATGCTTCAATTCAGGTTTACTGTATCCCTTGGACCTTATTATCGACGATGAAAATCAGGAATAGCTTCGGAAATAAATACAAAAGGCACAATGCCGACTTAAGTACAAGAAGACTGACTCTTTTTACTGTCTATGTTTTGAACCATTCCTGTGTCACTTGTCATAGATTCCGATGCTTCACTTCAGGTTTACTGTATCCCTTGGACCTTCTTATTTACGACGAAACACAGAAATTGAATCGGGATTAAATACAAAAGGCACAATGCCGACTTAAGTACAAGAAGACTGACTCTTCTTGCTGTGTATGTTTTGAACCATTCCTGTGACACTAGTTATAGATTCCGATGCTTCACTTCAGGTTTACTGTATCCCTCTGACATTCTTGTTGACGATGAAACACAGAAATTGCATCGAAATTAAATAGATAATGCACAATGCAGACTTAAGTACAACAAGATTGACTCTTCCTACTGTCTATGTTTTGAACCATTCCTGGGGCACTAGTTATAGATTCCGATGCTTCACCTCAGGTTTACTGTAACCCTCTGACATTCTTATTGACAATGAAACACAGAAATTGCATCGGAATTAAATACAAACGGCACAGTGCCGACTTAAGTACAAGAAGACTGACTCTTCTTACTGACTATGTTGTAAACATTTCCTGTGAGACCAGTTTTAGATTCCGATGCTTCACTATATGTTTACTGTATCCCTTGGACCTTCTTATTGATGATGAAACACAGAAAGTGCATCGGAATTAAATACAAAAGGCACAATGCCGACTTAAGTATAAGAAGACTGACTCTTCTTACTGACTATGATTTGAACATTCCTGTGAGACCAGTTTTAACTTCCGATGTTTCACTATATGTTTACTGTATCTCTTGGACCTTCTTATTGACGAAGAAACACAGAAATTGCATCGGAATAAATACAAAAGGCACAATGCAGACTTAAGTACAAGAAGACTGACACCTCTTACTGTCTATGATTTGACCCACTTTTGTGACACTAGTTATAGATTCCGATGCTTCATTTCAGGTTTACTGTATCCCTTGGCCCTTCTTAATGACGACGAAACACAGAAATTGCATCGGAATTAAACAGAATAGGCACAATGCCGACATAAGTACAAGAAGACTGACTCTTCTTACTGACTATGATTTGAACATTTCCTGTGAGACCAGTTTTAGATTCCGATGCTTCACTATATGTTTACTGTATCCCTTATGCCTTTTTTTTGACGATGAAACACAGAAATTGCATCGGAATTAAATACAAATGGCACAATGCCGACTTAAGTACAAGATGACTGACTCTTCTTGCTGTGTATGTATTAAACCATTCCTGTGACACTAGTTATAGGTTCCGATGCTTCACTTCAAGTTTACTGTATCCCTTTGACCTTCTTATATACGATGAAACACAGTAATTGCATCGGAATTAAATACAAAATTCATAATGCCGACTCATGTACAAGAAGACTGACCCTTCTTACTGTGTATGTTTTGAACCATTCCTGTGACACTAGATATAGATTCCGATGCTTCACTTCAGGTTTATTGTATTCCTCTTACCTTCTTATTGACGACGAAACTCTGAAATAGCATCGGAATTAAATAGAAAAGGCACAATGCCGACTTAAGCACAAGAAGACTGACTCTTCCAACTGTCTATGGTTTGAACCATTCCTGTGGCACTAGTTATAGTTTCCGATGCTTCACTTCAGGTTTACTGTATCCTTTGGACCCTCTTATTGACGATGAAACACAGAATTTGCATCGGAATTAAATACAAAAGGTACAAAGCCGACTAAAGTACAAGATGACTGACTCTTCCTACTGTCTATGTTTTGAGCAATTCCATTGACACTAGTTATAGATTCCGATGCTTCACTTCAGGTTCACTGTATCCTTTGGACCTTCTTATTGACGTTGAAACACAGAAATTGCATCTTAAATAAATACAAAAGGCACAATGCCGACTCAAATATAAGATGACTGGCTCTTCTTACTCTCTATGTTTTGAACCTTTCCTGTGAGACCGGTTTTTGATTCCAATGCTTCACTTCAGGAATACTGTATCCCTTGGACCTCCTTATTGACGACGAAACACAAAAAATGGCATTGGAATTAAATAGAAAAGGCACAAGGCCGACATAAGTACTAGAATACTGACTCTTCTTACTGACTATGATTTGAACATTTCCTGTGAGACCAGTTTTAGATTCCGATGCTTCACTATATGTTTACAGTATCCCTTGGACCTTCTAGTTGACGATGAAACACAGAAATTGCATCGTAATAACATACAAAAGGCACAATGCCGACTTAAGTACAAGAAGGTTGACTCTTCTTGCTGTGTATGTTTTGAAGCATTCCTGTGACACTAGTTATAGATTCCATGCCTCACTTCAGGTTTACTGTATTCCTCTGACATTCTTATTGACGATGAAACACAGTACTTGCATCGGAATTAAATACAAAATGCACAATGCCGACTCATGTACAAGAAGACTGACTTTTCTTACTGTCTATGTTTTGAACCTTTCCTGTGACACTATATACAGATTCCGACGCTTCACTTCAGGTTTACTGTATCCCTTGGACCTTCTTATTGACGACGAAACACAGAAATTGCATCGGAATTAAATAGAAAAGGCACAATGCCGACTTAAGTACTAGAAGACTGACTCTTCCTACTGTCTATGCTTTGAACCATTCCTGTGACACTAGTTATAGATTCCAATGCTTCCCTTCAGGTTTACTGTATCCCTCTGACATTCTTATTGACGATGAAACACAGAAATTGCATCGGAATTAAATACAAACAACAAAGTGCCGACTTAAGTACAAGAAGACTGACTCTTCTTACTGACTATGTTGTGAACATTTCCTATGAGACCAGTTTTTGATGCCGATGCTTCACTATATGTTTACTATATCCCTTGGACCTTCTCATTGATGATGAAACACAGAAAGTGCATCGGAATTAAATACAAAAGGCACAATGCCGACTTAAGTATAAGAAGAGTGTCTCTTATTACTGCCTATGATTTGAACATTTCCTGTGAGACCAGTTTTAGATTCCTATGCTTCACTATATGTTTGCTGTATCCCTTGGACCTTCTTATTGACGAAGAAACACAGAAATTGCATCGGAATTAAATACAAAAGGCACAATGCCGACTTCAGTACAAGAAGACTGACTCTTCTTACTGTCTATGTTTTGAACCATTACTGTGACACTAGTTATAGATTCCAATGCTTCACTTCAGGTTTACTGTATCCCTTGGACCTTGTTATTGACGATGAAACACAGAAATTGCATCGGAATTAAATGCAAATGGCACAATGCCGACTTAAGTACAACATGACTGACTCTTCTTGCTGTGTATGTTTTGAACCATTCCTGTGACACTAGTTATAGATTCCGATGCTTCACTTCAGGTTCACTGTATCCCTCGGACCATCTTATTGACGACTAAACACAGAAATTGCATCGGAATTAAATAGAAGAGGCACAATGCCGACTTAAGTACAAGAAGCCTGACTCGTCCGTGTCTGTGATTTGAACCATTCCTGTGACACTAGTTACAGATTCCGATGCTTCACTTTAGGTTTACTGTATCCCTCTGACACTCTTATTGACGATGAAACACAGAAATTGCATCGGAATTAAATACAAAAGGCACAATGCCGACTTAAGTACAAGAAGACTGACTCTTCTTGCTGTGTATGTTTTGAACCATTCCTGTGACACTAGTTATAGATTCCGATGCTTTACTTCAGGTTTACTGTATTCCTCTGACCTTATTGACGATGAAACACAGTAATTGCATCGGAATTAAATACAAATTGCACAATGCCGACTTAAGTACAAGAAGACTGTCTCTTCATTTTGACTATGTTTTGAACCATTCCTGTGACACTAGTTATAGATTCCGATGCTTCACTTCAGATGTACTGTATCCCTCTGACGGTCTTATTGACGATGAAACACAGAAAATGCGTCAGAATTAAATACAAAATGCACAATGCCGAATTAAGTACAAAAAGTCTGACTCTTCTTACTGTCTATGTTTTGAACCATTCCTGTGACACTAGTAATAGATTCCGATGCTTCACTCTTGGTTTACTGTATCGCTTGGACCCTCTTAATGACGATGAAACACTGAAATTGCATCGGAACTAAACACAAAAGGCACATTGCCGACTTTGGTACAAGAAGACTGACTCTTCTTACTGACTATGTTTTAATTCATTCCTGTGACACTAGTTATAGATTCAGATGCTTCACACCAGGTTTACTGTATCCCTTGGACCTTCTTATTGACGATGAAACACAGAAATTGCATCGGAAATAAATACAAAATTCACAATGCCGACTTAAGTACAAGAAGACTGACTCGTCCGTGTCTATGTTTTGAACCATTCCTGTGACACTAGTTATAGTTTCCGATGCTTCACTTCAGGTTTACTGTATCCCTCTGACACTCTTATTGACGTTGAATCACAGAAATTGCATCGGACTTAAATACAAAAGGCACAATGCCGACTTAAGTACAAGAAACTGACTCTTCTTACTGTCTATGTTTTGAACCATTCCTGTGACACTACTTATTGATTCCGATGCTTCACATCAGGTTTACTGTATACCTCTGACACCCTTATTGACGATGAAACACAGAAATTGCGTCGGAATTAAATACAAAAGGCACAATGCCGACTTAAGTACAAGAAGACTGACTCTTCCAAATGTCTATGATATGAACCATTCTTGTGAAACTAATTATAGATTCCGATGCTTCACTTCAGGTTTACTGTATCCCTGTGACACTCCTATTGACGATGATACACAGAAATTGCATCGTAATTAAATACAAAAGGCACAATGCCGACTTAAGTACAAGAAGACTGACTCTTCTTACTGTCTAGGTTTTGAACCATTCCTGTGACACTAGTTATAGATTCCGAAGCTTCACTTCAGGTTTACTGTATCCCTTGGAATTTCTTATTGACGATGAAACACAGAATTTGCATCGGAATTAAATACAAAAAGTACAATGCCGACTGAAGTACAAGAACACTGACTCTTCTTACTGTCTATGTTTTGAGCAATTCCATTGACACTAGTTATAGATTCCGATGCTTCACTTCAGGTTCACTGTATCCCTTGGACCTTCTTATCGACGATGAAACACAGAAATAGCATCGGAATTAAATACAAAAGGCACAATGCCGACTTAAGTACAAGAAGACTGACTCTTACTAATGTCTATGTATTAACCATTCCTGTGGCACTAGTTATAGAATCCGATGCTTCACTTCAGGTTTACTGTATCCCTCTGACCTTCGTATTGACGATGAAACACAGAAATTGCATCGGAATTAAATACAAAAGGTACAATGCCGACTCAAATACTAGATGACTGGCTTTTCTTACTCTCTATGTTTTGAACCTTTCCTGTGAGACTGGTTTTAGATTCCGATGCTTCACTTCAGGATTACTGAATCCCTTGGACCTCCATATTGACGACGAAACACAGAAATTGCATCGGAAGTAAATAGAAAAGGCACAATACCGACATTAGTAAGAAAAGACTGACTCTTCTTGTTGTGTATGCTTTGAACTATTCCTGTGACACTAGCTATAGATTCCGATGTTTCACTTCAGCTTTACTGTATCCCTCTGACCTTCTTATTGACGATGAAACGCAGTAATTGCATCGGAATTAAATACAAAATGCACAATGCCGACTTATGTACAAGAAGACTGTCTATGTATTGAACCATTCCTGTGACACTAGATATAGATTCCGATGCTTCACTTCAGGTTTACTGTATCCCTTGGACATTCTTAATGACGACGAAACACAGTAATTGTATCGGAATTAAATAGAAAACGCACAATGCCGACTTAAGTACAAGAAGACTGACTCTTCCTACTGTCTATGTTTTGAACCATTCCTGTGACACTAGTTATAGATTCCGATGCATCACTTCAGGTTTACTGTAACCATCTGACATTCTTATTGACGATCAAACACAGAAATTTTATCGGAATTAAATACAAACGGCACAGTGCCGACTTAAGTACAAGGTTAATGACTCTTCTTACTGACTATGTTGTAAACATTTCCTGTGAGACCAGTTTCAGATTCCGATGCTTCACTATATGTTTACTGTATCCCTTGGACCTTCTTAGTGATGATGAAACACAGAAAGTGCATCGGAATTAAATACAAAAGGCACAATGCCGACTTAAGTATAAGAAGACTGACTCTTCTTACTGACTATGATTTGAACATTTCCTGTGAGACCAGTTTTAGATTCCGATGTTTTACTATATGTTTAAAGTATGCATTGGACCTTCTTATCGACGATGTAACACAGAAATAGCATCGCAATTAAATACAAAAGGCACAATGCCGACTTAAGTACAAGAAGACTGACTCTTCTTGTTGTGTGTGCTTTGAACTATTCCTGTGACACTAGTTATAGATTCCGATGCTTCACTTCAGGTTTACTGTATCCCTTGGACCTTCTTATTGACGACGAAACACAGAAATTGAATCGGGATTAAATACAAAAGGCACAATGCCGACGTAAGTACAAGAAGACTCACTCTTCCTACTGTCTATGTTTTAACCATTCCTGTGACACTGGATATAGATTCCGATGCTTCACTTTAGGTTTAGTGTATCGCTTGGACCTCCGTATTGACGACGAAACACAGAAATTGCATCGGAATTAAATAGAAAAGGCACAATGCCGACATAAGTACAAGAAGACTGACTCTTCTTACTGACTATGATTTGAACATTTCCTGTGAGACCAGTTTTAAATTCCGATGCTTTACTATATGTTTACTGTATCCCTTGGACCTTCTTGTTGACGATGAAACACAGAAATTGCATCGGAATTACAAACAAAAGGCACAATGCCGACTCAAGTACAAGAAGACTGACTCTTCTTGCTGTGTATGTTTTAAACCATTCCTGTGACACTAGTTATAGATTCCGTTGCTTCACTTCAGGTTTACTGTATACCTCTGACACCCTTATTGACGATGAAACACAGAAATTGCGTCGGAATTAAATACAAAAGGCACAATGCCGACTTAAGTACAAGAAGACTGACTCTTCCAAATGTCTATGATATGAACTATTCTTGTGACACTAGTTATAGGCTCCGATGCTTCACTTCAGGTTTACTGAATCCCTCTGACACTCCTATTGACGATGATACACAGAAATTGCATCGTAATTAAATACAAAAGGCACAATGCCTACATAAGTACAAGAAGACTGACTCTTCTTACTGTCTAGGTTTTGAACCATTCCTGTGAAACTAGTTATAGATTCCGAAGCTTCACTTCAGGTTTACTGTATCCCTTGGAATTTCTTATTGACGATGAAACCCAGAGATTGCATCGGAATTAAATACAAACGGCACAGTGCCGACTTAAGTACAAGAAGACTGACTCTTCTTACTGACTACGTTGTGAACATTTCCTATGAGACCAGTTTTAGATTCCGATGCTTCACTATATGTTTACTGTATCCCTTGGACCTTCTTATTGATAATGAAACACAGAAAGTGCATCGAAATTAAATAGAGAATTCACAATGCCGACTTAAGTACAAGAAGACTGACTCTTCCGTGTCTATGTTTAGAACCATTCCTGTGACACTTGATATAGATTCCGAAGCTTAACTTCAGGTTTTCAGTATGCCTTGGACCTTCCTATTGACGACGAAACACAGAAATTGAATCGGGATTAAATACAAAAAGCACAATGCCGACTTAAGTACAAGAAGACTCACTCTTCTTACTGTCTATGTTTTGAACCATTCCTGTGACACTACTTATTGATTCCGATGCTTCACATCAGGTTTACTGTATACCTCTGACACCCTTATTGACGATGAAACACAGAAATTGCGTCGGAATTAAATACAAAAGGCACAATGCCGACTTAAGTACAAGAAGACTGACTCTTCCAAATGTCTATGATATGAACTATTCTTGTGACACTAGTTATAGTCTCCGATGCTTCACTTCAGGTTTACTGAATCCCTCTGACACTCCTATCGACGATGATACACAGAAATTGCATCGTAATTAAATACAAAAGGCACAATGCCTACATAAGTACAAGAAGACTGACTCTTCTTACTGTCTAGGTTTTGAACCATTCCTGTGACACTAGTTATAGATTCCGAAGCTTCACTTCAGGTTTACTGTATCCCTTGGAATTTCTTATTGACGATGAAACACAGAATTTGCATCGGAATTAAATACAAAAAGTACAATGCCGACTGAAGTACAAGAAGACTGACTCTTCTCACTGTCTATGTTTTGAGCAATTCCATTGACGCTAGTTATAGATTCCGATGCTTCACTTCAGGTTCACTGTATCCCTTGGACCTTCTTATCGACGATGAAACACAGAAATAGCATCGGAATTAAATACAAAAGGCACAATGCCGACTTAAGTACAAGAAGACTGACTCTTACTAATGTATATGTATTAACCATTCCTGTGGCACTAGTTATAGATTCCGATGTTTCACTTCAGGTTTACTGTATCCCTCTGACACTCCTATTGACGATGATACACAGAAATAGCATCGTAATTAAATACAAAAGGCACAATGCCGACTTAAGTACAAGAAGACTGACTCTTCTTACTGTCTAGGTTTTGAACCATTCCTGTGACACTAGTTATAGATTCCGAAGCTTCACTTCAGGTTTACTGTATCCCTTGGACCTTCTTACTGACGATAAAGCACAGAATTTGAATTGGAATTAAATACAAAAAGTACAATGCCGACCTAAGTACAAGAAGACTGACTCTTCCTACTGTCTATGTATTAACCATTCCTGTGACACTAGTTATAGATTCCGATGCTTCACTTCAGGTTTACTGTATCCCTCTGACCTTCTTATTGACGATGGAACACAGTAATTGCATCGGAATTAAATACAAAATGCATAATCCCGTCTAATGTACAAGAAGACTGACTCTTCTTCCTGTCTATGTTTTGAACCTTTAATGTGACACTAGATATAGATTCCGATTCTTCACTTCAGGTTTACTGTATCCGTTGGACATTCTTATTAAAGACGAAACACAAAAATTGCATCGGAATTAAATAGAAAAGGCACAATGCCAACTTAAAACAAGAAGACTGACTCTTCCTACTGTCTATGTTTTGAACCATTCCTGTGACACTACTTATAGATTCCGATGCTTCACTTCAGGTTTACTGTATCCCTCTGACATTCTTATTGACGATGAAACTCAGAAATTGCATCGGATTTAAATACAGACGGCACAGTGTCGACTTAAGTACAAGATGACTGACTCTTCTTACTGTTTATGTTTTGAACATTTCCTGTGAGACCAGTTTTAGATTCCGATGCTTCACTATATGTTTACTGTATCCCTTGGACCTTCTTATTGATGATGAAACACAGAAAGTGTATCGGAATTAAATAGAGAATTCACAATGCCGACTTAAGTACAAGGAGACTGACTCTTCCGTGTCTATGTTTAGAACCATTCCTGTGACACTTGATACAGATTCCGATGCTTCACTTCAGGTTTTCTGTATCCCTTGGACCTTCTTGTTGACGATGAAACACAGAGATTGCATCGGAATTAAATACAAACGGCACAGTGCCGACTTAAGTACAAGAAGACTGACTCTTCTTACTGACTACGTTGTGAACATTTCCTATGAGACCAGTTTTAGATTCCGATGCTTCACTATATGTTTACTGTATCCCTTGGACCTTCTTATTGATGATGAAACACAGAAAGTGCATCGAAATTAAATAGAGAATTCACAATGCCGACTTAAGTACAAGAAGACTGACTCTTCCGTGTCTATGTTTAGAACCATTCCTGTGACACTTGATACAGATTCCGATGCTTAACTTCAGGTTTTCAGTATGCCTTGGACCTTCTTATTGACGACGAAACACAGAAATTGAATCGGGATTAAATACAAAAAGCACAATGCCGACTTAAGTACAAGAAGACTCACTCTTCTTACTGTCTATGCTTTAAACCATTCCTGTGACACTAGTTATAGATTCCGAAGCTTCACTTCAGGTTTTCTGTATCCCTCTGACCTTCTTATTGACGATGAAACACAGAAATTGCATCGGAATTAAATACAAAAAGCACAATGCCGACTTATGTACAAGAAGACTGACTCTTCTTACAGTGTATGTTTTGAACGTTTTCTGTGACACTAGTTATAGATTCCGATGCTTCACTTCATTTTTACTGTATCCCTTGGACCATCTTATTGACGACGAATACAGAAATTGCATCGGAATTAAATAGAAGAGGCACAATGCCGACTTAAGTACAAGAAGACTGACTCTTCCTACTGTCTATGTTTTGAACCATTCCTGTGACACTAGCTATTGATTCCGATGCTACACATCAGGTTTACTGTATCCCTCTGACACTCGTCTTGACGATGAAACACAGAAATTGCATCGGAATTAAATACAAAAGGCACAATGCCGACTTAAGTACAAGAAGACTTACTCTTCCTACTGTCTATGTTTTGAACCATTCCTGTGACACTAGCTATTGATTCCGATGCTTCACATCAGGTTTACTGTATCCCTCTGACACTCTTCTTGACGATGAAAAACAGAAATTGCATCGGAATTAAATAGAAAAGGCACAATGCCGACTTAAGTACAAGAAGACTGACACTTCCAAATGTCTATGTTATGAACCATTCCTGTGACACTAGTTATAGATTCCGATGCTACACTTCAGGTTTACTGTATCCCTCTGACACTCCTATTGACGATGATACACAGAAATTGCATCGTAATTAAATACAAAAGGCACAATGCCGACTTAAGTACAAGAAGACTGACTCTTCTTACTGTCTAGGTTTTGAACCATTCCTGTGACACTAGTTATAGATTCCGAAGCTTCACTTCAGGTTTACTGTATTCCTTGGAATTTCTTATTGACGATGAAACACAGAATTTGCATCGGAATTAAATACAAAAAGTACAATGCCGACCTAAGTACAAGAAGACTGACTCTTCTTACTGTCTATGTTTTGAGCAATTCCATTGACACTAGTTATAGATTCCGATGCTTCACTTCAGGTTTACTGTATCCCTTGGACCTTCTTATTGACGACGAAACACAGAAATTGAATCGGGATTAAATACATAAGGCACAATGCCGACTCAAATACTAGATGACTGGCTCTTCTTACTCTCTATGTTTTGAACCTTTCCTGTGAGACTGGTTTTCGATTCCGATGCTTCACTTCAGGATTACTTCATCCCTTGGACCTCCATATTGACGACGAAACACAGAAATTGCATCGGAAGTAAATAGAAAAGGCACAATACCGACATAAGTACAAAAAGACTGACACTTCTTGCTGTGTATGTTTTGAACCATTCCTGTGACACTAGTTACAGATTCCGATGCTTCGCTTCAGGTTTACTGTATCCCTCTCACCTTGTTATTGACGATGAAACACAGTAATTGCATCGGAATTAAATACAAAATGCACAATTCCGTCTCATGTACAAGAAGACTGACTCTTCTTCCTGTCTATGCTTTGAACCTTTCCTGTTTAACTAGATACAGATTCCGATTCTTCACTTCAGGTTTACTGTATCCCTTGGACATTCTTATTGACGACGAAACACAGAAATTGCATCGGAATTAAATAGAAAAAGCACAATGCCGACTTAAAACAAGAAGACTGATTCTTCCTACTGTCTATGTTTTAACCATTCCTGTGACACTACTTATAGATTCCGATGCTTCACTTCAGGTTTACTGTATCCGTCTGACATTCTTATTGACGATGAAACACAGAAATTGCATCGGAATTAAATACAAAAGGTACAATGCCGACTCAAATACTAGATGACTGGCTCTTCTTACTCTCTATGTTTTGAACCTTTCCTGTGAGACTGGTTTTAGATTCCGATGCTTCACTTCAGGATTACTGCATCCCTTGGACCTCCATATTGACGACGAAACACAGAAATTGCATCGGAAGTAAATAGAAAAGGCACAATACCGACATTAGTAAGAAAAGACTGACTCTTCTTGTTGTGTATGCTTTGAACTATTAATGTGACACTAGCTATAGATTCCGATGTTTCACTTCAGCTTTACTGTATCCCTCTGACCTTCTTATTGACGATGAAACGCAGTAATTGCATCGGAATTAAATACAAAATGCACAATGCCGACTTATGTACAAGAAGACTGTCTATGTATTGAACCATTCCTGTGACACTAGTTATAGATTCCGATGCTTCACTTCAGGTTTACTGTATCCCTTGGACATTCTTAATGACGACGAAACACAGTAATTGTATCGGAATTAAATAGAAAACGCACAATGCCGACTTAAGTACAAGAAGACTGACTCTTCCTACTGTCTATGTTTTGAACCATTCCTGTGACACTTGTTATAGATTCCGATGCATCACTTCAGGTTTACTGTAACCATCTGACATTCTTATTGACGATCAAACACAGAAATTTTATTGGAATTAAATACAAACGGCACAGTGCCGACTTAAGTACAAGATTAATGACTCTTCTTACTGACTATGTTGTAAACATTTCCTGTGAGACCAGTTTCAGATTCCGATGCTTCACTATATGTTTAAAGTATGCATTGGACCTTCTTATCGACGATGTAACACAGAAATAGCATCGCAATTAAATACAAAAGGCACAATGCCGACTTAAGTACAAGAAGACTGACTCTTCTTGTTGTGTGTGCTTTGAACTATTCCTGTGACACTAGTTATAGATTCCGATGCTTCACTTCAGGTTTACTGTATCCCTTGGACCTTCTTATTGACGACGAAACACAGAAATTGAATCGGGATTAAATACAAAAGGACAATGCCGACGTAAGTACAAGAAGACTCACTCTTCCTACTGTCTATGTTTTAACCATTCCTGTGACACTGGTTATAGATTCCGATGCTTCACTTTAGGTTTAGTGTATCGCTTGGACCTCCGTATTGACGACGAAACACAGAAATTGCATCGGAATTAAATAGAAAAGGCACAATGCCGACATAAGTACAAGAAGACTGACTCTTCTTACTGACTATGGTTTGAACATTTCCTGTGAGACCAGTTTTAAATTCCGATGCTTTACTATATGTTTACTGTATCCCTTGGACCTTCTTGTTGACGATGAAACACAGAAATTGCATCGGAATTAGAAACAAAAGGCACAATGCCGACTCAAGTACAAGAAGACTGACTCTTCTTTCTGTGTATGTTTTAAACCATTCCTGTGACACTAGTTATAGATTCCGTTGCTTCACTTCAGGTTTACTGTATTCCTCTGACCTTCTTGTTGACGATGAAACACAGTAATTGTTTCGGAATTAAATACAAAAGGCACAATGCCGACTCATGTACAAGAAGACTGACTCTTCTTACTGTCTATGTTTTGAACCTTTCCTGTGACACTAGATATAGATTCCGATGCTTCACTTCAGGTTTACTGTATCCCATGGACCTTCTTATTGACGACGAAACACAGAAATTGCATCGGAATTAAATAGAAAAGGCACAATGCCGACGTAAGTACAAGAAGACTGACTCTTCCTACTGTCTATGTTTTGAACCATTCCTGTGACACTAGTTATAGATTCCGATGCTTCACTTCAGGTTTACTGTATCCGTCTGACGTTCTTATTGACGATGAAACCCAGAGATTGCATCGGAATTAAATACAAACGGCACAGTGCCGACTTAAGTACAAGAAGACTGACTCTTCTTACTGACTACGTTGTGAACATTTCCTATGAGACCAGTTTTAGATTCCGATGCTTCACTATATGTTTACTGTATCCCTTGGACCTTCTTATTGATAATGAAACACAGAAAGTGCATCGAAATTAAATAGAGAATTCACAATGCCGACTTAAGTACAAGAAGACTGACTCTTCCGTGTCTATGTTTAGAACCATTCCTGTGACACTTGATACAGATTCCGATGCTTAACTTCAGGTTTTCAGTATGCCTTGGACCTTCTTATTGACGACGAAACACAGAAATTGAATCGGGATTAAATACAAAAAGCACAATGCCGACTTAAGTACAAGAAGACTCACTCTTCTTACTGTCTATGCTTTAAACCATTCCTGTGACACTAGTTATAGATTCCGAAGCTTCACTTCAGGTTTTCTGTATCCCTCTGACCTTCTTATTCACGATGAAACACAGAAATTGCATCGGAATTAAATACAAAAGGCACGATGCCGACTTATGTACAAGAAGACTGACTCTTCTTACAGTGTATGTTTTGAACCTTTTCTGTTACACTAGTTATAGATTCCGATGCTTCACTTCATTTTTACTGTATCCGTTGGACCATCTTATTGACGACGAATACAGAAATTGCATCGGAATTAAATAGAAGAGGCACAATGCCGACTTAAGTACAAGAAGACTGACTCGTCCGTGTCTATGTTTTGAACCATTCCTGTGACACTACTTATAGTTTCCGATGCTTCACTTCAGGTTTACTGTATCCCTCTGACACTCTTATTGACGTTGAAACACAGAAATTGCATCGGAATTAAATACAAAAGGCACAATGCTGACTTAAGTACAAGAAGACTGACTCTTCTTACTGTCTATGTTTTGAACCATTCCTGTGACACTACTTATTGATTCCGATGCTTCACATCAGGTTTACTGTATACCTCTGACACCCTTATTGACGATGAAACACAGAAATTGCGTCGGAATTAAATACAAAAGGCACAATGCCGACTTAAGTACAAGAAGACTGACTCTTCCAAATGTCTATGATATGAACTATTCTTGTGACACTAGTTATAGATTCCGATGCTTCACTTCAGGTTTACTGAATCCCTCTGACACTCCTATTGACGATGATACACAGAAATTGCATCGTAATTAAATACAAAAGGCACAATGCCTACTTAAGTACAAGAAGACTGACTCTTCTTACTGTCTAGGTTTTGAACCATTCCTGTGACACTAGTTATAGATTCCGAAGCTTCACTTCAGGTTTACTGTATCCCTTGGAATTTCTTATTGACGATGAAACACAGAAATAGCATCGGAATTAAATACAAAAGGCACAATGCCGACTTAAGTACAAGAAGACTGACTCTTACTAATGTCTATGTATTAACCATTCCTGTGGCACTAGTTATAGATTCCGATGCTTCACTTCAGGTTTACTGTATCCCTCTGACCTTCGTATTGACGATGAAACACAGAAATTGCATCGGAATTAAATACAAAAGGTACAATGCCGACTCAAATACTAGACGACTGGCTCTTCTTACTCTCTATGTTTTGAACCTTTCCTGTGAGACTGGTTTTAGATTCCGATGCTTCACTTCACGATTACTGCATCCCTTGGACCTCCATATTGACGACGAAACACAGAAATTGCATCGGAAGTAAATAGAAAAGGCACAATACCGACATAAGTACAAAAAGACTGACTCTTCTTGCTGTGTATGCTTTGAACCATTCCTGTGACACTAGTTATAGATTCCGATGCTTCACTTCAGGTTTACTGTATCCCTCTCACCTTGTTATTGACGATGAAACACAGTAATTGCATCGGAATTAAATACAAAATGCACAATTCCGTCTCATGTACAAGAAGACTGACTCGTCTTCCTGTCTATGCTTTGAACCTTTCCTGTTTAACTAGATACAGATTCCTATTCTTCACTTCAGGTTTACTGTATCCCTTGGACATTCTTATTGACGACGAAACACAGAAATTGCATCGGAATTAAATAGAAAAAGCACAATGCCGACTTAAAACAAGAAGACTGATTCTTCCTACTGTCTATGTTTTAACCATTCCTGTGACACTACTTATAGATTCCGATGCTTCACTTCAGGTTTACTGCATCCGTCTGACATTCTTATTGACGATGAAACACAGAAATTGCATCGGAATTAAATACAAACGGCACAGTGCCGACTTAAGTACAAGAAGACTGACTCTTCTTACTGACTACGTTGTGAACATTTCCTATGAGACCAGTTTTAGATTCCGATGCTTCACTATATGTTTACTGTATCCCTTGGACCTTCTTATTGATGGTGAAACACAGAAAGTGCATCGGAATTAAATAGAGAATTCACAATGCCGACTTAAGTAAAAGAAGACTGACTCTTCCGTGACTATGTTTAGAACCATTCCTGTGACACTTGATATAGATTCCGATGCTTAACTTCAGGTTTTCAGTATCCCCTGGACCTCCTTATTGACGACGAAACACAGAAATTGAATCGGGATTAAATACAAAAGGCACAATGCCGACTTAAGTACAAGAAGACTCACTCTTCTTACTGTCTATGTTTTAAACCATTCCTGTGACACTAGTTATAGATTCCGAACCTTCACTTCAGGTTTTCTGTATCCCTCTGACCTTCTTATTGACGATGAAACACAGAAATTGCATCGGAATTAAATAGAAAAGGCACAATGCCGACTTAAGTACAAGAAGACTGACTCTTCCAAATGTCTATGTTATGAACCATTCCTGTGACACTAGTTATAGATTCCGATGCTTCACTTCAGGTTTACTGTATCCCTCTGACACTGTTATTGACGATGATACACAGAAATAGCATCGTAATTAAATACAAAAGGCACAATGCCGACTTAAGTACAAGAAGACTGACTCTTCTTACTGTCTAGGTTTTGAACCATTCCTGTGACACTAGTTATATATTCCGAAGCTTCACTTCAGGTTTACTGTATCCCTTGGACCTTCTTACTGACGATAAAGCACAGAATTTGAATTGGAATTAAATACAAAAAGTACAATGCCGACCTAAGTACAAGAAGACTGACTCTTCCTACTGTCTATGTATTAACCATTCCTGTGGCACTAGTTATAGAATCCGATGCTTCACTTCAGGTTTACTGTATCCCACTGACCTTCTTATTGACGATGAAACACAGAAATTGCATCGGAATTAAATACAAAAGGTACAATGCCGACTCAAATACTAGATGACTGGCTCTTCTTACCCTCTATGTTTTGAACCTTTCCTGTGAGACCGGTTTTAGATTCCGATGCTTCACTTCAGGATTACTGTATCCCTTGGACCTCCATATTGACGACGAAACACAGAAATTGCATCGGAAGTAAATAGAAAAAGGACAATACCGACATAAGTACAAGAAGACTGACTCTTCTTGCTGTGTATGTTTTGAACCATTCCTGTGACACTAGTTATAGATTCCGATGCTTCACTTCAGGTTTACTGTATCCCTCTGACCTTCTTATTGACGATGAAACACAGTAATTGCATCGGAATTAAGTACAAAATGCATAATCCCGTCTAATGTACAAGAAGACTGACTCTTCTTCCTGTCTATGTTTTGAACCTTTAATGTGACACTAGATATAGATTCCGATTCTTCACTTCAGGTTTACTGTATCCGTTGGACATTCTTATTAAAGACGAAACACAAAAATTGCATCGGAATTAAATAGAAAAGGCACAATGCCAACTTAAAACAAGAAGACTGACTCTTCCTACTGTCTATGTTTTGAACCATTCCTGTGACACTACTTATAGATTCAGATGCTTCACTTCAGGTTTACTGTATCCCTCTGACATTCTTATTGACGATGAAACTCAGAAATTGCATCGGATTTAAATACAGACGGCACAGTGTCGACTTAAGTACAAGAAGACTGACTCTTCTTACTGTTTATGTTTCGAACATTTCCTGTGAGACCAGTTTTAGATTCCGATGCTTCACTATATGTTTACTGTATCCCTTGGACCTTCTTATTGACGATGAAACACAGAAAGTGCATCGGAATTAAATAGAGAATTCACAATGCCGACTTAAGTACAAGGAGACTGACTCTTCCGTGTCTATGTTTAGAACCATTCCTGTGACACTTGATACAGATTCCGATGCTTCACTTCAGGTTTTCTGTATCCCTTGGACCTTCTTATTGACGATGAAACACAGAGATTGCATCGGAATTAAATACAAACGGCTCAGTGCCGACTTAAGTACAAGAAGACTGACTCTTCTTACTGACTACGTTGTGAACATTTCCTATGAGACCAGTTTTAGATTCCGATGCTTCACTATATGTTTACTGTATCCCTTGGACCTTCTTATTGATGATGAAACACAGAAAGTGCATCGAAATTAAATACAGAATTCACAATGCCGACTTAAGTACAAGAAGACTGACTCTTCCGTGACTATGTTTAGAACCATTCCTGTGACACTTGATATAGATTCCGATGCTTAACTTCAGGTTTTCAGTATGCCTTGGACCTTCTTATTGACGACGAAACACAGAAATTGAATCGGGATTAAATACAAAAAGCACAATGCCGGCTTAAGTACAAGAAGACTCACTCTTCTTACTGTCTATGCTTTAAACCATTCCTGTGACACTAGTTATAGATTCCGAAGCTTCACTTCAGGTTTTCTGTATCCCTCTGACCTTCTTATTGACGATGAAACACAGAAATTGCATCGGAATTAAATACAAAAGGCACAATGCCGACTTATGTACAAGAAGACTGACTCTTCTTACAGTGTATGTTTTGAACGTTTTCTGTGACGCTAGTTATAGATTCCGATGCTTCACTTCATTTTTACTGTATCCCTTGGACCATCTTATTGACGACGAATACAGAAATTGCATCGGAATTAAATAGAAGAGGCACAATGCCGACTTAAGTACAAGAAGACTGACTCTTCCTACTGTCTATGCTTTGAACCATTCCTGTGACACTAGCTATTGATTCCGATGCTACACATCAGGGTTACTGTATCCCTCTGACACTCTTCTTGACGATGAAACACAGAAATTGCATCGGAATTAAATACAAAAGGCACAATGCCGACTTAAGTACAAGAAGACTGACTCTTCCTACTGTCTATGTTTTGAACCATTCCTGTGACACTAGCTATTGATTCCGATGCTTCACATCAGGTTTACTGTATCCCTCTGACACTCTTCTTGACGATGAAAAACAGAAATTGCATCGGAATTAAATAGAAAAGGCACAATGCCGACTTAAGTACAAGAAGACTGACACTTCCAAATGTCTATGTTATGAACCATTCCTGTGACACTAGTTATAGATTCCGATGCTACACTTCAGGTTTACTGTATCCCTCTGACACTCCTATTGCCGATGATACACAGAAATTGCATCGTAATTAAATACAAAAGGCACAATGCCGACTTAAGTACAAGAAGACTGACTCTTCTAACTGTCTAGGTTTTGAACCATTCCTGTGACACTAGTTATAGATTCCGAAGCTTCACTTCAGGTTTACTGTATCCCTTGGACCTTCTTACTGACGATAAAACACAGAATTTGAATTGGAATTAAATACAAAAAGTACAATGCCGACCTAAGTACAAGAAAACTGACTCTTCTTACTGTCTATGTTTTCAGCAATCCCATTGACACTAGTTATAGATTCCGATGCTTCACTTCAGGTTTACTGTATCCCTTGGACATTCTTATTGACGACGAAACACAGAAATTGAATCGGGATTAAATACATAAGGCACAATGCCGACTTAAGTACAAGAAGACTGACTCTACCTACTGTCTATGTATTAACCATTCCTGTGGCACTAGTTATAGAATCCGATGCTTCACTTCAGGTTTACTGTATCCCACTGACCTTCTTATTGACGATGAAACATAGAAATTGCATCGGAATTAAATACAAAAGGTACAATGCCGACTCAAATACTAGATGACTGGCTCTTCTTACTCTCTATGTTTTGAACCTTTCCTGTGAGACCGGTTTTAGATTCCGATGCTTCACTTCAGGATTACTGTATCCCTTGGACCTCCATATTGACGACGAAACACAGAAATTGCATCGGAAGTAAATAGAAAAAGGACAATACCGACATAAGTACAAGAAGACTGACTCTTCTTGCTGTGTATGTTTTGAACCAATCCTGTGACACTAGTTATAGATTCCGATGCTTCACTTCAGGTTTACTGTATCCCTCTGACCTTCTTATTGACGATGAAACACAGTAATTGCATCGGAATTAAATACAAAATGCATAATCCCGTCCAATGTACAAGAAGACTGACTCTTCTTCCTGTCTATGTTTTGAACCTTTAATGTGACACTAGATATAGATTCCGATTCTTCACTTCAGGTTTACTGTATCCCTTGGACATTCTTATTAAAGACGAAACACAGAAATTGCATCGGAATTAAATAGAAAAGGCACAATGCCAACTTAAAACAAGAAGACTGACTCTTCCTACTGTCTATGTTTAGAACCATTCCTGTGACACTTGATACAGATTCCGATACTTCACTTCAGGTTTTCTGTATCCCTTGGACCTTCTTATTGACGATGAAACACAGAGATTGCATCGGAATTAAATACAAACGGCACAGTGCCGACTTAAGTACAAGAAGACTGACTCTTCTTACTGACTACGTTGTGAACATTTCCTATGAGACCAGTTTTAGATTCCGATGCTTCACTATATGTTTACTGTATCCCTTGGACCTTCTTATTGATGATGAAACACAGAAAGTGCATCGAAATTAAATAGAGAATTCACAATGCCGACTTAAGTACAAGAAGACTGACTCTTCCGTGTCTATGTTTAGAACCATTCCTGTGACACTTGATATAGATTCCGATGCTTAACTTCAGGTTTTCAGTATCCCTTGGACCTTCTTATTGACGACGAAACACAGAAATTGAATCGGGATTAAATACAAATAGCACAATGCCGACTTAAGTACAAGAAGACTCACTCTTCTTACTGTCTATGCTTTAAACCATTCCTGTGACACTAGTTATAGATTCCGAAGCTTCACTTCAGGTTTTCTGTATCCTTCTGACCTTCTTATTGACGATGAAACACAGAAATTGCATCGGAATTAAATACAAAAGGCACAATGCCGACTTATGTACAAGAAGACTGACTCTTCTTACAGTGTATGTTTTGAACGTTTTCTGTGACACTAGTTATAGATTCCGATGCTTCACTTCATTTTTACTGTATCCCTTGGACCATCTTATTGACGACGAATACAGAAATTGCATCGGAATTAAATAGATGAGGCACAATGCCGACTTAAGTACAAGAAGACTGACTCTTCTTACTGTCTATGATTTGAACCATTCCTGTGACACTACTTATTGATTCCGATGCTTCACATCAGGTTTACTGTATCCCTCTGACACTCTTCTTGACAATGAAACACAGAAATTGCATCGGAATTAAATAGAAAAGGCACAATGCCGACTTAAGTACAAGAAGACTGACACTTCCAAATGTCTATGTTATGAACCATTCCTGTCACACTAAATATAGATTCCGATGCTTCACTTCAGGTTTACTGTATCCCTCTGACACTCCTATTGACGGTGATACACAGAAATTGCATCGTAATTAAATACAAAAGGCACAATGCCGACATAAGTACAAGAAGACTGATTCTTCTTACTGTCTAGGTTTTGAACCATTCCTGTGACACTAGTTATAGATTCCGAAGCTTCACTTCAGGTTTACTGTATCCCTTGGACCTTCTTACTGACGATAAAACACGGAATTTGAATTGGAATTAAATACAAAAAGTACAATGCCGACCTAAGTACAAGAAGACTGACTCTTCTTACTGTCTATGTTTTTAGCAATCCCATTGACACTAGTTATAGATTCCGATGCTTCACTTCAGGTTTACTGTATCCCTTGGACCTTCTTATTGACGACGAAACACAGAAATTGAATCGGGATTAAATACATAAGGCACAATGCCGACTCAAATACTAGATGACTGGCTCTTCTTACTCTCTATGTTTTGAACCTTTCCTGTGAGACCGGTTTTAGATTCCGATGCTTCACTTCAGGATTACTGTATCCCTTGGTCCTCCATATTGACGACGAAACACAGAAATTGCATCGGAAGTAAATAGAAAAAGGACAATACCGACATAAGTACAAGAAGTCTGACTCTTCTTGCTGTGTATGTTTTGAACCATTCCTGTGACACTAGTTATCGATTCCGATGCTTCACTTCAGGTTTACTGTATCCCTCTGACCTTCTTATTGACGATGAAACACATTAATTGCATCGGAATTAAATACAAAATGCATAATCCCGTCTAATGTACAAGAAGACTGATTCTTCTTCCTGTCTATGTTTTGAACCTTTAATGTGACACTAGATATAGATTCCGATTCTTCACTTCAGGTTTACTGTATCCCTTGGACATTCTTATTAAAGACGAAACACAAAAATTGCATCGGAATTAAATAGAAAAGGCACAATGCCAACTTAAAACAAGAAGACTGACTCTTCCTACTGTCTATGATTTGAACCATTCCTGTGACACTACTTATAGATTCCGATGCTTCACTTCAGGTTTACTGTATCCCTCTGACATTCTTATTGACGATGAAACTCAGAAATTGCATCGGATTTAAATACAGACGGCATAGTGTCGACTTAAGTACAAGAAGACTGACTCTTCTTACTGTTTATGCATTGAACATTTCCTGTGAGACCAGTTTTAGATTCCGATGCTTCACTATATGTTTACTGTATCCCTTGGACCTTCTTATTGATGATGAAACACAGAAAGTGCATCGGAATTAAATAGAGAATTCACAATGCCGACTTAAGTACAAGAAGACTGACTCTTATGTGTCTATGTTTAGAACCATTCCTGTGACACTTGATACAGATTCCGATGCTTCACTTCAGGTTTTCTGTATCCCTGGACCTTCTTATTGACGATGAAACACAGAGATTGCATCGGAATTAAATACAAACGGCACAGTGCCGACTTAAGTACAAGAAGACTGACTCTTCTTACTGACTACGTTGTGAACATTTCCTATGAGACCAGTTTTAGATTCCGATGCTTCACTATATGTTTACTGTATCCCTTGGACCTTCTTATTGATGATGAAACACAGAAAGTGCATCGAAATTAAATAGAGAATTCACAATGCCGACTTAAGTACAAGAAGACTGACTCTTCCGTGTCTATGTTTAGAACCATTCCTGTGACACTTGATATAGATTCCGATGCTTAACTTCAGGTTTTCAGTATCCCTTGGACCTTCTTATTGACGACGAAACACAGAAATTGAATCGGGATTAAATACAAAAAGCACAATGCCGACTTAAGTACAAGAAGACTCACTCTTCTTACTGTCTATGCTTTAAACCAATCCTGTGACACTAGTTATAGATTCCGAAGCTTCACTTCAGGTTTTCTGTATCCCTCTGACCTTCTTATTGACGATGAAACACAGAAATTGCATCGGAATTAAATTCAAAAGGCACAATGCCGACTTATGTACAAGAAGACTGACTCTTCTTACAGTGTATGTTTTGAACGTTTTCTGTGACACTAGTTATAGATTCCGATGCTTCCATTCATTTTTACTGTATCTCTTGGACCATCGTATTGACGACGAATACAGAAATTGCATCGGAATTAAATAGAAGAGGCACAATGCCGACTTAAGTACAAGAAGACTGACTCGTCCGTGTCTATGTTTTGAACCATTCCTGTGACACTAGTTATAGATTCCGATGCTTCACTTCAGGTTTACTGTATCCCTCTGACACTCTTATTGACGTTGAAACACAGAAATTGCATCGGAATTAAATACAAAAGGCACAATGCCGACTTAAGTACAAGAAGACTGACTCTTCTTACTGTCTATGTTTTGAACCATTCCTGTGACACTACTTATTGATTCCGATGCTTCACATCAGGTTTACTGTATACCTCTGACACCCTTATTGTCGATGAAACACAGAAATTGCGTCGGAATTAAATACAAAAGGCACAATGCCGACGTAAGTACAAGAATACTGACTCTTCCAAATGTCTATGTTATGAACCATTCCTGCGACACAAGTTATAGATTCCGATGCTTCACTTCAGGTTTACTGTATCCCTCTGACACTCCTATTGACGATGATACACAGAAATTGCATCGTAATTAAATACAAAAGGCACAATGCCGACTTAAGTACAAGAAGACTGACTCTTCTTACTGTCTAGGTTTTGAACCATTCCTGTGACACTAGTTATAGATTCCGAAGCTTCACTTCAGGTTTACTGTATCCCTTGGAATTTCTTATTGACGATGAAACACAGAATTTGCATCGGAATTAAATACAAAAAGTACAATGCCGACTGAAGTACATGAAGACTGACTCTTCTTACTGTCTATGCTTTGAGCAATTCCATTGACACTAGTTACAGATTACGATGCTTCACTTCAGGTTCACTGTATCCCTTGGACCTTCTTATCGACGATGAAACACAGAAATGGCATCGGAATTAAATACAAAAGGCACAATGCCGACTTAAGTACAAGAAGACTGACTCTTACTAATGTCTATGTATTAAACATTCCTGTGGCACTAGTTATAGATTCCGATGCTTCACTTCAGGTATACTGTATCCCTCTGACCTTCTTTTTGACGATGAAACACAGAAATTGCATCGGAATGAAATACAAAAGGTACAATGCCGACTCAAATACTAGATGACTGGCTCTTCTTACTCTCAATGTTTTGAACCTTTCCTGTGAGACTGGTTTTAGATTCCGATGCTTCACTTCAGGATTACTGCATCCCTTGGACCTCCATATTGACGCCGAAACACAGAAATTGCATCGGAAGTAAATAGAAAAGGCACAATACCGACATAAGTACAAAAAGACTGACTCTACTTGCTGTGTATGTTTGAACCATTCCTGTGACACTAGTTATAGATTCCGATGCTTCACTTCAGGTTTACTGTATCCCTCTCACCTTGTTATTGACGATGAAACAAAGTAATTGCATCGGAATTAAATACAAACGGCACAGTGCCGACTTAAGTACAAGAAGACTGACTCTTCTTACTGACTACGTTGTGAACATTTCCAATGAGACCAGTTTTAGATTCCGATGCTTCACTATATGTTTACTGTATCCCTTGGACCTTCTTATTGATGGTGAAACACAGAAAGTGCATCGGAATTAAATAGAAAAGGCACAATGCCGACTTAAGTACAAGAAGACTGACTCTTCCGTGACTATGTTTAGAACCATTCCTGTGACACTTGATATAGATTCCGATGCTTAACTTCACGTTTTCAATATCCCCTGGACCTTCTTATTGACGACGAAACACAGAAATTGAATCGGGATTAAATACAAAAAGCACAATGCCGACTTAAGTACAAGAAGACTCACTCTTCTTACTGTCTATGTTTTAAACCATTCCTGTGACACTAGTTATAGATTCCGAAGCTTCACTTCAGGTTTTCTGTATCCCCCTGACCTTCTTATTGACGATGAAACACAGAAATTGCATCGGAATTAAATACAAAAGGCACAATGCCGACTTATATACAAGAAGACTGACTCTTCTTACAGTGTATGTTTTGAACCTTTTCTGTGACACTAGTTAAAGATTCCGATGCTTCACTTCATTTTTACTGTATCCCTTGGCCCATCTTATTGACGACGAAACACAGAAATTGCATCGGAATTAAATAGAAGACGCACAATGCCGACTTAAGTACAGGAAGACTGACTCGTCCGTGTCTATGTTTTGAACCATTCCTGTGACACTAGTTATAGATTCCGATGCTTCACTTCAGGTTTACTGTATCCCTCTGACACTCTTATTGACGTTGAAACACAGAAATTGCATCGGAATTAAATACAAAAGGCACAATGCCGACTTAAGTACAAGAAGACTGACTCTTCCTACTGTCTATGTTTTGAACCATTCCTGTGACACTAGCTATTGATTCCGATGCTTCACATCAGGTTTACTGTATCCCTCTGACACTCTTATTGACGATGAAAAACAGAAATTGCATCGGAATTAAATAGAAAAGGCACAATGCCAACTTAAGTACAAGAAGACTGACTCTTCCAAATGTCTATGTTATGAACCATTCCTGTGACACTAGTTATAGATTCCGATGCTTCACTTCAGGTTTACTGTATCCCTCTGACACTCCTATGGACGATGATACACAGAAATTGCATCGTCATTAAATACAAAAGGCACAATGCCGACTTAAGTACAAGAAGACTGACTCTTCTTACTGTCTAGGTTTTGAACCATTCCTGTGACACTAGTTATAGATTCCGAAGCTTCACTTCAGGTTTAATGTATCCCTTGGACCTTCTTACTGACGATGAAACACAGAATTTGAATTGGAATTAAATACAAAAAGTACAATGCCGACCTAAGTACAAGAAGACTGACTCTTCTTACTGTCTATGTTTTCAGCAATCCCATTGACACTTGTTATAGATTCCGATGCTTCACTTCAGGTTAACTGTATCCCTTGGACCTTCTTATTGACGACGAAACACAGAAATTGAGTCGGGATTAAAAACATAAGGCACAATGCCGACTTAAGTACAAGAAGACTGACTCTTCCTACTGTCTATGTATTAACCATTCCTGTGGCACTAGTTATAGAATCCGATGCTTCACTTCAGGTTTACTGTATCCCACTGACCTTTTTATTGACGATGAAACACAGAAATTGCATCGGAATTAAATACAAAAGGTACAATGCCGACTCAAATACTAGCTGACTGGCTCTTCTTACTCTCTATGTTTTGAACCTTTCCTGTGAGACCGGTTTTAGATTCCGATGCTTCACTTCAGGATTACTGTATCCCTTGGACCTCCATATTGTCGACGAAACACAGAAATTGCATCGGAAGTAAGTAGAAAAGGCACAATACCGACATAAGTACAGGAAGACTGACTCTTCTTGCTATGTATGTTTTGAACCATTCCTGTGACACTAGTTATAGATTCCGATGCTTCACTTCAGGTTTACTGTATCCCTCTGACCTTCTTATTGACGATGAAACACAGTAATTGCATCGGAATTAAATACAAAATGCATAATCCCGTCTAATGTACAAGAAGACTGACTCTTCTTCCTGTCTATGTTTTGAACTTTTAATGTGACACTAGATATAGATTCCGATTCTTCACTTCAGGTTTACTGTATCCCTTGCACATTCTTATTAAAGACGAAACACAAAAATTGCATCGGAATTAAATAGAAAAGGCACAATGCCAACTTAAAACAAGAAGACTGACTCTTCCTACTGTCTATGTTTTGAACCATTCCTGTGACACTACTTATAGATTCCGATGCTTCACTTCAGGTTTACTGTATCCCTCTGACATTCTTATTGACGATGAAACTCAGAAATTGCATCGGATTTAAATACAGACGGCACAGTGTCGACTTAAGTACAAGAAGACTGACTCTTCTTACTGTTTATGTTTTGAACATTTCCTGTGAGACCAGTTTTAGATTCCGATGCTTCACTATATGTTTACTGTATCCCTTGGACCTTCTTATTGATGATGAAACACAGAAAGTGCATCGGAATTAAATAGAGAATTCACAATGCCGACTTAAGTACAAGAAGACTGACTCTTCCGTGTCTATGTTTAGAACCATTCCTGTGACACTTGATATAGATTCCGATGCTTCACTTCAGGTTTTCTGTATCCCCTGGACCTTCTTATTGACGACGAAACACAGAAATTGAATCGGGATTAAATACAAAAAGCACAATGCCGACGTAAGTACAAGAAGACTCACTCTTCTTACTGTCTATGTTTTAAACCATTCCTGTGACACTAGTTATAGATTCCGAAGCTTCACTTCAGGTTTTCTGTATCCCCCTGACCTTCTTATTGACGATGAAACACAGAAATTGCATCGGAATTAAATACAAAAGGCACAATGCCGACTTATATACTAGAAGACTGACTCTTCTTACAGTGTATGTTTTGAACCTTTTCTGTGACACTAGTTAAAGATTCCGATGCTTCACTTCATTTTTACTGTATCCCTTGGCCCATCTTATTGACGACGAAACACAGAAATTGCATCGGAATTAAATAGAAGACGCACAATGCCGACTTAAGTACAGGAAGACTGACTCGTCCGTGTCTATGTTTTGAACCATTCCTGTGACACTAGTTATAGATTCCGATGCTTCACTTCAGGTTTACTGTATCCCTCTGACACTCTTATTGACGTTGAAACACAGAAATTGCATCGGAATTAAATACAAAAGGCACAATGCCGACTTAAGTACAAGAAGACTGACTCTTCCTACTGTCTATGTTTTGAACCATTCCTGTGACACTAGCTATTGATTCCGATGCTTCACATCAGGTTTACTGTATCCCTCTGACACTCTTATTGACGATGAAAAACAGAAATTGCATCGGAATTAAATAGAAAAGGCACAATGCCAACTTAAGTACAAGAAGACTGACTATTCCAAATGTCTATGTTATGAACCATTCCTGTGACACTAGTTATAGATTCCGATGCTTCACTTCAGGTTTACTGTATCCCTCTGACACTCCTATGGACGATGATACACAGAAATTGCATCGTCATTAAATACAAAAGGCACAATGCCGACTTAAGTACAAGAAGACTGTCTCTTCTTACTGTCTAGGTTTTGAACCATTCCTGTGACACTAGTTATAGATTCCGAAGCTTCACTTCAGGTTTAATGTATCCCTTGGACCTTCTTACTGACGATGAAACACAGAATTTGAATTGGAATTAAATACAAAAAGTACAATGCCGACCTAAGTACAAGAAGACTGACTCTTCTTACTGTCTATGTTTTCAGCAATCCCATTAACACTAGTTATAGATTCCGATGCTTCACTTCAGGTTAACTGTATCCCTTGGACCTTCTTATTGACGACGAAACACAGAAATTGAGTCGGGATTAAAAACATAAGGCACAATGCCGACTTAAGTACAAGAAGACTGACTCTTCCTACTGTCTATGTATTAACCATTCCTGTGGCACTAGTTATAGAATCCGATGCTTCACTTCAGGTTTACTGTATCCCACTGACCTTTTTATTGACGATGAAACACAGAAATTGCATCGGAATTAAATACAAAAGGTACAATGCCGACTCAAATACTAGCTGACTGGCTCTTCTTACTCTCTATGTTTGAACCTTTCCTGTGAGACCGGTTTTAGATTCCGATGCTTCACTTCAGGATTACTGTATCCCTTGGACCTCCATATTGTCGACGAAACACAGAAATTGCATCGGAAGTAAGTAGAAAAGGCACAATACCGACATAAGTACAGGAAGACTGACTCTTCTTGCTATGTATGCTTTGAACCATTCCTGTGACACTAGTTATAGATTCCGATGCTTCACTTCAGGTTTACTGTATCCCTCTGACCTTCTTATTGACGATGAAACACAGTAATTGCATCGGAATTAAATACAAAATGCATAATCCCGTCTAATGTACAAGAAGACTGACTCTTCTTCCTGTCTATGTTTTGAACTTTTAATGTGACACTAGATATAGATTCCGATTCTTCACTTCAGGTTTACTGTATCCCTTGCACATTCTTATTAAAGACGAAACACAAAAATTGCATCGGAATTAAATAGAAAAGGCACAATGCCAACTTAAAACAAGAAGACTGACTCTTCCTACTGTCTATGTTTTGAACCATTCCTGTGACACTACTTATAGATTCCGATGCTTCACTTCAGGTTTACTGTATCCCTCTGACATTCTTATTGACGATGAAACTCAGAAATTGCATCGGATTTAAATACAGACGGCACAGTGTCGACTTAAGTACAAGAAGACTGACTCTTCTTACTGTTTATGTTTTGAACATTTCCTGTGAGACCAGTTTTAGATTCCGATGCTTCACTATATGTTTACTGTATCCCTTGGACCTTCTTATTGATGATGAAACACAGAAAGTGCATCGGAATTAAATAGAGAATTCACAATGCCGACTTAAGTACAAGAAGACTGACTCTTCCGTGTCTATGTTTAGAACCATTCCTGTGACACTTGATATAGATTCCGATGCTTCACTTCAGGTTTTCTGTATCCCTTGGACCTTCTTATTGACGACGAAACACAGAAATTGAATCGGGATTAAATACAAAAAGCACAATGCCGACTTAAGTACAAGAAGACTCACTCTTCTTACCATCTACGTTTTAAACCATTCCTGTGACACTAGTTATAGATTCCGAAGCTTCACTTCAGGTTTTCTGTATCCCTCTGACCTTCTTATTGACGATGAAACACGGAAATTGCATCGGAATTAGATACAAAAGGCACAATGCTGACTTAAGTACAAGAAGACTGACTCTTCTTACTGTCTATGATTTGAACCATTCCTGTGACACTAGTTTTAGATACCGAAGCTTCACTTCAGGTTTACTGTATCCCTCTGACACTCCTATTGACGGTGATACACAGAAATTGCATCGTAATTAAATACAAAAGGCACAATGCCGACATAAGTACAAGAAGACTGACTCTTCTTACTGTCTAGGTTTTGAACCATTCCTGTGACACTAGTTATAGATTCCGAAGCTTCACTTCAGGTTTACTGTATCCCTTGGACCTTCTTACTGACGATAAAACACAGAATTTGAATTGGAATTAAATACAAAAAGTACAATGCCGACCTAAGTACAAGAAGACTGACTCTTCTTACTGTCTATGTTTTTAGCAATCCCATTGACACTAGTTATAGATTCCGATGCTTCACTTCAGGTTTACTGTATCCCTTGGACCTTCTTATTGACGACGAAACACAGAAATTGAATCGGGATTAAATACATAAGGCACAATGCCGACTCAAATACTAGATGACTGGCTCTTCTTACTCTCTATGTTTTGAACCTTTCCTGTGAGACCGGTTTTAGATTCCGATGCTTCACTTCAGGATTCCTGTATCCCTTGGTCCTCCATATTGACGACGAAACACAGAAATTGCATCGGAAGTAAATAGAAAAAGGACAATACCGACATAAGTACAAGAAGTCTGACTCTTCTTGCTGTGTATGTTTTGAACCATTCCTGTGACACTAGTTATCGATTCCGATGCTTCACTTCAGGTTTACTGTATCCCTCTGACCTTCTTATTGACGATGAAACACATTAATTGCATCGGAATTAAATACAAAATGCATAATCCCGTCTAATGTACAAGAAGACTGACTCTTCTTCCTGTCTATGTTTTGAACCTTTAATGTGACACTAGATATAGATTCCGATTCTTCACTTCAGGTTTACTGTATCCCTTGGACATTCTTATTAAAGACGAAACACAAAAATTGCATCGGAATTAAATAGAAAAGGCACAATGCCAACTTAAAACAAGAAGACTGACTCTTCCTACTGTCTATGTTTTGAACCATTCCTGTGACACTACTTATAGATTCCGATGCTTCACTTCAGGTTTACTGTATCCCTCTGACATTCTTATTGACGATGAAACTCAGAAATTGCATCGGATTTAAATACAGACGGCATAGTGTCGACTTAAGTACAAGAAGACTGACTCTTCTTACTGTTTATGCTTTGAACATTTCCTGTGAGACCAGTTTTAGATTCCGATGCTTCACTATATGTTTACTGTATCCCTTGGACCTTCTTATTGATGATGAAACACAGAAAGTGCATCGGAATTAAATAGAGAATTCACAATGCCGACTTAAGTACAAGAAGACTGACTCTTCCGTGTCTATGTTTAGAACCATTCCTGTGACACTTGATACAGATTCCGATGCTTCACTTCAGGTTTTCTGTATCCCTGGACCTTCTTATTGACGATGAAACACAGAGATTGCATCGGAATTAAATACAAACGGCACAGTGCCGACTTAAGTACAAGAAGACTGACTCTTCTTACTGACTACGTTGTGAACATTTCCTATGAGACCAGTTTTAGATTCCGATGCTTCACTATATGTTTACTGTATCCCTTGGACCTTCTTATTGATGATGAAACACAGAAAGTGCATCGAAATTAAATAGAGAATTCACAATGCCGACTTAAGTACAAGAAGACTGACTCTTCCGTGTCTATGTTTAGAACCATTCCTGTGACACTTGATATAGATTCCGATGCTTAACTTCAGGTTTTCAGTATCCCTTGGACCTTCTTATTGACGACGAAACACAGAAATTGAATCGGGATTAAATACGAAAAGCACAATGCCGACTTAAGTACAAGAAGACTCACTCTTCTTACTGTCTATGCTTTAAACCATTCCTGTGACACTAGTTATAGATTCCGAAGCTTCACTTCAGGTTTTCTGTATCCCTCTGACCTTCTTATTGACGATGAAACACAGAAATTGCATCGGAATTAAATTCAAAAGGCACAATGCCGACTTATGTACAAGAAGACTGACTCTTCTTACAGTGTATGTTTTGAACGTTTTCTGTGACACTAGTTATAGATTCCGATGCTTCACTTCATTTTTACTGTATCTCTTGGACCATCGTATTGACGACGAATACAGAAATTGCATCGGAATTAAATAGAAGAGGCACAATGCCGACTTAAGTACAAGAAGACTGACTCGTCCGTGTCTATGTTTTGAACCATTCCTGTGACACTAGTTATAGATTCCGATGCTTCACTTCTGGTTTACTGTATCCCTCTGACACTCTTATTGACGTTGAAACACAGAAATTGCATCGGAATTAAATACAAAAGGCACAATGCCGACTTAGGTACAAGAAGACTGACTCTTCTTACTGTCTATGTTTTGAACCATTCATGTGACACTACTTATTGATTCCGATGCTTCACATCAGGTTTACTGTATACCTCTGACACCCTTATTGACGATGAAACACAGAAATTGCGTCGGAATTAAATACAAAAGGCACAATGCCGACGTAAGTACAAGAATACTGACTCTTCCAAATGTCTATGTCATGAACCATTCCTGTGACACAAGTTATAGATTCCGATGCTTCACTTCAGGTTTACTGTATCCCTCTGACACTCCTATTGACGATGATACACAGAAATTGCATCGTAATTAAATACAAAAGGCACAATGCCGACTTAAGTACAAGAAGACTGACTCTTCTTACTGTCTAGGTTTTGAACCATTCCTGTGACACTAGTTATAGATTCCGAAGCTTCACTTCAGGTTTACTGTATCCCTTGGAATTTCTTATTGACGATGAAACACAGAATTTGCATCGGAATTAAATACAAAAAGTACAATGCCGACTGAAGTACATGAAGACTGACTCTTCTTACTGTCTATGCTTTGAGCAATTCCATTGACACTAGTTATAGATTCCGATGCTTCACTTCAGGTTCACTGTATCCCTTGGACCTTCTTATCGACGATGAAACACAGAAATGGCATCGGAATTAAATACAAAAGGCACAATGCCGACTTAAGTACAAGAAGACTGACTCTTACTAATGTCTATGTATTAAACATTCCTGTGGCACTAGTTATAGATTCCGATGCTTCACTTCAGGTATACTGTATCCCTCTGACCTTCTTTTTGACGATGAAACACAGAAATTGCATCGGAATTAAATACAAAAGGTACAATGCCGACTCAAATACTAGATGACTGGCTCTTCTTACTCTCTATGTTTTGAACCTTTCCTGTGAGACTGGTTTTAGATTCCGATGCTTCACTTCAGGATTACTGCATCCCTTGGACCTCCATATTGACGCCGAAACACAGAAATTGCATCGGAAGTAAATAGAAAAGGCACAATACCGACATAAGTACAAAAAGACTGACTCTTCTTGCTGTGTATGTTTTGAACCATTCCTGTGACACTAGTTATAGATTCCGATGCTTCACTTCAGGTTTACTGTATCCCTCTCACCTTGTTATTGACGATGAAACAAAGTAATTGCATCGGAATTAAATACAAACGGCACAGTGCCGACTTAAGTACAAGAAGACTGACACTTCTTACTGACTACGTTGTGAACATTTCCAATGAGACCAGTTTTAGATTCCGATGCTTCACTATATGTTTACTGTATCCCTTGGACAAAATGCACAATGCCGACTCATGTACAAGAAGACTGACTCTTCTTACTGTCTATTTTTTGAACCTTTCCTGTGACACTAGATATAGATTCCAATGCTTCACTTCAGGTTTATTGTATCCCTTAGACATTCTTATTGACGACGAAACACAGGAATTGCATCGGAATTAAAAAGAAAAGGCACAATGCCGACATAAGTACAAGAAGACTGACTCTTCTTACTGACTGTGATTTGAACATTTCCTTTGAGACCAGTTTTAGATTCCGATGCTTCATTATATGTTTACTGTATCCCTTGGACCTTCTTGTTGACGATGAAACACAGAAATTGCATCGGAATTAAATACAAAAGGCACAATGCCGACATAAGTACAAGAAGACTGACTCTTCTTACTGACTATGTTGTAAACATTACCTGTGAGACCAGTTTTAGATTCCGATGCTTCACTATATGTTTACTGTATCCCTTGGACATTCTTAATGATGATGAAACACAGAAAGTGCATCGGAATTAAATACAAAAATCACAATGCCAATTTAAGTACAAGACGACTGACTCTTCCTACTGTCTATGTTTTGAACCATTCCTGTGACACTAGTTATGGATTCCGATGCATCACTTCAGGTTTACTGTATCCCTTGGACATTCTCATTGACGATGAAACACAGAAATTACATCGGAATTAAATACAAAAGGCACAATGCCGACTTAAGTACAACAAGACTGACTCTTCTTGCTGTGTATGTTTTGAACCAATCATGTGACGCTAGTTATAGATTCCGATGCTTCACTTCAGGTTTACTGTATTCCTTGGACATTCTTATTGACGATGAAACACAGTAAATGAATCGGAAATAAATAGAAAAGGCACAATGCCGACTTACGTACAAGAAGACTGACCCTTCCGTGTCTATGTTTAGAACCATTCCTGTGACACTTGGTATAGATTCCGATGCTTTACGTCAGGTTTATTGTATCCCTTGGACATTCTTATTGACGACGAAACACAGAAATTGCATCGGAATTAAATAGAAAAGGCACAATGCCGACTTAAGTACAAGGAGACTGACTCTTCCTACTGTCTATGATTTGAACCATTCCTGTGACACTAGTTATAGATTCCAATGCTTCACTTCAGGTTTACTGTAACCCTCTGACATTCTTATTGACGATGAAACACAGAAATTGCATCGGAATTAAATACAAACGGCACAGTGCCGACTTAAGTACAAGAAGGCTGACTCTTCTTACTGATTATGTTGTAAACATTTCCTGTGAGACCAGTTTTAGATTCCGATGCTTCACTATATGTTTACTGTATCCCTTGGACATTCTTATTGATGATGAAACACAGAAAGTGCATCGGAATTAAATACAAAAGGCACAATGCCGACTTAAGTATAAGAAGACTGACTCTTCTTACTGACTATGATTTGAACATTTCCTGTGAGACCAGTTTTAGATTCCGGTGTTTCACTATATTTTTACTGTATCCCTTGGACCTTCTTATTGACGAAGAAACACAGAAATTGCATCGGAATTAAATACAAAAGGCACAATGCCGACTTAAGTACAAGAAGACTGACTCTTGTTATTGTCTATGTTTTGAACCAATTCTGTGACACTAGTTATAGATTCCGATGCTTCCCTTCAGGTTTACTGTATCCCTTGGACCTTCTTATTGACGATGAAACACAGAAATTGCATCGGAATTAAATACAAAACTCACAATGCCGACTTAAGTACAAGACGACTGACTCTTCCTACTGTCTATGTTTTGAAATATTCCTGTGACACTAGTTATGGATTCCGATGCATCACTTCAGGTTTACTGTATCCCTTGGACATTCTTATTGACGATGAAACACAGAAATTGCATCGGATCTAAATACAAAAGGCACAATGCCGACTTAAGTACAACAAGACTGACTCTTCCTGCTGTGTATGTTTTGAACCAATCCTGTGACGCTAGTTATAGATTCCGATGCTTCACTTCAGGTTTACTGTATCCCTTATACCTTCTTATTGACGATGAAACAGAGAAATTGCATCGGAATTAAATACAAAAGGCACAATGCCGACTTAAGTACAAGAAGACTGACTTTCCTTACTGTCTATGTTTTGAACCTTTTCTCTGATACTAGTTACAGATTCCGATGACTAACTTCAGGTTTCATGTATCCCTTGGACCTTCTTATTGACGACGAAACACAGAAATTGCATCGGAATTAAATAGAAAAGGCACAATGCCGACTTAAGTACAAGAAGACTGACTCTTCCGTGTCTATGTATAGAACCATTCCTGTGACACTTGATATAGATTCCGATGCTTCACTTCAGGTTTACTGTATCCCTTAAACCTTCTCATAAACGACGAAACACAGAAATTGCATCGGGATTAAATACAAAAGGCACAATGCCGACTTAAGTACAAGAAGACTGACTCTTCTTTCTGTCTATGGTTTAACCATTCCTGTGACACTAGTTATAGATTCCGATGCTTCACTTCAGGTTTACTGTATCCCTCTGACCTTCTTATAGACGATGAAACACAGAAATTGCATCGGAATTAAATACCAAAGGCACAATGCTGACTCAAATACAAGATGACTGGCTCTTCTTACTCTCTATGCTTTGAACCTTTCCTGTGAGACCGGTTTCAGATTCAGATGCTTCACTTCAGGGTTACTGTATCCCTTGGACCTTCTTATTGACGACGAAACACAGAAATTGCATCGGAATTAAATAGAAAAGGCACAATGCCGACATAAGTACAACAAGACTGACTCTTCTTACTGACTATGATTTGAACATTTCCTGTGAGACCAGTTTTAGATTCCGATGCTTCACTATATGTTTACTGTATCCCTTGGACGTTCTTGTTGACGATGAAACACAGAAATTGCATCGTAATTACATACAAAAGGCACAATGCCGACTTAAGTATAAGAAGACTGACTCTTCTTACTGACTATGATTTGAACATTTCCTGTGAGACCAGTTTTAGATTCCGATGCTTCACTATATGTTTACTGTGTCCCGTGGACCTTCTTATTGATGATGAAACACAGAAAGTGCATCGGAATTAAATACAAAAGGCACAATGCCGACTTAAGTATAGAAGACTGGCTCTTCTTACTGACTATGATTTGAACTTTTCCTGTGAGACCAGTTTTAGATTCCGATGCTTCACTATATGTTTACTGTATCCCTTGCACCTTCTTGTTGACGAAGAATCACAGAAATTGCATCGGAATTAAATACAAAAGGCACAATGCCGACTTAAGTACAAGAAGACAGAGTCTTCTTACTGTCTATGTTTTGAACCATTACTGTGACACTAGTTATAGATTCCGATGCTTCACTTCAGGTTTACTGTATCCCTTGGACCTTGTTACTGACGATGAAACACAGAAATTGCATCGGAATTAAATACAAAAGGCACAATGCCTACTTAAGTACAAGAAGACTGACTCTTCCTACTGTCTATGTTTTGAACCATTCCTGTACACTAGTTTCAGATTCCGATGCTTCACTTCAGGTTTACTGTATCCCTCTGACCTTCTTATTCACGACGAAACACAGAAATTGCATCGTAACTAAATAGAAAAGGCACAATGCCGACTTAAGTACAGAAAGACTGACTCTTCCAACTGTCTATGTTTTGATCCATTCCTGTGACTCTAGTTATAGATTCCGATGCTTCACTTCAGGTTTACTGTATCCCTTGGACCATCTTATTGACGATGAAACACAGATATTGCAACGGAATTAAATACAAAAAGCACAATGCCGACTCATGTACTAGAAGACTGACTCTTCTTACTGTCTATGTTTTGAACCTTTGCTGTGACACTAGATATAGATTCCGATGCTTCACTTCAGGTTTGTTGTATCCCTCTTACCTTCTTATTGTCGACGAAACACAGAAATAGCATCGGAATTAAACAGAAAAGGCACAATGCCGACTTAAGTACAAGAAGACTGACTCTTCCAACTGTCTATGATTTGAACCATTCCTGTGACACTAGTTATAGATTCCGATGCTTCACTTCAGGATTACTGTATTTCTCTGACACTCTTATTGACGTTGAAACACAGAAATTGCATCGGAATTAAATACATAAGGCACAATGCCGACTTAAGAACAAGAAGACCCACTCTTCTTACTGTCTATGTTTTAAACCATTCCTGTGACACTAGTTATAGATTCCGAAGCTTCACTTTAGGTTTACTGTATCCTTTGGACCTTCTTATTGACGATGAAACACAGAACTTGCATCGGAAATAAATACAAAAGGCACAATGCCGACTTAAGTACAAGAAGACTGACTTAACTTAGTGACTATGTTTTGAGCAATTCCTGTGACACTAGTTATAGATTCCGATGCTTCACTTCAGATTTACTGTATCCCTTGGACCTTTCTTATCGACGATGAAACACAGAAATAGCATCGTAATTAAATTTAAAAGGCACAAGGCCGTCTTAAGTACAAGAAGACTGACTCTTCTTACTGTCTATGTTTTGAACCGTTCCTGTGACACTAGTTATAGATTCCGATGCTTCACTTCAGGTTTACTGTATCCCTCTGACCTTCTTATAGACGATGAAACACAGAAATTGCATCGGAATTAAATACAAAAGGCACAATGCTGACTGAAATACAAGATGACTGGCTCTTCTTACTCTCTATGCTTTGAACCTTTCCTGTGAGACCGGTTTTAGATTCCGATGCTTCACTTCAGGGTTACTGTATCCCTTGGACCTTCTTATCGACGATGAAACACAGAAATTGCATCGGAATTAAATACACAAGGCACAATGCCGACTTAAGTACAAGAATACTGACAGTTCTTACTGTCTATGTTTTAAACCTTTTCTCTGACACTAGTTACAGATTCCGATGCTTCACTTCAGGTTTACTGTATCGCTTGGACCTTCTTATTGACGACGAAACACAGAAATTGCATCGGAATTAAATAGAAAAAGCACAATGCCGACTTAAGTACAAGAAGACTGACTCTTCCAACTGCCTATGATTTCAACCATTCCTGTGACACTAGTTAGAGATTCCGATGCTTCACTTCAGGTTTACTGTATCCCTCTGACACTCTTATTGACGTTGAAACACAGAAATTGCATCGGAATTAAATACATAAGGCCCAATGCCGACTTAAGTACAAGAAGACTCACTCTTCTTACTGGCTATGTTGTAAACCGTTCCTGTGACACTAGTTATAGATTCCGAAGCTTCACATCACGTTTACTGTATCCTTTGGACCTTCTTATTGACGATGAAACACAGAATTTGCATCGGAAATAAATACAAAAGGCACAATGCCGACATAAGTACAAGAAGACTGACTCTACTTACTGTCTATGTTTTGAGCAATTCCAGTGACACTAGTTATAGATTCCGATGCTTCACTTCAGGTTTACTGTATCCCTTGAACCTTCTTATTGACGACGAAACACAGAAATTGAATCGGGATTAAATACAAAAGGCACAATCCCGACATAAGTACAAGAAGACTGACTCTTCCTATTGTCTATGTTTTAGCCATTCCTGTGACACTAGTTATAGATTCCGATGCTTCACTTCAGGTTTACTGTATCCCTCTGACCTTCTTATTGACGATGAAACACAGAAATTGCATCGGAATTAAATACAAAAGGCACAATGCCGACTCAAATACAAGATGACTGGCTCTTCTTACTCACTATGTTTTGAACCTTTCCTATGAGACCGGTTCTAGATTCCGATGCTTCACTTCAGGTTTACTGTATCCCTCTGACCTTCTTATTGACGATGAAACACAGAAATTGCATCGGAATTAAATACAAAATGCACAATGCCGACTCATGTACAAGAAGACTGAGTCTTCTTGCTGTGTATGCTTTGAACCATTCCTGTGACACTAGTTATAGATTCCGATGCTTCACTTCAGGTTTACTGTATCCCACTGACCTTCTTATTGACGATGAAGCCAGTAGTTGCATCGGAATTAGATACAAATGGCACAATGCCGACTCATGTCCAAGAAGACTGACTCTTCTTACTGTCTATGCTTTGAACCTTTCCCGTGACACTAGATATAGATTCCGATGCTTCACTTCAGGTTTTTCTGTATCCCTCTGACCTTCTTATTGACGACGATACAGAGAAATTGCAATAGAATTAAATAGAAAAGGCACAATGCCGACTTAAGTACAAGAAGACTGAATCTTCCTATTGTCTATGTTTTGAACCATTCCTGTGACACTAGTTATAGATTCCGATGCTTCACTTCAGGTTTACTGTATCCCTCTGACCTTCTTATTGTCGATGAAACACAGAAATTGCATCGGAATTAAATACAAACGGCACAATGCCGACTTAAGTACAAGAAGACTGACTCTTCCTACTGTCTATGTTTTAACCATTCCTGTGACACTAGTTATAGACTCCGATGCTTCACTTCAGGTTCACTGTATCCCTGTGACCTTCTTATTGACGATGAAACACAGAAATTGCATCGGAATTAAATACAAACGCACAATGCCGACTCAAATACAAGATGAATGGCTCTTCTTACTCTCTATGAATTGAGCCTTTCCTGTGAGACCGGTTTTAGATTCCGCTGCTTCACTTCAGGTTTACTGTATCCCATGGACCTTCTTATTGACGACGAAACACAGAAATTGCATCGGAATTAAATAGAAAAGTCACATTGCTGACTTAAGTGCAAGAAGACCGACCCTTCATACTGACTATGTTTTGAACATTCCCTGTGAGACCAGTTTTAGATTCCGATGCTTCACTATATGTTTACTGTTTCCCTTGGACTTTCTTAGTGACGATGAAACACAGATGTTGCATCGGAATTAAATAGAAAAGGCACAATGCCGACTTATGTACAAGTAGACTAAATCTTCTTATTGTCTATATTTTGAACCATTCCTGTGACACTAGTTATAGATTCCGATGCTTCACTTCAGGTTCACTGTATCCCCTGGACCTTCTTATTGACGTCGAAACACAGAAATTGCATCGGAATTAAATAGAAAAGGCACAATGCCGACTTAAGTACAAGAAGACTGACTCTTCTTTCTGACTATGTTTTGAACATTTCCTGTGAGACCCGTTTTAGGTTCAGATGCTTCACTATATGTTTACTGTATCCCTTGGACCTTCTTATTGACGACGAAACACAGAAATTGCATCGGAATTAAATAGAAGAGGCACAATGCCGACTTAAGTTCAAGAAGACTAACTCTTCCTACTCTCTATGTTTTGAAATATTCCTGTGACACTAGTTATAGATTACAATGCTTCACTTCAGGTTTACTGTATCCCTTGGTCCTTCTTATTGATGACGAATCACAGAAATTGCAACGGAATTAAATAGAAAAGGCACAATGCCAACTTAAGTACAAGAAGACTGACTCTCCTTACTGTTTATGTTTAGAACCTTTCCTGTGACACTAGTTATAGATTCCGATGCTTTAGTTCAGGTTTACTGTATCCCTCTGACCATCTTATTGACGATGAAGCACAGAAATTGCATGGGAATTAAATACAAAATGCACAATGCCGACTCATGTACAAGAAGACTGAGTCTTCTTGCTGTGTATGCTTTGAACCATTCCTGTGACACTAGTTATAGACTCCGATGCTTCACTTCAGGTTTACTGTATCCCACTGACCTTCTTATTGACGATGAAGCCAGTAGTTGCATCGGAATTAGATACAAATGGCACAATTCCGACTCATGTCCAAGAAGACTGAATCTTCTTACTGTCTATGCTTTGAACCTTTCCTGTGACACTAGATATAGATTCCGATGCTTCACTTCAGGTTTTTCTGTATCCCTCTGACCTTCTTATTGACGACGATACAGAGAAATTGCAATAGAATTAAATAGAAAAGGCACAATGCCGACTTAAGTACAAGAAGACTGAATCTTCCTACTGTCTATGTTTTGAACCATTCCTGTGACACTAGTTATAGATTCCGATGCTTCACTTCAGGTTTACTGTATCCCTCTGACCTTCTTATTGCCGATGAAACACAGAAATTGCATCGGAATTAAATACAAACGGCACAATGCCGACTTAAGTACAAGAAGACTGACTCTTCCTACTGTCTATGTTTTAACCATTCCTGTGACACTAGTTATAGACTCCGATGCTTCACTTCAGGTTTACTGTATCCCTGTGACCTTCTTATTGACGATGAAACACAGAAATTGCATCGGAATTAAATACAAACGCACAATGCCGACTCATATACAAGATGAATGGCTCTTCTTACTCTCTATGAATTGAGCCTTTCCTGTGAGACCGGTTTTAGATTCCGCTGCTTCACTTCAGGTTTACTGTATCCCATGGACCTTCTTATTGACGACGAAACACAGAAATTGCATCGGAATTAAATAGAAAAGTCACATTGCTGACTTAAGTGCAAGAAGACCGACTCTTCATACTGACTATGTTTTGAACATTCCCTCTGAGACCAGTTTTAGATTCCGATGCTTCACTATATGTTTACTGTTTCCCTTGGACTTTCTTAGTGACGATGAAACACAGATGTTGCATCGGAATTAAATAGAAAAGGCACAATGCCGACTTATGTACAAGTAGACTAAATCTTCTTATTGTCTATATTTTGAACCATTCCTGTGACACTAGTTATGGATTCCGATGCTTCACTTCAGGTTCACTGTATCCCCTGGACCTTCTTATTGACGTCGAAACACAGAAATTGCATCGGAATTAAATAGAAAAGGCACAATGCCGACTTAAGTACAAGAAGACTGACTCTTCTTTCTGACTATGTTTTGAACATTTCCTGTGAGACCCGTTTTAGGTTCAGATGCTTCACTATATGTTTACTGTATCCCTTGGACCTTCTTATTGACGACGAAACACAGAAATTGCATCGGAATTAAATAGAAGAGGCACAATGCCGACTTAAGTTCAAGAAGACTAACTCTTCCTACTCCCTATGTTTTGAAATATTCCTGTGACACTAGTTATAGATTACAATGCTTCACTTCAGGTTTACTGTATCCCTTGGTCCTTCTTATTGATGACGAAACACAGAAATTGCAACGGAATTAAATAGAAAAGGCACAATGCCAACTTAAGTACAAGAAGACTGACTCTCCTTACTGTTTATGTTTAGAACCTTTCCTGTGACACTAGTTATAGATTCCGATGCTTCAGTTCAGGTTTACTGTATCCCTCTGACCATCTTATTGACGATGAAGCACAGTAATTGCATCGGAATTAGATACAAATGGCACAATGTCGACTCTTGACCAAGGAGACTGACTCTTCTTACTGTCTATGTTTTGAACCTTTCCTGTGACACTAGATATAGATTCCGATGCTTCACTTCAGGTCTTGCTGTATCCCTCTGACCTTCTTATTGACGACGAAACACAGAAAATGCATTAGAAAAAAATAGAAAAGGCACAATGCCGACTTAAGTACAACAAGACTGAATCTTCCTACTGTCTATGTTTGAACCATTCCTGTGACACTAGTTATAGATTCCGATGATTCACTTAAGGTTTACTGTATCCCTCTGACATTCTTATCGACGATGAAACACAGAAATTGCATCGGAATTAAATACAAACGGCACAATGCCGACTTAAGTACAAGAAGACTGACTCTTCCTACTGTCTATGTTTTAACCATTCCTGTGACACTAGTTATGGACTCCGATGCTTCACTTCAGGTTTACTGTATCCCTGTGACCTTCTTATTGACGATGAAACACAGACATTGCATCGGAATTAAATACAAAAGGCACAATGCCGACTCAAATACAAGATGACTGGCTCTTCTTGCTCTCTATGATTTGAGCCTTACCTGTGAGATCGGTTTTAGATACCGTTGCTTCACTTCAGGTTTAGTGTATCCCATGGACCTTCTTATTGACGACGAAACACAGAAATTGCATCGGAATTAAATAGAAAAGGCACAATGCCGACTTAAGTACAAGAAGACTGACTCTTCTTACTCTGTATGTTTTGAACTTTTCCCTTTGACACTAGTTATAGATTCCGATGCTTCAATTCAGTTTTACTGCTTTTCTTGGACCTTCTTATTGACGACGAAACACAGAAATTGCATCGGAATTAAATACAAAAGGCACAATGCCGACTTAAGTAAAGAAGACTGAATCTTCCTACTGTATATGATTTGAAACATTCCTGAGACACTAGTTATAGATTCCGATGCTTCACATCAGGTTTACTGTATCCCTCTGACATTTTTATTGACGATGAAACACAGATATTGCATCGGAATTAAATAGAAAAGGCACAATGCCGACTTAAGTACAAGTTGACTAAATCTTCTTACTGTCTATATATTTGAACCATTCCTGTGACACTAGTTATAGATTCCGATGCTTCACTTCAGGTTCACTGTATCACCTGGACCATCCTATTGACGTCGAAACACAGAAATTGCATCGGAATTAAATAGAAAAGGCACAATGCCGACTTAAGTTCAAGAAGACTAACTCTTCCTACTCTCTATGTTTTGAACCATTCCTGTGACACTAGTTATAGATTCAAATGCTTTACTTCAGGTTTACTGTATCCCTTGGTCCTTCTTATTGACGACGAAACACAGAAATTGCAGCGGAATTAAATAGAAAAGGCACAATGCCAATTTAAGTACAAGAAGACTGACTCTTCTCACTGACTATGTTTTGAACGTTTCCTGTGAGACCAGTTTTAGATTCCGATGCTTTTCTGTATGTTTACTGTATCCCTTGGACCTTCTTATTGACGACGAAACACAGAAATTGCATCGGAATTAAATAGAAAAGGCACAATGCCAACTTAAGTACACGAAGACTGACTCTTCTTACTGACTATGTTTTGAACCTTTCCTGTGAGACCAGCCTTAGATTACGGTGCATCACTTCAGGTTTACTGTATCCTATGGACCTTCTTATTGACGTCGAAACAAAGAAATTGAATCGGAATTGAATAGAAAATTCACAATGCCGACTTAAGTACAACAAGACTGACTCTTCTTACTGACCATCTTTTGAACACTTCCTGTGAGACCAGTTATAGATTCCGATGCTTCACTATATCTTTACTGCATACCTTATAGCTTCTTATAGACGATGAAACACAGAAATTGCATCGGAATTAATTACAAAAGGCACAATGCCGACTTAAGTACACGAAGACTGATTCCTCCTACTGACTATGATTTCAACATTTCCTGTGAGACCAGTTTTACATTCCGATGCTTCACTATATGTTTACTGTATCCCTTGGACGTTCTTATCGACGATGAAACACAGAAAGTGCATCGGAATTAAATAGAAAAGTCACAATGCCGACTTAAGTACAAGAAAACTGACTCTTCTTACTGTCTATGCTTTGAACCATTCCTGAGATACTAGTTACACATTCCGATGCTTCACTTCAGGTTTACTGTATCCCTCTGACCTTCTTATTGACGATGAAACACAGAAATTGCATCTGAATTAAATACAAAGGGCAAAATACCGACTTAAGTACAAGAAAACTGACTCTTCTCACTGTCTTTGTTTTGAACCATTCCTGTGACACTACTTATGGATTTCGATGCTTCACTTAAGGATTACTGTATGCCTCTGACCATCTTATTGACGATGAAACACAGAAATTGCATCAAAATTAAATACAAAAGACACAATGCCGAATTAAGTACAAGAAGACTGACCCTTCTTACTGTCTATGCTTTGAACCATTCCTGTGACACTAATTATAGATTCCGATGCTTTACTTCAGGTTTACTGTATCGCTCTGACCTTCTTATTGACGATAAAACACAGAAATTGCTTCGGAATTAAATACAAAAGGCACAATGCCGTATTAAGAACAAGAAAACTGACTCTTCTTACTGTCTATGTTTTGAACCATTCCTGTGACACTAATTATAGATTCCGATGCCTCACTTCAGGTTTACTGTATACCTCTGACCTTCTCATTGACGACGAAACACAGAAATTGCATCGGAATTAAATAGAAAAGGCAAAATGCCGACTTAAGTACAAGAAGACATTCTCTTCCGTGTCTATGTTTTAAACCATTCCTGTGACACAAGATACAGATTCCGATGCTTCACTTCAAGTTTACAGTATCCCTCTGACCTTCTCATTGACGACGAAACACAGAAATTGCATTTGAATTAAATAGAAACGGCACAATGCCGACTTAAGTACATGAAGACTGAATCTTCCTACTGTCTATGATTTGAACCATTCCTGTGACACTAGTTATAGATTCCGATGCTTCGCTTCAGGTTTACTGTATCCCTCTGACCTTCTTATTGACGATGAAACACAGAAATTGCATCGGAATTATACAAACGGCACAATGCCGACTTAAGTACATGAAGACTGACTCTTCTTACTGACTATGTTGTGAACGTTTCCTGTGAGACCAGTTTTAGATTCCGATGCTTCACTATATGTTTACTGTATCCCTTGGACCTTCTTATTGACGATGAAACACAGAAATTGCATCGGAATTAAATAAAAAAGGCACAATGCCGACTTAAGTACAAGAAGACTGACTCTTCCTACTGTCTATGTTTTGAACCATTCCTGCGACTCTAGTTATAGATTCCGATGCTTCACTTCAGGTTTACTGTATCCCTGGGGCCTTCTTATTGACGATGAAACACAGAAATTGCATCGGAATTACATACAAAAGGAACAACGCCGACTTAAGTTCAATAAGACTGTCTCTTCTTACTGTCTATGTTTTGAACCTTTTCTGTGACACTTCTTATAGATTCCGATGCTTCACTTCAGGTTTAATGTATCCCTTGGACCTTCTTATTGACGACGAAACACAGAAATAGCATCGGAATTAAATAGTAATGGCAAAATGCCGACTTAAGTACAAGAAGACTGACTCTTCCGTGTCTATGTTTTATACCATTCCTGTGACACTAGATATAGATTCCGATGCTTCACTTCAGGTTTACTGTATCCCTTGGACCTTCTTATTGACGATGAAACACAGAAATTGCATCAGAATTAAATACAAAAGGCACAATGCCGACTTAAGTACACGAAGACTGATTCCTCCTACTGACTATGATTTCAACATTTCCTGTGAGACCAGTTTTACATTCCGATGCTTCACTATGTGTTTATTGTATCCTTTGGACGTTCTTATCGACGATGAAACACAGAAATTGCATGGGAATTAAATAGAAAAGGCACAATGCCGACTTAAGTACAAGAAAACTGACTCTTCTTACTGTCTATGTTTTGAACCATTTCTGAGATACTAGTTACACATTCCGATGTTTCACTTCAGGTTTACTATATCCCTCTGACCTTCTTATTGACGATGAAACACAGAAATTGCATCGGAATTAAATACAAAAGCAAAATGCCGACTTAAGTACAAGAAAACTGACTCTTCTCACTGTCTTTGTTTTGAACCATTCCTGTGACACTACTTATGGATTTCGATGCTTCACTTAAGGTTTACTGTATGCCTCTGACCATCTTATTGACGATGAAACACAGAAAATGCATCAAAATTAAATACAAAAGACACAATGCCGAATTAAGTACAAGAAGACTGACTCTTCTTACTGTCTATGTTATGAACCATTCCTGTGACACTAATTATAGATTCCGATGCTTTACTTCAGGTTTACTGTATCGCTCTGACCTTCTTATTGACGATAAAACACAGAAATTGCATCGGAATTAAATACAAAAGGGACAATGCCGACTTAAGTACAAGAAATCGAACTCTTCTTACAGTCTGTGTTTTGAACCATTCCTGTGACATTAGTTATCGATTCCGATGCTTCACTACAGGTTTTCTGTATCGCTCTGACCTTCTTATTGACGATGAAACACAGAAATTGCATCAGAATTAAATACAAAAGGCACAATGCCGAATTAAGCACAAGAAAACTGACTCTTCTTACTGTCTATGTTTTGAACCGTTCCTCTGACACTAGTTATAGATTCCGATGCTTCACTTCAGGTTTACTGTATCTCTCTGACCATCGTATTGACGATGAAACACAGAAATTGCTTCGGAATTAAATACAAAAGGCACAATGCCGAATTAAGTACAAGAAAACTGACTCTTCTTACTGTCTATGTTACGAACCATTCCTGTGACACTAATTATAGATTCCGATGCTTTACTTCAGGTTTACTGTATCCCTCTGACCTTGTTGACGGCGAAACACAGAAATTGCATCGGAATTAAATAGGAAAGGCACAATGCCGACTTAAGTACAAGAAGACAGACTCCTCCGTGTCAATGTTTTAAACCATTCCTGTGACACTAGATACAGATTCCGTTGCTTCACTTCGGGTTTACTGTATCTCTCTGACTTTCTTATTGACGATGAAGCACAGTAATTGCATCGGAATTAAATAGAAATGGCACAATGCCGACTCATGTCCAAGAAGACTGACTCTTCTTACTGTCTATGTTTTGAACCATTCCTGTGACACTAGTTATAGATTCCGATGCTTCGCTTCAGGTTTACTGTATCCCTCTGACCTTCTTATTAACGATGAAACACAGAAATTGCATCGGAATTACATACAAAAGGAACAACGCCGACTTAAGTACAATAAGACTGCCTCTTCTTACTGTCTATGTTTTGAACCTTTTCTGTGACACTTCTTATAGATTCCGATGCTTTACTTCAGGTTTAATGTATCCCTTGGACCTTCTTATTGACGACGAAACACAGACATAGCATCGGAATTAAATACAAAAGGCAAAATGCCGACTGAAGTACAAGATGACTGACTCTTCCGTGTCTATGTTTTATACCATTTCTGTGACACTAGATATAGATTCCGATGCTTCACTTCAGGTTTACTGTATCCCTTGGACCTTCTTATTGACGATGAAACACAGAAATTGCATCGGAATTAAATACAAAAGGCACAATCCTGACTCAAATACAAGATGACTGACTCTTCTTACTCTCTATGTTTTGCACCTTTCCTGTGAGTCCGGTTTTAGATTCCGATGCTTCACTTCAGGTTTACTCTATCCCTTGGACCATCTTATTGACGACGAAACTTAGAAATTGCATCGGAAATTAATAGAAAAGGCACAATGCCGACTTAAGTACAATTCGACTGACTCTTCTTACTGTCTATGTTTTGAACCTTTTATGAGACACTAGTTATAGATTCCCATGCTTCACTTCAGGTTTACTGTATCCCTTGGACCTTCTCATTGACTACGAAACACAGAAATTGCATCGGAATGACATAGAAAAGGCCCAATGCCGACTTAAGTACAAGAAGACAGACTCTTCTTACTGACTATGTTTTGAACATGTCCTGTGAGACCCGTTGTTGGTTCCGATGCTTCACTATATGTTTACTGTGTCCCTTGGACCTTCTTGTTGACGACGAAACACAGAGATTGCATCGGAATTAAATAGAAAAGGCACAATGCCGACTTAAGTTCAAGAAGACTAACTATTCCTACTCTCTATGTTTTGAACCACTCCTGTGACACTAGTTATAGATTCCGATGCTTTACTTCAGGTTTACTGTATCCCTTGGTCCTTCTTATTGACGACGAAACACAGAAATTGCATCGGAATTAAATAGAAAATGCACAATGCCAACTTAAGTACAAGAAGACTGACTCTTCTTACTGACTATGTTTTGAACCTTTCCTGTGAGACCGGCTTTAGATTCCGATGCTTCACTTCTGGTTTACTGTATCCCATGGACATTCTTATTGACGTCGAAACAAAGAAATTGCATCGGAATTAAATAGAAAATTCACAATGCCGACTTAAGTACAAGAAGACTGACTCTTCTTACTGTCTATGATTTGAACCATTCCTGTGACACTAGTTATAGATTCCGGTGCTTCACTTCAGGTGTACTGTATCCCTTGGACCGTCTTATTGACGAGGAAACACAGAAATTGGATCGGAATTAAATACAAAAGGCACAATGCCGACTTAAGTAAAATACGACTGACTCTTCTTACTGTCTATGTTTTGATCCTTTTCTGAGACACTAGTTATAGATTCCGATGCTTCACGTCCGGTTTACTGTATCCCTTGGACCTTCTCATTGACGATGAAACACAGAAATTGCATCGGAATTAAATAGAAAAGGCAAAATGCCGACTTAAGTACAAGAAGACAGACTCTTCCGTGTCTATGTTTAAACCATTCCTGTGGCACTAGATACAGATTCCGTTGCTTCACTTCAGGTTTACTGTATACCTCTGACTTTCTTATTGACGATGAAGCACAGTAATTGCACCGGAATCAAATAGAAATGGCACAATGCCGACTCATGTCCAAGAAGACTGACTCTTCTTACTGTCTATGTTTTGAATCTTTCCTGTGACACTAGATATAGATTCCAATGCTTCACTTCAGGTTTACCGTATCCCACAGACCTTCGTATTGACGACGAAACACAGAAATTGCATTTGAATTAAATAGAAAAGGCACAATGCCGACTTAAGTACAAGAAGACTGAATCTTCCTACTGTCTATGATTTGAACCATTCCTGCGACACTAGTTACAGATTCCGATGCTTTGCTTCAGGTTTACTGTATCCCTCTGACATTTTTATTGACGATGCAACACAGAAATTGCATCGGAATTAAATACAAACGGCACATTGCCGACTTAAGTACATGAAGACTGACTCTTCCTACTGACTATGTTGTAAACGTTTCCTGTGAGCCCAGTTTTAGATTCCGATGCCTCACTATATGTTTACTGTATCCCTTGGACCTTCTTATTGACGATGAAACACAGAAATTGCATCGGAATTAAATAAAAAAGGCACAATGCCGACTTAAGTACAAGAAGACTGACTCTTCCTACTGTCTATGTTTTGAATCATTCCTGTGACTCTAGTTATAGATTCCGATGCTTCACTTCAGGTTTACTGTATCCCTTGGACCTTCTTATTGACGATGAAACACAGATATTGCATCGGAATTAAATACAAAAGGCACAATGCCGAATTAAGCACAAGAAAACTGACTCTTCTTACTGTCTATGTTTTGAACCGTTCCTCTGACACTAGTTATAGATTCCGATGCTTCACTTCAGGTTTACTGTATCTCTCTGACCATCGTATTGACGATGAAACACAGAAATTGCTTCGGAATTAAATACAAAAGGCACAATGCCGAATTAAGTGCAAGAAAACTGACTCTTCTTACTGTCTATTTTTTGAACCATTCCTGTGACACTAATTACAGATTCCGATGCTTTACTTCAGGTTTGCTGTATCCTTCTGACCTTCTTATTGACGACGAAACACAGAAATTGCATCGGAATTAAATAGAAAAGGCACAATGCCGACTTAAGTACAAGAAGACTGACTCTTCCTACTGTCTATGTTTTGAACCATTCCTGTGACTCTAGTTATAGATTCCGATGCTTCACTTCAGGTTTACTGTATCCCTTGGACCTTCTTATTGACGTTGAAACACAGAAATTGGATCGGAATTAAATACAAAATGCACAATGCCGACTTAAGTACAATACGACTGACTCTTCTTACTGTCTGTGTTTTGAACCTTTTCTGAGACACTAGTTATAGATTCCGATGCTTCACTTCAGGTTTACTGTATCCCTTGGACCTTCTCATTGACGACGAAACACAGAAATTGCATCGGAATTAAATACAAAAGGCAAAATGCCGACTGAAGTACAAGAAGACTGACTCTTCCGTGTCTATGTTTTATACCATTTCTGTGACACTAGATATAGATTTCGATGCTCCACTTCAGGTTTACTGTATCCCTTGGACCTTCTTATTGACGATGAAAAACAGAAATTGCATCGGAATTAAATACAAAAGGCACAATCCTGACTCAAATACAAGATGACTGACTCTTCTTACTCTCTATGTTTTGCACCTTTCCTGTGAGTCCGGTTTTAGATTCCGATGCTTCACTTCAGGTTTACTCTATCCCTTGGACCTTCTTATTGACGACGAAACACAGAAATTGCATCGGAAATTAATAGAAAAGGCACAATGCCGACTTAAGTACAATTCGACAGACTCTTCTTACTGTCTATGTTTTGAACCTTTTATGAGACACTAGTTATAGATTCCGATGCTTCACTTCAGGTTTACTGTATCCCTTGGACCTTCTCATTGACGACGAAACACAGAAATTGCATCGGAATCACATAGAAAAGGCCCAATGCCGACTTAAGTACAAGAAGACAGACTCTTCTTACTGACTATGTTTTGAACATGTCCTGTGAGACCCGTTGTTGGTTCCGATGCTTCAATTTATGTTTACTGTATGACTTGGACCTTCTTATTGACGACGAAACACAGAAATTGCATAGGAATTAAATAGAAAAGGCACAATGCCGACTTAAGTTCAAGAAGACTAACTATTCCTACTCTCTATGTTTTGAACCATTCCTGTGACACTAGTTATAGATTCCGATGCTTCACTTCAGGTTTACTGTATCACTTGGTCCTTCTTATTGACGACGAAACACAGAAATTGCATCGGAATTAAATACAAAAGGCACAATCCTGACTCAAATACAAGATGACTGACTCTTCTTACTCTCTATGTTTTGCACCTTTCCTGTGAGTCCGGTTTTAGATTCCGATGCTTCACTTCAGGTTTACTCTATCCCTTGGACCATCTTATTGACGACGAAACTTAGAAATTGCATCGGAAATTAATAGAAAAGGCACAATGCCAACTTAAGTACAATTCGACTGACTCTTCTTACTGTCTATGTTTTGAACCTTTTATGAGACACTAGTTATAGATTCCGATGCTTCACTTCAGGTTTACTGTATCCCTTGGACCTTCTCATTGACTACGAAACACAGAAATTGCATCGGAATGACATAGAAAAGGCCCAATGCCGACTTAAGTATAAGAAGACAGACTCTTCTTACTGACTATGTTTTGAACATGTCCTGTGAGACCCGTTGTTGGTTCCGATGCTTCACTATATGTTTACTGTGTCCCTTGGACCTTCTTGTTGACGACGAAACACAGAAATTGCATCGGAATTAAATAGAAAAGGCACAATGCCGACTTAAGTTCAAGAAGACTAACTATTCCTACTCTCTATGTTTTGAACCACTCCTGTGACACTAGTTATAGATTCCGATGCTTTACTTCAGGTTTACTGTATCCCTTGGTCCTTCTTATTGACGACGAAACACAGAAATTGCATCGGAATTAAATAGAAAATGCACAATGCCAACTTAAGTACAAGAAGACTGACTCTTCTTACTGACTATGTTTTGAACCTTTCCTGTGAGACCGGCTTTAGATTCCGATGCTTCACTTCTGGTTTACTGTATCCCATGGACATTCTTATTGACGTCGAAACAAAGAAATTGCATCGGAATTAAATAAAAAATTCACAATGCCGACTTAAGTACAAGAAGACTGACTCTTCTTACTGTCTATGATTTGAACCATTCCTGTGACACTAGTTATAGATTCCGGTGCTTCACTTCAGGTGTACTGTATCCCTTGGACCGTCTTATTGACGATGAAACACAGAAATTGGATCGGAATTAAATACAAAAGGCACAATGCCGACTTAAGTAAAATACGACTGACTCTTCTTACTGTCTATGTTTTGATCCTTTTCTGAGACACTAGTTATAGATTCCGATGCTTCACGTCCGGTTTACTGTATCCCTTGGACCTTCTCATTGACGATGAAACACAGAAATTGCATCGGAATTAAATAGAAAAGGCAAAATGCCGACTTAAGTACAAGAAGACAGACTCTTCCGTGTCTATGTTTAAACCATTCCTGTGGCACTAGATACAGATTCCGTTGCTTCACTTCAGGTTTACTGTATACCTCTGACTTTCTTATTGACGATGAAGCACAGTAATTGCACCGGAATCAAATAGAAATGGCACAATGCCGACTCATGTCCAACAAGACTGACTCTTCTTACTGTCTATGTTTTGAATCTTTCCTGTGACACTAGATATAGATTCCAATGCTTCACTTCAGGTTTACCGTATCCCACAGACCTTCGTATTGACGACGAAACACAGAAATTGCATTTGAATTAAATAGAAAAGGCACAATGCCGACTTAAGTACAAGAAGACTGAATCTTCCTACTGTCTATGATTTGAACCATTCCTGCGACACTAGTTACAGATTCCGATGCTTTGCTTCAGGTTTACTGTATCCCTCTGACATTTTTATTGACGATGCAACACAGAAATTGCATCGGAATTAAATACAAACGGCACATTGCCGACTTAAGTACATGAAGACTGACTCTTCCTACTGACTATGTTGTAAACGTTTCCTGTGAGCCCAGTTTTAGATTCCGATGCTTCACTATATGTTTACTGTATCCCTTGGACCTTCTTATTGACGATGAAACACAGAAATTGCATCGGAATTAAATAAAAAAGGCACAATGCCGACTTAAGTACAAGAAGACTGACTCTTCCTACTGTCTATGTTTTGAATCATTCCTGTGACTCTAGTTATAGATTCCGATGCTTCACTTCAGGTTTACTGTATCCCTTGGACCTTCTTATTGACGATGAAACACAGATATTGCATCGGAATTAAATACAAAAGGCACAATGCCGAATTAAGCACAAGACAACTGACTCTTCTTACTGTCTATGTTTTGAACCGTTCCTCTGACACTAGTTATAGATTCCGATGCTTCACTTCAGGTTTACTGTATCTCTCTGACCATCGTATTGACGATGAAACACAGAAATTGCTTCGGAATTAAATACAAAAGGCACAATGCCGAATTAAGTGCAAGAAAACTGACTCTTCTTACTGTCTATGTTTTGAACCATTCCTGTGACACTAATTACAGATTCCGATGCTTTACTTCAGGTTTGCTGTATCCCTCTGACCTTCTTATTGACGACGAAACACAGAAATTGCATCGGAATTAAATAGAAAAGGCACAATGCCGACTTAAGTACAAGAAGACTGACTCTTCCTACTGTCTATGTTTTGAACCATTCCTGTGACTCTAGTTATAGATTCCGATGCTTCACTTCAGGTTTACTGTATCCCTTGGACCTTCTTATTGACGTTGAAACACAGAAATTGGATCGGAATTAAATACAAAAGGCACAATGCCGACTTAAGTACAATACGACTGACTCTTCTTACTGTCTGTGTTCTGAACCTTTTCTGAGACACTAGTTATAGATTCCGATGCTTCACGTCCGGTTTACTGTATCCCTTGGACCTTCTCATTGACGACGAAACACAGAAATTGCATCGGAATTAAATAGAAAAGGCAAAATGCCGACTTAAGTACAAGAAGACAGACTCCTCCGTGTCTATGTTTTAAACCATTCCTGTGACACTAGATACAGATTCCGTTGCTTCACTTCAGGTTTTCTGTATCTCTCTGACTTTCTTATTGACGATGAAGCACAGTAATTGCATCGGAATTAGATAGAAATGGCACAATGCCGACTCATGTCCAAGAAGACTGACTCTTCTTACTGTCTATGTTTTGAACCATTCCTGTGACACTAGTTATAGATTCCGATGCATCGCTTCAGGTTTACTGTATCCCTCTGACCTTCTTATTAACGATGAAACACAGAAATTGCATCGGAATTACATACAAAAGGAACAACGCCGACTTAAGTACAATAAGACCGACTCTTCTTACTGTCTATGTTTTGAACCTTTTCTGTGACACTAGTTATAGATTCCGATGCTTCACTTCAGGTTTACTGTATCCCTTGGACCTTCTCATTGACGACGAAACACAGAAATTGCATCGGAATTAAATACAAAAGGCAAAATGCCGACTGAAGTACAAGAAGACTGACTCTTCCGTGTCTATGTTTTATACCATTTCTGTGACACTAGATATAGATTTCGATGCTCCACTTCAGGTTTACTGTATCCCTTGGACCTTCTTATTGACGATGAAAAACAGAAATTGCATCGGAATTAAATACAAAAGGCACAATCCTGACTCAAATACAAGATGACTGACTCTTCTTACTCTCTATGTTTTGCACCTTTCCTGTGAGTCCGGTTTTAGATTCCGATGCTTCACTTCAGGTTTACTCTATCCCTTGGACCTTCTTATTGACGACGAAACACAGAAATTGCATCGGAAATTAATAGAAAAGGCACAATGCCGACTTAAGTACAATTCGACAGACTCTTCTTACTGTCTATGTTTTGAACCTTTTATGAGACACTAGTTATAGATTCCGATGCTTCACTTCAGGTTTACTGTATCCCTTGGACCTTCTCATTGACGACGAAACACAGAAATTGCATCGGAATCACATAGAAAAGGCCCAATGCCGACTTAAGTACAAGAAGACAGACTCTTCTTACTGACTATGTTTTGAACATGTCCTGTGAGACCCGTTGTTGGTTCCGATGCTTCAATTTATGTTTACTGTATGACTTGGACCTTCTTATTGACGACGAAACACAGAAATTGCATAGGAATTAAATAGAAAAGGCACAATGCCGACTTAAGTTCAAGAAGACTAACTATTCCTACTCTCTATGTTTTGAACCATTCCTGTGACACTAGTTATAGATTCCGATGCTTCACTTCAGGTTTACTGTATCACTTGGTCCTTCTTATTGACGACGAAACACAGAAATTGCATCGGAATTAAATAGAAAATGCACAATGCCAACTTAAGTACAAGAAGACTGACTCTTCTTACTGACTATGTTTTGAACCTTTCCTGTGAGACCGGTTTTAGATTCCGATGCTTCACTTCAGGATTACTGTATCCCATGGACATTCTTATTGACGTCGAAACAAAGAAATTGCATCGGAATTAAATAGAAAATTCACAATGCCGACTTAAGTACAAGAAGACTGACTCTTCTTACTGTCATTGATTTGAACCATTCCTGTGACACTAGTTATAGATTCCGGTGCTTCACTTCAGGTGTACTGTATCCCTTGGACCGTCTTATTGACGATGAAACACAGAAATTGGATCGGAATTAAATACAAAAGGCACAATGCCGACTTAAGTACAATACGACCGACTCTTCTTACTGTCTATGTTTTGAGCCTTTTCTGAGACACTAGTTTTAGATTCCGATGCTTCACGTCAGGTTTACTGTATCCCTTGGACCTTCTCATTGACGATGAAACACAGAAATTGCATCGGAATTAAATAGAAAAGGCAAAATGCCGACTTAACTACAAGAAGACAGACTCTTCCGTGTCTATGTTTTAAACCATTCCTGTGACACTAGATACAGATTCCGTTGCTTCACTTCAGGTTTACTGTATACCTCTGACTTTCTTATTGACGATGAAGCACAGTAATTGCATCGGAATTAAATAGAAATAGCACAATGCCGACTCATGTCCTAGAAGACTGACTCTTCTTACTGTCTATGTTTTGAACCTTTCCTGTGACACTAGATATAGATTCCAATGCTTCACTTCAGGTTTACCGTATCCCTCAGACCTTCGTATTGACGACGAAACAGAGAAATAGCATCGGAATTAAATAGAAAAGGCAAAATGCCGACTTAAGTACAAGAAGACTGACTCTTCCGTGTCTATGTTTTATACCGTTCCTGTGACACTAGTTATAGATTCCGATGCATCACTTCAGGTTTACTGTATCCCTTGGACCTTCTTATTGACGATGAAACACAGAAATTGCATCGGAATTAAATACAAAAGGCACAATGCCGACTTAAGTACGACAAGACTGACTCACCTTACTGACCATCTTTTGAACACTTCCTGTGAGACCAATTTTAGATTCCGATGCTTCCCTATATGTTAATTGTATACCTTGGAGCTTCGTATTGACGATGAAACACAGAAATTGCATCGGAATTAAATACAAAACGCACAATGCCGAATTAAGTACAAGGAGACTGAGTCTTCTTACTGCCTATGTTTTGAACATTTTCTGTGAGACCAGTTTTAGATTCCGATGCTTCACTATATGTATACTGTATCCCTTGGACCTTCTTATTGACCATGAAACACAGAAATTGCATCAGAATTAAATACAAAAGTCACAATGCCGACTTAAGTACATGAAGACTGACTCCTCCTACTGACTATGATTTCAACATTTCCTGTGAGACCACTTTTACATTCCGATGCTTCACTATATGTTTGCTGTATCCCTTGGACCTTCTTATTGACGATGAAACACAGAAATTGCATCGGAATTAAATAGAAAAGGCACAATGCCGACTTAAGTACAAGAAAACTGACTCTTCTTACTGTCTATGTTTTGATCCATTCCTGAGATACTAGTTACGCATTCCGATGCTTCACTTCAGGTTTACTGTATCCCTCTGACCGTCTTATTGACGATGAAACACAGAAATTGCATCGGAATTAAATACAAAAGGCACAATGCCGAATTAAGTACAAGAAGACTGACTCTTCTTACTGTCTATGTTTTGAACCATTCCTGTGACACTAATTATAGATTCCGATGCTTTACTTCAGGTTTACTGTATCACTCTGACCTTCTTATTGACGACGAAACACAGAAATTGCATCGGAATTAAATAGAAAAGGCACAATGCCGACTTAAGTACTAGAAGACTGACTCTTCCTACTGTCTATGTTTTGAACCATTCCTGTGACTCTAGTTATAGATTCCGATGCTTCACTTCAGGTTTACTGTATCCCTTGGGCGTTCTTATTGACGATGAAACACAGAAATTGGATCGGAATTAAATACAAAAGGCACAATGCCGACTTAAGTGCAATACGACTAACTCTTCTTACTGTCTATGCTTTGAACCTTTTCTGAGACACTAGTTATAGATTCCGATGCTTCACTTCAGGTTTACTGTATCCCTTGGACAATCTCATTGACGACGAAACACAGAGATTTCATCGGAATTAAATAGAAAAGGCAAAATGCCGACTTAATTACAAGAAGACTGAATCTTCCTACTGTCTATGTTTTGAACCATTCCTGTGACACTAGTTATAGATTCCGATGCTTCGCTTCAGGTTTACTGTATCCCTCTGACATTCTTATTCACGATGAAAAACAGAAATTGCATCGGAATTAAATACAAACGTCACAGTGCCGACTTAAGTACATGAAGACTGACTCTTCTTACTGACTATGTTGTGAACATTTCCTGTGAGACCAGTTTTAGATTCCGATGCTTCACTATATGTTTACTGTATCGCTTGGACCCTCTTATTGACGATGAAACACAGAAATTGCATCGAAATTAAATACAAAAGGCACAATGCCGACTTAAGTACAAGAAGACTGACTCTTCCTACTGTCTATGTTTTGACCGTTCCTGTGACTCTAGTTATAGATTCCGATGCTTCACTTCAGGTTTACTGTATCCCTTGGACCTTCTTATTGACGATGGAACACAGAAATTGCATCGAAATTAAATACAAAAGGCACAATGCCGACTTAAGTACAATAAGACTGACTCTTCTTACTGTCTATGTATTGAACCTTTTCTGTGATGCTTCTTACAGATTCCGATGCTTCACTTCAGGTTTAATGTATCCCTTGGACCTTCCTATTGACGACGAAACACAGGAATAACATCGGAATTAAATAGAAAAGACAAAATGCCGACTTCAGTACAAGAAGACTGACTCTTCCGTGTCTATGTTTTATACCATTCCTGTGACACTAGATATAGATTCCGATGCTTCACTTCAGGTTTACTGTGTCCCTTGGACCTTCTTATTGACGACGAAACATAGAAATTGCATCGGGATTAAATACAAAGGACACAATGCCGACTTAAGTACAAGACGACTGACTCTTCCTACTGTCTATGTTTTAACCATTCCTGTGACACTAGTTGTAGAATCTGATGCTTCACTTCAGGTTTACTGTATCACTCTGACCCTCTTTTTGACGATGAAACACAGAAATTGCATCGTAATTAAATACAAAAGGCACAATGCCGGCTCAAATACAAGATGACTGACTCTTCTTACTCGCTATGTTTTGAACGTTACCTGTGAGTCCGGTTTTAGATTCCGATGCTTCACTTCAGGTTTACTCTATCCCTTGGACCTTCTTATTGACGACGAAACACAGAAATTGCATCGGAATTAAATAGAAAAGTCACAATGCCGACTTAAGTACAACAAGACTGACTCTTCTTACTGACCATTTTTGAGCACTTCCTGTGAGACCAGTTTTAGATTCCGATGCTTCACTATATGTTTACTGTATACCTTGGAGCTTCTTATTGACGATGAAACACAGAAATTGCATCGGAATTAAATAGAAAAGGCACAATGCCGACTTAAGTACAAGAAAACTGACTCTTCTTACTGTCTATGTTTTGAACCATTCCTGAGATACTAGTTACACATTCCGATGCTTCACTTCAGGTTTCCTGTATCCCTCTGACTTCTTATTGACGATGAAACACAGTAATTGCATCAGAATTAAATACAAAAGGCAAAATGCCGACTTCAGTACAAGAAAACTGACTCTTCTCACTGTCTTTGTTTTGAACCATTCCTGTGACACTAGTTATGGATTTCGATGCTTCACTTTAGGTTTACTCTATCCCTCTGACCATCTTATTGGCGATGAAACACAGAATTTGCATCAAAATTAAATACAAGAGGCTCAATGCCGAATTAAGTACAAGAAGACTGACTCTTCTTACTGTCTATGCTTTGAACCATTCCTGTGACACTAATTATAGATACCGATGCTTTACTTCAGATTTACTGTATCGCTCTGACCTTCTTATTGACGATGAAACGCAGAAATTGCATAGGAATTAAATACAAAAGGCACAATGCCGACTTAAGTGCAAGAAATCGAACTCTTCTTACAGTCTGTGTTTTGAACCATTCCTGTGACATTAGTTATCGATTCCGATGCTTCACTTCAGGTTTACTGTATCGCTCTGACCTACTTATTGACGATGAAACACAGAAATTGCATCATAAGTAAATACAAAAGGCACAATGCCGAATTAAGTACAAGAAAACTGACTCTTCTTACTGTCCATGTTTTGAAACATTCCTGTGACACTAGTTATAGCTTCCGATGCTTCACTTCAGGTTTACTGTATCTCTCTGACCATCGTATTGACGATGAAACACAGAAATTGCTTCGGAATTAAATACAAAAGGCACAATGCCTAATTAAGTACAAGAAGACTGACTCTTCTTACTGTCTATGTTTTGAACCATTCCTGTGACCCTAATTATAGATTCCGATGCTTTACTTCAGGTTTACTGTATCACTCTGACCTTCTTATTGACGACGAAACACAGATATTGCATCGGAATTAAATAGAAAAGGCACACTGCCGACTTAAGTACTAGAAGACTGACTCTTCCTACTGTCTATGTTTTGAACCATTCCTGTGACTCTAGTTATAGATTCCGATGCTTCACTTCAGGTTTACTGTATCCCTTTTACATTCTTATTGACGATGAAACACAGAAATGGGATCGGAATTAAATACAAAAGGCACAATGCCGACTTAAGTGCAATACGACTAACTCTTCTTACTGTCTATGCTTTGAACCTTTTCTGAGACACTAGTCATAAATTCCGATGCTTCACTTCAGGTATACTGTATCGCTTGGACCTTCTTATTGACGATGATACACAGAAATTGCATCGGAATTAAATACAAAAGGCAAAATGCCGACTTAAGTACAAGAAAACTGACTCTTCTTACTGTCTATGTTTTGAACGATACCTGTGAGTCCGGTTTTAGATTCCGATGGTTCACTTCAGGTTTACTCTATCCCTTGGACCTTCTTATTGACGACGAAACACAGAAATTGCATCGGAATTAAATAGAAAAGTCACAATGCCGACTTAAGTACAACAAGACTGACTCTTCTTACTGACCATCTTCTGAGCACTTCCTGTGAGACCAGTTTTAGATTCCGATGCTTCACTATATGTTTACTGTATACCTTGGAGCTTCTTATTGACGATGAAACACAGAAATTGCATCGGAATTAAATACAAACCGCACAATGCCGACTTAAGTACAAGAAGACTGAGTCTTCTTACTGATTATGATTTGAGCATTTTCTGTGAGACCAGTTTTAGATTCCGATGGTTCACTATATGTTTACTGTATCCCTTGGACCTTCTTATTGACGATGAAACACAGAAATTGCATCAGAAGTAAATACAAAAGGCACAATGCCGACTTAAGTACATGAAGACTGACTCCTCCTACTGACTATGATTTCAACATTTCCTGTGAGACCAGTTTTACATTCCGATGCTTCACTATATGTTTACTGTATCCCTTGGACCTTTTTATCGACGATGAAACACAGAAATTGCATCGGAATTAAATAGAAAAGGCACAATGCCGACTTAAGTACAAGAAAACTGACTCTTCTTACTGTCTATGTTTTGAACCATTCCTGAGATACTAGTTACACATTCCGATGCTTCACTTCAGGTTTCCTGTATCCCTCTGACCTTCTTATTGACGATGAAACACAGAAATTGCATCAAAATTAAATACAAAAGGCTCAATGCCGAATTAAGTACAATAAGACTGACTCTTCTTACTGTCTATGTATTGAACCTTTTCTGTGATGCTTCTTATGGATTCCGATGCTTCACTTCAGGTTTAATGTATACCTTGGACCTTCGTATTGACGACGAAACACAGAAATAGCATCGGAATTAAATAGAAAAGGCAAAATGCCGACTTCAGTACAAGAAGACTGACTCTTCCGTGTCTATGTTTTATACCATTGCTGTGACACTAGATATAGATTCCGATGCTTCACTTCAGGTTTACTGTGTCCCTTGGACCTTCTTATTGACGACGAAACACAGAAATTGCATCGGGATTAAATACAAAAGACACAATGCCGACTTAAGTACAAAACGACTGACTCTTCCTACTGTCTATGTTTTAACCATTCCTGTGACACTAGTTATAGATACTGATGCTTCGCTTCAGGTTTACTGTATCCCTCTGACCCTCTTTTTGACGATGAAACACAGAAATTGCATCGGAATTAAATACAAAAGGCACAATGCCGGCTCAAATACAAGATGACTGACTCTTCTTACTCTCTATGTTTTGAACGATACCTGTGAGTCCGGTTTTAGATTCCGATGGTTCACTTCAGGTTTACTCTATCCCTTGGACCTTCTTATTGACGACGAAACACAGAAATTGCATCGGAATTAAATAGAAAAGTCACAATGCCGATTTAAGTACAACAAGACTGACTCTTCTTACTGACCATCTTCTGAGCACTTCCTGTGAGACCAGTTTTAGATTCCGATGCTTCACTATATGTTTACTGTATACCTTGGAGCTTCTTATTGACGATGAAACACAGAAATTGCATCGGAATTAAATACAAACCGCACAATGCCGACTTAAGTACAAGAAGACTGAGTCTTCTTACTGATTATGATTTGAGCATTTTCTGTGAGACCAGTTTTAGATTCCGATGGTTCACTATATGTTTACTGTATCCCTTGGACCTTCTTATTGACGATGAAACACAGAAATTGCATCAGAAGTAAATACAAAAGGCACAATGCCGACTTAAGTACATGAAGACTGACTCCTCCTACTGACTATGATTTCAACATTTCCTGTGAGACCAGTTTTACATTCCGATGCTTCACTATATGTTTACTGTATCCCTTGGACCTTTTTATCGACGATGAAACACAGAAATTGCATCGGAATTAAATAGAAAAGGCACAATGCCGACTTAAGTACAAGAAAACTGACTCTTCTTACTGTCTATGTTTTGAACCATTCCTGAGATACTAGTTACACATTCCGATGCTTCACTTCAGGTTTCCTGTATCCCTCTGACCTTCTTATTGACGATGAAACACAGAAATTGCATCGGAATTAAATACAAAAGGCAAAATGCCGACTTAAGTACAAGAAAACTGACTCTTCTCACTGTCTTTGTTTTGAACCATTCCTGTGACACTAATTATGGATTTCGATGCTTCACTTAAGGTTTACTCTATCCCTCTGACCATCTTATTGACGATGAAACACAGAAATTGCATCAAAATTAAATACAAAAGGCTCAATGCCGAATTAAGTACAAGAAGACTGACACTTCTTACTATGTTTTGAACCATTCCTGTGACACTAATTATAGATTCCGATGCTTTACTTCATGTTTACTGTATAGCTCTGACCTTCTTATTGACGATGAAACACAGAAATTGCATCGGAATTAAATACAAAAGGCACAATGCCGACTTATGTACAAGAAATCGATCTCTTCTTACAGTCTGTGTTTTGAAGCATTCCTGTGACATTAGTTATCGATTCCGATGCTTCACTTCAGGTTTACTGTATCGCTCTGACCTTCTTATTGACGATGAAACACAGAAGTTGCATCGGAATTAAATGCAAAAAGCACAATGCCGACTCATGTCCAAGAAGACTGACTCTTCTTACTGTCTATGTTTTGAACTACTCCTGTGACACTAGATATAGATTCCGATACTTCACTTCAGATTTACTGTATCCCTCTGACCTTCGTATTGACGACGAAACTTAGTAATTGCATTTGAATTAAATAGAATAGGCACAATGCCGACTTAAGTACAAGATGACTGAATCTTCCTACTGTCTATGTTATGAACCATTCCTGTGACACTAGTTATAGATTCCGATGCTTCGCCTCAAGTTTACTGTATCCCTCTGACATTTTTATTGACGATGAAACACAGATATTGCATCGGAATTAAATACAAAAGGCACAATGCCGACTTATGTACATGAAGATTGATTCTTCTTACTGACTAAGTTGAGAACATTTCCGGTGAGACCAGTTTTAGATTGTGATGCTTCACTATATGTTTACTGTATCCCTTGGACCTTCATATTGACGATGAAACACAGAAATTGCATCGGAATTAAATAAAAAAGGCACAATGCCGACTTAAGTACAAGAAGACCGATGCTTCACTTCAGGTTTACCGTATCCCTTGGACCTTCTTATTGACGATGAAATACAGAAATTGCATCGGAATTAAATACAAAAGGCAGAATGCCAACTTAAGTACAATAAGACTGACTCTTATTACTGTCTATGTTTTGAACCTTTTCTGTGACACTTCTTATTGATTCCGATGCTTCACTTCAGGTTTAATGTATCCCTTGGACCTTCTTATTGACGACGAAACACAGAAATAGCATCGGAATTAAATAGAAAAGGCAAAATGCCGAATTAAGTACGAGAAGACTGACTCTTCCGTGTCTATGTTTTATAAAATTCCTGTGACACTAGATATAGATTCCGATGCTTCACTTCAGGTTTACTGTATCCCTTGGATCATCTTATTGACGACGAAACACAGAAATTGCATCGGGATTACATACAAGAGACACAATGCCAACTTAAGTACAAAACGACTGACTCTTCCTACTGTCTACGTTTTAACCGTTCCTGTGACACTAGTTATAGATTCTGATGCTTCACTTCAGGTTTACTGTATCCCTCTGACCTTCTTTTTGACGATGAAACACAGAAATTGCATCGAAATTAAATACAAAAGGCACAATGCCGACTCAAATACAAGATGACTGACTCTTCTTACCCTCTATGTTTTGAACCTTTCCTGTGAGTCCGATTTGGATTCCGATGCTTCACTTCAGGTTAACTCCATCCCTTGGAACTTCTTATTGACAACGAAACACAGAAATTGCATCGGAATTAAATAGAAAAGGCACAATGCCGACATAAATACAAGAGGGCTGACTCTTCTTACTGACTATGATTTGAACATTTCCTGTGAGACCAGTTTTAGATTCCGATGCTTCACTATATGTTTACTGTATACCTTGGACCTTCTTGTTGACGATTAAACACAGAAATTGCATCGAAATTAAATACAAAAGGCACAATGCCGACTTAAGTACAAGAAGACTGACTCTTCTTGCTGTGTATGATTTGAACCATTCCTATGACACTAGTTATAGATTCCGATGCTTCACTTCAGGTTTACTGTATCCCTCTGACCTTCTTATAGACGATGAAGCACAGTAATTGCATCGGAGTTAAATACAAATGGCACAATGCTGACTCATGTCCAAGAAGTCTGACTCCTCTTACTGTCTATGTTTTGGCCCTTTCCTGTGACACTAGATACGGATTCCGATGCTTCACTTCAGGTTTACTGTATCCCTCTGACCTTCTTATTGACGACGAAACACAGAAATTGCATTTGAATTAAATAGAAAAGGCAGAATGCCGACTTAAGTACAAGATGACTGAATCTTCCTACTGTCTATGTTTTGAACCATTCCTGTGACACTAGTTATAGATTCCGATGCTTCACTTCAGGTTTACTGTATCCCTCTGACATTCTTACGATGAAACACAGAAATTGCATCGGAATTAAATACAAACGGCAGAATGCCGACTTAAGTACAAGAAGACTGAAATGTTCTGAACATTTCCAGTGAGACCAGTTTTAGATTCCGATGCTTCACTACATGCTTACTGTATCCCTTGGACCTTCTTATTGACGATGAAATACAGAAATTGCATCGGAATTAAATACAAAAGGCAAAATGCCGACTTAAGTACAAGAAAACTGACTCTTCTCACTGTCTTTGTTTTGTACCATTCCTGTGACACTAGTTATGGATTTCGATGCTTCACTTAAGGTTTACTCTATCCCTCTGACCATCTTATTGACGATGAATCACAGAAATTGCATCAAAATTAAATACAAAATGCTCAATGCCGAATCAAGTACAAGAAGACTGTCTCTTCTTACTGTCTATGTTTTGAACCATTCCTTTGACACTAATTATAGATTCCGATGCTTTACTTCATGTTTACTGTATAGCTATGACCTTCTTATTGACGATGAAACACAGAAATTGCATCGGAATTAAATACAAAAGGCACAATGCCGACTTAAGTACAAGAAATCGAACTCTTCATACAGTCTGTGTTTATGAACAATTCCTGTGACATTAGTTATCGATTCCGATGCTTCACTTCAGGTTTACTGTATCGCTCTGACCTTCTTATTGACGATGAAACACAGAAATTGCATCGGAATTAAATACAAAAGGCACAATGCCGACGCATGTCCAAGAAGACTGACTCTTCTGACTGTCTATGTTTTGAACCTCTCCTGTGACACTAGATATAGATTCCGATACTTCACTTCAGATTTACTGTATCCCTCTGACCTATGTGTTGACGACGAAACTTAGTAATTGCATTTGAATTAAATAGAAAAGGCACAATGCCGACTTAAGTACAAGAAGACTGAATCTTCCTACTGTCTATGTTATGAACCATTCCTGTGACACTAGTTATAGATTCCGATGCTTCGCCTCATGTTTACTGTATCCCTCTGACATTTTTATTGACGATGAAACACAGATATTGCATCGGAATTAAATACAAAAGGCACAATGCCGACTTAAGTACATGAAGATTGACTCTTCTTACTGACTAAGTTGAGAACATTTCCGGTGAGACCAGTTTTAGATTGCGATGCTTCACTTTATGTTTACTGTATCCCTTGGACCTTCTTATTGATGATGAAACACAGAAATTGCATCGGAATTAAATAAAAAAGGCACAATGCCGACTTAAGTACAAGAAGACCGATGCTTCACTTCAGGTTTACTGTATCCCTTGGACCTTCTTATTGACGATGAAACACAGAAATTGCATCGGAATTAAATACAAAAGGCACAATGCCAACTTAAGTACAATAAGACTGACTCTTATTACTGTCTATGTTTTGAACCTTTTCTGTGACACTTCTTATTGATTCCGATGCTTCACTTCAGGTTTAATGTATCCCTTGGACCTTCTTATTGACGACGAAACACAGAAATAGCATCGGAATTAAATAGAAAAGGCAAAATGCCGAATTATGTACGAGAAGACTGACTCTACCGTGTCTATGTTTTATACCATTCCTGTGACACTAGATATAGATTCCGATGCTTCACTTCAGGTTTACTGTATCCCTTGGACCTTCTTATTGACGACGAAACACAGAAATTGCATCGGGATTACATACAAAAGACACAATGCCAACTTAAGTCAAAACGACTGACTGTTCCTACTGTCTATGTTTTAACCATTCCTGTGACACTAGTTATAGATTCTGATGCTTCACTTCAGGTTTACTGTATCCCTCTGACCTTCTTTTTGACGATGAAACACAGAAATTGCATCGAAATTAAATACAAAAAGCACAGTGCCGACTCAAATACAAGATGACTGATTCTTCTTACTCTCTATGTTTTGAACCTTTCCTGTGAGTCCGGTTTTGGATTACGATGCTTCACTTCAGGTTTACTCTATCCCTTGGACCTTCTTGTTGACAACGAAACACAGAAGTTGCATCGGAATTAAATAGAAAAGGCACAATGCCGACATAAGTACAAGAGGACTGACTCTTCTTACTGACTATGATTTGAACATTTCCTGTGAGACCAGTTTTAGATTCCGATGATTCACTATATGTTTACTGTATCCCTTGGACCTTCTTGTTGACGATGAAACACAGAAATTGCATCGAAATTAATTACAAAAGGCACAATGCCGACTTAAGTACAAGAAGACTGACTCTTCTTGCCGTGTATGATTTGAACCATTCCTGTGACACTAGTTATAGATTCCGATGCTTTACTTCAGGTTTACTGTATCCCTCTGACCTTCTTATTGACGATGAAGCACAGTAATTGCATCGTAGTTAAATACAAATGGCACAATGCTGACTCATATCCAAGAAGTCTGACTCTTCTTACTGTCTATGTTTTGGCCCTTTCCTGTGACACTAGATATGGATTCCGATGCTTCACTTCAGGTTTACTGTATCCCTCTGACCTTCTTATTGACGACGAAACACAGAAATTGCATTTGAATTAAATAGAAAAGGCAAAATGCCGACTTAAGTACAAGATGACTGAATCTTCCTACTGTCTATGTTTTGAACCATTCCTGTGACACTAGTTATAGATTCCGATGCTTCACTTCAGGTTTACTGTATCCCTCTGACATTCTTACGATGAAACACAGAAATTGCATCGGAATTAAATACAAACGGCAGAATGCCGACTTAAGTACAAGAAGACTGAAATGTTGTGAACATTTCCTGTGAGACCAGTTTTAGATTCCGATGCTTCACTATATGTTTACTGTATCCCTTGGACCTTCTTATTGACGATGAAATACAGAAATTGCATCGGTATTAAATACAAATGGCACAATGCCGACTTAAGTACAAGAAGACTGACTCTTCCTACTGTCTATGTTTTAACCATTCCAGTGACACTAGTTATAGACTCCGATTCTTCACTTCAGGTTTACTGTATCCCTGTAAACTTCTTATTGACGATTAAACACAGAAATTACATCGGAATTAAATACAAAAGGCACAATGCCGACTTAAGTACAAGAAAACTGACTCTTCTTACTGTCTATGTTTTGAACCATTCCTGTGACACTAGTTATAGATTCCGATGCTTCACTTCTCGTTTACTATATCCCTCTGACGCTCTTATTGACGACGAAACACAGAAATAGCATCGGAATTACATAGAGAAGGCACAATGCAAATTAAGTACAATAAGACTGACTCTTCGTACTGTCTATGTTTTGAACCATTCCTGTGACACTAGTTGTAAATTCCGATGCTTCACTTCAGGTTTACTGTATGCCTCTGACCTTCTTATTGACGATGAAAAACAGAAATTGCATCGGAATTAAATACAAAAGGCACAATGCCGAGTCAAATACAAGATGACTGACTCTTCTTATTCTCTATGTTTGAGCCTTTCCTTTGAGACCGGATTTAGGTTCCGTTGCCTCACTTCAGGTTTACTGTATCCCTTGGACCTTCTTGTTGACGATGAAACACAGAAATTGCATCGGAATTAAATACAAAAGGCACAATGCCGACTTAAGTACAAGAAGACTGACTCTTCTTACTGCCTATGTTTTGAACCATTCCTGTGACACTAGTTATAGATTCCGATGCTTCACGTCAGGTTTACTGTATCCCTCTGACCCTCTTATTGGCGACGAAACACAGAAATAGCATCGGAAGTACATAGAAAAGGCACAATGCAAATTAAGTACAAGGGAACTGACTCTTCTTACTGTGTATGTTTTGAATCATTCCTGTGACACTAGTTATAGATTCTGATGCTTCACTTCAGGTTCACTGTACCCTCTGACTTTCTCATTGACGATGCAACACTGAAATTGCATCGGAATTAATTACAAAAGGCACAATGCCGACTTAAGTACAAGAAAACTGACTCTTCTTACTGTCTTTGTTTTAAACCATTCCAGTGACACTAGCTATAGATTCCGATGCTTCACTTCAGGTTGACTGTATCCCTCTGAACTTCTTATTGACGATGAAACACAGAAATTGAATCGGAATTACATACAAAAGGCACAACGCCGACTCAAGTACAAGAAAATAGACTCTTCTTACTGTCTATGTTTTGAACCATTCCTGTGACACTAGTTATAGATTCCGATGCTTCACTATAGGTCTACTGAATTCCTCTGACCCTCTTATTGACGATGCAACACAGAAATTGCATCGGAATTAAATATAAAAGGCACAATGCCGACTTAATTACAAGGAAAGTGACTCTTCTTACAGTCTATGTTTTGAACCATTCCTGTGACACTAGTTATAGATTCCGATGCATCACTTCAGGTTTACTGTATACCTCTGACCTTCTTATCGACGATCAAACACAGAAATTACATCGGAATTAAATACAAAAGGCACAATCCCGACTTAAGTACAAGGGCACTGACTCTTCTTACTGTGTATTTTTTGAACCATTCCTGTGACACTAGTTATAGATTCCGATGCTTCACTTCAGGTTAACTGTATCCCTCAGACCTTCATATTGACGATGAAACATAGAAATTGCATCGGAATTAAATAGAAAAGGAACAGTGCCGACTTAAGTACAAGAAAACTGACTCTTCTTACTGTCTATGTTTTGAACCATTCCTATGACACTAGTTGAAGATTCCGATGCTTCACTTCACGTTTACTGTATCCCTCTGACCTTCTTATTGACGATGAAAAGCAGAAATTGCATCGGAATTAAATCGAAAGGGCACAATGCCGACTTAAGTACAAGAAAGCTGTCTCTTCTAACTTTCTATGTTTTGAACCATTCATGTGACACTAGTTATAGATTCCGATGCTTCACTTCAGGTTTACTGTATCCCACTGACCTTCTTATTGACGATGAAACACAGAAATTGCATCGGAAATAAATACTAAAGACACAATGCCGTCTTAAGTACAAGAAAACTGACTCTTCCTACTGTCTATGGTTTGAACCATTACTGTAACACTAGTTATAGATTCCGATGCTTCACTTCAGGTTTACTGTCACCCTCTGACCTTCTTATTGACGATGAAACACAGAAATTACATCGGAATTAAATACAAGAGGCACAATGCCGACTTAAGTACAAGAAAACTGACTCTTCTTACTGTCTATGTTTTGAACCATTCATGTGACACTAGTTATAGATTCCGATGCTTTACTCCAGGTTTACTGTATCCCTCTGAGCTTCTTGTTGACGATGAATCACAGAAATTGCTTCGGAATTAAATACAAAAAGCACAATGCCGACTTAAGTGCAAGAAAACTGACTCTTCTTACTGTTTAAGTTTTGAACCATTCCTGTGACACTAGTGATAGATTCCGATGCTTCACTTCAGGTTTACTGTATCCCTCTGACCTTCTTATTGTTGATGAAACACAGAAATTGCATCGGAAGTAATTACAAAAAGCACAATGCCGACTTCAGTACAAGAAAACTGACTCTCCTTTCTTGTCAATGTTTTGAACCATTCCTGTGACACTACTTATAGATTCCGATGCTTCACTTTAGGTTTACTGTATCCCTCTGACCTTCTTATTGACGATGAAACATAGAAATTGCATCGGAATTAAATAGAAAAGGAACAATGCCGACTTAAGTACAAGAAAACTGACTCTTCTTACTGTCTGTAATTTGAACCATTCCTGTGACACTAGTTATAGATGCCGATGCTTCACTTTAGGTTTACTGTATCCCTCCAACCTTCTTATTGACGATGTAACACAGAAATTGCATCGGAATTAAATAGAAAAGGCACAATTCTGAATTAAGTACAAGAAAACGGACCCTTCTTACTGTCTATGTTTTGAACCATTCCTGTGACTGTAAATATTGATTCCGATGCTTAACTTCAGGTTTACCGTATCCCTCTGACCTTCTTATTAACGATGAAACACAGATATTGCGACGGAACTAAATACAAATGGCACAATGACGACTTAAGTACAAGATAACTGATTCTTCTTACTGTCTATGTTTTTGAACCATTCCTGTGACACTTGTTATAGATTCCGATGCTTTACTTCATGTTTACTGTATAGCTATGACCTTCTTATTGACGATGAAACACAGAAATTGCATCGGAATTAAATACAAAAGGCACAATGCCGACTTAAGTACAAGAAATCGAACTCTTCATACAGTCTGTGTTTATGAACAATTCCTGTGACATTAGTTATCGATTCCGATGCTTCACTTCAGGTTTACTGTATCGCTCTGACCTTCTTATTGACGATGAAACACAGAAATTGCATCGGAATTAAATACAAAAGGCACAATGCCGACGCATGTCCAAGAAGACTGACTCTTCTGACTGTCTATGTTTTGAACCTCTCCTGTGACACTAGATATAGATTCCGATACTTCACTTCAGATTTACTGTATCCCTCTGACCTATGTGTTGACGACGAAACTTAGTAATTGCATTTGAATTAAATAGAAAAGGCACAATGCCGACTTAAGTACAAGAAGACTGAATCTTCCTACTGTCTATGTTATGAACCATTCCTGTGACACTAGTTATAGATTCCGATGCTTCGCCTCATGTTTACTGTATCCCTCTGACATTTTTATTGACGATGAAACACAGATATTGCATCGGAATTAAATACAAAAGGCACAATGCCGACTTAAGTACATGAAGATTGACTCTTCTTACTGACTAAGTTGAGAACATTTCCGGTGAGACCAGTTTTAGATTGCGATGCTTCACTTTATGTTTACTGTATCCCTTGGACCTTCTTATTGATGATGAAACACAGAAATTGCATCGGAATTAAATAAAAAAGGCACAATGCCGACTTAAGTACAAGAAGACCGATGCTTCACTTCAGGTTTACTGTATCCCTTGGACCTTCTTATTGACGATGAAACACAGAAATTGCATCGGAATTAAATACAAAAGGCACAATGCCAACTTAAGTACAATAAGACTGACTCTTATTACTGTCTATGTTTTGAACCTTTTCTGTGACACTTCTTATTGATTCCGATGCTTCACTTCAGGTTTAATGTATCCCTTGGACCTTCTTATTGACGACGAAACACAGAAATAGCATCGGAATTAAATAGAAAAGGCAAAATGCCGAATTATGTACGAGAAGACTGACTCTACCGTGTCTATGTTTTATACCATTCCTGTGACACTAGATATAGATTCCGATGCTTCACTTCAGGTTTACTGTATCCCTTGGACCTTCTTATTGACGACGAAACACAGAAATTGCATCGGGATTACATACAAAAGACACAATGCCAACTTAAGTCAAAACGACTGACTGTTCCTACTGTCTATGTTTTAACCATTCCTGTGACACTAGTTATAGATTCTGATGCTTCACTTCAGGTTTACTGTATCCCTCTGACCTTCTTTTTGACGATGAAACACAGAAATTGCATCGAAATTAAATACAAAAAGCACAGTGCCGACTCAAATACAAGATGACTGATTCTTCTTACTCTCTATGTTTTGAACCTTTCCTGTGAGTCCGGTTTTGGATTACGATGCTTCACTTCAGGTTTACTCTATCCCTTGGACCTTCTTGTTGACAACGAAACACAGAAGTTGCATCGGAATTAAATAGAAAAGGCACAATGCCGACATAAGTACAAGAGGACTGACTCTTCTTACTGACTATGATTTGAACATTTCCTGTGAGACCAGTTTTAGATTCCGATGATTCACTATATGTTTACTGTATCCCTTGGACCTTCTTGTTGACGATGAAACACAGAAATTGCATCGAAATTAATTACAAAAGGCACAATGCCGACTTAAGTACAAGAAGACTGACTCTTCTTGCCGTGTATGATTTGAACCATTCCTGTGACACTAGTTATAGATTCCGATGCTTTACTTCAGGTTTACTGTATCCCTCTGACCTTCTTATTGACGATGAAGCACAGTAATTGCATCGTAGTTAAATACAAATGGCACAATGCTGACTCATATCCAAGAAGTCTGACTCTTCTTACTGTCTATGTTTTGGCCCTTTCCTGTGACACTAGATATGGATTCCGATGCTTCACTTCAGGTTTACTGTATCCCTCTGACCTTCTTATTGACGACGAAACACAGAAATTGCATTTGAATTAAATAGAAAAGGCAAAATGCCGACTTAAGTACAAGATGACTGAATCTTCCTACTGTCTATGTTTTGAACCATTCCTGTGACACTAGTTATAGATTCCGATGCTTCACTTCAGGTTTACTGTATCCCTCTGACATTCTTACGATGAAACACAGAAATTGCATCGGAATTAAATACAAACGGCAGAATGCCGACTTAAGTACAAGAAGACTGAAATGTTGTGAACATTTCCTGTGAGACCAGTTTTAGATTCCGATGCTTCACTATATGTTTACTGTATCCCTTGGACCTCCTTATTGACGATGAAATACAGAAATTGCATCGGTATTAAATACAAATGGCACAATGCCGACTTAAGTACAAGAAGACTGACTCTTCCTACTGTCTATGTTTTAACCATTCCAGTGACACTAGTTATAGACTCCGATTCTTCACTTCAGGTTTACTGTATCCCTGTAAACTTCTTATTGACGATTAAACACAGAAATTACATCGGAATTAAATACAAAAGGCACAATGCCGACTTAAGTACAAGAAAACTGACTCTTCTTACTGTCTATGTTTTGAACCATTCCTGTGACACTAGTTATAGATTCCGATGCTTCACTTCTCGTTTACTATATCCCTCTGACGCTCTTATTGACGACGAAACACAGAAATAGCATCGGAATTACATAGAGAAGGCACAATGCAAATTAAGTACAATAAGACTGACTCTTCGTACTGTCTATGTTTTGAACCATTCCTGTGACACTAGTTGTAAATTCCGATGCTTCACTTCAGGTTTACTGTATGCCTCTGACCTTCTTATTGACGATGAAAAACAGAAATTGCATCGGAATTAAATACAAAAGGCACAATGCCGAGTCAAATACAAGATGACTGACTCTTCTTATTCTCTATGTTTGAGCCTTTCCTTTGAGACCGGATTTAGGTTCCGTTGCCTCACTTCAGGTTTACTGTATCCCTTGGACCTTCTTGTTGACGATGAAACACAGAAATTGCATCGGAATTAAATACAAAAGGCACAATGCCGACTTAAGTACAAGAAGACTGACTCTTCTTACTGCCTATGTTTTGAACCATTCCTGTGACACTAGTTATAGATTCCGATGCTTCACGTCAGGTTTACTGTATCCCTCTGACCCTCTTATTGGCGACGAAACACAGAAATAGCATCGGAAGTACATAGAAAAGGCACAATGCAAATTAAGTACAAGGGAACTGACTCTTCTTACTGTGTATGTTTTGAATCATTCCTGTGACACTAGTTATAGATTCTGATGCTTCACTTCAGGTTCACTGTACCCTCTGACTTTCTCATTGACGATGCAACACTGAAATTGCATCGGAATTAATTACAAAAGGCACAATGCCGACTTAAGTACAAGAAAACTGACTCTTCTTACTGTCTTTGTTTTAAACCATTCCAGTGACACTAGCTATAGATTCCGATGCTTCACTTCAGGTTGACTGTATCCCTCTGAACTTCTTATTGACGATGAAACACAGAAATTGAATCGGAATTACATACAAAAGGCACAACGCCGACTCAAGTACAAGAAAATAGACTCTTCTTACTGTCTATGTTTTGAACCATTCCTGTGACACTAGTTATAGATTCCGATGCTTCACTATAGGTCTACTGAATTCCTCTGACCCTCTTATTGACGATGCAACACAGAAATTGCATCGGAATTAAATATAAAAGGCACAATGCCGACTTAATTACAAGGAAAGTGACTCTTCTTACAGTCTATGTTTTGAACCATTCCTGTGACACTAGTTATAGATTCCGATGCATCACTTCAGGTTTACTGTATACCTCTGACCTTCTTATCGACGATCAAACACAGAAATTACATCGGAATTAAATACAAAAGGCACAATCCCGACTTAAGTACAAGGGCACTGACTCTTCTTACTGTGTATTTTTTGAACCATTCCTGTGACACTAGTTATAGATTCCGATGCTTCACTTCAGGTTAACTGTATCCCTCAGACCTTCATATTGACGATGAAACATAGAAATTGCATCGGAATTAAATAGAAAAGGAACAGTGCCGACTTAAGTACAAGAAAACTGACTCTTCTTACTGTCTATGTTTTGAACCATTCCTATGACACTAGTTGAAGATTCCGATGCTTCACTTCACGTTTACTGTATCCCTCTGACCTTCTTATTGACGATGAAAAGCAGAAATTGCATCGGAATTAAATCGAAAGGGCACAATGCCGACTTAAGTACAAGAAAGCTGTCTCTTCTAACTTTCTATGTTTTGAACCATTCATGTGACACTAGTTATAGATTCCGATGCTTCACTTCAGGTTTACTGTATCCCACTGACCTTCTTATTGACGATGAAACACAGAAATTGCATCGGAAATAAATACTAAAGACACAATGCCGTCTTAAGTACAAGAAAACTGACTCTTCCTACTGTCTATGGTTTGAACCATTACTGTAACACTAGTTATAGATTCCGATGCTTCACTTCAGGTTTACTGTCACCCTCTGACCTTCTTATTGACGATGAAACACAGAAATTACATCGGAATTAAATACAAGAGGCACAATGCCGACTTAAGTACAAGAAAACTGACTCTTCTTACTGTCTATGTTTTGAACCATTCATGTGACACTAGTTATAGATTCCGATGCTTTACTCCAGGTTTACTGTATCCCTCTGAGCTTCTTGTTGACGATGAATCACAGAAATTGCTTCGGAATTAAATACAAAAAGCACAATGCCGACTTAAGTGCAAGAAAACTGACTCTTCTTACTGTTTAAGTTTTGAACCATTCCTGTGACACTAGTGATAGATTCCGATGCTTCACTTCAGGTTTACTGTATCCCTCTGACCTTCTTATTGTTGATGAAACACAGAAATTGCATCGGAAGTAATTACAAAAAGCACAATGCCGACTTCAGTACAAGAAAACTGACTCTCCTTTCTTGTCAATGTTTTGAACCATTCCTGTGACACTACTTATAGATTCCGATGCTTCACTTTAGGTTTACTGTATCCCTCTGACCTTCTTATTGACGATGAAACATAGAAATTGCATCGGAATTAAATAGAAAAGGAACAATGCCGACTTAAGTACAAGAAAACTGACTCTTCTTACTGTCTGTAATTTGAACCATTCCTGTGACACTAGTTATAGATGCCGATGCTTCACTTTAGGTTTACTGTATCCCTCCAACCTTCTTATTGACGATGTAACACAGAAATTGCATCGGAATTAAATAGAAAAGGCACAATTCTGAATTAAGTACAAGAAAACGGACCCTTCTTACTGTCTATGTTTTGAACCATTCCTGTGACTGTAAATATTGATTCCGATGCTTAACTTCAGGTTTACCGTATCCCTCTGACCTTCTTATTAACGATGAAACACAGATATTGCGACGGAACTAAATACAAATGGCACAATGACGACTTAAGTACAAGATAACTGATTCTTCTTACTGTCTATGTTTTTGAACCATTCCTGTGACACTTGTTATAGATTCCGATGCTTCACTTCACGTTTAGTGTATCCCTCTGACCTTCTTATTGACGATGAAACTCAGAAATTGCATCGGATTTAAATACAAAAGGCACAATGCCGACTTAAGTACAAGGAAACTGACTCTACTTACTGTCTATGTTTTGAACCAATCCTGTGACACTAGTTATAGTTGCCGATTCTTCACGTCAGGTTTACTGCATCCCTCTGACCTTCTTATTGTTGATGAAACACAGAAATTGCATCGGAATTAAATACAAAAGGCACAACGCCGAATTAAGTACAAGAAAACTGACTCTTCTTACTGTCTATGTTTTGATCCATTCCTGTGACACTAGTTATAGATTCCGATGATTCACTTCAGGGTTACTCTATCCCTCTGACCTTCTTATTGACGATGAAACATAGAAATTGCATCGGAATTAAATACAAAAGGAACAATGCCGACTTAAGTACAAGAATACTGACTCTTCTTACTGTCTATGTTTAGAACCATTCCTGTGACACTAGGTATAGATGCCAATGCTTCACTTAAGGTTTACTGTATCCCTCTGATCTTCTTATTGACGATGAAACACAGAGATTGCATCGGAATTAAATAGAAAAAAGGCACAATGCCGAATTAAGTACGAGAAAACTGACCCTTCTTACTGTCTATGTTTTGAACTATTCCTGTGACACTATTTATAGATTCCGATGCTTCACTTCCGGTTTACTGTATCCTTCTGTCCTTCTTATTGACGATGAAACACAGAAATAGCTTCGGAATTAAATACAAAAGGCACAATGCCGACTTAAGTGCAAGATAACTGACTCTTCTTACTGTCTATGTGTTGAACCATTCATGTGACACTAGTTATAGATTCCGATGCTTCACTTCATTTTTACTGTATCCCTCTGACCATCTTATTGACGATGAATCACAGAAATTGCATCGGAATTAAATACAAAAGGGCACAATGCCGACTTAAGTACAACAAAACTGACTCTTCTTACTGTCTATGTTTTCAACCATTCCTGTGACACTAGTTATAGATGCCGATGCTTCACTTTAGGTTTACTGTATCCCTCCAACCTTCTTATTGACGATGAAACACAGAATTTGCATCGGAATTAAATAGAAAAGGCACAATGCCGAATTAAGTACAAGAAAACTGACCCTTCTTACTGTCTATCTTTTGAACTATTCCTGTGACACTAAATATAGATTCCGATGCTTCACTTCAGGTACACTGTATCCCTCTTACCCTGTCATTGACGATGAAACACTGAAATTGCATCGGAATTAAATACAAAAGACACAATGCCGACTTATGTACAAGAAAACTGACTCTTCTTACTCTCTATAATTTGAACCATTCATGTGACACTAATTATAGATTCCGATGCTACACTTCAGGTTTACTGTATCCCTCTGACCTTCTTATTGACGATGAGACACAGATATTGCATCGGAATTAGATACAAAAGGCAATATGCCGACTTAAGTACAAGAAGACTGACCTCTCCTATTGTCTATGTTTTGAAGCATTCCTGTGACACTAGTTTGAGATTCCGTTGCTTCAATTCAGGTTTACTCTATCCCTCTGACCTTCTTATTGACGATGAAACACAGAAATTGCAATGGAATTAAATACAAATGGCACAATGCCGACTTAAGTACAAAAAGACTGACTCTTCTTACTCTCTATGCTTTGAACCATTCCTGTGACACTAGTTATAGATTCCGATGCTTCACTTCAGGTTTACTGTATCCCTCTGACCTTCTTATTGACGATGAAGCACAGAAATTGCATCAGAATTAAATAGAAAAGGCACATTGCCGACTTAAGTACAAGAAAACTGACTCTTCTTACTGTCTATGATTTGAACCTTTCCTGTGAGACCGGTTTTAGATTCCGATGCTTCACTTCAGGTTTACTGTATCCCTCTGACCTTCTTATAGACGATGAACCACAGACATTGCATGGGAATGAATTACAAAAGGCACAATGCCGACTTAAGTACAAGTAAACTGAACTTCTTACTGTCAATGTTTTGAACCATTCCTGTGATACTAGTTATAGATTCCGATGCTTCACTTCAAGTTTACTGTAACCCTCTGACCTTCTTATTGACGATCAAACACAGAAATTTCATCGGCATTAAATACAAAAGGCACAATGCCGGCTTAAGTACAAGAAAACTGATTCTTCTTACTGTCTATGTTTTGAAACATTCCTGTGACACTAGTTATAGATTCCGATGCCTCACTTCAGGTTTACTGTATCCCTCTGACCTTCTTATTGACAATGAAACACAGATATTGCGTCGGAACTAAATACAAATGGCACAATGACGACTTAAGTACAAGAAAACAGACACTTCTTACTGTCTATGTTTTGAACCATTCCTGTGACACTAGTTATAGATGCCAATGCTTCACTTAAGGTTTACTGTATCCCTCTGACCTTCTTAGTGACGACGAAATACAGAAATTGCATCGGAATTAAATACAAAAGGCACAATGCCGACTTAAGTACAAGATAACTGACTCTTCTTACTGTCTATGCTTTGAACCATTCCTGTGACACTAGTTATAGATTCCGATGCTTCACTTCACGTTTACTGTATCCCTCCGACCTTCTTGTTGACGATGAAACACAGATATTGCATCGGAATTAAATACAAATGGCACAATGACGACTTAAGTACAAGAAAACTGACTCTTCTTACTGACTATGTTTTGAACCATTCCTGTGACACTAGTTATAGTTGCCGATTCTTCACTTCAGGTTTACTGCATCCCTTTGACCTTCTTATCGTTGATGAAACATAGAAATTGCATCGGAATTAAATACAAAAGGCACAACGCCGACTTAAGTACAAGAAAACTGACTCTTCTTACTGTCTATGTTTTGATCCATTCCTGTGACACTAGTTACAGATTCCGATGCTTCACTTCAGGTTTACTGTCTCCCTCTTACCTTCTTATTGACGATGAAACATAGAAATTGCATCGGAATTAAATAAAAAGGAACAATGCCGACTTAAGTACAAGAATACTGACTCTTCTTACTGTCTATGTTTAGAACCATTCCTGTGACACTAGTTATAGATGCCAATGCTTTACTTAAGGTTTACTGTATCCCTCTGACCTTCTTATTGACGATGAAACATAGAAATTGCATCGGAATTAAATACAAAAGGCACAATGCTGACTTAAGTACAAGAAAACTGACTCTTCTTACTGTCTATGTTTTGAACCATTCCTGTGACACTAGTTATAGATTCCGATGCCTCACTTCCGGTTTACTGTATCCTTCTGACATTCTTATTGACGATGAAACACAGAAATAGCTTCGGAATTAAATACAAAAGGCACAATGCCGACTTAAGTACAAGATAACTGACTCTTCTTACTGTCTATGTGTTGAACCATTCATGTGACACTAGTTATAGATTCCGATGCTTCACTTCATTTTTACTGTATCCCTCTGACCTTCTTATTGACGATGAATCACAGAAATTGCGTCGGAATTAAATACAAAAGGGACAATGCCGACTTAAGTACAAGAAAACTGACTCTTCTTACTGTCTATGTTTTCAACCATTCCTGTGACACTAGTTATAGATGCCGATGCTTCACTTTAGGTTTACTGTATCCCTCCAACCTTCTTATTGACGATGAAACACAGAATTTGCATCGGAATTAAATAGAAAAGGCACAATGCCGAATTAAGTACAAGAAAACTGACCCTTCTTACTGTCTATCTTTTGAACTATTCCTGTGACACTAAATATAGATTCCGATGCTTCACTTCAGGTACACTGTATCCCTCTTACCCTGTCATTGACGATGAAACACTGAAATTGCATCGGAATTAAATACAAAAGACACAATGCCGACTTATGTACAAGAAAACTGACTCTTCTTACTCTCTATAATTTGAACCATTCATGTGACACTAATTATAGATTCCGATGCTACACTTCAGGTTTACTGTATCCCTCTGACCTTCTTATTGACGATGAGACACAGATATTGCATCGGAATTAGATACAAAAGGCAATATGCCGACTTAAGTACAAGAAGACTGACCTCTCCTATTGTCTATGTTTTGAAGCATTCCTGTGACACTAGTTTGAGATTCCGTTGCTTCAATTCAGGTTTACTCTATCCCTCTGACCTTCTTATTGACGATGAAACACAGAAATTGCAATGGAATTAAATACAAATGGCACAATGCCGACTTAAGTACAAAAAGACTGACTCTTCTTACTCTCTATGCTTTGAACCATTCCTGTGACACTAGTTATAGATTCCGATGCTTCACTTCAGGTTTACTGTATCCCTCTGACCTTCTTATTGACGATGAAGCACAGAAATTGCATCAGAATTAAATAGAAAAGGCACATTGCCGACTTAAGTACAAGAAAACTGACTCTTCTTACTGTCTATGATTTGAACCTTTCCTGTGAGACCGGTTTTAGATTCCGATGCTTCACTTCAGGTTTACTGTATCCCTCTGACCTTCTTATAGACGATGAACCACAGACATTGCATGGGAATGAATTACAAAAGGCACAATGCCGACTTAAGTACAAGTAAACTGAACTTCTTACTGTCAATGTTTTGAACCATTCCTGTGATACTAGTTATAGATTCCGATGCTTCACTTCAAGTTTACTGTAACCCTCTGACCTTCTTATTGACGATCAAACACAGAAATTTCATCGGCATTAAATACAAAAGGCACAATGCCGGCTTAAGTACAAGAAAACTGATTCTTCTTACTGTCTATGTTTTGAAACATTCCTGTGACACTAGTTATAGATTCCGATGCCTCACTTCAGGTTTACTGTATCCCTCTGACCTTCTTATTGACAATGAAACACAGATATTGCGTCGGAACTAAATACAAATGGCACAATGACGACTTAAGTACAAGAAAACAGACACTTCTTACTGTCTATGTTTTGAACCATTCCTGTGACACTAGTTATAGATGCCAATGCTTCACTTAAGGTTTACTGTATCCCTCTGACCTTCTTAGTGACGACGAAATACAGAAATTGCATCGGAATTAAATACAAAAGGCACAATGCCGACTTAAGTACAAGATAACTGACTCTTCTTACTGTCTATGTTTTGAACCATTCCTGTGACACTAGTTATAGATTCCGATGCTTCACTTCACGTTTACTGTATCCCTCCGACCTTCTTGTTGACGATGAAACACAGATATTGCATCGGAATTAAATACAAATGGCACAATGACGACTTAAGTACAAGAAAACTGACTCTTCTTACTGACTATGTTTTGAACCATTCCTGTGACACTAGTTATAGTTGCCGATTCTTCACTTCAGGTTTACTGCATCCCTTTGACCTTCTTATCGTTGATGAAACATAGAAATTGCATCGGAATTAAATACAAAAGGCACAACGCCGACTTAAGTACAAGAAAACTGACTCTTCTTACTGTCTATGTTTTGATCCATTCCTGTGACACTAGTTACAGATTCCGATGCTTCACTTCAGGTTTACTGTCTCCCTCTTACCTTCTTATTGACGATGAAACATAGAAATTGCATCGGAATTAAATAAAAAGGAACAATGCCGACTTAAGTACAAGAATACTGACTCTTCTTACTGTCTATGTTTAGAACCATTCCTGTGACACTAGTTATAGATGCCAATGCTTTACTTAAGGTTTACTGTATCCCTCTGACCTTCTTATTGACGATGAAACATAGAAATTGCATCGGAATTAAATACAAAAGGCACAATGCTGACTTAAGTACAAGAAAACTGACTCTTCTTACTGTCTATGTTTTGAACCATTCCTGTGACACTAGTTATAGATTCCGATGCCTCACTTCCGGTTTACTGTATCCTTCTGACCTTCTTATTGACGATGAAACACAGAAATAGCTTCGGAATTAAATACAAAAGGCACAATGCCGACTTAAGTACAAGATAACTGACTCTTCTTACTGTCTATGTGTTGAACCATTCATGTGACACTAGTTATAGATTCCGATGCTTCACTTCATTTTTACTGTATCCCTCTGACCTTCTTATTGACGATGAATCACAGAAATTGCGTCGGAATTAAATACAAAAGGGACAATGCCGACTTAAGTACAAGAAAACTGACTCTTCTTACTGTCTATGTTTTCAACCATTCCTGTGACACTAGTTATAGATGCCGATGCTTCACTTTAGGTTTACTGTATCCCTCCAACCTTCTTATTGACGATGAAACACAGAAATTGCATCGGAATTAAATAGAAAAGGCACAATGCCGAATTAAGTACAAGGAAACTGACCCTTCTTACTATCTATGTTTTGAACTATTCCTGTGACACTAAATATTGATTCCGATGCTTCACTTCAGGTATACTGTATCCCTCTGACCCTCTTATTGACGATGTACCACTGAAATTGCATCGGAATTAAATACAAAAGGCACAATGTCGACTTATGTACAAGAAAGCTGACCCTTCTTACTGTCTATGTGTGAACCAATCATGTGACACTAGTTATAGATTCCGAAGCTTCACTTCAGGTTTACTGTATCCCTGTGACCTTCTTATTGACGATGAAACACAGAAATTGCATCGGAATTAAATACAAAAGGCACAATGCCGACTTAAGTACAAGAAAACTGACTCATCTTGCTGTCTATGTTTGAACCATTCCTGTGACACTAGTTATAGATTCCGATGCTTCACTTCAGGTTTACTGTATCCCTCTGGCCTTCTTATTGACGATGAAACACAGAAATTGCACCGGAATTAAATACAAAATGCACAATGCCGACTTAAGTACAAGAAAACTGACTCTTCTTTACTGTCTATGTTTTGAACCATTCCTGTGACACTAGTTATATATTCCGATGCTTCACTTCAGGTTTACTGTATCCCTCTGACCTTCATATTGACGATGAAACACAGAAATTGCATCGGAGTTAAATACAAAAGGAAAAATGCCGACTTAAGTACAAGAAAACTGGCTCTTCTTGCAGTCTATGATTTGAACCATTCCTGTGACACTAGTTATGCATTCCGATGCTTCACTTCAGGTTTACTGTATCCCTCTGACCTTCTTATTGACGATGAAACACAGATATTGCGTCGGAACTAAATACAAATGGCACAATGACGACTTAAGTACAAGAAAACTGACTCTTCTTACTGTCTATGTTTTGAACCATTCCTGTGACACTAGTTACAGATTCCGATGCTTCACTTCAGGTTTACCGTATTCCTCTGACCTTCTTAGTGACGATGAAACACAGAAATTTCATCGGAATTAAATACATAAGGCACAATTCCGACTTAAGTACAAGAAAACTGAGTCTTGCTACTGTCTATGTGTTGAACCATTCATGTGACACTAGTTATAGATTCCGATGCTTCACTTCATTTTTACTGCATCCCTCTGACCTTCTTATTGACGATGAAAAACAGAAATTGCATCGGAATTAAATACAAAATGCACAATGCCGACTTAAGTACAAGAAAACTACTTCTTCTTTACTGTCCATGTTTTGAACCATTCCTGTGACAATAGTTATATATTCCGGTGCTTCACTTCAGGTTTACTGTATCCCTCTGACCTTCATATTGACGATGAAACACAGAAATTGCATCGGAGTTAAATACAAAAGGAACAATGCCGACTTAAGTACAAGAAAACTGCCTCTTCTTACAGTCTATGATTTGAAACATTCCTGTGACACTAGTTATAGATTCCGATGCTTCACTTCACGTTTACTGTATCCCTCCGACCTTCTTGTTGACGATGAAACACAGAAATTGCATCGGAATTAAACACAAATGGCACAATGACGACTTAAGTACAAGAAAACTGACTCATCTTACTGTCTATGTTTTGAACCATTCCTGTGACACAAGTTATAGTTGCCGATTCTTCACTTCAGGTTTACTGCATCCCTCTGACCTTCTTATTGTTGATGAAACACAGAAATTGCATCGGAATTAAATACAAAAGGCACAACGCCGACTTAAGTACAAGAAAACTGACTCTTCTTACTGTCTATGTTTTGATCCATTCCTGTGGCACTAGTTACAGATTCCGCTGCTTCACTTCAGGTTTACTGTCTCCCTCTTACCTTCTTATTGACGATGAAACATAGAAATTTCATCGGAATTAAATAGAAAAGGAACAATGCCGACTTAAGTACAAGAATACTGACTCTTCTTACTGTATTAGTTATGAACCATTCCTGTGACACTAGTTATAGATGCCAATGCTTCACTTAAGGTTTACTGTATCCCTCTGACCTTCTTATTGACGATGAAACACAGAGATTGCATCGGAATTAAATAGAAAAGGCACAATGCCGAATTAAGTACAAGAAAACTGACTCTTCTTACTGTCTATGTTTTGAACCACTCATGTGACACTAGTTATAGATTCCGATGCTTCACTTCAGGTTTACTGTATCCCTCTGACCTTCTTATTGACGATGAAACACAGAAATCGCATCGGAATTAAATACAAAAGGCACAATGCCTACTTAAGTTCAAGAAAACTGACTCTTCTTACTGTCTAAGTTATGAACCATTCCTGTGACACTAGTTATAGATTCCGATGCTTCACTTCAGGTTTACCGTATACCTCTGACCTTCTTATTGACGATGAAACACAGAAATTGCATCGGAATTAAATAGAAAAGGCACAATGCCGACTTAACTACATAAAAACTGACTCTCCTTACTGTCTATGTTTTGAAACATTCCTGTGACACTAGTTAATGATTCCGATGCTACACCTCAGGTTTACTGTATCCCTGTGACCTTCTTATTGACGATGAAACACAGAAATTACAACGGAATTATATACAAAAGGCACAATGCCGCACTTAAGTACAAGAAAACTGACTCTTCTTACTGTCTATATTTTGAACCATTCCTGTGACACTAGTTATAGATTCCGATGATTCACTTCAGGTTTACTGTATCCCTCTGACTTTCTTATTGACGATGAAACATAGAAATAGCTTCGGAATTAAATACAAAATGCACAATGCCGACTTAAGTACAAGAAAACTGACTCTTCTTACTGTCTATGTTTTCAAACATTTCTGTGACACTAGTTATAGATGCCGATGCTTCACTTTAGGTTTACTGTATCCCTCCGACCTTCTTATTGACGATGTAACACAGAAATTGCATCGGAATTAAATAGAAAAGGCACAATGCCGAATTAAGTACACGAAAACTGACTCTTCTTACTGTCTATGTTTTGAACTATTCCTGTGACACTAAATATTGGTTCCGATGCTTCACTTCAGGTATACTGTATCCCTCTGACCCTCTTATTGACGATGAAACACTGAAATTGCATCGGAATTAAATACAAAAGGCACAATGCCGACTTATGTACAAGAAAACTGACTCTTCTTACTCTCTATAATTTGAACCATTCATGTGACACTAATTATAGATTCCGATGCTACACTTCAGGTTTACTGTATCCCTCTGACCTTCGTATAGACGGTGAAACACAGATATTGCATCGGAATTAAATAGAAAAGGCACAATGTCGACTTATGTACAAGAAAACTGACTCTTCTTACTGTCTATGTGTGAACCAATCATGTGACACTAGTTATAGATTCCGAAGCTTTACTTCAGGTTTACTATATCCCTCTGACCTTCTTATTGACGATGAAACACAGAAATTGCATCGGAATTAAATACAAAAGGCACAATGCCGACTTAAGTACAAGGAAACTGACTCTTCTTACTGTCTATGTTTTGAATTATTCCTGTGACACTAGTTATAGTTGCCGATTCTTCACTTCAGGTTTACTGCATCCCTCTGACCTCCTTATTGTTGATGACACACAGAAATTGCATCGGAATTAAATACAAAATGCACAATGCCGACTTAAGTACAAGAAAACTACTTCTTCTTTACTGTCCATGTTTTGAACCATTCCTGTGACACTAGTTATATATTCCGATGCTTCACTTCAGGTTTACTGAATCCCTCTGACCTTCATATTGACGATGAAACACAGAAATTGCATCGGAGTTAAATACAAAAGGAACAATGCCGACTTAAGTACAAGAAAACTGCCGCTTCTTACAGTCTATGAGTTGAACCATTCCTGTGACACTAGTTATAGATTCAGATGCTTCACTTCAGGTTTACTGTATCCCTCTGACCTACTTATTGACGATGAAACAGAGATATTGCGTCGGAACTAAATACAAGTGGTACAATGACGACTTAAGTACAAGGAAACTGACTCTTCTTACTGTCTATGCTTTGAACCATTCCTGTGACACTAGTTATAGATTCCGATGCTTTACTTCAGGTTTACCGTATTCCTCTGACCTTCTTAGTGACGATGAAACACAGAAATTGCATCGGACTTAAATACAAAAGGCACAATGCCGACTTAAGTACAAGGAAACTGACTCTTCTTACTGTCTATATTTTGAACCAATCCTGTGACACTAGTTATAGTTGCACATTCTTCACTTCAGGTTTACTGCATCCCTCTGACCTTCTTATTGTTGATGACACACAAAAATTGCATCGGAATTAAATACAAAAGGCACAACGCCGACTTAAGTACAAGAAAACTGACTCTTCTTACTGTCTATGTTTTGATCCATTATTGTGACACTAGTTATAGATGCCGATGCTTCACTTCAGGTTTACTGTATCCCTCTGACCTTCTTATTGACGATGAAACACAGAGATTGCATCGGAATTAAATAGAAAAGGCACAATGCCGAATTAAGTACAAGAAAACTGACTCTTCTTACTGTCTATGTTTTGAACCATTCATGCGACTCTAGTTATAGATTCCGATGCTTCACTTCAGGTTTACTGTATCCCTCTGACCTTCTTATTGACGATGAAACACAGAAATCGCATCGGAATTAAATACGAAAGGCACAATGCCTACTTAAGTTCAAGAAAACTGACTCTTCTTACTGTATTAGTTATGAACCATTCCTGTGACACTAGTTATAGATTCCGATGCTTCACTTCAGGTTTACCGTATCCCTCTGACCTTCTTATTGACGATGAAACACAGAAAATGCATCGGAAGTAAATAGAAAAGGCACAATGCCGACTTAACTACACGAAAACTGACTCTTCTTACTGTCTATGTTGTGAACCATTCCTGTAACACTAGTTAATGATTCCGATGCTTCACCTCAGGTATACTGTATCCCTCTGACCTTCTTATTGACGATAAAACATAGAAATTGCATCGGAATTAAATACAAAAGGCACAATGCCGACTTAAGTACAAGAAAACTGACTCTTCTTACTGTCTATATTTTGAACTATTCATGTGACACTAGTAATAGATTCCGATGCTTCACTTCAGGTTTACTGTATCCCTCTGACCTTCTTATTGACGATGAAACATAGAAATTGCATCGGAATTAAACACAAAAGGCACATTGCCGACTTAAGTACAAGAAAAGTGACTTTTCTAACTGTCTATGTTTTGAACCATTCCTGTGACACTAGTTATAGATTCCGATGCTTCACTTCCGGTTTACTGTATCCCTCTGACCTTCTTATTGACGATGAAACACAGAAATAGCTTCGGAATTAAATACAAAAGGAACAATGCCGGCTTAAGTACAAGATAACTGACTCTTCTTACTGTCTATGTGTTGAACGATTCATGTGACACGAGTTATAGAATCCGATGCTTCACATCATTTTTACTGTATCCCTCTGACCTTCTTATTGACGATGAATCACAGAAATTGCATCGGAATTAAATACAAAAGGCACAATGCCGACTTAAGTACAAGAAAACTGACTCTTCTTATGGTCTATAATTTAGCCACTCCTGTGACACTAGTTACAGATTCCGATTCTTCACTCCAGGTTTACTGTATCCCTCTGTCCTTCTTATTGACGAGGAAACACAAAAATTGCATCGGAATTAAATACAAAAGGCACAATGCCGACTTAAGAACAAGAAAACTGACTCTTCTTAATGTCTATGTTTTGAACCATTCCAGTGACACTAGTTATAGATTCCGATGCTTCACGTCAGGTTTACTGTATCCCTCTGACCTTCTTATTGACGATGAAACACAGAAATTTCATCGGAATTAAATACATAAGGCACAATTCCGACTTAAGTACAGAAAAACTGACTCTTGTTACAGTCAAATGTTTTGAACCATTCCTGTGACACTAGTTATAGATTCCGATGCTTCACTTCCGGTTTACTGTATCCCTCTGACCTTCTTATTGACGATGAAACACAGAAATAGCATCGGAAATAAATACAAAAGGCACAATGCCGACTTAAGTACAAGATAACTGACTCTTCTTACTGTCTATGTGTTGAACCATTCATTTGACACTAGTTATAGATTCCGATGTTTCACTTCATTTTTACTGTATCCCTCTGACCTTCTTATTGACGATGAAACACAGAAATTGCATCGGAATTAAATACAAAATGCACAACACCGACTTAGGTACAAGAAAACTGACTCTTCTTTACTGTCTATGTTTTGAACCATTCCTGTGACACTTGTTATATATTCCGATGCTTCACTTCTGGTTTACTGTATCCCTCTGACCTTCATATAGACGATGAAACACAGAAATTGCATCGGAGTTAAATACAAAAGGAACAATGCCGACTTAAGTACAACAAAACTGATTCTTCTTACGGTCTATGATTTGAACCATCCCTGTGACACTAGTTATAGATTCCGATGCTTCCCTTCAGGTTTACTGTATTCCTCTGACCCTCTTAGTGACGATGAAACACAGAAATTGCATCGGAATTAAATACAAATGGCACAATGCCGACTTAAGTACAAGGAAACTGACTCTTCTTAGTGTCTATGATTTGAACCATTCCTGTGACACTAGTTATAGTTTCCGATTCTTCACTTCAGGTTTACAGCATCCCTCTGACCTTCTTATTGTTGATGAAACACAGAAATTGCATCGGAATTAAATACAAAAGGCACAACGCCGACTTAAGTACAAGAAAACTGACTCTCTTACTGTCTATGTTTTGATCCATTCCTGTGACACTAGTAATAGATTCCGATGCTTCACTTCAGGTTTACTGTATTCCTCTGACCTTCTTATTGACGATGAAACATAGAAATTGCATCGGAATTAAGTAGAAAAGGAACAATGCCGACTTAAGTACAAGAATACTGACTCTTCTTACTGTCTATGTTTAGAACCATTCCTGTGACACTAGTTATAGATGCCGATGCTTCACTTCAGGTTTACTGTATCCCTCTGACCTTCTTATTGACGATGAAACACAGAGATTGCATCGGAATTAAATAGAAAAGGCACAATGCCGAATTAAGTACAAGAAAACTGACTCTTCTTACTGTCTATGTTTTGAACCATTCATGTGACACTAGTTATAGATTCCGATGCTTCACTTAAGGTTTACTGTATCCCTCTGACCTTCTTATTGACGATGAAACACAGAAATCGCATCGGAATTAAATACGAAAGGCACAATGCCTACTTAAGTTCAAGAAAACTGACTCTTCTTACTGTATAAGTTATGAACCATTCCTGTGACACTAGTTATAGATTCCGATGCTTCACTTCAGGTTTACCGTATCCCTCTGACCTTCTTATTGACGATGAAACACAGAAATTGCATCGGAATTAAATAGAGAAGGCACAATGCCGATTTAACTACACGAAAACTGACTTTTCTTACTGTCTATGTCGTGAACCATTTCTGTGACACTAGTTAAAGATTTCGATGCTTCACTTCCGGTTTACTGTATCCCTCTGACCTTCCTATTGACGATGGAACACAGAAATCGCATCGGAATTAAATACCAAAGGCACAATGCCTACTTAAGTTCAAGAAAACTGACTCTTCTTACTGTATAAGTTTGAACCATTCCTGTGACACTAGTTACAGATTCCGATGCTTCACTTCAGGTTTACCGTATCCCTCTGACCTTCTTATTGACGATGAAACACAGAAATTGCATCGGAATTAAATAGAAAAGGCACAATGCCGATTTAACTACACGAAAACTGACTTTTCTTACTGTCTATGTTGTGAACCATTCCTGTGACACTAGTTAAAGATTCCGATGCTTCACTTCATTTTTACTGTATCCCTCTGACCTTCTTATTGACGATGAAACACAGAAATAGCTTCGGAATTAAATACAAAAGGAACAATGCCGACTTAAGTACAATATAACTGACTCTTCTTACTGTCTATGTGTTGAACGATTCATGTGACACGAGTTATAGATTCCGATGCTTCACTTCATTTTTACTGTATCCCTCTGACCTTCTTATTGACGATGAATCACAGAAATTGCATCGGAATTAAATACAAAAGGCGCAATGCCGTCTTAAGTACAAGAAAACTGACTCTTCTTACTGTCTATAATTTAACCACTCCTGTGACACTAGTTACAGATTCCGATTCTTCACTCCAGGTTTACTGTATCACTCTGTCCTTCTTATTGACGAGGAAACACAGAAATTGCATCGGAATTAAATACAAAAGGCACAATGCCGACTTAAGAACAAGGAAACATACTCTTCTTACTGTCTATGTTTTGAACCATTCCTGTGACACTAGTTATAGATTCCGATGCTTCACTTCAGGTTTACTGTATTCCTCTGACCTTCTTATTGACGATGAAACATAGAAATTGCATCGGAATTAAATAGAAAAGGAACAATGCCGACTTAAGTACAAGAATACTGACTCTTCTTACTGTCTATGTTTAGAACCATTCCTGTGACACTAGTTATAGATGCCGATGCTGCACTTCAGGTTTACTGTATCCCTCTGACCTTCTTATTGACGATGAAACACAGAGATTGCATCGGAATTAAATAGAAAAGGCACAATGCCGAATTAAGTACAAGAAAACTGACTCTTCTTACTGTCTATGTTTTGAACCATTCATGTGACACTAGTTATAGATTCCGATGCTTCACTTCAGGTTTACTGTATCCCTCTGACCTTCTTATTGACGATGAAACACAGAAATCGCATCGGAATTATATACGAAAGGCACAATGCCTACTTAAGTTCAAGAAAACTGACTCTTCTTACTGTATAAGTTATGAACCATTCCTGTGACACTAGTTACAGATTCCGATGCTTCACTTGAGGTTTACCGTATCCCTCTGACCTTCTTATTGACGATGAAACACAGAAATTGCATCGGAATTAAATAGAAAAGGCACAATGCCGATTTAACTACACGAAAACTGACTTTTCTTACTGTCTATGTCGTGAACCATTCCTGTGACACTAGTTAAAGATTCCGATGCTTCACTTCCGGTTTACTGTATCCCTCTGACCTTCTTATTGACGATGAAACACAGAAATCGCATCGGAATTAAATACGAAAGGCACAATGCCTACTTAAGTTCAAGAAAACTGACTCTTCTTACTGTATAAGTTATGAACCATTCCTGTGACACTAGTTACAGATTCCGATGCTTCACTTCAGGTTTACCGTATCCCTCTGACCTTCTTATTGACGATGAAACACAGAAATTGCATCGGAATTAAATAGAAAAGGCACAATGCCGGTTTAACTACACGAAAACTGACTTTTCTTACTGTCTATGTTGTGAACCATTCCTGTGACACTAGTTAAAGATTCCGATGCTTCACTTCATTTTTACTGTATCCCTCTGACCTTCTTATTGACGATGAAACACAGAAATAGCTTCGGAATTAAATACAAAAGGCACAATGCCGACTTAAGTACAATATAACTGACTCTTCTTACTGTCTATGTGTTGAACGATTCATGTGACACGAGTTATAGATTCCGATGCTTCACTTCATTTTTACTGTATCCCTCTGACCTTCTTATTGACGATGAATCACAGAAATTGCATCGGAATTAAATACAAAAGGCGCAATGCCGACTTAAGGACAAGAAAACTGACTCTTCTTTACTGTCTATGTTTTGAACCATTCCTGTGACACTTGTTATATATTCCGATGCTTCACTTCTGGTTTACTGTATCCCTCTGACCTTCATATAGACGATGAAACACAGAAATTGCATCGGAGTTAAATACAAAAGGAACAATGCCGACTTAAGTACAACAAAACTGATTCTTCTTACGGTCTATGATTTGAACCATCCCTGTGACACTAGTTATAGATTCCGATGCTTCCCTTCAGGTTTACTGTATTCCTCTGACCCTCTTAGTGACGATGAAACACAGAAATTGCATCGGAATTAAATACAAATGGCACAATGCCGACTTAAGTACAAGGAAACTGACTCTTCTTAGTGTCTATGATTTGAACCATTCCTGTGACACTAGTTATAGTTTCCGATTCTTCACTTCAGGTTTACAGCATCCCTCTGACCTTCTTATTGTTGATGAAACACAGAAATTGCATCGGAATTAAATACAAAAGGCACAACGCCGACTTAAGTACAAGAAAACTGACTCTCTTACTGTCTATGTTTTGATCCATTCCTGTGACACTAGTAATAGATTCCGATGCTTCACTTCAGGTTTACTGTATTCCTCTGACCTTCTTATTGACGATGAAACATAGAAATTGCATCGGAATTAAGTAGAAAAGGAACAATGCCGACTTAAGTACAAGAATACTGACTCTTCTTACTGTCTATGTTTAGAACCATTCCTGTGACACTAGTTATAGATGCCGATGCTTCACTTCAGGTTTACTGTATCCCTCTGACCTTCTTATTGACGATGAAACACAGAGATTGCATCGGAATTAAATAGAAAAGGCACAATGCCGAATTAAGTACAAGAAAACTGACTCTTCTTACTGTCTATGTTTTGAACCATTCATGTGACACTAGTTATAGATTCCGATGCTTCACTTAAGGTTTACTGTATCCCTCTGACCTTCTTATTGACGATGAAACACAGAAATCGCATCGGAATTAAATACGAAAGGCACAATGCCTACTTAAGTTCAAGAAAACTGACTCTTCTTACTGTATAAGTTATGAACCATTCCTGTGACACTAGTTATAGATTCCGATGCTTCACTTCAGGTTTACCGTATCCCTCTGACCTTCTTATTGACGATGAAACACAGAAATTGCATCGGAATTAAATAGAGAAGGCACAATGCCGATTTAACTACACGAAAACTGACTTTTCTTACTGTCTATGTCGTGAACCATTTCTGTGACACTAGTTAAAGATTTCGATGCTTCACTTCCGGTTTACTGTATCCCTCTGACCTTCCTATTGACGATGGAACACAGAAATCGCATCGGAATTAAATACCAAAGGCACAATGCCTACTTAAGTTCAAGAAAACTGACTCTTCTTACTGTATAAGTTTGAACCATTCCTGTGACACTAGTTACAGATTCCGATGCTTCACTTCAGGTTTACCGTATCCCTCTGACCTTCTTATTGACGATGAAACACAGAAATTGCATCGGAATTAAATAGAAAAGGCACAATGCCGATTTAACTACACGAAAACTGACTTTTCTTACTGTCTATGTTGTGAACCATTCCTGTGACACTAGTTAAAGATTCCGATGCTTCACTTCATTTTTACTGTATCCCTCTGACCTTCTTATTGACGATGAAACACAGAAATAGCTTCGGAATTAAATACAAAAGGAACAATGCCGACTTAAGTACAATATAACTGACTCTTCTTACTGTCTATGTGTTGAACGATTCATGTGACACGAGTTATAGATTCCGATGCTTCACTTCATTTTTACTGTATCCCTCTGACCTTCTTATTGACGATGAATCACAGAAATTGCATCGGAATTAAATACAAAAGGCGCAATGCCGTCTTAAGTACAAGAAAACTGACTCTTCTTACTGTCTATAATTTAACCACTCCTGTGACACTAGTTACAGATTCCGATTCTTCACTCCAGGTTTACTGTATCACTCTGTCCTTCTTATTGACGAGGAAACACAGAAATTGCATCGGAATTAAATACAAAAGGCACAATGCCGACTTAAGAACAAGGAAACATACTCTTCTTACTGTCTATGTTTTGAACCATTCCTGTGACACTAGTTATAGATTCCGATGCTTCACTTCAGGTTTACTGTATTCCTCTGACCTTCTTATTGACGATGAAACATAGAAATTGCATCGGAATTAAATAGAAAAGGAACAATGCCGACTTAAGTACAAGAATACTGACTCTTCTTACTGTCTATGTTTAGAACCATTCCTGTGACACTAGTTATAGATGCCGATGCTGCACTTCAGGTTTACTGTATCCCTCTGACCTTCTTATTGACGATGAAACACAGAGATTGCATCGGAATTAAATAGAAAAGGCACAATGCCGAATTAAGTACAAGAAAACTGACTCTTCTTACTGTCTATGTTTTGAACCATTCATGTGACACTAGTTATAGATTCCGATGCTTCACTTCAGGTTTACTGTATCCCTCTGACCTTCTTATTGACGATGAAACACAGAAATCGCATCGGAATTATATACGAAAGGCACAATGCCTACTTAAGTTCAAGAAAACTGACTCTTCTTACTGTATAAGTTATGAACCATTCCTGTGACACTAGTTACAGATTCCGATGCTTCACTTGAGGTTTACCGTATCCCTCTGACCTTCTTATTGACGATGAAACACAGAAATTGCATCGGAATTAAATAGAAAAGGCACAATGCCGATTTAACTACACGAAAACTGACTTTTCTTACTGTCTATGTCGTGAACCATTCCTGTGACACTAGTTAAAGATTCCGATGCTTCACTTCCGGTTTACTGTATCCCTCTGACCTTCTTATTGACGATGAAACACAGAAATCGCATCGGAATTAAATACGAAAGGCACAATGCCTACTTAAGTTCAAGAAAACTGACTCTTCTTACTGTATAAGTTATGAACCATTCCTGTGACACTAGTTACAGATTCCGATGCTTCACTTCAGGTTTACCGTATCCCTCTGACCTTCTTATTGACGATGAAACACAGAAATTGCATCGGAATTAAATAGAAAAGGCACAATGCCGGTTTAACTACACGAAAACTGACTTTTCTTACTGTCTATGTTGTGAACCATTCCTGTGACACTAGTTAAAGATTCCGATGCTTCACTTCATTTTTACTGTATCCCTCTGACCTTCTTATTGACGATGAAACACAGAAATAGCTTCGGAATTAAATACAAAAGGCACAATGCCGACTTAAGTACAATATAACTGACTCTTCTTACTGTCTATGTGTTGAACGATTCATGTGACACGAGTTATAGATTCCGATGCTTCACTTCATTTTTACTGTATCCCTCTGACCTTCTTATTGACGATGAATCACAGAAATTGCATCGGAATTAAATACAAAAGGCGCAATGCCGACTTAAGGACAAGAAAACTGACTCTTCTTACTGTCTATAATTTAACCACTCCTGTGACACTAGTTACAGATTCCGATTCTTCACTCCAGGTTTACTGTATCCCTCTGTCCTTCTTATTGACGAGGAAACACAGAAATTGCATCGGAATTAAATACAAAAGGCACAATGCCGACTTAAGAACAAGGAAACTGACTCTCCTTACTGTCTATGTTTTGAAGCATTCCAGTGACACTATTTATAGATTCCGATGCTTCACTTCAGGTTTACTGTATCCCTCTGACCTTCTTATTGACGATGAAACACAGAAATTTCATCGGAATTAAATACATAAAGCACAATTCCGACATAAGTACAAGAAAACTGACTCTTGTTACTGTCAAATGTTTTGAACCATTCCTATGACACTAGTTATAGATTCCGATGCTTCACTTCAGGTTTACCGTATCCCTCTGACCTTCTTATTGACGATGAAACACAGAAATTGCATCGGAATTAAATAGAGAAGGCACAATGCCGATTTAACTACACGAAAACTGACTTTTCTTACTGTCTATGTCGTGAACCATTTCTGTGACACTAGTTAAAGATTTCGATGCTTCACTTCCGGTTTACTGTATCCCTCTGACCTTCCTATTGACGATGGAACACAGAAATCGCATCGGAATTAAATACCAAAGGCACAATGCCTACTTAAGTTCAAGAAAACTGACTCTTCTTACTGTATAAGTTTGAACCATTCCTGTGACACTAGTTACAGATTCCGATGCTTCACTTCAGGTTTACCGTATCCCTCTGACCTTCTTATTGACGATGAAACACAGAAATTGCATCGGAATTAAATAGAAAAGGCACAATGCCGATTTAACTACACGAAAACTGACTTTTCTTACTGTCTATGTTGTGAACCATTCCTGTGACACTAGTTAAAGATTCCGATGCTTCACTTCATTTTTACTGTATCCCTCTGACCTTCTTATTGACGATGAAACACAGAAATAGCTTCGGAATTAAATACAAAAGGAACAATGCCGACTTAAGTACAATATAACTGACTCTTCTTACTGTCTATGTGTTGAACGATTCATGTGACACGAGTTATAGATTCCGATGCTTCACTTCATTTTTACTGTATCCCTCTGACCTTCTTATTGACGATGAATCACAGAAATTGCATCGGAATTAAATACAAAAGGCGCAATGCCGTCTTAAGTACAAGAAAACTGACTCTTCTTACTGTCTATAATTTAACCACTCCTGTGACACTAGTTACAGATTCCGATTCTTCACTCCAGGTTTACTGTATCACTCTGTCCTTCTTATTGACGAGGAAACACAGAAATTGCATCGGAATTAAATACAAAAGGCACAATGCCGACTTAAGAACAAGGAAACATACTCTTCTTACTGTCTATGTTTTGAACCATTCCTGTGACACTAGTTATAGATTCCGATGCTTCACTTCAGGTTTACTGTATTCCTCTGACCTTCTTATTGACGATGAAACATAGAAATTGCATCGGAATTAAATAGAAAAGGAACAATGCCGACTTAAGTACAAGAATACTGACTCTTCTTACTGTCTATGTTTAGAACCATTCCTGTGACACTAGTTATAGATGCCGATGCTGCACTTCAGGTTTACTGTATCCCTCTGACCTTCTTATTGACGATGAAACACAGAGATTGCATCGGAATTAAATAGAAAAGGCACAATGCCGAATTAAGTACAAGAAAACTGACTCTTCTTACTGTCTATGTTTTGAACCATTCATGTGACACTAGTTATAGATTCCGATGCTTCACTTCAGGTTTACTGTATCCCTCTGACCTTCTTATTGACGATGAAACACAGAAATCGCATCGGAATTATATACGAAAGGCACAATGCCTACTTAAGTTCAAGAAAACTGACTCTTCTTACTGTATAAGTTATGAACCATTCCTGTGACACTAGTTACAGATTCCGATGCTTCACTTGAGGTTTACCGTATCCCTCTGACCTTCTTATTGACGATGAAACACAGAAATTGCATCGGAATTAAATAGAAAAGGCACAATGCCGATTTAACTACACGAAAACTGACTTTTCTTACTGTCTATGTCGTGAACCATTCCTGTGACACTAGTTAAAGATTCCGATGCTTCACTTCCGGTTTACTGTATCCCTCTGACCTTCTTATTGACGATGAAACACAGAAATCGCATCGGAATTAAATACGAAAGGCACAATGCCTACTTAAGTTCAAGAAAACCGACTCTTCTTACTGTATAAGTTATGAACCATTCCTGTGACACTAGTTACAGATTCCGATGCTTCACTTCAGGTTTACCGTATCCCTCTGACCTTCTTATTGACGATGAAACACAGAAATTGCATCGGAATTAAATAGAAAAGGCACAATGCCGGTTTAACTACACGAAAACTGACTTTTCTTACTGTCTATGTTGTGAACCATTCCTGTGACACTAGTTAAAGATTCCGATGCTTCACTTCATTTTTACTGTATCCCTCTGACCTTCTTATTGACGATGAAACACAGAAATAGCTTCGGAATTAAATACAAAAGGCACAATGCCGACTTAAGTACAATATAACTGACTCTTCTTACTGTCTATGTGTTGAACGATTCATGTGACACGAGTTATAGATTCCGATGCTTCACTTCATTTTTACTGTATCCCTCTGACCTTCTTATTGACGATGAATCACAGAAATTGCATCGGAATTAAATACAAAAGGCGCAATGCCGACTTAAGGACAAGAAAACTGACTCTTCTTACTGTCTATAATTTAACCACTCCTGTGACACTAGTTACAGATTCCGATTCTTCACTCCAGGTTTACTGTATCCCTCTGTCCTTCTTATTGACGAGGAAACACAGAAATTGCATCGGAATTAAATACAAAAGGCACAATGCCGACTTAAGAACAAGGAAACTGACTCTCCTTACTGTCTATGTTTTGAAGCATTCCAGTGACACTATTTATAGATTCCGATGCTTCACTTCAGGTTTACTGTATCCCTCTGACCTTCTTATTGACGATGAAACACAGAAATTTCATCGGAATTAAATACATAAAGCACAATTCCGACATAAGTACAAGAAAACTGACTCTTGTTACTGTCAAATGTTTTGAACCATTCCTATGACACTAGTTATAGATTCCGATGCTTCACTTCCGGTTTACTGTATCCCTCTGACCTTCTTATTGACGATGAAACACAGAAATAGCATCGGAATTAAATACAGAAGGCACAATGCCGACTTAAGTACAGGATAACTGACTCTGCTTACTGTCTATGTGTTGAACCATTCATTTGACACTAGTTATAGATTCCGATGCTTCACTTCATTTTTTCTGTATCCCTCTGACCTTGTTATTGACGATGAAACACAGAAATTGCATCGGAATTAACTACAAAATGCACAATGCCGACTTAAGTACAAGAAAACTGACTCTTCTTTACTGTCTATGTTTTGAACCATTAGTGTGACACTAGTTATATATTCCGATGTTTCACTTCTGGTTTACTGTATCCCTCAGACCTTCATATAGACGATGAAACACAGAAATTGCATCGGAGTTAAATACAAAAGGAACAATGCCGACTTAAGTACAACAAAACTAATTCTTCTTACAGTCTATGATTTGAACCATTCCTGTGACACTAGTTATAGATTCCGATGCTTCCCTTCAGGTTTACTGTATTCCTCTGACCATCGTAGTGACGATGAAACACAGAAATTGCATCGGAAATGAATACAAATGGCACAATGCCGACTTAAGTACAAGAAAACTGACTCTTCTTACTGTCTATGTGTTGAACCATTCCTGCGACACTAGTTATAGATTCCGATGCTTCACTTCACGTTTACTTTATACCTCTGAACTTCTTATTGACGATGAAACACAGACATTGCATCGGAATTAAATACAAAAGGCACAATGCCGACTTAAGTACAAGGAAACTGACTCTTCTTGCTGTCTATGTTTTGAACCATTCCTGTGACACTAGTTATAGTTGCCGATTCTTCACTTCAGGTTTACTGCATCAATCTGACCTTCTTATTGTTGATGAAACACAGAAATTGCATCGGAATTAAATACAAAAGGCACAACGCCGACTTAAGTACAAGAAAACTGACTCTTCTTACTGTCTATGTTTTGATCCATTCCTGTGACACTAGTTATAGATTCCGATGCTTCACTTCAGGCTTACTGTATCCCTCTGACCTTCTTATTGACGATGAAACATAGAAATTGCATCGGAATTAAATAGAAAAGGAACAATGCCGATTTAAGTACAAGAATACTGACTTTTCTTACTGTCTATGTTGTGAACCATTCCTGTGACACTAGTTAAAGATTCCGATGCTTCACCTCAGGTTTACTGTATCCCTCTGACCCTCTTATTGACGATGAAACATAGAAATTGCATCGTAAGTAAATACAAAAGGCACAATGCCGACTTAAGTACAAGAAAACTGACTCTTCTTACTGTCTATATTTTGAACTATTCATGTGACACTAGTAATAGATTCCGATGTTTCACTTCAGGTTTACTGTATTCCTCTGACCTTCTTATTGACGATGAAACACAGAAATTGCATCGGAATTAAATACAAAAGGCACAATGACAACATAAGTACAAGAAAACTGACTCTTCTTACTGTCTACGTTTTGAACCATTCCTGTGACACTAGTTATAGATTCCGAAGCTTCACTTCTGCTTTACTTTATCCCTCTGACCTTCTTATTGACGATGAAACACAGAAATTGCATCGGAATTAAATTCAAAAGGCACAATTCCGACTTAACTACAAGAAAACTGACTCTTGTTACTGTCAAATGTTTTGAACCATTCCTGTGACACTAGTTATAGATTCCGATGCTTCACTTCAGGTTTACTGTATTCCTCTGATCTTCTTGTTGACGATGAATCACAGAAATTGCATCGGAATTAAATACAAAAGGCGCAATGCCGACTTAAGGACAAGAAAACTGACTCTTCTTACTGTCTATAATTTAACCACTCCTGTGACACTAGTTACAGATTCCGATTCTTCACTCCAGGTTTACTGTATCCCTCTGTCCTTCTTATTGACGAGGAAACACAGAAATTGCATCGGAATTAAATACAAAAGGCACAATGCCGACTTAAGAACAAGGAAACTGACTCTTCTTACTGTCTATGTTTTGAACCATTCCAGTGACACTATTTATAGATTCCGATGCTTCACTTCAGGTTTACTGTATCCCTCTGACCTTCTTATTGACGATGAAACACAGAAATTGCATCGGAATTAAATTCAAAAGGCACAATTTAGACTTAACTACAAGAAAACTGACTCTTGTTACTGTCAAATGTTTTGAACCATTCCTGTGACACTAGTTATAGATTCCGATGCTTCACTTCAGGTTTACTGTATTCCTCTGATCTTCTTGTTGACGATGAAACACAGAAATAGCATCGGAATTAAATACAAAAGGCACAATGCCGACTTAAGTACAAGATAACTGACTCTTCTTACTGTCTATATGTTGAACCATTCATTTGACACTAGTTATAGATTCCGATGCTTCACTTCATTTTTACTGTATCCCTCTGACCTTCTTATTGACGATGAAACACAGAAATTGCATCGGAATTAAATACAAAATGCACAATGCCGACTTAAGTACAAGAAAAATGTCTCTTCTCTACTGTCTATGTTTTGAACCATTCCTGTGACAGTAGTTATATATTCCGATGCTTCACTTCTACTTTACTGTATCCCTCTGACCTTCATATAGACGATGAAACACGGAAATTGCATCGGAGTTAAATACAGAAGGAACAATGCCGACTTAAGTACAAGAAAACTGATTCTTCTTACAGTCTATGATTTGAACCATTCCTGTGACACTAGTTATAGATTCCGATGCTTCCCTTCAGGTTTACTGTATTCCTCTGACCCTCTTAGTGACGATGAAACACAGAAATTGCATCGGAATTAAATACAAAAGGCACAATGACAACATAAGTACAAGAAAACTGACTCTTCTTACTGTCTACGTTTTGAACCATTCCTGTGACACTAGTTATAGATTCCGAAGCTTCACTTCAGCTTTACTTTATCCCTCTGACCTTCTTATTGACGATGAAACACAGAAATTGCATCGGAATTAAATACAAAAGGCACAATGCCGACTTAAGTACAAGGAAACTGAATCTTCTTACCGTCTATGTTTTGAACCATTCCTGTGACACTAGTTATAGTTGCCGAATCATCACTTCAGGTTTACTGCATACCTCTGACCTTCTTATTGTTGATGAAACGCAGAAATTGCACCGGAATTAAATACAAAAGGCACAACGCCGACTTAAGTACAAGAAAACTGACTCTTTTTACTGTCTATGTTTTGATCCACTCCTGTGACACTAGTTATAGATTCCAATGCTTCACTTCAGGTTTACTGTATCCCTCTGACCTTCTTATTGACGATGAAACATAGAAATTGCATCGGAATTAAATACAAAAGGCACAATGCCGACTTAAGAACAAGGAAACTGACTCTTCTTACTGTCTATGTTTTGAACCATTCCAGTGACACTAGTTATAGATTCCGATGCTTCACTTCAGGTTTATTGTATCCCTCTGACCTTCTTATTGACGATGAAACACAGAAATTTCATCGGAATTTAACACATAAAGCAGAATTCCGACATAAGCACAAGAAAACTGACTCTTGTTACTGTCAAATGTTTTGAACCATTCCTGTGACACTAGTTATAGATTCCGATACTTCACTTCCGGTTTACTGTATCCCTCTGACGTTCTTATTGACGATGAAACACAGAAATAGCATCGGAATTAAATACAAAAGGCACAATGCCGACTTAAGTACAAGATAACTGACTCTGCTTACTGTCTATGTGTTGAACCATTCATTTGACACTACTTATAGATTCCGATGCTTCACTTCATTTTTACTGTATCCCTCTGACCTTCTTATTGACGATAAAACACAGAAATTGCATCGGAATTAACTACAAAATGCACAATGCCGACTTAAGTACAAGAAAACTGACTCTTCTTTACTGTCTATGTTTTGAACCATTAGTGTGACACTAGTTATATATTCCGATGCTTCACTTCTGGTTTACTGTATCCCTCTGACCTTCATATAGACGGTGAAACACAGAAATTGCATCGGAGTTAAATACAAAAGGAACAATGCCGACTTAAGTACAACAAAACTGATTCTTCTTACAGTCTATGATTTGAACCATTCCTGTGACACTAGTTATAGATTCCGATGCTTCCCTTCAAGTTTACTGTATTCCTCTGACCCTCGTAGTGCCGATGAAACACAGAAATTGCATCGGAATTAAATACAAATGGCACAATGCCGACTTAAGTACAAGAAAACTGACTCTTCTTACTGTCTATGTGTTGAACCATTCCTGCGACACTAGTTATAGATTCCGATGCTTCACTTCACGTTTACTGTATACCTCTGTCCTTCTTATTGACGATGAAACACAGACATTGCATCGGAATTAAATACAAAAGGCACAATGCCGACTTAAGTACAAGGAAACTGACTCTTCTTACTATCTATGTTTTGAACCATTCCTGTGACACTAGTTATAGTTGCCGATTCTCCACTTCAGGTTTACTGCATCAACCTGACCTTCTTATTGTTGAAGAAACACAGAAATTGCATCGGAATTAAATACAAAAGGCACAACGCCGACTTAAGTACAAGAAAACTGACTCTTCTTACTGTTTATGTTTTGATCCATTCCTGTGACACTAGTTATAGATTCCGATGCTTCACTTCAGGTTTACTGTATCCCTCTGACCTTCTTATTGACGATGAAACATAGAAATTGCATCGGAATTAAATAAAAAAGAACAGTGCCGATTTAAGTACAAGAATACTGACTTTTCTTACTGTCTATGTTGTGAACCATTCCTGTGACACTAGTTAATGATTCCGATGCTTCACCTCAGGTTTACTGTATCCCTCTGACCCTCTTATTGACGATGAAACATAGAAATTACATCGGAAGTAAATACAAAAGGCACAATGCCGACTTAAGTACAAGAAAACTGACTCTTCTTACTGTCTATATTTTGAACTATTCATGTGACACTAGTAATAGATTCCGATGCTTCACTTCAGGTTTACTGTATCCCTCTGACCTTCTTATTGACGATGAAACACAGAAATTGCATTGGAATTAAATACAAAAGGCACAATGACAACATAAGTACAAGAAAACTGACTCTTCTTACTGTCTACGTTTTGAACCATTCCTGTGACACTAGTTATAGATTCCGAAGCTTCACTTCAGCTTTACTTTATCCCTCTGACCTTCTTATTGACGATGAAACACAGAAATTGCATCGGAATTAAATTCAAAAGGCACAATTCCGACTTAAGTACAAGAAAACTGACTCTTGTTACTGTCAAATGTTTTGAACCATTCCTGTGACACTAGTTATAGATTCCGATGCTTCACTTCAGGTTTACTGTATTCCTCTGATCTTCTTGTTGACGATGAAACACAGAAATAGCATCGGAATTAAATACAAAAGGCACAATGCCGACTTAAGTACAAGATAACTGACTCTTCTTACTGCCTATATGTTGAACCTATCATTTGACACTAGTTATAGATTCCGATGCTTCACTTCATTTTTACTGTATCCCTCTGACCTTCTTATTGACGATGAAACACAGAAATTGCATCGGAATTAAATACAAAATGCACAATGCCGACTTAAGTACAAGAAAACTGACTCTTCTTTACTGTCTATGTTTTGAACCATTCCTGTGACACTAGTTATATGTTCCGATGCTTCACTTCTAGTTTACTGTATCCCTCTGACGTTCATATAGACGATGAAACACAGAAATTGCATCGGAGTCAAATACAAAAGGAACAATGCCGACTTAAGTACCAGAAAACTGATTCTTCTTACAGTCTATGATTTGAACCATTCCTGTGACACTAGTTATAGATTCCGATGCTTCCCTTCAGGTTTACTGTATTCCTCTGACCCTCTTAGTGACGATGAAACACAGAAATTGCATCGGAATTAAATACAAAAGGCACAATGACAACATAAGTACAAGAAAACTGACTCCTCTTACTGTCTACGTTTTGAACCGTTCCTGTGACACTAGTTATAGATTCCGAAGCTTCACTTCAGCTTTACTTTATCCCTCTGACCTTCTTATTGTTGATGAAACGCAGAAATTGCACCGGAATTAAATACAAAAGGCACAACGCCGTCTTACGTACAAGAAAACTGACTCTTTTTACTGTCTATGTTTTGATCCAGTCCTGTGACACTAGTTATAGATTCCAATGCTTCACTTCAGGTTTACTGTATCCCTCTGACCTTCTTATTGACGATGAAACATAGAAATTGCATCGGAATTAAATAGAAACGGAACAATGCCGACTTAAGTACAGGAATACTGACACTTCTTACTGTCTATGATTTGAACCATTCCTGTGACACTAGTTATAGATGCCGATGCTTCACTTTAGGTTTACTGTATCCCTCTGACCTTCTTATTGACGATGAAACACAGAAATAGCTTCGGAATTAAATACAAAAGGCACAATGCCGACTTAAGTACAAGATAACTGACTCTTCTTACTGTCTATGTGTTGAACGATTCATGTGACACGAGTTATAGATTCCGATGCTTCAGTTCATTTTTACTGTATCCCTCTGACCTTCTTATTGACGATGAATCACAGAAATTGCATCGGAAGTAAATACAAAAGGCACAATGCCGACTTAAGTACAAGAAAACTGACTCTTCTTACTGTCTATAATTTATCCACTCCTGTGACACTAGTTATAGATTCCGATTCTTCACTCCAGGTTTACTGTATCCCTCTGTCCTTCTTATTGACAAGGAAACACAGAAATTGCATCGGAATTAAATACGAAAGGCACAATGCCGACTTAGGAACAAGGAAACTGACTCTTCTTACTGTCTATGTTTTGAACCATTCCAGTGAAACTAGTTATAGATTCCGATGCTTCACTTCAGGTTTACTGTATCCCTCTGACCTTCTTATTGACGATGAAACACAGAAATTTCATCGGAATTGAATACATAAGGCACAATTCCGACTTAAGTACAAGAAAACTGACTCTTGTTACTGTCACATGTTTTGAACCATTCCTGTGAGACTAGTTATAGATTCCGATGCTTCACTTCCGGTTTACTGTATCCCTCTGACCTCCTTATTGACGATGAAACACAGAAATAGCATCGGAATTCAATACAAAAGGCACAATGCCGACTTAAGTACAAGATAACTGACTCTTCTTACTGTCTATGTGTTGAACCATTCATTTGACACTAGTTATAGATTCCGATGCTTCACTTCATTTTTACTGTATCCCTCTGACCTTCTTATTGACGATGAAACACAGAAATTGCATCGGAATTAAATACAAAAGGCACAATGCCTACTTAAGTTCAAGAAAACTCACTCTTCTTACTGTGTAAGTTATGAACCATTCCTGTGACACTAGTTATAGATTCCGATGCTTCACTTCAGGTTTATCGCATCCCTCTGACCTTCGTATTGACGATGAAACACAGAAATTGCATCGGAATTAAATAGAAAACACACAATGCCGTCTTAACTACACGAAAACTGACTCTTCTTACTGTCAATGTTTTGAACCATTCCTGTGACACTAGTTATAGATTCGATGCTTCACTTCAGGTTTACTGTATCCCTCTGACCTTCATATTGACGATGAAACACAGACATATCAGCGGAATTATATACAAAAGTCACAATGCCGCCTTAAGTACAAGAGAACTGACTCTTCTTACTGTCTATGTTTTGAACCATTCCTGTGACACTAGTTATAGATTCCGATGCTCCCCTTCATTTTTACTGTATCCCTCTGACTTTCTTATTGACGATTAAACACAGAAATTGCATCGGAATTAAATAGAAAAGGCACAATTCCGACTTAAGGACAAGAAAACTGACTCTTCTTACTGTCTATGCTTTGAACTATTCCTGTGACTATAGTTATAGATTCGATGCTTCACTTCAGGTTTACTGTATCCCTCTGACCTTCATATTGACGATGAAACACAGAAATTTCAGCGGAATTAAATACAAAAGGCACAATGCCGCCTTAAGTACAAGAAAACTGTCTCTTCTTACTGTCTATGTTTTGAACCATTCCTGTGACACTAGTTATAGATTCCGAAGCTTCACTTCAGCTTTACTGTATCCCTCTGGCCTTCTTATTGACGATGAAACACAGAAATTGCATCGGAATTAAATACATAAGGCACAATGCCGACTCAAGTACAAGAAGACTGGCCCTTCTTACTGTCTATGTTTTGAACCATTCCTGTGACACTAGTTATAGATTACGATGCTTCACTCCAGGTTTACTGCATACCTCTGACCTTCTTATTGTTGATGAAACACAGAAATTGCACCGGAATTAAATACAAAAGGCACAACGCCGACTTAAGTACAAGAAACTGACTCTTCTTACTGTCTATGTTTTGATCCACTCCTGTGACACTAGTTACAGATTCCGATGCTTCACTTCAGGATTACTGTATCCCTCTGACCTTCTTATTGACGATGAAACATAGAAATTGCATCGGAATTAAATAGAAAAGGAACAATGCCGACTTAAAAACAATAATACTGACGCTTCTTACTGTCTATGTTTTGAACCATTCCTGTAACACTAGTTATGGATGCCGATGCTTCGCTTTAGGTTTACTGTATCCCTCTGACCTTCTTATTGACGATGAAACACAGAAATTGCATCGGAAGTAAATAGAAAAGGCACAATGCCGAATTAAGTACAAGAAAACTGACTCTTCTTACTGTCTATGTTTGAACCATTCCTGTGACACTAAATAGTGATTCCGATGCTTCACTTCAGGTTCACTCTATCCCTCTGACTTTCTTATTGACGATGAAACACAGAAATTGCATCGGAATTGAATACAAAAAGCACAATGCCAACTTAAGTACAAGAAAACTGACTCTTCTTACTGTCTATGTTTTGAACCATTCATGTGACACTAGTTATAGATTCCGATGCTTCACTTCAGGTTTACTGTATCCCTCTGACCTTCTTACTGACGATGAAACACAGAAATCGCATCGGAATTAAATACAAAAGGCACAATGCCTACTTAAGTTCAAGAAAACTCACTCTTCTTACTGTGTAAGTTATGAACCATTCCTGTGACACTAGTTATAGATTCCGATGCTTCACTTCAGGTTTATCACATCCCTCTGACCTTCGTATTGACGATGAAACACAGAAATTGCATCGGAATTAAATAGAAATCACACAATGCCGTCTTACTTACACGAAAACTGACTCTTCTTACTGTCAATGTTTTGAACCATTCCTGTGACACTAGTTAAAGATTCCGATGCTTCACCTCAGGTTTACTGTATCCCTCTGACCATCTTATTGACGATGAAACACAGAAATTGCAACGGAATTAAATACAAAAGGCACAATGCCGACTTAAGTTCAAGAAATCTGACTCTTCTTATTGTCTATGTTTTAAACCATTCCTGTGACACTAGTTATAGATTCAGATGATTCACTTCAGGTTTAGTGCATCCCTCTGACCTTCTTATTGACGATGAAACACAGAAAATGCATCGGAATTATACATAAAAGTCACAATGCCGACTTAAGTACTAGAAAACTGACTCTTCTTACTGTCTATGTTTTGAACCATTCCTGTGACACTAGTTATAGTTGCCGATTCTTCACTTTAGGTTTACTGCATACCTCTGACCTTCTTATTGTTGATGAAACACAGAAATTGCACCGGAATTAAATACAAAAACCACAACGCCGGCTTAAGTACAAGAAACCTGACTCTTCTTACTGTCTATGTTTTGATCCACTCCTTTGACACTAGTTATAGATTCCGATGCTTCACTTCAGGTTAACTGTATCCCTCTGACCTTCTTATTGACGATGAAACATAGAAATTGCATCGGAATTAAATAGAAAAGGAACAATGCCGACTCATGTACAAGAAAACTGACTCTTCTTACTGTCTATGCTTTGAACCATTCCTGTGACACTAGTTATAGATTCGATGCTTCACTTCAGGTTTACTGTATCCCTCTGACCTTCATATTGACGATGAAACACAGAAATATCGGCGGAATTATATACAAAAGGCACAATGCCGCCTTAAGTACAAGAGAACTGACTCTTCTTACTGTCTATGTTTCGAACCATTCCTGTGACACTAGTTATAGATTCCGATGCTCCCCTTCATTTTTACTGTATCCCTCTGACTTTCTTATTGACGATTAAACACAGAAATTGCATCGGAATTAAATAGAAAAGGCACAATCCCGACTTAAGGACAAGAAAACTGACTCTTCTTACTGTCTATGCTTTGAACCATTCCTGTGACTATAGTTATAGATTCGATGCTTCACTTCAGGTTTACTGTATCGCTCTGACCTTCATATTGACGATGAAACACAGAAATTTCAGCGGAATTAAATACAAAAGGCACAATAACGCCTTAAGTACAAGAAAACTGTCTCTTCTTACTGTCTATGTTTTGAACCATTCCTGTGACACTAGTTATAGATTCCGATGCTTCACTTCAGGTTTACTGTATTCCTCTGATCTTCTTGTTGACGATGAAACACAGAAATAGCATCGGAATTAAATACAAAAGGCACAATGCCGACTTAAGTACAAGCTAACTGACTCTTCTTACTGTCTATATGTTGAACCTATCATTTGACACTAGTTATAGATTTCGATGCTTCACTTCATTTTTACTGTATCCCTCTGACCTTCTTATTGACAATGAAACACAGAAATTGCATCGGAATTAAATACAAAATGCACAATGCCGACTTAAGTACAAGAAAACTGACTCTTCTTTACTGTCTATGTTTTGAACCATTCCTGTGACACTAGTTATATGTTCCGATGCTTCACTTCTAGTTTACTGTATCCCTCTGACGTTCATATAGACGATGAAACACAGAAATTGCATCGGAGTTAAATACAAAAGGAACAATGCCGACTTAAGTACCAGAAAACTGATTCTTCTTACAGTCTATGATTTGAACCATTCCTGTGACACTAGTTATAGATTCCGATGCTTCCCTTCAGGTTTACTGTATTCCTCTGACCCTCTTAGTGACGATGAAACACAGAAATTGCATCGGAATTAAATACAAAAGGCACAATGACAACATAAGTACAAGAAAACTGACTCCTCTTACTGTCTACGTTTTGAACCGTTCCTGTGACACTAGTTATAGATTCCGAAGCTTCACTTCAGCTTTACTTTATCCCTCTGACCTTCTTATTGTTGATGAAACGCAGAAATAGCTTCGGAATTAAATACAAAAGGCACAATGCCGACTTAAGTACAAGATAACTGACTCTTCTTACTGTCTATGTGTTGAACGATTCATGTGACACGAGTTATAGATTCCGATGCTTCACTTCATTTTTACTGTATCCCTCTGACCTTCTTATTGACGATGAATCACAGAAATTGCATCGGAAGTAAATACAAAAGGCACAATGCCGACTTAAGTACAAGAAAACTGACTCTTCTTACTGTCTATAATTTATCCACTCCTGTGACACTAGTTATAGATTCCGATTCTTCACTCCAGGTTTACTGTATCCCTCTGTCCTTCTTATTGACAAGGAAACACAGAAATTGCATCGGAATTAAATACGAAAGGCACGATGCCGACTTAGGAACAAGGAAACTGACTCTTCTTACTGTCTATGTTTTGAACCATTCCAGTGAAACTAGTTATAGATTCCGATGCTTCACTTCAGGTTTACTGTATCCCTCTGACCTTCTTATTGACGATGAAACACAGAAATTTCATCGGAATTGAATACATAAGGCATAATTCCGACTTAAGTACAAGAAAACTGACTCTTGTTACTGTCAAATGTTTTGAACTATTCCTGTGACACTAGTTATAGATTCCGATGCTTCACTTCCGGTTTACTGTATCCCTCTGACCTCCTTATTGACGATGAAACACAGAAATAGCATCGGAATTCAATACAAAAGGCACAATGCCGACTTAAGTACAAGATAACTGACTCTTCTTACTGTCTATGTGTTGAACCATTCATTTGACACTAGTTATAGATTCCGATGCTTCACTTCATTTTTACTGTATCCCTCTGACCTTCTTATTGACGATGAAACACAGAAATTGCATCGGAATTAAATACAAAATGCACAATGCCAACTTAAGTACAAGAAAACTGACTCTTCTTACTGTCTATGTTTTGAACCATTCCTGTGACACTAGTTATAGATTCCGATAGTTCACTTCAGGTTTACTGTATCCCTCTGACCTTCTTATTGACGATGAAAAACAGAAATTGCATCGGAATTATTTACAAAAGGCACAATGCCGACTTAAGTACAAGAAAACTGACTCTTCTTACTGTCTATTTTTTAAACCATTCCTGTGACACTAGTTATAGATTCCGATGCTTCACTTCAGGTTTACTGTATCCCTCTGACCTTCTTATTGACGATGAAACACAGATATTGCGTCGGAACCAAATACAAATGGCACAATGACGACCTAAGTACAAGAAAACTGATTCTTCTTACTGTCTATGCTTTGAAGCATTCCTGTGACACTAGTTATTGATTTCGATGCTTCACTTCAGGTTTACTGTATTCCTCTGACCCTCTTAGAGACGATAAAACACAGAAATTGCATCGGAATTAAATATAAAAGGCACAATGCCGACATAAGTACAAGAAAACTGACTCTTCTTACTGTCTATGTTTTGAACCATTCCTGTGACACTAGTTATAGATTACGATGCTTCACTTCAGGTTTACTGCATACCTCTGACCTTCTTATTGTTGATGAAACACAGAAATTGCACCGGAATTAAATACAAAAGGCACAACGCCGACTTAAGTACAAGAGACTGACTCTTCTTACTGTCTATGTTTTGATCCACTCCTGTGACACTAGTTATAGATTCCGATGCTTCACTTCAGGATTACTGTATCCCTCTGACCTTCTTATTGACGATGAAACATAGAAATTGCATCGGAATTAAATAGAAAAGGAACAATGCCGACTTAAAAACAATAATACTGACGCTTCTTACTGTCTATGTTTTGAACCATTCCTGTAACACTAGTTATAGATGCCGATGCTTCGCTTTAGGTTTACTGTATCCCTCTGACCTTCTTATTGACGATGAAACACAGAAATTGCATCGGAAGTAAATAGAAAAGGCACAATGCCGAATTAAGTACAAGAAAACTGACTCTTCTTACTGTCTATGTTTGAACCATTCCTCTGACACTAAATAGTGATTACGATGCTTCACTTCAGGTTCACTCTATCCCTCTGACCTTCTTATTGACGATGAAACACAGAAATTGCATCGGAATTGAATACAAAAAGCACAATGCCAACTTAAGTACAAGAAAACTGACTCTTCTTACTGTCTATGTTTTGAACCATTCATGTGACACTAGTTATAGATTCCGATGCTTCACTTCAGGTTTACTGTATCCCTCTGACCTTCTTACTGACGATGAAACACAGAAATCGCATCGGAATTAAATACAAAAGGCACAATGCCTACTTAAGTTCAAGAAAACTCACTCTTCATACTGTGTAAGTTATGAACCATTCCTGTGACACTAGTTATAGATTCCGATGCTTCACTTCAGGTTTATCGCATCCCTCTGACCTTCGTATTGACGATGAAACACAGAAATTGCATCGGAATTAAATAGAAAACACACAATGCCGTCTTAACTACACGAAAACTGACTCTTCTTACTGTCAATGTTTTGAACCATTCCTGTGACACTAGTTATAGATTCGATGCTTCACTTGAGGTTTACTGTATCCCTCTGACCTTCATATTGACGATGAAACACAGAAATATCAGCGGAATTATATACAAAAGGCACAATGCCGCCTTAAGTACAAGAGAACTGACTCTTCTTACTGTCTATGTTTTGAACCATTCCTGTGACACTAGTTATAGATTCCGATGCTCCCCTTCATTTTTACTGTATCCCTCTGACTTTCTTATTGACGATTAAACACAGAAAATGCATCGGAATTAAATAGAAAAGGCACAATTCCGACTTAAGGACAAGAAAACTGACTCTTCTTACTGTCTATGCTTTGAACTATTCCTGTGACTATAGTTATAGATTCGATGCTTCACTTCAGGTTTACTGTATCCCTCTGTCCTTCATATTGACGAAGAAACACAGAAATTTCAGCGGAATTAAATACAAAAGGCACAATGCCGCCTTAAGTACAAGAAAACTGTCTCTTCTTACTGTCTATGTTTTGAACCATTCCTGTGACACTAGTTATAGATTCCGAAGCTTCACTTCAGCTTTACTGTATCCCTCTGGCCTTCTTATTGACGATGAAACACAGAAATTGCATCGGAATTAAATACATAAGGCACAATGCCGACTCAAGTACAAGAAGACTGGCTCTTCTTACTGTCTATGTTTTGAACCATTCCTGTGACACTAGTTATAGATTACGATGCTTCACTTCAGGTTTACTGCATACCTCTGACCTTCTTATTGTTGATGAAACACAGAAATTGCACCGGAATTAAATACAAAAGGCACAACGCCAACTTAAGTACAAGAAACTGACTCTTCTTACTGTCTATGTTTTGATCCACTCCTGTGACACTAGTTATAGATTCCGATGCTTCACTTCAGGATTACTGTATCCCTCTGACCTTCTTATTGATGATGAAAAATAGAAATTGCATCGGAATTAAATAGAAAAGGAACAATGCCGACTTAAAAACAATAATACTGACACTTCTTACTGTCTATGTTTTGAACCATTCCTGTAACACTAGTTATGGATGCCGATGCTTCGCTTTAGGTTTACTGTATCCCTCTGACCTTGTTATTGACGATGAAACACAGAAATTGCATCGGAAGTAAATAGAAAAGGCACAATGCCGAATTAAGTACAAGAAAACTGACTCTTCTTACTGTCTATGTTTGAACCATTCCTGTGACACCAAATAGTGATTCCGATGCTTCACTTCAGGTTCACTCTATCCCTCTGACTTTCTTATTGACGATGAAACACAGAAATTGCATCGGAATTGAATACAAAAAGCACAATGCCAACTTAAGTACAAGAAAACTGACTCTTCTTACTGTCTATGTTTTGAACCATTCATGTGACACTAGTTATAGATTCCGATGCTTCACTTCAGGTTTACTGTATCCCTCTGACCTTCTTACTGACGATGAAACACAGAAATCGCATCGGAATTAAATACAAAAGGCACAATGCCTACTTAAGTTCAAGAAAACTCACTCTTCTTACTGTGTAAGTTATGAACCATTCCTGTGACACTAGTTATAGATTCCGATGCTTCACTTCAGGTTTATCACATCCCTCTGACCTTCGTATTGACGATGAAAGACAGAAATTGCATCGGAATTAAATAGAAATCACACAATGCCGTCTTACTTACACGAAAACTGACTCTTCTTACTGTCAATGTTTTGAACCATTCCTGTGACACTAGTTAAAGATTCCGATGCTTCACCTCAGGTTTACTGTATCCCTCTGACCATCTTATTGACGATGAAACACAGAAATTGCAACGGAATTAAATACAAAAGGCACAATGCCGACTTAAGTTCAAGAAATCTGACTCTTCTTATTGTCTATGTTTTAAACCATTCCTGTGACACTAGTTATAGATTCAGATGATTCACTTCAGGTTTAGTGCATCCCTCTGACCTTCTTATTGACGATGAAACACAGAAATTGCATCGGAATTATACATAAAAGTCACAATGCTGACTTAAGTACTAGAAAACTGACTCTTCTTACTGTCAATGTTTTGAACCATTCCTGTGACACTAGTTATAGATTCGATGCTTCACTTCAGGTTTACTGTATCTCTCTGACCTTCATATTGACGATGAAACACAGAAATATCGGCGGAATTATATACAAAAGGCACAATGCCGCCTTAAGTACAAGAGAACTGACTCTTCTTACTGTCTATGTTTTGAACCATTCCTGTGACACTAGTTATAGATTCCGATGCACCCCTTCATTTTTACTGTATCCCTCTGACTTTCTTATTGACGATTAAACACAGAAATTGCATCGGAATTAAATAGAAAAGGCACAATGCCGACTTAAGGACAAGAAAACTGACTCTTCTTACTGTCTATGCTTTGAACCATTCCTGTGACTATAGTTATAGATTCGATGCTTCACTTCAGGTTTACTGTATCCCTCTGACCTTCATATTGACGATGAAACACAGAAATTTCAGCGGAATTAAATACAAAAGGCACAATGCCGCCTTAAGTACAAGAAAACTGTCTCTTCTTACTGTCTATGTTTTGAACCATTCCTGTGACACTAGTTATAGATTCCGAAGCTTCACTTCAGGTTTACTGTATCCCTCTGACCTTCTTATTGACGATGAAACACAGAAATTGCATCGGAATTAAATACAAAAGGCACAATGCCGACTCAAGTACAAGAAGACTGGCTCTTCTTACTGTCTATGTTTGAACCATTTCTGTGACACTAGTTATAGATTCCGATGCTTTACTTCAGGTTTACCGTATCACTCTGACCTTCTTATTGACGATGAAACACAGACATTGCATCGGAAATAAATACAAAAGGCACAATGCCGACTTAAGTACAAGAAAACTGACTCTTCTTACTGTCTATGTCTTGAACCATTCCTGTGACACTAGTTATTGATTCCGATGCTTCACTTCAGGTTTACTGTATCCCTCTGACCTTCTTATTGACGATGAAACACAGATATTGCATCGTAATTAAATACAAAAGCCACAATGCCGACTTAAGTACAAGAAAACTGACTCTTCTTACTGTCTATGTTTTGAACCATTCATGTGACACTAATTATAGAGTCCGATGCTTCACTTCACGTTTACTGTATCCCTCTGACCTTCTTATTGACGATGAAACACAGAAATTGCATCGGAATTAAATACAAAAGGCACCATGCCGACCGATGTACAAGAAAACTGATTCTTCTTACTGTTTATGTTTGAACCATTCTTGTGACACTAGTTATAGATTCCGATGCTTCACTTCAGGTTTACTGTATCCCTCTGAACTTCTTATTGACGATGAAACACAGAAATTGCATCGGAATTAAATACAAAAGGCACAGTGTCGTCTTAAGTACAAGAAAACTGACTCTTCTTACTGTCTATGTTTGAACCATTCCTGTGACACTAGTTATAGATTCGGATGCTTCACTTCAGGTTTACTGTACTCCTCTGACCTTCTTATTGACGATGAAACACAGAAATTGTATCGGAATTAAATACAAAAGGCACAATGCCGACTTAAGTACAAGAAAACTGTCTCTTCTTACAGTCCATGTTTTGAACCATTCCTGTGACACTAGTTTTAGATTCCGATGCTTTACTTCAGGTTTACTGTATCCCTCTGACCTTCTTATTGACGATCAAACACAGAAATTGCATCGGAGGTAAATACAAAAGGCACAATGCCGACTTAAGTACAAGAAAACTGACTCTCCTTACTGTCTAAGTTATGAACCATTCCTGTGACACTAGTTATAGATTCCGATGCTACACTTCAGGTTTACTGTATCCCTCTGACCTTCTTATTGACGATGAAACAAAGAAATTGCATCGGAATTAAATACAAAAGGCACAACGATGACTTAAGTACAAGAAAACTGACTCATCTTACTGCCTATGTTTTGAACCTCTCCTGTGTCACTAGTTATAGATTCCGATGCTTTACTTCAGGTTTACTGTATCCCTCTGACCTTCTTATTGACGGTGAAACACAGAAATTGCATCGGAGTTAAATACAAAAGGCACAATGCCGACTTAAGTACAAGAAAACTGACTCTTCTTACTGTCTAAGTTATGAACCATTCCTGTGTCACTAGTTATAGATTCCGATGCTACACTTCAGGTTTACTGTATCCCTCTGACCTTCTTATTGACGATGAAACACAGAAATTTCAGCGGAATTAAATACAAAAGGCACAATGCCGCCTTAAGTACAAGAAAACTGTCTCTTCTTACTGTCTATGTTTTGAACCATTCCTGTGACACTAGTTATAGATTCCGAAGCTTCACTTCAGCTTTACTGTATCCCTCTGACCTTCTTATTGACGATGAAACACGGAAATTGCATCGGAATTAAATACAAAAGGCACAATGCCGACTCAAGTACAAGAAGACTGGCTCTTCTTACTGTCAATGTTTAAACAATTTCTGTGACACTAGTTATAGATTCCGATGCTTTACTTCAGGTTTACCGTATCACTCTGACCTTCTTATTGACGATGAAACACAGACATTGCATCGGAATTAAATACAAAAGGCACAATGCCGACTTAAGTACAAGAAAACTGACTCTTCTTCCTGTCTATGTTTTGAACCATTCCTGTGACACTAGTTATAGATTCCGATGCGTCACTTCAGGTTTACTGTATCCCTCTGACCTTCTTATTGAAGATGAAACACAGATATTGCATCGTAATTAAGTACAAAAGGCACAATGCCGACTTAAGTACAAGAAAACTGACTCTTCTTACTGTCTATGTTTTGAACCATTCATGTGACACTAATTATAGAGTCCGATGCTTGACTTCACGTTTACTGTATCCCTCTGACCTTCTTATTGACGATGAAACACAGAAATTGCATCGGAATTAAATACAAAAGGCACCATGCCGACCGATGTACAAGAAAACTGATTCTTCTTACTGTTTATGTTTGAACCATTCCTGTGACACTAGTTATAGATTCCGATGCTTCACTTCAGGTTTACTGTATCCCTCTGAACTTCTTATTCACGATGAAACACAGAAATTGCATCGGAATTAAATACAAAAGGCACAGTGCCGTCTTAAGTACAAGAAAACTGACACTTCTTACTGTCTATGTTTGAACCATTCCTGTGACACTTGTTATAGATTCGGATGCTTCACTTCAGGTTTACTGTACTCCTCTGACCTTCTTATAGACGATGAAACACAGAAATTGTATCGGAATTAAATACAAAAGGCACAATGCCGACTTAAGTACAAGAAAACTGTCTCTTCTTACTGTCTATGTTTTGAACCATTCCTGTGACACTAGTTATAGATTCCGATGCTTTACTTCAGGTTTACTGTATCCCTCTGACCTTCTTATTGACGATGAAACACAGAAATTGCATCGGAGGTAAATACAAAAGGCACAATGCCGACTTAAGTACAAGAAAACTGACTCTTCTTACTGTCTAAGTTATGAACCATTCCTGTGACACTAGTTATAGATTCCGATGCTACACTTCAGGTTTACTGTATCCCTCTGACCTTCTTATTGACGATGAAACAAAGAAATTGCATCGGAATTAAATACAAAAGGCACAACGCTGACTTAAGTACAAGAAAACTGACTCATCTTACTGTCTATGTTTTGAACCTCTCCTGTGACACTAGTTATAGATTCCGATGCTTTACTTCAGGTTTACTGTATCCCTCTGACCTTCTTATTGACGATGAAACACAGAAATTGCATCGGAGTTAAATACAAAAGGCACAATTCCGACTTAAGTACAAGAAAACTGACTCTTCTTTCTGTCTAAGATATGAACCATTCCTGTGACACTAGTCATAGATTCCGATGCTACACTTCAGGTTTACTCTATCCCTCTGACCTTCTTATTCACGATGAAACACAGAAATTGCATCGGAATGAAATACAAATGGCACAACGCCGACTTAAGTACAAGAAAACTGACTCATCTTACTGTCTATGTTTTGAACCTCTCCTGTGACACTAGTTATAGATTCCGATGCTTCACTTCATTTTTACTGTATCCCTCTGACTTTCTTATTGACGATTAAACACAGAAATTGCATCGAAATTAAATAGAAAAGGCACAATGCCGACTTAAGGACAAGAAAACTGACTCTTCTTACTGTCTATGCTTTGAACCATTCCTGTGACTATAGTTATAGATTCGATGCTTCACTTCAGGTTTACTGTATCCCTCTGACCTTCATATTGACGATGAAACACAGAAATTTCAGCGGAATTAAATACAAAAGGCACAATGCCGCCTTAAGTACAAGGAAACTGTCTCTTCTTACTGTCTATGTTTTGAACCATTCCTGTGACTCTAGTTATAGATTCCGAAGCTTCACTTCAGCTTTACTGTATCCCTCTGACCTTCTTATTGACGATGAAACACAGAAATTGCATCGGAATTAAATACAAAAGGCACAATGCCGACTCAAGTACAAGAAGACTGGCTCTTCTTACTGTCTATGTTTGAACCATTTCTGTGACACTAGTTATAGATTCCGATGATTTACTTCAGGTTTACCGTATCACTCTGACCTTCTTATTGACGATGAAACACAGACATTGCATCGGAATTAAATACAAAAGGCACAATGCCGACTTAAGTACAAGAAAACAGACACTTCTTACTGTCTATGTTTTTAACCATTCCTGTGACACTAGTTATAGATTCCGATGCTTCACTTCAGGTTTACTGTATCCCTCTGAACTCCTTATTGACGATGAAACACAGATATTGCATCGTAATTAAATACAAAAGGCACAATGCCGACCTTAAATACAAGAAAACTGACTCTTCTTACTGTCTATGTTTTGAACCATTCCTGTGACACTAGTTATAGATTCCGATGCTTTACTGCAGGTTTACTGTATCCCTCTGACCTTCTTATTGACGATGAAACACAGAAATTGCATCCGAGGTAAATACAAAAGGCACAATGCCGACTTAAGTACAAGATAACTGACTCTTCTTACTGTCTACGTTATGAACCATTACTGTGACACTAGTTATAGATTCCGATGCTACACTTCAGGTTTACTGTATCCCTCTGACCTTCTTATTGACGATGAAACAAAGAAATTGCATCGGAATTAAATACAAAAGGCACAACGCTGACTTATGTACAAGAAAACTGACTCATCTTACTGTCTATGATTTGAACCTCTCCTGTGACACTAGTTATAGATTCCGATGCTTTACTTCAGGTTTACTGTATCCCTCTGACCTTCTTATTGACGATGAAACACAGAAATTGCATCGAAGTGAAATACAAAAGGCACAATGCCGACTTAAGTACAAGAAAACAGACTCTTCTTACTGTCTAAGTTATGAACTATTCCTGTGACACTAGTTATAGATTCCGATGCTACACTTCAGGTTTACCGTATCCCTCTGACCTTCTTATTGACGATGAAACACAGAAATTGCATCGGAATTACATAGAAAAGACACAATGCCGACTTAACTACACGAAAACTGACTCTTCTTACTGTCAATGTTTTGAACCATTCCTGTGACACTAGTTAAAGATTCCGATGCTTCACCTCAGGATTACTGTATCCCTCTGACCTTCTTATTGACGATGAAACACAGAAATTGCAACGGAATTAAATACAAAAGGCACAATGCCGACTTAAGTTCAAGAAAACTGACTCTTCTTATTGTCTATGTTTTGAACCATTCCTGTGACACTAGTCATAGATTCCGATGCTTCACTTCAGGTTTACTGTATCCCTCTGACCTTCTTATTGACGATGAAACACTGAAATTGCATCGGAATTAAATACAAAAGGCACAACGCCGACTTAAGTACAAGAAAACTGACTCATCTTACTGTCTATGTTTTGAACCTCTCCTGTGACACTAGTTATAGATTCCGATGCTTCACTTCAGGTTTACTGTATCCCTCTGACCTTCTAATTGAAGTTGAAACACAGATATTACAACGGAATTAAATACAAAGGGCACAATGCCGACTTAAGTACAAGAAAACTGACTCTTCTTACTGTCAATGTTTGAACCATTCATGTGACACTAGTTATAGATTCCGATGCTTCACTTCAGGTTTACTGTATCCCTCTGACCATCTTATTGTTGATGAAACACAGATATAGCATCGGGAATTAAATACGAAAGACACAATGCCTACATAAGTACAAGAAAAATGACTCCTCTTACTGTCTATGATTTCAACCACTCCTGTGACACTAGTTATAGATTCCGATGCATCTCTTCAGGTTTACTGTATTCCTCTGTCCTTCTTATTGAAGATGAAACACAGATATTGCATCGGAATTAAATACAAAGGGCACAACGCCGACTTAAGTACAAGAAAACTGACTCTTCTTACTGTCTATGTTTTGATCCACTCCTGTGACACTAGTTATAGATTCCGATGCTTCACTTCAGGTTTACTGTATCCCTCTGACCTTCTTATTGACGATGAAACATAGAAATTGCATCGGAGTTAAATAGAAAAGGAACAATGCCGACTTAAGTACAACAATACTGACGCTTCTTACTGTCTATGTGTTGAACCATTCCTGTGACACTAGTTATAGATGCCGATGCTTCACTTTAGGTTTACTGTATCCCTCTGACCTTCTTATTGACGATGAAACACAGAAATTGCATCGGAAGTAAACAGAAAAGGCACAATGCCGACTTAAGTAGAAGAAAACTGACTCATATTACTGTCTATGTTATGAACCTTTCCTGTGACACTAGTTTTAGATTCCGTTGCTTCACTTCAGGTTTACTGTATCCATCTGAACTCCTTATTGACGATGAAACACAGAAATTGCATCGGAATTAAATACAAATGGCACAGTGCCGACTTAAGTACAAGAAAACTGACTCTTCTTACTGTCTATGTTTGAACCATTCCTGAGACACTAGTTATAGATTCGGATGCTTCACTTCAGGTATACTGTATTCCTCTGACCTTCTTATTGACGATGAAACACAGATATTGCATCGGAATTAAATAAAAAAGGCACAATGCCGACCGATGTACAAGAAAACTGTTTCTTCTTACTATTTATGTTTGAACCATTCCTGTGACACTAGTTATAGATGCCGATGCTTCACTTTAGGTTTACTGTATCCCTCTGACCTTCTTATTGAAGATGAAACACAGATATTGCATCGGAATTAGATACAAAAGGCACAATGCCGACCGATGTACAAGAAAACTTATTCTTCTTACTATTTATGTTTGAACCATTCCTGTTACACTAGTTATAGATTCCGATGCTTCACTTCAGGTTTACTGTACCCCTCTAAACTCCTTATTGACGATGAAACACAGAAATTGCATCGGAATATAATACAAATGGCACAGTGCCGACTTAAGTACAAGAAAACTGACTCTTCTTACTGTCTATGTTTGAACCATTCCTGTGACACTAGTTATAGATTCGGATGCTTCACTTCAGGTATACTGTATTCCTCTGACCTTCTTATTGACGATGAAACACAGATATTGCATCGGAATTAAATACAAAAGGCACAATGCCGACCGATGTACAAGAAAACTGATTCTTCTTACTATTTATGTTTGAACCATTCCTGTGACACTAGTTATAGATTCCGATGCTTCACTTCAGGTTTACTGTATCCCTCTGAACTCCTTATTGACGATGAAACACAGAAATTGCATCGGAATTAAATACAAATGGCACAGTGCCGACTTAAGTACAAGAAAACTGACTCTTCTTACTGTCTATGTTTGAACCATTCCTGAGACACTAGTTATAGATTCGGATGCTTCACTTCAGGTATACTGTATTCCTCTGACCTTCTTTTTGACGATGAAACACAGAAATTGCATCGGAATTAAATACAAAAGGCACACTGCCGACTTAAGTACAAGAAAACTGTCTCTTCTTATTGTCTATGTTTTGAACCATTCCTGTGACACTAGTTATAGATTCCGATGCTTTACTTCAGGTTTACTGTATCCCTCTGACCTTCTTATTGACGATGAAACACAGAAATTGCATCGGAGTTAAATACAAAAGGCACAATGCCGACTTAAGTACAAGAAAACTGACTCTTCTTACTGTCTAAGTTATGAACCATTCCTGTGACACTAGTTATAGATTCCGATGCTACACTTCAGGTTTACTGTATCCCTCTGACCTTCTTATTGACGATGAAACACAGAAATTGCATCGGAATTAAATACAAAAGGCACAACGCCGACTTAAGTACAAGAAAACTGACTCATCTTACTGTCTATGTTTTGAACCTCTCCTGTGACACTAGTTATAGATTCCGATGCTTCACTTCAGGTTTACTGTATCCCTCTGACCTTCTTATTGAAGTTGAAACACAGATATTACAACGGAATTAAATACAAAGGGCACAATGCCGACTTAAGTACAAGAAAACTGACTTTTCTTACTGTCAATGTTTGAACCATTCATGTGACACTAGTTATAAGTTCCGATGCTTCACTTCAGGTTTACTGTATCCCTCTGACCATCTTATTGTTGATGAAACACAGATATAGCATCGGAATTAAATACGAAAGACACAATGCCTACATAAGTACAAGAAAAATGACTCCTCTTACTGTCTATGATTTCAACCACTCCTGTGACACTAGTTATAGATTCCGATGCATCTCTTCAGGTTTACTGTATTCCTCTGTCCTTTTTATTGAAGATGAAAGACAGATATTGCATCGGAATTAAATACAAAGTGCACAACGCCGACTTAAGTACAAGAAAACTGACTCTTCTTACTGTCTATGTTTTGATCCACTCCTGTGACACTAGTTATAGATTCCGATGCTTTACTTCAGGTTTACTGTATCCCTCTGACCTTCTTATTGACGATGAAACACAGAAATTGCATCGGAGTTAAATACAAAAGGCACAATGCCGACTTAAGTACAAGAAAACTGACTCTTCTTACTGTCTAAGTTATGAACCATTCCTGTGACACTAGTTATAGATTCCGATGCTACACTTCAGGTTTACTGTATCCCTCTGACCTTCTTATTGACGATGAAACACAGAAATTGCATCGGAATTAAATACTAAAGGCACAACGCCGACTTAAGTACAAGAAAACTGACTCATCTTACTGTCTATGTTTTGAACCTCTCCTGTGACACTAGTTATAGATTCCGATGCTTCACTTCATGTTTACTGTATCCCTCTGACCTTCTTATTGACGATGAAACACAGATATTGCATCGTAATTAAATACAAAAGGCACAATGCCGACTTAAGTACAAGGAAACTGACTCTCCTTACTTTCTATGCTTTGAACCATTCATGCGACACTAATTATAGAGTCCGATGCTTCACTTCAGGTTTACTGTATCCCTCTGACCTTCTTATTGACAATGAAACACAGAAATTGCATCGGAATTAAATACAAAGGGCACAATGCCGACCGATGTACAAGAAAACCGATTCTTCTTACTGTTTAGGTTTGAACCATTCCTGTGACACTAGTGATAGGTTCCGATGCTTCACTTCAGTTTTACTGTATCTCTCTGACCTTCTTATTGACGATGAAACACAGAAATTGCATCGGAATTAAATACAAAAGGCACAATGCCGACTTAAGTAAAAGAAAACTGACTCTTCTTACTGTGTATGTTTGAACCATTCCTGTGACACTAGTTATAGATTCGGATGCTCCACTTCAGGTTTACTGTATTCCTCTGACCTTCTTATTGACGATGAAACACAGAAATTGCATCGTAATTAAATACAAAAGGCACAATGCCGACTTAAGAACAAGAAAACTGACTCTTCTTATTGTCTATGTTTTGAACCATTCCTGAGACACTAGTTATAGATTCCGATGCTTTACTTCAGGTTTACTGTGTCCCTCTGACCTTCTTATTGACGATGAAACACAGATATTGCATCGGAATTAAATACAAAAGGCACAATGCTGACTTAAGTACAAGAAAACTGACTCTTCTTACTGTCTAAGTAATGAACCATTCCTGTGACACTAGTTATAGATTCCGATGCTTCACTTCAGGTTTACTGTATCCCTCTGACCTTCTTATTGACGATGAAACACAGAAATTGCATCGGAATGAAATACAAAAGGCACAACGCCGACTTAAGTACAAGAAAACTGACTCATCTTACTGTCTATGTTTTGAACCTCTCCTGTGACACTAGTTACAGATTCCGATGCTTCACTTCATTTTTACTGTATCCCTCTGACTTTCTTATTGACGATTAAACACAGAAATTGCATCGGAATTAAATGGAAAAGGCACAATGCCGACTTCAGTACAAGAAAAGTGACTCTTCTTACTGTCTATGCTTTGAACCATTCCTGTGACACTAGTTATAGATTCCGATAGTTCACTTCATTTTTACTGTATCCCTCTGACTTTCTAATTGACGATTAAACACAGAAATTGCATCGGAATTAAATACAAAAGGCACAATGCCGACTTAAGGACAAGAAAACTGACTCTTCTTACTGTCTATGCTTTGAACCTTTCCTGTGACATTAGTTATAGATTCGATGCTTCACTTCAGGTTTACTGTATCTCTCTGACCTTCATATTGACGACGAAACACAGAAATTTTAGCGGAATTAAATACAAAAGGCACAATGCCGCCTTAAGTACAAGAAAACTGACTCTTCTTACTGTCTATGTTTTGAACCATTCCTGTGACACTAGTTATAGATTCCGATGCTTCACTTCAGGTTCACTGTATCCCTCTGACCTTCTTATTAACGATTAAACACAGAAATTGCATCGGAATTGAATAGAAAAGGCACAATGCCGACTTAAGTACAAGAAAACTACCTCTTCTTACTGTCAATGCTTTGAACCATTCCTGTGACACTAGTTATAGATTCCGATGCTTCACTTCATTTTTACTGTATCCCTCTGACTTTCTTATTGACGATTAAACACAGAAATTGCATCGGAATTAAATAGAAAAGGCACAATGCCGACTTAAGGACAAGAAAACTGACTCTTCTTACTGTCTATGCTTTGAACCATTCCTGTGACACTCGTTATAGATTCAGATGCTTCACTTCAGGTTTACTGTATCCCTCTGACCTTCTTATTGACGATGAAGCACAGAAAATGCATCGGAATTAAATAGAAAATTCACAATGCCGACTTAAGTACAAGAAAACTGACTCTTCTTACTGTTTATGTTTGAACCATACCCGTGACACTAGTTATAGATTCCGATGCTTCACTTCAGGTTTACTGTATCCCTCTGACCTTCTTATTGACGACGAAACACAGAAATTGCATCGGAATTAAATACAAAAGCCACAATGCCGACTTAAGTACAAGAAAATTGACTCTTCTTACTGTCTATGTTTGAACCATTCCTGTGACACTAGTTATAGATTCGGATGCTTCACTTCAGGTTTACTGTATCTCTCTGACCTTCTTATTGACGATGAAACAGAGAAATTGCATCGGAATTAAATACGAAATGCACAATGCCGACTTATGTACAAGAAAACTGACTCTTCTTATTGTCTACGTTTTGAACTATTCCTGTGACACTAGTTATAGATTCCTATGCTTTACTTCAGGTTTACTGTATCCCTCTGACCTTCTTATTGACGATGAAAGACAGAAATTGCATCGGAGTTAAAAAAAAAAGGCACAATGCCGACTTAAGTACAAGAAAACTGACTCATCATACTGTCTATGTTTTGAACCTTTCCTGTGGCACTAGTTATAGATTCCGATGCTTCACTTCAGGTTTACTGTATCCCTCAGACTTTCTTATTGACGATGAAACACGGAAATTGCATCGGAATTAAATACAAAAGGCACAACGCCGACTTAAGTACAAGAAAACTGACTCATCTTACTGTCTATGTTTTGAACCTTTCCTGTGACACTAGTTATAGATTCCGATGCTTCACTTCAGGTTTACTGTATCCCTCTGTCCTTCTTATCGAAGATGAAACACAGATATTGCATCGAAATTAAATACAAAGGGCACAATGCCAACTTAAGTACAAGAAAACTGACTCTTCTTACTGTCTATGTTTGAACCATTCATGTGACACTAGTTATAGATTCCGATGCTTCACTTCTGGTTTACTGTATCCCTCTGACCATCTTATTGTTGATGAAACACAGATTTAGCATCGGAATTAAATACAAAAGACACAATGCCTACATAAGTACAAGAAAACTGACTCTTCTTACTGTCTATGATTTGAACCATTCCTGTGACACTAGTTATAGATTCCGATGCTTCTCTTCAGGTTTACTGTATCCCTCTGACCTTCTTATTGACGATGAAACACAGAAATTGCATCGGAATTAAATACAAAAGGCACAACGCCGACTTAAGTACAAGAAAACTGACTCATCTTAATGTCTATGTTTTGAACCTTTCCTGTGACACTAGTTATAGATTCCGATGCTTCACTTAAGGTTTACTGTATCCCTCTGACCTTCTTATTGAAGATGAAACACAGCTATTGCATCGGAATTAAATACAAAAGGCACAATGCCGACTTAAGTACAAGAAAACTGACTCTTCTTACCGTCTATGTTTGAACCATTCATGTGACACTAGTTATAGATTCCGATGCTTCACTTCAGGTGTACTGTATCCCTCTGACCATCTTATTGTTGATGAAACACAGATATAAAATCGGAATTAAATACAAAAGGCACAATGCCTACATAAGTACAAGAAAACTGACCCTTCTTACTGTCTATGATTTGAAACATTCCAGTGAAACTAGTTATGGATTCCGATGCTTCTCTTCAGGTTTACTGTATCCCTCTGATCTTCTTATTGACGATAAAACACAGAAATTGCATCGGAATTAAATACAAAAGGCACAATGCCAACTTAAGTACAAGAAAACAGACTATTCTTACTGTCTGTGTTTTGAACCATTCATGTGACACTAGGCATAGCTTCCGATGCTTCACTTCAGGTTTACTGTATTCATCTGACCTTCTTATTATCGATGAAACACAGAATTTGCATCGGAATTAAATAAAAAAGGCACAATGCAGACTTAAGTACAACAAAACTGACTCTTCTTACTGTCTATGTTTTGAACCATTCCTGTGACACTAGTTATAGATTCCGATGCTTCACTTCAAGTTTACTGTATCCCTCTGACCTTCTTATCGACGATGAAACACAGAAATTGCATCGGAATTAAACACAAAAGGCACAACGCCGACTTAAGTACAAGAAAACTAACTCCTCTTACTGTCTATGATTGAAACATTCCTGTGACACTAGTTATAGATTCCGACGCTTCACTTGAGGTTTACTGTATCCCTCTGACCTTCTTATTGACGATGAAACACAGAAATTGCATCGGAATTAAATACAAAAGGCACAATGCAGACTTAAGTACAACAAAACTGACTCTTCTTACTGTCTATGTTTTGAACCATTCCTGTGACACTAGTTATGGATTCCGATGCTTCACTTCAGGTTTACTGTATCCCTCTGACCTTCTTATTGACGATGAAACACACACATTGCATCGGAGTTAAATGCAAAAGGCACAATGCCGACTTAAGTACAAGAAAACTGACTCTTCTTACTGCCTATGTTTTGAACCATTCCTGTGACACTAGTTATAGATTCCGATGCTTCACTTCAGGTTTACTGTATCCCTCTGACCATCTTATTGTTGATGAAACACAGATATAGCATCGGAATTAAATACAAAAGACACAATGCCTACATAAGTACAAGAAAACTGACTCTTCTTACCGTCTATGATTTGAACCATTCCTGTGACACTAGTTATAGATTCCGATGCTTCTCTTCAGGTTTACTGTATTCCTCTGTCCTTCTGATTGAAGATGAAACACAGATATTGCATCGGAATCAAATACAAAGGGCACAACGCCGACTTAAGTAAAAGAAATCTGACACTTCTTACTGTCTGTGTTTTGATCCACTCCTGTGGCACTAGTTATAGATTCCTATGCTTCACTTCAGGTTTACTGTATCCCTCTGACCTTCTTATTGACGATGAAACATAGAAATTGCATCGGAGTTAAATTAAAAAGGAACAATGCCGACTTAAGTACAAGAATACTGACGCTTCTTACTGTCTATGTTTTGAACCATTTTTGTGACACTAGTTATAGATGACGATGCTTCACATTAGGTTTACTGTATCCCTCTGACCTTCTTATTGACGATGAAACACAGAAATTGCATCGGAAGTAAACTGAAAAGGCACAATGCCAACTTAAGTACAAGAAAACTGACTCATCTTACTGTCTATGTTTTGAACCTTTCCTGTGACACTAGTTTTAGATTCCGATGCTTCACTTCAGGTTTACTGTATCCCTCTGACCTTCGTATTGACGATTAGACACAGAAATTGCATCGGATATCAATAGAAAAGGCACAATGAAGACTTAAGTACAAGAAAACTGACTCTTCTTACAGTCTATGCTTTGAACCATTCCTGTGACACTAGTTATAGATTCCGATGCTTCACTTCATTTTTACTGTATCCATCTGACTTTCTTATTGACGATTAAACACAGAAATTGCATCGGAATTAAATAGAAAAGGCACAATGCCGACTTAAGGACACGAAAACTGACTCTTCTTACTGTCTATGCTTTGAACCATTCCTGTGACACTAGTTATAGATTCGATGCTTCACTTCAGGTTTACTGTATCCCTCTGACCTTCATATTGACGATGAAACACAGAAATTTCAGTGGAATTAAATACAAAAGGCACAATGCCGCCTTAAGTACATGAAAACTGACTCTTCTTACTGTCTATGTTTTGAACCATTGCTGTGACACTAGTTATAGATTCCGATGCATCACTTCAGGTTCACTGTATCGCTCTGACCTTCTTATTGACAATGAAACACAGAAATTGCATCGGAATTAAATACAAAGGGCACAATGCCGACCGATGTACAAGAAAACCGATTCTTCTTACTGTTTAGGTTTGAACCATTCCTGTGACACTAGTGATAGATTCCGATGCCTCACTTCAGTTTTACTGTATCTCTCTGACCTTCTTATTGACGATGAAACACAGAAATTGCATCGGAATTAAATACAAAAGGCACAATGACGACTTAAGTAAAAGAAAACTGACTCTTCTTACTGTGTATGTTTGAACCATTCCTGTGACACTAGTTATAGATTCGGATGCTCCACTTCAGGTTTACTGTATTCCTCTGACCTTCTTATTGACGATGAAACACAGAAATTGCATCGGAATTAAATACAAAAGGCACAATGCCGACTTAAGAACAAGAAAACTGACTCTTCTTATTGTCTATGTATTGAACCATTCCTGAGACACTAGTTATAGATTCCGATGCTTTACTTCAGGTTTACTGTATCCCTCTGACCTTCTTATTGACGATGAAACACAGATATTGCATCGGAATTAAATACAAAAGGCACAATGCTGACTTAAGTACAAGAAAACTGACTCTTCTTACTGTCTAAGTAATGAACCATTCCTGTGACACTAGTTATAGATTCCGATGCTTCACTTCAGGTTTACTGTATCCCTCTGACCTTCTTATTGACGATGAAACACAGAAATTGCATCGGAATGAAATACAAAAGGCACAACGCCGACTTAAGTACAAGAAAACTGACTCATCTTACTGTCTATGTTTTGAACCTCTCCTGTGACACTAGTTACAGATTCCGATGCTTCACTTCAGGTTTACTGTATCCCTCTGACCTTCTTATTGAAGATGAAACACAGATATTGCATCGGAATTAAACACAAAGGGCACAATGCCGACTTATGTACTAGAAAACTGACTCTTCTTGCTGTCAATGTTTGAACCATTCATGTGACACTAGTTATAGATTCCGATGCTTCACTTCAGGTTTACTGTATCCCTCTGACCATCTTATTGTTGATGAAACACAGATATAGCATCGGAATTAAATACGAAAGACACAATGCCTACATAAGTACAAGAAAAATGACTCTTCTTACTGTCTATGACTTCAACCATTCCTGTGACACTAGTTATAGATTCCGATGCATCTCTTCAGGTTTACTGTATTCCTCTGTCCTTCTTATTGAAGATGAAACACAGATATTGCATCGGAATTAAATACAAAGGGCACAACGCCGACTTAAGTACAAGAAAACTGACTCTTCTTACTGTCTATGATTTGATCCACTCCTGTGACACTAGTTATAGATGCCGATGCTTCACTTTAGGTTTACTGTATCCCTTTGAGCTTCTTATTGACGATGAAACACAGAAATTGCATCGGAAGTAAACAGAAAAGGCACAATGCCGACTTAAGTACAAGAAAACTGACTCATTTTACTGTCTACGTTATGAACCTTTCCTGTGACACTAGTTTTAGATTCCGATGCTTCACTTCAGGTTCACTGTATCCCTCTGACCTTCTTGTTGAAGATCAAACACAGATATTGCATCGGAATTAAATACAAAGGGCACAATGCCGACTTAAGTACAAGAAAACTGACTCTTCTTACTGTCTATGTTTTGAACCATTCATGTGACACTAGTTATAGATTCCGATGCTTCACTTCATTTTTACTGTATCCCTCTGACTTTCTTATTGACGATTAAACACAGAAATTGCATCGGAATTAAATAGAAAAGGCACAATGCCGACTTCAGTACAAGAAAAGTGACTCTTCTTACTGTCTATGCTTTGAACCATTCCTGTGACACTAGTTATAGATTCCGATAGTTCACTTCATTTTTACTGTATCCCTCTGACTTTCTTATTGACGATTAAACACAGAAATTGCATCGGAATTAAATAGAAAAGGCTCAATGCCGACTTAAGGACAAGAAAACTGACTCTTCTTACTGTCTATGCTTTGAACCTTTCCTGTGACATTAGTTATAGATTCGATGCTTCACTTCAGGTTTACTGTATCTCTCTGACCTTCATATTGACGACGAAACACAGAAATTTTAGCGGAATTAAATACAAAAGGCACAATGCCGCCTTAAGTACAAGAAAACTGACTCTTCTTACTGTCTATGTTTTGAACCATTCCTGTGACACTAGTTATAGATTCCGATGCTTCACTTCAGGTTCACTGTATCCCTCTGACCTTCTTATTAACGATTAAACACAGAAATTGCATCGGAATTAAATAGAAAAGGCACAATGCCGACTTAAGTACAAGAAAACTACCTCTTCTTACTGTCAATGCTTTGAACCATTCCTGTGACACTAGTTATAGATTCCGATGCTTCACTTCATTTTTACTGTATCCCTCTGACTTTCTTATTGACGGATAAACACAGAAATTGCATCGGAATTAAATAGAAAAGGCACAATGCCGACTTAAGGACAAGAAAACTGACTCTTCTTACTGTCTATGCTTTGAACCATTCCTGTGACACTCGTTATAGATTCAGATGCTTCACTTCAGGTTTACTGTATCCCTCTGACCTTCTTATTGACGATGAAGCACAGAAAATGCATCGGAATTAAATAGAAAATTCACAATGCCGACTTAAGTACAAGAAAACTGACTCTTCTTACTGTTTATGTTTGAACCATACCTGTGACACTAGTTATAGATTCCGATGCTTCACTTCAGGTTTACTGTATCCCTCTGACCTTCTTATTGACGACGAAACACAGAAATTGCATCGGAATTAAATACAAAAGCCACAATGCCGACTTAAGTACAAGAAAATTGACTCTTCTTACTGTCTATGTTTGAACCATTCCTGTGACACTAGTTATAGATTCGGATGCTACACTTCAGGTTTACTGTATCTCTCTGACCTTCTTATTGACGATGAAACAGAGAAATTGCATCGGAATTAAATACGAAATGCACAATGCCGACTTATGTACAAGAAAACTGACTCTTCTTATTGTCTACGTTTTGAACTATTCCTGTGACACTAGTTATATATTCCTATGCTTTACTTCAGGTTTACTGTATCCCTCTGACCGTCTTATTGACGATGAAAGACAGAAATTGCATCGGAGTTAAAAAAAAAAGGCACAATGCCGACTTAAGTACAAGAAAACTGACTCATCATACTGTCTATGTTTTGAACCTTTCCTGTGGCACTAGTTATAGATTCCGATGCTTCACTTCAGGTTTACTGTATCCCTCAGACTTTCTTATTGACGATGAAACACAGAAATTGCATCGGAATTAAATACAAAAGGCACAACGCCGACTTAAGTACAAGAAAACTGACTCATCTTACTGTCTATGTTTTGAACCTTTCCTGTGACACTAGTTATAGATTCCGATGCTTCACTTCAGGTTTACTGTATCCCTCTGTCCTTCTTATCGAAGATGAAACACAGATATTGCATCGAAATTAAATACAAAGGGCACAATGCCAACTTAAGTACAAGAAAACTGACTCTTCTTACTGTCTATGTTTGAACCATTCATGTGACACTAGTTATAGATTCCGATGCTTCACTTCTGGTTTACTGTATCCCTCTGACCATCTTATTGTTGATGAAACACAGATTTAGCATCGGAATTAAATACAAAAGACACAATGCCTACATAAGTACAAGAAAACTGACTCTTCTTACTGTCTATGATTTGAACCATTCCTGTGACACTAGTTATAGATTCCGATGCTTCTCTTCAGGTTTACTGTATCCCTCTGACCTTCTTATTGACGATGAAACACAGAAATTGCATCGGAATTAAATACAAAAGGCACAATGCCGACTTAAGTACAAGAAAACTGACTCATCTTAATGTCTATGTTTTGAACCTTTCCTGTGACACTAGTTATAGATTCCGATGCTTCACTTCAGGTTTACTGTATCCCTCTGACCTTCTTATTGAAGATGAAACACAGCTATTGCATCGGAATTAAATACAAAGGGCACAATGCCGACTTAAGTACAAGAAAACTGACTCTTCTTACCGTCTATGTTTGAACCATTCATGTGACACTAGTTATAGATTCCGATGCTTCACTTCAGGTGTACTGTATCTCTCTGACCATCTTATTGTTGATGAAACACAGATATAGAATCGGAATTAAATACAAAAGGCACAATGCCTACATAAGTACAAGAAAACTGACCCTTCTTACTGTCTATGATTTAAAACATTCCAGTGAAACTAGTTATGGATTCCGATGCTTCTCTTCAGGTTTACTGTATCCCTCTGATCTTCTTATTGACGATAAAACACAGAAATTGCATCGGAATTAAATACAAAAGGCACAATGCCAACTTAAGTACAAGAAAACAGACTATTCTTACTGTCTGTGTTTTGAACCATTCATGTGACACTAGGCATAGCTTCCGATGCTTCACTTCAGGTTTACTGTATTCATCTGACCTTCTTATTATCGATGAAACACAGAATTTGCATCGGAATTAAATAAAAAAGGCACAATGCCGACTTATGTACAAGAAAACTGACTCTTCTTACTGTCTATGTTTGAACCATTCATGTGACACTAGTTATAGATTCCGATGCTTCACTTCAGGTTTACTGTATCCCTCTGACCTTCTTATCGACGATGAAACACAGAAATTGCATCGGAATTAAATACAAAAGGCACAACGCCGACTTAAGTACAAGAAAACTGACTCCTCTTACTGTCTATGATTGAAACATTCCTGTGACACTAGTTATAGATTCCGACGCTTCACTTGAGGTTTACTGTATCCCTCTGACCTTCTTATTGAAGATGAAACACAGAAATTGCATCGGAATTAAATACAAAAGGCACAATGCAGACTTAAGTACAACAAATACTGACTCTTCTTACTGTCTATGATTTGAACCATTCCTGTGACACTAGTTATGGATTCCGATGCTTCACTTCAGGTTTACTGTATCCCTCTGACCTTCTTATTGACGATGAAACACACACATTGCATCGGAGTTAAATGCAAAAGGCACAATGCCGACTTAAGTACAAGAAAACTGACTCTTCTTACTGCCTATGTTTTGAACCATTCCTGTGACACTAGTTATAGATTCCGATGCTTCACTTCAGGTTTACTGTATCCCTCTGACCATCTTATTGTTGATGAAACACAGACATAGCTTAACAATTAAATACAAAAGAAACAATGCCTACATAAGTACAAGAAAACTGACTCTTCTTATTGTCTATGATTTGAACCATTCCTGTGACACTAGTTATAGATTCCGATGCTTCTCTTCAGGTTTACTGTATTCCTCTGTCCTTCTGATTGAAGATGAAACACAGATATTGCATCGGAATCAAATACAAAGGGCACAACGCCGACTTAAGTAAAAGAAATCTGACTCTTCTTACTGTCTATGTTTTGATCCACTCCTGTGGCACTAGTTATAGATTCCTATGCTTCACTTCAGGTTTACTGTATCCCTCTGACCTTCTTATTGACGATGAAACATAGAAATTGCATCGGAGTTAAATAAAAAAGGAACAATGCCGACTTAAGTACAAGAATACTGACGCTTCTTACTGTCTATGTTTTGAACCATTTTTGTGACACTAGTTATAGATGACGATGCTTCACATTAGGTTTACTGTATCCCTCTGACCTTCTTATTGACGATGAAACACAGAAATTGCATCGGAAGTAAACAGAAAAGGCACAATGCCAACCTAAGTACAAGAAAACTGACTCATCTTACTGTCTATGTTTTGAACCTTTCCTGTGACACTAGTTTTAGATTCCGATGCTTCACTTCAGGTTTACTGTATCCCTCTGACCTTCGTATTGACGATTAAACACAGAAATTGCATCGGATATCAATAGAAAAGGCACAATGAAGACTTAAGTACAAGAAAACTGACTCTTCTTACAGTCTATGCTTTGAACCATTCCTGTGACACTAGTTATAGATTCCGATGCTTCACTTCATTTTTACTGTATCCATCTGACTTTCTTATTGACGATTAAACACAGAAATTGCATCGGAATTAAATAGAAAAGGCACAATGCCGACTTAAGGACAAGAAAACTGACTCTTCTTACTGTCTATGCTTTGAACCATTCCTGTGACACTAGTTATAGATTCGATGCTTCACTTCAGGTTTACTGTATCCCTCTGACCTTCATATTGACGATGAAACACAGAAATTTCAGTGGAATTAAATACAAAAGGCACAATGCCGCCTTAAGTACAAGAAAACTGACTCTTCTTACTGTCTATGTTTTGAACCATTGCTGTGACACTAGTTATAGATTCCGATGCATCACTTCAGGTTCACTGTATCGCTGTGACCTTCTTATTGACGATTAAACACAGAAATTGCATCGGAATTAAATAGAAAAGGCACAATGCCGACTTAAGTACAAGAAAACTGACTCTTCTTACTGTCTATGCTTTGAACCATTCCTGTGACACTAGTTATCGATTCCGATGCTTCACTTCATTTTTACTGTATCCCTCTGACCTTCTTTTTGAAGATGAAACACAGATATTGCATCGGAATAAAATACAAAGGGCACAATGCCAACTTAAGTACAAGAAAACTGACTCTTCTTACTGTCTATGTTTTGAACCTTTCCTGTGACACTAGTTATAGATTCCGATGCTTCACTTCAGGTTTACTGTATCCCTCTGACCTTCTTATTGAAGATGAAACTCAGATATTTCATCGGAATTATATACAAAGGGCACAATGCCGACTTAAGTACAAGAAAACTGACTCATCTTACTGTCTATGTTTGAACCATTCATGTGACACTAGTTATAGATTCCGATGCTTCACTTCAGGTTTACTGTGTCCCTGTGACCATCTTGGTGTTGATGAAACACAGATATAGCATCGAAATTAAATACAAAAGGGACAATGCCTACATAAGTGTAAGAAAAGTGACTCTTCTTACTGTCTATGATTTGAACCATTCCTGTGACACTAGTTATAGATTCCGATGCTTCTCTTCAGGTTTACTGTATCCCTCTGTCCTTATTGACGATGAAACACAGATATTGCATCGGAATTAAATACAAAGGGCACAATGCCGACTTAAGTACAAGAAAACTGACTCTTCTTACTGTCTATGTTTGAAGCATTCATGTGACACTAGTTATAGAGTCCGATGCTTCACTTCAGGTTTACTGTATCCCTCTGACCATCTTATTGTTGATGAAACACAGATATAGCATCGGAATTAAATACAAAACGCACAATGCCTACTTAAGTACAAGAAAACTGACTCTTCTCACTGTCTATGATTTGAACCATTCCCGTTACACTAGTTATAGATTCCGATGCTTCTCTTCAGGTTTACTGTATACCTCTGACCTTCTTATTGAAGATGAAACACAGAAATTGCATCGGAATTAAATACAAAAGGCACAATGCCGACTTAAGTACAAGAAAACTGACTCTTCTTACTGTCTATGATTTGAACCTTTCCTGTGACACTAGTTATAGATTCCGATGCTTCACTTCAGGTTTACTGTATCCCTCTGACCTTCTTATTGAAGATGAAACTCAGATATTGCATCGGAATTAAATACAAAGGCACAATGCCGACTTAAGTACAAGAAAACTGACTAATCTTACTGTCTATGTTTGAACCATTCATGTGACACTAGTTATAGATTCCGATGCTTCACTTCAGGTTTACTGTATCCCTCTGACCTTATTGACGATGAAACACAGATATTGCATCGGAATTAAATACAAAGGGCACAATGCCGACTTAAGTACAGGAAAACTGACTCTTCTTACTGTCTATGTTTGAACCATTCATGTGACACTAGTTATAGAGTCCGATGCTTCACTTCAGGTTTACTGTATCCCTCTGACCATCTTATTGTTGATGAAACACAGATATAGCATCGGATTTAAATACAAAAGACACAATGCCTACATAAGTACAAGAAAACTGACTCTTCTTACTGTCTATGATTTGAACCATTCCTGTGACACTGGTTTTAGATTCCGATGCTTCTCCTCAGGTTTACTGTATCCCTCTGACCTTCTTATTGACGATGAAACACAGAAATTGCATCGAAATTAAATACAAAAGGCACAACGCCGAGTTAAGTACAAGAAAACTGACTCATCTTACTGTCTATGTTTTGAATTTTTCCTGTGACACTAGTTATAGATTCCGATGGTTCACTTCAGGTTTACTATATCCCTCTGGCCTTCTTATTGAAGATGAAACACAGATATTGCATCGGAATTAAATACAAAGGGCACAATGCCGACTTAAGTACAAGAAAACTGACTCTTCTTACTGTCTATGTTTGAACCACTCATGTGACACTAGTTATAGATTTCGATGCTTCACCTCAGGTTTACTGTATCCCTCTGACCATCTTATTGTTAATGAAACACAGATATAGCATCGGAATTAAATAGAAAAGGCACAATGCCTACATAAGTACAAGAAAACTGACTCTTCTTACTGTCTATGATTTGAACCATTCCAGTGACACTAGTTATAGATTCCGATGCTTCTCTTCAGGTTTACTGTATCCCTCTGACCTTCTTATTGTAGATGAAACACAGAAACTGCATCGGAATTAAGTACAAAAGGCACAATGCCGACTTAAGTACAAGAAAACAGACTCTTCTTACTGTCTATGTTTTGAACCATTCATGTGACACTAGGCATAGCTTCCGATGCTTCACTTCAGGTTTACTGTATCCATCTGACCTTCTTATTATCGATGAAACACAGAATTTGCATCGGATTTAAATACAAAAGGCACAATGCCGACATATGAACAAGAAAACAGACTCTTCTTACTGTCTATGTTTGAACCATTCATGTGACACTAGTTATAGACTCCGATGCTTCATTTCAGTTTTACTGTATCCCTCTGACCTTCTTATCGACGATGAAACACAGAAATTGCATCGGAATTAAATACAAAAGGCACAATGCCGACTTAAGTACAAGAAAAATGACTCCTCTTACTGTCTATGATTGAAACATTCCTGTGACACTAGTTATAGATTCCGATGCTTCACTTGAGGTTTACTGTATCCCTCTGACCTTCTTATTGGCGATGAAACACAGAAATTGCATCGGAATTAAATACAAAAGGCACAATGCAGACTTAAGTACAAGAAAACTGACTCTTCTTACTGTCTATGCTTGGAACCATTCCTGTGACACTAGTTATAGATTCCGATGCTTCACTTCAGGTTTACTGTATCCCTCTGACCAACTTATTGACGATGAAACACAGACATTGCATCGGAGTTAAATACAAAAGGCACAATGCCGACTTAAGTACAAGAAAACTGACTCTTCTTACTGTCCATGTTTTGAACCATTCCTGTGACACTAGTTATAGATTCCAATGCTTCACTTCAGGTTTACTGTATCCCTCAGACCATCTTATTGTTGATGAAACACAGATATAGCATCGGAATTAAATACAAAAGACACAATGCCTACATAAGTACAAGAAAACTGACTCTTCTTACTGTCTATGATTTGAACCATTCCTGTGACACTAGTTATAGATTCCGATGCTTATCTTCAGGTTCACTGTCTCCCTCTGACCTTCGTATTGACGATGAAACACAGAAATTGCATCGGAATTAAATACAAAAGGCACAACGCCGACTTAAGTACAAGAAAACTGACTCATCTTACTGTCTATGTTTTGAACCTTTCCTGTGACACTAGTTATAGATTCCGATGCTTCACTTCAGGTTTACTGTATCCCTCTGGCCTTCTTATTGAAGATGAAACACAGATATTGCATCGGAATTAAATGCAAAGCGCTCAATGCCGACTTAAGTACAAGAAAACTGACTCTTCTTACTGTCTATGTTTGAACCATTCATGTGACACTAGTTATAGATTCCGATGCTTCACTTCAGGTTTACTGTATCCCTGTGACATTCTTATTGACGATGAAGCACAGAAATTGCATCGGAATTAAAGAGAAGATTCACAATGCCGACTTAAGTACAAGAAAACTGACTCTTCTTACTGTCTATGTTTTGAACCATTCCTGCGACACAAGTTATAGATTCCGATGCTTCACTTCAGGTTTACTGTATCCCTCTGACCTTCCTATTGACGATGAAACACAGATATTGCACCGTAATTAAAAAAAAAAGTCACAATGCCGACTTAAGTACAAGATAACTGACTCTTCTTACTGTCTATGTATTGAACCATTCCTGTGACACTAGTTATAGATTCGGATGCTTCACTTCAGGTTTACTGTATCCCTCTGACGTTCTTAGTGACGATGAAACATAAAAAATTGCATCGGAATTAAATAGAAAAGGAACAATGCCGACTTAAGTTCAAGAATACTGACTCTTCTTACTGTCTATGATTTAAACCATTCCTGTGACACTAGTTATAGATTCCGACGCTTCACTTCAGGTTTACTGTATCCCTCTGTCCTTCTTATTGAAGATGAAACACAGATATTGCATCGGAATAAAATACAAAGGGCACAATGCCAACTTAAGTACAAGAAAACTGACTCTTCTTACTGTCTATGTTTTGAACCTTTCCTGTGACACTAGTTATAGATTCCGATGCTTCACTTCAGGTTTACTGTATCCCTCTGACCTTCTTATTGAAGATGAAACTCAGATATTGCATCGGAATTAAATACAAAGGGAACAATGCTGACTTAAGTACAAGAAAACTGACTCATCTTACTGTCTATGTTTGAACCATTCATGTGACACTAGTTATAGATTCCGATGCTTCACTTCAGGTTTACTGTATCCCTATGACCATCTTATTGTTGATGAAACACAGATATCGCATCGGAATTAAATACAAAAGGGACAATGCCTACGTAAGTACAAGAAAACTGACTCTTCTTACTGCCTATGATTTGAACCTTTCCTGTGACACTAGTTACAGATTCCGATGCTTCTCTTCTGGTTTACTGTATCCCTCTGACCTTCTTATTGACGATGAAACACAGATATTGCATCGGAATTAAATACAAAAGGCACAACGCTGACTTAAGTACAAGAAAACTGACTCATCTTACTGTCTATGTTTTGAACCTTTCCTGTGACAGTAGTTATAGAGTCCGATGCTTCACTTCAGGTTTACTATATCCCTCTGACCTTCTTATTGAAGATGAAACACAGATATTGCATCGGAATTAAATACGAAGGGCACAATGCCGACTTAAGTACAAGAAAACTGACTCTTCTTACTGTCTATGTTTGAACCATTCATGTGACACTAGTTATAGATTCCGATGCTTCACTTCAGGTTTACTGTATCCCTCTGACCATCTTATTGTTAATGAAACACAGATATAGCATCGGAATTAAATACAAAAGGCACAATGCCTACATAAGTACAAGAAAACTGACTCTTCTTACTGTCTATGATTTGAACCATTCCAGTGACACTAGTTATGGATTCCGATGCTTCTCTTCAGGTTTACTGTATCCCTCTGACCTTCTTATTGACGATAAAACACAGGAATTGCATCGGAATTAAATACAAAAAGCACAATGCCGACTTAAGTACAAGAAAACAGACTCTTCTTACTGTCTGTGTTTTGAACCATTCATGTGACACTAGGCATAGCTTCCGATGCTTCACTTCAGGTTTACTGTATACCTCTGACCTTCTTACTGAAGATGAAACTCAGATATTGCATCGGAATTAAATACAAAGGGCACAATGCCGACTTAAGTACAAGAAAACTGACTCATCTTACTGTCTATGTTTGAACCATTCATGTGACACTAGCTATAGATTTCGATGCTTCACTTCAGGTTTACTGTATCCCTCTGACCATCTTATTGTTGATGAAACACAGATATAGCATCGGATTTAAATACAAAAGACACAATGCCTACATAAGTACAAGAAAACTGACTCTTCTTACTGTCTATGATTTGAACCATTCCTGTGACACTGGTTATAGATTCCGATGCTTCTCTTCAAGTTTACTGTATCCCTCTGACCTTCTTATTGACGATGAAACACAGAAATTGCATCGGAATTAAATACAAAAGGCACAACGCCAACTTAAGTACAAGAAAACTGACTCATCTTACTGTCTATTTTTTGAACCTTTCCTGTGACACTGGTTATAGATTCCGATGCTTCACTTCAGGTTTACTATATCCCTCTGACCTTCTTATTGAAGATGAAACACAGATATTGCATCGGAGATAAATACGAAGGGCACAATGCCGACTTGAGTACAAGAAAACTGACTCTTCTTACTGTCTATGTTTGAACCATTCATGCGACACTAGTTATAGATTCCGTTGCTTCACTTCAGTTTTACTGTATCCCTCTGACCTTCTTATCGACGATGAAACACAAAAATTGCATCGGAATTAATAACAAAAGGCACAATGCAGACTTAAGTACAAGAAAACTGACTCTTCTTACTGTCGATGTTTTGAACCTTTCCTGTGACACTAGTTATAGATTCCGATGCTTCACTTCAGGTTTACTGTATCCCTCTGACCTTCTTAGTGACGATGAAACATAGAAATTGCATCGGAATTAAATAGAAAAGGAACAATGCCGACTTAAGTTCAAGAATACTGACTCATCTTACTGTCTATGATTTAAACCATTCCTGTGACACTAGTTATAGATTCCGACGCTTCACTTCAGGTTTACTGTATCCCTCTGTCCTTCTTATTGAAGATGAAACACAGATATTGCATCGGAATAAAATACAAAGGGCACAATGCCAACTTAAGTACAAGAAAACTGACTCTTCTTACTGTCTATGTTTTGAACCTTTCCTGTGACACTAGGTATAGATTCCGATGCTTCACTTCAGGTTTACTGTATCCCTCTGTCCTTCTTATTGAAGATGAAACTCAGATATTGCATCGGAATTAAATACAAAGGGCACAATGCCGACTTAAGTACAAGAAAACTGACTCATCTTACTGTCTATGTTTGAACCATTCATGTGACACTAGTTATAGATTCCTATGCTTCACTTCAGGTTTACTGTATCCCTCTGACCATCTTATTGTTGATGAAACACAGATATAGCATCGGATTTAAATCCAAAAGACACAATGCCTACATAAGTACAAGAAAACTGACTCTTCTTACTGTCTACGATTTGAACCATTCCTGTTACACTAGTTATAGATTCCGATGCTTCTCTTCAGGTTTACTGTATCCCTCTAACCTTCTTATTGACGATGAAACACAGAAATTGCAACGGAATTAAATACAAAAGGCACAATGCCGACTTAAGTACAAGAAAACAGACTCTTCTTACTGTCTGTGTTTTGAACCATTCATGTGACACTAGGCATAGCTTCCGTAGCTTCACTTCAGGTTTACTGTATCCATCTGACCTTCTTATTATCGATGAAACACAGAATTTGCATCGGAATTAAATACAAAAGGCACAATGCCGACTTATGTACAAGAAAACTGACTCTTCTCACTGTCTATGTTTGAACCATTCATGTGACACTAGTTATAGATCCCGATGCTTCACTTCAGTTTTACTGTATCCCTCTGACCTTCTTATCGACGATGAAACACAGAAATTGCATCGGAATTAAATACAAAAGCCACAATGCCGACTTAAGTACAAGAAAACTGACTCCTCTTACTGCCTATGATTGAAACATTCCTGTGACACTAGTTATAGATTCCGATGCTTTACTTGAGGTTTACTGTATCCCTCTGACCTTCGTATTGACGATGGAACACAGAAATCGCATCGGATTAAATACAAAAGGCACAATGCAGACTTAAGTACAAGAAAACTGATTCTTCTTACTGTCTATGTTTGGAACCATTCCTGTGACACTAGTTATAGATTCCGATGCTTCACTTCAGGTTTACTGTATCCCTCTGACCTTCTTATTGACGATGAAACACAGACATTGCATCGGAGTTAAATACAAAAGGCACAATGCCGACTTAAGTACAAGAAAACTGACTCTTCTTACTGTCTACGTTTTGAACCATTCCTGTGACACTAGTTATAGATTCCGATGCTTCACTTCAGGTTTACTGTATCCATCTGACCTTCTTATTATCGATGAAACACAGAATTTGCATCGGAATTAAATACAAAAGGCACAATGCCGACTTATGTACGAGAAAACTGACTCTTCTTACTGTTTATGTTTGAACCATTCATGTGACACTAGTTATAGATTCCGATGCTTCACTTCAGTTTTACTGTATCCCTCTGACCTTCTTATCGACGATGAAACGCAGAAATTGCATCGGAATTAAATACAAAAGGCACAATGCCGACTTAAGTACAAGAAAACTGACTCCTCTTACTGTCTATGATTGAAACATTCCTGTGACACTAGTTATAGATTCCGATGCTTCACTTGAGGTTTGCTGTATCCCTCTGACCTTCTTATTGACGATGAAACACAGAAATTGCATCGGAATTAAATACAAGAGGCACAATGCAGACTTAAGTACATGAAAACTGACTCTTCTTACTGTCTATGTTTGGAACTATTCCTGTGACACTAGTTATAGATTCCGATGCTTCACTTCAGGTGTACTGTATCCCTCTGACCTTCTTATTGACGATGAAACACAGACATTGCATCGGAGTTAAATACAAAAGGCACAATGCCGACTTAAGTACAAGAAACTTGACTCTTCTTACTGTCTATGTTTTGAACCATTCCTGTGACACTAGTTATAGATTCCGATGCTTCACTTCAGCTTTACTGTATCCCTCTGACCATCTTATTGTTGATGAAACACAGATATATCATCGGAATTAAATACAAAAGACACAATGCCTACATAAGTACAACAAAACTGACTCTTCTTACTGTCTATGTTTTGAACCTTTCCTGTGACACTAATTATAGATTCCGATGCTTCACTTCAGGTTTACTGTATCCCTCTGACCTTCTTATTGAAGATGAAACTCAGATATTGCATCGGAATTAAATACAAAGGGCACAATGCCGACTTAAGTACAAGAAAACTGACTCATCTTACTGTCTATGTTTGAACCATTCATGTGACACTAGTTATAGATTCCGATGCTTCACCTCAGGTTTACTGTATCCCTATGACCATCTTATTGTTGATGAAACACAGATATAGCATCGGAATTAAATACAAAAGGGACAATGCCTACATAAGTACAAGAAAACTGACTCTTCTTACTGTCTATGATTTGAACCATTCCTGTGACACTAGTTACAGATTCCGATGCTTCTCTTCAGGTTTACTGTATCCCTCTGACCTTCTTATTGACGATGAAACACAGATATTGCATCAGAATTAAATACAAAGGGCACAATGCCGACTTAAGTACAAGAAAACTGACTCTTCTTACTGTCTATGTTTGAACCATTCATGTGACACTAGTTATAGATTCCGATGCTCCACTTCAGGTTTACTGTATCCCTCTGACCTTCTTATTGAAGATGAAACACAGATATTGCATCGGAATTAAATACGAAGGGCACAATGCCGACTTAAGTACAAGAAAACTGACTCTTCTTACTGTCTATGTTTGAACCATTCATGTGACACTAGTTATAGATTCAGATGCTTCACTTCAGGTTTACTGTATCCCTCTGACCATCTTATTGTTAATGAAACACAGATATAGCATCGGAATTAAATACAAAAGGCACAATGCCTACATAAGTACAAGAAAACTGACTCTCCTTACTGTCTATGATTTGAACCATTCCAGTGACACTAGTTATGGATTCCGATGCTTCTCTTCAGGTTTACTGTATCCCTGTGACCTTCTTATTGACGATGAAACACAGATATTGCATCGGAATTAAATACAAAGGTCACAATGCCGACTTAAGTACAAGTAAACTGACTCTTCTAACTGTCTATGTTTGAACCATTCATGCGACACTAGTTATAGATTCCGATGCTTCACTTCAGGTTAACTGTATCCCTCTGACCATCTTATTGTTGATTAAACACAGATATAGCATCGGATTTAAATACAAAAGACACAATGCCTACATAAGTACAAGAAAACTGACTCTTCTTACTGTCTATGATTTGAACCATTCCTGTGACACTGGTTATAGATTCCGATGCTTCTCTTCAGGTTTACTGTATCCCTCTGACCTTCTTATTGACGATGAAACATAGAAATTGCATCGGAATTAAATACAAAAGGCACAACGCCGACTTAAGTACAAGAAAACTGACTCTTGTTACTGTCTATGAATTGAACCATTCCTGTGACACTAGTTACAGATTCCGATGCTTCTCTTCAGGTTTACTGTATCCCTCTGACCTTCTTATTGACGATGAAACACAGATATTGCATCGGAATTAAATACAAAGGGCACAATGCCGACTTAAGTACAAGAAAACTGACTCTTCCTACTGTCTATGTTTGAACCATTCATGTGACACTAGTTATAGATTCCGATGCTTCACTTCAGTTTTACTGTATCCCTCTGACCTTCTTATCGACGATGAAACACAGAAATTGCATCGGAATTAAATACAAATGGCACAATGCCGACTTAAGTACAAGAAAACTGACTCCTCTTACTGTCTATGATTGAAACATTCCTGTGACACTAGTTATAGATTCCGATGCTTCACTTGAGGTTTACTGTATCCCTCTGACCTTCTTATTGACGATGAAACACAGAAATTGCATCGGAATTAAATACAAAAGGCACAATGCAGACTTAAGTACAAGAAAACTGACTCTTCTTACTGTCTATGTTTGGAACCATTCATGTGACACTAGGCATAACTTCCGATGCTTCACTTCAGGTTTACTGTATCCCTCTGTCCATCTTTTTGTTGATGAAACACAGATATAGCATCGGAATTAAATACAAAACGCACAATGCCTACATAAGTACAAGAAAACTGACTCTTCTTACTGTCTATGATTTGAACCATTCCTGTTACACTAGTTATAGATTCCGATGCTTCACTTCAAGTTTACTGTATCCCTCTGACCTTCTTATTGACGATGAAACACAGAAATTGCATCGGAATTAAATACAAAAGGCACAATGCCTACTTAAGTACAAGAAAACAGACTCTTCTTACTGTCTGTGATTTGAACCATTCATGTGACACTAGGCATAGCTTCCGATGCTTCACTTCTGGTTTACTGTATCCATCTGACCTTCTTATTATCGATGAAACACAGAATTTGCATCGGAATTAAATACAAAAGGCACAATGCCGACTTAAGTACAAGAAAACTGACTCCTCTTACTGTCTATGATTGAAACATTCCTGTGACACTAGTTATAGATTCCGATGCTTCACTTGAGGTTTACTGTATCCCTCTGACCTTCTTATTGACGATGAAACACAGAAATTGCATCGGAATTAAATACAAAAGGCACAATGCAGACTTAAGTACAAGAAAACTGACTCTTCTTACTGTCTATGTTTGGAACCATTCCTGTGACACTAGTTATAGATTCCGATGCTTCACTTCAGGTTTACTGTATCCCTCTGACCTTCTTATTGACGATGAAGCACAGACATTGCATCGGAGTTAAATACAAAAGGCACAATGCCGACTTAAGTACAAGAAAACTGACTCTTCTTAATGTCTATGTTTTGAACCATTCCTGTGACACTAGTTATAGATTCCGATGCTTCACTTCAGGTTTACTGTATCCCTCTGACCATCTTATTGTTGATGAAACACAGATATAGCATCGGAATTAAATACAAAATACACAATGCCTACATAAGTACAAGAAAACTGACTCTTCTTACTGTCTATGATTTGAACCATTCCTGTGACACTAGTTATAGATTCCGATGCTTCTCTTCAGGTTTACTGTCTCCCTCTGACCTTCTCATTGACGATGAAACACAGAAATTGCATCGGAATTAAATACAAAAGGCACAACGCCGACTTAAGTACAAGAAAACTGACTCATCTTACTGCCTATGTTTTGAACCTTTCCTGTGACACTAGTTATAGATTCCGATACTTCACTTCAGGTTTACTTTATCGCTCTGGCCTTCTTATTGAAGATGAAACACAGATATTGCATCGGAATTAAATGCAAAGGGCACAATGTCGACTTAAGTACAAGGAAAACTGACTCTTCTTACTGTCTATGTTTGAACCATTCATGTGACACTAGTTATAGATTCCGATGCTTCACTTCAGGTTTACTGAATCCCTCTGACATTCTTATTGACGATGAAGCACAGAAATTGCATCGGAATGAAATAGAAAATGCACAATGCCGACTTAAGTACAAGAAAGCTGACTCCTCTTACTGTCTATGATTGAAACATTCCTGTGACACTAATTATAGATTCCGATGCTTCACTTGAGGTTTGCTGTATCCCTCTGACCTTCTTATTGACGATGAAACACAGAAATTGCATCGGAATTAAATACAAAAGACACAATGCAGACTTAAGTACAAGAAAACTGACTCTTCTTACTGTCTATGTTTGGAACCATTCCTGTGACACTAGTTATAGATTCCGATGCTTCACTTCAGGTTTACTGTATCCCTCTGACCTTCTTATTGACGATGAAACACAGACATTGCATCGGAGTTAAATACAAAAGGCACAATGCCGACTTAAGTACAAGAAAACTGACTCTTCTTACTGTCTATGTTTTGAACCATACCTGTGACACTAGTTATAGATTCCGATGCATCACTTCAGCTTTACTGTATCCCTCTGACCATCTTATTGTTGATGAAACACAGATATATCATCGGAATTAAATATAAAAGACACAATGCCTACATAAGTACAACAAAACTGACTCTTCTTACTGTCTATGTTTTGAACCTTTCCTGTGACACTAATTATAGATTCCGATGCTTCACATCAGGTTTACTGTATCCCTCTGACCTTCTTATTGAAGATGAAACTCAGATATTGCATCGGAATTAAATACAAAGGGCACAATGCCGACTTAAGTACAAGAAAACTGACTCATCTTACTGTCTATGTTTGAACCATTCATGTGACACTAGTTATAGATTCCGATGCTTCACTTCAGGTTTACTGTATCCCTATGACCATCTTATTGTTGATGAAACACAGATATAGCATCGGAATTAAATACAAAAGGGACAATGCCTACATAGGTACAAGAAAACTGACTCTTCTTACTGTCTATGATTTGAACCATTCCTGTGACACTAGTTACAGATTCCGATGCTTCTCTTCAGGTTTACGGTATCCCTCTGACCTTCTTATTGACGATGAAACACGGATATTGCATCGGAATTAAATACAAGGGGCACAATGCCGACTTAAGTACAAGAAAACTGACTCTTCTTACTGTCTATGTTTGAACCATTCATGTGACACTAGTTATAGATTCCGATGCTTCACTTCAGGTTTACTGTATCCCTCTGACCATCTTATTGTTGATGAAACACAGATATAGCATCCGATTTAAATACAAAAGACACTATGCCTACATAAGTACGAGAAAACTGACTCTTCTTACTGTCTATGATTTGAACCATGCCTGTGACACTGGTTATAGATTCCGATGCTTCTCTTCAGGTTTACTGTATCCCTCTGACCTTCTTATTGACGATGAAACACAGAAATTGCATCGGAATTAAATACAAAAGGCACAACGCCGACTTACGTACAAGAAAACTGACTCATCTTACTGTCTATGTTTTGAACCTTTCCTGTGACACTAGTTATAGATTCCGATGCTTCACTTCAGGTTTACTATATCCCTCTGACCTTCTTATTGAAGATGAAACACAGATATTGCATCGGAATTAAATACGAAGGGCACAATGCCGACTTAAGTACAAGAAAACTGACTCTTCTTACTGTCTATGTTTGAACCATTCATGTGACACTAGTTATAGATTCCGATGCTTCACTTCAGGTTTACTATATCCCTCTGACCTTCTTATTGACGATGAAACACAGAAATTGCATCGGAATTAAATACAAAAGGCACAATGCCTACATAAGTACAAGAAAACTGACTCTTCTTACTGTCTATGATTTGAACCATTCCAGTGACACTAGTTATGGATTCCGATGCTTCTCTTCAGGTTTACTGTATCCCTCTGACCTTCTTATTGACGATAAAACACAGGAATTGCATCGGAATTAAATACAAAAAGCACAATGCCGACTTAAGTACAAGAAAACAGACTCTTCTTCCTGTCTGTGTTTTGAACCATTCATGTGACACTAGGCATAGCTTCCGATGCTTCACTTCAGGTTTACTGTATACCTCTGACCTTCTTATTGAAGATGAAACTCAGATATTGCATCGGAATTAAATACAAAGTGCACTATGCAGACTTAAGTACAAGAAAACTGACTCATCTTACTGCCTATGTTTGAACCATTCATGTGACGCTAGTTATAGATTTCGATGCTTCACTTCAGGTTTACTGTATCCTTATGACCATCTTATTGTTGATGAAACACAGATATAGCATCGGAATTAAATACAAAAGGGACAATGCCTACATAAGTACAAGAAAACTGACTCTTCTTACTGTCTAAGGATTGAACCATTCCTGTGACACTAGTTACAGATTCCGATGCTTCTCTTCAGGTTTACTGTATCCCTCTGACCTTCTTATTGACGATGAAACACAGATATTGCATCGGAATTAAATACAAAGGGCACAATGCCGACTTAAGTACAAGAAAACTGACTCTTCTTACTGTCTATGTTTGAACCATTCATGTGACACTAGTTATAGATTCCGATGCTTCACTTCAGGTTTACTGTATCCCTCTGACCATCTTATTGTTGATGAAACACATATATAGCATCGGATTTAAATACAAAAGACACAATGCCTACATAAGTACAAGAAAACTGACTCTTCTTACTGTCTATGATTTGAACCATTCCTGTGACACTGGTTATAGATTCCGATGCTTCTCTTCAGGTTTACTGTATCCCACTGACCTTCGTATTGACGATGAAACACAGAAATTGCATCGGAATTAAATACAAAAGGCACAACGCCGACTTAAGTACAAGAAAACTGACTCCTCTTACTGTCTATGAATTGAACCATTCCTGTGACACTAGTTACAGATTCCGATGCTTCTCTTCAGGTTTACTGTATCCCTCTGACCTTCTTATTGACGATGAAACACAGATATTGCATCAGAATTTAATACAAAGGGCACAATGCCGACTTAAGTACAAGAAAACTGACTCTTCTTACTGTCTATGTTTGAACCATTCATGTGACACTAGTTATAGATTCCGATGCTTCACTTCAGTTCTACTGTATCCCTCTGACCTTCTTATCGACGATGAAACACAGAAATTGCATCGGAATTAAATACAAAAGGCACAATGCCGACTTAAGTACAAGAAAACTGACTCCTCTTACTGTCTATGATTGAAACATTCCTGTGACACTAGTTATAGATTCCGATGCTTCACTTGAGGTTTACTGTATCCCTCTGACCTTCTTATTGACGATGAAACACAGAAATTGCATCGGAATTAAATACAAAAGGCACAATGCAGACTTAAGTACAAGAAAACTGACTCTTCTTACTGTCTATGTTTGGAACCATTCATGTGACACTAGGCATAGCTTCCGATGCTTCACTTCAGGTTTACTGTATCCCTCTGTCCATCTTTTTGTTGATGAAACACAGATATAGCATCGGAATTAAATACAAAACGCACAATGCCTACATAAGTACAAGAAAACTGACTCTCCTTACTGTCTATGATTTGAAATATTCCTGTTACACTAGTTATAGATTCCGATGCTTCACTTCAAATTTACTGTATCCCTCTGACCTTCTTATTGACGATGAAACACAGAAATTGCATCGGAATTAAATACAAAAGACACAATGCCTACTTAAGTACAAGAAAACAGACTCTTCTTACTGTCTGTGATTTGAACCATTCATGTGACACTAGGCATAGCTTCCGATGCTTCACTTCTGGTTTACTGTATCCATCTGACCTTGTTATTATCGATGAAACACAGAATTTGCATCGGAATTAAATACAAAAGGCACAATGCCGACTTATGTACAAGAAAACAGACTCATCTTACAGTCTATGTTTGAACCATTCATGTGACACTAGTTATAGATTCCGATGCTTCACTTCAGTTTTACTGTATCCCTCTGACCTTCTTATCGACGATGAAACACAGAAATTGCATCGGAATTAAATACAAAAGGCACAATGCCGACTTAAGTACAAGAAAACTGACTCCTCTTACTGTCCATGATTGAAACATTCCTATGACACTAGTTATAGATTCCGATGCTTCACTTGAGGTTTACTGTATCCCTCTGACCTTCTTATTGACGATGAAACACAGAAATTGCATCGGAATTAAATACAAAAGGCACAATGCAGACTTAAGTACAAGAAAACTGACTCTTCTTACTGTCTATGTTTGGAACCATTCCTGTGACACTAGTTATAGATTCCGATGCTTCACTTCAGGTTTACTGTATCCCTCTGACCTTCTTATTGACGATGAAACACAGACATTGCATCGGAGTTAAATACAAAAGGCACAATGCATGCTTAAGTACAAGAAAACTGACTCTTCTTAATGTCTATGTTTTGAACCATTCCTGCGACACTAGTTAGAGATTCCGATGCTTCACTTCAGGTTTACTGTATCCCTCTGACCATCTTATTGTTGATGAAACACAGATATAGCATCGGAATTAAATACAAAAGACAAATTGCCTACATAAGTACAAGAAAACTGACTCTTCTTACTGTCTATGATTTGAACCATTCCTGTGACACTAGTTACAGATTCCGATGCTTCTCTTCAGGCTTACTGTCTCCCTCTGACCTTCTTATTGACGATGAAACGCAGAAATTGCATCGGAATTAAATACAAAAGGCACAACGCCGACTTAAGTACAAGAAAACTGACTCATCTTACTGCCTATGTTTTGAACCTTTCCTGTGACACTAGTTATAGGTTCCGATGCTTCACTTCAGGTTTACTGTATCCCTCTGGCCTTCCTATTGAAGATGAAACACAGATATTGCATCGGAATTAAATGCAAAGGGCACAATGCCGACTTAAGTACAAGAAAACTGACTCTTCTTACTGTCTATGTTTGAACCATTCGTGTGACACTAGTTATAGATTCCGATGCTTCACTTCAGGTTTACTGTATCCCTCTGACATTCTTATTGACGATGAAGCACAGAAATTGCATCGGAATTAAATAGAAAATTCACAATGCCGACTTAAGTACAAGAAAACTGACTCTTCTTACTGTCTATGTTTTGAACCATTCCTGCGACACTAGTTATAGATTCCGATGCTTCACTTCAGGTTTACTGTATCCCTCTGACCTTCTTATTGACGATGAAACACAGATATTGCACCGTAATTAAATACAAAAGGCACAATGCCGACTTAAGTAAAAGAAAACTGACTCTTCTTACTGTCTATGTTTTGAACCATTCCTGTGACACTAGTTATAGATTCCGATGCTTCTCTTCAGGTTTACTGTATCCCTCTGACCTTCTTACTGACGATGAAACACAGACATTGCATCGGAGTTAAATACAAAAGGCACTATGCCGACTTAAGTACAAGAAAACTGACTCTTCTTACTGTCGATGTTTTGAACCTTTCCTGTGACACTAGTTATAGATTCCGATGCTTCACTTCAGGTTTACTGTATCCCTCTGACCTTCTTAGTGACGATGAAACATAGAAATTGCATCGGAATTAAATAGAAAAGGAACAATGCCGTCTTAATTTCTAGAATACCGACTCTTCTTACTGTCTATGATTTAAACCATTCCTGTGACACTAGTTATAGATTCCGACGCTTCACTTCAGGTTTACTGTATCCCTCTGTCCTTCTTATTGAAGATGAAACACAGATATTGCATCGGAATAAAATACAAAGGGCACAATGCCAACTTAAGTACAAGAAAACTGACTCTTCTTACTGTCTATGTTTTGAACCTTTCCTGTGACACTAGTTATAGATTCCGATGCTTCACTTCAGGTTTACTGTATCCCTCTGACTTTCTTATTGAAGATGAAACTCAGATATTGCATCGGAATTAAATACATAGGCACAATGCAGACTTAAGTACAAGAAAACTGACTCATCTTACTGTCTATGTTTGAACCATTCATGTGACACTAGTTATAGATCCCGATGCTTCACTTCAGGTTTACTGAATCCCTCTGACATTCTTATTGACGATGAAGCACAGAAATTGCATCGGAATTAAATAGAAAATTCACAATGCCGACTTAAGTACAAGAAAGCTGACTCCTCTTACTGTCTATGATTGAAACATTCCTGTGACACTAGTTATAGATTCCGATGCTTCACTTGAGGTTTGCTGTATCCCTCTGACCTTCTTATTGACGATGAAACACAGAAACTGCATCGGAATTAAATACAGAAGGCACAATGCAGACTTAAGTACAAGAAAACTGACTCTTCTTACTGTCTATGTTTGGAACCATTCCTGTGACACTAGTTATAGATTCCGATGCTTCACTTCAGGTTTACTGTATCCCTCTGACCTTCTTATTGACGATGAAACACAGACATTGCATCGGAATTAAATATAAAAGGCACAATGCAGACTTAAGTACAAGAAAACTGACTCTTCTTACTGTCTATGTTTGGAACCTTTCCTGTGACACTAGTTATGGATTCCGATGCTTCACTTCAGGTTTACTATATCCCTCTGACCTTCTTATTGAAGATGAAACACAGATATTGCATCGGAATTAAATACGAAGGGCACAATGCCGACTTAAGTACAAGAAAACTGACTCTTCTTACTGTCTATGTTTGAACCATTCATGTGACACTTGTTACAGATTCCGATGCTTCACTTCAGGTTTACTGTATCCCTCTGACCATCTTATTGTTGATGAAACACAGATATAGCATCGGAATTAAATACAAAAGGGACAATGCCTACATAAGTACAAGAAAACTGACTCTTCTTACTGTCTATGGATTGAACCATTCCTGTGACACTAGTTACAGATTCCGATGCTTCTCTTCAGGTTTACTGTATCCCTCTGACCTTCTTATTGACGATGAAACACAGATATTGCATCGGAATTAAATACAAAGGGCACAATGCCGACTTAAGTACAAGAAAACTGACTCTTCTTACTGTCTATGTTTGAACCATTCATGTGACACTAGTTATAGATTCCGATGCTTCACTTCATGTTTACTGTATCCCTCTGACCATCTTATTGTTGATGAAACACAGATATAACATCGGATTTAAATACAAAAGACACAATGCCTACATAAGTACAAGAAAACTGACTCTTCTTACTGTCTATGATTTGAACCATTCCTGTGACACTGGTTATAGATTCCGATGCTTCTCTTCAGGTTTACTGTATCCCTCTGACCTTCTTATTGACGATGAAACACAGAAATTGCATCGGAATTAAATACAAAAGGCACAACGCCGACTTAAGTACAAGAAAACTGACTCCTCTTACTGTCTATGAATTGAACCATTCTTGTGACACTAGTTACAGATTCCGATGCTTCTCTTCAGGTTTACTGTATACATCTGACCTTCTTATTGACGATGAAACACAGATATTGCATCGGAATTAAATACAAAGGGCACAATGCCGACTTAAGTACAAGAAAACTGACTCTTCTTACTGTCTATGTTTGAACCATTCATGTGACACTAGTTATAGATTCCTATGCTTCACTTCAGTTTTACTGTATCCCTCTGACCTTCTTATCGACGATGAAACACAGAAATTGCATCGGAATTAAATACAAAAGGCACAATGCCGACTTAAGTACAAGAAAACTGACTCCTCTTACTGTCTATGATTGAAACATTCCTGTGACACTAGTTATAGATTCCGATGCTTCACTTGAGGTTTACTGTATGCCTCTGACCTTCTTATTGACGATGAAACACAGAAATTGCATCGGAGTTAAATGCAAAAGGCACAATGCAGACTTAAGTACAAGAAAACTGACTCTTCTTACTGTCTATGTTTGGAACCATTCATGTGACACTAGGCATAGCTTCCGATGCTTCACTTCAGGTTTACTGTATCCCTCTGTCCATCGTTTTGTTGATGAAACACAGATATAGCATCGGAATTAAATACAAAACGCACAATGCCTACATAAGTACAAGAAAACTGACTCTTCTTACTGTCTATGTTTGAACCATTCATGTGACACTACTTATAGATTCCGATGCTTCACTTCAGGTTTACTATATCCCTCTGACCTTCTTATTGAAGATGAAACACAGATATTGCATCGGAATTAAATACGAAGGGCACAATGCCGACTTAAGTACAAGAAAACTGACTCTTCTTACTGTCTACGTTTGAACCACTCATGTGACACTAGTTATAGATTCCGATGCTTCACTTCAGGTTTACTGTATCCCTATGACCATCTTATTGTTGATGAAACACAGATATAGCATCGGAATTAAATACAAAAGGGACAATGCCTATATAAGTACAAGAAAACTGACTCTTCTTACTGTCTATGGATTGAACCATTCCTGTGACACTAGTTACAGATTCCGATGCTTCTCTTCAGGTTTACTGTATCCCTCTGACCTTCTTATTGACGATGAAACACAGATATTGCATCGGAATTAAATACAAAGGGCACAATGCCGACTTAAGTACAAGAAAACTGACTCTTCTTACTGTCTATGTTTGAACTATTCATGTGACACTAGTTATAGATTCCGATGCTTCACTTCAGGTTTACTGTATCCCTCTGACCATCTTATTGTTGATGAAACACAGATATAGCATCGGATTTAAATACAAAAGACACAATGCCTACATAAGTACAAGAAAACTGACTCTTCTTACTGTCTAAAATTTGAACCATTCCCGTGACACTGGTTATAGATTCCGATGCTTCTCTTCAGGTTTACTGTATCCCTCTGACCTTCTTATTGACGATGAAACACAGAAATTGCATCGGAATTAAATACAAAAGGCACAACGCCGACTTAAGTACAAGAAAACTGACTCCTCTTACTGTCTATGAATTGAGCCATTCCTGTGACACTAGTTATAGATTCCGATGCTTCTCTTCAGGTTTACTGTATCCCTCTGACCTTCTTATTGACGATGAAACACAGATATTGCATCGGAATTAAATACAAAGGGCACAATGCCGACTTAAGTACAAGAAAACTGACTCTTCTTACTGTCTATGTTTGAACCATTCATGTGACACTAGTTATAGATTCCGATGCTTCACTTCAGTTTTACTGTATCCCTCTGACCTTCTTATTGACCATGAAACACAGAAATTGCATCGGAATTAAATACAAAAGGCACAATGCAGACTTAAGTACAAGAAAACTGACTCTTCTTACTGTCTATGTTTGGAACCATTCATGTGACATTAGGCATAGCTTCCGATGCTTCACTTCAGGTTTACTGTATCCCTCTGTCCATCGTTTTTTTGATGAAACACAGATATAGCATCGGAATTAAATACAAAACGCACAATGCCTACATAAGTACAAGAAAACTGACTCTTCTTACTGTCTATGATTTGAACCATTCCTGTTACACTAGTTATAGATTCCGATGCTTCCCTTCAAGTTTACTGTATCCCTCTGACCTTCTTTATGACGATGAAACACAGATATTGCATCGGAATTAAATACAAAGGGCACAATGCCGACTTAAGTACAAGAAAACTGACTCTTCTTACTGTCTATGTTTGAACCATTCATGTGACACTAGTTATAGATTCCGATGCTTCACTTCAGCTTTACTGTATCCCTCTGACCATCTTATTGTTGATGAAACACAGATATATCATCGGAATTAAATACAAAAGACACAATGCCTACATAAGTACAACAAAACTGACTCTTCTTACTGTCTATGTTGTGAACCTTTCCTGTGACACTAATTATAGATTCCGATGCTTCACTTCAGGTTTACTGTATCCCTCTGACCTTCTTATTGAAGATGAAACTCAGATATTGCATCGGAATTAAATACAAAGGGCACAATGCCGACTTAAGTAGAAGAAAACTGACTCATCTTACTGTCTATGTTTGAACCATTCATGTGACACTAGTTATAGATTCCGATGCTTCACTTCAGGTTTACTGTATCCCTATGACCATCTTATTGTTGATGAAACACAGATATAGCATCGGAATTAAATACAAAAGGGACAATGCCTACATAAGTACAAGAAAACTGACTCTTCTTACTGTCTATGATTTGAACCATTCCTGTGACACTAGTTACAGATTCCGATGCTTCTCTTCAGGTTTACTGTATCCCTCTGACCTTCTTATTGACGATGGAACACATATATTGCATCGGAATTAAATACAAAGGGCACAATGCCGACTTAAGTACAAGAAAACTGACTCTTCTTACTGTCTATGTTTGAACCATTCATGTGACACTAGTTATAGATTCCGATGCTTCACTTCAGGTTTACTGTATCCCTCTGACCATCTTATTGTTGATGAAACACAGATATAGCATCTGATTTAAATACAAAAGACACTATGCCTACATAAGTACAAGAAAACTGACTCTTCTTACTGTCTATGATTTGAATCATGCCTGTGACACTGGTTATAGATTCCGATGCTTCTCTTCAGGTTTACTGTATCCCTCTGACCTTCTTATTGACGATGAAACACAGAAATTGCATCGGAATTAAATACAAAAGGCACAACGCCGACTTAAGTACAAGAAAACTGACTCATCTTACTGTCTATGTTTTGAACCTTTCCTGTGACACTAGTTATAGATTCCGATGCTTCACTTCAGGTTTACTATATCCCTCTGACCTTCTTATTGAAGATGAAACACAGATATTGCATCGGAATTAAATACGAAGGGCACAATGCCGACTTAAGTACAAGAAAACTGACTCTTCTACTGTCTATGTATGAACCATTCATGTGACACTAGTTATAGATTCCGATGCTTCACTTCAGGTTTACTGTATCCCTATGACCATCTTATTGTTGATGAAACACAGATATAGCATCGGAATTAAATAAAAAAGGGACAATGCCTATATAAGTACAAGAAAACTGACTCTTCTTACTGTCTATGGATTGAACCATTCCTGTGACACTAGTTACAGATTCCGATGCTTCTCTTCAGGTTTACTGTATCCCTCTGACCTTCTTATTGACGATGAAACACAGATATTGCATCGGAATTAAATACAAAGGGCACAATGCCGACTTAAGTACAAGAAAACTGACTCTTCTTACTGTCTATGTTTGAACCATTCATGTGACACTAGTTATAGATTCCGATGCTTCACTTCAGGTTTACTGTATCCCTCTGACCATCTTATTCCTGATGAAACACAGATATAACATCGGATTTAAATACAAAAGACACAATGCCTACATAAGTACAAGAAAACTGACTCTTCTTACTGTCTATGATTTGAACCATTCCTGTGACACTGGTTATAGATTCCGATGCTTCTCTTCAGGTTTACTGTATCCCTCTGACCTTCTTATTGACGATGAAACACAGAAATTGCATCGGAATTAAATACAAAAGGCACAACGCCGACTTAAGTACAAGAAAACTGACTCCTCTTACTGTCTATGAATTGAACCATTCCTGTGACACTAGTTACAGATTCCGATGCTTCCCTTCAGGTTTACTGTATCCCTCTGACCTTCTTATTGACGATGAAACACAGATATTGCATCGGAATTAAATACAAAGGGCACAATGCCGACTTAAGTACAAGAAAACTGACTCTTCTTACTGTCTATGTCTGAACCATTCATGTGACACTAGTTATAGATTCCGATGCTTCACTTCAGTTTTACTGTATCCCTCTGACCTTCTTATCGACGATGAAACACAGAAATTGCATCGGAATTAAATACAAAAGGCACAATGCCGACTTAAGTACAAGAAAACTGACTCCTCTTACTGTCTATGATTGAAACATTCCTGTGACACTAGTTATACATTCCGATGCTTCACTTGAGGTTTACTGTATCCCTCTGACCTTCTTATTGACGATGAAACACAGAAATTGCATCGGAATTAAATACAAAAGGCACAATGCAGACTTAAGTACAAGAAAACTGACTCTTCTTACTGTCTATGTTTGGAACCATTCATGTGACACTAGGCATAGCTTCCGATGCTTCACTTCAGGTTTACTGTATCCCTATGTCCATCTTTTTGTTGTTGAAACACAGATATAGCATCGGAATTAAATACAAAAGGGACAATGCCTACATAAGTACAAGAAAACTGACTCTTCTTACTGTCTATGGATTGAACCATTCCTGTGACACTAGTTACAGATTCCGATGCTTCTCTTCAGGTTTACTGTATCCCTCTGACCTTCTTATTGACGATGAAACACAGATATTGCATCGGAATTAATACAAAGGGCACAATGACGACTTAAGTACAAGAAAACTGACTCTTCTTACTGTCTATGTTTGAACCATTCATGTGACACTAGTTATAGATTCCGATGCTTCACTTCAGGTTTACTGTATCCCTCTGACCATCTTATTGTTGATGAAACACAGATATAGCATCGGATTTAAATACAAAAGACACAATGCCTACATAAGTACAACAAAACTGACTCTTCTTACTGTCTATGATTTGAACCATTCCTGTGACACTGGTTATAGATTCCGATGCTTCTCTTCAGGTTTACTGTATCCCTCTGACCTTCTTATTGACGATGAAACACAGAAATTGCATCGGAATTAAATACAAAAGGCACAACGCCGACTTAAGTACAAGAAAACTGACTCCTCTTACTGTCTATGAATTGAACCATTCCTGTGACACTAGTTACAGATTCCGATGCTTCTCTTCAGGTTTACTGTATCCCTCTGACCTTCTTATTGACGATGAAACACAGATATTGCATCGGAATTAAATACAAAGGGCACAATGCCGACTTAAGTACAAGAAAACTGACTCTTCTTACTGTCTGTGTTTGAACCATTCATGTGACACTAGTTATAGATTCCGATGCTTCACTTCAGTTTTACTGTATCCCTCTGACCTTCTTATCGACGATGAAACACAGAAATTGCATCGGAATTAAATACAAAAGGCACAATGCCGACTTAAGTACAAGAAAACTGACTCCTCTTACTGTCTATGATTGAAACATTCCTGTAAAACTAGTTATAGATTCCGATGCTTCACTTGAGGTTTACTGTATCCCTCTGACCTTCTTATTGACGATGAAACACAGAAATTGCATCGGAATCAAATACAAAAGGCACAATGCAGACTTAAGTACAAGAAAACTGACTCTTCTTACTGTCTATGTTTGGAACCATTCATGTGACACTAGGCATAGCTTCCGATGCTTCACTTCAGGTTTACTGTATCCCTCTGTCCATCTTTTTGTTGATGAAACACAGATATAGCATCGGAATTAAATACAAAACGCACAATGCCTACATAAGTACAAGAAAACTGACTCTTCTTACTGTCTATGATTTGAACCATTCCTGTTACACTAGTTATAGATTCCGATGCTTCACTTCAAGTTTACTGATCCCTCTGACCTTCTTATTGACGATGAAACACAGAAATTGCATCGGAATTAAATACAAAAGACACAATGCCTACTTAAGTACAAGAAAACAGACTCTTCTTACTGTCTGTGATTTGAACCATTCATGTGACACTAGGCATAGCTTCCGATGCTTGACTTCTGGTTTACTGTATCCATCTGACCTTCTTATTATCGATGAAACACAGAATTTGCATCGGAATTAAATACAAAAGGCACAATGCCGACTTATGTACAAGAAAACAGACTCATCTTACTGTCTATGGTTGAACCATTCATGTGACACTAGTTATAGATTCCGATGCTTCACTTCAGTTTTACTGCATCCCTCTGACCTTCTTATCGACGATGAAACACAGAAATTGCATCGGAATTAAATACAAAAGGCACAATGCAGACTTAAGTACAAGAAAACTGACTCCTCTTACTGTCTATGATTGAAACATTCCTGTGACACTAGTTATAGATTCCGATGCTTCACTTGAGGTTTACTGTATCCCTCTGACCTTCGTATTGACGATGAAACACAGTAATTGCATCGGAATTAAATACAAAAGGCACAATGCAGACTTAAGTACAAGAAAACTGACTCTTCTTACTGTCTATGTTTGGAACCATTCCTGTGACACTAGTTATAGATTCCGATGCTTCACTTCAGGTTTACTGTATCCCTCTGACCTTCTTATTGACGATGAAACACAGACATTGCATCGGAGTTAAATACAATAGGCACAATGCCGACTTAAGTACAAGAAAACTGACTCTTCTTAATGTCTATGTTTTGAACCATTCCTGTGACACTAGTTATAGATTCCGACGCTTCACTTCAGGTTTACTGTATCCCTCTGACCATCTTATTGTTGATGAAACACAGATATAGCATCGGAATTAAATACAAAAGACACAATGCCTACATAAGTACAAGAAAACTGACTCTTCTTTCTGTCTATGATTTGAACCATTCCTGTGACACTAGTTATAGATTCCGATGCTTCTCTTCAGGTTTACTGTCTCCCTCTGACCTTCTTATTGACGATGAAACACAGAAATTGCATCGGAATTAAATACAAAAGGCACAACGCCGACTTAAGTACAAGAAAACTGACTCATCTTACTGCCTATGTTTTGAACCTTTCCTGTGACACTAGTTATAGATTCCGATGCTTCACTTCAGGTTTACTGTATCCCTCTGGCCTTCTTATTGAAGATGAAGCACAGATATTGCATCGGAATTAAATGCAAAGGGCACAATGCCGACCTGAGTACAAGAAAACTGACTCTTCTTACTGTCTATGTTTGAACCATTCATGTGACACTAGTTATAGATTCCGATGCTTCACTTCAGGTTTACTGTATCCCTCTGACATTCTTATTGTCGATGAAGCACAGAAATTGAATCGGAATTAAATAGAAAATTTACAATGCCGACTTAAGTACAAGAAAACTGACTCTTCTTCCTGTCTATGTTTTGAACCATTCCTGCGACACTAGTTATAAATTCCGATGCTTCACTTCAGGTTTACTGTATCCCTCTGACCTTCTCATTGACGATGAAACACAGATATTGCACCGTAATTAAATACAAAAGGCACAATGCCGACTTAAGTAAAAGAAAACTGACTCTTCTTACTGTCTATGTTTTGAACCATTCCTGTGACACTAGTTATAGATTCCGATGCTTCTCTTCAGGTTTACTGTATCCCTCTGACCTTCTTATTGACGATGAAACACAGAAATTGCATCGGAACTAAATACAAAAGGCACAATGCCGACTTAAGTACAAGAAAACAGACTCTTCTTACTGTTTGTGTTTTGAACCATTCATGTGACACTAGGCATAGCTTCCGATGCATCACTTCAGGTTTACTGTATCCATCTGACCTTCTTATTATCGATGAAACACAGAATTTGCATCGGAATTAAATATAAACGCACAATGCCGACTTATGTACAAGAAAACTGACTCTTCTTACTGTCTATGTTTGAACCATTCATGTGACACTAGTTATAGATTCCGATGCTTCACTTCAGTTTTACTGTATCCTTCTGACCTTCTTATCGACGATGAAACACAGAAATTGCATCGGAATTAAATACAAAAGGCACAATGCCGACTTAAGTACAAGAAAACTGACTCCTCTTACTGTCTATGATTGAAACATTCCTGTGACACTAGTTATAGATTCCGATGCTTCACTTGAGGTTTACTGTATCCCTCTGACCTTCTTATTGACGATGAAACACAGAAATTGCATCGGAATTAAACACAAAAGGCACAATGCAGACTTAAGTACAAGAAAACTGACTCTTCTTACTGTCTATGTTTGGAACCATTCCTGTGACACTAGTTATAGATTCCGATGCTTCACTTCAGGTTTACTGTATCCCTCTGACCTCCTTATTGACGATGAAACACAGACATTGCATCGGAGTTAAATACAAAAGGCACAATGCCGACTTAAGTACAAGAAAACTGACTCTTCTTACTGTCTATGTTTAGAACCATTCCTGTGACACTAGTTATAGATTCCGATGCTTCACTTCAGGTTTACTGTATCCATCTGACCTTCTTATTATCGATGAAACACAGAATTTGCATCGGAATTAAATACAAAAGGCACAATGCCGACTTATGTACGAGATAACTGACTCTTCTTACTGTTTATGTTTGAACCTTTCATGTGACACTAGTTATAGATTCCGATGCTTCACTTCAGGTTTACTGTATCCCTCTGACCTTCTTATCGACGATGAAACACAGAAATTGCATCGGAATTAAATACAAAAGGCACAATGCCGACTTAAGTACAAGAAAACTGACTCCTCTTACTGTCTATGATTGAAACATTCCTGTGACACTAGTTATAGATTCCGATGCTTCACTTGAGGTTTACTGTATTCCTCTGACCTTCTTATTGACGATGAAACACAGAAATTGCATCGGAATTAAACACAAAAGGCACAATGCAGACTTAAGTACAAGAAAACTGACTCTTCTTACTGTCTATGTTTGGAACCATTCCTGTGACACTAGTTATAGATTCCGATGCTTCACTTCAGGTTTACTGTATCCCTCTGACCTCCTTATTGACGATGAAACACAGACATTGCATCGGAGTTAAATACAATAGGCACAATGCCGACTTAAGTACAAGAAAACTGACTCTTCTTACTGTCTATGTTTTGAACCATTCCTGTGACACTAGTTATAGATTCCGATGCTTCACTTCAGGTTTACTGTATCCATCTGACCTTCTTATTATCGATGAAACACAGAATTTGCATCGGAATTAAATACAAAAGGCACAATGCCGACTTGTGTACGAGAAAACTGACTCTTCTTTCTGTCTATGATTTGAACCATTCCTGTGACACTAGTTATAGATTCCGATGCTTCTCTTCAGGTTTACTGTCTCCCTCTGACCTTCTTATTGACGATGAAACACAGAAATTGCATCGGAATTAAATACAAAAGGCACAACGCCGACTTAAGTACAAGAAAACTGACTCATCTTACTGCCTATGTTTTGAACCTTTCCTGTGACACTAGTTATAGATTCCGATGCTTCACTTCAGGTTTACTGTATCCCTCTGACCTTCTCATTGACGATGAAACACAGATATTGCACCGTAATTAAATACAAAAGGCACAATGCCGACTTAAGTAAAAGAAAACTGACTCTTCTTACTGTCTATGTTTTGAACCATTCCTGTGACACTAGTTATAGATTCCGATGCTTCTCTTCAGGTTTACTGTATCCCTCTGACCTTCTTATTGACGATGAAACACAGAAATTGCATCGGAACTAAATACAAAAGGCACAATGCCGACTTAAGTACAAGAAAACAGACTCTTCTTACTGTTTGTGTTTTGAACCATTCATGTGACACTAGGCATAGCTTCCGATGCTTCACTTCAGGTTTACTGTATCCATCTGACCTTCTTATTATCGATGAAACACAGAATTTGCATCGGAATTAAATATAAACGCACAATGCCGACTTATGTACAAGAAAACTGACTCTTCTTACTGTCTATGTTTGAACCATTCATGTGACACTAGTTATAGATTCCGATGCTTCACTTCAGTTTTACTGTATCCTTCTGACCTTCTTATCGACGATGAAACACAGAAATTGCATCGGAATTAAATACAAAAGGCACAATGCCGACTTAAGTACAAGAAAACTGACTCCTCTTACTGTCTATGATTGAAACATTCCTGTGACACTAGTTATAGATTCCGATGCTTCACTTGAGGTTTACTGTATCCCTCTGACCTTCTTATTGACGATGAAACACAGAAATTGCATCGGAATTAAACACAAAAGGCACAATGCAGACTTAAGTACAAGAAAACTGACTCTTCTTACTGTCTATGTTTGGAACCATTCCTGTGACACTAGTTATAGATTCCGATGCTTCACTTCAGGTTTACTGTATCCCTCTGACCTCCTTATTGACGATGAAACACAGACATTGCATCGGAGTTAAATACAAAAGGCACAATGCCGACTTAAGTACAAGAAAACTGACTCTTCTTACTGTCTATGTTTAGAACCATTCCTGTGACACTAGTTATAGATTCCGATGCTTCACTTCAGGTTTACTGTATCCATCTGACCTTCTTATTATCGATGAAACACAGAATTTGCATCGGAATTAAATACAAAAGGCACAATGCCGACTTATGTACGAGATAACTGACTCTTCTTACTGTTTATGTTTGAACCTTTCATGTGACACTAGTTATAGATTCCGATGCTTCACTTCAGGTTTACTGTATCCCTCTGACCTTCTTATCGACGATGAAACACAGAAATTGCATCGGAATTAAATACAAAAGGCACAATGCCGACTTAAGTACAAGAAAACTGACTCCTCTTACTGTCTATGATTGAAACATTCCTGTGACACTAGTTATAGATTCCGATGCTTCACTTGAGGTTTACTGTATTCCTCTGACCTTCTTATTGACGATGAAACACAGAAATTGCATCGGAATTAAACACAAAAGGCACAATGCAGACTTAAGTACAAGAAAACTGACTCTTCTTACTGTCTATGTTTGGAACCATTCCTGTGACACTAGTTATAGATTCCGATGCTTCACTTCAGGTTTACTGTATCCCTCTGACCTCCTTATTGACGATGAAACACAGACATTGCATCGGAGTTAAATACAATAGGCACAATGCCGACTTAAGTACAAGAAAACTGACTCTTCTTACTGTCTATGTTTTGAACCATTCCTGTGACACTAGTTATAGATTCCGATGCTTCACTTCAGGTTTACTGTATCCATCTGACCTTCTTATTATCGATGAAACACAGAATTTGCATCGGAATTAAATACAAAAGGCACAATGCCGACTTGTGTACGAGAAAACTGACTCTTCTTACTGTTTTTGTTTGAACCATTCATGTGACACTAGTTATAGATTCCGATGCTTCACTTCAGTTTTACTGTATCCCTCTGACCTTCTTATCGACGATGAAACACAGAAATTGCATCGGAATTAAATACAAAAAGCACAATGCCGACTTAAGTACAAGATAACTGACTCCTCTTACTGTCTATGATTGAAACATTCCTGTGACACTAGTTATAGATTCCGATGCTTCACTTGAGGTTTGCTGTATCCCTCTGACCTTCTTATTGACGATGAAACACAGAAATTGCATCGGAATTAAATACAAAAGGCACAATGCAGACTTAAGTACAAGAAAACTGACTCTTCTTACTGTCTATGTTTGGAACCATTCCTGTGACACTAGTTATAGATTCCGATGCTTCACTTCAGGTTTACTGTATCCCTCTGACCTTCTTATTAACGATGAAACACAGACATTGCATCGGAGTTAAATACAAAAGGCACAATGCCGACTTAAGTACAAGAAAACTGACTCTTCTTACTGTCTATGTTTTGAACCATTCCTGTGACACTAGTTATAGATTCCGATGCTTCACTTCAGCTTTACTGTATCCCTCTGACCATCTTATTGATGATGAAACACAGATATATCATCGGAATTAAATACAAAAGACACAATGCCTACATAAGTACAACAAAACTGACTCTTCTTACTGTCTATGTTCTGAACCTTTCCTGTGACACTAGTTATAGATTCCAATGCTTCACTTCAGGTTTACTGTATCCCTCTGACCTTCTTATTGAAGATGAAACTCAGATATTGCATCGGAATGAAATACAAAGGGCACAATGCCTACTTAAGTACAAGAAAACTGACTCATCTTACTGTCTATGTTTGAACCATTCATGTGACACTAGTTATAGATTCCGATGCTTCACTTCAGGTTTACTGTATCCCTATGACCATCTTATTGTTGATGAAATACAGATATAGCATCGGAATTAAATACAAAAGGGACAATGCCTACATAAGTACAAGAAAACTGACTCTTCTTACTGTCTATGATTTGAACCATTCCTGTGACACTAGTTACAGATTCCGATGCTTCTCTTCAGGTTTACTGTATCCCTCTGACCTTCTTATTGACGATGAAACATAGAATTTGCATCGGAATTAAATACAAAAGGCACAATGCCGACTTATGTACAAGAATACTGACTCTTCTTATTGTCTATGTTTGAACCATTCATGTGACACTAGTTATAGATTCCGATGCTTCTCTTCAGGTTTACTGTATCCCTCTGACCTTCTTATTGACGATGAAACACAGAAATTGCATCGGAATCAAATACAAAAGGCACAATGCCGACTTAAGTACAAGAAAACAGACTCTTCTTACTGTCTGAGTTTTGAACCATTCATGTGACACTAAGCATAGCTTCCGATGCTTCACTTCAGGTTTACTGTATCCCTCTGACCATCTTATTGTTGATGAAACACAGATATAGCATCGGATTTAAATACAAAAGACACAATGCCTACATAAGTACAAGAAAACTGTTTCTTCTTACTGTCTATGATTTGAACCATTCCTGTGACACTGGTTATAGATTCCGATGCTTCTCTTCAGGTTTACTGTATCCCTCTGACCTTCTTATTGACGATGTAACACAGAAATTGCATCGGAATTAAATACAAAAGGCACAACGCCGACTTAAGTACAAGAAAACTGACTCATCTTACTGTCTATGTTTTGAACCTTTCCTGTGACACTAGTTATAGATTCCGATTCTTCTCTTCAGGTTTACTGTATCCCTCTGACCTTCTTATTGACGATAAAACACAGGAATTGCATCGGAATTAAATACGAAAAGCACAATGCCGACTTAAGTACAAGAAAACAGACTCTTCTTACTGTCTGTGTTTTGAACCATTCATGTGACACTGGGCATAGCTTCCGATGCTTCACTTCAGGTTTACTGTATCCCTCTGACCATCTTATTGTTGATGAAACACAGATATAGCATCGGAATTAAATGCAAAACGCACAATGCCTACATAAGTACAAGAAAACTGACTCTTCTTACTGTCTATGATTTGAACCATTCCTGTTACACTAGTTATAGATTCCGATGCTTCTCTTCAGGTTTACTGTATCCCTCTGACCTTCTTATTGACGATGAAACACAGAAATTGCATCGGAATTAAATACAAAAGGCACAATGCCGACTTAAGTACAAGAAAACAGACACTTCTTACTGTCTGTGTTTTGAACCATTCATGTGACACTAGGCATAGCTTCCGATGCTTCACCTCAGGTTTACTGTATCCATCTGACCTTCTTATTATCGATGAAACACAGAATTTGCATCGGAATTAAATACAAAAGGCACAATGCCGACTTATGTACAAGAAAACTGACTCTTCTTACTGTCTATGTTTGAACCATTCATGTGACACTAGTTATAGATTCCGATGCTTCACTTCAGTTTTACTGTATCCCTCTGACCTTCTTATCGACGATGAAACACAGAAATTGCATCGGAATTAAATACAAAAGGCACAATGCCGACTTAAGTACAAGAATACTGACTCCTCTTACTGTCTATGATTGAAACATTCCTGTGACACTAGTTATAGATTCCGATGCTTCACTTGAGGTTTACTGTATCCCTCTGACCTTCTTATTGACGACGAAACACAGAAATTGCATCGGAATTAAATACAAAAGGCACAATGCAGACTTAAGTACAAGAAAACTGACTCTTCTTACTGTCTATGTTTGGAACCATTCCTGTGACACTAGTTATAGATTCCGATGCTTCACTTCAGGTTTAGTGTATCCCTCTGATCTTCTTATTGACGATGAAACACAGACATTGCATCGGAGTTAAATACAAAAGGCACAATGCCGATTTAAGTACAAGAAAACTGACTCTTCTTACTGTCTATGTTTTGAACCATTCCTGTGACACTAGTTATAGATTCCGATGCTTCACTTCTGGTTTACTGTATCCATCTGACCTTCTTATTATCGATGAAACACAGAATTTGCATCGGAATTAAATACAAAATTCACAATGCCGACTTATGTACGAGAAAACTGACTCTTCTTACTGTTTATGTTTGAACCATTCATGTGACACTAGTTATAGGTTCCGATGCTTCACTTCAGTTTTACTGTATCCCTCTGACCTTCTTATCGACGATGAAACACAGAAATTGCATCGGAATTAAATACAAAAGGCACAATGCCGACTTAAGTACAAGAAAACTGACTCCTCTTACTGTCTATGATTGAAACATTCCTGTGACACTAGTTGTAGATTCCGATGCTTCACTTGAGGTTTGCTGTATCAGTCTGACCTTCTTATTGACGATGAAACACAGAAATTGCATCGGAATTAAATACAAAAGGCACAATGCAGACTTAAGTACAAGAAAACTGACTCTTCTTACTGTCTATGTTTCGAACCATTCCTATGACACTAGTTATAGATTCCGATGCTTCACTTCAGGTTTACTGTATCCCTCTGACCTTCTTATTGACGATGAAACACAGACATTGCATCGGAGTTAAATACAAAAGGCACAATGCCGACTTAAGTACAAGAAAACTGACTCTTCTTACTGTCTATGTTTTGAACCATTCCTGTGACACTAGTTATAGATTCCGATGCTTCACTTCAGCTTTACTGTATCCCTCTGACCATCTTATTGTTGATAAAACACAGATATATCATCGGAATTAAATACAAAAGACACAATGCCTACATAAGTACAACAAAACTGACTCTTCTGACTGTCTATGTTTTGAACCTTTCCTGTGACACTAGTTATAGATTCCGATGCTTCACTTCAGGTTTACTGTATCCCTCTGACCTTCTTATTGAAGATGAAACTCAGATATTGCATCGGAATTAAATACAAAGGGCACAATGCCGACTTAAGTACAAGAAAACTGACTCATCTTACTGTCTATGTTTGAACCATTCATGTGACACTAGTTATAGATTCCGATGCTTCACTTCAGGTTTACTGTATCCCTATGACCATCTTATTGTTGATGAAACACAGATATAGCATCGGAATTAAATACAAAAGGGACAATGCCTACATAAGTACAAGAAAACTGACTCTTCTTACTGTCTATGATTTGAACCATTCCTGTGACACTAGTTACAGATTCCGATGCTTCTCTTCAGGTTTACTGTATCCCTCTGACCTTCTTATTGACGATGAAACACAGATATTGCATCGGAATTAAATACAAAGTGCACAATGCCGACTTAAGTACAAGAAAACTGACTCTTCTTACTGTCTATGTTTGAACCATTCATGTGACACTAGTTATAGATTCCGATGCTTCACTTCAGGTTTACTGTATCCCTCTGACCATCTTATTGTTGATGAAACACAGATATAGCATCGGATTTAAATACAAAAGACACAATGCCTACATAAGTACAAGAAAACTGACTCTTTTTACTGTCTATGATTTGAACCATTCCTGTGACACTGGTTATAGATTCCGATGCTTCTCTTCAGGTTTACTATATCCCTCTGACCTTCTTATTGACGATGAAACACAGAAATTGCATCGAAATTAAATACAAAAGGCACAACGCCGACTTAAGTACAAGAAAACTGACTCATCTTGCTGTCTATGTTTTGAACCTTTCCTGTGACACTAGTTATAGATTCCAATGCTTCACTTCAGGTTTACTATATCCCTCTGACCTTCTTATTGAAGATGAAACACAGATATTGCATCGGAATTAAATACGAAGGGCTTAATGCCGACTTAAGTACAAGAAAACTGACTCTTCTTACTGTCTATGTTTGAACCATTCATGTGACACTAGTTATAGATTCCGATGCTTCACTTCAGGTTTACTGTATCCCTCTGACCATCTTATTGTTAATGAAACACAGATATAGCATCGGATTTAAATACAAAAGGCACAATGCCTACATAAGTACAAGAAAACTGACTCTTTTTACTGTCTATGATTTCAACCATTCCAGCGACACTAGTTATTAATTCCGATGCTTCTCTTCAGGTTTACTGTATCCCTCTGACCTTCTTATTGACGATAAAACACAGGAATTGCATCGGAATTAAATACAAAAAGCACAATGCCGACTTAAGTACAAGAAAACAGACTCTTCTTACTGTCTGTGTTTTGAACCATTCATGTGACACTAGGCATAGCTTCCGATGCTTCACTTCAGGTTTACTGTATCCCTCTGACCATCTTATTGTTGATGAAACACAGATATAGCATCGGAATAAATACAAAACGCACAATGCGTACATAAGTACAAGAAAACTGACTCTTCTTACTGTCTATGATTTGAACCATTCCTGTTACACTAGTTATAGATTCCGATGCTTCTCTACAGGTTTACTGTATCCCTCTGACCTTCTTATTGACGATGAAACACAGAAATTGCATCGGAATTAAATACAAAAGGCACAATGCCGACTTAAGTACAAGAAAACTGACTCTTCTTACTGTCTATGATTTGAACCATTCCTGTGACACTAGTTACAGATTCCGATGCTTCTCTTCAGGTTTACTGTATCCCTCTGACCTTCTTATTGACGATGAAACACAGATATTGCATCGGAATTAAATACAAAGTGCACAATGCCGACTTAAGTACAAGAAAACTGACTCTTCTTACTGTCTATGTTTGAACCATTCATGTGACACTAGTTATAGATTCCGATGCTTCACTTCAGGTTTACTGTATCCCTCTGACCATCTTATTGTTGATGAAACACAGATATAGCATCGGATTTAAATACAAAAGACACAATGCCTACATAAGTACAAGAAAACTGACTCTTTTTACTGTCTATGATTTGAACCATTCCTGTGACACTGGTTATAGATTCCGATGCTTCTCTTCAGGTTTACTATATCCCTCTGACCTTCTTATTGACGATGAAACACAGAAATTGCATCGGAATTAAATACAAAAGGCACAACGCCGACTTAAGTACAAGAAAACTGACTCATCTTGCTGTCTATGTTTTGAACCTTTCCTGTGACACTAGTTATAGATTCCAATGCTTCACTTCAGGTTTACTATATCCCTCTGACCTTCTTATTGAAGATGAAACACAGATATTGCATCGGAATTAAATACAAAGTGCACAATGCCGACTTAAGTACAAGAAAACTGACTCTTCTTACTGTCTATGTTTGAACCATTCATGTGACACTAGTTATAGATTCCGATGCTTCACTTCAGGTTTACTGTATCCCTCTGACCATCTTATTGTTGATGAAACACAGATATAGCATCGGATTTAAATACAAAAGACACAATGCCTACATAAGTACAAGAAAACTGACTCTTTTTACTGTCTATGATTTGAACCATTCCTGTGACACTGGTTATAGATTCCGATGCTTCTCTTCAGGTTTACTATATCCCTCTGACCTTCTTATTGACGATGAAACACAGAAATTGCATCGAAATTAAATACAAAAGGCACAACGCCGACTTAAGTACAAGAAAACTGACTCATCTTGCTGTCTATGTTTTGAACCTTTCCTGTGACACTAGTTATAGATTCCAATGCTTCACTTCAGGTTTACTATATCCCTCTGACCTTCTTATTGAAGATGAAACACAGATATTGCATCGGAATTAAATACGAAGGGCTTAATGCCGACTTAAGTACAAGAAAACTGACTCTTCTTACTGTCTATGTTTGAACCATTCATGTGACACTAGTTATAGATTCCGATGCTTCACTTCAGGTTTACTGTATCCCTCTGACCATCTTATTGTTAATGAAACACAGATATAGCATCGGATTTAAATACAAAAGGCACAATGCCTACATAAGTACAAGAAAACTGACTCTTTTTACTGTCTATGATTTCAACCATTCCAGTGACACTAGTTATGGATTCCGATGCTTCTCTTCAGGTTTACTGTATCCCTCTGACCTTCTTATTGACGATAAAACACAGGAATTGCATCGGAATTAAATACAAAAAGCACAATGCCGACTTAAGTACAAGAAAACAGACTCTTCTTACTGTCTGTGTTTTGAACCATTCATGTGACACTAGGCATAGCTTCCGATGCTTCACTTCAGGTTTACTGTATCCCTCTGACCATCTTATTGTTGATGAAACACAGATATAGCATCGGAATAAATACAAAACGCACAATGCGTACATAAGTACAAGAAAACTGACTCTTCTTACTGTCTATGATTTGAACCATTCCTGTTACACTAGTTATAGATTCCGATGCTTCTCTACAGGTTTACTGTATCCCTCTGACCTTCTTATTGACGATGAAACACAGAAATTGCGACGGAATTAAATACAAAAGGCACAATGCCGACTTAAGTACAAGAAAACAGACTCATCTTACTGTCTGTGTTTTGAACCATTCATGTGACACTAGGCATAGCTTCCGATGCTTCGCTTCAGGTTTACTGTATCCATCTGACCTTCTTATTATCGATGAAAAACAGAATTTGCATCGGAATTAAATACAAAAGGGACAATGCCTACATAAGTACAAGAAAACTGACTCTTCTTACTGTCTATGATTTGAACCATTCCTGTGACACTAGTTACAGATTCCGATGCTTCTCTTCAGGTTTACTGTATCCCTCTGACCTTCTTATTGACGATGAAACACAGATATTGCATCGGAATTAAATACAAAGTGCACAATGCCGACTTAAGTACAAGAAAACTGACTCTTCTTACTGTCTATGTTTGAACCATTCATGTGACACTAGTTATAGATTCCGATGCTTCACTTCAGGTTTACTGTATCCCTCTGACCATCTTATTGTTGATGAAACACAGATATAGCATCGGATTTAAATACAAAAGACACAATGCCTACATAAGTACAAGAAAACTGACTCTTTTTACTGTCTATGATTTGAACCATTCCTGTGACACTGGTTATAGATTCCGATGCTTCTCTTCAGGTTTACTATATCCCTCTTACCTTCTTATTGACGATGAAACACAGAAATTGCATCGGAATTAAATACAAAAGGCACAACGCCGACTTAAGTACAAGAAAACTGACTCATCTTGCTGTCTATGTTTTGAACCTTTCCTGTGACACTAGTTATAGATTCCAATGCTTCACTTCAGGTTTACTATATCCCTCTGACCTTCTTATTGAAGATGAAACACAGATATTGCATCGGAATTAAATACGAAGGGCTTAATGCCGACTTAAGTACAAGAAAACTGACTCTTCTTACTATCTATGTTTGAACCATTCATGTGACACTAGTTATAGATTCCGATGCTTCACTTCAGGTTTACTGTATCCCTCTGACCATCTTATTGTTAATGAAACACAGATATAGCATCGGATTTAAATACAAAAGTCACAATGCCTACATAAGTACAAGAAAACTGACTCTTTTTACTGTCTATGATTTCAACCATTCCAGTGACACTAGTTATGGATTCCGATGCTTCTCTTCAGGTTTACTGTATCCCTCTGACCTTCTTATTGACGATAAAACACAGGAATTGTATCGGAATTAAATACAAAAAGCACAATGCCGACTGAAGTACAAGAAAACAGACTCTTCTTACTGTCTGTGTTTTGAACCATTCATGTGACACTAGGCATAGTTTCCGATGCTTCACTTCAGGTTTACTGTATTCCTCTGACCATCTTATTGTTGATGAAACACAGATATAGCATCGGAATAAATACAAAACGCACAATGCGTACATAAGTACAAGAAAACTGACTCTTCTTACTGTCTATGATTTGAACCATTCCTGTTACACTAGTTATAGATTCCGATGCTTCTCTACAGATTTACTGTATCCCTCTGACCTTCTTATTGACGATGAAACACAGAAATTGCATCGGAATTAAATACAAAAGGCACAATGCCGACTTAAGTACAAGAAAACAGACTCATCTTACTGTCTGTGTTTTGAACCATTCATGTGACACTAGGCATAGCTTCCGATGCTTCGCTTCAGGTTTACTGTATCCATCTGACCTTCTTATTATCGATGAAGAACAAAATTTGCATCGGAATTAAATACAAAAGGCACAATGCCGACTTATGTACAAGAAAACTGACTTTTCTTACTGTCTATGTTTGAACCATTCATGTGACACTAGTTATAGATTCTGATGCTTCACTTCAGGTTTACTGTATCCCTCTGACCTTCTTAACGACGATGAAACACAGAAATTGCATCGGAATTAAATACAAAAGGCACAATGCCGAATTAAGTACAAGAAAACTGACTCCTCTTACTGTCTATGATTGAAACATTCCTGTGACACTAGTTATAGGTTCCGATGCTTCACTTGAGGTTTACTGTATCCCTCTGACCTTCTTATTGACGATGAAACACAGAAATTGCATCGGAATTAAATACAAAAGGCACAATGCAGACTTAAGTACAAGAAAACTGACTCTTCTTACTGTCTATGTTTGGAACCATTCCTGTGACACTAGCTATAGATTCCGATGCTTCACTTCAGGTTTACTGTATCCCTCTGACCTTCTTATTGACGATGAAACACAGACATTGCATCGGAGTTAAATACAAAAGGCACAATGCCGACTTAAGTACAAGAAAACTGACTCTTCTTACTGTCTATGTTTTGAACCATTCCTGTGACACTAGTTATAGATTCCGATGCTTCACTTCAGGTTTACTGTATCCATCTGACCTTCTTATTATCGACGAAACACAGAATTTGCATCGGAATTAAATACAAAAGGCACAATGCCGACTTATGTACGAGAAAACTGACTCTTCTTACTGTTTATGTTTGAACCATTCATGTGACACTACTTATAGATTCCGATGCTTCACTTCACTTTTTCTGTATCCCTCTGACCTTCTTATCGACGATGAAACACAGAAATTGCATCGGAATTAAATACAAAAGGCACAATGCCGACTTAAGTACAAGAAAACTGACTCATCTTACTGTCTATGATTGAAACATTCCTGTGACACTAGTTATAGATTCCGATGCTTCACTTGAGGTTTGCTGTATCCCTCTGACCTTCTTATTGACGATGAAATACAGAATTTGCATCGGAATTAAATACAAAAGGCACAATGCAGACTTAAGTGCAAGAAAACTGACTCTTCTTACTGTCTATGTTTGGAACCATTCCTGTGACACTTGTTATAGATTCCAATGCTTCACTTCAGGTTTACTGTATCCCTCTGACCTTCTTATTGACGATGAAACACAGACTTTGCATCGGAGTTAAATACAAAAGGCACAATGCCGACTTATGTACAAGAAAACTGACTCTTCTTACTGTCTATGTTTTGAACTATTAATGTGACACTAGTTATAGATTCCGATGCTTCACTTCAGGTTTACTGTATCCCTCTGACCATCTTATTGTTGATGAAACACAGATATATCATCGGAATTAAATACAAAAGACACAATGCCTACATAAGTACAACAAAACTGACTCTTCTTACTGTCTATGTTTTGAACCTTTCCTGTGACACTAGTTATAGATTCCGATGCTTCACTTCAGGTTTACTGTATCCCTCTGACCTTCTTATTGAAGATGAAACTCAGATATTGCATCGGAATTAAATACAAAGGGCACAATGCCGACTTAAGTACAAGAAAACTGACTCATCTTACTGTCTATGTTTCAACCATTCATGTGACACTAGTTATAGATTCCGATGCTTCACTTCAGGTTTACTGTATCCCTATGACCATCTTATTGTTGATGAAACACAGATATAACATCGGAATTAAATACAAAAGGGACAATGCCTACATAAGTACAAGAAAACTGACTCTTCTTACTGTCTATGATTTGAACAATTCCTGTGACACTAGTTACAGATTCCGATGCTTCTCTTCAGGTTTACTGTATCCCTCTGACCTTCTTATTGACGATGAAACACAGATATTGCATCGGAATTAAATACAAAGGGCACAATGCCGACTTAAGTACATGAAAACTGACTCTTCTTACTGTCTATGTTTGAACCATTCATGTGACACTAGTTATAGTTTCCGATGCTTCACTTCAGGTTTACTGTATCCCTCTGACCATCTTATTGTTGATGAAACACAGATATAGCATCGGATTTAAATACAAAAGACACAATGCCTACATAAGTACAAGAAAACTGACTCTTCTTACTGTCTGCGATTTGAACCATTCCTGTGACACTGGTTATAGATTCCGATGCTTCTCTTCAGGTTTACTGTATCCCTCTGACCTTCTTATTGACGATGAAACACAGAAATTGCATCGGAATTAAATACAAATGGCACAACGCCGACTTAAGTACAAGAAAACTGACTCATCTTACTGTCTATGTTTTGAACCTTTCCTGTGACACTAATTATAGATTCCGATGCTTCACTTCAGGTTTACTGTATCCCTCTGACCTTCTTATTGAAGATGAAACACAGATATTGCGTCGGAATTAAATACGAAGGTCACAATGCCGACTTAAGTACAAGAAAACTGACTCTTCTTGCTGTCTATGTTTGAACCATTCATGTGACACTAGTTATAGATTCCGATGCTTCACTTCAGGTTTACTGTATCCCTCTGACCATCTTATTGTTAATGAAACACAGATATAGCATCGGAATTAAATACAAAAGGCACAATGCCTACATAAGTACAAGAAAACTGACTCTTCTTACTGTCTATGATTTGAACCATTCCTGTTACACTAGTTATAGATTCCGATGCTTCTCTTCAGGTTTACTGTATCCCTCTGACCTTCTTATTGACGATAAAACACAGGAATTGCATCGGAATTAAATACAAAAAGCACAATGCCGACTTAAGTACAAGAAAACAGACTCTTCTTACTGTCTGTGTTTTGAACCATTCATGTGACACTAGGCATAGCTTCCGATGCTTCACTTCAGGTTTACTGTATCCATCTGACCTTCTTATTATCGATGAAACACAGAATTTGCATCGGAATTAAATACAAAAGGCACAATGCCGACTTATGTACAAGAAAACTGACGCTTCTTACTGTCTATGTTTGAACCATTCATGTGACACTAGTTATAGATTCCGATGCCTCACTTCAGTTTTACTGTATCCCTCTGACCTTCTTATCGACGATGAAACACAGAAATTGCATCGGAATTCATTACAAAAGGCACAATGCCGACTTAAGTACAAGAAAACTGACTCCTCTTACTGTCTATGATTGAAACATTCCTGTGACACTAGTTATAGATTCCGATGCTTCACTTGAGGTTTACTGTATCCCTCTGACCTTCCTATTGACGATGAAACACAGAAATTGCATCGGAATTAAATACAAAAGGCACAATGCAGACTTAAGTAAAAGAAAACTGACTCTTCTTACTGTCTATGTTTTGAACCATTCCTGTGACACTAGTTATAGATTCCGATGCTTCACTTCAGGTTTACTGTATCCATCGGACCTTCTTATTATCGATGAAACACAGAATTTGCATCGGAATTAAATACAAAAGGCACATTGCCGACTTATGTACGAGAAAACTGACTCTTCTTACTGTCTTTGTTTGAACCATTCATGTGACACTAGTTATAGATTGCGATGCTTTACTTCAGTTTTACTGTATCCCTCTGACCTTCTTATCGACGATGAAACACAGAAATTGCATCGGAATTAAATACAAAAGGCACAATGCCGACTTAAGTACAAGAAAACTGACTCCTCTTACTGTCTATGATTGAAACATTCCTGTGACACTAGTTATAGATTCCGATGCTTCACTTGAGGTTTACTGTATCCCTCTGACCTTCTTATTGACGATGAAACACACAAATTGCATCGGAATTAAATACAAAAGGCACAATGCAGACTTAAGTACAAGAAAACTGACTCTTCTCACTGTCTATGTTCGGAACCATTCCAGTGACACTAGTTATAGATTCCAATGCTTCACTTCAGGTTTACTGTATCCCTCTGACCTTCTTATTGACGATGAAACACAGACTTTGCATCGGAGTTAAATACAAAAGGCACAATGCCGACTTAAGTACAAGAAAACTGACTCTTCTTACTGTCTATGTTTTGAACTATTCCTGTGAGACTAGTTATAGATTCCGATGCTTCACTTCAGGTTTACTGTATCCCTCTGACCATCTTATTGTTGATGAAACACAGATATATCATCGGAATTAAATACAAAAGACACAATGCCTACATAAGTACAACAAAACTGACTCTTCTTACTGTCTATGTTTTGAACCTTTCCTGTGACACTAGTTATAGATTCCGATGCTTCACTTCAGGTTTACTGTATCCCTCTGACCTTCTTATTGAAGATGAAACTCAGATATTGCTTCGGAATTAAATACAAAGGGCACAATGCCGACTTAAGTACAAGAAAACTGACTCATCTTACTGTCTATGTTTGAACCATTCATGTGACACTAGTTATAGATTCCGATGCTTCACTTCAGGTTTACTGTATCCCTATGACCATCTTATTGTTGATGAAACACAGATTTAACATCGGAATTAAATACAAAAGGGACAATGCCTACATAAGTACAAGAAAACTGACTCTTCTTACTGTCTATGATTTGAACAATTCCTGTGACACTAGTTACAGATTCCGATGCTTCTCTTCAGGTTTACAGTATCCCTCTGACATTCATATTGACGATGAAACACAGATATTGCATCGGAATTAAATACAAAGGGCACAATGCCGACTTAAGTACATGAAAGCTGACTCTTCTTACTGTCTATGTTTGAACCATTCATGTGACACTAGTTATAGTTTCCGATGCTTCACTTCAGGTTTACTGTATCCCTCTGACCATCTTATTGTTGATGAAACACAGATATAGCATCGGATTTAAATACAAAAGACACAATGCCTACATAAGTACAAGAAAACTGACTCTTCTTACTGTCTATGATTTGAACCATTCCTGTGACACTGGTTATAGATTCCGATGCTTCTCTTCAGGTTTACTGTATCCCTCTGACCTTCTTATTGACGATGAAACACAGAAATTGCATCGGAATTAAATACAAAAGGCACAACGCCGACTTAAGTACAAGAAAACTGACTCATCTTACTGTCTATGTTTTGAACCTTTCCTGTGACACTAGTTATAGATTCCGATGCTTCACTTCAGGTTTACTGTATCCCTCTGACCATCTTATTGTTAATGAAACACAGATATAGCATCGGAATTAAATACAAAAGGCACAATGCCTACATAAGTACAAGAAAACTGACTCTTCTTACTGTCTATGATTTGAACCATTCCTGTTACACTAGTTATAGATTCCGATGCTTCTCTTCAGGTTTACTGTATCCCTCTGACCTTCTTATTGACGATAAAACACAGGAATTGCATCGGAATTAATTACAAAAAGCACAATGCCGACTTAAGTACAAGAAAACAGACTCTTCTTACTGTCTGTGTTTTGAACCATTCATGTGACACTAGGCATAGCTTCCGATGCTTCACTTCAGGTTTACTGTATCCATCTGACCTTCTTATTATCGATGAAACACAGAATTTGCATCGGAATTAAATACAAAAGGCACAATGCCGACTTATGTACAAGAAAACTGACTCTTCTTACTGTCTATGTTTGAACCATTCATGTGACACTAGTTATAGATTCCGATGCTTCACTTCAGTTTTACTGTATCCCTCTGACCTTCTTATCGACGATGAAACACAGAAATTGCATCGGAATTCAATACAAAAGGCACAATGCCGACTTAAGTACAAGAAAACTGACTCCTCTTACTGTCTATGATTGAAACATTCCTGTGACACTAGTTATAGATTCCGATGCCTCACTTGAGGTTTACTGTATCCCTCTGACCTTCTTATTGACGATGAAACACAGAAATTGCATCGGAATTAAATACAAAAGGCACAATGCAGACTTAAGTACAAGAAAACTGACTCTTCTTACTGTCTATGTTTGGAACCATTCCTGTGACACTAGTTATAGATTCCGATGCTTCACTTCAGGTTTACTGTATCCCTCTGACCTTCTTATTGACGATGAAACACAGACATTGCATCGGAGTTAAATACAAAAGGCACAATGCCGACTTAAGTACAAGAAAACTGACTCTTCTTACTGTCTATGTTTTGAACCATTCCTGTGACACTAGTTATAGATTCCGATGCTTCACTTCAGGTTTACTGTATCCATCGGACCTTCTTATTATCGATGAAACACAGAATTTGCATCGGAATTAAATACAAAAGGCACAATGCCGACTTATGTACGAGAAAACTGACTCTTCTCACTGTCTATGTTTGGAACCATTCCTGTGACACTAGATATAGATTCCGATGCTTCACTTCAGGTTTACTGTATCCCTCTGACCATCTTATTGACGATGAAACACAGACATTGCATCGGAGTTAAATACAGAAGGCACAATGCCGACTTAAGTACAAGAAAACTGACTCTTCTTACTGTCTATGTTTTGAACCATTCCTGTGACACTAGTTATAGATTCCGATGCTTCACTTCAGGTTTACTGTATCCCTCTGACCATCTTATTGTTGATGAAACACAGATATAGCATCGGAATTAAATACAAAAGACACAATGCCTACATAAGTACAAGAAAACTGACTCTTCTTACTGTCTATGGTTTGAACCATTCCTGTGACACTAGTTGTAGATTCCAATGCTTCTCTTCAGGTTTACTGTCTCCCTCTGACCTTCTTATTGACGATGAAACACAGAAATTGCATCGGAATTAAATACAAAAGGCACAACGCCGACTTAAGTACAAGAAAACTGACTCATCTTACTGTCTATGTTTTGAACCTTTCCTGTGACACTAGTTATAGATTCCGATGCTTCACTTCAGGTTTACTGTATCCCTCTGGCCTTCTTATTGAAGATGAAACACAGATATTGCATCGGAATTAAATGCAAAGGGCACAATGCCGACTTAAGTACAAGAAAACTGACTCTTCTTACTGTCTATGTTTGAACCATTCATGTGACACTAGTTATAGATTCCGATGCTTCACTTCAGGTTTACTGTATCCCTCTGACATTCTTATTGACGATGAAGCACAGAAATTGCATCGGAATTAAATAGAAAATTCACAATGCCGACTTAAGTACAAGAAAACTGACTCTACTTACTGTCTATGTTTTGAACCATTCCTGCGACACTAGTTATAGATTCCGATGCTTCACTTCAGGTTTACTGTATCCCTCTGACCTTCTTATTGACGATGGAACACAGATATTGCACCGTAATTAAATACAAAAGGCACAATGCCAACTTAAGTACTAGATAACTGACTATTCTTACTGTCTATGTTTTGAACCATTCCTGTGACACTAGTTATAGATTCCGATGCTTCACTTCAGGTTTACTGTATCCCTCTGACCTTCTTATTGACGATGAAACACAGACATTGCATCGGAGTTAATTACAAAAGGCACTATGCCGACTTAAGTACAAGAAAACTGACTCTTCTTACTGTCGATGTTTTGAACCATTCCTGTGACACTAGTTATAGATTCCGATGCTTCACTTCAGGTTTACTGTATCCCTCTAACCTTGTTATTGACGATGAAACATAGAAATTGCATCGGAATTAAATAGAAAAGGAACAATGCCGATTTAAGTACAAGAAAACAGACTCTTCTTACTGTCTATGTTTTGAACCATTCATTTGACACTAGGCATAGCTTCCGATGCTTCACTTCAGGTTTACTGTATCCATCTGACCTTCTTATTATCGATGAAACTCAGAATTTGCATCGGAATTAAATACAAAAGGCACAATGCCGACTTATGTACAAGAAAACTGACTCTTCTTACTGTCTATGTTTGAACCATTCATGTGACACTAGTTATAGATTCCGAAGCTTCACTTCAGTTTTACTGTATCCCTCTGACCTTCTTATCGACGATGAAACACAGAAATTGCATCGGAATTAAATACAAAAGGCACAATGCCGACTTAAGTACAAGAAAACTGACTCCTCTTACTGTCTATGATTGAAACATTTCTGTGACACTAGTTATAGATTCCGATGCTTCACTTGAGGTTTACTGTATCCCTCTGACCTTCATATTGACGATGAAACACAGAAATTGCATCGGAATTAAATACAAAAGGCACAATGCAGACTTAAGTACAAGAAAACTGACTCTTCTTACTGTCTATGTTTGGAACCATTCCTGTGACACTAGTTATAGATTCCGATGCTTCACTTCAGGTTTACTGTATCCCTCTGACCTTCTTATTGACGATGAAACACAGACATTGCATCGGAGTTAAATACAAAAGGCACAATGCCGACTTAAGTACAAGAAAACTGACTCTTCTGACTGTCTATGTTTTGAACCATTCCTGTGACACTAGTTATAGATTCCGATGTTTCACTTCAGGTTTACTGTATCCATCTGACCTTCTTATTATCGATGAAACACAGAATTTGCATCGGAATTAAATACAAAAGGCACAATGCCGACTTATGTACGAGAAAACTGACTCTTCTTACTGTCTATGTTTGAACCATTCATGTGACACTAGTTATAGATTCCGGTGCTTCACTTCAGTTTTACTGTATCCCTCTGACCTTCTTATCGACGATGAAACACAGAAATTGCATCGGAATTAAATACAAAAGGCACAATGCCGACTTAAGTACAAGAAAACTGACTCCTCTTACTGTCTATGATTGAAACATTCCTGTGACACTAGTTATAGATTCCGATGCTTCACTTGAGGTTTACTGTATCCCTCTGACCTTCTTATTGACGATGAAACACAGAAATTGCATCGGAATTAAATACAAAAGGCACAATGCAGACTTAAGTACAAGAAAACTGACTCTTCTCACTGTCTATGTTTGGAACCATTCCTGTGACACTAGTTATAGATTCCGATGCTTCACTTCAGGTTTACTGTATCCCTCTGACCATCTTATTGACGATGAAACACAGACATTGCATCGGAGTTAAATACAGAAGGCACAATGCCGACTTAAGTACAAGAAAACTGACTCTTCTTACTGCCTATGTTTTGAACCATTCCTGTAACACTAGTTATAGATTCCGATGCTTCACTTCAGGTTTACTGTATCCCTCTGACCATCTTATTGTTGATGAAACACAGATATAGCATCGGAATTAAATACAAAAGACGCAATGCCTACATAAGTACAAGAAAACTGACTCTTCTTACTGTCTATGGTTTGAACCATTCCTGTGACACTAGTTATAGATTCCAATGCTTCTCTTCAGGTTTACTGTCTCCCTCTGACCTTCTTATTGACGATGAAACACAGAAATTGCATCGGAATTAAATACAAAAGGCACAACGCCGACTCAAGTACAAGAAAACTGACTCATCTTACTGTCTATGTTTTGAACCATTCATGTGACACTAGGCATAGCTTCCGATGCATCACTTCAGGTTTACTGTATCCCTCTGACCATCTTATTGTTGATGAAACACAGATATAACATCGGAATTAAATACAAAACGCACAATGCCTACATAAGTACAAGAAAACTGACTCTTCTTACTGTCTATGATTTGAACCATTCCTGTTAAACTAGTTATAGATTCCGATGCTTCTCTTCAGGTTTACTGTATCCCTCTGACCTTCTTATTGACGATGATACACAGATATTGCATCGGAATTAAATACAAAAGGCACAATGCCGACTTAAGTACAAGAAAACAGACTCTTCTTACTGTCTGTGTTTTGAACCATTCATGTGACACTAGGCATAGCTTCCGATGCTTCACTTCAGGTTTACTGTATCCATCTGACCTTCTTATTATCGATGAAACACAGAATTTGCATCGGAATTAAATACAAAGGGCACAATGCCGACTTATGTACAAGAAATCTGACTCTTCTCACTGTCTATGTTTGAACCATTCATGTGACACTAGTTATAGATTCCGTTGCTTCACTTCAGTTTTACTGTATCCCTCTGACCTTCTTGTCGACGATGAAACACAGAAATTGCATCGGAATTCAATACAAAAGGCACAATGCCGACTTAAGTACAAGAAAACTGACTCCTCTTACTGTCTATGATTGAAACATTCCTGTGACACTAGTTATAGATTCCGATGCTTCACTTGAGGTTTACTGTATCCCTCTGACCTTCTTATTGACGATGAAACACAGAAATTGCATCGGAATTAAATTCAAAAGGCACAATGCAGACTTAAGTACAAGAAAACAGACTCTTCTTACTGTCTATGTTTGGAACCATTCCTGTGACACTAGTTATAGATTCCGATGCTTCACTTCAGGTTTACTGTATCCATCGGACCTTCTTATTATCGATGAAACACAGAATTTGCATCGGAATTAAAAAAAAAAGGCACAATGCCGACTTATGTACGAGAAAACTGACTCTTCTTACTGTCTTTGTTTGAACCATTCATGTGACACTAGTTATAGATTGCGTTACTTTACTTCAGTTTTACTGTATCCCTCTGACCTTCTTATCGACGATGAAACACAGAAATTGCATCGGAATTAAATACAAAACGCACAATGCCGACTTAAGTACAAGAAAACTGACTCCTCTTACTGTCTATGATTGAAACATTCCTGTGACACTAGTTATAGATTCCGATGCTTCACTTGAGGTTTACTGTATCCCTCTGACCTTCTTATTGACGATGAAACACACAAATTGCATCGGAATTAAATACAAAAGGCACAATGCAGACTTAAGTACAAGAAAACTGACTCTTCTCACTGTCTATGTTTGGAACCATTCCTGTGACACTAGTTATAGATTCCGATGCTTCACTTCAGGTTTACTGTATCCCTCTGACCATCTTATTGACGATGAAACACAGACATTGCATCGGAGTTGAATACAGAAGGCACAATGCCGACTTAAGTACAAGAAAACTGACTCTTCTTACTGTCTATGTTTTGAACCATTCCTGTGACACTAGTTATAGATTCCGATGCTTCACTTCAGGTTTACTGTATCCCTCTGACCATCTTATTGTTGATGAAACACAGATATAGCATCGGAATTAAATACAAAAGACACAATGCCTACATAAGTACAAGAAAACTGACTCTTCTTACTGTCTATGGTTTGAACCATTCCTGTGACACTAGTTATAGATTCCAATGCTTCTCTTCAGGTTTACAGTCTCCCTCTGACCTTCTTATTGACGATGAAACACAGAAATTGCATCGGAATTAAATACAAAAGGCACAACGCCGACTTAAGTACAAGAAAACTGACTCATCTAACTGTCTATGTTTTGAACCTTTCCTGTGACACTAGTTATAGATTCCGATGCTTCACTTCAGGTTTACTGTATCCCTCTGGCCTTCTTATTGAAGATGAAACACAGATATTGCATCGGAATTAAATGCAAAGGGCACAATGCCGACTTAAGTACAAGAAAACTGACTCTTCTTACTGTCTATGTTTGAACCATTCATGTGTCACTAGTTATAGATTCCGATGCTTCACTTCAGGTTTACTGTATCCCTCTGACATTCTTATTGACGATGAAGCACAGAAATTGCATCGGAATTAAATAGAAAATTCACAATGCCGACTTAAGTACAAGAAAACTGATTCTTCTTACTGTCTATGTTTTGAACCATTCCTGCGACACTAGTTATAGATTCCGATGCTTCACTTCAGGTTTACTGTATCCCTCTGACCTTCTTATTGACGATGAAGCACAGACATTGCATCGGAGTTAATTACAAAAGGCACTATGTCGACTTAAGTACAAGAAAACTGACTCTTCTTACTGTCGATGTTTTGAACCATTCCTGTGACACTAGTTACAGATTCCGATGCTTCACTTCAGGTTTACTGTATCCCTCTAACCTTGTTATTGACGATGAAACATAGAAATTGCATCGGAATTAAATAGAAAAGGAACAATGCCGATTTAAGTACAAGAAAACAGACTCTTCTTACTGTCTATGTTTTGAACCATTCATGTGACACTAGGCATAGCTTCCGATGCTTCACTTCAGGTTTACTGTATCCATCTGACCTTCTTATTATCGATGAAATTCAGAATTTGCATCGGAATTAAATACAAAAGGCACAATGCCGACTTATGTACAAGAAAACTGACTCTTCTTACTGTCTATGTTTGAACCATTCATGTGACACTAGTTATAGATTCCGATGCTTCACTTGAGGTTTACTGTATCCCTCTGACCTTCTTATTGACGATGAAACACAGAAATTGCATCGGAATTAAATACAAAAGGCACAATGCAGACTTAAGTACAAGAAAACTGACTCTTCTCACTGTCTATGTTTGGAACCATTCCTGTGACACTAGTTATAGATTCCGATGCTTCACTTCAGGTTTACTGTATCCCTCTGACCATCTTATTGACGATGAAACACAGACATTGCATCGGAGTTAAATACAGAAGGCACAATGCCGACTTAAGTACAAGAAAACTGACTCTTCTTACTGCCTATGTTTTGAACCATTCCTGTAACACTAGTTATAGATTCCGATGCTTCACTTCAGGTTTACTGTATCCCTCTGACCATCTTATTGTTGATGAAACACAGATATAGCATCGGAATTAAATACAAAAGACGCAATGCCTACATAAGTACAAGAAAACTGACTCTTCTTACTGTCTATGGTTTGAACCATTCCTGTGACACTAGTTATAGATTCCAATGCTTCTCTTCAGGTTTACTGTCTCCCTCTGACCTTCTTATTGACGATGAAACACAGAAATTGCATCGGAATTAAATACAAAAGGCACAACGCCGACTCAAGTACAAGAAAACTGACTCATCTTACTGTCTATGTTTTGAACCATTCATGTGACACTAGGCATAGCTTCCGATGCATCACTTCAGGTTTACTGTATCCCTCTGACCATCTTATTGTTGATGAAACACAGATATAACATCGGAATTAAATACAAAACGCACAATGCCTACATAAGTACAAGAAAACTGACTCTTCTTACTGTCTATGATATGAACCATTCCTGTTAAACTAGTTATAGATTCCGATGCTTCTCTTCAGGTTTACTGTATCCCTCTGACCTTCTTATTGACGATGATACACAGATATTGCATCGGAATTAAATACAAAAGGCACAATGCCGACTTAAGTAAAAGAAAACAGACTCTTCTTACTGTCTGTGTTTTGAACCATTCATGTGTCACTAGGCATAGCTTCCGATGCTTCACTTCAGGTTTACTGTATCCATCTGACCTTCTTATTATCGATGAAACACAGAATTTGCATCGGAATTAAATACAAAGGGCACAATGCCGACTTATGTACAAGAAATCTGACTCTTCTCACTGTCTATGTTTGAACCATTCATGTGACACTAGTTATAGATTCCGTTGCTTCTCTTCAGTTTTACTGTATCCCTCTGACCTTCTTGTCGACGATGAAACACAGAAATTGCATCGGAATTCAATACAAAAGGCACAATGCCGACTTAAGTACAAGAAAACTGACTCCTCTTACTGTCTATGATTGAAACATTCCTGTGACACTAGTTATAGATTCCGATGCTTCACTTGAGGTTTACTGTATCCCTCTGACCTTCTTATTGACGATGAAACACAGAAATTGCATCGGAATTAAATTCAAAAGGCACAATGCAGACTTAAGTACAAGAAAACAGACTCTTCTTACTGTCTATGTTTGGAACCATTCCTGTGACACTAGTTATAGATTCCGACGCTTCACTTCAGGTTTACTGTATCCATCGGACCTTCTTATTATCGATGAAACACAGAATTTGCATCGGAATTAAAAAAAAAAGGCACAATGCCGACTTATGTACGAGAAAACTGACTCTTCTTACTGTCTTTGTTTGAACCATTCATGTGACACTAGTTATAGATTGCGTTACTTTACTTCAGTTTTACTGTATCCCTCTGACCTTCTTATCGACGATGAAACACAGAAATTGCATCGGAATTAAATACAAAACGCACAATGCCGACTTAAGTACAAGAAAACTGACTCCTCTTACTGTCTATGATTGAAACATTCCTGTGACACTAGTTATAGATTCCGATGCTTCACTTGAGGTTTACTGTATCCCTCTGACCTTCTTATTGACGATGAAACACACAAATTGCATCGGAATTAAATACAAAAGGCACAATGCAGACTTAAGTACAAGAAAACTGACTCTTCTCACTGTCTATGTTTGGAACCATTCCTGTGACACTAGTTATAGATTCCGATGCTTCACTTCAGGTTTACTGTATCCCTCTGACCATCTTATTGACGATGAAACACAGACATTGCATCGGAGTTGAATACAGAAGGCACAATGCCGACTTAAGTACAAGAAAACTGACTCTTCTTACTGTCTATGTTTTGAACCATTCCTGTGACACTAGTTATAGATTCCGATGCTTCACTTCAGGTTTACTGTATCCCTCTGACCATCTTATTGTTGATGAAACACAGATATAGCATCGGAATTAAATACAAAAGACACAATGCCTACATAAGTACAAGAAAACTGACTCTTCTTACTGTCTATGGTTTGAACCATTCCTGTGACACTAGTTATAGATTCCAATGCTTCTCTTCAGGTTTACAGTCTCCCTCTGACCTTCTTATTGACGATGAAACACAGAAATTGCATCGGAATTAAATACAAAAGGCACAACGCCGACTTAAGTACAAGAAAACTGACTCATCTAACTGTCTATGTTTTGAACCTATCCTGTGACACTAGTTATAGATTCCGATGCTTCACTTCAGGTTTACTGTATCCCTCTGGCCTTCTTATTGAAGATGAAACACAGATATTGCATCGGAATTAAATGCAAAGGGCACAATGCCGACTTAAGTACAAGAAAACTGACTCTTCTTACTGTCTATGTTTGAACCATTCATGTGTCACTAGTTATAGATTCCGATGCTTCACTTCAGGTTTACTGTATCCCTCTGACATTCTTATTGACGATGAAGCACAGAAATTGCATCGGAATTAAATAGAAAATTCACAATGCCGACTTAAGTACAAGAAAACTGATTCTTCTTACTGTCTATGTTTTGAACCATTCCTGCGACACTAGTTATAGATTCCGATGCTTCACTTCAGGTTTACTGTATCCCTCTGACCTTCTTATTGACGATGAAGCACAGACATTGCATCGGAGTTAATTACAAAAGGCACTATGTCGACTTAAGTACAAGAAAACTGACTCTTCTTACTGTCGATGTTTTGAACCATTCCTGTGACACTAGTTACAGATTCCGATGCTTCACTTCAGGTTTACTGTATCCCTCTAACCTTGTTATTGACGATGAAACATAGAAATTGCATCGGAATTAAATAGAAAAGGAACAATGCCGATTTAAGTACAAGAAAACAGACTCTTCTTACTGTCTATGTTTTGAACCATTCATGTGACACTAGGCATAGCTTCCGATGCTTCACTTCAGGTTTACTGTATCCATCTGACCTTCTTATTATCGATGAAATTCAGAATTTGCATCGGAATTAAATACAAAAGGCACAATGCCGACTTATGTACAAGAAAACTGACTCTTCTTACTGTCTATGTTTGAACCATTCATGTGACACTAGTTATAGATTCCGATGCTTCACTTCAGTTTTACTGTATCCCTCTGACCATCTTATCGACGATGAAACACAGAAATTGCATCGGAATTAAATACAAAAGGCACAATGCCGACTTAAGTACAAGAAAACTGACTCCTCTTACTGTCTATGATTGAAACATTTCTGTGACACTAGTTATAGATTCCGATGCTTCACTTGAGGTTTACTGTATCCCTCTGACCTTCTTATTGTCGATGAAACACAGAAATTGCATCGGAATGAAATACAAAAGGCACAATGCAGACTTAAGTACAAGAAAACTGACTCTTCTTACTGTCTATGTTTTGAACCATTCCTGTGACACTAGTTATAGATTCCGATGCTTCACTTCAGGTTTACTGTATCCCTCTGACCTTCTTATTGACGATGAAACACAGACATTGCATCGGAGTTAAATACAAAAGGCACAATGCCGACTTAAGTACAAGAAAACTGACTCTTCTTACTGTCTATGTTTTGAACCATTCCTGTGACACTAGTTATAGATTCCGATGCTTCACTTCAGGTTTACGTTATCCATCTGACCTTCTTATTATCGATGAAACACAGAATTTGCATCGGAATTAAATACAAAAGGCACAATGCCGACTTATGTACGAGAAAACTGACTCTTCTTACTGTCTATGTTTGAACCATTCATGTGACACTAGTTATAGATTCCGATGCTTCACTTCAGTTTTACTGTATCCCTCTGACCTTCTTATCGACGATGAAACACAGAAATTGCATCGGAATCAAATACAAAAGGCACATTGCCGACTTAAGTACAAGAAAACTGACTCCTCTTACTGTCTATGATTGAAACATGCCTGTGACACTAGTTATAGATTCCGATGCTTCACTTGAGGTTTACTGTATCCCTCTGACCTTCTTATTGACGATGAAACACAGAAATTGCATCGGAATTAATTACAAAAGGCACAATGCAGACTTAAGTACAAGAAAACTTACTCTTCTTACTGTCTATGTTTGGAACCATTCCTGTGACACTAGTTATAGATTCCGATGCTTCACTTCAGGTTTACTGTATCCCTCTGACCATCTTATTGTTGATGAAACACAGATATAGCATCGGAATTAAATACAAAAGACACAATGCCTACATAAGTACAAGAAAACTTACTCTTCTTACTGTCTATGGTTTGAACCATTCCTGTGACACTAGTTATAGATTCCAATGCTTCTCTTCAGGTTTACAGTCTCCCTCAGACCTTCTTATTGACGATGAAACACAGAAATTGCATCGGAATTAAATACAAAAGGCACAACGCCGACTTATATACAAGAAAACTGACTCATCTAACTGTCTATGTTTTGAACCTTTCCTGTGACACTAGTTATAGATTCCGATGCTTCACTTCAGGTTTACTGTATCCCTCTGGCCTTCTTATTGAAGATGAAACACAGGTATTGCATCGGAATTAAATGCAAAGGGCACAATGCCGACTTAAGTACAAGAAAACTGACTCTTCTTACTGTCTATGTTTGAACCATTCATGTGTCACTAGTTATAGATTCCGATGCTTCACTTCAGGTTTACTGTATCCCTCTGACATTCTTATTGACGATGAAGCACAGAAATTGCATCGGAATTAAATAGAAAATTCACAATGCCGACTTAAGTACAAGAAAACTGATTCTTCTTACTGTCTATGTTTTGAACCATTCCTGCGACACTAGTTATAGATTCCGATGCTTCACTTAAGGTTTACTGTATCCCTCTGACCTTCTTATTGACGATGAAGCACAGACATTGCATCGGAGTTAATTACAAAAGGCACTATGCCGACTTAAGTACAAGAAAACTGACTCTTCTTACTGTCGATGTTTTGAACCATTCCTGTGACACTAGTTACAGATTCCGATGCTTCACTTCAGGTTTACTGTATCCCTCTAACCTTGTTATTGACGATGAAACATAGAAATTGCATCGGAATTAAATAGAAAAGGAACAATGCCGATTTAAGTACAAGAAAACAGACTCTTCTTACTGTCTATGTTTTGAACCATTCATGTGACACTAGGCATAGCTTCCGATGCTTCACTTCAGGTTTACTGTATCCATCTGACCTTCTTATTATCGATGAAATTCAGAATTTGCATCGGAATTAAATACAAAAGGCACAATGCCGACTTATGTACAAGAAAACTGACTCTTCTTACTGTCTATGTTTGAACCATTCATGTGATACTAGTTATAGATTCCGATGCTTCACTTCAGTTTTACTGTATCCCTCTGACCTTCTTATCGACGATGAAACACAGAAATTGCATCGGAATTAAATACAAAATGCACAATGCCGACTTAAGTACAAGAAAACTGACTCCTCTTACTGTCTATGATTGAAACATTCCTGTGACTCTAGTTATAGATTCCGATGCTTCACTTGAGGTTTACTGTATCCCTCTGACCTTCTTATTGACGATGAAACACAGAAATTGCATCGGAATTAATTACAAAAGGCACAATGCAGACTTAAGTACAAGAAAACTTACTCTTCTTACTGTCTATGTTTGGAACCATTCCTGTGACACTAGTTATAGATTCCGATGCTTCACTTCAGGTTTACTGTATCCCACTGACCTTCTTATTGACGATGAAACACAGACATTGCATCGGAGTTAAATACAAAAGGCACAATGCCGACTTAAGTACAAGAAAACTGACTCTTCTTACTGTCTATGTTTTGAACCATTCCTGTGACACTAGTTATAGATTCCGATGCTTCACTTCAGGTTTTACTGTATCCCTCTGACCATCTTATTGTTGATGAAACACATATATAGCATCGGAATTAAGTACAAAAGACACAATGCCTACATAAGTACAAGAAAACTGACTCTTCTTACTGTCTATGTTTTGAACCTTTCCTGTGACACTAGTTATAGATTCCGATGCTTCACTTCAGGTTTACTGTATCCCTCTGACCTTCTTATTGAAGATGAAACTCAGATATTGTATCGGAATTAAATACAAAGGGCACAATGCCGACTTAAGTACAAGAAAACTGACTCATCTTACTGTCTATGTTTGAACCATTCATGTGACACTAGTTATAGATTCCCATGCTTCACTTCAGGTTTACTGTATCCCTATGACCATCTTATTGTTGATGAAACAAAGATATAGCATCGGAATTAAATACAAAAGGGACAATGCCTACATAGGTACAAGAAAACTGACTCTTCTTACTGTCTATGATTTGAACCATTCCTGTGACACTAGTTACAGATTCCGATGCTTCTCTTCAGGTTTACTGTATCCCTCTGACCTTCTTATTGACGATGATGCACAGATATTGCATCGGAATTGAATACAAAGGGCACAATGGCGACATAAGTACAAGAAAACTGACTCTTCTTACTGTCTATGTTTGAACCACTCATGTGACACTAGTTATAGATACCGATGCTTCACTTCAGGTTTACTGTATCCCTCTGACCATCTTATTGTTGATGAAACACAGATATATCAACGGATTTAAATACAAAAGACACAATGCCTACATAAGTAAAAGAAAACTGACTCTTCTTACTGTCTATGATTTGAACCATTCCTGTGACACTGGTTATAGATTGCGATGCTTCTCTTCAGGTTTACTGTATCCCTCTGACCTTCTTATTGACGATGAAACACAGAAATTGCATCGGAATTAAATACAAAAGGCACAATGCCGACTTAAGTACAAGAAAACAGACTCTTCATACTGTCTGTGTTTTGAACCATTCATGTGACACTAGGCATAGCTTCCGATGCTTCACTTCAGGTTTACTGTATCCATCTGACCTTCTTATTATCGATGAAACACAGAATTTGCATCGGAATTAAATACAAAAGGCACAATGCTGACTTATGTACAAGAAAACTGACTCTTCTTACTGTCTACGTTTGAACCATTCATGTGACACTAGTTATAGATTCCGATGCTTCACTTCAGTTTTACTGTATCCCTCTGACCTTCTTATCGACGATGAAACACAGAAATTGCATCGGAATTAAATACAAAAGGCACAATGCCGACTTAAGTACAAGAAAACTGACTCCTCTTACTGTCTTAGATTGAAACATTCCTGTGACACTAGTTATAGATTCCGATGCTTCACTTGAGGTTTACTGTTTCCCCCGGACCTTCTTATTGACGATGAAACACAGAAATTGCATCGGAATTAAATACAAAATGCACAATGAAGACTTAAGTGCAAGAAAACTGACTCTTCTTACTGTCTATGTTTGTAACCATTCCTGTGACACTAGTTATAGATTCCGATGCTTCACTTCAGGTTTACTGTATCCCTCTGACCTTCTTATTGACGATGAAACACAGACATTGCATCGGAGTTAAGTACAAAAGGCACAATGCCGACTTAAGTACAAGAAAACTGACTCTTCTTACTGTCTATGATTTGAACCATCCTGTGACACTAGTTATAGATTCCGATGCTTCACTTCAGGTTTACTGTATCCATCTGACCTTCTTATTATCGATGAAACACAGAATTTGCATCGGAATTAAATACAAAAGGCACAATGCCGACTTATGTACGAGAAAACTGACTCTTCTTACTGTCTATGTTTGAACCATTCATGTGACACTAGTTATAGATTCCGATGCTTCACTTCAAGTTTACTGTATCACTCTGACCTTCTTATCGACGATGAAACACAGAAATTGCATCGGAATTAAATACAAAATGCACAATGCTGACTTAAGTACAAGAAAACTGACTCCTCTTACTGTCTACGATTGAAACATTCTTGTGACACTAGTTATAGATTCCGATGCTTCACTTCAGGTTTGCTGTATCCCTCTGACCATCTTATTGTTGATGAAACACAGATATAGCATCGGAATTAAATACAAAAGACACAATGCCTACATAAGTACAAGAAAACTGACTCTTCTTACTGACTATGATTTGAACCATTCCTGTGACACTAGTTATAGATTCCGATGCTTCTCTTCAGGTTTACTGTCTCCCTCTGACCTTCTTATTGACGATGAAACACAGAAATTGCATCGGAATTAGATACAAAAGGCACAACGCCGACTTAAGTACAAGAAAACTGACTCATCTTACTGTCTATGTTGTGAACCTTTCCTGTGACACTAGTTATAGATTCCGATGCTTCACTTCAGGTTTACTGTATCCCTCTGGCCTTTTTATTGAAGATGAAACACAGATATTGCATCGGAATTAAATGCAAAGGGCACAATGCCGACTTAAGTACAAGAAAACTGACTCTTCTTACTGTCTATGTTTGGACCATTCATGTGACACTAGTTATAGATTCCGATGCTTCACTTCAGGTTTACTGTATCCCTCTGACTTCCTTATTGACGATGAAGCACAGAAATTGCATCGGAATTAAATAGAAAATTCACAATGCCGACTTAAGTACAAGAAAACTGACTCTTCTTACTGTCTATGTTTTGAACCATTCCTGTGACACTAGTTATAGATTCCGGTGCTTCACTTCAGGTTTACTGTATCCCTCTGACCATCTTATTGTTGATGAAACACAGATATAGCATCGGAATTAAATATAAAAGACACAATGCCTACATAAGTACAAGAATACTGACTCTTCTTACTGTCTATGATTTGAACCATTCCTGTGACACTAGTTATAGATTCCGATGCTTCTCTTCAGGTTTACTGTCTCCCTCTGACCTTCTTATTGACGATGAAACACAGAAATTGCATCGGAATTAAATACAAAAGGCACAACGCCGAATTAAGTACAAAAAAACTGACTCTTCTTACTGGCTATGTTTGAACCATTCATGTGACACTAGTTATAGATACCGATGCTTCACTTCAGGTTTACTGTATCCCTCTGACATTCTTATTGACGATGAAGCACAGAAATTGCATCGGAATTAAATAGAACATTCACAATGCCGACTTAAGTACAAGAAAACTGACTCTTCTTACTGTCTATGTTTGAACCATTCCTGCGACACTAGTTATAGATTCCGATGCTTCACTTCAGGTTTACTGTATCCCTCTGACCATCTTATTGTTAATGAAACACAGATATAGCATCGGAATTAAATACAAAAGGCCCAATGCCTACATAAGTACAAGAAAACTGACTCTTCTTACTGTCTATGATTTGAACCATTCCAGTGACACTAGTTATGGATTCCGATGCTTCTCTTCAGGTTTACTGTATCCCTCTGACCTTCTCATTGACGATAAAACACAGGAATTGCATCGGAATTAAATACAAAAAGCACAATGCCGACTTAAGTACAAGCAAACAGACTCTTCTTACTGTCTGTGTTTTGAACCATTCATGTGACACTAGGCATTGCTTCCGATGCTTCACTTCAGGTTTACTGTATCCCTCTGACCATCTTATTGTTGATGAAACACAGATATAGCATCGGAATTAAATACAAAACGCACAATGCCTACATAAGTACAAGAAAACTGACTCTTCTTACTGTCTATGATTTGAAACATTCCTGTTACACTAGTTATAGATTCCGATGCTTCTCTTCAGGTTTACTGTATCCCTCTGACCTTCTTATTGACGATGAAACACAGAAATTGCATCGGAATTAAATACAAAAGGCACAATGCCGACTTAAGTACAAGAAAACAGACTCTTCATACTGTCTGTGTTTTGAACCATTCATGTGACACTAGGCATAGCTTCCGATGCTTCACTTCAGGTTTACTGTATCCATCTGACCTTCTTATTATCGATGAAACACAGAATTTGCATCGGAATTAAATACAAAAGGCACAATGCTGACTTATGTACAAGAAAACTGACTCTTCTTACTGTCTACGTTTGAACCATTCATGTGACACTAGTTATAGATTCCGATGCTTCACTTCAGTTTTACTGTATCCCTCTGACCTTCTTATCGACGATGAAACACAGAAATTGCATCGGAATTAAATACAAAAGGCACAATGCCGACTTAAGTACAAGAAAACTGACTCCTCTTACTGTCTAAGATTGAAACATTCCTGTGACACTAGTTATAGATTCCGATGCTTCACTTGAGGTTTACTGTATCCCTCTGACCTTCTTATTGACGATGAAACACAGAAATTGCATCGGAATTAAATACAAAATGCACAATGAAGACTTAAGTACAAGAAAACTGACTCTTCTTACTGTCTATGTTTGGAACCATTCCTGTGACACTAGTTATAGATTCCGATGCTTCACTTCAGGTTTACTGTATCCCTCTGACCTTCTTATTGACGATGAAACACAGACATTGCATCGGAGTTAAGTACAAAAGGCACAATGCCGACTTAAGTACAAGAAAACTGACTCTTCTTACTGTCTATGATTTGAACCATCCTGTGACACTAGTTATAGATTCCGATGCTTCACTTCAGGTTTACTGTATCCATCTGACCTTCTTATTATCGATGAAACACAGAATTTGCATCGGAATTAAATACAAAAGGCACAATGCCGACTTATGTACGAGAAAACTGACTCTTCTTACTGTCTATGTTTGAACCATTCACGTGACACTAGTTATAGATTCCGATGCTTCACTTCAGTTTTACTGTATCCCTCTGACCTTCTTATCGACGATGAAACACAGAAATTGCATCGGAATTAAATACAAAATGCACAATGCTGACTTAAGTACAAGAAAACTGACTCCTCTTACTGTCTATGATTGAAACATTCCTGTGACACTAGTTATAGATTCCGATGCTTCACTTCAGGTTTGCTGTATCCCTCTGACCATCTTATTGTTGATGAAACACAGATATAGCATCGGAATTAAATACAAAAGACACAATGCCTACATAAGTACAAGAAAACTGACTCTTCTTACTGTCTATGATTTGAACCATTCCTGTGACACTAGTTATAGATTCCGATGCTTCTCTTCAGGTTTATTGTCTCCCTCTGACCTTCTTATTGACGATGAAACACAGAAATTGCATCGGAATTAAATACAAAAGGCACAACGCCGACTTAAGTACAAGAAAACTGACTCATCTTACTGTCTATGTTTTGAACCTTTCCTGTGACACTAGTTATAGATTCCGATGCTTCACTTCAGGTTTACTGTATCCCTCTGGCCTTCTTATTGAAGATGAAACACAGATATTGCATCGGAATTAAATGCAAAGGGCACAATGCCGACTTAAGTACAAGAAAACTGACTCTTCTTACTGTCTATGTTTGGACCATTCATGTGACACTAGTTATAGATTCCGATGCTTCACTTCAGGTTTACTGTATCCCTCTGACTTCCTTATTGACGATGAAGCACAGAAATTGCATCGGAATTAAATAGAAAATTCACAATGCCGACTTAAGTACAAGAAAACTGACTCTTCTTACTGTCTATGTTTTGAACCATTCCTGCGACTCTAGTTATAGATTCCAATGCTTCACTTCAGGTTTACTGTATCCCTCTGACCATCTTATTGACGATGAAACACAGATATTGCACCGTAATTAAATACAAAAGGCACAATGCCGACTTAAGTACAAGAAAACTGACTCTTCTTACTGTCTATGATTTGAACCATTCCTGTGACACTGGTTATAGATTCCGATGCTTCTCTTCAGGTTTACTGAATCCCTCTGACCTTCTTATTGACGATGAAACACAGAAATTGCATCGGAATTAAATACAAAAGGCGCAACGCCGACTTAAGTACAAGAAAACTGACTCATCTAACTGTCTAAGTTTTGAACCTTTCCAGTGACACTAGTTATAGATTCCGATGCTTCACTTCAGGTTTACTGTATCCCTCTGACCTTCTTATTGACGATGAAACACAGACATTGCATCGGAGTTAAATACAAAAGGCACAATGCCGACTTCAGTACAAGAAAACTGACTCTTCTTACTGTCTATAATTTGAACCATTCCTGTGACACTAGTTATAGATTCCGGTGCTTCACTTCAGGTTTACTGTATCCCTCTGACCATCTTATTGTTGATGAAACACATATATAGCATCGGAATTAAATATAAAAGACACAATGCCTACATAAGTACAAGAAAACTGACTCTTCTTACTAACTATGTTTGAACCATTCCTGCGACACTAGTTATAGATTCCGATGCTTCCCTTCAGGTTTACTGTATCCCTCTGACCTTCTTATTGACGATGACACACAGATATTGCACCGTAATTATATACAAAAGGCACAATGCCGACTTAAGTACAAGAAAACTGACTCTTCTTACTGTCTATGTTTTGAACCATTCCTGTGACACTAGTTATAGATTCCGATGCTTCACTTCAGGTTTACTGTATCCCTCTGACCTTCTTATTGACGATGAAACACAGACATTGCATCGGAGTTAAATACAAAAGTCACTATGCCGACTTAAGTACAAGAAAACTGACTCTTCTTACTGTCGATGTTTTGAACCATTCCTGCGACACTAGTTATAGATTCCGATGCTTCACTTCAGGTTTACTGTATCCCTCTAACCTTGTTATTGACGATGAAACATAGAAATTGCATCGGAATTAAATAGAAAAGGAACAATGCCGACTTAAGTTCAAGAATACTGACTCTTCTTACTGTCTATGATTTAAACCATTCCTGTGACACTAGTTATAGATTCCGATGCTTCACTTCACGTTTACTGTATCCCTCTGTCCTTCGTATTGAAGATGAAACACAGATATTGCATCGGAATTAAATACAAAGGGCACAATGCCAACTTAAGTACAAGAAAACTGACTCTTCTTACTGTCTATGTTTTGAACCTTTCCTGTGACACTAGTTATAGATTCCGATGCTTCTGTTCAGGTTTACTGTATCCCTCTGACCTTCTTATTGACGATGAAACACAGATATTGCATCGGAATTAAATACAGAAGGCACAACGCCGACTTAAGTACAAGAAAACTGACTCATCTTACTGTCTATGTTTTGAACCTTTCCAGTGACACTAGTTATAGATTCCTAAGCTTCACTTCAGGTTTACTATATCCCTATGACCTTCTTATTGAAGATGAAACACAGATATTGCATCGGAATTAAATACGAAGGGCACAATGCCGACTTAACTACAAGAAAACTGACTCTTCTTACTGTCTATGTTTGAACCACTCATGTGACACTAGTTATAGATTCCGATGCTTCACTTCAGGTTTACTGTATCCCTCTGACCATCTTATTGTTGATGAAACACAGATATAGCATCGGAATTAAATACAAAACGCACAATGCCTACATAAGTACAAGAAAACTGACTCTTCTTACTGTCTATGATTTGAACCATTCCTGTTACACTTGTTATAGATTCCGATGCTGCACTTCAGGTTTACTGTATCCCTCTGACCTTCTTATTGACGATGAAACACAGAAATTGCATCGGAATTAAATACAAAAGGCACAATGCCGACTTAAGTAAAAGAAAAAAGACTCTTCTTACTGTCTGTGTTTTGAAACATTCATGTGACACTAGGCATAGCTTCCGATGCTTCACTTCAGGTTTACTGTATCCATCTGACCTTCTTATTATCGATGAAACACAGAATTTGCATCGGAATTAAATACAAAAGGCACAATGCCGACTTATGTACAAGAAAACTGACTCTCCTTACTGTCTACGTTTGAACCATTCATGTGACACTAGTTATAGATTCCGATGCTTCACTTCAGTTTTACTGTATCCCTCTGACCTTCTTATCGACGATAAAACACAGAAATTGCATCGGAATTAAATACAAAAGGCACAATGCCGACTTAAGTTCAAGAAAACTGACTCCTCTTACTGTCTATGATTGAAACATCCCTGTGACAGTAGTTATAGATTCCGATGCTTCACTTGAGGTTTACTGTATCCCTCTGACCTTCTTTTTGACGATGAAACGCAGAAATTACATCGGAATTAAATACAAGAGGCACAATGCAGACTTAAGTACAAGAAAACTGACTCTTCTTGCTGTCTATGTTTGGAACCATTCCTGTGACACTAGTTATAGATTCCGATGCTTCACTTCAGGTTTACTGTATCCCTCTCACCTTCTTATTGACGATGAAACACAGACATTGCATCGGAGTTAAATACAAAAGGCACAATGCCAACATAAGTACAAGAAAACTGACTCTTCTTACTGTCTATGTTTTGATCCATTCCTGTGACACTAGTTATAGATTCCGATGCTTCACTTCAGGTTTACTGTATCCCTCTGACCATCTTATTGTTGATGAAACACAGATATAGCATCGGAATTAGATACAAAAGACACAATGCCTACATAAGTACAAGAAAACTGACTCTTCTTACTGTCTATGATTTGAACCATTCCTGTGACACTAGTTATAGATTCCGATGCTTCTCTTCAGGTTTACTGTCTCCCTCTGACCTTCTTATTGACGATGAAACACAGAAATTGCATCGGAATTAAATACAAAAGGCACAACGCCGACTTAAGTACAAGAAAACTGACTCATCTTACTGTCTATGTTTTGAACCTTTCCTGTGACACTAGTTATAGATTCCGATGCTTCACTTCAGGTTTACTGTATCCCTCTGGCCTTCTTATTGAAGATGAAACACAGATATTGCATCGGAATTAAATGCAAAGGGCACAATGCCGACTTAAGTACAAGAAAACTGACTCTTCTTACTGTCTATGTTTGAACCATTCATGTGACACTAGTTATAGATTCCGATGCTTCACTTCAGACTTACTGTATCCCTCTGACCATCTTATTGTTGATGAAACACAGATATAGCATCGGATTTAAATACAAAAGGCACAATGCCTACATAAGTACAAGAAAACTGACTCTTCTTACTGTCTATGATTTGAACCATTCCTGTGACACTAGTTATAGATTCCGATGCTTCTCTTCAGGTTTACTGTTTCCCTCTGACCTTCTTATTGACGATGAAACACAGAAATTGCATCGTAATTAAATACAAAAGGCGCAATGCCGACTTAACTACAAGAAAACAGACCCTACTTACTGTCTATGATTTGAACCATGCCTGTGACACTAGTTATAGATTCCAATGCTTCTCTTCTGGTTTACTGTATCCCTCTGACCTTCTTATTGACGATGAAACACAGCAATTACATCGGAATTAAATACAAAAGGCACAACGCCGACTTAAGTACAAGAAAACTGACTCATCTTACTGTCTATGTTTTAAACCTTTCCTGTGACACTAGTTATAGATTCCGATGCTTCACTTCAAGTTTACTGTATCCCTCTGACCATCTTATTGTTGATGAAACACAGATAATACATCGGAATTAAATACAAAAGGCACAATGCCGACTTATGTACAAGAAAACTGACTCTGCTTACTGTCTATGTTTGAACCATTCATGTGACACTAGTTATAGATTCCGATGCTTCACTTCAGGTTTACTGTATCCCTCTGACCTTCTTATCGACGATGAAACACAGCAATTGCATCGGAATTAAATACGAAAGGCACAATGCCGACATAAGTACAAGAAAACTGTCTCCTCTTACTGTCTATGATTGAAACATTCCTGTGACACTACTTATAGATTCCGATGCTTCACTTGAGGTTTACTGTATCCCTCTTACCTTCTTATTGACGATGAAACACAGAAATTGCATCGGACTTAAATACAAAAGGCACAATGCAGACTTAAGTACAAGAAAACTGACTCTTCTTACTGTCTATGTTTGGAACCATTCCAGTGACACTAGTTATAGATTCCGATGCTTCACTTCAGGTTTACTGTATCCCTCTGACCTTCTTATTGACGATGAAACCCAGAAATTGCATCGGAGTTAAATACAAAAGGCACAATGCCTACTTAAGTACACGAAAACTGACTCTTCTTACTGTCTATGTTTTGAACCATTCCTGTGACACTAGTTATAGATTCCGATGCTTCACTTCAGGTTTACTATATCCCTCTGACCATCTTATTGTTGATGAAACACAGATATAGCATCGGAATTAAATACAAAAGACACAATGCCTACATAAGTACAAGAAAACTGACTCTTCTTACTGTCTATGATTTGAACCATTCCTGTGACACTAGTTATAGATTCCGATGCTTCTCTTCAGGTTTACTGTATCCCTCTGACCTTCTTATTGACGATAAAACACAGAAATTGCATCGGAATTAAATACAAACGGCACAATGCCGACTTAAGTACAAGAAAACTGACTCTTCTTACTGTCTATGATTTGAACCATCCTGTGACACTAGTTATAGATTCCGATGCTTCACTTCAGGTTTACTGTATCCATCTGACCTTCTTATTATCGATGAAACACAGAATTTGCATCGGAATTAAATACAAAAGGCACAATGCCGACTTATGTACGAGAAAACTGACTCTTCTTACTGTCTATGTTTGAACCATTCATGTGACACTAGTTATAGATTCCGATGCTTCACTTCAGTTTTACTGTATCCCTCTGACCTTCTTATCGACGATGAAACACAGAAATTGCATCGGAATTAAATACAAAATGCACAATGCTGACTTAAGTACAAGAAAACTGACTCCTCTTACTGTCTATGATTGAAACATTTCTGTGACACTAGTTATAGATTCCGATGCTTCACTTCAGGTTTGCTGTATCCCTCTGACCATCTTATTGTTGATGAAACACAGATATAGCATCGGAATTAAATACAAAAGACACAATGCCTACATAAGTACAAGAAAACTGACTCTTCTTACTGTCTATGATTTGAACCATTCCTGTGACACTAGTTATAGATTCCGATGCTTCTCTTCAGGTTTATTGTCTCCCTCTGACCTTCTTATTGACGATGAAACACAGAAATTGCATCGGAATTAAATACAAAAGGCACAACGCCGACTTAAGTACAAGAAAACTGACTCATCTTACTGTCTATGTTTTGAACCTTTCCTGTGACACTAGTTATAGATTCCGATGCTTCACTTCAGGTTTACTGTATCCCTCTGGCCTTCTTATTGAAGATGAAACACAGATATTGCATCGGAATTAAATGCAAAGGGCACAATGCCGACTTAAGTACAAGAAAACTGACTCTTCTTACTGTCTATGTTTGGACCATTCATGTGACACTAGTTATAGATTCCGATGCTTCACTTCAGGTTTACTGTATCCCTCTGACTTCCTTATTGACGATGAAGCACAGAAATTGCATCGGAATTAAATAGAAAATTCACAATGCCGACTTAAGTACAAGAAAACTGACTCTTCTTACTGTCTATGTTTTGAACCATTCCTGCGACTCTAGTTATAGATTCCAATGCTTCACTTCAGGTTTACTGTATCCCTCTGACCATCTTATTGACGATGAAACACAGATATTGCACCGTACTTAAATACAAAAGGCACAATGCCGACTTAAGTACAAGAAAACTGACTCTTCTTACTGTCTATGATTTGAACCATTCCTGTGACACTGGTTATAGATTCCGATGCTTCTCTTCAGGTTTACTGAATCCCTCTGACCTTCTTATTGACGATGAAACACAGAAATTGCATCGGAATTAAATACAAAAGGCGCAACGCCGACTTAAGTACAAGAAAACTGACTCATCTAACTGTCTAAGTTTTGAACCTTTCCAGTGACACTAGTTATAGATTCCGATGCTTCACTTCAGGTTTACTGTATCCCTCTGACCTTCTTATTGACGATGAAACACAGACATTGCATCGGAGTTAAATACAAAAGGCACAATGCCGACTTCAGTACAAGAAAACTGACTCTTCTTACTGTCTATAATTTGAACCATTCCTGTGACACTAGTTATAGATTCCGGTGCTTCACTTCAGGTTTACTGTATCCCTCTGACCATCTTATTGTTGATGAAACACATATATAGCATCGGAATTAAATATAAAAGACACAATGCCTACATAAGTACAAGAAAACTGACTCTTCTTACTAACTATGTTTGAACCATTCCTGCGACACTAGTTATAGATTCCGATGCTTCCCTTCAGGTTTACTGTATCCCTCTGACCTTCTTATTGACGATGACACACAGATATTGCACCGTAATTATATACAAAAGGCACAATGCCGACTTAAGTACAAGAAAACTGACTCTTCTTACTGTCTATGTTTTGAACCATTCCTGTGACACTAGTTATAGATTCCGATGCTTCACTTCAGGTTTACTGTATCCCTCTGACCTTCTTATTGACGATGAAACACAGACATTGCATCGGAGTTAAATACAAAAGGCACTATGCCGACTTAAGTACAAGAAAACTGACTCTTCTTACTGTCGATGTTTTGAACCATTCCTGCGACACTAGTTATAGATTCCGATGCTTCACTTCAGGTTTACTGTATCCCTCTAACCTTGTTATTGACGATGAAACATAGAAATTGCATCGGAATTAAATAGAAAAGGAACAATGCCGACTTAAGTTCAAGAATACTGACTCTTCTTACTGTCTATGATTTAAACCATTCCTGTGACACTAGTTATAGATTCCGATGCTTCACTTCACGTTTACTGTATCCCTCTGTCCTTCTTATTGAAGATGAAACACAGATATTGCATCGGAATTAAATACAAAGGGCACAATGCCAACTTAAGTACAAGAAAACTGACTCTTCTTACTGTCTATGTTTTGAACCTTTCCTGTGACACTAGTTATAGATTCCGATGCTTCTGTTCAGGTTTACTGTATCCCTCTGACCTTCTTATTGACGATGAAACACAGATATTGCATCGGAATTAAATACAGAAGGCACAACGCCGACTTAAGTACAAGAAAACTGACTCATCTTACTGTCTATGTTTTGAACCTTTCCAGTGACACTAGTTATAGATTCCTAAGCTTCACTTCAGGTTTACTATATCCCTATGACCTTCTTATTGAAGATGAAACACAGATATTGCATCGGAATTAAATACGAAGGGCACAATGCCGACTTAACTACAAGAAAACTGACTCTTCTTACTGTCTATGTTTGAACCATTCATGTGACACTAGTTATAGATTCCGATGCTTCACTTCAGGTTTACTGTATCCCTCTGACCATCTTATTGTTGATGAAACACAGATATAGCATCGGAATTAAATACAAAACGCACAATGCCTACATAAGTACAAGAAAACTGACTCTTCTTACTGTCTATGATTTGAACCATTCCTGTTACACTTGTTATAGATTCCGATGCTGCACTTCAGGTTTACTGTATCCCTCTGACCTTCGTATTGACGATGAAACACAGAAATTGCATCGGAATTAAATACAAAAGGCACAATGCCGACTTAAGTAAAAGAAAAAAGACTCTTCTTACTGTCTGTGTTTTGAAACATTCATGTGACACTAGGCATAGCTTCCGATGCTTCACTTCAGGTTTACTGTATCCATCTGACCTTCTTATTATCGATGAAACACAGAATTTGCATCGGAATTAAATACAAAAGGCACAATGCCGACTTATGTACAAGAAAACTGACTCTCCTTACTGTCTACGTTTGAACCATTCATGTGACACTAGTTATAGATTCCGATGCTTCACTTCAGTTTTACTGTATCCCTCTGACCTTCTTATCGACGATAAAACACAGAAATTGCATCGGAATTAAATACAAAAGGCACAATGCCGACTTAAGTTCAAGAAAACTGACTCCTCTTACTGTCTATGATTGAAACATCCCTGTGACAGTAGTTATAGATTCCGATGCTTCACTTGAGGTTTACTGTATCCCTCTGACCTTCTTTTTGACGATGAAACGCAGAAATTACATCGGAATTAAATACAAGAGGCACAATGCAGACTTAAGTACAAGAAAACTGACTCTTCTTGCTGTCTATGTTTGGAACCATTCCTGTGACACTAGTTATAGATTCCGATGCTTCACTTCAGGTTTACTGTATCCCTCTCACCTTCTTATTGACGATGAAACACAGACATTGCATCGGAGTTAAATACAAAAGGCACAATGCCAACATAAGTACAAGAAAACTGACTCTTCTTACTGTCTATGTTTTGATCCATTCCTGTGACACTAGTTATAGATTCCGATGCTTCACTTCAGGTTTACTGTATCCCTCTGACCATCTTATTGTTGATGAAACACAGATATAGCATCGGAATTAGATACAAAAGACACAATGCCTACATAAGTACAAGAAAACTGACTCTTCTTACTGTCTATGATTTGAACCATTCCTGTGACACTAGTTATAGATTCCGATGCTTCTCTTCAGGTTTACTGTCTCCCTCTGACCTTCTTATTGACGATGAAACACAGAAATTGCATCGGAATTAAATACAAAAGGCACAACGCCGACTTAAGTACAAGAAAACTGACTCATCTTACTGTCTATGTTTTGAACCTTTCCTGTGACACTAGTTATAGATTCCGATGCTTCACTTCAGGTTTACTGTATCCCTCTGGCCTTCTTATTGAAGATGAAACACAGATATTGCATCGGAATTAAATGCAAAGGGCACAATGCCGACTTAAGTACAAGAAAACTGACTCTTCTTACTGTCTATGTTTGAACCATTCATGTGACACTAGTTATAGATTCCGATGCTTCACTTCAGACTTACTGTATCCCTCTGACCATCTTATTGTTGATGAAACACAGATATAGCATCGGATTTAAATACAAAAGGCACAATGCCTACATAAGTACAAGAAAACTGACTCTTCTTACTGTCTATGATTTGAACCATTCCTGTGACACTAGTTATAGATTCCGATGCTTCTCTTCTGGTTTACTGTTTCCCTCTGACCTTCTTATTGACGATGAAACACAGAAATTGCATCGGACTTAAATACAAAAGGCACAATGCAGACTTAAGTACAAGAAAACTGACTCTTCTTACTGTCTATGTTTGGAACCATTCCAGTGACACTAGTTATAGATTCCGATGCTTCACTTCAGGTTTACTGTATCCCTCTGACCTTCTTATTGACGATGAAACCCAGAAATTGCATCGGAGTTAAATACAAAAGGCACAATGCCTACTTAAGTACACGAAAACTGACTCTTCTTACTGTCTATGTTTTGAACCATTCCTGTGACACTAGTTATAGATTCCGATGCTTCACTTCAGGTTTACTATATCCCTCTGACCATCTTATTGTTGATGAAACACAGATATAGCATCGGAATTAAATACAAAAGACACAATGCCTACATAAGTACAAGAAAACTGACTCTTCTTACTGTCTATGATTTGAACCATTCCTGTGACACTAGTTATAGATTCCGATGCTTCTCTTCAGGTTTACTGTATCCCTCTGACCTTCTTATTGACGATAAAACACAGAAATTGCATCGGAATTAAATACAAACGGCACAATGCCGACTTAAGTACAAGAAAACTGACTCTTCTTACTGTCTATGATTTGAACCATCCTGTGACACTAGTTATAGATTCCGATGCTTCACTTCAGGTTTACTGTATCCATCTGACCTTCTTATTATCGATGAAACACAGAATTTGCATCGGAATTAAATACAAAAGGCACAATGCCGACTTATGTACGAGAAAACTGACTCTTCTTACTGTCTATGTTTGAACCATTCATGTGACACTAGTTATAGATTCCGATGCTTCACTTCAGTTTTACTGTATCCCTCTGACCTTCTTATCGACGATGAAACACAGAAATTGCATCGGAATTAAATACAAAATGCACAATGCTGACTTAAGTACAAGAAAACTGACTCCTCTTACTGTCTATGATTGAAACATTTCTGTGACACTAGTTATAGATTCCGATGCTTCACTTCAGGTTTGCTGTATCCCTCTGACCATCTTATTGTTGATGAAACACAGATATAGCATCGGAATTAAATACAAAAGACACAATGCCTACATAAGTACAAGAAAACTGACTCTTCTTACTGTCTATGATTTGAACCATTCCTGTGACACTAGTTATAGATTCCGATGCTTCTCTTCAGGTTTATTGTCTCCCTCTGACCTTCTTATTGACGATGAAACACAGAAATTGCATCGGAATTAAATACAAAAGGCACAACGCCGACTTAAGTACAAGAAAACTGACTCATCTTACTGTCTATGTTTTGAACCTTTCCTGTGACACTAGTTATAGATTCCGATGCTTCACTTCAGGTTTACTGTATCCCTCTGGCCTTCTTATTGAAGATGAAACACAGATATTGCATCGGAATTAAATGCAAAGGGCACAATGCCGACTTAAGTACAAGAAAACTGACTCTTCTTACTGTCTATGTTTGGACCATTCATGTGACACTAGTTATAGATTCCGATGCTTCACTTCAGGTTTACTGTATCCCTCTGACTTCCTTATTGACGATGAAGCACAGAAATTGCATCGGAATTAAATAGAAAATTCACAATGCCGACTTAAGTACAAGAAAACTGACTCTTCTTACTGTCTATGTTTTGAACCATTCCTGCGACTCTAGTTATAGATTCCGATGCTTCTCTTCAGGTTTACTGAATCCCTCTGACCTTCTTATTGACGATGAAACACAGAAATTGCATCGGAATTAAATACAAAAGGCGCAACGCCGACTTAAGTACAAGAAAACTGACTCATCTAACTGTCTAAGTTTTGAACCTTTCCAGTGACACTAGTTATAGATTCCGATGCTTCACTTCAGGTTTACTGTATCCCTCTGACCTTCTTATTGACGATGAAACACAGACATTGCATCGGAGTTAAATACAAAAGGCACAATGCCGACTTCAGTACAAGAAAACTGACTCTTCTTACTGTCTATAATTTGAACCATTCCTGTGACACTAGTTATAGATTCCGGTGCTTCACTTCAGGTTTACTGTATCCCTCTGACCATCTTATTGTTGATGAAACACATATATAGCATCGGAATTAAATATAAAAGACACAATGCCTACATAAGTACAAGAAAACTGACTCTTCTTACTAACTATGTTTGAACCATTCCTGCGACACTAGTTATAGATTCCGATGCTTCCCTTCAGGTTTACTGTATCCCTCTGACCTTCTTATTGACGATGACACACAGATATTGCACCGTAATTATATACAAAAGGCACAATGCCGACTTAAGTACAAGAAAACTGACTCTTCTTACTGTCTATGTTTTGAACCATTCCTGTGACACTAGTTATAGATTCCGATGCTTCACTTCAGGTTTACTGTATCCCTCTGACCTTCTTATTGACGATGAAACACAGACATTGCATCGGAGTTAAATACAAAAGGCACTATGCCGACTTAAGTACAAGAAAACTGACTCTTCTTACTGTCGATGTTTTGAACCATTCCTGCGACACTAGTTATAGATTCCGATGCTTCACTTCAGGTTTACTGTATCCCTCTAACCTTGTTATTGACGATGAAACATAGAAATTGCATCGGAATTAAATAGAAAAGGAACAATGCCGACTTAAGTTCAAGAATACTGACTCTTCTTACTGTCTATGATTTAAACCATTCCTGTGACACTAGTTATAGATTCCGATGCTTCACTTCACGTTTACTGTATCCCTCTGTCCTTCTTATTGAAGATGAAACACAGATATTGCATCGGAATTAAATACAAAGGGCACAATGCCAACTTAAGTACAAGAAAACTGACTCTTCTTACTGTCTATGTTTTGAACCTTTCCTGTGACACTAGTTATAGATTCCGATGCTTCTGTTCAGGTTTACTGTATCCCTCTGACCTTCTTATTGACGATGAAACACAGATATTGCATCGGAATTAAATACAGAAGGCACAACGCCGACTTAAGTACAAGAAAACTGACTCATCTTACTGTCTATGTTTTGAACCTTTCCAGTGACACTAGTTATAGATTCCTAAGCTTCACTTCAGGTTTACTATATCCCTATGACCTTCTTATTGAAGATGAAACACAGATATTGCATCGGAATTAAATACCAAGGGCACAATGCCGACTTAACTACAAGAAAACTGACTCTTCTTACTGTCTATGTTTGAACCATTCATGTGACACTAGTTATAGATTCCGATGCTTCACTTCAGGTTTACTGTATCCCTCTGACCATCTTATTGTTGATGAAACACAGATATAGCATCGGAATTAAATACAAAACGCACAATGCCTACATAAGTACAAGAAAACTGACTCTTCTTACTGTCTATGATTTGAACCATTCCTGTTACACTTGTTATAGATTCCGATGCTGCACTTCAGGTTTACTGTATCCCTCTGACCTTCGTATTGACGATGAAACACAGAAATTGCATCGGAATTAAATACAAAAGGCACAATGCCGACTTAAGTAAAAGAAAAAAGACTCTTCTTACTGTCTGTGTTTTGAAACATTCATGTGACACTAGGCATAGCTTCCGATGCTTCACTTCAGGTTTACTGTATCCATCTGACCTTCTTATTATCGATGAAACACAGAATTTGCATCGGAATTAAATACAAAAGGCACAATGCCGACTTATGTACAAGAAAACTGACTCTCCTTACTGTCTACGTTTGAACCATTCATGTGACACTAGTTATAGATTCCGATGCTTCACTTCAGTTTTACTGTATCCCTCTGACCTTCTTATCGACGATAAAACACAGAAATTGCATCGGAATTAAATACAAAAGGCACAATGCCGACTTAAGTTCAAGAAAACTGACTCCTCTTACTGTCTATGATTGAAACATCCCTGTGACAGTAGTTATAGATTCCGATGCTTCACTTGAGGTTTACTGTATCCCTCTGACCTTCTTTTTGACGATGAAACGCAGAAATTACATCGGAATTAAATACAAAAGGCACAATGCAGACTTATGTACAAGAAAACTGACTCTTCTTGCTGTCTATGTTTGGAACCATTCCTGTGACACTAGTTATAGATTCCGATGCTTCACTTCAGGTTTACTGTATCCCTCTCACCTTCTTATTGACGATGAAACACAGACATTGCATCGGAGTTAAATACAAAAGGCACAATGCCAACATAAGTACAAGAAAACTGACTCTTCTTACTGTCTATGTTTTGATCCATTCCTGTGACACTAGTTATAGATTCCGATGCTTCACTTCAGGTTTACTGTATCCCTCTGACCATCTTATTGTTGATGAAACACAGATATAGCATCGGAATTAAATACAAAAGACACAATGCCTACATAAGTACAAGAAAACTGACTCTTCTTACTGTCTATGATTTGAACCATTCCTGTGACACTAGTTATAGATTCCGATGCTTCTCTTCAGGTTTACTGTCTCCCTCTGACCTTCTTATTGACGATGAAACACAGAAATTGCATCGGAATTAAATACAAAAGGCACAACGCCGACTTAAGTACAAGAAAACTGACTCATCTTACTGTCTATGTTTTGAACCTTTCCTGTGACACTAGTTATAGATTCCGATGCTTCACTTCAGGTTTACTGTATCCCTCTGGCCTTCTTATTGAAGATGAAACACAGATATTGCATCGGAATTAAATGCAAAGGGCACAATGCCGACTTAAGTACAAGAAAACTGACTCTTCTTACTGTCTATGTTTGAACCATTCATGTGACACTAGTTATAGATTCCGATGCTTCACTTCAGACTTACTGTATCCCTCTGACCATCTTATTGTTGATGAAACACAGATATAGCATCGGATTTAAATACAAAAGGCACAATGCAGACTTAAGTACAAGAAAACTGACTCTTCTTACTGTCTATGATTTGAACCATTCCTGTGACACTAGTTATAGATTCCGATGCTTCTCTTCAGGTTTACTGTTTCCCTCTGACCTTCTTATTGACGATGAAACACAGAAATTGCATCGTAATTAAATACAAAAGGCGCAATGCCGACTTAACTACAAGAAAACAGACCCTACTTACTGTCTATGATTTGAACCAGTCCTGTGACACTAGTTATAGATTCCAATGCTTCTCTTCTGGTTTACTGTATCCCTCTGACCTTCTTATTGACGATGAAACACAGCAATTACATCGGAATTAAATACAAAAGGCACAACGCCGACTTAAGTACAAGAAAACTGACTCATCTTACTGTCTATGTTTTAAACCTTTCCTGTGACACTAGTTATAGATTCCGATGCTTCACTTCAAGTTTACTGTATCCCTCTGACCATCTTATTGTTGATGAAACACAGATAATACATCGGAATTAAATACAAAAGGCACAATGCCGACTTGTGTACAAGAAAACTGACTCTGCTTACTGTCTATGTTTGAACCATTCATGTGACACTAGTTATAGATTCCGATGCTTCACTTCAGGTTTACTGTATCCCTCTGACCTTCTTATCGACGATGAAACACAGCAATTGCATCGGAATTAAATACAAAAGGCACAATGCCGACATAAGTACAAGAAAACTGACTCCTCTTACTGTCTATGATTGAAACATTCCTGTGACACTACTTATAGATTCCGATGCTTCACTTGAGGTTTACTGTATCCCTCTGACCTTCTTATTGACGATGAAACACAGAAATTGCATCGGACTTAAATACAAAAGGCACAATGCAGACTTAAGTACAAGAAAACTGACTCTTCTTACTGTCTATGTTTGGAACCATTCCAGTGACACTAGTTATAGATTCCGATGCTTCACTTCAGGTTTACTGTATCCCTCTGACCTTCTTATTGACGATGAAACCCAGAAATTGCATCGGAGTTAAATACAAAAGGCACAATGCCTACTTAAGTACACGAAAACTGACTCTTCTTACTGTCTATGTTTTGAACCATTCCTGTGACACTAGTTATAGATTCCGATGCTTCACTTCAGGTTTACTATATCCCTCTGACCATCTTATTGTTGATGAAACACAGATATAGCATCGGAATTAAATACAAAAGACACAATGCCTACATAAGTACAAGAAAACTGACTCTTCTTACTGTCTATGATTTGAACCATTCCTGTGACACTAGTTATAGATTCCGATGCTTCTCTTCAGGTTTACTGTATCCCTCTGACCTTCTTATTGACGATAAAACACAGAAATTGCATCGGAATTAAATACAAATGGCACAATGCCGACTTAAGTACAAGAAAATAGACTCTTCTTACTGTCTGTGTTTTGAACCATTCATGTGACACTAGGCATAGCTTCCGATGCTTCACTTCACGTTTACTGTATCCCTCTGACTTTCTTATTGACAATGAAACACAGAAATTGCATCGGATTTAATACAAAAGGCACAATGCCGACTTAAGTACAAGAAAACTGACTCCTCTTACTGTCTGTGCTTTGAACCATTCCTGTGACACTAGTTATAGATTCCGATGCTTCACTTCAGCTTTACTGTATCCCTCTGACCGTCTTATTGACGATGAAACACAGAAATTGCATCGGAATTAAATACAAAAGGCACAATGCCGACTTAAGTACAAGAAAACTGAGTCTTCCTACTGCCTAGGTTTTGAACCATTCCTGTGACACTAGTTATAGATTCCGATGCTTCACTTCAGGTTTACTGTATCCCTCTGACCTTCTTATTGACGATGAAACACAGGTATTGCATCGTAATTAAATACAAAAGGCACAATGCCGACTTCAGTACAAGAAAACTGACTCTTCTTACTGTCTATGTTTTGAACCATTCATGTGACACTAATTATAGAGTCCAATGCTTCACTTCAGGTTTACTGTAACCCTCTGACCTTCTTATTGACGATGAAACACAGAAATTGCATCGGAATTAAATACAAAAGGCACAATGCCGACTGATGTACAAGAAAACTGATTCTCCTTACTGTTTATGTTTGAACCATTCCTGTGACACTAGTTATAGATTCCGATGCCTCACTTCAGGTTTACTGTATCCCTCTGACCTTCTAATTGACGATGAAACACAGAAATTGCATCGGAATTAAATACAAAAGGCACAATGCCGACTTAAGTACAAGAAAACGGACTTTTCTTACTGTCTATGTTTTGAACCATTCCTGTGACACTAGTTATAGATTCCGATGCTTTACTTCAGGTTTACTGTATCCCTCTGACCTTCTTATTGACGATGAAACACAGATATTGCATCGGAGATAAATACAAAAGGCACAATGCCGACTTAAGTACAAGAAAACTGACTCATCATATTGTCTATGTTTTGAACCATTCCTGTGACACTAGTTATAGATTCCGATGCTTCACTTCAGGTTTACTGTATCCCTATGACCTTCGTATTGACGATGAAACACAGAAATTGCATGGGAATTAAATCCAAAAGCTACAACGCGAACTTAAGTACAAGAAAACTGACTCATCTTATTGTCTATGTTTTGAACCTTTCCTGTGACACTAGTTATGGATTCCGATGCTTCACTTCAGGTTTACTGTATCCCTCTGACCTTCTTATTGAAGATGAAACACAGATATTGCATCGGAATTAAATACAATGGGCACAATGCCTACTTAAGCACAAGAAAACTGACTCTTCTTACTGTATATGTTTGAATCATTCATGTGACACTAGTTATAGATTCCGATGCTTCACTTCAGGTTTACTGTATCCCTCTGACCATCTGAATGTTGATGAAACACAGATATAGCATCGGAATTAAATATAATAGGGACAATGCCTACATAAGTACAAGAAAATTGACTCTTCTTAGTGTCTATGATTTGAACCATTCCTGTTACACTAGTTATAGATTCCGATGCTTCTCTTCAGGTTTACTGTATCCCTCTGACCTTCTTATTGACGATGAAACACAGAAACTACATCGGAATTAAATACAAAAGGCACAATGCCGACTTAAGTACAAGAAAACTGACTCTTCTTACTGTCTATGATTTGAACCATTCCTGTGACACTAGTTATAGATTCCGATGCTTCTCTTCAGGTTTACTGTCTCCCTCTGACCTTCGTATTGACGATGAAACACAGAAATTGCATCGGAATTAAATACAAAAGGCACAACGCCGACTTAAGTACAAGAAAACTGACTCATCTTACTGTCTATGTTTTGAACCTTTCCTGTGACACTAGTTATAGATTCCGATGCTTCACTTCAGGTTTACTGTATCCCTCTGGCCTTCTTATTGAAGATGAAACACAGATATTGCATCGGAATTAAATGCAAAGGGCACAATGCCGACTTAAGTACAAGAAAACTGACTCTTCTTACTGTCTATGTTTGAACCATTCATGTGACACTAGTTATAGATTCCGATGCTTCACTTCAGACTTACTGTATCCCTCTGACCATCTTATTGTTGATGAAACACAGATATAGCATCGGATTTAAATACAAAAGGCACAATGCCTACATAAGTACAAGAAAACTGACTCTTCTTACTGTCTATGATTTGAACCATTCCTGTGACACTAGTTATAGATTCCGATGCTTCTCTTCAGGTTTACTGTTTCCCTCTGACCTTCTTATTGACGATGAAACACAGAAATTGCATCGTAATTAATTACAAAAGGCGCAATGCCGACTTAACTACAAGAAAACAGACCCTACTTACTGTCTATGATTTGAACCATTCCTGTGACACTAGTTATAGATTCCAATGCTTCTCTTCTGGTTTACTGTATCCCTCTGACCTTCTTATTGACGATGAAACACAGCAATTACATCGGAATTAAATACAAAAGGCACAACGCCGACTTAAGTACAAGAAAACTGACTCATCTTACTGTCTATGTTTTAAACCTTTCCTGTGACACTAGTTATAGATTCCGATGCTTCACTTCAAGTTTACTGTATCCCTCTGACCATCTTATTGTTGATGAAACACAGATAATACATCGGAATTAAATACAAAAGGCACAATGCCGACTTATGTACAAGAAAACTGACTCTGCTTACTGTCTATGTTTGAACCATTCATGTGACACTAGTTATAGATTCCGATGCTTCACTTCAGGTTTACTGTATCCCTCTGACCTTCTTATCGACGATGAAACACAGCAATTGCATCGGAATTAAACACAAAAGGCACAATGCCGACATAAGTACAAGAAAACTGACTCCTCTTACTGTCTACGATTGAAACATTCCTGTGACACTACTTATAGATTCCGATGCTTCACTTGAGGTTTACTGTATCCCTCTGACCTTCTTATTGACGATGAAACGCAGAAATTGCATCGGAATTAAATACAAAAGGCACAATGCAGACTTAAGTACAAGAAAACTGACTCTTCTTACTGTCTATGTTTGGAACCATTCCAGTGACACTAGTTATAGATTCCGATGCTTCACTTCAGGTTTACTGTATCCCTCTGACCTTCTTATTGACGATGAAACACAGAAATTGCATCGGAGTTAAATACAAAAGGCACAATGCCTACTTAAGTACACGAAAACTGACTCTTCTTACTGTCTATGTTTTGAACCATTCCTGTGACACTAGTTATAGATTCCGATGCTTCACTTCAGGTTTACTATATCCCTCTGACCATCTTATTGTTGATGAAACACAGATATAGCATCGGAATTAAATACAAAAGACACAATGCCTACATAAGTACAAGAAAACTGACTCTTCTTACTGTCTATGATTTGAACCATTCCTGTGACACTAGTTATAGATTCCGATGCTTCTCTTCAGGTTTACTGTATCCCTCTGACCTTCTTATTGACGATAAAACACAGAAATTGCATCGGAATTAAATACAAAAGGCACAATGCCGACTTAAGTACAAGAAAACAGACTCTTCTTACTGTCTGTGTTTTGAACCATTCATGTGACACTAGGCATAGCTTCCGATGCTTCACTTCACGTTTACTGTATCCCTCTGACTTTCTTATTGACAATGAAACACAGAAATTGCATCGGATTTAATACAAAAGGCACAATGCCGACTTAAGTACAAGAAAACTGACTCCTCTTACTGTCTGTGTTTTGAACCATTCCTGTGACACTAGTTATAGATTCCGATGCTTCACTTCAGCTTTACTGTATCCCTCTGACCGTCTTATTGTCGATGAAACACAGAAATTGCATCGGAATTAAATACAAAAGGCACAATGCCGACTTAAGTACAAGAAAACTGACTCTTCCTACTGCCTAGGTTTTGAACCATTCCTGTGACACTAGTTATAGATTCCGATGCTTCACTTCAGGTTTACTGTATCCCTCTGACCTTCTTATTGACGATGAAACACAGGTATTGCATCGTAATTAAATACAAAAGGCACAATGCCGACTTCAGTACAAGAAAACTGACTCTTCTTACTGTCTATGTTTTGAACCATTCATGTGACACTAATTATAGAGTCCAATGCTTCACTTCAGGTTTACTGTAACCCTCTGACCTTCTTATTGACGATGAAACACAGACATTGCATCGGAATTAAATACAAAAGGCACAATGCCGACTGATGTACAAGAAAACTGATTCTCCTTACTGTTTATGTTTGGAACCATTCCTGTGACACTAGTTATAGATTCCGATGCTTCACTTCAGGTTTACTGTATCCCTCTCACCTTCTTATTGACGATGGAACACAGACATTGCATCGGAGTTAAATACAAAAGGCACAATGCCAACATAAGTACAAGAAAACTGACTCTTCTTACTGTCTATGTTTTGATCCATTCCTGTGACACTAGTTATAGATTCCGATGCTTCACTTCAGGTTTACTGTATCCCTCTGACCATCTTATTGTTGATGAAACACAGATATAGCATCGGAATTAAATACAAAAGACACAATGCCTACATAAGTACAAGAAAACTGACTCTTCTTACTGTCTATGATTTGAACCATTCCTGTGACACTAGTTATAGATTCCGATGCTTCTCTTCAGGTTTACTGTCTCTCTCTGACCTTCTTATTGACGATGAAACACAGAAATTGCATCGGAATTAAATACAAAAGGCACAACGCCGACTTAAGTACAAGAAAACTGACTCATCTTACTGTCTATGTTTTGAACCTTTCCTGTGACACTAGTTATAGATTCCGATGCTTCACTTCAGGTTTACTGTATCCCTCTGGCCTTCTTATTGAAGATGAAACACAGATATTGCATCGGAATTAAATGCAAAGGGCACAATGCCGACTTAAGTACAAGAAAACTGACTCTTCTTACTGTCTATGTTTGAACCATTCATGTGACACTAGTTATAGATTCCGATGCTTCACTTCAGACTTACTGTATCCCTCTGACCATCTTATTGTTGATGAAACACAGATATAGCATCGGATTTAAATACAAAAGGCACAATGCCTACATAAGTACAAGAAAACTGACTCTTCTTACTGTCTACGATTTGAACCATTCCTGTGACACTAGTTATAGATTCCGATGCTTCTCTTCAGGTTTACTGTTTCCCTCTGACCTTCTTATTGACGATGAAACACAGAAATTGCATCGTAATTAAATACAAAAGGCGCAATGCCGACTTAACTACAAGAAAACAGACCCTACTTACTGTCTATGATTTGAACCAGTCCTGTGACACTAGTTATAGATTCCAATGCTTCTCTTCTGGTTTACTGTATCCCTCTGACCTTCTTATTGACGATGAAACACAGCAATTACATCGGAATTAAATACAAAAGGCACAACGCCGACTTAAGTACAAGAAAACTGACTCATCTTACTGTCTATGTTTTAAACCTTTCCTGTGACACTAGTTATAGATTCCGATGCTTCACTTCAAGTTTACTGTATCCCTCTGACCATCTTATTGTTGATGAAACACAGATAATACATCGGAATTAAATACAAAAGGCACAATGCCGACTTGTGTACAAGAAAACTGACTCTGCTTACTGTCTATGTTTGAACCATTCATGTGACACTAGTTATAGATTCCGATGCTTCACTTCAGGTTTACTGTATCCCTCTGACCTTCTTATCGACGATGAAACACAGCAATTGCATCGGAATTAAATACAAAAGGCACAATGCCGACATAAGTACAAGAAAACTGACTCCTCTTACTGTCTATGATTGAAACATTCCTGTGACACTACTTATAGATTCCGATGCTTCACTTGAGGTTTACTGTATCCCTCTGACCTTCTTATTGACGATGAAACACAGAAATTGCATCGGACTTAAATACAAAAGGCACAATGCAGACTTAAGTACAAGAAAACTGACTCTTCTTACTGTCTATGTTTGGAACCATTCCAGTGACACTAGTTATAGATTCCGATGCTTCACTTCAGGTTTACTGTATCCCTCTGACCTTCTTATTGACGATGAAACCCAGAAATTGCATCGGAGTTAAATACAAAAGGCACAATGCCTACTTAAGTACACGAAAACTGACTCTTCTTACTGTCTATGTTTTGAACCATTCCTGTGACACTAGTTATAGATTCCGATGCTTCACTTCAGGTTTACTATATCCCTCTGACCATCTTATTGTTGATGAAACACAGATATAGCATCGGAATTAAATACAAAAGACACAATGCCTACATAAGTACAAGAAAACTGACTCTTCTTACTGTCTATGATTTGAACCATTCCTGTGACACTAGTTATAGATTCCGATGCTTCTCTTCAGGTTTACTGTATCCCTCTGACCTTCTTATTGACGATAAAACACAGAAATTGCATCGGAATTAAATACAAAAGGCACAATGCCGACATAAGTACAAGAAAACTGACTCCTCTTACTGTCTATGATTGAAACATTCCTGTGACACTACTTATAGATTCCGATGCTTCACTTGAGGTTTACTGTATCCCTCTGACCTTCTTATTGACGATGAAACACAGAAATTGCATCGGACTTAAATACAAAAGGCACAATGCAGACTTAAGTACAAGAAAACTGACTCTTCTTACTGTCTATGTTTGGAACCATTCCAGTGACACTAGTTATAGATTCCGATGCTTCACTTCAGGTTTACTGTATCCCTCTGACCTTCTTATTGACGATGAAACCCAGAAATTGCATCGGAGTTAAATACAAAAGGCACAATGCCTACTTAAGTACACGAAAACTGACTCTTCTTACTGTCTATGTTTTGAACCATTCCTGTGACACTAGTTATAGATTCCGATGCTTCACTTCAGGTTTACTATATCCCTCTGACCATCTTATTGTTGATGAAACACAGATATAGCATCGGAATTAAATACAAAAGACACAATGCCTACATAAGTACAAGAAAACTGACTCTTCTTACTGTCTATGATTTGAACCATTCCTGTGACACTAGTTATAGATTCCGATGCTTCTCTTCAGGTTTACTGTATCCCTCTGACCTTCTTATTGACGATAAAACACAGAAATTGCATCGGAATTAAATACAAATGGCACAATGCCGACTTAAGTACAAGAAAATAGACTCTTCTTACTGTCTGTGTTTTGAACCATTCATGTGACACTAGGCATAGCTTCCGATGCTTCACTTCACGTTTACTGTATCCCTCTGACTTTCTTATTGACAATGAAACACAGAAATTGCATCGGATTTAATACAAAAGGCACAATGCCGACTTAAGTACAAGAAAACTGACTCCTCTTACTGTCTGTGTTTTGAACCATTCCTGTGACACTAGTTATAGATTCCGATGCTTCACTTCAGCTTTACTGTATCCCTCTGACCGTCTTATTGACGATGAAACACAGAAATTGCATCGGAATTAAATACAAAAGGCACAATGCCGACTTAAGTACAAGAAAACTGAGTCTTCCTACTGCCTAGGTTTTGAACCATTCCTGTGACACTAGTTATAGATTCCGATGCTTCACTTCAGGTTTACTGTATCCCTCTGACCTTCTTATTGACGATGAAACACAGGTATTGCATCGTAATTAAATACAAAAGGCACAATGCCGACTTCAGTACAAGAAAACTGACTCTTCTTACTGTCTATGTTTTGAACCATTCATGTGACACTAATTATAGAGTCCAATGCTTCACTTCAGGTTTACTGTAACCCTCTGACCTTCTTATTGACGATGAAACACAGAAATTGCATCGGAATTAAATACAAAAGGCACAATGCCGACTGATGTACAAGAAAACTGATTCTCCTTACTGTTTATGTTTGAACCATTCCTGTGACACTAGTTATAGATTCCGATGCTTCACTTCAGCTTTACTGTATCCCTCTGACCTTCTTATTGAAGATGAAACACAGATATTGCATCGGAATTAAATACAATGGGCACAATGCCTACTTAAGCACAAGAAAACTGACTCTTCTTACTGTATATGTTTGAATCATTCATGTGACACTAGTTATAGATTCCGATGCTTCACTTCAGGTTTACTGTATCCCTCTGACCATCTGAATGTTGATGAAACACAGATATAGCATCGGAATTAAATATAATAGGGACAATGCCTACATAAGTACAAGAAAATTGACTCTTCTTAGTGTCTATGATTTGAACCATTCCTGTTACACTAGTTATAGATTCCGATGCTTCTCTTCAGGTTTACTGTATCCCTCTGACCTTCTTATTGACGATGAAACACAGAAATTACATCGGAATTAAATACAAAAGGCACAATGCCGACTTAAGTACAAGAAAACTGACTCTTCTTACTGTCTATGATTTGAACCATTCCTGTGACACTAGTTATAGATTCCGATGCTTCTCTTCAGGTTTACTGTCTCCCTCTGACCTTCTTATTGACGATGAAACACAGAAATTGCATCGGAATTAAATACAAAAGGCACAACGCCGACTTAAGTACAAGAAAACTGACTCATCTTACTGTCTATGTTTTGAACCTTTCCTGTGACACTAGTTATAGATTCCGATGCTTCACTTCAGGTTTACTGTATCCCTCTGGCCTTCTTATTGAAGATGAAACACAGATATTGCATCGGAATTAAATGCAAAGGGCACAATGCCGACTTAAGTACAAGAAAACTGACTCTTCTTACTGTCTATGTTTGAACCATTCATGTGACACTAGTTATAGATTCCGATGCTTCACTTCAGACTTACTGTATCCCTCTGACCATCTTATTGTTGATGAAACACAGATATAGCATCGGATTTAAATACAAAAGGCACAATGCCTACATAAGTACAAGAAAACTGACTCTTCTTACTGTCTATGATTTGAACCATTCCTGTGACACTAGTTATAGATTCCGATGCTTCTCTTCAGGTTTACTGTTTCCCTCTGACCTTCTTATTGACGATGAAACACAGAAATTGCATCGTAATTAATTACAAAAGGCGCAATGCCGACTTAACTACAAGAAAACAGACCCTACTTACTGTCTATGATTTGAACCATTCCTGTGACACTAGTTATAGATTCCAATGCTTCTCTTCTGGTTTACTGTATCCCTCTGACCTTCTTATTGACGATGAAACACAGCAATTACATCGGAATTAAATACAAAAGGCACAACGCCGACTTAAGTACAAGAAAACTGACTCATCTTACTGTCTATGTTTTAAACCTTTCCTGTGACACTAGTTATAGATTCCGATGCTTCACTTCAAGTTTACTGTATCCCTCTGACCATCTTATTGTTGATGAAACACAGATAATACATCGGAATTAAATACGAAAGGCACAATGCCGACTTATGTACAAGAAAACTGACTCTGCTTACTGTCTATGTTTGAACCATTCATGTGACACTAGTTATAGATTCCGATGCTTCACTTCAGGTTTACTGTATCCCTCTGACCTTCTTATCGACGATGAAACACAGCAATTGCATCGGAATTAAATACAAAAGGCACAATGCCGACATAAGTACAAGAAAACTGACTCCTCTTACTGTCTACGATTGAAACATTCCTGTGACACTACTTATAGATTCCGATGCTTCACTTGAGGTTTACTGTATCCCTCTGACCTTCTTATTGACGATGAAACGCAGAAATTGCATCGGAATTAAATACAAAAGGCACAATGCAGACTTAAGTACAAGAAAACTGACTCTTCTTACTGTCTATGTTTGGAACCATTCCAGTGACACTAGTTATAGATTCCGATGCTTCACTTCAGGTTTACTGTATCCCTCTGACCTTCTTATTGACGATGAAACACAGAAATTGCATCGGAGTTAAATACAAAAGGCACAATGCCTACTTAAGTACACGAAAACTGACTCTTCTTACTGTCTATGTTTTGAACCATTCCTGTGACACTAGTTATAGATTCCGATGCTTCACTTCAGGTTTACTATATCCCTCTGACCATCTTATTGTTGATGAAACACAGATATAGCATCGGAATTAAATACAAAAGACACAATGCCTACATAAGTACAAGAAAACTGACTCTTCTTACTGTCTATGATTTGAACCATTCCTGTGACACTAGTTATAGATTCCGATGCTTCTCTTCAGGTTTACTGTATCCCTCTGACCTTCTTATTGACGATAAAACACAGAAATTGCATCGGAATTAAATACAAAAGGCACAATGCCGACTTAAGTACAAGAAAACAGACTCTTCTTACTGTCTGTGTTTTGAACCATTCATGTGACACTAGGCATAGCTTCCGATGCTTCACTTCACGTTTACTGTATCCCTCTGACTTTCTTATTGACAATGAAACACAGAAATTGCATCGGATTTAATACAAAAGGCACAATGCCGACTTAAGTACAAGAAAACTGACTCCTCTTACTGTCTGTGTTTTGAACCATTCCTGTGACACTAGTTATAGATTCCGATGCTTCACTTCAGCTTTACTGTATCCCTCTGACCGTCTTATTGACGATGAAACACAGAAATTGCATCGGAATTAAATACAAAAGGCACAATGCCGACTTAAGTACAAGAAAACTGACTCTTCCTACTGCCTAGGTTTTGAACCATTCCTGTGACACTAGTTATAGATTCCGATGCTTCACTTCAGGTTTACTGTATCCCTCTGACCTTCTTATTGACGATGAAACACAGGTATTGCATCGTAATTAAATACAAAAGGCACAATGCCGACTTCAGTACAAGAAAACTGACTCTTCTTACTGTCTATGTTTTGAACCATTCATGTGACACTAATTATAGAGTCCAATGCTTCACTTCAGGTTTACTGTAACCCTCTGACCTTCTCATTGACGATGAAACACAGACATTGCATCGGAATTAAATACAAAAGGCACAATGCCGACTGATGTACAAGAAAACTGATTCTCCTTACTGTTTATGTTTGAACCATTCCTGTGACACTAGTTATAGATTCCGATGCCTCACTTCAGGTTTACTGTATCCCTCTGACCTTCTAATTGACGATGAAACACAGAAATTGCATCGGAATTAAATACAAAAAGCACAATGCCGACTTAAGTACAAGAAAACTGACTTTTCTTACTGTCTATGTTTTGAACCATTCCTGTGACACTAGTTATAGATTCCGATGCTTTACTTCAGGTTTACTGTATCCCTCTGACCTTCTTATTGACGATGAAACACAGATATTGCATCGGAGATAAATACAAAAGGCACAATGCCGACTTAAGTACAAGAAAACTGACTCATCATATTGTCTATGTTTTGAACCATTCCTGTGACACTAGTTATAGATTCCGATGCTTCACTTCAGGTTTACTGTATCCCTATGACCTTCGTATTGACGATGAAACACCGAAATTGCATGGGAATTAAATCCAAAAGCTACAACACGAACTTAAGTACAAGAAAACTGACTCATCTTATTGTCTATGTTTTGAACCTTTCCTGTGACACTAGTTATAGATTCCGATGCTTCACTTCAGGTTTACTGTATCCCTCTGACCTTCTTATTGAAGATGAAACACAGATATTGCATCGGAATTAAATACAATGGGCACAATGCCTACTTAAGCACAAGAAAACTGACTCTTCTTACTGTCTATGTTTGAATCATTCATGTGACACTAGTTATAGATTCCGATGCTTCACTTCAGGTTTACTGTATCCCTCTGACCATCTTATTGTTGATGAAACACAGATATAGCATCGGAATTAAATATAATAGGGACAATGCCTACATAAGTACAAGAAAATTGACTCTTCTTAGTGTCTATGATTTGAACCATTCCTGTTACACTAGTTATAGATTCCGATGCTTCTCTTCAGGTTTACTGTATCCCTCTGACCTTCTTATTGACGATGAAACACAGAAATTACATCGGAATTAAATACAAAAGGCACAATGCCGACTTAAGTACAAGAAAACAGACTCTTCTTACTGTCAGTGTTTTGAACCATTCATGTGACACTAGGCATAGCATCCGATGCTTCACTTCAGGTTTACTGTATCCATTAGACCTTCTTATTATCGATGGAACACAGACTTTGCATCGGAATTAAATACAAAATGCACAATGCCGACTTAAGTACAAAAAAAACTGACTCTTCTTACTGTCTATGATTGAACCGTTTTTGTGACACTAGTTATAGATTCCGATGCTTCACTTGAGGTTTACTGTATCCCTCTGACCTTCTTATTGACGATGAAAAACAGAAATTGCATCGGAATTAAATACAAAAGGCACAATGCCGACTTAAGTACACGAAAACTGACTCTTCTTACTGTCTATGTTTTGAACCGTTCCTGTGACACTAGTTATAGATTCCGATGCTTCACTTCAGGTTTACTGTATCCCTCTGACCTTCATATCGACGATGAAACACAGAAATTGCATCGGAATTAAATACAAAAGGCACAATGCCGACTTAAGTACAAGGAAACTGAATCTTCTTACCGTCTATGTTTTGAACCATTCCTGTGACACTAGTTATAGTTGCCGAATCATCACTTCAGGTTTACTGCATACCTCTGACCTTCTTATTGTTGATGAAACGCAGAAATTGCACCGGAATTAAATACAAAAGGCACAACGCCGACTTAAGTACAAGAAAACTGACTCTTTTTACTGTCTATGTTTTGATCCACTCCTGTGACACTAGTTATAGATTCCAATGCTTCACTTCAGGTTTACTGTATCCCTCTGACCTTCTTATTGACGATGAAACATAGAAATTGCATCGGAATTAAATACAAAAGGCACAATGCCGACTTAAGGACAAGGAAACTGACTCTTCTTACTGTCTATGTTTTGAACCATTCCAGTGACACTAGTTATAGATTCCGATGCTTCACTTCAGGTTTATTGTATCCCTCTGACCTTCTTATTGACGATGAAACACAGAAATTTCATCGGAATTTAATACATAAAGCAGAATTCCGACATAAGCACAAGAAAACTGACTCTTGTTACTGTCAAATGTTTTGAACCATTCCTGTGACACTAGTTATAGATTCCGATACTTCACTTCCGGTTTACTGTATCCCTCTGACGTTCTTATTGACGATGAAACACAGAAATAGCATCGGAATTAAATACAAAAGGCACAATGCCGACTTAAGTACAAGATAACTGACTCTGCTTACTGTCTATGTGTTGAACCATTCATTTGACACTACTTATAGATTCCGATGCTTCACTTCATTTTTACTGTATCCCTCTGACCTTCTTATTGACGATAAAACACAGAAATTGCATCGGAATTAACTACAAAATGCACAATGCCGACTTAAGTACAAGAAAACTGACTCTTCTTTACTGTCTATGTTTTGAACCATTAGTGTGACACTAGTTATATATTCCGATGCTTCACTTCTGGTTTACTGTATCCCTCTGACCTTCATATAGACGGTGAAACACAGAAATTGCATCGGAGTTAAATACAAAAGGAACAATGCCGACTTAAGTACAACAAAACTGATTCTTCTTACAGTCTATGATTTGAACCATTCCTGTGACACTAGTTATAGATTCCGATGCTTCCCTTCAGGTTTACTGTATTCCTCTGACCCTCGTAGTGCCGATGAAACACAGAAATTGCATCGGAATTAAATACAAATGGCACAATGCCGACTTAAGTACAAGAAAACTGACTCTTCTTACTGTCTATGTGTTGAACCATTCCTGCGACACTAGTTATAGATTCCGATGCTTCACTTCACGTTTACTGTATACCTCTGACCTTCTTATTGACGATGAAACACAGACATTGCATCGGAATTAAATACAAAAGGCACAATGCCGACTTAAGTACAAGGAAACTGACTCTTCTTACTATCTATGTTTTGAACCATTCCTGTGACACTAGTTATAGTTGCCGATTCTCCACTTCAGGTTTACTGCATCAACCTGACCTTCTTATTGTTGAAGAAACACAGAAATTGCATCGGAATTAAATACAAAAGGCACAACGCCGACTTAAGTACAAGAAAACTGACTCTTCTTACTGTTTATGTTTTGATCCATTCCTGTGACACTAGTTATAGATTCCGATGCTTCACTTCAGGTTTACTGTATCCCTCTGACCTTCTTATTGACGATGAAACATAGAAATTGCATCGGAATTAAATAAAAAAGAACAGTGCCGATTTAAGTACAAGAATACTGACTTTTCTTACTGTCTATGTTGTGAACCATTCCTGTGACACTAGTTAATGATTCCGATGCTTCACCTCAGGTTTACTGTATCCCTCTGACCCTCTTATTGACGATGAAACATAGAAATTACATCGGAAGTAAATACAAAAGGCACAATGCCGACTTAAGTACAAGAAAACTGACTCTTCTTACTGTCTATATTTTGAACTATTCATGTGACACTATTAATAGATTCCGATGCTTCACTTCAGGTTTACTGTATCCCTCTGACCTTCTTATTGACGATGAAACACAGAAATTGCATTGGAATTAAATACAAAAGGCACAATGACAACATAAGTACAAGAAAACTGACTCTTCTTACTGTCTACGTTTTGAACCATTCCTGTGACACTAGTTATAGATTCCGAAGCTTCACTTCAGCTTTACTTTATCCCTCTGACCTTCTTATTGACGATGAAACACAGAAATTGCATCGGAATTAAATTCAAAAGGCACAATTCCGACTTAAGTACAAGAAAACTGACTCTTGTTACTGTCAAATGTTTTGAACCATTCCTGTGACACTAGTTATAGATTCCGATGCTTCACTTCAGGTTTACTGTATTCCTCTGATCTTCTTGTTGACGATGAAACACAGAAATAGCATCGGAATTAAATACAAAAGGCACAATGCCGACTTAAGTACAAGATAACTGACTCTTCTTACTGTCTATATGTTGAACCTATCATTTGACACTAGTTATAGATTCCGATGCTTCACTTCATTTTTACTGTATCCCTCTGACCTTCTTATTGACGATGAAACACAGAAATTGCATCGGAATTAAATACAAAATGCACAATGCCGACTTAAGTACAAGAAAACTGACTCTTCTTTACTGTCTATGTTTTGAACCATTCCTGTGACACTAGTTATATGTTCCGATGCTTCACTTCTAGTTTACTGTATCCCTCTGACGTTCATATAGACGATGAAACACAGAAATTGCATCGGAGTCAAATACAAAAGGAACAATGCCGACTTAAGTACCAGAAAACTGATTCTTCTTACAGTCTATGATTTGAACCATTCCTGTGACACTAGTTATAGATTCCGATGCTTCCCTTCAGGTTTACTGTATTCCTCTGACCCTCTTAGTGACGATGAAACACAGAAATTGCATCGGAATTAAATACAAAAGGCACAATGACAACATAAGTACATGAAAACTGACTCCTCTTACTGTCTACGTTTTGAACCGTTCCTGTGACACTAGTTATAGATTCCGAAGCTTCACTTCAGCTTTACTTTATCCCTCTGACCTTCTTATTGTTGATGAAACGCAGAAATTGCACCGGAATTAAATACAAAAGGCACAACGCCGTCTTACGTACAAGAAAACTGACTCTTTTTACTGTCTATGTTTTGATCCAGTCCTGTGACACTAGTTATAGATTCCAATGCTTCACTTCAGGTTTACTGTATCCCTCTGACCTTCTTATTGACGATGAAACATAGAAATTGCATCGGAATTAAATAGAAACGGAACAATGCCGACTTAAGTACAGGAATACTGACACTTCTTACTGTCTATGATTTGAACCATTCCTGTGACACTAGTTATAGATGCCGATGCTTCACTTTAGGTTTACTGTATCCCTCTGACCTTCTTATTGACGATGAAACACAGAAATAGCTTCGGAATTAAATACAAAAGGCACAATGCCGACTTAAGTACAAGATAACTGACTCTTCTTACTGTCTATGTGTTGAACGATTCATGTGACACGAGTTATAGATTCCGATGCTTCACTTCATTTTTACTGTATCCCTCTGACCTTCTTATTGACGATGAATCACAGAAATTGCATCGGAAGTAAATACAAAAGGCACAATGCCGACTTAAGTACAAGAAAACTGACTCTTCTTACTGTCTATAATTTATCCACTCCTGTGACACTAGTTATAGATTCCGATTCTTCACTCCAGGTTTACTGTATCCCTCTGTCCTTCTTATTGACAAGGAAACACAGAAATTGCATCGGAATTAAATACGAAAGGCACAATGCCGACTTAGGAACAAGGAAACTGACTCTTCTTACTGTCTATGTTTTGAACCATTCCAGTGAAACTAGTTATAGATTCCGATGCTTCACTTCAGGTTTACTGTATCCCTCTGACCTTCTTATTGACGATGAAACACAGAAATTTCATCGGAATTGAATACATAAGGCACAATTCCGACTTAAGTACAAGAAAACTGACTCTTGTTACTGTCAAATGTTTTGAACCATTCCTGTGACACTAGTTATAGATTCCGATGCTTCACTTCCGGTTTACTGTATCCCTCTGACCTCCTTATTGACGATGAAACACAGAAATAGCATCGGAATTCAATACAAAAGGCACAATGCCGACTTAAGTACAAGATAACTGACTCTTCTTACTGTCTATGTGTTGAACCATTCATTTGACACTAGTTATAGATTCCGATGCTTCACTTCATTTTTACTGTATCCCTCTGACCTTCTTATTGACGATGAAACACAGAAATTGCATCGGAATTAAATACAAAAGGCACAATGCCTACTTAAGTTCAAGAAAACTCACTCTTCTTACTGTGTAAGTTATGAACCATTCCTGTGACACTAGTTATAGATTCCGATGCTTCACTTCAGGTTTATCGCATCCCTCTGACCTTCGTATTGACGATGAAACACAGAAATTGCATCGGAATTAAATAGAAAACACACAATGCCGTCTTAACTACACGAAAACTGACTCTTCTTACTGTCAATGTTTTGAACCATTCCTGTGACACTAGTTATAGATTCGATGCTTCACTTCAGGTTTACTGTATCCCTCTGACCTTCATATTGACGATGAAACACAGAAATATCAGCGGAATTATATACAAAAGTCACAATGCCGCCTTAAGTACAAGAGAACTGACTCTTCTTACTGTCTATGTTTTGAACCATTCCTGTGACACTAGTTATAGATTCCGATGCTCCCCTTCATTTTTACTGTATCCCTCTGACTTTCTTATTGACGATTAAACACAGAAATTGCATCGGAATTAAATAGAAAAGGCACAATTCCGACTTAAGGACAAGAAAACTGACTCTTCTTACTGTCTATGCTTTGAACTATTCCTGTGACTATAGTTATAGATTCGATGCTTCACTTCAGGTTTACTGTATCCCTCTGACCTTCATATTGACGATGAAACACAGAAATTTCAGCGGAATTAAATACAAAAGGCACAATGCCGCCTTAAGTACAAGAAAACTGTCTCTTCTTACTGTCTATGTTTTGAACCATTCCTGTGACACTAGTTATAGATTCCGAAGCTTCACTTCAGCTTTACTGTATCCCTCTGGCCTTCTTATTGACGATGAAACACAGAAATTGCATCGGAATTAAATACATAAGGCACAATGCCGACTCAAGTACAAGAAGACTGGCTCTTCTTACTGTCTATGTTTTGAACCATTCCTGTGACACTAGTTATAGATTACGATGCTTCACTCCAGGTTTACTGCATACCTCTGACCTTCTTATTGTTGATGAAACACAGAAATTGCACCGGAATTAAATACAAAAGGCACAACGCCGACTTAAGTACAAGAAACTGACTCTTCTTACTGTCTATGTTTTGATCCACTCCTGTGACACTAGTTACAGATTCCGATGCTTCACTTCAGGATTACTGTATCCCTCTGACCTTCTTATTGACGATGAAACATAGAAATTGCATCGGAATTAAATAGAAAAGGAACAATGCCGACTTAAAAACAATAATACTGACGCTTCTTACTGTCTATGTTTTGAACCATTCCTGTAACACTAGTTATGGATGCCGATGCTTCGCTTTAGGTTTACTGTATCCCTCTGACCTTCTTATTGACGATGAAACACAGAAATTGCATCGGAAGTAAATAGAAAAGGCACAATGCCGAATTAAGTACAAGAAAACTGACTCTTCTTACTGTCTATGTTTGAACCATTCCTGTGACACTAAATAGTGATTCCGATGCTTCACTTCAGGTTCACTCTATCCCTCTGACTTTCTTATTGACGATGAAACACAGAAATTGCATCGGAATTGAATACAAAAAGCACAATGCCAACTTAAGTACAAGAAAACTGACTCTTCTTACTGTCTATGTTTTGAACCATTCATGTGACACTAGTTATAGATTCCGATGCTTCACTTCAGGTTTACTGTATCCCTCTGACCTTCTTACTGACGATGAAACACAGAAATCGCATCGGAATTAAATACAAAAGGCACAATGCCTACTTAAGTTCAAGAAAACTCACTCTTCTTACTGTGTAAGTTATGAACCATTCCTGTGACACTAGTTATAGATTCCGATGCTTCACTTCAGGTTTATCACATCCCTCTGACCTTCGTATTGACGATGAAACACAGAAATTGCATCGGAATTAAATAGAAATCACACAATGCCGTCTTACTTACACGAAAACTGACTCTTCTTACTGTCAATGTTTTGAACCATTCCTGTGACACTAGTTAAAGATTCCGATGCTTCACCTCAGGTTTACTGTATCCCTCTGACCATCTTATTGACGATGAAACACAGAAATTGCAACGGAATTAAATACAAAAGGCACAATGCCGACTTAAGTTCAAGAAATCTGACTCTTCTTATTGTCTATGTTTTAAACCATTCCTGTGACACTAGTTATAGATTCAGATGATTCACTTCAGGTTTAGTGCATCCCTCTGACCTTCTTATTGACGATGAAACACAGAAATTGCATCGGAATTATACATAAAAGTCACAATGCCGACTTAAGTACTAGAAAACTGACTCTTCTTACTGTCTATGTTTTGAACCATTCCTGTGACACTAGTTATAGTTGCCGATTCTTCACTTTAGGTTTACTGCATACCTCTGACCTTCTTATTGTTGATGAAACACAGAAATTGCACCGGAATTAAATACAAAAACCACAACGCCGGCTTAAGTACAAGAAACCTGACTCTTCTTACTGTCTATGTTTTGATCCACTCCTTTGACACTAGTTATAGATTCCGATGCTTCACTTCAGGTTAACTGTATCCCTCTGACCTTCTTATTGACGATGAAACATAGAAATTGCATCGGAATTAAATAGAAAAGGAACAATGCCGACTCAAGTACAAGAAAACTGACTCTTCTTACTGTCTATGCTTTGAACCATTCCTGTGACACTAGTTATAGATTCGATGCTTCACTTCAGGTTTACTGTATCCCTCTGACCTTCATATTGACGATGAAACACAGAAATATCGGCGGAATTATATACAAAAGGCACAATGCCGCCTTAAGTACAAGAGAACTGACTCTTCTTACTGTCTATGTTTCGAACCATTCCTGTGACACTAGTTATAGATTCCGATGCTCCCCTTCATTTTTACTGTATCCCTCTGACTTTCTTATTGACGATTAAACACAGAAATTGCATCGGAATTAAATAGAAAAGGCACAATCCCGACTTAAGGACAAGAAAACTGACTCTTCTTACTGTCTATGCTTTGAACCATTCCTGTGACTATAGTTATAGATTCGATGCTTCACTTCAGGTTTACTGTATCGCTCTGACCTTCATATTGACGATGAAACACAGAAATTTCAGCGGAATTAAATACAAAAGGCACAATGCCGCCTTAAGTACAAGAAAACTGTCTCTTCTTACTGTCTATGTTTTGAACCATTCCTGTGACACTAGTTATAGATTCCGATGCTTCACTTCAGGTTTACTGTATTCCTCTGATCTTCTTGTTGACGATGAAACACAGAAATAGCATCGGAATTAAATACAAAAGGCACAATGCCGACTTAAGTACAAGCTAACTGACTCTTCTTACTGTCTATATGTTGAACCTATCATTTGACACTAGTTATAGATTTCGATGCTTCACTTCATTTTTACTGTATCCCTCTGACCTTCTTATTGACGATGAAACACAGAAATTGCATCGGAATTAAATACAAAATGCACAATGCCGACTTAAGTACAAGAAAACTGACTCTTCTTTACTGTCTATGTTTTGAACCATTCCTGTGACACTAGTTATATGTTCCGATGCTTCACTTCTAGTTTACTGTATCCCTCTGACGTTCATATAGACGATGAAACACAGAAATTGCATCGGAGTTAAATACAAAAGGAACAATGCCGACTTAAGTACCAGAAAACTGATTCTTCTTACAGTCTATGATTTGAACCATTCCTGTGACACTAGTTATAGATTCCGATGCTTCCCTTCAGGTTTACTGTATTCCTCTGACCCTCTTAGTGACGATGAAACACAGAAATTGCATCGGAATTAAATACAAAAGGCACAATGACAACATAAGTACAAGAAAACTGACTCCTCTTACTGTCTACGTTTTGAACCGTTCCTGTGACACTAGTTATAGATTCCGAAGCTTCACTTCAGCTTTACTTTATCCCTCTGACCTTCGTATTGTTGATGAAACGCAGAAATTGCACCGGAATTAAATACAAAAGGCACAACGCCGTCTTACGTACATGAAAACTGACTCTTTTTACTGTCTATGTTTTGATCCAGTCCTGTGACACTAGTTATAGATTCCAATGCTTCACTTCAGGTTTACTGTATCCCTCTGACCTTCTTATTGACGATGAAACATAGAAATTGCATCGGAATTAAATAGAAACGGAACAATGCCGACTTAAGTACAGGAATACTGACACTTCTTACTGTCTATGATTTGAACCATTCCTGTGACACTAGTTATAGATGCCGATGCTTCACTTTAGGTTTACTGTATCCCTCTGACCTTCTTATTGACGATGAAACACAGAAATAGCTTCGGAATTAAATACAAAAGGCACAATGCCGACTTAAGTACAAGATAACTGACTCTTCTTACTGTCTATGTGTTGAACGATTCATGTGACACGAGTTATAGATTCCGATGCTTCACTTCATTTTTACTGTATCCCTCTGACCTTCTTATTGACGATGAATCACAGAAATTGCATCGGAAGTAAATACAAAAGGCACAATGCCGACTTAAGTACAAGAAAACTGACTCTTCTTACTGTCTATAATTTATCCACTCCTGTGACACTAGTTATAGATTCCGATTCTTCACTCCAGGTTTACTGTATCCCTCTGTCCTTCTTATTGACAAGGAAACACAGAAATTGCATCGGAATTAAATACGAAAGGCACAATGCCGACTTAGGAACAAGGAAACTGACTCTTCTTACTGTCTATGTTTTGAACCATTCCAGTGAAACTAGTTATAGATTCCGATGCTTCACTTCAGGTTTACTGTATCCCTCTGACCTTCTTATTGACGATGAAACACAGAAATTTCATCGGAATTGAATACATAAGGCACAATTCCGACTTAAGTACAAGAAAACTGACTCTTGTTACTGTCAAATGTTTTGAACTATTCCTGTGACACTAGTTATAGATTCCGATGCTTCACTTCCGGTTTACTGTATCCCTCTGACCTCCTTATTGACGATGAAACACAGAAATAGCATCGGAATTCAATACAAAAGGCACAATGCCGACTTAAGTACAAGATAACTGACTCTTCTTACTGTCTATGTGTTGAACCATTCATTTGACACTAGTTATAGATTCCGATGCTTCACTTCATTTTTACTGTATCCCTCTGACCTTCTTATTGACGATGAAACACAGAAATTGCATCGGAATTAAATACAAAATGCACAATGCCAACTTAAGTACAAGAAAACTGACTCTTCTTACTGTCTATGTTTTGAACCATTCCTGTGACACTAGTTATAGATTCCGATAGTTCACTTCAGGTTTACTGTATCCCTCTGACCTTCTTATTGACGATGAAAAACAGAAATTGCATCGGAATTATTTACAAAAGGCACAATGCCGACTTAAGTACAAGAAAACTGACTCTTCTTACTGTCTATTTTTTAAACCATTCCTGTGACACTAGTTATAGATTCCGATGCTTCACTTCAGGTTTACTGTATCCCTCTGACCTTCTTATTGACGATGAAACACAGATATTGCGTCGGAACCAAATACAAATGGCACAATGACGACCTAAGTACAAGAAAACTGATTCTTCTTACTGTCTATGCTTTGAAGCATTCCTGTGACACTAGTTATAGATTTCGATGCTTCACTTCAGGTTTACTGTATTCCTCTGACCCTCTTAGAGACGATAAAACACAGAAATTGCATCGGAATTAAATATAAAAGGCACAATGCCGACATAAGTACAAGAAAACTGACTCTTCTTACTGTCTATGTTTTGAACCATTCCTGTGACACTAGTTATAGATTACGATGCTTCACTTCAGGTTTACTGCATACCTCTGACCTTCTTATTGTTGATGAAACACAGAAATTGCACCGGAATTAAATACAAAAGGCACAACGCCGACTTAAGTACAAGAGACTGACTCTTCTTACTGTCTATGTTTTGATCCACTCCTGTGACACTAGTTATAGATTCCGATGCTTCACTTCAGGATTACTGTATCCCTCTGACCTTCTTATTGACGATGAAACATAGAAATTGCATCGGAATTAAATAGAAAAGGAACAATGCCGACTTAAAAACAATAATACTGACGCTTCTTACTGTCTATGTTTTGAACCATTCCTGTAACACTAGTTATAGATGCCGATGCTTCGCTTTAGGTTTACTGTATCCCTCTGACCTTCTTATTGACGATGAAACACAGAAATTGCATCGGAAGTAAATAGAAAAGGCACAATGCCGAATTAAGTACAAGAAAACTGACTCTTCTTACTGTCTATGTTTGAACCATTCCTGTGACACTAAATAGTGATTCCGATGCTTCACTTCAGGTTCACTCTATCCCTCTGACCTTCTTATTGACGATGAAACACAGAAATTGCATCGGAATTGAATACAAAAAGCACAATGCCAACTTAAGTACAAGAAAACTGACTCTTCTTACTGTCTATGTTTTGAACCATTCATGTGACACTAGTTATAGATTCCGATGCTTCACTTCAGGTTTACTGTATCCCTCTGACCTTCTTACTGACGATGAAACACAGAAATCGCATCGGAATTAAATACAAAAGGCACAATGCCTACTTAAGTTCAAGAAAACTCACTCTTCTTACTGTGTAAGTTATGAACCATTCCTGTGACACTAGTTATAGATTCCGATGCTTCACTTCAGGTTTATCGCATCCCTCTGACCTTCGTATTGACGATGAAACACAGAAATTGCATCGGAATTAAATAGAAAACACACAATGCCGTCTTAACTACACGAAAACTGACTCTTCTTACTGTCAATGTTTTGAACCATTCCTGTGACACTAGTTATAGATTCGATGCTTCACTTGAGGTTTACTGTATCCCTCTGACCTTCATATTGACGATGAAACACAGAAATATCAGCGGAATTATATACAAAAGGCACAATGCCGCCTTAAGTACAAGAGAACTGACTCTTCTTACTGTCTATGTTTTGAACCATTCCTGTGACACTAGTTATAGATTCCGATGCTCCCCTTCATTTTTACTGTATCCCTCTGACTTTCTTATTGACGATTAAACACAGAAAATGCATCGGAATTAAATAGAAAAGGCACAATTCCGACTTAAGGACAAGAAAACTGACTCTTCTTACTGTCTATGCTTTGAACTATTCCTGTGACTATAGTTATAGATTCGATGCTTCACTTCAGGTTTACTGTATCCCTCTGACCTTCATATTGACGAAGAAACACAGAAATTTCAGCGGAATTAAATACAAAAGGCACAATGCCGCCTTAAGTACAAGAAAACTGTCTCTTCTTACTGTCTATGTTTTGAACCATTCCTGTGACACTAGTTATAGATTCCGAAGCTTCACTTCAGCTTTACTGTATCCCTCTGGCCTTCTTATTGACGATGAAACACAGAAATTGCATCGGAATTAAATACATAAGGCACAATGCCGACTCAAGTACAAGAAGACTGGCTCTTCTTACTGTCTATGTTTTGAACCATTCCTGTGACACTAGTTATAGATTACGATGTTTCACTTCAGGTTTACTGCATACCTCTGACCTTCTTATTGTTGATGAAACACAGAAATTGCACCGGAATTAAATACAAAAGGCACAACGCCAACTTAAGTACAAGAAACTGACTCTTCTTACTGTCTATGTTTTGATCCACTCCTGTGACACTAGTTATAGATTCCGATGCTTCACTTCAGGATTACTGTATCCCTCTGACCTTCTTATTGATGATGAAACATAGAAATTGCATCGGAATTAAATAGAAAAGGAACAATGCCGACTTAAAAACAATAATACTGACGCTTCTTACTGTCTATGTTTTGAACCATTCCTGTAACACTAGTTATGGATGCCGATGCTTCGCTTTAGGTTTACTGTATCCCTCTGACCTTGTTATTGACGATGAAACACAGAAATTGCATCGGAAGTAAATAGAAAAGGCACAATGCCGAATTAAGTACAAGAAAACTGACTCTTCTTACTGTCTATGTTTGAACCATTCCTGTGACACTAAATAGTGATTCCGATGCTTCACTTCAGGTTCACTCTATCCCTCTGACTTTCTTATTGACGATGAAACACAGAAATTGCATCGGAATTGAATACAAAAAGCACAATGCCAACTTAAGTACAAGAAAACTGACTCTTCTTACTGTCTATGTTTTGAACCATTCATGTGACACTAGTTATAGATTCCGATGCTTCACTTCAGGTTTACTGTATCCCTCTGACCTTCTTACTGACGATGAAACACAGAAATCGCATCGGAATTAAATACAAAAGGCACAATGCCTACTTAAGTTCAAGAAAACTCACTCTTCTTACTGTGTAAGTTATGAACCATTCCTGTGACACTAGTTATAGAATCCGATGCTTCACTTCAGGTTTATCACATCCCTCTGACCTTCGTATTGACGATGAAACACAGAAATTGCATCGGAATTAAATAGAAATCACACAATGCCGTCTTACTTACACGAAAACTGACTCTTCTTACTGTCAATGTTTTGAACCATTCCTGTGACACTAGTTAAAGTTTCCGATGCTTCACCTCAGGTTTACTGTATCCCTCTGACCATCTTATTGACGATGAAACACAGAAATTGCAACGGAATTAAATACAAAAGGCACAATGCCGACTTAAGTTCAAGAAATCTGACTCTTCTTATTGTCTATGTTTTAAACCATTCCTGTGACACTAGTTATAGATTCAGATGATTCACTTCAGGTTTAGTGCATCCCTCTGACATTCTTATTGACGATGAAACACAGAAATTGCATCGGAATTATACATAAAAGTCACAATGCTGACTTAAGTACTAGAAAACTGACTCTTCTTACTGTCAATGTTTTGAACCATTCCTGTGACACTAGTTATAGATTCGATGCTTCACTTCAGGTTTACTGTATCCCTCTGACCTTCATATTGACGATGAAACACAGAAATATCGGCGGAATTATATACAAAAGGCACAATGCCGCCTTAAGTACAAGAGAACTGACTCTTCTTACTGTCTATGTTTTGAACCATTCCTGTGACACTAGTTATAGATTCCGATGCACCCCTTCATTTTTACTGTATCCCTCTGACTTTCTTATTGACGATTAAACACAGAAATTGCATCGGAATTAAATAGAAAAGGCACAATGCCGACTTAAGGACAAGAAAACTGACTCTTCTTACTGTCTATGCTTTGAACCATTCCTGTGACTATAGTTATAGATGCGATGCTTCACTTCAGGTTTACTGTATCCCTCTGACCTTCATATTGACGATGAAACACAGAAATTTCAGCGGAATTAAATACAAAAGGCACAATGCCGCCTTAAGTACAAGAAAACTGTCTCTTCTTACTGTCTATGTTTTGAACCATTCCTGTGACACTAGTTATAGATTCCGAAGCTTCACTTCAGGTTTACTGTATCCCTCTGACCTTCTTATTGACGATGAAACACAGAAATTGCATCGGAATTAAATACAAAAGGCACAATGCCGACTCAAGTACAAGAAGACTGGCTCTTCTTACTGTCTATGTTTGAACCATTTCTGTGACACTAGTTATAGATTCCGATGCTTTACTTCAGGTTTACCGTATCACTCTGACCTTCTTATTGACGATGAAACACAGACATTGCATCGGAAATAAATACAAAAGGCACAATGCCGACTTAAGTACAAGAAAACTGACTCTTCTTACTGTCTATGTCTTGAACCATTCCTGTGACACTAGTTATTGATTCCGATGCTTCACTTCAGGTTTACTGTATCCCTCTGACCTTCTTATTGACGATGAAACACAGATATTGCATCGTAATTAAATACAAAAGGCACAATGCCGACTTAAGTACAAGAAAACTGACTCTTCTTACTGTCTATGTTTTGAACCATTCATGTGACACTAATTATAGAGTCCGATGCTTCACTTCACGTTTACTGTATCCCTCTGACCTTCTTATTGACGATGAAACACAGAAATTGCATCGGAATTAAATACAAAAGGCACCATGCCGACCGATGTACAAGAAAACTGATTCTTCTTACTGTTTATGTTTGAACCATTCTTGTGACACTAGTTATAGATTCCGATGCTTCACTTCAGGTTTACTGTATCCCTCTGAACTTCTTATTGACGATGAAACACAGAAATTGCATCGGAATTAAATACAAAAGGCACAGTGTCGTCTTAAGTACAAGAAAACTGACTCTTCTTACTGTCTATGTTTGAACCATTCCTGTGACACTAGTTATAGATTCGGATGCTTCACTTCAGGTTTACTGTACTCCTCTGACCTTCTTATTGACGATGAAACACAGAAATTGTATCGGAATTAAATACAAAAGGCACAATGCCGACTTAAGTACAAGAAAACTGTCTCTTCTTACTGTCTATGTTTTGAACCATTCCTGTGACACTAGTTATAGATTCCGATGCTTTACTTCAGGTTTACTGTATCCCTCTGACCTTCTTATTGACGATCAAACACAGAAATTGCATCGGAGGTAAATACAAAAGGCACAATGCCGACTTAAGTACAAGAAAACTGACTCTCCTTACTGTCTAAGTTATGAACCATTCCTGTGACACTAGTTATAGATTCCGATGCTACACTTCAGGTTTACTGTATCCCTCTGACCTTCTTATTGACGATGAAACAAAGAAATTGCATCGGAATTAAATACAAAAGGCACAACGATGACTTAAGTACAAGAAAACTGACTCATCTTACTGCCTATGTTTTGAACCTCTCCTGTGTCACTAGTTATAGATTCCGATGCTTTACTTCAGGTTTACTGTATCCCTCTGACCTTCTTATTGACGGTGAAACACAGAAATTGCATCGGAGTTAAATACAAAAGGCACAATGCCGACTTAAGTACAAGAAAACTGACTCTTCTTACTGTCTAAGTTATGAACCATTCCTGTGTCACTAGTTATAGATTCCGATGCTACACTTCAGGTTTACTGTATCCCTCTGACCTTCTTATTGACGATGAAACACAGAAATTTCAGCGGAATTAAATACAAAAGGCACAATGCCGCCTTAAGTACAAGAAAACTGTCTCTTCTTACTGTCTATGTTTTGAACCATTCCTGTGACACTAGTTATAGATTCCGAAGCTTCACTTCAGCTTTACTGTATCCCTCTGACCTTCTTATTGACGATGAAACACGGAAATTGCATCGGAATTAAATACAAAAGGCACAATGCCGACTCAAGTACAAGAAGACTGGCTCTTCTTACTGTCAATGTTTAAACAATTTCTGTGACACTAGTTATAGATTCCGATGCTTTACTTCAGGTTTACCGTATCACTCTGACCTTCTTATTGACGATGAAACACAGACATTGCATCGGAATTAAATACAAAAGGCACAATGCCGACTTAAGTACAAGAAAACTGACTCTTCTTCCTGTCTATGTTTTGAACCATTCCTGTGACACTAGTTATAGATTCCGATGCGTCACTTCAGGTTTACTGTATCCCTCTGACCTTCTTATTGAAGATGAAACACAGATATTGCATCGTAATTAAGTACAAAAGGCACAATGCCGACTTAAGTACAAGAAAACTGACTCTTCTTACTGTCTATGTTTTGAACCATTCATGTGACACTAATTATAGAGTCCGATGCTTCACTTCACGTTTACTGTATCCCTCTGACCTTCTTATTGACGATGAAACACAGAAATTGCATCGGAATTAAATACAAAAGGCACCATGCCGACCGATGTACAAGAAAACTGATTCTTCTTACTGTTTATGTTTGAACCATTCCTGTGACACTAGTTATAGATTCCGATGCTTCACTTCAGGTTTACTGTATCCCTCTGAACTTCTTATTCACGATGAAACACAGAAATTGCATCGGAATTAAATACAAAAGGCACAGTGCCGTCTTAAGTACAAGAAAACTGACACTTCTTACTGTCTATGTTTGAACCATTCCTGTGACACTTGTTATAGATTCGGATGCTTCACTTCAGGTTTACTGTACTCCTCTGACCTTCTTATTGACGATGAAACACAGAAATTGTATCGGAATTAAATACAAAAGGCACAATGCCGACTTAAGTACAAGAAAACTGTCTCTTCTTACTGTCTATGTTTTGAACCATTCCTGTGACACTAGTTATAGATTCCGATGCTTTACTTCAGGTTTACTGTATCCCTCTGACCTTCTTATTGACGATGAAACACAGAAATATCATCGGAGGTAAATACAAAAGGCACAATGCCGACTTAAGTACAAGAAAACTGACTCTTCTTACTGTCTAAGTTATGAACCATTCCTGTGACACTAGTTATAGATTCCGATGCTACACTTCAGGTTTACTGTATCCCTCTGACCTTCTTATTGACGATGAAACAAAGAAATTGCATCGGAATTAAATACAAAAGGCACAACGCTGACTTAAGTACAAGAAAACTGACTCATCTTACTGTCTATGTTTTGAACCTCTCCTGTGACACTAGTTATAGATTCCGATGCTTTACTTCAGGTTTACTGTATCCCTCTGACCTTCTTATTGACGATGAAACACAGAAATTGCATCGGAGTTAAATACAAAAGGCACAATTCCGACTTAAGTACAAGAAAACTGACTCTTCTTTCTGTCTAAGATATGAACCATTCCTGTGACACTAGTCGTAGATTCCGATGCTTCACTTCATTTTTACTGTATCCCTCTGACTTTCTTATTGACGATTAAACACAGAAATTGCATCGAAATTAAATAGAAAAGGCACAATGCCGACTTAAGGACAAGAAAACTGACTCTTCTTACTGTCTATGCTTTGAACCATTCCTGTGACTATAGTTATAGATTCGATGCTTCACTTCAGGTTTACTGTATCCCTCTGACCTTCATATTGACGATGAAACACAGAAATTTCAGCGGAATTAAATACAAAAGGCACAATGCTGCCTTAAGTACAAGGAAACTGTCTCTTCTTACTGTCTATGTTTTGAACCATTCCTGTGACTCTAGTTATAGATTCCGAAGCTTCACTTCAGCTTTACTGTATCCCTCTGACCTTCTTATTGACGATGAAACACAGAAATTGCATCGGAATTAAATACAAAAGGCACAATGCCGACTTAAGTACAAGAAAACAGACACTTCTTACTGTCTATGTTTTGAACCATTCCTGTGACACTAGTTATAGATTCCGATGCTTCACTTCAGGTTTACTGTATCCCTCTGAACTCCTTATTGACGATGAAACACAGATATTGCATCGTAATTAAATACAAAAGGCACAATGCCGACCTTAAATACAAGAAAACTGACTCTTCTTACTGTCTATGTTTTGAACCATTCCTGTGACACTAGTTATAGATTCCGATGCTTTACTGCAGGTTTACTGTATCCCTCTGACCTTCTTATTGACGATGAAACACAGAAATTGCATCCGAGGTAAATACAAAAGGCACAATGCCGACTTAAGTACAAGATAACTGACTCTTCTTACTGTCTACGTTATGAACCATTACTGTGACACTAGTTATAGATTCCGATGCTACACTTCAGGTTTACTGTATCCCTCTGACCTTCTTATTGACGATGAAACAAAGAAATTGCATCGGAATTAAATACAAAAGGCACAACGCTGACTTATGTACAAGAAAACTGACTCATCTTACTGTCTATGATTTGAACCTCTCCTGTGACACTAGTTATAGATTCCGATGCTTTACTTCAGGTTTACTGTATCCCTCTGACCTTCTTATTGACGATGAAACACAGAAATTGCATCGAAGTGAAATACAAAAGGCACAATGCCGACTTAAGTACAAGAAAACAGACTCTTCTTACTGTCTAAGTTATGAACTATTCCTGTGACACTAGTTATAGATTCCGATGCTACACTTCAGGTTTACTGTATCCCTCTGACCTTCTTATTGACGATGAAACACAGAAATTGCATCGGAATGAAATACAAAGGGCACAACGCCGACTTAAGTACAAGAAAACTGACTCATCTTACTGTCTATGTTTTGAACCTCTCCTGTGACACTAGTTAAAGATTCCGATGCTTCACTTCATGTTTACTGTACCCCTCTGATCTTCTTATTGACGATGAAACATAGAAATTGCATGGGAATTAAATAGAAAAGGAACAATGCCGACTTAAGTACAAGAATACTGACGCTTCTTACTGCCTATGTTTTGAACCATTCCTGTGACACTAAATAGTGATTCCGATGCTTCACTTCAGGTTTACTGATTCCCTCTGACCTTCTTATTGACGATGAAACACAGAAATTGCATCGGAATTACATAGAAAAGACACAATGCCGACTTAACTACACGAAAACTGACTCTTCTTACTGTCAATGTTTTGAACCATTCCTGTGACACTAGTTAAAGATTCCGATGCTTCACCTCAGGATTACTGTATCCCTCTGACCTTCTTATTGACGATGAAACACAGAAATTGCAACGGAATTAAATACAAAAGGCACAATGCCGACTTAAGTTCAAGAAAACTGACTCTTCTTATTGTCTATGTTTTGAACCATTCCTGTGACACTAGTCATAGATTCCGATGCTTCACTTCAGGTTTACTGTATCCCTCTGACCTTCTTATTGACGATGAAACACTGAAATTGCATCGGAATTAAATACAAAAGGCACAACGCCGACTTAAGTACAAGAAAACTGACTCATCTTACTGTCTATGTTTTGAACCTCTCCTGTGACACTAGTTATAGATTCCGATGCTTCACTTCAGGTTTACTGTATCCCTCTGACCTTCTAATTGAAGTTGAAACACAGATATTACAACGGAATTAAATACAAAGGGCACAATGCCGACTTAAGTACAAGAAAACTGACTCTTCTTACTGTCAATGTTTGAACCATTCATGTGACACTAGTTATAGATTCCGATGCTTCACTTCAGGTTTACTGTATCCCTCTGACCATCTTATTGTTGATGAAACACAGATATAGCATCGGGAATTAAATACGAAAGACACAATGCCTACATAAGTACAAGAAAAATGACTCCTCTTACTGTCTATGATTTCAACCACTCCTGTGACACTAGTTATAGATTCCGATGCATCTCTTCAGGTTTACTGTATTCCTCTGTCCTTCTTATTGAAGATGAAACACAGATATTGCATCGGAATTAAATACAAAGGGCACAACGCCGACTTAAGTACAAGAAAACTGACTCTTCTTACTGTCTATGTTTTGATCCACTCCTGTGACACTAGTTATAGATTCCGATGCTTCACTTCAGGTTTACTGTATCCCTCTGACCTTCTTATTGACGATGAAACATAGAAATTGCATCGGAGTTAAATAGAAAAGGAACAATGCCGACTTAAGTACAACAATACTGACGCTTCTTACTGTCTATGTGTTGAACCATTCCTGTGACACTAGTTATAGATGCCGATGCTTCACTTTAGGTTTACTGTATCCCTCTGACCATCTTATTGACGATGAAACACAGAAATTGCATCGGAAGTAAACAGAAAAGGCACAATGCCGACTTAAGTAGAAGAAAACTGACTCATATTACTGTCTATGTTATGAACCTTTCCTGTGACACTAGTTTTAGATTCCGTTGCTTCACTTCAGGTTTACTGTATCCCTCTGAACTCCTTATTGACGATGAAACACAGAAATTGCATCGGAATTAAATACAAATGGCACAGTGCCGACTTAAGTACAAGAAAACTGACTCTTCTTACTGTCTATGTTTGAACCATTCCTGAGACACTAGTTATAGATTCGGATGCTTCACTTCAGGTATACTGTATTCCTCTGACCTTCTTATTGACGATGAAACACAGATATTGCATCGGAATTAAATACAAAAGGCACAATGCCGACCGATGTACAAGAAAACTGATTCTTCTTACTATTTATGTTTGAACCATTCCTGTGACACTAGTTATAGATGCCGATGCTTCACTTTAGGTTTACTGTATCCCTCTGACCTTCTTATTGAAGATGAAACACAGATATTGCATCGGAATTAGATACAAAAGGCACAGTGCCGACTTAAGTACAAGAAAACTGACTCTTCTTACTGTCTATGTTTGAACCATTCCTGTGACACTAGTTATAGATTCGGATGCTTCACTTCAGGTATACTGTATTCCTCTGAAATTCTTATTGACGATGAAACACAGATATTGCATCGGAATTAAATACAAAAGGCACAATGCCGACCGATGTACAAGAAAACTGATTCTTCTTACTATTTATGTTTGAACCATTCCTGTGACACTAGTTATAGATTCCGATGCTTCACTTCAGGTTTACTGTATCCCTCTGAACTCCTTATTGACGATGAAACACAGAAATTGCATCGGAATTAAATACAAATGGCACAGTGCCGACTTAAGTACAAGAAAACTGACTCTTCTTACTGTCTATGTTTGAACCATTCCTGAGACACTAGTTATAGATTCGGATGCTTCACTTCAGGTATACTGTATTCCTCTGACCTTCTTTTTGACGATGAAACACAGAAATTGCATCGGAATTAAATACAAAAGGCACACTGCCGACTTAAGTACAAGAAAACTGTCTCTTCTTATTGTCTATGTTTTGAACCATTCCTGTGACACTAGTTATAGATTCCGATGCTTTACTTCAGGTTTACTGTATCCCTCTGACCTTCTTATTGACGATGAAACACAGAAATTGCATCGGAGTTAAATACAAAAGGCACAATGCCGACTTAAGTACAAGAAAACTGACTCTTCTTACTGTCTAAGTTATGAACCATTCCTGTGACACTAGTTATAGATTCCGATGCTACACTTCAGGTTTACTGTATCCCTCTGACCTTCTTATTGACGATGAAACACAGAAATTGCATCGGAATTAAATACAAAAGGCACAACGCCGACTTAAGTACAAGAAAACTGACTCATCTTACTGTCTATGTTTTGAACCTCTCCTGTGACACTAGTTATAGATTCCGATGCTTCACTTCAGGTTTACTGTATCCCTCTGACCTTCTTATTGAAGTTGAAACACAGATATTACAACGGAATTAAATACAAAGGGCACAATGCCGACTTAAGTACAAGAAAACTGACTTTTCTTACTGTCAATGTTTGAACCATTCATGTGACACTAGTTATAGATTCCGATGCTTCACTTCAGGTTTACTGTATCCCTCTGACCATCTTATTGTTGATGAAACACAGATATAGCATCGGAATTAAATACGAAAGACACAATGCCTACATAAGTACAAGAAAAATGACTCCTCTTACTGTCTATGATTTCAACCACTCCTGTGACACTAGTTATAGATTCCGATGCATCTCTTCAGGTTTACTGTATTCCTCTGTCCTTCTTATTGAAGATGAAAGACAGATATTGCATCGGAATTAAATACAAAGTGCACAACGCCGACTTAAGTACAAGAAAACTGACTCTTCTTACTGTCTATGTATTGATCCACTCCTGTGACACTAGTTATAGATTCCGATGCTTCACTTCAGGTTTACTGTATCCCTCTGAACTCCTTATTGACGATGAAACACAGAAATTGCATCGGAATTAAATACAAATGGCACAGTGCCGACTTAAGTACAAGAAAACTGACTCTTCTTACTGTCTATGTTTGAACCATTCCTGTGACACTAGTTATAGATTCGGATGCTTCACTTCAGGTATACTGTATTCCTCTGACCTTCTTTTTGACGATGAAACACAGAAATTGCATCGGAATTAAATACAAAAGGCACACTGCCGACTTAAGTACAAGAAAACTGTCTCTTCTTATTGTCTATGTTTTGAACCATTCCTGTGACACTAGTTATAGATTCCGATGCTTTACTTCAGGTTTACTGTATCCCTCTGACCTTCTTATTGACGATGAAACACAGAAATTGCATCGGAGTTAAATACAAAAGGCACAATGCCGACTTAAGTACAAGAAAACTGACTCTTCTTACTGTCTAAGTTATGAACCATTCCTGTGACACTAGTTATAGATTCCGATGCTACACTTCAGGTTTACTGTATCCCTCTGACCTTCTTATTGACGATGAAACACAGAAATTGCATCGGAATTAAATACAAAAGGCACAACGCCGACTTATGTACAAGAAAACTGACTCATCTTACTGTCTATGTTTTGAACCTCTCCTGTGACACTAGTTATAGATTCCGATGCTTCACTTCATGTTTACTGTATCCCTCTGACCTTCTTATTGACGATGAAACACAGATATTGCATCGTAATTAAATACAAAAGGCACAATGCCGACTTAAGTACAAGGAAACTGACTCTCCTTACTTTCTATGCTTTGAACCATTCATGCGACACTAATTATAGAGTCCGATGCTTCACTTCAGGTTTACTGTATCCCTCTGACCTTCTTATTGACAATGAAACACAGAAATTGCATCGGAATTAAATACAAAGGGCACAATGCCGACCGATGTACAAGAAAACCGATTCTTCTTACTGTTTAGGTTTGAACCATTCCTGTGACACTAGTGATAGATTCCGATGCTTCACTTCAGTTTTACTGTATCTCTCTGACCTTCTTATTGACGATGAAACACAGAAATTGCATCGGAATTAAATACAAAAGGCACAATGCCGACTTAAGTAAAAGAAAACTGACTCTTCTTACTGTGTATGTTTGAACCATTCCTGTGACACTAGTTATAGATTCGGATGCTCCACTTCAGGTTTACTGTATTCCTCTGACCTTCTTATTGACGATGAAACACAGAAATTGCATCGTAATTAAATACAAAAGGCACAATGCCGACTTAAGAACAAGAAAACTGACTCTTCTTATTGTCTATGTTTTGAACCATTCCTGAGACACTAGTTATAGATTCCGATGCTTTACTTCAGGTTTACTGTATCCCTCTGACCTTCTTATTGACGATGAAACACAGATATTGCATCGGAATTAAATACAAAAGGCACAATGCTGACTTAAGTACAAGAAAACTGACTCTTCTTACTGTCTAAGTAATGAACCATTCCTGTGACACTAGTTATAGATTCCGATGCTTCACTTCAGGTTTACTGTATCCCTCTGACCTTCTTATTGACGATGAAACACAGAAATTGCATCGGAATGAAATACAAAAGGCACAACGCCGACTTAAGTACAAGAAAACTGACTCATCTTACTGTCTATGTTTTGAACCTCTCCTGTGACACTAGTTACAGATTCCGATGCTTCACTTCATTTTTACTGTATCCCTCTGACTTTCTTATTGACGATTAAACACAGAAATTGCATCGGAATTAAATGGAAAAGGCACAATGCCGACTTCAGTACAAGAAAAGTGACTCTTCTTACTGTCTATGCTTTGAACCATTCCTGTGACACTAGTTATAGATTCCGATAGTTCACTTCATTTTTACTGTATCCCTCTGACTTTCTAATTGACGATTAAACACAGAAATTGCATCGGAATTAAATACAAAAGGCACAATGCCGACTTAAGGACAAGAAAACTGACTCTTCTTACTGTCTATGCTTTGAACCTTTCCTGTGACATTAGTTATAGATTCGATGCTTCACTTCAGGTTTACTGTATCTCTCTGACCTTCATATTGACGACGAAACACAGAAATTTTAGCGGAATTAAATACAAAAGGCACAATGCCGCCTTAAGTACAAGAAAACAGACTCTTCTTACTGTCTATGTTTTGAACCATTCCTGTGACACTAGTTATAGATTCCGATGCTTCACTTCAGGTTCACTGTATCCCTCTGACCTTCTTATTAACGATTAAACACAGAAATTGCATCGGAATTGAATAGAAAAGGCACAATGCCGACTTAAGTACAAGAAAACTACCTCTTCTTACTGTCAATGCTTTGAACCATTCCTGTGACACTAGTTATAGATTCCGATGCTTCACTTCATTTTTACTGTATCCCTCTGACTTTCTTATTGACGATTAAACACAGAAATTGCATCGGAATTAAATAGAAAAGGCACAATGCCGACTTAAGGACAAGAAAACTGACTCTTCTTACTGTCTATGCTTTGAACCATTCCTGTGACACTCGTTATAGATTCAGATGCTTCACTTCAGGTTTACTGTATCCCTCTGACCTTCTTATTGACGATGAAGCACAGAAAATGCATCGGAATTAAATAGAAAATTCACAATGCCGACGTAAGTACAAGAAAACTGACTCTTCTTACTGTTTATGTTTGAAACATACCCGTGACACTAGTTATAGATTCCGATGCTTCACTTCAGGTTTACTGTATCCCTCTGACCTTCTTATTGACGACGAAACACAGAAATTGCATCGGAATTAAATACAAAAGCCACAATGCCGACTTAAGTACAAGAAAATTGACTCTTCTTACTGTCTATGTTTGAACCATTCCTGTGACACTAGTTATAGATTCGGATGCTTCACTTCAGGTTTACTGTATCTCTCTGACCTTCTTATTGACGATGAAACAGAGAAATTGCATCGGAATTAAATACGAAATGCACAATGCCGACTTATGTGCAAGAAAACTGACTCTTCTTATTGTCTGCGTTTTGAACTATTCCTGTGACACTAGTTATAGATTCCTATGCTTTACTTCAGGTTTACTGTATCCCTCTGACCTTCTTATTGACGATGAAAGACAGAAATTGCATCGGAGTTAAAAAAAAAAGGCACAATGCCGACTTAAGTACAAGAAAACTGACTCATCATACTGTCTATGTTTTAAACCTTTCCTGTGGCACTAGTTATAGATTCCGATGCTTCACTTCAGGTTTACTGTATCCCTCAGACTTTCTTATTGACGATGAAACACGGAAATTGCATCGGAAATAAATACAAAAGGCACAACGCCGACTTAAGTACAAGAAAACTGACTCATCTTACTGTCTATGTTTTGAACCTTTCCTGTGACACTAGTTATAGATTCCGATGCTTCACTTCAGGTTTACTGTATCCCTCTGACCTTCTTATCGAAGATGAAACACAGATATTGCATCGAAATTAAATACAAAGGGCACAATGCCAACTTAAGTACAAGAAAACTGACTCTTCTTACTGTCTATGTTTGAACCATTCATGTGACACTAGTTATAGATTCCGATGCTTCACTTCTGGTTTACTGTATCCCTCTGACCATCTTATTGTTGATGAAACACAGATTTAGCATCGGAATTAAATACAAAAGACACAATGCCTACATAAGTACAAGAAAACTGACTCTTCTTACTGTCTATGATTTGAACCATTCCTGTGACACTAGTTATAGATTCCGATGCTTCTCTTCAGGTTTACTGTATCCCTCTGACCTTCTTATTGACGATGAAACACAGAAATTGCATCGGAATTAAATACAAAAGGCACAACGCCGACTTAAGTACAAGAAAACTGACTCATCTTAATGTCTATGTTTTGAACCTTTCCTGTGACACTAGTTACAGATTCCGATGCTTCACTTAAGGTTTACTGTATCCCTCTGACCTTCTTATTGAAGATGAAACACAGCTATTGCATCGGAATTAAATACAAAGGGCACAATGCCGACTTAAGTACAAGAAAACTGACTCTTCTTACCGTCTATGTTTGAACCATTCATGTGACACTAGTTATAGATTCCGATGCTTCACTTCAGGTGTACTGTATCCCTCTGACCATCTTATTGTTGATGAAACACAGATATAAAATCGGAATTAAATACAAAAGGCACAATGCCTACATAAGTACAAGAAAACTGACCCTTCTTACTGTCTATGATTTGAAACATTCCAGTGAAACTAGTTATGGATTCCGATGCTTCTCTTCAGGTTTACTGTATCCCTCTGATCTTCTTATTGACGATAAAACACAGAAATTGCATCGGAATTAAATACAAAAGGCACAATGCCAACTTAAGTACAAGAAAACAGACTATTCTTACTGTCTGTGTTTTGAACCATTCATGTGACACTAGGCATAGCTTCCGATGCTTCACTTCAGGTTTACTGTATTCATCTGACCTTCTTATTATCGATGAAACACAGAATTTGCATCGGAATTAAATAAAAAAGGCACAATGCCGACTTATGTACAAGAAAACTGACTCTTCTTACTGTCTATGTTTGAACCATTCATGTGACACTAGTAATAGATTCCGATGCTTCACTTCAGGTTTACTGTATCCCTCTGACCTTCTTATCGACGATGAAACACAGAAATTGCATCGGAATTAAATACAAAAGGCACAACGCCGACTTAAGTACAAGAAAACTGACTCCTCTTACTGTCTATGATTGAAACATTCCTGTGACACTAGTTATAGATTCCGACGCTTCACTTGAGGTTTACTGTATCCCTCTGACCTTCTTATTGACGATGAAACACAGAAATTGCATCGGAATTAAATACAAAAGGCACAATGCAGACTTAAGTACAACAAAACTGACTCTTCTTACTGTCTATGTTTTGAACCATTCCTGTGACACTAGTTATGGATTCCGATGCTTCACTTCAGGTTTACTGTATCCCTCTGACCTTCTTATTGACGATGAAACACACACATTGCATCGGAGTTAAATGCAAAAGGCACAATGCCGACTTAAGTACAAGAAAACTGACTCTTCTTACTGCCTATGTTTTGAACCATTCCTGTGACACTAGTTATAGATTCCGATGCTTCACTTCAGGTTTACTGTATCCCTCTGACCATCTTATTGTTGATGAAACACAGATATAGCATCGGAATTAAATACAAAAGACACAATGCCTACATAAGTACAAGAAAACTGACTCTTCTTACCGTCTATGATTTGAACCATTCCTGTGACACTAGTTATAGATTCCGATGCTTCACCTCAGGTTTACTGTATCCCTCTGACCATCTTATTGTTGATGAAACACAGACATAGCTTAGGAATTAAATACAAAAGAAACAATGCCTACATAAGTACAAGAAAACTGACTCTTCTTATTGTCTATGATTTGAACCATTCCTGTGACACTAGTTATAGATTCCGATGCTTCTCTTCAGGTTTACTGTATTCCTCTGTCCTTCTGATTGAAGATGAAACACAGATATTGCATCGGAATCAAATACAAAGGGCACAACGCCGACTTAAGTAAAAGAAATCTGACTCTTCTTACTGTCTGTGTTTTGATCCACTCCTGTGGCACTAGTTATAGATTCCTATGCTTCACTTCAGGTTTACTGTATCCCTCTGACCTTCTTATTGACGATGAAACATAGAAATTGCATCGGAGTTAAATTAAAAAGGAACAATGCCGACTTAAGTACAAGAATACTGACGCTTCTTACTGTCTATGTTTTGAACCATTTTTGTGACACTAGTTATAGATGACGATGCTTCACATTAGGTTTACTGTATCCCTCTGACCTTCTTATTGACGATGAAACACAGAAATTGCATCGGAAGTAAACTGAAAAGGCACAATGCCAACTTAAGTACAAGAAAACTGACTCATCTTACTGTCTATGTTTTGAACCTTTCCTGTGACACTAGTTTTAGATTCCGATGCTTCACTTCAGGTTTACTGTATCCCTCTGACCTTCGTATTGACGATTAGACACAGAAATTGCATCGGATATCAATAGAAAAGGCACAATGAAGACTTAAGTACAAGAAAACTGACTCTTCTTACAGTCTATGCTTTGAACCATTCCTGTGACACTAGTTATAGATTCCGATGCTTCACTTCATTTTTACTGTATCCATCTGACTTTCTTATTGACGATTAAACACAGAAATTGCATCGGAATTATATAGAAAAGGCACAATGCCGACTTAAGGACAAGAAAACTGACTCTTCTTACTGTCTATGCTTTGAACCATTCCTGTGACACTAGTTATAGATTCGATGCTTCACTTCAGGTTTACTGTATCCCTCTGACCTTCATATTGACGATGAAACACAGAAATTTCAGTGGAATTAAATACAAAAGGCACAATGCCGCCTTAAGTACATGAAAACTGACTCTTCTTACTGTCTATGTTTTGAACCATTGCTGTGACACTAGTTATAGATTCCGATGCATCACTTCAGGTTCACTGTATCGCTCTGACCTTCTTATTGACAATGAAACACAGAAATTGCATCGGAATTAAATACAAAGGGCACAATGCCGACCGATGTACAAGAAAACCGATTCTTCTTACTGTTTAGGTTTGAACCATTCCTGTGACACTAGTGATAGATTCCGATGCCTCACTTCAGTTTTACTGTATCTCTCTGACCTTCTTATTGACGATGAAACACAGAAATTGCATCGGAATTAAATACAAAAGGCACAATGCCGACTTAAGTAAAAGAAAACTGTCTCTTCTTACTGTGTATGTTTGAACCATTCCTGTGACACTAGTTATAGATTCGGATGCTCCACTTCAGGTTTACTGTATTCCTCTGACCTTCTTATTGACGATGAAACACAGAAATTGCATCGGAATTAAATAAAAAAGGCACAATGCCGACTTATGTACAAGAAAACTGACTCTTCTTACTGTCTATGTTTGAACCATTCATGTGACACTAGTAATAGATTCCGATGCTTCACTTCAGGTTTACTGTATCCCTCTGACCTTCTTATCGACGATGAAACACAGAAATTGCATCGGAATTAAATACAAAAGGCACAACGCCGACTTAAGTACAAGAAAACTGACTCCTCTTACTGTCTATGATTGAAACATTCCTGTGACACTAGTTATAGATTCCGACGCTTCACTTGAGGTTTACTGTATCCCTCTGACCTTCTTATTGACGATGAAACACAGAAATTGCATCGGAATTAAATACAAAAGGCACAATGCAGACTTAAGTACAACAAAACTGACTCTTCTTACTGTCTATGTTTTGAACCATTCCTGTGACACTAGTTATGGATTCCGATGCTTGACTTCAGGTTTACTGTATCCCTCTGACCTTCTTATTGACGATGAAACACACACATTGCATCGGAGTTAAATGCAAAAGGCACAATGCCGACTTAAGTACAAGAAAACTGACTCTTCTTACTGCCTATGTTTTGAACCATTCCTGTGACACTAGTTATAGATTCCGATGCTTCACTTCAGGTTTACTGTATCCCTCTGACCATCTTATTGTTGATGAAACACAGATATAGCATCGGAATTAAATACAAAAGACACAATGCCTACATAAGTACAAGAAAACTGACTCTTCTTACCGTCTATGATTTGAACCATTCCTGTGACACTAGTTATAGATTCCGATGCTTCACCTCAGGTTTACTGTATCCCTCTGACCATCTTATTGTTGATGAAACACAGACATAGCTTAGGAATTAAATACAAAAGAAACAATGCCTACATAAGTACAAGAAAACTGACTCTTCTTATTGTCTATGATTTGAACCATTCCTGTGACACTAGTTATAGATTCCGATGCTTCTCTTCAGGTTTACTGTATTCCTCTGTCCTTCTGATTGAAGATGAAACACAGATATTGCATCGGAATCAAATACAAAGGGCACAACGCCGACTTAAGTAAAAGAAATCTGACTCTTCTTACTGTCTGTGTTTTGATCCACTCCTGTGGCACTAGTTATAGATTCCTATGCTTCACTTCAGGTTTACTGTATCCCTCTGACCTTCTTATTGACGATGAAACATAGAAATTGCATCGGAGTTAAATTAAAAAGGAACAATGCCGACTTAAGTACAAGAATACTGACGCTTCTTACTGTCTATGTTTTGAACCATTTTTGTGACACTAGTTATAGATGACGATGCTTCACATTAGGTTTACTGTATCCCTCTGACCTTCTTATTGACGATGAAACACAGAAATTGCATCGGAAGTAAACTGAAAAGGCACAATGCCAACTTAAGTACAAGAAAACTGACTCATCTTACTGTCTATGTTTTGAACCTTTCCTGTGACACTAGTTTTAGATTCCGATGCTTCACTTCAGGTTTACTGTATCCCTCTGACCTTCGTATTGACGATTAGACACAGAAATTGCATCGGATATCAATAGAAAAGGCACAATGAAGACTTAAGTACAAGAAAACTGACTCTTCTTACAGTCTATGCTTTGAACCATTCCTGTGACACTAGTTATGGATTCCGATGCTTCACTTCATTTTTACTGTATCCATCTGACTTTCTTATTGACGATTAAACACAGAAATTGCATCGGAATTATATAGAAAAGGCACAATGCCGACTTAAGGACAAGAAAACTGACTCTTCTTACTGTCTATGCTTTGAACCATTCCTGTGACACTAGTTATAGATTCGATGCTTCACTTCAGGTTTACTGTATCCCTCTGACCTTCATATTGACGATGAAACACAGAAATTTCAGTGGAATTAAATACAAAAGGCACAATGCCGCCTTAAGTACATGAAAACTGACTCTTCTTACTGTCTATGTTTTGAACCATTGCTGTGACACTAGTTATAGATTCCGATGCATCACTTCAGGTTCACTGTATCGCTCTGACCTTCTTATTGACAATGAAACACAGAAATTGCATCGGAATTAAATACAAAGGGCACAATGCCGACCGATGTACAAGAAAACCGATTCTTCTTACTGTTTAGGTTTGAACCATTCCTGTGACACTAGTGATAGATTCCGATGCCTCACTTCAGTTTTACTGTATCTCTCTGACCTTCTTATTGACGATGAAACACAGAAATTGCATCGGAATTAAATACAAAAGGCACAATGCCGACTTAAGTAAAAGAAAACTGTCTCTTCTTACTGTGTATGTTTGAACCATTCCTGTGACACTAGTTATAGATTCGGATGCTCCACTTCAGGTTTACTGTATTCCTCTGACCTTCTTATTGACGATGAAACACAGAAATTGCATCGGAATTAAATACAAAAGGCACAATGCCGACTTAAGAACAAGAAAACTGACTCTTCTTATTGTCTATGTATTGAACCATTCCTGAGACACTAGTTATAGATTCCGATGCTTTACTTCAGGTTTACTGTATCCCTCTGACCTTCTTATTGACGATGAAACACAGATATTGCATCGGAATTAAATACAAAAGGCACAATGCTGACTAAAGTACAAGAAAACTGACTCTTCTTACTGTCTAAGTAATGAACCATTCCTGTGACACTAGTTATAGATTCCGATGCTTCACTTCAGGTTTACTGTATCCCTCTGACCTTCTTATTGACGATGAAACACAGAAATTGCATCGGAATGAAATACAAAAGGCACAACGCCGACTTAAGTACAAGAAAACTGACTCATCTTACTGTCTATGTTTTGAACCTCTCCTGTGACACTAGTTACAGATTCCGATGCTTCACTTCAGGTTTACTGTATCCCTCTGACCTTCTTATTGAAGATGAAACACAGATATTGCATCGGAATTAAACACAAAGGGCACAATGCCGACTTAAGTACTAGAAAACTGACTCTTCTTGCTGTCAATGTTTGAACCATTCATGTGACACTAGTTATAGATTCCGATGCTTCACTTCAGGTTTACTGTATCCCTCTGACCATCTTATTGTTGATGAAACACAGATATAGCATCGGAATTAAATACGAAAGACACAATGCCTACATAAGTACAAGAAAAATGACTCTTCTTACTGTCTATGACTTCAACCATTCCTGTGACACTAGTTATAGATTCCGATGCATCTCTTCAGGTTTACTGTATTCCTCTGTCCTTCTTATTGAAGATGAAACACAGATATTGCATCGGAATTAAATACAAAGGGCACAACGCCGACTTAAGTACAAGAAAACTGACTCTTCTTACTGTCTATGATTTGATCCACTCCTGTGACACTAGTTATAGATGCCGATGCTTCACTTTAGGTTTACTGTATCCCTTTGAGCTTCTTATTGACGATGAAACACAGAAATTGCATCGGAAGTAAACAGAAAAGGCACAATGCCGACTTAAGTACAAGAAAACTGACTCATTTTACTGTCTACGTTATGAACCTTTCCTGTGACACTAGTTTTAGATTCCGATGCTTCACTTCAGGTTCACTGTATCCCTCTGACCTTCTTGTTGAAGATCAAACACAGTTATTGCATCGGAATTAAATACAAAGGGCACAATGCCGACTTAAGTACAAGAAAACTGACTCTTCTTACTGTCTATGTTTTGAACCATTCATGTGACACTAGTTATAGATTCCGATGCTTCACTTCATTTTTACTGTATCCCTCTGACTTTCTTATTGACGATTAAACACAGAAATTGCATCGGAATTAAATAGAAAAGGCACAATGCCGACTTCAGTACAAGAAAAGTGACTCTTCTTACTGTCTATGCTTTGAACCATTCCTGTGACACTAGTTATAGATTCCGATAGTTCACTTCATTTTTACTGTATCCCTCTGACTTTCTTATTGACGATTAAACACAGAAATTGCATCGGAATTAAATAGAAAAGGCTCAATGCCGACTTAAGGACAAGAAAACTGACTCTTCTTACTGTCTATGCTTTGAACCTTTCCTGTGACATTAGTTATAGATTCGATGCTTCACTTCAGGTTTACTGTATCTCTCTGACCTTCATATTGACGACGAAACACAGAAATTTTAGCGGAATTAAATACAAAAGGCACAATGCCGCCTTAAGTACAAGAAAACTGACTCTTCTTACTGTCTATGTTTTGAACCATTCATGTGACACTAGTTATAGATTCCGATGCTTCACTTCATTTTTACTGTATCCCTCTGACTTTCTTATTGACGATTAAACACAGAAATTGCATCGGAATTAAATAGAAAAGGCACAATGCCGACTTCAGTACAAGAAAAGTGACTCTTCTTACTGTCTATGCTTTGAACCATTCCTGTGACACTAGTTATAGATTCCGATAGTTCACTTCATTTTTACTGTATCCCTCTGACTTTCTTATTGACGATTAAACACAGAAATTGCATCGGAATTAAATAGAAAAGGCTCAATGCCGACTTAAGGACAAGAAAACTGACTCTTCTTACTGTCTATGCTTTGAACCTTTCCTGTGACACTAGTTATAGATTCCGATGCTTCACTTCATTTTTACTGTATCCATCTGACTTTCTTATTGACGATTAAACACAGAAATTGCATCGGAATTATATAGAAAAGGCACAATGCCGACTTAAGGACAAGAAAACTGACTCTTCTCACTGTCTATGCTTTGAACCATTCCTGTGACACTAGTTATAGATTCGATGCTTCACTTCAGGTTTACTGTATCCCTCTGACCTTCATATTGACGATGAAACACAGAAATTTCAGTGGAATTAAATACAAAAGGCACAATGCCGCCTTAAGTACATGAAAACTGACTCTTCTTACTGTCTATGTTTTGAACCATTGCTGTGACACTAGTTATAGATTCCGATGCATCACTTCAGGTTCACTGTATCGCTCTGACCTTCTTATTGACAATGAAACACAGAAATTGCATCGGAATTAAATACAAAGGGCACAATGCCGACCGATGTACAAGAAAACCGATTCTTCTTACTGTTTAGGTTTGAACCATTCCTGTGACACTAGTGATAGATTCCGATGCCTCACTTCAGTTTTACTGTATCTCTCTGACCTTCTTATTGACGATGAAACACAGAAATTGCATCGGAATTAAATACAAAAGGCACAATGCCGACTTAAGTAAAAGAAAACTGTCTCTTCTTACTGTGTATGTTTGAACCATTCCTGTGACACTAGTTATAGATTCGGATGCTCCACTTCAGGTTTACTGTATTCCTCTGACCTTCTTATTGACGATGAAACACAGAAATTGCATCGGAATTAAATACAAAAGGCACAATGCCGACTTAAGAACAAGAAAACTGACTCTTCTTATTGTCTATGTATTGAACCATTCCTGAGACACTAGTTATAGATTCCGATGCTTTACTTCAGGTTTACTGTATCCCTCTGACCTTCTTATTGACGATGAAACACAGATATTGCATCGGAATTAAATACAAAAGGCACAATGCTGACTTAAGTACAAGAAAACTGACTCTTCTTACTGTCTAAGTAATGAACCATTCCTGTGACACTAGTTATAGATTCCGATGCTTCACTTCAGGTTTACTGTATCCCTCTGACCTTCTTATTGACGATGAAACACAGAAATTGCATCGGAATGAAATACAAAAGGCACAACGCCGACTTAAGTACAAGAAAACTGACTCATCTTACTGTCTATGTTTTGAACCTCTCCTGTGACACTAGTTACAGATTCCGATGCTTCACTTCAGGTTTACTGTATCCCTCTGACCTTCTTATTGAAGATGAAACACAGATATTGCATCGGAATTAAACACAAAGGGCACAATGCCGACTTAAGTACTAGAAAACTGACTCTTCTTGCTGTCAATGTTTGAACCATTCATGTGACACTAGTTATAGATTCCGATGCTTCACTTCAGGTTTACTGTATCCCTCTGACCATCTTATTGTTGATGAAACACAGATATAGCATCGGAATTAAATACGAAAGACACAATGCCTACATAAGTACAAGAAAAATGACTCTTCTTACTGTCTATGACTTCAACCATTCCTGTGACACTAGTTATAGATTCCGATGCATCTCTTCAGGTTTACTGTATTCCTCTGTCCTTCTTATTGAAGATGAAACACAGATATTGCATCGGAATTAAATACAAAGGGCACAACGCCGACTTAAGTACAAGAAAACTGACTCTTCTTACTGTCTATGATTTGATCCACTCCTGTGACACTAGTTATAGATGCCGATGCTTCACTTTAGGTTTACTGTATCCCTTTGAGCTTCTTATTGACGATGAAACACAGAAATTGCATCGGAAGTAAACAGAAAAGGCACAATGCCGACTTAAGTACAAGAAAACTGACTCATTTTACTGTCTACGTTATGAACCTTTCCTGTGACACTAGTTTTAGATTCCGATGCTTCACTTCAGGTTCACTGTATCCCTCTGACCTTCTTGTTGAAGATCAAACACAGATATTGCATCGGAATTAAATACAAAGGGCACAATGCCGACTTAAGTACAAGAAAACTGACTCTTCTTACTGTCTATGTTTTGAACCATTCATGTGACACTAGTTATAGATTCCGATGCTTCACTTCATTTTTACTGTATCCCTCTGACTTTCTTATTGACGATTAAACACAGAAATTGCATCGGAATTAAATAGAAAAGGCACAATGCCGACTTCAGTACAAGAAAAGTGACTCTTCTTACTGTCTATGCTTTGAACCATTCCTGTGACACTAGTTATAGATTCCGATAGTTCACTTCATTTTTACTGTATCCCTCTGACTTTCTTATTGACGATTAAACACAGAAATTGCATCGGAATTAAATAGAAAAGGCTCAATGCCGACTTAAGGACAAGAAAACTGACTCTTCTTACTGTCTATGCTTTGAACCTTTCCTGTGACATTAGTTATAGATTCGATGCTTCACTTCAGGTTTACTGTATCTCTCTGACCTTCATATTGACGACGAAACACAGAAATTTTAGCGGAATTAAATACAAAAGGCACAATGCCGCCTTAAGTACAAGAAAACTGACTCTTCTTACTGTCTATGTTTTGAACCATTCCTGTGACACTAGTTATAGATTCCGATGCTTCACTTCAGGTTCACTGTATCCCTCTGACCTTCTTATTAACGATTAAACACAGAAATTGCATCGGAATTAAATAGAAAAGGCACAATGCCGACTTAAGTACAAGAAAACTACCTCTTCTTACTGTCAATGCTTTGAACCATTCCTGTGACACTAGTTATAGATTCCGATGCTTCACTTCATTTTTACTGTATCCCTCTGACTTTCTTATTGACGATTAAACACAGAAATTGCATCGGAATTAAATAGAAAAGGCACAATGCCGACTTAAGGACAAGAAAACTGACTCTTCTTACTGTCTATGCTTTGAACCATTCCTGTGACACTCGTTATAGATTCAGATGCTTCACTTCAGGTTTACTGTATCCCTCTGACCTTCTTATTGACGATGAAGCACAGAAAATGCATCGGAATTAAATAGAAAATTCACAATGCCGACTTAAGTACAAGAAAACTGACTCTTCTTACTGTTTATGTTTGAACCATACCTGTGACACTAGTTATAGATTCCGATGCTTCACTTCAGGTTTACTGTATCCCTCTGACCTTCTTATTGACGACGAAACACAGAAATTGCATCGGAATTAAATACAAAAGCCACAATGCCGACTTAAGTACAAGAAAATTGACTCTTCTTACTGTCTATGTTTGAACCATTCCTGTGACACTAGTTATAGATTCGGATGCTACACTTCAGGTTTACTGTATCTCTCTGACCTTCTTATTGACGATGAAACAGAGAAATTGCATCGGAATTAAATACGAAATGCACAATGCCGACTTATGTACAAGAAAACTGACTCTTCTTATTGTCTACGTTTTGAACTATTCCTGTGACACTAGTTATAGATTCCTATGCTTTACTTCAGGTTTACTGTATCCCTCTGACCGTCTTATTGACGATGAAAGACAGAAATTGCATCGGAGTTAAAAAAAAAAGGCACAATGCCGACTTAAGTACAAGAAAACTGACTCATCATACTGTCTATGTTTTGAACCTTTCCTGTGGCACTAGTTATAGATTCCGATGCTTCACTTCAGGTTTACTGTATCCCTCAGACTTTCTTATTGACGATGAAACACAGAAATTGCATCGGAATTAAATACAAAAGGCACAACGCCGACTTAAGTACAAGAAAACTGACTCATCTTACTGTCTATGTTTTGAACCTTTCCTGTGACACTAGTTATAGATTCCGATGCTTCACTTCAGGTTTACTGTATCCCTCTGTCCTTCTTATCGAAGATGAAACACAGATATTGCATCGAAATTAAATACAAAGGGCACAATGCCAACTTAAGTACAAGAAAACTGACTCTTCTTACTGTCTATGTTTGAACCATTCATGTGACACTAGTTATAGATTCCGATGCTTCACTTCTGGTTTACTGTATCCCTCTGACCATCTTATTGTTGATGAAACACAGATTTAGCATCGGAATTAAATACAAAAGACACAATGCCTACATAAGTACAAGAAAACTGACTCTTCTTACTGTCTATGATTTGAACCATTCCTGTGACACTAGTTATAGATTCCGATGCTTCTCTTCAGGTTTACTGTATCCCTCTGACCTTCTTATTGACGATGAAACACAGAAATTGCATCGGAATTAAATACAAAAGGCACAATGCCGACTTAAGTACAAGAAAACTGACTCATCTTAATGTCTATGTTTTGAACCTTTCCTGTGACACTAGTTATAGATTCCGATGCTTCACTTCAGGTTTACTGTATCCCTCTGACCTTCTTATTGAAGATGAAACACAGCTATTGCATCGGAATTAAATACAAAGGGCACAATGCCGACTTAAGTACAAGAAAACTGACTCTTCTTACCGTCTATGTTTGAACCATTCATGTGACACTAGTTATAGATTCCGATGCTTCACTTCAGGTGTACTGTATCTCTCTGACCATCTTATTGTTGATGAAACACAGATATAGAATCGGAATTAAATACAAAAGGCACAATGCCTACATAAGTACAAGAAAACTGACCCTTCTTACTGTCTATGATTTGAAACATTCCAGTGAAACTAGTTATGGATTCCGATGCTTCTCTTCAGGTTTACTGTATCCCTCTGATCTTCTTATTGACGATAAAACACAGAAATTGCATCGGAATTAAATACAAAAGGCACAATGCCAACTTAAGTACAAGAAAACAGACTATTCTTACTGTCTGTGTTTTGAACCATTCATGTGACACTAGGCATAGCTTCCGATGCTTCACTTCAGGTTTACTGTATTCATCTGACCTTCTTATTATCGATGAAACACAGAATTTGCATCGGAATTAAATAAAAAAGGCACAATGCCGACTTATGTACAAGAAAACTGACTCTTCTTACTGTCTATGTTTGAACCATTCATGTGACACTAGTTATAGATTCCGATGCTTCACTTCAGGTTTACTGTATCCCTCTGACCTTCTTATCGACGATGAAACACAGAAATTGCATCGGAATTAAATACAAAAGGCACAACGCCGACTTAAGTACAAGAAAACTGACTCCTCTTACTGTCTATGATTGAAACATTCCTGTGACACTAGTTATAGATTCCGACGCTTCACTTGAGGTTTACTGTATCCCTCTGACCTTCTTATTGAAGATGAAACACAGAAATTGCATCGGAATTAAATACAAAAGGCACAATGCAGACTTAAGTACAACAAAACTGACTCTTCTTACTGTCTATGATTTGAACCATTCCTGTGACACTAGTTATGGATTCCGATGCTTCACTTAGGTTTACTGTATCCCTCTGACCTTCTTATTGACGATGAAACACACACATTGCATCGGAGTTAAATGCAAAAGGCACAATGCCGACTTAAGTACAAGAAAACTGACTCTTCTTACTGCCTATGTTTTGAACCATTCCTGTGACACTAGTTATAGATTCCGATGCTTCACTTCAGGTTTACTGTATCCCTCTGACCATCTTATTGTTGATGAAACACAGACATAGCTTAACAATTAAATACAAAAGAAACAATGCCTACATAAGTACAAGAAAACTGACTCTTCTTATTGTCTATGATTTGAACCATTCCTGTGACACTAGTTATAGATTCCGATGCTTCTCTTCAGGTTTACTGTATTCCTCTGTCCTTCTGATTGAAGATGAAACACAGATATTGCATCGGAATCAAATACAAAGGGCACAACGCCGACTTAAGTAAAAGAAATCTGACTCTTCTTACTGTCTATGTTTTGATCCACTCCTGTGGCACTAGTTATAGATTCCTATGCTTCACTTCAGGTTTACTGTATCCCTCTGACCTTCTTATTGACGATGAAACATAGAAATTGCATCGGAGTTAAATAAAAAAGGAACAATGCCGACTTAAGTACAAGAATACTGACGCTTCTTACTGTCTATGTTTTGAACCATTTTTGTGACACTAGTTATAGATGACGATGCTTCACATTAGGTTTACTGTATCCCTCTGACCTTCTTATTGACGATGAAACACAGAAATTGCATCGGAAGTAAACAGAAAAGGCACAATGCCAACCTAAGTACAAGAAAACTGACTCATCTTACTGTCTATGTTTTGAACCTTTCCTGTGACACTAGTTTTAGATTCCGATGCTTCACTTCAGGTTTACTGTATCCCTCTGACCTTCGTATTGACGATTAAACACAGAAATTGCATCGGATATCAATAGAAAAGGCACAATGAAGACTTAAGTACAAGAAAACTGACTCTTCTTACAGTCTATGCTTTGAACCATTCCTGTGACACTAGTTATAGATTCCGATGCTTCACTTCATTTTTACTGTATCCATCTGACTTTCTTATTGACGATTAAACACAGAAATTGCATCGGAATTAAATAGAAAAGGCACAATGCCGACTTAAGGACAAGAAAACTGACTCTTCTTACTGTCTATGCTTTGAACCATTCCTGTGACACTAGTTATAGATTCGATGCTTCACTTCAGGTTTACTGTATCCCTCTGACCTTCATATTGACGATGAAACACAGAAATTTCAGTGGAATTAAATACAAAAGGCACAATGCCGCCTTAAGTACAAGAAAACTGACTCTTCTTACTGTCTATGTTTTGAACCATTGCTGTGACACTAGTTATAGATTCCGATGCATCACTTCAGGTTCACTGTATCGCTGTGACCTTCTTATTGACGATTAAACACAGAAATTGCATCGGAATTAAATAGAAAAGGCACAATGCCGACTTAAGTACAAGAAAACTGACTCTTCTTACTGTCTATGCTTTGAACCATTCCTGTGACACTAGTTATCGATTCCGATGCTTCACTTCATTTTTACTGTATCCCTCTGACCTTCTTTTTGAAGATGAAACACAGATATTGCATCGGAATAAAATACAAAGGGCACAATGCCAACTTAAGTACAAGAAAACTGACTCTTCTTACTGTCTATGTTTTGAACCTTTCCTGTGACACTAGTTATAGATTCCGATGCTTCACTTCAGGTTTACTGTATCCCTCTGACCTTCTTATTGAAGATGAAACTCAGATATTTCATCGGAATTATATACAAAGGGCACAATGCCGACTTAAGTACAAGAAAACTGACTCATCTTACTGTCTATGTTTGAACCATTCATGTGACACTAGTTATAGATTCCGATGCTTCACTTCAGGTTTACTGTATCCCTGTGACCATCTTGGTGTTGATGAAACACAGATATAGCATCGGAATTAAATACAAAAGGGACAATGCCTACATAAGTGTAAGAAAAGTGACTCTTCTTACTGTCTATGATTTGAACCATTCCTGTGACACTAGTTATAGATTCCGATGCTTCTCTTCAGGTTTACTGTATCCCTCTGTCCTTATTGACGATGAAACACAGATATTGCATCGGAATTAAATACAAAGGGCACAATGCCGACTTAAGTACAAGAAAACTGACTCTTCTTACTGTCTATGTTTGAAGCATTCATGTGACACTAGTTATAGAGTCCGATGCTTCACTTCAGGTTTACTGTATCCCTCTGACCATCTTATTGTTGATGAAACACAGATATAGCATCGGAATTAAATACAAAACGCACAATGCCTACTTAAGTACAAGAAAACTGACTCTTCTCACTGTCTATGATTTGAACCATTCCCGTTACACTAGTTATAGATTCCGATGCTTCTCTTCAGGTTTACTGTATACCTCTGACCTTCTTATTGAAGATGAAACACAGAAATTGCATCGGAATTAAATACAAAAGGCACAATGCCGACTTAAGTACAAGAAAACTGACTCCTCTTACTGTCTATGATTGAAACATTCCTGTGACACTAGTTATAGATTCCGATGCTTCACCTGAGGTTTACTGTATCCCTCTGACCTTCTTATTGACGATGAAACACAGAAATTGCATCGGAATTAAATACAAAAGGCACAATGCAGACTTAAGTACAAGAAAACTGACTCTTCTTACTGTCTATGTTTGGAACCATTCCTGTGACACTAGTTATAGATTCCGATGCTTCACTTCAGGTTTACTGTATCCCTCTGACCTTGTTATTGACGATGAAACACAGACATTGCATCGGAGTTAAATACAAAAGGCACAATGCCGACTTAAGTACAAGAAAACTGACTCTTCTTACTGTCTATGATTTGAACCTTTCCTGTGACACTAGTTATAGATTCCGATGCTTCACTTCAGGTTTACTGTATCCCTCTGACCTTCTTATTGAAGATGAAACTCAGATATTGCATCGGAATTAAATACAAAGGCACAATGCCGACTTAAGTACAAGAAAACTGACTAATCTTACTGTCTATGTTTGAACCATTCATGTGACACTAGTTATAGATTCCGATGCTTCACTTCAGGTTTACTGTATCCCTCTGACCTTATTGACGATGAAACACAGATATTGCATCGGAATTAAATACAAAGGGCACAATGCCGACTTAAGTACAGGAAAACTGACTCTTCTTACTGTCTATGTTTGAACCATTCATGTGACACTAGTTATAGAGTCCGATGCTTCACTTCAGGTTTACTGTATCCCTCTGACCATCTTATTGTTGATGAAACACAGATATAGCATCGGATTTAAATACAAAAGACACAATGCCTACATAAGTACAAGAAAACTGACTCTTCTTACTGTCTATGATTTGAACCATTCCTGTGACACTGGTTTTAGATTCCGATGCTTCTCCTCAGGTTTACTGTATCCCTCTGACCTTCTTATTGACGATGAAACACAGAAATTGCATCGGAATTAAATACAAAAGGCACAACGCCGAGTTAAGTACAAGAAAACTGACTCATCTTACTGTCTATGTTTTGAATTTTTCCTGTGACACTAGTTATAGATTCCGATGGTTCACTTCAGGTTTACTATATCCCTCTGGCCTTCTTATTGAAGATGAAACACAGATATTGCATCGGAATTAAATACAAAGGGCACAATGCCGACTTAAGTACAAGAAAACTGACTCTTCTTACTGTCTATGTTTGAACCATTCATGTGACACTAGTTATAGATTTCGATGCTTCACTTCAGGTTTACTGTATCCCTCTGACCATCTTATTGTTAATGAAACACAGATATAGCATCGGAATTAAATAGAAAAGGCACAATGCCTACATAAGTACAAGAAAACTGACTCTTCTTACTGTCTATGATTTGAACCATTCCAGTGACACTAGTTATAGATTCCGATGCTTCTCTTCAGGTTTACTGTATCCCTCTGACCTTCTTATTGTAGATGAAACACAGAAATTGCATCGGAATTAAGTACAAAAGGCACAATGCCGACTTAAGTACAAGAAAACAGACTCTTCTTACTGTCTATGTTTTGAACCATTCATGTGACACTAGGCATAGCTTCCGATGCTTCACTTCAGGTTTACTGTATCCATCTGACCTTCTTATTATCGATGAAACACAGAATTTGCATCGGATTTAAATACAAAAGGCACAATGCCGACATATGAACAAGAAAACAGACTCTTCTTACTGTCTATGTTTGAACCATTCATGTGACACTAGTTATAGACTCCGATGCTTCATTTCAGTTTTACTGTATCCCTCTGACCTTCTTATCGACGATGAAACACAGAAATTGCATCGGAATTAAATACAAAAGGCACAATGCCGACTTAAGTACAAGAAAACTGACTCTTCTTACTGTCTATGTTTTGAACCATTCATGTGACACTAGTTATAGATTCCGATGCTTCACTTGAGGTTTACTGTATCCCTCTGACCTTCTTATTGACGATGAAACACAGAAATTGCATCGGAATTAAATACAAAAGGCACAATGCAGACTTAAGTACAAGAAAACTGACTCTTCTTACTGTCTATGTTTGGAACCATTCCTGTGACACTAGTTATAGATTCCGATGCTTCACTTCAGGTTTACTGTATCCCTCTGACCTACTTATTGACGATGAAACACAGACATTGCATCAGAGTTAAATACAAAAGGCACAATGCCGACTTAAGTACAAGAAAACTAACTCTTCTTACTGTCCATGTTTTGAACCATTCCTGTGACACTAGTTATAGATTCCAATGCTTCACTTCAGGTTTACTGTATCCCTCTGACCATCTTATTGTTGATGAAACACAGATATAGCATCGGAATTAAATACAAAAGACACAATGCCTACATAAGTACAAGAAAACTGACTCTTCTTACTGTCTATGATTTGAACCATTCCTGTGACACTAGTTATAGATTCCGATGCTTATCTTCAGGTTTACTGCCTCCCTCTGACCTTCGTATTGACGATGAAACACAGAAATTGCATCGGAATTAAATACAAAAGGCACAACGCCGACTTAAGTACAAGAAAACTGACTCATCTTACTGTCTATGTTTTGAACCTTTCCTGTGACCCTAGTTATAGATTCCGATGCTTCACTTCAGGTTTACTGTATCCCTCTGGCCTTCTTATTGAAGATGAAACACAGATATTGCATCGGAATTAAATGCAAAGCGCTCAATGCCGACTTAAGTACAAGAAAACTGACTCTTCTTACTGTCTATGTTTGAACCATTCATGTGACACTAGTTATAGATTCCGATGCTTCACTTCAGGTTTACTGTATCCCTGTGACATTCTTATTGACGATGAAGCACAGAAATTGCATCGGAATTAAAGAGAAGATTCACAATGCCGACTTAAGTACAAGAAAACTGACTCTTCTTACTGTCTATGTTTTGAACCATTCCTGCGACACAAGTTATAGATTCCGATGCTTCACTTCAGGTTTACTGTATCCCTCTGACCTTCCTATTGACGATGAAACACAGATATTGCACCGTAATTAAATACAAAAGGCACAATGCCGACTTAAGTACAAGATAACTGACTCTTCTTACTGTCTATGTATTGAACCATTCCTGTGACACTAGTTATAGATTCGGATGCTTCACTTCAGGTTTACTGTATCCCTCTGACGTTCTTAGTGACGATGAAACATAAAAAATTGCATCGGAATTAAATAGAAAAGGAACAATGCCGACTTAAGTTCAAGAATACTGACTCTTCTTACTGTCTATGATTTAAACCATTCCTGTGACACTAGTTATAGATTCCGACGCTTCACTTCAGGTTTACTGTATCCCTCTGTCCTTCTTATTGAAGATGAAACACAGATATTGCATCGGAATAAAATACAAAGGGCACAATGCCAACTTAAGTACAAGAAAACTGACTCTTCTTACTGTCTATGTTTTGAACCTTTCCTGTGACACTAGTTATAGATTCCGATGCTTCACTTCAGGTTTACTGTATCCCTCTGACCTTCTTATTGAAGATGAAACTCAGATATTGCATCGGAATTAAATACAAAGGGAACAATGCTGACTTAAGTACAAGAAAACTGACTCATCTTACTGTCTATGTTTGAACCATTCATGTGACACTAGTTATAGATTCCGATGCTTCACTTCAGGTTTACTGTATCCCTATGACCATCTTATTGTTGATGAAACACAGATATCGCATCGGAATTAAATACAAAAGGGACAATGCCTACGTAAGTACAAGAAAACTGACTCTTCTTACTGCCTATGATTTGAACCTTTCCTGTGACACTAGTTACAGATTCCGATGCTTCTCTTCTGGTTTACTGTATCCCTCTGACCTTCTTATTGACGATGAAACACAGATATTGCATCGGAATTAAATACAAAAGGCACAACGCTGACTTAAGTACAAGAAAACTGACTCATCTTACTGTCTATGTTTTGAACCTTTCCTGTGACAGTAGTTATAGAGTCCGATGCTTCACTTCAGGTTTACTATATCCCTCTGACCTTCTTATTGAAGATGAAACACAGATATTGCATCGGAATTAAATACGAAGGGCACAATGCCGACTTAAGTACAAGAAAACTGACTCTTCTTACTGTCTATGTTTGAACCATTCATGTGACACTAGTTATAGATTCCGATGCTTCACTTCAGGTTTACTGTATCCCTCTGACCATCTTATTGTTAATGAAACACAGATATAGCATCGGAATTAAATACAAAAGGCACAATGCCTACATAAGTACAAGAAAACTGACTCTTCTTACTGTCTATGATTTGAACCATTCCAGTGACACTAGTTATGGATTCCGATGCTTCTCTTCAGGTTTACTGTATCCCTCTGACCTTCTTATTGACGATAAAACACAGGAATTGCATCGGAATTAAATACAAAAAGCACAATGCCGACTTAAGTACAAGAAAACAGACTCTTCTTACTGTCTGTGTTTTGAACCATTCATGTGACACTAGGCATAGCTTCCGATGCTTCACTTCAGGTTTACTGTATACCTCTGACCTTCTTACTGAAGATGAAACTCAGATATTGCATCGGAATTAAATACAAAGGGCACAATGCCGACTTAAGTACAAGAAAACTGACTCATCTTACTGTCTATGTTTGAACCATTCATGTGACACTAGCTATAGATTTCGATGCTTCACTTCAGGTTTACTGTATCCCTCTGACCATCTTATTGTTGATGAAACACAGATATAGCATCGGATTTAAATACAAAAGACACAACGCCTACATAAGTACAAGAAAACTGACTCTTCTTACTGTCTATGATTCGAACCATTCCTGTGACACTGGTTATAGATTCCGATGCTTCTCTTCAAGTTTACTGTATCCCTCTGACCTTCTTATTGACGATGAAACACAGAAATTGCATCGGAATTAAATACAAAAGGCACAACGCCGACTTAAGTACAAGAAAACTGACTCATCTTACTGTCTATTTTTTGAACCTTTCCTGTGACACTGGTTATAGATTCCGATGCTTCACTTCAGGTTTACTATATCCCTCTGACCTTCTTATTGAAGATGAAACACAGATATTGCATCGGAGATAAATACGAAGGGCACAATGCCGACTTGAGTACAAGAAAACTGACTCTTCTTACTGTCTATGTTTGAACCATTCATGCGACACTAGTTATAGATTCCGTTGCTTCACTTCAGTTTTACTGTATCCCTCTGACCTTCTTATCGACGATGAAACACAAAAATTGCATCGGAATTAATAACAAAAGGCACAATGCAGACTTAAGTACAAGAAAACTGACTCTTCTTACTGTCGATGTTTTGAACCTTTCCTGTGACACTAGTTATAGATTCCGATGCTTCACTTCAGGTTTACTGTATCCCTCTGACCTTCTTAGTGACGATGAAACATAGAAATTGCATCGGAATTAAATAGAAAAGGAACAATGCCGACTTAAGTTCAAGAATACTGACTCATCTTACTGTCTATGATTTAAACCATTCCTGTGACACTAGTTATAGATTCCGACGCTTCACTTCAGGTTTACTGTATCCCTCTGTCCTTCTTATTGAAGATGAAACACAGATATTGCATCGGAATAAAATACAAAGGGCACAATGCCAACTTAAGTACAAGAAAACTGACTCTTCTTACTGTCTATGTTTTGAACCTTTCCTGTGACACTAGGTATAGATTCCGATGCTTCACTTCAGGTTTACTGTATCCCTCTGACCTTCTTATTGAAGATGAAACTCAGATATTGCATCGGAATTAAATACAAAGGGCACAATGCCGACTTAAGTACAAGAAAACTGACTCATCTTACTGTCTATGTTTGAACCATTCATGTGACACTAGTTATAGATTCCTATGCTTCACTTCAGGTTTACTGTATCCCTCTGACCATCTTATTGTTGATGAAACACAGATATAGCATCGGATTTAAATCCAAAAGACACAATGCCTACATAAGTACAAGAAAACTGACTCTTCTTACTGTCTACGATTTGAACCATTCCTGTTACACTAGTTATAGATTCCGATGCTTCTCTTCAGGTTTACTGTATCCCTCTAACCTTCTTATTGACGATGAAACACAGAAATTGCAACGGAATTAAATACAAAAGGCACAATGCCGACTTAAGTACAAGAAAACAGACTCTTCTTACTGTCTGTGTTTTGAACCATTCATGTGACACTAGGCATAGCTTCCGTAGCTTCACTTCAGGTTTACTGTATCCATCTGACCTTCTTATTATCGACGAAACACAGAATTTGCATCGGAATTAAATACAAAAGGCACAATGCCGACTTATGTACAAGAAAACTGACTCTTCTTACTGTCTATGTTTGAACCATTCATGTGACACTAGTTATAGATCCCGATGCTTCACTTCAGTTTTACTGTATCCCTCTGACCTTCTTATCGACGATGAAACACAGAAATTGCATCGGAATTAAATACAAAAGCCACAATGCCGACTTAAGTACAAGAAAACTGACTCCTCTTACTGCCTATGATTGAAACATTCCTGTGACACTAGTTATAGATTCCGATGCTTTACTTGAGGTTTACTGTATCCCTCTGAAGTTCGTATTGACGATGGAACACAGAAATCGCATCGGAATTAAATACAAAAGGCACAATGCAGACTTAAGTACAAGAAAACTGATTCTTCTTACTGTCTATGTTTGGAACCATTCCTGTGACACTAGTTATAGATTCCGATGCTTCACTTCAGGTTTACTGTATCCCTCTGACCTTCTTATTGACGATGAAACACAGACATTGCATCGGAGTTAAATACAAAAGGCACAATGCCGACTTAAGTACAAGAAAACTGACTCTTCTTACTGTCTACGTTTTGAACCATTCCTGTGACACTAGTTATAGATTCCGATGCTTCACTTCAGGTTTACTGTATCCATCTGACCTTCTTATAATCGATGAAACACAGAATTTGCATCGGAATTAAATACAAAAGGCACAATGCCGACTTATGTACGAGAAAACTGACTCTTCTTACTGTTTATGTTTGAACCATTCATGTGACACTAGTTATAGATTCCGATGCTTCACTTCAGTTTTACTGTATCCCTCTGACCTTCTTATCGACGATGAAACGCAGAAATTGCATCGGAATTAAATACAAAAGGCACAATGCCGACTTAAGTACAAGAAAACTGACTCCTCTTACTGTCTATGATTGAAACATTCCTGTGACACTAGTTATAGATTCCGATGCTTCACTTGAGGTTTGCTGTATCCCTCTGACCTTCTTATTGACGATGAAACACAGAAATTGCATCGGAATTAAATACAAGAGGCACAATGCAGACTTAAGTACATGAAAACTGACTCTTCTTACTGTCTATGTTTGGAACTATTCCTGTGACACTAGTTATAGATTCCGATGCTTCACTTCAGGTGTACTGTATCCCTCTGACCTTCTTATTGACGATGAAACACAGACATTGCATCGGAGTTAAATACAAAAGGCACAATGCCGACTTAAGTACAAGAAACTTGACTCTTCTTACTGTCTATGTTTTGAACCATTCCTGTGACACTAGTTATAGATTCCGATGCTTCACTTCAGCTTTACTGTATCCCTCTGACCATCTTATTGTTGATGAAACACAGATATATCATCGGAATTAAATACAAAAGACACAATGCCTACATAAGTACAACAAAACTGACTCTTCTTACTGTCTATGTTTTGAACCTTTCCTGTGACACTAATTATAGATTCCGATGCTTCACTTCAGGTTTACTGTATCCCTCTGACCTTCTTATTGAAGATGAAACTCAGATATTGCATCGGAATTAAATACAAAGGGCACAATGCCGACTTAAGTACAAGAAAACAGACTCATCTTACTGTCTATGTTTGAACCATTCATGTGACACTAGTTATAGATTCCGATGCTTCACCTCAGGTTTACTGTATCCCTATGACCATCTTATTGTTGATGAAACACAGATATAGCATCGGAATTAAATACAAAAGGGACAATGCCTACATAAGTACAAGAAAACTGACTCTTCTTACTGTCTATGATTTGAACCATTCCTGTGACACTAGTTACAGATTCCGATGCTTCTCATCAGGTTTACTGTATCCCTCTGACCTTCTTATTGACGATGAAACACAGATATTGCATCAGAATTAAATACAAAGGGCACAATGCCGACTTAAGTACAAGAAAACTGACTCTTCTTACTGTCTATGTTTGAACCATTCATGTGACACTAGTTATAGATTCCGATGCTCCACTTCAGGTTTACTGTATCCCTCTGACCTTCTTATTGAAGATGAAACACAGATATTGCATCGGAATTAAATACGAAGGGCACAATGCCGACTTAAGTACAAGAAAACTGACTCTTCTTACTGTCTATGTTTGAACCATTCATGTGACACTAGTTATAGATTCAGATGCTTCACTTCAGGTTTACTGTATCCCTCTGACCATCTTATTGTTAATGAAACACAGATATAGCATCGGAATTAAATACAAAAGGCACAATGCCTACATAAGTACAAGAAAACTGACTCTCCTTACTGTCTATGATTTGAACCATTCCAGTGACACTAGTTATGGATTCCGATGCTTCTCTTCAGGTTTACTGTATCCCTCTGACCTTCTTATTGACGATAAAACACAGGAATTGCATCGGAATTAAATACAAAAAGCACAATGCCGACTTAAGTACAAGAAAACAGACTCTTCTTACTGTCTGTGTTTCGAACCATTCATGTGACACTAGGCATAGCTTCCGATGCTTCACTTCAGGTTTACTGTATACATCTGACCTTCTTATTGAAGATGAAACTCAGATATTGCATCGGAATTAAATGCAAAGGGCACTATGCCGACATAAGTACAAGAAAACTGACTCATCTTACTGTCTATGTTTGAACCATTCATGTGACACTAGTTATAGATTTCGATGCTTCACTTCAGGTTTACTGTATCCCTATGACCATCTTATTGTTGATGAAACACAGATATAGCTTCGGAATTAAATTCAAAAGGGACAATGCCTACATAAGTACAAGAAAACTGACTCTTCCTACTGTCTATGAATTGAACCATTCCTGTGACACTAGTTACAGATTCCGATGCTTCTCTTCAGGTTTACTGTATCCCTGTGACCTTCTTATTGACGATGAAACACAGATATTGCATCGGAATTAAATACAAAGGTCACAATGCCGACTTAAGTACAAGAAAACTGACTCTTCTAACTGTCTATGTTTGAACCATTCATGCGACACTAGTTATAGATTCCGATGCTTCACTTCAGGTTAACTGTATCCCTCTGACCATCTTATTGTTGATTAAACACAGATATAGCATCGGATTTAAATACAAAAGACACAATGCCTACATAAGTACAAGAAAACTGACTCTTCTTACTGTCTATGATTTGAACCATTCCTGTGACACTGGTTATAGATTCCGATGCTTCTCTTCAGGTTTACTGTATCCCTCTGACCTTCTTATTGACGATGAAACATAGAAATTGCATCGGAATTAAATACAAAAGGCACAACGCCGACTTAAGTACAAGAAAACTGACTCTTGTTACTGTCTATGAATTGAACCATTCCTGTGACACTAGTTACAGATTCCGATGCTTCTCTTCAGGTTTACTGTATCCCTCTGACCTTCTTATTGACGATGAAACACAGATATTGCATCGGAATTAAATACAAAGGGCACAATGCCGACTTAAGTACAAGAAAACTGACTCTTCCTACTGTCTATGTTTGAACCATTCATGTGACACTAGTTATAGATTCCGATGCTTCACTTCAGTTTTACTGTATCCCTCTGACCTTCTTATCGACGATGAAACACAGAAATTGCATCGGAATTAAATACAAATGGCACAATGCCGACTTAAGTACAAGAAAACTGACTCCTCTTACTGTCTATGATTGAAACATTCCTGTGACACTAGTTATAGATTCCGATGCTTCACTTGAGGTTTACTGTATCCCTCTGACCTTCTTATTGACGATGAAACACAGAAATTGCGTCGGAATTAAATACAAAAGGCACAATGCAGACTTAAGTACAAGAAAACTGACTCTTCTTACTGTCTATGTTTGGAACCATTCATGTGACACTAGGCATAATTTCCGATGCTTCACTTCAGGTTTACTGTATCCCTCTGTCCATCTTTTTGTTGATGAAACACAGATATAGCATCGGAATTAAATACAAAACGCACAATGCCTACATAAGTACAAGAAAACTGACTCTTCTTACTGTCTATGATTTGAACCATTCCTGTTACACTAGTTATAGATTCCGATGCTTCACTTCAAGTTTACTGTATCCCTCTGACCTTCGTATTGACGATGAAACACAGAAATTGCATCGGAATTAAATACAAAAGGCACAATGCCTACTTAAGTACAAGAAAACAGACTCTTCTTACTGTCTGTGATTTGAACCATTCATGTGACACTAGGCATAGCTTCCGATGCTTCACTTCTGGTTTACTGTATCCATCTGACCTTCTTATTATCGATGAAACACAGAATTTGCATCGGAATTAAATACAAAAGGCACAATGCCGACTTATGTACAAGAAAACAGACTCATCTTACTGCCTATGTTTGAACCATTCATGTGACACTAGTTATAGATTCCGATGCTTCACTTCAGTTTTACTGTATCCCCCTGACCTTCTTGTCGACGATGAAACACAGATATTGCATCGGAATTAAATACAAAAGGCACAATGCCGACTTAAGTACAAGAAAACTGACTCCTCTTACTGGCTATGATTGAAACATTCCTGTGACACTAGTTATAGATTCCGATGCTTCACTTGAGGTTTACTGTATCCCTCTGACCTTCTTATTGACGATGAAACACAGAAATTGCATCGGAATTAAATACAAAAGGCACAATGCAGACTTAAGTACAAGAAAACTGACTCTTCTTACTGTCTATGTTTGGAACCATTCCTGTGACACTAGTTACACATTCCGATGCTTCACTTCAGGTTTACTGTATCCCTCTGACCTTCTTATTGACGATGAAGCACAGACATTGCATCGGAGTTAAATACAAAAGGCACAATGCCGACTTAAGTACAAGAAAACTGACTCTTCTTAATGTCTATGTTTTGAACCATTCCTGTGACACTAGTTATAGATTCCGTAGCTTCACTTCAGGTTTACTGTATCCCTCTGACCATCTTATTGTTGATGAAACACAGATATAGCATCGGAATTAAATACAAAATACACAATGCCTACATAAGTACAAGAAAACTGACTCTTCTTACTGTCTATGATTTGAACCATTCCTGTGACACTAGTTATAGATTCCGATGCTTCTCTTCAGGTTTACTGTCTCCCTCTGACCTTCTCATTGACGATGAAACACAGAAATTGCATCGGAATTAAATACAAAAGGCACAACGCCGACTTAAGTACAAGAAAACTGACTCATCTTACTGCCTATGTTTTGAACCTTTCCTGTGACACTAGTTATAGATTCCGATACTTCACTTCAGGTTTACTTTATCCCTCTGGACTTCTTATTGAAGATGAAACACAGATATTGCATCGGAATTAAATGCAAAGGGCACAATGTCGACTTAAGTACTAGGAAAACTGACTCTTCTTACTGTCTATGTTTGAACCATTCATGTGACACTAGTTATAGATTCCGATGCTTCACTTCAGGTTTACTGAATCCCTCTGACATTCTTATTGACGATGAAGCACAGAAATTGCATCGGAATTAAATAGAAAATGCACAATGCCGACTTAAGTACAAGAAAGCTGACTCCTCTTACTGTCTATGATTGAAACATTCCTGTGACACTAATTATAGATTCCGATGCTTCACTTGAGGTTTGCTGTATCCCTCTGACCTTCTTATTGACGATGAAACACAGAAATTGCATCGGAATTAAATACAAAAGACACAATGCAGACTTAAGTACAAGAAAACTGACTCTTCTTACTGTCTATGTTTGGAACCATTCCTGTGACACTAGTTATAGATTCCGATGCATCACTTCAGCTTTACTGTATCCCTCTGACCATCTTATTGTTGATGAAACACAGATATATCATCGGAATTAAATATAAAAGACACAATGCCTACATAAGTACAACAAAACTGACTCTTCTTACTGTCTATGTTTTGAACCTTTCCTGTGACACTAATTATAGATTCCGATGCTTCACATCAGGTTTACTGTATCCCTCTGACCTTCTTATTGAAGATGAAACTCAGATATTGCATCGGAATTAAATACAAAGGGCACAATGCCGACTTAAGTACAAGAAAACTGACTCATCTTACTGTCTATGTTTGAACCATTCATGTGACACTAGTTATAGATTCCGATGCTTCACTTCAGGTTTACTGTATCCCTATGACCATCTTATAGTTGATGAAACACAGATATAGCATCGGAATTAAATACAAAAGGGACAATGCCTACATAGGTACAAGAAAACTGACTCTTCTTACTGTCTATGATTTGAACCATTCCTGTGACACTAGTTACAGATTCCGATGCTTCTCTTCAGGTTTACGGTATCCCTCTGACCTTCTTATTGACGATGAAACACGGATATTGCATCGGAATTAAATACAAGGGGCACAATGCCGACTTAAGTACAAGAAAACTGACTCTTCTTACTGTCTATGTTTGAACCATTCATGTGACACTAGTTATAGATTCCGATGCTTCACTTCAGGTTTACTGTATCCCTCTGAACATCTTATTGTTGATGAAACACAGATATAGCATCCGATTTAAATACAAAAGACACTATGCCTACATAAGTACGAGAAAACTGACTCTTCTTACTGTCTATGATTTGAACCATGCCTGTGACACTGGTTATAGATTCCGATGCTTCTCTTCAGGTTTACTGTATCCCTCTGACCTTCTTATTGCCGATGAAACACAGAAATTGCATCGGAATTAAATACAAAAGGCACAACGCCGACTTACGTACAAGAAAACTGACTCATCTTACTGTCTATGTTTTGAACCTTTCCTGTGACACTAGTTATAGATTCCGATGCTTCACTTCAGGTTTACTATATCCCTCTGACCTTCTTATTGAAGATGAAACACAGATATTGCATCGGAATTAAATACGAAGGGCACAATGCCGACTTAAGTACAAGAAAACTGACTCTTCTTACTGTCTATGTTTGAACCATTCATGTGACACTAGTTATAGATTCCGATGCTTCACTTCAGGTTTACTATATCCCTCTGACCTTCTTATTGACGATGAAACACAGAAATTGCATCGGAATTAAATACAAAAGGCACAATGCCTACATAAGTACAAGAAAACTGACTCTTCTTACTGTCTATGATTTGAACCATTCCAGTGACACTAGTTATGGATTCCGATGCTTCTCTTCAGGTTTACTGTATCCCTCTGACCTTCTTATTGACGATAAAACACAGGAATTGCATCGGAATTAAATACAAAAAGCACAATGCCGACTTAAGTACAAGAAAACAGACTCTTCTTCCTGTCTGTGTTTTGAACCATTCATGTGACACTAGGCATAGCTTCCGATGCTTCACTTCAGGTTTACTGTGTACCTCTGACCTTCTTATTGAAGATGAAACTCAGATATTGCATCGGAATTAAATACAAAGTGCACTATGCAGACTTAAGTACAAGAAAACTGACTCATCTTACTGCCTATGTTTGAACCATTCATGTGACGCTAGTTATAGATTTCGATGCTTCACTTCAGGTTTACTGTATCCCTATGACCATCTTATTGTTGATGAAACACAGATATAGCATCGGAATTAAATACAAAAGGGACAATGCCTACATAAGTACAAGAAAACTGACTCTTCTTACTGTCTAAGGATTGAACCATTCCTGTGACACTAGTTACAGATTCCGATGCTTCTCTTCAGGTTTACTGTATCCCTCTGACCTTCTTATTGACGATGAAACACAGATATTGCATCGGAATTAAATACAAAGGGCACAATGCCGACTTAAGTACAAGAAAACTGACTCTTCTTACTGTCTATGTTTGAACCATTCATGTGACACTAGTTATAGATTCCGATGCTTCACTTCAGGTTTACTGTATCCCTCTGACCATCTTATTGTTGATGAAACACATATATAGCATCGGATTTAAATACAAAAGACACAATGCCTACATAAGTACAAGAAAACTGACTCTTCTTACTGTCTATGATTTGAACCATTCCTGTGACACTGGTTATAGATTCCGATGCTTCTCTTCAGGTTTACTGTATCCCACTGACCTTCGTATTGACGATGAAACACAGAAATTGCATCGGAATTAAATACAAAAGGCACAACGCCGACTTAAGTACAAGAAAACTGACTCCTCTTACTGTCTATGAATTGAACCATTCCTGTGACACTAGTTACAGATTCCGATGCTTCTCTTCAGGTTTACTGTATCCCTCTGACCTTCTTATTGACGATGAAACACAGATATTGCATCAGAATTTAATACAAAGGGCACAATGCCGACTTAAGTACAAGAAAACTGACTCTTCTTACTGTCTATGTTTGAACCATTCATGTGACACTAGTTATAGATTCCGATGCTTCACTTCAGTTTTACTGTATCCCTCTGACCTTCTTATCGACGATGAAACACAGAAATTGCATCGGAATTAAATACAAAAGGCACAATGCCGACTTAAGTACAAGAAAACTGACTCCTCTTACTGTCTATGATTGAAACATTCCTGTGACACTAGTTATAGATTCCGATGCTTCACTTGAGGTTTACTGTATCCCTCTGACCTTCTTATTGACGATGAAACACAGAAATTGCATCGGAATTAAATACAAAAGGCACAATGCAGACTTAAGTACAAGAAAACTGACTCTTCTTACTGTCTATGTTTGGAACCATTCATGTGACACTAGGCATAGCTTCCGATGCTTCACTTCAGGTTTACTGTATCCCTCTGTCCATCTTTTTGTTGATGAAACACAGATATAGCATCGGAATTAAATACAAAACGCACAATGCCTACATAAGTACAAGAAAACTGACTCTCCTTACTGTCTATGATTTGAACCATTCCTGTTACACTAGTTATAGATTCCGATGCTTCACTTCAAATTTACTGTATCCCTCTGACCTTCTTATTGACGATGAAACACAGAAATTGCATCGGAATTAAATACAAAAGACACAATGCCTACTTAAGTACAAGAAAACAGACTCTTCTTACTGTCTGTGATTTGAACCATTCATGTGACACTAGGCATAGCTTCCGATGCTTCACTTCTGGTTTACTGTATCCATCTGACCTTGTTATTATCGATGAAACACAGAATTTGCATCGGAATTAAATACAAAAGGCACAATGCCGACTTATGTACAAGAAAACAGACTCATCTTACAGTCTATGTTTGAACCATTCATGTGACACTAGTTATAGATTCCGATGCTTCACTTCAGTTTTACTGTATCCCTCTGACCTTCTTATCGACGATGAAACACAGATATTGCATCGGAATTAAATACAAAAGGCACAATGCCGACTTAAGTACAAGAAAACTGACTCCTCTTACTGTCTATGATTGAAACATTCCTATGACACTAGTTATAGATTCCGATGCTTCACTTGAGGTTTACTGTATCCCTCTGACCTTCTTATTGACGATGAAACACAGAAATTGCATCGGAATTAAATACAAAAGGCACAATGCAGACTTAAGTACAAGAAAACTGACTCTTCTTACTGTCTATGTTTGGAACCATTCCTGTGACACTAGTTATAGATTCCGATGCTTCACTTCAGGTTTACTGTATCCCTCTGACCTTCTTATTGACGATGAAACACAGACATTGCATCGGAGTTAAATACAAAAGGCACAATGCCTGCTTAAGTACAAGAAAACTGACTCTTCTTAATGTCTATGTTTTGAACCATTCCTGCGACACTAGTTAGAGATTCCGATACTTCACTTCAGGTTTACTGTATCCCTCTGACCATCTTATTGTTGATGAAACACAGATATAGCATCGGAATTAAATACAAAAGACAAATTGCCTACATAAGTACAAGAAAACTGACTCTTCTTACTGTCTATGATTTGAACCATTCCTGTGACACTAGTTACAGATTCCGATGCTTCTCTTCAGGCTTACTGTCTCCCTCTGACCTTCTTATTGACGATGAAACGCAGAAATTGCATCGGAATTAAATACAAAAGGCACAACGCCGACTTAAGTACAAGAAAACTGACTCATCTTACTGCCTATGTTTTGAACCTTTCCTGTGACACTAGTTATAGGTTCCGATGCTTCACTTCAGGTTTACTGTATCCCTCTGGCCTTCCTATTGAAGATGAAACACAGATATTGCATCGGAATTAAATGCAAAGGGCACAATGCCGACTTATGTACAAGAAAACTGACTCTTCTTACTGTCTATGTTTGAACCATTCGTGTGACACTAGTTATAGATTCCGATGCTTCACTTCAGGTTTACTGTATCCCTCTGACCTTCTTATTGACGATTAAACACAGAAATTGCATCGGAATTAAATAGAAAATTCACAATGCCGACTTAAGTACAAGAAAACTGACTCTTCTTACTGTCTATGTTTTGAACCATTCCTGCGACACTAGTTATAGATTCCGATGCTTCACTTCAGGTTTACTGTATCCCTCTGACCTTCTTATTGACGATGAAACACAGATATTGCACCGTAATTAAATACAAAAGGCACAATGCCGACTTAAGTAAAAGAAAACTGACTCTTCTTACTGTCTATGTTTTGAACCATTCCTGTGACACTAGTTATAGATTCCGATGCTTCTCTTCAGGTTTACTGTATCCCTCTGACCTTCTTACTGACGATGAAACACAGACATTGCATCGGAGTTAAATACAAAAGGCACTATGCCGACTTAAGTACAAGAAAACTGACTCTTCTTACTGTCGATGTTTTGAACCTTTCCTGTGACACTAGTTATAGATTCCGATGCTTCACTTCAGGTTTACTGTATCCCTCTGACCTTCTTAGTGACGATGAAACATAGAAATTGCATCGGAATTAAATAGAAAAGGAACAATGCCGTCTTAATTTCTAGAATACTGACTCTTCTTACTGTCTATGATTTAAACCATTCCTGTGACACTAGTTATAGATTCCGACGCTTCACTTCAGGTTTACTGTATCCCTCTGTCCTTCTTATTGAAGATGAAACACAGATATTGCATCGGAATAAAATACAAAGGGCACAATGCCAACTTAAGTACAAGAAAACTGACTCATCTTACTGTCTATGTTTTGAACCTTTCCTGTGACACTAGTTATAGATTCCGATGCTTCACTTCAGGTTTACTGTATCCCTCTGACTTTCTTATTGAAGATGAAACTCAGATATTGCATCGGAATTAAATACATAGGCACAATGCAGACTTAAGTACAAGAAAACTGACTCATCTTACTGTCTATGTTTGAACCATTCATGTGACACTAGTTATAGATCCCGATGCTTCACTTCAGGTTTACTGAATCCCTCTGACATTCTTATTGACGATGAAGCACAGAAATTGCATCGGAATTAAATAGAAAATTCACAATGCCGACTTAAGTACAAGAAAGCTGACTCCTCTTACTGTCTATGATTGAAACATTCCTGTGACACTAGTTATAGATTCCGATGCTTCACTTGAGGTTTGCTGTATCCCTCTGACCTTCTTATTGACGATGAAACACAGAAACTGCATCGGAATTAAATACAGAAGGCACAATGCAGACTTAAGTACAAGAAAACTGACTCTTCTTACTGTCTATGTTTGGAACCATTCCTGTGACACTAGTTATAGATTCCGATGCTTCACTTCAGGTTTACTGTATCCCTCTGACCTTCTTATTGACGATGAAACACAGACATTGCATCGGAATTAAATATAAAAGGCACAATGCAGACTTAAGTACAAGAAAACTGACTCTTCTTACTGTCTATGTTTGGAACCTTTCCTGTGACACTAGTTATAGATTCCGATGCTTCACTTCAGGTTTACTATATCCCTCTGACCTTCTTATTGAAGATGAAACACAGATATTGCATCGGAATTAAATACGAAGGGCACAATGCCGACTTAAGTACAAGAAAACTGACTCTTCTTACTGTCTATGTTTGAACCATTCATGTGACACTTGTTACAGATTCCGATGCTTCACTTCAGGTTTACTGTATCCCTCTGACCATCTTATTGTTGATGAAACACAGATATAGCATCGGAATTAAATACAAAAGGGACAATGCCTACATAAGTACAAGAAAACTGACTCTTCTTACTGTCTATGGATTGAACCATTCCTGTGACACTAGTTACAGATTCCGATGCTTCTCTTCAGGTTTACTGTATCCCTCTGACCTTCTTATTGACGATGAAACACAGATATTGCATCGGAATTAAATACAAAGGGCACAATGCCGACTTAAGTACAAGAAAACTGACTCTTCTTACTGTCTATGTTTGAACCATTCATGTGACACTAGTTATAGATTCCGATGCTTCACTTCATGTTTACTGTATCCCTCTGACCATCTTATTGTTGATGAAACACAGATATAACATCGGATTTAAATACAAAAGACACAATGCCTACATAAGTACAAGAAAACTGACTCTTCTTACTGTCTATGATTTGAACCATTCCTGTGACACGGGTTATAGATTCCGATGCTTCTCTTCAGGTTTACTGTATCCCTCTGACCTTCTTATTGACGATGAAACACAGAAATTGCATCGGAATTAAATACAAAAGGCACAACGCCGACTTAAGTACAAGAAAACTGACTCCTCTTACTGTCTATGAATTGAACCATTCTTGTGACACTAGTTACAGATTCCGATGCTTCTCTTCAGGTTTACTGTATACATCTGACCTTCTTATTGACGATGAAACACAGATATTGCATCGGAATTAAATACAAAGGGCACAATGCCGACTTAAGTACAAGAAAACTGACTCTTCTTACTGTCTATGTTTGAACCATTCATGTGACACTAGTTATAGATTCCGATGCTTCACTTCAGTTTTACTGTATCCCTCTGACCTTCTTATCGACGATGAAACACAGAAATTGCATCGGAATTAAATACAAAAGGCACAATGCCGACTTAAGTACAAGAAAACTGACTCCTCTTACTGTCTATGATTGAAACATTCCTGTGACACTAGTTATAGATTCCGATGCTTCACTTGAGGTTTACTGTATCCCTCTGACCTTCTTATTGACGATGAAACACAGAAATTGCATCGGAGTTAAATGCAAAAGGCACAATGCAGACTTAAGTACAAGAAAACTGACTCTTCTTACTGTCTATGTTTGGAACCATTCATGTGACACTAGGCATAGCTTCCGATGCTTCACTTCAGGTTTACTGTATCCCTCTGTCCATCGTTTTGTTGATGAAACACAGATATAGCATCGGAATTAAATACAAAACGCACAATGCCTACATAAGTACAAGAAAACTGACTCTTCTTACTGTCTATGTTTGAACCATTCATGTGACACTACTTATAGATTCCGATGCTTCACTTCAGGTTTACTGTATCCCTCTGACCATCTTATTGTTGATGAAACACAGATATAGCATCGGATTTAACTACAAAAGACACATTAGCCTACATAAGTACAAGAAAACTGACTCTTCTTACTGTCTATGATTTGAACCATGCCTGTGACACTGGTTATAGATTCCGATGCTTCTCTTCAGGTTTACTGTATCCCTCTGACCTTCTTATTGACGATGAAACACAGAAATTGCATCGGAATTAAATACGAAAGGCACAACGCCGACTTAAGTACAAGAAAACTGACTCATCTTACTGTCTATGTTTTGAACCTTTCCTGTGACACTAGTTATAGATTCCGATGCTTCACTTCAGGTTTACTATATCCCTCTGACCTTCTTATTGAAGATGAAACACAGATATTGCATCGGAATTAAATACGAAGGGCACAATGCCGACTTAAGTACAAGAAAACTGACTCTTCTTACTGTCTATGTTTGAACCACTCATGTGACACTAGTTATAGATTCCGATGCTTCACTTCAGGTTTACTGTATCCCTATGACCATCTTATTGTTGATGAAACACAGATATAGCATCGGAATTAAATACAAAAGGGACAATGCCTATATAAGTACAAGAAAACTGACTCTTCTTACTGTCTATGGATTGAACCATTCCTGTGACACTAGTTACAGATTCCGATGCTTCTCTTCAGGTTTACTGTATCCCTCTGACCTTCTTATTGACGATGAAACACAGATATTGCATCGGAATTAAATACAAAGGGCACAATGCCGACTTAAGTACAAGAAAACTGACTCTTCTTACTGTCTATGTTTGAACTATTCATGTGACACTAGTTATAGATTCCGATGCTTCACTTCAGGTTTACTGTATCCCTCTGACCATCTTATTGTTGATGAAACACAGATATAGCATCGGATTTAAATACAAAAGACACAATGCCTACATAAGTACAAGAAAACTGACTCTTCTTACTGTCTAAAATTTGAACCATTCCCGTGACACTGGTTATAGATTCCGATGCTTCTCTTCAGGTTTACTGTATCCCTCTGACCTTCTTATTGACGATGAAACACAGAAATTGCATCGGAATTAAATACAAAAGGCACAACGCCGACTTAAGTACAAGAAAACTGACTCCTCTTACTGTCTATGAATTGAGCCATTCCTGTGACACTAGTTACAGATTCCGATGCTTCTCTTCAGGTTTACTGTATCCCTCTGACCTTCTTATTGACGATGAAACACAGATATTAAATCGGAATTAAATACAAAGGGCACAATGCCGACTTAAGTACAAGAAAACTGACTCTTCTTACTGTCTATGTTTGAACCATTCATGTGACACTAGTTATAGATTCCGATGCTTCACTTCAGTTTTACTGTATCCCTCTGACCTTCTTATTGACCATGAAACACAGAAATTGCATCGGAATTAAATACAAAAGGCACAATGCAGACTTAAGTACAAGAAAACTGACTCTTCTTACTGTCTATGTTTGGAACCATTCATGTGACACTAGGCATAGCTTCCGATGCTTCACTTCAGGTTTACTGTATCCCTCTGTCCATCGTTTTTTTGATGAAACACAGATATAGCATCGGAATTAAATACAAAACGCACAATGCCTACATAAGTACAAGAAAACTGACTCTTCTTACTGTCTATGATTTGAACCATTCCTGTTACACTAGTTATAGATTCCGATGCTTCACTTCAAGTTTACTGTATCCCTCTGACCTTCTTTATGACGATGAAACACAGATATTGCATCGGAATTAAATACAAAGGGCACAATGCCGACTTAAGTACAAGAAAACTGACTCTTCTTACTGTCTATGTTTGAACCATTCATGTGACACTAGTTATAGATTCCGATGCTTCACTTCAGCTTTACTGTATCCCTCTGACCATCTTATTGTTGATGAAACACAGATATATCATCGGAATTAAATACAAAAGACACAATGCCTACATAAGTACAACAAAACTGACTCTTCTTACTGTCTATGTTGTGAACCTTTCCTGTGACACTAATTATAGATTCCGATGCTTCACTTCAGGTTTACTGTATCCCTCTGACCTTCTTATTGAAGATGAAACTCAGATATTGCATCGGAATTAAATACAAAGGGCACAATGCCGACTTAAGTAGAAGAAAACTGACTCATCTTACTGTCTATGTTTGAACCATTCATGTGACACTAGTTATAGATTCCGATGCTTCACTTCAGGTTTACTGTATCCCTATGACCATCTTATTGTTGATGAAACACAGATATAGCATCGGAATTAAATACAAAAGGGACAATGCCTACATAAGTACAAGAAAACTGACTCTTCTTACTGTCTATGATTTGAACCATTCCTGTGACACTAGTTACAGATTCCGATGCTTCTCTTCAGGTTTACTGTATCCCTCTGACCTTCTTATTGACGATGGAACACATATATTGCATCGGAATTAAATACAAAGGGCACAATGCCGACTTAAGTACAAGAAAACTGACTCTTCTTACTGTCTATGTTTGAACCATTCATGTGACACTAGTTATAGATTCCGATGCTTCACTTCAGGTTTACTGTATCCCTCTGACCATCTTATTGTTGATGAAACACAGATATAGCATCTGATTTAAATACAAAAGACACTATGCCTACATAAGTATAAGAAAACTGACTCTTCTTACTGTCTATGATTTGAATCATGCCTGTGACACTGGTTATAGATTCCGATGCTTCTCTTCAGGTTTACTGTATCCCTCTGACCTTCTTATTGACGATGAAACACAGAAATTGCATCGGAATTAAATACAAAAGGCACAACGCCGACTTAAGTACAAGAAAACTGACTCATCTTACTGTCTATGTTTTGAACCTTTCCTGTGACACTAGTTATAGATTCCGATGCTTCACTTCAGGTTTACTATATCCCTCTGACCTTCTTATTGAAGATGAAACACAGATATTGCATCGGAATTAAATACGAAGGGCACAATGCCGACTTAAGTACAAGAAAACTGACTCTTCTACTGTCTATGTATGAACCATTCATGTGACACTAGTTATAGATTCCGATGCTTCACTTCAGGTTTACTGTATCCCTATGACCATCTTATTGTTGATGAAACACAGATATAGCATCGGAACTAAATAAAAAAGGGACAATGCCTATATAAGTACAAGAAAACTGACTCTTCTTACTGTCTATGGATTGAACCATTCCTGTGACACTAGTTACAGATTCCGATGCTTCTCTTCAGGTTTACTGTATCCCTCTGACCTTCTTATTGACGATGAAACACAGATATTGCATCGGAATTAAATACAAAGGGCACAATGCCGACTTAAGTACAAGAAAACTGACTCTTCTTACTGTCTATGTTTGAACCATTCATGTGACACTAGTTATAGATTCCGATGCTTCACTTCAGGTTTACTGTATCCCTCTGACCATCTTATTCCTGATGAAACACAGATATAACATCGGATTTAAATACAAAAGACACAATGCCTACATAAGTACAAGAAAACTGACTCTTCTTACTGTCTATGATTTGAACCATTCCTGTGACACTGGTTATAGATTCCGATGCTTCTCTTCAGGTTTACTGTATCCCTCTGACCTTCTTATTGACGATGAAACACAGAAATTGCATCGGAATTAAATACAAAAGGCACAACGCCGACTTAAGTACAAGAAAACTGACTCCTCTTACTGTCTATGAATTGAACCATTCCTGTGACACTAGTTACAGATTCCGATGCTTCCCTTCAGGTTTACTGTATCCCTCTGACCTTCTTATTGACGATGAAACACAGATATTGCATCGGAATTAAATACAAAGGGCACAATGCCGACTTAAGTACAAGAAAACTGACTCTTCTTACTGTCTATGTCTGAACCATTCATGTGACACTAGTTATAGATTCCGATGCTTCACTTCAGTTTTACTGTATCCCTCTGACCTTCTTATCGACGATGAAACACAGAAATTGCATCGGAATTAAATACAAAAGGCACAATGCCGACTTAAGTACAAGAAAACTGACTCCTCTTACTGTCTATGATTGAAACATTCCTGTGACACTAGTTATACATTCCGATGCTTCACTTGAGGTTTACTGTATCCCTCTGACCTTCTTATTGACGATGAAACACAGAAATTGCATCGGAATTAAATACAAAAGGCACAATGCAGACTTAAGTACAAGAAAACTGACTCTTCTTACTGTCTATGTTTGGAACCATTGATGTGACACTAGGCATAGCTTCCGATGCTTCACTTCAGGTTTACTGTATCCCTATGTCCATCTTTTTGTTGTTGAAACACAGATATAGCATCGGAATTAAATACAAAAGGGACAATGCCTACATAAGTACAAGAAAACTGACTCTTCTTACTGTCTATGGATTGAACCATTCCTGTGACACTAGTTACAGATTCCGATGCTTCTCTTCAGGTTTACTGTATCCCTCTGACCTTCTTATTGACGATGAAACACAGATATTGCATCGGAATTAAATACAAAGGGCACAATGACGACTTAAGTGCAAGAAAACTGACTCTTCTTACTGTCTATGTTTGAACCATTCATGTGACACTAGTTATAGATTCCGATGCTTCACTTCAGGTTTACTGTATCCCTCTGACCATCTTATTGTTGATGAAACACAGATATAGCATCGGATTTAAATACAAAAGACACAATGCCTACATAAGTACAACAAAACTGACTCTTCTTACTGTCTATGATTTGAACCATTCCTGTGACACTGGTTATAGATTCCGATGCTTCTCTTCAGGTTTACTGTATCCCTCTGACCTTCTTATTGACGATGAAACACAGAAATTGCATCGGAATTAAATACAAAAGGCACAACGCCGACTTAAGTACAAGAAAACTGACTCCTCTTACTGTCTATGAATTGAACCATTCCTGTGACACTAGTTACAGATTCCGATGCTTCTCTTCAGGTTTACTGTATCCCTCTGACCTTCTTATTGACGATGAAACACAGATATTGCATCGGAATTAAATACAAAGGGCACAATGCCGACTTAAGTACAAGAAAACTGACTCTTCTTACTGTCTGTGTTTGAACCATTCATGTGACACTAGTTATAGATTCCGATGCTTCACTTCAGTTTTACTGTATCCCTCTGACCTTCTTATCGACGATGAAACACAGAAATTGCATCGGAATTAAATACAAAAGGCACAATGCCGACTTAAGTACAAGAAAACTGACTCCTCTTACTGTCTATGATTGAAACATTCCTGTAAAACTAGTTATAGATTCCGATGCTTCACTTGAGGTTTACTGTATCCCTCTGACCTTCTTATTGACGATGAAACACAGAAATTGCATCGGAATCAAATACAAAAGGCACAATGCAGACTTAAGTACAAGAAAACTGACTCTTCTTACTGTCTATGTTTGGAACCATTCATGTGACACTAGGCATAGCTTCCGATGCTTCACTTCAGGTTTACTGTATCCCTCTGTCCATCTTTTTGTTGATGAAACACAGATATAGCATCGGAATTAAATACAAAACGCACAATGCCTACATAAGTACAAGAAAACTGACTCTTCTTACTGTCTATGATTTGAACCATTCCTGTTACACTAGTTATAGATTCCGATGCTTCACTTCAAGTTTACTGATCCCTCTGACCTTCTTATTGACGATGAAACACAGAAATTGCATCGGAATTAAATACAAAAGACACAATGCCTACTTAAGTACAAGAAAACAGACTCTTCTTACTGTCTGTGATTTGAACCATTCATGTGACACTAGGCATAGCTTCCGATGCTTGACTTCTGGTTTACTGTATCCATCTGACCTTCTTATTATCGATGAAACACAGAATTTGCATCGGAATTAAATACAAAAGGCACAATGCCGACTTATGTACAAGAAAACAGACTCATCTTACTGTCTATGTTTGAACCATTCATGTGACACTAGTTATAGATTCCGATGCTTCACTTCAGTTTTACTGCATCCCTCTGACCTTCTTATCGACGATGAAACACAGAAATTGCATCGGAATTAAATACAAAAGGCACAATGCAGACTTAAGTACAAGAAAACTGACTCCTCTTACTGTCTATGATTGAAACATTCCTGTGACACTAGTTATAGATTCCGATGCTTCACTTGAGGTTTACTGTATCCCTCTGTCCTTCGTATTGACGATGAAACACAGTAATTGCATCGGAATTAAATACAAAAGGCACAATGCAGACTTAAGTACAAGAAAACTGACTCTTCTTACTGTCTATGTTTGGAACCATTCCTGTGACACTAGTTATAGATTCCGATGCTTCACTTGTGGTTTACTGTATCCCTCTGACCTTCTTATTGACGATGAAACACAGACATTGCATCGGAGTTAAATACAATAGGCACAATGCCGACTTAAGTACAAGAAAACTGACTCTTCTTACTGTCTATGTTTTGGAACCATTCATGTGACACTAGGCATAGCTTCCGATGCTTCACTTCAGGTTTACTGTATCCCTCTGACCATCTTATTGTTGATGAAACACAGATATAGCATCGGATTTAAATACAAAAGACACATTAGCCTACATAAGTACAAGAAAACTGACTCTTCTTACTGTCTATGATTTGAACCATGCCTGTGACACTGGTTATAGATTCCGATGCTTCTCTTCAGGTTTACTGTATCCCTCTGACCTTCTTATTGACGATGAAACACAGAAATTGCATCGGGATTAAATACAAAAGGCACAACGCCGACTTAAGTACAAGAAAACTGACTCATCTTACTGTCTATGTTTTGAACCTTTCCTGTGACACTAGTTATAGATTCCGATGCTTCACTTCAGGTTTACTATATCCCTCTGACCTTCTTATTGAAGGTGAAACACAGATATTGCATCGGAATTAAATACGAAGGGCACAATGCCGACTTAAGTACAAGAAAACTGACTCTTCTTACTGTCTATGTTTGAACCACTCATGTGACACTAGTTATAGATTCCGATGCTTCACTTCAGGTTTACTGTATCCCTATGACCATCTTATTGTTGATGAAACACAGATATAGCATCGGAATTAAATACAAAAGGGACAATGCCTATATAAGTACAAGACAACTGACTCTTCTTACTGTCTATGGATTGAACCATTCCTGTGACACTAGTTACAGATTCCGATGCTTCTCTTCAGGTTTACTGTATCCCTCTGACCTTCTTATTGACGATGAAACACAGATATTGCATCGGAATTAAATACAAAGGGCACAATGCCGACTTAAGTACAAGAAAACTGACTCTTCTTACTGTCTATGTTTGAACTATTCATGTGACACTAGTTATAGATTCCGATGCTTCACTTCAGGTTTACTGTATCCCTCTGACCATCTTATTGTTGATGAAACACAGATATAGCATCGGATTTAAATACAAAAGACACAATGCCTACATAAGTACAAGAAAACTGACTCTTCTTACTGTCTAAAATTTGAACCATTCCCGTGACACTGGTTATAGATTCCGATGCTTCTCTTCAGGTTTACTGTATCCCTCTGACCTTCTTATTGACGATGAAACACAGAAATTGCATCGGAATTAAATACAAAAGGCACAACGCCGACTTAAGTACAAGAAAACTGACTCCTCTTACTGTCTATGAATTGAGCCATTCCTGTGACACTAGTTACAGATTCCGATGCTTCTCTTCAGGTTTACTGTATCCCTCTGACCTTCTTATTGACGATGAAACACAGATATCGCATCGGAATTAAATACAAAGGGCACAATGCCGACTTAAGTACAAGAAAACTGACTCTTCTTACTGTCTATGTTTGAACCATTCATGTGACACTAGTTATAGATTCCGATGCTTCACTTCAGTTTTACTGTATCCCTCTGACCTTCTTATTGACCATGAAACACAGAAATTGCATCGGAATTAAATACAAAAGGCACAATGCAGACTTAAGTACAAGAAAACTGACTCTTCTTACTGTCTATGTTTGGAACCATTCATGTGACACTAGGCATAGCTTCCGATGCTTCACTTCAGGTTTACTGTATCCCTCTGTCCATCGTTTTTTTGATGAAACACAGATATAGCATCGGAAGTAAATACAAAACGCACAATGCCTACATAAGTACAAGAAAACTGACTCTTCTTACTGTCTATGATTTGAACCATTCCTGTTACACTAGTTATAGATTCCGATGCTTCACTTCAAGTTTACTGTATCCCTCTGACCTTCTTTATGACGATGAAACACAGATATTGCATCGGAATTAAATACAAAGGGCACAATGCCGACTTAAGTACAAGAAAACTGACTCTTCTTACTGTCTATGTTTGAACCATTCATGTGACACTAGTTATAGATTCCGATGCTTCACTTCAGGTTTACTGTATCCCTCTGACCATCTTATTGTTGATGAAACACAGATATAGCATCTGATTTAAATACAAAAGACACTATGCCTACATAAGTACAAGAAAACTGACTCTTCTTACTGTCTATGATTTGAATCATGCCTGTGACACTGGTTATAGATTCCGATGCTTCTCTTCAGGTTTACTGTATCCCTCTGACCTTCTTATTGACGATGAAACACAGAAATTGCATCGGAATTAAATACAAAAGGCACAACGCCGACTTAAGTACAAGAAAACTGACTCATCTTACTGTCTATGTTTTGAACCTTTCCTGTGACACTAGTTATAGATTCCGATGCTTCACTTCAGGTTTACTATATCCCTCTGACCTTCTTATTGAAGATGAAACACAGATATTGCATCGGAATTAAATACGAAGGGCACAATGCCGACTTAAGTACAAGAAAACTGACTCTTCTACTGTCTATGTATGAACCATTCATGTGACACTAGTTATAGATTCCGATGCTTCACTTCAGGTTTACTGTATCCCTATGACCATCTTATTGTTGATGAAACACAGATATAGCATCGGAATTAAATAAAAAAGGGACAATGCCTATATAAGTACAAGAAAACTGACTCTTCTTACTGTCTATGGATTGAACCATTCCTGTGACACTAGTTACAGATTCCGATGCTTCTCTTCAGGTTTGCTGTATCCCTCTGACCTTCTTATTGACGATGAAACACAGATATTGCATCGGAATTAAATACAAAGGGCACAATGCCGACTTAAGTACAAGAAAACTGACTCTTCTTACTGTCTATGTTTGAACCATTCATGTGACACTAGTTATAGATTCCGATGCTTCACTTCAGGTTTACTGTATCCCTCTGACCATCTTATTCCTGATGAAACACAGATATAACATCGGATTTAAATACAAAAGACACAATGCCTACATAAGTACAAGAAAACTGACTCTTCTTACTGTCTATGATTTGAACCATTCCTGTGACACTGGTTATAGATTCCGATGCTTCTCTTCAGGTTTACTGTATCCCTCTGACCTTCTTATTGACGATGAAACACAGAAATTGCATCGGAATTAAATACAAAAGGCACAACGCCGACTTAAGTACAAGAAAACTGACTCCTCTTACTGTCTATGAATTGAACCATTCCTGTGACACTAGTTACAGATTCCGATGCTTCCCTTCAGGTTTACTGTATCCCTCTGACCTTCTTATTGACGATGAAACACAGATATTGCATCGGAATTAAATACAAAGGGCACAATGCCGACTTAAGTACAAGAAAACTGACTCTTCTTACTGTCTATGTCTGAACCATTCATGTGACACTAGTTATAGATTCCGATGCTTCACTTCAGTTTTACTGTATCCCTCTGACCTTCTTATCGACGATGAAACACAGAAATTGCATCGGAATTAAATACAAAAGGCACAATGCCGACTTAAGTACAAGAAAACTGACTCCTCTTACTGTCTATGATTGAAACATTCCTGTGACACTAGTTATACATTCCGATGCTTCACTTGAGGTTTACTGTATCCCTCTGACCTTCTTATTGACGATGAAACACAGAAATTGCATCGGAATTAAATACAAAAGGCACAATGCAGACTTAAGTACAAGAAAACTGACTCTTCTTACTGTCTATGTTTGGAACCATTCATGTGACACTAGGCATAGCTTCCGATGCTTCACTTCAGGTTTACTGTATCCCTATGTCCATCTTTTTGTTGTTGAAACACAGATATAGCATCGGAATTAAATACAAAAGGGACAATGCCTACATAAGTACAAGAAAACTGACTCTTCTTACTGTCTATGGATTGAACCATTCCTGTGACACTAGTTACAGATTCCGATGCTTCTCTTCAGGTTTACTGTATCCCTCTGACCTTCTTATTGACGATGAAACACAGATATTGCATCGGAATTAAATACAAAGGGCACAATGACGACTTAAGTACAAGAAAACTGACTCTTCTTACTGTCTATGTTTGAACCATTCATGTGACACTAGTTATAGATTCCGATGCTTCACTTCAGGTTTACTGTATCCCTCTGACCATCTTATTGTTGATGAAACACAGATATAGCATCGGATTTAAATACAAAAGACACAATGCCTACATAAGTACAACAAAACTGACTCTTCTTACTGTCTATGATTTGAACCATTCCTGTGACACTGGTTATAGATTCCGATGCTTCTCTTCAGGTTTACTGTATCCCTCTGACCTTCTTATTGACGATGAAACACAGAAATTGCATCGGAATTAAATACAAAAGGCACAACGCCGACTTAAGTACAAGAAAACTGACTCCTCTTACTGTCTATGAATTGAACCATTCCTGTGACACTAGTTACAGATTCCGATGCTTCTCTTCAGGTTTACTGTATCCCTCTGACCTTCTTATTGACGATGAAACACAGATATTGCATCGGAATTAAATACAAAGGGCACAATGCCGACTTAAGTACAAGAAAACTGACTCTTCTTACTGTCTGTGTTTGAACCATTCATGTGACACTAGTTATAGATTCCGATGCTTCACTTCAGTTTTACTGTATCCCTCTGACCTTCTTATCGACGATGAAACACAGAAATTGCATCGGAATTAAATACAAAAGGCACAATGCCGACTTAAGTACAAGAAAACTGACTCCTCTTACTGTCTATGATTGAAACATTCCTGTAAAACTAGTTATAGATTCCGATGCTTCACTTGAGGTTTACTGTATCCCTCTGACCTTCTTATTGACGATGAAACACAGAAATTGCATCGGAATCAAATACAAAAGGCACAATGCAGACTTAAGTACAAGAAAACTGACTCTTCTTACTGTCTATGTTTGGAACCATTCATGTGACACTAGGCATAGCTTCCGATGCTTCACTTCAGGTTTACTGTATCCCTCTGTCCATCTTTTTGTTGATGAAACACAGATATAGCATCGGAATTAAATACAAAACGCACAATGCCTACATAAGTACAAGAAAACTGACTCTTCTTACTGTCTATGATTTGAACCATTCCTGTTACACTAGTTATAGATTCCGATGCTTCACTTCAAGTTTACTGATCCCTCTGACCTTCTTATTGACGATGAAACACAGAAATTGCATCGGAATTAAATACAAAAGACACAATGCCTACTTAAGTACAAGAAAACAGACTCTTCTTACTGTCTGTGATTTGAACCATTCATGTGACACTAGGCATAGCTTCCGATGCTTGACTTCTGGTTTACTGTATCCATCTGACCTTCTTATTATCGATGAAACACAGAATTTGCATCGGAATTAAATACAAAAGGCACAATGCCGACTTATGTACAAGAAAACAGACTCATCTTACTGTCTATGTTTGAACCATTCATGTGACACTAGTTATAGATTCCGATGCTTCACTTCAGTCTTACTGCATCCCTCTGACCTTCTTATCGACGATGAAACACAGAAATTGCATCGGAATTAAATACAAAAGGCACAATGCAGACTTAAGTACAAGAAAACTGACTCCTCTTACTGTCTATGATTGAAACATTCCTGTGACACTAGTTATAGATTCCGATGCTTCACTTGAGGTTTACTGTATCCCTCTGACCTTCGTATTGACGATGAAACACAGTAATTGCATCGGAATTAAATACAAAAGGCACAATGCAGACTTAAGTACAAGAAAACTGACTCTTCTTACTGTCTATGTTTGGAACCATTCCTGTGACACTAGTTATAGATTCCGATGCTTCACTTCAGGTTTACTGTATCCCTCTGACCTTCTTATTGACGATGAAACACAGACATTGCATCGGAGTTAAATACAATAGGCACAATGCCGACTTAAGTACAAGAAAACTGACTCTTCTTAATGTCTATGTTTTGAACCATTCCTGTGACACTAGTTATAGATTCCGACGCTTCACTTCAGGTTTACTGTATCCCTCTGACCATCTTATTGTTGATGAAACACAGATATAGCATCGGAATTAAATACAAAAGACACAATGCCTACATAAGTACAAGAAAACTGACTCTTCTTTCTGTCTATGATTTGAACCATTCCTGTGACACTAGTTATAGATTCCGATGCTTCTCTTCAGGTTTACTGTCTCCCTCTGACCTTCTTATTGACGATGAAACACAGAAATTGCATCGGAATTAAATACAAAAGGCACAACGCCGACTTAAGTACAAGAAAACTGACTCATCTTACTGCCTATGTTTTGAACCTTTCCTGTGACACTAGTTATAGATTCCGATGCTTCACTTCAGGTTTACTGTATCCCTCTGGCCTTCTTATTGAAGATGAAGCACAGATATTGCATCGGAATTAAATGCAAAGGGCACAATGCCGACCTGAGTACAAGAAAACTGACTTTTCTTACTGTCTATGTTTGAACCATTCATGTGACACTAGTTATAGATTCCGATGCTTCACTTCAGGTTTACTGTATCCCTCTGACATTCTTATTGTCGATGAAGCACAGAAATTGAATCGGAATTAAATAGAAAATTTACAATGCCGACTTAAGTACAAGAAAACTGTCTCTTCTTCCTGTCTATGTTTTGAACCATTCCTGCGACACTAGTTATAGATTCCGATGCTTCACTTCAGGTTTACTGTATCCCTCTGACCTTCTCATTGACGATGAAACACAGATATTGCACCGTAATTAAATACAAAAGGCACAATGCCGACTTAAGTAAAAGAAAACTGACTCTTCTTACTGTCTATGTTTTGAACCATTCCTGTGACACTAGTTATAGATTCCGATGCTTCTCTTCAGGTTTACTGTATCCCTCTGACCTTCTTATTGACGATGAAACACAGAAATTGCATCGGAACTAAATACAAAAGGCACAATGCCGACTTAAGTACAAGAAAACAGACTCTTCTTACTGTTTGTGTTTTGAACCATTCATGTGACACTAGGCATAGCTTCCGATGCTTCACTTCAGGTTTACTGTATCCATCTGACCTTCTTATTATCGATGAAACACAGAATTTGCATCGGAATTAAATATAAACGCACAATGCCGACTTATGTACAAGAAAACTGACTCTTCTTACTGTCTATGTTTGAACCATTCATGTGACACTAGTTATAGATTCCGATGCTTCACTTCAGTTTTACTGTATCCTTCTGACCTTCTTATCGACGATGAAACACAGAAATTGCATCGGAATTAAATACAAAAGGCACAATGCCGACTTAAGTACAAGAAAACTGACTCCTCTTACTGTCTATGATTGAAACATTCCTGTGACACTAGTTATAGATTCCGATGCTTCACTTGAGGTTTACTGTATCCCTCTGACCTTCTTATTGACGATGAAACACAGAAATTGCATCGGAATTAAACACAAAAGGCACAATGCAGACTTAAGTACAAGAAAACTGACTCTTCTTACTGTCTATGTTTGGAACCATTCCTGTGACACTAGTTATAGATTCCGATGCTTCACTTCAGGTTTACTGTATCCCTCTGACCTCCTTATTGACGATGAAACACAGACATTGCATCGGAGTTAAATACAAAAGGCACAATGCCGACTTAAGTACAAGAAAACTGACTCTTCTTACTGTCTATGTTTAGAACCATTCCTGTGACACTAGTTATAGATTCCGATGCTTCACTTCAGGTTTACTGTATCCATCTGACCTTCTTATTATCGATGAAACACAGAATTTGCATCGGAATTAAATACAAAAGGCACAATGCCGACTTATGTACGAGATAACTGACTCTTCTTACTGTTTATGTTTGAACCTTTCATGTGACACTAGTTATAGATTCCGATGCTTCACTTCAGGTTTACTGTATCCCTCTGACCTTCTTATCGACGATGAAACACAGAAATTGCATCGGAATTAAATACAAAAGGCACAATGCCGACTTAAGTACAAGAAAACTGACTCCTCTTACTGTCTATGATTGAAACATTCCTGTGACACTAGTTATAGATTCCGATGCTTCACTTGAGGTTTACTGTATTCCTCTGACCTTCTTATTGACGATGAAACACAGAAATTGCATCGGAATTAAACACAAAAGGCACAATGCAGACTTAAGTACAAGAAAACTGACTCTTCTTACTGTCTATGTTTGGAACCATTCCTGTGACACTAGTTATAGATTCCGATGCTTCACTTCAGGTTTACTGTATCCCTCTGACCTCCTTATTGACGATGAAACACAGACATTGCATCGGAGTTAAATACAATAGGCACAATGCCGACTTAAGTACAAGAAAACTGACTCTTCTTACTGTCTATGTTTTGAACCATTCCTGTGACACTAGTTATAGATTCCGATGCTTCACTTCAGGTTTACTGTATCCATCTGACCTTCTTATTATCGATGAAACACAGAATTTGCATCGGAATTAAATACAAAAGGCACAATGCCGACTTGTGTACGAGAAAACTGACTCTTCTTACTGTTTTTGTTTGAACCATTCATGTGACACTAGTTATAGATTGCGATGTTTCACTTCAGTTTTACTGTATCCCTCTGACCTTCTTATCGACGATGAAACACAGAAATTGCATCGGAATTAAATACAAAAAGCACAATGCCGACTTAAGTACAAGATAACTGACTCCTCTTACTGTCTATGATTGAAACATTCCTGTGACACTAGTTATAGATTCCGATGCTTCACTTGAGGTTTGCTGTATCCCTCTGACCTTCTTATTGACGATGAAACACAGAAATTGCATCGGAATTAAATACAAAAGGCACAATGCAGACTTAAGTACAAGAAAACTGACTCTTCTTACTGTCTATGTTTGGAACCATTCCTGTGACACTAGTTATAGATTCCGATGCTTCACTTCAGGTTTACTGTATCCCTCTGACCTTCTTATTAACGATGAAACACAGACATTGCATCGGAGTTAAATACAAAAGGCACAATGCCGACTTAAGTACAAGAAAACTGACTCTTCTTACTGTCTATGTTTTGAACCATTCCTGTGACACTAGTTATAGATTCCGATGCTTCACTTCAGCTTTACTGTATCCCTCTGACCATCTTATTGATGATGAAACACAGATATATCATCGGAATTAAATACAAAAGACACAATGCCTACATAAGTACAACAAAACTGACTCTTCTTACTGTCTATGTTCTGAACCTTTCCTGTGACACTAGTTATAGATTCCAATGCTTCACTTCAGGTTTACTGTATCCCTCTGACCTTCTTATTGAAGATGAAACTCAGATATTGCATCGGAATTAAATACAAAGGGCACAATGCCGACTTAAGTACAAGAAAACTGACTCATCTTACTGTCTATGTTTGAACCATTCATGTGACACTAGTTATAGATTCCGATGCTTCACTTCAGGTTTACTGTATCCCTATGACCATCTTATTGTTGATGAAACACAGATATAGCATCGGAATTAAATACAAAAGGGACAATGCCTACATAAGTACAAGAAAACTGACTCTTCTTACTGTCTATGATTTGAACCATTCCTGTGACACTAGTTACAGATTCCGATGCTTCTCTTCAGGTTTACTGTATCCCTCTGACCTTCTTATTGACGATGAAACATAGAATTTGCATCGGAATTAAATACAAAAGGCACAATGCCGACTTATGTACAAGAATACTGACTCTTCTTATTGTCTATGTTTGAACCATTCATGTGACACTAGTTATAGATTCCGATGCTTCTCTTCAGGTTTACTGTATCCCTCTGACCTTCTTATTGACGATGAAACACAGAAATTGCATCGGAATCAAATACAAAAGGCACAATGCCGACTTAAGTACAAGAAAACAGACTCTTCTTACTGTCTGAGTTTTGAACCATTCATGTGACACTAAGCATAGCTTCCGATGCTTCACTTCAGGTTTACTGTATCCCTCTGACCATCTTATTGTTGATGAAACACAGATATAGCATCGGATTTAAATACAAAAGACACAATGCCTACATAAGTACAAGAAAACTGTTCCTTCTTACTGTCTATGATTTGAACCATTCCTGTGACACTGGTTATAGATTCCGATGCTTCTCTTCAGGTTTACTGTATCCCTCTGACCTTCTTATTGACGATGTAACACAGAAATTGCATCGGAATTAAATACAAAAGGCACAACGCCGACTTAAGTACAAGAAAACTGACTCATCTTACTGTCTATGTTTTGAACCTTTCCTGTGACACTAGTTATAGATTCCGATTCTTCTCTTCAGGTTTACTGTATCCCTCTGACCTTCTTATTGACGATAAAACACAGGAATTGCATCGGAATTAAATACAAAAAGCACAATGCCGACTTAAGTACAAGAAAACAGACTCTTCTTACTGTCTGTGTTTTGAACCATTCATGTGACACTGGGCATAGCTTCCGATGCTTCACTTCAGGTTTACTGTATCCCTCTGACCATCTTATTGTTGATGAAACACAGATATAGCATCGGAATTAAATGCAAAACGCACAATGCCTACATAAGTACAAGAAAACTGACTCTTCTTACTGTCTATGATTTGAACCATTCCTGTTACACTAGTTATAGATTCCGATGCTTCTCTTCAGGTTTACTGTATCCCTCTGACCTTCTTATTGACGATGAAACACAGAAATTGCATCGGAATTAAATACAAAAGGCACAATGCCGACTTAAGTACAAGAAAACAGACACTTCTTACTGTCTGTGTTTTGAACCATTCATGTGACACTAGGCATAGCTTCCGATGCTTCACCTCAGGTTTACTGTATCCATCTGACCTTCTTATTATCGATGAAACACAGAATTTGCATCGGAATTAAATACAAAAGGCACAATGCCGACTTATGTACAAGAAAACTGACTCTTCTTACTGTCTATGTTTGAACCATTCATGTGACACTAGTTATAGATACCGATGCTTCACTTCAGTTTTACTGTATCCCTCTGACCTTCTTATCGACGATGAAACACAGAAATTGCATCGGAATTAAATACAAAAGGCACAATGCCGACTTAAGTACAAGAATACTGACTCCTCTTACTGTCTATGATTGAAACATTCCTGTGACACTAGTTATAGATTCCGATGCTTCACTTGAGGTTTACTGTATCCCTCTGACCTTCTTATTGACGACGAAACACAGAAATTGCATCGGAATTAAATACAAAAGGCACAATGCAGACTTAAGTACAAGAAAACTGACTCTTCTTACTGTCTATGTTTGGAACCATTCCTGTGACACTAGTTATAGATTCCGATGCTTCACTTCAGGTTTAGTGTATCCCTCTGATCTTCTTATTGACGATGAAACACAGACATTGCATCGGAGTTAAATACAAAAGGCACAATGCCGATTTAAGTACAAGAAAACTGACTCTTCTTACTGTCTATGTTTTGAACCATTCCTGTGACACTAGTTATAGATTCCGATGCTTCACTTCTGGTTTACTGTATCCATCTGACCTTCTTATTATCGATGAAACACAGAATTTGCATCGGAATTAAATACAAAAGGCACAATGCCGACTTATGTACGAGAAAACTGACTCTTCTTACTGTTTATGTTTGAACCATTCATGTGACACTAGTTATAGGTTCCGATGCTTCACTTCAGTTTTACTGTATCCCTCTGACCTTCTTATCGACGATGAAACACAGAAATTGCATCGGAATTAAATACAAAAGGCACAATGCCCACTTAAGTACAAGAAAACTGACTCCTCTTACTGTCTATGATTGAAACATTCCTGTGACACTAGTTGTAGATTCCGATGCTTCACTTGAGGTTTGCTGTATCCCTCTGACCTTCTTATTGACGATGAAACACAGAAATTGCATCGGAATTAAATACAAAAGGCACAATGCAGACTTAAGTACAAGAAAACTGACTCTTCTTACTGTCTATGTTTCGAACCATTCCTGTGACACTGGTTATAGATTCCGATGCTTCTCTTCAGGTTTACTGTATCCCTCTGACCTTCTTATTGACGATGTAACACAGAAATTGCATCGGAATTAAATACAAAAGGCACAACGCCGACTTAAGTACAAGAAAACTGACTCATCTTACTGTCTATGTTTTGAACCTTTCCTGTGACACTAGTTATAGATTCCGATTCTTCTCTTCAGGTTTACTGTATCCCTCTGACCTTCTTATTGACGATAAAACACAGGAATTGCATCGGAATTAAATACAAAAAGCACAATGCCGACTTAAGTACAAGAAAACAGACTCTTCTTACTGTCTGTGTTTTGAACCATTCATGTGACACTGGGCATAGCTTCCGATGCTTCACTTCAGGTTTACTGTATCCCTCTGACCATCTTATTGTTGATGAAACACAGATATAGCATCGGAATTAAATGCAAAACGCACAATGCCTACATAAGTACAAGAAAACTGACTCTTCTTACTGTCTATGATTTGAACCATTCCTGTTACACTAGTTATAGATTCCGATGCTTCTCTTCAGGTTTACTGTATCCCTCTGACCTTCTTATTGACGATGAAACACAGAAATTGCATCGGAATTAAATACAAAAGGCACAATGCCGACTTAAGTACAAGAAAACAGACACTTCTTACTGTCTGTGTTTTGAACCATTCATGTGACACTAGGCATAGCTTCCGATGCTTCACCTCAGGTTTACTGTATCCATCTGACCTTCTTATTATCGATGAAACACAGAATTTGCATCGGAATTAAATACAAAAGGCACAATGCCGACTTATGTACAAGAAAACTGACTCTTCTTACTGTCTATGTTTGAACCATTCATGTGACACTAGTTATAGATTCCGATGCTTCACTTCAGTTTTACTGTATCCCTCTGACCTTCTTATCGACGATGAAACACAGAAATTGCATCGGAATTAAATACAAAAGGCACAATGCCGACTTAAGTACAAGAATACTGACTCCTCTTACTGTCTATGATTGAAACATTCCTGTGACACTAGTTATAGATTCCGATGCTTCACTTGAGGTTTACTGTATCCCTCTGACCTTCTTATTGACGACGAAACACAGAAATTGCATCGGAATTAAATACAAAAGGCACAATGCAGACTTAAGTACAAGAAAACTGACTCTTCTTACTGTCTATGTTTGGAACCATTCCTGTGACACTAGTTATAGATTCCGATGCTTCACTTCAGGTTTAGTGTATCCCTCTGATCTTCTTATTGACGATGAAACACAGACATTGCATCGGAGTTAAATACAAAAGGCACAATGCCGATTTAAGTACAAGAAAACTGACTCTTCTTACTGTCTATGTTTTGAACCATTCCTGTGACACTAGTTATAGATTCCGATGCTTCACTTCTGGTTTACTGTATCCATCTGACCTTCTTATTATCGATGAAACACAGAATTTGCATCGGAATTAAATACAAAAGGCACAATGCCGACTTATGTACGAGAAAACTGACTCTTCTTCCTGTTTATGTTTGAACCATTCATGTGACACTAGTTATAGGTTCCGATGCTTCACTTCAGTTTTACTGTATCCCTCTGACCTTCTTATCGACGATGAAACACAGAAATTGCATCGGAATTAAATACAAAAGGCACAATGCCGACTTAAGTACAAGAAAACTGACTCCTCTTACTGTCTATGATTGAAACATTCCTGTGACACTAGTTGTAGATTCCGATGCTTCACTTGAGGTTTGCTGTATCCCTCTGACCTTCTTATTGACGATGAAACACAGAAATTGCATCGGAATTAAATACAAAAGGCACAATGCAGACTTAAGTACAAGAAAACTGACTCTTCTTACTGTCTATGTTTCGAACCATTCCTGTGACACTAGTTATAGATTCCGATGCTTCACTTCAGGTTTACTGTATCCCTCTGACCTTCTTATTGACGATGAAACACAGACATTGCATCGGAGTTAAATACAAAAGGCACAATGCCGACTTAAGTACAAGAAAACTGACTCTTCTTACTGTCTATGTTTTGAACCATTCCTGTGACACTAGTTATAGATTCCGATGCTTCACTTCAGCTTTACTGTATCCCTCTGACCATCTTATTGTTGATAAAACACAGATATATCATCGGAATTAAATACAAAAGACACAATGCCTACATAAGTACAACAAAACTGACTCTTCTTACTGTCTATGTTTTGAACCTTTCCTGTGACACTAGTTATAGATTCCGATGCTTCACTTCAGGTTTACTGTATCCCTCTGACCTTCTTATTGAAGATGAAACTCAGATATTGCATCGGAATTAAATACAAAGGGCACAATGCCGACTTAAGTACAAGAAAACTGACTCATCTTACTGTCTATGTTTGAACCATTCATGTGACACTAGTTATAGATTCCGATGCTTCACTTCAGGTTTACTGTATCCCTATGACCATCTTATTGTTGATGAAACACAGATATAGCATCGGAATTAAATACAAAAGGGACAATGCCTACATAAGTACAAGAAAACTGACTCTTCTTACTGTCTATGATTTGAACCATTCCTGTGACACTAGTTACAGATTCCGATGCTTCTCTTCAGGTTTACTGTATCCCTCTGACCTTCTTATTGACGATGAAACACAGATATTGCATCGGAATTAAATACAAAGTGCACAATGCCGACTTAAGTACAAGAAAACTGACTCTTCTTACTGTCTATGTTTGAACCATTCATGTGACACTAGTTATAGATTCCGATGCTTCACTTCAGGTTTACTGTATCCCTCTGACCATCTTATTGTTGATGAAACACAGATATAGCATCGGATTTAAATACAAAAGGCACAATGCCTACATAAGTACAAGAAAACTGACTCTTTTTACTGTCTATGATTTCAACCATTCCAGTGACACTAGTTATGGATTCCGATGCTTCTCTTCAGGTTTACTGTATCCCTCTGACCTTCTTATTGACGATAAAACACAGGAATTGCATCGGAATTAAATACAAAAAGCACAATGCCGACTTAAGTACAAGAAAACAGACTCTTCTTACTGTCTGTGTTTTGAACCATTCATGTGACACTAGGCATAGCTTCCGATGCTTCACTTCAGGTTTACTGTATCCCTCTGACCATCTTATTGTTGATGAAACACAGATATAGCATCGGAATAAATACAAAACGCACAATGCGTACATAAGTACAAGAAAACTGACTCTTCTTACTGTCTATGATTTGAACCATTCCTGTTACACTAGTTATAGATTCCGATGCTTCTCTACAGGTTTACTGTATCCCTCTGACCTTCTTATTGACGATGAAACACAGAAATTGCATCGGAATTAAATACAAAAGGCACAATGCCGACTTAAGTACAAGAAAACTGACTCTTCTTACTGTCTATGATTTGAACCATTCCTGTGACACTAGTTACAGATTCCGATGCTTCTCTTCAGGTTTACTGTATCCCTCTGACCTTCTTATTGACGATGAAACACAGATATTGCATCGGAATTAAATACAAAGTGCACAATGCCGACTTAAGTACAAGAAAACTGACTCTTCTTACTGTCTATGTTTGAACCATTCATGTGACACTAGTTATAGATTCCGATGCTTCACTTCAGGTTTACTGTATCCCTCTGACCATCTTATTGTTGATGAAACACAGATATAGCATCGGATTTAAATACAAAAGACACAATGCCTACATAAGTACAAGAAAACTGACTCTTTTTACTGTCTATGATTTGAACCATTCCTGTGACACTGGTTATAGATTCCGATGCTTCTCTTCAGGTTTACTATATCCCTCTGACCTTCTTATTGACGATGAAACACAGAAATTGCATCGGAATTAAATACAAAAGGCACAACGCCGACTTAAGTACAAGAAAACTGACTCATCTTGCTGTCTATGTTTTGAACCTTTCCTGTGACACTAGTTATAGATTCCAATGCTTCACTTCAGGTTTACTATATCCCTCTGACCTTCTTATTGAAGATGAAACACAGATATTGCATCGGAATTAAATACAAAGTGCACAATGCCGACTTAAGTACAAGAAAACTGACTCTTCTTACTGTCTATGTTTGAACCATTCATGTGACACTAGTTATAGATTCCGATGCTTCACTTCAGGTTTACTGTATCCCTCTGACCATCTTATTGTTGATGAAACACAGATATAGCATCGGATTTAAATACAAAAGACACAATGCCTACATAAGTACAAGAAAACTGACTCTTTTTACTGTCTATGATTTGAACCATTCCTGTGACACTGGTTATAGATTCCGATGCTTCTCTTCAGGTTTACTATATCCCTCTGACCTTCTTATTGACGATGAAACACAGAAATTGCATCGATATTAAATACAAAAGGCACAACGCCGACTTAAGTACAAGAAAACTGACTCATCTTGCTGTCTATGTTTTGAACCTTTCCTGTGACACTAGTTATAGATTCCAATGCTTCACTTCAGGTTTACTATATCCCTCTGACCTTCTTATTGAAGATGAAACACAGATATTGCATCGGAATTAAATACGAAGGGCTTAATGCCGACTTAAGTACAAGAAAACTGACTCTTCTTACTGTCTATGTTTGAACCATTCATGTGACACTAGTTATAGATTCCGATGCTTCACTTCAGGTTTACTGTATCCCTCTGACCATCTTATTGTTAATGAAACACAGATATAGCATCGGATTTAAATACAAAAGGCACAATGCCTACATAAGTACAAGAAAACTGACTCTTTTTACTGTCTATGATTTCAACCATTCCAGTGACACTAGTTATGGATTCCGATGCTTCTCTTCAGGTTTACTGTATCCCTCTGACCTTCTTATTGACGATAAAACACAGGAATTGCATCGGAATTAAATACAAAAAGCACAATGCCGACTTAAGTACAAGAAAACAGACTCTTCTTACTGTCTGTGTTTTGAACCATTCATGTGACACTAGGCATAGCTTCCGATGCTTCACTTCAGGTTTACTGTATCCCTCTGACCATCTTATTGTTGATGAAACACAGATATAGCATCGGAATAAATACAAAACGCACAATGCGTACATAAGTACAAGAAAACTGACTCTTCTTACTGTCTATGATTTGAACCATTCCTGTTACACTAGTTATAGATTCCGATGCTTCACTTCAGGTTTACTGTATCCCTCTGACCTTCTTATTGAAGATGAAACTCAGATATTGCATCGGAATTAAATACAAAGGGCACAATGCCGACTTAAGTACAAGAAAACTGACTCATCTTACTGTCTATGTTTGAACCATTCATGTGACACTAGTTATAGATTCCGATGCTTCACTTCAGGTTTACTGTATCCCTATGACCATCTTATTGTTGATGAAACACAGATATAGCATCGGAATTAAATACAAAAGGGACAATGCCTACATAAGTACAAGAAAACTGACTCTTCTTACTGTCTATGATTTGAACCATTCCTGTGACACTAGTTACAGATTCCGATGCTTCTCTTCAGGTTTACTGTATCCCTCTGACCTTCTTATTGACGATGAAACACAGATATTGCATCGGAATTAAATACAAAGTGCACAATGCCGACTTAAGTACAAGAAAACTGACTCTTCTTACTGTCTATGTTTGAACCATTCATGTGACACTAGTTATAGATTCCGATGCTTCACTTCAGGTTTACTGTATCCCTCTGACCATCTTATTGTTGATGAAACACAGATATAGCATCGGATTTAAATACAAAAGACACAATGCCTACATAAGTACAAGAAAACTGACTCTTTTTACTGTCTATGATTTGAACCATTCCTGTGACACTGGTTATAGATTCCGATGCTTCTCTTCAGGTTTACTATATCCCTCTGACCTTCTTATTGACGATGAAACACAGAAATTGCATCGAAATTAAATACAAAAGGCACAACGCCGACTTAAGTACAAGAAAACTGACTCATCTTGCTGTCTATGTTTTGAACCTTTCCTGTGACACTAGTTATAGATTCCAATGCTTCACTTCAGGTTTACTATATCCCTCTGACCTTCTTATTGAAGATGAAACACAGATATTGCATCGGAATTAAATACGAAGGGCTTAATGCCGACTTAAGTACAAGAAAACTGACTCTTCTTACTGTCTATGTTTGAACCATTCATGCGACACTAGTTATAGATTCCGATGCTTCACTTCAGGTTTACTGTATCCCTCTGACCATCTTATTGTTAATGAAACACAGATATAGCATCGGATTTAAATACAAAAGGCACAATGCCTACATAAGTACAAGAAAACTGACTCTTTTTACTGTCTATGATTTCAACCATTCCAGTGACACTAGTTATGGATTCCGATGCTTCTCTTCAGGTTTACTGTATCCCTCTGACCTTCTTATTGACGATAAAACACAGGAATTGCATCGGAATTAAATACAAAAAGCACAATGCCGACTTAAGTACAAGAAAACAGACTCTTCTTACTGTCTGTGTTTTGAACCATTCATGTGACACTAGGCATAGCTTCCGATGCTTCACTTCAGGTTTACTGTATCCCTCTGACCATCTTATTGTTGATGAAACACAGATATAGCATCGGAATAAATACAAAACGCACAATGCGTACATAAGTACAAGAAAACTGACTCTTCTTACTGTCTATGATTTGAACCATTCCTGTTACACTAGTTATAGATTCCGATGCTTCTCTACAGGTTTACTGTATCCCTCTGACCTTCTTATTGACGATGAAACACAGAAATTGCATCGGAATTAAATACAAAAGGCACAATGCCGACTTAAGTACAAGAAAACTGACTCTTCTTACTGTCTATGATTTGAACCATTCCTGTGACACTAGTTACAGATTCCGATGCTTCTCTTCAGGTTTACTGTATCCCTCTGACCTTCTTATTGACGATGAAACACAGATATTGCATCGGAATTAAATACAAAGTGCACAATGCCGACTTAAGTACAAGAAAACTGACTCTTCTTACTGTCTATGTTTGAACCATTCATGTGACACTAGTTATAGATTCCGATGCTTCACTTCAGGTTTACTGTATCCCTCTGACCATCTTATTGTTGATGAAACACAGATATAGCATCGGATTTAAATACAAAAGACACAATGCCTACATAAGTACAAGAAAACTGACTCTTTTTACTGTCTATGATTTGAACCATTCCTGTGACACTGGTTATAGATTCCGATGCTTCTCTTCAGGTTTACTATATCCCTCTGACCTTCTTATTGACGATGAAACACAGAAATTGCATCGGAATTAAATACAAAAGGCACAACGCCGACTTAAGTACAAGAAAACTGACTCATCTTGCTGTCTATGTTTTGAACCTTTCCTGTGACACTAGTTATAGATTCCAATGCTTCACTTCAGGTTTACTATATCCCTCTGACCTTCTTATTGTAGATGAAACACAGATATTGCATCGGAATTAAATACAAAGTGCACAATGCCGACTTAAGTACAAGAAAACTGACTCTTCTTACTGTCTATGTTTGAACCATTCATGTGACACTAGTTATAGATTCCGATGCTTCCCTTCAGGTTTACTGTATCCCTCTGACCATCTTATTGTTGATGAAACACAGATATAGCATCGGATTTAAATACAAAAGACACAATGCCTACATAAGTACAAGAAAACTGACTCTTTTTACTGTCTATGATTTGAACCATTCCTGTGACACTGGTTATAGATTCCGATGCTTCTCTTCAGGTTTACTATATCCCTCTGACCTTCTTATTGACGATGAAACACAGAAATTGCATCGAAATTAAATACAAAAGGCACAACGCCGACTTAAGTACAAGAAAACTGACTCATCTTGCTGTCTATGTTTTGAACCTTTCCTGTGACACTAGTTATAGATTCCAATGCTTCACTTCAGGTTTACTATATCCCTCTGACCTTCTTATTGAAGATGAAACACAGATATTGCATCGGAATTAAATACGAAGGGCTTAATGCCGACTTAAGTACAAGAAAACTGACTCTTCTTACTGTCTATGTTTGAACCATTCATGTGACACTAGTTATAGATTCCGATGCTTCACTTCAGGTTTACTGTATCCCTCTGACCATCTTATTGTTAATGAAACACAGATATAGCATCGGATTTAAATACAAAAGGCACAATGCCTACATAAGTACAAGAAAACTGACTCTTTTTACTGTCTATGATTTCAACCATTCCAGTGACACTAGTTATGGATTCCGATGCTTCTCTTCAGGTTTACTGTATCCCTCTGACCTTCTTATTGACGATAAAACACAGGAATTGCATCGGAATTAAATACAAAAAGCACAATGCCGACTTAAGTACAAGAAAACAGACTCTTCTTACTGTCTGTGTTTTGAACCATTCATGTGACACTAGGCATAGCTTCCGATGCTTCACTTCAGGTTTACTGTATCCCTCTGACCATCTTATTGTTGATGAAACACAGATATAGCATCGGAATAAATACAAAACGCACAATGCGTACATAAGTACAAGAAAACTGACTCTTCTTACTGTCTATGATTTGAACCATTCCTGTTACACTAGTTATAGATTCCGATGCTTCTCTACAGGTTTACTGTATCCCTCTGACCTTCTTATTGACGATGAAACACAGAAATTGCGACGGAATTAAATACAAAAGGCACAATGCCGACTTAAGTACAAGAAAACAGACTCATCTTACTGTCTGTGTTTTGAACCATTCATGTGACACTAGGCATAGCTTCCGATGCTTCGCTTCAGGTTTACTGTATCCATCTGACCTTCTTATTATCGATGAAAAACAGAATTTGCATCGGAATTAAATACAAAAGGGACAATGCCTACATAAGTACAAGAAAACTGACTCTTCTTACTGTCTATGATTTGAACCATTCCTGTGACACTAGTTACAGATTCCGATGCTTCTCTTCAGGTTTACTGTATCCCTCTGACCTTCTTATTGACGATGAAACACAGATATTGCATCGGAATTAAATACAAAGTGCACAATGCCGACTTAAGTACAAGAAAACTGACTCTTCTTACTGTCTATGTTTGAACCATTCATGTGACACTAGTTATAGATTCCGATGCTTCACTTCAGGTTTACTGTATCCCTCTGACCATCTTATTGTTGATGAAACACAGATATAGCATCGGATTTAAATACAAAAGACACAATGCCTACATAAGTACAAGAAAACTGACTCTTTTTACTGTCTATGATTTGAACCATTCCTGTGACACTGGTTATAGATTCCGATGCTTCTCTTCAGGTTTACTATATCCCACTGACCTTCTTATTGACGATGAAACACAGAAATTGCATCGGAATTAAATACAAAAGGCACAACGCCGACTTAAGTACAAGAAAACTGACTCATCTTGCTGTCTATGTTTTGAACCTTTCCTGTGACACTAGTTATAGATTCCAATGCTTCACTTCAGGTTTACTATATCCCTCTGACCTTCTTATTGAAGATGAAACACAGATATTGCATCGGAATTAAATACGAAGGGCTTAATGCCGACTTAAGTACAAGAAAACTGACTCTTCTTACTGTCTATGTTTGAACCATTCATGTGACACTAGTTATAGATTCCGATGCTTCACTTCAGGTTTACTGTATCCCTCTGACCATCTTATTGTTAATGAAACACAGATATAGCATCGGATTTAAATACAAAAGTCACAATGCCTACATAAGTACAAGAAAACTGACTCTTTTTACTGTCTATGATTTCAACCATTCCAGTGACACTAGTTATGGATTCCGATGCTTCTCTTCAGGTTTACTGTATCCCTCTGACCTTCTTATTGACGATAAAACACAGGAATTGTATCGGAATTAAATACAAAAAGCACAATGCCGACTGAAGTACAAGAAAACAGACTCTTCTTACTGTCTGTGTTTTGAACCATTCATGTGACACTAGGCATAGCTTCCGATGCTTCACTTCAGGTTTACTGTATTCCTCTGACCATCTTATTGTTGATGAAACACAGATATAGCATCGGAATAAATACAAAACGCACAATGCGTACATAAGTACAAGAAAACTGACTCTTCTTACTGTCTATGATTTGAACCATTCCTGTTACACTAGTTATAGATTCCGATGCTTCTCTACAGATTTACTGTATCCCTCTGACCTTCTTATTGACGATGAAACACAGAAATTGCATCGGAATTAAATACAAAAGGCACAATGCCGACTTAAGTACAAGAAAACAGACTCATCTTACTGTCTGTGTTTTGAACCATTCATGTGACACTAGGCATAGCTTCCGATGCTTCGCTTCAGGTTTACTGTATCCATCTGACCTTCTTATTATCGATGAAGAACAGAATTTGCATCGGAATTAAATACAAAAGGCACAATGCCGACTTATGTACAAGAAAACTGACTTTTCTTACTGTCTATGTTTGAACCATTCATGTGACACTAGTTATAGATTCTGATGCTTCACTTCAGGTTTACTGTATCCCTCTGACCTTCTTAACGACGATGAAACACAGAAATTGCATCGGAATTAAATACAAAAGGCACAATGCCGAATTAAGTACAAGAAAACTGACTCCTCTTACTGTCTATGATTGAAACATTCCTGTGACACTAGTTATAGGTTCCGATGCTTCACTTGAGGTTTACTGTATCCCTCTGACCTTCTTATTGACGATGAAACACAGAAATTGCATCGGAATTAAATACAAAAGGCACAATGCAGACTTAAGTACAAGAAAACTGACTCTTCTTACTGTCTATGTTTGGAACCATTCCTGTGACACTAGTTATAGATTCCGATGCTTCACTTCAGGTTTACTGTATCCCTCTGACCTTCTTATTGACGATGAAACACAGACATTGCATCGGAGTTAAATACAAAAGGCACAATGCCGACTTAAGTACAAGAAAACTGACTCTTCTTACTGTCTATGTTTTGAACCATTCCTGTGACACTAGTTATAGATTCCGATGCTTCACTTCAGGTTTACTGTATCCATCTGACCTTCTTATTATCGACGAAACACAGAATTTGCATCGGAATTAAATACAAAAGGCACAATGCCGACTTAAGTACAAGAAAACTGACTCATCTTACTGTCTATGATTGAAACATTCCTGTGACACTAGTTATAGATTCCGATGCTTCACTTGAGGTTTGCTGTATCCCTCTGACCTTCTTATTGACGATGAAATACAGAATTTGCATCGGAATTAAATACAAAAGGCACAATGCAGACTTAAGTACAAGAAAACTGACTCTTCTTACTGTCTATGTTTGGAACCATTCCTGTGACACTTGTTATAGATTCCAATGCTTCACTTCAGGTTTACTGTATCCCTCTGACCTTCTTATTGACGATGAAACACAGACTTTGCATCGGAGTTAAATACAAAAGGCACAATGCCGACTTAAGTACAAGAAAACTGACTCTTCTTACTGTCTATGTTATGAACTATTAATGTGACACTAGTTATAGATTCCGATGCTTCACTTCAGGTTTACTGTATCCCTCTGACCATCTTATTGTTGATGAAACACAGATATATCATCGGAATTAAATACAAAAGACACAATGCCTACATAAGTACAACAAAACTGACTCTTCTTACTGTCTATGTTTTGAACCTTTCCTGTGACACTAGTTATAGATTCCGATGCTTCACTTCAGGTTTACTGTATCCCTCTGACCTTCTTATTGAAGATGAAACTCAGATATTGCATCGGAATTAAATACAAAGGGCACAATGCCGACTTAAGTACAAGAAAACTGACTCATCTTACTGTCTATGTTTCAACCATTCATGTGACACTAGTTATAGATTCCGATGCTTCACTTCAGGTTTACTGTATCCCTATGACCATCTTATTGTTGATGAAACACAGATATAACATCGGAATTAAATACAAAAGGGACAATGCCTACATAAGTACAAGAAAACTGACTCTTCTTACTGTCTATGATTTGAACAATTCCTGTGACACTAGTTACAGATTCCGATGCTTCTCTTCAGGTTTACTGTATCCCTCTGACCTTCTTATTGACGATGAAACACAGATATTGCATCGGAATTAAATACAAAGGGCACAATGCCGACTTAAGTACATGAAAACTGACTCTTCTTACTGTCTATGTTTGAACCATTCATGTGACACTAGTTATAGTTTCCGATGCTTCACTTCAGGTTTACTGTATCCCTCTGACCATCTTATTGTTGATGAAACACAGATATAGCATCGGATTTAAATACAAAAGACACAATGCCTACATAAGTACAAGAAAACTGACTCTTCTTACTGTCTGCGATTTGAACCATTCCTGTGACACTGGTTATAGATTCCGATGCTTCTCTTCAGGTTTACTGTATCCCTCTGACCTTCTTATTGACGATGAAACACAGAAATTGCATCGGAATTAAATACAAATGGCACAACGCCGACTTAAGTACAAGAAAACTGACTCATCTTACTGTCTATGTTTTGAACCTTTCCTGTGACACTAATTATAGATTCCGATGCTTCACTTCAGGTTTACTGTATCCCTCTGACCTTCTTATTGAAGATGAAACACAGATATTGCGTCGGAATTAAATACGAAGGTCACAATGCCGACTTAAGTACAAGAAAACTGACTCTTCTTGCTGTCTATGTTTGAACCATTCATGTGACACTAGTTATAGATTCCGATGCTTCACTTCAGGTTTACTGTATCCCTCTGACCATCTTATTGTTAATGAAACACAGATATAGCATCGGAATTAAATACAAAAGGCACAATGCCTACATAAGTACAAGAAAACTGACTCTTCTTACTGTCTATGATTTGAACCATTCCTGTTACACTAGTTATAGATTCCGATGCTTCTCTTCAGGTTTACTGTATCCCTCTGACCTTCTTATTGACGATAAAACACAGGAATTGCATCGGAATTAAATACAAAAAGCACAATGCCGACTTAAGTACAAGAAAACAGACTCTTCTTACTGTCTGTGTTTTGAACCATTCATGTGACACTAGGCATAGCTTCCGATGCTTCACTTCAGGTTTACTGTATCCATCTGACCTTCTTATTATCGATGAAACACAGAATTTGCATCGGAATTAAATACAAAAGGCACAATGCCGACTTATGTACAAGAAAACTGACGCTTCTTACTGTCTATGTTTGAACCATTCATGTGACACTAGTTATAGATTCCGATGCCTCACTTCAGTTTTACTGTATCCCTCTGACCTTCTTATCGACGATGAAACACAGAAATTGCATCGGAATTCATTACAAAAGGCAGAATGCCGACTTAAGTACAAGAAAACTGACTCCTCTTACTGTCTATGATTGAAACATTCCTGTGACACTAGTTATAGATTCCGATGCTTCACTTGAGGTTTACTGTATCCCTCTGACCTTCCTATTGACGATGAAACACAGAAATTGCATCGGAATTAAATACAAAAGGCACAATGCAGACTTAAGTAAAAGAAAACTGACTCTTCTTACTGTCTATGTTTTGAACCATTCCTGTGACACTAGTTATAGATTCCGATGCTTCACTTCAGGTTTACTGTATCCATCGGACCTTCTTATTATCGATGAAACACAGAATTTGCATCGGAATTAAATACAAAAGGCACATTGCCGACTTATGTACGAGAAAACTGACTCTTCTTACTGTCTTTGTTTGAACCATTCATGTGACACTAGTTATAGATTGCGATGCTTTACTTCAGTTTTACTGTATCCCTCTGACCTTCTTATCGACGATGAAACACAGAAATTGCATCGGAATTAAATTCAAAAGGCACAATGCCGACTTAAGTACAAGAAAACTGACTCCTCTTACTGTCTATGATTGAAACATTCCTGTGACACTAGTTATAGATTCCGATGCTTCACTTGAGGTTTACTGTATCCCTCTGACCTTCTTATTGACGATGAAACACACAAATTGCATCGGAATTAAATACAAAAGGCACAATGCAGACTTAAGTACAAGAAAACTGACTCTTCTCACTGTCTATGTTTGGAACCATTCCAGTGACACTAGTTATAGATTCCAATGCTTCACTTCAGGTTTACTGTATCCCTCTGACCTTCTTATTGACGATGAAACACAGACTTTGCATCGGAGTTAAATACAAAAGGCACAATGCCGACTTAAGTACAAGAAAACTGACTCTTCTTACTGTCTATGTTTTGAACTATTCCTGTGAGACTAGTTATAGATTCCGATGCTTCACTTCAGGTTTACTGTATCCCTCTGACCATCTTATTGTTGATGAAACACAGATATATCATCGGAATTAAATACAAAAGACACAATGCCTACATAAGTACAACAAAACTGACTCTTCTTACTGTCTATGTTTTGAACCTTTCCTGCGACACTAGTTATAGATTCCGATGCTTCACTTCAGGTTTACTGTATCCCTCTGACCTTCTTATTGAAGATGAAACTCAGATATTGCTTCGGAATTAAATACAAAGGGCACAATGCCGACTTAAGTACAAGAAAACTGACTCATCTTACTGTCTATGTTTGAACCATTCATGTGACACTAGTTATAGATTCCGATGCTTCACTTCAGGTTTACTGTATCCCTATGACCATCTTATTGTTGATGAAACACAGATATAACATCGGAATTAAATACAAAAGGGACAATGCCTACATAAGTACAAGAAAACTGACTCTTCTTACTGTCTATGATTTGAACAATTCCTGTGACACTAGTTACAGATTCCGATGCTTCTCTTCAGGTTTACAGTATCCCTCTGACATTCTTATTGACGATGAAACACAGATATTGCATCGGAATTAAATACAAAGGGCACAATGCCGACTTAAGTACATGAAAGCTGACTCTTCTTACTGTCTATGTTTGAACCATTCATGTGACACTAGTTATAGTTTCCGATGCTTCACTTCAGGTTTACTGTATCCCTCTGACCATCTTATTGTTGATGAAACACAGATATAGCATCGGATTTAAATACAAAAGACACAATGCCTACATAAGTACAAGAAAACTGACTCTTCTTACTGTCTATGATTTGAACCATTCCTGTGACACTGGTTATAGATTCCGATGCTTCTCTTCAGGTTTACTGTATCCCTCTGACCTTCTTATTGACGATGAAACACAGAAATTGCATCGGAATTAAATACAAAAGGCACAACGCCGACTTAAGTACAAGAAAACTGACTCATCTTACTGTCTATGTTTTGAACCTTTCCTGTGACACTAGTTATAGATTCCGATGCTTCACTTCAGGTTTACTGTATCCCTCTGACCATCTTATTGTTAATGAAACACAGATATAGCATCGGAATTAAATACAAAAGGCACAATGCCTACATAAGTACAAGAAAACTGACTCTTCTTACTGTCTATGATTTGAACCATTCCGGTTACACTAGTTATAGATTCCGATGCTTCTCTTCAGGTTTACTGTATCCCTCTGACCTTCTTATTGACGATAAAACACAGGAATTGCATCGGAATTAATTACAAAAAGCACAATGCCGACTTAAGTACAAGAAAACAGACTCTTCTTACTGTCTGTGTTTTGAACCATTCATGTGACACTAGGCATAGCTTCCGACGCTTCACTTCAGGTTTACTGTATCCATCTGACCTTCTTATTATCGATGAAACACAGAATTTGCATCGGAATTAAATACAAAAGGCACAATGCCGACTTATGTACAAGAAAACTGACTCTTCTTACTGTCTATGTTTGAACCATTCATGTGACACTAGTTATAGATTCCGATGCTTCACTTCAGTTTTACTGTATCCCTCTGACCTTCTTATCGACGATGAAACACAGAAATTGCATCGGAATTCAATACAAAAGGCACAATGCCGACTTAAGTACAAGAAAACTGACTCCTCTTACTGTCTATGATTGAAACATTCCTGTGACACTAGTTATAGATTCCGATGCTTCACTTGAGGTTTACTGTATCCCTCTGACCTTCTTATTGACGATGAAACACAGAAATTGCATCGGAATTAAATACAAAAGGCACAATGCAGACTTAAGTACAAGACAACTGACTCTTCTTACTGTCTATGTTTGGAACCATTCCTGTGACACTAGTTATAGATTCCGATGCTTCACTTCAGGTTTACTGTATCCCTCTGACCTTCTTATTGACGATGAAACACAGACATTGCATCGGAGTTAAATACAAAAGGCACAATGCCGACTTAAGTACAAGAAAACTGACTCTTCTTACTGTCTATGTTTTGAACCATTCCTGTGACACTAGTTATAGATTCCGATGCTTCACTTCAGGTTTACTGTATCCCTCTGACCATCTTATTGTTGATGAAACACAGATATAGCATCGGAATTAAATACAAAAGACACAATGCCTACATAAGTACAAGAAAACTGACTCTTCTTACTGTCTATGGTTTGAACCATTCCTGTGACACTAGTTATAGATTCCAATGCTTCTCTTCAGGTTTACTGTCTCCCTCTGACCTTCTTATTGACGATGAAACACAGAAATTGCATCGGAATTAAATACAAAAGGCACAACGCCGACTTAAGTACAAGAAAACTGACTCATCTTACTGTCTATGTTTTGAACCTTTCCTGTGACACTAGTTATAGATTCCGATGCTTCACTTCAGGTTTACTGTATCCCTCTGGCCTTCTTATTGAAGATGAAACACAGATATTGCATCGGAATTAAATGCAAAGGGCACAATGCCGACTTAAGTACAAGAAAACTGACTCTTCTTACTGTCTATGTTTGAACCATTCATGTGACACTAGTTATAGATTCCGATGCTTCACTTCAGGTTTACTGTATCCCTCTGACATTCTTATTGACGATGAAGCACAGAAATTGCATCGGAATTAAATAGAAAATTCACAATGCCGACTTAAGTACAAGAAAACTGACTCTACTTACTGTCTATGTTTTGAACCATTCCTGCGACACTAGTTATAGATTCCGATGCTTCACTTCAGGTTTACTGTATCCCTCTGACCTTCTTATTGACGATGAAACACAGATATTGCACCGTAATTAAATACAAAAGGCACAATGCCAACTTAAGTACTAGAAAACTGACTATTCTTACTGTCTATGTTTTGAACCATTCCTGTGACACTAGTTATAGATTCCGATGCTTCACTTCAGGTTTACTGTATCCCTCTGACCTTCTTATTGACGATGAAACACAGACATTGCATCGGAGTTAATTACAAAAGGCACTATGCCGACTTAAGTACAAGAAAACTGACTCTTCTTACTGTCGATGTTTTGAACCATTCCTGTGACACTAGTTATAGATTCCGATGCTTCACTTCAGGTTTACTGTATCCCTCTAACCTTGTTATTGACGATGAAACATAGAAATTGCATCGGAATTAAATAGAAAAGGAACAATGCCGATTTAAGTACAAGAAAACAGACTCTTCTTACTGTCTATGTTTTGAACCATTCATTTGACACTAGGCATAGCTTCCGATGCTTCACTTCAGGTTTACTGTATCCATCTGACCTTCTTATTATCGATGAAACTCAGAATTTGCATCGGAATTAAATACAAAAGGCACAATGCCGACTTATGTACAAGAAAACTGACTCTTCTTACTGTCTATGTTTGAACCATTCATGTGACACTAGTTATAGATTCCGAAGCTTCACTTCAGTTTTACTGTATCCCTCTGACCTTCTTATCGACGATGAAACACAGAAATTGCATCGGAATTAAATACAAAAGGCACAATGCCGACTTAAGTACAAGAAAACTGACTCCTCTTACTGTCTATGATTGAAACATTCCTGTGACACTAGTTATAGATTCCGATGCTTCACTTGAGGTTTACTGTATCCCTCTGACCTTCTTATTGACGATGAAACACAGAAATTGCATCGGAATTAAATACAAAAGGCACAATGCAGACTTAAGTACAAGAAAACTGACTCTTCTCACTGTCTATGTTTGGAACCATTCCTGTGACACTAGTTATAGATTCCGATGCTTCACTTCAGGTTTACTGTATCCCTCTGACCATCTTATTGACGATGAAACACAGACATTGCATCGGAGTTAAATACAGAAGGCACAATGCCGACTTAAGTACAAGAAAACTGACTCTTCTTACTGCCTATGTTTTGAACCATTCCTGTAACACTAGTTATAGATTCCGATGCTTCACTTCAGGTTTACTGTATCCCTCTGACCATCTTATTGTTGATGAAACACAGATATAGCATCGGAATTAAATACAAAAGACGCAATGCCTACATAAGTACAAGAAAACTGACTCTTCTTACTGTCTATGGTTTGAACCATTCCTGTGACACTAGTTATAGATTCCAATGCTTCTCTTCAGGTTTACTGTCTCCCTCTGACCTTCTTATTGACGATGAAACACAGAAATTGCATCGGAATTAAATACAAAAGGCACAACGCCGACTCAAGTACAAGAAAACTGACTCATCTTACTGTCTATGTTTTGAACCATTCATGTGACACTAGGCATAGCTTCCGATGCATCACTTCAGGTTTACTGTATCCCTCTGACCATCTTATTGTTGATGAAACACAGATATAACATCGGAATTAAATACAAAACGCACAATGCCTACATAAGTACAAGAAAACTGACTCTTCTTACTGTCTATGATTTGAACCATTCCTGTTAAACTAGTTATAGATTCCGATGCTTCTCTTCAGGTTTACTGTATCCCTCTGACCTTCTTATTGACGATGATACACAGATATTGCATCGGAATTAAATACAAAAGGCACAATGCCGACTTAAGTACAAGAAAACAGACTCTTCTTACTGTCTGTGTTTTGAACCATTCATGTGACACTAGGCATAGCTTCCGATGCTTCACTTCAGGTTTACTGTATCCATCTGACCTTCTTATTATCGATGAAACACAGAATTTGCATCGGAATTAAATACAAAGGGCACAATGCCGACTTATGTACAAGAAATCTGACTCTTCTCACTGTCTATGTTTGAACCATTCATGTGACACTAGTTATAGATTCCGTTGCTTCACTTCAGTTTTACTGTATCCCTCTGACCTTCTTGTCGACGATGAAACACAGAAATTGCATCGGAATTCAATACAAAAGGCACAATGCCGACTTAAGTACAAGAAAACTGACTCCTCTTACTGTCTATGATTGAAACATTCCTGTGACACTAGTTATAGATTCCGATGCTTCACTTGAGGTTTACTGTATCCCTCTGACCTTCTTATTGACGATGAAACACAGAAATTGCATCGGAATTAAATTCAAAAGGCACAATGCAGACTTAAGTACAAGAAAACAGACTCTTCTTACTGTCTATGTTTGGAACCATTCCTGTGACACTAGTTATAGATTCCGATGCTTCACTTCAGGTTTACTGTATCCATCGGACCTTCTTATTATCGATGAAACACAGAATTTGCATCGGAATTAAATACAAAAGGCACAATGCCGACTTATGTACGAGAAAACTGACTCTTCTTACTGTCTTTGTTTGAACCATTCATGTGACACTAGTTATAGATTGCGTTACTTTACTTCAGTTTTACTGTATCCCTCTGACCTTCTTATCGACGATGAAACACAGAAATTGCATCGGAATTAAATACAAAACGCACAATGCCGACTTAAGTACAAGAAAACTGACTCCTCTTACTGTCTATGATTGAAACGTTCCTGTGACACTAGTTATAGATTCCGATGCTTCACTTGAGGTTTACTGTATCCCTCTGACCTTCTTATTGACGATGAAACACACAAATTGCATCGGAATTAAATACAAAAGGCACAATGCAGACTTAAGTACAAGAAAACTGACTCTTCTCACTGTCTATGTTTGGAACCATTCCTGTGACACTAGTTATAGATTCCGATGCTTCACTTCAGGTTTACTGTATCCCTCTGACCATCTTATTGACGATGAAACACAGACATTGCATCGGAGTTGAATACAGAAGGCACAATGCCGACTTAAGTACAAGAAAACTGACTCTTCTTACTGTCTATGTTTTGAACCATTCCTGTGACACTAGTTATAGATTCCGATGCTTCACTTCAGGTTTACTGTATCCCTCTGACCATCTTATTGTTGATGAAACACAGATATAGCATCGGAATTAAATACAAAAGACACAATGCCTACATAAGTACAAGAAAACTGACTCTTCTTACTGTCTATGGTTTGAACCATTCCTGTGACACTAGTTATAGATTCCAATGCTTCTCTTCAGGTTTACAGTCTCCCTCTGACCTTCTTATTGACGATGAAACACAGAAATTGCATCGGAATTAAATACAAAAGGCACAACGCCGACTTAAGTACAAGAAAACTGACTCATCTAACTGTCTATGTTTTGAACCCTTCCTGTGACTCTAGTTATAGATTCCGATGCTTCACTTCAGGTTTACTGTATCCCTCTGGCCTTCTTATTGAAGATGAAACACAGATATTGCATCGGAATTAAATGCAAAGGGCACAATGCCGACTTAAGTACAAGAAAACTGACTCTTCTCACTGTCTATGTTTGAACCATTCATGTGTCACTAGTTATAGATTCCGATGCTTCACTTCAGGTTTACTGTATCCCTCTGACATTCTTATTGACGATGAAGCACAGAAATTGCATCGGAATTAAATAGAAAATTCACAATGCCGACTTAAGTACAAGAAAACTGATTCTTCTTACTGTCTATGTTTTGAACCATTCCTGCGACACTAGTTATAGATTCCGATGCTTCACTTCAGGTTTACTGTATCCCTCTGACCTTCTTATTGACGATGAAGCACAGACATTGCATCGGAGTTAATTACAAAAGGCACTATGTCGACTTAAGTACAAGAAAACTGACTCTTCTTACTGTCGATGTTTTGAACCATTCCTGTGACACTAGTTACAGATTCCGATGCTTCACTTCAGGTTTACTGTATCCCTCTAACCTTGTTATTGACGATGAAACATAGAAATTGCATCGGAATTAAATAGAAAAGGAACAATGCCGATTTAAGTACAAGAAAACAGACTCTTCTTACTGTCTATGTTTTGAACCATTCATGTGACACTAGGCATAGCTTCCGATGCTTCACTTCAGGTTTACTGTATCCATCTGACCTTCTTATTATCGATGAAATTCAGAATTTGCATCGGAATTAAATACAAAAGGCACAATGCCGACTTATGTACAAGAAAACTGACTCTTCTTACTGTCTATGTTTGAACCATTCATGTGACACTAGTTATAGATTCCGATGCTTCACTTCAGTTTTACTGTATCCCTCTGACCTTCTTATCGACGATGAAACACAGAAATTGCATCGGAATTAAATACAAAAGGCACAATGCCGACTTAAGTACAAGAAAACTGACTCCTCTTACTGTCTATGATTGAAACATTTCTGTGACACTAGTTATAGATTCCGATGCTTCACTTGAGGTTTACTGTATCCCTCTGACCTTCTTATTGTCGATGAAACACAGAAATTGCATCGGAATTAAATACAAAAGGCACAATGCAGACTTAAGTACAAGAAAACTGACTCTTCTTACTGTCTATGTTTGGAACCATTCCTGTGACACTAGTTATAGATTCCGATGCTTCACTTCAGGTTTACTGTATCCCTCTGACCTTCTTATTGACGATGAAACACAGACATTGCATCGGAGTTAAATACAAAATCACAATGCCGACTTAAGTACAAGAAAACTGACTCTTCTTACTGTCTATGTTTTGAACCATTCCTGTGACACTAGTTATAGATTCCGATGCTTCACTTCAGGTTTACGTTATCCATCTGACCTTCTTATTATCGATGAAACACAGAATTTGCATCGGAATTAAATACAAAAGGCACAATGCCGACTTATGTACGAGAAAACTGACTCTTCTTACTGTCTATGTTTGAACCATTCATGTGACACTAGTTATAGATTCCGATGCTTCACTTCAGTTTTACTGTATCCCTCTGACCTTCTTATCGACGATGAAACACAGAAATTGCATCGGAATCAAATACAAAAGGCACATTGCCGACTTAAGTACAAGAAAACTGACTCCTCTTACTGTCTATGATTGAAACATGCCTGTGACACTAGTTATAGATTCCGATGCTTCACTTGAGGTTTACTGTATCCCTCTGACCTTCTTATTGACGATGAAACACAGAAATTGCATCGGAATTAATTACAAAAGGCACAATGCAGACTTAAGTACAAGGAAACTTACTCTTCTTACTGTCTATGTTTGGAACCATTCCTGTGACACTAGTTATAGATTCCGATGCTTCACTTCAGGTTTACTGTATCCCTCTGACCATCTTATTGTTGATGAAACACAGATATAGCATCGGAATTAAATACAAAAGACACAATGCCTACATAAGTACAAGAAAACTGACTCTTCTTACTGTCTATGGTTTGAACCATTCCTGTGACACTAGTTATAGATTCCAATGCTTCTCTTCAGGTTTACAGTCTCCCTCAGACCTTCTTATTGACGATGAAACACAGAAATTGCATCGGAATTAAATACAAAAGGCACAACGCCGACTTATATACAAGAAAACTGACTCATCTAACTGTCTATGTTTTGAACCTATCCTGTGACACTAGTTATAGATTCCGATGCTTCACTTCAGGTTTACTGTATCCCTCTGGCCTTCTTATTGAAGATGAAACACAGATATTGCATCGGAATTAAATGCAAAGGGCACAATGCCGACTTAAGTACAAGAAAACTGACTCTTCTTACTGTCTATGTTTGAACCATTCATGTGTCACTAGTTATAGATTCCGATGCTTCACTTCAGGTTTACTGTATCCCTCTGACATTCTTATTGACGATGAAGCACAGAAATTGCATCGGAATTAAATAGAAAATTCACAATGCCGACTTAAGTACAAGAAAACTGATTCTTCTTACTGTCTATGTTTTGAACCATTCCTGCGACACTAGTTATAGATTCCGATGCTTCACTTCAGGTTTACTGTATCCCTCTGACCTTCTTATTGACGATGAAGCACAGACATTGCATCGGAGTTAATTACAAAAGGCACTATGCCGACTTAAGTACAAGAAAACTGACTCTTCTTACTGTCGATGTTTTGAACCATTCCTGTGACACTAGTTACAGATTCCGATGCTTCACTTCAGGTTTACTGTATCCCTCTAACCTTGTTATTGACGATGAAACATAGAAATTGCATCGGAATTAAATAGAAAAGGAACAATGCCGATTTAAGTACAAGAAAACAGACTCTTCTTACTGTCTATGTTTTGAACCATTCATGTGACACTAGGCACAGCTTCCGATGCTTCACTTCAGGTTTACTGTATCCATCTGACCTTCTTATTATCGATGAAATTCAGAATTTGCATCGGAATTAAATACAAAAGGCACAATGCCGACTTATGTACAAGAAAACTGACTCTTCTTACTGTCTATGTTTGAACCATTCATGTGACACTAGTTATAGATTCCGATGCTTCACTTCAGTTTTACTGTATCCCTCTGACCTTCTTATCGACGATGAAACACAGAAATTGCATCGGAATTAAATACAAAAGGCACAATGCCGACTTAAGTACAAGAAAACTGACTCCTCTTACTGTCTATGATTGAAACATTTCTGTGACACTAGTTATAGATTCCGATGCTTCACTTGAGGTTTACTGTATCCCTCTGACCTTCTTATTGTCGATGAAACACAGAAATTGCATCGGAATTAAATACAAAAGGCACAATGCAGACTTAAGTACAAGAAAACTGACTCTTCTTACTGTCTATGTTTGGAACCATTCCTGTGACACTAGTTATAGATTCCGATGCTTCACTTCAGGTTTACTGTATCCCTCTGACCTTCTTATTGACGATGAAACACAGACATTGCATCGGAGTTAAATACAAAAGGCACAATGCCGACTTAAGTACAAGAAAACTGACTCTTCTTACTGTCTATGTTTTGAACCATTCCTGTGACACTAGTTATAGATTCCGATGCTTCACTTCAGGTTTACGTTATCCATCTGACCTTCTTATTATCGATGAAACACAGAATTTGCATCGGAATTAAATACAAAAGGCACAATGCCGACTTATGTACGAGAAAACTGACTCTTCTTACTGTCTATGTTTGAACCATTCATGTGACACTAGTTATAGATTCCGATGCTTCACTTCAGTTTTACTTTATCCCTCTGACCTTCTTATCGACGATGAAACACAGAAATTGCATCGGAATCAAATACAAAAGGCACATTGCCGACTTAAGTACAAGAAAACTGACTCCTCTTACTGTCTATGATTGAAACATTCCTGTGACACTAGTTATAGATTCCGATGCTTCACTTGAGGTTTACTGTATCCCTCTGACCTTCTTATTGACGATGAAACACAGAAATTGCATCGGAATTAATTACAAAAGGCACAATGCAGACTTAAGTACAAGAAAACTTACTCTTCTTACTGTCTATGTTTGGAACCATTCCTGTGACACTAGTTATAGATTCCGATGCTTCACTTCAGGTTTACTGTATCCCACTGACCTTCTCATTGACGATGAAACACAGACATTGCATCGGAGTTAAATACAAAAGGCACAATGCCGACTTAAGTACAAGAAAACTGACTCTTCTTACTGTCTATGTTTTGAACCATTCCTGTGACACTAGTTATAGATTCCGATGCTTCACTTCAGGTTTTACTGTATCCCTCTGACCATCTTATTGTTGATGAAACACATATATAGCATCGGAATTAAGTACAAAAGACACAATGCCTACATAAGTACAAGAAAACTGACTCTTCTTACTGTCTATGTTTTGAACCTTTCCTGTGACACTAGTTATAGATTCCGATGCTTCACTTCAGGTTTACTGTATCCCTCTGACCTTCTTATTGAAGATGAAACTCAGATATTGTATCGGAATTAAATACAAAGGGCACAATGCCGACTTAAGTACAAGAAAACTGACTCATCTTACTGTCTATGTTTGAACCATTCATGTGACACTAGTTATAGATTCCCATGCTTCACTTCAGGTTTACTGTATCCCTATGACCATCTTATTGTTGATGAAACACAGATATAGCATCGGAATTAAGTACAAAAGGGACAATGCCTACATAGGTACAAGAAAACTGACTCTTCTTACTGTCTATGATTTGAACCATTCCTGTGACACTAGTTACAGATTCCGATGCTTCTCTTCAGGTTTACTGTATCCCTCTGACCTTCTTATTGACGATGAAGCACAGATATTGCATCGGAATTTAATACAAAGGGCAAAATGGCGACATAAGTACAAGAAAACTGACTCTTCTTACTGTCTATGTTTGAACCACTCATGTGACACTAGTTATAGATTCCGATGCTTCACTTCAGGTTTACTGTATCCCTCTGACCATCTTATTGTTGATGAAACACAGATATAGCAACGGATTTAAATACAAAAGACACAATGCCTACATAAGTAAAAGAAAACTGACTCTTCTTACTGTCTATGATTTGAACCATTCCTGTGACACTGGTTATAGATTGCGATGCTTCTCTTCAGGTTTACTGTATCCCTCTGACCTTCTTATTGACGATGAAACACAGAAATTGCATCGGAATTAAATACAAAAGGCACAATGCCGACTTAAGTACAAGAAAACAGACTCTTCATACTGTCTGTGTTTTGAACCATTCATGTGACACTAGGCATAGCTTCCGATGCTTCACTTCAGGTTTACTGTATCCATCTGACCTTCTTATTATCGATGAAACACAGAATTTGCATCGGAATTAAATACAAAAGGCACAATGCTGACTTATGTACAAGAAAACTGACTCTTCTTACTGTCTACGTTTGAACCATTCATGTGACACTAGTTATAGATTCCGATGCTTCACTTCAGTTTTACTGTATCCCTCTGACCTTCTTATCGACGATGAAACACAGAAATTGCATCGGAATTAAATACAAAAGGCACAATGCCGACTTAAGTACAAGAAAACTGACTCCTCTTACTGTCTTAGATTGAAACATTCCTGTGACACTAGTTATAGATTCCGATGCTTCACTTGAGGTTTACTGTTTCCCCCGGACCTTCTTATTGACGATGAAACACAGAAATTGCATCGGAATTAAATACAAAATGCACAATGAAGACTTAAGTGCAAGAAAACTGACTCTTCTTACTGTCTATGTTTGTAACCATTCCTGTGACACTAGTTATAGATTCCGATGCTTCACTTCAGGTTTACTGTATCCCTCTGACCTTCTTATTGACGATGAAACACAGACATTGCATCGGAGTTAAGTACAAAAGGCACAATGCCGACTTAAGTACAAGAAAACTGACTCTTCTTACTGTCTATGATTTGAACCATCCTGTGACACTAGTTATAGATTCCGATGCTTCACTTCAGGTTTACTGTATCCATCTGACCTTCTTATTATCGATGAAACACAGAATTTGCATCGGAATTAAATACAAAAGGCACAATGCCGACTTATGTACGAGAAAACTGACTCTTCTTACTGTCTATGTTTGAACCATTCATGTGACACTAGTTATAGATTCCGATGCTTCACTTCAAGTTTACTGTATCACTCTGACCTTCTTATCGACGATGAAACACAGAAATTGCATCGGAATTAAATACAAAATGCACAATGCTGACTTAAGTACAAGAAAACTGACTCCTCTTACTGTCTACGATTGAAACATTCCTGTGACACTAGTTATAGATTCCGATGCTTCACTTCAGGTTTGCTGTATCCCTCTGACCATCTTATTGTTGATGAAACACAGATATAGCATCGGAATTAAATACAAAAGACACAATGCCTACATAAGTACAAGAAAACTGACTCTTCTTACTGTCTATGATTTGAACCATTCCTGTGACACTGGTTATAGATTCCGATGCTTCTCTTCAGGTTTACTGAATCCCTCTGACCTTCTTATTGACGATGAAACACAGAAATTGCATCGGAATTAAATACAAAAGGCGCAACGCCGACTTAAGTACAAGAAAACTGACTCATCTAACTGTCTATGTTTTGAACCTTTCCAGTGACACTAGTTATAGATTCCGATGCTTCACTTCAGGTTTACTGTATCCCTCTGGCCTTTTTATTGAAGATGAAACACAGATATTGCATCGGAATTAAATGCAAAGGGCACAATGCCGACTTAAGTACAAGAAAACTGACTCTTCTTACTGTCTATGTTTGGACCATTCATGTGACACTAGTTATAGATTCCGATGCTTCACTTCAGGTTTACTGTATCCCTCTGACCATCTTATTGACGATGAAACACAGATATTGCACCGTAATTAAATACAAAAGGCACAATGCCGACTTAAGTACAAGAAAACTGACTCATCTAACTGTCTATGTTTTGAACCTTTCCAGTGACACTAGTTATAGATTCCGATGCTTCACTTCAGGTTTACTGTATCCCTCTGGCCTTTTTATTGAAGATGAAACACAGATATTGCATCGGAATTAAATACAAAATGCACAATGAAGACTTAAGTGCAAGAAAACTGACTCTTCTTACTGTCTATGTTTGTAACCATTCCTGTGACACTAGTTATAGATTCCGATGCTTCACTTCAGGTTTACTGTATCCCTCTGACCTTCTTATTGACGATGAAACACAGACATTGCATCGGAGTTAAGTACAAAAGGCACAATGCCGACTTAAGTACAAGAAAACTGACTCTTCTTACTGTCTATGATTTGAACCATCCTGTGACACTAGTTATAGATTCCGATGCTTCACTTCAGGTTTACTGTATTCATCTGACCTTCTTATTATCGATGAAACACAGAATTTGCATCGGAATTAAATACAAAAGGCACAATGCCGACTTATGTACGAGAAAACTGACTCTTCTTACTGTCTATGTTTGAACCATTCATGTGACACTAGTTATAGATTCCGATGCTTCACTTCAAGTTTACTGTATCACTCTGACCTTCTTATCGACGATGAAACACAGAAATTGCATCGGAATTAAATACAAAATGCACAATGCTGACTTAAGTACAAGAAAACTGACTCCTCTTACTGTCTACGATTGAAACATCCCTGTGACACTAGTTATAGATTCCGATGCTTCACTTCAGGTTTGCTGTATCCCTCTGACCATCTTATTGTTGATGAAACACAGATATAGCATCGGAATTAAATACAAAAGGCACAACGCCGACTTAAGTACAAGAAAACTGACTCATCTTACTGTCTATGTTGTGAACCTTTCCTGTGACACTAGTTATAGATTCCGATGCTTCACTTCAGGTTTACTGTATCCCTCTGGCCTTTTTATTGAAGATGAAACACAGATATTGCATCGGAATTAAATGCAAAGGGCACAATGCCGACTTAAGTACAAGAAAACTGACTCTTCTTACTGTCTATGTTTGGACCATTCATGTGACACTAGTTATAGATTCCGATGCTTCACTTCAGGTTTACTGTATCCCTCTGACTTCCTTATTGACGATGAAGCACAGAAATTGCATCGGAATTAAATAGAAAATTCACAATGCCGACTTAAGTACAAGAAAACTGACTCTTCTTACTGTCTATGTTTTGAACCATTCCTGCGACTCTAGTTATAGATTCCAATGCTTCACTTCAGGTTTACTGTATCCCTCTGACCATCTTATTGACGATGAAACACAGATATTGCACCGTAATTAAATACAAAAGGCACAATGCCGACTTAAGTACAAGAAAACTGACTCTTCTTACTGTCTATGATTTGAACCATTCCTGTGACACTGGTTATAGATTCCGATGCTTCTCTTCAGGTTTACTGAATCCCTCTGACCTTCTTATTGACGATGAAACACAGAAATTGCATCGGAATTAAATACAAAAGGCGCAACGCCGACTTAAGTACAAGAAAACTGACTCATCTAACTGTCTATGTTTTGAACCTTTCCAGTGACACTAGTTATAGATTCCGATGCTTCACTTCAGGTTTACTGTACCCTCTGACCTTCTTATTGACGATGAAACACAGACATTGCATCGGAGTTAAATACAAAAGGCACAATGCCGACTTCAGTACAAGAAAACTGACTCTTCTTACTGTCTATGTTTTGAACCATTCCTGTGACACTAGTTATAGATTCCGGTGCTTCACTTCAGGTTTACTGTATCCCTCTGACCATCTTATTGTTGATGAAACACAGATATAGCATCGGAATTAAATATAAAAGACACAATGCCTACATAAGTACAAGAATACTGACTCTTCTTACTGTCTATGATTTGAACCATTCCTGTGACACTAGTTATAGATTCCGATGCTTCTCTTCAGGTTTACTGTCTCCCTCTGACCTTCTTATTGACGATGAAACACAGAAATTGCATCGGAATTAAATACAAAAGGCACAACGCCGAATTAAGTACAAAAAAACTGACTCTTCTTACTGGCTATGTTTGAACCATTCATGTGACACTAGTTATAGATACCGATGCTTCACTTCAGGTTTACTGTATCCCTCTGACATTCTTATTGACGATGAAGCACAGAAATTGCATCGGAATTAAATAGAACATTCACAATGCCGACTTAAGTACAAGAAAACTGACTCTTCTTACTGTCTATGTTTGAACCATTCCTGCGACACTAGTTATAGATTCCGATGCTTCACTTCAGGTTTACTGTATCCCTCTGACCATCTTATTGTTAATGAAACACAGATATAGCATCGGAATTAAATACAAAAGGCCCAATGCCTACATAAGTACAAGAAAACTGACTCTTCTTACTGTCTATGATTTGAACCATTCCAGTGACACTAGTTATGGATTCCGATGCTTCTCTTCAGGTTTACTGTATCCCTCTGACCTTCTCATTGACGATAAAACACAGGAATTGCATCGGAATTAAATACAAAAAGCACAATGCCGACTTAAGTACAAGCAAACAGACTCTTCTTACTGTCTGTGTTTTGAACCATTCATGTGACACTAGGCATTGCTTCCGATGCTTCACTTCAGGTTTACTGTATCCCTCTGACCATCTTATTGTTGATGAAACACAGATATAGCATCGGAATTAAATACAAAACGCACAATGCCTACATAAGTACAAGAAAACTGACTCTTCTTACTGTCTATGATTTGAAACATTCCTGTTACACTAGTTATAGATTCCGATGCTTCTCTTCAGGTTTACTGTATCCCTCTGACCTTCTTATTGACGATGAAACACAGAAATTGCATCGGAATTAAATACAAAAGGCACAATGCCGACTTAAGTACAAGAAAACAGACTCTTCATAGTGTCTGTGTTTTGAACCATTCATGTGACACTAGGCATAGCTTCCGATGCTTCACTTCAGGTTTACTGTATCCATCTGACCTTCTTATTATCGATGAAACACAGAATTTGCATCGGAATTAAATACAAAAGGCACAATGCTGACTTATGTACAAGAAAACTGACTCTTCTTACTGTCTACGTTTGAACCATTCATGTGACACTAGTTATAGATTCCGATGCTTAACTTCAGTTTTACTGTATCCCTCTGACCTTCTTATCGACGATGAAACACAGAAATTGCATCGGAATTAAATACAAAAGGCACAATGCCGACTTAAGTACAAGAAAACTGACTCCTCTTACTGTCTAAGATTGAAACATTCCTGTGACACTAGTTATAGATTCCGATGCTTCACTTGAGGTTTACTGTATCCCTCTGACCTTCTTATTGACGATGAAACACAGAAATTGCATCGGAATTAAATACAAAATGCACAATGAAGACTTAAGTACAAGAAAACTGACTCTTCTTACTGTCTATGTTTGGAACCATTCCTGTGACACTAGTTATAGATTCCGATGCTTCACTTCAGGTTTACTGTATCCCTCTGACCTTCTTATTGACGATGAAACACAGACATTGCATCGGAGTTAAGTACAAAAGGCACAATGCCGACTTAAGTACAAGAAAACTGACTCTTCTTACTGTCTATGATTTGAACCATCCTGTGACACTAGTTATAGATTCCGATGCTTCACTTCAGGTTTACTGTATCCATCTGACCTTCTTATTATCGATGAAACACAGAATTTGCATCGGAATTAAATACAAAAGGCACAATGCCGACTTATGTACGAGAAAACTGACTCTTCTTACTGTCTATGTTTGAACCATTCATGTGACACTAGTTATAGATTCCGATGCTTCACTTCAGTTTTACTGTATCCCTCTGACCTTCTTATCGACGATGAAACACAGAAATTGCATCGGAATTAAATACAAAATGCACAATGCTGACTTAAGTACAAGAAAACTGACTCCTCTTACTGTCTATGATTGAAACATTCCTGTGACACTAGTTATAGATTCCGATGCTTCACTTCAGGTTTGCTGTATCCCTCTGACCATCTTATTGTTGATGAAACACAGATATAGCATCGGAATTAAATACAAAAGACACAATGCCTACATAAGTACAAGAAAACTGACTCTTCTTACTGTCTATGATTTGAACCATTCCTGTGACACTAGTTATAGATTCCGATGCTTCTCTTCAGGTTTATTGTCTCCCTCTGACCTTCTTATTGACGATGAAACACAGAAATTGCATCGGAATTAAATACAAAAGGCACAACGCCGACTTAAGTACAAGAAAACTGACTCATCTTACTGTCTATGTTTTGAACCTTTCCTGTGACACTAGTTATAGATTCCGATGCTTCACTTCAGGTTTACTGTATCCCTCTGGCCTTCTTATTGAAGATGAAACACAGATATTGCATCGGAATTAAATGCAAAGGGCACAATGCCGACTTAAGTACAAGAAAACTGACTCTTCTTACTGTCTATGTTTGGACCATTCATGTGACACTAGTTATAGATTCCGATGCTTCACTTCAGGTTTACTGTATCCCTCTGACTTCCTTATTGACGATGAAGCACAGAAATTGCATCGGAATTAAATAGAAAATTCACAATGCCGACTTAAGTACAAGAAAACTGACTCTTCTTACTGTCTATGTTTTGAACCATTCCTGCGACTCTAGTTATAGATTCCAATGCTTCACTTCAGGTTTACTGTATCCCTCTGACCATCTTATTGACGATGAAACACAGATATTGCACCGTAATTAAATACAAAAGGCACAATGCCGACTTAAGTACAAGAAAACTGACTCTTCTTACTGTCTATGATTTGAACCATTCCTGTGACACTGGTTATAGATTCCGATGCTTCTCTTCAGGTTTACTGAATCCCTCTGACCTTCTTATTGACGATGAAACACAGAAATTGCATCGGAATTAAATACAAAAGGCGCAACGCCGACTTAAGTACAAGAAAACTGACTCATCTAACTGTCTAAGTTTTGAACCTTTCCAGTGACACTAGTTATAGATTCCGATGCTTCACTTCAGGTTTACTGTATCCCTCTGACCTTCTTATTGACGATGAAACACAGACATTGCATCGGAGTTAAATACAAAAGACACAATGCCGACTTCAGTACAAGAAAACTGACTCTTCTTACTGTCTATAATTTGAACCATTCCTGTGACACTAGTTATAGATTCCGATGCTTCCCTTCAGGTTTACTGTATCCCTCTGACCTTCTTATTGACGATGACACACAGATATTGCACCGTAATTATATACAAAAGGCACAATGCCGACTTAAGTACAAGAAAACTGACTCTCCTTACTGTCTATGTTTTGAACCATTCCTGTGACACTAGTTATAGATTCCGATGCTTCACTTCAGGTTTACTGTATCCCTCTGACCTTCTTATTGACGATGAAACACAGACATTGCATCGGAGTTAAATACAAAAGGCACTAGGCCGACTTAAGTACAAGAAAACTGACTCTTCTTACTGTCGATGTTTTGAACCATTCCTGCGACACTAGTTATAGATTCCGATGCTTCACTTCAGGTTTACTGTATCCCTCTAACCTTGTTATTGACGATGAAACATAGAAATTGCATCGGAATTATATAGAAAAGGAACAATGCCGACTTAAGTTCAAGAATACTGACTCTTCTTACTGTCTATGATTTAAACCATTCCTGTGACACTAGTTATAGATTCCGATGCTTCACTTCACGTTTACTGTATCCCTCTGTCCTTCTTATTGAAGATGAAACACAGATATTGCATCGGAATTAAATACAAAGGGCACAATGCCAACTTAAGTACAAGAAAACTGACTCTTCTTACTGTCTATGTTTTGAACCTTTCCTGTGACACTAGTTATAGATTCCGATGCTTCTGTTCAGGTTTACTGTATCCCTCTGACCTTCTTATTGACGATGAAACACAGATATTGCATCGGAATTAAATACAGAAGGCACAACGCCGACTTAAGTACAAGAAAACTGACTCATCTTACTGTCTATGTTTTGAACCTTTCCAGTGACACTAGTTATAGATTCCTAAGCTTCACTTCAGGTTTACTATATCCCTATGACCTTCTTATTGAAGATGAAACACAGATATTGCATCGGAATTAAATACGAAGGGCACAATGCCGACTTAACTACAAGAAAACTGACTCTTCTTACTGTCTATGTTTGAACCATTCATGTGACACTAGTTATAGATTCCGATGCTTCACTTCAGGTTTACTGTATCCCTCTGACCATCTTATTGTTGATGAAACACAGATATAGCATCGGAATTAAATACAAAACGCACAATGCCTACATAAGTACAAGAAAACTGACTCTTCTTACTGTCTATGATTTGAACCATTCCTGTTACACTTGTTATAGATTCCGATGCTGCACTTCAGGTTTACTGAATCCCTCTGACCTTCTTATTGACGATGAAACACAGAAATTGCATCGGAATTAAATACAAAAGGCACAATGCCGACTTAAGTAAAATAAAAAAGACTCTTCTTACTGTCTGTGTTTTGAAACATTCATGTGACACTAGGCATAGCTTCCGATGCTTCACTTCAGGTTTACTGTATCCATCTGACCTTCTTATTATCGATGAAACACAGAATTTGCATCGGAATTAAATACAAAAGGCACAATGCCGACTTATGTACAAGAAAACTGACTCTCCTTACTGTCTACGTTTGAACCATTCATGTGACACTAGTTATAGATTCCGATGCTTCACTTCAGTTTTACTGTATCCCTCTGACCTTCTTATCGACGATAAAACACAGAAATTGCATCGGAATTAAATACAAAAGGCACAATGCCGACTTAAGTTCAAGAAAACTGACTCCTCTTACTGTCTATGATTGAAACATCCCTGTGACAGTAGTTATAGATTCCGATGCTTCACTTGAGGTTTACTGTATCCCTCTGACCTTCTTTTTGACGATGAAACGCAGAAATTACATCGGAATTAAATACAAAAGGCACAATGCAGACTTAAGTACAAGAAAACTGACTCTTCTTGCTGTCTATGTTTGGAACCATTCCTGTGACACTAGTTATAGATTCCGATGCTTCACTTCAGGTTTACTGTATCCCTCTCACCTTCTTATTGACGATGAAACACAGACATTGCATCGGAGTTAAATACAAAAGGCACAATGCCAACATAAGTACAAGAAAACTGACTCTTCTTACTGTCTATGTTTTGATCCATTCCTGTGGCACTAGTTATAGATTCCGATGCTTCACTTCAGGTTTACTGTATCCCTCTGACCATCTTATTGTTGATGAAACACAGATATAGCATCGGAATTAAATACAAAAGACACAATGCCTACATAAGTACAAGAAAACTGACTCTTCTTACTGTCTATGATTTGAACCATTCCTGTGACACTAGTTATAGATTCCGATGCTTCTCTTCAGGTTTACTGTCTCCCTCTGACCTTCTTATTGACGATGAAACACAGAAATTGCATCGGAATTAAATACAAAAGGCACAACGCCGACTTAAGTACAAGAAAACTGACTCATCTTACTGTCTATGTTTTGAACCTTTCCTGTGACACTAGTTATAGATTCCGATGCTTCACTTCAGGTTTACTGTATCCCTCTGGCCTTCTTATTGAAGATGAAACACAGATATTGCATCGGAATTAAATGCAAAGGGCACAATGCCGACTTAAGTACAAGAAAACTGACTCTTCTTACTGTCTATGTTTGAACCATTCATGTGACACTAGTTATAGATTCCGATGCTTCACTTCAGACTTACTGTATCCCTCTGACCATCTTATTGTTGATGAAACACAGATATAGCATCGGATTTAAATACAAAAGGCACAATGCCTACATAAGTACAAGAAAACTGACTCTTCTTACTGTCTATGATTTGAACCATTCCTGTGACACTAGTTATAGATTCCGATGCTTCTCTTCAGGTTTACTGTTTCCCTCTGACCTTCTTATTGACGATGAAACACAGAAATTGCATCGTAATTAAATACAAAAGGCGCAATGCCGACTTAACTACAAGAAAACAGACCCTACTTACTGTCTATGATTTGAACCATGCCTGTGACACTAGTTATAGATTCCAATGCTTCTCTTCTGGTTTACTGTATCCCTCTGACCTTCTTATTGACGATGAAACACAGCAATTACATCGGAATTAAATACAAAAGGCACAACGCCGACTTAAGTACAAGAAAACTGACTCATCTTACTGTCTATGTTTTAAACCTTTCCTGTGACACTAGTTATAGATTCCGATGCTTCACTTCAAGTTTACTGTATCCCTCTGACCATCTTATTGTTGATGAAACACAGATAATACATCGGAATTAAATACAAAAGGCACAATGCCGACTTATGTACAAGAAAACTGACTCTGCTTACTGTCTATGTTTGAACCATTCATGTGACACTAGTTATAGATTCCGATGCTTCACTTCAGGTTTACTGTATCCCTCTGACCTTCTTATCGACGATGAAACACAGCAATTGCATCGGAATTAAATACGAAAGGCACAATGCCGACATAAGTACAAGAAAACTGACTCCTCTTACTGTCTATGATTGAAACATTCCTGTGACACTACTTATAGATTCCGATGCTTCACTTGAGGTTTACTGTATCCCTCTGACCTTCTTATTGACGATGAAACACAGATATTGCATCGGACTTAAATACAAAAGGCACAATGCAGACTTAAGTACAAGAAAACTGACTCTTCTTACTGTCTATGTTTGGAACCATTCCAGTGACACTAGTTATAGATTCCGATGCTTCACTTCAGGTTTACTGTATCCCTCTGACCTTCTTATTGACGATGAAACCCAGAAATTGCATCGGAGTTAAATACAAAAGGCACAATGCCTACTTAAGTACACGAAACCTGACTCTTCTTACTGTCTATGTTTTGAACCATTCCTGTGACACTAGTTATAGATTCCGATGCTTCACTTCAGGTTTACTATATCCCTCTGACCATCTTATTGTTGATGAAACACAGATATAGCATCGGAATTAAATACAAAAGACACAATGCCTACATAAGTACAAGAAAACTGACTCTTCTTACTGTCTATGATTTGAACCATTCCTGTGACACTAGTTATAGATTCCGATGCTTCTCTTCAGGTTTACTGTATCCCTCTGACCTTCTTATTGACGATAAAACACAGAAATTGCATCGGAATTAAATACAAACGGCACAATGCCGACTTAAGTACAAGAAAACTGACTCTTCTTACTGTCTATGATTTGAACCATCCTGTGACACTAGTTATAGATTCCGATGCTTCACTTCAGGTTTACTGTATCCATCTGACCTTCTTATTATCGATGAAACACAGAATTTGCATCGGAATTAAATACAAAAGGCACAATGCCGACTTATGTACGAGAAAACTGACTCTTCTTACTGTCTATGTTTGAACCATTCATGTGACACTAGTTATAGATTCCGATGCTTCACTTCAGTTTTACTGTATCCCTCTGACCTTCTTATCGACGATGAAACACAGAAATTGCATCGGAATTAAATACAAAACGCACAATGCTGACTTAAGTACAAGAAAACTGACTCCTCTTACTGTCTATGATTGAAACATTTCTGTGACACTAGTTATAGATTCCGATGCTTCACTTCAGGTTTTCTGTATCCCTCTGACCATCTTATTGTTGATGAAACACAGATATAGCATCGGAATTAAATACAAAAGACACAATGCCTACATAAGTACAAGAAAACTGACTCTTCTTACTGTCTATGATTTGAACCATTCCTGTGACACTAGTTATAGATTCCGATGCTTCTCTTCAGGTTTATTGTCTCCCTCTGACCTTCTTATTGACGATGAAACACAGAAATTGCATCGGAATTAAATACAAAAGGCACAACGCCGACTTAAGTACAAGAAAACTGACTCATCTTACTGTCTATGTTTTGAACCTTTCCTGTGACACTAGTTATAGATTCCGATGCTTCACTTCAGGTTTACTGTATCCCTCTGGCCTTCTTATTGAAGATGAAACACAGATATTGCATCGGAATTAAATGCAAAGGGCACAATGCCGACTTAAGTACAAGAAAACTGACTCTTCTTACTGTCTATGTTTGGACCATTCATGTGACACTAGTTATAGATTCCGATGCTTCACTTCAGGTTTACTGTATCCCTCTGACTTCCTTATTGACGATGAAACACAGAAATTGCATCGGAATTAAATAGAAAATTCACAATGCCGACTTAAGTACAAGAAAACTGACTCTTCTTACTGTCTATGTTTTGAACCATTCCTGCGACTCTAGTTATAGATTCCAATGCTTCACTTCAGGTTTACTGTATCCCTCTGACCATCTTATTGACGATGAAACACAGATATTGCACCGTAATTAAATACAAAAGGCACAATGCCGACTTAAGTACAAGAAAACTGACTCTTCTTACTGTCTATGATTTGAACCATTCCTGTGACACTGGTTATAGATTCCGATGCTTCTCTTCAGGTTTACTGAATCCCTCTGACCTTCTTATTGACGATGAAACACAGAAATTGCATCGGAATTAAATACAAAAGGCGCAACGCCGACTTAAGTACAAGAAAACTGACTCATCTAACTGTCTAAGTTTTGAACCTTTCCAGTGACACTAGTTATTGATTCCGATGCTTCACTTCAGGTTTACTGTATCCCTCTGACCTTCTTATTGACGATGAAACACAGACATTGCATCGGAGTTAAATACAAAAGGCACAATGCCGACTTCAGTACAAGAAAACTGACTCTTCTTACTGTCTATAATTTGAACCATTCCTGTGACACTAGTTATAGATTCCGGTGCTTCACTTCAGGTTTACTGTATCCCTCTGACCATCTTATTGTTGATGAAACACATATATAGCATCGGAATTAAATATAAAAGACACAATGCCTACATAAGTACAAGAAAACTGACTCTTCTTACTAACTATGTTTGAACCATTCCTGCGACACTAGTTATAGATTCCGATGCTTCCCTTCAGGTTTACTGTATCCCTCTGACCTTCTTATTGACGATGACACACAGATATTGCACCGTAATTATATACAAAAGGCACAATGCCGACTTAAGTACAAGAAAACTGACTCTTCTTACTGTCTATGTTTTGAACCATTCCTGTGACACTAGTTATAGATTCCGATGCTTCACTTCAGGTTTACTGTATCCCTCTGACCTTCTTATTGACGATGAAACACAGATATTGCATCGGAGTTAAATACAAAAGGCACTATGCCGACTTAAGTACAAGAAAACTGACTCTTCTTACTGTCGATGTTTTGAACCATTCCTGCGACACTAGTTATAGATTCCGATGCTTCACTTCAGGTTTACTGTATCCCTCTAACCTTGTTATTGACGATGAAACATAGAAATTGCATCGGAATTAAATAGAAAAGGAACAATGCCGACTTAAGTTCAAGAATACTGACTCTTCTTACTGTCTATGATTTAAACCATTCCTGTGACACTAGTTATAGATTCCGATGCTTCACTTCACGTTTACTGTATCCCTCTGTCCTTCTTATTGAAGATGAAACACAGATATTGCATCGGAATTAAATACAAAGGGCACAATGCCAACTTAAGTACAAGAAAACTGACTCTTCTTACTGTCTATGTTTTGAACCTTTCCTGTGACACTAGTTATAGATTCCGATGCTTCTGTTCAGGTTTACTGTATCCCTCTGACCTTCTTATTGACGATGAAACACAGATATTGCATCGGAATTAAATACAGAAGGCACAACGCCGACTTAAGTACAAGAAAACTGACTCATCTTACTGTCTATGTTTTGAACCTTTCCAGTGACACTAGTTATAGATTCCTAAGCTTCACTTCAGGTTTACTATATCCCTATGACCTTCTTATTGAAGATGAAACACAGATATTGCATCGGAATTAAATACGAAGGGCACAATGCCGACTTAACTACAAGAAAACTGACTCTTCTTACTGTCTATGTTTGAACCATTCATGTGACACTAGTTATAGATTCCGATGCTTCACTTCAGGTTTACTGTATCCCTCTGACCATCTTATTGTTGATGAAACACAGATATAGCATCGGAATTAAATACAAAACGCACAATGCCTACATAAGTACAAGAAAACTGACTCTTCTTACTGTCTATGATTTGAACCATTCCTGTTACACTTGTTATAGATTCCGATGCTGCACTTCAGGTTTACTGTATCCCTCTGACCTTCTTATTGACGATGAAACACAGAAATTGCATCGGAATTAAATACAAAAGGCACAATGCCGACTTAAGTAAAAGAAAAAAGACTCTTCTTACTGTCTGTGTTTTGAAACATTCATGTGACACTAGGCATAGCTTCCGATGCTTCACTTCAGGTTTACTGTATCCATCTGACCTTCTTATTATCGATGAAACACAGAATTTGCATCGGAATTAAATACAAAAGGCACAATGCCGACTTATGTACAAGAAAACTGACTCTCCTTACTGTCTACGTTTGAACCATTCATGTGACACTAGTTATAGATTCCGATGCTTCACTTCAGTTTTACTGTATCCCTCTGACCTTCTTATCGACGATAAAACACAGAAATTGCATCGGAATTAAATACAAAAGGCACAATGCCGACTTAAGTTCAAGAAAACTGACTCCTCTTACTGTCTATGATTGAAACATCCCTGTGACAGTAGTTATAGATTCCGATGCTTCACTTGAGGTTTACTGTATCCCTCTGACCTTCTTTTTGACGATGAAACGCAGAAATTACATCGGAATTAAATACAAAAGGCACAATGCAGACTTATGTACAAGAAAACTGACTCTTCTTGCTGTCTATGTTTGGAACCATTCCTGTGACACTAGTTATAGATTCCGATGCTTCACTTCAGGTTTACTGTATCCCTCTCACCTTCTTATTGACGATGAAACACAGACATTGCATCGGAGTTAAATACAAAAGGCACAATGCCAACATAAGTACAAGAAAACTGACTCTTCTTACTGTCTATGTTTTGATCCATTCCTGTGACACTAGTTATAGATTCCGATGCTTCACTTCAGGTTTACTGTATCCCTCTGACCATCTTATTGTTGATGAAACACAGATATAGCATCGGAATTAAATACAAAAGACACAATGCCTACATAAGTACAAGAAAACTGACTCTTCTTACTGTCTATGATTTGAACCATTCCTGTGACACTAGTTATAGATTCCGATGCTTCTCTTCAGGTTTACTGTATCCCTCTGGCCTTCTTATTGAAGATGAAACACAGATATTGCATCGGAATTAAATGCAAAGGGCACAATGCCGACTTAAGTACAAGAAAACTGACTCTTCTTACTGTCTATGTTTGAACCATTCATGTGACACTAGTTATAGATTCCGATGCTTCACTTCAGACTTACTGTATCCCTCTGACCATCTTATTGTTGATGAAACACAGATATAGCATCGGATTTAAATACAAAAGGCACAATGCCTACATAAGTACAAGAAAACTGACTCTACTTACTGTCTATGATTTGAACCATTCCTGTGACACTAGTTATAGATTCCGATGCTTCTCTTCAGGTTTACTGTTTCCCTCTGACCTTCTTATTGACGATGAAACACAGAAATTGCATCGTAATTAAATACAAAAGGCGCAATGCCGACTTAACTACAAGAAAACAGACCCTACTTACTGTCTATGATCTGAACCAGTCCTGTGACACTAGTTATAGATTCCAATGCTTCTCTTCTGGTTTACTGTACCCCTCTGACCTTCTTATTGACGATGAAACACAGCAATTACATCGGAATTAAATACAAAAGGCACAACGCCGACTTAAGTACAAGAAAACTGACTCATCTTACTGTCTATGTTTTAAACCTTTCCTGTGACACTAGTTATAGATTCCGATGCTTCACTTCAAGTTTACTGTATCCCTCTGACCATCTTATTGTTGATGAAACACAGATAATACATCGGAATTAAATACAAAAGGCACAATGCCGACTTGTGTACAAGAAAACTGACTCTGCTTACTGTCTATGTTTGAACCATTCATGTGACACTAGTTATAGATTCCGATGCTTCACTTCAGGTTTACTGTATCCCTCTGACCTTCTTATCGACGATGAAACACAGCAATTGCATCGGAATTAAATACAAAAGGCACAATGCCGACATAAGTACAAGAAAACTGACTCCTCTTACTGTCTATGATTGAAACATTCCTGTGACACTACTTATAGATTCCGATGCTTCACTTGAGGTTTACTGTATCCCTCTGACCTTCTTATTGACGATGAAACACAGAAATTGCATCGGACTTAAATACAAAAGGCACAATGCAGACTTAAGTACAAGAAAACTGACTCTTCTTACTGTCTATGTTTGGAACCATTCCAGTGACACTAGTTATAGATTCCGATGCTTCACTTCAGGTTTACTGTATCCCTCTGACCTTCTTATTGACGATGAAACCCAGAAATTGCATCGGAGTTAAATACAAAAGGCACAATGCCTACTTAAGTACACGAAAACTGACTCTTCTTACTGTCTATGTTTTGAACCATTCCTGTGACACTAGTTATAGATTCCGATGCTTCACTTCAGGTTTACTATATCCCTCTGACCATCTTATTGTTGATGAAACACAGATATAGCATCGGAATTAAATACAAAAGACACAATGCCTACATAAGTACAAGAAAACTGACTCTTCTTACTGTCTATGATTTGAACCATTCCTGTGACACTAGTTATAGATTCCGATGCTTCTCTTCATGTTTACTGTATCCCTCCGACCTTCTTATTGACGATAAAACACAGAAATTGCATCGGAATTAAATACAAATGGCACAATGCCGACTTAAGTACAAGAAAATAGACTCTTCTTACTGTCTGTGTTTTGAACCATTCATGTGACACTAGGCATAGCTTCCGATGCTTCACTTCACGTTTACTGTATCCCTCTGACTTTCTTATTGACAATGAAACACAGAAATTGCATCGGATTTAATACAAAAGGCACAATGCCGACTTAAGTACAAGAAAACTGACTCCTCTTACTGTCTGTGTTTTGAACCATTCCTGTGACACTAGTTATAGATTCCGATGCTTCACTTCAGCTTTACTGTATCCCTCTGACCGTCTTATTGACGATGAAACACAGAAATTGCATCGGAATTAAATACAAAAGGCACAATGCCGACTTAAGTACAAGAAAACTGAGTCTTCCTACTGCCTAGGTTTTGAACCATTCCTGTGACACTAGTTATAGATTCCGATGCTTCACTTCAGGTTTACTGTATCCCTCTGACCTTCTTATTGACGATGAAACACAGGTATTGCATCGTAATTAAATACAAAAGGCACAATGCCGACTTCAGTACAAGAAAACTGACTCTTCTTACTGTCTATGTTTTGAACCATTCATGTGACACTAATTATAGTGTCCAATGCTTCACTTCAGGTTTACTGTAACCCTCTGACCTTCTTATTGACGATGAAACACAGAAATTGCATCGGAATTAAATACAAAAGGCACAATGCCGACTGATGTACAAGAAAACTGATTCTCCTTACTGTTTATGTTTGAACCATTCCTGTGACACTAGTTATAGATTCCGATGCCTAACTTCAGGTTTACTGTATCCCTCTGACCTTCTAATTGACGATGAAACACAGAAATTGCATCGGAATTAAATACAAAAGGCACAATGCCGACTTAAGTACAAGAAAACTGACTCTTCTTACTGTCTATGTTTTGATCCATTCCTGTGACACTAGTTATAGATTCCGATGCTTCACTTCAGGTTTACTGTATCCCTCTGACCATCTTATTGTTGATGAAACACAGATATAGCATCGGAATTAAATACAAAAGACACAATGCCTACATAAGTACAAGAAAACTGACTCTTCTTACTGTCTATGATTTGAACCATTCCTGTGACACTAGTTATAGATTCCGATGCTTCTCTTCAGGTTTACTGTCTCCCTCTGACCTTCTTATTGACGATGAAACACAGAAATTGCATCGGAATTAAATACAAAAGGCACAACGCCGACTTAAGTACAAGAAAACTGACTCATCTTACTGTCTATGTTTTGAACCTTTCCTGTGACACTAGTTATAGATTCCGATGCTTCACTTCAGGTTTACTGTATCCCTCTGGCCTTCTTATTGAAGATGAAACACAGATATTGCATCGGAATTAAATGCAAAGGGCACAATGCCGACTTAAGTACAAGAAAACTGACTCTTCTTACTGTCTATGTTTGAACCATTCATGTGACACTAGTTATAGATTCCGATGCTTCACTTCAGACTTACTGTATCCCTCTGACCATCTTATTGTTGATGAAACACAGATATAGCATCGGATTTAAATACAAAAGGCACAATGCCTACATAAGTACAAGAAAACTGACTCTACTTACTGTCTATGATTTGAACCATTCCTGTGACACTAGTTATAGATTCCGATGCTTCTCTTCAGGTTTACTGTTTCCCTCTGACCTTCTTATTGACGATGAAACACAGAAATTGCATCGTAATTAAATACAAAAGGCGCAATGCCGACTTAACTACAAGAAAACAGACCCTACTTACTGTCTATGATCTGAACCAGTCCTGTGACACTAGTTATAGATTCCAATGCTTCTCTTCTGGTTTACTGTACCCCTCTGACCTTCTTATTGACGATGAAACACAGCAATTACATCGGAATTAAATACAAAAGGCACAACGCCGACTTAAGTACAAGAAAACTGACTCATCTTACTGTCTATGTTTTAAACCTTTCCTGTGACACTAGTTATAGATTCCGATGCTTCACTTCAAGTTTACTGTATCCCTCTGACCATCTTATTGTTGATGAAACACAGATAATACATCGGAATTAAATACAAAAGGCACAATGCCGACTTGTGTACAAGAAAACTGACTCTGCTTACTGTCTATGTTTGAACCATTCATGTGACACTAGTTATAGATTCCGATGCTTCACTTCAGGTTTACTGTATCCCTCTGACCTTCTTATCGACGATGAAACACAGCAATTGCATCGGAATTAAATACAAAAGGCACAATGCCGACATAAGTACAAGAAAACTGACTCCTCTTACTGTCTATGATTGAAACATTCCTGTGACACTACTTATAGATTCCGATGCTTCACTTGAGGTTTACTGTATCCCTCTGACCTTCTTATTGACGATGAAACACAGAAATTGCATCGGACTTAAATACAAAAGGCACAATGCAGACTTAAGTACAAGAAAACTGACTCTTCTTACTGTCTATGTTTGGAACCATTCCAGTGACACTAGTTATAGATTCCGATGCTTCACTTCAGGTTTACTGTATCCCTCTGACCTTCTTATTGACGATGAAACCCAGAAATTGCATCGGAGTTAAATACAAAAGGCACAATGCCTACTTAAGTACACGAAAACTGACTCTTCTTACTGTCTATGTTTTGAACCATTCCTGTGACACTAGTTATAGATTCCGATGCTTCACTTCAGGTTTACTATATCCCTCTGACCATCTTATTGTTGATGAAACACAGATATAGCATCGGAATTAAATACAAAAGACACAATGCCTACATAAGTACAAGAAAACTGACTCTTCTTACTGTCTATGATTTGAACCATTCCTGTGACACTAGTTATAGATTCCGATGCTTCTCTTCATGTTTACTGTATCCCTCCGACCTTCTTATTGACGATAAAACACAGAAATTGCATCGGAATTAAATACAAATGGCACAATGCCGACTTAAGTACAAGAAAATAGACTCTTCTTACTGTCTGTGTTTTGAACCATTCATGTGACACTAGGCATAGCTTCCGATGCTTCACTTCACGTTTACTGTATCCCTCTGACTTTCTTATTGACAATGAAACACAGAAATTGCATCGGATTTAATACAAAAGGCACAATGCCGACTTAAGTACAAGAAAACTGACTCCTCTTACTGTCTGTGTTTTGAACCATTCCTGTGACACTAGTTATAGATTCCGATGCTTCACTTCAGCTTTACTGTATCCCTCTGACCGTCTTATTGACGATGAAACACAGAAATTGCATCGGAATTAAATACAAAAGGCACAATGCCGACTTAAGTACAAGAAAACTGAGTCTTCCTACTGCCTAGGTTTTGAACCATTCCTGTGACACTAGTTATAGATTCCGATGCTTCACTTCAGGTTTACTGTATCCCTCTGACCTTCTTATTGACGATGAAACACAGGTATTGCATCGTAATTAAATACAAAAGGCACAATGCCGACTTCAGTACAAGAAAACTGACTCTTCTTACTGTCTATGTTTTGAACCATTCATGTGACACTAATTATAGAGTCCAATGCTTCACTTCAGGTTTACTGTAACCCTCTGACCTTCTTATTGACGATGAAACACAGAAATTGCATCGGAATTAAATACAAAAGGCACAATGCCGACTGATGTACAAGAAAACTGATTCTCCTTACTGTTTATGTTTGAACCATTCCTGTGACACTAGTTATAGATTCCGATGCCTAACTTCAGGTTTACTGTATCCCTCTGACCTTCTAATTGACGATGAAACACAGAAATTGCATCGGAATTAAATACAAAAGGCACAATGCCGACTTAAGTACAAGAAAACTGACTTTTCTTACTGTCTATGTTTTGAACCATTCCTGTGACACTAGTTATAGATTCCGATGCTTTACTTCAGGTTTACTGTATCCCTCTGACCTTCTTATTGACGATGAAACACAGATATTGCATCGGAGATAAATACAAAAGGCACAATGCCGACTTAAGTACAAGAAAACTGACTCATCATATTGTCTATGTTTTGAACCATTCCTGTGACACTAGTTATAGATTCCGATGCTTCACTTCAGGTTTACTGTATCCCTATGACCTTCGTATTGACGATGAAACACAGAAATTGCATGGGAATTAAATCCAAAAGCTACAACGCGAACTTAAGTACAAGAAAACTGACTCATCTTATTGTCTATGTTTTGAACCTTTCCTGTGACACTAGTTATGGATTCCGATGCTTCACTTCAGGTTTACTGTATCCCTCTGACCTTCTTATTGAAGATGAAACACAGATATTGCATCGGAATTAAATACAATGGGCACAATGCCTACTTAAGCACAAGAAAACTGACTCTTCTTACTGTATATGTTTGAATCATTCATGTGACACTAGTTATAGATTCCGATGCTTCACTTCAGGTTTACTGTATCCCTCTGACCATCTGAATGTTGATGAAACACAGATATAGCATCGGAATTAAATATAATAGGGACAATGCCTACATAAGTACAAGAAAATTGACTCTTCTTAGTGTCTATGATTTGAACCATTCCTGTTACACTAGTTATAGATTCCGATGCTTCTCTTCAGGTTTACTGTATCCCTCTGACCTTCTTATTGACGATGAAACACAGAAATTACATCGGAATTAAATACAAAAGGCACAATGCCGACTTAAGTACAAGAAAACTGACTCTACTTACTGTCTATGATTTGAACCATTCCTGTGACACTAGTTATAGATTCCGATGCTTCTCTTCAGGTTTACTGTCTCCCTCTGACCTTCTTATTGACGATGAAACACAGAAATTGCATCGGAATTAAATACAAAAGGCACAACGCCGACTTAAGTACAAGAAAACTGACTCATCTTACTGTCTATGTTTTGAACCTTTCCTGTGACACTAGTTATAGATTCCGATGCTTCACTTCAGGTTTACTGTATCCCTCTGGCCTTCTTATTGAAGATGAAACACAGATATTGCATCGGAATTAAATGCAAAGGGCACAATGCCGACTTAAGTACAAGAAAACTGACTCTTCTTACTGTCTATGTTTGAACCATTCATGTGACACTAGTTATAGATTCCGATGCTTCACTTCAGACTCACTGTATCCCTCTGACCATCTTATTGTTGATGAAACACAGATATAGCATCGGATTTAAATACAAAAGGCACAATGCCTACATAAGTACAAGAAAACTGACTCTTCTTACTGTCTATGATTTGAACCATTCCTGTGACACTAGTTATAGATTCCGATGCTTCTCTTCAGGTTTACTGTTTCCCTCTGACCTTCTTATTGACGATGAAACACAGAAATTGCATCGTAATTAATTACAAAAGGCGCAATGCCGACTTAACTACAAGAAAACAGACCCTACTTACTGTCTATGATTTGAACCATTCCTGTGACACTAGTTATAGATTCCAATGCTTCTCTTCTGGTTTACTGTATCCCTCTGACCTTCTTATTGACGATGAAACACAGCAATTACATCGGAATTAAATACAAAAGGCACAACGCCGACTTAAGTACAAGAAAACTGACTCATCTTACTGTCTATGTTTTAAACCTTTCCTGTGACACTAGTTATAGATTCCGATGCTTCACTTCAAGTTTACTGTATCCCTCTGACCATCTTATTGTTGATGAAACACAGATAATACATCGGAATTAAATACAAAAGGCACAATGCCGACTTATGTACAAGAAAACTGACTCTGCTTACTGTCTATGTTTGAACCATTCATGTGACACTAGTTATAGATTCCGATGCTTCACTTCAGGTTTACTGTATCCCTCTGACCTTCTTATCGACGATGAAACACAGCAATTGCATCGGAATTAAATACAAAAGGCACAATGCCGACATAAGTACAAGAAAACTGACTCCTCTTACTGTCTACGATTGAAACATTCCTGTGACACTACTTATAGATTCCGATGCTTCACTTGAGGTTTACTGTATCCCTCTGACCTTCTTATTGACGATGAAACGCAGAAATTGCATCGGAATTAAATACAAAAGGCACAATGCAGACTTAAGTACAAGAAAACTGACTCTTCTTACTGTCTATGTTTGGAACCATTCCAGTGACACTAGTTATAGATTCCGATGCTTCACTTCAGGTTTACTGTATCCCTCTGACCTTCTTATTGACGATGAAACACAGAAATTGCATCGGAGTTAAATACAAAAGGCACAATGCCTACTTAAGTACACGAAAACTGACTCTTCTTACTGTCTATGTTTTGAACCATTCCTGTGACACTAGTTATAGATTCCGATGCTTCACTTCAGGTTTACTATATCCCTCTGACCATCTTATTGTTGATGAAACACAGATATAGCATCGGAATTAAATACAAAAGACACAATGCCTACATAAGTACAAGAAAACTGACTCTTCTTACTGTCTATGATTTGAACCATTCCTGTGACACTAGTTATAGATTCCGATGCTTCTCTTCAGGTTTACTGTATCCCTCTGACCTTCTTATTGACGATAAAACACAGAAATTGCATCGGAATTAAATACAAAAGGCACAATGCCGACTTAAGTACAAGAAAACAGACTCTTCTTACTGTCTGTGTTTTGAACCATTCATGTGACACTAGGCATAGCTTCCGATGCTTCACTTCACGTTTACTGTATCCCTCTGACTTTCTTATTGACAATGAAACACAGAAATTGCATCGGATTTAATACAAAAGGCACAATGCCGACTTAAGTACAAGAAAACTGACTCCTCTTACTGTCTGTGTTTTGAACCATTCCTGTGACACTAGTTATAGATTCCGATGCTTCACTTCAGCTTTACTGTATCCCTCTGACCGTCTTATTGACGATGAAACACAGAAATTGCATCGGAATTAAATACAAAAGGCACAATGCCGACTTAAGTACAAGAAAACTGACTCTTCCTACTGCCTAGGTTTTGAACCATTCCTGTGACACTAGTTATAGATTCCGATGCTTCACTTCAGGTTTACTGTATCCCTCTGACCTTCTTATTGACGATGAAACACAGGTATTGCATCGTAATTAAATACAAAAGGCACAATGCCGACTTCAGTACAAGAAAACTGACTCTTCTTACTGTCTATGTTTTGAACCATTCATGTGACACTAATTATAGAGTCCAATGCTTCACTTCAGGTTTACTGTAACCCTCTGACCTTCTTATTGACGATGAAACACAGACATTGCATCGGAATTAAATACAAAAGGCACAATGCCGACTGATGTACAAGAAAACTGATTCTCCTTACTGTTTATGTTTGAACCATTCCTGTGACACTAGTTATAGATTCCGATGCCTCACTTCAGGTTTACTGTATCCCTCTGACCTTCTAATTGACGATGAAACACAGAAATTGCATCGGAATTAAATACAAAAAGCACAATGCCGACTTAAGTACAAGAAAACTGACTTTTCTTACTGTCTATGTTTTGAACCATTCCTGTGACACTAGTTATAGATTCCGATGCTTTACTTCAGGTTTACTGTATCCCTCTGACCTTCTTATTGACGATGAAACACAGATATTGCATCGGAGATAAATACAAAAGGCACAATGCCGACTTAAGTACAAGAAAACTGACTCATCATATTGTCTATGTTTTGAACCATTCCTGTGACACTAGTTATAGATTCCGATGCTTCACTTCAGGTTTACTGTATCCCTATGACCTTCGTATTGACGATGAAACACCGAAATTGCATGGGAATTAAATCCAAAAGCTACAACACGAACTTAAGTACAAGAAAACTGACTCATCTTATTGTCTATGTTTTGAACCTTTCCTGTGACACTAGTTATAGATTCCGATGCTTCACTTCAGGTTTACTGTATCCCTCTGACCTTCTTATTGAAGATGAAACACAGATATTGCATCGGAATTAAATACAATGGGCACAATGCCTACTTAAGCACAAGAAAACTGACTCTTCTTACTGTCTATGTTTGAATCATTCATGTGACACTAGTTATAGATTCCGATGCTTCACTTCAGGTTTACTGTATCCCTCTGACCATCTTATTGTTGATGAAACACAGATATAGCATCGGAATTAAATATAATAGGGACAATGCCTACATAAGTACAAGAAAATTGACTCTTCTTAGTGTCTATGATTTGAACCATTCCTGTTACACTAGTTATTGATTCCGATGCTTCTCTTCAGGTTTACTGTATCCCTCTGACCTTCTTATTGACGATGAAACACAGAAATTACATCGGAATTAAATACAAAAGGCACAATACCGACTTAAGTACAAGAAAACAGACTCTTCTTACTGTCAGTGTTTTGAACCATTCATGTGACACTAGGCATAGCATCCGATGCTTCACTTCAGGTTTACTGTATCCATTAGACCTTCTTATTATCGATGGAACACAGACTTTGCATCGGAATTAAATACAAAATGCACAATGCCGACTTAAGTACAAAAAAAACTGACTCTTCTTACTGTCTATGATTGAACCGTTTTTGTGACACTAGTTATAGATTCCGATGCTTCACTTGAGGTTTACTGTATCCCTCTGACCTTCTTATTGACGATGAAAAACAGAAATTGCATCGGAATTAAATACAAAAGGCACAATGCCGACTTAAGTACACGAAAACTGACTCTTCTTACTGTCTATGTTTTGAACCGTTCCTGTGACACTAGTTATAGATTCCGATGCTTCACTTCAGGTTTACTGTATCCCTCTGACCTTCATATCGACGATGAAACACAGAAATTGCATCGGAATTAAATACAAAAGGCACAATGCCGACTTAAGTACAAGAAAACAGACTCTTCTTACTGTCTGTGTTTTGAACCATTCATGTGACACTAGGCATAGCTTCCGATGCTTCACTTCATGTATACTGTATCCATCTGACCTTCTTATTATCGATAAAACACAGAATTTGCATCGGAATTAAATACAAAAGGCACAATGCCGACATATGTACAAGAAAACTGATACTTCTTACTGTCTATGTTTGAACCATTCATGTGACACTAGTTATAGATTCCGATGCTTCACTTCTGGTTTACTGTATCCCTCTGACCTTCTTATCGACGATGAAACACAGAAATTGCATCGGAATTAAATACAAGAGGCACAATGCCGACTTAAGTACAAGAAAACTGACTCCTCTTACTGTCTATGATTGAACCATTCCTGTGACACTAGTTATAGATTCCGATGCTTCTCTTCAGGTTTACTGTATCCCTCTGACCTTCTTATTGACGATGAAACACAGATATTGCATCGGAATTAAATACAAAAGGCACAATGCCGACTTAAGTACAAGAAAACAGACTCTTCTTGCTGTCTGTGTTTTGAACCATTCATGTGACGCTAGGCATAGTTTCCGATGCTTCACTTCAGGTTTACTGTATCCATCTGAGCTTCTTATTATCGATAAAACACAGAATTTTCATCGGAATTAAATACAAAAGCCACAATGCCGACTTATGTACAAGAAAACTGACACTTCTTACTGTCCGTGTTTGAACCATTCATGTACCACTAGTTATAGATTCCGATGCTTCACTTCAGGTTCACTGTATCCCTCTGACCATCTTATTGACGATGAAACACAGATATTGCATCGGAATTAAATACAAAAGGCACAATGCCGACTTAAGTACAAGAAAACAGACTCTTCTTGCTGTCTGTGTTTTGAACCATTCATGTGACGCTAGGCATAGTTTCCGATGCTTCACTTCAGGTTTACTGTATCCCTCTGGCCTTCTTATTGAAGATGAAACACAGACATTGCATCGGAGTTAAATACAAAAGGCACAATGCCTACTTAAGTACACGAAAACTGACTCTTCTTACTGTCTATGTTTTGAACCATTCCTGTGACACTAGTTATAGATTCCGATGCTTCACTTCAGGCTTACTATATCCCTCTGACCATCTTATTGTTGATGAAACACAGATATAGCATCGGAATTAAATACAAAAGACACAATGCCTACATAAGTACAAGAAAACTGACTCTTCTTATTGTCTATGATTTGAACCATTCCTGTGACACTAGTTATAGATTCCGATGCTTCTCTTCAGGTTTACTGTATCCCTCTGACCTTCTTATTGACGATAAAACACAGAAATTGCATCGGAATTAAATACAAAAGGCACAATGCCGACTTAAGTACAAGAAAACAGACTCTTCTTACTGTCTGTGTTTTGAACCATTCATGTGACACTAGGCATAGCTTCCGATGCTTCACTTCAGGTTTACTGTATCCCTCTGACTTTCTTATTGACAATGAAACACAGAAATTGCATCGGATTTAATACAAAAGGCACAATGCCGACTTAAGTACAAGAAAACTGACTCCTCTTACTGTCTGTGTTTTGAACCATTCCTGTGACACTAGTTATAGATTCCGATGCTTCACTTCAGCTTTACTGTATCCCTCTGACCGTCTTATTGACGATGAAACACAGAAATTGCATCGGAATTAAATACAAAAGGCACAATGCCAACTTCAGTACAAGAAAACTGACTCTTCTTACTGTCTATGTTTTGAACCATTCATGTGACACTAATTATAGAGTCCAATGCTTCACTTCAGGTTTACTGTAACCCTCTGACCTTCTTATTGACGACGAAACACAGAAATTGCATCGGAATTAAATACAAAAGGCACAATGCCGACTGATGTACAAGAAAACTGATTCTCCTTACTGTTTATGTTTGAACCATTCCTGTGACACTAGTTATAGATTCCGATGCCTCACTTCAGGTTTACTGTATCCCTCTGACCTTCTAATTGACGATGAAACACAGAAATTGCATCGGAATTAAATACAAAAGGCACAATGCCGACTTAAGTACAAGAAAACTGACTTTTCTTACTGTCTATGTTTTGAACCATTCCTGTGACACTAGTTATAGATTCCGATGCTTTACTTGAGGTTTACTGTATCCCTCTGACCTTCTTATTGACGATGAAACACAGATATTGCATCGGAGATAAATACAAAAGGCACAATGCCGACTTAAGTACAAGAAAACTGACTCATCATATTGTCTATGTTTTGAACCATTCCTGTGACACTAGTTATAGATTCCGATGCTTCACTTCAGGTTTACTGTATCCCTATGACCTTCGTATTGACGATGAAACACAGAAATTGCATGGGAATTAAATCCAAAAGCTACAACGCGAACTTAAGTACAAGAAAACTGACTCATCTTATTGTCTATGTTTTGAACCTTTCCTGTGACACTAGTTATAGATTCCGATGCTTCACTTCAGGTTTACTGTATCCCTCTGACCTTCTTATTGAAGATGAAACACAGATATAGCATCGGAATTAAATACAATGGGCACAATGCCTACTTAAGCACAAGAAAACTGACTCTTCTTACTGTCTATGTTTGAATCATTCATGTGACACTAGTTATAGATTCCGATGCTTCACTTCAGGTTTACTGTATCCCTCTGACCATCTTATTGTTGATGTAACACAGATATAGCATCGGAATTAAATATAAAAGGCACAATGCCTACATAAGTACAAGAAAATTGACTCTTCTTAGTGTCTATGATTTGAACCATTCCTGTTACACTAGTTATAGATTCCGATGCTTCTCTTCAGGTTTACTGTATCCCTCTGACCTTCTTATTGACGATGAAACACAGAAAATACATCGGAATTAAATACAAAAGGCACAATGCCGACTTAAGTACAAGAAAACAGACTCTTCTTACTGTCAGTGTTTTGAACCATTCATGTGACACTAGGCATAGCATCCGATGCTTCACTTCAGGTTTACTGTATCCATTAGACCTTCTTATTATCGATGGAACACAGACTTTGCATCGGAATTAAATACAAAATGCACAATGCCGACTTAAGTACAAAAAAACTGACTCTTCTTACTGTCTATGATTGAACCGTTTTTGTGACACTAGTTATAGATTCCGATGCTTCACTTGAGGTTTACTGTATCCCTCTGACCTTCTTATTGACGATGAAAAACAGAAATTGCATCGGAATTAAATACAAAAGGCACAATGCCGACTTAAGTACACGAAAACTGACTCTTCTTACTGTCTATGTTTTGAACCATTCCTGTGACACTAGTTATAGATTCCGATGCTTCACTTCAGGTTTACTGTATCCCTCTGACCTTCATATCGACGATGAAACACAGAAATTGCATCGGAATTAAATACAAAAGGCACAATGCCGACTTAAGTGCAAGAAAACAGACTCTTCTTACTGTCTGTGTTTTGAATCATTCATGTGACACTAGGCATAGCTTCCGATGCTTCACTTCATGTATACTGTATCCATCTGACCTTCTTATTATCGATAAAACACAGAATTTGCATCGGAATTAAATACAAAAGGCACAATGCCGACATATGTACAAGAAAACTGATACTTCTTACTGTCTATGTTTGAACCATTCATGTGACACTAGTTATAGATTCCGATGCTTCACTTCTGGTTTACTGTATCCCTCTGACCTTCTTATCGACGATGAAACACAGAAATTGCATCGGAATTAAATACAAGAGGCACAATGCCGACTTATGTACAAGAAAACTGACTCCTCTTACTGTCTATGATTGAACCATTCCTGTGACACTAGTTATAGATTCCGATGCTTCTCTTCAGGTTTACTGTATCCCTCTGACCTTCTTATTGACGATGAAACACAGATATTGCATCGGAATTAAATACAAAAGGCACAATGCCGACTTAAGTACAAGAAAACAGACTCTTCTTGCTGTCTGTGTTTTGAACCATTCATGTGACGCTAGGCATAGTTTCCGATGCTTCACTTCAGGTTTACTGTATCCATCTGACCTTCTTATTATCGATAAAACACAGAATTTTCATCGGAATTAAATACAAAAGCCACAATGCCGACTTATGTACAAGAAAACTGACACTTCTTACTGTCCATGTTTGAACCATTCATGTACCACTAGTTATAGATTCCGATGCTTCACTTCAGGTTTACTGTATCCCTCTGACCTTCTTATTGACGATGAAACACAGATATTGCATCGGAATTAAATACAAAAGGCACAATGCCGACTTAAGTACAAGAAAACAGACTCTTCTTGCTGTCTGTGTTTTGAACCATTCATGTGACGCTAGGCATAGTTTCCGATGCTTCACTTCAGGTTTACTGTATCCCTCTGGCCTTCTTATTGAAGATGAAACACAGACATTGCATCGGAGTTAAATACAAAAGGCACAATGCCAACATAAGTACAAGAAAACTGACTCTTCTTACTGTCTATGTTTTGAACCATTCCTGTGACACTAGTTATAAATTCCGATGCTTCACTTCATGTTTACTGTATCCCTCTGACCCTCTTATTGTTGATGAAACACAGATATAGCATCGGAATTAAATACAAAAGACACAATGCCTACATAAGTACAAGAAAACTGACTCTTCTTACTGTCTATGATTTGAACCATTCCTGTGACACTAGTTATAGATTCCGATGCTTCTCTTCAGGTTTACTGCCTCCCTCTGACCTTCTTATTGACGATGAAACACAGAAATTGCGTCGGAATTAAATACAAAAGACACAACGCCAACTTAAGTACAAGAAAACTGACTCATCTTACTGTCTATGTTTTGAACCTTTCCTGTGACACTAGTTATAGATTCCGATGCTTCACTTCAGGTTTACTGTATCCCTCTGGCCTTCTTATTGAAGATGAAACACAGATATTGCATCGGAATTAAATGCAAAGGGCACAATGCCGACTTAAGTACAAGAAAACTGACTCTTCTTACTGTCTATGTGTGAACCATTCATGTGACACCAGTTATAGCTTCCGATGCTTCACTTCAGGTTTACTGTATCCCTCTGACCATCTTATTGTTGATGAAACACAGATATAGCATCGGATTTAAATACAAAAGGCACAATGCCTACATAAGTACAAGAAAACTGACTCTTCTTACTGTCTATGTTTTGAACCTTTCCTGTGACACTAGTTATAGATTCCGATGCTTCACTTCAGGTTTACTGTATCCCTCTGGCCTACTTATTTAAGATGAAACACAGATATTGCATCGGAATTAAATGCAAAGGGCACAATGCCGACTTAAGTACAAGAAAACAGACTCTTCTTACTGTCAGTGTTTTGAACCATTCATGTGACACTAGGCATAGCATCCGATGCTTCACTTCAGGTTTACTGTATCCATTAGACCTTCTTATTATCGATGGAACACAGACTTTGCATCGGAATTAAATACAAAATGCACAATGCCGACTTAAGTACAAAAAAACTGACTCTTCTTACTGTCTATGATTGAACCGTTTTTGTGACACTAGTTATAGATTCCGGTGCTTCACTTGAGGTTTACTGTATCCCTCTGACCATCTTATTGACGATGAAATACAGAAATTGCATCAAAATTAAATACAAAAGGCACAATGCCGACTTAAGTACACGAAAACTGACTCTTCTCACTGTCTATGTTTTGAACCGTTCCTGTGACACTAGTTACAGATTCCGATGCTTCACTTCAGGTTTACTGTATCCCTCTGGCCTTCTCATTGAAGATGAAACACAGATATTGCATCGGAATTAAATGCAAAGGGCACAATGCCGACTTAAGTACAAGAAAACTGACTCTTCTTACTGTCTATGTTTGAACCATTCATGTGACACCAGTTATAGCTTCCGATGATTCACTTCAGGTTTACTGTATCCCTCTGACCATCTTATTGTTGATGAAACACAGAAATAGCATCGGATTTAAATACAAAAGGCACAATGCCTACATAAGTACAAGAAAACTGACTCTTCTTACTGTCTATGATTTGAACCATTACTGTGACACTAGTTATGGATACCGATGCTTCTCTTTAGGTTTACTGTTTCCCTCTGACCTTCTTATTGACGATAAAACACAGAAATTGCATCGGAATTAAATACAAAAGGCACAATGCCGACTTAAGTACAAGAAAACAGACTCTTCTTACTGTCTGTGTTTTGAACCATTCATGTGACACTAGTTATAGATTCCGATGCTTCACTTCAGGTTTAATGTATCCCTCTGACCTTCTTATCGACGATGAAACACAGAAATTGCATCGGAATTAAATACAAAAGGCACAATGCCGACTTAGGTACAAGAAGACAGACTCTTCTTACTGTCTATGATTTGAACCATTCCTGTGACACTAGTTATAGATTCCGATGCTTCTCTTCTGGTTTACTGTATCCCTCTGAATTCTTATTGACGATGAAACACAGAAATTGCATCGGAATTAAATACAAAAGGCACAACGCCGACTTAAGTACAAGAAAACTGACTCATCTTACTGTCTATGTTTTGAACCTTTCCTGTGACACTAGTTATAGATTTCGATGCTTCACTTCAGGTTTACTGTATCCCTCTGACCTTCTTATTGAAGATGAAACACAGATATTGCATCGGAATTAATACAAAGGGCACAATGCTGACTTAAGTACAAGAAAACTGACTCTTCTTACTGCCTATGTTTGAACCATTCATGTGACACTAGTTATAGATTCCGATGCTTCACTTCAGGTTTACTGTATCCCTCTGACCATTTTATTGTTGATGAAACACAGATATAGCATCGGAATTAAATACAAAAGGCACAATGCCTACATAAGTACAATAAAACTGACTCTTCTTACTGTCTATGTTGTGAACCATTCCTGTTACACTAGTTATAGATTCCGATGCCTCTCTTCAGGTTTACTGTATCCCTCTGACCTTTCTTATTGACGATGAAACACAGAAATTGCATCGGAATTGAATACAAAAGGCACAATGCCGACTTAAGTACAAAAAAACTGACTCTTCTTACTGTCTATGATTGAACCGTTTTTGTGACACTAGTTATAGATTCCGATGCTTCACTTGAGGATTACTGTATCCCTCTGACCATCTTATTGACGATGAAAAACAGAAATTGCATCGGAATGAAATACAAAAGGCACAATGCCGACTTAAGTACACGAAAACTGACTCTTCTTGCTGTCTACGTTTTTAACCGTTCCTGTGACACTAGTTATAGATTCCGATGCTTCACTTCAGGTTTACTGTATCCCTCTGACCTTCATATCGACGATGAAACACAGAAATTGCATCGGAATTAAATACAAAAGGCACAATGCCGACTTAAGTACAAGAAAACAGACTCTTCTTACTGTCTGTGTTTTGAACCATTCACGTGACACTAGGCATAGCTTCCGATGCTTCACTTCATGTATACTGTATCCATCTGACCTTCTTATTATCGATAAAACACAGAATTTGCATCGGAATTAAATATAAAAGGCACAATGCCGACATATGTACAAGAAAACTGATACTTCTTACTGTCTATGTTTGAACCATTCATGTGACACTAGTTATAGATTCCGATGCTTCACTTCTTGTTTACTGTATCCCTCTGACCTTCTTATCGACGATGAAACACAGAAATTGCATCGGAATTAAATACAAAAGGCACAATGCCGACTTAAGTACAAGAAAGCTGATTCCTCTTACTGTCTATGATTGAACCATTCCTGTGACACTAGTTATAGATTCCGATGCTTCTCTTCAGGTTTACTGTATCCCTCTGACCTTCTTATTGACGATGAAACACAGATATTGCATCGGAATTAAATACAAAAGGCACAATGCCGACTTAAGTACAAGAAAACAGACTCTTCTTGCTGTCTGTGTTTTGAACCATTCATGTGACGCTAGGCATAGTTTCCGATGCTTCACTTCAGGTTTACTGTATCCATCTGACCTTCTTATTATCGATAAAACACAGAATTTTCATCGGAATTAAATACAAAAGCCACAATGCCGACTTATGTACAAGAAAACTGACACTTCTTACTGTCCATGTTTGAACCATTCATGTACCACTAGTTATAGATTCCGATGCTTCACTTCAGGTTTACTGTATCCCTCTGACCTTCTTATCGACGATGAAACACAGAAATTGCATCGGAATTAAATACAAAAGGCACAATGCCGACTTAAGTACAAGAAAACTGACTCCTCTTACTGTCTATGATTGAAACATTCCTGTGACACTAGTTATAGATTCCGATGCTTCACTTGAGGTTTACTGTAGCCCTCTGACCTTCTTATTGACGATGAAACACAGAAACTGCATCGGAATTAAATACAAAAGGCACAACGCCGACTTAAGTACAAGAAAACTGACTCATCTTACTGTCTATGTTTTGAACCTTTCCTGTGACACTAGTTATAGATTCCGATGCTTCACTTCAGGTTTACTGTATCCCTCTGGCCTTCTTATTGAAGATGAAACACAGATATTGCATCGGAATTAAATGCAAAGGGCACAATGCCGACTTAAGTACAAGAAAACTGACTCTTCTTACTGTCTATGTTTGAATCATTCATGTGACACCAGTTATAGCTTCCGATGCTTCACTTCAGGTTTACTGTATCCCTCTGACCATCTTATTGTTGATGAAACACAGATATAGCATCGGATTTAAATACAAAAGGCACAATGCCTACATAAGTACAAGAAAACTGACTCTTCTTACTGTCTATGATTTGAACCATTCCTGTGACACTAGTTATAGATTCCGATGCTTCTCTTCAGGTTTACTGTCTCCCTCTGACCTTCTTATTGACGATAAAACACAGAAATTGCATCGGAATTAAATACAAAAGGCACAATGCCGACTTAAGTACAAGAAAACTGACTTTTCTTACTGTCTATGTTTTGAACCATTCCTGTGACACTAGTTATAGATTCCGATGCTTTACTTGAGGTTTACTGTATCCCTCTGACCTTCTTATTGACGATGAAACACAGATATTGCATCGGAGATAAATACAAAAGGCACAATGCCGACTTAAGTACAAGAAAACTGACTCATCATATTGTCTATGTTTTGAACCATTCCTGTGACACTAGTTATAGATTCCGATGCTTCACTTCAGGTTTACTGTATCCCTATGACCTTCGTATTGACGATGAAACACAGAAATTGCATGGGAATTAAATCCAAAAGCTACAACGCGAACTTAAGTACAAGAAAACTGACTCATCTTATTGTCTATGTTTTGAACCTTTCCTGTGACACTAGTTATAGATTCCGATGCTTCACTTCAGGTTTACTGTATCCCTCTGACCTTCTTATTGAAGATGAAACACAGATATAGCATCGGAATTAAATACAATGGGCACAATGCCTACTTAAGCACAAGAAAACTGACTCTTCTTACTGTCTATGTTTGAATCATTCATGTGACACTAGTTATAGATTCCGATGCTTCACTTCAGGTTTACTGTATCCCTCTGACCATCTTATTGTTGATGTAACACAGATATAGCATCGGAATTAAATATAAAAGGCACAATGCCTACATAAGTACAAGAAAATTGACTCTTCTTAGTGTCTATGATTTGAACCATTCCTGTTACACTAGTTATAGATTCCGATGCTTCTCTTCAGGTTTACTGTATCCCTCTGACCTTCTTATTGACGATGAAACACAGAAAATACATCGGAATTAAATACAAAAGGCACAATGCCGACTTAAGTACAAGAAAACAGACTCTTCTTACTGTCAGTGTTTTGAACCATTCATGTGACACTAGGCATAGCATCCGATGCTTCACTTCAGGTTTACTGTATCCATTAGACCTTCTTATTATCGATGGAACACAGACTTTGCATCGGAATTAAATACAAAATGCACAATGCCGACTTAAGTACAAAAAAACTGACTCTTCTTACTGTCTATGATTGAACCGTTTTTGTGACACTAGTTATAGATTCCGATGCTTCACTTGAGGTTTACTGTATCCCTCTGACCTTCTTATTGACGATGAAAAACAGAAATTGCATCGGAATTAAATACAAAAGGCACAATGCCGACTTAAGTACACGAAAACTGACTCTTCTTACTGTCTATGTTTTGAACCATTCCTGTGACACTAGTTATAGATTCCGATGCTTCACTTCAGGTTTACTGTATCCCTCTGACCTTCATATCGACGATGAAACACAGAAATTGCATCGGAATTAAATACAAAAGGCACAATGCCGACTTAAGTGCAAGAAAACAGACTCTTCTTACTGTCTGTGTTTTGAATCATTCATGTGACACTAGGCATAGCTTCCGATGCTTCACTTCATGTATACTGTATCCATCTGACCTTCTTATTATCGATAAAACACAGAATTTGCATCGGAATTAAATACAAAAGGCACAATGCCGACATATGTACAAGAAAACTGATACTTCTTACTGTCTATGTTTGAACCATTCATGTGACACTAGTTATAGATTCCGATGCTTCACTTCTGGTTTACTGTATCCCTCTGACCTTCTTATCGACGATGAAACACAGAAATTGCATCGGAATTAAATACAAGAGGCACAATGCCGACTTATGTACAAGAAAACTGACTCCTCTTACTGTCTATGATTGAACCATTCCTGTGACACTAGTTATAGATTCCGATGCTTCTCTTCAGGTTTACTGTATCCCTCTGACCTTCTTATTGACGATGAAACACAGATATTGCATCGGAATTAAATACAAAAGGCACAATGCCGACTTAAGTACAAGAAAACAGACTCTTCTTGCTGTCTGTGTTTTGAACCATTCATGTGACGCTAGGCATAGTTTCCGATGCTTCACTTCAGGTTTACTGTATCCATCTGACCTTCTTATTATCGATAAAACACAGAATTTTCATCGGAATTAAATACAAAAGCCACAATGCCGACTTATGTACAAGAAAACTGACACTTCTTACTGTCCATGTTTGAACCATTCATGTACCACTAGTTATAGATTCCGATGCTTCACTTCAGGTTTACTGTATCCCTCTGACCTTCTTATTGACGATGAAACACAGATATTGCATCGGAATTAAATACAAAAGGCACAATGCCGACTTAAGTACAAGAAAACAGACTCTTCTTGCTGTCTGTGTTTTGAACCATTCATGTGACGCTAGGCATAGTTTCCGATGCTTCACTTCAGGTTTACTGTATCCCTCTGGCCTTCTTATTGAAGATGAAACACAGACATTGCATCGGAGTTAAATACAAAAGGCACAATGCCAACATAAGTACAAGAAAACTGACTCTTCTTACTGTCTATGTTTTGAACCATTCCTGTGACACTAGTTATAAATTCCGATGCTTCACTTCATGTTTACTGTATCCCTCTGACCCTCTTATTGTTGATGAAACACAGATATAGCATCGGAATTAAATACAAAAGACACAATGCCTACATAAGTACAAGAAAACTGACTCTTCTTACTGTCTATGATTTGAACCATTCCTGTGACACTAGTTATAGATTCCGATGCTTCTCTTCAGGTTTACTGTCTCCCTCTGACCTTCTTATTGACGATGAAACACAGAAATTGCGTCGGAATTAAATACAAAAGGCACAACGCCAACTTAAGTACAAGAAAACTGACTCATCTTACTGTCTATGTTTTGAACCTTTCCTGTGACACTAGTTATAGATTCCGATGCTTCACTTCAGGTTTACTGTATCCCTCTGGCCTTCTTATTGAAGATGAAACACAGATATTGCATCGGAATTAAATGCAAAGGGCACAATGCCGACTTAAGTACAAGAAAACTGACTCTTCTTACTGTCTATGTGTGAACCATTCATGTGACACCAGTTATAGCTTCCGATGCTTCACTTCAGGTTTACTGTATCCCTCTGACCATCTTATTGTTGATGAAACACAGATATAGCATCGGATTTAAATACAAAAGGCACAATGCCTACATAAGTACAAGAAAACTGACTCTTCTTACTGTCTATGTTTTGAACCTTTCCTGTGACACTAGTTATAGATTCCGATGCTTCACTTCAGGTTTACTGTATCCCTCTGGCCTACTTATTTAAGATGAAACACAGATATTGCATCGGAATTAAATGCAAAGGGCACAATGCCGACTTAAGTACAAGAAAACAGACTCTTCTTACTGTCAGTGTTTTGAACCATTCATGTGACACTAGGCATAGCATCCGATGCTTCACTTCAGGTTTACTGTATCCATTAGACCTTCTTATTATCGATGGAACACAGACTTTGCATCGGAATTAAATACAAAATGCACAATGCCGACTTAAGTACAAAAAAACTGACTCTTCTTACTGTCTATGATTGAACCGTTTTTGTGACACTAGTTATAGATTCCGGTGCTTCACTTGAGGTTTACTGTATCCCTCTGACCATCTTATTGACGATGAAATACAGAAATTGCATCAAAATTAAATACAAAAGGCACAATGCCGACTTAAGTACACGAAAACTGACTCTTCTCACTGTCTATGTTTTGAACCGTTCCTGTGACACTAGTTACAGATTCCGATGCTTCACTTCAGGTTTACTGTATCCCTCTGGCCTTCTCATTGAAGATGAAACACAGATATTGCATCGGAATTAAATGCAAAGGGCACAATGCCGACTTAAGTACAAGAAAACTGACTCTTCTTACTGTCTATGTTTGAACCATTCATGTGACACCAGTTATAGCTTCCGATGATTCACTTCAGGTTTACTGTATCCCTCTGACCATCTTATTGTTGATGAAACACAGAAATAGCATCGGATTTAAATACAAAAGGCACAATGCCTACATAAGTACAAGAAAACTGACTCTTCTTACTGTCTATGATTTGAACCATTACTGTGACACTAGTTATGGATACCGATGCTTCTCTTTAGGTTTACTGTTTCCCTCTGACCTTCTTATTGACGATAAAACACAGAAATTGCATCGGAATTAAATACAAAAGGCACAATGCCGACTTAAGTACAAGAAAACAGACTCTTCTTACTGTCTGTGTTTTGAACCATTCATGTGACACTAGTTATAGATTCCGATGCTTCACTTCAGGTTTAATGTATCCCTCTGACCTTCTTATCGACGATGAAACACAGAAATTGCATCGGAATTAAATACAAAAGGCACAATGCCGACTTAGGTACAAGAAGACAGACTCTTCTTACTGTCTATGATTTGAACCATTCCTGTGACACTAGTTATAGATTCCGATGCTTCTCTTCTGGTTTACTGTATCCCTCTGAATTCTTATTGACGATGAAACACAGAAATTGCATCGGAATTAAATACAAAAGGCACAACGCCGACTTAAGTACAAGAAAACTGACTCATCTTACTGTCTATGTTTTGAACCTTTCCTGTGACACTAGTTATAGATTTCGATGCTTCACTTCAGGTTTACTGTATCCCTCTGACCTTCTTATTGAAGATGAAACACAGATATTGCATCGGAATTAATACAAAGGGCACAATGCTGACTTAAGTACAAGAAAACTGACTCTTCTTACTGCCTATGTTTGAACCATTCATGTGACACTAGTTATAGATTCCGATGCTTCACTTCAGGTTTACTGTATCCCTCTGACCATTTTATTGTTGATGAAACACAGATATAGCATCGGAATTAAATACAAAAGGCACAATGCCTACATAAGTACAATAAAACTGACTCTTCTTACTGTCTATGTTGTGAACCATTCCTGTTACACTAGTTATAGATTCCGATGCCTCTCTTCAGGTTTACTGTATCCCTCTGACCTTTCTTATTGACGATGAAACACAGAAATTGCATCGGAATTGAATACAAAAGGCACAATGCCGACTTAAGTACAAAAAAACTGACTCTTCTTACTGTCTATGATTGAACCGTTTTTGTGACACTAGTTATAGATTCCGATGCTTCACTTGAGGATTACTGTATCCCTCTGACCATCTTATTGACGATGAAAAACAGAAATTGCATCGGAATTAAATACAAAAGGCACAATGCCGACTTAAGTACACGAAAACTGACTCTTCTTGCTGTCTACGTTTTTAACCGTTCCTGTGACACTAGTTATAGATTCCGATGCTTCACTTCAGGTTTACTGTATCCCTCTGACCTTCATATCGACGATGAAACACAGAAATTGCATCGGAATTAAATACAAAAGGCACAATGCCGACTTAAGTACAAGAAAACAGACTCTTCTTACTGTCTGTGTTTTGAACCATTCACGTGACACTAGGCATAGCTTCCGATGCTTCACTTCATGTATACTGTATCCATCTGACCTTCTTATTATCGATAAAACACAGAATTTGCATCGGAATTAAATATAAAAGGCACAATGCCGACATATGTACAAGAAAACTGATACTTCTTACTGTCTATGTTTGAACCATTCATGTGACACTAGTTATAGATTCCGATGCTTCACTTCTTGTTTACTGTATCCCTCTGACCTTCTTATCGACGATGAAACACAGAAATTGCATCGGAATTAAATACAAAAGGCACAATGCCGACTTAAGTACAAGAAAGCTGATTCCTCTTACTGTCTATGATTGAACCATTCCTGTGACACTAGTTATAGATTCCGATGCTTCTCTTCAGGTTTACTGTATCCCTCTGACCTTCTTATTGACGATGAAACACAGATATTGCATCGGAATTAAATACAAAAGGCACAATGCCGACTTAAGTACAAGAAAACAGACTCTTCTTGCTGTCTGTGTTTTGAACCATTCATGTGACGCTAGGCATAGTTTCCGATGCTTCACTTCAGGTTTACTGTATCCATCTGACCTTCTTATTATCGATAAAACACAGAATTTTCATCGGAATTAAATACAAAAGCCACAATGCCGACTTATGTACAAGAAAACTGACACTTCTTACTGTCCATGTTTGAACCATTCATGTACCACTAGTTATAGATTCCGATGCTTCACTTCAGGTTTACTGTATCCCTCTGACCTTCTTATCGACGATGAAACACAGAAATTGCATCGGAATTAAATACAAAAGGCACAATGCCGACTTAAGTACAAGAAAACTGACTCCTCTTACTGTCTATGATTGAAACATTCCTGTGACACTAGTTATAGATTCCGATGCTTCACTTGAGGTTTACTGTAGCCCTCTGACCTTCTTATTGACGATGAAACACAGAAACTGCATCGGAATTAAATACAAAAGGCACAACGCCGACTTAAGTACAAGAAAACTGACTCATCTTACTGTCTATGTTTTGAACCTTTCCTGTGACACTAGTTATAGATTCCGATGCTTCACTTCAGGTTTACTGTATCCCTCTGGCCTTCTTATTGAAGATGAAACACAGATATTGCATCGGAATTAAATGCAAAGGGCACAATGCCGACTTAAGTACAAGAAAACTGACTCTTCTTACTGTCTATGTTTGAATCATTCATGTGACACCAGTTATAGCTTCCGATGCTTCACTTCAGGTTTACTGTATCCCTCTGACCATCTTATTGTTGATGAAACACAGATATAGCATCGGATTTAAATACAAAAGGCACAATGCCTACATAAGTACAAGAAAACTGACTCTTCTTACTGTCTATGATTTGAACCATTCCTGTGACACTAGTTATAGATTCCGATGCTTCTCTTCAGGTTTACTGTTTCCCTCTGACCTTCTTATTGACGATAAAACACAGAAATTGCATCGGAATTAAATACAAAAGGCACAATGCCGACTTAAGTACAAGAAAACAGACTCTTCTTACTGTCTGTGTTTTGAACCATTCATGTGACACTAGTTATAGATTCCGATGCTTCACTTCAGGTTTACTGTATCCCTCTGACCTTCTTATCGACGATGAAACACAGAAATTGCATCGGAATTAAATACAAAAGGCACAATGCCGACTTAAGTACAAGAACACAGACTCTTCTTACTGTCTATGATTTGAACCATTCCTGTGACACTAGTTATAGATTCCGATGCTTCTCTTCTGGTTTACTGTATCCCTCTGACCGTCTTATTGACGATGAAACACAGAAATTGCATCGGAATTAAATACAAAAGGCACAACGCCGACTTAAGTACAAGAAAACTGACTCACCTTACTGTCTATGTTTTGAACCTTTCCTGTGACACTAGTTATAGATTCCGATGCTTCACTTCAGGTTTACTGTATCCCTCTGACCTTCTTATTGAAGATGAAACACAGATATTGCATCGGAATTAAATACAAAGGGCACAATGCTGACTTAAGTACAAGAAAACTGACTCTTCTTACAGTCTATGTTTGAACCATTCATGTGACACTAGTTATAGATTCCGATGCTTCACTTCAGGTTTACTGTATCCCTCTGACCATTTTATTGTTGATGAAACACAGATATAGCATCGGAAATAAATACAAAAGGCACAATGCCTACATAAGTACAATAAAACTGACTCTTCTTACTGTCTATGTTTTGAACCATTCCTGTTACACTAGTTATAGATTCCGATGCTTCTCTTCAGGTTTACTGTATCCCTCTGACCTTTCTTATTGACGATGAAACACAGAAATTGCATCGGAATTAAATACAAAAGGCACAATGCCGACTTAAGTACAAAAAAACTGACTCTTCTTACTGTCTATGATTGAGCCGTTTTTGTGACACTAGTTATAGATTCCGATGCTTCACTTGAGGTTTACTGTATCCCTCTGACCATCTTATTGACGATGAAAAACAGAAATTGCATCGGAATTAAATACAAAAGGCACAATGCCGACTTAAGTACACGAAAACTGACTCTTCTTACTGTCTATGTTTTTGAACCGTTCCTGTGACACTAGTTATAGATTCCGATGCTTCACTTCAGGTTTACTGTATCCCTCTGACCTTCATATCGACGAAGAAACACAGAAATTGCATCGGAATTAAATACAAAAGGCACAATGCCGACTTAAGTACAAGAAAACAGACTCTTCTTACTGTCTGTGTTTTGAACCATTCATGTGACACTAGGCATAGCTTCCGATGCTTCACTTCATGTATACTGTATCCATCTGACCTTCTTATTATCGATAAAACACAGAATTTGCTTCGGAATTAAATACAAAAGGCACAATGCCGACATATGTACAAGAAAACTGATACTTCTTACTGTCTATGTTTGAACCATTCATGTGACACTAGTTATAGATTCCGATGCTTCACTTCTGGTTTACTGTATCCCTCTGACCTTCTTATCGACGATGAAACACAGAAATTGCATCGGAATTAAATACAAAAGGCACAATAACGACTTAAGTACAAGAAAACTGACTCCTCTTACTGTCTATGATTGAACCATTCCTGTGACACTAGTTATAGATTCCGATGCTTCTCTTCAGGTTTACTGTATCCCTCTGACCTTCTTATTGACGATGAAACACAGATATTGCATCGGAATTAAATACAAAAGGCACAATGCCGACTTAAGTACAAGAAAACAGACTCTTCTTGCTGTCTGTGTTTTGAACCATTCATGTGACACTAGGCATAGTTTCCGATGCTTCACTTCAGGTTTACTGTATCCATCTGACCTTCTTATTATCGATAAAACACAGAATTTTCATCGGAATTAAATACAAAAGCCACAATGCCGACTTATGTACAAGAAAACTGACACTTCTTACTGTCCATGTTTGAACCATTCATGTACCACTAGTTATAGATTCCGATGCTTCACTTCAGGTTTACTGTATCCCTCAGACCTTCTTATCGACGATGAAACACAGAAATTGCTTCGGAATTAAATACAAAATGCACAATGCCGACTTAAGTACAAGAAAACTGACTCCTCTTACTGTCTATGATTGAAACATTCCTGTGACACTAGTTATAGATTCCGATGCTTCACTTGAGGTTTACTGTAGCCCTCTGACCTTCTTATTGACGATGAAACACAGAAATTGCATCGGAATTAAATACAAAAGGCACAACGCCGACTTAAGTACAAGAAAACTGACTCATCTTACTGTCTATGTTTTGAACCTTTCCTGTGACACTAGTTATAGATTCCGATGCTTCACTTCAGGTTTACTGTATCCCTCTGGCCTTCTTATTGAAGATGAAACACAGACATTGCATCGGAGTTAAATACAAAAGGCACAATGCCAACATAAGTACAAGAAAACTGACTCTTCTTACTGTCTATGTTTTGAACCATTCCTGTGACACTAGTTATAAATTCCGATGCTTCACTTCAGGTTTACTGTATCCCTCTGACCCTCTTATTGTTGATGAAACACAGATATAGCATCGGAATTAAATACAAAAGACACAATGCCTACATAAGTACAAGAAAACTGACTCTTCTTACTGTCTATGATTTGAACCACTCCTGTGACACTAGTTATAGATACCGATGCTTCTCTTCAGGTTTACTGTATCCCTCTGACCTTCTTATTGACGATGAAACACAGAAATTGCATCGGAATTAAATACAAAAGGCACAACGCCGACTTAAGTACAAGAAAACTGACTCATCTTACTGTCTATGTTTTGAACCTTTCCTGTGACACTAGTTATAGCTTCCGATGCTTCACTTCAGGTTTACTGTATCCCTCTGGCCTTCTTATTGAAGATGAAACACAGATATTGCATCGGAATTAAATGCAAAGGGCACAATGCCGACTTAAGTACAAGAAAACAGACTCTTCTTACTGTCTGTGTTTTGAACCATTCATGTGACACTAGTTATAGATTCCGATGCTTCACTTCAGGTTTACTGTATCCCTCTGACCTTCTTGTCGACGATGTAACACAGAAATTGCATCGGAATTAAATACAAAAGGCACAATGCCGACTTAAGTACAAGAAAACAGACTCTTCTTACTGTCTATGATTTGAACCATTCCTGTGACACTAGTTATAGATTCCGATGCTTCTCTTCTGGTTTACTGTATCCCTCTGACCTTCTTATTGTCGATGAAACACAGAAATTGCATCGGAATTAAATACAAAAGGCACAACGCCGACTTAAGTACAAGAAAACTGACTCATCTTACTGTCTATGTTTTGAACCTTTCCTGTGACACTAGTTATAGATTCCGATGCTTCACTTCAGGTTTACTGTATCCCTCTGACCTTCTTATTGAAGATGAAACACAGATATTGCATCGGAATTAAATACAAAGGGCACAATGCTGACATAAGTACAAGAAAACTGACTCTTCTTACTGTCTATGTTTGAACCATTCATGTGACACTAGTTATAGATTCCGATGCTTCACTTCAGGTTTACTGTATCCCTCTGACCATTTTATTGTTGATGAAACACAGATATAGCATCGGAATTAAATACAAAAGGCACAACGCCGACTTAAGTACAAGAAGACTGACTCATCTTACTGTCTATGTTTTGAACCTTTCCTGTGACACTAGTTATAGATTCCGATGCTTCACTTCAGGTTTACTCTATCCCTCTGACCTTCTTATTGAAGATGAAACACAGAAATTGCATCGGAATTAAATACAAAAGGCACAATGCCTACATAAGTACAATAAAACTGACTCTTCTTACTGTCTATGTTTTGAACCATTCCTGTTACGCTAGTTATAGATTCCGATGCTTCACTTCAGGTTTACTGTATCCATCTGACCTTCGTATTATCGATGAAACATAGAAATTGCATCGGAATTAAATACAAAAGGCACAATGCCGTCTTAAGTACAAGAAAACTGACTCCTCTTACTGTCTATGATTGAACCATTCCTGTGACACTAGTTATAGATTCCGATGCTTCTCTTCAGGTTTACTGTATCCCTCTGACCTTCTTATTGACGATGAAACACAGATATTGCATCGGAATTAAATACAAACTGCACAATGCCGACTTAAGTACAAGAAAACAGACTCCTCTTACTGTCTATGATTGAAACATTCCTGTGACACTAGTTATAGATTCCGATGCTTCACTTTAGGTTTACTGTAGCCCTCTGACCTTCTTATTGACTATGAAACACAGAAATTGCATCGGAATTAAATACAAAAGGCACAACGCCGACTTAAGTACAAGAAAACTGACTCATCTTACTGTCTATGTTTTGAACCTTTCCTGTGACACTAGTTATAGATTCCGATGCTTCACTTCAGGTTTACTGTATCCCTCTGGCCTTCTTATTGAAGATGAAACACAGACATTGCATCGGAGTTAAATACAAAAGGCACAATGCCAACATAAGTACAAGAAAACTGACTCTTCTTACTGTCTATGTTTTGAACCATTCCTGTGACACTAGTTATAAATTCCGATGCTTCACTTCAGGTTTACTGTATCCCTCTGACCCTCTTATTGTTGATGAAACACAGATATAGCATCGGAATTAAATACAAAAGACACAATGCCTACATAAGTACAAGAAAACTGACTCTTCTTACTGTCTATGATTTGAACCACTCCTGTGACACTAGTTATAGATTCCGATGCTTCTCTTCAGGTTTACTGTCTCCCTCTGACCTTCTTATTGACGATGAAACACAGAAATTGCATCGGAATTAAATACAAAAGGCACAACGCCGACTTAAGTACAAGAAAACTGACTCATCTTACTGTCTATGTTTTGAACCTTTCCTGTGACACTAGTTATAGATTCCGATGCTTCACTTCAGGTTTACTGTATCCCTCTGGCCTTCTTATTGAAGATGAAACACAGATATTGCATCGGAATTAAATGCAAAGGGCACAATGCCGACTTAAGTACAAGAAAATAGACTCTTCTTACTGTCTGTGTTTTGAACCATTCATGTGACACTAGTTATAGATTCCGATGCTTCACTTCAGGTTTACTGTATCCCTCTGACCTTCTTGTCGACGATGAAACACAGAAATTGCATCGGAATTAAATACAAAAGGCACAATGCCGACTTAAGTACAAGAAAACAGACTCTTCTTACTGTCTATGATTTGAACCATTCCTGTGACACTAGTTATAGATTCCGATGCTTCTCTTCTGGTTTACTGTATCCCTCTGACCTTCTTATTGTCGATGAAACACAGAAATTGCATCGGAATTAAATACAAAAGGCACAACGCCGACTTAAGTACAAGAAAACTGACTCATCTTACTGTCTATGTTTTGAACCTTTCCTGTGACACTAGTTATAGATTCCGATGCTTCACTTCAGGTTTACTGTATCCCTCTGACCTTCTTATTGAAGATGAAACACAGATATTGCATCGGAATTAAATACAAAGGGCACAATGCTGACTTAAGTACAAGAAAACTGACTCTTCTTACTGTCTATGTTTGAACCATTCATGTGACACTAGTTATAGATTCAGATGCTTCACTTCAGGTTTACTGTATCCCTCTGACCATTTTATTGTTGATGAAACACAGATATAGCATCGGAATTAAATACAAAAGGCACAACGCCGACTTAAGTACAAGAAGACTGACTCATCTTACTGTCTATGTTTTGAACCTTTCCTGTGACACTAGTTATAGATTCCGATGCTTCACTTCAGGTTTACTCTATCCCTCTGACCTTCTTATTGAAGATGAAACACAGAAATTGCATCGGAATTAAATACAAAAGGCACAATGCCTACATAAGTACAATAAAACTGACTCTTCTTACTGTCTATGTTTTGAACCATTCCTGTTACGCTAGTTATAGATTCCGATGCTTCACTTCAGGTTTACTGTATCCATCTGACCTTCGTATTATCGATGAAACATAGAAATTGCATCGGAATTAAATACAAAAGGCACAATGCCGTCTTAAGTACAAGAAAACTGACTCCTCTTACTGTCTATGATTGAACCTTTCCTGTGACACTAGTTATAGATTCCGATGCTTCTCTTCAGGTTTACTGTATCCCTCTGACCTTCTTATTGACGATGAAACACAGATATTGCATCGGAATTAAATACAAACTGCACAATGCCGACTTAAGTACAAGAAAACAGACTCTTCTTGCTGTCTGTGATTTGAACCATTCCTGTGACACTAGTTATAGATTCCGATGCTTCTCTTCTGGTTTACTGTATCCCTCTGACCTTCTTATTGACGATGAAACACAGAAATTGCATCGGAATTAAATACAAAAGGCACAACGCCGACTTAAGTACAAGAAAACAGACTCTTCTTACTGTCTATGATTTGAACCATTCCTGTGACACTAGTTATAGATTCCGATGCTTCTCTTCTGGTTTACTGTATCCCTCTGACCTTCTTATTGACGATGAAACACAGAAATTGCATCGGAATTAAATACAAAAGGCACAACGCCGACTTAAGTACAAGAAAACTGACTCATCTTACTGTCTATGTTTTGAACCTTTTTCTGTGACACTAGTTATAGATTCCGATGCTTCACTTCAGGTTTACTGTATCCCTCTGACCTTCTTATTGAAGATGAAACACAGATATTGCATCGGAATTAAATACAAAGGGCACAATGCTGACTTAAGTACAAGAAAACAGACTCTTCTTACTGTCTATGATTTGAACCATTCCTGTGACACTAGTTATAGATTCCGATGCTTCTCTTCTGGTTTACTGTATCCCTCTGACCTTCTTATTGACGATGAAACACAGAAATTGCATCGGAATTAAATACAAAAGGCACAACGCCGACTTAAGTACAAGAAAACTGACTCATCTTACTGTCTATGTTTTGAACCTTTCCTGTGACACTAGTTATAGATTCCGATGCTTCCCTTCAGGTTTACTGTATCCCTCTGACCTTCTTATTGAAGATGAAACACAGAAATTGCATCGGAATTAAATACAAAAGGCACAATGCCTACATAAGTACAATAAAACTGAGTCTTCTTACTGTCTATGTTTTGAACCATTCCTGTTACACTAGTTATAGATTCCGACGCTTCACTTCAGGTTTACTGTATCCATCTGACCTTCTTATTATCGATGAAACATAGAAATTGCATCGGAATTAAATACAAAAGGCACAATGCCGACTTAAGTACAAGAAAACTGACTCCTCTTACTCTCTATGATTGAACCATTCCTGTGACACTAGTTATAGATTCCGATGCTTCTCTTCAGGTTTACTGTATCCCTCTGACCTTCTTATTGACGATGAAACACAGATATTGCATCGGAATTAAATACAAAAGGCACAATGCCGACTTAAGTACAAGAAAACAGACTCTTCTTGCTGTCTGTGTTTTGAACCATTCATGTGACGCTAGGCATAGTTTCCGATGCTTCACTTCAGGTTTACTGTATCCATCTGACCTTCTTATTATCGATAATACACAGAATTTTCATCGGAATTAAATACAAAAGCCACAATGCCGACTTATGTACAAGAAAAATGACACTTCTTACTGTCCATGTTTGAACCATTCATGTACCACTAGTTATAGATTCCGATGCTTCACTTCAGGTTTACTGTATCCCTCTGACCTTCTTATTGACGATGAAACACAGCTATTGCATCGGAATTAAATACAAAAGGCACAATGCCGACTTAAGTACAAGAAAACAGACTCTTCTTGCTGTCTGTGTTTTGAACCATTCATGTGACGCTAGGCATAGTTTCCGATGCTTCACTTCAGGTTTACTGTATCCCTCTGGCCTTCTTATTGAAGATGAAACACAGACATTGCATCGGAGTTAAATACAAAAGGAACAATGCCAACATAAGTACAAGAAAACTGACTCATCTTACTGTCTATGTTTTGAACCATTCCTGTGACACTAGTTATAAATTCCGATGCTTCACTTCAGGTTTACTGTATCCCTCTGACCCTCTTATTGTTGATGAAACACAGATATAGCATCGGAATTAAATACAAAAGACACAATGCCTACATAAGTACAAGAAAACTGTCTCTTCTTACTGTCTATGATTTGAACCATTCCTGTGACACAAGTTATAGATTCCGATGCTTCTCTTCAGGTTTACTGTCTCCCTCTGACCTTCTTATTGACGATGAAACACAGAAATTGCATCGGAATTAAATACAAAAGGCACAAAGCCGACTTAAGTACAAGAAAACTGACTCATCTTACTGTCTATGTTTTCAACCTTTCCCGTGACACTAGTTATAGATTCCGATGCTTCACTTCAGGTTTACTGTATCCCTCTGGCCTTCTTATTGAAGATGAAACTCAGATATTGCATCGGAATTAAATGCAAAGGGCACAATGCCGACTTTAGTACAAGAAAACTGACTCTTCTTACTGTCTATGTTTGAACCATTCATGTGACACCAGTTATAGCTTCCGATGCTTCACTTCAGGTTTACTGTATCCCTCTGACCATCTTGTTGTTGATGAAACACAGATATAGCATCGGATTTAAAAAAAAAAAGGCACAATGCCTACATAAGTACAAGAAAACTGACTCTTCTTACTGTCTATGTTTTGAACCTTTCCTGTGACACTAGTTATAGATTCCGATGCTTCACTTCAGGTTTACTGTATCCCTCTGGCCCGCTTATTTAAGATGAAACACAGATATTGCATCGGAATTAAATGCAAAGGGCACAATGCCGACTTAAGTACAAGAAAACAGACTCTTCTTACTGTCAGTGTTTTGAACCATTCATGTGACACTAGGCATAGCATCCGATGCTTCACTTCAGGTTTACTGTATCCATTAGACCTTCTTATTATCGATGGAACACAGACTTTGCATCGGAATTAAATACAAAATGCACAATGCCGACTTAAGTACAAAAAAACTGACTCTTCTTACTGTCTATGATTGAACCGTTTTTGTGACACTAGTTATAGATTCCGATGCTTCACTTGAGGTTTACTGTATCCCTCTGACCATCTTATTGACGATGAAAAACAGAAATTGCATCGGAATTAAATACAAAAGGCACAATGCCGACTTAAGTACACGAAAACTGACTCTTCTTACTGTCTATGTTTTGAACCGTTCCTGTGACACTAGTTATAGATTCCGATGCTTCACTTCAGGTTTACTGTATCCCTCTGACCTTCATATCGACGATGAAACACAGAAATTGCATCGGAATTAAATACAAAAGGCACAATGCCGACTTAAGTACAGGAAAACAGACTCTTCTTACTGTCTGTGTTTTGAACCATTCATGTGACACTAGGCATAGCTTCCGATGCTTCACTTCATGTATACTGTATCCATCTGACCTTCTTATTATCGATAAAACACAGAATTTGCATCGGAATTAAATACAAAAGGCACAATGCCGACATATGTACAAGAAAACTGATACTTCTTACTGTCTATGTTTGAACCATTCATGTGACACTAGTTATAGATTCCGATGCTCCACTTCTGGTTTACTGTATCCCTCTGACCTTCTTATCGACGATGAAACACAGAAATTGCATCGGAATTAAATACAAAAGGCACAATGCCGACTTAAGTACAAGAAAACTGACTCCTCTTACTGTCTATGATTGAACCATTCCTGTGACACTAGTTATAGATTCCGATGCTTCTCTTCAGGTTTACTGTATCCCTCTGACCTTCTTATTGACGATGAAACACAGATATTGCATCGGAATTAAATACAAAAGGCACAATGCCGACTTAAGTACAAGAAAACAGACTCTTCTTGCTGTCTGTGCTTTGAACCATTCATGTGACGCTAGGCATAGTTTCCAATGCTTCACATCAGGTTTACTGTATCCATCTGACCTTCTTATTATCGATAAAACACAGAATTTTCATCGGAATTAAATACAAAAGCCACAATGCCGACTTATGTACATGAAAACTGACACTTCTTACTGTCCATGTTTGAACCATTCATGTACCACTAGTTATAGATTCCGATGCTTCACTTCAGGTTTACTGTATCCCTCTGATCTTCTTATCGACGATGAAACACAGAAATTGCATCGGAATTAAATACAAAAGGCACAATGCCGACTTAAGTACAAGAAAACAGACTCTTCTTACTGTCTATGATTTGAACCATTCCTGTGACACTAGTTATAGATTCCGATGCTTCTCTTCTGGTTTACTGTATCCCTCTGACCTTCTTATTGACGATGAAACACAGATATTGCATCGGAATTAAATACAAAAGGCACAACGCCGACTTAAGTACAAGAAAACTGACTCATCTTACTGTCTATGTTTTGAACCTTTCCTGTGACACTAGTTATAGATTCCGATGCTTCACTTCAGGTTTACTGTATCCCTCTGACCTTCTTATTGAAGATGAAACACAGAAATTGCATCGGAATTAAATACAAAAGGCACAATGCCTACATAAGTACAATAAAACTGACTCTTCTTACTGTCTATGTTTTGAACCATTCCTGTTACACTAGTTATAGATTCCGATGCTTCACTTCAGGTTTACTGTATCCATCTGACCTTCTTATTATCGATGAAACATAGAAATTGCATCGGAATTAAATACAAAAGGCACAATGCCGACTTAAGTACAAGAAAACTGACTCCTCTTACTCTCTATGATTGAACCATTCCTGTGACACTAGTTATAAATTCCGATGCTTCTATTCAGGTTTATTGTATCCCTCTGACATTCTTATTGACGATGAAACACAGATATTGCATCGGAATTAAATACAAAAGGCACAATGCCGACTTAAGTACAAGAAAACAGACTCTTCTTGCTGTCTGTGATTTGAACCATTCCTGTGACACTAGTTATAGATTCCGATGCTTCTCTTCTGGTTTACTGTATCCCTCTGACCTTCTTGTCGACGATGAAACACAGAAATTGCATCGGAATTAAATACAAAAGGCACAATGCCGACTTAAGTACAAGAGAACAGACTCTTCTTACTGTCTATGATTTGAACCATTCCTGTGACACTAGTTATAGATTCCGATGCTTCTCTTCTGGTTTACTGTATCCCTCTGACCTTCTTATTGACGATGAAACACAGAAATTGCATCGGAATTAAATACAAAAGGCACAACACCGACTTAAGTACAAGAAAACTGACTCATCTTACTGTCTATGTTTTGAACCTTTCCTGTGACACTAGTTATAGATTCCGATGCTTCACTTCAGGTTTACTGTATCCCTCTGTCCTTCTTATTGAAGATGAAACACAGATATTGCATCGGAGTTAAATACAAAGGGCACAATGCTGACTTAAGTACAAGAAAACAGACTCTTCTTACTGTCTATGATTTGAACCATTCCTGTGACACTAGTTATAGATTCCGATGCTTTTCTTCTGGTTTACTGTATCCCTCTGACCTTCTTATTGACGATGAAACACAGAAATTGCATCGGAATTAAATACAAAAGTCACAACGCCGACTTAAGTACAAGAAAACTGACTCCTCTTACTGTCTATGATTGAACCATTCCTGTGACACTAGTTATAGATTCCGATGCTTCTCTTCAGGTTTACTGTATCCCTCTGACCTTCTTATTGACGATGAAACACAGATATTGCATCGGAATTAAATACAAAAGGCACAATGCCGACTTAAGTACAAGAAAACAGACTCTTCTTGCTGTCTGTGTTTTGAACCATTCATGTGACGCTAGGCATAGTTTCCGATGCTTCACTTCAGGTTTACTGTATCCATCTGACCTTCTTATTATCGATAAAACACAGAATTTTCATCGGAATTAAATACAAAAGCCACAATGCCGACTTATGTACAAGAAAACTGACACTTCTTACTGTCAATGTTTGAACCATTCATGTACCACTAGTTATAGATTCCGATGCTTCACTTCAGGTTTACTGTATCCCTCTGACCTTCTTATTGACGATGAAACACAGCTATTGCATCGGAATAAAATACAAAAGGCACAATACCGACTTAAGTACAAGAAAACAGACTCTTCTTACTGTCTGTGTTTTGAACCATTCATGTGACGCTAGGCATAGTTTCCGATGCTTCACTTCAGGTTTACTGTATCCCTCTGGCCTTCTTATTGAAGATGAAACACAGACATTGCATCGGAGTTAAATACAAAAGGCACAATGCCAACATAAGTTCAAGAAAACTGACTCTTCTTACTGTCTATGTTTTGAACCATTCCTGTGACACTAGTTATAAATTCCGATGCTTCACTTCAGGTTTACTGTATCCCTCTGACCCTCTTATTGTTGATGAAACACAGATACAGCATCGGAATTAAATACAAAAGACACAATGCCTACATAAGTACAAGAAAACTGACTCTTCTTACTGTCTATGATTTGAACCATTCCTGTGACACTAGTTATAGATTCCGATGCTTCTCTTCAGGTTTACTGTCTCCCTCTGACCTTCTTATTGACGATGAAACACAGACATTACATCGGAGTTAAATACAAAAGGCACAATGCCAACATAAGTACAAGAAAACTGACTCTTCTTACTGTCTATGTTTTGAACCATTCCTGTGACACTAGTTATAAATTCCGATGCTTCACTTCAGTTTTACTGTATCCCTCTGACCCTCTTATTGTTGATGAAACACAGATATAGCATCGGAATTAAATACAAAAGACACAATGCCTACATAAGTACAAGAAAACTGACTCTTCTTACTGTCTATGATTTGAACCATTCCTGTGACACTAGTTATAGATTCCGATGCTTCTCTTCAGGTTTACTGTCTCCCTCTGACCTTCTTATTGACGATGAAACACAGAAATTGCATCGGAATTAAATACAAAAGGCACAACGCCGACTTAAGTACAAGCAAACTGACTCATCTGTATCCCTCTGGCCTTCTTATTGAAGATGAAACACAGATATTGCATCGGAATTAAATGCAAAGGGCACAATGCCGACTTAAGTACAAGAAAACTGACTCTTCTTACTGTCTATGTTTGAACCATTCATGTGACACCAGTTATAGCTTCCGATGCTTCACTTCAGGTTTACTGTATCCCTCTGACCATCTTATTGTTGATAAAACACATATATAGCATCGGATTTAAATACAAAAGGCACAATGCCTACATAAGTACAAGAAAACTGACTCTTCTTACTGTCTATGATTTGAACCATTCCTGTGACACTAGTTATAGATTCCGATGCTTCTCTTCAGGTTTACTGTTTCCCTCTGACCTTCTTATTGACGATAAAATACAGAAATTGCATCGGAATTAAATACAAAAGGCACAATGCCGACTTAAGTACAAGAAAAGAGACTCTTCTTACTGTCTGTGTTTTGAACCATTCATGTGACACTAGTTATAGATTCCGATGCTTCACTTCAGGTTTACTGTATCTTTCTGACCTTCTTATCGACGATGAAACACAGAAATTGCATCGGAATTAAATACAAAAGGCACAATGCCGACTTAAGTCCAAGAAAACAGACTCTTCTTACTGTCTATGATTTGAACCATTCCTGTGACACTAGTTATAGATTCCGATGCTTCTCTTCTGGTTTACTGTATCCCTCTGACCTTCTTATTGACGATGAAACACAGAAATTGCATCGGAATTAAATACAAAAGGCACAACGCCGACTTAAGTACAAGAAAACTGACTCATCTTACTGTCTATGTTTTGAACCTTTCCTGTGACACTAGTTATAGATTCCGATGCTTCACTTCAGGTTTACTGTATCCCTCTGACCTTCTTATTGAAGATGAAACACAGAAATTGCATCGGAATTAAATACAAAAGGCACAATGCCTACATAAGTACAATAAAACTGACTCTTCTTACTGTCTATGTTTTGAACCATTCCTGTTACACTAGTTATAGATTCCGATGCTTCACTTCAGGTTTACTGTATCCATCTGTCCTTCTTATTATCGATGAGACATAGAAATTGCATCGGAATTAAATACAAAAGGCACAATGCCGACTTAAGTACAAGAAAACTGACTCCTCTTACTGTCTATGATTGAACCATTCCTGTGACACTAGTTATAGATTCCGATGCTTCTCTTCAGGTTTACTGTATCCCTCTGACCTTCATATTGACGATGAAACACAGATATTGCATCGGAATTAAATACAAAAGGCACAATGCCGACTTAAGTACAAGAAAACAGACTCTTCTTGCTGTCTGTGATTTGAACCATTCCTGTGACACTAGTTATAGATTCCGATGCTTCTCTTCTGGTTTACTGTATCCCTCTGACCTTCTTGCCGACGATGAAACACAGAAATTGCATCGGAATTAAATACAAAAGGCACAATGCCGACTTAAGTACAAGAAAACAGACTCTTCTTACTGTCTATGATTTGAACCATTCCTGTGACACTAGTTATAGATTCCGATGCTTCTCTTCTGGTTTACTGTATCCCTCTGACCTTCTTATTGACGATGAAACACAGAAATTGCATCGGAATTAAATACAAAAGGCACAACGCCGACTTAAATACAAGAAAACTGACTCATCTTACTGTCTATGTTTTGAACCTTTCCTGTGACACTAGTTATAGATTCCGATGCTTCACTTCAGGTTTACTGTATCCCTCTGACCTTCTTATTGAAGATGAAACACAGATATTGCATCGGAATTAAATACAAAGGGCACAATGCTGACTTAAGTACAAGAAAACAGAGTCTTCTTACTGTCTATGATTTGAACCATTCCTGTGACACTAGTTATAGATTCCGATGCTTCTCTTCTGGTTTACTGTATCCCTCTGACCTTCTTATTGGCGATGAAACACAGAAATTGCATCGGAATTAAATACAAAAGGCACAACGCCGACTTAAGTACAAGAAAACTGACTCATCTTACTGTCTATGTTTTGAACCTTTCCTGTGACACTAGTTATAGATTCCGATGCTTCACTTCAGGTTTACTGTATCCCTCTGACCTTCTTATTGAAGATGAAACACAGAAATTGCATCGGAATTAAATACAAAAGGCACAATGCCTACATAAGTACAATAAAACTGACTCTTCTTACTGTCTATGTTTTGAACCATTCCTGTTACACTAGTTATAGTTTCCGATGCTTCACTTCAGGTTTACTGTATCCATCTGACCTTCTTATTATCGATGAAACATAGAAATTGCATCGGAATTAAATACAAAAGGCACAATGCCGACTTAAGTACAAGAAAACAGACTCTTCTTGCTGTCTGTGTTTTGAACCATTCATGTGACGCTAGGCATAGTTTCCGATGCTTCACTTCAGGTTTACTGTATCCATCTGACCTTCTTATTATCGATAAAACACAGAATTTTCATCGGAATTAAATACAAAAGCCACAATGCCGATTTATGTACAAGAAAACTGACACTTCTTACTGTCCATGTTTGAACCATTCATGTACCACTAGTTATAGATTCCGATGCTTCACTTCAGGTTTACTGTATACCTCTGACCTTCTTATTGACGATGAAACACAGCTACTGCATCGGAATTAAATACAAAAGGCACAATGCCGACTTAAGTACAAGAAAACAGACTCTTCTTGCTGTCTGTGTTTTGAACCATTCATGTGACGCTAGGCATAGTTTCTGATGCTTCACTTCAGGTTTACTGTATCCCTCTGGCCTTCTTATTGAAGATGAAACACAGACATTGCATCGGAGTTAAATACAAAAGGCACAATGCCAACATAAGTACAAGAAAACTGACTCTTCTTACTGTCTATGTTTTGAACCATTCCTGTGACACTAGTTATAAATTCCGATGCTTCACTTCAGGTTTACTGTATCCCTCTGACCCTCTTATTGTTGATGAAACACAGATATTGCATCGGAATTAAATACAAAAGACACAATGCCTACATAAGTACAAGAAAACTGACTCTTCTTACTGTCTATGATTTGAACCATTCCTGTGACACTAGTTACAGATTCCGATGCTTCTCTTCAGGTTTACTGTCTCCCTCTGACCTTCCTATTGACGATGAAACACAGAAATTGCATCGGAATTAAATACAAAAGGCACAACGCCGACTTAAGTACAAGAAAACTGACTCATCTTACTGTCTATGTTTTGAACCTTTCCTGTGACACTAGTTATAGATTCCGATGCTTCACTTCAGGTTTACTGTATCCCTCTGGCCTTCTTATTGAAGATGAAACGCAGATATTGCATCGGAATTAAATGCAAAGGGCACAATGCCGACTTAAGTACAAGAAAACTGACTCTTCTTACTGTCTATGTTTGAACCATTCATGTGACACCAGTTATAGCTTCCGATGCTTCACTTCAGGTTTACTGTATCCCTCTGACCATCTTATTGTTGATGAAACACAGATATAGCATCGGATTTAAATACAAAAGGCACAAAGCCTACATAAGTACAAGAAAACTGACTCTTCTTACTGTCAGTGTTTTGAACCATTCATGTGACACTAGGCATAGCATCCGATGCTTCACTTCAGGTTTACTGTATCCATTAGACCTTCTTATTATCGATGGAACACAGACTTTGCATCGGAATTAAATACAAAATGCACAATGCCGAATTGAGTACAAAAAAACTGACTCTTCTTACTGTCTATGATTGAACCGCTTTTGGGACACTAGTTATAGATTCCGATGCTTCACTTGAGGGTTACTGTATCCCTCTGACCATCCTATTGACGATGAAAAACAGAAATTGCATCGGAATTAAATACATAAGGCACAATGCCGACTTAAGTACACGAAAACTGACTCTTCTTACTGTCTATGCTTTGAACCGTTCCTGTGACACTAGTTATAGATTCCGATGCTTCACTTCAGGTTTACTGTATCCCTCTGACCTTCATATCGACGATGAAACACAGAAATTGCATCGGAATTAAATACAAAAGGCACAATGCCGACTTAAGTACAAGAAAACAGACTCTTCTTACTGTCTGTGTTTTGAACCATTCATGTGACACTAGGCATAGCTTCCGATGCTTCACTTCATGTATACTGTATCCATCTGACCTTCTTATTATCGATAAAACACTGAATTTGCATCGGAATTAAATACAAAAGGCACAATGCCGACATATGTACAAGAAAACTGATACTTCTTACTGTCTATGTTTGAACCATTCATGTGACACTAGTTATAGATTCCGATGCTTCACTTCTGGTTTACTGTATCCCTCTGACCTTCTTATCGACGATGAAACACAGAAATTGCATCGGAATTAAATACAAAAGGCACAATGCCGACTTAAGTACAAGAAAACTGACTCCTTTTACTGTCTATGATTGAACCATTCCTGTGACACTAGTTATAATTTCCGATGCTTCTCTTCAGGTTTACTGTATCCCTCTGACCTTTTTATTGACGATGAAACACAGATATTGCATCGGAATTAAATACAAAAGGCACAATGCCGACTTAAGTACAAGAAAACAGACTCTTCTTGCTGTCTGTGTTTTGAACCATTCATGTGACGCTAGGCATAGTTTCCGATGCTTCACTTCAGGTTTACTGTATCCATCTGACCTTCTTATTATCGATAAAACACAGAATTTTCAACGGAATTAAATACAAAAGCCACAATGCCGACTTATGTACAAGAAAACTGACACTTCTTACTTTCCATGTTTGAACCATTCATGTACCACTAGCTATAGATTCCGATGCTTCACTTCAGGTTTACTGTATCCCTCTGACCTTCTTATCTACGATGAAACACAGAAATTGCATCGGAATTAAATACAAAAGGCACAATGCCGACTTAAGTACAAGAAAACTGACTCCTCTTACTGTCTATGATTGAAACATTCCTGTGTCACTAGTTATTGATTCCGATGCTTCACTTGAGGTTTACTGTAGCCCTCTGACCTTCTTATTGACGATGAAACACAGAAATTGCATCGGAATTAAATACAAAAGGCACAACACCGACTTAAGTACAAGAAAACTGACTCATCTTACTGTCTATGTTTTGAACCTTTCCTGTGACACTAGTTATAGATTCCGATGCTTCACTTCAGGTTTACTGTATCCCTCTGGCCTTCTTATTGAAGATGAAACACAGACATTGCATCGGAGTTAAATACAAAAGGCACAATGCCAACATAAGTACAAGAAAACTGACTCTTCTTACTGTCTATGTTTTGAACCATTCCTGTGACACTACTTATAAATTCCGATGCTTCACTTCAGGTTTACTGTATCCCTCTGACCCTCATATTGTTGATGAAACACAGATATAGCATCGGAATTAAATACAAAAGACACAATGCCTACATAAGTACAAGAAAACTGACTCTTCTTACTGTCTATGATTTGAACCATTCCTGTGACACTAGTTATAGATTCCGATGCTTCTCTTCAGGTTTACTGTTTCCCTCTGACCTTCTTATTGACGATAAAATACAGAAATTGCATCGGAATTAAATACAAAAGGCACAATGCCGACTTAAGTACAAGAAAAGAGACTCTTCTTACTGTCTGTGTTTTGAACCATTCATGTGACACTAGTTATAAATTCCGATGCTTCACTTCAGGTTTACTGTATCCCTCTGACCTTCTTATCGACGATGAAACACAGAAATTGCATCGGAATTAAATACAAAAGACACAATGCCGACTTAAGTACAAGAAAACTGACTCATCTTACTGTCTATGTTTTGAACCTTTCCTGTGACACTAGTTATAGATTCCGATGCTTCACTTCAGGTTTACTGTATCCCTCTGACCTTCTTATTGAAGATGAAACACAGATATTGCATCGGAATTAAATACAAAGGGCACAATGCTGACTTAAGTACAAGAAAACTGACTCTTCTTACTGTCTATGTTTGAACCATTCATGTGACACTAGTTATAGATTCCGATGCTTCACTTCAGGTTTACTGTATCCCTCTGACCATTTTATTGTGGATGAAACACAGATATAGCATCGGAATTAAATACAAAAGGCACAGAGCCCACATAAGTACAATAAAACTGACTCTTCTTACTGTCTATGTTTTGAACCATTCCTGTTACACTAGTTATAGATTCCGATGCTTCTCTTCAGGTTTACTGTATCCCTCTGACCTTTCTTATTGACGATGAAACACAGAAATTGCATCGGAATTAAATACAAAAGGCACAATGCCGACTTAAGTACAAAAAAACAGACTCTTCTTACTGTCTGTGTTTTGAACCATTCATGTGACACTAGGCATAGCTTACGATGCTTCACTTCAGGTTTACTGTATCCATCTGACCTTCTTATTATCGATGAAACACAGAATTTGCATCGGCATTAAATACAATAGGCACAATGCCGACTTATGTACAAGAAAACTGACTCTTCTTACTGTCTATGTTTGAACCATTCATGTGACACTAGTTATAGATTCCGATGCTTCACTTCAGGTTTACTGTATCCCTCTGACCTTCTTATCGACGATGAAACACAGAAATTGCATCGGAATTAAATACAAAAGGCACAATGCCCACTTAAGTACAAGAAAACTGACTCCTCTTACTGTCTATGATTGAAACATTCCTGTGACACTAGTTATAGATTCCGATGCTTCACTTGAGGTTTACTGTATCCCTCTGACCTTCTTATTACCGATGAAACACAGAAATTGCATCGGAATTAAATACAAATTGCACAATGCAGACTTAAGTACAAGAAAACTGACTCTTCTTACTGTCTACGTTTGGAACCATTCCTGTGACACTAGTTATAGATTCCGATGCTTCACTTCAGGTTTACTGTATCCCTCTGACCTTCTTATTGACGATGAAACACAGACATTGCATCGGAGTTAAATACAAAAGGCCCAATACCTACTTAAGTACAAGAAAACTGACTCTTCTTACTGTCTATGTTTTGAACCATTCCTGTGACACTAGTTATAGATTCCGATGCTTCACTTGAGGTTTACTGTATCCCTCTGACCACCTTATTGTTGATGAAACACAGATATAGCATCGGAATTAAATACAAAAGACACAATGCCTACATAAGTACAAGAAAACTGACTCTTCTTACTGTCTATGATTTGAACCATTCCTGTGACACTAGTTATGGATTCCGATGCTTCTCTTCAGGTTTACTGTATCCCTCTGACCTTCTTATTGACGATAAAACACAGAAATTGCAACGGAATTAAATACAAAAGGCACAATGCCGACTTAAGTACAAGAAAACAGACTCTTCTTACTGTCTGTGTTTTGAACCATTCATGTGACACTAGGCATAGCTTCCGATGCTTCACTTCAGGTTTACTGTATCTCTCTGACTTTCTTATTGACAATGAAACACAGAAATTGCATCGGATTTAATACAAAAGGCACAATGCCGACTTAAGTACAAGAAAACTGACTCCTCTTACTGTCTATGATTTGAACCATTCCTGTGACATTAGTTATAGATTCCGATGCTTCACTTCAGCTTTACTGTATCCCTCTGACCTTCTTATTGACGATGAAACACAGAAATTGCATCGGAATTAAATACAAAAGGCACAATGCCGACTTAAGTACAAGAAAACTGACTCTTCTTACTGCCTAGGTTTTGAACCATTCCTGTGACACTAGTTATAGATTCCAATGCTTCACTTCAGGTTTACTGTATCCCTCTGACCTTCTTATTGACGATGAAACACAGGTATTGCATCGTAATTAAATACAAAATGCACAATGCCGACTTAAGTACAAGAAAACTAACTCTTCTTACTGTCTATGTTTGAACCATTCCTGTGACATTGGTTATAGATTCGGATGCTTCACTTCAGGTTTACTGTATCCCTCGGACCTTCTTATTGACGATGAAACACAGAAATTGCATCGGAATTAAATACAAAAGGCACAATGCCGGCTTAAGTACAAGAAAACTGACTTTTCTTACTGTCTATGTTTTGAACCACTCCTGTGACACTAGTTATAGATTCCGATGCTTCACTTCAGGTTTACTGTATCCCTCTGACCATCTTATTGTTGATGAAACACAGATATAGCATCGGAATTAAATACAAAAGATACAATGCCTACATAAGTACAAGAAAACTGTCTCTTCCTACTGTCTATGATTTGAACCATTCCTGTGACACTAGTTATAGATTCCGATGCTTCTCTTCAGGTTTACTGTATCCCTCTGACTTTCTTATTGACGATGGAACACAGAAATTGCATCGGAGTTAAATACAAAAGGCACAATGTCGACTTAAGTACAAGAAAGCTGACTCTTCTTACTGTCTATGTTTTGAACCTTTCCTGTGACACTAGTTATAGATTCCGATGCTTCACTTCAGGTTTACTGTATCACTCTGACCTTCTTATTGAAGATGACACACAGATATTGCATCGGAATTAAATACAAAGGGCACAAAAAAACTGACTCTTCTTACTGTCTATGTTTGAACCATTCATGTGACACTAGTTATAGATTCCGATGCTTCACTTCAGGTTTACTGTATCCCTCTGACCATTTTATTGTTGATGAAACACAGATATGGCATAGGAATTAAATACAAAAGGCACAATGCCTACATAAGTACAAGAAAACTGACTCTTCTTACTGTCTATGATATGAACCATTCCAGTGACACTAGTGATGGATTCCGATGCTTCTCTCCAGGTTTACTGTATCCCTCTGACCTTCTTATTGACGATAAAACACAGAAATTGCATCGGAATTAAATACAAAAGGCACAATGCCGACTTAAGTACAAGAAAACAGACTCTTCTTACTGTCTGTGTTTTGAACCAGTCATGTGACACTAGGCATAGCTTCCGATGCTTCACTTCATGTATACTGTATCCATCTGACCTTCTTATTATCGATAAAACACAGAATTTGCATCGGAATTAAATACAAAAGGCACAATGCCGACATATGTACAAGAAAACTGATACTTCTTACTGTCTATGTTTGAACCATTCATGTGACACTAGTTATAGATTCCGATGCTTCACTTCCGGTTTACTGTATCCCTCTGACCTTCTTATCGACGATGAAACACAGAAATTGCATCGGAATTAAATACAAAAGGCACAATGCCGACTTAAGTACAAGAAAACTGACTCCTCTTACTGTCTATGATTGAACCATTCCTGTGACACTAGTTATAGATTCCGATGCTTCTCTTCAGGTTTACTGTATCCCTCTGACCTTCTTATTGACGATGAAACACAGATATTGCATCGGAATTAAATACAAAAGGCACAATGCCGACTTAAGTACAAGAAAACAGACTCTTCTTGCTGTCTGTGTTTTGAACAATTCATGTGACGCTAGGCATAGTTTCCGATGCTTCACTTCAGGTTTACTGTAATCATCTGACCTTCTTAGTATCGATAAAACACAGAATTTTCATCGGAATTAAATACAAAAGCCACAATGCCGACTTATGTACAAGAAGACTGACACTTCTTACTGTCCATGTTTGAACCATTCATGTACCACTAGTTATAGATTCCGATGCTTCACTTCAGGTTTACTGTATCCCTCTGACCATCTTATTGTTGATGAAACACATATATAACATCGGATTTAAATACAAAAGGCACAATGCCTACATAAGTACAAGAAAACTGACTCTTCTTACTGTCTATGATATGAACCATTCCAGTGACACTAGTGATGGATTCCGATGCTTCTCTCCAGGTTTACTGTATCCCTCTGACCTTCTTATTGACGATAAAACACAGAAATTGCATCGGAATTAAATACAAAAGGCACAATGCCGACTTAAGTACAAGAAAACAGACTCTTCTTGCTGTCTGTGTTTTGAACAATTCATGTGACGCTAGGCATAGTTTCCGATGCTTCACTTCAGGTTTACTGTAATCATCTGACCTTCTTAGTATCGATAAAACACAGAATTTTCATCGGAATTAAATACAAAAGGCACAATGCCGACTTAAGTACAAGAAAACTGACTCCTCTTACTGTCTATGATTGAAACATTCCTGTGTCACTAGTTATTGATTCCGATGCTTCACTTGAGGTTTACTGTAGCCCTCTGACCTTCTTATTGACGATGAAACACAGAAATTGCATCGGAATTAAATACAAAAGGCACAACGCCGACTTAAGTACAAGAAAACTGACTCATCTTACTGTCTATGTTTTGAACCTTTCCTGTGACACTAGTTATAGATTCCGATGCTTCACTTCAGGTTTACTGTATCCCTCTGGCCTTCTTATTGAAGATGAAACACAGACATTGCATCGGAGTTAAATACAAAAGGCACAATGTAAACATAAGTACAAGAAAACTGACTCTTCTTACTGTCTATGTTTTGAACCATTCCTGTGACACTAGTTATAAATTCCGATGCTTCACTTCAGGTTTACTGTATCCCTCTGACCCTCATATTGTTGATGAAACACAGATATAGCATCGGAATTAAATACAAAAGACACAATGCCTACATAAGTACAAGAAAACTGACTCTTCTTACTGTCTATGATTTGAACCATTCCTGTGACACTAGTTATAGATTCCGATGCTTCTCTTCAGGTTTACTGTCTCCCTCTGACCTTCTTATTGACGATGAAACACAGAAATTGCATCGGAATTAAATACAAAAGGCACAACGCCGACTTAAGTACAAGCAAACTGACTCATCTTACTGTCTATGTTTTGAACCTTTCCTGTGACACTAGTTATAGATTCCGATGCTTCACTTCAGGTTTACTGTATCCCTCTGGCCTTCTTATTGAAGATGAAACACAGATATTGCATCGGAATTAAATGCAAAGGGCACAATGCCGACTTAAGTACAAGAAAACTGACTCTTCTTACTGTCTATGTTTGAACCATTCATGTGACACCAGTTATAGCTTCCGATGCTTCACTTCAGGTTTACTGTATCCCTCTGACCATCTTATTGTTGATGAAACACATATATAACATCGGATTTAAATACAAAAGGCACAATGCCTACATAAGTACAAGAAAACTGACTCTTCTTACTGTCTATGATTTGAACCATTCCTGTGACACTAGTTATAGATTCCGATGCTTCTCTTCAGGTTTACTGTTTGTCTCTGACCTTCTTATTGACGATAAAATACAGAAATTGCATCGGAATTAAATACAAAAGGCACAATGCCGACTTAAGTACAAGAAAAGAGACTCTTCTTACTGTCTGTGTTTTGAACCATTCATGTGACACTAGTTATAGATTCCGATGCTTCACTTCAGGTTTACTGTATCCCTCTGACCTTCTTATCGACGATGAAACACAGAAATTGCATCGGAATTAAATACAAAAGACACAATGCCGACTTAAGTACAAGAAAACTGACTCATCTTACTGTCTATGTTTTGAACCTTTCCTGTGACACTAGTTATAGATTCCGATGCTTCTCTTCAGGTTTACTGTATCCCTCTGACCTTCTTATTGACGATGAAACACAGAAATTGCATCGGAATTAAATACAAAAGGCACAACGCCGACTTAAGTACAAGAAAACTTACTCATCTTACTGTCTATGTTTTGAACCTTTCCTGTGACACTAGTTATAGATTCCGATGCTTCACTTCAGGTTTACTGTATTCCTCTGACCTTCTTATTGAAGATGAAACACAGATATTGCATCGGAATTAAATACAAAGGGCACAATGCTGATTTAAGTACAAGAAAACTGACTCTTCTTACTGTCTATGATTGAACCATTCATGTGACTCTAGTTATAGATTCCGATGCTTCACTTCAGGTTTACTGTATCCCTCTGACCATTTTATTGTTGATGAAACACAGATATAGCATCGGAATTAAATACAAAAGGCACAGAGCCCACACAAGTACAATAAAACTGACTCTTCTTACTGTCTATGTTTTGAACCATTCCTGTTACACTAGTTATAGATTCCGATGCTTCTCTTCATGTTTACTGTATCCCTCTGACCTTTCTTATTGACGATGAAACACAGAAATTGCATCGGAATTAAATACAAAAGGCACAATGCCGACTTAAGTACAAGAAAACAGACTCTTCTTACTGTCTGTGTTTTGAACCATTCATGTGACACTAGGCATAGCTTACGATGCTTCACTTCAGGTTTACTGTATCCATCTGACCTTCTTATTATCGATGAAACACAGAATTTGCATCGGAATTAAATACAAAAGGCACAATGCCGACTTATGTACAAGAAAACTGACTCTTCTTACTGTCTATGTTTGAACCATTCATGTGACACTAGTTATAGATTCCGATGCTTCACTTCAGGTTTACTGTATCCCTCTGACCTTCTTATCGACGATGAAACACAGAAATTGCATCGGAATTAAATACAAAAGGCACAATGCCCACTTAAGTACAAGAAAACTGACTCCTCTTACTGTCTATGATTGAAACATTCCTGTGACACTAGTTATTGATTCCGATGCTTCACTTGAGGTTTACTGTAGCCCTCTGACCTTCTTATTGACGATGAAACACAGAAATTGCATCGGAATTAAATACAAAAGGCACAACACCGACTTAAGTACAAGAAAACTGACTCATCTTACTGTCTATGTTTTGAACCTTTCCTGTGACACTAGTTATAGATTCCGATGCTTCACTTCAGGTTTACTGTATCCCTCTGGCCTTCTTATTGAAGATGAAACACAGACATTGCATCGGAGTTAAATACAAAAGGCACAATGCCAACATAAGTACAAGAAAACTGACTCTTCTTACTGTCTATGTTTTGAACCATTCCTGTGACACTACTTATAAATTCCGATGCTTCACTTCAGGTTTACTGTATCCCTCTGACCCTCATATTGTTGATGAAACACAGATATAGCATCGGAATTAAATACAAAAGACACAATGCCTACATAAGTACAAGAAAACTGACTCTTCTTACTGTCTATGATTTGAACCATTCCTGTGACACTAGTTATAGATTCCGATGCTTCTCTTCAGGTTTACTGTTTCCCTCTGACCTTCTTATTGACGATAAAGTACAGAAATTGCATCGGAATTAAATACAAAAGGCACAATGCCGACTTAAGTACAAGAAAAGAGACTCTTCTTACTGTCTGTGTTTTGAACCATTCATGTGACACTAGTTATAAATTCCGATGCTTCACTTCAGGTTTACTGTATCCCTCTGACCTTCTTATCGACGATGAAACACAGAAATTGCATCGGAATTAAATACAAAAGACACAATGCCGACTTAAGTACAAGAAAACTGACTCATCTTACTGTCTATGTTTTGAACCTTTCCTGTGACACTAGTTATAGATTCCGATGCTTCACTTCAGGTTTACTGTATCCCTCTGACCTTCTTATTGAAGATGAAACACAGATATTGCATCGGAATTAAATACAAAGGGCACAATGCTGACTTAAGTACAAGAAAACTGACTCTTCTTACTGTCTATGTTTGAACCATTCATGTGACACTAGTTATAGATTCCGATGCTTCACTTCAGGTTTACTGTATCCCTCTGACCATTTTATTGTGGATGAAACACAGATATAGCATCGGAATTAAATACAAAAGGCACAGAGCCCACATAAGTACAATAAAACTGACTCTTCTTACTGTCTATGTTTTGAACCATTCCTGTTACACTAGTTATAGATTCCGATGCTTCTCTTCAGGTTTACTGTATCCCTCTGACCTTTCTTATTGACGATGAAACACAGAAATTGCATCGGAATTAAATACAAAAGGCACAATGCCGACTTAAGTACAAAAAAACAGACTCTTCTTACTGTCTGTGTTTTGAACCATTCATGTGACACTAGGCATAGCTTACGATGCTTCACTTCAGGTTTACTGTATCCATCTGACCTTCTTATTATCGATGAAACACAGAATTTGCATCGGCATTAAATACAATAGGCACAATGCCGACTTATGTACAAGAAAACTGACTCTTCTTACTGTCTATGTTTGAACCATTCATGTGACACTAGTTATAGATTCCGATGCTTCACTTCAGGTTTACTGTATCCCTCTGACCTTCTTATCGACGATGAAACACAGAAATTGCATCGGAATTAAATACAAAAGGCACAATGCCCACTTAAGTACAAGAAAACTGACTCCTCTTACTGTCTATGATTGAAACATTCCTGTGACACTAGTTATAGATTCCGATGCTTCACTTGAGGTTTACTGTATCCCTCTGACCTTCTTATTACCGATGAAACACAGAAATTGCATCGGAATTAAATACAAATTGCACAATGCCGACTTAAGTACAAGAAAACTGACTCTTCTTACTGTCTACGTTTGGAACCATTCCTGTGACACTAGTTATAGATTCCGATGCTTCACTTCAGGTTTACTGTATCCCTCTGACCTTCTTATTGACGATGAAACACAGACATTGCATCGGAGTTAAATACAAAAGGCCCAATACCTACTTAAGTACAAGAAAACTGACTCTTCTTACTGTCTATGTTTTGAACCATTCCTGTGACACTAGTTATAGATTCCGATGCTTCACTTGAGGTTTACTGTATCCCTCTGACCACCTTATTGTTGATGAAACACAGATATAGCATCGGAATTAAATACAAAAGACACAATGCCTACATAAGTACAAGAAAACTGACTCTTCTTACTGTCTATGATTTGAACCATTCCTGTGACACTAGTTATGGATTCCGATGCTTCTCTTCAGGTTTACTGTATCCCTCTGACCTTCTTATTGACGATAAAACACAGAAATTGCAACGGAATTAAATACAAAAGGCACAATGCCGACTTAAGTACAAGAAAACAGACTCTTCTTACTGTCTGTGTTTTGAACCATTCATGTGACACTAGGCATAGCTTCCGATGCTTCACTTCAGGTTTACTGTATCCCTCTGACTTTCTTATTGACAATGAAACACAGAAATTGCATCGGATTTAATACAAAAGGCACAATGCCGACTTAAGTACAAGAAAACTGACTCCTCTTACTGTCTATGATTTGAACCATTCCTGTGACATTAGTTATAGATTCCGATGCTTCACTTCAGCTTTACTGTATCCCTCTGACCTTCTTATTGACGATGAAACACAGAAATTGCATCGGAATTAAATACAAAAGGCACAATGCCGACTTAAGTACAAGAAAACTGACTCTTCTTACTGCCTAGGTTTTGAACCATTCCTGTGACACTAGTTATAGATTCCAATGCTTCACTTCAGGTTTACTGTATCCCTCTGACCTTCTTATTGACGATGAAACACAGGTATTGCATCGTAATTAAATACAAAATGCACAATGCCGACTTAAGTACAAGAAAACTAACTCTTCTTACTGGCTATGTTTGAACCATTCCTGTGACATTGGTTATAGATTCGGATGCTTCACTTCAGGTTTACTGTATCCCTCTGACCTTCTTATTGACGATGAAACACAGAAATTGCATCGGAATTAAATACAAAAGGCACAATGCCGGCTTAAGTACAAGAAAACTGACTTTTCTTACTGTCTATGTTTTGAACCACTCCTGTGACACTAGTTATAGATTCCGATGCTTCACTTCAGGTTTACTGTATCCCTCTGACCATCTTATTGTTGATGAAACACAGATATAGCATCGGAATTAAATACAAAAGATACAATGCCTACATAAGTACAAGAAAACTGTCTCTTCCTACTGTCTATGATTTGAACCATTCCTGTGACACTAGTTATAGATTCCGATGCTTCTCTTCAGGTTTACTGTATCCCTCTGACTTTCTTATTGACGATGAAACACAGAAATTGCATCGGAGTTAAATACAAAAGGCACAATGTCGACTTAAGTACAAGAAAGCTGACTCTTCTTACTGTCTATGTTTTGAACCTTTCCTGTGACACTAGTTATAGATTCCGATGCTTCACTTCAGGTTTACTGTATCCCTCTGACCTTCTTATTGAAGATGACACACAGATATTGCATCGGAATTAAATACAAAGGGCACAAAAAAACTGACTCTTCTTACTGTCTATGTTTGAACCATTCATGTGACACTAGTTATAGATTCCGATGCTTCACTTCAGGTTTACTGTATCCCTCTGACCATTTTATTGTTGATGAAACACAGATATGGCATAGGAATTAAATACAAAAGGCACAATGCCTACATAAGTACAAGAAAACTGACTCTTCTTACTGTCTATGATATGAACCATTCCAGTGACACTAGTGATGGATTCCGATGCTTCTCTCCAGGTTTACTGTATCCCTCTGACCTTCTTATTGACGATAAAACACAGAAATTGCATCGGAATTAAATACAAAAGGCACAATGCCGACTTAAGTACAAGAAAACAGACTCTTCTTACTGTCTGTGTTTTGAACCAGTCATGTGACACTAGGCATAGCTTCCGATGCTTCACTTCATGTATACTGTATCCATCTGACCTTCTTATTATCGATAAAACACAGAATTTGCATCGGAATTAAATACAAAAGGCACAATGCCGACATATGTACAAGAAAACTGATACTTCTTACTGTCTATGTTTGAACCATTCATGTGACACTAGTTATAGATTCCGATGCTTCACTTCTGGTTTACTGTATCCCTCTGACCTTCTTATCGACGATGAAACACAGAAATTGCATCGGAATTAAATACAAAAGGCACAATGCCGACTTAAGTACAAGAAAACTGACTCCTCTTACTGTCTATGATTGAACCATTCCTGTGACACTAGTTATAGATTCCGATGCTTCTCTTCAGGTTTACTGTATCCCTCTGACCTTCTTATTGACGATGAAACACAGATATTGCATCGGAATTAAATACAAAAGGCACAATGCCGACTTAAGTACAAGAAAACAGACTCTTCTTGCTGTCTGTGTTTTGAACAATTCATGTGACGCTAGGCATAGTTTCCGATGCTTCACTTCAGGTTTACTGTAATCATCTGACCTTCTTATTATCGATAAAACACAGAATTTTCATCGGAATTAAATACAAAAGCCACAATGCCGACTTATGTACAAGAAAACTGACACTTCTTACTGTCCATGTTTGAACCATTCATGTACCACTAGTTATAGATTCCGATGCTTCACTTCAGGTTTACTGTATCCCTCTGACCTTCTTATCGACGATGAAACACAGAAATTGCATCGGAATTAAATACAAAAGGCACAATGCCGACTTAAGTACAAGAAAACTGACTCCTCTTACTGTCTATGATTGAAACATTCCTGTGTCACTAGTTATTGATTCCGATGCTTCACTTGAGGTTTACTGTAGCCCTCTGACCTTCTTATTGACGATGAAACACAGAAATTGCATCGGAATTAAATACAAAAGGCACAACGCCGACTTAAGTACAAGAAAACTGACTCATCTTACTGTCTATGTTTTGAACCTTTCCTGTGACACTAGTTATAGATTCCGATGCTTCACTTCAGGTTTACTGTATCCCTCTGGCCTTCTTATTGAAGATGAAACACAGACATTGCATCGGAGTTAAATACAAAAGGCACAATGCCAACATAAGTACAAGAAAACTGACTCTTCTTACTGTCTATGTTTTGAACCATTCCTGTGACACTAGTTATAAATTCCGATGCTTCACTTCAGGTTTACTGTATCCCTCTGACCCTCATATTGTTGATCAAACACAGATATAGCATCGGAATTAAATACAAAAGACACAATGCCTACATAAGTACAAGAAAACTGACTCTTCTTACTGTCTATGATTTGAACCATTCCTGTGACACTAGTTACAGATTCCGATGCTTCTCTTCAGGTTTACTGTCTCCCTCTGACCTTCTTATTGACGATGAAACACAGAAATTGCATCGGAATTAAATACAAAAGGCACAACGCCGACTTAAGTACAAGCAAACTGACTCATCTTACTGTCTATGTTTTGAACCTTTCCTGTGACACTAGTTAGAGATTCCGATGCTTCACTTCAGGTTTACTGTATCCCTCTGGCCTTCTTATTGAAGATGAAACACAGATATTGCATCGGAATTAAATGCAAAGGGCACAATGCCGACTTAAGTACAAGAAAACTGACTCTTCTTACTGTCTATGTTTGAACCATTCATGTGACACCAGTTATAGCTTCCGATGCTTCACTTCAGGTTTACTGTATCCCTCTGACCATCTTATTGTTGATGAAACACATATATAACATCGGATTTAAATACAAAAGGCACAATGCCTACATAAGTACAAGAAAACTGACTCTTCTTACTGTCTATGATTTGAACCATTCCTGTGACACTAGTTATAGATTCCGATGCTTCTCTTCAGGTTTACTGTTTCCCTCTGACCTTCTTATTGACGATAAAATACAGAAATTGCATCGGAATTAAATACAAAAGGCACAATGCCGACTTAAGTACAAGAAAAGAGACTCTTCTTACTGTCTGTGTTTTGAACCATTCATGTGACACTAGTTATAGATTCCGATGCTTCACTTCAGGTTTACTGTATCCCTCTGACCTTCTTATCGACGATGAAACACAGAAATTGCATCGGAATTAAATACAAAAGACACAATGCCGACTTAAGTACAAGAAAACTGACTCATCTTACTGTCTATGTTTTGAACCTTTCCTGTGACACTAGTTATAGATTCCGATGCTTCTCTTCAGGTTTACTGTATCCCTCTGACCTTCTTATTGACGATGAAACACAGAAATTGCATCGGAATTAAATACAAAAGGCACAACGCCGACTTAAGTACAAGAAAACTTACTCATCTTACTGTCTATGTTTTGAACCTTTCCTGTGACACTAGTTATAGATTCCGATGCTTCACTTCAGGTTTACTGTATCCCTCTGACATTCTTATTGAAGATGAAACACAGATATTGCATCGGAATTAAATACAAAGGGCACAATGCTGATTTAAGTACAAGAAAACTGACTCTTCTTACTGTCTATGATTGAACCATTCATGTGACTCTAGTTATAGATTCCGATGCTTCACTTCAGGTTTACTGTATCCCTCTGACCATTTTATTGTTGATGAAACACAGATATAGCATCGGAATTAAATACAAAAGGCACAGAGCCCACACAAGTACAATAAAACTGACTCTTCTTACTGTCTATGTTTTGAACCATTCCTGTTACACTAGTTATAGATTCCGATGCTTCTCTTCATGTTTACTGTATCCCTCTGACCTTTCTTATTGACGATGAAACACAGAAATTGCATCGGAATTAAATACAAAAGGCACAATGCCGACTTAAGTACAAGAAAACAGACACTTCTTACTGTCTGTGTTTTGAACCATTCATGTGACACTAGGCATAGCTTACGATGCTTCACTTCAGGTTTACTGTATCCATCTGACCTTCTTATTATCGATGAAACACAGAATTTGCATCGGAATTAAATACAAAAGGCACAATGCCGACTTATGTACAAGAAAACTGACTCTTCTTACTGTCTATGTTTGAACCATTCATGTGACACTAGTTATAGATTCCGATGCTTCACTTCAGGTTTACTGTATCCCTCTGACCTTCTTATCGACGATGAGACACAGAAATTGCATCGGAATTAAATACAAAAGGCACAATGCGTCTTAAGTACAAGAAAACTGACTCCTCTTACTGTCTATGATTGAAACATTCCTGTGACACTAGTTATAGATTCCGATGCTTCACTTGAGGTTTACTGTATCCCTCTGACCTTCTTATTGACGATGAAACACAGAAATTGCATCGGAATTAAATACAAATTGCACAATGCAGACTTAAGTACAAGAAAACTGACTCTTCTTACTGTCTACGTTTGGAACCATTCCTGTGACACTAGTTATAGATTCCGATGCTTCACTTCAGGTTTACTGTATCCCTCTGACCTTCTTATTGACGATGAAACACAGACATTGCATCGGAGTTAAATACAAAAGGCCCAATACCTACTTAAGTACAAGAAAACTGACTCTTCTTACTGTCTGTGTTTTGAACCATTCCTGTGACACTAGTTATAGATTCCGATGCTTCACTTGAGGTTTACTGTATCCCTCTGACCACCTTATTGTTGATGAAACACAGATATAGCATCGGAATTAAATACAAAAGACACAATGCCTACATAAGTACAAGAAAACTGACTCTTCTTACTGTCTATGATTTGAACCATTCCTGTGACACTAGTTATAGATTCCGATGCTTCTCTTCAGGTTTACTGTATCCCTCTGACTTTCTTATTGACAATGAAACACAGAAATTGCATCGGATTTAATACAAAAGGCACAATGCCGACTTAAGTACAAGAAAACTGACTCCTCTTACTGTCTATGATTTGAATCATTCCTGTGACATTAGTTATAGATTCCGATGCTTCACTTCAGCTTTACTGTATCCCTCTGACCTTCTTATTGACGATGAAACACAGAAATTTCAACGGAATTAAATACAAAAGGCACAATGACGACTTAAGTACAAGAAAACTGACTCTTCTTACTGCCTAGGTTTTGAACCATTCCTGTGACACTAGTTATTGATTCCAATGCTTCACTTCAGGTTTACTGTATCCCTCTGACCTTCTTATTGACGATGAAACACAGGTATTGCATCGTAATTAAATACAAAAGGCACAATGCCGACGTAAGTACAAGAAAACTAACTCTTCTTACTGTCTATGTTTGAACCATTCCTGTGACATTGGTTATAGATTCGGATGCTTCACTTCAGGTTTACTGTATCCCTCTGACCTTCTTATTGACGATGAAACACAGAAATTGCATCGGAATTAAATACAAAAGGCACAATGCCGACTTAAGTACAAGAAAACTGACTTTTCTTACTGTCTATGTTTGAACCATTCCTGTGACACTAGTTATAGATTCCGATGCTTCACTTCAGGTTTAGTGTATCCCTCTGACCATCTTATTGTTGATGAAACACAGATATAGCATCGGAATTAAATACAAAAGATACAATGCCTACATAAGTACAAGAAAACTGACTCTTCCTACTGTCTATGATTTGAACCATTCCTGTGACACTAGTTATAGATTCCGATGCTTCTCTTCAGGTTTACTGTATCCCTCTGACTTTCTTATTGACGATGAAACACAGAAATTGCATCGGAGTTAAATACAAAAGGCACAATGTCGACTTAAGTACAAGAAAGCTGACTCTTCTTACTGTCTATGTTTTGAACCTTTCCTGTGACACTAGTTATAGATTCCGATGCTTCACTTCAGGTTTACTGTATCCCTCTGACCTTCTTATTGAAGATGAAACACAGATATTGCATCGGAATTAAATACAAAGGGCACAAAAAAACTGACTCTTCTTACTGTCTATGTTTGAACCATTCATGTGACACTAGTTATAGATTCCGATGCTTCACTTCAGGTTTACTGTATCCCTCTGACCATTTTATTGTTGATGAAACACAGATATAGCATAGGAATTAAATACAAAAGGCACAATGCCTACATAAGTACAAGAAAACTGACTCTTCTTACTATCTATGATATGAACCATTCCAGTGACACTATGGATGGATTCCGATGCTTCTCTTCAGGTTTACTGTATCCCTCTGACCTTCTTATTGACGATAAAACACAGAAATTGCATCGGAATTAAATACAAAAAGCACAATACCAACTTAAGTGCAAGAAAACAGACTCTTCTTACTGTCTGTGTTTTGAACCATTCATGCGACACTAAGCAAAGCTTCCGATGCTTCACTTCAGGTTTACTGTATTCCTCTGACCATCTTATTGTTGATGAAACACAGATATAGCATCGGAATTAAATACAAAAGGCACAATGCCTACATAAGTACAATAAAACTGACTCTTCTTACTGTCTATGTTTTGAACCATTCCTGTTACACTAGTTATAGATTCCGATGCTTCTCTTCAGGTTTACTGTATCCCACTGACCTTCTTATTGACGATGAAACACAGAAGTTGCATCGGAATTAAATACAAAAGGCACAATGCCGACTTAAGTACAAGAAAACAGACTCTTCTTACTGTCTGTGTTTTGAACCATTCATGTGACACTAGGCATAGCTTCCGATGCTTCACTTCAGGTTTACTGTATCCATCTGACCTTCTTATTATCGATGAAACACAGAATTTGCATCGGAATTAAATACAAAAGGCACAATGCCGACTTATGTACAAGAAAACTGACTTTTCTTACTGTCTATGTTTGAACCATTCATGTGACACTAGTTATAGATTCCGATGCTTCACTTCAGGTTTACTGTATCCCTCTGACCTTCTTATCGACGATGAAACACAGAAATTGCATCGGAATTAAATACAAAAGGCACAATGTCGACTTAAGTACAAGAAAACTGACTCTTCTTACTATCTATGATATGAACCATTCCAGTGACACTATGGATGGATTCCGATGCTTCACTTCAGGTTTACTGTATCCCTCTGACCTTCTTATCGACGATGAAACACAGAAATTGCATCGGAATTAAATACAAATGGCACAATGCAGACTTAAGTACAAGAAAACTGACTCTTCTTGCTGTCTATGTTTGGAACCATTCCTGTGACACTAGTTATAGATTCCGCTGCTTTACTTCAGGTTTACTGTATCCCTCTGACCTTCTTATTGACGATGAAACACAGACATTGCATCGGAGTTAAATACAAAAGGCACAATGCCTACTTAAGTACAAGAAAACAGACTCTTCTTACTGTCTATGTTTTGAACCATTCCTGTGACACTAGTTATAGATTCCGATGCTTCACTTCAGGTTTACTGTATCCCTCTGACCATCTTATTGTTGATGAAACACAGATATAGCATCGGAATTAAATACAAAAGACACAGTGCCTACATAAGTACAAGGAAACTGACTCTTCTTACTGTCTATGATTTGAACCATTCCTGTGACACTACTTATAGATTCCGATGCTTCTCTTCAGGTTTACTGTATCCCTCTGACCTTCTTATTGACGATAAAACACAGAAATTGCATCGTAATTAAATAAAAAATGCACAATGCCGACTTAAGTACAAGAAAACAGACTCTTCTTACTGTCTGTGTTTTGAACCATTCATGTGACACTAGGCATAGCTTCCGATGCTTCACTTCAGGTTTACTGTATCCCTCTGACTTTCTCATTGACAATGAAACACAGAAATTGCATCGGATTTAATACAAAAGGCACAATGCCGACTTAAGTACAAGAAAACTGACTCCTCTTACTGTCTATGTTTTGAACCATTCCTGTGACACTAGTTATAGATTCCGATGCTTCACTTCAGCTTTACTGTATCCCTCTGACCTTCTTATTGACGATGAAACACAGAAATTGCATCGGAATTAAATACAAAAGGCATAATGTTGACTTAAGTACAAGAAAACTGACTCTTCTTACTGCCTAGGTTTTGTACCATTCCTGTGACACTTGTTACAGGTTCCAATGCTTCACTTCAGGTTTACTGTATCCCTCTGACCTTCTTATTGACGATGAAACACAGGTATTGCATCGTAATTAAATACAAAAGGCACAATGCCGACTTCAGTACAAGAAAACTGACTCTTCTTACTGTCTATGTTTTGAACCATTCATGTGACACTAATTATAGAGTCCGATGCTTCACTTCAGGTTTACTGTATCCCTCTGACCTTCTTATTGACGATGAAACACAGAAATTGCATCGGAATTAAATACAAAAGGCACAATGCCGACTGATGTTCAAGAAAACTGATTCTTCTTACTGTTTATGTTTGAACCATTCCTGTGACACTAGTTATAGATTCCGATGCCTCACTTCAGGTTTACTGTATCCCTCTGACGTTCTTATTGACGATGAAACACAGAAATTGCATCGGAATGAAGTACAAAAGGCACAATGCCGACTTAAGTACAAGAAAACTGACTCTTCTTACTGTCTATGTTTGAACCATTCCTGTGACATTGGTTATAGATTCGGATGCTTCACTTCAGGTTTACTGTATCCCTCTGACCTTCTTATTGACGATGAAACACAGAAATTGCATCGCAATTAAATACAAAAGGCACAATGCCGACTTAAGTACAAGAAAACTGACTTTTCTTAATGTCTATGTTTTGAACCATTCCTGTGACACTAGTTACAGATTCCGATGCTTCACTTCAGGTTGACTGTATCCCTCTGACCATCTTATTGTTGATGAAACACAGATATAGGATCGGAATTAAATACAAAAGACACAATGCCTACATATGTACAAGAAAACTGACTCTTCTTACTGTCTATGATTTGAACCATTCCTGTGACACTAGTTATAGATTCCGATGCTTATCTTCAGGTTTACTGTCTCCCTCTGACCTTCTTATTGAAGATGAAACACAGATATTGCATCGGAATTAAATACAAAAGGCACAATGCCGACTTAAGCACAAGAAAATGGACTCTTCCTACTGTCTATGATTTGAACCATTCCTGTGACACTAGTTATAGATTCCGATGCTTCTCTTCTGGTTTACTGTATCCCTCTGACCTTCTTATTGACGATGAAACACAGAAATTGCATCGGAATTAAATACAAAAGGCACAACGCCGACTTAAATACAAGAAAACTGACTCATCTTACTGTCTATGTTTTGAACCTTTCCTGTGACACTAGTTATAGATTCAGATGCTTCACTTCAGGTTTACTGTATCCCTCTGACCTTCTTATTGAAGATGAAACACAGATATTGCATCGGAATTAAATACAAAGGGCACAATGCTGACTTAAGTACAAGATAACTGACTCTTCTTACTGTCTATGTTTGAACCATTCATGTGACACTAGTTATAGATTCCGATGCTACACTTCAGGTTTACTGTATCCCTCTGACCATTTTATTGTTGATGAAACACAGATATAGCATCGGAATTAAATACAAAAGGCACAATGCCTACATAAGTACAGGAAAACTGACTCTTCTTACTGTCTATGATATGAACCATTCCAGTGACACTAGTGATGGATTCCGATGCTTCTCTTCAGGTTTACTGTATCCCTCTGACCTTCTTATTGACGATAAAACACAGAAATTGCATCGGAATTAAATACAAAAAGCACAATGCCGACTTAAGTACAAGAAAACAGACTCTTCTTACTGTCTGTGTTTTGAACCATTCATGTGACACTAGGCATAGCTTCCGATGCTTCACTTCAGGTTTACTGTATACCTCTGACCATCTTATTGTTGATGAAACACAGATATAGCATCGGAATTAAATACAAAAGGCACAATGCCTACATAAGTACAATAAAACTGACTCTTCTTACTGTCTACGTTTTGAACCATTCCTGTTACACTAGTTATAGATTCCGATGCTTCTCTTCAGGTTTACTGTATCCCTCTGACCTTCTTATTGACGATGAAACACAGAAATTGCATCGGAATTAAATACAAAAGGCACAATGCCGACTTAAGTACAAGAAAACAGACTCTTCTTACTGTCTGTGTTTTGAACCATTCATGTGACACTAGGCATAGCTTCCGATGCTTCACTTCAGGTTTACTGTATCCATCTGACTTTCTTATTATCGATGAAACACAGAATTTGCTTCGGAATTAAATACAAAAGGCACAATGCCGACTTATGTACAAGAAAACTGACTCTTCTTACTGTCTATGTTTGAACCATTCATGTGACACTAGTTATAGATTCCGATGCTTCACTTCAGGTTTACTGTATCCCTCTGACCTTCTTATCGACGATGAAACACAGAAATTGCATCGGAATTCAATACAAAAGGCACAATGCCGACTTAAGTACAAGAAAACTGACTCCTCTTACTGTCTATGATTGAAACATTCCTGTGACACTAGTTATAGATTCCGATGCTTCACTTGAGATTTACTGTATCCCTCTGACCTTCTTATTGACGATGAAACACAGAAATTGCATCGGAATTAAATACAAATGGCACAATGCAGACTTAAGTACAAGAAAACTGACTCTTCTTACTGTCTATGTTTGGAATAATTCCTGTGACACTAGTTATAGATTCCGATGCTTCACTTCAAGTTTACTGTATCCCTCTGACCTTCTTATTGACGATGAAACACAGAAATTGCATCGGAATTAAATACAAAAGGCACAATGCCGACTTAAGTACAAGAAAACTGACTCTTCTTACTGCCTAGGTTTTGAACCATTCCTGTTACACTAGTTATAGATTCCAATGCTTCACTTCAGGTTTACTGTATCCCTCTGACCTTCTTATTGACGATGAAACACAGAAATTGCATCGGAATTAAATACAAAAGGCACAATGCCGACTTAAGTACAAGAAAACAGACTCTTCTTACTGTCTGTGTTTTGAACCATTCATGTGACACTAGGCATAGCTTCCGATGCTTCACTTCAGGTTTACTGAATCCCTCTGACTTTCTTATTGACAATGAAACACAGAAATTGCAGCGGCTTTAATACAAAGGGCACAATGCCGACTTAAGTACAAGAAAACTGACTCCTCTTACTGTCTATGTTTTGAACCATTCCTGTGACACTAGTTATAGATTCCGATGCTTCACTTCAGGTTTACTGTATCCCTCTGACCTTCTTATTGACGATGAAACACAGAAATTGCATCGGAATTAAATACAAAAGGCACAATGCCGACTTAAGTACAAGAAAACTGACTCTTCTTACTGCCTAGGTTTTGAACCATTCCTGTGACACTAGTTATAGATTCCAATGCTTCACTTCAGGTTTACTGTATCCCTCTGACCTTCTTATTGAGGATGAAACACAGGTATTGCATCGTAATTACATACAAAAGGCACAATGCCGACTTCAGTACAATAAAACTGACTCTTCTTACTGTCTATGTTTTGAACCATTCATGTGACACTAGTTATAGAGTCCGAAGCTTCACTTCAGGTTTACTGTATCCCTCTGACCTTCTTATTGACGATGAAACACAGAAGTTGCATCGGAATTAAATACAAAAGGCACAATGCCGACTTAAGTACAAGAAAACAGACTCTTCTTACTGTCTGTGTTTTGAACCATTCATGTGACACTAGGCATAGCTTCCGATGCTTCACTTCAGGTTTACTGTATCCATCTGACCTTCTTATTATCGATGAAACACAGAATTTGCATCGGAATTAAATACAAAAGGCACAATGCCGACTTATGTACAAGAAAACTGACTTTTCTTACTGTCTATGTTTGAACCATTCATGTGACACTAGTTATAGATTCCGATGCTTCACTTCAGGTTTACTGTATCCCTCTGACCTTCTTATCGACGATGAAACACAGAAATTGCATCGGAATTAAATACAAAAGGCACAATGCCGACTTAAGTACAAGAAAACTGACTCTTCTTACTATCTATGATATGAACCATTCCAGTGACACTATGGATGGATTCCGATGCTTCACTTCAGGTTTACTGTATCCCTCTGACCTTCTTATCGACGATGAAACACAGAAATTGCATCGGAATTAAATACAAATGGCACAATGCAGACTTAAGTACAAGAAAACTGACTCTTCTTGCTGTCTATGTTTGGAACCATTCCTGTGACACTAGTTATAGATTCCGATGCTTTACTTCAGGTTTACTGTATCCCTCTGACCTTCTTATTGACGATGAAACACAGACATTGCATCGGAGTTAAATACAAAAGGCACAATGCCTACTTAAGTACAAGAAAACAGACTTTTCTTACTGTCTATGTTTTGAACCATTCCTGTGACACTAGTTATAGATTCCGATGCTTCACTTCAGGTTTACTGTATCCCTCTGACCATCTTATTGTTGATGAAACACAGATATAGCATCGGAATTAAATACAAAAGACACAGTGCCTACATAAGTACAAGGAAACTGACTCTTCTTACTGTCTATGATTTGAACCATTCCTGTGACACTACTTATAGATTCCGATGCTTCTCTTCAGGTTTACTGTATCCCTCTGACCTTCTTATTGACGATAAAACACAGAAATTGCATCGTAATTAAATAAAAAATGCACAATGCCGACTTAAGTACAAGAAAACAGACTCTTCTTACTGTCTGTGTTTTGAACCATTCATGTGACACTAGGCATAGCTTCCGATGCTTCACTTCAGGTTTACTGTATCCCTCTGACTTTCTCATTGACAATGAAACACAGAAATTGCATCGGATTTAATACAAAAGGCACAATGCCGACTTAAGTACAAGAAAACTGACTCCTCTTACTGTCTATGTTTTGAACCATTCCTGTGACACTAGTTATAGATTCCGATGCTTCACTTCAGCTTTACTGTATCCCTCTGACCTTCTTATTGACGATGAAACACAGAAATTGCATCGCAATTAAATACAAAAGGCACAATGTTGACTTAAGTACAAGAAAACTGACTCTTCTTACTGCCTAGGTTTTGAACCATTCCTGTGACACTTGTTATAGGTTCCAATGCTTCACTTCAGGTTTACTGTATCCCTCTGACCTTCTTATTGACGATGAAACACAGGTATTGCATCGTAATTAAATACAAAAGGCACAATGCCGACTTCAGTACAAGAAAACTGACTCTTCTTACTGTCTATGTTTTGAACCATTCATGTGACACTAATTATAGAGTCCGATGCTTCACTTCAGGTTTACTGTATCCCTCTGACCTTCTTATTGACGATGAAACACAGAAATTGCATCGGAATTAAATACAAAAGGCACAATGCCGACTGATGTTCAAGAAAACTGATTCTTCTTACTGTTTATGTTTGAACCATTCCTGTGACACTAGTTATAGATTCCGATGCCTCACTTCAGGTTTACTGTATCCCTCTGACCTTCTTATTGACGATGAAACACAGAAATTGCATCGGAATGAAGTACAAAAGGCACAATGCCGACTTAAGAACAAAAAACTGACTCTTCTTACTGTCTATGTTTGAACCATTCCTGTGACATTGGTTATAGATTCGGATGCTTCACTTCAGGTTTACTGTATCCCTCTGACCTTCTTATTGACGATGAAACACAGAAATTGCATCGGAATTAAATACAAAAGGCACAATGCCGACTTAAGTACAAGAAAACTGACTTTTCTTAATGTCTATGTTTTGAACCATTCCTGTGACACTAGTTACAGATTCCGATGCTTCACTTCAGGTTTACTGTATCCCTCGGACCATCTTATTGTTGATGAAACACAGATATAGCATCGGAATTAAATACAAAAGACACAATGCCTACATATGTACAAGAAAACTGACTCTTCTTACTGTCTATGATTTGAACCATTCCTGTGACACTAGTTATAGATTCCGATGCTTCTCTTCAGGTTTACTGTCTCCCTCTGACCTTCTTATTGATGATGAAACACAGAAATTGCATCGGAATTAAATACAAAAGGCACAACGCCGACTTAAGTACAAGAAAACTGACTCATCTTACTGTCTATGTTATGAACCTTTCCTGTGACACTAGTTATAGATTCCGATGCTTCACTTCAGGTTTACTGTATCCCTCTGGCCTTCTTATTGAAGATGAAACACAGATATTGCATCGGAATTAAATGCAAAGGGCACAATGCCGACTTAAGTACAAGAAAACTGACTCTTCTTACTGTCTATGTTTGAACCATTCATGTGACACCAGTTATAGATTCCGATGCTTCACTTCAGGTTTACTGTATCCCTCTGACCATCTTATTGTTGATGAAACACAGATATAGCATCGGATTTAAATACAAAAGGCACAATGCCTACATAAGTACAAGAAAACTGACTCTTCTTCCTGTCTATGATTTGAACCATTCCTGTGACACTAGTTATAGATTCCGATGCTTCTCTTCAGGTTTACTGTTTCCCTCTGACCTTCTTATTGACGATAAAACACAGAAATTGCATTGGAATTAAACACAAAAGGCACAATGCCGACTTAAGTACAAGAAAACAGATTCTTCTTACTGTCTGTGCTTTGAACCATTCATGTGACACTAGTTATGGAATCCGATGCTTCACTTCAGGTTTACTGTATCCCTCTGACCTTCTTATCGACGATGAAACACAGAAATTGCATCGGAATTAAATACAAAAGGCACAATGCCGACTTAAGTACAAGAAAATGGACTCTTCCAACTGTCTATGATTTGAACCATTCCTGTGACACTAGTTATAGATTCCGATGCTTCTCTTCTGGTTTACTGTATCCCTCTGACCTTCTTATTGACGATGAAACACAGAAATTGCATCGGAATTAAATACAAAAGGCACAACGCCGACTTAAATACAAGAAAACTGACTCATCTTACTGTCTATGTTTTGAACCTTTCCTGTGACACTAGTTATAGATTCAGATGCTTCACTTCAGGTTTACTGTATCCCTCTGACCTTCTTATTGAAGATGAAACACAGATATTGCATCGGAATTAAATACAAAGGGCACAATGCTGACTTAAGTACAAGATAACTGACTCTTCTTACTGTCTATGTTTGAACCATTCATGTGACACTAGTTATAGATTCCGATGCTACACTTCAGGTTTACTGTATCCCTCTGACCATTTTATTGTTGATGAAACACAGATATAGCATCGGAATTAAATACAAAAGGCACAATGCCTACATAAGTACAGGAAAACTGACTCTTCTTACTGTCTATGATATGAACCATTCCAGTGACACTAGTGATGGATTCCGACGCTTCTCTTCAGGTTTACTGTATCCCTCTGACCTTCTTATTGACGATAAAACACAGAAATTGCATCGGAATTAAATACAAAAAGCACAATGCCGACTTAAGTACGAGAAAACAGACTCTTCTTACTGTCTGTGTTTTGAACCATTCATGTGACACTAGGCATAGCTTCCGATGCTTCACTTCAGGTTTACTGTATACCTCTGACCATCTTATTGTTGATGAAACACAGATATAGCATCGGAATTAAATACAAAAGGCACAATGCCTACATAAGTACAATAAAACTGACTCTTCTTACTGTCTACGTTTTGAACCATTCCTGTTACACTAGTTATAGATTCCGATGCTTCTCTTCAGGTTTACTGTATCCCTCTGACCTTCTTATTGACGATGAAACACAGAAATTGCATCGGAATTAAATACAAAAGGCACAATGCCGACTTAAGTACAAGAAAACAGACTCTTCTTACTGTCTGTGTTTTGAACCATTCATGTGACACTAGGCATAGCTTCCGATGCTTCACTTCAGGTTTACTGTATCCATCTGACTTTCTTATTATCGATGAAACACAGAATTTGCTTCGGAATTAAATATAAAAGGCACAATGCCGACTTATGTACAAGAAAACTGACTCTTCTTACTGTCTATGTTTGGACCATTCATGTGACACTAGTTATAGATTCCGATGCTTCACTTCAGGTTTACTGTATCCCTCTGACCTTCTTATCGACGATGAAACACAGAAATTGCATCGGAATTCAATACAAAAGGCACAATGCCGACTTAAGTACAAGAAAACTGACTCCTCTTACTGTCTATGATTGAAACATTCCTGTGACACTAGTTATAGATTCCGATGCTTCACTTGAGATTTACTGTATCCCTCTGACCTACTTATTGACGATGAAACAAAGAAATTGTATCGGAATTAAATACAAATGGCACAATGCAGACTTAAGTACAAGAAAACTGACTCTTCTTACTGTCTATGCTTGGAACCATTCCTGTGACACTAGTTATAGATTCCGATGCTTCACTTCAAGTTTACTGTATCCCTCTGACCTTCTTATTGACGATGAAACACAGACATTGCATCGGAGTTAAATACAAAAGGCACAATGCCTACCTACATACAAGAAATCTGACTCTTCTTACTGTCTATGTTCTGAACCATTCCTGTGACACTAGTTATAGATTCCGATGCTTCTCTTCAGGATTACTGTATCCCTCTGACCTTCTTATTGACGATAAAACACAGAAATTGCATCGGTATTAAATACAAAAGGCACAATGCCGACTTAAGTACAAGAAAACAGACTCTTCTTACTGTCTGTGTTTTGAACCATTCATGTGACACTAGGCATAGCTTCCGATGCTTCACTTCAGGTTTACTGAATCCCTCTGACTTTCTTATTGACAATGAAACACAGAAATTGCATCGGCTTTAATACAAAAGGCACAATGCCGACTTAAGTACAAGAAAACTGACTCCTCTTACTGTCTATGTTTTGAACCATTCCTGTGACACTAGTTATAGATTCCGATGCTTCACTTCAGGTTTACTGTATCCCTCTGACCTTCTTATTGACGATGAAACACAGAAATTGCATCGGAATTAAATACAAAAGGCACAATGCCGACTTAAGTACAAGAAAACTGACTCTTCTTACTGCCTAGGTTTTGAACCATTCCTGTGACACTAGTTATAGATTCCAATGCTTCACTTCAGGTTTACTGTATCCCTCTGACCTTCTTATTGAGGATGAAACACAGGTATTGCATCGTAATTACATACAAAAGGCACAATGCCGACTTCAGTACAAGAAAACTGACTCTTCTTACTGTCTATGTTTTGAACCATTCATGTGACACTAGTTATAGAGTCCGATGCTTCACTTCAGGTTTACTGTATCCCTCTGACCTTCTTATTGACGATGAAACACAGAAATTGCATCGGAATTAAATACAAAAGGCACAATGCCGACTGATGTACAAGAAAACTGATTCTTCTTACTGTTTATGTTTGAACCATTCCTGTGACACTAGTTATAGATTCCGATGCCTCACTTCAGGTTTACTGTATCCCTCTGACCTTCTTATTGACGATGAAACACAGAAATTGCATCGGAATTAAATACAAAAGGCACAATGCCGACTTAAGTACAAGAAAACTGACTCTTCTTACTGTCTATGTTTGAACCATTCCTGTGACATTGGTTATAGATTCGGATGCTTCACTTCAGGTTTACTGTATCCCTCTGACCTTCTTATTGACGATGAAACACAGAAATTGCATCGGAATTAAATACAAAAGGCACAATGCCGACTTAAGTACAAGGAAGCTGACTTTTCTTACTGTCTATGTTTTGAACCATTCCTGTGACACTAGTTATAGATTCCGATGCTTTACTTCAGGTTTACTGTATCCCTCTGACCTTCTTATTGACGATGAAACACAGATATTGCATCGGAGATAAATACAAAAGGCACAATGCCGACTTAAGTACAAGAAAACTGACTCATCATATTGTCTATGTTTTGAACCATTCCTGTGACACTAGTTATAGATTCCGATGCTTCACTTCAGGTTTACTGTATCCCTATGACCTTCGTATTGACGATGAAACACAGAAATTGCATGGGAATTAAATCCAAAAGTTACAACGCGAACTTAAGTACAAGAAAGCTGACTCATGTTATTGTCTATGTTTTGAACCTTTCCTGTGACACTAGTTATAGAATCCGATGCTTCACTTCAGGTTTACTGTATCTCTCTGACCTTCTTATTGAAGATGAAACACAGATATTGCATCGGAATTAAATACAAAGGGCACAATGCCTACTTAAGTACAAGAAAACTGACTCTTCTTACTGTCTATGTTTCAACCATTCATGTGACACTAGTTATAGATTCCGATGCTTCACTTCAGGTTTACTGTATCCCTCTGACCATCTTATTGTTGATGAAACACAGATATAGCATCGGAATTAAATACAAAAGGCACAATGCCTACATAAGTACAAGAAAATTGATTCTTCTTAGTGTCTATGACTTGAACCATTCCTGTTACACTAGTTATAGATTCCGATGCTTCTCTTCAGGTTTACTGTATCCCTCTGACCTTCTTATTGACGATGAAACACAGAAATTGCATCGGAATTAAATACAAAAGGCACAATGCCGACTTAAGTACAAGAAAACAGACTCTTCTTACTGTCTGCGTTTCGAACCATTCATGTGACACTAGGCATAGCATCCGATGCTTCACTTCAGGTTTACTGTTACCATTAGACCTTCTTATTATCGATGGAACACAGACTTTGCATCGGAATTAAATACAAAATGCACAATGCCGACTTAAGTACAAAAAAACTGACTCTTCTTACTGTCTATGATTGAACCGTTCTTGTGACACTAGTTATAGATTCCGATGCTTCACTTGAGGTTTACTGTATCCCTCTGACCTTCTTATTGACGATGAGAAACAGAAATTGCATCGGAATTTAATACAAAAGGCACAATGCCGACTTAAGTACAAGAAAACAGACTCTTCTTACTGTCTGTGTCTTGAACCATTCATGTGACACTAGGCCTAGCTTCTGATGCTTCACTTCATTTTTACTGTATCCCTCTGACTTTCTTATTGACAATGAAACACAGAAATTGCATCGGATTTAATACAAAAGGCACAATGCCGACTTAAGTACAAGAAAACTGACTCCTCTTACTGTCTATGTTTTGAACCATTCCTGTGACACTAGTTATACATTCCGATGCTTCACTTCAGCTTTAATGTATCCCTCTGACCTTCTTATTGACGATGAAACACAGAAATTGCATCGGAATTAAATACAAAAGGCACAATGCCGACTTAAGTACAAGAAAACTGACTCTTCTTACTGCCTAGGTTTTGAACCATTCCTGTGACATTAGTTGTAGATTCCGATGCTTCTCTTCAGGTTTACTGTATCCCTCTGACCTTCTTATTGACGATGAAACACAGGTATTGCATCGTAATTAAATACAAAAGGCACAATGCCGACTACAGTACAAGAAAACTGACTCTTCTTACTGTTTATGTTTGAACCATTCCTGTGACACTAGTTATAGATTCCGATGCCTCACTTCAGGTTTACTGTATCCCTCTGACCTTCTTATTGACGATGAAACACAGAAATTGCATTGGAATTAAATACAAATGGCACAATGCCGACTTAAGTACAAGAAAACTGACTCTTCTTACTGTCTATGTTTGAACCATTCCTGTGACACTGGTTATAGATTCGGATGCATCACTTCAGGTTTACTGTATCCCTCTGACCTTCTTATTGACGATGAAACACAGAAATTGCATCGGAATTAAATACAAAAGGCACAATGCCGACTTAAGTACAAGAAAACTGACTTTTCTTACTGTCTATGTTTTGAACCATTCCTGTGACACTAGTTATAGATTCCGATGCTATACTTTAGGTTTACTGTATCCCTCTGACCTTCTTATTGACGATGAAACACAGATATTGCATCGGAGATAAATACAAAAGACACAATGCCGACTTAAGTACAAGAAAACTGACTCATCATATTGTCTATGTTTTGAACCATTCCTGTGACTCTAGTTATAGATTCCGATGCTTCACTTCAGGTTTACTGTATCCCTATGACCTTCGTATTGACGATGAAACACAGAAATTGCATGGGAATTAAATCCAAAAGTTAAAACGCGAACTTAAGTACAAGAAAACTGACTCATCTTATTGTCTATGTTTTGAACCTTTCCTGTGACACTAGTTATAGATTCCGATGCTTCACTTCAGGTTTACTGTATCCCTCTGACCTTCTTATTGAAGATGAAACACAGATATTGCATCGGAATTAAATACAAAGGGCACAATGCCTACATAAGTACAAGAAAACTGACTCTTCTTACTGTCTATGATTTCAACCATTCCTGTGACACTAGTTACAGATTCCAATGCTTCACTTCAGGTTTACTGTATCCCTCTGACCTTCTTATTGACGATGAAACACAGGTATTGCATCGTAATTAAATACAAAAGGCACAATGCCGACTTCAGTACAAGAAAACTTACTCTTCTTACTGTCTATGTTTTGAACCATTCATGTGACACTAATTATAGGGTCCGATGCTTCACTTCAGGTTTACTGTATCCCTCTGACATTCTTATTGACGATGAAACACAGAAATTGCATCGGAATTAAATACAAAAGGCACAATGCCGAATGATGTACAAGAAAACTGATTCTTTTTACTGTTTATGTTTGAACCATTCCTGTGACACTAGTTATAGATTCCGATGCCTCACTTCAGGTTTACTGTATCCCTCTGACCTTCTTATTGACGATGAAACACAGAAATTTCATCGGAATTAAATACAAAAGGCACAATGCCGACTTAAGTACAAGAAAACTGACTCTTCTTACTGTCTATGTTTGAACCATTCCTGTGACATTGGTTATAGATTCGGATGCACCACTTCAGGTTTACTGTATCCCTCTGACCTTCTTATTGACGATGAAACACAGAAATTGCATCGGAATTAAATACAAAAGGCACAATGCCGACTTAAGTACAAGAAAAATGACTTTTCTTACTGTCTATGTTTCGAACCATTCCTGTGACACTAGTTATAGATTCCGATGCTTTACTTCAGGTTTACTGTATCCCTCTGACCTTCTTATTGACGATGAAACACAGATATTGCATCGGAGATAAATACAAAAGGCACAATGCCGACTTAAGTACAAGAAAACTGACTCATCATATTGTCTATGTTTTGAACCATTCCTGTGACACTAGTTATAGATTCCGATGCTTCACTTCAGTTTTACTGTATCCCTACGACCTTCGTATTGACGATGAAACACAGAAATTGCATGGGAATTAAATCCAAAAGTTACAACGCGAACTTAAGTACAAGAAAACTGACTCATCTTATTGTCTATGTTTTGAACCTTTCCTGTGACACGAGTTATAGATTCCGATGCTTCACTTCAGGTTTACTGTATCCCTCTGACCTTCTTATTGAAGATGAAACACAGATATTGCATCGGAATTAAATACAAAGGGCACAATGCCTACTTAAGTACAAGAAAACTGACTCTTCTTACTGTCTATGTCTGAACCATTCATGTGACACTTGTTATAGATTCCGATGCTTCACTTCAGGTTTACTGTATCCCTCTGACCATCTTATTGTTGATGAAAGACAGATATAACTTCGGAATTAAATACAAAAGGCACAATGCCTACATAAGTACAAGAAAATTGACTCTTCTTAGTGTCTATGAGTTGAACCATTGATGTAACACTAGTTATAGATTCCGATGCTTCACTTCAGGTTTACTGTATCCCTCTGACCTTCTTATTGACGATGAAACACAGAAATTGCATCGGAATTAAATACAAATGGCACAATGCCGACTTATGTACAAGAAAACAGACTCTTCTTACTGTCTATGATTGAACCGTTCTTGTGACACTAGTTATAGATTCCGATGCTTCACTTGAGGTTTACTGTATCCCTCTGACCTTCTTATTGACGATGAAACACAGAAATTGCATCGGAATTAAATACAAAAGGCACAATGCCGACTGATGTACAAGAAAACTGACACTTCTTACTGTCCATGTTTGAACCATTCATGTACCACTAGTTATAGATTCCGATGCTTCACTTCAGGTTTACTGTATTCCTCTGACCTTCTTATCGACGATGAAACACAGAAATTGCATCGGAATTAAATACAAAAGGCACAATGCTGACTTAAGTACAAGAAAACTGACTCCTCTTACTGTCTATGATTGAACCATTCCTGTGACACTAGTTATGGATTCCGATGCTTCACTTCAGGTTTACTGTATCCCTCTGACCATCTTATTGTTGATGAAACACAGTTCTAGCATCGGAATTAAATACAAAAGGCACAATGCCTACATAAGTACAATTAAACTGACTCTTCTTACTGTCTATGATTTGAACCATTCATGTGACACTAGGCATTGCATCCGATGCTTCACTTCAGGTTAACTGTATCCATTAGACCTTCTTATTATCGATGGAACACAGACTTTGCATCGGAATTAAACACAAAATGCACAATGCCGACTTAAGTACAAAAAAACTGACTCTTCTTACTGTCTATGATTGAACCGTTCTTGTGACACTAGTTATAGATTCCGATGCTTCACTTGAGGTTTACTGTATCCCTCTGACCTTCTTATTGACGATGAGAAACAGAAATTGCATAGGAATTAAATACAAAAGGCACAATGCCGACTTAAGTACAAGAAAACAGACTCTTCTTACTGTCTGTGTTTTGAACCATTCATGTGACACTAGGCCAAGCTTCTGATGCTTGACTTCAGGTTTACTGTATCCCTCTGACTCTCTTATTGACAATGAAACACAGAAATTGCATCGGATTTAATACAAAAGGAACAATGCCGATTTAAGTACAAGAAAACTGACTCCTCCTACTGTCTATGTTTTGAACCATTCCTGTGACACTAGTTATAGATTCCGATGCTTCACTTCAGCTTTACTGTATCCCTCTGACCTTCTTATTGACGATGAAACACAGAAATTGCATCGGAATTAAATACAAAAGGCACAATGCCGACTTAAGTACAAGAAAACTGACTCTTCTTACTGTCTATGTTTTGAACCATTCATGTGACACTGATTATAGAGTCCGATGCTTCACTTCAGGTTTACTGTATCCCTCTGACCTTCTTATTGACGATGAAACACAGAAATTGCATCGGAATTAAATACAAAAGGCACAATGCCGACTGATGTACAAGAAAACTGATTCTTCTTACTGTTTATGTTTTGAACCATTCCTGTGACACTAGTTATAGATTCCGATGCTTTACTTCAGGTTTACTGTATCCCTCTGACCTTCTTATTGACGATGAAACACAGATATTGCATCGGAGATAAATACAAATGGCACAATGCCGACTTAAGTACAAAAAACTGACTCTTCTTACTGTCTATGTTTGAACCATTCCTGTGACATTGGTTATAGATTCGGATGCTTCACTTCAGGTTTACTGTATCCCTCTGACCTTCTTATTGACGATGAAACACAGAAATTGCATCGGAATTAAATACAAAAGGCACAATGCCGACTTAAGTACAAGAAAACTGACTTTTCTTAATGTCTATGTTTTGAACCATTCCTGTGACACTAGTTACAGATTCCGATGCTTCACTTCAGGTTTACTGTATCCCTCTGACCATCTTATTGTTGATGAAACACAGATATAGCATCGGAATTAAATACAAAAGACACAATGCCTACATATGTACAAGAAAACTGACTCTTCTTACTGTCTATGATTTGAACCATTCCTGTGACACTAGTTATAGATTCCGATGCTTCTCTTCAGGTTTACTGTCTCCCTCTGACCTTCTTATTGATGATGAAACACAGAAATTGCATCGGAATTAAATACAAAAGGCACAACGCCGACTTAAGTACAAGAAAACTGACTCATCTTACTGTCTATGTTTTGAACCTTTCCTGTGACACTAGTTATAGAATCCGATGCTTCACTTCAGGTTTACTGTATCCCTCTGGCCTTCTTATTGAAGATGAAACACAGATATTGCATCGGAATTAAATGCAAAGGGCACAATGCCGACTTAAGTACAAGAAAACTGACTCTTCTTACTGTCTATGTTTGAACCATTCATGTGACACCAGTTATAGATTTCGATGCTTCACTTCAGGTTTACTGTATCCCTCTGACCATCTTATTGTTGATGAAACACAGATATAGCATCGGATTTAAATACAAAAGGCACAATGCCTACATAAGTACAAGAAAACTGACTCTTCTTCCTGTCTATGATTTGAACCATTCCTGTGACACTAGTTATAGATTCCGATGCTTCTCTTCAGGTTTACTGTTTCCCTCTGACCTTCTTATTGACGATAAAACACAGAAATTGCATCGGAATTAAATACAAAAGGCACAATGCCGACTTAAGTACAAGAAAACAGACTCTTCTTACTGTCTGTGCTTTGAACCATTAATGTGACACTAGTTATGGAATCCGATGCTTCACTTCAGGTTTACTGTATCCCTCTGACCTTCTTATCGACGATGAAACACAGAAATTGCATCGGAATTAAATACAAAAGGCACAATGCCGACATAAGTACAAGAAAATGGACTCTTCCTACTGTCTATGATTTGAACCATTCCTGTGACACTAGTTATAGATTCCGATGCTTCTCTTCTGGTTTACTGTATCCCTCTGTCCTTCTTATTGACGATGAAACACAGAAATTGCATCGGAATTAAATACAAAAGGCACAACGCCGACTTAAATACAAGAAAACTGACTCATCTCACTGTCTATGTTTTGAACCTTTCCTGTGACACTAGTTATAGATTCAGATGCTTCACTTCAGGTTTACTGTATCCCTCTGACCTTCTTATTGAAGATGAAACACAGATATTGCATCGGAATTAAATACAAAGGGCACAATGCTGACTTAAGTACAAGATAACTGACTCTTCTTACTGTCTATGTTTGAACCATTCATGTGACACTAGTTATAGATTCCGATGCTACACTTCAGGTTTACTGTATCCCTCTGACCATTTTATTGTTGATGAAACACAGATATAGCATCGGAATTAAATACAAAAGGCACAATGCCTACATAAGTACAGGAAAACTGACTCTTCTTACTGTCTATGATATGAACTATTCCAGTGACACTAGTGATGGATTCCGATGCTTCTCTTCAGGTTTACTGTATCCCTCTGACCTTCTTACTGACGATAAAACACAGAAATTGCATCGGAATTAAATACAAAAAGCACAATGCCGACTTAAGTACAAGAAAACAGACTCTTCTTACTGTCTGTGTTTTGAACCATTCATGTGACACTAGGCATAGCTTCCGATGCTTCACTTCAGGTTTACTGTATACCTCTGACCATCTTATTGTTGATGAAACACAGATATAGCATCGGAATTAAATACAAAAGGCACAATGCCTACATAAGTACAATAATACTGACTCTTCTTACTGTCTACGTTTTGAACCATTCCTGTTACACTAGTTATAGATTCCGATGCTTCTCTTCAGGTTTACTGTATCCCTCTGACCTTCTTATTGACGATGAAACACAGAAATTGCATCGGAATTAAATACAAAAGGCACAATGCCGACTTAAGTACAAGAAAACAGACTCTTCTTACTGTCTGTGTTTTGAACCATTCATGTGACACTAGGCATAGCTTCCGATGCTTCACTTCAGGTTTACTGTATCCATCTGACTTTCTTATTATCGATGAAACACAGAATTTGCTTCGGAATTAAATACAAAAGGCACAATGCCGACTTATGTACAAGAAAACTGACTCTTCTTACTGTCTATGTTTGAACAATTCATGTGACACTAGTTATAGATTCCGATGCTTCACTTCAGGTTTACTGTATCCCTCTGACCTTCTTATCGACGATGAAACACAGAAATTGCATCGGAATTCAATACAAAAGGCACAATGCCGACTTAAGTACAAGAAAACTGACTCCTCTTACTGTCTATGATTGAAACATTCCTGTGACACTAGTTATAGATTCCGATGCTTCACTTGAGATTTACTGTATCCCTCTGACCTTCTTATTGACGATGAAACACAGAAATTGCATCGGAATTAAATACAAATGGCACAATGCAGACTTAAGTACAAGAAAACTGACTCTTCTTACTGTCTATGTTTGGAACCATTCCTGTGACACTAGTTATAGATTCCGATGCTTCACTTCAAGTATACTGTATCCCTCTGACCTTCTTATTGACGATGAAACACAGACATTGCATCGGAGTTAAATACAAAAGGCACAATGCCTACCTACATACAAGAAATCTGACTCTTCTTACTGTCTATGTTCTGAACCATTCCTGTGACACTAGTTATAGATTCCGATGCTTCACTTCAGGTTTACTGTATCCCTCTGACCATCTTATTGTTGATGAAACACAGATATAGCATCGGAATTAAATACAAAAGACACAATGCCCACATAAGTACAAGAAAACTGACTCTTCGTACTGTCTATGATTTGATCCATTCCTGTGACACTAGTTATAGATTCCGATGCTTCTCTTCAGGATTACTGTATCCCTCTGACCTTCTTATTGACGATAAAACACAGAAATTGCATCGGTATTAAATACAAAAGGCACAATGCCGACTTAAGTACAAGAAAACAGACTCTTCTTACTGTCTGTGTTTTGAACCATTCATGTGACACTAGGCATAGCTTCCGATGCTTCACTTCAGGTTTACTGAATCCCTCTGACTTTCTTATTGACAATGAAACACAGAAATTGCATCGGCTTTAATACAAAAGGCACAATGCCGACTTAAGTACAAGAAAACTGACTCCTCTTACTGTCTATGTTTTGAACCATTCCTGTGACACTAGTTATAGATTCCGATGCTTCACTTCAGGTTTACTGTATCCCTCTGACCTTCTTATTGACGATGAAACACAGAAATTGCATCGGAATTAAATACAAAAGGCACAATGCCGACTTAAGTACAAGAAAACTGACTCTTCTTACTGCCTAGGTTTTGAACCATTCCTGTGACACTAGTTATAGATTCCAATGCTTCACTTCAGGTTTACTGTATCCCTCTGACCTTCTTATTGAGGATGAAACACAGGTATTGCATCGTAATTACATACAAAAGGCACAATGCCGACTTCAGTACAAGAAAACTGACTCTTCTTACTGTCTATGTTTTGAACCATTCATGTGACACTAGTTATAGAGTCCGATGCTTCACTTCAGGTTTACTGTATCCCTCTGACCTTCTTATTGACGATGAAACACAGAAATTGCATCGGAATTAAATACAAAAGGCACAATGCCGACTGATGTATAAGAAAACTGATTCTTCTTACTGTTTATGTTTGAACCATTCCTGTGACACTAGTTATAGATTCCGATGCCTCACTTCAGGTTTACTGTATCCCTCTGACCTTCTTATTGACGATGAAACACAGAAATTGCATCGGAATTAAATACAAAAGGCACAATGCCGACTTAAGTACAAGAAAACTGACTCTTCTTACTGTCTATGTTTGAACCATTCCTGTGACATTGGTTATAGATTCGGATGCTTCACTTCAGGTTTACTGTATCCCTCTGACCTTCTTATTGACGATGAAACACAGAAATTGCATCGGAATTAAATACAAAAGGCACAATGCCGACTTAAGTACAAGGAAGCTGACTTTTCTTACTGTCTATGTTTTTAACCATTCCTGTGACACTAGTTATCGATTCCGATGCTTTACTTCAGGTTTACTGTATCCCTCTGACCTTCTTATTGACGATGAAACACAGATATTGCATCGGAGATAAATACAAAAGGCACAATGCCGACATAAGTACAAGAAAACTGACTCATCATATTGTCTATGTTTTGAACCATTCCTGTGACACTAGTTATAGATTCCGATGCTTCACTTCAGGTTTACTGTATCCCTATGACCTTCGTATTGACGATGAAACACAGAAATTGCATGGGAATTAAATCCAAAAGTTACAACGCGAACTTAAGTACAAGAAAGCTGACTCATGTTATTGTCTATGTTTTGAACCTTTCCTGTGACACTAGTTATAGAATCCGATGCTTCACTTCAGGTTTACTGTATCTCTCTGACCTTCTTATTGAAGATGAAACACAGATATTGCATCGGAATTAAATACAAAGGGCACAATGCCTACTTAAGTACAAGAAAACTGACTCTTCTTACTGTCTATGTTTGAACCATTCATGTGACACTAGTTATAGATTCCGATGCTTCACTTCAGGTTTACTGTATCCCTCTGACCATCTTATTGTTGATGAAACACAGATATAGCATCGGAATTAAATACAAAAGGCACAATGCCTACATAAGTACAAGAAAATTGATTCTTCTTAGTGTCTATGACTTGAACCATTCCTGTTACACTAGTTATAGATTCCGATGCTTCTCTTCAGGTTTACTGTATCCCTCTGACCTTCTTATTGACGATGAAACACAGAAATTGCATCGGAATTAAATACAAAAGGCACAATGCCGACTTAAGTACAAGAAAACAGACTCTTCTTACTGTCTGTGTTTCGAACCATTCATGTGACACTAGGCATAGCATCCGATGCTTCACTTCAGGTTTACTGTATCCATTAGACCTTCTTATTATCGATGGAACACAGACTTTGCATCGGAATTAAATACAAAATGCACAATGCCGACTTAAGTACAAAAAAACTGACTCTTCTTACTGTCTATGATTGAACCGTTCTTGTGACACTAGTTATAGATTCCGATGCTTCACTTGAGGTTTACTGTATCCCTCTGGCCTTCTTATTGACGATGAGAAACAGAAATTGCATCGGAATTAAATACAAAAGGCACAATGCCGACTTAAGTACAAGAAAACAGACTCTTCTTACTGTCTGTGTCTTGAACCATTCATGTGACACTAGGCCTAGCTTCTGATGCTTCACTTCATTTTTACTGTATCCCTCTGACTTTCTTATTGACAATGAAACACAGAAATTGCATCGGATTTATTACAAAAGGCACAATGCCGACTTAAGTACAAGAAAACTGACTCCTCTTACTGTCTATGTTTTGAACCATTCCTGTGACACTAGTTATAGATTCCGATGCTTCACTTCAGCTTTAATGTATCCCTCTGACCTTCTTATTGACGATGAAACACAGAAATTGCATCGGAATTAAATACAAAAGGCACAATGCCGACTTAAGTACAAGAAAACTGACTCTTCTTACTGCCTAGGTTTTGAACCATTCCTGTGACATTAGTTGTAGATTCCGATGCTTCTCTTCAGGTTTACTGTATCCCTCTGACCTTCTTATTGACGATGAAACACAGGTATTGCATCGTAATTAAATACAAAAGGCACAATGCCGACTACAGTACAAGAAAACTGACTCTTCTTACTGTTTATGTTTGAACCATTCCTGTGACACTAGTTATAGATTCCGATGCCTCACTTCAGGTTTACTGTATCCCTCTGACCTTCTTATTGACGATGAAACACAGAAATTGCATCGGAATTAAATACAAATGGCACAATGCCGACTTAAGTACAAGAAAACTGACTCTTCTTACTGTCTATGTTTGAACCATTCCTGTGACACTGGTTATAGATTCGGATGCATCACTTCAGGTTTACTGTATCCCTCTGACCTTCTTATTGACGATGAAACACAGAAATTGCATCGGAATTAAATACAAAAGGCACAATGCCGACTTAAGTACAAGAAAACTGACTTTTCTTACTGTCTATGTTTTGAACCATTCCTGTGACACTAGTTATAGATTCCGATGCTTTACTTCAGGTTTACTGTATCCCTCTGACCTTCTTATTGACGATGAAACACAGATATTGCATCGGAGATAAATACAAAAGACACAATGCCGACTTAAGTACAAGAAAACTGACTCATCATATTGTCTATGTTTTGAACCATTCCTGTGACACTAGTTATAGATTCCGATGCTTCACTTCAGGTTTACTGTATCCCTATGACCTTCGTATTGACGATGAAACACAGAAATTGCATGGGAATTAAATCCAAAAGTTAAAACGCGAACTTAAGTACAAGAAAACTGACTCATCTTATTGTCTATGTTTTGAACCTTTCCTGTGACACTAGTTATAGATTCCGATGCTTCACTTCAGGTTTACTGTATCCCTCTGACCTTCTTATTGAAGATGAAACACAGATATTGCATCGGTATTAAATACAAAGGGCACAATGCCTACATAAGTACAAGAAAACTGACTCTTCTTACTGTCTATGATTTCAACCATTCCTGTGACACTAGTTACAGATTCCAATGCTTCACTTCAGGTTTACTGTATCCCTCTGACCTTCTTATTGACGATGAAACACAGGTATTGCATCGTAATTAAATACAAAAGGCACAATGCCGACTTCAGTACAAGAAAACTTACTCTTCTTACTGTCTATGTTTTGAACCATTCATGTGACACTAATTATAGGGTCCGATGCTTCACTTCAGGTTTACTGTATCCCTCTGACATTCTTATTGACGATGAAACACAGAAATTGCATCGGAATTAAATACAAAAGGCACAATGCCGAATGATGTACAAGAAAACTGATTCTTTTTACTGTTTATGTTTGAACCATTCCTGTGACACTAGTTATAGATTCCGATGCCTCACTTCAGGTTTACTGTATCCCTCTGACCTTCTTATTGACGATGAAACACAGAAATTTCATCGGAATTAAATACAAAAGGCACAATGCCGACTTAAGTACAAGAAAACTGACTCTTCTTACTGTCTATGTTTGAACCATTCCTGTGACATTGGTTATAGATTCGGATGCACCACTTCAGGTTTGGTGTATCCCTCTGACCTTCTTATTGACGATGAAACACAGAAATTGCATCGGAATTAAATACAAAAGGCACAATGCCGACTTAAGTACAAGAAAAATGACTTTTCTTACTGTCTATGTTTCGAACCATTCCTGTGACACTAGTTATAGATTCCGATGCTTTACTTCAGGTGTACTGTATCCCTCTGACCTTCTTATTGACGATGAAACACAGATATTGCATCGGAGATAAATACAAAAGGCACAATGCCGACTTAAGTACAAGAAAACTGACTCATCATATTGTCTTTGTTTTGAACCATTCCTGTGACACTAGTTATAGATTCCGATGCTTCACTTCAGTTTTACTGTATCCCTATGACCTTCGTATTGACGATGAAACACAGAAATTGCATGGGAATTAAATCCAAAAGTTACAACGCGAACTTAAGTACAAGAAAACTGACTCATCTTATTGTCTATGTTTTGAACCTTTCCTGTGACACGAGTTATAGATTCCGATGCTTCACTTCAGGTTTACTGTATCCCTCTGAACTTCTTATTGAAGATGAAACACAGATATTGCATCGGAATTAAATACAAAGGGCACAATGCCTACTTAAGTACAAGAAAACTGACTCTTCTTACTGTCTATGTTTGAACCATTCATGTGACACTTGTTATAGATTCCGATGCTTCACTTCAGGTTTACTGTATCCCTCTGACCATCTTATTGTTGATGAAAGACAGATATAACAACGGAATTAAATACAAAAGGCACAATGCCTACATAAGTACAAGAAAATTGACTCTTCTTAGTGTCTATGACTTGAACCATTCCTGTAACACTAGTCATAGATTCCGATGCTTCACTTCAGGTTTACTGTATCCCTCTGACCTTCTTATTGACGATGAAACACTGAAATTGCATCGGAATTAAATACAAATGGCACAATGCCGACTTATGTACAAGAAAACAGACTCTTCTTACTGTCTATGATTGAACCGTTCTTGTGACACTAGTTATAGATTCCGATGCTTCACTTGAGGTTTACTGTATCCCTCTGACCTTGTTATTCACGATGAAACACAGAAATTGCATCGGAATTAAATACAAAAGGCACAATGCCGACTGATGTACAAGAAAACTGACACTTCTTACTGTCCATGTTTGAACCATTCATGTACCACTAGTTATAGATTCCGATGCTTCACTTCAGGTTTACTGTATTCCTCTGACCTTCTTATTGACGATGAAACACAGAAATTGCATCGGAATTAAATACAAAAGGCACAATGCCGACTTAAGTACAAGAAAACTGACTCCTCTTACTGTCTATGATTGAACCATTCCTGTGACACTAGTTATGGATTCCGATGCTTCACTTCAGGTTTACTGTATCCCTCTGACCATCTTATTGTTGATGAAACACAGTTCTAGCATCGGAATTAAATACAAAAGGCACAATGCCTACATAAGTACAATTAAACTGACTCTTCTTACTGTCTATGATTTGAACCATTCATGTGACACTAGGCATAGCATCCGATGCTTCACTTCAGGTTAACTGTATCCATTAGACCTTCTTATTATCGATGGAACACAGACTTTGCATCGGAATTAAATACAAAATGCACAATGCCGACTTAAGTATAAAAAAACTGACTCTTCTTACTGTCTATGATTGAACCGTTCTTGTGACACTAGTTATAGATTCCGATGCTTCACTTGAGGTTTACTGTATCCCTCTGACCTTCTTATTGACGATGAGAAACAGAAATTGCATAGGAATTAAATACAAAAGGCACAATGCCGACTTAAGTACAAGAAAACAGACTCTTCTTACTGTCTGTGTTTTGAACCATTCATGTGACACTAGGCCAAGCTTCTGATGCTTGACTTCAGGTTTACTGTATCCCTCTGACTTTCTTATTGACAATGAAACACAGAAATTGCATCGGATTTAATACAAAAGGAACAATGCCGACTTAAGTACAAGAAAACTGACTCCTCCTACTGTCTATGTTTTGAACCATTCCTGTGACACTAGTTATAGATTCCGATGCTTCACTTCAGCTTTACTGTATCCCTCTGACCTTCTTATTGACGATGAAACACAGAAATTGCATCGGAATTAAATACAAAAGGCACAATGCCGACTTAAGTACAAGAAAACTGACTCTTCTTACTGTCTATGTTTTGAACCATTCATGTGACACTGATTATAGAGTCCGATGCTTCACTTCAGGTTTACTGTATCCCTCTGACCTTCTTATTGACGATGAAACACAGAAATTGCATCGGAATTAAATACAAAAGGCACAATGCCGAATGATGTACAAGAAAACTGATTCTTCTTACTGTTTATGTTTTGAACCATTCCTGTGACACTAGTTATAGATTCCGATGCTTTACTTCAGGTTTACTGTATCCCTCTGACCTTCTTATTGACGACGAAACACAGATATTGCATCGGAGATAAATACAAAAGGCACAATGCCGACTTAAGTACAAGAAAACTGACTCATCATATTGTCTATGTTTTGAACCATTCCTGTGACACTAGTTATAGATTCCGATGCTTCACTTCAGGTTTACTGTATCCCTATGACCTTCGTATTGACGATGAAACACAGAAATTGCATGGGAATTAAATCCAAAAGTTACAACGCGAACTTAAGTACAAGAAAACTGACTCATCTTATTGTCTATGTTTTGAACCTTTCCTGTGACACTAGTTATAGATTCCGATGCTTCACTTCAGGTTTACTGTATCCCTCTGACCTTCTTATTGAAGATGAAACACAGATATTGCATCGGAATTAAATACAAAGGGCACAATGCCTACTCAAGTACAAGAAAACTGACTCTTCTTACTGTCTATGTTTGAACCATTCATGTGACACTAGTTATAGATTCCGATGCTACTCTTCAGGTTTACTGTATCTCTCTGACCTTCTTATTGACGATGAAACACAGAAATTGCATCGGAATTAAATACAAAAGGCACAATGCCGACTTAAGTACAAGAAAACAGACTCTTCTTACTGTCTGTGCTTTGAACCATTCATGTGACACTAGGCATAGCATCCGATGCTTCACTTCAGGTTTACTGTATCCATTAGACCTTCTTATTATCGATGGAACACAGACTTTGCATCGGAATTAAATACAAAATGCACAGTGCCGACTTAAGTACAAAAAAACTGACTCTTCTTACTGTCTATGATTGAACCGTTCTTGTGACACTAATTATAGATTCCGATGCTTCACTTGAGGTTTACTGTATCCCTTTGACCTTCTTATTGACGATGAAAAACAGAAATTGCATCGGAATTAAATACAAAAGGCACAATGCCGACTTAAGTACAAGAAAACTGACTCCTCTTACTGTCTATGATTGAACCATTCCTGTGACACTAGTTATAGATTCCGATGCTTCTCTTCAGGTTTACTGTATCCCTCTGACCTTCTTATTGACGATGAAACACAGATATTGCATCGGAATTAAATACAAAAGGCACAATGCCGACTTAAGTACAAGAAAACAGACTCTTCTTGCTGTCTGTGTTTTGAACCATTCATGTGACTCTAGGCATAGTTTCCGATGCTTCACTTCAGTTTTACTGTATCCATCTGACCTTCTTATTATCGATAAAACACAGAATTTTCATCGGAATTAAATACAAAAGCCACAATGCCGACTTATGTACAAGAAAACTGACACTTCTTACTGTCCATGTTTGAACCATTCATGTACCACTAGTTACAGATACCGATGCTTCACTTCAGGTTTACTGTATTCCTCTGACCTTCTCATCGACGATGAAACACAGAAATTGCATCGGAATTAAATACAAAAGGCACAATGCCGACTTAAGTACAAGAAAACTGACTCCTCTTACTGTCTATGATTGAACCATTCCTGTGACACTAGTTATGGATTCCGATGCTTCACTTCAGGTTTACTGTATCCCTCAGACCATCTTATTGTTGATGAAACACAGTTCTAGCATCGGAATTAAATACAAAAGGCACAATGCCTACATAAGTACAAGTAAACTGACTCTTCTTACTGTCTATGATTTGAACCATTCTTGTTAAACTAGTTATAGATTTCGATGCTTCTCTTCAAGTTTACTGTATCCCTCTGACCTTCTTATTGACGAAGAAACACAGAAATTGCATCAGAATTAAATACAAATGGCACAATGTAGACTTAAGTACAAGAAAACAGACTCTTCTTACTGTCTATGTTTTGAACCATTCATGTGACATTAGGCATGGCTTCCGATGCTTCACTTCAGGTTTACTGTATCCATCTCACCTTCTTATTATCGATGAAACACAGAATTTGTATCGGAATTAAATACAAAAGGCACAATGCCGACATATGTACAAGAAAACTCACTCTTCTTACTGTCTATGTTAGAACCATTCATGTGACATTAGTTATAGATTCCGATGCTTCACATCAGGTTTACTGTTTCCCTCTGACCTTCTTATCGACGATGAAACACAGAAATTGCATCGGAATTAAATACAAAAGACACAATGCCGACTTAAGTACAAGAAAACAGACTCTTCTTACTCTCTATGATTGAACCATTCCTGTGACACTAATTATAGATTCCGATGCTTCACTTGAGGTTTACGGTGTCCCTCTGACCTTCTTATTGACGATGAAACACAGAAATTGCATAGGAATTAAATACAAACCTCACAATGCCGACTAAAGTAGAAGAAAACTGACTCTTCTTACTGTCTATGCTTTGAACCATTCCTGTGACACTAGTTATAGATTCCGATGCTTCACTTCAGGTTTACTGTACCCCTCTGACCTTCTTATTGACGATGAAACACAGAAATTGCATCGGAATTAAATACAAAAGGCACAATGTTGACTTAAGTACAAGAAAACTGACTCTTCTTACTGTCTATGTTTGAACCATTCCTGTGACACTAGTTATCGATTCGGATGCTTCACTTCAGGTTTACTGTATACCTCCGACCATCTTATTGACGATGAAACACAGAAATTGCATCGGAATTAAATACAAAAGGCACAAAAGCCGACTTAAGTACAAGAAAACTGACTCTTCATACTGTCTATGTTTTGAACCATTCCTGTGACACTAGTTATAGATTCCGATGCTTCACTTCAGGTTTTCTGTATCCCTCTGACCTTCTTGTTGACGATGAAACACAGAAATTGCATCGGAATTAAGGACAAAAGGCACAACGCCGACTTAAGTACAAGAAAACTGACTCTTCTTACTGTCTATGCTTTGAACCTTTCCTGTGACACTAGTTATAGATTCCGATTCTTCACTTCAGGTTTACTGTATCCCTCTGACCTTCTTATTGAAGATGAAACACAGATATAGCATCGGAATTAAATACAAAGGGCACAATGCCTACATAAGTACAAGAAAACTGACTCTTCTTACTGTCTATGATTTGAACCATTCCTTTGACACTAGTTATAGATTCCGATGCTTCTCTTGAGGTTTACTGTATCCCTCGGACCTTCTTGTTGACGATGAAACACAGAAATTGCATCGGAATTAAATACAAAAGGGCACAATGCCGACTTAAGTACAAGATAACTGACTCTTCTTACTGTCTATGATTTAACCATTCCTGTGACACTAGTTATAGATTCCGATGCTTCACTTTGGGTATACTGTATCCCTCTGACCTTCTTATTGACGATGAAACACAGAAATTGCATCGGAGTTAAATACAAAAGGCACAATGCCGACTTAATTACAAGAAAACTGACTCTTCATACTGTCTATGTTTTGAACCATTCCTGTGACACTAGTTATAGATTCCGATGCTTCACTTCAAGGTTTACTGTATCCCTCTGACCTTGTTATTGAAGATGAAACACAGATATTGCATCGGAATTAAATACAAAGGGCATAATGCCGACTTAAGTACAAGAAAACTGACTCTTCTTACTGTCTACGTTTGAACCATTCATGTGACACTAGTTATAGATTCCGATGCTTCACTTCAGGTTTACTGTATCCCTCTGACCATCTTATTGTTGATGATACACAGACATAGGATCGGAATTAAATACAAAATGCACAATGCCGAATAATGTGCAAGAAAACTGACTCTTCTTACTGTCTGTGTTTTGAACCATTCATGTGACACTAGTTATAGATTCCGATGCTTTATCCCAGGTTTACTGTATCCCTCTGACCTTCTTATTGACGATGAATGACAGAAATTGCTGCGGAATTAAATACAAAAGGCACAATGCCGACTTAAGTACCAGAAAACTGACTCTTCTTACTGTCTATGTTTTGAACCTTTCTTGTGAGACCGGTTTTAGATTCCGATGCTTCACTTCAGGTTTACTGTATCCCTCTGACATTCTTATTGAAGATGAAACACAGATATTGCATCGGAATTAAATACAAAGGGCATAATGCCGACTTAAGTACAAGAAAACTGACTCTTCTTACTGTCAATGGTTGAACCATTCATGTGACACTAGTTATAGATTCCGATATTTCACTTAAGGTTTACTGTATCCCTCTGACCTTCTTATTGACGATGAAACACAGAAATTGCATCGGAATTAAATACAAAAGGCACAATACCGACTCAAGTACAAGAACACTGGCTTTTCTTACTGTCTATGTTTTGAACCTTTCCTGTGAGACCGGTTTTAGATTCCGATGCATCACTTCAGGTTTACTGTATCCCGTGTACCTTCTTATTGACGACGAAACGCAGAAATTGCATCGGAAATGAATACAAAAGGCACAATGCCGACTTAAGTACAAGAAAACTGACACTTCTTACTGCCTATGTTTTGCACCATTCCTGTGACACTAGTTATAGATTCCGATGCTTCACTTCAGGTTTACTGTATCCCTCTGTCCTTCTAATTGACGATGAAACACAGAAATTGCATCGGAATTAAACAGAAAAGGCACAATGTCGACTTAAGTCCAAGAAAACTGACTCTTATTACTGTTTATGTTTTGAACCATTACTGGGACACTAGTTGTAGATTCCGATGCTTCTCTTCAGGTTAACTGTATCCCTGTGATCTTCTTATTGACGATGAAATACAGAAATTGCTTCGGAATTATACGCAGAAGGCACAATGCCGACTCAAGTACAAGAGAACTGACTCTTCTTACTGTCTAAGATTTGAACCATTCCTGTGACTCTAGTTATAGATTTCGATGCTTCACATTAGGTTTACTGTATCCCTCTGACCTTCCTATTGACGATGAAACACAGAAATTGCATCGGAATTAAATACAAAAGGCACAATGCCGACTTAAGTACAAGAAGACTGACTCTTCATACTGCCTATGTTTTGAACCATTCATGTGACACCAGTTATAGTTTCCGATGCTTGACTTCAGGTTTACTGTATCCCTCTGACCTTCTTATTGAAGATGAAACACAGATATTGCATCGGAATTAAATACAAAGGGCATAATGCCGACTTAAGTACAAGAAAACTGACTCTTCTTACTGTCTATGTTTGAACCATTAATGTGACACTAGTTATAGATTCCGATGCTTCACTTCAGGTTTACTGTATCCCTCTGACCATCTTATTGTTGATAATACACAGACATAGGATCGGAATTAAATACAAAAGGCACAATGCCGACTTATGTACAAGAAAACTGACTCTTCTTACTGTCTATGTTTTGAACCATTCATGTGACACTAGTTATAGATTCCGATGCTTTACCCCAGGTTTACTGTATCCCTCTGACCTTCTTATTGACGATGAATCACAGAAATTGCTTCGGAATTAAATACAAAAGGCACAATGCCGACTTAAGTAAAAGAAAACTGACTCTTCCTACTGTCTATGTTTTGAACCATTCATGTGACACTAGGCATAGCTTCCGATGCTTCACTTCAGGTTTACTGTATCCATCTGTCCTTCTTATTATCGATGATGCACAGAATTTGTATCGGAATTAAATACAAAAGGCACTATGCCGACTTATGTACAAGAAAACTGACTCTTCTTACTGTCTGCGTTTGAACCATTCATGTGACACTAGTTATAGATTCCGATGCTTCACTTCAGGTTTACTGAATCCCTCTGCCCTCCTTATTGACGATGAAACACAGAAATTGCATCGGAATTAAATAGAAAAGGAAAAATGCCGTCTTAAGTACAAGAAAATAGACTCTTCTTACTGTCTATGGTTTGAACCATTCCTGTGACACTAGTTATAGATTCCGATGCTTCTTTTCAGGTTTACTGTGACCTTCTGACCCTCTTATTGCTGATGAAACACAGATATAGCATCGGAATTAAATACAAAAGGCACAATGCCTACATAAGTGCAAGAAAACTGACACTTCTTACTGTCTATGATTTGAACCATTCCTGAGACACTAGTTATAGATTCCGATGGTTCTCTTCATGTTTACTGTATCCCTCTGACCTTCTTATTGACGATGAAACACAGAAATTGCATCAGAATTAAATACAAAAGGCACAATGCCGACTTAAGTACAAGAAAACAGACTCTTCTTACTGTCTATGTTTTGAACCATTCATGTGACACTAGGCATAGCTTCCGATGCTTCACTTCAGGTTTACTGTATCCATCTGACCTTCTTATTATCGATGATGCACAGAATTTGTATCGGAATTAAATACAAAAGGCACTATGCCGACTTATGTACAAGAAAACTGACTCTTCTTACTGTCTACGTTTGAACCATTCATGTGACACTAGTTATAGATTCCGATGCTTCACTTCAGGTTTACTGAATCCCTCTGCCCTCCTTATTGACGATGAAACACAGAAATTGCATCGGAATTAAATACAAAAGGCACTATGCCGACTTATGTACAAGAAAACTGACTCTTCTTACTGTCTACGTTTGAACCATTCATGTGACACTAGGCATAGCTTCCGATGCTTCACTTCAGGTTTACTGTATCCCTCTGACCTTCTTATTGACGATGAAACACCGAAATTGCATCGGAGTTAAATACAAAGGCACAATGCCGACTTAAGTACAAGAAAACTGACTCTTCTTACTGTCTATGCTTTGAACATTTCCTGTGACACTAGTTATAGATTCCGAAGATTCACTTCAAGTTTACTGTATCCCTCTGACCTTCTTATTGACGATGAAACACAGAAATTGCATCGGAATTACATACAAAAAGCAGAATGCCGACTTATGTACAAGAAAACTGACTCTTCTTACTGTCTATGTTTTGAACCATTCATGTGTCACTAGTTATAGATTCCGATGCTTTACTCCAGGTTTACTGTATCCCTCTGACCTTCTTATTGACGATGAATCACAGAAATTGTTTCGGAATTAAATACAAAAGGCACAATGCCGACTTAAGTACAAGAAAACTGACTCTTCTTACTGTCTACGTTTGAACCATTCATGTGACACTAGTTATAGATTCCGATGCTTCACTTCACGTTTACTGAATCCCTCTGACCTTCTTATTGACGATGAAACACAGAAATTGCATCGGAATTAAATACAAAAGGCACAATGCCGACTGATGTACAAGAAAACTGATTCTTCTTACTTTTTATGTTTGAACCATTCCTGTGACACTAGTTATAGTTTCCGATGCTTCACTTCAGGTTTACTGTATCCCTCTGACCTTCTTATTGACGATGAAACACAGAAATTGCATCGGAATTAAATACAATAGGTACAATGCGCACTTAAGTACAAGAAAACTGACTCTTCTTACTGTCTATGATTGAACCATTCCTGTGACACTAGTTATAGATTCCGATGTTTCACTTGAGATTTACTGTATCCCTCTGACCTTCTTATTGACGATGAAACACAGAAATTGCATTGTAAATAAATACAAAATGCACAATGCCGACTTAAGTACAAGAAAACTGACTCTTCTTACTGTCTATGATTGAACCATTCCTGTGACACTAGTTATAGATTCCGATGCTTCACTTGAGGTTTACTGTATCCCTCTGACTTTCTTATTGACGATGAAACACAGAAATTGCATCGGAGTTAAATACAAAAAGCACAATGCCGACTTAAGTGCAAGAAAACTTACTCTGCTTACTGTCTATTCTTTGAACCATTCCTGTGACACTAGTTATAGATTCCGATGCTTCACTTCGGGTTTACTGTATTCCTCTGACCTTCTTATTGACGATGAAACACAGAAATTGCATCGGAGTTAAATACAAAAGGCACAATGCCGACATAAGTACAAGAAAACTGACTCTTCTTACTGTCTATGTTTTGAACCATTCCTGTGCCACTAGTGATTGTTTCCGATGCTTCACTTCATATTTACTGTATCCCTCTGACTTTCTTATTGACGATTAAACTCAGAAATTTCATCGGAATTAAATAGAAATGGCACAATGCCGACTTAAGTACAGGAAAACTGACTCTTCTCACTGTCTATGCCTTGAACCATTCCTGTGACACTAGTTGTAGATTCGATGCTTCACTTCAGGTTTACTGTATCCCTCTGACCTTCTTATTGACGATGAAACACAGAAATTGCATCGTAATTAAATACAAAAGGCACAATGCCGCCTTAAGTACAAGAAAACTGTGTCTTCTCACTGTCTACGTTTTGAACCATTCCTGTGACACTAGTTATAGATCCGATGCTTCGCCTCAGGTTTGCTGTGTCCCTCTGACCTTCTTATTGACGATGAAACACTGAAATTGCAACGGAATTAAATACAAAAGGCTCAATGTCGACTTAAGTACAAGAAAAATGACTCTTCTTACTGTCTATGTTTTGAACCATTCCTGAGACACTAGTTATAGATTCCGATGCTTCACTTCAGGTTTACTGTATCCCCCTGACCTTCTTATTGACGATGAAACACAAAAAATGCATCGGATTTAATACAAAAGGCACAATGCCGACTTAAGTACATGAAAACTGACTCCTCTTACTGTCTATGCTTTGAACCATTCCTGTGACACTACTTATAGATTCCGAAGCTTCACTTCAGCTTTACTGTATCCCTCTGACCTTCTTATTGACGATGAAACACAGAAATTGCACCGTAATTAAATACAAAAGGCACAATGCCGACTTTAGTACAAGAAAACTGACTCTTCTTACTGTCTATGATTTGAACCATTCCTGTGACACTAATTATAGATACCGATGCTTCACTTCAGGTTTACTGTATCCCTCTGACCTTCTTATTGACGATGAAACACAGAAATTGCATCGTAATTAAATACAAAAGGCACAATGCCGACTTAAGTACAAGAAAACTGACTCTTCTTAATGTCTATGTTTTGAACCATTCATGTGACACTAATTATAGAGTCCGATGCTTCACTTCAGGTTTACTGTATCCCTCTGACCTTCTTATTGACGATGAAACAAAGAAATTGCATCGGAATTAAATACCAAAGGCAGAATGCCGACTGATGTACAAGAAAACTGATTCTTCTTACTGTTTATGTTTGAACCATTCCTGTGACACTAGTTATAGATTCCGATGCTTCACTTCAGGTTTACTGTATCCCTCTGACCTTCTTATTGACGATGAAACACAGAAATTGCATCGGAATTAAATACAAAAGGCACAGTGCCGACTTAAGAACAAGAAAACTGACTCTTCTTACTGTCTATGTTTTGAACCTTTCCTGTGACACTAGTTATAGATTCCGAAGCTTCACTTCAGGTTTACTGTATCCCTCTGACCTTCTTATTGAAGATGAAACACAGATATTGCATCGGAATTAAATACAAAGGGCACAATGCCTACTTAAGTACAAGAAAACTGACTCTTCTTACTGTCTATGTTTGAACCATTCATGTGACACTAGTTATGGATTCCGATGCTTAACTTCAGGTTTACTGTATCCCTCTGACCATCTTATTGTTGATGAAACACAGATATAGCATCGGAATTAAATACAAATGGCACAATGCCTACATAAGTACAAGAAAATTGACTCTTCTTAGTGTCTATGACTTGAACCATTCCTGTTACACTAGTTATAGATTCCGATGCTACTCTTCAGGTTTACTGTATCCCTCTGAGCTTCTTATTGACGATGAAACACAGAAATTGCATCGGAATTAAATACAAAAGGCACAATGCCGACTTAAGTACAAGAAAACAGACTCTTCTTACTGTCTGTGGTTTGAACCATTCATGTGACACTAGGCATAGCTTAAGATGCTTCACTTCATGTATACTGTATCCATCTGACCTTCTTATTGTCGATAAAACACAGAATTTGCATCGGAATTAAATACAAAGGCAAAATGCCGACATATGTACAAGGAAACTGATACTTCTTACTGTCTATGTTTGAGCCATTCATGTGACACTAGTTATAGATTCCGATGCTTCACTTCAGGTTTACTTTATCCCTCTGACCTTCTTATCGACGATGAAACACAGAAATTGCATCGGAATTAAATACAAAAGGCACAATGCCGACTTAAGTACAAGAAAACTGACTCTTCTTACTGTCTATGCTTTGAACCATTCCTGTGACACTAGTTGTAGATTCGATGCTTCACTTCAGGTTTACTGTATCCCTCTGACCTTCATATTGACATAGAAACACAGAAATTTCCGCGGAATTAAATACAAAAGGCACAATGACGCCTTAAGTACAAGAAAACTGACTCTTCTTACTGTCTATGTTTTGAACCATTCCTGTGACACTAGTTATAGATCCGATGCTTCGCCTCAGGTTTGCTGTATCCCTCTGACCTTCTTATTGACGATGAAACACTGAAATTGCAACGGAATTATATACAAAAGGCACAATGTCGACTTAAGTACAAGAAAATTGACTCTTCTTAGTTTCTATGACTTGAACCATTCCTGTTACACTACTTATAGATTCCGAAGCTTCACTTCAGATTTCCTGTATCCCTCTGACCTTCTTATTGACGATGAAACACAGAAATTGCATCGTAATTAAATACAAAAGGCACAATGCCGACTTAAGTACAAGAAAACTTACTCTTCTTACCGTCTATGATTTGAACCATTCCTGTGACACTAGTTATAGATACCGATGCTTCACTTCAGGTTTACTGTATCCCTCTGACCTTCTTATTGACGATGAAACACAGAAATTGCATCGTAATTAAATACAAAAGTCACAATGCCGACTTAAGTACAAGAAAACTGACTCTTCTTACTGTCTATGTTTTGAACCACTCATGTGACACTAATTATAGAGTCAGATGCTTCACTTCAGGTTTACTGTATCCCTCTGACCTTCTTATTGACGATGAAACAAAGAAATTGCATCGGAATTAAATACCAAAGGCAGAATTCCGACTGATGTACAAGAAAACTGATTCTTCTTACTGTTTATGTTTGAACCATTCCTGTGACACTAGTTATAGATTCCGATGCTTCACTTCTGGTTTACTGTATCCCTCTGATCTTCTTATTGACGATGAAACACAGAAATTGCATCGGAATTACATACAAAAGGCACAGTGCCGACTTAAGTACAAGAAAACTGACTCTTCTTACTGTCTATGTTTTGAACCTTTCCTGTGACACTAGTTATAGATTCCGAAGCTTCACTTCAGGTTTACTGTATCCCTCTGACCTTCTTATTGAAGATGATACACAGATATTGCATCGGAATTAAATACAAAGGGCACAATGCCTACTTAAGTACAAGAAAACTGACTCTTCTTACTGTCTATGTTTGAACCATTCATGTGACACTAGTTATAGATTCCGATGCTTCACTTCAGGTTTACTGTATCCCTCTGACCATCTTATTGTTGATGAAACACAGATATAGCATCGGAATTAAATACAAATGGCACAATGCCTACATAAGTACAAGAAAATTGACTCTTCTTAGTGTCTATGATTTGAACCATTCCTGTTACACTAGTTATAGATTCCGATGCTACTCTTCAGGTTTACTGTATCCCTCTGAGCTTCTTATTGACGATGAAACACAGAAATTGCATCGGAATTTAATACAAAAGGCACAATGCCGACTTAAGTACAAGAAAACAGACTCTTCTTACTGTCTGTGTTTTGAACCATTCATGTGACACTAGGCATAGCTTCCGATGCTTCACTTCAGGTTCACTGTATCAATTAGACCTTCTTATTATCGATGGAACACAGACTTTGCATCGGAATTAAATACAAAATGCACAATGCAGACTTAAGTACAAGAAAACAGACTCTTCTTACTGTCTGTGCTTTGAACCATTCATGTGACACTAGGCATAGCTTCCGATGCTTCACTTCATGTATACTGTATCCATCTGACCTTCTTATTGTCGATAAAACACAGAATTTGCATCGGAATTAAATACAAAGGCACAATGCCGACATATGTACAAGGAAACTGATACTTCTTACTGTCTATGTTTGAACCATTCATGTGACACTAGTTATAGATTCCGATGCTTCACTTCAGGTTTACTTCATCCCTCTGACCTTCTTATCGACGATGAAACACAGAAATTGCATCGGAATTAAATACAAAAGGCACAATGCCGACTTAAGTACAAGAAAACTGACTCCTCTTACTGACTATGATTGAACCATTCCTGTGAAACTAGTTATAGATTCCGATGCTTCTCTTCAGCTTTACTGTTTCCCTCTGACCTTCTTATTGACGATGAAACACAGATATTACATCGGAATTAAATACAAAAGGCACAATGCCGACTTAAGTACAAGAAAACAGACTCTTCTTGCTGTCTGTGTTTTGAACCATTCATGTGACGCTAGGCATAGTTTCCGATGCTTCACTTCAGGTTTACTGTATCCATCTGACCTTCTTATTATCGATAAAACACAGAATTTGCATCGGAATTAAATACAAAAGGCACAATGCCGACTTATGTACAAGAAAACTGACACTTCTTACTGTCCATGTTTGAACCATTCACGTACCACTAGTTATAGATTCCGATGCTTCACTTCAGGTTTACTGTGTTTCTCTGACCTTCTTATCGACGATAAAACACAGAAATTGCATCGGAATTAAGTACAAAAGGCACAATGCCGACTTAAGTACAAAAAAAATGACTCCTCTTACTGTCTATGATTGAACCATTCCTGTGAAACTAGTTATGGATTCCGATGCTTTACTTCAGGTTTACTGTATCCCTCTGACCTTCTTATTGACGATGAAGCACAGAAATTGCATCGGAATTGAATACAAAAGGCACAATGCCGACTTAAGTACAAGAAAACAGACTCTTCTTACTGTCTATGTTTTGAACCATTCCTGTGACACTAGTTATAGATTCCGATGCTTCACTTCAGGTTTACTGTATCCCTCTGACCATCTTATTGCTGATGAAACACAGTTATAGCATCGGAATTAAATACAAAAGGCACAATGCCTACATACGAACAAGTAAACTGACTCTTCTTACTGTCTATGTTTGAACCATTCATGTGACATTAGTTATAGATTCCGATGCTTCACTTCAGGTTTACTGTATCCCTCTGACCTTCTTATCGACGATGAAACACAGAAATTGCATCGGAATTAAATACAAAAGGCACAATGCCGACTTAAGTACAAGAAAACTGACTCTTCTTACTGTCTATGCTTTGAACCATTCCTGTGACACTAGTTATAGATTCGGATGCTTCACTTCAGGTTTACTGTATCCCTCTGACCTTCTTATTGACGATGAAACACAGAAATTGCATCGTAATTAAATACAAAAGGCACAATGCCGACTTAAGTACAAAAAAACTGACACTTCTTACTGTCTATGTTTTGAACCATTCATGTGACACTAATTATAGAGTCCGATGCTTCACTTCAGGTTTACTGTATCCCTCTGACGTTCTTATGGACGATGAAACACAGAAATTGCATCGGAATTAAATACAAAACGCACAATGCCGGCTGATGTACAAGAAAACTGATTCTTCTTACTGTTTATGTTTGAACCATTCCTGTGACACTAGCTATAGATTCCGATGCTTCACTTCAGGTTTGCTGTACCCCTCTGACCTTCTTATTGACGATGAAACACAGAAATTGCTTCGGAATTTAATACAAAAGGCACAATGTTGACTTAAGTACAAGAAAACAGACTCTTCTTACTGTCTATGCTTTGAACCTTTCCTGTGACACTAGTTATAGATTCCGATTCTTCACTTCAGGTTTACTGTAATTCTCTGACCTTCTTATTGAAGATGAAACACAGATATAGCATCGGAATTAAATACAAAAGGCACAATGCCTACATAAGTACAAGAAAACTGACTCTTCTTACTGTCTATGATTTGAACCATTCCTGTGACACTAGTTATAGATTCCGATGCTTCTCTTCAGGTTTACTGTATCCCTCGGACCTTCTCGTTGACGATGAAACACAGAAATTGCATCGGAATTAAATACAAAAGGCACAATGCCGACTTAAGTACAAGATAACTGACTCTTCTTACTGTCTATGATTGAACCATTCCTGTGACACTAGTTATGGATTCCGATGCTTCACTTTAGGTATACTGTATCCCTCTGACCTTCTTAGTGACGATGAAACACAGACATTGCATCGGAGGTATATACAAAAGGCACAATGCCGACTTAATTACAAGAAAACTGACTCTTCATACTGTCTATGTTTTGAACCATTCCTGTGACACTAGTTATAGATTCCTATGCTTCACTTCAGGTTTACTGTATCCCTCTGACCTTCTTATTGAAGATGAAACACAGATATTGCATCAGAATTAAATACAAAGGGCATAATGCCGACTTAAGTACAAGAAAACTGACTCTTCTTACTGTCTATGTTTGAACTATTCATGTGACACTAGTTATAGATTCCGATGCTTCACTTCAGGTTTACTGCATCCCTCTGACCATCTTATTGTTGATGATACACAGACATTGGATCGGAATTAAATACAAAAGGCACAATGCCGACTTAAGTACAAGAAAACTGACTCTTCTTACTGTCTATGTTTTGATCCATTCCTGTGTCACTAGTTATAGAATCCGATGCTTCTTTTCACGTTTACTGTGACCTTCTGACCATCTTATTTTTGATGAAACACAGATATAGCATCGGAATTAAATACAAAAGGCACAATGCCTACATAAGTGCAAGAAAACTGACACTTCTTACTGTCTATGATTTGAATTATTCCTGTGACACTAGTTATAGATTCCGATGCTTCTCTTCATGTTTACTGTATCCCTCTGAGCTTCTTATTGACGATGAAACACAGAAATTGCATCAGAATTAAATACAAAAGGCACAATGCCGACTTAAGTACAAGAAAACAGACTCTTCTTACTGTCTATGTTTTGAACCATTCATGTGACACTAGGCATAGCTTCCGATGTTTCACTTCAGGTTTACCGTATCCATCTGACCTTCTTATTATCGATGAAACACAGAATTTGTATCGGAATTAAATACAAAAGGCACTATGCCGACTTATGTACAAGAAAACTGACTCTTCTTACTGTCTACGTTTGAACCATTCATGTGACACTAGTTATAGATTCCGATGCTTCACTTCAGGTTTACTGAATCCCTCTGACCTTCTTATTGACGATGAAACACAGAAATTGCGTCGGAATTAAATACAAAAGTCACAATGCCGACTGATGTACAAGAAAACTGATTCTTCTTACTGTTTATGTTTGAACCGTTCCTGTGACACTAGTTATAGTTTCCGATGCTTCACTTCAGGTTTACTGTATCCCTCTGACCTTCTTATTGACGATGAAACACAGAAATTGCATCGGAATTAAATACAATAGGTACAATGCCGACTTAAGTACAAGAAAACTGACTCTTCTTACTGTCTATGATTGAACCATTCCTGTGACACTAGTTATAGATTCCGATGTTTCACTTGAGGTTTACTGTATCCCTCTGACTTTCTTATTGACGATGAAACACAGAAATTGCATCGTAAATAAATACAAAAGGCACAATGCCGACTTAAGTACAAGAAAACTGAATCTTCTTACTGTCTATGATTGAACCATTAATGTGACACTAGTTATAGATTCCGATGCTTCACTTGAGGTTTACTGTATCCCTCTGACTTTCTTATTGACGATGAAACACTGAAATTGCATCGGAGTTAAATGCAAAAGGCACAATGCCGACTTAAGTACAAGAAAACTGACTCTTCTTACTGTCTATTCTTTGAACCATTCCTGTGACACTAGTTATAGATTCCGATGCTTCACTTCGGGTTTACTGTATCCCTCTGACTTTCTTATTGACGATGAAACACAGAAATTGTATCGGAGTTAAATACAAAAGGCACAATGCCGACATAAGTACAAGAAAACTGACGCTTCTTACTGTCTATGTTTTGAACCATTCCTGTGCCACTAGTGATTGTTTCCGATGCTTCACTTTATATTTACTGTATCCCTCTGACTTTCTTATTGACGATTAAACACAGAAATTTCATCGGAATTAAATAGAAATAGCACAATGCCGACTCAAGTACAAGAAAACTGACTCTTCTTACTGTCTATGCTTTGAACCATTCCTGTGACACTAGTTATAGATTCGATGCTTCACTTCAGGTTTACTGTATCCCTTTGACCTTCATATTGACATAGAAACACAGAAATTTCCGTGGAATTAAATACAAAATGCACAATGCCGCCTTAAGTACAAGAAAACTGACTCTTCTTACTGTCTATGTTTTGAACCATTCCTGTGACACTAGTTACAGATCCGATTCTTCGCCTCGGGATTGCTGTATCCCTCTGACCTTCTTATTGACGATGAAACACTGAAATTGCAACGGAATTAAAAACAAAAGGCACAAGGTCGACTTAAGTACAAGAAAAATGACTCTTCTTACTGTCTATATTTTGAACCATTCCTGAGACACTAGTTATAGATTCCGAAGCTTCACTTCAGCTTTACTGTATCCCTCTGACCTTCTTATTGACGATGAAACACAGAAATTGCATCGTAATTTAATACAAAAGCACAATGCCGACTTAAGTACAAGAAAACTGACTCTCCTTACTGTCTATGATTTGAACCATTCCTGTGAAACTAGTTATAGATTCCGATGCTTCACTTCAGGTTTACTGTATCCCTCTGACCTTCTTATTGACGATGAAACACAGAAATTGCAACGTAATTAAATACAAAAGGCACAATGCCGACTTAAGTACAAGAAAACTGACTCTTCTTACTGTCTATGTTTTGAACCATTCATGTGACACTAATTATATAGTCCGATGCCTCACTTCAGGTTTACTGTATCCATCTGACCTTCTTATTATCGATGAAACACAGAATTTGTATCGGAATTAAATACAAAAGGCACTATGCCGACTTATGTACAAGAAAACTGACTCTTCTTACTGTCTACGTTTGAACCATTCATGTGACACTAGTTATAGATTCCGATGCTTCACTTCAGGTTTACTGAATCCCTCTGACCTTCTTATTGACGATGAAACACAGAAATTGCATCGGAATTAAATACAAAAGGCACAATGCCGACTTAAGTACAAGATAACTGACTCTTCTTACTGTCTATGATTGAACCATTCCTGTGACACTAGTTATGGATTCCGATGCTTCACTTTAGGTATACTGTATCCCTCTGACCTTCTTAGTGACGATGAAACACAGACATTGCATCGGAGGTATATACAAAAGGCACAATGCCGACTTAATTACAAGAAAACTGACTCTTCATACTGTCTATGTTTTGAACCATTCCTGTGACACTAGTTATAGATTCCGATGCTTCACTTCAGGTTTACTGTATCCCTCTGACCTTCTTATTGACGATGAAACACAGAAATTGCATCGGAATTAAATACAAAAGGCACAACGCCGACTTAAGTACAAGAAAACAGACTCTTCTTACTGTCTATGCTTTGAACCTTTCCTGTGACACTAGTTATAGATTCCGATTCTTCACTTCAGGTTTACTGTAATTCTCTGACCTTCTTATTGAAGATGAAACACAGATATAGCATCGGAATTAAATACAAAAGGCACAATGCCTACATAAGTACAAGAAAACTGACTCTTCTTACTGTCTATGATTTGAACCATTCCTGTGACACTAGTTATAGATTCCGATGCTTCTCTTCAGGTTTACTGTATCCCTCGGACCTTCTCGTTGACGATGAAACACAGAAATTGCATCGGAATTAAATACAAAAGGCACAATGCCGACTTAAGTACAAGATAACTGACTCTTCTTACTGTCTATGATTGAACCATTCCTGTGACACTAGTTATGGATTCCGATGCTTCACTTTAGGTATACTGTATCCCTCTGACCTTCTTAGTGACGATGAAACACAGACATTGCATCGGAGGTATATACAAAAGGCACAATGCCGACTTAATTACAAGAAAACTGACTCTTCATACTGTCTATGTTTTGAACCATTCCTGTGACACTAGTTATAGATTCCTATGCTTCACTTCAGGTTTACTGTATCCCTCTGACCTTCTTATTGAAGATGAAACACAGATATTGCATCAGAATTAAATACAAAGGGCATAATGCCGACTTAAGTACAAGAAAACTGACTCTTCTTACTGTCTATGTTTGAACTATTCATGTGACACTAGTTATAGATTCCGATGCTTCACTTCAGGTTTACTGTATCCCTCTGACCATCTTATTGTTGATGATACACAGACATTGGATCGGAATTAAATACAAAAGGCACAATGCCGACTTAAGTACAAGAAAACTGACTCTTCTTACTGTCTATGTTTTGATCCATTCCTGTGTCACTAGTTATAGAATCCGATGCTTCTTTTCACGTTTACTGTGACCTTCTGACCATCTTATTTTTGATGAAACACAGATATAGCATCGGAATTAAATACAAAAGGCACAATGCCTACATAAGTGCAAGAAAACTGACACTTCTTACTGTCTATGATTTGAATTATTCCTGTGACACTAGTTATAGATTCCGATGCTTCTCTTCATGTTTACTGTATCCCTCTGACCTTCTTATTGACGATGAAACACAGAAATTGCATCAGAATTAAATACAAAAGGCACAATGCCGACTTAAGTACAAGAAAACAGACTCTTCTTACTGTCTATGTTTTGAACCATTCATGTGACACTAGGCATAGCTTCCGATGTTTCACTTCAGGTTTACCGTATCCATCTGACCTTCTTATTATCGATGAAACACAGAATTTGTATCGGAATTAAATACAAAAGGCACTATGCCGACTTTTGTACAAGAAAACTGACTCTTCTTACTGTCTACGTTTGAACCATTCATGTGACACTAGTTATAGATTCCGATGCTTCACTTCAGGTTTACTGAATCCCTCTGACCTTCTTATTGACGATGAAACACAGAAATTGCGTCGGAATTAAATACAAAAGGCACAATGCCGACTTAAGTACAAGATAACTGACTCTTCTTACTGTCTATGATTGAACCATTCCTGTGACACTAGTTATGGATTCCGATGCTTCACTTTAGGTATACTGTATCCCTCTGACCTTCTTAGTGACGATGAAACACAGACATTGCATCGGAGGTATATACAAAAGGCACAATGCCGACTTAATTACAAGAAAACTGACTCTTCATACTGTCTATGTTTTGAACCATTCCTGTGACACTAGTTATAGATTCCTATGCTTCACTTCAGGTTTACTGTATCCCTCTGACCTTCTTATTGAAGATGAAACACAGATATTGCATCAGAATTAAATACAAAGGGCATAATGCCGACTTAAGTACAAGAAAACTGACTCTTCTTACTGTCTATGTTTGAACTATTCATGTGACACTAGTTATAGATTCCGATGCTTCACTTCAGGTTTACTGTATCCCTCTGACCATCTTATTGTTGATGATACACAGACATTGGATCGGAATTAAATACAAAAGGCACAATGCCGACTTAAGTACAAGAAAACTGACTCTTCTTACTGTCTATGTTTTGATCCATTCCTGTGTCACTAGTTATAGAATCCGATGCTTCTTTTCACGTTTACTGTGACCTTCTGACCATCTTATTTTTGATGAAACACAGATATAGCATCGGAATTAAATACAAAAGGCACAATGCCTACATAAGTGCAAGAAAACTGACACTTCTTACTGTCTATGATTTGAATTATTCCTGTGACACTAGTTATAGATTCCGATGCTTCTCTTCATGTTTACTCTATCCCTCTGACCTTCTTATTGACGATGAAACACAGAAATTGCAACAGAATTAAATACAAAAGGCACAATGCCGACTTAAGTACAAGAAAACAGACTCTTCTTACTGTCTATGTTTTGAACCATTCATGTGACACTAGGCATAGCTTCCGATGTTTCACTTCAGGTTTACCGTATCCATCTGACCTTCTTATTATCGATGAAACACAGAATTTGTATCGGAATTAAATACAAAAGGCACTATGCCGACTTATGTACAAGAAAACTGACTCTTCTTACTGTCTACGTTTGAACCATTCATGTGACACTAGTTATAGATTCCAATGCTTCACTTCAGGTTTACTGAATCCCTCTGACCTTCTTATTGACGATGAAACACAGAAATTGCGTCGGAATTAAATACAAAAGTCACAATGCCGACTGATGTACAAGAAAACTGATTCTTCTTACTGTTTATGTTTGAACCGTTCCTGTGACACTAGTTATAGTTTCCGATGCTTCACTTCAGGTTTACTGTATCCCTCTGACCTTCTTATTGACGATGAAACACAGAAATTGCATCGGAATTAAATACAATAGGTACAATGCCGACTTAAGTACAAGAAAACTGACTCTTCTTACTGTCTATGATTGAACCATTCCTGTGACACTAGTTATAGATTCCGATGTTTCACTTGAGGTTTACTGTATCCCTCTGACTTTCTTATTGACGATGAAACACAGAAATTGCATCGTAAATAAATACAAAAGGCACAATGCCGACTTAAGTACAAGAAAACTGAATCTTCTTACTGTCTATGATTGAACCATTCCTGTGACACTAGTTATAGATTCCGATGCTTCACTTGAGGTTTACTGTATCCCTCTGACTTTCTTATTGACGATGAAACACTGAAATTGCATCGGAGTTAAATGCAAAAGGCACAATGCCGACTTAAGTACAAGAAAACTGACTCTTCTTACTGTCTATTCTTTGAACCATTCCTGTGACACTAGTTATAGATTCCGATGCTTCACTTCGGGTTTACTGTATCCCTCTGACTTTCTTATTGACGATGAAACACAGAAATTGTATCGGAGTTAAATACAAAAGGCACAATGCCGACATAAGTACAAGAAAACTGACGCTTCTTACTGTCTATGTTTTGAACCATTCCTGTGCCACTAGTGATTGTTTCCGATGCTTCACTTTATATTTACTGTATCCCTCTGACTTTCTTATTGACGATTAAACACAGAAATTTCATCGGAATTAAATAGAAATAGCACAATGCCGACTCAAGTACAAGAAAACTGACTCTTCTTACTGTCTATGCTTTGAACCATTCCTGTGACACTAGTTATAGATTCGATGCTTCACTTCAGGTTTACTGTATCCCTTTGACCTTCATATTGACATAGAAACACAGAAATTTCCGTTTAATTAAATACAAAATGCACAATGCCGCCTTAAGTACAAGAAAACTGACTCTTCTTACTGTCTATGTTTTGAACCATTCCTGTGACACTAGTTACAGATCCGATTCTTCGCCTCGGGATTGCTGTATCCCTCTGACCTTCTTATTGACGATGAAACACTGAAATTGCAACGGAATTAAATACAAAAGGCACAAGGTCGACTTAAGTACAAGAAAAATGACTCTTCTTACTGTCTATGTTTTGAACCATTCCTGAGACACTAGTTATAGATTCCGAAGCTTCACTTCAGCTTTACTGTATCCCTCTGACCTTCTTATTGACGATGAAACACAGAAATTGCATCGTAATTTAATACAAAAGCACAATGCCGACTTAAGTACAAGAAAACTGACTCTCCTTACTGTCTATGATTTGAACCATTCCTGTGAAACTAGTTATAGATTCCGATGCTTCACTTCAGGTTTACTGTATCCCTCTGACCTTCTTATTGACGATGAAACACAGAAATTGCAACGTAATTAAATACAAAAGGCACAATGCCGACTTAAGTACAAGAAAACTGACTCTTCTTACTGTCTATGTTTTGAACCATTCATGTGACACTAATTATATAGTCCGATGCCTCACTTCAGGTTTACTGTATCCATCTGACCTTCTTATTATCGATGAAACACAGAATTTGTATCGGAATTAAATACAAAAGGCACTATGCCGACTTATGTACAAGAAAACTGACTCTTCTTACTGTCTACGTTTGAACCATTCATGTGACACTAGTTATAGATTCCGATGCTTCACTTCAGGTTTACTGAATCCCTCTGACCTTCTTATTGACGATGAAACACAGAAATTGCATCGGAATTAAATACAAAAGGCACAATGCCGACTGATGTACAAGAAAACTGATTCTTCTTACTGTTTATGTTTGAACCATTCCTGTGACACTAGTTATGGATTCCGATGCTTCACTTCAGATTTACTGTATCCCTCTGACCTTCTTATTGACGATGAAACATAGAAATTGCATCGGAATTAAATAGAAAAGGAACAATGCCGACTTAAGTACAAGAAAATTGACTCTTCTTACTGTCTATGTTTTGAACCATTCCTGTGACACTAGTTATAGATTCCGATGCTTCTTTTCAGGTCTACTGTATCCTTCTGACCACCTTATTGTTGATGAAACACAGATATAGCATCGTTATTAAAAACAAAAGGCTCTATGCCTACATAAGTACAAGAAAACTGACACTTCTTACTGTCTTTGATTTGAACCATTCCTGTGACACTAGTTATAGATTCCGATGCTTCTCTTCATGTTTACTGTATCCCTCTGACCTTCTTATTGACGATGAAACACAGAAATTGCATCGGATTTAAATACAAAAGGCACAATGCCGACTTAAGTACAAGAAAACAGACTCTTCTTACTGTCTATGTTTTGAACAATTCATGTGACACTAGGCATAGCTTCCGATGCTTCACTTCAGGTTTACTGTGTCCATCCGACCTTCTTATTATCGATGAAACACAGGATTTGCATCGGAATTAAATACAAAAGGCACAATGGCGACTTATGTACAAGAAAACTGACTCTTCTTACTGTCTACGTTTGAACCATTCATGTGACTCTAATTATAGATTCCGATGCTTCACTTCAGGTTTACTGTATCCCTCTGACCTTCTTATTGTCGATGAAACACAGAAATTGCATCGGAATTAAATACAAAAGGCACAATGCCGACTGATGTACAAGAAAACTGATTCCTCTTACTTCTTATGTTTGAACAATTCCTGTGATACTAGTTATAGATTCGGAAGCTTCACCTCAGGTTTAATGTATCCCTCTGACTTTCTAATTGACGATGAAACACAGAAATTGCATCGGAATTAAATACAAAAGGCACATCGGCGACTTAAGTACAAGAAAACTGACTCTTCTTACTGTCTATGTTTTGAACCTTTCCTGTGACACTAGTTATAGATTCCGATGCTTCACTTCAGGTTTACTGTATCCCTCTGACCTTCTTATTGACGATGAAACTCAGAAATTGCATCGGAATTAAATACAAAAGGCACAATGCCGACTCAAGTACAAGAAGACTGCCTCCTCTTACTGTCTATGTTTTGAACGATTCCTGTGACACTAGTTATAGATTCCGATGCTTCACTTCAGGTTTACTATATCCCTCTGACCTTCTTATAGACGATGAAACACAGAAATTGCATCGGAACTATATACAAAAGGCACAATGCCGACTTAAGTACAAGAAGACTGACTCTTCTTACTGTGTACGGTTTGAAACATTCCTGTGACACTAGTTATAGATTACGATGCGTCACTTCAGGTTTACTGTATCCCTCAGACCTTCTTATTGACGATGAAACACAGAAATTGCGTCTTAATTAGATACAAAAGGCACAATGCAGACTTAAGTACAAGAAGACTGACTCTTCTTACTGTCTATGGTTTGAACCATTCCTGTAACACTAGTTATAGATTCAGATGCTGCACTTCAGGAACACTGTATCCAGCTGACCTTCTTATTGATGATGAAGCACAGAAATTCCATCGGAGTTAAATATAAAAGGCACAATGCCGACTTTAGTACAAGGAGACTGACTCTTCTTACTGTCTATGATTTAAACCATTCCTGTGACACTAGTTATAGTTTCCGATGCTTCATTTCAGTTTTACTGTATCCCTCTGACCTTCTTATTGACGATGAAACACAGATATTGCATCGGAATTAAATACAAAAGGCACAATGCCGACTCAAGTACAAGAAGACTGACTCTTCCTACTGTCTATGCTTTGAACTATTCCTGTGACACTAGTTATAGATTCCGATGCTTCACTTCAGGTTTACTTTATCCCTCTGACCTTCTTATTGACGATGAAACACAGAAATTGCATCGGAATTACATACAAAAGGCACAATGATGACTTAAGTACTAGAAAACTGACTCTTCTTACTGTCTATGTTTTGAACCATTCCTGTGACACTAGTTATAGATTCCGATGCTTCACTTCAGGTTTACTGTATCCCTCTGACCTTCTTATTGTTGATGAAACACAGAAATTGCATCGGAATTAAATACTAAAGGCACAATGCCGACTTAAGTACAAGAAAACTGACTTTTCCTACTGTCTATGTTTTGAGCCATTCCTGTGACACAAGTTATAGATTCCGATGCTTCACTACAGGTTTACTGTATCCAGCTGACCTTCTTATTGACGATGAATCACAGAAATTGCATCGGCAATTAATACCAAAGGCACAATGCCGACTTAAGTACAAGAAAACTGACTCTTCTTACTGTCTATGTTTTGAACCATGCCTATGACACTAGTTATAAATTCCGATGCTTCAATTCAGTTTTAATGTATCCCTGTGACCTTCCTATTGTTGATGAAACACAGAAATTGCATCGGAATTAAATACAAAAGGCACAATGCCGACTTAAGTACAAGAAAACTGACTCTTCCTACTGTCTATGTTTTGAACCACTCCTGTGACACTAGTTATAGATTCCGATGCTTCACTTCAGGTTTACTGTATCCCTCTGACCGTCGTAATGACGTTGAAACACAGAAATTACGTTGGAATTAAATACAAAAGGCACAATGTCGACCCAAGTACAAGAAAACTGACTCTTCTTACTGTTTATGTTTTGAACCACTCCTGTGACACTAGTTATAGATTCCGATGCTTTACTTCAGGTTTACAGTATCCCGTGTACCTTCTTATTGACGACGAAACGCAGAAATTGCATCGGAAATGAATACAAAAGGCACAATGCCGACTTAAGTACAAGAAAACTGACTCTTCCTACTGTCTATGTTTTGAACCACTCCTGTGACACTAGTTATAGATTCCGATGCTTTACTTCAGGTTTACAGTATCCCGTGTACCTTCTTATTGACGACGAAACGCAGAAATTGCATCGGAAATGAATACAAAAGGCACAATGCCGACTTAAGTACAAGAAAACGGACACTTCTTACTGTCTATGTTTTGCACCATTCCTGTGACACTAGTTATAGATTCCGATGCTGCACTTCAGGTGTACTGTATCCCTCTGTCCTTCTTATTGACGATGAAACACAGAAATTGCATCGGAATTAAATAGAAAAGGCACAATGCCGACTTAAGTCCAAGAAAACTGACTCTTCTTACTGTTTATGTTTTGAACCATTACTGGGACACTAGTTGTAGATTCCGATGCTTCACTTCAGGTTAACTGTATCCCTGTGATCTTCTTATTGACGATGAAATACAGAAATTGCTTCGGAATTATATACAGAAGGCACAATGCCGACTCAAGTACAAGAGAACTGACTCTTCTTACTGTCTAAGACTTGAACCATTCCTGTGACACTAGTTTTAGATTTCGATGCTTCACATTAGGTTTACTGTATCCCTCTGACCTTCCTATTGACGATGAAACAGAAATTGCATCGGAATTAGATACAAAAGGCACAATGCCGACTTAAGTACAAGAAAACTGACTCTTCTTATTGTCTATGTTTGAACCATTCATGTGACACTAGTTATAGATTCCGATGCTTCACTTCAGGTTTACTGTATCCCTCTGACCATCTTATTGTTGATGATACACAGACATAGGATCGGAATTAAATACAAAAGCACAATGCCGACTTAAGTACAAGAAAACTGACTCTTCTTACTGTCTATGTTTTGAACCATTCCTGTGACACTAGTTATAGATTCCGATGCTTCACTTCAGGTTTACTGTATCCCTCTGACCTTCTTATTGACGATGAAACACAGAAATTGCATCGTACATAAATACAAAAGGCACAATGCCGACTTAAGTACAAGAAAACTGACTCTTCTTACTGTCTATGATTGAACCATTCCTGTGACACTAGTTATAGATTCCGATGCTTCACTTGAGGTTTACTGTATCCCTCTGACTTTCTTATTGACGATGAAACACAGAAATTGCATCGGAGTTAAATACAAAAGGCACAATGTCGACTTAAGTACAAGAAAACTTACTCTTCTTACTGTCTATTCTTTGAACCATTCCTGTGACACTAGTTATAGATTCCGATGCTTCACTTCGGGTTTACTGTATCCCTCTGACCTTCTTATTGACGATGAAACACAGAAATTGCATCGGAGTTAAATTCAAAAGGCGCAATGCCGACATAAGTACAAGAAAACTGACTCTTCTTACTGTCTATGTTTTGAACCATTCCTGTGCCACTAGTGATTGTTTCCGATGCTTCACTTCATATTTACTGTATCCCTCTGACTTTCTTATTGACGATTAAACACAGAAATTTCATCGGAATTAAATAGAAATGGCACAATGCCGACTTAAGTACAAGTTAACTGACTCTTCTTACTGTCTATGCTTAGAACCATTCCTGTGACACTAGTTATAGATCTGATGCTTCGTCTCAGGTTTGCTGTATCCCTCTGACCTTCTTATTGACGATGAAACACTGAAATTGCAACGGAATTAAATACAAAAGGCACAATGTCGACTTAAGTACAAGAAAAATGACTCTTCTTACTGTCTATGTTTTGAACCATTCCTGAGACACTAGTTATAGATTCCGATGCTTCACTTCAGGTTTACTGTATCCCTCTGACCTTCTTATTGACGATGAAACACAGAAATTGCATCGGATTTAATACAAAAGGCACAATGCCGACTTAAGTACATGAAAACTGACTCCTCTTACTGTCTATGCTTTGAACCATTCCTGTGACAATACTTATAGATTCCGAAGCTTCACTTCAGCTTTACTGTATCCCTCTGACCTTCTTATTGACGATGAAACACAGAAATTGCATCGTAATTAAATACAAAAGGCACAATGCCGACTTAAGTACAAGAAAACTGACTCTTCTTACTGTCTATGTTTTGAACCATTCCTGTGACACTAGTTATAGATTCCGATGCTTCACTTCAGGTTTACTGTATCCCTCTGACCTTCTTATTGACGATGAAACACAGAAATTGCATCGTATTTAAATACAAAAGGCACAATGCCGACTTAAGTACAAGAAAACTGACTCTTCTTACTGTCTATGTTTTGAACCATTCATGTGACACTAATTATAGAGTCCGATGCTTCACTTCAGGTTTACTGTATCCCTCTGACCTTCTTATTGACGATGAAACAAAGAAATTGCATCGGAATTAAATACCAAAGGCACAATGCCGACTGATGTACAAGAAAACTGATTCTTCTTACCGTTTATGTTTGAACCATTCCTGTGACACTAGTTATAGATTCCGATGCTTGACTTCAGGTTTACTGTATCCCTCTGACCTTCTTATTGACGATGAAACACAGAAATTGCATCGGAATTAAATACAAAAGGCACAGTGCCGACTTAAGTACAAGAAAACTGGCTCTTCTTACTGTCTGTGTTTGAACCATTCCTGTGACACTAGCTATAGATTCCGATGCTTCAATTCAGGTTTACTGTGTCCCTCTGACCTTCTTATTGACGATGAAACACAGAAATTGCATCGGAGTTAAATACAAATGGCACAATGCTGACTTAAGTACAAGGAAATTGACTCTTCTTACCGTCTATGTTTTCAACCATTCCTGTGACACTAGTTATAGATTCCGATGTTTCACTTCAGGTTTACTGTATCCCTCTGACCTTCTTATTGACGATCAAAAACACAGAAATTGCATCGGAGTTAAATACAAAGGGCACAATGCCGACTGAAATACAAAAAAACTGACTCTTCATACTGCCTATGTTTTGAACCATTCCTGTGACACTAGTTATAGATTCCGATGCTTCACTTCAGGTTTAATGTATCCCTCTGACCTTCTTATTGACGATGAAACACAGAAATTGCATCGGAGTTAAATACAAAAGGCACAATGCCGACTTAAGTACAAGAAAACTGACTCGTCTTACTGTCTATGTTTTGAACCTTTCCTGTGACACTAGTTATAGATTCCGAAGCTTCACTTCAGGTTTACTGTATCCCTCTGACCTTCTTATTCACGATGAAACACAGAAATTGCATCGGAATTACATACAAAATGCACAATGCCGACATATGTACAAGAAAACTGACTCTTCTTACAGTCTATGTTTTGAACCATTCATGTGAAACTAGTTATAGATTCCGATGCTTTACTCCAGGTTTACTGTATCCCTCTGACCTTCTTATTGACGATGAATCACAGAAATTGTTTCGGAATTAAATACAAAAGGCACAATGCCGACTTAAGTACAAGAAAACTGACTCTTCTTACTGTCTACGTTTGAACCATTCGTGTGACACAAATTATAGATTCCGATGCTTCACTTCAGGTTTACTGTATCCCTCTGACCTTCTTATTGACGATGAAACACAGAAATTGCATCGGAATTAAATACAAAAGGCACACTGCCGACTGATGTACAAGAAAACTGATTCTTCTTACTTTTTATGTTTGAACCATTCCTGTGACACTAGTTATAGTTTCCGATGCTTCACTTCAGGTTTACTGTATCCCTCTGACCTTCTTACTGACGATGAAACACAGAAATTGCATCGGAATTAAATACAAAAGGCACAATGCCGAGTTAAGTAGAAGGAAACTGACTCTTCTTACTGTCTATGTTTGAACCATTCCTGTGACACTAGTTATAGATTCGGAAGCTTCACCTCAGGTTTACTGTATCCCTCTGACTTTCTTATTGACGATGAAACTCAGAAATTGCATCGGAATTAAATACAAAAGGCACAATGCCGACTTAAGTACAAGAAGACTTACTCTTCTTACTGTCTACGGTTTGAACCATTCCTGTGACACTAGTTATAGATTCCGATGCGTCACTTCAGGTTTACTGTATCCCTCAGACCTTCTTGTTGACGATGAAACACAGAAATTGCGTCTTAATTAGATACAAAAGGCACAATGCCGACTTAAGTACAAGAAGACTGACTCTTCTTACTGTCTATGGTTTGAACCGTTCCTGTAACACTAGTTATAGATGCAGATGCTGCACTTCAGGAACACTGTATCCAGCTGACCTTCTTATTGATGATGAAGCACAGAAATTCCATCGGAAGTAAATACAAAAGGCACAATGCCGACTTTAGTACAAGGAGACTGACTCTTCTTACTGTCTATGTTTTAAACCATTCCTGTGACACTAGTTATAGTTTCCGATGCTTCATTTCAGTTTTACTGTATCCCTCTGACCTTCTTATTGACGATGAAACACAGATATTGCATCGGAATTAAATACAAAAGGCACAATGCCGACTCAAGTACAAGAAGACTGCCTCCACTTACTGTCTATGATTTGAACGATTCCTGTGACACTAGTTATAGATTCCGATGCTTCACTTCAGGTTTACTATATCCCTCTGAACTTCTTATAGACGATGAAACACAGAAATTGCATCGGAACTATATACAAAAGGCACAATGCCGACTTAAGTACAAGAAGACTGTTTCTTCTTACTGTCTACGGTTTGAACCATTCCTGTGACACTAGTTTTAGATTCCGATGCTTCACTTCAGGTTTACTGTATACCTCTGATTTCCTTATTGACGATAAAACACAGAAGTTGCATCTTAATTAAATACAAAAGCACAATGCCAATTTAAGTACAAGAATACTGACTCTTCTTATTGTCCATGCTTGAACCATTCCTGTGACACTAGTTATAGATTCCGATGCTTTACTTTAGGTTTACTGTGTCCCTCTGACCTTCTTATTGACGATCAAACACAGAAATTTCATCGGAATTAAATACAAAAGGCCCAATGCCGACTCAAGTACAAGAAGACTGGCTCTTCTTACTGAATATGATTTGAACCATTCCTGTGACACTAGTTATAGATTCCGATGCTTCACTTCAGGTTTACTGTGTCCCCCTGACCTTCTTCTTGACGATAAAGCACAGAAATTGCATCGGAATCAAATACAAATGGCACAATGCCGACCCAAGTAGAAGAAGACTGGCTCTTCTTACTGTCTATGTTTTGAACCTATCCTGTGAGACCGGTTTTAGATTCCGGTGCTTCACTTCAGGTTTACTGTATCCCTCTGACCGTCTTATTGACGATGAAACATAGAAACTGCATCGGGATTAAATACAAAAGGCACATTGCCAACTTAAGTACAAGATAACGGACTCTTCTTACAGTCTATGTTTTGAACCATTCCTGTGAGACTTGTTATAGATTCCGATATTTCACTTAAGGTTTACTGTATCCCTCTGACCTTCTTATTGACGATGAAACACAGAAATTGCATCGGAATTAAATACAAAAGGCACAATACCGACTCAAGTACAAGAACACTGGCTTTTCTTACTGTCTATGTTTTGAACCTTACCTGTGAGACCGGATTTGGAATCCGATGCATCACTTCAGGTTTACTGTATCCCGTGTACCTTCTTATTGACGACGAAACGCAGAAATTGCATCGGAAATGAATACAAAAGGCACACTGCCGACTTAAGTAGAAGAAAACTGACACTTCTTACTGTCTATGTTATGCACCATTCCTGTGACACTAGTTATAGATTCCGATGCTTCACTTCAGGTTTACTGTATCCCTCTGTCCTTCTTATTGGCGATGAAACACAGAAATTGCATCGGAATTAAATAGAAAAGGCACAATGCCGACTTAAGTCCAAGAAAACTGACTCTTCTTACTGTTTATGTTTTGAACCATTACTGGTACACTAGTTGTAGATTCCGATGCTTCACTTCAGGTTAACTGTATGCCTGTGATCTTCTTATTGACGATGAAATACAGAAATTGCTTCGGAATTAAATACAGAAGGCACAATGCCGACTCAAGTACAAGAGAACTGGCTCTTCTTACTGTCTAAGATTTGAACCATTCCTGTGACACTAGTTACAGATTTCGATGCTTCACATTAGGTTTACTGTATCCCTCTGACCTTCCTATTGACGATGAAACACAGAAATTGCATCGGAATTAAATACAAAAGGCACAATGCCGACTTAAGTACAAGAAGACTGACTCTTCTTACTGTCTACGGTTTGAACCATTCCTGTGACACTAGTTATAAATTCCGATGCGTCACTTCAGGTTTACTGTATCCCTCTGACCTTCTTATTGACGATGAGACACAGAAATTGCATCGGAATTAAATACAAAAGGCACAATGCCGACTCAAGTACAAGAAGACTGACTCTTCCTACTGTCTACGATTTGAACCATTCCTGTGACACTAGTTTTAGATTCCGATGCTTCACTTGAGATTTACTGTATCCCTCTGACCTCCTTGTTGACGATGAAACACAGATATTGCATCTTAATTAAATACAAAACCACATTGCCGATTTAAGTACAAGAATGCTGACTCTTCTTATTGTCTATGTTTTGAACCATTCCTGTGACACTAGTTATAGATTCCGATGCTTCACTTCAGGTTTACTGTATCCAGCTGACCTTATTATTGACGTTGAAACACAGAAATTGCATCGGAATTAAATACAAAAGGCACAATGCCGACTTAAGTACAAGAAGACGGACTCTTCTTACTGTCTATGTTTTGAACCATTCCTGTGACACTAGTTTTAGCTTCCGATGCTTCACTTCAGTTTTACTGTATCCCTCTGACCTTCTTATTAACGATGAAACACAGAAATTGCATCGCAATTACATACAAAAGGCACAATGCCGATTTAAGTACAAGAAGACTGACTCTTCCTACTGTCTGTGTTTTGAACCGTTCCTGTGACACTAGTTATTGATTCCGATGCTTCACTTCAGGTTTACTGTATCCCTCTGACCGTCTTATTGACGATGAAACACATATATTGCATCGTTATTAAATAGAAAAGGCACAATGTCGACTCAAGTACAAGAAGTCTGGCTCTCCTCACTGTCTATGTTTTGATCCTTTTCTGTGACACTAGTTGTAGATTCCGATGCTTCACTTCAGGTTAACTGTATGCCTGTGATCTTCTTATTGACGATGAAATACAGAAATTGCTTCGGAATTATATACAGAAGGCACAATGCCGACTCAAGTACAAGAGAACTGACTCTTCTTACTGTCTAAGATTTGAACCATTCCTGTGACACTAGTTACAGATTTCGATGCTTCACATTAGGTTTACTGTATCCCTCTGACCTTCCTATTGACGATGAAACACAGAAATTGCATCGGAATTAAATCCAAAATGCACAATGCCGACCTAAGTATAAGAAAACTGACTCTTCTTACTGTTTATGTTTTGAACAATTCCTGTGACACTAGTTATAGATTCCGATGCTTAACGTCAGGTTTACTGTATCCCTGTGACCTTCTTATTATTCATGAAACACAGAAATTGCATCGGAATTAAATACAAAAGGCACAATGCCGGCTTAAGTAAGAGAAAACTGACTCTTCCTACTGTCTATGTTTTGAACCATTCCTGTGACACTAGTTATATATTCCGATGCTTCACTACAGGTTTACTGTATCCAGCTGACCTTCTTATTGACGATGAATCACAGAAATTGCATCGGAAATTAATACAAAAGGCACAATGCCGAATTAAGTACAAGAAGACTGACTCTTCTTACTGTCTATGTTGGAACCAATCCTGTGACACTAGTAATAAATTACGATGCTTCACTTCAGTTCTAATGTATCCCTGTGACCTTCTTATTGTTGATGAAACACAGAAATTGCATCGGAATTAAACACAAAAGGCACAATGCCGACTTAAGTACAAGAAAACTGACTCTTCCTACAGTCTATGTTTTGAACCACTCCTGTGACACTAGTTATAGATTCCGATGCTTCACTTTGGGTTTACTATATCCCTCTGACCGTCGTACTGACGATGAAACACAGAAATTGCATTGGAATTAAATACAAAATGCACAATGCCGACTCAAGTACAAGAAGACTGATTCTTCCTGCTGTCTATGTTTTGAACCATTCCTGTGACACTAGTTATAGATTCCGATGCTCCACTTCAGGTTTACTGTAACCCTCTGACCTTCTTATTGACGATGAAACACAGATATTGCATCGCAATTAAATACAAAAGGCACAATGCCGACTTAAGTAGAAGAAGACTGACTCTTCTTACTGTCTATGCTTTGAACCATTCATGTGACACTAGTTATAGATTCCGATGCATCACTTCAGGTTTACTGTAACCTTCTGACCAACTTATTGACGATGAAACACAGATATTGCATCGGAATTAAATACGAAAGGCACAATGCCGACTCAAGTACAACAAGACTGGCTCTTCTTACTGTCTATGTTTTGAACCATTTCTGTGACACTTGTTATAGATTCCGATGCTTCACTTCAGGTTTACTGTATCCCTCTGGCCTTCTTATTGACGAAGAAATACAGATATTGCATCGGAATTAAATACAAAAGGCACAATGCCGACTTAAGTACAGGAAGACTGACCCTTCTTACTGTCTATGTTTTGAACAATCCCTGTGACACTGGTTATAGATTCCGATGCTTCACTTCAGGTTTACTGTATCCCTCTGACCTTCGTATTGACGATGAAACAAAGGAATTGCAGCGGAATAAAATACAAAGGGCACAATGCCGACTTAAGTACAAGAAGACTGGCTCTTCTTACTGTCTATGTTATGAACCATTTCTGTGACACTTGTTATAGATTCCGATGCTTCACTTCAAGTTTACTGTATCCCTCTGGCCTTCTTATCGACGAAGAAATACAGATATTGCATCGGAATTAAATACAAAAGGCACAATGCCGACATAAGTACAGGAAGACTGACCCTTCTTACTGTCTATGTTTTGAACAATCCCTGTGACACTGGTTATAGTTTCCGATGCTTCACTTCAGGTTTACTGTATACCTCTGATTTCCTTATTGACGATAAAACACAGAAGTTGCATCTTAATTAAATACAAAAGCACAATGCCAATTTAAGTACAAGAATACTGACTCTTCTTATTGTCCATGCTTGAACCATTCCTGTGACACTAGTTATAGATTCCGATGCTTTACTTTAGGTTTACTGTGTCCCTCTGACCTTCTTATTGACGATCAAACACAGAAATTTCATCGGAATTAAATACAAAAGGCCCAATGCCGACTCAAGTACAAGAAGACTGGCTCTTCTTACTGAATATGATTTGAACCATTCCTGTGACACTAGTTATAGATTCCGATGCTTCACTTCAGGTTTACTGTGTCCCCCTGACCTTCTTCTTGACGATAAAGCACAGAAATTGCATCGGAATCAAATACAAATGGCACAATGCCGACCCAAGTACAAGAAGACTGGCTCTTCTTACTGTCTATGTTTTGAACCTATCCTGTGAGACCGGTTTTAGATTCCGGTGCTTCACTTCAGGTTTACTGTATCCCTCTGACCGTCTTATTGACGATGAAACATAGAAACTGCATCGGGATTAAATACAAAAGGCACATTGCCAACTTAAGTACAAGATAACGGACTCTTCTTACAGTCTATGTTTTGAACCATTCCTGTGAGACTTGTTATAGATTCCGATATTTCACTTAAGGTTTACTGTATCCCTCTGACCTTCTTATTGACGATGAAACACAGAAATTGCATCGGAATTAAATACAAAAGGCACAATACCGACTCAAGTACAAGAACACTGGCTTTTCTTACTGTCTATGTTTTGAACCTTACCTGTGAGACCGGATTTGGAATCCGATGCATCACTTCAGGTTTACTGTATCCCGTGTACCTTCTTATTGACGACGAAACGCAGAAATTGCATCGGAAATGAATACAAAAGGCACACTGCCGACTTAAGTAGAAGAAAACTGACACTTCTTACTGTTTATGTTTTGAACCATTACTGGTACACTAGTTGTAGATTCCGATGCTTCACTTCAGGTTAACTGTATGCCTGTGATCTTCTTATTGACGATGAAATACAGAAATTGCTTCGGAATTAAATACAGAAGGCACAATGCCGACTCAAGTACAAGAGAACTGGCTCTTCTTACTGTCTAAGATTTGAACCATTCCTGTGACACTAGTTACAGATTTCGATGCTTCACATTAGGTTTACTGTATCCCTCTGACCTTCCTATTGACGATGAAACACAGAAATTGCATCGGAATTAAATACAAAAGGCACAATGCCGACTTAAGTACAAGAAGACTGACTCTTCTTACTGTCTACGGTTTGAACCATTCCTGTGACACTAGTTATAAATTCCGATGCGTCACTTCAGGTTTACTGTATCCCTCTGACCTTCTTATTGACGATGAGACACAGAAATTGCATCGGAATTAAATACAAAAGGCACAATGCCGACTCAAGTACAAGAAGACTGACTCTTCCTACTGTCTACGATTTGAACCATTCCTGTGACACTAGTTTTAGATTCCGATGCTTCACTTGAGATTTACTGTATCCCTCTGACCTCCTTGTTGACGATGAAACACAGATATTGCATCTTAATTAAATACAAAACCACATTGCCGATTTAAGTACAAGAATGCTGACTCTTCTTATTGTCTATGTTTTGAACCATTCCTGTGACACTAGTTATAGATTCCGATGCTTCACTTCAGGTTTACTGTATCCAGCTGACCTTATTATTGACGTTGAAACACAGAAATTGCATCGGAATTAAATACAAAAGGCACAATGCCGACTTAAGTACAAGAAGACGGACTCTTCTTACTGTCTATGTTTTGAACCATTCCTGTGACACTAGTTTTAGCTTCCGATGCTTCACTTCAGTTTTACTGTATCCCTCTGACCTTCTTATTAACGATGAAACACAGAAATTGCATCGCAATTACATACAAAAGGCACAATGCCGATTTAAGTACAAGAAGACTGACTCTTCCTACTGTCTGTGTTTTGAACCGTTCCTGTGACACTAGTTATTGATTCCGATGCTTCACTTCAGGTTTACTGTATCCCTCTGACCGTCTTATTGACGATGAAACACATATATTGCATCGTTATTAAATAGAAAAGGCACAATGTCGACTCAAGTACAAGAAGTCTGGCTCTCCTCACTGTCTATGTTTTGATCCTTTTCTGTGACACTAGTTGTAGATTCCGATGCTTCACTTCAGGTTAACTGTATGCCTGTGATCTTCTTATTGACGATGAAATACAGAAATTGCTTCGGAATTATATACAGAAGGCACAATGCCGACTCAAATACAAGAGAACTGACTCTTCTTACTGTCTAAGATTTGAACCATTCCTGTGACACTAGTTACAGATTTCGATGCTTCACATTAGGTTTACTGTATCCCTCTGACCTTCCTATTGACGATGAAACACAGAAATTGCATCGGAATTAAATCCAAAATGCACAATGCCGACCTAAGTATAAGAAAACTGACTCTTCTTACTGTTTATGTTTTGAACAATTCCTGTGACACTAGTTATAGATTCCGATGCTTAACGTCAGGTTTACTGTATCCCTGTGACCTTCTTATTATTCATGAAACACAGAAATTGCATCGGAATTAAATACAAAAGGCACAATTCCGGCTTAAGTAAGAGAAAACTGACTCTTCCTACTGTCTATGATTTGAACCATTCCTGTGACACTAGTTATATATTCCGATGCTTCACTACAGGTTTACTGTATCCAGCTGACCTTCTTATTGACGATGAATCACAGAAATTGCATCGGAAGTTAATACAAAAGGCACAATGCCGAATTAAGTACAAGAAGACTGACTCTTCTTACTGTCTATGTTGGAACCAATCCTGTGACACTAGTAATAAATTACGATGCTTCACTTCAGTTCTAATGTATCCCTGTGACCTTCTTATTGTTGATGAAACACAGAAATTGCATCGGAATTAAACACAAAAGGCACAATGCCGACTTAAGTACAAGAAAACTGACTCTTCCTACAGTCTATGTTTTGAACCACTCCTGTGACACTAGTTATAGATTCCGATGCTTCACTTTGGGTTTACTATATCCCTCTGACCGTCGTACTGACGATGAAACACAGAAATTGCATTGGAATTAAATACAAAATGCACAATGCCGACTCAAGTACAAGAAGACTGATTCTTCCTGCTGTCTATGTTTTGAACCATTCCTGTGACACTAGTTATAGATTCCGATGCTCCACTTCAGGTTTACTGTAACCCTCTGACCTTCTTATTGACGATGAAACACAGATATTGCATCGCAATTAAATACAAAAGGCACAATGCCGACTTAAGTAGAAGAAGACTGACTCTTCTTACTGTCTATGCTTTGAACCATTCATGTGACACTAGTTATAGATTCCGATGCATCACTTCAGGTTTACTGTAACCTTCTGACCAACTTATTGACGATGAAACACAGATATTGCATCGGAATTAAATACGAAAGGCACAATGCCGACTCAAGTACAACAAGACTGGCTCTTCTTACTGTCTATGTTTTGAACCATTTCTGTGACACTTGTTATAGATTCCGATGCTTCACTTCAGGTTTACTGTATCCCTCTGGCCTTCTTATTGACGAAGAAATACAGATATTGCATCGGAATTAAATACAAAAGGCACAATGCCGACTTAAGTACAGGAAGACTGACCCTTCTTACTGTCTATGTTTTGAACAATCCCTGTGACACTGGTTATAGATTCCGATGCTTCACTTCAGGTTTACTGTATCCCTCTGACCTTCGTATTGACGATGAAACAAAGGAATTGCAGCGGAATAAAATACAAAGGGCACAATGCCGACTTAAGTACAAGAAGACTGGCTCTTCTTACTGTCTATGTTATGAACCATTTCTGTGACACTTGTTATAGATTCCGATGCTTCACTTCAAGTTTACTGTATCCCTCTGGCCTTCTTATCGACGAAGAAATACAGATATTGCATCGGAATTAAATACAAAAGGCACAATGCCGACATAAGTACAGGAAGACTGACCCTTCTTACTGTCTATTTTTTGAACAATCCCTGTGACACTGGTTATAGTTTCCGATGCTTCACTTCAGGTTTACTGTATCCCTCTGACCTTCGTATTTACGATGAAACACAGAAATTGCATCGGAATTAAATACAAAAGGCATAATGCCGACTCAAGTACAAGAAGAATGGCTCTTCTTACTGTCAATGTTTTGAACCTTTCCTGTGAGACCGGTTTTAGAATCCGATGCTTCACTTCAGGTTTACTGTATCCCTTGGACCTTGTTATTGACGACGATACACAGAAATTGCATCGGAATTAAATAGAAGAGGCACAATGCCGACTCATGTACAAGAAGACTGGCAATACTTCCTGTCTATGTTTTGAACCATTCCTGTGACACTAGTTATAGATTCTGATGCTTCACTTCAGGTTTACTGTATCTAGCTGACCATCTTATTGACGATGAAAAACAGAAATTGCATCGGAATTAAATACAAAAGGCACAATGCTGACCCATGTACAAGAAGACTGGCTCTTCTTACTGTCTATGTTTTGAACCTTTCCTCTGAGACCGGTTTTAGATTCCGATGCTTCACTTCAGGTTTACTGTATCCCTTGGACCTTCTTATTGACGACGAACACAGAAATTGCATCGGAATTAAATAAAAAAGGCACAATGCCGGCTTAAGTACAAGCAAATTGACTCTTCTGACTGTCTATGTTTTGTACCATTCCTGTGACTCTAGTTATAGATTCCGATGCTTCACTTCAGGTTTACTGTATCCCTCTGACCTTCTTATTGACGATGAAACACAGAAATTGCATCGGAATCACATACACAAGGCTTACTGTATCCCTCTGACAAGAAAACTGACTATTCTTACTGTCTATATTTTGAACCATTCCTGTGACACTAGTTATAGATTCCGATGCTTCACTTAAGGTTTACTGTATCCCTCTGACCTACTTATTGACAATGAACCACAGAAATTGCATCGGAATTAAATACAGGAGGCAGAATGCCGACCTAAGTACAAGAAAACTGACTCTTCTTCCTGTTAATGTTCTCAACCATCATTGTGACACTAGTTATAGATCCCGATGCATCACTTCAGGTTTACTGTATCCCTGTGACCTTCTTATTGACTATGAAACACAGATATTGCATCGGAATGAAATACAAAAGGCACAATGCCGTCTTAAGTACAAGAAAACTGACTCTTCTTACTGTCTATGTTTTGAACCATTCCTGTGACACTAGTTATAGATTCCGGTGCTTCACCTCAGGTTTACAGTATCCGTCTGACCTTCTTATTGACGATGAAACACTTAAATTGCGTCGGAATTAAATACAAAAGGCACAATGCCGACTTAAGTACAAGAAGACTGACTCTTGTTACTGTCTATGTTTTGAACCACTCCTGTGACACTAGTTATAGATTCCGATGCTTCACTTCAATTTTTACTGTATCTTTCGGACCTTCTTATTGACGATGAAACACAGAAATTGCATCGGAATGAAATACAAAAGGCACAATGCCGACTTAAGTACAAAAAGACTGACTCTTCTTACTGTCTATGTATTGAACAATTCCTGTGACACTGGTTACAGATTCGGATGCTTCACTTCAGGTTTACTGTATGCCACTGACCTTCTTATTGACGACGAAACACAGAAATTGCATCGGAATTAAATACAAAAGACACAATGCCGACTTAAGTACAAGAAAACTGACTCTTCTAACTGTCTATGTTTTGAACCATTCCTGTGACACTAGTAATAGATTCTGATGCTTCACTTCTGGTTTATTGTATCCCGCTGAGCTTCTTATTGACGATGAAACACAGAAATTGCATCGGAGTTGTATACAAAAGGCACAATGCCGACTTAAGTACAAAAAGACTGACTCTTCTTACTGTCTATGTTTTGAACCATTCCTGTGACACTAGTTTTTGAGTCCGATGCTTCACTTCAGGTTTACTGTATCTCTCTGACCGTCGTACTGACGATGAAACACAGAAATTGCATCGGAATTAAATACAAAATGCACAATGCCGACTCAAGTACAAGAAGACTGGCTCTTCCTACTGTCTATGTTTTGAACCTTTCCTGTGAGCCCGGCTTTAGATTCCGATGCTTCACTTCAGGTTTACTGTGTCCCTTGGACCTTGTTTCTGACGACGAAACACAGAAATTGCATCGGAATTGAATAGAAGAGGCACAATGCCGACTTATGTACAAGGAAACAGAGTCTTCTTAATAACTATGTTTTGAACCTTTTCTGTGACACTAGTCATAGATTCCGCAGCATCACTTCAGGTTTACTGTATCCCTCTGACCTTCTTATTGACGATGAAACATCGAAATTGCATCGGAATTACATACAAAAGGTTTACTGTATCCCTCTGACAAGAAAACTGACTCTTCTTACTGTCTGTGTTTTGAACCATTCCTGTGACACTAGTAATAGATTCCGAAGCTTCACTTTAGGTTTACTGTATCCCTCTGACCTTCTTATTGACTATGAAACACAGATATTGCATCGGAATAAAATACAAAAGGCACAATGCCGTCTTAAGTACAAGAAAACTGACTCTTCTTACTGTCTATGTTTTGAACCATTTCTGTGACACTAGTTATAGATTCCGATGCTTCACTTCAGGTTTACTGTATCCCTCTGACCTTCTTATTGACGATGAAACACTTAAATTGCATCGGAATTAAATACAAAAGGCACAATGCCGACTTAAGTACAATAAGACTGACTCCTCTTACTGTCTATGTTTTGAACCACTCCTGTGACACTAGTTATAGATTCCGATGCTTCACTTCAGGCTTACTGTATCCCTCGGACCTTCTTATTGACGATGAAACACAGAAATTGCATCGGAATTAAATACAAAAGGCACAATGCCGCCTTACGTACAAGAAGACTGGCTCTTCTTACTGTCTATGGTTTGAACCATTTCTGTGACACTAGTTATAGATTCCGATGCTTCACTTCAGGTTTCCTATATGCCTCTGACCTTCTTATTGACGAAGAAACACAGATATTGCATCGGAATTAAATACAAAAGGCACAATGCCGACTTAAGTACAAGAAGACTGACCCTTCTTACTGTCTATGTTTTGATTTATTCCTGTGACACTAGTTATAGAATCCGATGCTTCCCTTCAGGTTTACTGTGTCCCTCTGACCTTAGTATTGACGATGAAACACAGACATTGCATCGGAATTAAATACAAAAGGCACAATGCCGACTTAAGTACAAAAAGACTGACTCTTCTTACTGTCTATGTTTTGAACAATTCCTGTGACACTAGTTACAGATTCCGATGCTTCACTTCAGGTTTACTGTATCCCACTGACCTTCTTATTGACGACGAAACACAGAAATTGCATCGGAATTAAATACAAAAGACACAATGCCGACTTAAGTACAAGAAAACCGACTCTTCTTACTGTCTATGTTTTGAACCATTCCTGTGACACTAGTAATAGATTCTGATGCTTCACTTCTGGTTTATTGTATCCCTCTGAGCTTCTTATTGACGATGGAACACAGAAATTGCATGGGAGTTATATACAAAAGGCACAGTGCCGACTTAAGTACAAAAAGACTGACTCTTCTTACTGTCTATGTTTTGAACCATTCCTGTGATACTAGTTTTTGATTCCGATGCTTCACTTAAGGTTTACTGTATCCCTCTGACCGTCGTACTGACGATGAAACACAGAAATTGCATCGGAATTAAATACAAACCGCACAATGCCGACTCAAGTACAAGAAGACCGGCTCTTCTTACTGTCTATGTTTAGAACCTTTCCTGTGAGCCCGACTTTAGACTACGAAGCTTCACTTCAGGTTTACAGTGTCCCTTGGACCTTGTTTCTGACGACGAAACACAGAAATTGCATCGGAATTGAATAGAAGAGGCACAATGCCGACTTATGTACAAGGAAACAGACTCTTCTTAATAACTATGTTTTGAACCATTTCTGTGACACTAGTCATAGATTCCGAAGCATCACTTCAGGTTTACTGTATCCCTCTGACTCTCTTATCGACGATGAAACACAGAAAATGCATCGGAATTAAATACAAGAGGCACAATGCCGACTTAAGTACTAGAAGACTGACTCTTCTTAGTGTCTATGTTTTGAACCATTTCGTGACACTAGTTATGGATTCGGATGCTTCACTTCAGGTTTACTGTATCCCTCTGACCGTCGTATTGACGATGAAACACAGAAATTGCATCGGAATTAAATAGAAAAGGCACAATGCCGACTTAAGTACAAGCAAATTGACTCTTCTTACTGTCTATGTTTTGAACCATTCCTGTGACTAGTTATAGATTCCGATGCTTCACTTCAGGTTTACTGTATCCCTCTGACCTTCTTATTGACGATGAAACATAGAATTTGCATCGGAATTACATACAAAAGGTTTACTGTATCCCTCTGACAAGAAAATTGACTCTTCTTACTGTCTATGTTTTGACCTTTCCTGTGACACTAGTTATAGATTCCGAAGCTTCACTTCAGGTTTACTGTATCCCTCTGACCTTCTTATTGACGATGAACCACAGAAATTGCATCGGAATTAAATACAAGAGGCACAATGCCGACCTAAGTACAAGAAAACTGACTCTTCTTACTGTTTATGTTTTGAACCATTCCTGTGACACTAGTTATAGATCCCGATGCTTCACTTCAGGTTTACTGTATCCCTGTGACCTTCTTATTGACTATGAAACACAGATATTGCATCGGAATTAAATACAAAAGGCACAATGCCGTCTTAAGTACAAGAAAACTGACTCTTCTTACTGTCTATGTTTTTAACCATTCCTGTGACACTAGTTATAGATTCGGATGCTTCACTTCAGGTTTACTTTATCCCTGTGACCTTCTTATGGACGATGAAACACTTAAATTGCATCGGAATTAAATACAAAAGGCACAATGCCGACTTAAGTACAAGAAGACTGACTCCTCTTACTGTCTACGTTTTGAACCATTCCTGTGACACTAGTAATAGATTCTGATGCTTCACTTCTGGTTTATTGTATCCCTCTGAGCTTCTTATTGACGATGAAACACAGAAATTGCATCGGAGTTATATACAAAAAGCACAATGCCGACTTAAGTACAAAAAGACTGACTCTTCTTACTGTCTATGTTTTGAACCATTCCTGTGACACTAGTTTTTGATTCCGATGCTTCACTTCAGGTTTACTGTATCCCTCTGACCGTCGTACTGACGATGAAACACAGAAATTGCATCGGAATTAAATACAAAACGCACAATGCCGACTCAAGTACAAGAAGACTGGCTCTTCTTACTGTCTATGTTTTGAACCTTTCATGTGAGCCCGACTTTAGATTACGAAGCTTCACTTCAGGTTTACAGTGTCCCTTGGACCTTGTTTCTGACGACGAAACACAGAAATTGCATCGGTATTGAATAGAAGAGGCACAATGCCGACTTTTGTACAAGGAAACAGACTCTTCTTAATAACTATGTTTTGAACCATTTCTGTGACACTAGTCATAGATTCCGAAGCATCACTTCAGGTTTACTGTATCCCTCTGACCCTCTTATTGACGATGAAACACAGAAAATGCATCGGAATTAAATACAAGAGGCACAATGCCGACTTAAGTACTAGAAGACTGACTCTTCTTAGTGTCTATGTTTTGAACCATTCCTGTGACACTAGTTATAGATTCGGATGCTTCACTTCAGGTTTACTGTATCCCTCTGACCGTCGTATTGACGATGAAACACAGAAATTGCATCGGAATTAAATAGAAAAGGCACAATGCCGACTTAAGTACAAGCAAATTGACTCTTCTTACTCTCTATGTTTTGAACCATTCCTGTGACACTAGTTATAGATTCCGATGCTTCACTTCAGGTTTACTGTATCCCTCTGAACTTCTTATTGACGATGAATCATAGAGTTTGCATCGGAATTACATACAAAAGGTTTACTGTATCCCTCTGACAAGAAAATTGACTCTTCTTACTGTCTATGTTTTGAACCATTCCTGTGACACTAGTTATAGATTCCGAAGCTTCACTTCAGGTTTACTGTATCCCTCTGACCTTCTTATTGACGATGAACCACAGAAATTGCATCGGAATGAAATACAAGAGGCACAATGCCGACCTAAGTACAGGAAAACTGACTCTTCTTACTGTTTATGTTTTCAACCATTCCTAACACACTAGTTATAGATCCTGATGCTTCACTTCAGGTTTACTGTATCCCTGCGACCTTCTTATTGACTATGAAACACAGATATTGTATCGGAATTAAATACAAAAGGCACAATGCCGTCTTAAGTACAAGAAAACTGACTCTTCTTACTGTCTATGTTTTGACCCATTCCTGTGACACTAGTTATAGATTCGGATGCTTCACTTCAGGTTTACTGTATCCCTCTGACCTTCTTATTGACGATGAAACACTTAAATTGCATCGGAATTAAATACAAAAGGCACAATGCCGACTTAAGTACAAGAAGACTGACTCCTCTTACTGTCTATGTTTTGAACCATTCCTGTGACACTAGTTATAGAATCCGATGCTTCGCTTCAGGTTTACTGTATCCCTCTGACAGTAGTATTGACGATGAAACACAGAAATTGCATCGGAATTAAAAATGCCGACTTATGTACAAAAAGACTGACTCTTCTTACTGTCTATGTTTTGAACAATTCCTGTGACACTAGTTACAGATTCCGATGCTTCACTTCAGGTTTACTGTATCCCTCTGACCTTCTTATTGACGATGAAACATAGAATTTGCATCGGAATTACATACAAAAGGTTTACTGTATCCCTCTGACAAGAAAATTGACTCTTCTTACTGTCTATGTTTTGAACCATTCCTGTGACACTCGTTATAGATTCCGAAGCTTCACTTCAGGTTTACTGTATCCCTCTGACCTTCTTATTGACGATGAACCACAGAAATTGCATCGGAATTAAATACAAGAGGCACAATGCCGACCTAAGTACAAGAAAACTGACTCTTCTTACTGTTTAAGTTTTGAACCATTCCTGTGACACTAGTTATAGATCCCGATGCTTCACTTCAGGTTTACTGTATCCCTGTGACCTTCTTATTGACTATGAAACACAGATATTGCATCGGAATTAAATACAAAAGGCACAATGCCGTCTTAAGTACAAGAAAACTGACTCTTCTTACTGTCTATGTTTTGACCCATTCCTGTGACACTAGTTATAGATTCGGATGCTTCACTTCAGGTTTACTGTATCCCTCTGACCTTCTTATTGACGATGAAACACTTAAATTGCATCGGAATTAAATACAAAAGGCACAATGCCGACTTAAGTACAAGAAGACTGACTCCTCTTACTGTCTATGTTTTGAACCATTCCTGTGACACTAGTTATAGAATCCGATGCTTCGCTTCAGGTTTACTGTATCCCTCTGACCTTAGTATTGACGATGAAACACAGAAATTGCATCGGAATTAAAAATGCTGACTTATGTACAAAAAGACTGACTCTTCTTACTGTCTATGTTTTGAACAATTCCTGTGACACTAGTTACAGATTCCGATGCTTCACTTCAGGTTTACTGTATCCCACTGACCTTCGTATTGACGACGAAACACAGAAATTGCATCGGAATTAAATACAAAAGACACAATGCCGACTTAAGTACAAGGAAACCGACTCTTCTTACTGTCTATGTTTTGAGCCATTCCTGTGACCCTAGTAATAGATTCTGATGCTTCACTTCTGGTTTATTGTATCCCTCTGAGCTTCTTATTGACGATGAAACACAGAAATTGCATCGGAGTTATATACAAAAGGCACAATGCCGACTTAAGTACAAAAAGACTGACTCTTCTTACTGTCTATGTTTTGAACCATTCCTGTGACACTAGTTTTTGATTCCGATGCTTCACTTCAGGTTTACTGTATCCCTCTGACCGTCGTACTGACGATGAAACACAGAAATTGCATCGGAATTAAATACAAAACGCACAATGCCGACTCAAGTACAAGGAGACTGGCTCTTCTTACTGTCTATGTTTTGAACAATTCCTGTGACACTAGTTACAGATTCGGATGCTTCACTTCAGGTTTACAGTATCCCTCTGACTTTCTTATTGTCGATGAAACACTTAAATTGCATCGGAATTAAATACAAAAGCACAATGCCGACTTTAGTACAAGAAGACTGACTCTTCTTACTGTCTATGTTTTGAACAATTCCTGTGACACTAGTTACAGATTCCGATGCTTCACTTCAGGTTTACTGTATCCCACTGACCTTCTTATTGACGACGAAACACAGAAATTGCATCGGAATTAAATACAAAAGACACAATGCCGACTTAAGTACAAGAAAACCGACTCTTCCTACTGCCTGTGTTTTGAACCATTCCTGTGACACTAGTAATAGATTCCGATGCTTCACTTCTGGTTTATTGTATCCCTCTGAGCTTCTTATTGACGATGAAACACAGAAATTGCATCGGAGTTATATACAAAAGGCACAATGCCGACTTATGAACAAGAAGACTGACTCTTGTTACTGTCTATGTTTTGAACCATTCCTGTGACACTAGTTTTTGATTCCGATGCATCACTTCAGGTTTACTGTATCCCTCTGACCGGCGTACTGACGATGAAACACAGAAATTGCGTCGGAATTAAATACAAAATGCACAATGCCGACTCAAGTACAAGAAGACTGGCTTTTCTTACTGTCTATGCTTTGAACCTTTCCTGTGAGACCGGTTTCAGATTCCGATGATTCACTTCAGGTATAATGTATCCCTTGGACCTTGTTTCTGACGACGAAACACAGAAATTGCATCGGAATTGAATAGAAGAGGCACAATGCCGAATTATGTACAAGGAAACAGACTCTTCTTAATAACTATGTTTTGAACCATTCCTGTGACACTAGTCATAGATTCCGAAACATCACTTCAGGTTTACTGTATCCCTCTGACCCTCTTATTGACGATGAAACACAGAAAATGCATCGGAATTAAATACAAAAGGTTTACTGTATCCCTCTGACAAGAAAAGTGACTCTTCTTACTGTCTATGTTTTGAATCATTCCTGTGACACTAGTTATAGATTCCGATGCTTCACTTCAGGTTTACGGTATCCCTCTGACCTTCTTATTGACGATGAAACACAGAAATTGCATCGGAATTACATACAAAAGGTTTACTGTATCCCTCTGACAAGAACACTGACTCTTCTTACTGTCTATGTTTTGAACCATTCCTGTGACACTAGTTATAGATTCCGATGCTTCACTTCATTATTACCTTATCCAGCTGACCTTCTTATTGACGATGAAACACAGAAATTGCATCGGAATTAAATACAAAAGGCACAATGCCGACATAAGTACAAGAAGACTGACTCCTTCTACTGTCTATGTTTTGAACCACTCCTGTGACACTAGTTATAGGTTTCCGATGCTTCACTTCAATTTTACTGTATCCTTCTGACCTTCTTATTGACGATGAAACACAGAAATTGCATCGGAATTAAATACAAAAGGCACAATGCCGACTCAAGTACAAGAAGACTGACTCTTCTTACTGTCTATGTTTTGAACAATTCCTGTGACACTAGTTACAGATTCCGATGCTTCACTTAGGTTTACTGTATCCCACTGACCTTCTTATTGACGACGAAACACAGAAATTGCATCGGAATTAAATACAAAAGACACAATGCCGACTTAAGTACAAGAAAACCGACTCTTCCTACTGTCTGTGTTTTGAACCATTCCTGTGACACTAGTAATAGATTCCGATGCTTCACTTCTGGTTTATTGTATCCCTCTGAGCTTCTTATTGACGATGAAACATAGAAATTGCATCGGAGTTATATACAAAAGGCACAATGGCGACTTATGTACAAGAAGACTGGCTCTTGTTACTGTCTATGTTTTGAACCATTCCTGTGACACTAGTTTTTGATTCCGATGCATCACTTCAGGTTTACTGTATCCCTCTGACTGGCGTACTGACGATGAAACACAGAAATTGCATCGGAATTAAATACAAAATGCACAATGCCGACTCAAGTACAAGAAGACTGGCTTTTCTTACTGTCTATGCTTTGAACCTTTCCTGTGAGACCGGTTTTAGATTCCGATGATTCACTTCAGGTATAATGTATCCCTTGGACCTTGTTTCTGACGACGAAACACAGAAATTGCATCGGAATTGAATAGAAGAGGCACAATGCCGACTTATGTACAAGGAAACAGACTCTTCTTACTATCTATGTTTTGAACCATTCCTGTGACACTAGTTATAGATTCCGATGCTTCACTTCAGTTTTACTGTATCCGTCTGACCTTCTTATTGACGATGAAACACAGAAATTGCATCAGAAATAAATACAAAAGGCACAATGCCGACTCAAGTACAAGAAGACTGACACTTCTTACTGTCTATGCTTTGAACCATTCCTGTGACACTAGTTATAGATTCCGATGCTTCATTTCAGTTTTACTGTATCCTTCTGACCTTCGTATTGACGATGAAACACAGAAATTGCATCGGAATTAAATAGAAAAGGCACAATGCCGACTGAAGTACAAGCAAATTGACTCTTCTTACTGTCTATGTTTTGAACCACTCCTGTGACACTAGTTATAGATTCCGATGTTTCGCTTCAGGTTTACTGTATCCCTCTGACCTTCTTATTGACGATGAAACATAGAAATTGCATCGGAATTACATACAAAAGGTTTACTGTATCCCTCTGACAAGAAAAGTGACTCTTCTTATTGTCTATGTTTTGAACCATTCCTGTGACACTAGTTATAGATTCCGATGCTTCACTTCAGGTTTACGGTATCCCTCTGACCTTCTTATTGACGATGAAACACAGAAATTGCATCTGAATTACATACAAAAGGTTTACTGTATCCCTCTGACAAGAACACTGACTCTTCTTACTGTCTATGTTTTGAACCATTCCTGTGACACTAGTTATAAATTCCGATGCTTCATTTCAGGTTTACTGTATCCCTCTGACCTTCTTATTGACGATGATACACAGATATTGAAACGGAATTAAATACAAAAGGCACAATGCCGACTCAAGTACAAGAAGACTGGCTCTTCTTACTGTCTATGGTTTGAACCATTTCTGTGACACTAGTTATAGGTTCCGACGCTTCACTTCAGGTTCACTGTATCCATCTGACCCTCTTATTGACGAAGAAACACAGATATTGCATCGGAATTAAATACAAAAGGCACAATGCCACTTAAGTACAAGGAGACTAACCCTTCTTACTGTCTATGTTTTGAACCATTCCTGTGACACTAGTTATAGATTCCGATGCTTCACTTCAGGTTTACTGTATCCCTCGGACCTTCGTATTGACGATGAAACACAGAAATTGCATCGGAATTAAATAAAAAATACACAATGCCCTCTTAAGTAAAAAAAGACTGACTCTTCTTACTGTCTATGTTTTGAACCATTCCTGTGATACTAGTTATAGATTCCGATGCTTCACTTCAGTTTTAATTAATCCCTCTGACCGTCTTATTGACGATGAAACACACAAATTGCATCGCAATTAAATACAAAAGGCACAATGCCGACCCAAGTGCAAGTAGTCTGGCTCTTCTTACTGTCTATGTTTTGAACCTTTCCTGTGGGACCGGTTTTAGATTCCGATGCTTCACTTCAGGTTTTCTGTATCCCTTGGGCCTTCTTATCGACGACAAACACAGAAATTGCATCGGAATTATATAGAAAATGCACAATGCCGACTTCAGTACAAGATAACTGTCTCTTTTTCCTGTCTTTGTTTTGAACCATTCCTGTGACACTAGTTATAGATTCCGATGCTTCACTTCATTATTACCTTATCCAGCTGACCTTCTTATTGACGATGAAACACAGAAATTGCATCGGAATTAAATACAAAATGCACAATGCCGACATAAGTACAAGAAGACTGACTCCTCCTACTGTCTATGTTTTGAACCACTCCTGTGACACTAGTTATAGATTCCGATGCTTCACTTCAATTTTACTGTATCCTTCTGACCTTCTTATTGACGATGAAACACAGAAATTGCATCGGAAATAAATACAAAAGGCACAATGCCGACTCAATTACAAGAAGACTGACTCTTCTTACTATCTATGTTTTGAACCATTCCTGTGACACTAGTTATAGATTCCGATGCTTCACTTCAGTTTTACTGTATCCGTCTGACCTTCTTATTGACGATGAAACACAGAAATTGCATCAGAAATAAATACCAAAGGCACAATGCCGACTCAAGTACAAGAAGACTGACACTTCTTACTGTCTATGCTTTGAACCATTCCTGTGACACTAGTTATAGATTCCGATGCTTCATTTCAGTTTTACTGTATCCTTCTGACCTTCTTATTGACGATGAAACACATAAATTGCATCGGAATTAAATACAAAAGGCACAATGCCGACTCAAGTACAAGAAGACTGACTCCTCTTACTGTATATGTTTTGAACCACTCCTGTGACACTAGTTATAGATTCCGATGCTTCACTTCAGGTTTACTGTATCCCTCTGTCCGTCGTACTGACGATGAAACACAGATATTGCATTGAAATTAAATACAAAAGGCACAATGCCGAATCAAGCACAAGATGACTGACTCTTCCTACTGTCTATGCTTTGAACCATTCCTGTGACACTAGTTATAGATTCCGATGCTTCACTTCAGGTTTACTTTATCCCTCTGACCTTCTTATTGACGATGAAACACAGAAATTGCATCGGAATTACATACAAAAGGCACAATGGTGACTTAAGTACAAGAAAACTGACTCTTCTTACTGTCTATGTTTTGAACCATTCCTGTGACACTAGTTATAGATTCCGATGCTTCACTTCAGCTTTACTGTATCCCTCTGACCTCCTTATGGTTGATGAAACACAGAAATTGCATCGGAATTAAATACTAAAGGCACAATGCCGACTTAAGTACAAGAAAACTGACTTTTCCTACCGTCCATGTTTTGAGCCATTCCTGTGACACAAGTTATAGATTCCGATGCTTCACTAAAGGTTTACTGTATCCAGCTGACCTTCTTATTGACGATGAATCACAGAAATTGCATCAGCAATTAATACCAAAGGCACAATGCCGACTTAAGTACAAGAAAACTGACTCTTCTTACTGTCTATGTTTTGAACCAATCCTATGACACTAGTTATAAATTCCGATGCTTCAATTCAGTTTTAATGTTACCCTGTGACCTTCCTATTGTTGATGAAACACAGATATTGCATCGGAATTAAATACAAAAGACACAATGCCGACTTAAGTACAAGAAAACTGACTCTTCCTACTGTCTATGTTTTGAACCACTCCTGTGACACTAGTTATAGATTCCGATGCTTCACTTCAGGTTTACTGTATCCCTCTGACCGTCGTAATGACGTTGAAACACAGAAATTAGATTGGAATTAAATACAAAAGGCACAATGCCGACCCAACTACCAGAAAACTGACTCTTCTTACTGTTTATGTTTTGAACCATTCCTGTGACACTAGTTATAGATTCGGATGCTTCACTTCAGGTTTACTGTATCCCTCTGACCGTCGTATTGACGATGAAACACAGAAATTGCATCGGAATTAAATAGAAAAGGCACAATTGCGACTGAAGTACAAGCAAATTGACTCTTCTTACTGTCTATGTTTTGAACCATTCCTGTGACACTAGTTATAGATTCCGATGTTTCGCTTCAGGTTTACTGTATCCCTCTGACCTTCTTATTGACGATGAAACATAGAAATTGCATCGGAATTACATACAAAAGGTTTACTGTATCCCTCTGACAAGAAAAGTGACTCTTCTTACTGCCTATGTTTTGAACCATTCCTGTGACACTAGTTATAGATTCCGATGCTTCACTTCAGGTTTACGGTATCCCTCTGACCTTCTTATTGACGATGAAACACAGAAATTGCATCGGAATTACATACAAAAGGTTTACTGTATCACTCTGACAAGAACACTGACTCTTCTTACTGTCTATGTTTTGAACCATTCCTGTGACACTAGTTATAAATTCCGATGCTTCATTTCAGGTTTACTGTATCCCTCTGACCTTCTTATTGACGATGATACACAGAAATTGAATCGGAATTAAATACAAAAGGCACAATGCCGACTCAAGCACAAGAAGACTGGCTCTTCTTACTGTCTATGGTTTGAACCATTTCTGTGACACTAGTTGTAGGTTCCGATGCTTTACTTCAGGTTCACTGTATCCATCTGACCCTCTTATTGACGAAGAAACACAGATATTGCATCGGAATTAAATACAAAAGGCACAATGCCACTTAAGTACAAGGAGACTGACCCTTCTTACTGTCTATGTTTTAAACCATTCCTGTGATACTAGTTATAGATTCCGATGCTTCACTTCAGGTTTTCTGTATCCCTCGGACCTTCGTATTGACGATGAAACACAGAAATTGCATCGGAATTAAATAAAAAATACACAATGCCCTCTTAAGTACAAAAAGACTGACTCTACTTACTGTCTATGTTTTGAACCATTCCTGTGATACTAGTTATAGATTCCGATGCTTCACTTCAGGTTTACTGTACCCCTCTGACCTTCTTATTGACGATGAAACACAGAAATTGCATCGGAATTAAATACAAAAGACACAATGCCGACTTAAGTACAAGAAAACTGACTCTTCTTACTATCTATGCTTTGAATCATTCCTGTGACACTAGTTATAAATTCCGATGCTTCACTTCAGTTTTAATTAATCCCTCTGACCGTCTTATTGACGATGAAACACACAAATTGCATCGGAATTAAATACAAAAGGCACAATGCCGACCCAAGTGCAAGTAGTCTGGCTCTTCTTACTGTCTATGTTTTGAACCTTTCCTGTGGGACCGGTTTTAGATTCCGATGCTTCACTTCAGGTTTTCTGTATCCCTTGGGCCTTCTTATCGACGACGAACACAGAAATTGCATCGGAATTATATAGAAAATGCACAATGCCGACTTCAGTACAAGATAACTGTCTCTTTTTCCTGTCTTTGTTTTGAACCATTCCTGTGACACTAGTTATAGATTCCGATGCTTCACTTCATTATTACCTTATCCAGCTGACCTTCTTATTGACGATGAAACACAGAAATTGCATCAGAATTAAATACAAAAGGCACAATGCCGACTCAAGTACAAGAAGACTGACTCTTCTTACTATCTATGTTTTGAACCATTCCTGTGACACTAGTTATAGATTCCGATGCTTCACTTCAGTTTTACTGTATCCGTTTGACCTTCTTATTGACGATGAAACACAGAAATTGCATCAGAAATAAATACAAAAGGCACAATGCCGACTCAAGTACAAGAAGACTGACACTTCTTACTGTCTATGTTTTGAACCATTCCTGTGACACTAGTTATAGATTCCGATGCTTCATTTCAGTTTTACTGTATCCTTCTGACCTTCTTATTGACGATTAAACACATAAATTGCATCGGAATTAAATGCAAAAGGCACAATGCCGACTGAAGTACAAGAAGTCTGACTCCTCTTACTGTATATGTTTTGAACCACTCCTGTGACATTAGTTATAGATTCCGATGCTTCACTTCAGGTTTACTGTATCCCTCTGTCCGTCGTACTGACGATGAAACACAGAAATTGCATTGGAATTAAATACAAAAGGCACAATGCCGACTCAAGCACAAGACGACTGACCCTTCCTACTGTCTATGCTTTGAACCATTCCTGTGACACTAGTTATAGATTCCGATGTTTCGCTTCAGGTTTACTGTATCCGTCTGACCTTCTTATTGACGATGAAACATAGAAATTGCATCGGAATTACATACAAAAGGTTTACTGTATCCCTCTGACAAGAAAAGTGACTCTTCTTACTGTCTATGTTTTGAACCATTCCTGTGACACGAGTTATAGATTCCGATGCTTCACTTCAGGTTTACGGTATCCCTCTGACCTTCTTATTGACGATGAAACACAGAAATTGCATCGGAATTACATACAAAAGGTTTACTGTATCACTCTGACAAGAACACTGACTCTTCTTACTGTCTATGTTTTGAACCATTCCTGTGACACTAGTTATAAATTCCGATGCTTCATTTCAGGTTTACTGTATCCCTCTGACCTTCTTATTGACGATGATACACAGAAATTGAATCGGAATTAAATACAAAAGGCACTATGCCGACTCAAGTACAAGAAGACTGGCTCTTCTTACTGTCTATGGTTTGAACCATTTCTGTGACACTAGTTATAGGTTCCGATGCTTCACTTCAGGTTCACTGTATCCATCTGACCCTCTTATTGACGAAGAAACACAGATATTGCATCGGAATTAAATACAAAAGGCACAATGCCACTTAAGTACAAGGAGACTGACCCTTCTTACTGTCTATGTTTTGAACCATTCCTGTGACACTAGTTATAGATTCCGATGCTTCACTTCAGGTTTACTGTATCCCTCGGACCTTCGTATTGACGATGAAACACAGAAATTGCATCGGAATTAAATAAAAAATACACAATGCCCTCTTAAGTACAAAAAGACTGACTCTTCTTACTGTATATGTTTTGAACCATTCCTGTGATACTAGTTATAGATTCCGATGCTTCACTTCAGGTTTACTGTACCCCTCTGACCTTCTTATTGACGATGAAACACAGAAATTGCATCGGAATTAAAGACAAAAGACACAATGCCGACTTAAGTACAAGAAAACCGACTCTTCCTACTGTCTGTGTTTTGAACCATTCCTGTGACACTAGTAATAGATTCCGATGCTTCACTTCTGGTTTATTGTATCCCTCTGAGCTTCTTATTGACGATGAAACACAGAAATTGCATCGGAGTTATATACAAAAGGCACAATGCCGACTTATGTACAAGAAGACTGACTCTTGTTACTGTCTATGTTTTGAACCATTCCTGTGACACTAGTTTTTGATTCCGATGCATCACTTCAGGTTTACTGTATCCCTCTGACTGGCGTACTGACGATGAAACACAGAAATTGCATCGGAATTAAATACAAAATGCACAATGCCGACTCAAGTACAAGAAGACTGGCTTTTCTTACTGTCTATGCTTTGAACCTTTCCTGTGAGACCGGTTTTAGATTCCGATGATTCACTTCAGGTATAATGTATCCCATGGACCTTGTTTCTGACGACGAAACACAGAAATTGCATCGGAATTAAATAGAAGAGGCACAATGCCGACTTATGTACAAGGAAACAGACTCTTCTTAATAACTATGTTTTGAACCATTCCTGTGACACTAGTCATAGATTCCGGAACATCACTTCAGGTTTACTGTATCCCTCTGACCCTCTTATTGACGATGAAACACAGAAAATGCATCGGAATTAAATACAAAAGGCACAATGCCGACTTAAGTACTAGGAGACTGACTCTTCTTACTGTCTATGTTTTGAACCATTCCTGTGACACTAGTTATAGATTCGGATGCTTCACTTCAGGTTTACTGTATCCCTCTGACCGTCGTATTGACGATGAAACACAGAAATTGCATCGGAATTAAATAGAAAAGGCACAATGCCGACTGAAGTACAAGCAAATTGACTCTTCTTACTGTCTATGTTTTGAACCATTCCTGTGACACTAGTTATAGATTCCGATGTTTCGCTTCAGGTTTACTGTATCCCTCTGACCTTCTTATTGACGATGAAACATAGAAATTGCATCGGAATTACATACAAAAGGTTTACTGTATCCCTCTGACAAGAAAAGTGACTCTTCTTATTGTCTATGTTTTGAACCATTCCTGTGACACTAGTTATAGATTCCGATGCTTCACTTCAGGTTTACGGTATCCCTCTGACCTTCTTATTGACGATGAAACACAGAAATTGCATCGGAATTACATACAAAAGGTTTACTGTATCCCTCTGACAAGAACACTGACTCTTCTTACTGTCTATGTTTTGAACCATTCCTGTGACACTAGTTATAAGTTCCGATGCTTCATTTCAGGTTTACTGTATCCCTCTGACCTTCTTATTGACGATGATACACAGAAATTGAATCGGAATTAAATACAAAAGGCACTATGCCGACTCAAGTACAAGAAGACTGGCTCTTCTTACTGTCTATGGTTTGAACCATTTCTGTGACACTAGTTATAGGTTCCGACGCTTCACTTCAGGTCCACTGTATCCATCTGACCCTCTTATTGACGAAGAAACACAGATATTGCATCGGAATTAAATACAAACGGCACAATGCCACTTAAGTACAAGGAGACTAACCCTTCTTACTGTCTATGTTTTGAACCATTCCTGTGACACTAGTTATAGATTCCGATGCTTCACTTCAGGTTTACTGTATCCCTCGGACCTTCGTATTGACGATGAAACACAGAAATTGCATCGGAATTAAATAAAAAATACAAATGCCCTCTTAAGTAAAAAAAGACTGATTCTTCTTACTGTCTATGTTTTGAACCATTCCTGTGATACTAGTTATAGATTCCGATGCTTCACTTCAGTTTTAATTAATCCCTCTGACCGTCTTATTGACGATGAAACACACAAATTGCATCGGAATTAAATACAATAGGCACAATGCCGACCCAAGTGCAAGTAGTCTGGCTCTTCTTACTGTCTATGTTTTGAACCTTTCCTGTGGGACCGGTTTTAGATTCCGATGCTTCACTTCAGGTTTTCTGTATCCCTTGGGCCTTCTTATCGACGACGAACACAGAAATTGCATCGGAATTATATAGAAAATGCACAATGCCGACTTCAGTACAAGATAACTGTCTCTTTTTCCTGTCTTTGTTTTGAACCATTCCTGTGACACTAGTTATAGATTCCGATGCTTCACTTCATTATTACCTTATCCCGCTGACCTTCTTATTGACGATGAAACACAGAAATTGCATCGGAATTAAATACAAAAGGCACAATGCCGACTTAAGTACAAGAAGACTGACTCCTCCTACTGTCTATGTTTTGAACCACCCCTGTGACACTAGTTATAGATTCCGATGCTTCACTTCAATTTTACTGTATCCTTCTGACCTTCTTATTGACGATGAAACACAGAAATTGCATCGGAATTAAATACAAAAGGCACAATGCCGACTCAATTACAAGAAGACTGACTCTTCTTACTATCTATGTTTTGAACCATTCCTGTGACACTAGTTATAGATTCCGATGCTTCACTTCAGTTTTACTGTATCCGTCTGACCTTCTTATTGACGATGAAACACAGAAATTGCATCAGAAATAAATACAAAAGGCACAATGCCGACTCAAGTACAAGAAGACTGACACTTCTTACTGTCTATGCTTTGAACCATTCCTGTGACACTAGTTATAGATTCCGATGCTTCATTTCAGTTTTACTGTATCCTTCTGACCTTCTTATTGACGATGAAACACATAACTTGCATCGGAATTAAATACAAAAGCCACAATGCCGACTCAAGTACAAGAAGACTGACTCCTCTTACTGTATATGTTTTGAACCACTCCTGTGACACTAGTTATAGATTCCGATGCTTCACTTCAGGTTTACTGTATCCCTCTGTCCGTCGTACTGACGATGAAACACAGATATTGAATTGAAATTAAATACAAAAGGCACAATGCCTAATCAAGCACAAGAAGACTGACTCTTCCTACTGTCTATGCTTTGAACCATTCCTGTGACACTAGTTATAGATTCCGATGCTTCACTTCAGGTTTACTTTATCCCTCTGACCTTCTTATTGACGATGAAACACAGAAATTGCATTGGAATTACATACAAAAGGCACAATGGTGACTTAAGTACAAGAAAACTGACTCTTCTTACTGTCTATGTTTTGAACCATTCCTGTGACACTAGTTATAGATTCCGATGCTTCACTTCAGCTTTACTGTATCCCTCTGACCTCCTTATGGTTGATGAAACACAGAAATTGCATCGGAATTAAATACTAAAGGCACAATGCCGACTTAAGTACAAGAAAACTGACTTTTCCTACCGTCCATGTTTTGAGCCATTCCTGTGACACAAGTTATAGATTCCGATGCTTCAATAAAGGTTTACTGTATCCAGCTGACCTTCTTATTGACGATGAATCACAGAAATTGCATCAGCAATTAATACCAAAGGCACAATGCCGACTTAAGTACAAGAAAACTGACTCTTCTTACTGTCTATGTTTTGAACCAATCCTATGACACTAGTTATAAATTCCGATGCTTCAATTCAGTTTTAATGTATCCCTGTGACCTTCCTATTGTTGATGAAACACAGATATTGCATCGGAATTAAATACAAAAGACACAATGCCGACTTAAGTACAAGAAAACTGACTCTTCCTTCTGTCTATGTTTTGAACCACTCCTGTGACACTAGTTATAGATTCCGATGCTTCACTTCAGGTTTACTGTATCCCTCTGACCGTCGTAATGACGTTGAAACACAGAAATTAGATTGGAATTAAATACAAAAGGCACAATGCCGACCCAACTACCAGAAAACTGACTCTTCTTACTGTTTATGTTTTGAACCATTCCTGTGACACTAGTTATAGATTCGGATGCTTCACTTCAGGTTTACTGTATCCCTCTGACCGTCGTATTGACGATGAAACACAGAAATTGCATCGGAATTAAATAGAAAAGGCACAATGGCGACTGAAGTACAAGCAAATTGACTCTTCTTACTGTCTATGTTTTGAACCATTCCTGTGACACTAGTTATAGATTCCGATGTTTCGCTTCAGGTTTACTGTATCCCTCTGACCTTCTTATTGACGATGAAACATAGAAATTGCATCGGAATTACATACAAAAGGTTTACTGTATCCCTCTGACAAGAAAAGTGACTCTTCTTACTGTCTATGTTTTGAACCATTCCTGTGACACTAGTTATAGATTCCGATGCTTCACTTCAGGTTTACGGTATCCCTCTGACCTTCTTATTGACGATGAAACACAGAAATTGCATCGGAATTACATACAAAAGGTTTACTGTATCACTCTGACAAGAACACTGACTCTTCTTACTGTCTATGTTTTGAACCATTCCTGTGACACTAGTTATAAATTCCGATGCTTCATTTCAGGTTTACTGTATCCCTCTGACTTTCTTATTGACGATGATACACAGAAATTGAATCGGAATTAAATACAAAAGGCACAATGCCGACTCAAGCACAAGAAGACTGGCTCTTCTTACTGTCTATGGTTTGAACCATTTCTGTGACACTAGTTATAGGTTCCGATGCTTCACTTCAGGTTCACTGTATCCATCTGACCCTCTTATTGACGAAGAAACACAGATATTGCATCGGAATTAAATACAAAAGGCACAATGCCACTTAAGTACAAGGAGACTGACCCTTCTTACTGTCTATGTTTTGAACCATTCCTGTGATACTAGTTATAGATTCCGATGCTTCACTTCAGGTTTACTGTATCCCTCGGACCTTCGTATTGACGATGAAACACAGAAATTGCATCGGAATTAAATAAAAAATACACAATGCCCTCTTAAGTACAAAAAGACTGACTCTTCTTACTGTCTATGTTTTGAACCATTCCTGTGATACTAGTTATAGATTCCGATGCTTCACTTCAGGTTTACTGTACCCCTCTGACCTTCTTATTGACGATGAAACACAGAAATTGCATCGGAATTAAAGACAAAAGACACAATGCCGACTTAAGTACAAGAAAACTGACTCTTCTTACTATCTATGTTTTGAATCATTCCTGTGACACTAGTTATAAATTCCGATGCTTCACTTCAGTTTTAATTAATCCCTCTGACCGTCTTATTGACGATGAAACACACAAATTGCATCGGAATTAAATACAAAAGGCACAATGCCGACCCAAGTGCAAGTAGTCTGGCTCTTCTTACTGTCTATGTTTTGAACCTTTCCTGTGGGACCGGTTTTAGATTCCGATGCTTCACTTCAGGTTCTCTGTATCCCTTGGGCCTTCTTATCGACGACGAACACAGAAATTGCATCGGAATTATATAGAAAATGCACAATGCCGACTTCAGTACAAGATAACTGTCTCTTTTTCCTGTCTTTGTTTTGAACCATTCCTGTGACACTAGTTATAGATTCCGATGCTTCACTTCATTATTACCTTATCCAGCTGACCTTCTTATTGACGATGAAACACAGAAATTGCATCGGAATTAAATACAAAAGGCACAATGCCGACTTAAGTACAAGAAGACTGACTCCTCCTACTGTCTATGTTTTGAACCACTCCTGTGACACTAGTTATAGATTCCGATGCTTCACTTCAATTTTACTGTATCCTTCTGACCTTCTTATTGACGATGAAACACAGAAATTGCATCGGAATTATATACAAAAGGCACAATGCCGACTCAAGTACAAGAAGACTGACTCTTCTTACTATCTATGTTTTGAACCATTCCTGTGACACTAGTTATAGATTCCGATGCTTCACTTCAGTTTTACTGTATCCGTCTGACCTTCTTATTGACGATGAAACACAGAAATTGCATCAGAAATAAATACAAAAGGCACAATGCCGACTCAAGTACAAGAAGACTGACACTTCTTACTGTCTATGTTTTGAACCATTCCTGTGACACTAGTTATAGATTCCGATGCTTCATTTCAGTTTTACTGTATCCTTCTGACCTTCTTATTGACGATGAAACACATAAATTGCATCGGAATTAAATACAAAAGGCACAATGCCGACTGAAGTACAAGAAGACTGACTCCTCTTACTGTATATGTTTTGAACCACTCCTGTGACACTAGTTATAGATTCCGATGCTTCACTTCAGGTTTACTGTATCCCTCTGTCCGTCGTACTGACGATGAAACACAGAAATTGCATTGGAATTAAATACAAAAGGCACAATGCCGACTCAAGCACAAGAAGACTGACCCTTCCTACTGTCTATGCTTTGAACCATTCCTGTGACACTAGTTATAGATTCCGATGCTTCACTTCAGGTTTACTTTATCCCTCTGACCTTCTTATTGACGATGAAACATAGAAATTGCATCGGAATTACATACAAAAGGTTTACTGTATCCCTCTGACAAGAAAAGTGACTCTTCTTACTGTCTATGTTTTGAACCATTCCTGTGACACTAGTTATAGATTCCGATGCTTCACTTCAGGTTTACTGTATCCCTCTGTCCGTCGTACTGACGATGAAACACAGAAATTGCATTGGAATTAAATACAAAAGGCACAATGCCGACTCAAGCACAAGACGACTGACCCTTCCTACTGTCTATGCTTTGAACCATTCCTGTGACACTAGTTATAGATTCCGATGTTTCGCTTCAGGTTTACTGTATCCGTCTGACCTTCTTATTGACGATGAAACATAGAAATTGCATCGGAATTACATACAAAAGGTTTACTGTATCCCTCTGACAAGAAAAGTGACTCTTCTTACTGTCTATGTTTTGAACCATTCCTGTGACACGAGTTATAGATTCCGATGCTTCACTTCAGGTTTACGGTATCCCTCTGACCTTCTTATTGACGATGAAACACAGAAATTGCATCGGAATTACATACAAAAGGTTTACTGTATCACTCTGACAAGAACACTGACTCTTCTTACTGTCTATGTTTTGAACCATTCCTGTGACACTAGTTATAAATTCCGATGCTTCATTTCAGGTTTACTGTATACCTCTGACCTTCTTATTGACGATGATACACAGAAATTGAATCGGAATTAAATACAAAAGGCACTATGCCGACTCAAGTACAAGAAGACTGGCTCTTCTTACTGTCTATGGTTTGAACCATTTCTGTGACACTAGTTATAGGTTCCGATGCTTCACTTCAGGTTCACTGTATCCATCTGACCCTCTTATTGACGAAGAAACACAGATATTGCATCGGAATTAAATACAAAAGGCACAATGCCACTTAAGTACAAGGAGACTGACCCTTCTTACTGTCTATGTTTTGAACCATTCCTGTGACACTAGTTATAGATTCCGATGCTTCACTTCAGGTTTACTGTATCCCTCGGACCTTCGTATTGACGATGAAACACAGAAATTGCATCGGAATTAAATAAAAAATACACAATGCCCTCTTAAGTACAAAAAGACTGACTCTTCTTACTGTCTATGTTTTGAACCATTCCTGTGATACTAGTTATAGATTCCGATGCTTCACTTCAGGTTTACTGTACCCCTCTGACCTTCTTATTGACGATGAAACACAGAAATTGCATCGGAATTAAAGACAAAAGACACAATGCCGACTTAAGTACAAGAAAACTGACTCTTCTTACTATCTATGTTTTGAATCATTCCTGTGACACTAGTTATAAATTCCGATGCTTCACTTCAGTTTTAATTAATCCCTCTGACCGTCTTATTGACGATGAAACACACAAATTGCATCGGAATTAAATACAAAAGGCACAATGCCGACCCAAGTGCAAGTAGTCTGGCTCTTCTTACTGTCTATGTTTTGAACCTTTCCTGTGGGACCGGTTTTAGATTCCGATGCTTCACTTCAGGTTTTCTGTATCCCTTGGGCCTTCTTATCGACGACGAACACAGAAATTGCATCGGAATTATATAGAAAATGCACAATGACGACTTCAGTACAAGATAACTGTCTCTTTTTCCTGTCTTTGTTTTGAACCATTCCTGTGACACTAGTTATAGATTCCGATGCTTCACTTCATTATTACCTTATCCAGCTGACCTTCTTATTGACGATGAAACACAGAAATTGCATCGGAATTAAATACAAAAGGCACAATGCCGACTTAAGTACAAGAAGACTTACTCCTCCTACTGTCTATGTTTTGAACCACTCCTGTGACACTAGTTATAGATTCCGATGCTTCACTTCAATTTTACTGTATCCTTCTGACCTTCTTATTGACGATGAAACACAGAAATTGCATCGGAATTAAATACAAAAGGCACAATGCCGACTCAAGTACAAGAAGACTGACTCTTCTTACTATCTATGTTTTGAACCATTCCTGTGACACTAGTTATAGATTCCGATGCTTCACTTCAGTTTTACTGTATCCGTCTGACCTTCTTATTGACGATGAAACACAGAAATTGCATCAGAAATAAATACAATAGGCACAACGCCGACTCAAGTACAAGAAGACTGACACTTCTTACTGTCTATGTTTTGAACCATTCCTGTGACACTAGTTATAGATTCCGATGCTTCATTTCAGTTTTACTGTATCCTTCTGACCTTCTTATTGACGATGAAACACATAAATTGCATCGGAATTAAATACAAAAGGCACAATGCCGACTGAAGTACAAGAAGACTAACTCCTCTTACTGTATATGTTTTGAACCACTCCTGTGACACTAGTTATAGATTCCGATGCTTCACTTCAGGTTTACTGTATCCCTCTGTCCGTCGTACTGACGATGAAACACAGAAATTGCATTGGAATTAAATACAAAAGGCACAATGCCGACTCAAGCACAAGAAGACTGACCCTTCCTACTGTCTATGCTTTGAACCATTCCTGTGGCACTAGTTATAGATTCCGATGCTTCACTTCAGGTTTACTTTATCCCTCTGACCTTCTTATTGACGATGAAACACAGAAATTGCATCGGAATTACATACAAAAGGCACAATGATGACTTAAGTACAAGATAACTGACTCTTATTACTGTCTATGTTTTGAACCATTCCTGTGACACTAGTTATAGATTCCGATGCTTCACTTCAGTTTTACTGTATCCCTCTGACCTTCTTATTGTTGATGAAACACAGAAATTGCATCGGAATTAAATACTAAAGGCACAATGCCGACTTAAGTACAAGAAAACTGACTTTTCCTACTGTCTATGTTTTGAGCCATTCCTGTGACACAAGTTATAGATTCCGATGCTTCACTAAAGGTTTACTGTATCCAGCTGACCTTCCTATTGACGATGAATCACAGAAATTGCATCGGCAATTAATACCAAAGGCACAATGCCGACTTAAGTACAAGAAAACTGACTCTTCTTACTGTCTATGTTTTGAACCAATCCTATGACACTAGTTATAAATTCCGATGCTTCAATTCAGTTTTAATGGATCCCTGTGACCTTCCTATTGTTGATGAAACACAGATATTGCATCGGAATTAAATACAAAAGGCACAATGCCGACTTAAGTACAAGAAAACTGACTCTTCCTACTGTCTATGTTTTGAACCACTCCTGTGCCACTAGTTATAGATTCCGATGCTTCGCTTCAGGTTTACTGTATCCCTCTGACCGTCGTAATGACGTTGAAACACAGAAATTCGATTGGAATTAAATACAAAAGGCACAATGCCGACCCAACTACAAGAAAACTGACTCTTCTTACTGTTTATGTTTTGAACCATTCCTGTGACACTAGTTATAGATTCCGATGCTTCACTTCAGGTTTACAGTATCCCTGTGACCTTCCTATTGTTGATGAAACACAGATATTGCATCGGAATTAAATACAAAAGGCACAATGCCGACTTAAGTACAAGAAAACTGACTCTTCTTACTGTCTATGGTTTGAACCATTTCTGTGACACTAGTTATAGGTTCCGATGCTTCACTTCAGGTTCACTGTATCCATCTGACCCTCTTATTGACGAAGAAACACAGATATTGCATCGGAATTAAATACAAAAGGCACAATGCCACTTAAGTACAAGGAGTCTGACCCTTCTTACTGTCTATGTTTTGAACCATTCCTGTGACACTAGTTATAGATTCCGATGCTTCACTTCAGGTTTACTGTATCCCTCGGACCTTCGTATTGACGATGAAACACAGAAATTGCATCGGAATTAAATAAAAAATACACAATGCCCTCTTAAGTACAAAAAGACTGACTCTTCTTACTGTCTATGTTTTGAACCATTCCTGTGATACTAGTTATAGATTCCGATGCTTCACTTCAGGTTTACTGTACCCCTCTGACCTTCTTATTGACGATGAAACACAGAAATTGCATCGGAATTAAAGACAAAAGACACAATGCCGACTTAAGTACAAGAAAACTGACTCTTCTTACTATCTATGTTTTGAATCATTCCTGTGACACTAGTTATAAATTCCGATGCTTCACTTCAGTTTTAATTAATCCCTCTGACCGTCTTATTGACGATGAAACACACAAATTGCATCGGAATTAAATACAAAAGGCACAATGCCGACCCAAGTGCAAGTAGTCTGGCTCTTCTTACTGTCTATGTTTTGAACCTTTCCTGTGGGACCGGTCTTAGATTCCGATGCTTCACTTCAGGTTTTCTGTATCCCTTGGGCCTTCTTATCGACGACGAACACAGAAATTGCATCGGAATTATATAGAAAATGCACAATGCCGACTTCAGTACAAGATAACTGTCTCTTTTTCCTGTCTTTGTTTTGAACCATTCCTGTGACACTAGTTATAGATTCCGATGCTTCACTTCATTATTACCTTATCCAGCTGACCTTCTTATTGACGATGAAACACAGAAATTGCATCGGAATTAAATACAAAAGGCACAATGCCGACTTAAGTACAAGAAGACTGACTCCTCCTACTGTCTATGTTTTGAACCATTCCTGTGACACTAGTAATAGATTCCGATGCTTCACTTCAGTTTTACTGTATCCGTCTGACCTTCTTATTGACGATGAAACACAGAAATTGCACCAGAAATAAATACAATAGGCACAATGCCGACTCAAGTACAAGAAGACTGACACTTCTTACTGTCTATGTTTTGAACCATTCCTGTGACACTAGTTATAGATTCCGATGCTTCATTTCAGTTTTACTGTATCCTTCTGACCTTCTTATTGACGATGAAACACATAAATTGCATCGGAATTAAATACAAAAGGCACAATGCCGACTGAAGTACAAGAAGACTGACTCCTCTTACTGTATATGTTTTGAACCACTCCTGTGACACTAGTTATAGATTCCGATGCTTCACTTCAGGTTTACTGTATCCCTCTGTCCGTCGTACTGACGATGAAACACAGAAATTGCATTGGAATTAAATACAAAAGGCACAATGCCGACTCAAGCACAAGAAGACTGACCCTTCCTACTGTCTATGCTCTGAACCATTCCTGTGACACTAGTTATAGATTCCGATGCTTCACTTCAGGTTTACTTTATCCCTCTGACCTTCTTATTGACGATGAAACACAGAAATTGCATCGGAATTACATACAAAAGGCACATTGATGACTTAAGTACAAGAAAACTGACTCTTATTACTGTCTATGTTTTGAACCATTCCTGTGACACTAGTTATAGATTCCGATGCTTCACTTCAGCTTTACTGTATCCCTCTGACCTTCTTATTGTTGATGAAACACAGAAATTGCATCGGAATTAAATACTAAAGGCACAATGCCGACTTAAGTACAAGAAAACTGACTTTTCCTACTGTCTATGTTTTGAGCCATTCCTGTGACACAAGTTATAGATTCCGATGCTTCACTAAAGGTTTACTGTATCCAGCTGACCTTCCTATTGACGATGAATCACAGAAATTGCATCGGCAATTAATACCAAAGGCACAATGCCGACTTAAGTACAAGAAAACTGACTCTTCTTACTGTCTATGTTTTGAACCAATCCTATGACACTAGTTATAAATTCCGATGCTTCAATTCAGTTTTAATGGATCCCTGTGACCTTCCTATTGTTGATGAAACACAGATCTTGCATCGGAATTAAATACAAAAGGCACAATGCCGACTTAAGTACAAGAAAACTGACTCTTCCTACTGTCTATGTTTTGAACCACTCCTGTGACACTAGTTATAGATTCCGATGCTTCGCTTCAGGTTTACTGTATCCCTCTGACCGTCGTAATGACGTTGAAACACAGAAATTAGATTGGAATTAAATACAAAAGGCACAATGCCGACTCAACTACAAGAAAACTGACTCTTCTTACTGTTTATGTTTTGAACCATTCCTGTGACTCTAGTTATAGATTCCGATGCTTCACTTCAGGTTTACAGTATCCCTGTGACCTTCCTATTGTTGATGAAACACAGATATTGCATCGGAATTAAATACAAAAGGCACAATGCCGACTTAAGTACAAGAAAACTGACTCTTCTTACTGTCTATGTTTTGAACCATTCCTGTGACACTAGTTATAGATTCCGATGCTTCACTTCAGCTTTACTGTATCCCTCTGACCTTCTTATTGTTGATGAAACACAGAAATTGCATCGGAATTAAATACAAAAGACACAATGCCGACTTAAGTACAAGAAAACCGACTCTTTCTACTGTCTGTGTTTTGAACCATTCCTGTGACACTAGTTATAGATTCCGATGCTTCACTTCTGGTTTATTGTATCCCTCTGAGCTTCTTATTGACGATGAAACACAGAAATTGCATCGGAGTTATATACAAAAGGCACAATGCCGACTTATGTACAAGAAGACTGACTCTTGTTACTGTCTATGTTTTGAACCATTCCTGTGACACTAGTTTTTGATTCCGATGCATCACTTCAGGTTTACTGTATCCCTCTGACCGGCGTACTGACGTTGAAACACAGAAATTGCATCGGAATTAAATAGAAAAGGCACAATGGCGACTGAAGTACAAGCAAATTGACTCTTCTTACTGTCTATGTTTTGAACCATTCCTGTGACACTAGTTATAGATTCCGATGTTTCGCTTCAGGTTTACTGTATCCCTCTGACCTTCTTATTGACGATGAAACATAGAAATTGCATCGGAATTACATACAAAAGGTTTACTGTATCCGTCTGACAAGAAAAGTGACTCTTCTTACTGTCTATGTTTTGAACCATTCCTGTGACACTAGTTATAGATTCCGATGCTTCACTTCAGGTTTACGGTATCCCTCTGACCTTCGTATTGACGATGAAACACAGAAATTGCATCGGAATTACATACAAAAGGTTTACTGTATCCCTCTGACAAGAACACTGACTCTTCTTACTGTCTATGTTTTGAACCATTCCTGTGACACTTGTTATAAATTCCGATGCTTCATTTCAGGTTTACTGTATCCCTCTGACCTTCTTATTGACGATGATACACAGAAATTGAATCGGAATTAAATACAAAAGGCACAATGCCGACTCAAGTACAAGAAGACTGGCCCTTCTTACTGTCTATGGTTAGAACCATTTCTGTGACACTAGTTATAGCTTCCGATGCTTCACTTCAGGTTCACTGTATCCATCTGACCCTCTTATTGACGAAGAAACACAGATATTGCATCGGAATTAAATACAAAAGGCACAATGCCACTTAAGTACAAGGAGAATGACCCTTCTTACTGTCTATGTTTTGAACCATTCCTGTGACACTAGTTATAGATTCCGATGCTTCACTTCAGGTTTACTGTATCCCTCGGACCTTCGTATTGACGATGAAACACAGAAATTGCATCGGAATTAAATAAAAAATACACAATGCCCTCTTAAGTACAAAAAGACTGACTCTTCTTACTGTTTATGTTTTGAACCATTCCTGTGATACTAGTTATAGATTCCGATGCTTCACTTCAATTTTACTGTATCCTTCTGACCTTCTTATTGACGATGAAACACAGAAATTGCATCGGAATTAAATACAAAAGGCACAATGCCGACTCAAGTACAAGAAGACTGACTCTTCTTACTATCTATGTTTTGAACCATTCCTGTGACACTAGTTATAGATTCCGATGCTTCACTTCAGTTTTACTGTATCCGACTGACCTTCTTATTGACGATGAAACACAGAAATTGCATCAGAAATAAATACAAAAGGCACAATGCCGACTCAAGTACAAGAAAACTGACACTTCTTACTGTCTATGTTTTGAACCATTCCTGTGACACTAGTTATAGATTCCGATGCTTCATTTCAGTTTTACTGTATCCTTCTGACCTTCTTATTGACGATGAAACACATAAATTGCATCGGAATTAAATACAAAAGGCACAATGCCGACCCAAGTGCAAGTAGTCTGGCTCTTCTTACTGTCTATGTTTTGAACCTTTCCTGTGGGACCGGTTTTAGATTCCGATGCTTCACTTCAGGTTTTCTGTATCCCTTGGGCCTTCTTATCGACGACGAACACAGAAATTGCATCGGAATTATATATAAAATGCACAATGCCGACTTCAGTACAAGATAACTGTCTCTTTTTCCTGTCTTTGTTTTGAACCATTCCTGTGACACTAGTTATAGATTCCGATGCTTCACTTCATTATTACCTTATCCAGCTGACCTTCTTATTGACGATGAAACACAGAAATTGCATCGGAATTAAATACAAAAGGCACAATGCCGACTTAAGTACAAGAAGACTGACTCCTCCTACTGTCTATGTTTTGAACCACTCCTGTGACACTAGTTATAGATTCCGATGCTTAACTTCAATTTTACTGTATCCTTCTGACCTTCTTATTGACGATGAAACACAGAAATTGCATCGGAATTAAATACAAAAGGCACAATGCCGACTCAAGTACAAGAAGACTGACTCTTCTTACTATCTATGTTTTGAACCATTCCTGTGACACTAGTTATAGATTCCGATGCTTCACTTCAGTTTTACTGTATCCGACTGACCTTCTTATTGACGATGAAACACAGAAATTGCATCAGAAATAAATACAAAAGGCACAATGCCGACTCAAGTACAAGAAGACTGACACTTCTTACTGTCTATGTTTTGAACCATTCCTGTGACACTAGTTATAGATTCCGATGCTTCATTTCAGTTTTACTGTATCCTTCTGACCTTCTTATTGACGATGAAACACATAAATTGCATCGGAATTAAATACAAAAGGCACAATGCCGACTGAAGTACAAGAAGACTGACTCCTCTTACTGTATATGTTTTGAACCACTCCTGTGACATTAGTTATAGATTCCGATGCTTCACTTCAGGTTTACTGTATCCCTCTGTCCGTCGTACTGACGATGAAACACAGAAATTGCATTGGAATTAAATACAAAAGGCACAATGCCGACTCAAGCACAAGAAGACTGACCCTTCCTACTGTCTATGCTTTGAACCATTCCTGTGACACTAGTTATAGATTCCGATGCTTCACTTCAGGTTTACTTTATCCCTCTGACCTTCTTATTGACGATGAAACACAGAAATTGCATCGGAATTACATACAAAAGGCACAATGATGACTTAAGTACAAGAAAACTGACTCTTCTTACTGTCTATGTTTTGAACCATTCCTGTGACACTAGTTATAGATTCCGATGCTTCACTTCAGCTTTACTGTATCCCTCTGACCTTCTTATTGTTGATGAAACACAGAAATTGCATCGGAATTAAATACTAAAGGCACAATGCCGACTTAAGTACAAGAAAACTGACTTTTCCTACTGTCTATGTTTTGAGCCATTCCTGTGACACAAGTTATAGATTCCGATGCTTCACTAAAGGTTTACTGTATCCAGCTGACCTTCTTATTGACGATGAATCACAGAAATTGCATCGGCAATTAATACCACAGGCACAATGCCGACTTAAGTACAAGAAAACTGACTCTTCTTACTGTCTATGTTTTGAACCAATCCTATGACACTAGTTATAAATTCCGATGATTCAATTCAGTTTTAATGTATCCCTGTGACCTTCCTATTGTTGATGAAACACAGATATTGCATCGGAATTAAATACAAAAGGCACAATGCCGAGTTAAGTACAAGAAAACTGACTCTTCCTACTGTCTATGTTTTGAACCACTCCTGTGACACTAGTTATAGATTCCGATGCTTCACTTCAGGTTTACTGTATCCCTCTGACCGTCGTAATGACGTTGAAACACAGAAATTAGATTGGAATTAAATACAAAAGGCACAATGCCGACCCAACTACAAGAAAACTGACTCTTCTTACTGTTTATGTTTTGAACCAATCCTGTGACACTAGTTATAGATTCCGATGCTTCACTTCAGGTTTACAGTATCCCTGTGACCTTCCTATTGTTGATGAAACACAGATATTGCATCGGAATTAAATACAAAAGGCACAATGCCGACTTAAGTACAAGAAAACTGACTCTTCTTACTGTCTATGTTTTGAACCATTCCTGTGACACTAGTTATAGATTCCGATGCTTCACTTCAGCTTTACTGTATCCCTCTGACCTTCTTATTGTTGATGAAACACAGAAATTGCATCGGAATTAAATACAAAAGACACAATGCCGACTTAAGTACAAGAAAACCGACTCTTTCTACTGTCTGTGTTTTGAACCATTCCTGTGACACTAGTTATAGATTCCGATGCTTCACTTCTGGTTTATTGTATCCCTCTGAGCTTCTTATTGACGATGAAACACAGAAATTGCATCGGAGTTATATACAAAAGGCACAATGCCGACTTATGTACAAGAAGACTGACTCTTGTTACTGTCTATGTTTTGAACCATTCCTGTGACACTAGTTTTTGATTCCGATGCATCACTTTAGGTTTACTGTATCCCTCTGACCGGCGTACTGACGATGAAACACAGAAATTGCATCGGAATTAAATACAAAATGCACAATGCCGACTCAAGTACAAGAAGACTGGCTCTTCTTACTGTCTATGCTTTGAACCTTTCCTGTGAGACCGGTTTTAGATTCCGATGATTCACTTCAGGTATAATGTATCCCTTGGACCTTCTTTCTGACGACGACACCCAGTAATTGCATCGGAATTGAATAGAAGAGGCACAATGCCGACTTATGTACAAGGAAACAGACTCTTCTTAATAACTATGTTTTGAACCATTCCTGTGACACTAGTCATAGATTCCGAAACATCACTTCAGGTTTACTGTATCCCTCTGACCCTCTTATTGACGATGAAACACAGAAAATGCATCGGAATTAAATACAAAAGGCACAATGCCGACTTAAGTACTAGGAGACTGACTCTTCTTACTGTCTATGTTTTGAACCATTCCTGTGACACTAGTTATAGATTCGGATGCTTCACTTCAGGTTTACTCTATCCCTCTGACCGTCGTATTGACGTTGAAACACAGAAATTGCATCGGAATTAAATAGAAAAGGCACAATGGCGACTGAAGTACAAGCAAATTGACTCTTCTTACTGTCTATGTTTTGAACCATTCCTGTGACACTAGTTATAGATTCCGATGTTTCGCTTCAGGTTTACTGTATCCCTCTGACCTTCTTATTGACGATGAAACATAGAAATTGCATCGGAATTACATACAAAAGGTTTACTGTATCCCTCTGACAAGAAAACTGACTCTTCTTACTGTCTATGTTTTGAACCATTCCTGTGACACTAGTTATAGATTCCGATGCTTCACTTCAGGTTTACGGTATCCCTCTGACCTTCTTATTGACGATGAAACACAGAAATTGCATCGGAATTACATACAAAAGGTTTACTGTATCCCTCTGACAAGAACACTGACTCTTCTTACTGTCTATGTTTTGAACCATTCCTGTGACACTAGTTATAGATTCCGATGCTTCACTTCAGGTTTACTGTATCCCTCGGACCTTCGTATTGACGATGAAACACAGAAATTGCATCGGAATTAAAGACAAAAGACACAATGCCGACTTAAGTACAAGAAAACTGACTCTTCTTACTATCTATGTTTTGAACCATTCCTGTGACACTAGTTATAAATTCCGATGCTTCACTTCAGTTTTAATTAATCCCTCTGACCGTCTTATTGACGATGAAACACACAAATTGCATCGGAATAAAATACAAAAGGCACAATGCCGACCCAAGTGCAAGTAGTCTGGCTCTTCTAACTGCCTATGTTTTGAACCTTTCCTGTGGGACCGGTTTTAGATTCCGATGCTTCACTTCAGGTTTTCTGTATCCCTTGGGCCTTCTTATCGACGACGAACACAGAAATTGCATCGGAATTATATAGAAAATGCACAATGCCGACTTCAGTACAAGATAACTGTCTCTTTTGCCTGTCTTAGCTTTGAACCATTCCTGTGACACTAGTTATAGATTCCGATGCTTCACTTCATTGTTACCTTATCCAGCTGACCTTCTTATTGACGATGAAACACAGAAATTGCATCGGAATTAAATACAAAAGGCACAATGCCGACTTAAGTACAAGTAGACTGACTCCTCCTACTGTCTATGTTTTGAACCACTCCTGTGACACTAGTTATAGATTCCGATGCTTCACTTCAGTTTTTCTGTATCCTTCTGACCTTCTTATTGACGATGAAACACAGAAATTGCATCGGAATTAAATACAAAAGGCACAATGCCGACCCAAGTACAAGAAGACTGACTCTACTTACTATCTATGTTTTGAACCATTCCTGTGACACTAGTTATAGATTCCGATGCTTCACTTCAGTTTTACTGTATCCGTCTGACCTTCTTATTGACGATGAAACACAGAAATTGCATCAGAAATAAATACAAAAGGCACAATGCCGACTCAAGTACAAGAGGACTGACACTTCTTACTGTCTATGTTTTGAACCATTCCTGTGACACTAGTTATAGATTCCGATGCTTCATTTCAGTTTTACTGTATCCTTCTGACCTTCTTATTGACGATGAAACACATAAATTGCATCGGAATTAAATACAAAAGGCACAATGCCGACTCAAGTACAAGAAGACTGACACTTCTTACTGTCTATGTTTTGAACCAATCCTATGACACTAGTTATAAATTCCGATGCTTCAATTCAGTTTTAATGAATCCCTGTGACCTTCCTATTGTTGATGGAACACAGATATTGCATCGGAATTAAATACAAAAGGCACAATGCCGACTTAAGTACAAGAAAACCGACTGTTCCTACTGTCTATGTTTTGAACCACTCCTGTGGCACTAGTTATAGATTCCGATGCTTCACTTCAGGTTTACTGTATCCCTCTGACCGTCGTAATGACGTTGAAACACAGAAATTAGATTGGAATTAAATACAAAAGGCACAATGCCGACCCAACTACAAGAAAACTGACTCTTCTTACTGTTTATGTTTTGAACTATTACTGTGACACTAGTTATAGACTCCGATGCTTCACTTCAGGTTTACTGTATCCCTCTGACCTTCTTATTGACGATGAAACACAGAAATTGCATCTGAATTAAATACAAGAGGCACAATGCCGACTCAAGTACAAGAAGACTACCTCTTCTTATTGTCTATGTTTTGAACGTTTCCTGTGAGACCGGTTTTAGATTCTGATGCTTCACTTTAGGTTTACTGTATCCCTTGGAAATTCTTATTGACGCAGAAAAACACGGAAATTGCATCGGAATTAAATAGAAAAGGCACAATGCCGACGTAGGTACAAGAAAACTGACTCTTCTTACTGTCTATGTTTTGAACCATTCCTGTGACACTAGTAATAGATTCAGATGCTTCACTTCAGGTTTACTGTATCCCTCTGACCTTCTTATTGACGATGACACACAGAAATTGCATCGGAATTAAATACAAAGGCACAATGCCGACTTAAGTACAAGAAAACTGACTCTTCTTACTGTCTATGTTTTGAACCATTCCTGCGACCCTAGTTATAGATTCCGATGCTTAGCTTCAGGTTTACTATATCCCTCTGACCTTCTTATTGACGATGAGACACAGAAATTGCATCGGAATTAAATACAAAAGGCACAATTCCGACTTAAGTACAAGAAAACTGACTCTTCTTACTGTTTATGTTTTGAACATTCCTGTGACACTAGTTATAGATTCCGATGCTTCACATCATGTTTACTGTATCCCTGTGACCTTCTTATTGGCGATGAAGCACAGAAATTGCATCGGAATTAAATACAAAATGCACAATGCCGACTTCAGTACAAGAAAACTGACTATTCTTACTGTCTATGTTTTGAACCATTCCTGTGACACTAGTTATATATTCCGATGCTTTACTTCAGGTTTACTGTATCCCTCTGACCTTGTTATTGACGATGAAACACAGAAATTACATCGCAATTAAATACCAAAGGCACAATGCCGACTTAAGTACAAGAAGACTGACTCTTCCTACTATCTATGTTTTAACCATTCCTGTGACACTAGTTTTAGATTCCGATGCTTCACTACAGGTTTACTGTATCCAGCTGACCTTCTTATTGACGATGAATCACAGAAATTGCATCGGAATTAAATGCAAAATTCACAATGCCGACTTAAGTACAAGAAAACTGACTCTTCTTACTGTCTATGTTTTGCACCTTTCCTGTGACACTAGTTATAGATTCCGATGCTTCACTTCAGTTTTACTGTATCCTTCTGACCTTCTTATTGACGATGAACCACAGAAATTGCATCGGAATTAAATACAAAAGGCACAATGCCGACCCAAGTACAAGTAGTCTGGCTATTCTTACTGTCTATGTTTTGAACATTTCCTGTGAGACCGGTTTCAGATTCCGATGCTTCACTTCAGGTTTACTGTATCCCTTGGACCTTCTTATTGACGACGAACACAGAAATTGCATCGGAATTATATAGAAAATGCACAATGCCGACTTCAGTACAACATAACTGTCTCTTTTTCCTGTCTTTGTTTTGAACCATTCCTGTGACACTAGTTATAGATTCCGATGCTTCACTTCCGGATTACCTTATCCAGCTGACCCTCTTATTGACGATGAAACACAGAAATTGCATCGGAATTAAATACAAAAGGCACAATGCCGACTTAAGTACTAGAAGACTGACTCCTCCTACTGTCTATGTTTTGAACCACTCCTGTGACACTAGTTATACATTCCGATGCTTAGCTTCAGTTTTACTGTATCCTTCTGACCTTCTTATTGACGATAAACCACAGAAATTGCATCGGAATTAAACACAAAAGGCACAATGCCGACTCAAGTACAAGAGGACTGACTCTTCTCACTTTCTATGTTTTGAACCATTCCTGTGACACTAGTTATAGATTCCGATGCTTCACTTCAGTTTTACTGTGTCCCTCTGACCGTCGTACTGACGATGAAACACAGAAATTGCATTGGAATTGAATACAAAAGGCACAATGCCGACTCAAGTACAAGAAGACTGTCTCTTCCTACTGTCTATTTTTTGAACCATTCTTGTGACACTAGTTATTGATTCCGATGCTTCACTTCAGGTTTACTTTATCCCTCTGACCTCACTATTGACGATGAAACACAGAAATTGCATCGGAATTACATACAAAAGGCACAATGCCGACTTAAGTACAAGAAAACTGACTCTTCTTATTGTCTATGATTTGAACCATTCCTGTGACACTAGTTATAGATTCCGGTGCTTAACTTCAGGTTTACTGTATCCCTCTGACTTTCTTATTGGTGATGAAACACAGAAATTGCATCGGAATTAAATACTAAAGGCACAATGCTGACTTAAGTACAAGAAAACTGACTCTTCCTACTGTCTATGTTTTGAGCCATTCCTGTGACACTAGTTTTAGATTCCGATGCTTCACTACAGGTATACTGTATCCAGCTGACCTTCTTATTGACGATGAATCACAGAAATTGCATCGGCAATTAACACAAAAGGCACAATGCAGACTTATGTACTAAAAAACTGACTCTCCTTACTGTCTCTGTTTTGAACCAAACCTGTGACACTAGTTATAAATTCCGATGCTTCACTTCAGTTTTAATGTATCCCTGTGACCTTCTTATTGTTGATGAAACACAGAAATTGCATCGGAATTAAATACAAAATGCACAATGCCGACTTAAGCACAAGAAAACTGACTCTTCCTACTGTCTATGTTTTGAACCACTCCTGTGACACTAGTTATAGATTCCGATGCTTCACTTCAGGTTTACTGTATCACTCTGACCGTCTTACTGACGATGAAACACAGAAATTGCATTGGACTTAAATACAAAAGGCACAATGCCGACTCAAGTACAAGAAGACTGACTCTTCCTACTGTCTATGTTTTGAACCATTCCTGTGACACTAGTTATAGATTCCGATGCTTCACTTCAGGTTTGCTGTATCCCTCTGACCTTATTGACGATGAAACACAGAAATTGCATCGTAATTACATACAAAAGGCATAATGCCGACTTAAGTTCAAGAAAACTGACTCTTCTTACTATCTATGTTTTGAACCATTCCTGTGACACTACTTATAGATTCCGATACTTCACTTCAGGTTTACTGTATCCCTCTGACCTTCGTATTGACGATGAAACACGTAAATTGCATCGGAATTAAATACAAAAGGAACAATGCAGACTTAAGTACAAGAGGACTGACTCTTCTTACTTTCTATGTTTTGAACCATTCCTGTGACACTAATTATAGATTCCGATGCTTCACTTCAGGTTTACTGTATCCCTCTGACCTTCTCCTTGACGATGAGACACAGAAATTGCATCGGAGTTAAATACAAAAGGCACAATTCCGACTTATGTACAAGAAAACTGACTCTTCTTACTGTTTATGTTTTGAACATTCCTGTGACACTAGTTATAGATCCGATGCTTCACATCAGGTTTGCTGAATCCCTGTGACCTTCTTATTGACGATGAAACACAGAAATTGCATCGATATTAAATACAAAATGCACAATGCCGACTTAAGTAGAAGAAAACTGACTCTTCTTACTGTCTATGTTTTGAACCATTCCTGTGACACTAGTTATATATTCCGATGCTTCACTTCAGGTTTACTGTATCCCTCTGACCTTCTTATTGACGATGAAACACAGAAATTACATCGGAATTAAATACGAAAGGCACAATGCCGACTTAAGCACAAGAAGACTGACTCTTCCTACTGTCTATGTATTAACCATTCCTGTTACACTAGTTATGGATTCCGATGCTTCACTTCAATATTAATGTATCCCTCTGACCGTCTTATTGACGATGAAACACAGAAATTGCATCAGAATTAAATACAAAAGGCACAATGCCGACTCAAGTACAAGAAGACTGACTCTTCTAACTGTCTATGTTTTGAACCATTCCTGTGACACTAGTTATAGATTCCGATGTTTCGCTTCAGGTTTACTGTATCCCTCTGACCTTCTTATTGACGATGAAACATAGAAATTGCATCGGAATTACATACAAAAGGTTTACTGTATCCCTCTGACAAGAAAACTGACTCTTCTTACTGTCTATGTTTTGAACCATTCCTGTGACACTAGTTATAGATTCCGATGCTTCACTTCAGGTTTACGGTATCCCTCTGACCTTCTTATTGACGATGAAACACAGAAATTGCATCGGAATTACATACAAAAGGTTTACTGTATCCCTCTGACAAGAACACTGACTCTTCTTACTGTCTATGTTTTGAACCATTCCTGTGACACTAGTTATAGATTCCGATGCTTCACTTCAGGTTTACTGTATCCCTCGGACCTTCGTATTGACGATGAAACACAGAAATTGCATCGGAATTAAAGACAAAAGACACAATGCCGACTTAAGTACAAGAAAACTGACTCTTCTTACTATCTATGTTTTGAACCATTCCTGTGACACTAGTTATAAATTCCGATGCTTCACTTCAGTTTTAATTAATCCCTCTGACCGTCTTATTGACGATGAAACACACAAATTGCATCGGAATAAAATACAAAAGGCACAATGCCGACCCAAGTGCAAGTAGTCTGGCTCTTCTAACTGCCTATGTTTTGAACCTTTCCTGTGGGACCGGTTTTAGATTCCGATGCTTCACTTCAGGTTTTCTGTATCCCTTGGGCCTTCTTATCGACGACGAACACAGAAATTGCATCGGAATTATATAGAAAATGCACAATGCCGACTTCAGTACAAGATAACTGTCTCTTTTTCCTGTCTTAGCTTTGAACCATTCCTGTGACACTAGTTATAGATTCCGATGCTTCACTTCATTGTTACCTTATCCAGCTGACCTTCTTATTGACGATGAAACACAGAAATTGCATCGGAATTAAATACAAAAGGCACAATGCCGACTTAAGTACAAGTAGACTGACTCCTCCTACTGTCTATGTTTTGAACCACTCCTGTGACACTAGTTATAGATTCCGATGCTTCACTTCAGTTTTTCTGTATCCTTCTGACCTTCTTATTGACGATGAAACACAGAAATTGCATCGGAATTAAATACAAAAGGCACAATGCCGACCCAAGTACAAGAAGACTGACTCTACTTACTATCTATGTTTTGAACCATTCCTGTGACACTAGTTATAGATTCCGATGCTTCACTTCAGTTTTACTGTATCTGTCTGACCTTCTTATTGACGATGAAACACAGAAATTGCATCAGAAATAAATACAAAAGGCACAATGCCGACTCAAGTACAAGAGGACTGACACTTCTTACTGTCTATGTTTTGAACCATTCCTGTGACACTAGTTATAGATTCCGATGCTTCATTTCAGTTTTACTGTATCCTTCTGACCTTCTTATTGACGATGAAACACATAAATTGCATCGGAATTAAATACAAAAGGCACAATGCCGACTCAAGTACAAGAAGACTGACACTTCTTACTGTCTATGTTTTGAACCAATCCTATGACACTAGTTATAAATTCCGATGCTTCAATTCAGTTTTAATGAATCCCTGTGACCTTCCTATTGTTGATGAAACACAGATATTGCATCGGAATTAAATACAAAAGGCACAATGCCGACTTAAGTACAAGAAAACCGACTGTTCCTACTGTCTATGTTTTGAACCACTCCTGTGGCACTAGTTATAGATTCCGATGCTTCACTTCAGGTTTACTGTATCCCTCTGACCGTCGTAATGACGTTGAAACACAGAAATTAGATTGGAATTAAATACAAAAGGCACAATGCCGACCCAACTACAAGAAAACTGACTCTTCTTACTGTTTATGTTTTGAACTATTACTGTGACACTAGTTATAGACTCCGATGCTTCACTTCAGGTTTACTGTATCCCTCTGACCTTCTTATTGACGATGAAACACAGAAATTGCATCTGAATTAAATACAAGAGGCACAATGCCGACTCAAGTACAAGAAGACTACCTCTTCTTATTGTCTATGTTTTGAACGTTTCCTGTGAGACCGGTTTTAGATTCTGATGCTTCACTTTAGGTTTACTGTATCCCTTGGAAATTCTTATTGACGCAGAAAAACACGGAAATTGCATCGGAATTAAATAGAAAAGGCACAATGCCGACGTAGGTACAAGAAAACTGACTCTTCTTACTGTCTATGTTTTGGACCATTCCTGTGACACTAGTAATAGATTCAGATGCTTCACTTCAGGTTTACTGTATCCCTCTGACCTTCTTATTGACGATGACACACAGAAATTGCATCGGAATTAAATACAAAGGCACAATGCCGACTTAAGTACAAGAAAACTGACTATTCTTACTGTCTATGTTTTGAACCATTCCTGTGACACTAGTTATATATTCCGATGCTTTACTTCAGGTTTACTGTATCCCTCTGACCTTGTTATTGACGATGAAACACAGAAATTACATCGCAATTAAATACCAAAGGCACAATGCCGACTTAAGTACAAGAAGACTGACTCTTCCTACTATCTATGTTTTAACCATTCCTGTGACACTAGTTTTAGATTCCGATGCTTCACTACAGGTTTACTGTATCCAGCTGACCTTCTTATTGACGATGAATCACAGAAATTGCATCGGAATTAAATGCAAAAGGCACAATGCCGACTTAAGTACAAGAAAACTGACTCTTCTTACTGTCTATGTTTTGCACCTTTCCTGTGACACTAGTTATAGATTCCGATGCTTCACTTCAGTTTTACTGTATCCTTCTGACCTTCTTATTGACGATGAACCACAGAAATTGCATCGGAATTAAATACAAAAGGCACAATGATGACCCAAGTACAAGTAGTCTGGCTATTCTTACTGTCTATGTTTTGAACATTTCCTGTGAGACCGGTTTCAGATTCCGATGCTTCACTTCAGGTTTACTGTATCCCTTGGACCTTCTTATTGACGACGAACACAGAAATTGCATCGGAATTATATAGAAAATGCACAATGCCGACTTCAGTACAACATAACTGTCTCTTTTTCCTGTCTTTGTTTTGAACCATTCCTGTGACACTAGTTATAGATTCCGATGCTTCACTTCCGGATTACCTTATCCAGCTGACCCTCTTATTGACGATGAAACACAGAAATTGCATCGGAATTAAATACAAAAGGCACAATGCCGACTTAAGTACTAGAAGACTGACTCCTCCTACTGTCTATGTTTTGAACCACTCCTGTGACACTAGTTATACATTCCGATGCTTAGCTTCAGTTTTACTGTATCCTTCTGACCTTCTTATTGACGATAAACCACAGAAATTGCATCGGAATTAAACACAAAAGGCACAATGCCGACTCAAGTACAAGAGGACTGACTCTTCTCACTTTCTATGTTTTGAACCATTCCTGTGACACTAGTTATAGATTCCGATGCTTCACTTCAGTTTTACTGTGTCCCTCTGACCGTCGTACTGACGATGAAACACAGAAATTGCATTGGAATTGAATACAAAAGGCACAATGCCGACTCAAGTACAAGAAGACTGTCTCTTCCTACTGTCTATTTTTTGAACCATTCTTGTGACACTAGTTATTGATTCCGATGCTTCACTTCAGGTTTACTTTATCCCTCTGACCTCACTATTGACGATGAAACACAGAAATTGCATCGGAATTACATACAAAAGGCACAATGCCGACTTAAGTACAAGAAAACTGACTCTTCTTATTGTCTATGATTTGAACCATTCCTGTGACACTAGTTATAGATTCCGGTGCTTAACTTCAGGTTTACTGTATCCCTCTGACTTTCTTATTGGTGATGAAACACAGAAATTGCATCGGAATTAAATACTAAAGGCACAATGCCGACTTAAGTACAAGAAAACTGACTCTTCCTACTGTCTATGTTTTGAGCCATTCCTGTGACACTAGTTTTAGATTCCGATGCTTCACTACAGGTATACTGTATCCAGCTGACCTTCTTATTGACGATGAATCACAGAAATTGCATCGGCAATTAACACAAAAGGCACAATGCAGACTTAAGTACTAAAAAACTGACTCTCCTTACTGTCTCTGTTTTGAACCAAACCTGTGACACTAGTTATAAATTCCGATGCTTCACTTCAGTTTTAATGTATCCCTGTGACCTTCTTATTGTTGATGAAACACAGAAATTGCATCGGAATTAAATACAAAATGCACAATGCCGACTTAAGCACAAGAAAACTGACTCTTCCTACTGTCTATGTTTTGAACCACTCCTGTGACACTAGTTATAGATTCCGATGCTTCACTTCAGGTTTACTGTATCACTCTGACCGTCTTACTGACGATGAAACACAGAAATTGCATTGGACTTAAATACAAAAGGCACAATGCCGACTCAAGTACAAGAAGACTGACTCTTCCTACTGTCTATGTTTTGAACCATTCCTGTGACACTAGTTATAGATTCCGATGCTTCACTTCAGGTTTGCTGTATCCCTCTGACCTTATTGACGATGAAACACAGAAATTGCATCGTAATTACATACAAAAGGCATAATGCCGACTTAAGTTCAAGAAAACTGACTCTTCTTACTATCTATGTTTTGAACCATTCCTGTGACACTACTTATAGATTCCGATACTTCACTTCAGGTTTACTGTATCCCTCTGACCTTCGTATTGACGATGAAACACGTAAATTGCATCGGAATTAAATACAAAAGGAACAATGCAGACTTAAGTACAAGAGGACTGACTCTTCTTACTTTCTATGTTTTGAACCATTCCTGTGACACTAATTATAGATTCCGATGCTTCACTTCAGGTTTACTGTATCCCTCTGACCTTCTCCTTGACGATGAGACACAGAAATTGCATCGGAGTTAAATACAAAAGGCACAATTCCGACTTATGTACAAGAAAACTGACTCTTCTTACTGTTTATGTTTTGAACATTCCTGTGACACTAGTTATAGATCCGATGCTTCACATTAGGTTTGCTGAATCCCTGTGACCTTCTTATTGACGATGAAACACAGAAATTGCATCGATATTAAATACAAAATGCACAATGCCGACTTAAGTAGAAGAAAACTGACTCTTCTTACTGTCTATGTTTTGAACCATTCCTGTGACACTAGTTATATATTCCGATGCTTCACTTCAGGTTTACTGTATCCCTCTGACCTTCTTATTGACGATGAAACACAGAAATTACATCGGAATTAAATACGAAAGGCACAATGCCGACTTAAGCACAAGAAGACTGACTCTTCCTACTGTCTATGTATTAACCATTCCTGTTACACTAGTTATGGATTCCGATGCTTCACTTCAATATTAATGTATCCCTCTGACCGTCTTATTGACGATGAAACACAGAAATTGCATCAGAATTAAATACAAAAGGCACAATGCCGACTCAAGTACAAGAAGACTGACTCTTCTAACTGTCTATGTTTTGAACCATTCCTGTGACACTAGTTATACATTCCGATGCTTCGCTTCAGTTTTACTGTATCCTTCCTACCTTCTTATTGACAAGGAAACACAGAAATTGCATCGGAATTAAATACAAAAGGTACAATGCCGACTCAAGTAGAAGAAGCCTGACTCTTCTTACTGTCTATGTTTTGAACCATTCCTGTGACACTAGTTATAGATTCCGATGCTTCACTTCAGTTTTACTGTATCCTTCTGACCTTCTTATTGACGATAAAACACATAAATTGCATCGGAATTAAATACAAAAATCACAATGCCGACTCAAGTACAAGAAGACTGACTCCTCTTACTGCCTATGATTTGAACCACTCCTGTGACACTAGTTATAGATTCCGATGCTACACTTCAGGTTTACTGTATCCCTCTGACCGTCGTATTCACGATGAAACACAGAAATTGCATTGGAATAAAATACAAAAGGCACAATGCCGACTCAAGTACAAGAAGACTGACTCTTCCTACTGTCTATGTTTTGAACCATTCCTGTGACACTAGTCATAGATTCCGACGCTTCACTTCAGGTTTACTGTATCCCTCTGACCTTCTTATTGACGATGAAACACTGACATTGCATCGGAATTAAATCCAAAAGGCACAATGCCGACCTAAGTACAAGAAAACTGACTCTTCTTAATGTTTATGTTTTGTACCATTCCTGTGACACTAGTTATAGATTCCGATGCTTCACTTCAGGTTTAATGTTTCCCTGTGACCTTCTTATTATTGATGAAACACAGAAATTGCATCGGAATTAAATGCAAAAGGCACAATGCCGGCTTAAATAAAAGAAAACTGACTCTTCCAACTGTCTATGTTTTGAACCATTCCTGTGACACTAGTTATATATTCCGATGCTTCACTACAGGTTTACTGTATCCAGCTGACCTTCTTATTGACGATGAATCACAGAAATTGCATCGGAAAATAATACAAAAGGCACAATGCCGACTTAAATACAAGAAAACTGACTCTTCTTACTGTCTATGTTTGAACCAATCCTGTGACACTAGTAATTAATTACGATGCTTCACTTCAGTTCTAATGTATTCCTGTGACCTTCTTATTGTTGATGAAACTCAGAAATTGCATCGGAATTAAATACAAAGGCACAATGCCGACTTAAGTACAAGAAAACTGACTCTTCCTACTGTCTATGTTTTGAACCACTCCTGTAACACTAGTTATAGATTCCGATGCTTCACTTTAGGTTTACTATATCCCTCTGACCGTCGTACTAACGATGAAACACAGAAATTGCATTGGAATTAAATACAAAAGGCACAATGCCGACTCAAGTACAAGAAGACTGATTCTTCCTGCTGTCTATGTTTTGAACCATTCCTGTGACACTAGTTATAGATTCCGATGCTTCACTTCAGGTTTACTGTAACCCTCTGACCTTCTTATTGACGATGAAACACAGATATTGCATCGGAATAAAATTCGAAAGGCACAATGAGGACTCAAGTACAAGAAGACTGGCTCTTCTTACTTTCAATGTTTTGAACCATTTCTGTGACACTAGTTATAGATTCCGGTGCTTCACTTCAGGTTTACTGTATCCCTCTCGCCTTCTTATTGACGAAGAAATACAGAAATTGCATCGGAATTAAATACAAAAGGCACAATGCCGACTTAAGTACAAGAAGACTGACCCTTCTTACTGTCTATGTTTTGAACAATCCCTGTGACACTGGTTATTGATTCCGATGCATCACTTCAGGTTTACTGTATCCCTTGGACCTTCGTATTGACGATGAAACACAGAAATTGCATCGGAATAAAATACAAAAGGCACAATGCCGACTTGAGTACAAAAAGACTGACTCTTCTTACTGTGTATGTTTTGAACCATTCCTGTGACACTAGTTACAGATTCCGATGCTTCACTTCAGGTTTACTGTATCCCTCTGACCGTCGTACTGACGAAGAAACATAGAAATTGCATCGGAATTAAATACAAAATGCATAATGCCGACTCAAGTACAAGAAGACTGGCTCTTCTTACTGTCAATGTTTTGAACCTTTCCTATGAGACCGGTTTTAAAATCCGATGCTTCACTTCAGAATTAATGTATCCCTTGGACCTTGTTATTGACGACGATACACAGAAATTGCATCGGAATTAAGTAGAAGAGGCACAATGCCGACTCAAGTACAAGAAGACTGGCTATACTTCCTGTCTATGTTTTGAACCATTCCTGTGACACTAGTTATAGATTCCGATGCTTCACTTCAGGTTTAATGTATCCCTGTGACCTTCTTATTATTGATGAAACACAGAAATTGCATCGGAATTAAATACAAAAGGCACAATGCCGGCTTAAGTAAAAGAAAACTGACCCTTCCTACTGTCTATGTTTTGAACCATTCCTGTGACACTAGTTATATATTCCGATGCTTCACTACAGGTTTACTGTATCCAGCTGACCTTCTTATTGACGATGAATCACAGAAATTGCATCGGAATTAAATACAAAAGACACAATGCCGACTTAAGTACAAGAAAACCGACTCTTTCTACTGTCTATGTTTTGAACCATTCCTGTGACACTAGTAATACATTCTGATGCTTCACTTCTGGTTAATTGTATCCCTCTGAGCTTCTTATTGACGATAAAACACAGAAATTGCATCGGAGTTATGTACAAAAGGCACAATGCCAACTTAAGTACAAAAAGACTGACTCTTCTTACTGTCTATGTTTTGAACCATTCCTGTGACACATGTTTTTGATTCCGATGCTTCACTTCAGGTTTACTGTATCCCTCTGACCGTCGTACTGACGATGAAACACAGAAATTGCATCGGAATTAAATACAAAATGCACAATGCCGACTCAAGTACAAGAAGACTGGCTTTTCTTACTGTCTATGTTTTGAACCTTTCCTGTGAGACCGGCTTTGGATTCCGATGCTTCACTTCAGGTTTACTGTGTCCCTTGGACCATGTTTCTGACGACGCAACACAGAAATTGCATCGGAATTGAATAGAAGAGGCACAATGCCGACTTATGTACAAGGAAACAGACTCTTCTTAATAACTATGTTTTGAACCATTTCTGTGACACTAGTCATAGATTCCGAAGCATCACTTCAGGTTTACTGTATCCCTCTGATCCTCTCATTGACGATGAGACACAGAAAATGCATCGGAATTAAATTCAATAGGCACAATGCCGACTTAAGTACAAGAAGACTGGCTATACTTCCTGTCAATGTTTTGAACCATTCGTGGGACACTAGTTTTAGATTCCGATGCTTCACTCCAGGTTTACTGTTTTCCTCTGACCGTCGTATTGGCGATGAAACACAGAAATTGCATCGGAATTAAATACAAAAGGCACAATGCCGACTCAAGTACAAGAAGACTGGCTATACTTCCTGTCAATGTTTTGAACCATTCGTGGGACACTAGTTTTAGATTCCGATGCTTCACTTCAGGTTTACTGTATCCAGCTGCCCTTCTTATTGACGATGAAACATAGAAATTGCATCGGAATTACATACAAAAGGTTTACTGTATCCCTCTGACAAGAAAACTGACTCTTCTTACTGTCTATGTTTTGAACCATTCCTGTGATACTAGTTATAGATTCCGATGCTTCACTTCAGGTTTACTGTACCCCTCTGACCTTCGTATTGACGATGAAACACAGAAATTTCATCGGAATTAAAGACAAAAGACACAATGCCGACTTAAGTACAAGAAGACTGACTCCTCTTACTGTATATGTTTTGAACCACTCCTGTGACACTAGTTATAGATTCCGATGCTTCACTTCAGGTTTACTGTATCCCTCTGTCCGTCGTACTGACGATGAAGCACAGAAATTGCATTGGAATTAAATACAAAAGGCACAATGCCGACTCAAGCACAAGAAGACTGACTCTTCCTACTGTCTATGCTTTGAACCATTCCTGTGACACTAGTTATAGATTCCGATGCTTCACTTCAGGTTTACTTTATCCCTCTGACCTTCTTATTGACGATGAAACACAGAAATTGCATCGGAATTACATACAAAAGGCACAATGATGACTTAAGTACAAGAAAACTGACTCTTCTTACTGTCTATGTTTTGAACCATTCCTGTGACACTAGTTATAGATTCCGATGCTTCACTTCAGCTTTACCTTATCCCTCTGACCTTCTTATTGTTGATGAAACACAGAAATTGCATTGGAATTAAATACTAAAGGCACAATGCCGACTTAAGTACAAGAAAACTGACTCTTCCTACTGTCTATGTTTTGAACCACTCCCGTGACACTAGTTATAGATTCCGATGCTTCACTTCAGGTTTACTGTATCCCTCTGACCGTCGTAATGACGTTGAAACACAGAAATTAGATTGGAATTAAATACAAAGGGCACAATGCCGACCCAACTACAAGAAAACTGACTCTTCTTACTGTTTATGTTTTGAACCATTCCTGTGACACTAGTTATAGATTCCGATGCTTCACTTCAGGTTTACAGTATCCCTGTGACCTTCTTATTGTTGATGAAACACAGAAATTGCATCGGAATTAAATACAAAAGGCACAACGCCGACTTAAATACAAGAAAACTGACTCGTCCTACTGTCTATGTTTAGAACCGTTCCTGTGACACTAGTTATAGATTCCGATGCTTCACTACAGGTTTACTGTATCCAGCTGACCTTCTTATTGACGATGAATCACAGAAATTGCATCGGAATTACATACAAAAGGCACAATGCCGACTTAAGTACAAGAAAACTAACTCTTCTTACTGTCTATGTTTTGAACTATTACTGTGACACTAGTTATAGACCCCGATGCTTCATTCCAGGTTTACTGTATCCCTCTGACCTTCTTATTGACGATGAAACACAGAAATTGCATCTGAATTAAATACAAGAGGCACAATGCCGACTCAAGTACAAGAAGACTACCTCTTCTTACTGTCTAAGTTTTGTACCTTTCCTGTGACACCGGTTTTAGATTCTGATGCTTCACTTCAGGTTTACTGTATCCCTTGGACATTTTTATTGACGCAGGAAAACACGGAAATTGCATCGGAATTAAATAGAAAAGGCACAATGCCGACGTAGGTACAAGAAAACTGACTCTTCTTACTGTCTATGTTTTGAACCATTCCTGTGACACTAGTAATAGATTCAGATGCTTCACTTCAGGTTTACTGTATCCCTCTGACCTTCTCATTGACGATGAAACACAGAAATTGCATCGGAATTAAATACAAAGGCACAATGCCGACTTAAGTACAAGAAAACTGACTCTTCTTACTGTCTATGTTTTGAACCATTCCTGCGACCCTAGTTATAGATTCCGATGCTTCACTTCAGGTTTACTATATCCCTCTGACCTGCTTATTGACGATGAGACACAGAAATTGCATCGGAATTAAATACAAAAGGCACAATTCCGACTTAAGTACAAGAAAACTGACTCTTCTTACTGTTTATGTTTTGAACATTCCTGTGACACTAGTTATAGATTCCGATGCTTCACATCATGTTTACTGTATCCCTGTGACCTTCTTATTGGCGATGAAGCTCAGAAATTGCATCGGAATTAAATACAAAATGCACAATGCCGACTTCAGTACAAGAAAACTGACTATTCTTACTGTCTATGTTTTGAACCACTCCTGTGACACTAGTTATATATTCCGATGCTTTACTTCAGGTTTACTGTATCCCTCTGACCTTGTTATTGACGATGAAACACAGAAATTACATCGCAATTAAATACCAAAGGCACAATGCCGACTTAAGTACAAGAAGACTGACTCTTCCTACTATCTATGTTTTAACCATTCCTGTGACACTAGTTATAGATTCCGATGCTTCACTACAGGTTTACTGTATCCAGCTGACCTTCTTATTGACGATGAATCACAGAAATTGCATCGGAATTAAATGCAAAAGGCACAATGCCGACTTAAGTACAAGAAAACTGACTCTTCTTACTGTCTATGTTTTGCACCATTCCTGTGACACTAGTTATAAATTCCGATGCTTCACTTCAGTTTTAATGAATCCCTCTGACCGTCTTATTGACGATGAAACACACAAATTGCATCGGAATTAAATACAAAAGGCACAATGCCGACCCAAGTTCAAGTAGTCTGGCTATTCTTACTGTCTATGTTTTGAACATTTCCTGTGAGACCGGTTTCAGATTCCGATGCTTCACTTCAGGTTTACTGTATCCCTTGGACCTTCTTATTGACGATGAAACACAGAAATTGCATCAGAAATAAATACAAAAGGCACAATGCCGACTCAAGTACAAGATGACTGACTCTTCTTACTGTCTATGTTTTGAACCATTCCTGTGACACTGGTTATAGTTTCCGATGCTTCACTTCATTTTTACTGTATCCTTCTGACCTTCTTATTGACGATGAAACACATAAATTGCATCGGAATTAAACACAAAAGGCACAATGCCGACTCAAGTACAAGAAGACTGACTCCTCTTACTGTCTATGTTTTGAACCACTCCTGTGACACTAGTTATAGATTCCGATGCTTCACTTCAGGTTTACTGTGTCCCTCTGACCGTCGTACTGACGATGAAACACAGAAATTGCATTGGAATTAAATACAAAAGACACAATGCCGAGTCAAGTACAAGAAGACTGACTCTTCCTACTGTCTATGTTTTGTACCATTCCTGTGACACTAGTTATAGATTCCGATACTTCATTTCAGGTTTACTGTATCCCTCTGACCTTCGTATTGGCGATGAAACACGTAAATTGCATCGGAATTAAAAACAAAAGGCACAATGCCGACTTAAGTACAAGAAGACTGACTCTTCTTACTGTTTATGTTTTGAACATTCCTGTGACACTAGTTATAGATCCGATGCTTCACATTAGGTTTGCTGTATCCCTGTGACCTTCTTATTGACGATGAAACACAGAAATTGCATCGGAATTAAATACAAAATGCACAATGCCGACTTAAGTACAAGAAAACTGACTCTTCTTACTGTCTATGTTTTGAACCATTCCTGTGACACTAGTTATATATTCCGATGCTTCACTTCAGGTTTACTGTATCCCTCTGACCTTCTTATTGACGATGAAACACAGAAATTACATCGGAATTAAATACGAAAGGCACAATGCCGACTTAAGCACAAGAAGACTGACTCTTCCTACTGTCTATGTATTAACCATTCCTGTGACACTAGTTATGGATTCCGATGCTTCACTTCAATATTAATGTATCCCTCTGACCGCCTTATTGACGATGAAACACACAATTTGCATCGGAATTAAATACAAAAGGCACAATGCCGACTTAAGTACAAGAAGACTGACTCCTCCTCCTGTCTATGTTTTGAACCACTCCTGTGACACTAGTTATAGATACCGATGCTTCACTTCAGTTTTACTGTGTCCTTCTGACCTTCTTATTGACGATGAAACACAGAAATTGCATCAGAATTAAATACAAAAGGCACAATGCCGACTCAAGTACAAGAAGACTGACTCTTCTTACTGTCTATGTTTTGAACCATTCCTGTGACACTAGTTATACATTCCGATGCTTCGCTTCAGTTTTACTGTATCCTTCCTACCTTCTTATTGACGATGAAACACATAAATTGCATCGGAATTAAATACAAAAGGCACAATGCCGACTCAAGTACAACAAGACTGACTCCTCTTACTGCCTATGATTTGAACCACTCCTGTGACACTAGTTGTAGATTCCGATGCTTCCCTTCAGGTTTACTGTATCCCTCTGACCGTCGTATTGACGATGAAACACAGAAATTGCATTGGAATAAAATACAAAATGCACAATGCCGACTCAAGTACAAGAAGACTGACTCTTCCTACTGTCTATGTTTTGAACCATTCCTGTGACACTAGTTATAGATTCCGATGCTTCACTTCAGGTTTACTGTATCCCTCTGACTTTCTTATTGACGATGAAACACAGAAATTGCATCGGAATTAAATACAAAAGGTACAATGCCGACTCAAGTAGAAGAAGACTGACTCTTCTTACTGTCTATGTTTTGAACCATTCCTGTGACACTAGTTATAGATTCCGATGCTTCACTTCAGTTTTACTGTATCCTTCTGACCTTCTTATTGACGATGAAACACATAAATTGCATCGGAATTAAATACAAAAGGCACAATGCCGACTCAAGTACAAGAAGACTGACTCCTCTTACTGCCTATGATTTGAACCACTCCTGTGACACTAGTTATAGATTCCGATGCTTCACTTCAGGTTTACTGTATCCCTCTAACCGTCGTATTGACGATGAAACACAGAAATTGCATTGGAATAAAATACAAAAGGCACAATGCCGACTCAAGTACAAGAAGACTGACTCTTCCTACTGTCAATGTTTTGAACCATTCCTGTGACAGTAGTTATAGATTCCGATGCTTCACTTCAGGTTTACTGTATCCCTCTGACCTTCTTATTGACGATGAAGCACAGACATTGCATCGGAATTAAATCCAAAACGCACAATGCCGACCTAAGTACAAGAAAACTGACTCTTCTTAATGTTTATGTTTTGTACCATTCCTGTGACACTAGTTATAGATTCCGATGCTTCACTTCAGGTTTACTGTATCCCTGTGACCCTCTTATTATTGATGAAACACAGAAATTGCATCGGAATTAAATACAAAAGGCACAATGCCGGCTTAAGTAAAAGAAAACTGACTCTTCCTACTGTCTATGTTTTGAACCATTCCTGTGACACTAGTTATATATTCCGATGCCTCACTACAGGTTTACTGTATCCAGCTGACCTTCTTATTGACGATGAATCACAGAAATTGCATCGGAAATTAATACAAAAGGCAGAATGCCGACTTAAATACAAGAAAACTGACTCTTCTTACTGTCTATGTTTGAACCAATCCTGTGACACTAGTAATAAATTACGATGCTTCACTTCAGATCTAATGTATTCCTGTGACCTTCTTATTGTTGATGAAGCACAGAAATTGCATCGGAATTAAATACAAAGGCACAATGCCGACTTAAGTACAAGAAGACTGACCCTTCTTACTGTCTATGTTTTGAACAATCCCTATGACACTGGTTATAGATTCCGATGCTTCACTTCAGGTTTACTGTATCCCTCTGACCTTCGTATTGACGATGAAACACAGAAATTGCATCGGAACAAAATACAAAAGGCACAATGCCGACTTAAGTACAAAAAGACTGACTCTTCTTACTGTATATGTTTTGAACCATTCCTGTGACACTAGTTACAGATTCCGATGCTTCACTTCAGGTTTACTGTATCCCTCTGACCGTCGTACTGACGAAGAAACATAGAAATTGCATCGGAATTAAATACAAAAGGCATAATGCCAACTCAAGTACAAGAAGACTGGCTCTTCTTACTGTCAATGTTTTGAACCTTTCCTGTGAGACCGGTTTTAGAATCCGATGCTTCACTTCAGGTTTAATGTATCCCTTGGACCTTGTTATTGACGACGATACACAGAAATTGCATCGGAATTAAATAGAAGAGGCACAATGCCGACTCAAGTACAAGAAGACTGGCTATACTTCCTGTCTATGTTTTGAACCATTCCTGTGACACTAGTTATAGATTCTGATGCTTCACTTCAGGTTTACTGTATCCAGCTGACCATCTTATTGACGATGAAAAACAGAAATTGCATCGGAATTAAATACAAAACGCACAATGCTGACCCATGTAATAGAAGACTGGCTCTTCTTACTGTCTATGATTTAAACCTTTCCTCTGAGACCGGTTTTAGATTCCAATGCTTCACTTCAGGTTTACTGTATCCCTTGGACCTTCTTATTGACGACGACACAGAAATTGCATCGGAATTAAATAAAAAAGGCACAATGCCGTCTTAAGTACAAAAAGACTGAATCTTCTTACTGTCTATGTTTTGAACAATTCCTGTGACACTAGTTACAGATTCCGATGCTTCACTTCAGGTTTACTGTATCCCACTGGCCTTCTTATTGACGACGAAACACAGAAATTGCATCGGAATTAAATACAAAAGACACAATGCCGACTTAAGTACAAGAAAACCGACTCTTCCTACTGTCTATGTTTTAAACCATTCCTGTGACACTAGTAATAGATTCTGATGCTTCACTTCTGGTTAATTGTATCGCTCTAAACTTCTTATTGACGACGAAACACAGAAATTGCATCGGAGTTAAGTACAAAAGGCACAATGCCGACTTAAGTACAAAAAGACTGACTCTTCTTACTGTCTATGTTTTGAACCATTCCTGTGACACATGTTTTTGATTCCGATGCTTCACTTCAGGTTTACTGTATCCCTCTGACCGTCGTACTGACGATGAAACACAGAAATTGCATCGGAATTAAATACAAAATGCACAATGCCGACTCTAGTACAGGAAGACTGGCTCTTCTTACTGTCTATGTTTTGAACCTTTCCTGTGAGACCGGCTTTAGATTCCGATGCTTCACTTCAGGTTTACTGTTTCCCTCTGACCGTCGTATTGGCGATGAAACACAGAAATTGCATCGGAATTAAATACAAAAGGCACAATGCCGACTCAAGTACAAGAAGACTGGCTATACTTCCTGTCAATGTTTTGAACCATTCGTGGGACACTAGTTTTAGATTCCGATGCTTCACTTCAGGTTTACTGTATCCAGCTGCCCTTCTTATTGACGATGAAACATAGAAATTGCATCGGAATTACTTACAAAAGGTTTACTGTATCCCTCTGACAAGAAAATTGACTCTTCTTACTGTCTATGTTTTGAACCATTCCTGCGACACTAGTTATAGATTCCGAAGCTTCACTTCAAGTTTACTGTATCCCTCTGACCTTCTTATTGACGATGAACCACAGAAATTGCATCGGAATTAAATACAAGAGGCACAAGGCCGACCTAAGTACAAGAAAACTGACTCTTCTTACTGTTTATGTTTTGAACCATTCCTGTGACACTAGTTATAGATCCCGATGCTTCACTTCAGGTTTACTGTATCCCCGTGACCTTCTTATTGACTATGAAACACAGAAATTGCATCGGAATTAAAAACAAAAGGCGCAATGCCGTCTTAAGTACAAGAAAACTGACTCTTCTTACTGTCTATGATTTGAACCATTCCTGTGACACTAGTTATAGATTCCGATGCATCACTTCAGGTTTACTGTATCCCTCTGACCCTCTTATTGACGATGAGACACAGAAAATGCATCGGAATTAAATACAATAGGCACAATGCCGACTTAAGTACTAGAAGACTGACTCTTCTTACAGTCTATGTTTTGAACCATTCCTGTGACACTAGTTATAGATTCCGATGCTTCACTTCAGGTTTACTGTTTCCCTCTGACCGTCTTATTGGCGATGAAACACAGAAATTGCATCGGAATTATATACAAAAGGCACAATGCCGACTCAAGTACAAGAAGACTGGCTATACTTCCTGTCAATGATTTGAACCATTCGTGGGACACTAGTTTTAGATTCCGATGCTTCACTTCAGGTTTACTGTATCCAGCTGACCTGCTTGCTTACGATGAAACACAGAAATTGCATCGGAAAAATAATTCATAAGTCACAATGCCGACATAAGTACAAGAAAACTAACTCTTCATACTGTCTATGTTTTGAAACATTCCTGTGACACTAGTTATAGATTCCGATGCTTCACTTCAGGCTTACTGTATCCCTCTGACCTTCTTATCGACGATGAAACACAGAAATTGCATCGAAATTAAATACAAAAGGCACAATGCCGACTCCTGTACAAGAAAACTGACTTTTCCTACTGTCTATGTTTTGAGCCATTCCTGTGACACAAGTTATAGATTCCGATGCTTCACTAAAGGTTTACTGTATCCAGCTGACCTTCTTATTGACGATGAATCACAGAAATTGCATCGGCAATTAATACCAAAGGCACAATGCCGACTTAAGTGCAAGAAAACTGACTCTTCTTACTGTCTATGTTTTGAACCAATCCTATGACACTAGTTATAAATTCCGCTGCTTCAATTCAGTTTTAATGTATCCCTGTGACCTTCCTATTGTTGATGAAACACAGATATTGCATCGGAATTAAATACAAAAGGCACAATGACGAGTTAAGTACAAGAAAACTGACTCTTCCTACTGTCTATGATTTGAACCACTCCTGTGACACTAGTTATAGATTCCGACGCTTCACTTCAGGTTTACTGTATCCCTCTGACCGTCGTAATGACGTTGAAACACAGAAATTAGATTGGAATTAAATACAAAAGGCACAATGCCGACCCAACTACAAGAAAACTGACTCTTCTTACTGTTTATGTTTTGAACCAATCCTGTGACACTAGTTATAGATTCCGATGCTTCACTTCTGGTTTACTGTATCCCTGTGACCTTCCTATTGTTGATGAAACACAGATATTGCATCGGAATTAAATACAAAAGGCACAATGCCGACTTAAGTACAAGAAAACTGACTCTTCTTACTGTCTATGTTTTGAACCATTCCTGTGACACTAGTTATAGATTCCGATGCTTCACTTCAGCTTTACTGTATCCCTCTGACCTTCTTATTGTTGATGGAACACAGAAATTGCATCGGAATTAAATACAAAAGACACAATGCCGACTTAAGTACAAGAAAACCGACTCTTTCTACTGTCTGTGTTTTGAACCAATCCTGTGACACTAGTTATAGATTCCGATGCTTCACTTCTGGTTTACTGTATCCCTGTGACCTTCCTATTGTTGATGAAACACAGATATTGCATCGGAATTAAATACAAAAGGCACAATGCCGACTTAAGTACAAGAAAACTGACTCTTCTAACTATCTATGTTTTGAACCATTCCTGTGACACTAGTTATAAATTCCGATGCTTCACTTCAGTTTTAATTAATCCCTCTGACCGTCTTATTGACGATGAAACACACAAATTGCATCGGAATTAAATACAAAAGGCACAATGCCGACCCAAGTGCAAGTAGTCTGGCTCTTCTTACTGCCTATGTTTTGAACCTTTCCTGTGGGACCGGTTTTAGATTCCGATGCTTCACTTCAGGTTTTCTGTATCCCTTGGGCCTTCTTATCGACGACGAACACAGAAATTGCATCGGAATTACATAGAAAATGCACAATGCCGACTTCAGTACAAGATAACTGTCTCTTTTTCTTGTCTTTGCTTTGAACCATTCCTGTGACACTAGTTATAGATTCCGATGCTTCACTTCATTATTACCTTATCCAGCTGACCTTCTTATTGACGATGAAACACAGAAATTGCATCGGAATTAAATACAAAAGGCACAATGCCGACTTAAGTACAAGAAGACTGACTCCTCCTACTGTCTATGTTTTGAACCACTCCTGTGACACTAGTTATAGATTCCGATGCTTCACTTCAGTTTTTCTGTATCCTTCTGACCTTCTTATTGACGATGAAACACAGAAATTGCATCGGAATTAAATACAAAAGGCACAATGCCGACTCAAGTACAAGAAGACTGACTCTACTTACTATCTATGTTTTGAACCATTCCTGTGACACTAGATATCGATTCCGATGCTTCACTTCAGTTTTACTGTATCCGTCTGACCTTCTTATTGACGATGAAACACAGAAATTGCATCAGAAATAAATACAAAAGGCACAATGCCGACTCAAGTACAAGAGGACTGACACTTCTTCCTGTCTATGTTTTGAACCATTCCTGTGACACTAGTTATAGATTCCGATGCTTCATTTCAGTTTTACTGTATCCTTCTGACCTTCTTATTGACGATGAAACACATAAATTGCATCGGAATTAAATACAAAAGGCACAATGCCGACTCAAGTACAAGAAGACTGACACTTCTTACTGTCTATGTTTTGAACCAATCCTATGACACTAGTTATAAATTCCGATGCTTCAATTCAGTTTTAATGAATCCCTGTGACCTTCCTATTGTTGATGAAACACAGATATTGCATCGGAATTAAATACAAAAGGCACAATGCCGACTTAAGTACAAGAAAACCGACTGTTCCTACTGTCTATGTTTTGAACCACTCCTGTGACACTAGTTATAGATTCCGATGCTTCACTTCAGGTTTACTGTATCCCTCTGACCGTCGTAATGACGTTGAAACACAGAAATTAGATTGGAATTAAATACAAAAGGCACAATGCCGACCCAACTACAAGAAAACTGACTCTTCTTACTGTTTATGTTTTGAACCATTCCTGTGACACTAGTTATAGATTCCGATGCTTCACTTCAGGTTTACAGTATCCCTGTGACATTCTTATTGTTGATTAAACACAGAAATTGCATCGGAATTAAATACAAAAGGCACAATGTCGACTTAAATACAAGAAAACTGACTCTTCCTACTGTCTATGTTTAGAACCGTTCCTGTGACACTAGTTATAGATTCCGATGCTTTACTACAGGTTTACTGTATCCAGCTGACCTTCTTATTGACGATGAATCACAGAAATTGCATCGGAATTACATACAAAAGGCACAATGCCGACTTAAGTACAAGAAAACTAACTCTTCTTACTGTCTATGTTTTGAACTATTACTGTGACACCAGTTATAGACTCCGATGCTTCACTTCAGGTTTACTGTATCCCTCTGACCTTCTTATTGACGATGAAACACAGAAATTGCATCTGAATTAAATACAAGAGGCACAATGCCGACTCAAGTACAAGAAGACTACCTCTTCTTATTGTCTATGTTTTGAACGTTTCCTGTGAGACCGGTATTAGATTCTGATGCTTCACTTCAGGTTTACTGTATCCCTCTGACCTTCTTATTGACGATGACGCACAGAAATTGCATCGGAATTAAATACAAAGGCACAATGCCGACTTAAGTACAAGAAAACTGACTCTTCTTACTGTCTATGTTTTGAACCATTCCTGCGACCCTAGTTATAGATTCCGATGCTTAGCTTCAGGTTTACTTTATCCCTCTGACCTTCTTATTGACGATGAGACACAGAAATTGCATCGGAATTAAATACAAAAGGCACAATTCCGACTTAAGTACAAGAAAACTGACTCTTCTTACTGTTTATGTTTTGAACATTCCTGTGACACTCGTTATAGATTCCGATGCTTCACATCATGTTAACTGTATCCCTGTGACCTTCTTATTGGCGATGAAGCACAGAAATTGCATCGGAATTAAATACAAAATGCACAATGCCGACTTCAGTACAAGAAAACTGACTATTCTTACTGTCTATGTTTTGAACCATTCCTGTGACACTAGTTATATATTCCGATGCTTTACTTCAGGTTTACTGTATCCCTCTGACCTTGTTATTGACGATGAAACACAGAAATTACATCGCAATTAAATACCAAAGGCACAATGCCGACTTAAGTACAAGAAGACTGACTCTTCCTACTATCTATGTTTTAACCATTCCTGTGACACTACTAATAGATTCCGATGCTTCACTACAGGTTTACTGTATCCAGCTGACCTTATTGACGATGAATCACAGAAATTGAATCTGAATTAATTGCAAAAGGCACAATGCCGACTTAAGTACAAGAAAACTGACTCTTCTTACTGTCTATGTTTTGCACCTTTCCTGTGACACTAGTTATAGATTCCGATGCTTCACTTCAGGTTTACTGTATCCCTGTGACTTTCCTATTGTTGATGAAACACAGATATTGCATCGGAATTAAATACAAAATGCACAATGCCGACTTCAGTACAAGAAAACTGACTATTCTTACTGTCTATGTTTTGAACCAATCCTACGACACTAGTTATAAATTCCGATGCTTCAATTCAGTTTTAATGTATCCCTGTGACCTTCCTATTGTTGATGAAACACAGATATTGCATCGGAATTAAATACAAAAGGCACAATGCCGAGTTAAGTACAAGAAAACTGACTCTTCCTACTGTCTATGTTTTGAACCACTCCTGTGACACTAGTTATAGATTCCGATGCTTCACTTCAGGTTTACTGTATCCCTCTGACCGTCGTAATGACGTTGAAACACAGAAATTAGATTGGAATTAAATACAAAAGGCACAATGCCGACCCAACTACAAGAAAACTGACTCTTCTTACTGTTTATGTTTTGAACCAATCCTGTGACACTAGTTATAGATTCCGATGCTTCACTTCAGGTTTACTGTATCCCTGTGACCTTCCTATTGTTGATGAAACACAGATATTGCATCGGAATTAAATACAAAAGGCACAATGCCGACTTAAGTACAAGAAAACTGACTCTTCTTACTGTCTATGTTTTGAACCAATCCTGTGACACTAGTTATAGATTCCGATGCTTCACTTCAGGTTTACTGTATCCCTGTGACCTTCCTATTGTTGATGAAACACAGATATTGCATCGGAATTAAATACAAAAGGCACAATGCCGACTTAAGTACAAGAAAACTGACTCTTCTTACTGTCTATGTTTTGAACCAATCCTGTGACACTAGTTATAGATTCCGATGCTTCACTTCTGGTTTACTGTATCCCTGTGACCTTCCTATTGTTGATGAAACACAGATATTGCATCGGAATTAAATACAAAAGGCACAATGCCGACTTAAGTACAAGAAAACTGACTCTTCTTACTGTCTATGTTTTGAACCATTCCTGTGACACTAGTTATAGATTCCGATGCTTCACTTCAGCTTTACTGTATCCCTCTGACCTTCTTATTGTTGATGGAACACAGAAATTGCATCGGAATTTAATACAAAAGACACAATGCCGACTTAAGTACAAGAAAACCGACTCTTTCTACTGTCTGTGTTTTGAACCATTCCTGTGACACTAGTTATAGATTCCGATGCTTCACTTCTGGTTTATTGTATCCCTCTGAGCTTCTTATTGACGATGAAACACAGAAATTGCATCGGAGTTATATACAAAAGGCACAATGCCGACTTATGTACAAGAAGACTGACTCTTGTTACTGTCTATGTTTTGAACCATAACTGTGACACTAGTTTTTGATTCCGATGCATCACTTCAGGTTTGCTGTATCAGTCTGACCGGCGTACTGACGATGAAACACAGAAATTGCATCGGAATTAAATACAAAATGCACAATGCCGACTCAAGTACAAGAAGACTGGCTCTTCTTACTGTCTATGCTTTGAACCTTTCTTGTGAGACCGGTTTTAGATTCCGATGATTCACTTCAGGTATAATGTATCCCTTGGACCTTCTTTCTGACGACGAAACCCAGAAATTGCATCGGAATTGAATAGAAGAGGCACAATGCCGACTTATGTACAAGGAAACAGACTCTTCTTAATGACTATGTTTTGAACCACTCCTGTGACACTAGTCATAGATTCCGAAACATCACTTCAGGTTTACTGTATCCCTCTGACCTTCTTATTGACGATGAAACACAGAAATTGCATCGGAATTACATACAAAAGGTTTACTGTATCCCTCTGACAAGAACACTGACTTTTCTTACTGTCTATGCTTTGAACCATTCCTGTGACACTAGTTATAAATTTCGATGCTTCATTTCAGGTTTACTGTATCCCTCTGACCTTCTTATTGACGATGATACACAGAAATTGAATCGGAATTAAATACAAAAGGCACAATGCCGACTCAAGTACAAGAAGACTGGCTCTTCTTACTGTGTATGGTTTGAACCATTTCTGTGACACTAGTTATAGGTTCCCATGCTTCACTTCAGGTTCACTGTATCCATCTGACCCTCTTATTGTCGAAGAAACACAGATATTGCATCGGAATTAAATACAAAAGGCACAATGCCACTTAAGTACAAGGAGACTGACCCTTCTTACTGTCTATGTTTTGAACCATTCCTGTGACACTAGTTATAGATTCCGATGCTTCACTTCAGGTTTACTGTACCCCCCTGTCCTTCTTATTGACGATGAAACACAGAAATTGCATCGGAAATAAAGACAAAAGACACAATGCCGACTTAAGTACAAGAAAACTGACTCTTCTAACTATCTATGTTTTGAACCATTCCTGTGACACTAGTTATAAATTCCGATGCTTCACTTCAGTTTTAATTAATCCCTCTGACCGTCTTATTGACGATGAAACACACAAATTGCATCGGAATTAAATACAAAAGGCACAATGCCGACCCAAGTGCAAGTAGTCTGGCTCTTCTTACTGCCTATGTTTTGAACCTTTCCTGTGGGACCGGTTTTAGATTCCGATGCTTCACTTCAGGTTTTCTGTATCCCTTGGGCCTTCTTATCGACGACGAACACAGAAATTGCATCGGAATTACATAGAAAATGCACAATGCCGACTTCAGTACAAGATAACTGTCTCTTTTTCCTGTCTTTGCTTTGAACCATTCCTGTGACACTAGTTATAGATTCCGATGCTTCACTTCATTATTACCTTATCCAGCTGACCTTCTTATTGACGATGAAACACAGAAATTGCATCGGAATTAAATACAAAAGGCACAATGCCGACTTAAGTACAAGAAGACTGACTCCTCCTACTGTCTATGTTTTGAACCACTCCTGTGACACTAGTTATAGATTCCGATGCTTCACTTCAGTTTTTCTGTATCCTTCTGACCTTCTTATTGACGATGAAACACAGAAATTGCATCGGAATTAAATACAAAAGGCACAATGCCGACTCAAGTACAAGAAGACTGACTCTACTTACTATCTATGTTTTGAACCATTCCTGTGACACTAGATATCGATTCCGATGCTTCACTTCAGTTTTACTGTATCCGTCTGACCTTCTTATTGACGATGAAACACAGAAATTGCATCAGAAATAAATACAAAAGGCACAATGCCGACTCAAGTACAAGAGGACTGACACTTCTTCCTGTCTATGTTTTGAACCATTCCTGTGACACTAGTTATAGATTCCGATGCTTCATTTCAGTTTTACTGTATCCTTCTGACCTTCTTATTGACGATGAAACACATAAATTGCATCGGAATTAAATACAAAAGGCACAATGCCGACTCAAGTACAAGAAGACTGACACTTCTTACTGTCTATGTTTTGAACCAATCCTATGACACTAGTTATAAATTCCGATGCTTCAATTCAGTTTTAATGAATCCCTGTGACCTTCCTATTGTTGATGAAACACAGATATTGCATCGGAATTAAATACAAAAGGCACAATGCCGACTTAAGTACAAGAAAACCGACTGTTCCTACTGTCTATGTTTTGAACCACTCCTGTGACACTAGTTATAGATTCCGATGCTTCACTTCAGGTTTACTGTATCCCTCTGACCGTCGTAATGACGTTGAAACACAGAAATTAGATTGGAATTAAATACAAAAGGCACAATGCCGACCCAACTACAAGAAAACTGACTCTTCTTACTGTTTATGTTTTGAACCATTCCTGTGACACTAGTTATAGATTCCGATGCTTCACTTCAGGTTTACAGTATCCCTGTGACATTCTTATTGTTGATTAAACACAGAAATTGCATCGGAATTAAATACAAAAGGCACAACGTCGACTTAAATACAAGAAAACTGACTCTTCCTACTGTCTATGTTTTGAACCGTTCCTGTGACACTAGTTATAGATTCCGATGCTTTACTACAGGTTTACTGTATCCAGCTGACCTTCTTATTGACGATGAATCACAGAAATTGCATCGGAATTACATACAAAAGGCACAATGCCGACTTAAGTACAAGAAAACTAACTCTTCTTACTGTCTATGTTTTGAACTATTACTGTGACACCAGTTATAGACTCCGATGCTTCACTTCAGGTTTACTGTATCCCTCTGACCTTCTTATTGACGATGAAACACAGAAATTGCATCTGAATTAAATACAAGAGGCACAATGCCGACTCAAGTACAAGAAGACTACCTCTTCTTATTGTCTATGTTTTGAACGTTTCCTGTGAGACCGGTATTAGATTCTGATGCTTCACTTCAGGTTTACTGTATCCCTCTGACCTTCTTATTGACGATGACACACAGAAATTGCATCGGAATTAAATACAAAGGCACAATGCCGACTTAAGTACAAGAAAACTGACTCTTCTTACTGTCTATGTTTTGAACCATTCCTGCGACCCTAGTTATAGATTCCGATGCTTAGCTTCAGGTTTACTTTATCCCTCTGACCTTCTTATTGACGATGAGACACAGAAATTGCATCGGAATTAAATACAAAAGGCACAATTCCGACTTAAGTACAAGAAAACTGACTCTTCTTACTGTTTATGTTTTGAACATTCCTGTGACACTCGTTATAGATTCCGATGCTTCACATCATGTTAACTGTATCCCTGTGACCTTCTTATTGGCGATGAAGCACAGAAATTGCATCGGAATTAAATACAAAATGCACAATGCCGACTTCAGTACAAGAAAACTGACTATTCTTACTGTCTATGTTTTGAACCATTCCTGTGACACTAGTTATATATTCCGATGCTTTACTTCAGGTTTACTGTATCCCTCTGACCTTGTTATTGACGATGAAACACAGAAATTACATCGCAATTAAATACCAAAGGCACAATGCCGACTTAAGTACAAGAAGACTGACTCTTCCTACTATCTATGTTTTAACCATTCCTGTGACACTACTAATAGATTCCGATGCTTCACTACAGGTTTACTGTATCCAGCTGACCTTATTGACGATGAATCACAGAAATTGAATCTGAATTAATTGCAAAAGGCACAATGCCGACTTAAGTACAAGAAAACTGACTCTTCTTACTGTCTATGTTTTGCACCTTTCCTGTGACACTAGTTATAGATTCCGATGCTTCACTTCAGGTTTACTGTATCCCTGTGACTTTCCTATTGTTGATGAAACACAGATATTGCATCGGAATTAAATACAAAATGCACAATGCCGACTTCAGTACAAGAAAACTGACTATTCTTACTGTCTATGTTTTGAACCAATCCTATGACACTAGTTATAAATTCCGATGCTTCAATTCAGTTTTAATGTATCCCTGTGACCTTCCTATTGTTGATGAAACACAGATATTGCATCGGAATTAAATACAAAAGGCACAATGCCGAGTTAAGTACAAGAAAACTGACTCTTCCTACTGTCTATGTTTTGAACCACTCCTGTGACACTAGTTATAGATTCCGATGCTTCACTTCAGGTTTACTGTATCCCTCTGACCGTCGTAATGACGTTGAAACACAGAAATTAGATTGGAATTAAATACAAAAGGCACAATGCCGACCCAACTACAAGAAAACTGACTCTTCTTACTGTTTATGTTTTGAACCAATCCTGTGACACTAGTTATAGATTCCGATGCTTCACTTCAGGTTTACTGTATCCCTGTGACCTTCCTATTGTTGATGAAACACAGATATTGCATCGGAATTAAATACAAAAGGCACAATGCCGACTTAAGTACAAGAAAACTGACTCTTCTTACTGTCTATGTTTTGAACCAATCCTGTGACACTAGTTATAGATTCCGATGCTTCACTTCAGGTTTACTGTATCCCTGTGACCTTCCTATTGTTGATGAAACACAGATATTGCATCGGAATTAAATACAAAAGGCACAATGCCGAGTTAAGTACAAGAAAACTGACTCTTTCTACTGTCTGTGTTTTGAACCATTCCTGTGACACTAGTTATAGATTCCGATGCTTCACTTCTGGTTTATTGTATCCCTCTGAGCTTCTTATTGACGATGAAACACAGAAATTGCATCGGAGTTATATACAAAAGGCACAATGCCGACTTATGTACAAGAAGACTGACTCTTGTTACTGTCTATGTTTTGAACCATTCCTGTGACACTAGTTTTTGATTCCGATGCATCACTTCAGGTTTGCTGTATCCCTCTGACTGGCGTACTGACGATGAAACACAGAAATTGCATCGGAATTAAATACAAAATGCACAATGCCGACTCAAGTACAAGAAGACTGGCTCTTCTTACTGTCTATGCTTTGAACCTTTCTTGTGAGACCGGTTTTAGATTCCGATGATTCACTTCAGGTATAATGTATCCCTTGGACCTTCTTTCTGACGACGAAACCCAGAAATTGCATCGGACTTGAATAGAAGAGGCACAATGCCGACTTATGTACAAGGAAACAGACTCTTCTTAATAACTATGTTTTGAACCACTCCTGTGACACTAGTCATAGATTCCGAAACATCACTTCAGGTTTACTGTATCCCTCTGACCCTCTTATTGACGATGAAACACAGAAATTGCATCGGAATTACATACAAAAGGTTTACTGTATCCCTCTGACAAGAACACTGACTTTTCTTACTGTCTATGCTTTGAACCATTCCTGTGACACTAGTTATAAATTTCGATGCTTCATTTCAGGTTTACTGTATCCCTCTGACCTTCTTATTGACGATGATACACAGAAATTGAATCGGAATTAAATACAAAAGGCACAATGCCGACTCAAGTACAAGAAGACTGGCTCTTCTTACTGTCTACGGTTTGAACCATTTCTGTGACACTAGTTATAGGTTCCGATGCTTCACTTCAGGTTCACTGTATCCATCTGACCCTCTTATTGTCGAAGAAACACAGATATTGCATCGGAATTAAATACAAAAGGCACAATGCCACTTAAGTACAAGGAGACTGACCCTTCTTACTGTCTATGTTTTGAACCATTCCTGTGACACTAGTTATAGATTCCGATGCTTCACTTCAGGTTTACTGTACCCCCCTGTCCTTCGTATTGACGATGAAACACAGAAATTGCATCGGAAATAAAGACAAAAGACACAATGCCGACTTAAGTACAAGAAAACTGACTCTTCTAACTATCTATGTTTTGAACCATTCCTGTGACACTAGTTATAAATTCCGATGCTTCACTTCAGTTTTAATTAATCCCTCTGACCGTCTTATTGACGATGAAACACACAAATTGCATCGGAATTAAATACAAAGGGCACAATGCCGACCCAAGTGCAAGTAGTCTGGCTCTTCTTACTGCCTATGTTTTGAACCTTTCCTGTGGGACCGGTTTTAGATTCCGATGCTTCACTTCAGGTTTTCTGTATCCCTTGGGCCTTCTTATCGACGACGAACACAGAAATTGCATCGGAATTACATAGAAAATGCACAATGCCGACTTCAGTACAAGATAACTGTCTCTTTTTCCTGTCTTTGCTTTGAACCATTCCTGTGACACTAGTTATAGATTCCGATGCTTCACTTCATTATTACCTTATCCAGCTGACCTTCTTATTGACGATGAAACACAGAAATTGCATCGGAATTAAATACAAAAGGCACAATGCCGACTTAAGTACAAGAAGACTGAGTCCTCCTACTGTCTATGTTTTGAACCACTCCTGTGACACTAGTTATAGATTCCGATGCTTCACTTCAGTTTTTCTGTATCCTTCTGACCTTCTTATTGACGATGAAACACAGAAATTGCATCGGAATTAAATACAAAAGGCACAATGCCGACTCAAGTACAAGAAGACTGACTCTACTTACTATCTATGTTTTGAACCATTCCTGTGACACTAGTTATCGATTCCGATGCTTCACTTCAGTTTTACTGTATCCGTCTGACCTTCTTATTGACGATGAAACACAGAAATTGCATCAGAAATAAATACAAAAGGCACAATGCCGACTCAAGTACAAGAGGACTGACACTTCTTACTGTCTATGTTTTGAACCATTCCTGTGACACTAGTTATAGATTCCGATGCTTCATTTCAGTTTTACTGTATCCTTCTGACCTTCTTATTGACGATGAAACACATAAATTGCATCGGAATTAAATACAAAAGGCACAATGCCGACTCAAGTACAAGAAGACTGACACTTCTTATTGTCTATGTTTTGAACCAATCCTATGACACTAGTTATAAATTCCGATGCTTCAATTCAGTTTTAATGAATCCCTGTGACCTTCCTATTGTTGATGAAACACAGATATTGCATCGGAATTAAATACAAAAGGCACAATGCCGACTTAAGTACAAGAAAACCGACTGTTCCTACTGTCTATGTTTTGAACCACTCCTGTGACACTAGTTATAGATTCCGATGCTTCACTTCAGGTTTACAGTATCCCTGTGACATTCTTATTGTTGATTAAACACAGAAATTGCATCGGAATTAAATACAAAAGGCACAATGTCGACTTAAATACAAGAAAACTGACTCTTCCTACTGTCTATGTTTAGAACCGTTCCTGTGACACTAGTTGTAGATTCCGATGCTTTACTACAGGTTTACTGTATCCAGCTGACCTTCTTATTGACGATGAATCACAGAAATTGCATCGGAATTACATACAAAAGGCACAATGCCGACTTAAGTACAAGAAAACTAACTCTTCTTACTGTCTATGTTTTGAACTATTACTGTGACACTAGTTATAGACTCCGATGCTTCACTTCAGGTTTACTGTATCCCTCTGACCTTCTTATTGACGATGAAACACAGAAATTGCATCTGAATTAAATACAAGAGGCACAATGCCGACTCAAGTACAAGAAGACTACCTCTTCTTATTGTCTATGTTTTGAACGTTTCCTGTGAGACCGGTATTAGATTCTGATGCTTCACTTCAGGTTTACTGTATTCCTCTGACCTTCTTATTGACGATGACACACAGAAATTGCATCGGAATTAAATACAAAGGCACAATGCCGACTTAAGTACAAGAAAACTGACTCTTCTTACTGTCTATGTTTTGAACCATTCCTGCGACCCTAGTTATAGATTCCGATGCTTAGCTTCAGGTTTACTTTATCCCTCTGACCTTCTTATTGACGATGAGACACAGAAATTGCATCGGAATTAAATACAAAAGGCACAATTCCGACTTAAGTACAAGAAAACTGACTCTTCTTACTGTTTATGTTTTGAACATTCCTGTGACACTACTTATAGATTGGGATGCTTCACTACAGGTTTACTGTATCCAGCTGACCTTATTGACGATGAATCACAGAAATTGCATCGGAATTAAATGCAAAAGGCACAATGCCGACTTAAGTACAAGAAAACTGACTCTTCTTACTGTCTATGTTTTGCACCTTTCCTGTGACACTAGTTATAGATTCCGATGCTTCACTTCAGTTTTACTGTATCCTTCTGACCTTCTTATTGACGATGAACCACAGAAATTGCATCGGTATTAAATACAAAAGGCACAATGCCGACCCAAGTACAAGTAGTCTGGCTATTCTTACTGTCTATGTTTTGAACATTTCCTGTGAGACCGGTTTCAGATTCCGATGCTTCACTTCAGGTTTACTGTATCCCTTGGACCTTCTTATTGACGACGAACACAGAAATTGCATCGGAATTATATAGAAAATGCACAATGCCGACTTCAGTACAACATAACTGTCTCTTTTTCCTGTCTTTGTTTTGAACCATTCCTGTGACACTAGTTATAGATTCCGATGCTTCACTTCAGGATTACCTTATCCAGCTGACCCTCTTATTGACGATGAAACACAGAAATTGCATCGGAATTAAATACAAAAGGCACAATGCCGACTTAAGTACAAGAAGACTGACTCCTCCTACTGTCTATGTTTTGAACCACTCCTGTGACACTAGTTATACATTCCGATGCTTCACTTCAGTTTTACTGTATCCTTCTGACCTTCTTATTGACGATGAACCACAGAAATTGCATCGGAATTAAATACAAAAGGCACAATGCCGACTCAAGTACAAGAAGACTGACTCTTCTCACTTTCTATGTTTTGAACCATTCCTGTGACACTAGTTATAGATTCCGATGCTTCACTTCAGTTTTACTGTGTCCCTCTGACCGTCGTACTGACGATGAAACACAGAAATTGCATTGGAATTAAATACAAAAGGCACAATGCCGACTCAAGTACAAGAAGACTGTCTCTTCCTACTGCCTATGTTTTGAACCAATCTTGTGACACTAGTTATTGATTCCGATGCTTCACTTCAGGTTTACTTTATCCCTCTGACCTCCTTATTGACGATGAAACACAGAAATTGCACCGGAATTACATACAAAAGGCACAATGCCGACTTAAGTACAAGAAAACTGACTCTTCTTATTGTCTATGATTTGAACCATTCCTGTGACACTAGTTATAGATTCCGGTGCTTAACTTCAGGTTTACTGTATCCCTCTGACTTTCTTATTGGTGATGAAACACAGAAATTGCATCGGAATTAAATACTAAAGGCACAATGCCGACTTAAGTACAAGAAAACTGACTCTTTCTACTGTCTATGTTTTGAGCCATTCCTGTGACACTAGTTTTAGATTCCGATGCTTCACTACAGGTTTACTGTATCCAGCTGACCTTCTTATTGACGATGAATCACAGAAATTGCATCGGCAATTAATACAAAAGGCACAATGCAGACTTAAGTACTAAAAAACTGACTCTTCTTACTGTCTCTGTTTTGAACCAAACCTGTGACACTAGTTATAAATTCCGATGCTTCACTTCAGTTTTAATGTATCCCTGTGACCTTCTTATTGTTGATGAAACACAGAAATTGCATCGGAATTAAATACAAAATGCACAATGCCGACTTAAGCACAAGAAAACTGACTCTTCCTACTGTCTATGTTTTGAACCACTCCTGTGACACTAGTTATAGATTCCGATGCTTCACTTCAGGTTTACTGTATCACTCTGACCGTCTTACTGACGATGAAACACAGAAATTGCATTGGAATTAAATACAAAAGGCACAATGCCGACTCAAGTACAAGAAGACTGACTCTTCCTACTGTCTATGTTTTGAACCATTCCTGTGACACTAGTTATAGATTCCGATGCTTCACCTCAGGTTTGCTGTATCCCTCTGACCTTATTGACGATGAAACACAGAAATTGCATCGTAATTACATACAAAAGGCATAATGCCGACTTAAGCACAAGAAAACTGACTCTTCTTACTATCTATGTTTTGAACCATTCCTGTGACACTACTTATAGATTCCGATACTTCACTTCAGGTTTACTGTATCCCTCTGACCTTCGTATTGACGATGAAACACGTAAATTGCATCGGAATTAAATACAAAAGGCACAATGCCGACTTAAGTACAAGAAGACTGACTCTTCTTACTTTCTATGTTTTGAACCATTCCTGTGACACTAATTATAGATTCCGATGCTTCACTTCAGGTTTACTGTATCCCTCTGACCTTCTCCTTGACGATGAGACACAGAAATTGCATCGGAGTTAAATACAAAAGGCACAATTCCGACTTATGTTCAAGAAAACTGACTCTTCTTACTGTTTATGTTTTGAACATTCCTGTGATACTAGTTATAGATCCGATGCTTCACATTAGGTTTGCTGTATCCCTGTGACCTTCTTATTGACGATGAAACACAGAAATTGCATCGATATTAAATACAAAATGGACAATGCCGACTTAAGTACAAGAAAACTGACTCTTCTTACTGTCTATGTTTTGAACCATTCCTGTGACACTAGTTATATATTCCCATGCTTCACTTCAGGTTTACTGTATCCCTCTGACCTTCTTATTGACGATGAAACACAGATATTACATCGGAATTAAATACGAAAGGCACAATGCCGACTTAAGCACAAGAAGACTGACTCTTCCTACTGTCTATGTATTAACCATTCCTGTTACACTAGTTATGGATTCCGATGCTTCACTTCAATATTAATGTATCCCTCTGACCGTCTTAATGACGATGAAACACAGAAATTGCATCAGAATTAAATACAGAAGGCACAATGCCGACTCAAGTACAAGAAGACTGACTCTTCTAACTGGCTATGTTTTGAACCATTCCTGTGACACTAGTTATACATTCCGATGCTTCGCTTCAGTTTTACTGTATCCTTCCTACCTTCTTATTGACGATGAAACACAGAAATTGCATCGGAATTAAATACAAAAGGTACAATGCCGACTCAAGTACAAGAGGACTGACTCCTCTTACTGCCTATGATTTTAACCACTCCTGTGACACTAGTTATAGATTCCGATGCTTCACTTCAGGTTTACTGTATCCCTCTGACCGTCGTATTCATGATGAAACACAGAAATTGCATTGGATTAAAATACAAAAGGCACAATGCCGACTCAAGTACAAGAAGACTGACTCTTCTTACTGTCTATGTTTTGAACCATTCCTGTGACACTAGTTATAGATTCCGACGCTTCACTTCAGGTTTACTGTATCCCTCTGACCTTCTTATTGACGATGAAACACAGACATTGCATCGGAATTAAATCCAAAAGGCACAATGCCGACCTAAGTACAAGAAAACTGACCCTTCTTAATGTTTATGTTTTGTACCATTCCTGTGACACTAGTTATAGATTCCGATGCTTCACTTCAGGTTTAATGTATCCCTGTGACCTTCTTATTATTGATGAAACACAGAAATTGCATCGGAATTAAATGCAAAAGGCACAATGCCGGCTTAAATAAAAGAAAACTGACTCTTCCTACTGTCTATGTTTTGAACCATTCCTGTGACACTAGTTATATATTCCGATGCTTCACTACAGGTTTACTGTATCCAGCTGACCTTCTTATTGACGATGAATCACAGAAATTGCATCGGAAATTAATACAAAAGGCACAATGCCGACTTAAATACAAGAAAACTGACTCTTCTTACTGTCTATGTTTGAACCAATCCTGTGACACTAGTAATTAATTACGATGCTTCACTTCAGTTCTAATGTATTCCTGTGACCTTCTTATTGTTGATGAAACTCAGAAATTGCATCGGAATTAAATACAAAGGCACAATGCCGACTTAAGTACAAGAAAACTGACTCTTCCTACTGTCTATGATTTGAACCACTCCTGTAACACTAGTTATAGATTCCGATGCTTCACTTTAGGTTTACTATATCCCTCTGACCGTCGTACTGACGATGAATCACAGAAATTGCATCGGAATTAAATACAAAAGACACAATGCCGACTTAAGTACAAGAAAACCGACTCTTCCTACTGTCTATGTTTTGAACCATTCCTGTGACACTAGTAATACATTCTGATGCTTCACTTCTGGTTAATTGTATCCCTCTGAGCTTCTTATTGACGATAAAACACAGAAATTGCATCGGAGTTATGTACAAAAGGCACAATGCCAACTTAAGTACAAAAAGACTGACTCTTCTTACTGTCTATGTTTTGAACCATTCCTGTGACACATGTTTTTGATTCCGATGCTTCACTTCAGGTTTACTGTATCCCTCTGACCGTCGTACTGACGATGAAACACAGAAATTGCATCGGAATTAAATACAAAATGCACAATGCCGACTCAAGTACAAGAAGACTGGCTCTTCTTACTGTCTATGTTTTGAACCTTTCCTGTGAGACCGGCTTTGGATTCCGATGCTTCACTTCGTGTTTACTGTGTCCCTTGGACCATGTTTCTGACGACGCAACACAGAAATTGCATCGGAATTGAATAGAAGAGGCACAATGCCGACTTATGTACAAGGAAACAGACTCTTCTTAATAACTATGTTTTGAACCATTTCTGTGACACTAGTCATAGATTCCGAAGCATCACTTCAGGTTTACTGTATCCCTCTGATCCTCTCATTGACGATGAGACACAGAAAATGCATCGGAATTAAATTCAATAGGCACAATGCCGACTTAAGTACTAGAAGACTGACTCTTCTTACATTCTATGTTTTGAACCATTCCTGTGACACTAGTTATAGATTCCGATGCTTCACTCCAGGTTTACTGTTTCCCTCTGACCGTCGTATTGGCGATGAAACACAGAAATTGCATCGGAATTAAATACAAAAGGCACAATGCCGACTCAAGTACAAGAAGGCTGGCTATATTTCCTGTCAATGATTTGAACCATTCGTGGGACACTAGTTTTAGATTCCGATGCTTCACTTCAGGTTTACTGTATCCAGCTGCCCTTCTTATTGCCGATGAAACATAGAAATTGCATCGGAATTACATACAAAAGTTTACTGTATCCCTCTGACAAGAAAACTGACTCTTCTTACTGTCTATGTTTTGAACCATTCCTGTGATACTAGTTATAGATTCCGATGCTTCACTTCAGGTTTACTGTACCCCTCTGACCTTCTTAATGACGATGAAACACAGAAATTGAATCGGAATTAAATACAAAAGACACAATGCCGACTTAAGTACAAGAAAACTGACTCTTCTTACTATCTATGCTTTGAACCATTCCTGTGACACTAGTTATAAATTCCGATGCTTCACTTCAGATTTAATTAATCCCTCTGACCGTCTTATTGACGATGAAACACACAAATTGCATCGGAATTAAATACAAAAGGCACAATGCCGACCAAGTGCAAGTAGTCTGGCTCTTCTTACTGTCTATGCTTTGAACCTTTCCTGTGGGACCGGTTTTTGATTCCGATGCGTCACTTCAGGTTTTCTGTATCCCTTGGGCCTTCTTATTGACGACGAACACAGAAATTGCATCGGAATTATATAGAAAATGCACAATGCCGACTTCAGTACAAGATAACTGTCTCTTTTTCCTGTCTTTGTTTTGAACCATTCCTGTGACACTAGTTATAGATTCCGATGCTTCACTTCATTATTACCTTATCCAGCTGACCTTCTTATTGACGATGAAACACAGAAATTGCATCGGAATTAAATACAAAAGGCACAATGCCGACTTAAGTACAAGAAGACTGACTCCTCCTACTGTCTATGTTTTGAACCACTCCTGTGACACTAGTTATAGATTCCGATGCTTCACTTCAGTTTTACTGTATCCTTCTGACCTTCTTATTGACGATGAAACACAGAAATTGCATCGGAATTAAATACAAAAGGCACAATGCCGACTCAAGTACAAGAAGACTGACTCTTCTTACTATCTATGTTTTGAACCATTCCTGTGACACTAGTTATCGATTCCGATGCTTCACTTCAGTTTTACTGTATCCGTCTGACCTTCTCATTGACGATGAAACACAGAAATTGCATCAGATATAAATACAAAAGGCACAATGCCGACACAAGTACAAGAAGACCGACACTTCTTACTGTCTATGTTTTGAACCATTCCTGTGACACTAGTTATAGATTCCGATGCTTCATTTCAGTTTTACTGTATCCTTCTGACCTTCTTATTGACGATGAAACACATAAATTACATCGGAATTAAATACAAAAGGCACAATGCCGACTCAAGTACAAGAAGACTGACTCCTCTTACTGTATATGTTTTGAACCACTCCTGTGACACTAGTTATAGATTCCGATGCTTCACTTCAGGTTTACTGTATCCCTCTGTCCGTCGTACTGACGATGAAGCACAGAAATTGCATTGGAATTAAATACAAAAGGCACAATGCCGACTCAAGCACAAGAAGACTGACTCTTCCTACTGTCTATGCTTTGAACCATTCCTGTGACACTAGTTATAGATTCCGATGCTTCACTTCAGGTTTACTTTATCCCTCTGACCTTCTAATTGACGATGAAACACAGAAATTGCATCGGAATTACATACAAAAGGCACAATGATGACTTAAGTACAAGAAAACTGACTCTTCTTACTGTCTATGTTTTGAACCATTCCTGTGACACTAGTTATAGATTCCGATGGTTCACTTCAGCTTTACCTTATCCCTCTGACCTTCTTATTGTTGATGAAACAAAGAAATTGCTTTGGAATTAAATACTAAAGGCACAATGCCGACTTAAGTACAAGAAAACTGACTCTTCCTACTGTCTATGTTTTGAACCACTCCCGTGACACTAGTTATAGATTCCGATGCTTCACTTCAGGTTTACTGTATCCCTCTGACCGTCGTAATGACGTTGAAACACAGAAATTAGATTGGAATTAAATACAAAAGGCACAATGCCGACCCAACTACAAGAAAACTGACTCTTCTTACTGTTTATGTTTTGAACCATTCCTGTGACACTAGTTATAGATTCCGATGCTTCACTTCAGGTTTACAGTATCCCTGTGACCTTCTTATTGTTGATGAAACACAGAAATTGCATCGGAATTAAATACAAAAGGCACAATGCCGACTTAAATACAAGAAAACTGACTGGTCCTACGGTCTATGTTTAGAACCGTTCCTGTGACACTAGTTATAGATTCCGATGCTTCACTACAGGTTTACTGTATCCAGCTGACCTTCTTATTGACGATGAATCACAGAAATTGCATCGGAATTACATACAAAAGGCACAATGCCGACTTAAGTACAAGAAAACTAACTCTTCTTACTGTCTATGTTTTGAACTATTACTGTGACACTAGTTATAGACTCCGATGCTTCATTCCAGGTTTACTGTATCCCTCTGACCTTCTTATTGGCGATGAAACACAGAAATTGCATCTGAATTAAATACAAGAGGCACAATGCCGAATCAAGTACAAGAAGACTACCTCTTCTTACTGTCTATGTTTTGAACCTTTCCTGTGACACCGGTTTTAGATTCTGATGCTTCACTTCAGGTTTACTGTATCCCTTGGACATTTTTATTGACGCAGGAAAACACGGAAATTGCATCGGAATTAAATAGAAAAGGCACAATGCCGACGTAGGTACAAGAAAACTGACTCTTCTTACTGTCTATGTTTTGAACCATTCCTGTGACACTAGTAATAGATTCAGATGCTTCACTTCAGGTTTACTGTATCCCTCTGACCTTCTTATTGACGATGAAACACAGAAATTGCATCGGAATTAAATACAAAGGCACAATGCCGACTTAAGTACAAGAAAACTGACTCTTCTTACTGTCTATGATTTGAACCATTCCTGCGACCCTAGTTATAGATTCCGATGCTTCACTTCAGGTTTACTATATCCCTCTGACCTTCTTATTGACGATGAGACACAGAAATTGCATCGGAATTAAATACAAAAGGCACAATTCCGACTTAAGTACAAGAAAACTGACTCTTCTTACTGTTTATGTTTTGAACATTCCTGTGACACTAGTTATAGATTCCGATGCTTCACATCGAGTTTACTGTATCCCTGTGACATTCTTATTGGCGATGAAGCTCAGAAATTGCATCGGAATTAAATACAAAATGCACAATGCCGACTTCAGTACAAGAAAACTGACTATTCTTACTGTCTATGTTTTGAACCACTCCTGTGACACTAGTTATATATTCCGATGCTCTACTTCAGGTTTACTGTATCCCTCTGACCTTGTTATTGACGATGAAACACAGAAATTACATCGCAATTAAATACCAAAGGCACAGTGCCGACTTAAGTACAAGAAGACTGATTCTACCTACTATCTATGTTTTAACCATTCCTGTGACACTAGTTATAGATTCCGTTGCTTCACTACAGGTTTACTGTATCCAGCTGACCTTCTTATTGACGATGAATCACAGAAATTGCATCGGAATTAAATGCAAAAGGCACAATGCCGACTTAAGTACAAGAAAACTGACTCTTCTTACTGTCTATGTTTTGCACCATTCCTGTGACACTAGTTATAAATTCCGATGCTCCACTTCAGTTTTAATGAATCCCTCTGACCGTCTTATTGACGATGAAACACACAACTTGCATCGGAATTAAATACAAAAGGCACAATGCCGACCCAAGTTCAAGTAGTCTGGCTATTCTTACTGTCTATGTTTTGAACATTTCCTGTGAGACCGGTTTCAGATTCCGATGCTTCACTTCAGGTTTACTGTATCCCTTGGACCTTCTTATTGACGATGAAACACAGAAATTGCATCAGAAATAAATACAAAAGGCACAATGCCGACTCAAGTACAAGATGACTGACTCTTCTTACTGTCTATGTTTTGAACCATTCCTGTGACACTGGTTATAGTTTCCGATGCTTCACTTCATTTTTACTGTATCCTTCTGACCTTCTTATTGACGATGAAACACATAAATTGCATCGGAATTAAACACAAAAGGCACAATGCCGACTCAAGTACAAGAAGACTGACTCTTCCTACTGTCTATGTTTTGAACCATTCCTGTGACACTAGTTATAGATTCCGATACATCATTTAAGGTTTACTGTATCCCTCTGACCTTCGTATTGGCGATGAAACACGTAAATTGCATCGGAATTAAAAACAAAAGGCACAATGCCGACTTAAGTACAAGAAGACTGACTCTTCTTACTGTTTATGTTTTGAACATTCCTGTGACACTAGTTATAGATCCGATGCTTCACATTAGGTTTGCTGTATCCCTGTGACCATCTTATTGACGATGAAACACAGAAATTGCATCGGAATTAAATACAAAGTGCACAATGCCGACTTAAGTACAAGTAAACTGACTCTTCTTACTGTCTATGTTTTGAACCATTCCTGTGACACTAGTTATATATTCCGATGCTTCACTTCAGGTTTACTGTATCCCTCTGACCTTCTTATTGACGATGAAACACAGAAATTACATCGGAATTAAATACGAAAGGCACAATGCCGACTTAAGCACAAGAAGACTGACTCTTCCTACTGTCTATGTATTAACCATTCCTGTGACACTAGTTATGGATTCCGATGCTTCACTTCAATATTAATGTATCCCTCTGACCGCCTTATTGACGATGAAACACACAATTTGCATCGGAATTAAATACAAAAGGCACAATGCCGACTTAACTACAAGAAGACTGACTCCTCCTCCTGTCTATGTTTTGAACCACTCCTGTGACACTAGTTATAGATACCGATGCTTCACTTCAGTTTTACTGTATCCTTCTGACCTTCTTATTGACGATGAAACACATAAATTGCATCGGAATTAAATACAAAAGGCACAATGCCGACTCAAGTACAAGAAGACTGACTCCTCTTACTGCCTATGATTTGAACCACTCCTGTGACACTAGTTATAGATTCCGATGCTTCCCTTCAGTTTTACTGTATCCCTCTGACCGTCGTATTGACGATGAAACACAGAAATTGCATTGGAATAAAATACAAAATGCACAATGCCGACTCAAGTACAAGAAGACTGACTCTTCCTACTGTCTATGTTTTGAACCATTCCTGTGACACTAGTTATAGATTCCGATGCTTCACTTCAGGTTTACTGTATCCCTCTGACCTGCTTATTGACGATGAAACACAGAAATTGCATCGGAATTAAATACAAAAGGTACAATGCCGACTCAAGTAGAAGAAGACTGACTCTTCTTACTGTCTATGTTTTGAACCATTCCTGTGACACTAGTTATAGATTCCGATGCTTCACTTCAGTTTTACTGTATCCTTCTGACCTTCTTATTGACGATGAAACACATAAATTGCATCGGAATTAAATCCAAAAGGCACAATGCCCACCTAAGTACAAGAAAACTGACTCTTCTTAATGTTTATGTTTTGTACCATTCCTGTGACACTAGTTATAGATTCCGATGCTTCACTTCAGGTTTACTGTATCCCTGTGACCCTCTTATTATTGATGAAACACAGAAATTGCATCGGAATTAAATACAAAAGCACAATGCCGGCTTAAGTAAAAGAAAACTGACTCTTCCTACTGTCTATGTTTTGAACCATTCCTGTGACACTAGTTATATATTCCGATGCTTCACTACAGGTTTACTGTATCCAGCTGACCTTCTTATTGACGATGAATCACAGAAATTGCATCGGAAATTAATACAAAAGGCAGAATGCCGACTTAAATACAAGAAAACTGACTCTTCTTACTGTCTATGTTTGAACCAATCCTGTGACACTAGTAATAAATTACGATGCTTCACTTCAGTTCTAATGTATTCCTGTGACCTTCTTATTGTTGATGAAGCACAGAAATTGCATCGGAATTAAATACAAAGGCACAATGCCGACTTAAGTACAAGAAGACTGACCCTTCTTACTGTCTATGTTTTGAACAATCCCTGTGACACTGGTTATAGATTCCGATGCTTCACTTCAGGTTTACTGTATCCCTCTGACCTTCGTATTGACGATGAAACACAGAAATTGCATCGGAATAAAATACAAAAGGCACAATGCCGACTTAAGTACAAAAAGACTGACTCTTCTTACTGTATTTGTTTTGAACCATTCCTGTGACACTAGTTACAGATTCCGATGCTTCACTTCAGGTTTACTGTATCCCTCTGACCGTCGTACTGACGAAGAAACATAGAAATTGCATCGGAATTAAATACAAAAGGCATAATGCCGACTCAAGTACAAGAAGACTGGCTCTTCTTACTGTCAATGTTTTGAACCTTTCCTGTGAGACCGGTTTTAGAATCCGATGCTTCACTTCAGGTTTAATGTATCCCTTGGACCTTGTTATTGACGACGATACACAGAAATTGCATCGGAATTAAATAGAAGAGGCACAATGCCGACTCAAACACAAGAAGACTGGCTATACTTCCTGTCTATGTTTTGAACCTTTCCTGTGACACTAGTTATAGATTCTGATGCTTCACTTCAGGTTTACTGTATCCAGCTGACCATCTTATTGACGATGAAAAACAGAAATTGCATCGGAATTAAATACAAAACGCACAATGCTGACCCATGTAATAGAAGACTGGCTCTTCTTACTGTCTATGATTTAAACCTTTCCTCTGAGACCGGTTTTAGATTCCAATGCTTCACTTCAGGTTTACTGTATCCCTTGGACCTTCTTATTGACGACGACACAGAAATTGCATCGGAATTAAATAAAAAAGGCACAATGCCGACTTAAGTACAAAAAGACTGACTCTTCTTACTGTCTATGTTTTGAACAATTCCTGTGACACTAGTTACAGATTCCGATGCTTCACTTCAGGTTTACTGTATCCCACTGACCTTCTTATTGACGACGAAACACAGAAATTGCATCGGAATTAAATACAAAAGACACAATGCCGACTTAAGTACAAGAAAACCGACTCTTCCTACTGTCTATGTTTTGAAACATTCCTGTGACGCTAGTAATAGATTCTGATGCTTCACTTCTAGTAAATTGTATCCCTCTAAACTTCTTATTGACGATGAAACACAGAAATTGCATCGGAGTTATGTACAAAAGGCACAATGCCGACTTAAGTACAAAAAGACTGACTCTTCTTACTGTCTATGTTTTGAACCATTCCTGTGACACATGTTTTTGATTCCGATGCTTCACTTCAGGTTTACTGTATCCCTCTGACCGTCGTACTGACGATGAAACACAGAAATTGCATCGGAATTAAATACAAAATGCACAATGCCGACTCTAGTACAGGAAGACTGGCTCTTCTTACTGTCTATGTTTTGAACCTTTCCTGTGAGACCGGCTTTAGATTCCGATGCTTCACTTCAGGTTTATTGTTTCCCTCTGACCGTCGTATTGGCGATGAAACACAGAAATTGCATCGGAATTAAATACAAAAGGCACAATGCCGACTCAAGTACAAGAAGACTGGCTATACTTCCTGTCAATATTTTGAACCATTCGTGGGACACTAGTTTTAGATTCCGATGCTTCACTTCAGGTTTACTGTATCCAGCTGCCCTTCTTATTGACGATGAAACATAGAAATTGCATCGGAATTACATACAAAAGGTTTACTGTATCCCTCTGACAAGAAAACTGACTCTTCTTACTGTCTATGTTTTGAACCATTCCTGCGACACTAGTTATAGATTCCGAAGCTTCACTTCAAGTTTACTGTATCCCTCTGACCTTCTTATTGACGATGAACCACAGAAATTGCATCGGAATTAAATACAAGAGGCACAATGCCGACTCCTGTACAAGAAGACTGGCTATACTTCCTGTCAATGATTTGAACCATTCGTGGGACACTAGTTTTAGATTCCGATGCTTCACTTCAGGTTTAGTGTATCCAGCTGACCTGCTTGCTTACGATGAAACACAGAAATTGCATCGGAAAAATAATTCATAAGTCACAATGCCGACATAAGTACAAGAAAACTAACTCTTCATACTGTCTATGTTTTGAAACATTCCTGTGACACTAGTTATAGATTCCGATGCTTCACTTCAGGCTTACTGTATCCCTCTGACCTTCTTATCGACGATGAAACACAGAAATGGCATCGAAATTAAATACAAAAGGCACAATGCCGACTCCTGTACAAGAAGACTGGCTCTTCTTACTGTCTACGTTTTGAACCATTCCTGTGACACTAGTTATAGATTCCGATGCTTCACTTCAGTTTTACTGTATCCAACTCACCTTCTTATTGACGATGAAGTACAGATTTTGCATCGGAATTAAATACAAAAGGCACAATGCCGACTTAAGTACAGGACGACTGACTCTTCCCACTGTCTATGTTTTGAACCATTCCTGTGACACTAGTTATAGATTCCGATGATTCACTTCAGGTTTTCTGTATCCCTCTGACCTCCTTATTGACGATGAAACACAGAAATTGCATCTTCATTAAACACAAAAGTCACAATGCCGACTTAAGTACAAGAAGACTGACTCTTCCTACTGTCAATGGTTTCCACCATTCCTGTGGCACTAGTTATAAATTCCGATGCTTCACTTAAGGTTTACTGTATCCCTCTGACCTTACTATTGACGATCAAACACAGAAAATTCATCGGAAATAAATACAAAAGGCACAATGCCGACTCAAGTACAAGAAGACTGACTCTTCTTTTATGTCTATGTTTTGAACCATTCCGGTGACACTAGTTATATATACCGATGCTTCACTTCAGGTTTTCTGTATCCCCCTGACCTTCTTATTGACGATGACACACAGAAATTGCATCTTAATTGAATACAAAAGGCACAATGCTGACTTAAGTACAAGAAGACTGACGGTTCTTACTGTCTATGTTTTGAACCATTCCTGTGACACTAGTTGTAGATTCCGATGCTCCACTTCAGGTTTACTGTATCCCTCTGACCTTCTCATTGACGATCAAACACAGATATTTCATCGCAATTAAATACAAAAGGCACAATGCCGACTCAAGTTCAAGAAGACTGGCACTTAGTACTGTCTATGATTTGAACCATTCCCTTGACACTAGTTATACACTCCAGTGCTGCACTTCAGGTCTACTGTATCGAGCTGACCTTCTTATTGACGATGAAACACAGAAATTGCATCGGAATGAAATACAAAATTCACAATGCCGACCCAAGTACAAGTAGACTAACTCTTCTTACTTTCTACGATTTGAACCATTCCTGTGACACTAGTTATAAATTTCGATGCTTTACTTCAGTTTTACTGTATCCCTCTGACCGTCTTATTGATGATGAAACACAGAAATTGAATCGGAATTAAATACAAGTACAAAAAGTCCGGCTCTTCTTACTGTCTATGTTTTGAACCTTTCCTGTGAGCCCGGTTTTGGATTCCGGTGCTTCACTTCAGGTTTACTGTATCCTTTGGACTTTCTTATTGACGACGAAACACAGAAATTGCATCGGAATTAAATAGAATAAGCACAATGCCGACTTAAGTACAAGAAGACTGACTCTTCTTACTGCCTATGTTTTGAACCATTCCTTTGACCCTAGTTATAGATTCCGATGCTTCACTTCAGATTTACTGTATCCAGCTGACCTTCTTATTGGCGATGAAACACAGAAATTGCATCGGAATTTTATACAAAAGCACAATGCCGACTTAAGTACAAGAAGACTGACTCTTCTTACTGTCTATGCTTTGAGCCATTCCTGTGACACAAGTTATAGATTTCGATGCTTCACTTCATTTTTACTGTATCACCCTGACCTTCTTATTGACGATGAAACACAGAAATTGCATCGGAATTAAATACAAAACGCACAATGCTGACCCATGTAATAGAAGACTGGCTCTTCTTACTGTCTATGATTTAAACCTTTCCTCTGAGACCGGTTTTAGATTCCAATGCTTCACTTCAGGTTTACTGTATCCCTTGGACCTTCTTATTGACGACGACACAGAAATTGCATCGGAATTAAATAAAAAAGGCACAATGCCGACTTAAGTACAAAAAGACTGACTCTTCTTACTGTCTATGTTTTGAACAATTCCTGTGACACTAGTTACAGATTCCGATGCTTCACTTCAGGTTTACTGTATCCCACTGACCTTCTTATTGACGACGAAACACAGAAATTGCATCGGAATTAAATACAAAAGACACAATGCCGACTTAAGTACAAGAAAACCGACTCTTCCTACTGTCTATGTTTTGAAACATTCCTGTGACGCTAGTAATAGATTCTGATGCTTCACTTCTAGTAAATTGTATCCCTCTAAACTTCTTATTGACGATGAAACACAGAAATTGCATCGGAGTTATGTACAAAAGGCACAATGCCGACTTAAGTACAAAAAGACTGACTCTTCTTACTGTCTATGTTTTGAACCATTCCTGTGACACATGTTTTTGATTCCGATGCTTCACTTCAGGTTTACTGTATCCCTCTGACCGTCGTACTGACGATGAAACACAGAAATTGCATCGGAATTAAATACAAAATGCACAATGCCGACTCTAGTACAGGAAGACTGGCTCTTCTTACTGTCTATGTTTTGAACCTTTCCTGTGAGACCGGCTTTAGATTCCGATGCTTCACTTCAGGTTTATTGTTTCCCTCTGACCGTCGTATTGGCGATGAAACACAGAAATTGCATCGGAATTAAATACAAAAGGCACAATGCCGACTCAAGTACAAGAAGACTGGCTATACTTCCTGTCAATATTTTGAACCATTCGTGGGACACTAGTTTTAGATTCCGATGCTTCACTTCAGGTTTACTGTATCCAGCTGCCCTTCTTATTGACGATGAAACATAGAAATTGCATCGGAATTACATACAAAAGGTTTACTGTATCCCTCTGACAAGAAAACTGACTCTTCTTACTGTCTATGTTTTGAACCATTCCTGCGACACTAGTTATAGATTCCGAAGCTTCACTTCAAGTTTACTGTATCCCTCTGACCTTCTTATTGACGATGAACCACAGAAATTGCATCGGAATTAAATACAAGAGGCACAATGCCGACTCCTGTACAAGAAGACTGGCTATACTTCCTGTCAATGATTTGAACCATTCGTGGGACACTAGTTTTAGATTCCGATGCTTCACTTCAGGTTTAGTGTATCCAGCTGACCTGCTTGCTTACGATGAAACACAGAAATTGCATCGGAAAAATAATTCATAAGTCACAATGCCGACATAAGTACAAGAAAACTAACTCTTCATACTGTCTATGTTTTGAAACATTCCTGTGACACTAGTTATAGATTCCGATGCTTCACTTCAGGCTTACTGTATCCCTCTGACCTTCTTATCGACGATGAAACACAGAAATGGCATCGAAATTAAATACAAAAGGCACAATGCCGACTCCTGTACAAGAAGACTGGCTCTTCTTACTGTCTACGTTTTGAACCATTCCTGTGACACTAGTTATAGATTCCGATGCTTCACTTCAGTTTTACTGTATCCAACTCACCTTCTTATTGACGATGAAGTACAGATTTTGCATCGGAATTAAATACAAAAGGCACAATGCCGACTTAAGTACAGGACGACTGACTCTTCCCACTGTCTATGTTTTGTACCATTCCTGTGACACTAGTTATAGATTCCGATGATTCACTTCAGGTTTTCTGTATCCCTCTGACCTCCTTATTGACGATGAAACACAGAAATTGCATCTTCATTAAACACAAAAGTCACAATGCCGACTTAAGTACAAGAAGACTGACTCTTCCTACTGTCAATGGTTTCCACCATTCCTGTGGCACTAGTTATAAATTCCGGTGCTTCACTTAAGGTTTACTGTATCCCTCTGACCTTACTATTGACGATCAAACACAGAAAATTCATCGGAAATAAATACAAAAGGCACAATGCCGACTCAAGTACAAGAAGACTGACTCTTCTTTTATGTCTATGTTTTGAACCATTCCGGTGACACTAGTTATATATACCGATGCTTCACTTCAGGTTTTCTGTATCCCCCTGACCTTCTTATTGACGATGACACACAGAAATTGCATCTTAATTGAATACAAAAGGCACAATGCTGACTTAAGTACAAGAAGACTGACGGTTCTTACTGTCTATGTTTTGAACCATTCCTGTGACACTAGTTGTAGATTCCGATGCTCCACTTCAGGTTTACTGTATCCCTCTGACCTTCTCATTGACGATCAAACACAGATATTTCATCGCAATTAAATACAAAAGGCACAATGCCGACTCAAGTTCAAGAAGACTGGCACTTAGTACTGTCTATGATTTGAACCATTCCCTTGACACTAGTTATACACTCCAGTGCTGCACTTCAGGTCTACTGTATCGAGCTGACCTTCTTATTGACGATGAAACACAGAAATTGCATCGGAATGAAATACAAAAGGCACAATGCCGACCCAAGTACAAGTAGACTAACTCTTCTTACTTTCTACGATTTGAACCATTCCTGTGACACTAGTTATAAATTTCGATGCTTTACTTCAGTTTTACTGTATCCCTCTGACCGTCTTATTGATGATGAAACACAGAAATTGAATCGGAATTAAATACAAGTACAAAAAGTCCGGCTCTTCTTACTGTCTATGTTTTGAACCTTTCCTGTGAGCCCGGTTTTGGATTCCGGTGCTTCACTTCAGGTTTACTGTATCCTTTGGACTTTCTTATTGACGACGAAACACAGAAATTGCATCGGAATTAAATAGAATAAGCACAATGCCGACTTAAGTACAAGAAAACTGACTCTTCTTACTGCCTATGTTTTTACCCATTCCTTTGACCCTAGTTATAGATTCCGATGCTTCACTTCAGATTTACTGTATCCAGCTGACCTTCTTATTGGCGATGAAACACAGAAATTGCATCGGAATTTTATACAAAAGCACAATGCCGACTTAAGTACAAGAAGACTGACTCTTCTTACTGTCTATGCTTTGAGCCATTCCTGTGACACAAGTTATAGATTTCGATGCTTCACTTCATTTTTACTGTATCACCCTGACCTTCTTATTGACGATGAAACACAGAAATTGCATCGGAATTAAATACAAAAGGCACAATGGCGACTCAAGTATTAGAAGACTGACTCTTCTTACTGTCTAAGTTTTGAACCATTCCTGTGACCCTAGTTATAGATTCCGATGCTTCACTTCAGATTTACTGTATCCCCCTGACCGTCGTATTGACGATGAACACAGAAATTGCATCGGAATTAAATACAAAAGGCACAATGCCGACTCAAGTACAAGAAGACTGGCTCTACCTCCTGTCTATGTTTTGAACCATTCCTGTGACACTAGTTATAGATTCAGATGCTTCACTCCAGGTTTCCTAAATCCCTCTGACCTCTTTATTGACGATGAAACACAGAAATTGCATCTTAATTGAATACAAAAGGCACAATGCCGACTTAAGTACAAGAAGACTGACTCTTCTTACTGTCTATGTTTTGTACCATTCCTGTGACACTAGTTATAGATTCCGATGCTTCACTTCAGGTTTACTGTATCCCTCTGACCTTCTTATTGACGATGAAACACAGAAATTGCATCTTAATTAAATACAAATGGCACAATGCCGACTTATGTACAAGAAGACTGACTCTTCTTAATGTCTATGCTTTGAACCATTGCTGTGACACTAGTTACAGATTCCGATGCGACACTTCGGGTTTACTGTATCCCTCTAACCTTCTTATTGACGATCAAACACAGAAAATTGATCGGAATTAAATACAAAAGGCACAATGCCGACTCAAGTACAAGAAGACTGGCTCTTCTTACTGTCTATGTTTTGAACCATTCCTGTGACACTAGTTATAGATTCCGATGCTTCACTTCAGGTTTACTGTATTCAGCTGACCTTCTTATTGACGATGAAGCTCAGAAATTGCATCGTTATTAAATACAAAACGCACAATGCCGACTTAAGTACAAGTAGACTGACTCTTCTTACTGTCTATGTTTTGAACAATTCCTGTGACACTAGTTATAGATTCCGATGCTACACTTCAGTTTTTCTGTATCCCTCTGACCGTCTTATTGATGATGAAACACAGAAATTGCATCGGCATTAAATACAAAGGGCACAATGTCGACTCAAGTACGAAAATTCTGGCTCTTCCTACTGTCTTTGTTTTGAACCTCTCCTATGAGCCCGGTTTTGGATTCCGATACTTCACTTAAGGCTTACTGTATCCCTTGGACTTTCTTATTGACGACGAAACACAGAGATGGCATCGGAATTAAATACAAAAGGCTCAATGCCGACTCATGTTCAAGAAGTCTAGCTCTTCTTACTGTCTATGTTTTGAACCTTTCCTGTGAGACCGCTTTTAGATTCCGAAACTTCACTTCAGGTTTACTGTCTCCCTTGGACCTTCTTATTGACGACGAATTACAGAAATTGCATCGGAATTAAATAGAAAAGGCACAATGCCGACTTAAGTACAAAAATACAGACTCTTCTTAATATCTATGTTTTGAACCGTTCCTGTGACACTAGTTATAGATTCCGATGCTTCACTTCATGTTTAGTGTATGCAGCTGACATGGTTATTGACGATGAAACACTGAAATTGCATCGGAATTAAATACAAAAGGCACAATGCCGACTTAAGTACAAGAAGACCGACTCTTCTTACTGTCTATGTTTTGAACCATTCCTGTGACACTAGTTATAGATTCCGATGCTTCACTGCATTTTTACTGTATCCCCCTGACCTTCTTATTGACGATGAAAGACAGACGTTGCATCGGAATTAAATACAAAAGGCACAATGCCGACTCAAGTACTAGAAGACTGACTCTTCTTACTGTCTAAGATTTGAACCATTCCTGTAACACTAGTCATAGATTCCGATGCTTCACTTCAGATTTACTGTATCCCCCTGACCGTCGTATTGACGATGAACACAGAAATTGCATCGGAATTAAATACAAAAAGGCACCTTGCCGACTCAAGTACAAGAAGACTTCCTCTTCTTCCTGTCTATGATTTGAACCATTCCTGTGACACTAGTTATAGATTCCGATGCTTCACTTCAGGTTTACTGTATCCAGCTGACCTTCGTATTGACGATGAAACACAGAATGTGCATCGGAATTAAATACAAAAGGCACAATGCACACTCAAGTACAAGAAGACTGGCTCTTCTTACCGTCTATGTTTTGAACCGTTCCTGTGAGACCAGTTTTAGATTCTGATGCTTCACTTCAGGTTTACTGTATCACTTGGACTTTCTTATTGACGACGAAACACAGAAATTGCATCGGAATTAAATAGAAAAGGCACTATGCCGACTTATGTAGAAGAAACCTGACTCTTATTCCTGTCTATGTTTTGCACCATTCCTGTGACACTAGTTATAGATTCCGATGCTTCACTTCAGGTTTACTGTATCCCTCTGACCGTCTTATTGACGATGAAACACAGAGATTGCTTCGGAATTAACTACAGAATGCACAATGCCGACTCAGGTACAAGAAGTCTGGCTCTTCTTCCTGTCTATGCTTTGAACCTTTCCTGTGAGACCGGTTTTAGATTCCGATGCTTCACATCAGGTTTACTGTCTCCCTTGGACCTACTTATTGACGACGAAACACAGAAATTGCATCGGAATTAAATAGAAAAGGCACAATGCCGACTTAAGTACAAGAAAACTGACTCTTCTTAATATCTATGTTTTGAACCATTCCTGTGACACAAGTTATAGATTCCGATGCTCCACTTCAGGTTTACTGTATCCAGCTGACCTTCTTATTGACGATGAAACACAGAAATTACGTCGGAATTAAATACAAAAGGCACATTGGCGACTTAAGTACAAGGAGACTGACTCTTCTTACTGTCTATGTTTTGAACCATTCCTGTGACACTAGTTATTGATTCCGATGCTTCACTTCAGGTTTACTGTATCCCTTGGACGTTCTTGTTGACTACGAAACATAGAAATTGCATCGGAATTAAATAGAAAATACACAATGCCGACTTAAGTACAAGAAAACAGACTCTTCTAAATATCTATGATTTGAACCATTCCTGTGACACTAGTTTTAGATTCCGATGCTTCACTTCAGGTTTACTGTATCCCTCTAACCTTCTTATTGACGATCAAACACAGAAAATTGACGGGAATTAAATACAAAAGGCACAATGCCGACTCTAGTACAAGAAGACTGGCTCTTCTTACTCTCTATGTTTTGAACCATTCCTGTGACACTAGTCATAGATTCCGATGCTTCACTTCATGTTTACTGTATCCAGCTGACCTTCTTATCGACGATGAAACACAGAAATTGCATCGGAATTAAATACAAAAGGCACAATGCCGACTTTAGTACAAGAAAACTGCCTCTTCCTACTGTCTATGTTTTAAACCATTCCTGTGGCACTAGTTTTAGATTCCGATGCTTCACTTCAGGTTTACTGTATCCCTCAGACCTTCTTATAGACGATGAAACACAGAAATTGCATCGGAATTATATAAAAAATGCACAATGCCGGGTTCAGTACAAGAAGACTGACTCTTCTTTCTGTCTATGATTTGAGCCATTCCTGAGACACTAGTTATAGATTCCGATGCTTCACTTCAGTTTTACTGTATCCCTCTGACCTTCTTATTGACGATGAAACACAGAAATTGCATCGGAATTAAATACAAACGGCACAATGCCGACTCAAGTACTAGAAGACTGACTCTTCTTACTGTCTACGTTTTACCCATTCCTGTGACACTAGTTATAGAATGCGATGCTTCACTTCAGGTTTACTGCATCCCTCTGACCGTCGTACTGACGATGAAACACAGAAATTGTAACGGAATTAAACACAAAATGCACAATGTCGACTTAAGTACAAGAAAACTGATTCTTCTTACTGTCTACGATTTGAACCATTCCTGTGACACTAGTTATTGATTCCGATGCTTCACTTCAGGTTTACTGTATCCCTCTGACCGTCATATTGACGAAGAAACACAGAAATTGCATCGGAATTAAATACAAAAGGCACAATGCGACTAAAGTACAAGATGACTGGCGCTTCTTACTGTCTATGTTTTGAACCTTTCCTGTGATACTGGTTTTAGATTCCGATGCTTCACGTCAGGTTTACTGTATCCCTTGGTCCTTCTTATTGACGACGAAACACAGAAACTGAGTCGGAATTAAATACAAAATGCACAATGCAGACTTTTGTACAAGAAAACTGACTCCTCTTACTGTCTATGTTTTGAACCATTCCTGTGACACTAGTAATAGGTTCCAATGCATCACTTCAGGTTCACTGTATCGCTCTGACCTTCATATTGACGATGAAACACAGAAATTGCATCGGAATTAAATACAAAAGGCACAATGCCGACTGGAGTACAAGAAGACTGGCTCTTCTTACTGTCTATGTTTTGAACCATTCCTGTGACAGTAGTTATAGATTCCGATGCTTCACTTCAGGTTTACTGAATCCCTCTGACCTTCTTATTGACGATGAAATACAGATATTGCATCGGAATTATATGCAAAAGGCACAATGCCGACTTAAGTACAAGAAGACTGACTCTTCTTACTGTCTATGATTTGAACCATTCCTGTGACTCTAGTTTTAGATTCCGATGCTTCACTTCAGGTTTACTGTATCCCTCTGACCTTCTTATTGATGATCAAACGCAGAAAATTGAATGGAATAAAATACAAAAGGCACAATGCGGACTCAAGTACAAGAAGACTGGCTCTTCTTACTGTCTATGTTTTGAACCATTCCTGTGACACTAGTCATAGATTCTGATGCTTCACTTCAGGTTTACTGTATCCAGCTGACCTTCTTATTGACGATGAAACACAGAAATTGCATCGGAATTAAATACAAAAGGCACCATGCCGACTTATGTACAAGAAGAGTGACTCTTCTTACTGTCTATGCTTTGAACCATTCCTGTGACACTAGTTATAGATTCCGATGCGACACTTCAGGTTTACTGTATCCCTCTGACCTTCTTATTGACGATCAAACACAGAAAATTGATCGGAATTAAATACAAAACGCACAATGCCGACTCAAGTACAAGAAGACTGGCTCTTCTTACTGTCTATGCTTTGAACTATTCCTGTGACACTAGTTATAGATTCCGATGCTTCACTTCAGGTTTACTGTATCCCTCTGACAGTCTTATTGACGATGAAACACAGAAATCGCATCGGAATTAAATACAAAAGGCACAATGAAGAGTGAAATACAAGCTGTCTTGCTCTTCTTACTGTCTATATTTTGAACCTTTCCTGTGATACCGGTTCTATATTCCGATGCTTCACTTCAGGTTTACTGTATCCCTTGGACCTCCTTAATGACAACGAAACACAGAAATTGCATCGGAATTAAATTGAAAAGGCACAATGCCGACTTAAGTGCAAGAAAGCTGAATCTTCTTCCTGTCTATGTATTGAACCACTACTGTGACACTAGTTATAGATTCCGATGCATCACTTCAGGTTCACTGTATCCCTCTGACGTTCTTATTGACGATGAAAGACAGAAATTGCCTCGGAATTAAATACAAAAGGCACAATGTCGACTGAAGTACAAGAAAACTGATTCTTCTTACTGTCTATGTTTTAAACCATTCCTGTGACACTAGTTATAGATTCCGATGCTTCACTTCAGGTTTACTGTATCCCTCTGACCTTCATATTGACGATGAAACACAGAAATTGCATCGGAATTGAACACAAAAGGCACAATGAAGAGTGAAGTACAAGCAGTCTTGCTCTTCTTACTGTCTATATTTTGAACCTTTCCTGTAATACCGGTTCTATATTCCGATGCTTTACTTCAGGTTTACTGTATCCCTTGGACCTTCTTAATGACGACGAAACACAGAAATTGCATCGGAATTAAATAGAAAAAGAACAATGCCGACTTAAGTGCAAGAGAACTGAATCTTCTTCCTGTCGATGTTATGAACCACTACTGTGACACTAGTTATAGGTTCCGATGCATCACTTCAGGTATACTGTATCCCGCTGACCTTCTTATTGACGATGAAACACAGAAATTGCATCGGAATTAATTACAAAAGGCACAATGCCGACTTAAGTACAAGAAAACTGACTCTTCTTGTTGTCTATATTTTGAACCATTCCTGTGACACTAGTTATAGATTCCGATGCTTCACTTCAGGTTTACTGTATCCCTCAGACCTTCTTACTGACGATGAAACACAGAAATTGCATCGGAATTAAATACAAAAGGCACAATGCCGACTTATGTACAAGAAAACTGACTCTTCTTACTGTCTATGCTTTGAACCATTCCTGTGACACTAGTTATAGATTCCGATGCGACACTTCAGGTTTACTATATCCCTCTGACCTTCTTATTGACGATCAAACACAGAAAATTGATCGGAATTAAATACAAAAGACACAATGCCGACTCAAGTACAAGAAGACTGGCTCTTCTTACTGTCTATGCTTTGAACCATTCCTGTGACACTAGTTATAGATTCCGATGCTTCACTTCTGGTTTACTGTATCCCTCTGACCTTCTTATTGACGACGAAACACAGAAATTGCATCGGAATTAAATACAAAAGGCACAATGCCGACTTAAGTACAAGAAAACTGACTCTTCTTACTGTCTATGTTTTGAACAATTCCTGTGACACTAGTTATAGATTCCGATGCTACACTTCAGTTTTACTGTATCCCTCTGACCGTCTTATTGATGATGAAACACAGAAATTGCATCGGAATTAAATACAAAGGGCACAATGTCGACTCAAGTACGAAAATTCTGGCTCTTCCTACTGTCTTTGTTTTGAACCTTTCCTATGAGCCCGGTTTTGGATTCCGATACTTCACTTCAGGCTTACTGTATCCCTTGGACTTTCTTATTGACGACGAAACACAGAAATTGCATCGGAATTAAATAGAAAATGCACAATGCCGACTTAAGTACAAGAAAACTGACTCTTCCTCCTGTCTATGTTTTGAACCATTCCTGTGACACTAGTTATAGATTCCGATGCTTCACTTCCGGTTTACTGTATCTCTCTGACCGTCTTATTGACGATGAAACACAGAGATTGCATCGGAATTAAATACAAAAGGCACAATGCCGACTCATGTTCAAGAAGTCTAGCTCTTCTTACTGTCTATGTTTTGAACCTTTCCTGTGAGATCGCTTTTAGATTCCGAAGCTTCACTTCAGGTTTACTGTCTCCCTTGGACCTTCTTATTGACGACGAATTACAGAAATTGCATCGGAATTAAATAGAAAAGGCACAATGCCGACTTAAGTACAAAAATACAGACTCTTCTTAATATCTATGTTTTGAACCGTTCCTGTGACACTAGTTATAGATTCCGATGCTTCTATTCATGTTTAGTGTATGCAGCTGACATGGTTATTGACGATGAAACACTGAAATTGCATCGGAATTAAATACACAAGGCACAATGCCAACTTAAGTACAAGAAGACCGACTCTTCTCACTGTCTATGTTTTGAACCATTCCTGTGACACTAGTTATAGATTCCGATGCTTCACTGCATTTTTTCTGTATCCCCCTGACCTTCTTATTGACGATGAAAGACAGACGTTGCATCGGAATTAAATACAAAAGGCACAATGCCGACTCAAGTACTAGAAGACTGACTCTTCTTACTGTCTAAGATTTGAACCATTCCTGTAACACTAGTTATAGATTCAGATGCTTCACTTCAGATTTACTGTATCCGCCTGACCGTCGTATTGACGATGAACACAGAAATTGCATCGGAATTAAATACAAAAAGGCACAATGCCGACTCAAATACAAGAAGACTTGCTCTTCTTCCTGTCTATGATTTGAACCATTCCTGTGACACTAGTTAGAGATTCCGATGCTTCACTTCAGGTTTACTGTATCCAGCTGACCTTCGTATTGACGATGAAACACAGAATGTGCATCGGAATTAAATACAAAAGGCACAATGCACACTCAAGTACAAGAAGACTGGCTCTTCCTACCGTCTATGTATTGAACCGTTCCTGTGAGACCAGTTTTAGATTCCGATGCTTCACTTCAGGTTTACTGTATCACTTGGACTTTCTTATTGACGACGAAACTCAGAAATTGCATCGGAATTAAATAGAAAAGGCACTATGCCGACTTATGTAGAAGAAAGCTGACTCTTATTCCTGTCTATGTTTTGAACCATTCCTGTGACACTAGTTATAGATTCCGATGCTTCACTTCAGGTTTACTGTATCCCTCTGACCGTCTTATAGACGATGAAACACAGAGATTGCATCGGAATTAAATACAGAATGCACAATGCCGACTCAGGTACAAGAAGTCTGGCTCTTCTTCCTGTCTATGTTTTGAACCTTTCCTGTGAGACCGGTTTTAGATTCCGATGCTTCACATCAGGTTTACTGTCTCCCTTGGACCTACTTATTGACGACGAAACACAGAAATTGCATCGGAATTAAATAGAAAAGGCACAATGCCGACTTAAGTACAAGAAAACTGACTCTTCTTAATATCTATGTTTTGAACCATTCCTGTGACGCAAGTTATAGATTCCGATGCTTCACTTCAGGTTTACTGTATCCAGCTGACCTTCTTATTGACGATGAAACACAGAAATTGCGTCGGAATTAAATACAAAAGGCACAATGGCGACTTAAGTACAAGGAGACTGACTCTTCTTACTGTCTGTGTTTTGAACCATTCCTGTGACACTAGTTATTGATTCCGATGCTTCACTTCAGGTGTACTGTATCCCTTGGACGTTCTTGTTGACTACGAAACATAGAAACTGCATCGGAATTAAATAGAAAATACACAATGCCGACTTCAGTACAAGAAAACAGACTCTTCCAAATATCTATGTTTTGAACCATTCCTGTGACACTAGCTTTAGATTCCGATGCTTCACTTCAGGTTTACTGTATCCCTCTGACCTTCTTATTGACGATCAAACACAGAAAATTGACCGGAATTAAATACAAAAGGCACAATGCCGACTCTAGTACAAGAAGACTGGCTCTTCTTACTCTCTATGTTTTGAACCATTGCTGTGACACTAGTCATAGATTCCGATGCTTCACTTCATGTTTACTGTACCCAGCTGACCTTCTTATCGACGATGGAACACAGAAATTGCATCGGAATTAAATACAAAAGGCACAATGCCGACTGGAGTACAAGAAGACTGGCTCTTCTTACTGTCTATGTTTTGAACCATTCCTGTGACAGTAGTTATAGATTCCGATGCTTCACTTCAGGTTTACTGAATCCCTCTGACCTTCTTATTGACGATGAAATACAGATATTGCATCGGAATTATATGCAAAAGGCACAATGCCGACTTAAGTACAAGAAGACTGACTCTTCTTACTGTCTATGATTTGAACCATTCCTGTGACTCTAGTTTTAGATTCCGATGCTTCACTTCAGGTTTACTGTATCCCTCTGACCTTCTTATTGATGATCAAACGCAGAAAATTGAATGGAATAAAATACAAAAGGCACAATGCGGACTCAAGTACAAGAAGACTGGCTCTTCTTACTGTCTATGTTTTGAACCACTCCTCTGACACTAGTCATAGATTCTGATGCTTCACTTCAGGTTTACTGTATCCAGCTGACCTTCTTATTGACGATGAAACACAGAAATTGCATCGGAATTAAATACAAAAGGCACAATGCCGACTTATGTACAAGAAGAGTGACTCTTCTTACTGTCTATGCTTTGAACCATTCCTGTGACACTAGTTATAGATTCCGATGCCACACTTCAGGTTTACTGTATCCCTCTGACCTTCTTATTGACGATCAAACACAGAAAATTGATCGGAATTAAATACAAAACGCACAATGCCGACTCAAGTACAAGAAGACTGGCTCTTCTTACTGTCTATGCTTTGAACTATTCCTGTGACACTAGTTATAGATTCCGATGCTTCACTTCAGGTATACTGTATCCCTCTGACAGTCTTATTGACGATGAAACACAGAAATCGCATCGGAATTAAATACAAAAGGCACAATGAAGAGTGATATACAAGCTGTCTTGCTCTTCTTACTGTCTATATTTTGAACCTTTCCTGTGATACCGGCTCTATATTCCGATGCTTCACTTCAGGTTTACTGTATCCCTTGGACCTCCTTAATGACAACGAAACACAGAAATTGCATCGGAATTAAATTGAAAAGGCACAATGCCGACTTAAGTGCAAGAAAACTGAATCTTCTTCCTGTCTATGTATTGAACCACTACTGTGACACTAGTTATAGATTCCGATGCATCACTTCAGGTTCACTGTATCCCTCTGACGTTCTTATTGACGATGAAAGACAGAAATTGCCTCGGAATTAAATACAAAAGGCACAATGTCGACTTAAGTACAAGAAAACTGATTCTTCTTACTGTCTATGTTTTAAACCATTCCTGTGACACTAGTTATAGATTCCGATGCTTCACTTCAGGTTTACTGTATCCCTCTGACCTTCATATTGACGATGAAACACAGAAATTGCATCGGAATTGAATACAAAAGGCACAATGAAGAGTGAAGTACAAGCAGTCTTGCTCTTCTTACTGTCTATATTTTGAACCTTTCCTGTAATACCGGTTCTATATTCCGATGCTTTACTTCAGGTTTACTGTATCCCTTGGACCTTCTTAATGACGACGAAACACAGAAATTGCATCGGAATTAAATAGAAAAAGAACAATGCCGACTTAAGTGCAAGAAAACTGACTCTTCTTGTTGTCTATATTTTGAACCATTCCTGTGGCACTAGTTACAGATTCCGATGCTTCACTTCAGGTTTACTGTATCCCTCAGACCTTCTTACTGACGATGAAACACAGAAATTGCATCGGAATTAAATACAAAAGGCACAATGCCGACTTATGTACAAGAAAACTGACTCTTCTTACTGTCTATGCTTTGAACCATTCCTGTGACACTAGTTATAGATTCCGATGCGACACTTCAGGTTTACTATATCCCTCTGACCTTCTTATTGACGATCAAACACAGAAAATTGATCGGAATTAAATACAAAAGACACAATGCCGACTCAAGTACAAGAAGACTGGCTCTTCTTACTGTCTATGCTTTGAACCATTCCTGTAACACTAGTTATAGATTCCGATGCTTCACTTCAGGTTTACTGTATCCCTCTGACAGTCTTATTGACGATGAAACACAGAAATTGCATCGGAATTAAGTATGAAAGGCACAATGAAGAGTGAAGTACAAGCAGTCTTGCTCTTCTTACTGTCTATTTTTTGAACCTTTCCTGTGATACCGGTTCTATATTCCGATGCTTCACCTCAGGTTTACTGTATCCCTTGGACCTTCTTAATGACGACGAAACACAGAAATTGCATCGGAATTAAATAGAAAAGGCACAATGCCGACTTAAGTGCAAGAGAACTGAATTTTCTTCCTGTCTATGTTTTGAACCACTACTGTGACACTAGTTATAGGTTCCGATGCATCACTTCAAGTTTACTGTATCCCGCTGACCTTCTTATTGGCGATGAACCACAGAAATTGCATCGGAATTAATTACAAAAGGCACAATGCCGACTTAAGTACAAGAAAACTGACTCTTCTTACTGTCTATATTTTGAACCATTCCTGTGACACTAGTTATAGATTCCGATGCTTCACTTCAGGTTTACTGTATCCCTCTGACCTTCTTGTTGACGACGAAACACAGAAATTGCATCGGAATTAAATACAAAAGGCACAATGCCGACTTAAGTACAAGAAAACTGACTCTTCTTACTGTCTATGTTTTGAACAATTCCTGTGACACTAGTTATAGATTCCGATGTTACACTTCAGTTTTACTGTATCCCTCTGACCGTCTTATTGATGATGAAACACAGAAATTGCATCGGAATTGAATACAAAGGGCACAATGTCGACTCAAGTACGAAAATTCTGGCTCTTCCTACTGTCTTTGTTTTGAACCTTTCCTATGAGCCCGGTTTTGGATTCCGATACTTCACTTCAGGCTTACTGTATCCCTTGGACTTTCTTATTGACGACGAAACACAGAAATTGCATCGGAATTAAATAGAAAATGCACAATGCCGACTTAAGTACAAGAAAACTGACTCTTCCTCCTGTCTATGTTTTGAACCATTCCTGTGACACTAGTTATAGATTCCGATGCTTCACTTCCGGTTTACTGTATCTCTCTGACCGTCTTATTGACGATGAAACACAGAGATTGCATCGGAATTAAATACAAAAGGCACAATGCCGACTCATGTTCAAGAAGTCTAGCTCTTCTTACTGTCTATGTTTTGAACCTTTCCTGTGAGATCGCTTTTAGATTCCGAAGCTTCACTTCAGGTTTACTGTCTCCCTTGGACCTTCTTATTGACGACGAATTACAGAAATTGCATCGGAATTAAATAGAAAAGGCACAATGCCGACTTAAGTACAAAAATACAGACTCTTCTCAATATCTATGTTTTGAACCGTTCCTGTGACACTAGTTATAGATTCCGATGCTTCTATTCATGTTTAGTGTATGCAGCTGACATGGTTATTGACGATGAAACACTGAAATTGCATCGGAATTAAATACACAAGGCACAATGCCAACTTAAGTACAAGAAGACCGACTCTTCTTACTGTCTATGTTTTGAACCATTCCTGTGACACTAGTTATAGATTCCGATGCTTCACTGCATTTTTTCTGTATCCCCCTGACCTTCTTATTGACGATGAAAGACAGACGTTGCATCGGAATTAAATACAAAAGGCACAATGCCGACTCAAGTACTAGAAGACTGACTCTTCTTACTGTCTAAGATTTGAACCATTCCTGTAACACTAGTCATAGATTCAGATGCTTCACTTCAGATTTACTGTATCCCCCTGACCGTCGTATTGACGATGAACACAGAAATTGCATCGGAATTAAATACAAAAAGGCACAATGCCGACTCAAGTACAAGAAGACTTGCTCTTCTTCCTGTCTATGATTTGAACCATTCCTGTGACACTAGTTAGAGATTCCGATGCTTCACTTCAGGTTTACTGTATCCAGCTGACCTTCGTATTGACGATGAAACACAGAATGTGCATCGGAATTAAATACAAAAGGCACAATGTACACTCAAGTACAAGAAGACTGGCTCTTCCTACCGTCTATGTATTGAACCGTTCCTGTGAGACCAGTTTTAGATTCCGATGCTTCACTTCAGGTTTACTGTATCACTTGGACTTTCTTATTGACGACGAAACTCAGAAATTGCATCGGAATTAAATAGAAAAGGCACTATGCCGACTTATGTAGAAGAAAGCTGACTCTTATTCCTGTCTATGTTTTGAACCATTCCTGTGACACTAGTTATAGATTCCGATGCCTCACTTCAGGTTTACTGTATCCCTCTGACCGTCTTATAGACGATGAAACACAGAGATTGCATCGGAATTAAATACAGAATGCACAATGCCGACTCAGGTACAAGAAGTCTGGCTCTTCTTCCTGTCTATGTTTTGAACCTTTCCTGTGAGACCGGTTTTAGATTCCGATGCTTCACATCAGGTTTACTGTCTCCCTTGGACCTACTTATTGACGACGAAACACAGAAATTGCATCGGAATTAAATAGAAAAGCCACAATGCCGACTTAAGTACAAGAAAACTGACTCTTCTTAATATCTATGTTTTGAACCATTCCTGTGACGCAAGTTATAGATTCCGATGCTTCACTTCAGGTTTACTGTATCCAGCTGACCTTCTTATTGACGATGAAACACAGAAATTGCGTCGGAATTAAATACAAAAGGCACAATGGCGTCTTAAGTACAAGGAGACTGACTCTTCTTACTGTCTGTGTTTTGAACCATTCCTGTGACACTAGTTATTGATTCCGATGCTTCACTTCAGGTGTACTGTATCCCTTGGACGTTCTTGTTGACTACGAAACATAGAAACTGCATCGGAATTAAATAGAAAATACACAATGCCGACTTAAGTACAAGAAAACAGACTCTTCTAAATATCTATGTTTTGAACCATTCCTGTGACACTAGTTTTAGATTCCGATGCTTCACTTCAGGTTTACTGTATCCCTCTGACCTTCTTATTGACGATCAAACACAGAAAATTGACCGGAATTAAATACAAAAGGCACAATGCCGACTCTAGTACAAGAAGACTGGCTCTTCTTACTCTCTATGTTTTGAACCATTCCTGTGACACTAGTAATAGATTCCGATGCTTCACTTCAGTTTTACTGTATCCCTCTGACCTTCTTATTGACGATGAAAAACAGAAATTGCATCGGAATTAAATACAAACGGCACAATGCCGACTCAAGTACTAGAAGACTGACTCTTCTTACTGTCTACGTTTTACCCATTCCTGTGCCAGTAGTTATAGTATGCGATGCTTCACTTCAGGTTTACTGCATCCCTCTGACCGTCGTATTGACGATGAAACACAGAAATTGTAACGGAATTAAACACAAAATGTACAATGTCGACTTAAGTACAAGAAAACTGATTCTTCTTACAGTCTACGATTTGAACCATTCCTGTGACACTAGTTATTGATTCCGATGCTTCACTTCAGGTTTACTGTATCCCTCTGACCGTCTTATTGACGAAGAAACACAGAAATTGCATCGGAATTAAATACAAAAGGCACAATGCGACTAAAGTACAAGAAGACTGGCGCTTCTTACTGTCTATGTTTTGAACCTTTCCTGTGATACCGGTTTTAGATTCCGATGCTTCACGTCAGGTTTACTGTATCCCTTGGTCCTTCTTATTGACGACGAAACATAGTAACTGCGTCGGAATTAAATACAAAATGCACAATGCAGACTTTTGTACAAGAAAACTGACTCCTCTTACTGTCTATGTTTTGAACCATTCCTGCGACACTAGTAATAGGTTCCAATGCATCACTTCAGGTTTACTGTATCCCTCTGACCTTCATATTGACGATGAAACACAGAAATTGCATCGGAATTAAATACATGAGGCACAATGCCGACTTCTGTATTGAAAACTGACTCTTCTTACTGTCTATGCTTTGAACCATTCCTGTGACACTAATTATAGATTCCGATGCTTCACTTCAGGTTTACTGTATCCCTCTGACCTTCTTATTGACGATGAAACACAGAAATTGCATCGGAATTAAATACAAAAGGCACAATGCCGACCTTTCTACAAGAAAACTGACTCTTCTTATTGTCTATGTTTTCAACCATTCCTGTGACACTAGTTATAGATTCCGATGCTTCACTTTAGGTTTACTGAATCCCTCTGTCCTTCTTATTGACGATGAAATACAGATATTGCATCGGAATTATATGCAAAAGGCACAATGCCGACTTAAGTACAAGAAGACTGACTCTTCCTACTGTCTATGTTATGAACCATTCCTGCGACACTAGTTATAGATTCCGATGTTTCACTTCAGGTTTACTGTCTCCCTTGGACCTACTTATTGACGACGAAACACAGAAATTGCATCGGAATTAAATAGAAAAGGCACAATGCCGACTTAAGTACAAGAAAACTGACTCTTCTTAATATCTATGTTTTGAACCATTCCTGTGACGCAAGTTATAGATTCCGATGCTTCACTTCAGGTTTACTGTATCCAGCTGACCTTCTTATTGACGATGAAACACAGAAATTGCGTCGGAATTAAATACAAAAGGCACAATGGCGACTTAAGTACAAGGAGACTGACTCTTCTTACTGTCTGTGTTTTGAACCATTCCTGTGACACTAGTTATTGATTCCGATGCTTCACTTCAGGTGTACTGTATCCCTTGGACGTTCTTGTTGACTACGAAACATAGAAACTGCATCGGAATTAAATAGAAAATACACAATGCCGACTTAAGTACAAGAAAACAGACTCTTCTAAATATCTATGTTTTGAACCATTCCTGTGACACTAGTTTTAGATTCCGATGCTTCACTTCAGGTTTACTGTATCCCTCTGACCTTCTTATTGACGATCAAACACAGAAAATTGACCGGAATTAAATACAAAAGGCACAATGCCGACTCTAGTACAAGAAGACTGGCTCTTCTTACTCTCTATGTTTTGAACCATTCCTGTGACACTAGTCATAGATTCCGATGCTTCACTTCATGTTTACTGTACCCAGCTGACCTTCTTATCGACGATGAAACACAGAAATTGCATCGGAATTAAATACAAAAGGCACAATGCCGACTTTAGTACAAGAAGACTGACTCTTCCTACTGTCTATGTTTTAAACCATTCCTGTGACACTAGTTTCAGATTCCGATGCTTCACTTCAGGTTTACTGTATCCCTCAGACCTTCTTATAGACGATGAAACACAGAAATTGCATCGGAATTATATAAAAAAGGCACAATGCCGGCTTCAGTACAAGAAGACTGACTCTTCTTTCTGTCTATGATTTGAACCATTCCTGTGACACTAGTAATAGATTCTGATGCTTCACTTCAGTTTTACTGTATCCCTCTGACCTTCTTATTGACGATGAAAAACAGAAATTGCATCGGAATTAAATACAAACGGCACAATGCCGACTCAAGTACTAGAAGACTGACTCTTCTTACTGTCTACGTTTTACCCATTCCTGTGACAGTAGTTATAGTATGCGATGCTTCACTTCAGGTTTACTGCATCCCTCTGACCGTCGTATTGACGATGAAACACAGAAATTGTAACGGAATTAAACACAAAATGCACAATGTCGACTTAAGTACAAGAAAACTGATTCTTCTTACTGTCTACGATTTGAACCATTCCTGTGACACTAGTTATTGATTCCGATGCTTCACTTCAGGTTTACTGTATCCCTCTGACCGTCTTATTGACGAAGAAACACAGATATTGCATCGGAATTAAATACAAAAGGCACAATGCGACTAAAGTACAAGAAGACTGGCGCTTCTTACTGTCTATGTTTTGAACCTTTCCTGTGATACCGGTTTTAGATTCCGATGCTTCACGTCAGGTTTACTGTATCCCTTGGTCCTTCTTATTGACGACGAAACATAGTAACTGCGTCGGAATTAAATACAAAATGCACAATGCAGACTTTTGTACAAGAAAACTGACTCCTCTTACTGTCTATGTTTTGAACCATTCCTGTGACACTAGTAATAGGTTCCAATGCATCACTTCAGGTTTACTGTATCCCTCTGACCTTCATATTGACGATGAAACACAGAAATTGCATCGGAATTAAATACATGAGGCACAATGCCGACTTCTGTATTGAAAACTGACTCTTCTTACTGTCTATGCTTTGAACCATTCCTGTGACACTAATTATAGATTCCGATGCTTCACTTCAGGTTTACTGTATCCCTCTGACCTTCTTATTGACGATGAAACACAGAAATTGCATCGGAATTAAATACAAAAGGCACAATGCCGACCTTTCTACAAGAAACTGACTCTTCTTACTGTCTATGTTTTCAACCATTTCTGTGACACTAGTTATAGATTCCGATGCTTCACTTTAGGTTTACTGAATCCCTCTGACCTTCTTATTGACGATGAAATACAGATATTGCATCGGAATTATATGCAAAAGGCACAATGCCGACTTAAGTACAAGAAGACTGACTCTTCCTACTGTCTATGTTATGAACCATTCCTGCGACACTAGTTATAGATTCCGATGTTTCACTTCAGTTTTGCTGTATCCCTCTGACCTTCTTATTGACGATGAAACACACAAATTGCATCGGAATTAAATACAAAAGGCACAATGCCGACTCGAGTACAAGAAGACTGGCTCTTCTTACTGTCTATGTTTTGAACCATTCCTTTGACAGTAGTTATAGATTTCGATGCTTCACTTCAGGTTTACTGAATCCCTCTGACCTTCTTATTGACGATGAAACACAGAAATTGCATCGGCATTAAATACAATAGGCACAATGCCGACTCAAGTACAAGAAAACCGACTCTTCTTAGCGACTATGTTTTGAACCATTCCTGTGACACAAGTTATAGATTCCGATGCTTCACTTCAGTTTTGCTGTATCCCTCTGACCTTCTTATTGACGATGAAACACACAAATTGCATCGGAATTAAATACAAAAGGCACAATGCCGACTTATGTACAAGAAGACTGACTCTTCCTACTGCCTATGCTTTGAACCATTCCTGTGACACTAGTTTTCGATTCCGATGCTTCACTTCAGGTTTACTGTAACCCTCTGACCGTCGTACTGACGATGAAACACAGAAATTGCATCGGAATTAAATACAAAAGGCACAATGCCGACTCGAGTACAAGAAGACTGGCTCTTCTTACTGTCTATGTTTTGAACCATTCCTTTGACAGTAGTTATAGATTTCGATGCTTCACTTCAGGTTTACTGAATCCCTCTGACCTTCTTATTGACGATGAAATACAGATATTGCATCGGAATTATATGCAAAAGGCACAATGCCGACTTAAGTACAAGAAGACTGACTCTTCTTACTGTCTATGATTTGAACCATTCCTGTGACTCTAGTTTTAGATTCCGATGCTTCACTTCAGGTTTACTGTATCCCTCTGACCTTCTTATTGATGATCAAACGCAGAAAATTGATTGGAACAAAATACAAGAGGCACAATGCGGGCTCAAGTACAAGAAGACTGGCTCTTCTTACTGTCTATGTTTTGAACCATTCCTGTGACACTAGTCATAGATTCTGATGCTTCACTTCAGGTTTACTGTATCCAGCTGACCTTCTTATTGACGATGAAACACAGAAATTGCATCGGAATTAAATACAAAAGGCACAATGCCGACTTATGTACAAGAAGACTGACTCTTCTTACTCTCTATGCTTTGAACCATTCCTGTGACACTAGTTATAGATTCCGATGCGACACTTCAGGTTTACTGTATCCCTCTGACCTTCTTATTGATGATCAAACGCAGAAAATTGATTGGAATAAAATACAAAAGGCACAATGCGGGTTCAAGTAAAAGAAGACTGGCTCTTCTTACTGTCTATGTTTTGAACCATTCCTGTGACACTAGTCATAGATTCTGATGCTTCACTTCAGGTTTACTGTATCCAGCTGACCTTCTTATTGACGATGAAACACAGAAATTGCATCGGAATTAAATACAAAAGGCACAATGCCGACTTATGTACAAGAAGACTGACTCTTCTTACTGTCTATGCTTTGAACTATTCCTGTGACACTAGTTATAGATTCCGATGCTTCACTTCAGGTTTACTGTATCCCTCTGACAGTCTTATTGACGATGAAACACAGAAATCGCATCGGAATTAAATACAAAAGGCACAATGAAGAGTGAAATACAAGCTGTCTTGCTCTTCTTACTGTCTATATTTTGAACCTTTCCTGTGATACCGGTTCTATATTCCGATGCTTCACTTCAGGTTTACTGTATCCCTTGGCCCTCCTTAATGACAACGAAACACAGAAATTGCATCGGAATTAAATTGAAAAGGCACAATGCCGACTTAAGTGCAAGAGAACTGAATCTTCTTCCTGTCTATGTATTGAACCACTACTGTGACACTAGTTATAGATTCCGATGCATCACTTCAGGTTCACTGTATCCCTCTGACCTTATTGACGATGAAACACAGAAATTGCCTCGGAATTAAATACAAAAGGCCCAATGTCGACTTAAGTACAAGAAAACTGATTCTTCTTATTGTCTATGTTTTAAACCATTCCTGTGACACTAGTTAAAGATTCCGATGCTTCACTTCAGGTTTACTGTATCCCTCTGACCTTCATATTGACGATGAACCACAGAAATTGCATCGGAATTAAACACAAAAGGCACTATGCCGACTCAAGTACAAGAAGACTGGCTCTTCTTAGTGTCTATGCTTTGAACCATTCCTGTGACACTAGTTATAGATTCCGATGCTTCACTTCAGGTTTACTGTATCCCTCTGACAGTCTTATTGACGATGAAACACAGAAATTGCTTCGGAATTAAATACAAAAGGCACAATGAAGAGTGAAGTACAAGCAGTCTTGCTCTTCTTACTGTCTATATTTTGAACCTTTCCTGTGATACCGGTTCTATATTCCGATGCTTCACTTCAGGTTTACTGTATCCCTTGGACCTTCTTAATGACAACGAAACACAGAAATTGCATCGGAAATAAATAGAAAAGGCACAATGCCGACTTAAGTGCAAGAGAACTAAATCTTCCTCCTGTCTATGTCTTGAGCCACTACTGTGACACTAGTTATAGATTCCGATGCATCAGTTCAGGTTCACTGTATCCCTCTGACCTTCTTATTGACGATGAAACACAGAAATTGCCTCGGAATTAAATACAAAAGGCCCAATGTCGACTTCAGTACAAGAAAACTGATTCTTCTTACTGTCTATGTTTTAAACCATTCCAGTGACACTAGTTATAGATTCCGATGCTTCACTTCTGGTTTACTGTATCCCTCTGACCTTCATATTGACGATAAAACACAGAAATTGCATCGGAATTAAATACAAAAGGCACAATGATGAGTGAAGTACAAGCAGTCTAACTCTTCTTACTGTCTATATTTTGAACCTTTCCTGTGATACCGGTTCCATATTCCGATGCTTCACTTCAAGTTTACTGTATCCCTTGGACCTTCTTAATGACGACGAAACACAGAAATTGCATCGGAATTAAATAGAAAGGGCACAATGCCGACTTAAGTGCAAGAGAACTGAATCTTCTTCCTGTCTATGTTTTGAACCACTACTGTGACACAAGTTATAGGTTCCGATGCATCACTTCAGGTTTACTGTATCCCGCTGACCATCTTATTGACGATGAAACACAGAAATTGCATCGGAATTAATTACAAAAGGCACAATGCCGACTTAAGTACAAGAAAACTGACTCTTCTTGCTGTCTATATTTTGAACCATTCCTGTGACACTAGTTATAGATTCCGATGCTTCACTTCAGGTTTACTGTATCCCTCAGACCTTCTTATTGACGATGAAACACAGAAATTGCATCGGAATTAAATACACAAGGCACAATGCCGACTTAAGTACAAGAAGACTGGCTCTTCTTACTGTCTATGTTTAGAACCATTCCTGTGACACTAGTCATAGATTCTGATGCTTCACTTCAGGTTTACTGTATCCAGCTGACCTTCTTATTGACGATGAAACACAGAAATTGCATCGGAATTAAATACAAAAGGCCCAATGCCGACTTATGTACAAGAAGACTGACTCTTCTTACTGTCTATGCTTTGAACCATTACTGTGACACCAGTTATAGATTCCGATGCGACACTTCAGGTTTACTGTATCCCTCTAACCTTCTTATTGACGATCAAACACAGAAAATTGATCGGAATTAAATACAAAAGGCACAATGCCGACTCAAGTACAAGAAGACTGGCTCTTCTTACTGTCTATGCTTTGAACTATTCCTGTGACACTAGTTATAGATTCCGATGCTTTACTTCAGGTTTACTGTATCCCTCTGACAGTCTTATTGACGATGAAACACAGAAATTGCATCGGAATTAAATACAAAAGGCACAATGAAGAATGAAGTACAAGCAGTCTTGCTCTTCTTACTGTCTATATTTTGAACCTTTCCTGTGATACCGGTTCTATATTCCGATGCTTCACCTCAGGTTTACTGTATCCCTTGGACCTTCTTAATGACGACGAAACACAGAAATTGCATGGGAATTAAATAGAAAAGGCACAATGCCGACTTAAGTGCAAGAGAACTAAATCTTCTTCCTGTCTATGTTTTGAACCACTACCGTGACACTAGTTATAGATTCCGATGCATCACTTCAGGTTCACTGTATCCCTCTGACCTTCTTATTGACGATGAAACACAGAAATTGCATCGGAATTAAATACAAAAGGCCCAATGTCGACTTAAGTGCAAGGAAACTGATTCTTCTTACTGTCTATGTTTTTAACCATTCCTGTGACACTAGTTATAGATTACGATGCTTCACTTCAGGTTTACTGTATCCCTCTGACCTTCATATTGACGATGAAACACAGAAATTGCATCGGAATTAAATACAAAACGCACAATGAAGAGTGAAGTACAAGCAGTCTTGCTCTTCTTACTGTCTATATTTTGAACCTTTCCTGTGATACCGGTTCTATATTCCGATGCTTCACCTCGGGTTTACTGTATCCCTTGGACATTCTTAATGACGACGAAACACAGAAATTGCATCGGAATTAAATAGAAAAGGCACAATGCCGACTTAAGTGCAAGAGAACTGAATCTTCTTCCTGTCTATGTTTTGAACCACTACTGTGACACTAGTTATGGGTTCCGATGCATCACTTCAGGTTTACAGTTTCCCTCTGACCTTCTTATTAACGATGAAACGCAGAATTTGCATCGGAATTAAATACAAAATTTACAATGCCCTACTTAAGTACAAGAAGACTGACTCATCTTACTGTCTATGTTTTGAATCACTCCTGTGACACAAGTTATAGATTCCGATGCTTCACTTCAGGTTTACTGTATCCCTTTGACCTTGTTATTGAGGATGAAACACAGAAATTGCATCGGAATTAAATACAAAATGGCACAATGCTAACTTTAGTACAAGAAAACTGACTCTTCTTACTGTCTATGTTTTGAACCATTCCTGTGACACTAGTTATAGATTCCGATGCTTCACATCAGGTTTACAGTTTCCCTCTGACCTTCTTATTAACGATGAAACGCAGAATTTGCATCGGAATTAAATACAAAAGGTACAATGCCCTACTTAAGTACAAGAAGACTGACTCATCTTACTGTCTATGTTTTGAATCACTCCTGTGACACAAGTTATAGATTCCGATGCTTCACTTCAGGTTTACTGTATCCCTCTGACCTTCTTATTGACGATGAAACACAGAAATTGCATCGGAATTAAATACAAAAAGCAGAATGCCGTCTTAAGTACAAGAAGACTGACTCTTCCTACTGCCTATGTTTTGAACCATTCCTGTGAGACTAGATTTTGATTCGGATGCTTCACTTCGGGTTTACTGTATCCCCCTGACCTTCATATTGACGATGAAACACAGAAATTGCATCGGAATTAAATACAAAAGGCACAATGCCGACTCTAGTACTAGAAGACTGACTTTGCTTACTGCCTATGTTTTGAACCATTCCTGTGACACTAGTTATAGACTCCGATGCTTCACATCAGGTTTACTGTATCCCTCAGACCGTCGTATTGACGATGAAACACAGAAATTGCATCGGAATTAAATACAAGAAGCACAATGCCGACTCGAAAACAAAAAGACTGGCTCTTCTTTCTGTCTATGCTTTGAACCATTCCTGTGACACTAGTTATAGATTCCGATGCTTCACTTCAGGTCTACTGTATCCAGATGACCTTCGTATTGCCAATGAAACACAGAAATTGCATCGGGATTAAATACAAATGGCACAATGCCGACTTAAGTACAAGAAGACTGACTCTTCTTACTGTCTATGCTTTGAACCATTTCTGTGACGCTAGTTATAGATTCCGAAGCTTCACTTCAGTTTAACTGTATCCCTCTGACCTTCGTATTGACGATGAAACACAGATATTGCATCGGAATTATATACAAAAGGCACAAAGCCAAATCAAGTACTAGAAGACTGACTCTTCTTACTGTCTATGTTTTGAACTATTCCTGTGAGACCGGTTTTAGATTCCGATGCTTCACTTCAGGTTTACTGTATCCCTCTGACCTTCGTATTGACGATGAAACACAGATATTGCATCGGAATTATATACAAAAGGCACAAAGCCAAATCAAGTACAAGAAAACTAACTCTTCTTACTGTCTATGTTTTGAACTATTCCTGTGACACTAGTCATAGATTCCGATGCTTCACTTCAGGTTTACTGTTTCCCTCTGCCCTTCTTATTGACGATGAAACACAGAAATTGCATCTCAATTAAATACAAAAGGCACAATGCCGACTCAAGTACAAGAAGACTGGCTCTTCTTACTGTCTATGTTTTGAACCTTTCCTGTGAGACCGGTTTTAGATTCCGATGCTTCACTTCAGGTTTACTGTATCACTTGGACCTTCTTATTGACGATCAAACACAGAAATCGCATCGGAATTAAATACAAAATGCACAATGCCGACTTAAGTACAAGAAGACTGACTCTTCATACTGTCTATGGTTTGAACCATTCCTGTGACACTAGTTATAGATTCCGATGCTTCACTTCAGGTTTACTGTATCCCTCCTACCTTCTTATTGACGATGAAATACAGAAATTGCATCGGAATTAAATACAAAAGGCACAATGCCGACTTAAGTACAAGAAATCTGATTCTTCTTACTGTCTATGTTTTGAACCTTTCCTGTGAGACCAGTCTTTGATTTTGATGCTTGACTTCAGGTTTACAGAATCTCTTGGACCTTATTATTGACGACGAAACACAGAAATTGCATCGGAATTAAATAGAAAAGGCACAATGCCGACTTTAGAACAAGAAAACAGAGTTTTCTTACTGTCTATGTTTGAACCATTCCTGTGTCACTAGTTATAGATTCCGATGCTTCACTTCAGGTTTTTCTGTATCCCTCTGACCTTCTTATTGACGATGAAACACAGAAATTGCATCAAAATTAATTAGAAAAGGCACAATGCCGACTCAAGTACAAGAAGACTGGCTCTACTTACTTTCTATGTTTTGAACCTTTCCCGTGAGACCGGTTTTAGATTCCGATGCTTCACTTCAGGTTTACTGTATCCCTTGGACCTTCTTATTGACGACGAAACACAGAAATTGCAACGGAAATAAATACAAAAGGCACAATGCCGACTTAAGTACCAAAAGACTGACTCTTCTTACTCTCTCTATTTTGAACCATTCCTGTGACACTACTTATAGATTCCGATACTTCACTTCAGGTTTACTGTATCCCTCTGACCTTCTTATTGAGGATGAAACACAGAAATTGCATCGGAATTAAATACAAAAGGCACAATGCCGACTTTAGTACAATAAAACAGACTCTTCTTACTGTCTATGTTTCGAACCATTCCTGTGACACTAGTTATAGATTCCGATGCTTCCCTTCAGGTTTACTGTATCCCTCTGACCTCCTTATTGACGATGAAACACAGAAAATCCATCGGAATTAAATACAAGAGGAACAATGCCGACTCAAGCACAAGAAGACTGGCTCTTCTTACTGTCCATGTTTTGAACCATTCCCGTGACACTAGTTATAGATTCCGATGCTTCACTTCAGGTTTACAGAATCCCTCTGACCTTCTTATTGACGATGAAACACAGAAATTGCATCGGAATTATATACAAAAGGCACAATGCCGACTTAAGTACAAGAAGACTGACTCTTCTTACTGTCTATGTTTTGAATCATTCCTGTGGCACTAGTTATAGATTCCGATGCTTTACTTCAGGTTTACTGTATCCCTCTTACCTTCTTATTGACGATCAAACACAGAAAATTGATCGGAATTAAATACTAAAGGGACAATGCCGACTCAAGTACAAGAAGATTGGATCTTCTTACTGTCTATGTTTTGAACCATTCCTGTGACACTAGTTATAGATTCCGAAGCTTCACTTCAGTTTTACTGTATCCCTCTGACCTTCGTATTGACGATGAAACACAGACATTGCACCGGAATTATATACAAAAGGCACAAAGCCGAATCAAGTACTAGAAGACTGACTCTTCTACTGTCTATGTTTTGAACCATTCCTGTGCACTAGTTATAGATTCTGATGCTTCACTTCAGGTTTACTGTATCCCTCTTACCTTCTTATTGACGATCAAACACAGAAAATTGATCGCAATTAAATACTAAAGGCACAATGCCGACTCAAGTACAAGAAGACTGGCTCTTATAACTGTCTATGTTTTGAACCATTCCTGTGACACTAGTTATAGATTCCGAAGCTTCACTTCAGTTTTACTGTATCCCTCTGACCGTCGTATTGACGATGAAACGCCGAAATTGCATCGGAATTAAATTCAAAAGCCAATGCCGACTCAAGCACAAGAAGACTGGCTTTTCTTACTGCCTATATTTTGAACCTTTCCTGTGAGACCGGTTTTAGATTCCGATGCTTCACTTCAGGTTTACTGTATCCCTTGGACCTTCTTATTGACGACGAAAAATACAAAAATTGCATCGGAATTAAATAGAAAGGGCACAATGCCGACTTAAGTACAAGAAAACTAACTCTTCTTACTGTCTATGTTTTGAACTATTCCTGTGACACTAGTTATAGACTCCGCTGCTTCAGTTCAGGTTTACTGTTTCCCTCTGACCTTCTTATTATCGATGAAACACAGAAATTGCACCTGAATTAAATACAAAAGGCACAATGCCGACTCAAGTACAAGAAGACTGGCTCTTCTTACTGTCTATGTTTTGATCCTTTCCTGTGAGACCGGTTTTAGATTCCGATACTTCACTTGAGGTTTACTGTATCCCTGGACCTTCTTATTGACGATCAAACACAGAAATTGGATCGGAATTAAATACATAAAGCACAATGCCGACTTAAGTACAAGGAGACTGACTCGTCTTACTGTCTATGTTTTGAACCGTTCCTGTGAGACCAGTCTTTGATTTCGATGCTTGACTTCAGGTTTACAGTATCCCTTGGACCTTCTTATTGACGACGAAACACAGAAATTGCATCGGAATTAAGTAGAGAAGGCACAATGCCGATATTAGAACAAGAAAAGAGAGTCTTCTTACTGTCTATGTTTGAACCATTCCTGTGTCACTAGTTATAGATTCCGATGCTTCACTTCAGGTTTACTGTATCCCTCTGACCTTCTTAGTGACGATGAAACACAGAAATTGCATCAGAATTAAATACAAAAGGTACAATGCCGACTCATGTACAAGAAGCCTGGCTCTACTTACTTTCTATGCTTTGAACCTTTCCTGTGAGACCGGTTTTAGATTCCGATGCTTCACTACAGGTTTACTGTATCCCTTGGACCTTCTTATTGACGACGAAACACAGAAATTGCATCGGAATTAAATACAAAAGGCACAATGGCGACTTAAGTACAAGAAAACTGACTCTTCTCACTGTCTATGTTATGAACCATTCCTGTGACACTAGTTATAGATTCCGATGCCTCACTTCAGGTTTACTGTATCCCTCTGACCTTCTTATTGACGATCAAACACAGAAAATTGATCGGAATTAAATACAAAAGGCACAATGCCGACTCAAGTACAAGAAGACTGGCTCTTCTTACTGTCTATACTTTGAACCATTCCTGTGACACTAGTTATAGATTAAGATGCTTCACTTCAGGTTTACTGTATCCCTCTGACAGTCTTATTGACGATGAAACACAGAAATTGCATCGGAATTAAATACAAAAGGCACAATGAAGAGTGAAGTACAAGCAGTCTTGCTCTTCTTACTGTCTATATTTTGAACCTTTCCTGTGATACCGGTTCTATATTCCGATGCTTCACTTCAGGTTTACTGTATCCCTTGGACCTTCTTAATGACAACGAAACACAGAAATTGCATCGGAATTAAATAGAAAAGGCACAATGCCGACTTAAGTGCAAGAGAACTGAATCTTCTTCCTGTCTATGTTTTGAACCACTACTGTGACACTAGTTATAGATTCCGATGCATCACTTCAGGTTCACTGTATCTCTCTGACCTTCTTATTGACGATGAAACACAGAAATTGCATCGGAATTAAATACAAAAGGCCCAATGTCGACTTAAGAAGAAGAAAACTGATTCTTCTTACTGTCTATGTTTTAAACCATTCCTGTGACACTAGTTATAGATTCCGATGCTTTACTTCAGGTTTACTGTATCCCTCTGACCTTCATATTAACGATGAAACACAGATATTGCATCAGAATTAAATACAAAAGGCACAATGAAGAGTGAAGTACAAGAAGTCTTGCTCTTCTTACTGTCTATATTTTGAACCTTTCCTGTGATACCGGTTCTATATTCCGATGCTTCACTTCAGGTTTACTGTATCCCTTGGACCTTCTTAATGACCTCGAAACACAGAAATTGCATCCGAATTAAATAGAAAAGGCACAATGCCGACTTAAGTGCAAGAGAACTGAATCTTCTTCCTGTCTATGTTTTGAACCACTACTGTGACACTAGTTATAGGTTCCGATGCATCACTTCAGGTTTACTGTATCCCGCTGACCTTATTGACGATGAACCACAGAAATTGCATCGGAATTAATTACAAAAGGCACAATGCCGACTTAAGTACAAGAAAACTGACTCTTCTTACTGTCTATATTTTGAACCATTCCTGTGACACTAGTTATAGATTCCGATGCTTCACTTCAGGTTTACTGTATCCCTCTGACCTTCTTATTGACGATGAAACACAGAAATTGCATCGGAATTAAATACAAAAGGCACAATGCCGACGTATGTACAAGAAGACTGGCTCTTCTTACTGTCTATGCTTTGAACCACTCCTGTGACACTAGTTATAGATTCCGAAGCTTCACTTCAGGTTTACTGTATCCCTCTGATCTTTTTATTGACGATGAAACACAGATATTGCATCGGAATTAAATTCAAATGGCATAATGCCGACTTAAGTACAAGATGACTGACTCTTCTTTCTGTCTATGTTTTGAACCGTTCCTGTGACACTAGTTATAGATTCCGATGTTTCACTTCAGGTTTACTGTTTCCCTCTAACATTCTTATTGACGACGAAACACAGAAATTGCATCGAAATTAAATACAAAAGGCACAATGCCGACTTAAGTACCAAAAGACTGACTCTTCTTACTCTCTATATTTTGAACCATTCCTGTGACACTAGTTATAGATTCCGATGATTCACTTCAGGTTTACAGTATCCCTCTGACCTTCTTATTGTCGATGAAAAACAGAAATTGCATCGGAATTATATACAAAAGGCACAATGCCGACTCAAGTACAAGAAGCCTGGCTCTACTTACTTTCTATGTTTTGAACCTTTCCTGTGAAACCGGTTTTAGATTCCGATGCTTCACTACAGGTTTACTGTATCCCTTGGACCTTCTTATTGACGACGAAACACAGAAATTGCATCGGAATTAAATACAAAAAGCACAATGGCGACTTAAGTACAAGAAAACTGACTCTTCCTACTGTCAATGTTTTGAACCATTCCTGTGACACTAGTTATAGATTCCGATGCTTGACTTCAGGTTTACTGTATCCCTCTGACCTTCTTATTGACGATGAAACACAGAAATTGCATCGGAATTAAATACAAAAGGCACAATGACGACTCAAGTACTAGAACACAGGCTCTTCTTACTGTCTATGTTTTGAACCTTTCCTGGGTTACCGGTTTTAGATTCCGACCCTTCACTTCAGGTTTACTGTATCCCTTAGACCTTCTTATTGACAACGAAACACAGAAACTGCATCGGAAGTAAATAGAAAAGGCACAATGTCGACTTAAGTACAAGAAAACTGACTCTTCTTACTGTCTATGATTTGAACAATTCCTGTGACACTAGTTTTAGATTCCGATGCTTCACTTCAGGTTTACTGTATCCCTTGGACCTTCTTATTGACGACGAAACAGAGAAATTGAGTCAGAATTAAATACAAAAGGCACAATGCCGAGTTAAGTACAAGAAACTGACTCTTCTTAGTGTCGATGTTATGAACCATTCCTGTGACACTAGTTATAGATTCCGATGCTTCACTTCAGGTTTACTGTTTCCCTCTGACCTTCTTATTGACGATCAAACACAGAAAATTGATCGGAATTAAATACAAAAGGCACAATGCCGACTCAAGTACAAGAAGACTGGCTCTTCTTACTGTCTATGCTTTGAACCATTCCTGTGACACTAGTTATAGATTCCGATGCTTCACTTCAGGTTTACTGTATCCCTCTGACAGTCTTATTGACGATGAAACATAGAAATTGCATCGGAATTAAATACCAAAGGCACAATGAAGAGTGAAGTACAAGCAGTCTTGCTCTTCTTACTGTCTATATTTTGAACCTTTTTTGTGATACCGGTTCTATATTCCGATGCTTCACCTCAGGTTTACTGTATCCCTTGGACCTTCATAATGACGACGAAACACAGAAATTGCATCGGAATTAAATAGAAAAGGCACAATGCCGACTTAAGTGCAAGAGAACTGAATCTTCTTCCTGTCTATGTTTTGAACCACTACTGTGACACTAGTTATAGGTTCCGATGCATCACTTCAGGTTTACTGTATCCCGCTGACCTTCTTATTGACGATGAACCACAGAAATTGCATCGGATTTAATTACAAAAGGCACAATGCCGACTTAAGTACAAGAAAACTGACTCTTCTTACTGTCTATATTTTGAACCATTCCTGTGACACTAGTTATAGATTCCGATGCTTCACTTCAGGTTTACTGTATCCCTCTGACCTTCTTATTGACGATGAAACACAGAAATTGCATCGGAATTAAATACAAAAGGCACAATGCCGACGTAAGTACAAGAAGACTGGCTCTTCTTACTGTCTATGTTTTGAACCACTCCTGTGACACTAGTTATAGATTCCGATGCTTCACTTCAGGTTTACTGTATCCCTCGGATCTTTTTATTGACGATGAAACACAGATATTGCATCGGAATTAAATTCAAAAGGCATAATCCCGACTTAAGTACAAGATGACTGACTCTTCTTTCTGTCTATGTTTTGAACCGTTCCTGTGACACTAGTTATAGATTCCGATGTTTCACTTCAGGTTTACTGTTTCCCTCTAACATTCTTATTGACGACGAAACACAGAAATTGCATCGAAATTAAATACAAAAGGCACAATGCCGACTTAAGTACCAAAAGACTGACTCTTCTTACTGTCTATGTTTTGAATCATTCCTGTGGCACTAGTTATAGATTCCGATGCTTCACTTTAGGTTTACTGCATCCCTCTTACCTTCTTTTTGACGATCCAACACAGAAAATTGATCGGAATTAAATACGAAAGACACAATGCCGACTCAAGTACAAGAAGACTGGCTCTTCTTACTGTCTATGTTTTAAACCATTCCTGTGACACTAGTTATAGATTCCGATGCTTCACTTCAGGTTTACTGTACACAGCTGAGCTTCTTATTGACGATGAAACGCAGAAATTGCATCGGAATTAAATACAAAAGGTACAATGCCCTACTTAAGTACAAGAAGACTGACTATTCTTACTGTCTATGTTTTGAATCACTCCTGTGACACAAGTTATAGATTCCGATGCTTCACTTCAGTTTTACTGTATCCCTCTGACCTTCTTATTGACGATGAAACACAGAAATTGCATCGGAATTAAATACAAAAAGCAGAATGCCGTCTTAAGTACAAGAAGACTGACTCTTCCTACTGCCTATGTTTTGAACCATTCCTGTGACACAAGTTTTAGATTCGGATGCTTCACTTCGGGTTCACTGTATCCCCCTGACCTTCATATTGACGACGAAACACAGAAATTGCATCGGAATTAAATACAAATGGCACAATGCCGACTCAAGTACTAGAAGACTGACTTAGCTTACTGCCTATGTTTTGAACCATTCCTATGACACTAGTTATAGACTCCGATGCTTCACATCAGGTTTACTGTATCCCTCAGACCGTCGTATTGACGATGAAACACAGAAATTGCATCGGAATTACATACAAAAGGCACAATGCCGACTCGAGTACAAGAAGACTGGCTCTTCTTCCTGTCTATGTTTTGAACCATTCCTGTGACACTTGTTATAGATTCCGATGCTTCACTTCAGGTCTACTGTATCCAGATGACCTTCTTATTGACGATGAAACACAGAAATTGCATCGGAATTAAATACAAATGGCACAATGCCGACTTAAGTACAAGAAGACTGACTCTTCTTACTGTCTATGCTTTGAACCATTCCTGTGACACTAGTTATAGATTCCGAAGCTTCACTTCAGTTTTACTGTATCCCTCTGACCTTCGTATTGACGTTGAAACACAGATATAGCATCGGAATTATATACAAAAGGCACAAAGCCAAATCAAGTACTAGAAGACTGACTCTTCTTACTGTCTGTGTTTTGAACCATTCCTGTGAGACCGGTTTTAGATTCCGAAGCTTCACTTCATGTTTACTGTATCCCTTGGACCTTCTTATTGACGACGAAAAATACAGAAATTGCATCGGAATTAAATAGAAACGGCACAATGCCGACTTAAGTACAAGAAAACTAACTCTTCTTACTGTCTATGTTTTGAACTATTCCTGTGACACTAGTTATAGATTCCGATGCTTCACTTCAGGTTTACTGTTTCCCTCTGACCTTCTTATTGACGTTGAAACACAGAAATTGCATCTGAATTAAATACAAAAGGCACAATGCCGACTCAAGTACAAGAAGACTGCCTCTTCTTACTGTCTATGTTTTGAACCTTATCTGTGAGACCGGTTTTAGATTCCGATGCTTCACTTCACGTTTACTGTATCCCTGGGACCTTCTTATTGACGATCAAACACAGAAATCGCATCGGAATTAAATACAAAAGGCCCAATGCCGACTTAAGTACAAGAAGACTGACTCTTCTTACTGTCTATGCTTTGAACCATTCCTGTGACACTAGTTATAGATTCCGATACTTCACTTCAGGTTTACTGTATCCCTTGGACCTTCTTATTGACGACGAAACACAGAAATTGCATCGGAATTAAACACAAAAGGCACAATGCCGACTTAAGTACAAGAAATCTGATTCTTCTTACTGTCTATGATTTGAACCTTTCCTGTGAGACCAGTCTTTGATTTTGATGCTTGACTTCAGGTTTACAGTATCCCTTGGACCTTCTTGTTGACGACGAAACACAGAAATTGCATCGGAATTAAATAGAAAAGGCACAATGCCGACTTTAGAACAAGAAAACAGAGTCTTCTTACTGTCTATGTTTGAACCACTCCTGTGACACTAGTTATAGATTCCGATGCTTCACTTCAGGTTTACTGTATCCCTCTGACCTTCTTATTGACGATGAAACACAGAAATTGCATCAGAATTAAATACAAAAGGCACAATGCCGACTCAAGTAAAAGAAGACTGGCTCTACTTACTTTCCATGATTTGAACCTTTCCTGTGGGACCGGTTTTAGATTCCGATGCTTCACTTCAGGTTTACTGTATCCCTTGGACCTTCTTATTGACGACGAAACACAGAAATTGCATCGGAATTAAACACAAAAGGCACAATGCCGACTTAAGTACCAAGACACTGACTCTTCTTACTCTCTATATTTTGAACCATTCCTGTGACACTAGTTATAGATTCCGATACTTCACTTCAGGTTTACTGCATCCCTCTGACCTTCTTATTGGGGATGAATCACGGAAATTGCATCGGAATTAAACACAAAATGCACAATGCCGACTTTAGTACAAGAAAACTGATTCTTCTTACTGTCTATGTTTTGAACCATTCCTGTGACACTAGTTATAGATTCCGATGCTTCACTTCGGGTTTACTGTATCCGTCTGACCTTCTTATTGACGATGAAACACAGAAATTGCATCGGAATTGAATACAAGAGGAACAATGCCGACTCAAGCACAAGAAGACTGGCTCTTCTTACTGTCTATGTTTTGAACCATTCCTGTGACACTAGTTATAGATTCCGATGCTTCACTTCAGGTTTACAGTATCCCTCTGACCTTCTTATTGACGATGAAACACAGAAATTGCATCGGAATTATATACAAAAGGCACAATGCCGACTTAAGTACAAGAAGACTGACTCTTCTTACTGTCTATGTTTTGAATCATTCCTGTGGCACTAGTTATAGATTCCGATGCTTCATTTCAGGTTTACTGTATCCCTCTTACCTTCTTATTGACGATCAAACACAGAAAATTGATCGGATTAAATACTAAAGGCACAGTGCCGACTCAAGTACAAGAAGACTGGCTCTTCTAACTGTCTATGTTTTGAACCATTCCTGTGACACTAGTTATAGATTCCGATGCTTCACTTCAGGTTTACTGTATCCAGCTGACCTTCTTATTGACGATGAAACGCAGAAATTGCATCAGAATTAATTACAAAAGGTACAATGCCCTACTTAAGTACAAGAAGACTGACTCATCTTACTGTCTCTGTTTTGAATCACTCCTGTGACACAAGTTATAGATTCCGATGCTCAACTTCAGGTTTACTGTATCCCTCTGACCTTCATATTGACGATGAAACACAGATATTGCATCGGAATTAAATACAAAAGGCACAATGAAGAGTGAAGTACAAGCAGTCTTGCTCTTCTTACTGTCTATATTTTGAACCTTTCCTGTGATACCGGTTCTATATTCCGATGCTTCACCTCAGGTTTACTGTATCCCTTGGCCCTTCTTAATGACGACGAAACACAGAAATTGCATCGGAATTAAATAGAAAAGGCACAGTGCCGACTTAAGTGCAAGAGAACTGAATCTTCTTCCTGTCTATGTTTTGAACCACTACTGTGACACTAGTTATACGTTCCGATGCATCACTTCAGGTTTACTATATCCCGCTGACCTTCTTATTGACGATGAACCACAGAAATTGCATCGGAATTAATTACAAAAGGCACAATGCCGACTTAAGTACAAGAAAACTGACTCTTCTTACTGTCTATATTTTGAACCATTCCTGTGACACTAGTTATAGATTCCGATGCTTCACTTCAGGTTTACTGTATCCCTCTGATCTTTTTATTGACGATGAAACACAGATATTGCATCGGAATTAAATTCAAAAGGCATAATGCCGACTTAAGTACAAGATGACTGACTCTTCTTTCTGTCTATGTTTTGAACCGTTCCTGTGACACTAGTTATAGATTCCGATGTTTCGCTTCAGGTTTACTGTTTCCCTCTAACATTCTTATTGACGACGAAACACAGAAATTGCATCGAAATTAAATACAAAAGGCACAATGCCGACTCAAGTACTAGAAGACTGACTTTTCTTACTGCCTATGTTTTGAACCATTCCTGTGACACTAGTTATAGACTCCGATGCTTCACATCAGGTTTACTGTATCCCTCAGACCGTTGTATTGACGATGAAACACAGAAATTGCATCGGAATTAAATACAAAAAGCACAATGCCGATTCGAGTACAAGAAGACTGGCTCTTCTTCCTGTCTATGTTTTGAACCATTCCTACGACACTAGTTATAGATTCCGATGCTTCACTTCAGGACTACTGTATCCAGCTGACCTTCTTATTGACGATGAAACACAGAAATTGCATCGGAAATAAATACAAATGGCACAATGCTGACTTAAGTACAAGAAGACTGACGCTTCTTACTGTCTATGCTTTGAACCATTCCTGTGACACTAGTTATAGATTCCGAAGCTTCACTTCAGTTTTACTGTATCCCTCTGACCTTCGTATTGACGATGAAACACAGATATTGCATCGGAATTAAATTCAAAAGCACAATGCCGACTCAAGCACAAGAAGACTGGCTCTTCTTACTGCCTATGTTTTGGACCTTTCCTGTGAGACCGGTTTTAGATTCCGATGCTTCACTTCAGGTTTACTGTATCCCTTGGACCTTCTTATTGACGACGAAAAATACAGCAATTGCATCGGAATTATATAGCAAAGGCACAATGCCGACTTAAGTACAAGAAAACTAACACTTCTTACTGTCTATGTTTTGAACTATTCCTGTGACACTAGTTATAGACTCCGATTCTTCACTTCAGGCTTACTGTTTCCCTCTGACCTTCTTATTGACGATGAAACACAGAAATTGCATCGGAATTAAATACAAAAGGCACAATGCCGACTCAAATACAAGAAGACTGGCTCTTCTTACTGTCAATGTTTTGAACCTTTCCTGTGAGACCGGTTTTAGATTCCGATGCTTCACTTCAGGTTTACTGTATCCATGGACCTTCTTATTGACGATCAAACACAGAAATTGCATCGGAATTAAATAAAAAACGCACAATGCCGACTTAAGTACAAGAAGACTGGCTCTACTTACTTTCTATGTTTTGAACCTTTCCTGTGAGACCGGTTTTAGATTCCGATGCTTCACTTCAGGTTTACTGTATCTCTTGGACCTTCTTATTGACGACGAAACACAGAAATTGCATCGGAATTAAATACAAAAGGCACAATGCCGACTTAAGTACAAGAAAACTGACTCTTCTTACTGTCTATGCTTTGAACCATTCCTGTGACACAAGTTATAGATTCCGATGCTTCACTTCAGGTTTACTGTATCCCTCTGACCTTCTTATTGACGATGAAATACAGAAATTGCATCAGAATTAAATACAAAAGGCACAATGCCGACTTAAGTACAAGAAAACTGATTCTTCTTACTGACTATGCTTTGAACGTTTCCTGTGAGACCAGTCTTTGATTTTAATGCTTGACTTCAGGTTTACAGCATCCCTTGGACCTTCTTATTGGCGACAAAACACAGAAATTGCATCGGAATTAAATAGAGAAGGCACAATGCCTACTTTAGAACAAGAAAACAGAGTCTTCTTACTGTCTATGTTTGAACCATTCGTGTGACACTAGTTATAGATTCCGATGCTTCACTTCAGGTTTACTGTATCCCTGTGACCTTCTTATTGACAATGAAACACAGAAATTGCATCAGAACTAAATACAAAAGGCACAATGCCGACTCAAGTACAAGAAGACTGGCTCTACTTACTTTCTATGTTTTGAACCTTTCCTGTGAGACCGGTTTTAGATTCCGATGCTTCACTTCAGGTTTACTGTATCTCTTGGACCTTCTTATTGACGACGAAACACAGAAATTGCATCGGAATTAAATACAAAAGGCACAATGCCGACTTAAGTACAAGAAAACTGACTCTTCTTACTGTCTATGTTATGAACCATTCCTGTGACACTAGTTATAAATTCCGATGCTTCACTTCAGGTTTACTGTATCTCTCTGACCTTCTTATTGACGATGAAACACAGAAATTGCATCGGAATTAAACACAAAAGGCACAATGCCGACTTAAGTACAAGAAAACTGATTCTTCTTACTGTCTATGTTTTTAACCATTCCTGTGACACTAGTTATAGATTCCGATGCTTCACTTCAGGTTTACTGTATCCCTCTGACCGTCTTATTGACGATGAAACACAGAAATTGCATCGGAATTAAATACAAAAGGCACAATGCCGACTCAAGTACTAGAAGACAGGCTTTTCTTACTGTCTATGTTTTGAACCTTTCCTGGGTTACCGGTTTTAGATTCAGACCGTTCACTTCAGGTTTACTGTATCCCTTGGACCTTCTTATTGACAACGAAACACAGAAACTGCATCGGAAGTAAATAGAAAAGGCACACTGTCGACTTAAGTACAAGAAAACTGACTCTTCTTACTGTCTATGATTTGAACAATTCCTGTGACACTAGTTTTAGATTCCGATGCTTCACTTCAGGTTTACTGTATCCCTTGGACCTTCTTATTGACGACGAAACACAGAAATTGAATCGGAATTAAATACAAAAGGCACAATGCCGACTTAAGTACAAGAAACTGACTTTTCTTACTGTCTATGTTATGAACCATTCCTGGGACACTAGTTATAGATTCCGATGCTTCACTTCAGGTTTACTGTATCCCTCTGACCATTTTATTGACGATAAAACACAGAAATTGCATCGGAATTAAATACAAAAGGCACAATGCCGACTTAAGTACAAGAAAACTGATTCTTGTTACTGTCTATGTTTTTAACCATTCCTGTGACACTAGTTATAGATTCCGATGCTTCACTTCAGGTTTACTGTATCCCTCTGACCGTCTTATTGCCGATGAAACGCAGAAATGGCATCGGAATTGAATACAAAAGGCACAATGCCGACTTAAGTACAAGAAAAATAATTCTTCTTATTGCCTATGTTTTGAACCATTCCTGTGACACTAGTTATAGATTCCGATGACTCACTTCAGGAATACTGTATCCCTCTGACCTTCTTATTGACGATGAAACACAGAAATTGCATCGTAATTATATACAAAAGGCACAATGCCGACTGAAGTACAAGAAGACTGACTCTTCTTACTGTCTATTTTTTGAATCATTCCTGTTCACTAGTTATAGATTCCGATGCTTCACTTCAGGTTTACTGTATCCCTCTTACCTTCTTATTGACGATCAAACTCAGAAAATTGATCGGAATTAAATACGAAATGCACAATGCCGCCTCAAGTACAAGAAGACTGGCTCTTCTCACTGTCTATGTTTTAAACCATTCCTGTGACACTAGTTATAGATTCCGATGCTTCACTTCAGGTTTACTGTATCCAGCTGACCTTCTTATTGACGATGGAACGCAGAAATTGCATCGGAATTAAATACAAAAGGTACAATGCCCTACTTAAGTACAAGAAGACTGACTCATCTTACTGTCTATGTTTTGAATCACTCCTGTGACACAAGTTATAGATTCCGATGCTTCACTTCAATTTTACTGTATCCCTCTAACCTTCTTATTGACGATGAAACACAGAAATTGCATCGGAATTAAATACAAAAAGCTGAATGCCGTCTTAAGTACAAGAAGACTGACTCTTCCTACTGCCTATGTTCTGAACCATTCCTGTGACACTAGTTATAGACTCCGATGCTTCACATCAGGTTTACTGTATCCCTCAGACCGTTGTATTGACGATGAAACACAGAAATTGCATCGGAATTAAATACAAAAGGCACACTGCCGACTCAAGTACAAGAAGACTGGCTGTTCTTACTGTCTATGTTTTCAACCTTTCCAGTGAGACCGGTTTTAGATTCCGATGCTTCACTTCAGGTTTACTGTATCCCTTGGACCTTCTTATTGACGATCAAACACAGAAATTGCATCGGAATTAAATACAAAAGGCACAATGCCGACTTAAGTACAAGAAGACTGACTCTTCTTACTGTCTATGCTTTGAACCGTTCCTGTGACACTAGTTGTAGATTCCGATGCTTCACTTCAGGTATACTGTATCCCTCTGACCTTCTTATTGACGATGAAATACAGAAATTGCATCGGAATTAAATACAAAAGGCACAATGCCGACTTAAGTACAAGAAAACTGATTCTTCTTACTGTCTATGTTTTGAACCTCTCCTGTGAGACCAGTCTTTGAATTTGATGCTTGACTTCAGGTTTACAGTATCCCTTGGACCTTCTTATTGACGACGAAACACAGAAACTGCATCGGAAGTAAATAGAAAAGGCACAATGTTGACCTAAGTACAAGAAAACTGACTGTTCTTACTGTCTATGATTTGAACAATTCCTGTGACACTAGTTATACGTTCCGATGCATCACTTCAGGTTTACTGTATCCCTCTGCCCTTCTTATTGACGATGAAACACAGAAATTACATCGGAATTAAATACAGAAGGCACAATGCCGACTTAAGTATAAGAAAACCGACTCTTCTTACTCTCTATGCTTTGAACCATTCCTGTGACACTAGTTATAGATTCCGATGCTTCACTTCAGGTTTACTATGTCCCTCTGACCTTCTTATTGACGATGAAACACAGAAATTGCATCGGAGTTAAATACAAAAGGCACAATGAAGACTCAAGTACAAGAAGACTGGTTCTTATTACTGTCTATGTTTTGAACCTTTCCCGTGAGACCAGTTTTAGATTCCGATGCTTCACTTCAGGTTTACTGTATCCCTTGCGCCTTCTGCTTGACGGCGAAACACAGACATTGCATCGGAATTAAATAGAAAAGGAACAATGCCGACTTAAGTACAAGAAAACTGACTCATCTTCCTGCCTATGTTTTGAACCATTCATGTGACACTAGTTATAGATTCCGACGCTTCACTTCAAGTTTACTGTATCCCTCTGACCGTCTTATTGACGACGAAACACAGAAATTGCATCGGAATTAAATACAAAAGGCACAATGCCGGCTCAAGTACTAGAAGTTTGGCTCTTCTTACTGTCTATGTTTTGAACCTTTCATGTGATATCGGTTTTAGTTGCGGATGATTCACTTCAGGTTTACTGTATCCCTCTGACCTTATTGACGATGAAACACAGAAATTGCATCGGAATTAAATACAAAAGGCACAATGCCGACTCAAGTACAAGAAGACTGGCTCTTCTTACTGTCAATGTTTTGAACCATTCCTGTGATACCGGTTTTAGTTGCGGATGATTCACTTCAGGTTTACTGTATCCTTTGGACCTTCTTTTGCCGACGAAACACAGAAACTGCATCGGAATTAAATAGAAAAGGCACAATGTCGACTTAAGTACAGGAAAACTGACTCTTCTTACTGTCTATGCTTTGAACCATTCCTGTGACACTAGTTATAGATTCCGATGCTTCACTTCAGGTTTACTGTATCCCTCTGACTTTGGTATTGACGATGAAACACAGAAATTGCATCGGATTTAAATACAAAAGGCACAATGCCGACACTAGTACTAGAAGACAGGCTGTTCTTACTGTCTATGTTTTGAACCTTTCCTGGGTTACCGGTTTTAGATTCCGACCCTTCACTTCAGGTTTTCTGCATCCCTTGGACCTTCTTATTGACGACGAAACACAGAAACTACATCGGAAGTAAATAGAAAAGGCACAATCTCGACTTAAGTACAAGAAAACTGACTCTTCTTACTGTCTATGATTTGAACCATTCCTGTGACACTAGGTATAGGTTCCGATGCATCACTTCAGGTTTACTGTATCCCTCTGCCCTTCTTATTGAGGATGAAACACAGAATTTGCATCGGAATTAAATACAAAAGGCACAATGCCGACTTAAGTATAAGAAAACCGACTCTTCTTACTGTCTATGCTTTGAACCATTCCTGTGACAATAGTTATAGATTCCGTTGCTTCACTTCAGGTTTACTGTATCCCTCTCACCTTCTTAATGACGATGAAACACAGAAATTGCATCGGAATTATATACAAAGGGCACAATGCCGACTCAAGCATGAGAAGACTGGCTCTTCGTACTGTCTATATTTTGAACCTTTCCTGTGATACCGGTTTTAGATTCCGATGCTTCACTTCAGGTTTACTGTATCCCTTGGACCTTCTTATTGACGACGAAACACAGAAACTGCATCGGAATTAAATGGAAAAGGCACAGTGTCGACTTAAGTACAAGTAAACTGACTCTTCTTACTGTCTATGGTTTGAACCATTCCTGTGACACTAGTTATAGGTTCTGATGCATCACTTCGGGTTTACTGTATCCCTCTGACCTTATTGACGATGAAACACAGAAATTGCATCGGAATTAAATACAAAAGGCACAAAGCCGACTCAAGTACAACAAGACTGGCTCGTCTAACTGTCTATGTTTTGAACCTTTCCTGTGAGACCCGTTTTAGATTCCGATGCTTCACTTCAGGTATACTGCATCCCTTGCACTTTCTCATTGACGACGAAACACAGAAATTGCATCGGAATTCAATAGAAAAGGCACAATGCCGACTTAAGAACAAGAAAACTGACTCCTCTTACTGTCTATGTTTTGAACCATTCCTGTGACACTAGTTATAGATTCCGATGCTTCACTTCAGGTTTACTGTATCCCTCTGACCTTCTTATTGACGATGAAACACAGAAATTGCATCGGAATAGAAACAAAAGGCACAATGCCGACTTAAGTACAAGAAGACTGACTCTTATTACTGTCTATGTATTGAACTATTACTGTGACATTAGTTATAGATTCCGATGGTTCACTTCAGGTTCACGGTATCCCTCTGACCTTCTTATTGATGATTAAACACAGAAATTGCATCGGAAACAAATACAAAAGGCACAATGCCGACTTAAGTACACGGAAACTGACTCCTCTTACTGACTATGTTTTGAACCATTCCCGTGACACTAGTAATAGATTCCGAAGCTTCACTTCAGGTTTACTGTATCCCTCCGACCTTCTTATTGATGATGAAACACAGAAATTGCATCGGAATTAAATAGAAAAGGCACAATGCCGACTTAAGTACAAGAAAACTGACTCTTCTTACTGTCTATGTTTTTAACCATTCCTGTGACACTAGTTATGGATTCCGACGCTTCACTTCAGGTTTACTGTATCCCTCTGACCTTCTTATTGACGATGAAACACAGAAATTGCATCGGAATTAAATACAAAAGGCACAATCCCGACTCTAGTACAAGAAGACTGGCTCTTCCTACTGTCTATATTCTGTACCTTACCTGTGAGACCGGTTTTAGATTCCGATGCTTCGCTTCAGGTATACTGCATCGCTCTGACCTTCTTAATGACGATGAAACGCAGAAATTGCATCGGAATACAAACAAAAGGCACAATGCCGAATTAAGTAAAGGAAGACTGACTCTTCTTACTGTCGATGCTTTGAACCAATCCTGTGACACTAGTTATAGATTCCGATGGTTCACTTCAGGTTTACTGTATCCCTCTGACCTTCTTGTTGACGATGAGACACAGAAATTGCATAGGAATTAAGTACAAAAGGCACAAAGCCGACTCTAGTACAAGAAGACTGGCTCTTCTTACTGTCTATGTTTTGAACCTTTCCTGTGAGACCGGTTTTAGATTCCGATGCTTCACTACAGGTTTACTGTATCCCTTGGACATTCTTATTGTCGACGAAACACTGAAATTGCATCGGAATGAAATAGAAAAGGCACAATGTCGACTTAAGTTCAAGAAAACTGACTCTTCTTACTGTCTATGGTTCGAACCATTCCTGTGACACTACTTATAGATTCCGATGCTTCACTTCAGGTTTACTGTATCCCTCTCACCTTCTTATTGACGATGCAACACAGAAATTGCATCGGAATTAAATACAAAAGACACAAAGCCGACTTAATTATAAGAAAACTGACTCTTCTTACTGTCTATGCTTCGAACCATTCCTGTAACACTAGTTATAGATTCCGATGCTTCACTTCAGGTTTACTGAATCCTTTGGACCTTCTTATTGACGATGGAACACAGAAATTGCATCGGAATTAAATACAAAAGGCACAATGCAGACTTAAGTACAAGAAAACTGACTCTTCTTACTGTCTATGTTTTGAACCATTCCTGTGACACTAGTTATAGATTCCGATGCTTCACTTCAGGTTTACTGTACCCCTCCGACCTTCTTATTGATGATGAAACACAGAATTTGCATCCGAATTGAACAGAAAAGGCACAATGTTGACTTAAATACAAGAACACTGACTCTTCTTACTGTCTATGGTTTTAACTATTCCTGTGACACTATTTATATATTCCGCTGCTTCACTTCAGGTTTACTGTATCCCTCTGACCATCTTATTGACGATGAAACACAGAAATTGCATCGGAATTAATTAAAAAAGGTACAATGGCGACTTAAGTACAGAAAACTGACTCTTCTTACTGTCTATGTTTTGAACCATTCCTGTGTCGTTAGTTATAGATTCCGATGCTTCACTTCAGGTTTACTGTATCCCTTGAACCTTCTTATTGACGACGAAACACAGAAATTGCGTCGGAAATAAATATAAAAGCTCAATGCTGACTTAAGTACAAGAAAACTGATTCTTCTTACTGTCTATGCCTTTAACCATTCCTGTGACACTAGTTATAGATTCCGATTCTTTACTTCAGGCTTACTGTACCCCTTGGACTTTCTTATTGACGACGAAACACAGAAATTGCATCGGAATTAAATAGAAAAGCACAATGCCGACGTAAGAACAAGAAAACTGACTCTTCTTACTGTCTATGTTTTGAACCACTCCTGTGACACTAGTTATAGATTCCGATGCTTCACTTCAGGTTTACTGTATCCCTCTGACCTTCTTATTGACAATGAAACACAGAAATTGCATCGGAATACAAACAAAAGGCACAATGCCGACTTAAGGACAAGAAGACTGACTCTTCTTACTGTCTATGTTTTGAAGCATTCCTGTGACACGAGTTATTGATTCCGATGGTTCACTTCAGGTTTAATGTATCCCTCTGACCTTCTTATTGACGATGAAACACAGAAATTGCATCGGAATTAAATACAAAAGGCACAATGCCAACTCAAGTACAAGAAGACTGATTCTTCTTACTGCCTATGTTTTGAACCATTCCTGTGACACTAGTTATAGATTCCGATGTTTCACTTCACGTTTACTGTATCCCTCACACGTTCTTATTGACGTGAATCACAGAATTTGCATCGTAATTAAATACAAAAGGCACAATAAAGACTAAAGTACAAGAAGACTGGCTCATCTTACTGTCTATGCTTTGAACCTCTCCTGTGAGACCGGTTTTAGATTCCGATGCTTGACTTAAGGTTTAATGTATCCCTTGCACCTTCTTATTGACGATGAAACACAGAAATTGCATCGGAATTAAATACATAAGGCACAATGCCGACTTAAGTACAAGAAAACTGACTCTTCTTACTGTCTATGTTATGAACCTTTCCTGTGACACTAGTTATAGATTCCGATGCTTCACTTCAGGTTTACCGTACCCCTCCGACCTTCTTATTGATGATGTAACACAAGAATTGCATCGGAATTAAACAGAAAAGGCACAATGCCGACTTAAGTACAAGAAAACTGACTCTTCTTACTGTCTATGGTTTTAACCAATCCTGTGACACTAGTTATAGATTCCGATGATTCACTTCATGTATACTAAATCCCTTGGACCTTATTATTGACGATGGATCACAGAAATTGCATCGGAAATAAATACAAAAGGCACAATGCAGACTTAAGTACAAGAAAACTGACTCTTCTTACTCTCTACGTTTTGAACCATTCCTGTGACACTAGTTATAGATTCCGAAGCTTCACTTCATTTTTACTGTACCCCTTCGACATTCTTATTGATGATGAAACGCAGAATTTGCATCGGAATTAAACAGAAAAGGCACAACGCCGACTTAAGTACCAGAAAAGAGACTCTTCTTACTGTCTATGGTTTTAACCTATAATGTGACACTAGTTATATATTCCGATGCTTCACTTCAGGATTACTGTATCCCTCTGACCCTCTTATTGAAGATGAAACAGAGAAATTGCATCGGAATTAATTATAAAAGGCACAATGGCGACTTAAGTACAGAAAACTGACTCTTATTACTGACTATATTTTGAACCATTCCTGTGTCATTAGTTATAGACTACGTTGCTTCACTTCAGGTTTACTGTATCCCTTGGACCTTCTTATTGACGACGAAACACAGAAATTGCATGGGAAATAAATAGAAAAGCACAATGCCGACTTAAGTACAAGAAAACTGACTCTTCTTACTGTCTATGTTTTGAACCACTTCTGTGACACTAGTTATAGATTCCGATGCTTCACATCAGGTTTACTCTATCACTCTGACCTTCCTATTGACGATAAAACACAGAAATTGCACCGGAATACAAACAAAAGGCACAATGCCGACTTAAGTACAAGAAGACTGACTCTTCTTACTGTCTATGTTTTGAACCATTCCTGTGACACGAGTTATTGATTCCGATGGCTCACTTCAGGATTACTGTATCCCTCTGACCCTCTTATTGACGATGAAACACAGAAATTGCATCGGAATTAAATACAAAAGGCACAAAGCCAACTCAAGTACAAGAAGACTGTCTCTTCTTACTGTCTATGTTTTGAACCATTCCTGTGACACTAGTTATAGATTCCGATGTTTCACTTCAGGTTTACTGTATCCCTATGACCTTCTTATTGACGATGAAATACAGAAATTGCATCGGAATTAAATACAAAAGGCACAATGCCGACTTCAGTACAAGAAAACTGAATCTTCTTACTGTCTATGCCTTGAACCATTCCCGTGACACTAGTTATAGATTCCGATTCTTCACTTTAGGTTTACTGTATGCCTCCGACCTTCTTATTGACGACCAAACACAGAAATTGCATCGGAATTAAATAGAAAAGGCACAATGCCGACTTAAGCACACGGAAACTCACTCTTCTTACTGCTATGATTCGAACCATTCCTGTGACACTAGTTATGGATTCCGATGCTTCACTTCAGGTTTACGTGTCCCTCTGACCGTCTTATTGACGATGAAACACAGAAATTGCACCGGAATTAAATACAAAAGGCACAATGCTGACTCAAGTACAATAAGACTGGCTCTTCTTACTGTCTATGATTTGAACCTTTTCTGTGAGACCGGTTTTAGATTCCGATGCTTCACTTCAGGTTTACTGTATCCCTCTGACCTTCTTATTGACGATGAAACACAAAAATTGCATCGGAATTAAATACAAAAGGCACAATCCCGACTCTAGTACAAGAAGACTGGCTCTTCTTACTGTCTATATTCTGTACCTTTCCCGCGAGACCGGTTTTAGATTCCGATGCTTCGCTTCTGGTATACTGCATCGCTCTGACTTTTTTAATGACGATGAAACGCAGAAATTGCATCGGAATACAAACAAATGGCATAATGCCGACTTAAGTACAAGAAGACTGACTCTTCTTACGGTCTATGCTTTGAACCATTCCTGTGACGCTAGTTATAGATTCCGATGGTTCACTTCAGGTTTACTGTATCCCTCTCACCTTCTTATTGACGATGAAACACTCACACTGCATCGGAATTAAATGCAAAAGACACAACGCCGACTTAACTTTAAGGAAAGTGACTCTTCTTACTGTCTATGCTTTGAACCATTCCTGTGACACTAGTTATAGATTCCGATGCTTCACTTCAGGTTAACTGTACCCCTACGACCTTCATATTGCTGATGAAACACAGAATTTGCATCGCAATTAAGCAGAAAATTCATAATGCTGACTTAAGTACAAGAAAACTGACTCTTCTTACTGTCTATGGTTTTAACCGTTCCTGTGACACTAGTTATTATTCCAATGCTTCACTTCAGGTTTACTGTATCCCTCTGACCCTCTTATTGACGATGAAACACAGAAATTGCATCGGAATTAATAAAAAAAGGCACAGTCACGACTCAAGTACAGGAAGACTATCTCTTCTTACTGTCTATGTTTTGAACCATTCCTGTGACACTAGTTATAGATTCCGATGCTTCACTTCAGGTTAACTGTACCCCTCCGACCTTCTTATTGATGATGAAACACAGAATTTGCATCGGAATTAAACAGAAAAGGCACAATGTTGACTTAAGTACAAGAAAACTGACTCTTCTTACTGTCTATGGTTTTAACCATTCCTGTGACACTAGTTATACATTCCGAAGCTTCACTTCAGTTTTACTGTATCCCTCTGACCGTCGTATTGACGATGAAACGCCGAAATTGCATCGGAATTAAATTCAAAAGCCATTGCCGACTCAAGCACAAGAAGACTGGCATTTCTTACTGCCTATATTTTGAACCTTTCCTGTGAGACCGGTTTTAGATTCCGATGCTTCACTTCAGGTTTACTGTATCCCTTGGACCTTCTTATTGACGACGAAAAATACAAAAATTGCATCGGAATTAAATAGAAAGGGCAATATGCCGACTTAAGTACAAGAAAACTAACTCTTCTTACTGTCTATGTTTTGAACTATTCCTGTGACACTAGTTATAGACTCCGATGCTTCAGTTCAGGTTTACAGTTTCCCTCTGACCCTCTTATTATCGATGAAACACAGAAATTGCATCTGAATTAAGTACAAAAGGCACAATGCCGACTCAAGTACAAGAAGACTGGCTCATCTTACTGTCTATGTTTTGATCCTTTCCTGTGAGACCGGTTTTAGATTCCGATACTTCACTTGAGGTTTACTGTATCCCTGGACCTTCTTATTGACGATCAAACACAGAAATTGGATCGGAATTAAATACATAAAGCACAATGCCGACTTAAGTACAAGGAGACTGACTCTTCTTACTGTCTATGTTTTGAACCGTTCCTGTGAGACCAGTCTTTGATTTCGATGCTTGACTTCTGGTTTACAGTATCCCTTGGACCTTCTTATTGACGACGAAACACAGAAATTGCATCGGAATTAAGTAGAGAAGGCACAATGCCGATATTAGAACAAGAAAAGAGAGTCTTCTTACTGTCTATGTTTGAACCATTCCTGTGTCACTAGTTATAGATTCCGATGCTTCACTTCAGGTTTACTGTATCCCTCTGACCTTCTTAGTGACGATGAAACACAGAAATTGCATCAGAATTAAATACAAAAGGTACAATGCCGACTCAAGTACAAGAAGCCTGGCTCTACTTACTTTCTATATTTTGAACCTTTCCTGTGAGACCGGTTTTAGATTCCGATGCTTCACTACAGGTTTACTGTATCCCTTGGACCTTCTTATTGACGACGAAACACAGAAATTGCATCGGAATTAAATACAAAAGGCACAATGGCGACTTAAGTACAAGAAAACTGACTCTTCTTACTGTCTATGTTATGAACCATTCCTGTGACACTAGTTATAGATTCCGATGCCTCACTTCAGGTTTACTGTATCCCTCTGACCTTCTTATTGACGTTGAAACACAGAAATTGCATCGGAATTAAATGCAAAAGGCACAATGCCGTCTTAAGTACAAGAAAACTGATTCTTCTTACTGTCTATGTTTTTAACCATTCCTGTGACACTAGTTATAGATTCCGATGCTTCACTTCAGGTTTACTGTATCCCTCTGACCGTCTTATTGACGATGAAACACAGAAATTGCATCGGAATTAAATACAAAAGGCACAATGCCGACTCAAGTACTAGAACACAGGTTCTTATTACTGTCTATGTTTTGAACCTTTCCTGGGTTACCGGTTTTAGATTCCGACCCTTCACTTCAGGTTTACTGTATCCCTTGGACCTTCTTATTGACAACGAAACACAGAAACTGCATCGGAAGTAAATAGAAAAGGCACAATGTCGACTTAATTACAAGAAAACTGACTCTTCTTACTGTCTATGATTTGAACAATTCCTGTGACACTAGTTATAGATTCCGATGCTTCACTTCAGGTTTACTGTATCCCTCTGACCTTCTTATTGACGATCAAACACAGAAAATTGATCGGAATTAAATACAAAAGGCCCAATGTCGACTTAAGAAGAAGAAAACTGATTCTTCTTACTGTCTATGTTTTAAACCATTCCTGTGACACTAGTTATAGATTCCGATGCTTCACTTCAGGTTTACTGTATCCCTCTGACCTTCATATTAACGAAGAAACACAGATATTGCATCGGAATTAAATACAAAAGGCACAATGAAGAGTGAAGTACAAGCAGTCTTGCTCTTCTTACTGTCTATATTTTGAACCTTTCCTGTGATACCGGTTCTATATTCCGATGCTTCACTTCAGGTTTACTGTATCCCTTGGACCTTCTTAATGACAACGAAACACAGAAATTGCATCCGAATTAAATAGAAAAGGCACAATGCCGACTTAAGTGCAAGAGAACTGAATCTTCTTCCTGTCTATGTTTTGAACCACTACTGTGACACTAGTTATAGGTTCCGATGCATCACTTCAGGTTTACTGTATCCCTCTGATCTTTTTATTGACGATGAAACACAGATATTGCATCGGAATTAAATTCAAATGGCATAATGCCGACTTAAGTACAAGATGACTGACTCTTCTTTCTGTCTATGTTTTGAACCGTTCCTGTGACAATAGTTATAGATTCCGATTTTTCACTTCAGGTTTACTGTTTCCCTCTAACATTCTTATTGACGACGAAACACAGAAATTGCATCGAAATTAAATACAAAAGGCACAATGCCGACTTAAGTACCAAAAGACTGACTCTTCTTACTCTCTATATTTTGAACCATTCCGGTGACACTAGTTATAGATTCGGATACTTCACTTCAGGTTTACTGTATCCCTCTGACCTTCTTATTGAGGATGAAACACAGAAATTGCATCGGAATTAAATACAAAAGGCACAATGCTAACTTTAGTACAAGAAAACTGGCTCTTCTTACTGTCTATGTTTTGAACCATTCCTGTGACACTAGTTATAGATTCCGATGATTCACTTCAGGTTTACAGTATCCCTCTGACATTCTTATTGTCGATGAAACACAGAAATTGCATCGGAATTATATACAAAAGGCACAATGCCGACTCAAGTACAAGAAGCCTGGCTCTACTTACTTTCTATGTTTTGAACCTTTCCTGTGAGACCGGTTTTAGATTCCGATGCTTCACTACAGGTTTACTGTATCCCTTGGACCTTCTTATTGACGACGAAACACAGAAATTGCATCGGAATTAAATACAAAAAGCACAATGGCGACTTAAGTACAAGAAAACTGACTCTTCTTACTGTCTATGTTATGAACCATTCCTGTGACACTAGTTATAGATTCCGATGCTTCACTTCAGGTTTACTGTATCCCTCTGACCTTCTTATTGACGATGAAACACAGAAATTGCATCGGAATTAAATACAAAAGGCACAATGCCGACTTAAGTACAAGAAAACTGACTCTTCCTACTGTCAATGTTTTGAACCATTCCTGTGACACTAGTTATAGATTCCGATGCTTGACTTCAGGTTTACTGTATCCCTCTGACCTTCTTTTTGACGATGAAACACAGAAATTGCATCGGAATTAAATACAAAAGGCACAATGACGACTCAAGTACTAGAACACAGGCTCTTCTTACTGTCTATGTTTTGAACCTTTCCTGGGTTACCGGTTTTAGATTCCGACCCTTCACTTCAGGTTTACTGTATCCCTTAGACCTTCTTAATGACAACGAAACACAGAAACTGCATCGGAAGTAAATAGAAAAGGCACAATGTCGACTTAAGTACAAGAAAACTGACTCTTCTTACTGTCTATGATTTGAATAATTCCTGTGACACTAGTTTTAGATTCCGATGCTTCACTTCAGGTTTACTGTATCCCTTGGACCTTCTTATTGACGACGAAACACAGAAATTGAGTCAGAATTAAATACAAAAGGCACAATGCCGAGTTAAGTACAAGAAACTGACTCTTCTTAGTGTCTATGTTATGAACCATTCCTGTGACACTAGTTATAGATTCCGATGCTTCACTTCAGGTTTACTGTATCCCTCTGACCTTCTTATTGACGATCAAACACAGAAAATTGATCGGAATTAAATACAAAAGGCACAATGCCGACTCAAGTACAAGAAGACTGGCTCTTCTTAGTGTCTATGCTTTGAACCATTCCTGTGACACTAGTTATAGATTCCGATGCTTCACTTCAGGTTTACTGTATCCCTCTGACAGTCTTATTGACGATGAAACACAGAAATTGCATCGGAATTAAATACCAAAGGCACAATGAAGAGTGAAGTACAAGCAGTCTTGCTCTTCTTACTGTCTATACTTTGAACCTTGCCTGTGATACCGGTTCTATATTCCGATGCTTCACTTCAGGTTTACTGTATCCCTTGGACCTTCTTAATGACAACGAAACACAGAAATTGCATCGGAATTAAATAGAAAAGGCACAGTGCCGACTTAAGTGCAAGAGAACTGAATCTTCTTCCTGTCTATGTTTTGAACCACTACTGTGACACTAGTAATAGATTCCGATGCATCACTTCAGGTTCACTGTATCCCTCTGACCTTCTTATTGACGATGAAACACAGAAATTGCATCGGAATTAAATACAAAAGGCCCAATGTCGACTTAAGTACAAGAAAACTGATTCTTCTTACTGTCTATGTTTTGAACCATTCCTGTGACACTAGTTATAGATTCCGATGCTTCACTTCAGGTTTACTGTATCCCTCTGACCTTCATATTGACGATGAAACACAGATATTGCATCGGAATTAAATACAAAAGGCACAATGAAGAGTGAAGTACAAGCAGTCTTGCTCTTCTTACTGTTTATATTTTGAACCTTTCCTGTGATACCGGTTCTATATTCCGATGCTTCACCTCAGGTTTACTGTATCCCTTGGACCTTCTTAATGACGACGAAACACAGAAATTGCATCGGAATTAAATAGAAAAGGCACAATGCCGACTTAAGTGCAAGAGAACTGAATCTTCTTCCTGTCTATGTTTTGAACCACTACTGTGACACTAGTTATAGGTTCCGATGCATCACTTCAGGTTTACTGTATCCCGCTGACCTTCTTATTGACGATGAACCACAGAAATTGCATCGGAATTAATTACAAAAGGCACAATGCCGACTTAAGTACAAGAAAACTGACTCTTCTTACTGTCTATATTTTGAACCATTCCTGTGACACTAGTTATAGATTCCGATGCTTCACTTCAGGTTTACTGTATCCCTCTGACCTTCTTATTGACGATGAAACACAGAAATTGCATCGGAATTAAATACAAAAGGCACAATGCCGACGTAAGTACAAGAAGACTGGCTCTTCTTACTGTCTATGTTTTGAACCACTCCTGTGACACTAGTTATAGATTCCGATGCTTCACTTCAGGTTTACTGTATCCCTCTGATCTTTTTATTGACGATGAAACACAGATATTGCATCGGAATTAAATTCAAAAGGCATAATCCCGACTTAAGTACAAGATGATTGACTCTTCTTTCTGTCTATGTTTTGAACCGTTCCTGTGACACTAGTTATAGATTCCGATGTTTCACTTCAGGTTTACTGTTTCCCTCTAACATTCTTATTGACGACGAAACACAGAAATTGCATCGAAATTAAATACAAAAGGCACAATGCCGACTTAAGTACCAAAAGACTGACTCTTCTTACTGTCTATGTTTTGAATCATTCCTGTGGCACTAGTTATAGATTCCGATGCTTCACTTTAGGTTTACTGCATCCCTCTTACCTTCTTTTTGACGATCCAACACAGAAAATTGATCGGAATTAAATACGAAAGACACAATGCCGACTCAAGTACAAGAAGACTGGCTCTTCTTACTGTCTATGTTTTAAACCATTCCTGTGACACTAGTTATAGTTTCCGATGCTTCACTTCAGGTTTACTGTACACAGCTGAGCTTCTTATTGACGATGAAACGCAGAAATTGCATCGGAATTAAATACAAAAGGTACAATGCCCTACTTAAGTACAAGAAGAGTGTCTATTCTAACTGTCTATGTTTTGAATCACTCCTGTGACACAAGTTATAGATTCCGATGCTTCACTTCAGTTTTACTGTATCCCTCTGACCTTCTTATTGACGATGAAACACAGAAATTGCATCGGAATTAAATACAAAAAGCAGAATGCCGTCTTAAGTACAAGAAGACTGACTCTTCCTACTGCCTATGTTTTGAACCATTCCTGTGACACAAGTTTTAGATTCGGATGCTTCACTTCGGGTTCACTGTATCCCCCTGACCTTCATATTGACGAAGAAACACAGAAATTGCATCGGAATTAAATACAAATGGCACAATGCCGACTCAAGTACTAGAAGACTGACTTAGCTTACTGCCTATGTTTTGAACCATTCCTATGACACTAGTTATAGACTCCGATGCTTCACATCAGGTTTACTGTATCCCTCAGACCGTCGTATTGACGATGAAACACAGAAATTGCATCGGAATTACATACAAAAGGCACAATGCCGACTCGAGTACAAGAAGACTAGCTCTTCTTCCTGTCTATGTTTTGAACCATTCCTGTGACACTTGTTATAGATTCCGATGCTTCACTTCAGGTCTACTGTATCCAGATGACCTTCTTATTGACGATGAAACACAGAAATTGCATCGGAATTAAATACAAATGGCACAATGCCGACTTAAGTACAAGAAGACTGACTCTTCTTACTGTCTATGCTTTGAACCATTCCTGTGACACTAGTTATAGATTCCGAAGCTTCACTTCAGTTTTACTGTATCCCTCTGACCTTCGTATTGACGTTGAAACACAGATATAGCATCGGAATTATATACAAAAGGCACAAAGCCAAATCAAGTACTAGAAGACTGACTCTTCTTACTGTCTGTGTTTTGAACCATTCCTGTGAGACCGGTTTTAGATTCCGAAGCTTCACTTCAGGTTTACTGTATCCCTTGGACCTTCTTATTGACGACGAAAAATACAGAAATTGCATCGGAATTAAATAGAAACGGCACAATGCCGACTTAAGTACAAGAAAACTAACTCTTCTTACTGTCTATGCTTTGAACCATTCCTGTGACACTAGTTATAGATTCCGAAGCTTCACTTCAGGTTTACTGTTTCCTTCTGACCTTCTTATTGACGATGAAACACAGAAATTGCATCTGAATTAAATACAAAAGGCACAATGCCGACTCAAGTACAAGAAGACTGCCTCTTCTTACTGTCTATGTTTTGAACCTTATCTGTGAGACCGGTTTTAGATTCCGATGCTTCAATTCACGTTTACTGTATCCCTGGGACCTTCTTATTGACGATCAAACACAGAAATCGCATCGGAATTAAATACAAAAGGCCCAATGCCGACTTAAGTACAAGAAGACTGACTCTTCTTACTGTCTATGCTTTGAAGCATTCCTGTGACACTAGTTATAGATTCCGATACTTCACTTCAGGTTTACTGTATCCCTTGGACCTTCTTATTGACGACGAAACACAGAAATTGCATCGGAATTAAACACAAAAGGCACAATGCCGACTTAAGTACAAGAAATCTGATTCTTCTTACAGTCTATGTTTTGAACCTTTCCTGTGAGACCAGTCTTTGATTTTGATGCTTGACTTCAGGTCTACAGTATCCCTTGGACCTTCTTATTGACGACGAAACACAGAAATTGCATCGGAATTAAATAGAAAAGGCACAATGCCGACTTTAGAACAAGAAAACAGAGTCTTCTTACTGTCTATGTTTGAACCACTCCTGTGACACCAGTTATAGATTCCGATGCTTCACTTCAGGTTTACTGTATCCCTCTGACCTTCTTATTGACGATGAAACACAGAAATTGCATCAGAATTAAATACAAAAGGCACAATGCCGACTCAAGTAAAAGAAGACTGGCTCTACTTACTTTCTATGATTTGAACCTTTCCTGTGAGACCGGTTTTAGATTCCGATGCTTCACTTCAGGTTTACTGTATCCCTTGGACCTTCTTAATGACGACGAAACACAGAAATTGCATCGGAATTAAATAGAAAAGGCACAATGCCGACTTTAGTACAAGAAAACTGATTCTTCTTACTGTCTATGTTTTGAACCATTCCTGTGACACTAGTTATAGATTCCGATGCTTCACTTCAGGTTTACTGTATCCCTCTGACCTTCTTATTGAGGATGAATCACGGAAATTGCATCGGAATTAAACACAAAAGGCACAATGCCGACTTTAGTACAAGAAAACTGATTCTTCTTACTGTCTATGTTTTGAACCATTCCTGTGACACTAGTTATAGATTCCGATGCTTCACTTCAGGTTTACTGTATCCGTCTGACCTTCTTATTGACGATGAAACACAGAAATTGCATCGGAATTGAATACAAGAGGAACAATGCCGACTCAAGCACAAGAAGACTGGCTCTTCTTACTGTCTATGTTTTGAACTATTCCTGTGACACTAGTTATAGATTCCGATGCTTCACTTCAGGTTTACAGTATCCCTCTGACCTTCTTATTGACGATGAAACACAGAAATTGCATCGGAATTATATACAAAAGGCACAATGCCGACTTAAGTACAAGAAGACTGACTCTTCTTACTGTCTATGATTTGAATCATTCCTGTGGCACTAGTTATAGATTCCGATGCTTCATTTCAGGTTTACTGTATCCCTCTTACCTTCTTATTGACGATCAAACACAGAAAATTGATCGGATTAAATACTAAAGGCACAGTGCCGACTCAAGTACAAGAAGACTGGCTCTTCTAACTGTCTATGTTTTGAACCATTCCTGTGACACTAGTTATAGATTCCGATGCTTCACTTCAGGTTTACTGTATCCAGCTGACCTTCATATTGACGATGAAACGCAGAAATTGCATCGGAATTAAATACAAAAGGTACAATGCCCTACTTAAGTACAAGAAGACTGACTCATCTTACTGTCTATGTTTTGAATCACTCCTGTGACACAAGTTATAGATTCCGATGCTCAACTTCAGGTTTACTGTATCCCTCTGACCTTCATATTGACGATGAAACACAGATATTGCATCGGAATTAAATACAAAAGGCACAATGAAGAGTGAAGTACAAGCAGTCTTGCTCTTCTTACTGTCTATATTTTGAACCTTTCCTGTGATACCGGTTCTATATTCCGATGCTTCACCTCAGGTTTACTGTATCCCTTGGCCCTTCTTAATGACGACGAAACACAGAAATTGCATCGGAATTAAATAGAAAAGGTACAATGCCGACTTAAGTGCAAGAGAACTGAATCTTCTTCCTGTCTATGTTTTGAACCATTCCTGCGACACTAGTTATAGATTCCGATGCTTCACTTCAGGACTACTGTATCCAGCTGACCTTCTTATTGACGATGAAACACAGAAATTGCATCGGAAATAAATACAAATGGCACAATGCTGACTTAAGTACAAGAAGACTGACGCTTCTTACTGTCTATGCTTTGAACCATTCCTGTGACACTAGTTATAGATTCCGAAGCTTCACTTTAGTTTTACTGTATCCCTCTGACCTTCGTATTGACGATGAAACACAGATATTGCATCGGAATTAAATTCAAAAGCACAATGCCGACTCAAGCACAAGAAGACTGGCTCTTCTTACTGCCTATGATTTGAACCTTTCCTGTGAGACCGGTTTTAGATTCTGATGCTTCACTTCAGGTTTACTGTATCCCTTGGACCTTCTTATTGACGACGAAAAATACAGCAATTGCATCGGAATTAAATAGCAAAGGCACAATGCCGACTTAAGTACAAGAAAACTAACACTTCTTACTGTCTATGTTTTGAACTATTCCTGTGACACTAGTTATAGACTCCGATTCTTCACTTCAGGCTTACTGTTTCCCTCTGACCTTCTTATTGACGATGAAACACAGAAATTGCATCTGAATTAAATACAAAAGGCACAATGCCGACTCAAATACAAGAAGACTGGCTCTTCTTACTGTCAATGTTTTGAACCTTTCCTGTGAGACCGGTTTTAGATTCCGATGCTTCACTTCAGGTTTACTGTATCCATGGACCTTCTTATTGACGATCAAACACAGAAATTGCATCGGAATTAAATACAAAACGCACAATGCCGACTTAAGTACAAGAAGACTGGCTCTACTAACTTTCTATGTTTTGAACCTTTCCTGTGAGACCGGTTTTAGATTCCGATGCTTCACTTCAGGTTTACTGTATCTCTTGGACCTTCATATTGACGACGAAACACAGAAATTGCATCGGAATTAAATACAAAAGGCACAATGCCGACTTAAGTACAAGAAAACTGACTCTTCTTACTGTCTATGCTTTGAACCATTCCTGTGACACTAGTTATAGATTCCGATGCTTCACTTCAGGTTTACTGTATCCCTCTGACCTTCTTATTGACGATGAAATACAGAAATTGCATCAGAATTAAATACAAAAGGCACAATGCCGACTTAAGTACAAGAAAACTGATTCTTCTTACTGACTATGCTTTGAACCTTTCCTGTGAGACCAGTCTTTGATTTTGATGCTTGACTTCAGGTTTACAGCATCCCTTGGACCTTCTTATTGACGACAAAACACAGAAATTGCATCGGAATTAAATAGAGAAGGCACAATGCCTACTTTAGAACAAGAAAACAGAGTCTTCTTACTGTCTATGTTTGAACCATTCCTGTGACACTAGTTATAGATTCCGATGCTTCACTTCAGGTTTACTGTATCCCTGTGACCTTCTTATTGACAATGAAACACAGAATTTGCATCAGAATTAAATACAAAAGGCACAATGCCGACTCAAGTACAAGAACACTGGCTCTACTTACTTTCTATGTTTTGAACCTTTCCTGTGAGACCGGTTTTAGATTCCGATGCTTCACTTCAGGTTTACTGTCTCTCTTGGACCTTCTTATTGACGACGAAACACAGAAATTGCATCGGAATTAAATACAAAACGCACAATGCCGACTTAAGTACAAGAAGACTGGCTCTACTAACTTTCTATGTTTTGAACCTTTCCTGTGAGACCGGTTTTAGATTCCGATGCTTCACTTCAGGTTTACTGCATCTCTTGGACCTTCTTATTGACGACGAAACACAGAAATTGCATCGGAATTAAATACAAAAGGCACAATGCCGACTTAAGTACAAGAAAACTGACTCTTCTTACTGTCTATGCTTTGAACCATTCCTGTGACACTAGTTATAGATTCCGATGCTTCACTTCAGGTTTACTGTATCCCTCTGACCTTCTTATTGACGATGAAATACAGAAATTGCATCAGAATTAAATACAAAAGGCACAATGCCGACTTAAGTACAAGAAAACTGATTCTTCTTACTGACTATGCTTTGAACCTTTCCTGTGAGACCAGTCTTTGATTTTGATGCTTGACTTCAGGTTTACAGCATCCCTTGGACCTTCTTATTGACGACAAAACACAGAAATTGCATCGGAATTAAATAGAGAAGGCACAATGCCTACTTTAGAACAAGAAAACAGAGTCTTCTTACTGTCTATGTTTGAACCATTCCTGTGACACTAGTTATAGATTCCGATGCTTCACTTCAGGTTTACTGTATCCCTGTGACCTTCTTATTGACAATGAAACACAGAAATTGCATCAGAATTAAATACAAAAGGCACAATGCCGACTCAAGTACAAGAACACTGGCTCTACTTACTTTCTATGTTTTGAACCTTTCCTGTGAGACCGGTTTTAGATTCCGATGCTCCACTTCAGGTTTACTGTCTCTCTTGGACCTTCTTATTGACGACGAAACACAGAAATTGCATCGGAATTAAATACAAAAGGCACAATGCCGACTTAAGTACAAGAAAACTGACTCTTCTTACTGTCTATGTTATGAACCATTCCTGTGACACTAGTTATAAATTCCGATGCTTCACTTCAGGTTTACTGTATCCCTCTGACCTTCTTATTGACGATGAAACACAGAAATTGCATCGGAATTAAACACAAAAGGCACAATGCCGACTTAAGTACAAGAAAACTGATTCTTCTTACTGTCTATGTTTTTAACCATTCCTGTGACACTAGTTATAGATTCCGATGCTTCACTTCAGGTTTACTGTATCCCTCTGACCGTCTTATTGACGATGAAACACAGAAATTGCATCGGAATTGAATACAAAAGGCACAATGCCGACTCAAGTACTAGAAGACAGGCTCTTCTTACTGTCTATGTTTTGAACCTTTCCTGGGTTACCGGTTTTAGATTCAGACCGTTCACTTCAGGTTTACTGTATCCCTTGGACCTTCTTATTGACAACGAAACACAGAAACTGCATCGGAAGTAAATAGAAAAGGCACACTGTCGACTTAAGTACAAGAAAACTGACTCTTCTTACTGTCTATGATTTGAACAATTCCTGTGACACTAGTTTTAGATTCCGATGCTTCACTTCAGGTTTACTGTATCCCTTGGACCTTCTTATTGACGACGAAACACAGAAATTGCATCGGAATTAAACACAAAAGGCACAATGCCGACTTAAGTACCAAGACACTGACTCTTCTTACTCTCTATATTTTGAACCATTCCTGTGACACTAGTTATAGATTCCGATACTTCACTTCAGGTTTACTGTATCCCTCTGACCTTCTTATTGAGGATGAATCACGGAAATTGCATCGGAATTAAACACAAAAGGCACAATGCCGACTTTAGTACAAGAAAACTGATTCTTCTTACTGTCTATGTTTTGAACCATTCCTGTGACACTAGTTATAGATTCCGATGCTTCACTTCAGGTTTACTGTATCCGTCTGACCTTCTTATTGACGATGAAACACAGAAATTGCATCGGAATTGAATACAAGAGGAACAATGCCGACTCAAGCACAAGAAGACTGGCTCTTCTTACTGTCTATGTTTTGAACCATTCCTGTGACACTAGTTATAGATTCCGATGCTTCACTTCAGGTTTACAGTATCCCTCTGACCTTCTTATTGACGATGAAACACAGAAATTGCATCGGAATTATATACAAAAGGCACAATGCCGACTTAAGTACAAGAAGACTGACTCTTCTTACTGTCTATGATTTGAATCATTCCTGTGGCACTAGTTATAGATTCCGATGCTTCATTTCAGGTTTACTGTATCCCTCTGACCTTCTTATTGACGATGAAATACAGAAATTGCATCGAAATTAAATACAAAAGGCACAATGCCGACTCAAGTACTAGAAGACTGACTTTTCTTACTGCCTATGTTTTGAACCATTCCTGTGACACTAGTTATAGACTCCGATGCTTCACATCAGGTTTACTGTATCCCTCAGACCGTTGTATTGACGATGAAACACAGAAATTGCATCGGAATTAAATACAAAAGGCACAATGCCGACTCGAGTACAAGTAGACTGGCTCTTCTTCCTGTCTATGTTTTGAACCATTCCTGCGACACTAGTTATAGATTCCGATGCTTCACTTCAGGACTACTGTATCCAGCTGACCTTCTTATTGACGATGAAACACAGAAATTGCATCGGAAATAAATACAAATGGCACAATGCTGACTTAAGTACAAGAAGACTGACGCTTCTTACTGTCTATGCTTTGAACCATTCCTGTGACACTAGTTATAGATTCCGAAGCTTCACTTCAGTTTTACTGTATCCCTCTGACCTTCGTATTGACGATGAAACACAGATATTGCATCGGAATTAAATTCAAAAGCACAATGCCGACTCAAGCACAAGAAGACTGGCTCTTCTTACTGCCTATGATTTGAACCTTTCCTGTGAGACCGGTTTTAGATTCCGATGCTTCACTTCAGGTTTACTGTATCCCTTGGACCTTCTTATTGACGACGAAAAATACAGCAATTGCATCGGAATTAAATAGCAAAGGCACAATGCCGACTTAAGTACAAGAAAACTAACACTTCTTACTGTCTATGTTTTGAACTATTCCAGTGACACTAGTTATAGACTCCGATTCTTCACTTCAGGCTTACTGTTTCCCTCTGACCTTCTTATTGACGATGAAACACAGAAATTGCATCTGAATTAAATACAAAAGGCACAATGCCGACTCAAATACAAGAAGACTGGCTCTTCTTACTGTCAATGTTTTGAACCTTTCCTGTGAGACCGGTTTTAGATTCCGATGCTTCACTTCAGGTTTACTGTATCCATGGACCTTCTTATTGACGATCAAACACAGAAATTGCATCGGAATTAAATACAAAACGCACAATGCCGACTTAAGTACAAGAATACTGGCTCTACTAACTTTCTATGTTTTGAACCTTTCCTGTGAGACCGGTTTTAGATTCCGATGCTTCACTTCAGGTTTACTGTATCTCTTGGACCTTCTTATTGACGACGAAACACAGAAATTGCATCGGAATTAAATACAAAAGGCACAATGCCGACTTAAGTACAAGAAAACTGACTCTTCTTACTGTCTATGCTTTGAACCATTCCTGTGACACTAGTTATAGATTCCGATGCTTCACTTCAGGTTTACTGTATCCCTCTGACCTTCTTATTGACGATGAAATACAGAAATTGCATCAGAATTAAATACAAAAGGCACAATGCCGACTTAAGTACAAGAAAACTGATTCTTCTTACTGACTATGCTTTGAACCTTTCCTGTGAGACCAGTCTTTGATTTTGATGCTTGACTTCAGGTTTACAGCATCCCTTGGACCTTCTTATTGACGACAAAACACAGAAATTGCATCGGAATTAAATAGAGAAGGCACAATGCCTACTTTAGAACAAGAAAACAGAGTCTTCTTACTGTCTATGTTTGAACCATTCCTGTGACACTAGTTATAGATTCCGATGCTTCACTTCAGGTTTACTGTATCCCTGTGACCTTCTTATTGACAATGAAACACAGAAATTGCATCAGAATTAAATACAAAAGGCACAATGCCGACTCAAGTACAAGAAGACTGGCTCTACTTACTTTCTATGTTTTGAACCTTTCCTGTGAGACCGGTTTTAGATTCCGATGCTTCACTTCAGGTTTACTGTCTCTCTTGGACCTTCTTATTGACGACGAAACACAGAAATTGCATCGGAATTAAATACAAAAGGCACAATGCCGACTTAAGTACAAGAAAACTGATTCTTCTTACTGTCTATGTTATGAACCATTCCTGTGACACTAGTTATAAATTCCGATGCTTCACTTCAGGTTTACTGTATCCCTCTGACCTTATTGACGATGAAACACAGAAATTGCATCGGAATTAAACACAAAAGGCACAATGCCGACTTAAGTACAAGAAAACTGATTCTTCTTACTGTCTATGTTTTTAACCATTCCTGTGACACTAGTTATAGATTCCGATGCTTCTCTTCAGGTTTACTGTATCCCTCTGACCGTCTTATTGACGATGAAACACAGAAATTGCATCGGAATTGAATACAAAAGGCACAATGCCGACTCAAGTACTAGAAGACAGGCTCTTCTTACTGTCTATGTTTTGAACCTTTCCTGGGTTACCGGTTTTAGATTCAGACCGTTCACTTCAGGTTTACTGTATCCCTGGGACCTTCTTATTGACAACGAAACACAGAAACTGCATCGGAAGTAAATAGAAAAGGCACACTGTCGACTTAAGTACAAGAAAACTGACTCTTCTTACTGTCTATGATTTGAACAATTCCTGTGACACTAGTTTTAGATTCCGATGCTTCACTTCAGGTTTACTGTATCCCTTGGACCTTCTTATTGACGACGAAACACAGAAATTGCATCGGAATTAAATACAAAAGGCACAATGCCGACTTAAGTACAAGAAACTGACTTTTCTTACTGTCTATGTTATGAACCATTCCTGGGACACTAGTTATAGATTCCGATGCTTCACTTCAGGTTTACTGTATCCCTCTGACCATTTTATTGACGATAAAACACAGAAATTGCATCGGAATTAAATACAAAAGGCACAATGCCGACTTAAGTACAAGAAAACTGATTCTTGTTACTGTCTATGTTTTTAACCATTCCTGTGACACTAGTTATAGATTCCGATGCTTCACTTCAGGTTTACTGTATCCCTCTGACCGTCTTATTGACGATGAAACGCAGAAATGGCATCGGAATTAAATACAAAAGGCACAATGCCGACTTAAGTACAAGAAAATTAATTCTTCTTATTGCCTATGTTTTGAACCATTCCTGTGACACTAGTTATAGATTCCGATGACTCACTTCAGGAATACTGTATCCCTCTGACCTTCTTATTGACGATGAAACACAGAAATTGCATCGGAATTATATACAAAAGGCACAATGCCGACTGAAGTACAAGAAGACTGACTCTTCTTACTGTCTATTTTTTGAATCATTCCTGTGGCACTAGTTATAGATTCCGATGCCTCACTTCAGGTTTACTATATCCCTCTGACCTTCTTATTGACGATCAAACGCAGAAAATTGATCGGAATTAAATACGAAATGCACAATGCCGCCTCAAGTACAAGAAGACTGGCTCTTCTCACTGTCTATGTTTTAAACCATTCCTGTGACACTAGTTATAGATTCCGATGCTTCACTTCAGGTTTACTGTATCCAGCTGACCTTCTTATTGACGATGAAACGCAGAAATTGCATCGGAATTAAATACAAAAGGTACAATGCCCTACTTAAGTACAAGAAGACTGACTCATCTCACTGTCTATGTTTTGAATCACTCCTGTGACACAAGTTATAGATTCCGATGCTTCACTTCAATTTTACTGTATCCCTCTGACCTTCTTATTGACGATGAAACACAGAAATTGCATCGGAATTAAATACAAAAAGCTGAATGCCGTCTTAAGTACAAGAAGACTGACTCTTCCTACTTCCTATGTTTTGAACCATTCCTGTGACACTAGTTTTAGATTCGGATGCTTCACTTCAGGTTTACCGTATCCCCCTGACCTTCATATTGACGATGAAACACAGAAATTGCATCGGAATTAAATTCAAAAGGCACAATGCCGACTCAAGTACTAGAAGACTGACTTTTCTTACTGCCTATGTTTTGAACCATTCCTGTGACACTAGTTATAGACTCCGATGCTTCACATCAGGTTTACTGTATCCCTCAGACCGTCGTATTGACGATGAAACACAGAAATTGCATCGGAATTAAATACAAAAGGCACAATGCCGACTTAAGTACAAGAAAACTGATTCTTATTACTGTCTATGTTTTGAACCTTTCCTGTGAGACCAGTCTTTGATTTTGATGCTTGACTTCAGGTTTACAGTATCCCTTGGACCTTCTTATTGACGACGAAACACAGAAACTGCATCGGAAGTAAATACAAAAGGCACAATGCCGACTCGAGTGCAAGAAGGCTGGTTCTTCTTCCTGTCTATGTTTTGAACCTTTCCTGTGACACTAGTTATAGATTCCGATGCTTCACTTCAGGTCTACTGTATCCAGCTGACCTTCTTATTGACGATGAAACACAGAAATTGCATCGGAATTAAATACAAATGGCACAATCCCCACTTAAGTACAAGAAGACTGACTCTTCTTACTGCCTATGTTTTGAACCATTCCTGTGACACTACTTATAGATTGTGATGCTTCACTTCAGGTTTACTGTTTCCCTCTGACCTTCTTATTGACGATGAAACACAGAAATTGCATCTGAATTAAGTACAAAAGGCACACTGCCGACTCAAGTACAAGAAGTCTGGCTGTTCTTACTGTCTATGATTTCAACCTTTCCAGTGAGACCGGTTTTAGATTCCGATGCTTCACTTCAGGTTTACTGTATCCCTTGGACCTTCTTATTGACGATCAAACACAGAAATTGCATCGGAATTAAATACAAAAGGCACAATGCCGACTTAAGTACAAGAAGACTGACTCTTCTTACTGTCTATGCTTTGAACCGTTCCTGTGACACTAGTTGTAGATTCCGATGCTTCACTTCAGGTATACTGTATCCCTCTGACCTTCTTATTGACGATGAAATACAGAAATTGCATCGGAATTAAATACAAAAGGCACAATGCCGACTTAAGTACAAGAAGACTGATTCTTCTTACTGTCTATGTTTTGAACCTCTCCTGTGAGACCAGTCTTTAAATTTGATGCTTGACTTCAGGTTTACAGTATCCCTTGGACCTTCTTATTGACGACGAAACACAGAAACTGCATCGGAAGTAAATAGAAAAGGCACAATGTTGACTTAAGTACAAGAAAACTGACTGTTCTTACTGTCTATGATTTGAACAATTCTTGTGACACTAGTTATACGTTCCGATGCATCACTTCAGGTTTACTGTATCCCTCTGCCCTTCTTATTGACGATGAAACACAGAAATCACATCGGAATTAAATACAGAAGGCACAATGCCGACTTAAGTATAAGAAAACCGACTCTTCTTACTGTCTATGCTTTGAACCATTCCTGTGACACTAGTTATAGATTCCGATGCTTCACTTCAGGTTTACTATGTCCCTCTGACCTTCTTATTGACGATGAAACACAGAAATTGCATCGGAGTTAAATACAAAAGGCACAATGAAGACTCAAGTACAAGAAGACTGGTTCTTCTTACTGTCTATGTTTTGAACCTTTCCCGTGAGACCAGTTTTAGATTCCGATGCTTCACTTCAGGTTTACTGTATCCCTTGCGCCTTCTGCTTGACGGCGAAACACAGACATTGCATCGGAATTAAATAGAAAAGGAACAATGCCGACTTAAGTACAAGAAAACTGACTCATCTTCCTGCCTATGTTTTGAACCATTCATGTGAAACTAGTTATAGATTCCGACGCTTCACTTCAAGTTTACTGTATCCCTCTGACCGTCTTATTGACGACGAAACACAGAAATTGCATCGGAATTAAGTACAAAAGGCACAATGCCGGCTCAAGTACTAGAAGTTTGGCTCTTCTTACTGTCTATGTTTTGAACCTTTCCTGTGATATCGGTTTTAGTTGCGGATGATTCACTTCAGGTTTACTGTATCCCTCTGACCTTATTGACGATGAAACACAGAAATTGCATCGGAATTAAATACAAAAGGCACAATGCCGACTCAAGTACAAGAAGACTGGCTCTTCTTACTGTCAATGTTTTGAACCATTCCTGTGATACCGGTTTTAGTTGCGGATGATTCACTTCAGGTTTACTGTATCCTTTGGACCTTCTTTTGCCGACGAAACACAGAAACTGCATCGGAATTAAATAGAAAAGGCACAATGTCGACTTAAGTACAGGAAAACTGACTCTTCTTACTGTCTATGCTTTGAACCATTCCTGTGACACTAGTTATAGATTCCGATGCTTCACTTCAGGTTTACTGTATCCCTCTGACTTTGGTATTGACGATGATACACAGAAATTGCATCGGATTTAAATACAAAAGGCACAATGCCGACACAAGTACTAGAAGACAGGCTCTTCTTACTGTCTATGTTTTGAACCTTTCCTGGGTTACCGGTTTTAGATTCCGACCCTTCACTTCAGGTTTTCTGCATCCCTTGGACCTTCTTATTGACGACGATACACAGAAACTACATCGGAAGTAAATAGAATAGGCACAATCTCGACTTAAGTACAAGAAAACTGACTCTTCTTACTGTGTATGATTTGAACCATTCCTGTGACACTAGGTATAGGTTCCGATGCATCACTTCAGGTTTACTGTATCCCTCTGCCCTTCTTATTGAGGATGAAACACAGAATTTGCATCGGAATTAAATACAAAAGGCACAATGCCGACTTAAGTATAAGAAAACCGACTCTTCTTACTGTCTATACTTTGAACCATTCCTGTGACAATAGTTATAGATTCCGTTGCTTCACTTCAGGTTTACTGTATCCCTCTGACCTTCTTAATGACGATGAAACACAGAAATTGCATCGGAATTATATACAAAGGGCACAATGCCGACTCAAGCATGAGAAGACTGGCTCTTCGTACTGTCTATATTTTGAACCTTTCCTGTGATACCGGTTTTAGATTCCGATGCTTCACTTCAGGTTTACTGTATCCCTTGGACCTTCTTATTGACGACGAAACACAGAAACTGCATCGGAATTAAATGGAAAAGGCACAATGTCGACTTAAGTACAAGTAAACTGACTCTTCTTACTGTCTATGGTTTGAACCATTCCTGTGACACTAGTTATAGGTTCTGATGCATCACTTCGGGTTTACTGTATCCCTCTGACCTTATTGACGATGAAACACAGAAATTGCATCGGAATTAAATACAAAAGGCACAAAGCCGACTCAAGTACAAGAAGACTGGCTCTTCTAACTGTCTATGTTTTGAACCTTTCCTGTGAGACCCGTTTTAGATTCCGATGCTTCACTTCAGGTATACTGCATCCCTTGGACTTTCTCATTGACGACGAAACACAGAAATTGCATCGGAATTCAATAGAAAAGGCACAATGCCGACTTAAGGACAAGAAAACTGACTCCTCTTACTGTCTATGTTTTGAACCATTCCTGTGACACTAGTTATAGATTCCGGTGCTTCACTTCAGGTTTACTGTATCCCTCTGACCTTCTTATTGACGATGAAACACAGAAATTGCATCGGAATAGAAACAAAAGGCACAATGCCGACTTAAGTACAAGAAGACTGACTCTTATTACTGTCTATGTTTTGAACTATTCCTGTGACATTAGTTATAGATTCCGATGGTTCACTTCAGGTTCACGGTATCCCTCTGACCTTCTTATTGATGATTAAACACAGAAATTGCATCGTAAACAAATACAAAAGGCACAATGCCGACTTAAGTACACGGAAACTGACTCCTCTTACTGACTATGTTTTGAACCATTCCCGTGACACTAATAATAGATTCCGAAGCTTCACTTCAGGTTTACTGTATCCCTCCGACCTTCTTATTGATGATGAAACACAGAAATTGCAGCGGAATTAAATAGAAAAGGCACAATGCCGACTTAAGTACAAGAAAACTGACTCTTCTTACTGTCTATGTTTTTAACCATTCCTGTGACACTAGTTATGGATTCCGATGCTTCACTTCAGGTTTACTGTGTCCCTCTGACCTTCTTATTGACGATGAAACACAGAAATTGCATCGGAATTAAATACAAAAGGCACAATCCCGACTCTAGTACAAGAAGACTGGCTCTTCCTACTGTCTATGTTCTGTACCTTACCTGTGAGACCGGTTTTAGATTCCGATGCTTCGCTTCAGGTATACTGCATCGCTCTGACCTTCTTAATGACGATGAAACGCAGAAATTGCATCGGAATACAAACAAAAGGCACAATGCCAACTTAAGTAAAGGAAGACTGACTCTTCTTACTGTCGATGCTTTGAACCATTCCTGTGACACTAGTTATAGATTCCGATGGTTCACTTCAGGTTTACTGTATCCCTCTGACCTTCTTGTTGACGATGAGACACAGAAATTGCATAGGAATTAAGTACAAAAGGCACAATGCCGACTCTAGTACAAGAAGACTGGCTCTTCTTACTGTCTATGTTTTGAACCTTTCCTGTGAGACCGGTTTTAGATTCCGATGCTTCACTACAGGTTTACTGTATCCCTTGGACATTCTTATTGTCGACGAAACACTGAAATTGCATCGGAATGAAATAGAAAAGGCACAATGTCGACTTAAGTTCAAGAAAACTGACTCTTCTTACTGTCTATGGTTCGAACCATTCCTGTGACACTACTTATAGATTCCGATGCTTCACTTCAGGTTTACTGTATCCCTCTCACCTTCTTATTGACGATGCAACACAGAAATTGCATCGGAATTAAATACAAAAGACACAAAGCCGACTTAATTATGAGAAAACTGACTCTTCTTACTGTCTATGCTTTGAACCATTCCTGTGACACTAGTTATAGATTCCGATGCTTCACTTCAGGTTTACTGAATCCTTTGGACCTTCTTATTGACGATGGAACACAGAAATTGCATCGGAATTAAATACAAAAGGCACAATGCAGACTTAAGTACAAGAAAACTGACTCTTCTTACTGTCTATGTTTTGAACCATTCCTGTGACACTAGTTATAGATTCCGATGCTTCACTTCAGGTTTACTCTACCCCTCCGACCTTCTTATTGATGATGAAACACAGAATTTGCATCGGAATTGAACAGTAAAGGCACAATGTTGACTTAAATACAAGAACACTGACTCTTCTTACTGTCTATGGTTTTAACTATTCCTGTGACACTATTTATATATTCCGCTGCTTCACTTCAGGTTTACTGTATCCCTCTGACCATCTTATTGACGATGAAACACAGAAATTGCATCGGAATTAATTTAAAAAGGTACAATGGCGACTTAAGTACAGAAAACTGACTCTTCTTACTGTCTATGTTTTGAACCATTCCTGTGTCGTTAGTTATAGATTCCGATGCTTCACTTCAGGTTTACTGTATCCCTTGAACCTTCTTATTGACGACGAAACACAGAAATTGCGTCGGAAATAAATATAAAAGCTCAATGCTGACTTAAGTACAAGAAAACTGATTCTTCTTACTGTCTATGTCTTTAACCATTCCTGTGACACTAGTTATAGATTCCGATGCTTCACTTCAGGTTTACTGTATCCCTCTGACCTCCTTATTGACAATGAAACACAGAAATTGCATCGGAATACAAACAAAAGGCACAATGCCGACTTAAGGACAAGAAGACTGACTCTTCTTACTGTCTATGTTTTGAAGCATTCCTGTGACACGAGTTATTGATTCCGATGGTTCACTTCAGGTTTACTGTATCCCTCTGACCTTCTTATTGACGATGAAACACAGAAATTGCATCGGAATTAAATACAAAAGGCACAATGCCAACTCAAGTACAAGAAGACTGACTCTTCTTACTGCCTATGTTTTGAACCATTCCTGTGACACTAGTTATAGATTCCGATGTTTCACTTCACGTTTACTGTATCCCTCACACCTTCTTATTGACGTGAAACACAGAATTTGCATCGTAATTAAATACAAAAGGCACAATAAAGACTAAAGTACAAGAAGACTGGCTCATCTTACTGTCTATGCTTTGAACCTCTCCTGTGAGACCGGTTTTAGATTCCGTTGCTTGACTTAAGGTTTAATGTATCCCTTGCACCTTCTTATTGACGATGAAACACAGAAATTGCATCGGAATTAAATACATAAGGCACAATGCCGACTTAAGTACAAGAAAACTGACTCTTCTTACTGTCTATGTTTTGAACCTTTCCTGTGACACTAGTTATAGATTCCGATGCTTCACTTCAGGTTTACCGTACCCCTCCGACCTTCTTATTGATGATGTAACACAAAAATTGCATCGGAATTAAACAGAAAAGGCACAATGCCGACTTAAGTACAAGAAAACTGACTCTTCTTACTGTCTATGGTTTTAACCATTCCTGTGACACTAGTTATAGATTCCGATGATTCACTTCATGTATACTAAATCCCTTGGACCTTATTATTGACGATGGATCACAGAAATTGCATCGGAAATAAATACAAAAGGCACAATGCAGACTTAAGTACAAGAAAACTGACTCTTCTTACTCTCTACGTTTTGAACCATTCCTGTGACACTAGTTATAGATTCCGAAGCTTCACTTCATTTTTACTGTACCCCTTCGACATTCTTATTGATGATGAAACGCAGAATTTGCATCGGAATTAAACAGAAAAGGCACAACGCCGACTTAAGTACCAGAAAACTGACTCTTCTTACTGTCTATGGTTTTAACCTATCTTGTGACACTAGTTATATATTCCGATGCTTCACTTCAGGATTACTGTATCCCTCTGACCCTCTTATTGAAGATGAAACAGAGAAATTGCATCGGAATTAATTATAAAAGGCACAATGGCGACATAAGTACAGAAAACTGACTCTTATTACTGTCTATATTTTGAACCATTCCTGTGTCATTAGTTATAGACTCCGATGCTTCACTTCAGGTTTACTGTATCCCTTGGACCGTCTTATTGACGACGAAACACAGAAATTGCATCAGAATTAAATAGAAAAGCTCAATGCCGACTTAAGTACAAGAAAACTGATTCATCTTTCTGTCTATGTTTTAACCATTCCTGTGACACTAGTTATAGATTCCGATGCTTCACTTCAGGTTTACTGTACCCCTTGGACCTTCTTATTGGCGACGAAACACAGAAATTGCATGGGAAACAAATAGAAAAGCACAATGCCGACTTAAGTACAAGAAAACTGACTCTTCTTACTGTCTATGTTTTGAACCACTCCTGTGACAATTATTACAGATTCCGATGCTTCACTTCAGGTTTACTGTATCCCTCTGACCGTCGTATTGCCCATGAAACACAGAAATTGCATCGGAATTAAATAGAAAAGCACAATGCCGACATAAGTACAAGAAAACTGACTCTTCTTACTGTCTATGTTTTGAACCACTTCTGTGACACTAGTAATAGATTCCGATGCTTCACATCAGGTTTACTCTATCACTCTGACCTTCCTATTGACGATAAAACACAGAAATTGCATCGGAATACAAACAAAAGGCACAATGCCGACTTAAGTACAAGAAGACTGACTCTTCTTACTGTCTATGTTTTGAACCATTCCTGTGACACGAGTTATTGATTCCGATGGCTCACTTCAGGATTACTGTATCCCTCTGACCCTCTTATTGACGATGAAACACAGAAATTGCATCGGAAATAAATACAAAAGGCACAAAGCCACCTCAAGTACAAGAAGACTGTCTCTTCTTACTGTCTATGTTTTGAACCATTCCTGTGACACTAGTTATAGATTCCGATGTTTCACTTCAGGTTTACTGTATCCCTATGACCTTCTTATTGACGATGAAATACAGAAATTGCATCGGAATTAAATACAAAAGGCACAATGCCGACTTCAGTACAAGAAAACTGACTCTTCTTACTGTCTATGCCTTGAACCATTCCGGTGACACTAGTTATAGATTCCGATTCTTCACTTTAGGTTTACTGTATGCCTCCGACCTTCTTATTGACGACGAAACACAGAAATTGCATCGGAATTAAATAGAAAAGGCACAATGCCGACTTAAGCACACGGAAACTCACTCTTCTTACTGCTATGATTCGAACCATTCCTGTGACACTAGTTATGGATTCCGATGCTTCACTTCAGGTTTACTGTAACCCTCTGACCGTCTTATTGACGATGAAACACAGAAATTGCACCGGAATTAAATACAAAAGGCACAATGCTGACTCAAGTACAATAAGACTGGCTCTTCTTACTGTCTATGATTTGAACCTTTTCTGTGAGACCGGTTTTAGATTCCGATGCTTCACTTCAGGTTTACTGTATCCCTCTGACCTTGTTATTGACGATGAAACGCAAAAATTGCATCGGAATTAAATACAAAAGGCACAATCCCGACTCTAGTACAAGAAGACTGGCTCTTCTTACTGTCTATATTCTGTACCTTTCCCGCGAGGCCGGTTTTAGATTCCGATGCTTCGCTTCTGGTATACTGCATCGCTCTGACTTTCTTAATGACGATGAAACGCAGAAATTGCATCGGAATACAAACAAATGGCACAATGCCGACTTAAGTACAAGAAGACTGACTCTTCTTACTGTCTATGCTTTGAACCATTCCTGTGACGCTAGTTATAGATTCCGATGGTTCACTTCAGGTTTACTGTATCCCTCTGACCTTCTTATTGACGATGAAACATAGGAATTGCATAGGAATTAAATACAAAAGGCACAATGCCGACGGTAGTACAAGAAGACTTTCTCTTCTTACTGTCTATGTTTTGAACCTTTCCTGTGAGACCAGTTTTAGATTCCGATGCTTCACTACATGATTACTGTATCCCTTGGACCTTCTTATTGACGACGAAACACTGAAATTGCATCGGAATTAAATAGAAAAGGCACAATGTCGACTTAAGTTCAAGAAAACTGACTCTTCTTACTGTCTATGTTTCGAACCGTTCCTGTGACACTAGTTATAGATTCCGATGCTTCACTTCAGGTTTACTGTATCCCTCTCACCTTCGTATTGACGATGAAACACTCACATTGCATCGGAATTAAATACAAAAGACACAACACCGACTTAACTTTAAGGAAAGTGACTCTTCTTACTGTCTATGCTTTGAACCATTCCTGTGACACTAGTTATAGATTCCGATGCTTCACTTCAGGTTAACTGTACCCCTCCGACCTTCATATTGCTGATGAAACACAGAATTTGCATCGCAATTAAGCAGAAAATTCATAATGCTGACTTAAGTACAAGAAAACTGACTCTTCTTACTGTCTATGGTTTTAACCGTTCCTGTGACACTAGTTATTATTCCAATGCTTCACTTCAGGTTTACTGTATCCCTCTGACCCTCTTATTGACGATGAAACACAGAAATTGCATCGGAATTAATAAAAAAAGGCACAGTCACGACTCAAGTACAGGAAGACTATCTCTTCTTACTGTCTATATTTTGAACCATTCCTGTGACACTAGTTATAGATTCCGATGCTTCACTTCAGGTTAACTGTACCCCTCCGACCTTCTTATTGATGATGAAACACAGAATTTGCATCGGAATTAAACAGAAAAGGCACAATGTTGACTTAAGTTCAAGAAAACTGACTCTTCTTACTGTCTATGGTTTTAACCATTCCTGTGACACTAGTTATAGATTCCGATGCTTCACTTCAGGTTTACTGTACCCCTCCGACATTCTTATTGATGATGAAACACAGAATTTGCATCGGAATTAAACAGAAAAGGCACAACGCCGACTTAAGTACCAGAAAACTGACTCTTCTTACTGTCTATGGTTTTAACCTGTCCTGTGACACTAGTTATATATTCCGATGCTTCAATACAGGTTTACTGTATCCCTCTGACCCTCTTATTGACGATGAAACACAGAAATTGCATCGGAATTTATTAAAAAAGGCACAATGCCGACTTAAGTACAGAAAACTGACTCTTCTTACTGTCTATGATTTGAATCATTTCTGTGTCATTAGATATAGATTCCGATGCATCACTTCAGGTTTACTGTATCCCTTGGACCGTCTTATTGCCGACGAAACACAGAAATTGCATCGGAATTAAATAGAAAAACTCAATGCCGACTTAAGTACAAGAAAACTGATTCGTCTTACTGTCTATGTTTTTAACCATTCCTGTGACACTAGTTATAGATTCCGATGCTTCACTTCAGGTTTACTGTACCCCTTGGACCTTCTTATTGGCGACGAAACACAGAAATTGCATCGGAAATAAATAGAAAAGCACAATGCCGACTTAAGTACAAGAAAACTGACTCTTCTTACTGTCTATGTTTTGAACCACTCCTGTGCACTTATTATAGATTCCGATGCTTCACTTGAGGTTTACTGTATCCCTCTGACTGTCTTATTGCCCATGAAACATAGAAATTGCATTGGAATTAAATAGAAAAGCACAATGCCGACGTAAGTACAAGAAAACAGACTCTTCTTACTGTCTATGTTTTGAACCACTCCTGTAATGACACTAGTTATAGATTCCAATGCTTCACATCAGGTTTACTCTATCACTCTGACCTTCTTATTGACGATAAAATACAGAAATTGCATCGGAATACAAACAAAAGGCACAATGCCGACTTAAGTACAAGAAGACTGGCTCTTCTTACTGTCTATGATTTGAACGTTTCCTGTGAGACCGGTTTTAGATTCCGATGCTTCACTTCAGGTTTACTATATCCCTCTGACCGTCTTATTGACGATGAAACACAGAAATTGCATCGGAATTAAATACAAAATGCACCGTCAGGACATAAGTACAGGAAGACTGGCTCTTCTTACTGTCTATATTTTGAACCTCTCCAGTGAGACCAGTTTTAGATTCCGATGCTTGAGTTCAGGTTTAATGTATCCGTTGGACCTTCGTATTGACGATGAAACACAGAAATTGCATCGGAATTAAATACAATAGGCACATTGCCGACATAAGTACAAGAAAACTGACTCTTCTTACTGTCTATGTTTTGAACCATTCCTGTGACACTTGTTTTAGATTCCGATGCTTCACTTCAGGATTACTGTATCCCTCCGACGTTCTTATTGATGATGAAACACAGAAATTGCATCGGAATTAAATAGAAAAGGCACAATGCCGACTTATGTACAAGAAAACTGACTCTTCTTACTGTCTATGTTTTTAACCATTCCTGTGACACTAGTTATAGATTCCGATGCTTCACATCAGGTTTTACTATATCCCTCTGACCTACTTATTGACGATGAAACACAGAAATTGCTTCGGAATTAAATAGAAAAGGCACAATGCCGACTTAAGCACACGGAAACTCACTCTTCTTAATGTCTATGTTTTGAACCATTCCTGTGACACCAGTTATGGATTCCGATGCTTCACTTCAGGTTTACTGTATCCCTCTGACCGTCTTATTGACGATGAAACACAGAAATTGCACCGGAATTAAATACAAAAGGCACAATGCCGACTCAAGTACATTAAGACTGGCTCTTCTTACTGTCTATGAATTGAACCTTTCCTGTGAGACCGGTTTTAGATTCCGATGCTTCACTTCAGGTCTACTGTACCACTCCGACCTTCTTATTGATGATGTAACACAGAAATTGCATCGGAATTAAACAGAAAAGGCACAATGCCTACTTAAGTACAAGAAAACTGACTCTTCTTACTGTCTATGGTTTTAACCATTCCTGTGACACTAGTTATAGATTCCGATGCTTCACTTCAGGTTTACTGTATCCCTCTGACAGTCTTATTGACCATGAAACACAGAAATTGCATCGGAATTAAATACAAAAGGCACAATGCCGACTTAAGTACACGAAAACTGACTCTTCATACTGTCTATGGTTTTAACCATTCCTGTGACACAAGTTATAGATTCCGATGCTTCACTTCAGGTTTACTGTACCCCTCTGACCTTCTTATTGACGATGAAACGCAGACATTGCATCGGAATTAAATACAAAAGGCACATTGCCGACTTAAGTACAAGAAAACTCACTCTTCTTACTTTCTATGATTTGAACTATTCCTGTGACATTAGTTATAGATTTGATGCTTCAGTGCAGGTTTTCTGTATCCCTCTGACCTTCGTATTATCGAGGAAACACAGAAATTGCATCGGCATTAAATACAAAATGCACAATGCCGACTTAAGTATAGGAAAACTGATTCTTCTTACTGTCTATGTTTTTAACCAATCCTGTGACACTAGTTATAGATTCCAAAGCTTCACTGCTGGTTTACTGTATCCTTTGGACCTTAGTATTGACGACGAAACACAGAAATTGCATCGGAATTAAATAGAAAAGCACAATGCCGACTTAGGTACAAGAAAACTGATTCTTCTTACTGTCTATGTTTTTAACCAATCCTGTGACACTAGTTATAGATTCCAAAGCTTCACTGCTGGTTTACTGTATCCTTTGGACCTTAGTATTGACGACGAAACACAGAAATTGCATCGGAATTAAATAGAAAAGCACAATGCCGACTTAGGTACAAGAAAACTGACTCTTCTTACTGTCTATGATTTGAACCACTCCTGTGACACTCGTTATAGATTCCGATGCTTCACTTCAGGTTTACTGTATACCTCTGACCTTGTTATTGACGATGAAACACAGAAGTTGCATCGGAATTAAATACAAAAGGCACAATGCGGACTCAAGTACAAGAAGACTGGCTCTTCTTACTGTCTATGATTTGAACCTTTCCTTTGGGACCGGTTTTAGATTCCGATGCTTCGCTTCAGGTTTACTGTAATCCTTGGACCTCCTTATTGCCGACGAAACACAGAAATTGCATCGGAATCAAACAAAAAAGGCACAATGCCGACTTAATTATAAGAAAACTGACTCTTCTTACTGTCTATGATTTGAACATTTCCAGTGGCACTATTTATAGATTCCGATGCTTCACTTCAGGATTACTGTATCCCTTCTTATTGACGATGAACACAGGAATTGCATCGGAATTATACAGAAAATGCACAATGCCGACTTAAGTACAAGAAGACTGGCTCTTCTTACTGTCTATGTTTTGAACCTTTTGTGTGAGACCGGTTTTAGATTCCAATGCTTCACTTCAGGTTTACTATATCCCTTGGACCTTCTTATTGACGACGAAACACAGAAACTGCATCGGAATTAAATGGAAAACGCACAATGCCGACTTAAGTACATGAAAACTGACTCTTCTTACTGTCTATGTTTTGAACCACTCCTGTGAGACTAGTTATAGATTCCGATGCATCACTTCAGGTTTACTGTATCCCTCTGACCTTCTTATTGACGATGAAACACAGATATTGCATCGGAATTAAATACAAAAGGCACAATGCCGACTTGAGTACAAGAAAACTGACTCTTCTTACTGTCTATGCTTTGATCCATTCCTGTGACACTAGTTATACATTCCGATGCTTCACTTCAGTTTTACTGTATCCCTCTGAGCTTCTTATTGGCGATCAAACACAGAAATTGCATCGGAATTAAATACAAAAGGCACAATGCACACTCAAGTACTAGAAGACTGGCTCTCCTTACTGTCTATGATTTGAACCTTTCCTGTGAGACCAGTTTTAGATTCCGATGCTTGACTTCAGGTTTACTGTATCCCTTGGACCTTCATATTGACGACGAAACACAGAAATTGCATAGGACATAAATTGAAAAGGCACAATGCCGACTCAAGGTCAAGAAAACTGATTCTTCTTAATGTCCATGTTTTGAACCATTCCTGTGACACTAGTTAAAGATTCCGATGCTTCACTTCAGGTTTACTGTATCCCTCTGACCTTCTTATTGACGATGAAACACAGAAATTGCAACGGAATTAAATTCAAAAGGCACAATGACGACTTAATTATAAGAAAACTGACTGTTCTTACTGCCTATGGTTTGAACCACTCCTGTGGCACTAGTTATAGACTCCGATGCTTCACTTCAGGTTTACTGTATCCCTTCTTATTGACGATGGAACACAGAAATTGAATCGGAATTAAATACAAAAGGCACAATAACCACTCAAGTACAAGAAGACTGGCTCTTCTTACTGTCTATGTTTTGAACCATTCATGTGAGACCAGTTTTGGATTCCGATGCTTGACTTCAGGTTTACTGTATCCCTCTGACCTTCTTACTGACGATGAAACACAGATAATGCATCGGAATTAAATACAAAAGGCACAATGACGACTTAATTGTAATAAAACTGACTCTTCTTACTGTCTATGATTTGAACCATTTGTGTGACACTAGTTGTAGATGCCGATGCTTCACTTCAGGTTTACAGTAACCCTCTGACCTTCTTATTGACGATGAATCACAGAAATTGCATCGGAATTAAATACAAAAGGCACAATGACGACTCAAGTACAAGAAGACTGGCTCTTCTTATTGTCTATATTTTGAACCTTTCCTGTGAGTCCGCTTTTAGATTCCGATGCTTCACTTCAGGTTTACTGTATCCCTTGGTTCTTCTTATTGACGACGTAACACAGATATTGCATCGGAATCATATAGAAAAGGCACAATGCCGACTTAAATACAAGATAACTGACTCCTCTTACTGTCTATGTTTTGAACCATTGCTGTGACACTAGTTATAGATTCCGATGCTTCACTTCAGGTTTTCTGTATCACTCTCACCGTCTTATTGACGATGAAACACAGAAGTTGCATGGGAATTAAATACAAAAGGCACAATGCCGACTTAATTGTAATAAAACTGACTCTTCTTACTGTCTATGATTTGAACCATTTGTGTGACACTAGTTATAGATGCCGATGCTTCACTTCAGGTTTACAGTAACCCTCTGACCTTCGTATTGACGATGAAACAGAGAAATTGCATCGGAATTTGAATACAAAAGGCAAAATGCCGACTTAAGTACAAGAAGACTGACTCTTCTTACTGTCTATGTTTTGAACCATTCCTGTGACACTAGTTATAGATTCCGATGCTTCTCTTCAGGTTCACCGTATCCCTCTGACCTTCTTATTGTCGATGAAACATAGAGATTGCATCGGAATTGTATACAAAAGGCACAATGCCGACTTAAGTACAAGAAAATTGATTCTTCTTATTGTCTATGTTTTGAACCATTCCTGTGACACTAGTTGTAGATTCCGATGCCTCACTTCAGGAATACTGTATTCCTCTGACCTTCTTATTGACGATGAAACACAGAAAATGCATCGGAATTAAATACGAAAGGCACAATGCCGACTTAAGTAAAAGAAAACTGACTCTTCTTACTGTCTATGTTTAGAAACCATTCCTGTGACACTAGTTATAGATTCCGATGCTTCACTTCAGGTTTACTGTATCCCTCTGACCTTCTTATTGACGATGAAACAAAGAAATTCAATCGGCATTAAATACAAAAGGCACAATGCCAACATAAGTACAAGAAATCTGACTCTTCTTACTGTCCATGTTTTGAACATCTCCTTTGACACTAGTTATAGATTCCGATGCTTCACTTCGGGTTTACTGTATCCCTCTGACCTTCTCATTGACGATGAAACACAGAAATTGCATCGGAATTAAATACGAAAGGCACAATGCCGACTTATGTAAAAGAAAACTGACTCTTCTTACTGTCTATGTCTTGAACCATTCCTGTGACACTAGTTATAGATTCCGATGCTTCACTTCAGGTTTACTGTATCCCTCTGACCTTCTTATTCACGATGAAACACAGAAATTGCAAGGAAATAAAATATAAATGGCACAATTCCGACTTAAGTACAAGAAAACTGACTCTTCTTACTGTCTATACTTTGAACCATTCCTGTGATACTTGTTATAGATTCCGATGCTTCATCTCAGGTTTACTGTGTCCCTCTGACCTTATTGACGATGAAACACAGAAATTGCATCGGAATTAGATACAAAAGGCACAATGCCGACTTAAGTACAAGGAAACTGACTCTTCTTACTGTCTGTGTTTTGAACCATTCCTGTGACACTAGTTATAGGTTCCGATGCTTCACTTCACGTTTACTGTATCCCTCTGACCTTCTTATTGACGATGAAACACAGAAATTGCCTCGGAATTAAATACAAAAGGCACAATGCCGACTTAAGTACAAGAAAACTGACGCTTCTTACTGTTTGTGTTTTGAACCACTCCTGTGACACTAGTTATAGATTCCGATGCTTCACTTCAGATTTACTGTATCCCTCTGACCTTCTTATTGACGATGAAACACAGAAATTGCATCGGAATTAAATACAAAAGGCACAATGTCGACTCAAGTACAAGAGGACTGGCTCTTCTTACTGTCTATGTTTTGAACCTTTCCTGTGAGTCCGGTTTTAGATTCCGATGCTTCACTTCAGGTTTACTGTATCCCTTGGCCCTTCTTATTGACGACGAAACACAGAAATTGGATCGGATTTATATAGAAAAGGCACAATGCCGACTTTAATACAAGAAAACTAACTCTTCTTACTGTCTATGCTTTGATCCATTCCTGTGACACTAGTTATAGATTCCGATGCTTCACTTCAGGTTTACTGTATCCCTCCGACCCTCTAATTGATGATGAAACACAGAAATTGCCACGGAATTAAGTACAAAAGGCACAATGCCGACTTAAGTACAAGAAAACTGACGCTTCTTACTGTTTGTGTTTTGAACCACTCCTGTGACACTAGTTATAGGTTCCGATGCTTCACTTCAGGTTTACTGTATCCCTCTGACCTTCTTATTGACCATTATACACAGAAATTGCATCCGAATTAAATAGAAAAACACAATGCCGACTTAAGTACAAGAAGACTTGCTCTTCTTACTGTCTATGTTTTGAACCTTGCCTGTAACACTATCTATAGATTCCGATGCTTCACTTCAGGTTTACTGTATCCCTCTGACCTTCTTATTGACGATGAAACACAGAAATTGCACGGGAATTAAATACAAAAGGCACTATGCCGACTTAAGTACAAGTAAACTGACTTTTCTTACTGCCTATGGTCTTAACCATTCCTGTGACACTAGTTATAGATGCCGATACTTCACTTCAGGTATACTGTATCCCTCTGATCTTCTTATAGACGATGAAACACAGAAATTGCATCGAAATTAAATATAAAAGGCACAATTCCGACTTAAGTACAAGAAAACTGACTCTTCTTACTGTCTATACTTTGAACCATTCCTGTGACACTTGTTATATATTCCGATGCTTCATCTCAGGTTTACTGTATCCCTCTGACCTTATTGACGATGAAACACAGAAATTGCATCGGAATTAAATACAAAAGGCACAATGCCGACTTAAGTACAAGAAAACTGACTCTTCTTACTGTCTATGTATTGAACCTTTCTTGTGAGACCAGTTTTAGATTCCGATGCTTGACTTCAGGTTTACTGTATCCCTCTGACCTTCCTATTGACGATGAAACACAGAAATTGCATCGGAATTAAATACAAAAGGCACAATGACGACTCAAGTACAAGAAGACTGGCTCTTCTTACTGTCTATATTTTGAACCTTTCCTGTGAGTCGGGTTTTAGATTGAGATGCTTCACATCAGGTTTACTGTATCCCTTGGCCCTTCTTATTGACGACGTAACACAGATATTGCATCGGAATTATATAGAAAAGGCACAATGCCGACTTAAATACAAAAAAACTGACTCCTCTTACTGTCTATGTTTTGAACCATTGCTGTGACACTAGTTATAGTTTCCGATGCTTCACTTCAGGTTTGCTGCATCACTCTGACCGTCTTATTGACGATGAAACACAGACACTGCATCGGAATTAAATACAAAAGGCACAATGCCGACTTCATTATAATAAAACTGACTCTTCTTACTGTCTATGCTTTGAACCATTCCTGTGGCACTAGTTATAGACTCCGATGCTTCACTTCAGGTTTACTGTATCCTTCTGACCCTCTTATTGACGATGAAACACCGAAATTGCATCGGAATTAAATACAAAAGGCACAATGCCGACTTAAGTACAAGTAAACTGACTTTTCTTACTGTCTATGATTTGAACCATTTGTGTGACACTAGTTATAGATTCCGATGCTTCACTTCAGGTTTACTGTAACCCTCTGACCTTCGTATTGACGATGAAACAGAGAAATTGCATCGGAATTGAATACAAAAGGCACAATGCCGACTTAAGTACAAGAATACTGACTCTTCTTAGTGTCTATGTTTTGAACCATTCCTGTGACACTAGCTATAGATTCCGATGCTTCACTTCAGGATCACTGTATCCCTCTGAACTTCTTATTGTCGATGAAACATAGAAATTCCATCGGCATTTTATACAAAATGCACAATGGCGACTCAAGTACAAGAAAATTGATTCTTCTTATTGCCTATGTTTTGAACAATACCTGTGACACTAGTTATAGATTCCGATGCCTCACTTCAGGAATACTGTATCCCTCTGACCTTCTTATTGACGATGAAACACAGATATTGCATCGGAATTAAATACGAAAGGCACAATGCCGACTTAAGTAAATGAAAACTGACTCTTCTTACTGTCTATGTTTTGGACCATTCCTGTGACACTAGTTATAGATTCCGATGCTTCACTTCAGGTTTACTGTATCCCTCTGCCCCTCTTATTGACGATGAAACACAGAAATTTAATCGGCATTAAATACAAAAGGCACAATGCCGACTTAAGTACAACAAATCTGACTCTTCTTACTGTCCATGCTTTGAACATCTCCTTTGACACTAGTTATAGATTCCGAAGCTTCACTTTAGGTTTACTGTATCCCTCTGACCTTCTTATTGACGATGAAACACAGAAATTGCATCGGAGTTAAATACGAAAGGCACAATGCCGACTTAAGAAAAAAGAAAACTGACTCTTCTTACTGTCTATGTTTTGAACCATTCCTGTGACACTAGTTATAGATTCCGATGCTTCACTTCATGTTTACTGTATCCCTCTGACCTTCTTATTGACGATGAAACACAGAAATTTAATCGGCATTAAATACAAAAGGCACAATGCCGTCTTAAGTACAAGAAATCTGACTCTTCTTACTGTCTATGTTTTGAACATCTCCTTTGACGCTAGTTATAGATTCCGATGCTTCACTTCAGGATTACTGTATCCCTCTGACCTTCTTATTGACGATGAAACACAGAAATTACATGGGAATTAAATACAAAAGGCATTATGCCCGTAAAGTTCAAGTAAACTGACTTTTCTTACTGTCTATGGTTTTAACCATTCCTGTGACACTAGTTATAGATTCCGATGCTCCACTTCAGGTATACTGTATCCCTCTGACCTTCTTATTGACGATGACACACAGAAATTGCATCGGAATTAGATACAAAAGGCACAATGCCAACTTAAGTACAAGAAAACTGACTCTTCTTACTGTCTATGCTTTGAAACATTCCTGTGACACTAGTTATAGATGCCGATACTTCACTTCAGGTTTACTGTATCCCTCTGACCTTCTCATTGACGATGAAACACAGAAATTGCATCGGAATTGAATACAAAAGGCACAATGCCGACTTAGGTACAAGAATACTGACTCTTCTTAGTGTCTATGTTTTGAACCATTCCTGTGACACCTGCTATAGATTCCGATGCTTCACTTCAGGATCACTGTATCCCTCTGAACTTCTTATTGTCGATGAAACATAGAAATTCCATCGGCATTTTATACAAAATGCACAATGGCGACTCAAGTACAAGAAAATTGATTCTTCTTATTGCCTATGCTTTGAACAATACCTGTGACACTAGTTATAGATTCCGATGCCTCACTTCAGGAATACTGTATCCCTCTGACCTTCTTATTGACGATGAAACACAGATATTGCATCGGAATTAAATACGAAAGGCACAATGCCGACTTAAGTAAATGAAAACTGACTCTTCTTACTGTCTATGTTTTGGACCATTCCTGTGACACTAGTTATAGATTCCGATGCTTCACTTCAGGTTTACTGTATCCCTCTGACCCTCTTATTGACGATGAAACACAGAAATTTAATCGGCATTAAATACAAAAGGCACAATGCCGACTTAAGTACAACAAATCTGACTCTTCTTACTGTCCATGCTTTGAACATCTCCTTTGACACTAGTTATAGATTCCGAAGCTTCACTTTAGGTTTACTGTATCCCTCTGACCTTCTTATTGACGATGAAACACAGAAATTGCATCGGAATTAAATACGAAAGGCACAATGCCGACTTAAGAAAAAAGAAAACTGACTCTTCTTACTGTCTATGTTTTGAACCATTCCTGTGACACTAGTTATAGATTCCGATGCTTCACTTCATGTTTACTGTATCCCTCTGACCTTCTTATTGACGACGAAACACAGAAATTTAATCGGCATTGAATACAAAAGGCACAATGCCGACTTAAGTAAAAGAAAACTGACTCTTCTTACTGTCTATATTTTGAACCATTCCTGTGACACTAGTTATAGATTCCGATGCTTCACTTCACGTTTACTGTATCCCTCTGACCTTCTTATTGACGATGAAACACAGAAATTTATTCGGCATTAAATACAAAAGGCACAATGCCGACTTAAGTACAAGAAATCTGACACTTCTTACTGTCTCTGTTTTGAACATCTCCTTTGACACTAGTTATAGATTCCGATGCTTCACTACAGATTTAAAGTATCCCTCTGACCTTCTCATTGACGATGAAACACAGAAATTGCATGGGAATTAAATACAAAAGGCACTATGCCGACTTAAGTACAAGTAAACTGACTTTTCTTACTGTCTATGGTTTTAACCATTCCTGTGACACTAGTTACAGATTCCGGTGCTCCACTTCAAGTATACTGTATCCCTATGACCTTGTTATTGACGATGACACACAGAAATTGTATCGCAATTAAATACAAAAGGCATAATACCGACTTAAGTACAAGAAAACTGGCTCTTCCTACTCTCTATGCTATTAACCATTCCTGTGACACTAGTTATAGGTTCCGATGCTTCACTTCATTTTTACTGTATCCCTCTGACCTTCTTATTGACGATGAAACACAGAAATTGCATCGGAATTGAATACAAAAGGCACAATGCCAACTTAAGTACCAGAAAACTGACTCTTCTTACAGTCTATGTTTTGACACATTCCTGTGACACTAGTTATAGATGCCGATACTTCCCTTCAGGTATACTGTATCCCTCTGACCTTCTTATTGACGATGACACACAGAAATTGCATCTAAATTAAATATAAAAGGCACAATGCCGACTTAAGTACAAGAAAACTGACTCTTCTTACTGTCTATACTTTGAACCATTCCTGTGACACTTGTTATAGATTCCGATGCTTCATCTCAGGTTTACTGTATCCCTCTGACCTTATTGACGATGAAACACAGAAATTGCATCCTAATTAAATACAAAAGGCACAATGCCGACTTAAGTACAAGGAAACTGACTCTTCTTACTGTCTATGTTTTGAACCTTTCTTGTGAGACCAGTTTTAGATTCCGATGCTTGACTTCAGGTTTACTGTATCCTTTGGACCTTCATATTGACGACGAATCACAGAAATTGCATCGGAATTAAATGGAAAAGTCACAATGCCGACTAAAGTTCAAGAAAACTGATTCTTCTTAATGTAAATGTTTTGAACCATTCCTGTGACACTAGTTATAGATTCCGATGCTCCACTTCAGGTTTACTGTATCCCTCTGACCTTCTTATTGACGATGAAACACAGAAATTGCATCGGAATTAAATACAAAAGGCACAATGACGACTCAAGTACAAGAAGACTGGCCCTTCTTACTGTCTATATTTTGAACCTTTCCTGTGAGTCCGGTTTTAGATTCAGATGCTTCACTTCAGGTTTACTGTATCCCTTGGCCCTTCTTATTGACGACGTAACACAGATATTGCATCGGAATTATATAGAAAAGGCACAATGCCGACTTAAATACAAAAAAACTGACTCATCTTACTGTCCATGTTTTGAACATCTCCTTTGACACTAGTTATAGATTCCGATGCCTCACTTTAGGTTTACTGTATCCCTCTGACCTTCTTATTGACGATGAAACACAGAAACTGCATCGGAATTAAACACGAAAGACACAATGCCGACTTAAGTAAAAGAAAACTGACTCTTCTTACTGTCTATGTTTTCAACCATTCCTGTGACACTAGTTATAGATTCCGATGCTTCACTTCAGGTTTACTGTATCCCTCTGACCTTCTTATTGACGATGAAACACAGAAATTTAATCGGCATTAAATACAAAAGGCACAATGCCGTCTTAAGTACAAGAAATCTGACTCTTCTTACTGTCTATGTTTTGAACATCTCCTTTGACACTAGTTATAGATTCCGATGCTTCACTTCAGGTTTACTGTATCCCTCTGACCTTCTTATTGACGATAAAACACAGAAATTACATGGAAATTAAATACAAAAGGCACTATGCCGAGTAAAGTTCAAGTAAACTGACTTTTCTTACTGTCTATGGTTTTAACCATTCCTGTGACACTAGTTATAGATTCCGATGCTCCACTTCAGGTATACTGTATCCCTCTGACCTTCTTATTGACGATGACACACAGAAATTGCATCGGAATTAAATACAAAAGGCACAATGCCAACTTAAGTACAAGAAAACTGACTCTTCTTACTGTCTATGTTTTGAAACATTCCTGTGACTCTAGTTATAGATGCCGATACTTCACTTCAGGTTTACTGTATCCCTCTGACCTTCTTATTGACGATGAAACACAGAAATTGCATCGAAATTAAATATAAAAGGCACAATGCCGACTTAAGTACAAGAAAACTGACTCTTCTTACTGTCTATACTTTGAACCATTCCTGTGACACTTGTCATAGTTTCCGATGCTTCATCTCAGGTTTACTGTATCCCTCTGACCTTATTGACGATGAAACACAGAAATTGCATCGGAATTGAATACAAAAGGCACAATGCCGACTTAAGTACAAGGAAACTGACTCTTCTTACTGTCTGTGTTTTGAACCATTCCTGTGACACTAGTTATAGATTCCAATGCTTCACTTCAGGTTTACTGTATCCCTCTGACCTTCTTATTGACGATGAAACACAGAAATTTCATCGGAATACAAGCAAAAGGCAAAATGCCGACTTAAGCATAAGAAAACTGACTCTTCTTACTGTCTATGCTTTGACCCATTCCTGTGACACTAGTTAAAGGTTCCGATGCTTCACTTCAGGTTTACTGTATCCCTCTGACCTTCTTATTGACGATGAAACACAGAAATTGCATCGGAATTAAATTCAAAAGGCACAATGCACACTCAAGTACTAGAAGACTGGCTCTTCTTACTGTCTATGATTTGAACCTTTCCTGTGAGACCAGTTTTAGATTCCGATGCTTGACTTCAGGTTTACTGTATCCCTTGGACCTTCATATTGACGACGAAACACAGAAATTGCATAGGAAATAAATTGAAAAGGCACAATGCCGACTTAAGGTCAAGAAAACTGATTCTTCTTAATGTCCATGTTTTGAACCATTCCTCTGACACTAGTTACAGATTCCGATGCTTCACTTCAGGTTTACTGTTTCCCTCTGACCTTCGTATTGACGATGAATCACAGAAATTGCATCGGAATTAAATACAAAAGGCACAATGACGACTCAAGTACAAAAAGACTGGCTCTTCTTACTGTCTATATTTGGAACCTTTCCTGTGAGTCCGGTTTTAGATTCCGATGCTTCACTTCAGGTTTACTGTATCCCTTGGTTCTTCTTATTGACGACGTAACACAGATATTGCATCGGAATCATATGGAAAAGGCACAATGCCGACTTAAATACAAGAAAACTGACTCCTCTTACTGTCTATGTTTTGAACCATTGCTGTGACACTAGTTATAGATTCCGATGCTTCACTTCAGGTTTTCTGTATCACTCTGACCGTCTTATTGACGATGAAACACAGAAATTGCATCGGAATTAAATACAAAATTCACAATGCCGACTTAGTTATAATAAAACTGACTCTTCTTACTGTCTATGATTTGAACCATTTGTGTGACACTAGTTATAGATTCCGATGCTTCACTTCAGGTTTACAGTAACCCTCTGACCTTCGTATTGACGATGAAACAGAGAAATTGCATCGGAATTTGAATAGAAAAGGCACAATGCCGACTTAAGTACAAGAAGACTGACTCTTCTTACTGTCTATGTTTTGAACCATTCCTGTGACACTAGTTATAGATTTCGATGCTTCTCTTCAGGTTCACCGTATCCCTCTGACCTTATTGTCGATGAAACATAGAAATTCCATCGGCATTTTATACAAAATGCACAATGGCGACTCAAGTACAAGAAAATTGATTCTTCTTATTGTCTATGTTTTGAACCATTCCTGTGACACTAGTTATAGATTCCGATGCCTCACTTCAGGAATATCGTATTCCTTTGACCTTCTTATTGACGATGAAACACAGAAAATGCATCGGAATTAAATACGAAAGGCACAATGCCGACTTCAGTAAAAGAAAACTGACTCTTCTTACTGTCTATGTTTAGAAACCATTCCTGTGACACTAGTTATAGATTCCGATGCTTCACTTCAGGTTTACTGTATCCCTCTGACCTTCTTATTGACGATGAAACACAGAAATTCAATCGGCATTAAATACAAAAGGCACAATGCCAACTTAAGTACAAGAAATCTGACTCTCCTTACTGTCCATGTTTTGAACATCTCCTTTGACACTAGTTATAGATTCCGATGCTTCACTTCAGGTTTACTGTATCCCTCTGACCTTCTCATTGACGATGAAACACAGAAATTGCATCGGAATTAAATACGAAAGGCACAATGCCGACTAAAGTAAAAGAAAACTGACTCTTCTTACTGTCTATGTTTTGAACCATTCCTGTGACACTAGTTATAGATTCCGATGCTTCACTTCAGGTTTACTGTATCCCTCTGACCTTCTTATTGACGATGAAACACAGAAATTGCATGGGAATTAAATACAAAAGGCACTATGCCGACTTAAGTACAAGTAAACTGACTTTTCTTACTGTCTATGGTTTTAACCATTCCTGTGACACTAGTTATAGATGCCGATACTTCACTTCAGGTATACTGTATCCCTCTGACCTTCTTATTCACGATGAAACACAGAAATTGCATGGAAATAAAATATAAATGGCACAATTCCGACCTAAGTACAAGAGAACTGACTCTTCTTACTGTCTATACTTTGAGACATTCCTGTGATACTTGTTATAGATTCCGATGCTTCATCTCAGGTTTACTGTATCCCTCTGACCTTATTGACGATGAAACACAGAAATTGCATCGGAATTAGATACAAAAGGCACAATGCCGACTTAAGTACGAGGAAACTGACTCTTCTTACTGCCTGTGTTTTGAACCATTCCTGTGACACTAGTTGTAGGTTCCGATGCTTCACTTCACGTTTACTGTATCCCTCTGACCTTCTTATTGACGATGAAACACAGAAATTGCATCGGAATTAGATACGAAAGGCACAATGCCGACTTCAGTAAAAGAAAACTGACTCTTCTTACTGTCTATGTTTAGAAACCATTCCTGTGACACTAGTTATAGATTCCGAAGCTTCTCTTCAGATTTACTGTATCCCTCTGACCTTCTTATTGACGATGAAACACAGAAACTGCATCGGAATTAAATACAAAAGGCACAATGTCGACTCAAGTACAAGAAGACTGGCTCTTCTTACTGTCTATGTTTTGAACCTTTCCTGTGAGTCCGGTTTTAGATTCCGATGCTTCACTTCAGGTTTACTGTATCCCTTGGCCCTTCTTATTGACGACGAAACACAGAAATTGCATCGGATTTATATAGAAAAGGCACAATGCCGACTTAAATACAAGAAAACTGACTCTTCTTACTGTCTATGCTTTGATCCATTCCTGTGACACTAGTTATAGATTCCGATGCTTCACTTCAGGTTTACTGTATCCCTCCGACCCTCTAATTGATGATGAAACACAGAATTTGCCTCGGAATTAAGTACAAAAGGCACAATGCCGACTTAAGTACAAAAAAACTGACGCTTCTTACTGTTTGTGTTTTGAACCACACCTGTGACACTAGTTATAGGTTCCGATGCTACACTTCAGGTTTACTGTATCCCTCTGACCTTCTTATTGACGATTAAACACAGAAATTGCATCCGAATTAAATAGAAAAGCACAATGCCGACTTAAGTACAAGAAGACTTGCTCTTCTTACTGTCTATGTTTTGAACCTTGCCTGTAACACTAGTTATAGATTCCGATGCTTCACTTCAGGTTTACTGTATCCCTCTGACCTTCTTATTGACGATGAAACACAGAAATTGCATGGGAATTAAATACAAAAGGCACTATGCCGACTTAAGTACAAGTAAACTGACTTTTCTTACTGCCTATGGTTTTAACCATTCCTGTGACACTAGTTATTGATGCCGATACTTCACTTCAGGTATACTGTATCCCTCTGACCTTCTTATAGACGATGAAACACAGAAATTGCATCGAAATTAAATATAAAAGCCACAATTCCGACTTAAGTACAAGAAAACTGACTCTTCTTACTGTCTATACTTTGAACCATTCCTGTGGCACTAGTTATAGTCTCCGATGCTTCACTTCAGGTTTACTGTATCCTTCTGACCTTCTTATTGACGATGAAACACCGAAATTGCATCGGAATTAAATACAAAAGGCACAATGCCGACTTAAGTACAAGTAAACTGACTTTTCTTACTGTCTATGATTTGAACCATTTGTGTGACACTAGTTATAGATTCCGATGCTTCACTTCAGGTTTACTGTAACCCTCTGACCTTCGTATTGACGATGAAACAGAGAAATTGCATCGGAATTGAATACAAAAGGCACAATGCCGATTTAAGTACAAGAATACTGACTCTTCTTAGTGTCTATGTTTTGAACCTTTCTTGTGAGACCAGTTTTAGATTCCGATGCTTGACTTCAGGTTTACTGTATCCCTTGGACCTTCATATTGACGACGAATCACAGAAATTGCATCGGAATTAAATAGAAAAGGCACAATGCCGACTTAAGTTCAAGAAAACTGATTCTTCTTAATGTCCATGCTTTGAACCATTCCTGTGACACTAGTTATAGATTCCGATGCTTCACTTCAGGTTTACTGTATCCCTCCGACCCTCTAATTGATGATGAAACACAGAAATTGCCTCGGAATTAAGTACAAAAGGCACAATGCCGACTTAAGTACAAAAAAACTGACGCTTCTTACTGTTTGTGTTTTGAACCACACCTGTGACACTAGTTATAGGTTCCGATGCTACACTTCAGGTTTACTGTATCCCTCTGACCTTCTTATTGACGATTAAACACAGAAATTGCATCCGAATTCAATAGAAAAGCACAATGCCGACTTAAGTACAAGAAGACCTGCTCTTCTTACTGTCTATGTTTTGAACCTTGCCTGTAACACTAGTTATAGATTCCGATGCTTCACTTCAGGTTTACTGCATCCCTCTGACCTTATTGACGATGAAACACAGAAATTGCATCGGAATTAAATACAAAAGGCACAATGCCGACTTAAGTACAAGGAAACTGACTCTTCTTACTGTCTATGTTTTGAACCTTTCTTGTGAGACCAGTTTTAGATTCCGATGCTTGACTTCAGGTTTACTGTATCCCTTGGACCTTCATATTGACGACGAATCACAGAAATTCCATCGGAATTAAATAGAAAATTCACAATGCCGACTTAAGTTTAAGAAAACTGATTCTTCTTAATGTCCATGTTTTGAACCATTCCTGTGACACTAGTTATAGATTTCGATGCTTCACTTCAGGTTTACTGTATCCCTCTGACCTTCTTATTGACGATGAAACACAGAAATTGCATCGGAATTAAATACAAAAGGCACAATGACGACTCAAGTACAAGAAGACTGGCTCTTCTTACTGTCTATATTTTGAACCTTTCCTGTGAGTCCGGTTTTAGATTCAGATGCTTCACATCAGGTTTACTGTATCCCTTGGCCCTTCTTATTGACGACGTAACACAGATATTGCATCGGAATTATATAGAAAAGGCACAATGCCGACTTAAATACAAAAAAACTGACTCCTCTTACTGTCTATGTTTTGAACCATTGCTGTGACACTAGTTATAGATTCCGATGCTTCACTTCAGGTTTGCTGTATCACTCTGACCGTCTTATTGACGATGAAACACAGACATTGCATCGGAATTAAATACAAAAGGCACAATGCCACTTCATTTTAATAAAACTGACTCTTCTTACTGTCTATGTTTTGAACCATTCCTGTGGCACTAGTTATAGTCTCCGATGCATCACTTCAGGTTTACTGTATCCTTCTGACCTTCTTGTTGACGATGAAACACCGAAATTGCATCGGAATTAAATACAAAAGGCACAATGCCGACTTAAGTACAAGTAAACTGACTTTTCTTACTGTCTATGATTTGAACCATTTGTGTGACACTAGTTATAGATTCCGATGCTTCACTTCAGGTTTACTGTAACCCTCTGACCTTCGTATTGACGATGAAACAGAGAAATTGCATCGGAATTGAATACAAAAGGCACAATGCCGACTTAAGTACAAGAATACTGACTCTTCTTAGTGTCTATGTTTTGAACCATTCCTGTGACACTAGTTATAGATTCCGATGCTTCACTTCAGGTTCACTGTATCCCTCTGAACTTCTTATTGTCGATGAAACATAGAAATTCCATCGGCATTTTATACAAAAGGCACAATGCCGACTCAAGTACAAGAAAATTGATTCTTCTTATTGCCTATGTTTTGAACAATTCCTGTGACACTAGTTATAGATTCCGATGCCTCACTTCAGGAATACTGTATCCCTCTGACCTACTTATTGACGTGAAACACAGAAATTGCATCGGAATTAAATACGAAAGGCACAATGCCGACTTAAGTAAATGAAAACTGACTCTTCTTAGTGTCTATGTTTTGGACCATTCCTGTGACACTAGTTATAGATTTCGATGCTTCACTTCAGGTTTACTGTATCCCTCTGACCCTCTTATTGACGATGAAACACAGAAATTTATTCGGCATTAAATACAAAAGGCACAATGCCGACTTAAGTACAACAAATCTGACTCTTCTACCTGTCCATGTTTTGAACATCTCCTTTGACACTAGTTATAGATTCCGATGCTTCACTTTAGGTTTACTGTATCCCTCTGACCTTCTTATTGACGATGAAACACAGAAATTGCATCGGAATTAAATACGAAAGGCACAATGCCGACTTAAGTAAATGAAAACTGACTCTTCTTACTGTCTATGTTTTGAACCATTCCTGTGACACTAGTTATAGATTCCGATACTTCACTTCAGGTTTACTGTATCCCTCTGACCTTCTTATTGACGATGAAACACAGAAATTGCATCGGAATTAAATACAAAAGGCACAATGCCAACATAAGTACAAGAAAACTGACTCTTCTTACTGTCTATGCTTTGAAACATTCCTGTGACACTAGTTATAGATGCCGATACTTCACTTCAGGTTTACTGTATCCCTCTGACCTTCTTATTGACGATGAAACACAGAAATTGCATCGGAATTAAATACAAAAGGCACAATGCCAACATAAGTACAAGAAAACTGACTCTTCTTACTGTCTATGCTTTGAAACATTCCTGTGACACTAGTTATAGATGCCGATACTTCACTTCAGGTTTACTGTATCCCTCTGACCTTCTTATTGACGATGAAACACAGAAATTGCATCGAAATTAAATATAAAAGGCACAATGCCGACTTAAGTACAAGAAAACTGACTCTTCTACCTGTCCATGTTTTGAACATCTCCTTTGACAGTAGTTATAGATTCCGATGCTTCACTTTAGGTTTACTGTATCCCTCTGACCTTCTTATTGACGATGAAACACAGAAATTGCATCGGAATTAAATACGAAAGGCACAATGCCGACTTAAGTAAAAGAAAACTGACTCTTCTTACTGTCTATGTTTTGAACCATTCCTGTGACCCTAGTTATAGATTCCGATGCTTCACTTCAGGTTTACTGTATCCCTCCGACCCTCTAATTGATGATGAAACACAGAAATTGCCTCGGAATTAAGTACAAATGGCACAATGCCGACTTAAGTACAAAAAAACTGACGCTTCTTACTGTTTGTGTTTTGAACCACACCTGTGACACTAGTTATAGGTTCCGATGCTACACTTCAGGTTTACTGTATCCCTCTGACCTTCTTATTGACGATTAAACACAGAAATTGCATCCGAATTAAATAGAAAAGCACAATGCCGACTTAAGTACAAGAAGACTTGCTCTTCTTACTGTCTATGTTTTGAACCTTGCCTGTAACACTAGTTATAGATTCCGATGCTTCACTTCAGGTTTACTGTATCCCTCTGACCTTCTTATTGACGATGAAACACAGAAATTGCATGGGAATTACATACAAAAGGCACTATGCCGACTTAAGTACAAGTAAACTGACTTTTCTTACTGCCTATGGTTTTAACCATTCCTGTGACACTAGTTATTGATGCCGATACTTCACTTCAGGTATACTGTATCCCTCTGACCTTCTTATAGACGATGAAACACAGAAATTGCATCGAAATTAAATATAAAAGCCACAATTCCGACTTAAGTACAAGAAAACTGACTCTTCTTACTGTCTATACTTTGAACCATTCCTGTGGCACTAGTTATAGTCTCCGATGCTTCACTTCAGGTTTACTGTATCCTTCTGACCTTCTTATTGACGATGAAACACCGAAATTGCATCGGAATTAAATACAAAAGGCACAATGCCGACTTAAGTACAAGTAAACTGACTTTTCTTACTGTCTATGATTTGAACCATTTGTGTGACACTAGTTATAGATTCCGATGCTTCACTTCAGGTTTACTGTAACCCTCTGACCTTCGTATTGACGATGAAACAGAGAAATTGCATCGGAATTGAATACAAAAGGCACAATGCCCATTTAAGTACAAGAATACTGACTCTTCTTAGTGTCTATGTTTTGAACCTTTCTTGTGAGACCAGTTTTAGATTCCGATGCTTGACTTCAGGTTTACTGTATCCCTTGGACCTTCATATTGACGACGAATCACAGAAATTGCATTGGAATTAAATAGAAAAGGCACAATGCCGACTTAAGTTCAAGAAAACTGATTCTTCTTAATGTCCATGTTTTGAACCATTCCTGTGACACTAGTTATAGATTCCGATGCTTCACTTCAGGTTTACTGTATAACTCCGACCCTCTAATTGATGATGAAACACAGAAATTGTCTCGGAATTAAGTACAAAAGGCACAATGCCGACTTAAGTACAAAAAAACTGACGCTTCTTACTGTTTGTGTTTTGAACCACACCTGTGACACTAGTTATAGGTTCCGATGCTACACTTCAGGTTTACTGTATCCCTCTGACCTTCTTATTGACGATTAAACACAGAAATTGCATCCGAATTCAATAGAAAAGCACAATGACGACTTAAGTACAAGAAGACTTGCTCTTCTTAATGTCTATGTTTTGAACCTTGCCTGTAACACTAGTTATAGATTCCGATGCTTCACTTCAGGTTTACTGCATCCCTCTGACCTTATTGACGATGAAACACAGAAATTGCATCGGAATTAAATACAAAAGGCACAATGCCGACTTAAGTACAAGGAAACTGACTCTTCTTACTGTCTATGTTTTGAACCTTTCTTGTGAGACCAGTTTTAGATTCAGATGCTTCACATCAGGTTTACTGTATCCCTTGGCCCTTCTTATTGACGACGTAACACAGATATTGCATCGGAATTATATAGAAAAGGCACAATGCCGACTTAAATACAAAAAAACTGACTCCTCTTACTGTCTATGTTTTGAACCATTGCTGTGACACTAGTTATAGATTCCGATGCTTCACTTCAGGTTTGCTGTATCACTCTGACCGTCTTATTGACGATGAAACACAGACATTGCATCGGAATTAAATACAAAAGGCACAATGCCACTTCATTTTAATAAAACTGACTCTTCTTACTGTCTATGTTTTGAACCATTCCTGTGGCACTAGTTATAGTCTCCGATGCTTCACTTCAGGTTTACTGTATCCTTCTGACCTTCTTATTGACGATGAAACACCGAAATTGCATCGGAATTAAATACAAAAGGCACAATGCCGACTTAAGTACAAGAATACTGACTCTTCTTAGTGTCTATGTTTTGAACCATTCCTGTGACACTAGTTATAGATTCCGATGCTTCACTTCAGGTTCACTGTATCCCTCTGAACTTCTTATTGTCGATGAAACATAGAAATTCCATCGGCACTTTATACAAAAGGCACAATGCCGACTCAAGTACAAGAAAATTGATTCTTCTAATTGCCTATGTTTTGAACAATTCCTGTGACACTAGTTATAGATTCCGATGCCTCACTTCAGGAATACTGTATCCCTCTGACCTACTTATTGACGATGAAACACAGAAATTGCATCGGAATTAAATACGAAAGGCACAATGCCGACTTAAGTAAATGAAAACTGACTCTTCTTACTGTCTATGTTTTGGACCATTCCTGTGACACTAGTTATAGATTTCGATGCTTCACTTCAGGTTTACTGTATCCCTCTGACCCTCTTATTGACGATGAAACACAGAAATTTAATCGGCATTAAATACAAAAGGCACAATGCCGACTTAAGTACAACAAATCTGACTCTTCTACCTGTCCATGTTATGAACATCTCCTTTGACACTAGTTATAGATTCCGATGCTTCACTTTAGGTTTACTGTATTCCTCTGACCTTCTTATTGACGATGAAACACAGAAATTGCATCGGAATTAAATACGAAAGGCACAATGCCGACTTAAGTAAAAGAAAACTGACTCTTCTTACTGTCTATGTTTTGAACCATTCCTGTGACACTAGTTATAGATTCCGATACTTCACTTCAGGTTTACTGTATCCCTCTGACCTTCTTATTGACAATGAAACACAGAAATTGCATCGGAATTAAATACAAAAGGCACAATGCCAACTTAAGTACAAGAAAACTGACTCTTCTTACTGTCTATGTTTTGAAACATTCCTGTGACACTAGTTATAGATGCCGATACTTCACTTCAGGTTTACTGTATCCCTCTGACCTTCTTATTGACGATGAAACAGCGAAATTGCATCGAAATTAAATATAAAAGGCACAATGCCGACTTAAGTACAAGAAAACTGACTGTTCTTACTGTCTATACTTCGAACCATTCCTGTGACACTTGTCATAGTTTCCGATGCTTCATCTCAGGTTTACTGTATCCCTCTGACCTTATTGACGATGAAACACAGAAATTGCACCGGAATTAAATACAAAAGGCACAATGCCAACTTAAGTACAAGAAAACTGACTCTTCTTACTGTCTATGTTTTGAAACATTCCTGTGACACTAGCTATAGATGCCGATACTTCACTTCTTGTTTACTGTATCCCTCTGACCTCCTTATTGACGATGAAACTCAGAAATTGCATCGGAATACAAGCAAAAGGCAAAATGCCGACTTAAGTACAAGAAGACTGACTCTTCTTACTGTCTATGATTTGAACTATTCCTGTGACACTAGTTATAGATTCCGAAGTTTCACTTCAGGTTTACTGTATCCCTCTTACCTTCTTATTGACGATGAAACACCGAAATTGCATCGGAATTAAATGCAAAAGGCACAATGCCGACTCAGGTACAAGAAGACTGGCTCTTCTTACTGTCTATGTTTTAACCTTTCCTGTGAGACAGGTTTTAGATTCCGATGCTTCACTTCAGGTTTACTGTATCCCTCTGACCTTCTCATTGACGATGAAACACAGAAATATCATCGGAATTAAATAAGAAAGGCACAATGCCGACTTAAGTAAAAGAAAACTGACTCTTCTTACTGTCTATGTTTTGAACCATTCCTGTGACACTAGTTATAGATTCCGATGCTTCACTTCACGTTTACTGTATCCCTCTGACCTTCATATTGTCGATGAAACACAGAAATTTAATCGGCATTAAATACAAAAGGCACAATGCCGACTTAAGTACAAGAAATCTGACTCTTCTTACTGTCTCTGTTTTGAACATCTCCTTTGACACTAGTTATAGATTCCGATGCTTCACTACAGATTTAATGTATCCCTCTGACCTTCTTATTGACGATGAAACACAGAAATTGCATGGGAATTAAATACAAAAGGCACTATGCCGACTTAAGTACAAGTAAACTGACTTTTCTTACTGTCTATGGTTTCAACCATTCCTGTGACACTAGTTATAGATTCCGATGCTTCACTTCACGTTTACTGTATCCCTCTGACCTTCTTATTGACGATGAAACACAGAAATTTAATCGGCATTAAATACAAAAGGCACAATGCCGACTTAAGTTCAAGAAAACTGATTCTTCTTAATGTCCATGTTTTGAACCATTCCTGTGACACTAGTTATAGATTCCGATGCTTCACTTCAGGTTTACTGTATCCCTCTGACCTTCTTATTGACGATGAAACACAGAAATTGCATCGGAATTAAATACAAAAGGCACAATGACGACTCAAGTACAAGAAGACTGGCTCTTCTTACTGTCTATATTTTGAACCTTTCCTGTGAGTCCGGTTTTAGATTCAGATGCTTCACATCAGTGTTACTGTATCCCTTGGCCCTTCTTATTGACGACGTAACACAGATATTGCATCGGAATTAAATAAGAAAGGCACAATGCCGACTTAAGTAAAAGGAAACTGACTCTTCTTACTGTCTATGTTTTGAACCATTCCTGTGACACTAGTTATAGATTGCGATGCTTCGCTTCACGTTTACTGTATCCCTCTGACCTTCTTATTGACGATGAAACACAGAAATTAAATCGGCATTAAATACAAAAGGCACAATGCCGACTTAAGTTCAAGAAAACTGATTCTTCTTAATGTCCATGTTTTGAACCATTCCTGTGACACTAGTTATAGATTCCGATGCTTCACTTCAGGTTTACTGTATCCCTCTGACCTTCTTATTGACGATGAAACACAGAAATTGCATCGGAATTAAATACAAAAGGCACAATGACGACTCAAGTACAAGAAGACTGGCTCTTCTTACTGTCTATATTTTGAACCTTTCCTGTGAGTCCGGTTTTAGATTCAGATGCTTCACATCAGGTTTACTGTATCCCTTGGCCCTTCTTATTGACCACGTAAGACAGATATTGCATCGGAATTATACAGAAAAGGCACAATGCCGACTTAAATACAAAAAAACTGACTTCTCTTACTGTCTATGTTTTGAACCATTGCTGTGACACTAGTTATAGATTCCGATGCTTCACTTCAGGTTTGCTGTATCACTCTGACCGTCTTATTGACGATGAAACACAGACATTGCATCGGAATTAAATACAAAAGGCACAAGGACGACTTCATTTTAATAAAACTGACTCTTCTTACTGTCTATGCTTTGAACCATTCCTGTGGCACTAGTTATAGACTCCGATGCTTCACTTCAGGTTTACTGTATCCTTCTGACCTTCATATTGACGATGATACACCGAAATTGCATCGGAATTAAATACAAAAGGCACAATGCCGACTTAAGTACAAGTAAACTGAGTTTTCTTACTGTCTGTGATTTGAACCATTTGTGTGACACTAGTTATAGATTCCGATGCTTCACTTCAGGTTTACTGTAACCGTCTGACCTTCGTATTGACGATGAAACAGAGAAATTGCATCGGAATTGAATACAAAAGGCACAATGCCCACTTAAGTACAAGAATACTGACTCTTCTTAGTGTCTATGTTTTGAACCATTCCTGTGACACTAGTTATAGATTCCGATGCTTCACTTCAGGTTCACTGTATCCCTCTGAACTTCTTATTGTCGATGAAACATAGAAATCTCATTGGCATTTTATACAAAAGGCACAATGCCGGATCAAGTACAAGAAAATTGATTCTTCTTATTGCCTATGTTTTGAACAATTCCTGTGACACTAGTTATAGATTCCGATGCCTCACTTCAGGAATAGTGTATCCCTCTGACCTTCTTATTGACGATGAAACACAGAAATTGCATCGGAATTAAATACGAAAGGCACAATGCCGACTTAAGTAAATGAAAACTGACTCTTCTTACTGTCTATGTTTTGGACCATTCCTGTGACACTAGTTATAGATTCCGATGCTTCACTTCAGGTTTACTGTATCCCTCTGACCCTCTTATTGACGATGAAACACAGAAATTTAATCGGCATTAAATACAAAAGGCACAATGCCGACTTAAGTACAACAAATCTGACTCTTCTTACTGTCCATGTTTTGAACATCTCCTTTGACACTAGTTATAGATTCCGATTCTTCACTTTAGGTTTACTGTATCCCTCTGACCTTCTTATTGACGATGAAACGCAGAAATTGCATCGGAATTAAATACGAAAGGCACAATGCCGACTTAAGTAAAAGAAAACTGACTCTTCTTACTGTCTATGATTTGAACCATTCCTGTGACACTAGTTATAGATTCCGATGCTTCACTTCAGGTTTACTGTATCCCTCTGACCTTCTTATTGACGATGAAACACAGAAATTTAATCGGCATTAAATACAAAAGGCACAATGCCGTCTTAAGTACAAGAAAACTGACTCTTCTTACTGTCTATGTTTTGAACATCTCCTTTGACACTAGTTATAGATTCCGATGCTTCACTTCAGGTTTACTGTATCCCTCTGACCTTCGTATTGACGATGAAACACAGAAATTACATGGGAATTAAATACAAAAGGCACTATGCCGAGTTTAGTTCAAGTAAACTGAATTTTTATACTGTCTATGGTTTTAACCATTCCTGGGCACTAGTTATAGATTCCAATGCTCCACTTCAGGTATACTGTATCCCTCTGACCTTCTTATTGACGATGACACACAGAAATTGCATCGGAATTAAATACAAAAGGCACAATGCCAACTTAAGTACAAGAAAACTGACTCTTCTTACTGTCTATACTTCGAACCATTCCTGTGACACTTGTCATAGTTTCCGATGCTTCATCTCAGGTTTACTGTATCCCTCTGACCTTATTGACGATGAAACACAGAAATTGCACCGGAATTAAATACAAAAGGCACAATGCCGACTTAAGTACAAGGAAACTGACTCTTCTTACTGTCTGTGTTTTGAACCATTCCTGTGACACTAGTTATAGATTCCGATGCTTCACTTCAGGTTTACTGTATCCCTCTGACCTTCTTATTGACGATGAAACACAGAAATTGCCTCGGAATTAAATACAAAAGGCACAATGCCGACTTAAGTACGAGAAAACTGACGCTTCTTACTGTTTGTGTTTTGAACCACTCCTGTGACACTAGTTGTAGATTCCGATGCTTCACTTCAGGTTTACTGTATCCCTCTGACCTTCTTATTGACGATGAAACACAGAAATTGCATCGGAATACAAGCAAAAGGCAAAATGCCGACTTAAGTACAAGAAGACTGACTCTTCTTACTGTCTATGATTTGAACTATTCCTGTGACACTAGTTATAGATTCCGAAGTTTCACTTCAGGTTTACTGTATCCCTCTTACCATCTTATTGACGATGAAACACCGAAATTGCATCGGAATTAAATACAAAAGGCACAATGCCGACTCAGGTACAAGAAGACTGGCTCTTCTTACTGTCTATGTTTTAACCTTTCCTGTGAGACAGGTTTTAGATTCCGATGCTTCACTTCAGGTTTACTGTATCCCTTGGCCCTCCTTATTGACGACGAAACACAGAAAGTGGATCGGCATTAAATACAAAAGGCACAATGCCGACTTAAGTACAAGAAATCTGACTCTTCTTACTGTCCATGTTTTGAACATCGCCTTTAACACTAGTTATAGATTCCGATGCTTCACTTCAGGTTTACTGTATCCCTCTGACCTTCTCATTGACGATGAAACACAGAAATTGCATCGGAATTAAATAAGAAAGGCACAATGCCGACTTAAGTAAAAGAAAACTGACTCTTCTTACTGTCTATGTTTTGAACCATTCCTGTGACACTAGCTATAGATTCCGATGCTTCACTTCACGTTTACTGTATCCCTCTGACCTTCTTATTGACGATGAAACACAGAAATTTAATCGGCATTAAATACAAAAGGCACAATGCCGACTTAAGTACAAGAAATCTGACTCTTCTTACTGTCTCTGTTTTGAACATCTCCTTTGACACTAGTTATAGATTCCGATGCTTCACTACAGATTTAATGTATCCCTCTGACCTTCTTATTGACGATGAAACACAGAAATTGCATGGGAATTAAATACAAAAGGCACTATGCCGACTTAAGTACAAGTAAACTGACTTTTCTTACTGTCTATGGTTTTAACCATTCCTGTGACACTAGTTATAGATTCCGATGCTTCACTTCACGTTTACTGTATCCCTCTGACCTTCTTATTGACGATGAAACACAGAAATTTAATCGGCATTAAATACAAGAGGCACAATGCCGACTTGAGTTTAAGAAAACTGATTCTTCTTAATGTCCATGTTTTGAACCATTCCTGTGACACTAGTTATAGATTCCGATGCTTCACTTCAGGTTTACTGTATCCCTCTGACCTTCTTATTGACGATGAAACACAGAAATTGCATCGGAATTAAATACAAAAGGCACAATGACGACTCAAGTACAAGAAGACTGGCTCTTCTTACTGTCTATATTTTGAACCTTTCCTGTGCGTCTGGTTTTAGATTCAGATGCTTCACATCAGGTTTACTGTATCCCTTGGCCCTTCTTATTGACGACGTAACACAGATATTGCATCGGAATTAAATAAGAAAGGCACAATGCCGACTTAAGTAAAAGAAAACTGACTCTTCTTACTGTCTATGCTTTGAACCATTCCTGTGACACTAGTTATAGATTCCGATGCTTCACTTCACGTTTACTGTATCCCTCTGACCTTCTTATTGACGATGAAACACAGAAATTTAACCGGCATTAAATACAAAAGGCACAATGCCGACTTAAGTTCAAGAAAACTGATTCTTCTTAATGTCCATGTTTTGAACCATTCCTGTGACACTAGTTATAGATTCCGATGCTTCACTTCAGGTTTACTGTATCCCTCTGACCTTCTTATTGACGATGAAACACAGAAATTGCATCGGAATTAAATACAAAAGGCACAATGACGACTCAGGTACAAGAAGACTGGCTCTTCTTACTGTCTATATTTTGAACCTTTCCTGTGAGTCCGGTTTTAGATTCAGATGCTTCACATCAGGTTTACTGTATCACTTGGCCCTTCTTATTGACGACGTGACACAGATATTGCATCGGAATTATATAGAAAAGGCACAATGCCGACTTAAATACAAAAAAACTGACTCCTCTTACTGTCTATGTTTTGAACCATTGCTGTGACACTAGTTATAGATTCCGATGCTTCACTTCAGGTTTGCTGTATCACTCTGACCGTCTTATTGACGATGAAACACAGACATTGCATCGGAATTAAATACAAAAGGCACAATGCCGACTTCATTATAATAAAACTGACTCTTCTTACTGTCTATGCTTTGAACCATTCCTGTGGCACTAGTTAAAGACTCCGATGCTTCACTTCAGGTTTACTGTATCCTTCTGACCTTCTTATTGACGATGAAACACCGAAATTGCATCGGAATTAAATACAAAAGGCACAATGCCGACTTAAGTACAAGTAAACTGACTTTTCTTACTGTCTATGATTTGAACCATTTGTGTGACACTAGTTATAGATTCCGATGCTTCACTTCAGGTTTACTGTAACCCTCTGACCTTCGTATTGACGATGAAACAGAGAAATTGCATCGGAATTGAATACAAAAGGCACAATGCCGACTTAAGTACAAGAATACTGACTCTTCTTAGTGTCGATGTTTTGAACCATTCCTGTGACACTAGTTATAGATTCCGATGCTTCACTTCAGGTTCACTGTATCCCTCTGAACTTCTTATTGTGGATGAAACATAGAAATTCCATCGGCATTTTATACAAAAGGCACAATGCCGACTCAAGTACAAGAAAATTGATTCTTCTTATTGCCTATGTTTTGAACAATTCCTGTGACACTAGTTATAGATTCCGATGCCTCACTTCAGGAATACTGTTCCCTCTGACCTTCTTATTGACGATGAAACACAGAAATTGCATCGGAATTAAATACGAAAGGCACAATGCCGACTTCAGTAAAAGAAAACTGACTCTTCTTACTGTCTATGTTTTGGACCATTCCTGTGACACTAGTTATAGATTCCGATGCTTCACTTCAGGTTTACTGTATCCCTCTGACCCTCTTATTGACGATGAAACACAGAAATTTAATCGGCATTAAATACAAAAGGCACAATGCCGACATAAGTACAACAAATCTGACTCTTCTTACTGTCCATGTTTTGAACATCTAATTTGACACTAGTTATAGATTCCGATGCTTCACTTTAGGTTTACTGTATCCCTCTGACCTTCTTATTGACGATGAAACACAGAAATTGCATCGGAATTAAATACGAAAGGCACAATGCCGACATAAGTAAAAGAAAACTGACTCTTCTTACTGTCTATGCTTTGAACCATTCCTGTGACACTAGTTATAGTTTCCGATGCTTCACTTCAGGTTTACTGTATCCCTCTGACCTTCTTATTGACGATGAAACACAGAAATTTAATCGGCATTAAATACAAAAGGCACAATGCCGTCTTAAGTACAAGAAAACTGACTCTTCTTACTGTCTATGTTTTGAACATCTCCTTTGACACTAGTTATAGATTCCGATGCTTCACTTCAGGTTTACTGTATCCCTCTGACCTTCTTATTGACGATGAAACACAGAAATTACATGGGAATTAAATACAAAAGGCACTATGCCGAGTTAAGTTCAAGTAAACTGACTTTTCTTACTGTCTATGGTTTTAACCATTCCTGTGACACTAGTTATAGATTCCGATGCTCCACTTCAGGTATACTGTATCCCTCTGACCTTCTTATTGACGATGACACACAGAAATTGCATCGGAATTAAATACAAAAGGCACAATGCCAACTTAAGTACAAGAAAACTGACTCTTCTTACTGTCTATGTTTTGAAACATTCCTGTGACACTAGTTATAGATGCCGATACTTCACTTCAGGTTTACTGTATCCCTCTGACCTTCTTATTGACGATGAAACACAGAAATTGCATCGAAATTAAATATAAAAGGCACAATGCCGACTTAAGTACAAGAAAACTGACTCTTCTTACTGTCTATACTTTGAACCATTCCTGTGACACTTGTCATAGTTTCCGATGCTTCATCTCAGGTTTACTGTATCCCTCTGACCTTATTGACGATGAAACACAGAAATTGCATCGGAATTAAATACAAAAGGCACAATGCCGACTTAAGTACAAGGAAACTGACTCTTCTTACTGTCTGTGTTTTGAACCATTCCTGTGACACTAGTTATAGATTCCGATGCTTCAATTTAGGTTTACTGTATCCCTCTGACCTTCTTATTGGCGATGAAACACAGAAATTGCCTCGGAATTAAATCCAAAGGCACAATGCCGACTTAAGTACGAGAAAACTGACGCTTCTTACTGTTTGTGTTTTGAACCACTCCTGTGACACTAGTTGTAGATTCCGATGCATCACTTCAGGTTTACTGTATCCCTCTGACCTTCTTATTGACGATGAAACACATAAATTGCATCGGAATACAAGCAAAAGGCAAAATGCCGACTTAAGTACAAGAAGACTGACTCTTCTTACTGTCTATGATTTGAACTATTCCTGTGACACTAGTTATAGATTCCGATGCTTCACTTCAGGTTTACTGTATCCCTCTGACCCTCTTATTGACGATGAAACACAGAAATTTAATCGGCATTAAATACAAAAGGCACAATGCCGACTTAAGTACAAGAAATCTGACTCTTCTTACTGTCTCTGTTTTGAACATCTCCTTTGACACTAGTTATAGATTCCGATGCTTCACTTCAGGTTTACTGTATCCCTCTGACCTTCTTATTGACGATGAAACACAGAAATTGCATCGGAATTAAATACAAAAGGCACAATGACGACTCAAGTACAAGAAGACTGGCTCTTCTTACTGTCTATATTTTGAACCTTTCCTGTGAGTCCGGTTTTAGATTCAGATGCTTCACATCAGGTTTACTGTATCCTTTGGCCCTTCTTATTGACCACGTAAGACAGATATTGCATCGGAATTATATAGAAAAGGCACAATGCCGACTTAAATACAAAAAAACTGACTCCTTTTACTGTCTATGTTTTGAACCATTGCTGTGACACTAGTTATAGATTCCGATGCTTCACTTCAGGTTTGCTGTATCACTCTGACCGTCTTATTGACGATGAAACACAGACATTGCATCGGAATTAAATACAAAAGGCACAAGGACGACTTCATTTTAATAAAACTGACTCTTCTTACTGTCTATGCTTTGAACCATTCCTGTGGCACTAGTTATAGACTCCGATGCTTCACTTCAGGTTTACTGTATCCTTCTGCCCTTCTTATTGACGATGATACACCGAAATTGCATCGGAATTAAATACAAAAGGCACAATGCCGACTTAAGTACAAGTAAACTGAGTTTTCTTACTGTCTGTGATTTGAACCATTTGTGTGACACTAGTTATAGATTCCGATGCTTCACTTCAGGTTTACTGTAACCCTCTGACCTTCGTATTGACGATGAAACAGAGAAATTGCATCGGAATTGAATACAAAAGGCACAATGCCCACTTAAGTACAAGAATACTGACTCTTCTTAGTGTCTATGTTTTGAACCATTCCTGTGACACTAGTTATAGATTCCGATGCTTCACTTCAGGTTCACTGTATCCCTCTGAACTTCTTATTGTCGATGAAACATAGAAATCTCATTGGCATTTTATACAAAAGGCACAATGCCGACTCAAGTACAAGAAAATTGATTCTTCTTATTGCCTATGTTTTGAACAATTCCTGTGACACTAGTTATAGATTCCGATGCCTCACTTCAGGAATAGTGTATCCCTCTGACCTTCTTATTGACGATGAAACACAGAAATTGCATCGGAATTAAATACGAAAGGCACAATGCCGACTTAAGTAAATGAAAACTGACTCTTCTTACTGTCTATGTTTTGGACCATTCCTGTGACACTAGTTATAGATTCCGATGCTTCACTTCAGGTTTACTGTATCCCTCTGACCCTCTTATTGACGATGAAACACAGAAATTTAATCGGCATTAAATACAAAAGGCACAATGCCGACTTAAGTACAAGAAATCTGACTCTTCTTACTGTCTCTGTTTTGAACATCTCCTTTGACACTAGTTATAGATTCCGATGCTTCACTACAGATTTAATGTATCCCTCTGACCTTCTTATTGACGATGAAACACAGAAATTGCATGGGAATTAAATACAAAAGGCACTATGCCGACTTAAGTACAAGTAAACTGACTTTTCTTACTGTCTATGGTTTTAACCATTCCTGTGACACTAGTTATAGATTCCGATGCTTCACTTCACGTTTACTGTATCCCTCTGACCTTCTTATTGACGATGAAACACAGAAATTTAATCGGCATTAAATACAAGAGGCACAATGCCGACTTGAGTTTAAGAAAACTGATTCTTCTTAATGTCCATGTTTTGAACCATTCCTGTGACACTAGTTATAGATTCCGATGCTTCACTTCAGGTTTACTGTATCCCTCTGACCTTCTTATTGACGATGAAACACAGAAATTGCATCGGAATTAAATACAAAAGGCACAATGACGACTCAAGTACAAGAAGACTGGCTCTTCTTACTGTCTATATTTTGAACCTTTCCTGTGCGTCTGGTTTTAGATTCAGATGCTTCACATCAGGTTTACTGTATCCCTTGGCCCTTCTTATTGACGACGTAACACAGATATTGCATCGGAATTAAATAAGAAAGGCACAATGCCGACTTAAGTAAAAGAAAACTGACTCTTCTTACTGTCTATGCTTTGAACCATTCCTGTGACACTAGTTATAGATTCCGATGCTTCACTTCACGTTTACTGTATCCCTCTGACCTTCTTATTGACGATGAAACACAGAAATTTAACCGGCATTAAATACAAAAGGCACAATGCCGACTTAAGTTCAAGAAAACTGATTCTTCTTAATGTCCATGTTTTGAACCATTCCTGTGACACTAGTTATAGATTCCGATGCTTCACTTCAGGTTTACTGTATCCCTCTGACCTTCTTATTGACGATGAAACACAGAAATTGCATCGGAATTAAATACAAAAGGCACAATGACGACTCAGGTACAAGAAGACTGGCTCTTCTTACTGTCTATATTTTGAACCTTTCCTGTGAGTCCGGTTTTAGATTCAGATGCTTCACATCAGGTTTACTGTATCACTTGGCCCTTCTTATTGACGACGTGACACAGATATTGCATCGGAATTATATAGAAAAGGCACAATGCCGACTTAAATACAAAAAAACTGACTCCTCTTACTGTCTATGTTTTGAACCATTGCTGTGACACTAGTTATAGATTCCGATGCTTCACTTCAGGTTTGCTGTATCACTCTGACCGTCTTATTGACGATGAAACACAGACATTGCATCGGAATTAAATACAAAAGGCACAATGCCGACTTCATTATAATAAAACTGACTCTTCTTACTGTCTATGCTTTGAACCATTCCTGTGGCACTAGTTAAAGACTCCGATGCTTCACTTCAGGTTTACTGTATCCTTCTGACCTTCTTATTGACGATGAAACACCGAAATTGCATCGGAATTAAATACAAAAGGCACAATGCCGACTTAAGTACAAGTAAACTGACTTTTCTTACTGTCTATGATTTGAACCATTTGTGTGACACTAGTTATAGATTCCGATGCTTCACTTCAGGTTTACTGTAACCCTCTGACCTTCGTATTGACGATGAAACAGAGAAATTGCATCGGAATTGAATACAAAAGGCACAATGCCGACTTAAGTACAAGAATACTGACTCTTCTTAGTGTCGATGTTTTGAACCATTCCTGTGACACTAGTTATAGATTCCGATGCTTCACTTCAGGTTCACTGTATCCCTCTGAACTTCTTATTGTGGATGAAACATAGAAATTCCATCGGCATTTTATACAAAAGGCACAATGCCGACTCAAGTACAAGAAAATTGATTCTTCTTATTGCCTATGTTTTGAACAATTCCTGTGACACTAGTTATAGATTCCGATGCCTCACTTCAGGAATACTGTTCCCTCTGACCTTCTTATTGACGATGAAACACAGAAATTGCATCGGAATTAAATACGAAAGGCACAATGCCGACTTCAGTAAAAGAAAACTGACTCTTCTTACTGTCTTTGTTTTGGACCATTCCTGTGACACTAGTTATAGATTCCGATGCTTCACTTCAGGTTTACTGTATCCCTCTGACCCTCTTATTGACGATGAAACACAGAAATTTAATCGGCATTAAATACAAAAGGCACAATGCCGACATAAGTACAACAAATCTGACTCTTCTTACTGTCCATGTTTTGAACATCTAATTTGACACTAGTTATAGATTCCGATGCTTCACTTTAGGTTTACTGTATCCCTCTGACCTTCTTATTGACGATGAAACACAGAAATTGCATCGGAATTAAATACGAAAGGCACAATGCCGACATAAGTAAAAGAAAACTGACTCTTCTTACTGTCTATGCTTTGAACCATTCCTGTGACACTAGTTATAGTTTCCGATGCTTCACTTCAGGTTTACTGTATCCCTCTGACCTTCTTATTGACGATGAAACACAGAAATTTAATCGGCATTAAATACAAAAGGCACAATGCCGTCTTAAGTACAAGAAAACTGACTCTTCTTACTGTCTATGTTTTGAACATCTCCTTTGACACTAGTTATAGATTCCGATGCTTCACTTCAGGTTTACTGTATCCCTCTGACCTTCTTATTGACGATGAAACACAGAAATTACATGGGAATTAAATACAAAAGGCACTATGCCGAGTTAAGTTCAAGTAAACTGACTTTTCTTACTGTCTATGGTTTTAACCATTCCTGTGACACTAGTTATAGATTCCGATGCTCCACTTCAGGTATACTGTATCCCTCTGACCTTCTTATTGACGATGACACACAGAAATTGCATCGGAATTAAATACAAAAGGCACAATGCCAACTTAAGTACAAGAAAACTGACTCTTCTTACTGTCTATGTTTTGAAACATTCCTGTGACACTAGTTATAGATGCCGATACTTCACTTCAGGTTTACTGTATCCCTCTGACCTTCTTATTGACGATGAAACACAGAAATTGCATCGAAATTAAATATAAAAGGCACAATGCCGACTTAAGTACAAGAAAACTGACTCTTCTTACTGTCTATACTTTGAACCATTCCTGTGACACTTGTCATAGTTTCCGATGCTTCATCTCAGGTTTACTGTATCCCTCTGACCTTATTGACGATGAAACACAGAAATTGCATCGGAATTAAATACAAAAGGCACAATGCCGACTTAAGTACAAGGAAACTGACTCTTCTTACTGTCTGTGTTTTGAACCATTCCTGTGACACTAGTTATAGATTCCGATGCTTCAATTTAGGTTTACTGTATCCCTCTGACCTTCTTATTGGCGATGAAACACAGAAATTGCCTCGGAATTAAATCCAAAGGCACAATGCCGACTTAAGTACGAGAAAACTGACGCTTCTTACTGTTTGTGTTTTGAACCACTCCTGTGACACTAGTTGTAGATTCCGATGCATCACTTCAGGTTTACTGTATCCCTCTGACCTTCTTATTGACGATGAAACACAGAAATTGCATCGGAATACAAGCAAAAGGCAAAATGCCGACTTAAGTACAAGAAGACTGACTCTTCTTACTGTCTATGATTTGAACTATTCCTGTGACACTAGTTATAGATTCCGATGCTTCACTTCAGGTTTACTGTATCCCTCTGACCCTCTTATTGACGATGAAACACAGAAATTTAATCGGCATTAAATACAAAAGGCACAATGCCGACTTAAGTACAAGAAATCTGACTCTTCTTACTGTCTCTGTTTTGAACATCTCCTTTGATACTAGTTATAGATTCCGATGCTTCACTTCAGGTTTACTGTATCCCTCTGACCTTCTTATTGACGATGAAACACAGAAATTGCATCGGAATTAAATACAAAAGGCACAATGACGACTCAAGTACAAGAAGACTGGCTCTTCTTACTGTCTATATTTTGAACCTTTCCTGTGAGTCCGGTTTTAGATTCAGATGCTTCACATCAGGTTTACTGTATCCTTTGGCCCTTCTTATTGACCACGTAAGACAGATATTGCATCGGAATTATATAGAAAAGGCACAATGCCGACTTAAATACAAAAAAACTGACTCCTCTTACTGTCTATGTTTTGAACCATTGCTGTGACACTAGTTATAGATTCCGATGCTTCACTTCAGGTTTGCTGTATCACTCTGACCGTCTTATTGACGATGAAACACAGACATTGCATCGGAATTAAATACAAAAGGCACAAGGACGACTTCATTTTAATAAAACTGACTCTTCTTACTGTCTATGCTTTGAACCATTCCTGTGGCACTAGTTATAGACTCCGATGCTTCACTTCAGGTTTACTGTATCCTTCTGCCCTTCTTATTGACGATGATACACCGAAATTGCATCGGAATTAAATACAAAAGGCACAATGCCGACTTAAGTACAAGTAAACTGAGTTTTCTTACTGTCTGTGATTTGAACCATTTGTGTGACACTAGTTATAGATTCCGATGCTTCACTTCAGGTTTACTGTAACCCTCTGACCTTCGTATTGACGATGAAACAGAGAAATTGCATCGGAATTGAATACAAAAGGCACAATGCCCACTTAAGTACAAGAATACTGACTCTTCTTAGTGTCTATGTTTTGAACCATTCCTGTGACACTAGTTATAGATTCCGATGCTTCACTTCAGGTTCACTGTATCCCTCTGAACTTCTTATTGTCGATGAAACATAGAAATCTCATTGGCATTTTATACAAAAGGCACAATGCCGACTCAAGTACAAGAAAATTGATTCTTCTTATTGCCTATGTTTTGAACAATTCCTGTGACACTAGTTATAGATTCCGATGCCTCACTTCAGGAATAGTGTATCCCTCTGACCTTCTTATTGACGATGAAACACAGAAATTGCATCGGAATTAAATACGAAAGGCACAATGCCGACTTAAGTAAATGAAAACTGACTCTTCTTACTGTCTATGTTTTGGACCATTCCTGTGACACTAGTTATAGATTCCGATGCTTCACTTCAGGTTTACTGTATCCCTCTGACCCTCTTATTGACGATGAAACACAGAAATTTAATCGGCATTAAATACAAAAGGCACAATGCCGACTTAAGTACAACAAATCTGACTCTTCTTAATGTCCATGTTTTGAACATCTCCTTTGACACTAGTTATAGATTCCGATGCTTCACTTTAGGTTTACTGTATCCCTCTGACCTTCTTATTGACGATGAAACGCAGAAATTGCATCGGAATTAAATACGAAAGGCACAATGCCGACTTAAGTAAAAGAAAACTGACTCTTCTTACTGTCTATGATTTGAACCATTCCTGTGACACTAGTTATAGATTCCGATGCTTCACTTCAGGTTTACTGTATCCCTCTGACCTTCTTATTGACGATGAAACACAGAAATTTAATCGGCATTAAATACAAAAGGCACAATGCCGTCTTAAGTACAAGAAAACTGACTCTTCTTACTGTCTATGTTTTGAACATCTCCTTTGACACTAGTTATAGATTCCGATGCTTCACTTCAGGTTTACTGTATCCCTCTGACCTTCGTATTGACGATGAAACACAGAAATTACATGGGAATTAAATACAAAAGGCACTATGCCGAGTTTAGTTCAAGTAAACTGAATTTTTATACTGTCTATGGTTTTAACCATTCCTGGGCACTAGTTATAGATTCCAATGCTCCACTTCAGGTATACTGTATCCCTCTGACCTTCTTATTGACGATGACACACAGAAATTGCATCGGAATTAAATACAAAAGGCACAATGCCAACTTAAGTACAAGAAAACTGACTCTTCTTACTGTCTATGTTTTGAAACATTCCTGTGACACTAGTTATAGATGCCGATACTTCACTTCAGGTTTACTGTATCCCTCTGACCTCCTTATTGACGATGAAACACAGAAATTGCATCGAAATTAAATATAAAAGGCACAATGCCGACTTAAGTACAAGAAAACTGACTCTTCTTACTGTCTATACTTCGAACCATTCCTGTGACACTTGTCATAGTTTCCGATGCTTCATCTCAGGTTTACTGTATCCCTCTGACCTTATTGACGATGAAACACAGAAATTGCACCGGAATTAAATACAAAAGGCACAATGCCGACTTAAGTACAAGGAAACTGACTCTTCTTACTGTCTGTGTTTTGAACCATTCCTGTGACACTAGTTATAGATTCCGATGCTTCACTTCAGGTTTACTGTATCCCTCTGACCTTCTTATTGACGATGAAACACAGAAATTGCCTCGGAATTAAATACAAAAGGCATAATGCCGACTTAAGTACGAGAAAACTGACGCTTCTTACTGTTTGTGTTTTGAACCACTCCTGTGACACTAGTTGTAGATTCCGATGCTTCACTTCAGGTTTACTGTATCCCTCTGACCTTCTTATTGACGATGAAACACAGAAATTGCATCGGAATACAAGCAAAAGGCAAAATGCCGACTTAAGTACAAGAAGACTGACTCTTCTTACTGTCTATGATTTGAACTATTCCTGTGACACTAGTTATAGATTCCGAAGTTTCACTTCAGGTTTACTGTATCCCTCTTACCATCTTATTGACGATGAAACACCGAAATTGCATCGGAATTAAATACAAAAGGCACAATGCCGACTCAGGTACAAGAAGACTGGCTCTTCTTACTGTCTATGTTTTAACCTTTCCTGTGAGACAGGTTTTAGATTCCGATGCTTCACTTCAGGTTTACTGTATCCCTTGGCCCTCCTTATTGACGACGAAACACAGAAAGTGGATCGGCATTAAATACAAAAGGCACAATGCAGACTTAAGTACAAGAAATCTGACTCTTCTTACTGTCCATGTTTTGAACATCGCCTTTAACACTAGTTATAGATTCCGATGCTTCACTTCAGGTTTACTGTATCCCTCTGACCTTCTCATTGACGATGAAACACAGAAATTGCATCGGAATTAAATAAGAAAGGCACAATGCCGACTTAAGTAAAAGAAAACTGACTCTTCTTACTGTCTATGTTTTGAACCATTCCTGTGACACTAGCTATAGATTCCGATGCTTCACTTCACGTTTACTGTATCCCTCTGACCTTCTTATTGACGATGAAACACAGAAATTTAATCGGCATTAAATACAAAAGGCACAATGCCGACTTAAGTACAAGAAATCTGACTCTTCTTACTGTCTCTGTTTTGAACATCTCCTTTGACACTAGTTATAGATTCCGATGCTTCACTACAGATTTAATGTATCCCTCTGACCTTCTTATTGACGATGAAACACAGAAATTGCATGGGAATTAAATACAAAAGGCACTATGCCGACTTAAGTACAAGTAAACTGACTTTTCTTACTGTCTATGGTTTTAACCATTCCTGTGACACTAGTTATAGATTCCGATGCTTCACTTCACGTTTACTGTATCCCTCTGACCTTCTTATTGACGATGAAACACAGAAATTTAATCGGCATTAAATACAAGAGGCACAATGCCGACTTAAGTTTAAGAAAACTGATTCTTCTTAATGTCCATGTTTTGAACCATTCCTGTGACACTAGTTATAGATTCCGATGCTTCACTTCAGGTTTACTGTATCCCTCTGACCTTCTTATTGACGATGAAACACAGAAATTGCATCGGAATTAAATACAAAAGGCACAATGACGACTCAAGTACAAGAAGACTGGCTCTTCTTACTGTCTATATTTTGAACCTTTCCTGTGCGTCTGGTTTTAGATTCAGATGCTTCACATCAGGTTTACTGTATCCCTTGGCCCTTCTTATTGACGACGTAACACAGATATTGCATCGGAATTAAATAAGAAAGGCACAATGCCGACTTAAGTAAAAGAAAACTGACTCTTCTTACTGTCTATGCTTTGAACCATTCCTGTGACACTAGTTATAGATTCCGATGCTTCACTTCACGTTTACTGTATCCCTCTGACCTTCTTATTGACGATGAAACACAGAAATTTAACCGGCATTAAATACAAAAGGCACAATGCCGACTTAAGTTCAAGAAAACTGATTCTTCTTAATGTCCATGTTTTGAACCATTCCTGTGACACTAGTTATAGATTCCGATGCTTCACTTCAGGTTTACTGTATCCCTCTGACCTTCTTATTGACGATGAAACACAGAAATTGCATCGGAATTAAATACAAAAGGCACAATGACGACTCAGGTACAAGAAGACTGGCTCTTCTTACTGTCTATATTTTGAACCTTTCCTGTGAGTCCGGTTTTAGATTCAGATGCTTCACATCAGGTTTACTGTATCACTTGGCCCTTCTTATTGACGACGTGACACAGATATTGCATCGGAATTATATAGAAAAGGCACAATGCCGACTTAAATACAAAAAAACTGACTCCTCTTACTGTCTATGTTTTGAACCATTGCTGTGACACTAGTTATAGATTCCGATGCTTCACTTCAGGTTTGCTGTATCACTCTGACCGTCTTATTGACGATGAAACACAGACATTGCATCGGAATTAAATACAAAAGGCACAATGCCGACTTAAGTACAAGTAAACTGACTTTTCTTACTGTCTATGATTTGAACCATTTGTGTGACACTAGTTATAGATTCCGATGCTTCACTTCAGGTTTACTGTAACCCTCTGACCTTCGTATTGACGATGAAACAGAGAAATTGCATCGGAATTGAATACAAAAGGCACAATGCCGACTTAAGTAAAAGAAAACTGACTCTTCTTACTGTCTATGTTTTGAACATCTCCTTTGACACTAGTTATAGATTCCGATGCTTCACTTTAGGTTTACTGTATCCCTCTGACCTTCTTATTGACGATGAAACACAGAAATTGCATCGGAATTAAATACGAAAGGCACAATGCCGACATAAGTAAAAGAAAACTGACTCTTCTTACTGTCTATGCTTTGAACCATTCCTGTGACACTAGTTATAGTTTCCGATGCTTCACTTCAGGTTTACTGTATCCCTCTGACCTTCTTATTGACGATGAAACACAGAAATTTAATCGGCATTAAATACAAAAGGCACAATGCCGTCTTAAGTACAAGAAAACTGACTCTTCTTACTGTCTATGTTTTGAACATCTCCTTTGACACTAGTTATAGATTCCGATGCTTCACTTCAGGTTTACTGTATCCCTCTGACCTTCTTATTGACGATGAAACACAGAAATTACATGGGAATTAAATACAAAAGGCACTATGCCGAGTTAAGTTCAAGTAAACTGACTTTTCTTACTGTCTATGGTTTTAACCATTCCTGTGACACTAGTTATAGATTCCGATGCTCCACTTCAGGTATACTGTATCCCTCTGACCTTCTTATTGACGATGACACACAGAAATTGCATCGGAATTAAATACAAAAGGCACAATGCCAACTTAAGTACAAGAAAACTGACTCTTCTTACTGTCTATGTTTTGAAACATTCCTGTGACACTAGTTGTAGATGCCGATACTTCACTTCAGGTTTACTGTATCCCTCTGACCTTCTTATTGACGATGAAACACAGAAATTGCATTGAAATTAAATATAAAAGGCACAATGCCGACTTAAGTACAAGAAAACTGACTCTTCTTACTGTCTATACTTTGAACCATTCCTGTGACACTTGTCATAGTTTCCGATGCTTCATCTCAGGTTTACTGTATCCCTCTGACCTTATTGACGATGAAACACAGAAATTGCATCGGAATTAAATACAAAAGGCACAATGCCGACTTAAGTACAAGGAAACTGACTCTTCTTCCTGTCTGTGTTTTGAACCATTCCTGTGACACTAGTTATAGATTCCGATGCTTCAATTTAGGTTTACTGTATCCCTCTGACCTTCTTATTGGCGATGAAACACAGAAATTGCCTCGGAATTAAATCCAAAGGCACAATGCCGACTTAAGTACGAGAAAACTGACGCTTCTTACTGTTTGTGTTTTGAACCACTCCTGTGACACTAGTTGTAGATTCCGATGCATCACTTCAGGTTTACTGTATCCCTCTGACCTTCTTATTGACGATGAAACACAGAAATTGCATCGGAATACAAGCAAAAGGCAAAATGCCGACTTAAGTACAAGAAGACTGACTCTTCTTACTGTCTATGATTTGAACTATTCCTGTGACACTAGTTATAGATTCCGATGCTTCACTTCAGGTTTACTGTATCCCTCTGACCCTCTTATTGACGATGAAACACAGAAATTTAATCGGCATTAAATACAAAAGGCACAATGCCGACTTAAGTACAAGAAATCTGACTCTTCTTACTGTCTCTGTTTTGAACATCTCCTTTGACACTAGTTATAGATTCCGATGCTTCACTACAGATTTAATGTATCCCTCTGACCTTCTTATTGACGATGAAACACAGAAATTGCATGGGAATTAAATACAAAAGGCACTATGCCGACTTAAGTAAAAGTAAACTGACTTTTCTTACTGTCTATGTTTTGAACCATTCCTGTGACACTAGATATAGATTCCGATGCTTCACTTCAGGTTTACTGTATCCCTCTGACCTTCTTATTGACGATGAAACACAGAAATTTAATCGGCATTAAATACAAAAGGCACAATGCCGTCTAAAGTACAAGAAAACTGACTCTTCTTACTGTCTATGTTTTGAACATCTCCTTTGACACTAGTTATAGATTCCGATGCTTCACTTCAGGTTTACTGTATCCCTCTGACCTTATAGACGATGAAACACAGAAATTACATGGGAATTAAATACAAACGGAACTATGCCGAGTTAAGTTCAAGTAAACTGACTTTTCTTACTGTCTATGGTTTTAACCATTCCTGTGACACTAGTTATAGATTCCGATGCTCCACTTCAGGTATACTGTATCCCTCTGACCTTCTTATTGACGATGACACACAGAAATTGCAGCGGAATTAAATACAAAAGGCACAATGCCAACTTAAGTACAAGAAAACTGACTCTTCTTACTGTCTATGTTTTGAAACATTCCTGTGACACTAGTTATAGATGCCGATACTTCACTTCAGGTTTACTGTATCTCTCTGACCTTCTTATTGACGATGAAACACAGAAATTGCATCGAAATTAAATATTAAAGGCACAATGCCGACAAGAGTACAAGAAAACTGACTCTTCTTACTGTCTATACTTTGAACCATTCCTGTGACGCTTGTCATAGTTTCCGATGCTTCATCTCAGGTTTACTGTATCCCTCTGACCTTATTGACGATGAAACACAGAAATTGCATTGGAATTAAATACAAAAGGCACAAAGCCGACTTAAGTACAAGGAAACTGACTCTTCTTACTGTCTGTGTTTTGAACCATTCCTGTGTCACTAGTTATAGATTCCGATGCTTCACTTCAGGTTTACTGTATCCCTCTGGCCTTCTTATTGACGATGAAACACAGAAATTGCCTCGGAATTAAATACAAAAGGCACAATGCCGACTTAAGTACGAGAAAACTGACGCTTCTTACTGTTTGTGTTTTGAACCACTCCTGTGACACTAGTTAGAGATTCCGATGCTTCACTTCAGGTTTACTGTATCCCTCTGACCTTCTTATTGACGATGAAACACAGAAATTGCATCGGAATACAAGCAAAAGGCAAAATGCCGACTTAAGTAGAAGAAGACTGACTCCTCTTACTGTCTATGATTTGAACTATTCCTGTGACACTAGTTATAGATTCCGATGCTTCACTTCACGTTTACTGTATCCCTCTTACCTTCTTATTGACGATGAAACACCGAAATTGCATCGGAATTAAATACAAAAGGCACAATGCCGACTCAGGTACAAGAAGACTGGCTCTTCTTACTGTCTATGTTTTAACCTTTCCTGTGAGACAGGTTTTAGATTCCGATGCTTCACTTCAGGTTTACTGTATCCCTTGGCCCTCCTTATTGACGACGAAACACAGAAAGTGGATCGGCATTAAATACAAAAGGCACAATGCCGACTGAAGTACAAGAAATCTGACTCTTCTTACTGTCCATGTTTTGAACATCGCCTTTGACACTAATTATAGATTCCGATGCTTCACTTCAGGTTTACTGTATCCCTCTGACCTTCTCATTGACGATGAAACACAGAAATTGCATCGGAATTAAATAAGAAAGGCACAATGCCGACTTAAGTAAATGAAAACTGACTCTTCTTACTGTCTATGTTTTGAACCATTCCTGTGACACTAGTTATAGATTCCGATGCTTCACTTCACGTTTACTGTATCCCTCTGACCTTCTTATTGACGATGAAACACAGAAATTTAATCGGCATTAAATACTTAAGGCACAATGCCGACTTAAGTACAAGAAATCTGACTCTTCTTATTGTCTCTGTTTTGAACATCTCCTTTGACACTAGTTATAGATTCCGATGCTTCACTACAGATTTAATGTATCCCTCTGACCTTCTTATTGACGATGAAACACAGAAATTGCATGGGAATTAAATACAAAAGGCACTATGCCGACTTAAGTACAAGTAAACTGACTTTTCTTACTGTCTATGGTTTTAACCATTCCTGTGACACTAGTTATAGATTCCGATGCTTCACTTTACGTTTACTGTATCCCTCTGACCTTCTTATTGACGATGAAACACAGAAATTTAATCGGCATTAAATACAAAAGGCACAATGCCGACTTAAGTAAAAGAAAACTGACTCATCTTACTGTCTATGTTTTGAACCATTCCTGTGACACTAGTTATAGATTCCGATGCTTCACTTCACGTTTACTGTATCCCTCTGACCTTCTTATTGACGATGAAACACAGAAATTTAACCGGCATTAAATACAAAAGGCACAATGCCGACTTAAGTTCAAGAAAACTGATTCTTCTTAATGTCCATGTTTTGAACCATTCCTGTGACACTAGTTATAGATTCCGATGCTTCACTTCAGGTTTACTGTATCCCTCTGACCTTCTTATTGACGATGAAACACAGAAATTGCATCGGAATTAAATACAAAAGGCACAATGACGACTCAGGTACAAGAAGACTGGCTCTTCTTACTGTCTATATTTTGAACCTTTCCTGTGAGTCCGGTTTTAGATTCAGATGCTTCACATCAGGTTTACTGTATCACTTGGCCCTTCTTATTGACGACGTGACACAGATATTGCATCGGAATTATATAGAAAAGGCACAATGCCGACTTAAATACAAAAAAACTGACTCCTCTTACTGTCTATGTTTTGAACCATTGCTGTGACACTAGTTATAGATTCCGATGCTTCACTTCAGGTTTGCTGTATCACTCTGACCGTCTTATTGACGATGAAACACAGACATTGCATCGGAATTAAATACAAAAGGCACAATGCCGACTTCATTATAATAAAACTGACTCTTCTTACTGTCTATGCTTTGAACCATTCCTGTGGCACTAGTTAAAGACTCCGATGCTTCACTTCAGGTTTACTGTATCCTTCTGACCTTCTTATTGACGATGAAACACCGAAATTGCATCGGAATTAAATACAAAAGGCACAATGCCGACTTAAGTACAAGTAAACTGACTTTTCTTACTGTCTATGATTTGAACCATTTGTGTGACACTAGTTATAGATTCCGATGCTTCACTTCAGGTTTACTGTAACCCTCTGACCTTCGTATTGACGATGAAACAGAGAAATTGCATCGGAATTGAATACAAAAGGCACAATGCCGACTTAAGTACAAGAATACTGACTCTTCTTAGTGTCGATGTTTTGAACCATTCCTGTGACACTAGTTATAGATTCCGATGCTTCACTTCAGGTTCACTGTATCCCTCTGAACTTCTTATTGTGGATGAAACATAGAAATTCCATCGGCATTTTATACAAAAGGCACAATGCCGACTCAAGTACAAGAAAATTGATTCTTCTTATTGCCTATGTTTTGAACAATTCCTGTGACACTAGTTATAGATTCCGATGCCTCACTTCAGGAATACTGTTCCCTCTGACCTTCTTATTGACGATGAAACACAGAAATTGCATCGGAATTAAATACGAAAGGCACAATGCCGACTTCAGTAAAAGAAAACTGACTCTTCTTACTGTCTATGTTTTGGACCATTCCTGTGACACTAGTTATAGATTCCGATGCTTCACTTCAGGTTTACTGTATCCCTCTGACCCTCTTATTGACGATGAAACACAGAAATTTAATCGGCATTAAATACAAAAGGCACAATGCCGACATAAGTACAACAAATCTGACTCTTCTTACTGTCCATGTTTTGAACATCTAATTTGACACTAGTTATAGATTCCGATGCTTCACTTTAGGTTTACTGTATCCCTCTGACCTTCTTATTGACGATGAAACACAGAAATTGCATCGGAATTAAATACGAAAGGCACAATGCCGACATAAGTAAAAGAAAACTGACTCTTCTTACTGTCTATGTTTTGGACCATTCCTGTGACACTAGTTATAGATTCCGATGCTTCACTTCAGGTTTACTGTATCCCTCTGACCCTCTTATTGACGATGAAACACAGAAATTTAATCGGCATTAAATACAAAAGGCACAATGCCGACATAAGTACAACAAATCTGACTCTTCTTACTGTCCATGTTTTGAACATCTAATTTGACACTAGTTATAGTTTCCGATGCTTCACATCAGGTTTACTGTATCCCTCTGACCTTCGTATTGACGATGAAACACAGAAATTACATGGGAATTAAATACAAAAGGCACTATGCCGAGTTTAGTTCAAGTAAACTGAATTTTTATACTGTCTATGGTTTTAACCATTCCTGGGCACTAGTTATAGATTCCAATGCTCCACTTCAGGTATACTGTATCCCTCTGACCTTCTTATTGACGATGACACACAGAAATTGCATCGGAATTAAATACAAAAGGCACAATGCCAACTTAAGTACAAGAAAACTGACTCTTCTTACTGTCTATGTTTTGAAACATTCCTGTGACACTAGTTATAGATGCCGATACTTCACTTCAGGTTTACTGTATCCCTCTGACCTCCTTATTGACGATGAAACACAGAAATTGCATCGAAATTAAATATAAAAGGCACAATGCCGACTTAAGTACAAGAAAACTGACTCTTCTTACTGTCTATACTTCGAACCATTCCTGTGACACTTGTCATAGTTTCCGATGCTTCATCTCAGGTTTACTGTATCCCTCTGACCTTATTGACGATGAAACACAGAAATTGCACCGGAATTAAATACAAAAGGCACAATGCCGACTTAAGTACAAGGAAACTGACTCTTCTTACTGTCTGTGTTTTGAACCATTCCTGTGACACTAGTTATAGATTCCGATGCTTCACTTCAGGTTTACTGTATCCCTCTGACCTTCTTATTGACGATGAAACACAGAAATTGCCTCGGAATTAAATACAAAAGGCATAATGCCGACTTAAGTACGAGAAAACTGACGCTTCTTACTGTTTGTGTTTTGAACCACTCCTGTGACACTAGTTGTAGATTCCGATGCTTCACTTCAGGTTTACTGTATCCCTCTGACCTTCTTATTGACGATGAAACACAGAAATTGCATCGGAATACAAGCAAAAGGCAAAATGCCGACTTAAGTACAAGAAGACTGACTCTTCTTACTGTCTATGATTTGAACTATTCCTGTGACACTAGTTATAGATTCCGAAGTTTCACTTCAGGTTTACTGTATCCCTCTTACCATCTTATTGACGATGAAACACCGAAATTGCATCGGAATTAAATACAAAAGGCACAATGCCGACTCAGGTACAAGAAGACTGGCTCTTCTTACTGTCTATGTTTTAACCTTTCCTGTGAGACAGGTTTTAGATTCCGATGCTTCACTTCAGGTTTACTGTATCCCTTGGCCCTCCTTATTGACGACGAAACACAGAAAGTGGATCGGCATTAAATACAAAAGGCACAATGCAGACTTAAGTACAAGAAATCTGACTCTTCTTACTGTCCATGTTTTGAACATCGCCTTTAACACTAGTTATAGATTCCGATGCTTCACTTCAGGTTTACTGTATCCCTCTGACCTTCTCATTGACGATGAAACACAGAAATTGCATCGGAATTAAATAAGAAAGGCACAATGCCGACTTAAGTAAAAGAAAACTGACTCTTCTTACTGTCTATGTTTTGAACCATTCCTGTGACACTAGCTATAGATTCCGATGCTTCACTTCACGTTTACTGTATCCCTCTGACCTTCTTATTGACGATGAAACACAGAAATTTAATCGGCATTAAATACAAAAGGCACAATGCCGACTTAAGTACAAGAAATCTGACTCTTCTTACTGTCTCTGTTTTGAACATCTCCTTTGACACTAGTTATAGATTCCGATGCTTCACTACAGATTTAATGTATCCCTCTGACCTTCTTATTGACGATGAAACACAGAAATTGCATGGGAATTAAATACAAAAGGCACTATGCCGACTTAAGTACAAGTAAACTGACTTTTCATACTGTCTATGGTTTTAACCATTCCTGTGACACTAGTTATAGATTCCGATGCTTCACTTCACGTTTACTGTATTCCTCTGACCTTCTTATTGACGATGAAACACAGAAATTTAATCGGCATTAAATACAAGAGGCACAATGCCGACTTAAGTTTAAGAAAACTGATTCTTCTTAATGTCCATGTTTTGAACCATTCCTGTGACACTAGTTATAGATTCCGATGCTTCACTTCAGGTTTACTGTATCCCTCTGACCTTCTTATTGACGATGAAACACAGAAATTGCATCGGAATTAAATACAAAAGGCACAATGACGACTCAAGTACAAGAAGACTGGCTCTTTTTACTGTCTATATTTTCAACCTTTCCTGTGCGTCTGGTTTTAGATTCAGATGCTTCACATCAGGTTTACTGTATCCCTTGGCCCTTCTTATTGACGACGTAACACAGATATTGCATCGGAATTAAATAAGAAAGGCACAATGCCGACTTAAGTAAAAGAAAACTGACTCTTCTTACTGTCTATGCTTTGAACCATTCCTGTGACACTAGTTATAGATTCCGATGCTTCACTTCACGTTTACTGTATCCCTCTGACCTTCTTATTGACGATGAAACACAGAAATTTAACCGGCATTAAATACAAAAGGCACAATGCCGACTTAAGTTCAAGAAAACTGATTCTTCTTAATGTCCATGTTTTGAACCATTCCTGTGACACTAGTTATAGATTCCGATGCTTCACTTCAGGTTTACTGTATCCCTCTGACCTTCTTATTGACGATGAAACACAGAAATTGCATCGGAATTAAATACAAAAGGCACAATGACGACTCAGGTACAAGAAGACTGGCTCTTCTTACTGTCTATATTTTGAACCTTTCCTGTGAGTCCGGTTTTAGATTCAGATGCTTCACATCAGGTTTACTGTATCACTTGGCCCTTCTTATTGACGACGTGACACAGATATTGCATCGGAATTATATAGAAAAGGCACAATGCCGACTTAAATACAAAAAAACTGACTCCTCTTACTGTCTATGTTTTGAACCATTGCTGTGACACTAGTTATAGATTCCGATGCTTCACTTCAGGTTTGCTGTATCACTCTGACCGTCTTATTGACGATGAAACACAGACATTGCATCGGAATTAAATACAAAAGGCACAATGCCGACTTAAGTACAAGTAAACTGACTTTTCTTACTGTCTATGACTTGAACCATTTGTGTGACACTAGTTATAGATTCCGATGCTTCACTTCAGGTTTACTGTAACCCTCTGACCTTCGTATTGACGATGAAACAGAGAAATTGCATCGGAATTGAATACAAAAGGCACAATGCCGACTTAAGTAAAAGAAAACTGACTCTTCTTACTGTCTATGTTTTGAACATCTCCTTTGACACTAGTTATAGATTCCGATGCTTCACTTTAGGTTTACTGTATCCCTCTGACCTTCTTATTGACGATGAAACACAGAAATTGCATCGGAATTAAATACGAAAAGCACAATGCCGACATAAGTAAAAGAAAACTGACTCTTCTTACTGTCTATGCTTTGAACCATTCCTGTGACACTAGTTATAGTTTCCGATGCTTCACTTCAGGTTTACTGTATCCCTCTGACCTTCTTATTGACGATGAAACACAGAAATTTAATCGGCATTAAATACAAAAGGCACAATGCCGTCTTAAGTACAAGAAAACTGACTCTTCTTACTGTCTATGTTTTGAACATCTCCTTTGACACTAGTTATAGATTCCGATGCTTCACTTCAGGTTTACTGTATCCCTCTGACCTTCTTATTGACGATGAAACACAGAAATTACATGGGAATTAAATACAAAAGGCACTATGCCGAGTTAAGTTCAAGTAAACTGACTTTTCTTACTGTCTATGGTTTTAACCATTCCTGTGACACTAGTTATAGATTCCGATGCTCCACTTCAGGTATACTGTATCCCTCTGACCTTCTTATTGACGATGACACACAGAAATTGCATCGGAATTAAATACAAAAGGCACAATGCCAACTTAAGTACAAGAAAACTGACTCTTCTTACTGTCTATGTTTTGAAACATTCCTGTGACACTAGTTGTAGATGCCGATACTTCACTTCAGGTTTACTGTATCCCTCTGACCTTCTTATTGACGATGAAACACAGAAATTGCATTGAAATTAAATATAAAAGGCACAATGCCGACTTAAGTACAAGAAAACTGACTCTTCTTACTGTCTATACTTTGAACCATTCCTGTGACACTTGTCATAGTTTCCGATGCTTCATCTCAGGTTTACTGTATCCCTCTGACCTTATTGACGATGAAACACAGAAATTGCATCGGAATTAAATACAAAAGGCACAATGCCGACTTAAGTACAAGGAAACTGACTCTTCTTCCTGTCTGTGTTTTGAACCATTCCTGTGACACTAGTTATAGATTCCGATGCTTCAATTTAGGTTTACTGTATCCCTCTGACCTTCTTATTGGCGATGAAACACAGAAATTGCCTCGGAATTAAATCCAAAGGCACAATGCCGACTTAAGTACGAGAAAACTGACGCTTCTTACTGTTTGTGTTTTGAACCACTCCTGTGACACTAGTTGTAGATTCCGATGCATCACTTCAGGTTTACTGTATCCCTCTGACCTTCTTATTGACGATGAAACACAGAAATTGCATCGGAATACAAGCAAAAGGCAAAATGCCGACTTAAGTACAAGAAGACTGACTCTTCTTACTGTCTATGATTTGAACTATTCCTGTGACACTAGTTATAGATTCCGATGCTTCACTTCAGGTTTACTGTATCCCTCTGACCCTCTTATTGACGATGAAACACAGAAATTTAATCGGCATTAAATACAAAAGGCACAATGCCGACTTAAGTACAAGAAATCTGACTCTTCTTACTGTCTCTGTTTTGAACATCTCCTTTGACACTAGTTATAGATTCCGATGCTTCACTACAGATTTAATGTATCCCTCTGACCTTCTTATTGACGATGAAACACAGAAATTGCATGGGAATTAAATACAAAAGGCACTATGCCGACTTAAGTAAAAGTAAACTGACTTTTCTTACTGTCTATGTTTTGAACCATTCCTGTGACACTAGATATAGATTCCGATGCTTCACTTCAGGTTTACTGTATCCCTCTGACCTTCTTATTGACGATGAAACACAGAAATTTAATCGGCATTAAATACAAAAGGCACAATGCCGTCTAAAGTACAAGAAAACTGACTCTTCTTACTGTCTATGTTTTGAACATCTCCTTTGACACTAGTTATAGATTCCGATGCTTCACTTCAGGTTTACTGTATCCCTCTGACCTTATAGACGATGAAACACAGAAATTACATGGGAATTAAATACAAACGGAACTATGCCGAGTTAAGTTCAAGTAAACTGACTTTTCTTACTGTCTATGGTTTTAACCATTCCTGTGACACTAGTTATAGATTCCGATGCTCCACTTCAGGTATACTGTATCCCTCTGACCTTCTTATTGACGATGACACACAGAAATTGCAGCGGAATTAAATACAAAAGGCACAATGCCAACTTAAGTACAAGAAAACTGACTCTTCTTACTGTCTATGTTTTGAAACATTCCTGTGACACTAGTTATAGATGCCGATACTTCACTTCAGGTTTACTGTATCTCTCTGACCTTCTTATTGACGATGAAACACAGAAATTGCATCGAAATTAAATATTAAAGGCACAATGCCGACAAGAGTACAAGAAAACTGACTCTTCTTACTGTCTATACTTTGAACCATTCCTGTGACGCTTGTCATAGTTTCCGATGCTTCATCTCAGGTTTACTGTATCCCTCTGACCTTATTGACGATGAAACACAGAAATTGCATTGGAATTAAATACAAAAGGCACAAAGCCGACTTAAGTACAAGGAAACTGACTCTTCTTACTGTCTGTGTTTTGAACCATTCCTGTGTCACTAGTTATAGATTCCGATGCTTCACTTCAGGTTTACTGTATCCCTCTGGCCTTCTTATTGACGATGAAACACAGAAATTGCCTCGGAATTAAATACAAAAGGCACAATGCCGACTTAAGTACGAGAAAACTGACGCTTCTTACTGTTTGTGTTTTGAACCACTCCTGTGACACTAGTTAGAGATTCCGATGCTTCACTTCAGGTTTACTGTATCCCTCTGACCTTCTTATTGACGATGAAACACAGAAATTGCATCGGAATACAAGCAAAAGGCAAAATGCCGACTTAAGTAGAAGAAGACTGACTCCTCTTACTGTCTATGATTTGAACTATTCCTGTGACACTAGTTATAGATTCCGATGCTTCACTTCACGTTTACTGTATCCCTCTTACCTTCTTATTGACGATGAAACACCGAAATTGCATCGGAATTAAATACAAAAGGCACAATGCCGACTCAGGTACAAGAAGACTGGCTCTTCTTACTGTCTATGTTTTAACCTTTCCTGTGAGACAGGTTTTAGATTCCGATGCTTCACTTCAGGTTTACTGTATCCCTTGGCCCTCCTTATTGACGACGAAACACAGAAAGTGGATCGGCATTAAATACAAAAGGCACAATGCCGACTGAAGTACAAGAAATCTGACTCTTCTTACTGTCCATGTTTTGAACATCGCCTTTGACACTAATTATAGATTCCGATGCTTCACTTCAGGTTTACTGTATCCCTCTGACCTTCTCATTGACGATGAAACACAGAAATTGCATCGGAATTAAATAAGAAAGGCACAATGCCGACTTAAGTAAATGAAAACTGACTCTTCTTACTGTCTATGTTTTGAACCATTCCTGTGACACTAGTTATAGATTCCGATGCTTCACTTCACGTTTACTGTATCCCTCTGACCTTCTTATTGACGATGAAACACAGAAATTTAATCGGCATTAAATACTTAAGGCACAATGCCGACTTAAGTACAAGAAATCTGACTCTTCTTATTGTCTCTGTTTTGAACATCTCCTTTGACACTAGTTATAGATTCCGATGCTTCACTACAGATTTAATGTATCCCTCTGACCTTCTTATTGACGATGAAACACAGAAATTGCATGGGAATTAAATACAAAAGGCACTATGCCGACTTAAGTACAAGTAAACTGACTTTTCTTACTGTCTATGGTTTTAACCATTCCTGTGACACTAGTTATAGATTCCGATGCTTCACTTTACGTTTACTGTATCCCTCTGACCTTCTTATTGACGATGAAACACAGAAATTTAATCGGCATTAAATACAAAAGGCACAATGCCGACTTAAGAAAAAGAAAACTGACTCTTCTTACTGTCTATGTTTTGAACCATTCCTGTGACACTAGTTATAGATTCCGATGCTTCACTTCACGATTACTGTATCCCTCTGACCTTCTTATTGACGATGAAACACAGAAATTTAATCGGCATTAAATACAAAAGGCACAATGCCGACTTAAGTTCAAGAAAACTGATTCTTCTTAATGTCCATGTTTTGAACCATTCCTGTGACACTAGTTATAGATTCCGATGCTTCACTTCAGGTTTACTGTATCCCTCTGACCTTCTTATTGACGATGAAACACAGAAATTGCATCGGAATTAAATACAAAAGGCACAATGACGACTCAAGTACAAGAAGACTGGCTCTTCTTACTGTCTATATTTTGAACCTTTCCTGTGTGTCCGGTTTTAGATTCAGATGCTTCACATCAGGTTTACTGTATCCCTTGCCCCTTCTTATTGACGACGTAAGACAGATATTGCATCGGAATTATATAGAAAAGGCACAATGCCGACTTAAATACAAAAAAACTGACTCCTCTTACTGTCTATGTTTTGAACCATTGCTGTGACACTAGTTATAGATTCCGATGCTTCACTTCAGGTTTGCTGTATCACTCTGACCGTCTTATTGACGATGAAACACAGACATTGCATCGGAATTATATACAAAAGGCACAATGCCGACTTCATTATAATAAAACTGACTCTTCTTACTGTCTATGCTTTGAACCATTCCTGTGGCACTAGTTATAGACTCCGATGCTTTACTTCAGGTTTACTGTATCCTTCTGACCTTCTTATTGACGATGAAACACCATAATTGCATCGGAATTAAATACAAAAGGCACAATGCCGACTTAAGTACAAGTAAACTGACTTTTCTTACTGTCTGTGATTAGAACCATTTGTGTGACACTAGTTATAGATTCCGATGCTTCACTTCAGGTTTACTGTAACCCTCTGACCTTCGTATTGACGATGAAACAGAGAAATTGCATCGGAATTGAATACAAAAGGCACAATGCCGACTTAAGTACAAGAATACTGACTCTTCTTAGTGTCTATGTTTTGAACCATTCCTGTGACACTAGTTATAGATTCCGATGCTTCACTTCAGGTTCACTGTATCCCTCTGAACTTCTTATTGTCGATGAAACATAGAAATCTCGTTGGCATTTTATACAAAAGGCACAATGCCGACTCAAGTACAAGAAAATTGATTCTTCTTATTGCCTATATTTTGAACAATTCCTGTGACACTAGTTATAGATTCCGATGCCTCACTTCAGGAATAGTGTATCCCTCTGACCTTCTTATTGACGATGAAACACAGAAATTGCGTCGGAATTAAATACGAAAGGCACAATGCCGACTTAAGTAAATGAAAACTGACTCTTCTTAAGGTCTATGTTTTGGACCATTCCTGTGACACTAGTTATAGATTCCGATGCTTCACATCAGGTTTACTGTATCCCTCTGACCCTCTTATTGACGATGAAACACAGAAATTGCATCGGAATACAAGCAAAAGGCAAAATGCCGACTTAAGTAGAAGAAGACTGACTCCTCTTACTGTCTATGATTTGAACTATTCCTGTGACACTAGTTATAGATTCCGAAGTTTCACTTCAGGTTTACTGTATCCCTCTTACCTTCTTATTGACGATGAAACACCGAAATTGCATCGGAATTAAATACAAAAGGCACAATGCCGACTCAGGTACAAGAAGACTGGCTCTTCTTACTGTCTATGTTTTAACCTTTCCTGTGAGACAGGTTTTAGATTCCGATGCTTCACTTCAGGTTTACTGTATCCCTTGGCCCTCCTTATTGACGACGAAACACAGAAAGTGGATCGGCATTAAATACAAAAGGCACAATGCCGACTGAAGTACAAGAAATCTGACTCTTCTTACTGTCCATGTTTTGAACATCGCCTTTGACACTAATTATAGATTCCGATGCTTCACTTCAGGTTTACTGTATCCCTCTGACCTTCTCATTGACGATGAAACACAGAAATTGCATCGGAATTAAATAAGAAAGGCACAATGCCGACTTAAGTAAAAGAAAACTGACTCTTCTTACTGTCTATGTTTTGAACCATTCCTGTGACACTAGTTATAGATTCCGATGCTTCACTTCACGTTTACTGTATCCCTCTGACCTTCTTATTGACGATGAAACACAGAAATTTAATCGGCATTAAATACAAAAGGCACAATGCCGACTTAAGTACAAGAAATCTGACTCTTCTTATTGTCTCTGTTTTGAACATCTCCTTTGACACTAGTTATAGTTTCCGATGCTTCACTACAGATTTAATGTATCCCTCTGACCTTCTTATTGACGATGAAACACAGAAATTGCATGGGAATTAAATACAAAAGGCACTATGCCGACTTAAGTACAAGTAAACTGACTTTTCTTACTGTCTATGGTTTTAACCATTCCTGTGACACTAGTTATAGATTCCGATGCTTCACTTTACGTTTACTGTATCCCTCTGACCTTCTTATTGACGATGAAACACAGAAATTTAATCGGCATTAAATACAAAAGGCACAATGCCGACTTAAGTTCAAGAAAACTGATTCTTCTTAATGTCCATGTTTTGAACCATTCCTGCGACACTAGTTATAGATTCCGATGCTTCACTTCAGGTTTACTGTATCCCTCTGACCTTCTTATTGACGATGAAACACAGAAATTGCATCGGAATTAAATACAAAAGGCACAATGACGACTCAAGTACAAGAAGACTGGCTCTTCTTACTGTCTATATTTTGAACCTTTCCTGTGAGTCCGGTTTTAGATTCAGATGCTTCACATCAGGTTTACTGTATCCCTTGGCCCTTCTTATTGACGACGTAACACAGATATTGCATCGGAATTAAATAAGAAAGGCACAATGCCGACTTAAGTAAAAGAAAACTGACTCTTCTTACTGTCTATGTTTTGAACCATTCCTGTGACACTAGTTATAGATTCCGATGCTTCACTTCACGATTACTGTATCCCTCTGACCTTCTTATTGACGATGAAACACAGAAATTTAATCGGCATTAAATACAAAAGGCACAATGCCGACTTAAGTTCAAGAAAACTGATTCTTCTTAATGTCCTTGTTTTGAACCATTCCTGTGACACTAGTTATAGATTCCGATGCTTCACTTCAGGTTTACTGTATCCCTCTGACCTTCTTATTGACGATGAAACACAGAAATTGCATCGGAATTAAATACAAAAGGCACAATGACGACTCAAGTACAAGAAGACTGGCTCTTCTTACTGTCTATATTTTGAACCTTTCCTGTGTGTCCGGTTTTAGATTCAGATGCTTCACATCAGGTTTACTGTATCCCTTGCCCCTTCTTATTGACGACGTAAGACAGATATTGCATCGGAATTATATAGAAAAGGCACAATGAAGACTTAAATACAAAAAAACTGACTCCTCTTACTGTCTATGTTTTGAACAATTGCTGTGACACTAGTTATAGATTCCGATGCTTCACTTCAGGTTTGCTGTATCACTCTGACCGTCTTATTGACGATGAAACACAGACATTGCATCGGAATTAAATACAAAAGGCACAATGCCGACTTCATTATAATAAAACTGACTCACCTTACTGTCTATGCTTTGAACCATTCCTGTGGCACTAGTTATAGACTCCGATGCTTTACTTCAGGTTTACTGTATCCTTCTGACCTTCTTATTGACGATGAAACACCATAATTGCATCGGAATTAAATACAAAAGGCACAATGCCGACTTAAGTACAAGTAAACTGACTTTTCTTACTGTTTGTGATTTGAACCATTTGTGTGACACTAGTTATAGATTCCGATGCTTCACTTCAGGTTTACTGTAACCCTCTGACCTTCGTATTGACGATGAAACAGAGAAATTGCATCGGAATTGAATACAAAAGGCACAATGCCGACTTAAGTACAAGAATACTGACTCTTCTTAGTGTCTATGTTTTGAACCATTCCTGTGACGCTAGTTATAGATTCCGATGCTTCACTTCAGGTTCACTGTATCCCTCTGAACTTCTTATTGTCGATGAAACATAGAAATCTCATTGGCATTTTATACAAAAGGCACAATGCCGACTCAAGTACAAGAAAATTGATTCTTCTTATTGCCTATGTTTTGAACAATTCCTGTGACACTAGTTATAGATTCCGATGCCTCACTTCAGGAATAGTGTATCCCTCTGACCTTCCTATTGACGATGAAACACAGAAATTGCGTCGGAATTAAATACGAAAGGCACAATGCCGACTTAAGTAAATGAAAACTGACTCTTCTTACTGTCTATGTTTTGGACCATTCCTGTGACACTAGTTATAGATTCCGATGCTTCACATCAGGTTTACTGTATCCCTCTGACCCTCTTATTCACGATGAAACACAGAAATTGCATCGGAATACAAGCAAAAGGCAAAATGCCGACTTAAGTAGAAGAAGACTGACTCCTCTTACTGTCTATGATTTGAACTATTCCTGTGACACTAGTTATAGATTCCGAAGTTTCACTTCAGGTTTACTGTATCCCTCTTACCTTCTTATTGACGATGAAACACCGAAATTGCATCGGAATTAAATACAAAAGGCACAATGCCGACTCAGGTACAAGAAGACTGGCTCTTCTTACTGTCTATGTTTTAACCTTTCCTGTGAGACAGGTTTTAGATTCCGATGCTTCACTTCAGGTTTACTGTATCCCTTGGCCCTCCTTATTGACGACGAAACACAGAAAGTGGATCGGCATTAAATACAAAAGGCACAATGCCGACTGAAGTACAAGAAATCTGACTCTTCTTACTGTCCATGTTTTGAACATCGCCTTTGACACTAATTATAGATTCCGATGCTTCACTTCAGGTTTACTGTATCCCTCTGACCTTCTCATTGACGATGAAACACAGAAATTGCATCGGAATTAAATAAGAAAGGCACAATGCCGACTTAAGTAAAAGAAAACTGACTCTTCTTACTGTCTATGTTTTGAACCATTCCTGTGACACTAGTTATAGATTCCGATGCTTCACTTCACGTTTACTGTATCCCTCTGACCTTCTTATTGACGATGAAACACAGAAATTTAATCGGCATTAAATACTTAAGGCACAATGCCGACTTAAGTACAAGAAATCTGACTCTTCTTATTGTCTCTGTTTTGAACATCTCCTTTGACACTAGTTACAGATTCCGATGCTTCACTACAGATTTAATGTATCCCTCTGACCTTCTTATTGACGATGAAACACAGAAATTGCATGGGAATTAAATACAAAAGGCACTATGCCGACTTAAGTACAAGTAAACTGACTTTTCTTACTGTCTATGGTTTTAACCATTCCTGTGACACTAGTTATAGATTCCGATGCTTCACTTTACGTTTACTGTATCCCTCTGACCTTCTTATTGACGATGAAACACAGAAATTTAATCGGCATTAAATACAAAAGGCACAATGCCGACTTAAGTTCAAGAAAACTGATTCTTCTTAATGTCCATGTTTTGAACCATTCCTGCGACACTAGTTATAGATTCCGATGCTTCACTTCAGGTTTACTGTATCCCTCTGACCTTCTTATTGACGATGAAACACAGAAATTGCATCGGAATTAAATACAAAAGGCACAATGACGACTCAAGTACAAGAAGACTAGCTCTTCTTACTGTCTATATTTTGAACCTTTCCTGTGAGTCCGGTTTTAGATTCAGATGCTTCACATCAGGTTTACTGTATCCCTTGGCCCTTCTTATTGACGACGTAACACAGATATTGCATCGGAATTAAATAGGAAAGGCACAATGCCGACTTAAGTAAAAGAAAACTGACTCTTCTTACTGTCTATGTTTTGAACCATTCCTGTGACACTAGTTATAGATTCCGATGCTTCACTTCACGATTGCTGTATCCCTCTGACCTTCTTATTGACGATGAAACACAGAAATTTAATCGGCATTAAATACAAACGGCACAATGCCGACTTAAGTTCAAGAAAACTGATTCTTCTTAATGTCCATGTTTTGAACCATTCCTGTGACACTAGTTATAGATTCCGATGCTTCACTTCAGGTTTACTGTATCCCTCTGACCTTCTTATTGACGATGAAACACAGAAATTGCATCGGAATTAAATACAAAAGGCACAATGACGACTCAAGTACAAGAAGACTGGCTCTTCTTACTGTCTATATTTTGAACCTTTCCTGTGTGTCCGGTTTTAGATTCAGATGCTTCACATCAGGTTTACTGTATCCCTTGGCCCTTCTTATTGACGACGTAAGACAGATATTGCATCGGAATTATATAGAAAAGGCACAATGCCGACTTAAATACAAAAAAACTGACTCCTCTTACTGTCTATGTTTTGAACCATTGCTGTGACACTAGTTATAGATTCCGATGCTTCACTTCAGGTTTGCTGTATCACTCTGACCGTCTTATTGACGATGAAACACAGACATTGCATCGGAATTAAATACAAAAGGCACAATGCCGACTTCATTGTAATAAAACTGACTCTTCTTACTGTCTATGCTTTGAACCATTCCTGTGGCACTAGTTGTAGACTCCGATGCTTTACTTCAGGTTTACTGTATCCTTCTGACCTTCTTATTGACGATGAAACACCATAATTGCATCGGAATTAAATACAAAAGGCACAATGCCGACTTAAGTACAAGTAAACTGACTTTTCTTACTGTCTGTGATTTGAACCATTTGTGTGACACTAGTTATAGATTCCGATGCTTCACTTCAGGTTTACTGTAACCCTCTGACCTTCGTATTGACGATGAAACAGAGAAATTGCATCGGAATTGAATACAAAAGGCACAATGCCGACTTAAGTACAAGAATACTGACTCTTCTTAGTGTCTATGTTTTGAACCATTCCTGTGACACTAGTTATAGATTCCGATGCTTCACTTCAGGTTCACTGTATCCCTCTGAACTTCTTATTGACGATGAAACACAGAAATTTAATCGGCATTAAATACAAAAGGCACAATGCCGACTTAAGTACAACAAATCTGACTCTTCTTACTGTCTATGTTTTGAACATCTCCTTTGACACTAGTTATAGATTCCGATGCTTCACTTTAGGTTTACTGTATCCCTCTGACCTTCTTATTGACGATGAAACACAGAAATTGCATCGGAATTAAATACGAAAGGCACAATGCCGACTTAAGTAAAAGAAAACTGACTCTTCTTACTGTCTATGTTTTGAACCATTCCTGTGACACTAGTTATAGATTCCGATGCTTCACTTTAGGTTTACTGTATCCCTCTGACCTTCTTATTGACGATGAAACACAGAAATTTAATCGGCATTAAATACAAAAGGCACAATGCCGACTTAAGTACAACAAATCTGACTCTTCTTACTGTCTATGTTTTGAACATCTCCTTTGACACTAGTTATAGATTCCGATGCTTCACTTCAGGTTTACTGTATCCCTCTGACCTTCGTATTGACGATGAAACACAGAAATTACATGGGAATTAAATACAAAAGGCACTACGCCGAGTTAAGTTCAAGTAAAGTGACTTTTCTTACTGTCTATGGTTTTAACCATTCCTGGGACACTAGTTATAGGTTCCGATGCTCCACTTCAGGTATACTGTATCCCTCTGTCCTTATTGACGATGAAACACAGAAATTGCACCGGAATTAAATACAAAAGGCACAATGCCGACTTATGTACAAGGAAACTGACTCTTCTTACTGTCTGTGTTTTGAACCATTCCTGTGACACTAGTTATAGATTCCGATGCTTCACTTCAGGTTTACTGTATCCCTCTGACCTTCTTATTGACGATGAAACACAGAAATTGCCTCGGAATTAAATACAAAAGGCACAATGCCGACTTAAGTACGAGAAAACTGACGCTTCTTACTGTTTGTGTTTTGAACCACTCCTGTGACACTAGTTGTAGATTCTGATGCTTCACTTCAGGTTTACTGTATCTCTCTGACCTTCTTATTGACGATGAAACACAGAAATTGCATCGGAATACAAGCAAAAGGCAAAATGCCGACTTAAGTACAAGAAGACTGACTCTTCTTACTGTCTATGATTTGAACTATTCCTGTGACACTAGTTATAGATTCCGAAGTTTCACTTCTGGTTTAGTGTATCCCTCTTACCATCTTATTGATGATGAAACACCGAAATTGCATCGGAATTAAATACAAAAGGCACAATGCCGACTCAGGTACAAGAAGACTGGCTCTTCTTACTGTCTATGTTTTAACCTTTCCTGTGAGACAGGTTTTAGATTCCGATGCTTCACTTCAGGTTTACTGTATCCCTTGGCCCTCCTTATTGACGACGAAACACAGAAAGTGGATCGGCATTAAATACAAAAGGCACAATGCCGACTTAAGTACAAGAAATCTGACTCTTCTTACTGTCCATGTTTTGAACATCGCCTTTGACACTAGTTATAGATTCCGATGCTTCACTTCAGGTTTACTGTATCCCTCTGACCTTCTCATTGACGATGAAACACAGAAATTGCATCGGAATTAAATAAGAAAGGCACAATGCCGACTTAAGTAAAAGAAAACTGACTCTTCTTACTGTCTATGTTTTGAACCATTCCTGTGACACTAGGTACAGATTCCGATGCTTCACTTCACGTTTACTGTATCCCTCTGACCTTCTTATTGACGATGAAACACAGAAATTTAATCGTCATTAAATACAAAACGCACAATGCCGACTTAAGTACAAGAAATCTGACTCTTCTTACTGTCTCTGTTTTGAACATCTCCTTTGACACTAGTTATAGATTCCGATGCTTCACTACAGATTTAATGTATCCCTCTGACCTTCTTATTGACGATGAAACACAGAAATTGCATGGGAATTAAATACAAAAGGCACTATGCCGACTTAAGTACAAGTAAACTGACTTTTCTTACTGTCTATGGTTTTAACCATTCCTGTGATACTAGTTATAGATTCCGATGCTTCACTTCACGTTTACTGTATCCCTCTGACCTTCTTATTGACGATGAAACACAGAAATTTAATCGGCATTAAATACAAAAGGCACAATGCCGACTTAAGTTCAAGAAAACTGATTCTTCTTAATGTCCATGTTTTGAACCATTCCTGTGACACTAGTTATAGATTCCGATGCTTCACTTCAGGTTGACTGTATCCCTCTGACCTTCTTATTGACGATGAAATACAGAAATTGCATCGGAATTAAATACAAAAGGCACAATGACGACTCAAGTACAAGAAGACTGGCTCTTCTTACTGTCTATATTTTGAACCTTTCCTGTGCGTCCGGTTTTAGATTCCGATGCTTCACATCAGGTTTACTGTATCCCTTGGCCCTTCTTATTGACGACGTAACACAGATATTGCATCGGAATTAAATAAGAAAGGCACAATGCCGACTTAAGTAAAAGAAAACTGACTCTTCTTACTGTCTATGTTTTGAACCATTCCTGTGACACTAGTTATAGATTCCGATGCTTCACTTCACGTTTACTGTATCCCTCTGACCTTCCTATTGACGATGAAACACAGAAATTTAATCGGCATTAAATACAAAAGGCACAATGCCGACTTAAGTTCAAGAAAACTGATTCTTCTTAATGTCCATGCTTTGAACCATTCCTGTGGCACTAGTTATAGATTCCGATGCTTCACTTCAGGTTTACTGTATCCCTCTGACCTTCTTATTGACGATGGAACACAGAAATTGCATCGGAATTAAATACAAAAGGCACAATGACGACTCAAGTACAAGAAGACTGGCTCTTCTTACTGTCTATATTTTGAACCTTTCCTGTGAGTCCGGTTTTAAATTCAGATGCTTCACATCAGGTTTACTGTATCCCTTGGCCCTTCTTATTGACGACGTAACACAGATATTGCATCGGAATTATATAGAAAAGGCACAATGCCGACTTAAATACAAAAAAACTGACTCCTCTTACTGTCTATGTTTTGAACCATTGCTGTGACACTAGTTATAGATTCCGATGCTTCACTTCAGGTTTGCTGTATCACTCTGACCGTCTTATTGACGATGAAACACAGACATTGCATCGGAATTAAATACAAAAGGCACAATGCCGACTTCATTATAATAAAACTGACTCTTCTTACTGTCTATGCTTTGAACCATTCCTGTGGCACTAGTTAAAGACTCCGATGCTTCACTTCAGGTTTACTGTATCCTTCTGACCTTCTTATTGACAATGAAACACCGAAATTGCATCGGAATTAAATACAAAAGGCACAATGCCGACTTAAGTACAAGTAAACTGACTTTTCTTACTGTCTATGATTTGAACCATTTGTGTGACACTAGTTATAGATTCCGATGCTTCACTTCAGGTTTACTGTAACCCTCTGACCTTCGTATTGACGATGAAACAGAGAAATTGCATCGGAATTGAATACAAAAGGCACAATGCCGACTTAAGTACAAGAATACTGACTCTTCTTAGTGTCTATGCTTTGAACCATTCCTGTGACACTAGTTATAGATTCCGATGCTTCACTTCAGGTTCACTGTATCCCTCTGAACTTCTTATTGTCGATGAAACATAGAAATTCCATCGGCATTTTATACAAAAGGCACAATGACGACTCAAGTACAAGAAAATTGATTCTTCTTATTGCCTATGTTTGAACAATTCCTGTGACGCTAGTTATAGATTCCGATGCCTCACTTCAGGAATACTGTATCCCTCTGACCTTCTTATTGACGATGAAACACAGAAATTGCATCGGAATTAAATACGAAAGGCACATTGCCGACTTAAGTAAATGAAAACTGACTCTTCTTACTGTCTATGTTTTGGACCATTCCTGTGACACTAGTTATAGATTCCGATGCTTCACTTCAGGTTTACTGTATCCCTCTGACCCTCTTATTGACGATGAAACACAGAAATTTAATCGGCATTAAATACAAAAGGCACAATGCCGACTTAAGTACAACAAATCTGACTCTTCTTACTGTCCATGTTTTGAACATCTCCTTTGACACTAGTTATAGATTCCGATGCTTCACTTCAGGTTTACTGTATCCCTCTGACCTTCTTATTGACGATGAAACACAGAAATTACATGGGAATTAAATACAAAAGGCACTATGCCGAGTTAAGTTCAAGTAAACTGACTTTTCTTACTGTCTATGGTTTTAACCATTCCTGTGACACTAGTTATAGATTCCGATGCTCCACTTCAGGTATACTGTATCCCTCTGACCTTCTTATTGACGATGACACACAGAAATTGCATCGGAATTAAATACAAAAGGCACAATGCCAACTTAAGTACAAGAAAACTGACTCTTCTTACTGTCTATGTTTTGAAACATTCCTGTGACACTAGTTATAGATGCCGATACTTCACTTCAGGTTTACTGTATCCCTCTGACCTTTCGTATTGACGATGAAACACAGAAATTGCATCGAAATTTAATATAAAAGGCACAATGCCGACTTAAGTACAAGAAAACTGACTCTTCTTACTGTCTATACTTTGAACCATTCCTGTGACACTTGTCATAGTTTCCGATGCTTCATCTCAGGTTTACTGTACCCCTCTGACCTTATTGACGATGAAACACAAAAATTGCATCGGAATTAAATACAAAAGGCACAATGCCGACTTAAGTACAAGGAAACTGACTCTTCTTACTGTCTGTGTTTTGAACCATTCCTGTGACACTAGTTATAGATTCCGATGCTTCAATTCAGGTTTACTGTATCCCTCTGACCTTCTTATTGACGATGAAACACAGAAATTGCCTCGGAATTAAATACAAAAGGCACAATGCCGACTTAAGTACAAGAAATCTGACTCTTCATACTGTCCATGTTTTGAACATCGCCTTTGACACTAGTTATAGATTCCGATGCTTCACTTCAGGTTTACTGTATCCCTCTGACCTTCTCATTGACGATGAAACACAGAAATTGCATCGGAATTAAATAAGAAAGGCACAATGCCGACTTAAGTAAAAGAAAACTGACCCTTCTTACTGTCTATGTTTTGAACCATTCCTGTGACACTAGTTATAGGTTCCGATACTTCACTTCACGTTTACTGTATCCCTCTGACCTTCTTATTGACGATGAAACACAGAAATTTAATCGGCATTAAATACAAAAGGCACAATGCCGACTTAAGTACAAGAAATCTGACTCTTCTTACTGTCTCTGTTTTGAACATCTCCTTTGACACTAGTTATAGATTCCGATGCTTCACTACAGATTTAATGTATCCCTCTGACCTTCTTGTTGACGATGAAACACAGAAATTGCATGGGAATTAAATACAAAAGGCACTATGCCGACTTAAGTACAAGTAAACTGACTTTTCTTACTGTCTATGTTTTGAACCATTCCTGTGACACTAGTTATAGATTCCGATGCTTCACTTCAGGTTTACTGTATCCCTCTGACCTTCTTATTGACGATGAAACACAGAAATTTAATCGGCATTAAATACAAAAGACACAATGCCGTCTTAAGTACAAGAAAACTGACTCTTCTTACTGTCTATGTTTTGAACATCTCCTTTGACACTAGTTATAGATTCCGATGCTTCACTTCAGGTTTACTGTATCCCTCTGACCTTATTGACGATGAAACACAGAAATTACATGGGAATTAAATACAAAAGGCACTATGCCGAGTTAAGTTCAAGTAAACTGACTTTTCTTACTGTCTATGGTTTTAACCATTCCAGTGACACTAGTTATAGATTCCGATGCTCCACTTCAGGTATACTGTATCCCTCTGACCTTCTTATTGACGATGACACACAGAAATTGCATCGGAATTAAATACAAAAGGCACAATGCCAACTTAAGTACAAGAAAACTGACTCTTCTTACTGTCTATGTTTTGAAACATTCCTGTGACACTAGTTATAGATGCCGATACTTCACTTCAGGTTTACTGTATCGCTCTGACCTTCTTATTGACGATGAAACACAGAAATTGCATCGAAATTAAATATAAAAGGCACAATGCCGACTTAAGTACAAGAAAACTGACTCTTCTTACTGTCTATACTTTGAACCATTCCTGTGACACTTGTCATAGTTTCCGATGCTTCATCTCAGGTTTACTGTTTCCCTCTGACCTTATTGACGATGAAACACAGAAATTGCATTGGAATTAAATACAAAAGGCACAAAGCCGACTTAAGTACAAGGAAACTGACTCTTCTTACTGTCTGTGTTCTGGACCATCCCTGTGTCACTAGTTATAGATTCCGATGCTTCACTTCAGGTTTACTGTATCCCTCTGGCCTTCTTATTGACGATGAAACACAGAAATTGCCTCGGAATTAAATACAAAAGGCACAATGCCGACTTAAGTACGAGAAAACTGACGCTTCTTACTGTTTGTGTTTTGAACCACTCCTGTGACACTAGTTGTAGATTCCGATGCTTCACTTCAGGTTTACTGTATCCCTCTGACCTTCTTATTGACGATGAAACACAGAAATTGCATCGGAATACAAGCAAAAGGCAAAATGCCGACTTAAGTACAAGAAGACTGACTCTTCTTACTGTCTATGATTTGAACTATTCCTGTGACACTAGTTATAGATTCCGAAGTTTCACTTAAGGTTTACTCTATCCCTCTTACCTTCTTATTGACGATGAAACACCGAAATTGCATCGGAATTAAATACAAAAGGCACAATGCCGACTCAGGTACAAGAAGACTGTCTCTTCTTACTGTCTATGTTTTGAACCATTCCTGTGACACTAGTTATAGATTCCGATGCTTCACTTCACGTTTACTGTATCCCTCTGACGTTCTTATTGACGATGAAACACAGAAATTTAATCGGCATTAAATACAAAAGGCACAATGCCGACTTAAGTACAAGAAATCTGACTCTTCTTACTGTCTCTGTTTTGAACATCTCCTTTCACACTAGTTATAGATTACGATGCTTCACTACAGATTTAATGTATCCCTCTGACCTTCTTATTGACGATGAAACACAGAAATTGCATGGGAATTAAATACAAAAGGCACTATGCCGACTTAAGTACAAGAAAACTGACGCTTCTTACTGTTTGTGTTTTGAATCACTCCTGTGACACTAGTTATAGATTCCGATGCTTCACTTCAGGTTTACTGTATCCCTCTGACCTTCTTATTGACGATGAAACACAGAAATTACATCGGAATACATATAAAAGGCACAATGCCGACTTAAGTACAAGAAGACTGCCTCTTCTTACTGTCTATGTTTTGAACTATTCCTGTGACACTAGTTATAGATTCCGAAGCTTCACTTCAGGTTTGCTGTATCCCTCTGACCTTCTTATTGACGATGAGACACAGAAATTGCATCGAAATTAAATATAAAAGGCACAATGCCGACATAAGTACAAGAAAACTGACTCTTCTTACTGTCTATACTTTGAACCATTCCTGTGACACTTGTTATAGATTCCGATGCTTCATCTCAGGTTTACTGTATCCCTCTGACCTTATTGACGATGAAACACAGAAATTACATCGGAATTAAATACAAAAGGCACAATGCCGACTTAAGTACAAGGAAACTGACTCTTCTTACTGTCTGTGCTTTGAACCATTCCTGTGACACTAGTTATAGGTTCCGATGCTTCACTTCAGGTTTACTGTATCCCTCTGACCTTCTTATTGACGATGAAACACAGAAATTGAATCGGAATTAAATAGAAAAGGCACAATGCCGACTTAAGGACACGAAAACTGACGCTTCTTACTGTTTGTGTTTTGAATCACTCCTGTGACACTAGTTATAGATTCCGATGCTTCACTTCAGGTTTACTGTCTCCCTCTGACCTTCCTATTGACGATGAAACACAGAAATTGCATCGGAATACAAACAAAAGGCACAATGCCGACTTAAGTACAAGAAGACTGCCTCTTCTTTCTGTCTATGTTTTGAACTATTCCTGTGACACTAGTTATAGATTCCGAAGCTTCACTTCAGGTTTACTGTATCCCTCTGTCCTTTATATTGACGATGAAACACAGAAATTGCATCAGAATTAAATACAAAAGGCACAATGCCGACTTCATTATAATAAAACTGACTCTTCTTACTGTCTATGCTTTGAACCATTCCTGTGGCACTAGTTATAGACTCCGATGCTTCACTTCAGGTTTACTGTATCCCTCTGACCTTCTTATTGACGATGAAACACCGAAATTGCATCGGAATTAAATACAAAAGGCACAATGCCGACTTAAGTACAAGTAATCTGACTCTTCTTACTGTCTATGATTTGAACCATTTGTGTGACACTAGTTATAGATTCCGATGCTTCACTTCAGGTTTACTGTAACCCTCTGACCTTCGTATTGACGATGAAACAGAGAAATTGCATCGGAATTGAATGCAAAAGGCACAATGCCGACTTAAGTACAAGAAGACTGACTCTTCATACAGTCTATGTTTTGAACCATTCCTGTGACACTAGTTATAGATTCCGATGCTTCACTTCAGGTTCACTGTATCCCTTTGACCTTCTAATTGTCGATGAAACATAGAAATTGCATCGGAATTATATACAAAAGGCACTGTGCCGACTTAAGTACAAGAAAATTAATTCTTCTTATTGCCTATGTTTTGAACCATTCCTGTGACACTAGTTATAGATTTCGATGACTCACTTCAGGAATACTGTATCCCTCTGACCTTCTTGTTGACGATGAAACACAGAAATTGCATCGGAATTAAATACGAAAGGCACAATGCCGACTTAAGTAAAAGAAAACTGACTCTTCTTACTGACTATGTTTTGGACCATTCCTGTGACACTAGTTATAGATTCCGATGCTTCACATCAGGTTTAATGTATCCCTCTGACCTTCTTATTGACGATGAAACACAGAAATTTAATCGGCATTAAATACAAAAGGCACAATGCCGACTTAAGTACAACAAATCTTACTCTTCTTACTGTCCATGTTTTGAACATCGCCTTTGACACTAGTTATAGATTCCGATGCTTCACATTAGGTTTACTGTATCCCTCTGACCTTCTTATTGACGATGAAACACAGAAATTGCATCGGAATTAAATACGAAAGGCACAATGCCGACTTAAGTAAAAGAAAACTGACTCTTCTTACTGTCTATGTTTTGAACCATTCCTGTGGCACTAGTTATAGACTCCGATGCTTCACTTCAGGTTTACTGTATCCTTCTGACCTTCTTATTGACGATGAAGCACCGAAATTGCATCGTAATTAAATACAAAAGGCACAATGCCGACTTAAGTACAAGTAAACCGACTCTTCTTACTGTCTATGATTTGAACCATTTGTGTGACACTAGTTATAGATTCCGATGCTTCACTTCAGGTTTACTGTAACCCTCTGACCCTCTTATTGACGATGAAACACAGAAATTTAATCGGCATTAAATACAAAAGGCACAATGCCGACTTAAGTACAACAAATCTGACTCTTCTTACTGTCCATGTTTTGAACATCTCCTTTGACACTAGTTATAGATTCCGATGCTTCACTTCAGGTTTACTGTATCCCTCTGACCTTCTTATTGACGATGAAACACAGAAATTACATGGGAATTAAATACAAAAGGCACTATGCCGAGTTAAGTTCAAGTAAACTGACTTTTCTTACTGTCTATGGTTTTAACCATTCCTGTGACACTAGTTATAGATTCCGATGCTCCACTTCAGGTATACTGTATCCCTCTGACCTTCTTATTGACGATGACACACAGAAATTGCATCGGAATTAAATACAAAAGGCACAATCCAACTTAAGTACAAGAAGACTGACTCTTCTTACTGTCTATGTTTTGAAACATTCCTGTGACACTAGTTATAGATGCCGATACTTCACTTCAGGTTTACTGTATCCCTCTGACCTTTCGTATTGACGATGAAACACAGAAATTGCATCGAAATTTAATATGAAAGGCACAATGCCGACTTAAGTACAAGAAAACTGACTCTTCTTACTGTCTATACTTTGAACCATTCCTGTGACACTTGTCATAGTTTCCGATGCTTCATCTCAGGTTTACTGTACCCCTCTGACCTTATTGACGATGAAACACAGAAATTGCATCGGAATTAAATACAAAAGGCACAATGCCGACTTAAGTACAAGGAAACTGACTCTTCTTACTGTCTGTGTTTTGAACCATTCCTGTGACACTAGTTATAGATTCCGATGCTCCAATTCAGGTTTACTGTATCCCTCTGACCTTCTTATTGACGATGAAACACAGAAATTGCTTCGGAATTAAATACAAAAGGCACAATGCCGACTTAAGTACAAGAAATCTGACTCTTCATACTGTCCATGTTTTGAACATCGCCTTTGACACTAGTTATAGATTCCGATGCTTCACTTCAGGTTTACTGTATCCCTCTGACCTTCTCATTGACGATGAAACACAGAAATTGCATCGGAATTAAATAAGAAAGGCACAATGCCGACTTAAGTAAAAGAAAACTGACTCTTCTTACTGTCTATGTTTTGAACTATTCCTGTGACACTAGTTATAGGTTCCGATACTTCACTTCACGTTTACTGTATCCCTCTGACCTTCTTATTGACGATGAAACACAGAAATTTAATCGGCATTAAATACAAAAGGCACAATGCCGACTTAAGTACAAGAAATCTGACTCTTCTTACTGTCTCTGTTTTGAACATCTCCTTTGACATTAGTTATAGATTCCGATGCTTCACTACAGATTTAATGTATCCCTCTGACCTTCTTGTTGACGATGAAACACAGAAATTGCATGGGAATTAAATACAAAAGGCACTATGCCGACTTAAGTACAAGTAAACTGACTTTTCTTACTGTCTATGTTTTGGACCATTCCTGTGACACTAGTTATAGATTCCGATGCTTCACTTCAGGTTTACTGTATCCCTCTGACCTTCTTATTGACGATGAAACACAGAAATTTAATCGGCATTAAATACAAAAGACACAATGCCGTCTTAAGTACAAGAAAACTGACTCTTCTTACTGTCTATGTTTTGAACATCTCCTTTGACACTAGTTATAGATTCCGATGCTTCACTTCAGGTTTACTGTATCCCTCTGACCTTATTGACGATGAAACACAGAAATTACATGGGAATTAAATACAAGAGGCACTATGCCGAGTTAAGTTCAAGTAAACTGACTTTTCTTACTGTCTATGGTTTTAACCATTCCTGTGACACTAGTTATAGATTCCGATGCTCCACTTGAGGTATACTGTATCCCTCTGACCTTCTTATTGACGATGACACACAGAAATTGCATCGGAATTAAATACAAAAGGCACAATGCCAACTTAAGTACAAGAAAACTGACTCTTCTTACTGTCTATGTTTTGAAACATTCCTGTGACACTAGTTATAGATGCCGATACTTCACTTCAGGTTTACTGTATCCCTCTGACCTTCTTATTGACGATGAAACACAGAAATTGCATCGAAATTAAATATAAAAGGCACAATGCCGACTTAAGTACAAGAAAACTGACTCTTCTTACTGTCTATACTTTGAACCATTCCTGTGACACTTGTTATAGATTCCGATGCTTCATCTCAGGTTTACTGTATCCCTCTGACCTTATTGACGATGAAACACAGAAATTACATCGGAATTAAATACAAAAGGCACAATGCCGACTTAAGTACAAGGAAACTGACTCTTCTTACTGTCTGTGCTTTGAACCATTCCTGTGACACTAGTTATAGGTTCCGATGCTTCACTTCAGGTTTACTGTATCCCTCTGACCTTCTTATTGACGATGAAACACAGAAATTGAATCGGAATTAAATAGAAAAGGCACAATGCCGACTTAAGGACACGAAAACTGACGCTTCTTACTGTTTGTGTTTTGAATCACTCCTGTGACACTAGTTATAGATTCCGATGCTTCACTTCAGGTTTACTGTATCCCTCTGACCTTCCTATTGACGATGAAACACAGAAATTGCATCGGAATACAAACAAAAGGCACAATGCCGACTTAAGTACAAGAAGACTGCCTCTTCTTTCTGTCTATGTTTTGAACTATTCCTGTGACACTAGTTATAGATTCCGAAGCTTCACTTCAGGTTTACTGTATCCCTCTGTCCTTTATATTGACGATGAAACACAGAAATTGCATCAGAATTAAATACAAAAGGCACAATGCCGACTTCATTATAATAAAACTGACTCTTCTTACTGTCTATGCTTTGAACCATTCCTGTGGCACTAGTTATAGACTCCGATGCTTCACTTCAGGTTTACTGTATCCCTCTGACCTTCTTATTGACGATGAAACACCGAAATTGCATCGGAATTAAATACAAAAGGCACAATGCCGACTTAAGTACAAGTAATCTGACTCTTCTTACTGTCTATGATTTGAACCATTTGTGTGACACTAGTTATAGATTCCGATGCTTCACTTCAGGTTTACTGTAACCCTCTGACCTTCGTATTGACGATGAAACAGAGAAATTGCATCGGAATTGAATACAAAAGGCACAATGCCGACTTAAGTACAAGAAGACTGACTCTTCATACAGTCTATGTTTTGAACCATTCCTGTGACACTAGTTATAGATTCCGATGCTTCACTTCAGGTTCACTGTATCCCTTTGACCTTCTAATTGTCGATGAAACATAGAAATTGCATCGGAATTATATACAAAAGGCACTGTGCCGACTTAAGTACAAGAAAATTAATTCTTCTTATTGCCTATGTTTTGAACCATTCCTGTGACACTAGTTATAGATTTCGATGACTCACTTCAGGAATACTGTATCCCTCTGACCTTCTTGTTGACGATGAAACACAGAAATTGCATCGGAATTAAATACGAAAGGCACAATGCCGACTTAAGTAAAAGAAAACTGACTCTTCTTACTGACTATGTTTTGGACCATTCCTGTGACACTAGTTATAGATTCCGATGCTTCACATCAGGTTTAATGTATCCCTCTGACCTTCTTATTGACGATGAAACACAGAAATTTAATCGGCATTAAATACAAAAGGCACAATGCCGACTTAAGTACAACAAATCTTACTCTTCTTACTGTCCATGTTTTGAACATCGCCTTTGACACTAGTTATAGATTCCGATGCTTCACATTAGGTTTACTGTATCCCTCTGACCTTCTTATTGACGATGAAACACAGAAATTGCATCGGAATTAAATACGAAAGGCACAATGCCGACTTAAGTAAAAGAAAACTGACTCTTCTTACTGTCTATGTTTTGAACCATTCCTGTGGCACTAGTTATAGACTCCGATGCTTCACTTCAGGTTTACTGTATCCTTCTGACCTTCTTATTGACGATGAAGCACCGAAATTGCATCGTAATTAAATACAAAAGGCACAATGCCGACTTAAGTACAAGTAAACCGACTCTTCTTACTGTCTATGATTTGAACCATTTGTGTGACACTAGTTATAGATTCCGATGCTTCACTTCAGGTTTACTGTAACCCTCTGACCCTCTTATTGACGATGAAACACAGAAATTTAATCGGCATTAAATACAAAAGGCACAATGCCGACTTAAGTACAACAAATCTGACTCTTCTTACTGTCCATGTTTTGAACATCTCCTTTGACACTAGTTATAGATTCCGATGCTTCACTTCAGGTTTACTGTATCCCTCTGACCTTCTTATTGACGATGAAACACAGAAATTACATGGGAATTAAATACAAAAGGCACTATGCCGAGTTAAGTTCAAGTAAACTGACTTTTCTTACTGTCTATGGTTTTAACCATTCCTGTGACACTAGTTATAGATTCCGATGCTCCACTTCAGGTATACTGTATCCCTCTGACCTTCTTATTGACGATGACACACAGAAATTGCATCGGAATTAAATACAAAAGGCACAATCCAACTTAAGTACAAGAAGACTGACTCTTCTTACTGTCTATGTTTTGAAACATTCCTGTGACACTAGTTATAGATGCCGATACTTCACTTCAGGTTTACTGTATCCCTCTGACCTTTCGTATTGACGATGAAACACAGAAATTGCATCGAAATTTAATATAAAAGGCACAATGCCGACTTAAGTACAAGAAAACTGACTCTTCTTACTGTCTATACTTTGAACCATTCCTGTGACACTTGTCATAGTTTCCGATGCTTCATCTCAGGTTTACTGTACCCCTCTGACCTTATGACGATGAAACACAGAAATTGCATCGGAATTAAATACAAAAGGCACAATGCCGACTTAAGTACAAGGAAACTGACTCTTCTTACTGTCTGTGTTTTGAACCATTCCTGTGACCCTAGTTATAGATTCCGATGCTTCAATTCAGGTTTACTGTATCCCTCTGACCTTCTTATTGACGATGAAACACAGAAATTGCCTCGGAATTAAATACAAAAGGCACAATGCCGACTTAAGTACAAGAAATCTGACTCTTCATACTGTCCATGTTTTGAACATCGCCTTTGACACTAGTTATAGATTCCGATGCTTCACTTCAGGTTTACTGTATCCCTCTGACCTTCTCATTGACGATGAAACACAGAAATTGCATCGGAATTAAATAAGAAAGGCACAATGCCGACTTAAGTAAAAGAAAACTGACTCTTCTTACTGTCTATGTTTTGAACTATTCCTGTGACACTAGTTATAGGTTCCGATACTTCACTTCACGTTTACTGTATCCCTCTGACCTTCTTATTGACGATGAAACACAGAAATTTAATCGGCATTAAATACAAAAGGCACAATGCCGACTTAAGTACAAGAAATCTGACTCTTCTTACTGTCTCTGTTTTGAACATCTCCTTTGACACTAGTTATAGATTCCGATGCTTCACTACAGATTTAATGTATCCCTCTGACCTTCTTGTTGACGATGAAACACAGAAATTGCATGGGAATTAAATACAAAAGGCACTATGCCGACTTAAGTACAAGTAAACTGACTTTTCTTACTGTCTATGTTTTGAACCATTCCTGTGACACTAGTTATAGATTCCGATGCTTCACTTCAGGTTTACTGTATCCCTCTGACCTTCTTATTGACGATGAAACACAGAAATTTAATCGGCATTAAATACAAAAGACACAATGCCGTCTTAAGTACAAGAAAACTGACTCTTCTTACTGTCTATGTTTTGAACATCTCCTTTGACACTAGTTATAGATTCCGATGCTTCACTTCAGGTTTACTGTATCCCTCTGACCTTATTGACGATGAAACACAGAAATTACATGGGAATTAAATACAAAAGGCACTATGCCGAGTTAAGTTCAAGTAAACTGACTTTTCTTACTGTCTATGGTTTTAACCATTCCTGTGACACTAGTTATAGATTCCGATGCTCCACTTCAGGTATACTGTATCCCTCTGACCTTCTTATTGACGATGACACACAGAAATTGCATCGGAATTAAATACAAAAGGCACAATGCCAACTTAAGTACAAGAAAACTGACTCTTCTTACTGTCTATGTTTTGAAACATTCCTGTGACACTAGTTATAGATGCCGATACTTCACTTCAGGTTTACTGTATCGCTCTGACCTTCTTATTGACGATGAAACACAGAAATTGCATCGAAATTAAATATAAAAGGCACAATGCCGACTTAAGTACAAGAAAACTGACTCTTCTTACTGTCTATACTTTGAACCATTCCTGTGACACTTGTCATAGTTTCCGATGCTTCATCTCAGGTTTACTGTTTCCCTCTGACCTTATTGACGATGAAACACAGAAATTGCATTGGAATTAAATACAAAAGGCACAAAGCCGACTTAAGTACAAGGAAACTGACTCTTCTTACTGTCTGTGTTCTGGGCCATTCCTGTGTCACTAGTTACAGATTCCGATGCTTCACTTCAGGTTTACTGTATCCCTCTGGCCTTCTTATTGACGATGAAACACAGAAATTGCCTCGGAATTAAATACAAAAGGCACAATGCCGACTTAAGTACGAGAAAACTGACGCTTCTTACTGTTTGTGTTTTGAACCACTCCTGTGACACTAGTTGTAGATTCCGATGCTTCACTTCAGGTTTACTGTATCCCTCTGACCTTCTTATTGACGATGAAACACAGAAATTGCATCGGAATACAAGCAAAAGGCAAAATGCCGACTTAAGTACAAGAAGACTGACTCTTCTTACTGTCTATGATTTGAACTATTCCTGTGACACTAGTTATAGATTCCGAAGTTTCACTTAAGGTTTACTCTATCCCTCTTACCTTCTTATTGACGATGAAACACCGAAATTGCATCGGAATTAAATACAAAAGGCACAATGCCGACTCAGGTACAAGAAGACTGGCTCTTCTTACTGTCTATGTTTTACCCTTTCCTGTGAGACAGGTATTAGATTCCGATGCTTCACTTCAGGTTTACTGTATCCCTTGGCCCTCCTTATTGACGACGAAACACAGAAAGTGGATCGGCATTAAATACAAAAGGCACAATGCCGACTTAAGTACAAGAAATCTGACTCTTCATACTGTCCATGTTTTGAACATCGCCTTTGACACTAGTTATAGATTCCGATGCTTCACTTCAGGTTTACTGTATCCCTCTGACCTTCTCATTGACGATGAAACACAGAAATTGCATCGGAATTTAATACGAAAGGCACAATGCCGACTTAAGTAAAAGAAACCTGACTCTTCTTACTGTCTATGTTTTGAACCATTCCTGTGACACTAGTTATAGATTCCGATGCTTCACTTCACGTTTACTGTATCCCTCTGACCTTCTTATTGACGATGAATCACAGAAATTTAATCGGTGCTCCACTTCACTATAACTAGTGTCACAGGAGTGATTCAAAACACAAACAGTAAGAAGCGTCAGTTTTCTTGTCCTTAAGTCGGCATTGTGCCTTTTCTATTTAATTCCGATTCAATTTCTGTGTTTCATCGTCAATAAGAAGGTCAGAGGGATACAGTAAACCTGAAGTGAAGCATCGGAACCTATAACTAGTGTCACAGGAATGGTTCAAAGCACAGACAGTAAGAAGAGTCAGTTTCCTTGTACTTAAGTCGGCATTGTGCCTTTTGTATTTAATTCCGATGTAATTTCTGTGTTTCATCGTCAATAAGGTCAGAGGGATACAGTAAACCTGAGATGAAGCATCGGAATCTATAACAAGTGTCACAGGAATGGTTCAAAGTATAGACAGTAAGAAGAGTCAGTTTTCTTGTACTTATGTCGGCATTGTGCCTTTTATATTTAATTTCGATGCAATTTCTGTGTCTCATCGTCAATAAGAAGGTCAGAGGGATACAGCAAACCTGAAGTGAAGCTTCGGAATCTATAACTAGTGTCACAGGAATAGTTCAAAACATAGACAGTAAGAAGAGGCAGTCTTCTTGTACTTAAGTCGGCATTGTGCCTTTTATATGTATTCCGATGTAATTTCTGTGTTTCATCGTCAATAAGAAGGTCAGAGGGATACAGTAAACCTGAAGTGAAGCATCGGAATCTATAACTAGTGTCACAGGAGTGATTCAAAACACAAACAGTAAGAAGCGTCAGTTTTCTTGTACTTAAGTCGGCATAGTGCCTTTTGTATTTAATTCCCATGCAATTTCTGTGTTTCATCGTCAATAAGAAGGTCAGAGGGATACATTAAATCTGTAGTGAAGCATCGTAATCTATAACTAGTGTGAAAGGAGATGTTCAAAACAGAAACAGTAAGAAGAGTCAGATTTCTTGTACTTAAGTCGGCATTGTGCCTTTTGTATTTAATGCCGATTAAATTTCTGTGTTTCATCGTCAATAAGAACGTCAGAGGGATACAGTAAATGTGAAGTGAAGCATCGGAATCTATAACTAGTGTCACAGGAATGGTTCAAAACATAGACAGTAAGAAGAGACAGTCTTCTTGTACTTAAGTCGGCATTGTGCCTTTTGTATTTAATGCCGATTAAATTTCTGTGTTTCATCGTCAATAAGAAGGTCAGAGGGATACAGTAAACCTGATGTGAAGCATCGGAATCTATAACTAGTGTCACAGGAATGTTCCAAAACATAGTCAGTAAGAAGAGTCAGTTTTCTTTTACTTAAGTCGGCATTGCGCCTTTCGTATTTAATTCCGATGCAATTTCTGTGTTTCATCGTCAACAAGAAGGTCAGAGGGATACAGTATTCCTGAAGTGAGTCATCGGAATCTATACCTAGTGTCACAGGAATGGTTCAAAACATAGGCAATAAGAAGAAATAATTTTCTTGTACTTAAGTCAGCATTGTGCCTTTTGTATATAATTCCGATGCAATTTCTATGTTTCATCGACAATTAGAAGGTCAGAGGGATACAGTGAACCTGAAGTGAAGCATCGGAATCTATAACTAGTGTCACAGGAATGGTTCAAAACATAGACAGTATGAAGAGTCAGTCTTCTTGTACTTAAGTCGGCATTGTGCCTTTTGTATTCAATTCCGATGCAATTTCTCTGTTTCATCGTCAATACGAAGGTCAGAGGGTTACAGTAAACCTGAAGTGAAGCATCCGAATCTATAACTAGTGTCACACAAATGGTTCAAATCATAGACAGTAAGAAGAGTCAGTTTACTTGTACTTAAGTCGGCATTGTGCCTTTTGTATTTAATTCCGATGCAATTTCGGTGTTTCATCGTCAATAAGAAGGTCTGAGGGATACAGTAAACCTGAAGTGAAGCATCGGAGTCTATAACTAGTGCCACAGGAATGGTTCAAACATAGACAGTAAGAAGAGTCAGTTTTATTATAATGAAGTCGGCATTGGGCCTTTTGTATTTAATTCCGATGCAATTTCTGTGTTTCATCGTCAATAAGAAGGTCAGAGGGATACAGTAAACCTGAAGTGAAGCTTCGAAATCTATAACTAGTGTCACAGGAATAGTTCGAAACATAGACAGTAAGAAGTGGCAGTCTTCTTGTACTTAAGTCGGCATTGTGCCTTTTGTTTGTATTCCGATGCAATTTCTGTGTTTCATCGTCAATAAGAAGGTCAGAGGGATACAGTAAACCTGAAGTGAAGCATCGGAATCTATAACTAGTGTCACAGGAGTGATTCAAAACACAAACAGTAAGAAGCGTCAGTTTTCTTGTACTTAAGTCGGCATTGTGCCTTTTGTATTTAGTTCCGATTCAATTTCTGTGTTTGATCGTCAATAAGAAGGTCAGAGGGATACAGTAAACCTGAAGTGAAGCATCGGAACCTATAACTAGTGTCACAGGAATGGTTCAAAGCACAGACAGTAAGAAGAGTCAGTTTCCTCGTACTTAAGTCGGCATTGTGCCTTTTGTATTTAATTCCGATGCAATTTCTGTGTTTCATCGTCAATAAGGTCAGAGGGATACAGTAAACCTGAGATGAAGCATCGGAATCTATAACAAGTGTCACAGGAATGGTTCAAAGTATAGACAGTAAGAAGAGTCAGTTTTCTTGTACTTAAGTCGGCATTGTGCCTTTAATATTTAATTTCGATGCAATTTCTGTGTCTCATCGTCAATAAGAAGGTCAGAGGGATACAGTATACCTGAAGGGAAGTATCGCCATCTATAACTAGTGTCACAGGAATGTTTCAAAACATAGACTGTAAGAAGAGTCAGTTTTCTTGTACTTAAGTCGGCATTATGCCTTTTGTATTTAATTCCGATACAATTTCTGTGTGTCATCGTCAATAACAGGTCAGAGGGATACAGTATACTTGAAGTGGAGCACTTCAGGTTTACTGTATCCCTCTGACCTTCTTATTGACGATGAAACACAGAAATTGCATCGGAATACAAACAAAAGGCACAATGCCGACTTAAGTACAAGAAGACTGCCTCTTCTTTCTGTCTATGTTTTGAACTATTCCTGTGACACTAGTTATAGATTCCGAAGCTTCACTTCAGGTTTACTGTATCCCTCTGACCTTTATATTGACGATGAAACACAGAAATTGCATCAGAATTAAATACAAAAGGCACAATGCCGACTTCATTATAATAAAACTGACTCTTCTTACTGTCTATGCTTTGAACCATTCCTGTGGCACTAGTTATAGACTCCGATGCTTCACTTCAGGTTTACTGTATCCCTCTGACCTTCTTATTGACGATGAAACACCGAAATTGCATCGGAATTAAATACAAAAGGCACAATGCCGACTTAAGTACAAGTAATCTGACTCTTCTTACTGTCTATGATTTGAACCATTTGTGTGACACTAGTTATAGATTCCGATGCTTCACTTCAGGTTTACTGTAACCCTCTGACCTTCGTATTGACGATGAAACAGAGAAATTGCATCGGAATTGAATACAAAAGGCACAATGCCGACTTAAGTACAAGAAGACTGACTCTTCATACAGTCTATGTTTTGAACCATTCCTGTGACACTAGTTATAGATTCCGATGCTTCACTTCAGGTTCACTGTATCCCTTTGACCTTCAAATTGTCGATGAAACATAGAAATTGCATCGGAATTATATACAAGAGGCACTGTGCCGACTTAAGTACAAGAAAATTAATTCTTCTTATTGCCTATGTTTTGAACCATTCCTGTGACACTAGTTATAGATTTCGATGACTCACTTCAGGACTACTGTATCCCTCTGACCTTCTTGTTGACGATAAAACACAGAAATTGCATCGGAATTAAATACGAAAGGCACAATGCCGACTTAAGTAAAAGAAAACTGACTCTTCTTACTGACTATGTTTTGGACCATTCCTGTGACACTAGTTATAGATTCCGATGCTTCACATCAGGTTTAATGTATCCCTCTGACCTTCTTATTGACGATGAAACACAGAAATTTAATCGGCATTAAATACAAAAGGCACAATGCCGACTTAAGTACAACAAATCTTACTCTTCTTACTGTCCATGTTTTGAACATCGCCTTTGACACTAGTTATAGATTCCGATGCTTCACTTTAGGTTTACTGTATCCCTCTGACCTTCTTATTGACGATGAAACACAGAAATTGCATCGGAATTAAATACGAAAGGCACAATGCCGACTTAAGTAAAAGAAAACTGACTCTTCTTACTGTCTATGTTTTGAACCATTCCTGTGGCACTAGTTATAGACTCCGATGCTTCACTTCAGGTTTACTGTATCCTTCTGACCTTCTTATTGACGATGAAGCACCGAAATTGCATCGGAATTAAATACAAAAGGCACAATGCCGACTTAAGTACAAGTAAACCGACTCTTCTTACTGTCTATGATTTGAACCATTTGTGTGACACTAGTTATAGATTCCGATGCTTCACTTCAGGTTTACTGTAACCCTCTGACCCTCGTATTGACGATGAAACAGAGAAATTGTATCGGAATTGAATACAAAAGGCACAATGCCGACTTAAGTACAAGAAGACTGACTCTTCATACTGTCTATGTTTTGAAACATTCCTGTGTCACTAGTTATAGATTCCGATGCTTCACTTCAGGTTCACTGTATCCCTCTGACCTTCTTATTGTCGATGAAACATAGAAATTGCATCGGAATTATATACAAAAGGCACAATGCCGACTTAAGTACAAGAAAATTAATTCTTCTTATTGCCTATGTTTTGAACCATTCCTGTGACACTAGTTATAGATTCCGATGACTCACTTCAGGAATACTGTATCCCTCTGACCTTCTTGTTGACGATGAAATACAGAAATTGCATCGGAATTAAATACGAAAGGCACAATGCCGACTTAAGTAAAAGAAAACTGACTCTTATTACTGACTATGTTTTGGACCATTCCTGTGACACTAGTTATAGATTCCGATGCTTCACTTCAGGTTTACTGTATCCCTCTGACCTTCTTATTGACGATGACACACAGAAATTGCATCGGAATTAAATACAAAAGGCACAATGCCGACTTAAGTACAACAAATCTTACTCTTCTTAGTGTCCATGTTTTGAACATCTCCTTTGACACTAGTTATAGATTCCGATGCTTCACTTTAGGTTAACTGTATCCCTCTGATCTTCGTATTGACGATGAAACACAGAAATTGCATCGGAATTAAATATGAAAGGCACAATGCCGACTTAAGTAAAGGAAAACTGACTCTTCTTACTGTCTATGATTTGAACCATTCCTGTGACACTAGTTATAGATTCCGATGCTTCACTTCAGGTTTACTGTATCCCTCTGACCTTCTTATTGACGATGACACACAGAAATTGCATCGCAATTACATACAAAAGGCACAATGCCGACTTAAGTACAAGAAAACTGACTCTTCCTATTCTCTATGTTTTTAACCATTCCTGTGACACTAGTTATAGATTCCGATGCTTCACTTCAGGTTTACTGTATCCCTCTGACCATCTTATTGACGATGAAACACAGAAATTGCATTGGAATTAAAAACAAAAGTCACAATGCCGACTTCATTATAACAAAACTGACTCTTCTTATTGTCTATGCTTTGAACCATTCCTGTGGCACTAGTTATAGACTCCGATGCTTCACTTCAGGTTTACTGTATCCTTCTGACCTTCTTATTGACGATGAAACACCGAAATTGCATCGGAATTAAATACAAAAGGCACAATGCCGACTTAAGTACAAGTAAACTGACTCTTCTAACTGTCTATGATTTGAACCATTTGTGTGACACTAGTTATAGATTCCGATGCTTCACTTCAGGTTTACTGTAACCCTCTGACCTTCGTATTGACGATGAAACAGAGAAATTGCATCGGAATTGAATACAAAAGGCACAATGCCGACTTAAGTACAAGAAGACTGACTCTTCTTACTGTCTATGTTTTGAACCTTTCCTGTGAGACCGGTTCTAGATACCAATGCTTCACTTCAGGTTTACTATATCCCTTGGACCTTCTTATTGACGACGAAACACAGAAATTTAATCGGCATTAAATACAAAAGGCACAATGCCGACTTAAGTAAAAGAAAACTGACTCTTCTTACTGTCTATGTTTTGAACCATTCCTGTGACACTAGTTATAGATTCCGATGCTTCGCTTCACGTTTACTTTATCCCTCTGACCTTCTTATTGACGATGAAACACAGAAATGTAATCGGCATTAAATACAAAAGGCACAATGCCGACTTAAGTACAAGAAATCTGACTCTTCTTACTGTCTCTGTTTTGAACATCTCCTTTGACACTAGTTATAGATTCCGATGCTTCACTACAGATTTAATGTATCCCTCTGACCTTCTTATTGACGATGAAACACAGAGATTGCATGGGAATTAAATACAAAAGGCACTATGCCGACTTAAGTACAAGTAAACTGACATTTCTTACTGTCTATGGTTTTAACCATTCCTGTGACACTAGTTACAGATTCCGGTGCTCCACTTCAAGTATACTATATCCCTCTGACCTTGTTATTGACGATGACACACAGAAATTGTATCGCAATTAAATACAAAAGGCATAATACCGACTTAAGTACAAGAAAACTGGCTCTTCCTACTCTCTATGCTTTTAACCATTCCTGTGACACTAGTTATAGGTTCCGATGCTTCACTTCATTTTTACTGTATCCCTCTGACCTTCTTATTGACGATGAAACACAGAAATTGCATCGGAATTAAATACAAAAGGCACAATGCCAACTTAAGTACAAGAAAACTGACTCTTCTTACTGTCTATGTTTTGAAACATTCCTGTGATACTAGTTATAGATGCCGATACTTCCCTTCAGGTATACTGTATCCCTCTGACCTTCTTATTGACGATGAGACACAGAAATTGCATCGAAATTAAATATAAAAGGCACAATGCCAAGTTAAGTACAAGAAAACTGACTCTTCTTACTGTCTATACTTTGAACCATTCCTGTGACACTTGTTATAGATTCCGATGCTTCATCTCAGGTTTACTGTATCCCTCTGACCTTATTGACGATGAAACACAGAAATTGCATCGGAATTAAATACAAAAGGCACAATGCCGACTTAAGTACAAGGAAACTGACTCTTCTTACTGTCTGTGTTTTGAACCATTCCTGTGACACTAGTTATAGGTTCCGATGCTTCACTTCAGGTTTATTGTTTCCCTCTGACCTTCTTATTGACGATGAAACACAGAAATTGAATCGGAATTAAATACAAAAGGCACAATGCCGACTTAAGTACAAGAAAACTGACTCTTCTTACTGTCTATACTTTGAACCATTCCTGTGACACTTGTTATAGATTCCGATGCTTCATTTCAGGTTTGCTGTATCCCTCTGACCTTATTGACGATGAAACACAGAAATTGCATCGGAATTAAATACAAAAGGCACAATGCCGACTTAAGAACAAGGAAACTGACTCTTCTTACTGTCTATGATTGAACCTTTCTTGTGAGACCAGTTTTAGATTTCGATGCTTGACTTCAGGTTTACTGTATCCCTTGGACCTTCATATTGACGACGAATCACAGAAATTGCATCGGAATTAAATAGAAAAGGCACAATGCCGACTAAAGTTCAAGAAAACTGATTCTTCTTAATGTAAATGTTTTGAACCATTCCTGTGACACTAGTTATAGATTCCGATGGTTCACTTCAGGTTTACTGTATCCCTCTGACCTTCTTATTGACGATGAATTACAGAAATTGCATCGGAATTAAATACAAAAGGCACAATGACGACTCAAGTACAAGAAGACTGGCTCTTCTTACTGTCTATATTTTGAACCTTTCCTGTGAGTCCGGTTTTAGATTCAGATGCTTTACTTCAGGTTTACTGTATCCCTTGGCCCTTCTTATTGACGGCGTAACACAGATATTGCATCGGAATTATATAGAAAAGGCACAATGCCGACTTAAATACAAAAAAACTGACTCCTCTTACTGTCTATGATTTGAACCATTGCTGTGACACTAGTTATAGATTCCGATGCTTCACTTCAAGTTTGCTGTATCACTCTGACCGTCTTATTGACGATGAAACACAGACATTGCATCGGAATTAAATACAAAAGGCACAATGCCGACTTCATTACAATAAAACTGACTCTTCTTACTGTCTATGCTTTGAACCATTCCTGTGGCACTAGTTATAGACTCCGATGCTTCACTTCAGGTTTACTGTATCCTTCTGACCTTCTTATTGACGATGAAACACCGAAATTGCATCGGAATTAAATACAAAAGGCACAATGCCGACTTAAGTACAAGTAAACTGACTTTTCTTACTGTCTATGATTTGAACCATTTGTGTGACACTAGTTATAGATTCCGATGCTTCACTTCAGGTTTACTGTAACCCTCTGACCTTCGTGTTGACGATGAAACAGAGAAATTGCATCGGAATTGAATACAAAAGGCACAATGCCGACTTAAGTACAAGAAGACTGACTCTTCATACAGTCTATGTTTTGAACCATTCCTGTGACACTAGTTATAGATTCCGATGCTTCACTTCAGGTTCACTGTATCCCTTTGACCTTCTAATTGTCGATGAAACATAGAAATTGCATCGGAATTATATACAAAAGGCACTGTGCCGACTTAAGTACAAGAAAATTAATTCTTCTTATTGCCTATGTTTTGAATCATTCCTGTGACACTAGTTATAGATTTCGATGACTCACTTCAGGAATACTGTATCCCTCTGACCTTCTTGTTGACGATGAAACACAGAAATTGCATTGGAATTAAATACGAAAGGCACAATGCCGACTTAAGTAAAAGAAAACTGACTCTTCTTACTGACTATGTTTTGGACCATTCCTGTGACACTAGTTATAGATTCCGATGCTTCACATCAGGTTTAATGTATCCCTCTGACCTTCTTATTGACGATGAAACACAGAAATTTAATCGGCATTAAATACAAAAGGCACAATGCCGACTTAAGTACAACAAATCTTACTCTTCTTACTGTCCATGTTTTGAACATCGCCTTTGACACTAGTTATAGATTCCGATGCTTCACTTTAGGTTTACTGTATCCCTCTGACCTTCTTATTGACGATGAAACACAGAAATTGCATCGGAATTAAATACGAAAGGCACAATGCCGACTTAAGTAAAAGAAAACTGACTCTTCTTACTGTCTATGTTTTGAACCATTCCTGTGGCACTAGTTATAGACTCCGATGCTTCACTTCAGGTTTACTGTATCCTTCTGACCTTCTTATTGACGATGAAGCACCGAAATTGCATCGGAATTAAATACAAAAGGCACAATGCCGACTTAAGTACAAGTAAACCGTCTCTTCTTACTGTCTATGATTTGAACCATTTGTGTGACACTAGTTATAGATTCCGATGCTTCACTTCAGGTTTACTGTAACCCTCTGACCTTCGTATTGACGATGAAACAGAGAAATTGCATCGGAATTGAATACAAAAGGCACAATGCCGACTTAAGTACAAGAAGACTGACTCTTCATACTGTCTATGTTTTGAACCATTCCTGTGTCACTAGTTATAGATTCCGATGCTTCACTTCAGGTTCACTGTATCCCTCTGACCTTCTTATTGTCGATGAAACATAGAAATTGCATCGGAATTATATACAAAAGGCACAATGCCGACTTAAGTACAAGAAAATTAATTCTTCTTATTGCCTATGTTTTGAACCATTCCTGTGACACTAGTTATAGATTCCGATGACTCACTTCAGGAATACTGTATCCCTCTGACCTTCTTGTTGACGATGAAATACAGAAATTGCATCGGAATTAAATACAAAAGGCACAATGCCGACTTAAGTACAAGAAAATTAATTCTTCTTATTGCCTATGTTTTGAACCATTCCTGTGACACTAGTTATAGATTCCGATGACTCACTTCAGGAATACTGTATCCCTCTGACCTTCGTATTGACGATGAAACACAGAAATTTAATCGGCATTAAATACAAAAGGCACAATGCCGACTTAAGTACAACAAATCTTACTCTTCTTACTGTCCATGTTTTGAACATCTCCTTTGACACTAGTTATAGATTCCGATGCTTCACTTTAGGTTAACTGTATCCCTCTGATCTTCGTATTGACGATGAAACACAGAAATTGCATCGGAATTAAATACGAAAGGCACAATGCCGACTTAAGTAAAAGAAAACTGACTCTTCTTATTGTCTATGATTTGAACCATTCCTGTGACACTAGTTATAGATTCCGATGCTTCACTTCAGGTTTACTGTATCCCACTGACCTTCTTATTGACGATGACACACAGAAAATGCATCGCAATTACATACAAAAGGCACAATGCCGACTTAAGTACAAGAAAACTGACTCTTCCTATTCTCTATGTTTTTAAACATTCCTGTGACACTAGTTATAGATTCCGATGCTTCACTTCAGGTTTACTGTATCCCTCTGACCATCTTATTGACGATGAAACACAGAAATTGCATTGGAATTAAAAACAAAAGTCACAATGCCGACTTCATTATAACAAAACTGACTCTTCTTATTGTCTATGCTTTGAACCATTCCTGTGGCACTAGTTATAGACTCCGATGCTTCACTTCAGGTTTACTGTATCCTTCTGACCTTCTTATTGACGATGAAACACCGAAATTGCATCGGAATTAAATACAAAAGGCACAATGCCGACTTAAGTACAAGTAAACTGACTCTTCTAACTGTCTATGATTTGAACCATTTGTGTGACACTAGTTATAGATTCCGATGCTTCACTTCAGGTTTACTGTAACCCTCTGACCTTCGTATTGACGATGAAACAGAGAAATTGCATCGGAATTGAATACAAAAGGCACAATGCCGACTTAAGTACAAGAAGACTGACTCTTCTTACTGTCTATGTTTTGAACCTTTCCTGTGAGACCGGTTCTAGATACCAATGCTTCACTTCAGGTTTACTATATCCCTTGGACCTTCTTATTGACGACGAAACACAGAAATTTAATCGGCATTAAATACAAAAGGCACAATGCCGACTTAAGTAAAAGAAAACTAACTCTTCTTACTGTCTATGTTTTGAACCATTCCTGTGACACTAGGTATAGATTCCGATGCTTCGCTTCACGTTTACTGTATCCCTCTGACCTTCTTATTGACGATGAAACACAGAAATGTAATCGGCATTAAATACAAAAGGCACAATGCCGACTTAAGTACAAGAAATCTGACTCTTCTTACTGTCTCTGTTTTGAACATCTCCTTTGACACTAGTTATAGATTCCGATGCTTCACTACAGATTTAATGTATCCCTCTGACCTTCTTATTGACGATGAAACACAGAAATTGCGTGGGAATTAAATACAAAAGGCACTATGCCGACTTAAGTACAAGTAAACTGACATTTCTTACTGTCTATGGTTTTAACCATTCCTGTGACACTAGTTACAGATTCCGGTGCTCCACTTCAAGTATACTATATCCCTCTGACCTTGTTATTGACGATGACACACAGAAATTGTATTGCAATTAAATACAAAAGGCATAATACCGACTTAAGTACAAGAAAACTGGCTCTTCCTACTCACTATGCTTTTAACCATTCCTGTGACACTAGTTATAGGTTCCGATGCTTCACTTCATTTTTACTGTATCCCTCTGACCTTCTTATTGACGATGAAACACAGAAATTGCATCGGAATTAAATACAAAAGGCACAATGCCAACTTAAGTACAAGAAAACTGACTCTTCTTACTGTCTATGTTTTGAAACATTCCTGTGACACTAGTTATAGATGCCGATACTTCCCTTCAGGTATACTGTATCCCTCTGACCTTCTTATTGACGATGAGACACAGAAATTGCATCGAAATTAAATATAAAAGGCACAATGCCAAGTTAAGTACAAGAAAACTGACTCTTCTTACTGTCTATACTTTGAACCATTCCTGTGACACTTGTTATAGATTCCGATGCTTCATCTCAGGTTTACTGTATCCCTCTGACCTTATTGACGATGAAACACAGAAATTGCATCGGAATTAAATACAAAAGGCACAATGCCGACTTAAGTACAAGGAAACTGACTCTTCTTACTGTCTGTGTTTTGAACCATTCCTGTGACACTAGTTATAGGTTCCGATGCTTCACTTCAGGTTTATTGTTTCCCTCTGACCTTCTTATTGACGATGAAAAACAGAAATTGCCTCGGAATTAAATACAAAAGGCACAATGCCGACTTAAGTACAAGAAAACTGACTCTTCTTACTGTCTATACTTTGAACCATTCCTGTGACACTTGTTATAGATTCCAATGCTTCATTTCAGGTTTGCTGTATCCCTCTGACCTTGTTGACGATGAAACTCAGAAATTGCATCGGAATTAAATACAAAAGGCACAATGCCGACTTAAGAACAAGGAAACTGACTCTTCTTACTGTCTATGATTGAACCTTTCTTGTGAGACCAGTTTTAGATTCCGATGCTTGACTTCAGGTTTACTGTATCCCTTGGACCATCATATTGACGACGAATCACAGAAATTGCATCGGAATTAAATAGAAAAGGCACAATGCCGACTAAAGTTCAAGAAAACTGATTCTTCTTAATGTAAATGTTTTGAACCATTCCTGTGACACTAGTTATAGATTCCGATGGTTCACTTCAGGTTTACTGTATCCCTTGGCCCTTCTTATTGACGGCGTAACACAGATATTGCATCGGAATTATATAGAAAAGGCACAATGCCGACTTAAATACAAAAAAACTGACTCCTCTTACTGTCTATGATTTGAACCATTGCTGTGACACTAGTTATAGATTCCGATGCTTCACTTCAAGTTTGCTGTATCACTCTGACCGTCTTATTGACGATGAAACACAGACATTGCATCGGAATTAAATACAAAAGGCACAATGCCGACTTCATTATAATAAAACTGACTCTTCTTACTGTCTATGCTTTGAACCATTCCTGTGGCACTAGTTATAGACTCCGATGCTTCACTTCAGGTTTACTGTATCCTTCTGACCTTCTTATTGACGATGAAACACCGAAATTGCATCGGAATTAAATACAAAAGGCACAATGCCGACTTAAGTACAAGTAAACTGACTTTTGTTACTGTCTATGATTTGAACCATTTGTGTGACACTAGTTATAGATTCCGATGCTTCACTTCAGGTTTACTGTAACCCTCTGACCTTCGTATTGACGATGAAACAGAGAAATTGCATCGGAATTGAATACAAAAGGCACAATGCCGACTTAAGTACAAGAATACTGACTCTTCTTACTGTCCATGTTTTGAACGTCTCCTTTGACACTAGTTATACATTCCGATGCTTTACTTTAGGTTTACTGTATCCCTCAGACCTTCTTATTGACGATGAAACACAGAAATTGCATCGGAATTGAATACAAAAGGCACAATGCCAACTTAAGTACAAGAAAACTGACTCTTCTTACCGTCTATGTTTTGAAACATTCCTGTGACACTAGTTATAGATGCCGATACTTCCCTTCAAGTATACTGTATCCCTCTGACCTTCTTATTGACGATGAGACACAGAAATTGCATCGAAATTAAATATAAAAGGCACAATGCCGAGTAAAGTACAAGAAAACTGACTCTTCTTACTGTCTATACTTTGAACCATTCCTGTGACACTTGTTATAGATTCCGATGCTTCATCTCAGGTTTACTGTATCCCTCTGACCTTATTGACGATGAAACACAGAAATTGCATCGGAATTAAATACAAAAGGCACAATGCCGACTTAAGTACAAGGAAACTGACTCTTCTTACTGTCTGTGTTTTGAACCATTCCTGTGACACTAGTTATAGGTTCCGATGCTTCACTTCAGGTTTATTGTATCGCTCTGACCTTCTTATTGACGATGAAACACAGAAATTGAATCGGAATTAAATACAAAAGGCACAATGCCGACTTAAGTACAACAAAACTGACTCTTCTTACTGTCTATATTTTGACCCATTCCTGTGGCACTTGTTATGGATTCCGATGCTTCATTTCAGGTTTGCTGTATCCCTCTGACCTTATTGACGATGAAACACAGAAATTGCATCGGAATTAAATACAAAAGGCACAATGCCGACTTAGGAACAAGGAAACTGACTCTTCTTACTGTCTATGATTGAACCTTTCTTGTGAGACCAGTTTTAGATTCCGATGCTTGACTTCAGGTTTACTGTATCCCTTGGACCTTCATATTGACGACGAATCACAGAAATTGCATCGGAATTAAATAGAAAAGGCACAATGCCGACTAAAGTTCAAGAAAACTGATTCTTCTTAATGTAAATGTTTTGATCCATTCCTGTGACACTACTTATAGATTCCGATGGTTCACTTCAGGTTTACTGTATCCCTCTGACCTTCTTACTGACGATGAATTACAGAAATTGCATCGGAATTAAATACAAAAGGCACAATGACGACTCAAGTACAAGAAGACTGGCTCTTCTTACTGTCTATATTTTGAACCTTTCCTGTGAGTCCGGTTTTAGATTCAGATGCTTTACTTCAGGTTTACTGTATCCCTTGGCCCTTCTTATTGACGACGTAACACAGATATTGCATCGGAATTATATAGAAAAGGCACAATGCCGACTTAAATACAAAAAAACTGACTCCTCTTACTGTCTATGTTTTGAACCATTGCTGTGTCACTAGTTATAGATTCCGATGCTTCACTTCAAGTTTGCTGTATAACTCTGACCGTCTTATTGACGATGAAACACAGACATTGCATCGGAATTAAATACAAAAGGCACAATGCCGACTTAGGTACAAGTAAACTGACTTTTCTTACTGTCTATGATTTGAACCATTTGTGTGACACTAGTTATAGATTCCGATGCTTCACTTCAGGTTTACTGTAACCCTCTGACCTTCGTATTGACGATGAAACAGAGAAATTGCATCGGAATTGAATACAAAAGGCACAATGCCGACTTAAGTACAAGAATACTGACTCTTCTTACTGTCCATGTTTTGAACATCTCCTTTGACACTAGTTATAGATTCCGATGCTTCACTTTAGGTTTACTGTATCCCTCTGACCCTCTTATTGACGATGAAACACAGAAATTGCATCGGAATTAAATACGATAGGCTCAATGCCGACTTAAGTAAAAGAAAACTGACTCTTCTTACTGTCTATGTTTTGAACCATTCCTGTGACACTAGTTATAGATTCCGATGCTTCACTTCAGGTTTACTGTATCCCTCTGACCTTCTTATTGACGATGAAACACAGAAATTTAATCGGCATTAAATACAAAAGGCACAATGCCGTCTTACGTACAAGAAATCTGACTCTTCTTACTGTCTATGTTTTGAACATCTCCTTTGACACTAGTTATAGATTCCGATGCTTCACTTCAGGTTTACTGTATCCCCCTGACCTACTTATTGACGATTAAACACAGAAATTACATGGGAATTAAATACAAAAGGCACTATGCCGAGTTAAGTTCAAGTAAACTGACTTTTCTTAGTGTCTATGGTTTTAACCATTCCTGTGACACTAGTTATAGATTCCGATGCTCCACTTCAGGTATACTGTATCCCTCTGACCTTCTTATTGACGATGACACACAGAAATTGCATCGGCATTAAATACAAAAGGCACAATGCCGACTTAAGTACAAGAAATCTGACTCTTCTTACTGTCCATGTTTTGAACATCGCCTTTGACACTAGTTATAGATTCCGATGCTTCACTTCAGGTTTACTGTATCCCTCTGACCTTCTCATTGACGATGAAACACAGAAATTGCATCGGAATTAAATAAGAAAGGCACAATGCCGACTTAAGTTAAAGAAATCTGACTCTTCTTACTGTCTATGTTTTGAACCATTCCTGTGACACTAGTTATAGATTCCGATGCTTCACTTCATGTTTACTGTATCCCTCTGACCTTCTTATTGACGATGAAACACAGAAATTTAATCGGCATTAAATACAAAAGGCACAATGCCGACTTAAGTACAAGAAATCTGACTCTTCTTACTGTCTCTGTTTTGAACATCTCCTTTGACACTACTTATAGATTCCGATGCTTCACTACAGATTTAATGTATCCCTCTGACCTTCTTATTGACGATGAAACGCAGAAATTGCATGGGAATTAAATACAAAAGGCACTATGCCGACTTAAGTACAAGTAAACTGACTTTTCTTACTGTCTATGGTTTTAACCATTCCTGTGACACTAGTTACAGATTCCGGTGCTCCACTTCAAGTATACTGTATCCCTCTGACCTTGTTATTGACGATGACACACAGAAATTGCATCGGAATTAAATACAAAAGGCACAATGCCAACTTAAGTACAAGAAAACTGACTCTTCTTACTGTCTATGTTTTGAAACATTCCTGTGACACTAGTTATAGATGCCGATACTTCCCTTCAGGTATACTGTATCCCTCTGACCTTCTTATTGACGATGAGACACAGAAATTGCATCGAAATTAAATATAAAAGGCACAATGCCGGCTTAAGTACAAGAAAACTGACTCTTCTTACTGTCTATACTTTGAACCATTCCTGTGACACTTGTTATAGATTCCGATGCTTTATCTCAGGTTTACTGTATTCCTCTGACCTTATTGACGATGAAACACAGAAATTGCATCGGAATTAAATACAAAAGGCACAATGCCGACTTAAGTACAAGGAAACTGACTCTTCTTACTGTCTGTGTTTTGAACCATTCCTGTGACACTAGTTATAGGTTCCGATGCTTCACTTCAGGTTTACTGTATCCCTCTGACCTTCTTATTGACGATGAAACACAGAAATTGAATCGGAATTAAATACAAAAGGCACAATGCCGACTTAAGTACAAGAAAACTGACGCTTCTTACTGTTTGTGTTTTGAATCACTCCTGTGACACTAGTTATAAATTCCGATGCTTCACTTCAGGTTTACTGTATCCCTCTGACCTTCTTATTGACGATGAAACACAGAAATTGCATCGGAATACAAACAAAAGGCACAATGCCGACTTAAGTACAAGAAGACTGCCTCTTCTTACTGTCTATGTTTTGAACTATTCCTGTGACACTAGTTATAGATTCCGAAGCTTCACTTCAGGTTTACTGTATCCCTCTGACCTTCTTATTGACGATGAAACACAGAAATTGCATCGGAATTAAATACAGAAAGCACAATGCCGACTTTATTATAATAAAACTGACTCTTCTTACTGTCAATGCTTTGAACCATTCCTGTGGCACTAGTTATAGACTCCGATGCTTCACTTCAGGTTTACTGTATCCCTCTGACCTTCTTATTGACGATGAAACAACGAAATTGCATCGGAATTAAATACAAAACGCACAATGCCGACTTAAGTACAAGTAAACTGACTCTTCTTACTGTCTATGATTTGAACCATTTGTGTGACACTAGTTATAGATTCCGATGCTTCACTTCAGGTATACTGTAACCCTCTGACCTTCGTATTGACGATGAAACAGAGAAATTGCATCGGAATTGAATACAAAAGGCACAATGCCGACTTAAGTACAAGAAGACTGACTCTTCATACTGTCTATGTTTTCAACCATTCCTGTGCCACTAGTTATAGATTCCGATGCTTCACTTCAGGTTCACTGTATCCCTCTGACCTTCTAATTGTTGATGAAACATAGAAATTGCATCGGAATTATATACAAAAGGCACAATGCCGACTTAAGTGCAAGAAAATTAATTCTTCTTATTGCCTATGTTTTGAACCATTTCTGTGACACTAGTTATAGATTCCGATGACTCACTTCTGGAATACTGTATCCCTCTGACCTTCTTGTTGACGATGAAACACAGAAATTGCATCGGAATTAAATACGAAAGGCACAATGCCGACTTAAGTAAAAGAAAACTGACTCTACTTACTGACTATGTTTTGGACCATTCCTGTGACACTAGTTATAGATTCCGATGCTTCACATCAGGTTTACTGTATCCCTCTGACCTTCTTATTGACGATGAAACACAGAAATTTAATCGGCATTAAATACAAAAGGCACAATGCCGACTTAAGTACAAGAAGACTGACTCTTCTTACTGTCTATGTTTTGAACCATTCCTGGGACACTAGTTATAGATTCCGATGCTTCACTTCACGTTTACTGTATCCCTCTGACCTTCTTATTGACGATGAAACACTGAAATTTAATCGGCATTAAATACAAAAGGCACAATGCCGACTTAAGTACAAGAAATCTGACTCTTCTTACTGTCTCTGTTTTGAACATCTCCTTTGACACTAGTTATAGATTCCGATGCTTCACTACAGATTTAATGTATCCGTCTGACCTTCTTATTGACGATGAAACGCAGAAATTGCATGGGAATTAAATACAAAAGGCACTATGCCGACTGAAGTACAAGAAAACTGACGCTTCTTACTGTTTGTGTTTTGAATCACTCCTGTGACACTAGTTATAGATTCCGATGCTTCACTTCAGGTTTACTGTATCCCTCTGATCTTCTTATTGACGATGAAACACAGAAATTGCATCGGAATACAAACAAAAGGCACAATGCCGACTTAAGTACAAGAAGACTGCCTCTTCTTACTGTCTATGTTTTGAACTATTCCTGTGACACTAGTTATAGATTCCGAAGCTTCACTTCAGGTTTACTGTATCCCTCTGACCTTCTTATTGACGATGAGACACAGAAATTGCATCGAAATTAAATATAAAAGGCACAATGCCGACTTAGGTACAAGAAAACTGACTCTTCTTACTGTCTATACTTTGAACCATTCCTGTGACACTTGTTATAGATTCCGATGCTTCATCTCAGGTTTACTGTATCCCTCTGACCTTATTGACGATGAAACACAGAAATTGCATCGGAATTAAATACAAAAGGCACAATGCCGACTTAAGTACAAGGAAACTGACTCTTCTTACTGTCTGTGCTATGAACCATTCCTGTGACACTAGTTATAGGTTCCGATGCTTCACTTCAGGTTTACTATATCCCTCTGACCTTCTTATTGACGATGAAACACAGAAATTGAATCGGAATTAAATACAAAAGGCACAATGCCGACTTAAGTACAAGAAAACTGACGCTTCTTACTGTTTGTGTTTTGAATCACTCCTGTGACACTAGTTATAGATTCCGATGCTTCACTTCAGGTTTACTGTATCCCACTGACCTTCTTATTGACGATGAAACACAGAAATTGCATCGGAATTAAATACAAAAGGCACAATGCCGACTTCATTATAATAAAACTGACTCTTCTTACTGTCTATGCTTTGAACCATTCCTGTGGAACTAGTTATAGACTCCGATGCTTCACTTCAGGTTTACTATATCCCTCTGACCTTCTTATTGACGATGAAACACCGAAATTGCATCGGAATTAAATACAAAAGGCACAATGCCGACTTAAGCACAAGTAAACTGACTCTTCTTACTGTCTATGATTTGAACCATTTGTGTGACACTAGTTATAGATTCCGATGCTTCACTTCAGGTTTACTGTAGCCCTCTGACCTTCGTATTGACGATGAAACAGAGAAATTGCATCGGAATTGAATACAAAAGGCACAATGCCGACTTAAGTACAAGAAGACTGACTCTTCATACTGTCTATGTTTTGAACCATTCCTGTGACACTAGTAATAGATTCCGATGCTTCACTTCAGATTCACTGTATCCCTCTGACCTTCTAATTGTCGATGAAACATAGAAATTGCATCGGAATTTTATACAAAAGGCACAATGCCGCCTTAAGTACAAGAAAATTAATTCTTCTTATTGCCTATGTTTTGAACCATTCCTGTGATACTAGTTATAGATTCCGATGACTCACTTCAGGAATACTGTATCCCTCTGACCTTCTTGTTGACGATGAAACACAGAAATTGCATCGGAATTAAATACGAAAGGCACAATGCCGACTTAAGTTAAAGAAAACTGACTCTTCTTACTGACTATGATTTGGACCATTCCTGTGACACTAGTTATAGATTCCGATGCTTCACATCAGGTTTACTGGATCCCTCTGACCTTCTTATTGACGATGAAACACAGAAATTTAATCGGCATTAAATACAAAAGGCACAATGCCGACTTAAGTACAACAAATCTCACTCTTCTTACTGTCCACGTTTTGAACATCGCCTTTGACACTAGTTATAGATTCCGATGCTTCACTTTGGGTTTACTGTATCCCTCTGACCCTCTTATTGACGATGAAACACAGAAATTGCATCGGAATTAAATACGAAAGGCACAATGCCGACTTAAGTAAAAGAAAACTGACTCTTCTTACTGTCTATGTTTTGAACCATTCCTGTGGCACTAATAATAGACTCCGATGCTTCACTTCAGGTTTACTGTATCCCTCTGACCTTCTTATTGACGATGAAACACAGAAATTTAATCGGCATTAAATACAAAAGACACAATGCCGACTTAAGTACAAGAAATCTGACTCTTCTTACTGTCTATGTTTTGCACATCTCCTTTGACACTAGTTATAGATTCCGATGCTTCACTTCAGGTTTACTGTAACCCTCTGATCTTCGTATTGACGATGAAAGAGAGAAATTGCATCGGAATTGAATACAAAAGGCACAATGCCGACTTAAGTACAAGAAGACTGACTCTTCATACTGTCTATGTTTTGAACCATTCCTGTGACACTAGTTATAGATTCCGATGCTTCACTTCAGGTTCACTGTATCCCTCTGACCTTCTTATTGTCGATGAAACATAGAAATTGCATCGGAATTATATACAAAAGGCACAATGCCGACTTAAGTACAAGAAAATTCTTTCTTCTTATTGCCTATGTTGTAAACCATTCCTGTGACACTAGTTATAGTTTCCGATGACTCACTTTAGGAATACTGTATCCCTCTGACCTTCTTGTTGACGATGAAACACAGAAATTGCATTGGAATTAAATACGAAAGGCACAATGCCGACTTAAGTAAAAGAAAACTGACTCTTATTACTGACTATGTTTTGGACCATTCCTGTGACACTAGTTATAGATTCCGATGCTTCACATCAGGTTTACTGTATCCCTATGACCTTCTTATTGACGATGAAACACAGAAATTTAATCGGCATTAAATACAAAAGACACAATGCCGACTTAAGTACAAGAAATCTGACTCTTCTTACTGTCTATGTTTTGCACATCTCCTTTGACACTAGTTATAGATTCCGATGCTTCACTTCAGGTTTACTGTATCCCTCTGACCTTCTTATTGACGATGAAACACAGAAATTACATGGGAATTAAATACAAAAGGCACTATGCCGACTTAAGTACAAGTAAACTGACTTTTCTTACTGTCTATGGTTTTAACCATTCCTGTGACACTAGTTATAGATTCCGATGCTCCACTTCAGGTATACTGTATCCCTCTGACCTTCTTATTGACGATGACACACAGAAATTGCATCGCAATTACATACAAAAGGCACAATGCCGACTTAAGTACAAGAAAACTGACTCTTCCTATTCTCTATGTTTTTAACCATTCCTGTGACACTAGTTATAGATTCCGATGCTCCACTTCAGGTATACTGTATCCCTCTGACCTTTTTATTGACGATGAAACACAGTAATTGCTTCGGAATTAAAAACAAAAGGCACAATGCCGAATTCATTATAATAAAACTGACTCTTCTTACTGTCTATGCTATGAACCATTCCTGTGGCACTAGTTATAGACTCCGATGCTTCACTTCAGGTTTACTGTATCCTTCTGACCTTCTTATTGACGATGAAACACCGAAATTGCATCGGAAATAAATACATAAGGCACAATGCCGACTTAAGTACAAGTAAACTGACTCTTCTTACTGTCTATGATTTGAACCATTTGTGTGACACTAGTTATAGATTCCGATGCTTCACTTCAGGTTTACTGTAACCCTCTGACCTACGTATTGACGATGAAATAGAGAAATTGCATCGGAATTATATAGAAAAGGCACAATGCCGACTTAAGTACATGAAAATTGACTCTTCTTACTGTTTATGTCTTGAACCACTCCTGTGAGACCAGTTATAGATTCCGAAGCATCACTTCAGGTTCCCTGCATCGTTCTGACCTTCTTATTGACGACGAAACACAGAAATTGCTGCGGAAATAAATAGAAAAGCACAATGCCGACTCAAGTACAAGTAGACTGGCTCTTCTTACTGTCTATGTTTTGAACCTTTCCTGTGAGACCAGTTTTAGATTCCGATGCTTGACTTCAGGTTTACTGTATCCCTTGGACCTTCTTATTGACGACGAAACACAGATATTGCATCGGAATTAAATAGAAAAGGCACAATGCCGACTTAAGGTCAAGAAAACTGATTCTTCTTAATGTCCATGTTTTGAACCATTCCAGTGACACTAGTTATAGATTCCGATGCTTCACTTCAGGTTTACTGTATCCCTCTGACCTTCTTATTGACGATGAAACACAGAAATTGCATCGGAATTAAATACAAAAGGCACAATGACGACTCAAGTACAAGAAGACTGGCTCTTCTTACTGTCTATATTTTGAACCTTTCCTGTGAGTCCGGTTTTAGATTCAGATGCTTCGCTTCAGGTTCACTGAATCCCTTGGCCCTTCTTATTGACGACGTAACACAGATATTGCATCGGAATTATATAGAAAAGGCACAATGCCGACTTAAATACAAGAAAACTGACTCCTCTTACTGTCTATGTTTTGAACCATTCCTGTGACACTAGTTATAGAATCCGATGCTTCACTTCAGGTTTGCTGTATCCCTCCGACCGTCTTATTGACGATGAATCACAGAAATTGCATCGGAATTATAAACAAAAGGTACAACGCCGACCCAAGTACAAGAAGACTGGCTCTTCTTACTGTCTATGCTTTGAACCATTCCTGTGGCACTAGTTATAGACTCCGATGCTTCACTTCAGGTTTACTGTATCCTTCTGACCATCTTATTGACGATGAAACACCGTAATTGCATCGGAATTAAATACAAAAGGCACAATGACGACTTAAGTACAAGTAAACTGACTCTTCTTACTGTCTATGATTTGAACCATTTGTGTGACACTAGTCATAGATTCCGATGCCTCACTTCAGGTTTAGTGTAACCCTCTGACCTTCGTATTGACGATGAAAGAGAGAAATGCATCGGAATTGAATACAAAAGGCACAATGCCGACTTAAGTACAAGAAGACTGACTCTTCTTACTGTCTATGTTTTGAACCATTCCTGTGACACTAGTTATAGATTCCGGTGCTTCACTTCAGGTTCACTGTATCCCTCTGACCTTCTTATTGTCGATGAAACATAGAAATTGCATAGGAATTATATACAAAAGGCACAATGCCGACTTAAGTACAAGAAAATTGATTCTTCTTATTGCCTATGTTTTGAACCATTCCTGTGACACTAGTTATAGATTCCGATGCCTCACTTCAGGAATACTGTATCCCTCTGACCTTCTTATTGACGATGAAACACAGAAATTGCATTGGAATTAAATACGACAGGCACAATGCCGACTTAAGTAAAAGAAAACTGACTCTTCTTACTGTCTGTCCTTTGAACCATTCCTGTGACACTTGTTATAGATTGCGATGGTTCATCTCAGGTTTACTGTATCCCTCTGACCTTATTGACGATGAAACACAGAAATTGCATCGGAATTAAATACAAAAGACACAATGCCGACTTAAGTGGAAGGAAACTGACTCTTCTTACTGTCTGTGTTTTGAACCATTCCTGTGACACTAGTTATAGATTCCGATGCTTCACTTCAGGTTTACTGTATCCTTCTGACCTTCTTATTGACGATGAAACACAGAAATTGCCTCGTAATTAAATACAAAAGGCACAATGCCGACTTAAGTAAAGGAAAACTGCTGCTTCTTACTGTTTGTGTTTTGAACCACTCCTGTGACACTAGTTGTCGATTCCGATGCTTCACTTCAGGTTTACTGTATCCCTCTGACCTTCTTATTGACGATGAAACACAGAAATTGCATCGGAATACAAACAAATGGCACAATGCCGACTTAAGTACAACAAATCTGACTCTTCTTACTGTCCATGTTTTGAACATCTCCTTTGACACTAGTTATAGATTCCGATGCTTCACTTTAGGTTTACTGTATCCCTCTGACCTTCTTATTGACGATGAAACACAGAAATTGTATCGGAATTAAATACGAAAGGCACAATGCCGACTTAAGTACAAGAAAACTGACTCTTCCTACTCTCTATGTTTTTATCCATTCCTGTGACACTAGTTATAGATTCCGAAGCTCCACTTCAGGTATACTGTATCCCTCTGACCTTCTTATTGACGATGACACACAGAAATTGCTTCGGAATTAAATACAAAAGGCACAATGCCGACTTAAGTAAAGGAAAACTGACGCTTCTTACTGTTTGTGTTTTGAACCACTCCTGTGACACTAGTTGTCAATTCCGATGCTTCACTTCAGGTTTACTGTATCCCTCTGACCTTCTTATTGACGATGAAACAGAGAAATTGCATCGGAATTAAATACAAAAAAGCACAATCCCAACTTAAGTACAAGAAAACTGACTCTTCTTACTGTCTATGTTTTGAAACATTCCTGTGACACTAGTTATAGATGCCGATACTTCACTTCAGGTTTACTGTATCCCTCTGACCTTATTGACGACGAAACACAGAAATTGCATCGATATTAAATATAAAAGGCACAATGCCGACTTAAGTACAAGAAAACTGACTCTTCTTACTGTCTATACTTTGCCCATTCCTGTGACACTTGTTATAGGTTCCGATGCTTCATCTCAGGTTTACTGTATCCCTCTGACCTTATTGACGATGAAACACAGAAATTGCATCGATATTAAATATAAAAGGCACAATGCCGACTTAAGTACAAGAAAACTGACTCTTCTTACTGTCTATGTTTTGAAACATTCCTGTGACACTAGTTATAGATTCCGATGCTTCATTTCAGGTTTACTGTATCATTCTGACATTCATATTGACGGTGAAACACAGAAATGGCATCGGAATAAAATACGAAAGGCCCAATGCCCACTTAAGTACAAGAAAACGGACTCTTCTTACTGTCTATGTCTTGAACCATTCCTGTGACACTAGTTATAGATTCCGATGCTTCACTTCAGATTTTCTGTATCCCTCTGACCTTCTTATTGACGATTAAACACAGAAATTGCATCGGAATTAAATACAAGAGGCACAATGCCGACTTAAGTACAAGAAAACTGACTCTTCTTACGGTCTATGTTTTAACCATTCCTGTGACAGTAGTTATAGATTCCGATGCTTCACTTCGGGTTTGTTGTATCCCTCTGACCGTCTTATTGACGATGTAACACGGAAATTGCATCGGAATTAAAAGAAAACTCACAATGCCGACTCAAGTACAAGAAGACTGGCTCTTCTTACTGTCTATGTTTTGAACCTTTCCTGTGAGACCGGTTTTAGATTCCGATGCTTCACTTCAGGTTTACTGTATCCCTTGAACCTTCTTATTGACGACGAAACACAGAAATTGCATCAGAAGTTAATAGAAAAAGCACAATGCCGACTTCACTACAAGAAAACTGTCTCTTCTTACAGTCTATGTCTTGAACCATTCCTGTGACACTAGTTATAGATTCCGTGGCATCACTTCAGGGTTTAAAGTATCCCTCTGACCTTCTTATTGACGATGAAACACATAAATTGCATCGGAATTAATTACAAAAGGCACAATGCCGACTTAATTATAAGAAAACTGGCTCATCTTACTGTCTATGTTTTGAAGCATTCCTGTGACACTAGTTATAGATTCCGATGCATCACTTCAGGTTTACTGTATCCCTCTGACCTTCTTATTGACGATGAAACACAGAATTTGCATTGGAATAAAATACAAAGAGAACAATGTCGACTTAAGTATAAGTAAACTGACTCTTCTTACTGTTTATGTTTTGAACCATTCCTGTGACACTAGTTATAGATTCCGATGCTTCACTTCAGGTTTAGTGTATCCCTCTGATCTACGTATTTTCGATAACACACAGAAATTTTATCGGATTTAAATACGAAAGGCACAATGCCGACTTAAGTACAAGAAAACTGACTCTTCTTACTGTCTAAGTTTTAACCATTCCTGTGACACTAGTTATAGATTCCTATGCATCACTTCAGGTTTACTGTATCCCTCTGACCTTCATATTGACGATCAAACACAGAAATTGCGTCGGAACACAAACAAAAGGCACAATGCCGACTTAAGTACAAGAAGACTGACTCTTCTTACTGTCTATGTTTTTAACCATTCCTGTGACACTAGTTGTAGATTCCGATGCTTCACTTCAGGTTTACTGTATCCCTCTGACCTTCTTATTGACGATGAAACACAGAAACTGCATCGGAATTAAATAGAAAAGGCACAAGGCCGACTAAAGTACAAGAAAACTGACTCTTCTTACTGTCTATGTTTTTAACCATTCCTGTGATACTTGTTATACATTCCGATGCTTCACTTCAGGTTTGCTGTATCCCTCTGACCGTCTTATTGACGATGTAACACAGAAATTGCATCGGAATTAAAAAAAAACTCACAATGCCGACTCAAGTACAAGAAGACAGGCTCTTCTTACTGTCTATGTTTTGAACCTTTCCAGTGAGACCGGTTTTAGATTCCGATGCTTCACTTCAGGTTTACTGTATCCCTTGGACATTCTTATTGGCGACGAAACGCAGAAATTGCATCGGAATTAAATAGAAAAGGCACAATGACGACTTAAGTACAAGAAAACTGACTCTTCTTACAGTCTATGTTTTGAACCATTCCTGTGACACTAGTTATAGATTCCGATGCATCACTTCAGGGTTTACTGTAACCCTCTGACCTTCTTATTGACGATGAAACACAGAAATTGCATCGGAATTAAATACTAATAGCACAATGCCGAATTAAGTACAAGAAGACTGACCTTTCTTATTGTCTATCTATTGAACCGTTCCTGTGACACTAGTTATAGTTTCCGATGCTTCACTTCAGGTTTACTGTATCCCTCTGACCTTCTTATTGACGATAAAACACAAAAAATGCATTGGAATTAAATACAAAAGGCACAATGCCGGCTTAAGTACAAAATGACTGACTCTTCTTCCTCTCTATGATTTGAACCATTCCTGTGACACTAGTTATAGTTTCCGATGCTTCTCTTCAGGTTTACTGTATCCCTCCGACCGCCTTATTGACGAGGAAACACAGAAATTGCATAGGAATTAAATACAAAAGGCACAATGCCGACTCAAGTACAAGAAGACTGGCTCTTCTTACTGTCTATGTATTGAACCATTTCTGTGACACTAGTTATAGATTCCGATGCTTCACTTCAGGTTTACTGTATCCCTCTGACCTTCATATTGACGACGAAACACAGTAATTGCATCGGAATTATATACAAGAGGCACAATGACGACTTAAGTACATGAAGACTGATTCGTCTTACTCTCTATGTTTTGAACCATTCCAGTGACACTAGTTACAGATTCCGATGCTACACTTCAGGTTTACTGTATCCCTCTGACCCTCTTATTGACGATGAAACACAGAAATTGCATCTTAAGTAAATACAAAAGGCACAATGCCGACTTAAGTACAAGAAAACTGACTCTTCTTACTGACTATGATTTGAACCATTCCTGTGACACTAGTTATTGATTCCGATGCTTCACTTCAGGTTTACTTTATCCCTATGACCTTCTTATTGACGATGAAACACATAAATTGCATCGGAATTAAATACAAAAGGCACAATGCCGACTTAAGTACAAGAAAACTGACGCTTCTTACTGTTTATGTTATGAACCACTCCTGTGACACTAGTTATAGATTCCGATGCTTCACTTCAGGTTTACTGCTTCCCTGTGACCATCTTATTGACGATGAAACACAGAAATTGCATCAGAATACTAACAAAAGGCACAATGCCGACTTATGTACAAGAAGACAGACTCTTATTACTGCCTATGTTCTGACCCATTCCTGTGACACTAGTTATAGATTCCGATGCTTCACTTCTGGATTACTATATCCCGTTGACCTTCTTATTGACGATGAAACACAGAAATTGCATCAGAATTAAATACAAAAGGCACAATGCCGACTCAAGTTCAAGAAGACTGGCTCCTCTTACTGTTTATGTTTTGAACCTTTCCTGTGAGACCGGTTTTAGATTCCGATGCATCACTTCAGGTTTACTGTATCCCTTGGCACTTCTTATTGACGACGAAACACAGAAAGTGCATCGGAATTAAATAGAAAAGGAACAATGCCGACTTAAGTACAAGAAAACTGACTCTTCTTACTGTCTATGGTTTGAACCATTCCTGTGACACTAGTTATAGATTCCGATGCTTCACTTTAGGTTTGCTGTATCCCTCTGACCATCTTATTGACGATGAAACACAGAAATTGCATCGGAATTATAAACAAAAATCACAATGCCGACACAAGTACAAGAGGATTGGCTCTTCTTACTGTCTATGTTTTGAACCTTTCCTGTGAGACCGGTTTTAGATTCCGATGCTTCACTTCAGGTTTACTGTATCCCTTGGACCTTCTTATTCACGACGAAACACAGTAATTGCATCGGAATTAAATAGAAAAGGCACAATGCCGGGTTAAGTAAAAGAAAACTGACTCTTCTTACTGTCTATGCTTTGAACCATTCCTGTGACACTAGTTATAGATTCCAATGCATCACTTTAGGGTTACTGTATCCCTCTGACCTTCTTATTGACGATGAAACACAGAAATTGCATCGGAATTAAATACAAAAGGCACAATGCCGACTTAATTATTAGAAAACTGACTCTTCATGCTTTGAACCATTCCTGTGACACTAGTTATAGCTTCTGATGCTTCACGTCAGGTTAACTGTATCCCTCTGACCTTCTTATTGACGATTAAACACAGAAATTGCATCGGAATTAAATACAAAAGGCACAATGCCTTCTCAAGTACAAGAAGACTGGCTCTTCTTACTGTCTATGAATTGAACCTTTCCTGTGAGACCGGTTTTAGATTCCGATGCTTCACTTCAGGTTTACTGTATCCCTTGGCCCTTCTTATTGTCGACGAAACACAGAAAGTGCAACGGAATTAAATAGAAAAGGCACAATGCCGACATAAGTACAAGAAAACTGACTCTTCTTACTGTCTATGTTTTTAACCATTCCTGTGACACTTGTTATAGATTCTGATGCTTCACTTCAGGTTTGCTGTATCCCTCTGACCGTCTCATTGACGATGTAACACAGAAATTGCATCGAAATTAAAAAAAAAAACTCACAATGCCGACTCAGGTACAAGAAGACTGGCTCTTCTTACTGTCTATCTTTTGAACCTTTCCTGTGAGACCGGTTTTAGATTCCGATGCTTCACTTCAGGTTTACTGTATCCCTTGGACATTCTTATTGGCGACGAAACGCAGAAATTGCATCGGAATTAAATAGAAAAGGCACAATGCCGACTTAAGTACAAGAAAACTGACACTTCTTACAGTCTATGTTTTGAACCATTCCTGTGACACTAATTATAGATTCCGATGCATCACTTCAGGGTTTACTGTATCCCTCTGTGCTTCTTATTGACGCTGAAACACAGAAATTGCATCGGAATTAAGTACAAAACGCACAATGCCAACTTAAGTGCAAGAAGACTGACTCTTCTTACTGTCTATGTTTTGAACCATTCCTGTGACACTAGTTATAGATTCCGATGCTTCAGTTCAGGTTTACTGTATCCCTCTGACCTTCATATTGACGATGAAACACAGAAATTGCATCTGAACACTAACAAAAGGCACAATGCCGACTTAAGTACAAGAAGACAGACTCTTATTACTGCCTATGTTTTGACCCATTCCTGTGACACTAGTTATAGATTCCGATGCTTCACTTCTGGATTACTGTATCCCGTTGACCTTCTTATTGACGATGAAACACAGAAATTGCATCAGAATTAAATACAAAAGGCACAATGCCGACTCAAGTTCAAGTAGACTGGCTCCTCTTACTGTCTATGTTTTGAACCTTTCCTGTTAGACCGGTTTTAGATTCCGATGCATCACTTCAGGTTTACTGTATCCCTTGGCCCTTCTTATTGACGACGAAACACAGAAAGTGCATCGGAATCAAATAGAAAAGGAACAATGCCGACTTAAGTACAAGAAAACTGACTCTTCTTACTGTCTATGTTTTGAACTATTCCTGTGACACTAGTTATAGATTCCAATGCATCACTTCAGGGTTACTGTATCCCTCTGACCTTCTTATTGACGATGAAACACAGAAATTGCATCGGAATTAAATACAAAAGGCACAATGCCGACTCAAGTACAAGAAGACTGGCTCTTCTTACTGTCTATGTTTTGAAACTTTCCTGTGAGACCGGTTTTAGATTCCGATGCTTCACTTCAGGTTTACTGTATCCCTTGGACATTCTTATTGGCGACGAAACGCAGAAATTGCATCGGAATTAAATAGAAAAGGCACAATGCCGACTTAAGTACAAGAAAACTGACTCTTCTTACAGTCTATGTTTTGAACCATTCCTGTGACACTAGTTATAGATTCCGATGCATCACTTCAGGGTTTACTGTATCCCTCTGTCCTTCTAATTGCGATGAAACACAGAAATTGCATAGGAATTAAGTACAAAACGCACAATGCCAACTTAAGTGCAAGAAGACTCACTCTTCTTACTGTCTATGTTTTGAACCATTCCTGTGACACTAGTTATGGATTCCGATTCTTCAGTTCAGGTTTACTGTATCCCTCTGACCTTCATATTGACGATGAAACACAGAAATTGCATCGGAATTAAATACAAAAGGCACAATGCCGACTTAAGTACGAGAAATCTGACTCTTCTTACTGTCTATGTTTTTAACCATTCCTATGACACTTGTTATAGATTCTGATGCTTCACTTCAGGTTTGCTGTATCCCTCTGACCGTCTCATTGACGATGTAACACAGAAATTGCATCGGAATTAAAAAAAATCTCACAATGCCGACTCAAGTACAAGAAGACTGGCTCTTCTTACTGTCTATGTTTTGAACCTTTCCTGTGAGATCGGTTTTAGATTCCGATGCTTCACTTCAGGTTTACTGTATCCCTTGGACATTCTTATTGGCGACGAAACGCAGAAACTGCATCGGAATTAATTAGAAAAGGCACAATGCCGACTTAAGTACAAGAAAACTGACTCTTCTTACAGTCTATGTTTTGAACCATTCCTGTGACACTAGTTATAGATTCCGATGCATCACTTCAGGGTTTACTGTATCCCTCTGACCTTCTAATTGCGATGAAACACAGAAATTGCATAGGAATTAAGTACAAAACGCACAATGCCAACTTAAGTGCAAGAAGACTGACTCTTCTTACTGTCTATGTTTTGAACCATTCCTGTGACACTAGTTATGGATTCCGATGCTTCAGTTCAGGTTTACTGTATCCCTCTGACCTTCATATTGACGATGAAACACAGAAATTGCATCGGAATTAAATACAAAAGGCACAATGCCGACTTAAGTACAAGAAAACTGACTCTTCTTACTGTCTATGTTTTGAACCATTCCTGTGACACTAGTTATAGATTCCGATGCTTCACTTTAGGTTTGCTGTATCCCTCTGACCGTCTTATTGACGATGAAACACAGAAATTGCATCGGAATTAAATACAAAATGCACAATGCCGACTCAAGTACGAGAAGTCTGGCTCTTCTTACTGTCTATGATTTGAACCATTCCTGTGAGACCGGTATTAGATACCGATGCTTCACTTCAGGTTTACTGTCTCCCTTGGCCCTTCTTATTGACGACGAAACGCAGAAACTGCATCGGAATTAAATAGAAAAGGCACAAGGCCGACTAAAGTACAAGAAAACTGACTCTTCTTACTGTCTATGTTTTTAACCATTCCTGTGATACTTGTTATAGATTCCGATGCTTCACTTCAGGTTTGCTGTATCCCTCTGACCGTCTTAATGACGATGTAACACAGAAATTGCATCGGAATTAAAAAAAAACTCACAATGCCGACTCAAGTACAAGAAGACTGGCTCTTCTTACTGTCTATGTTTTGAACCTTTCCAGTGAGACCGGTTTTAGATTCCGATTCTTCACTTCAGGTTTACTGTATCCCTTGGACATTCTTATTGGCGACGAAACGCAGAAATTGCATCGGAATTAAATAGAAAAGGCACAATGCCGACTTAAGTACAAGAAAACTGACTCTTCTTACAGTCTATGTTTTGAACCATTCCTGTGACACTAGTTATGGATTCCGATGCATCACATCAGGGTTTACTGTAACCCTCTGACCTTCTTATTGACGATGAAACACAGAAATTGCATCGGAATTAAATACTAATAGCACAATGCCGAATTAAGTACAAGAAGACTGACCTTTCTTATTGTCTATCTATTGAACCGTTCCTGTGACACTAGTTATAGTTTCCGATGCTTCACTTCAGGTTTACTGCATCCCTGTGACCTTCTTATTGACGATAAAACACAGAAAATGCATTGGAATTAAATACAAAAGGCACAATGCCGGCTTAAGTACAAAATGACTGACTCTTCTTACTCTCTATGATTTGAACCATTCCTGTGACACTAGTTATAGTTTCCGATGCTTCTCTTCAGGTTTACTGTATCCCTCCGACCGTCTTATTGACGAGGAAACACAGAAATTGCATAGGAATTAAATACAAAAGGTACAATGCCGACTCAAGTACAAGAAGACTGGCTCTTCTTACTGTCTATGTATTGAACCATTTCTGTGACACTAGTTATAGATTCCGATGCTTCACTTTAGGTTTACTGCATCCCTCTGACCTTCATATTGACGATGAAACACAGTAATTGCATCGGAATTATATACAAGAGGCACAATGACGACTTAAGTACAAGAAAACTGATTCTTCTTACTCTCTATGTTTTGAACCATTCCAGTGACACTAGTTACAGATTCCAATGCTTCACTTCAGGTTTACTGTATCCCTCTGACCCTCTTATTGACGATGAAACACAGAAATTGCATCTTAATTAAATACAAAAGGCACAATGCCGACTTAAGTACAAGAAAACTGACTCTTCTTACTGACTATGATTTGAATCATTCCTGTGACACTAGTTATTGATTCCGATGCTTCACTTCAGGTTTACTTTATCCCTATGACCTTCTTATCGACGATGAAACACATAAATTGCATCGGAATTAGATACAAAAGGCACAATGCCGACATAAGTACAAGAAAACTGACGCTTCTTACTGTTTATGTTATGAACCACTCCTGTGACACTAGTTATAGATTCCGATGCTTCACTTCAGGTTTACTGCATCCCTGTGACCATCGTATTGACGATGAAACACAGAAATTGCATCAGAATACTAACAAAAGGCACAATGCCGACTTAAGTACAAGAAGACAGACTCTTATTACTGCCTATGATTTGACCCATTCCTGTGACACTAGTTATAGATTCCGATGCTTCACTTCTGGATTACTGTATCCTGTTGACCTTCTTATTGACGATGAAACACAGAAATTGCATCAGAATTAAATACAAAAGGCACAATGCCGACTTAAGTACAAGAAAACTGACTCTTCTTACAGTCTATGTTTTGGACCATTCCTGTGACACTAGTTATAGATTCCGATGCATCACTTCTGGGTTTACTGTATCCCTCTGTCCTTCTTATTGACGATGAAACACAGAAATTGCATCGGAATTAAGTACAAAACGCACAATGCCAACTTAAGTGCAAGAAGACTGACTCTTCTTACTGTCTATGTTTTGAACCATTCCTGTGACACTAGTTATAGATTCCGATGCTTCAGTTCAGGTTTACTGTATCCCTCTGACCTTCATATTGACGATGAAACACAGAAATTGCATCAGAATACTAAAAAAAGGCACAATGCCGACTTAAGTACAAGAAGACAGACTCTTATTACTGCCTATGATTTGACCCATTCCTGTGACACTAGTTATAGATTCCGATGCTTCACTTCTGGATTACTGTATCCCGTTGACCTTCTTATTGACGATGAAACACAGAAATTGCATCAGAATTAAATACAAAAGGCACAATGCCGACTCAAGTTCAAGTAGACTGGCTCCTCTTACTGTCTATGTTTTGAACCTTTCCTGTTAGACTGGTTTTAGATTCCGATGCATCACTTCAGGTTTACTGTATCCCTTGGCCCTTCTTATTGACGACGAAACACAGAAAGTGCATCGGATTAAAATAGAAAAGGAACAATGCCGACTTAAGTACAAGAAAACTGACTCTTCTTACTGTCTATGTTTTGAACTATTCCTGTGACACTAGTTATAGATTCCAATGCATCACTTCAGGGTTACTGTATCCCTCTGACCTTCTTATTGACGATGAAACACAGAAATTGCATCGGAATTAAATACAAAAGGCACAATGCCGACTGAAGTACAAGAAGACTGGCTCTTCTTACTGTCTATGAATTGAACCTTTCCTGTGAGACCGGTTTTAGATTCCGATGCTTCACTTCAAATTTACTGTATCCCTTGCCCTTCTTATTGACGACGAAACACAGAAAGTGCATCGGAATTAAATATAAGAGGCACAATGCCGACTTAAGTACAAGAAATCTGACTCTTCTTACTGTCTATGTTTTTAACCATTCCTATGACACTTGTTATAGATTCTGATGCTTCACTTCAGGTTTGCTGTATCCCTCTGACCGTCTCATTGACGATGTAACACAGAAATTGCATCGGCATTAAAAAAAAACTCACAATGCCGACTCAAGTACAAGAAGACTGGCTCTTCTTAATGTCTATGTTTTGAACCTTTCCTGTGAGACCGGTTTTAGATTCCGATGCATCACTTCAGGTTTACTGTATCCCTTGGCACTTCTTATTGACGACGAAACACAGAAAGTGCATCGGAATTAAATAGAAAATGAACAATGCCGACTTAAGTACAAGAAAACTGACTCTTCTTACTGTCTATGATTTGAACCATTCCTGTGACACTAGTTATAGATTCCGATGCTTCACTTTAGGTTTGCTGTATCCCTCTGACCGTCTTATTGACGATGAAACACAGAAATTGCATCGGAATTATAAAGAAAAATCACAATGCCGACACAAGTACAAGAGGATTGGCTCTTCTTACTGTCTTAGTTTTGAACCTTTCCAGTGAGACCGGTTTTAGATTCCGATGCTTCACTTCAGGTTTACTGTATCCCTTGGACCTTCTTATTCACGACGAAACACAGTAATTGCATCGGAATTAAATAGATAAGGCACAATGCCGGGTTAAGTAAAAGAAAACTGACTCTTCTTACTGTCTATGCTTTGAACCATTCCTGTGACACTAGTTATAGATTCCAATGCATCACTTTAGGGTTACTGTATCCCTCTGACCTTCTTATTGACGATGAACACAGAAATTGCATCGGAATTAAATACAAAAGGCACAATGCCGACTTAATTATTAGAAAACTGACTCTACATGCTTTGAACCATTCCTGTGACTCTAGTTATAGCTTTCGATGCTTCACTTCAGGTTAACTGTATCCCTCTGACTTTCTTATTGACGATGAAACAAAGAAATTGCATCGGAATTAAATACCAAAGGCACAATGCCTTCTCAAGTACAAGAAGACTGGCTCTTCTTACTGTCTATGAATTGAACCTTTCCTGTGAGACCGGTTTTAGATTCCGATGCTTCACTTCAGGTTTACTGTATCCCTTGGCCCTTCTTATTGACGACGAAACACAGAAAGTGCATCGGAATTAAATAGAAAAGGCACAATGCCGACTTAAGTACAAGAAAACTGACTCTTCTTACTGTCTATGTTTTTAACCATTCCTGTGACACTTGTTATAGATTGTGATGCTTCACTTCAGGTTTGCTGTATCCCTCTGACCGTCTCATTGGCGATGTAACACAGAAATTGCATCGAAATTAAAAAAAAACTCACAATGCCGACTCAGGTACAAGAAGACTGGTTCTTCTTACTGTCTACGTTTTGAACCTTTCCTGTGAGACCGGTTTTAGATTCTTATGCTTCACTTCAGGTTTACTGTATCCCTTGGACATTCTTATTGGCGACGAAACGCAGAAATTGCATCGGAATTAAATAGAAAAGGCACAATGCCGACTTAAGTACAAGAAAATTGACTCTTCTTACAGTCTATGTTTTGAACCATTCCTGTGACACTAGTTATAGATTCCGATGCTTCAGTTCAGGTTTACTGTATCCCTCTGACCTACATATTGACGATGAAACACAGAAATTGCATCAGAATACTAACAAAAGGCACAATGCCGACTTAAGTACAAGAAGACAGACTCTTATTACTGCCTATGTTTTGACCCATTCCTGTGACACTAGTTATAGATTCCGATGCTTCACTTCTGGATTACTGTATCCCGTTGACCTTCTTATTGACGATGAAACACAGAAATTGCATCAGAATTAAATACAAAAGTCACAATGCCGACTCAAGTTCAAGTAGACTGGCTCCTCTTACTGTCTATGTTTTGAACCTTTCCTGTTAGACCGGTTTTAGATTCCGATGCTTCACTTCAAATTTACTGTATCCCTTGGCCCTTCTTATTGACGACGAAACACAGAAAGTGCATCGGAATTAAATAGAAGAGGCACAATGCCGACTTAAGTACAAGAAATCTGACTCTTCTTACTGTCTATGTTTTTAACCATTCCTATGACACTTGTTATAGATTCTGATGCTTCACTTCAGGTTTGCTGTATCCCTCTGACCGTCTCATTGACGATGTAACACAGAAATTGCATCGGAAATAAAAAAAAACTCACAATGCCGACTCAAGTACAAGAAGACTGTCTCTTCTTAATGTCTATGTTTTGAACCTTTCCTGTGAGACCGGTTTTAGATTCCGATGCATCACTTCAGGTTTACTGTATCCCTTGGCACTTCTTATTGACGACGAAACACAGAAAGTGCATCGGAATTAAATAGAAAATGAACAATGCCGACTTAAGTACAAGAAAACTGACTCTTCTTACTGTCTATGATTTGAACCATTCCTGTGACACTAGTTATAGATTCCGATGCTTCACTTTAGGTTTGCTGTATCCCTCTGACCGTCTTATTGACGATGAAACACAGAAATTGCATCGGAATTATAAAGAAAAATCACAATGCCGACACAAGTACAAGAGGATTGGCTCTTCTTACTGTCTTAGTTTTGAACCTTTCCTGTGAGACCGGTTTTAGATTCCGATGCTTCACTTCAGGTTTACTGTATCCCTTGGACCTTCTTATTCACGACGAAACACAGTAATTGCATCGGAATTAAATAGAAAAGGCACAATGCCGGGTTAAGTAAAAGAAAACTGACTCTTCTTACTGTCTATGCTTTGAACCATTCCTGTGACACTAGTTATAGATTCCAATGCATCACTTTAGGGTTACTGTATCCCTCTGACCTTCTTATTGACGATGAACACAGAAATTGCATCGGAATTAAATACAAAAGGCACAATGCCGACTTAATTATTAGAAAACTGACTCTACATGCTTTGAACCATTCCTGTGACTCTAGTTATAGCTTTCGATGCTTCACTTCAGGTTAACTGTATCCCTCTGACTTTCTTATTGACGATGAAACACAGAAATTGCATCGGAATTAAATACCAAAGGCACAATGCCTTCTCAAGCACAAGAAGACTGGCTCTTCTTACTGTCTATGAATTGAACCTTTCCTGTGAGACCGGTTTTAGATTCCGATGCTTCACTTCAGGTTTACTGTATCCCTTGGCCCTTCTTATTGACGACGAAACACAGAAAGTGCATCGGAATTAAATAGAAAAGGCACAATGCCGACTTAAGTACAAGAAAACTGACTCTTCTTACTATCTATGTTTTTAACCATTCCTGTGACACTTGTTATAGATTGTGATGCTTCACTTCAGGTTTGCTGTATCCCTCTGACCGTCTCATTGACGATGTAACACAGAAATTGCATCGAAATTAAAAAAAAACTCACAATGCCGACTCAGGTACAAGAAGACTGGCTCTTCTTACTGTCTATGTTTTGAACCTTTCCTGTGAGACCGGTTTTAGATTCTTATGCTTCACTTCAGGTTTACTGTATCCCTTGGACATTCTTATTGGCGACGAAACGCAGAAATTGCATCGGAATTAAATAGAAAAGGCACAATGCCGACTTAAGTACAAGAAAACTGACTCTTCTTACAGTCTATGTTTTGAACCATTCCTGTGACACTAGTTATAGATTCCGATGCTTCAGTTCAGGTTTACTGTATCCCTCTGACCTACATATTGACTATGAAATACAGAAATTGCATCAGAATACTAACAAAAGGCACAATGCCGACTTAAGTACAAGAAGACAGACTCTTATTACTGCCTATGTTTTGACCCATTCCTGTGACACTAGTTATAGATTCCGATGCTTCACTTCTGGATTACTGTATCCCGTTGACCTTCTTATTGACGATGAAACACAGAAATTGCATCAGAATTAAATACAAAAGTCACAATGCCGACTCAAGTTCAAGTAGACTGGCTCCTCTTACTGTCTATGTTTTGAACCTTTCCTGTTAGACCGGTTTTAGATTCCGATGCTTCACTTCAAATTTACTGTATCCCTTGGCCCTTCTTATTGACGACGAAACACAGAAAGTGCATCGGAATTAAATAGAAGAGGCACAATGCCGACTTAAGTACATGAAATCTGACTCTTCTTACTGTCTATGTTTTTAACCATTCCTATGACACTTGTTATAGATGCTGATGCTTCACTTCAGGTTTGCTGTATCCCTCTGACCGTCTCATTGACGATGTAACACAGAAATTGCATCGGAATTTAAAAAAAACTCACAATGCCGACTCAAGTACAAGAAGACTGGCTCTTCTTACTGTCTATGTTTTGAACCTTTCCTGTGAGACCGGTTTTAGGTTTCGATGCTTCACTTCAGGTTTACTGTATCCCTTGGACATTCTTATTGGCGACGAAACGCAGAAATTGCATCGGAATTAAATAGAAAAGGCACAATGCCGACTTAAGTACAAGACAACTGACTCTTCTTACAGTCTATGTTTTGAACTATTCCTGTGACAATAGTTATAGATTCCGATGCATCACTTCAGGGTTTACTGTATCCCTCTGACCTTCTAATTGCGATGAAACACAGAAATTGCATAGGAATTAAGTACAAAACGCACAATGCCAACTTAAGTGCAAGAAGACTGACTCTTCTTACTGTCTATGTTTTGAACCATTCCTGTGACACTAGTTATGGATTCCGATGCTTCAGTTCAGGTTTACTGTATCCCTCTGACCTTCATATTGACGATGAAACACAAAAATTGCATCGGAATTAAATACAAAAGGCACAATGCCGACTTGTGTACAAGTAAACTGACTCTTCTTACTGTCTATGTTTTGAACCATTCCTGTGACACTAGTTATAGATTCCGATGCTTCACTTTAGGTTTAGTGTATCCCTCTGATCGACGTATTTACGATGAAACACAGAAATTTTAAAGGAATTAAATACGAAAGGCACAATGCCGACTTAAGTACAAGAAAACTGACTCTTCTTAGTGTCTATGTTTTAACCATTCCTGTGGCACTAGTTATAGATTCCGATGCTTCACTTCAGGTTTACTGTATCCCTCTGACCTTCTTTTTGACGATGAAACACAGAAATTGCATCGGAATTAAATACAAATGGCACAATTCCGACTTAAGTACAATAAAACTGACTCTTCTTACTCTCTATGTTTTAACCATTCCTGTGACACTAGTTATAGATTCCTATGCTTCACTTCAGGTTTACTGCATCCCTCTGACCTTCTTATTGACGATGAATCACAGAAATTGCATCGGAATTAAATACAAAAGGCACAATGCCGACATAAGTACAAGAAAACTGACTCTTCTTACTGTCTATGTATTGAACCATTCCTATGACACTAGTTATAGATTGCGATGCTTCCCTTCAGGCTTACTGTTTCCCTCTGACCTTCATATTGACGATGAAGCACAGAAATTACATCGGAATTAAATACAAAAGGCACAATGCCGACTTAAGTACAGGAAAACTGACGCTTCTTACTGTTTATGTTTTGAACCATTCCTGTGAGCCTAGTTATAGATTCCAATGCTTCACTTCAGGTTTACTGTATCCCTTTGATCGTCTTATTGACGATGAAACACAGATATTGCATCGGAATTAAATACAAATGGCACAATGCCGAATTAAGTACAAGAAGATTGACTTTTCTTCTTGTCTATGTATTGAACCGTTCCTGTGACACTAGTTATAGATTCCGATGCTTCACTTCAGGTTTACTGTATCCCTCTGACCTTCTTATCGACGATAAAACACAGAAAATGCATTGGAATTAAATACAAAAGGCACAATGCCGACTTAAGTACAAAATGACTGACTCTTCTTACTCTCTATGTTTTGAACCATTCCTGTGGCACTAGTTATAGTTTCCGATGCTTCACTTCAGGTTTACTGCATCCCTCCGACCGTCTTATTGACGATGAAACACAGAAATTGCATCGGAATTAAATACAAAAGGCACAATGCCGACTTAAGTACAAGAAAACTGACTCTTCTTACTGACTATGTTGTGAACCATTCCTGTGACACTAGTTATTGTTTCCGATGCTTCACTTCAGGTTTACTTTATCCCTATGACCTTCCTATTGACGATGAAACACATAAATTGCATCGTAATTAAATACAAAAGGCACAATGCCGACTTAAGTACAAGAAAACTGACTCTTCTTACTGTTTATGTTTTGAACCACTCCTGTCACACTAGTTATAGATTCCGATGCTTCACTTCAGGTTTACTGCATACCTGTGACCATCTTATTGACGATAAAACACAGAAATTGCATCGCAATTATATACAAAAGGCACAATGCCGACATAAGTACAAGATAACTAACTCTTCTTACTGTCCATGTTTTAACAATTCCTGTGACACTAGTTATAGATTTCGATGCTTCACTTCAGGTTTACTGTATCCTTCTGACCGTCTTATTGACGATGAAACACAGAAATTGCATCGGAATTATAAACAAAAGGCACAATGCCGACACAAGTACGAGAAGATTGGCTCTTCTTACTGTCTATGTATTGAACCTTTCCTGTGAGACCGGTTTTAGATTTCGATGCTTCACTTCAGGTTTACTGTATCCCTTGGACCTTCTTATTGACGACGAAACACAGAAATTGCATCGGAATTAAATAGAAAAGGCACAATGCCGGGTTAAGTAAAAGAAAACAGACTCTTTTTACTGTCTATGTTTTTAACCATTCCTGTGACACTAGTTATAGATTCCAATGCATCACTTCAGGGTTACTGTATCCCTCTGACCTTCTTATTTACAATGAAACACAGAAATTGCATCGGAATGAAATACAAAAGGCACAATGCCGACTTAATTATTAGAAAACTGACTCTTCTTACCGTCTATGCTTTGAACCATTCCTGTGACTCTAGTTATAGCTTCCGATGCTGCACTTCAAGTTTACTGTATCCCTTGGACCTTCTTATTGACGACGAAACACAGAAATTGCATCGGAATTAAATAGAAAAGGCACAATGCCGGGTTAAGTAAAAGAAAACAGACTCTTTTTACTGTCTATGTTTTTAACCATTCCTGTGACACTAGTTATAGATTCCGATGCTTCACTTCAGGTTTACTGTATCCTTCTGACCTTCATATTGACGATGAAACACAGAAATTGCATCGGAATTAAATACAAAAGGCACAATGCCGGCTTAAGTACAAAATGACTGACTCTTCTTACTATCAATGTTTTGAACCATTCCTGTGACACTAGTTATAGATACCGATGCTTCACTTCCGGTTTACTGTATCCCGCTGACCTTCTTATTGACGATGAAACAGAGAAATTGCATCGGAATTAAATACAAAAGGCACAATGCCGACTCAAGTTCAAGAAGACTGGCTCTCCTTACTGTCTATGTTTTGAACCTTTACTGTGAGACCGGTTTTAGATTCCGATGCTTCACTTCAGGTTTACTGAATCCCTTGGCCCTTCTTATTGACGACTAAACACAGAAATTGCATCGGAATTAAATATAAAAGTCACAATGGTGACTTACGTACAAGAAAACTGACTCTTCTTACTGTCTATGTTTTGAACCATTCCTGTGACACTAGTTATAGATTCCGATGCTTCACTTCAGGTTTACTGTATCCCTCTGACCTTCATATTGACGATGAAACACAGAAATTGCATCAGAATACTAACAAAAGGCACAATGCCGACTTAAGTACAAGAAGACTGACTCTTCTTACTGCCTATGTTTTGAGCCATTCCTATGACACTAGTTATAGATACCGATGCCTCACTTCTGGTTTACTGTATCCCGCTGACCTTCATATTGACGATGAAACAGAGAAATTGCATCGGAATTAAATACAAAAGGCACAATGCCGACTCAAGTTCAAGAGGACTGGCTCTCCTTACTGTCTACGTTTTGAACCTTTACTGTGAGACCGGTTTTAGATTCCGATGCTTCACTTCAGGTTTACTGTATACCTTGGCCCTTCTTATTGACGACTAAACACAGAAAGTGCATCGGAATTAAATAGAAAAGGAACAATGCCGACTTAAGTACAAGAAAACTGACTCTTCTTACTGTCTATGTTTTGAACTATTCCTGTGTCACTAGTTATAGATTCCGATGCTTCACTTCAGGTTTGCTGTATCCCTCTGACCTTCTTATTGACGATGAAACTCAGAAATTGCATCGGAATTAAATACAAAAGGCACAATGCCGACTTAATTACTAGAAAACTGACTCTTCTTACTGTCTATGCTTTGAACCATTCCTGTGACTCTAGTTATAGATTCCGATGCTTCACTTCAGGTTTACTGTATCCCTCTGACCTTCTTATTGACGATGAAACACAGAAATTGCATCGGAATTAAATACAAAAGGCACAATGCCGCCTTAAGTACAAGTAAACTGACTCTTCTTACTGTCTATGATTTGAACCACTCCTGTGACACTAGTTATGGATTCCGATGCTTCACTTCAGGTTTACTGTATCCCTCTGACCTTCATATTGACGATGAAACACAGAAATGGCATCGGAATTAAATAGAAAAGGCCCAAAGCCCACTTAAGTACAAGAAAACTGACTCTTCTTACTGTCTATGTTTTGAACCATTCCTGTGACACTAGTTATAGATTCCGATGCTTCACTTTAGGTTTACTGTATCCCTCTGACCTTCTTATTGACGATGAAACACAGAAATTGCATCTGAATTAAATACAAATGGCACAATGCCGACTTAAGTACAAGAAAACTGACTCTTCTTACTGTCTATGTTTTGAACCATTCCTGTGACACTAGTTATAGATTCCGATGATTCACTTCAGGTTTACTGTAGCCCTCTGACCTTCTTATTGACGATCAAACACAGAAATTGCATCGGAATACAAACAAAATGCACAATGCCGACATAAGTACAAGATGACTGACTCTTCTTACTGTCTATGTTTTGAACCATTCCTGTGACACTAATTATAGATTCCGATGCTTGACTTCAGGTTTACTGTATACCTCTGACCTTCTTATTGACGATGAAACACAGAAATTTCATCGGCATTAAATACAAAAGGCACAATGCCGACTCAAGTACAAGAAGACTGGCTCTTCTTACTGTCTATGATTTGAACCTTTCCTGTGAGACCTGTTTTAGATTCCAATGCTTCACTTATGGTTTACTGTATCCCTTGGCCCTTCTTATTAACGACGAAACACAGAAAGTGCATCGGAATTAAATAGAAAACGCACAATGCCGACTTAAGTACGAGAAAACTGACTCTTCTTACTGTCTATGTTTTGAAGCATTTTTGTGACACTAGTTATAGATTCCGATGCTTCACTTCAGGTTTACTGTATCCCTCTGACCTTCTTATTGACGATGAAACACAGAAATTGCATTTTAATTAAATACAAAAGGCACAATGCCGACTTAAGTACAAGAAAACTGACTCTTCTTAATGTCTATATTTAGACCATTCCTGTGACACTAGTTATAGATTCCGATGCTTCACTTCAGGTTTACTGTATCCCTATGACCTTCTTATAGACGATGAAACACAGAAATTACATCGGAATTAAATACTAAAGGCACAATGCCGACTTAAGTACAAGGAAACTGACTCTTCTTACTGTCTATGTTTTGAACCATTACTGTGACACTAGTTATAGCTTCCGATGCTTCACTTCAGGTTTACTGTATCCCTCTGACCTTCATATTGACGATGAAACACAGATGTTGCATCGGAATTAGATACAAAAACCACAATGCCGACTTAAGTACAAGAAGACGGACCTTTCTTACTGTCTATGTTTTGAACCATTCCTGAGACACTAGTTATAGATTCCGATGCTTCACTTCAGGTTTACTGTATCCCTCTGACTTTCTTATTGACGATGAAGCACAGAAATTGCATCGGAATTGGATACAAAAGGCACATTGCCGACTTAAGTACAAGAAAACTGACTCTTCTTACTGTCTATGTTTGAACCATTCCTGTGACACTAGTTATAGATTCCGATGCTTCACCTCAGGTTTACTGTATCCATCTGACCGTCTTATTGACGATGAACCACAGAAATTGCATTTTAATTAAATACAAACGGCACAATGCCGACTTAAGTACAACAAAACTGACTCTTCTTAGTGTCTATATTTGAACCATTCCTGTGACACTAGTTATAGATCCCGATGTTTCACTTCAGGTTTACTGTATCCCTCTGACCTTCTAATTGACGAAGAAACACAGATATTGCATCGGAATTAAATACAAAAGGCACAATGCCGACTCAAGTACAAGAAGACTGGCTCTTTTTACTGTCTATGTTAAGAACCTTTCCTGTGAGACCGGTTTTAGATTCCGATGTTTGACTTCAGGTTTACTGTATCCCTTGGCCCTTCTTATTGACGAAGAAACACAGAAATTGCATCGGAATTATATAGATAAGGCACAATGCCGACTTAAGTACATGAAACCTGACTCCTCTTTCTTTCTATGTTTTTACCATTCCTGTGACACTAGTTATAGATTCCGATGTTTCACTTCAGGTTTACTGTAGCCCTCTGACCTTCTTATTGACGATCAAACACAGAAATTGCATCGGAATACAAACAAAATGCACAATGCCGACTTAAGTACAAGATGACTGACTCTTCTTACTGTCTATGTTTTGAACCATTCCTGTGACACTAGTTATAGATTCCGATGCTTCACTTCAGGTTTACTGTATCCCTCCGACCGTCTTATTCACGATGAAACACAACAATTGCATCGGAATTAAATACAAAAGGCTCAATGCCGACTCAAGTACAAGAGGACTGGCTCTTCTTACTGTCTATGTTTTGAACCATTCCTGTGTCACTAGTTATAGATTCCGATGCTTCACTTCAGGTTTACTGTATCCCTCTGACCTTCATATTGACGATGAAACACAGATATTGCATCGAAATTATATACAAGAGGCACAATGCCGACTTAAGTACAAGCAGACTGCTCTTCATACTGTCTATGTTTTGAAACATTCCAGTGACACTAGTTATAGATTCCGATGCTTCACTTCAGGTTTACTGTATCCCTCTGACCTTATTGACGATGAACCACAGAAATTGCATTTTAATTAAATACAAACGGCACAATGCCGACTTAAGTACAACAAAACTGACTCTTCTTAGTGTCTATATTTGAACCATTCCTGCGACACTAGTTGTAGATTCCGATGCTTCACTTCAGGTTTACTGAATCCCTATGACCTTCTTATTGACGATGAAACACAGAAATTGGATCGGAATTAAATACAAATGGCACAATGCCGACTTAAGTACAAGAAAACTGACGATTCTTACTGTTTATGTTTTGAACCACTCCTTTGACACTAGTTATAGATTCCGATGCTTCACTTCAGGTTTACTGTATCCCTGTGTCCTTCTTATAGACGATGAAACACAGAAATTGCATCGGAATTAAATACTAAAGGCACTATGCCGACTTAAGTACAAGGATACTGACTCTTCTTACTGTCTATGATTTGAACCATTCCTGTGACACTAGTTATAGATTCCGATGCTTCACTTCAGGTTTACTGTATCCCTCTGACCTTCATATTGACGATGAAACACAGATATTGCATCGGAATTAGATACAAAAACCACAATGCCGACTTATGTACAAGAAGACGGACCTTTCTTACTGTCTATGTTTTGAACCATTCCTGAGACACTAGTTATAGATTCCGATGCTTCACTTCAGGTTTACTGTATCCCTCTGACTTTCTTATTGACGATGAAGCACAGAAATTGCATCGGAATTGGATACAAAAGGCACGTTGCCGACTTAAGTACAAGAAAACTGACTGTTCTTACTGTCTATGTTTGAACCATTCCTTTGACACTAGTTATAGATTCCGATGCTTCACCTCGGGTTTACTGTATCCTTCTGACCGTCTTATTGACGACGAAACACAGAAATTGAATCGGAGTTAAATAGAAAATGCACAATGCCGACTTAAGTACTAGAAAACTGACTCTTGTTACTGCCTATGTTTAGAACCATTCCTGTGACACTAGTTATAGATTCAGATGCTTCACTTCAGGTTTACTGTATCCCTCTCTCCTTCTCATTGACGATGAAACGCAGAAATTGCATCGGAATTAAATACAAAAGGCAGAATGCCGACTTAAGTACAAGAAAACTGACTCTTCTTACTATCTATGGTTTTAACCATTCCTGTGTCACTAGTTATAGATTCCGATGCTTCACTTCATGTTCACTGTACCTCTCTGACCTTCTTATTGACGACGAAACACAGAAATTGCATCGGAATTAAATAGAAAAGCACAATGGCGACTCAAGTACAAGAAGACGGGCTCTTCTTACTGTCTATGTTTAGAACCTTTCCTGTGAGACCGGTTTTAGATTCCAATGCTTCACTTCAGGTTTACTATATCGCTTGGACCTTCTTATTGACGACGAAACACAGAAACTCATCGGGATTAAAAAGAAAAGGCACAATGCCGACTTAAGTACATGAAAACTGACTCTTCTTACTGTCTATGTTTTGAACCATTCCTGTGAGACTAGTTATAGTTTCCGGTGCATCACTTCAGGTTTACTGTATCCCTCCGACCTTATTATTGCCGATGAAACACAGAAATTGCATCGGAATTAAATAAAAAACGCACAATGCCGACTTAAGTACAAGAAAACTGACTCCTCTTTCTGTCTATGCTTTGATCCATTCCTGTGACACTAGTTATACATTCCGATGCTTCACTTCAGTTTTACTGTATCCCTCTGAACTTCTTAATGACGATCAAACACAGAAATTGCCTCGGAATTAAATACAAAAGGCACAATGCAAACTCAAGTACAAGAAGACTGGCTCTTCTTACTGTCTATGTTTCGAACCTTTCCTGTGAGACCAGCTTTAGATTCCGATGCTTGACTTCAGGTTTACTGTATCCCTTGGACCTTCATATTGACGACGAAACACAGAAATTGCATCGGAATTAAATAGAAAAGGCACAATGCCGACTTAAAGTCAAGAAAACTGATTCTACTTAATGTCTATATTTTGAACCATTCCTGTGACACTAGTTATAGATTCCGATGTTTCACTTCAGGTTTACTGTATCCCTCTGACCTTCTAATTGTCGAAGAAACACAGATATTGCATCGGAATTAAATACAAAAGGCAGAATGCCGACTCAAGTACAAGAAGACTGGCTCCTCTTACTGTCTATGTTTTGAACTTTTCCTGTGAGACCGGTTTTAGATTCCGATGCTTCACTTCAGGTTTACTGTAGCCCTCTGACCTTCTTATTGACGACCAAACACAGAAATTGCATCGGAATACAAACAAAATGCACAAAGCCGACTTAAGTACAAGATGACTGACTCTTCTTACTGTCTATGTTTTGAACCATTCCTGTGACACTAGTTATAGATTCCGATGCTTGACTTTAGGTTTACTGTATCCCTCTGACCTTCTTATTGACGATGAAACACAGAAATTGCATCGGCATTAAGTAGAAAAGGCACAATGCCGACTCAAGTACAAGAAGACTGGCTCTTCTTACTGTCTATGATTTGAACCTTTTTCTGTGAGACCGGTTTTAGATTCCGATGCTACACTTAAGGTTTACTGTATCCCTTGGCCCTTCTTATTAACGACTAAACACAGAAAGTGCATCGGAATTAGATAGAAAAGGCACAATGCCGATTTAAGTACAAGAAAACTGACTCTTCTTACTGTCTATGTTTTGAACCATTCCTGTGACACTAGTTATAGATTCCGATGCTTCACTTCAGGTTTGCTGTTTCCCTCTGACCGTCTTATTGACGATGTAACACAGAAATTGCATCGGAATTTAAAAAAACTCACAAAGCCGACTCAAGTACAATAAGACTGGCTCTTCTTACTGTCTATGTTTTGAAGCTTTCCAGTGAGACCGCTTTTAGATTCCGATGCTTCACTTCAGGTTTACTGAATCCCTTGGACCTTCTTATTGACGACTATACACAGAAATTGCATCGGAATTAAATAAAAAAGGCACAATGCCAACTTAAGTACAAGAAAACTGACTCTTCTTACTGTCTATGCTTTGAGGCATTCCTGTGACACTAGTTATAGATTCCGATGCTTCACTTCAGGTTTGCTGTAACCCTCTGAACATCTTATTGACGATGAAACACAGAAATTGCATCGGAATTAAATACAAAACGCACAATGCCGACTTAAGTACAAGAAGACTGACTCTTCTTACTGTCTATGCTTTGAACCATTCCTGTGACACTAGTTATAGATTCCGATGCTTCACTTCAGGTTTACTGTATCCCTCTGACCTTCTTATTGATGATGAAACACAGAAATTGCATCGGAATTAAATACAAAAGGCACAATGCCGACTTGAGTACAAGTAAACTGACTCTTCTTACTGCCTATGTTTTGAACCATTCCTGTGACACTAGTTATAGATTCCGATGCTTCACTTTAGGTTTACTGTATCCCTCTGATCAACGTATTGACGATGACACACAGAAATTGTAACGGAATTAAATACAAAAGACACAATGCCGACTTAAGTACAAAAAAACTGACGCTTCTTACTGTTTATGTTTTGAACCACTCCTGTGACACTAGTTATAGATTCCGATGCTTCACTTCAGGTTTACTGTATCCCTGTGTCCTTCTTATAGACGATGAAACACAGAAATTGCATCGGAATTAAATACTAAAGGCACTATGCCGACTTAAGTACAAGGAAACTGACTCTTCTTACTGTCTATGTTTTTGAACCATTCCTGTGACACTAGTTATAGATTCCGATGCTTCACTTCAGGTTTACTGTATCCCTCTGACTTTCTTATTGACGATGAAGCACAGAAATTGCATCGGAATTGGATACAAAAGGCACATTGCCGACTTAAGTACAAGAAAACTGACTCTTCTTACTGTCTATGTTTGAACCATTCCTGTGACACTTGTTATAGATTCTGATGCTTCACCTCAGGTTTACTGTATCCTTCTGACCGTCTTATTGACGATGAAACACAGAATTTGCACCGGAATTTAATACAAAAGGCACAATGCCGACGCAAGTACAAGAAGCCTGGTCCTTCTTACTGTTATTGATTTGAAGCTTTCCTGTGAGACCGGTTTTAGATTCCGATGCTTCACTTCAGGTTTACTGTAATCCTTGGACCTTCATATTGACGACGAAACACAGAAATTGCATCGGAATTAAATAGAAAAGGCACGATGCCGACTTAAGTACTAGAAAACTGACTCTTCTTACTGCCTATGTTTAGAACCATTCCTGTGACACTAGTTATAGATTCCGATGCTTCACTTCAGGTTTACTGCATCCCTCTCACCTTCTTATTGACGATGAAACGCAGAAATTGCATCGGAATTAAATACAAAAGGCACAATGCCGACTTAAGTACAAGAAAACTGACTCTTCCTACTGTCTATGGTTTTAACCATACCTGTGTCACTAGTTATAGATTCCGATGCTTCACTTCATGTTCACTGTACCTCTCTGACCTTCTTATTGACGACGAAACACAGAAATTGCATCGGAATTAAATAGAAAAGCACAATGCCGACTCAAGTACAAGAAGACGGGCTCTTCTTACTGTCTATGTTTAGAACCTTTCCTGTGAGACCGGTTTTAGATTCCAATGCTTCACTTCAAGTTTACTATATCCCTTGGACCTTCTTATTGACGACGAAAGACATAAACTCATCGGGATTAAAAAGAAAAGGCACAATGCCGACTTAAGTACATAAAAACTGACTCTTCTTACTGTCTGTGTTTTGAACCATTCCTGTGAGACTAGTTATAGTCTCCGGTGCATCACTTCAGGTTTACTGTATCCCTCCGACCTTATTATTGACGATGAAACACAGAAATTGCATCGGAATTAAATAAAAAACGCACAATGCCGACTTAAGTACAAGAAAACTGACTCCTCTTTCTGTCTATGCTTTGATCCATTCCTGTGACACTAGTTATACATTCCGATGCTTCACTTCAGTTTTACTGTATCCCTCTGAACTTCTTAATGACGATCAAACACAGAAATTGCCTCGGAATTAAATACAAAAGGCACAATGCAAACGCAAGTACAAGAAGACTGGCTCTTCTTACTGTCTATGTTTCGAACCTTTCCTGTGAGACCAGCTTTAGATTCCGATGCTTGACTTCAGGTTTACTGTATCCCTTGGACCTTCATATTGACGACGAAACACAGAAATTGCATCGGAATTAAATAGAAAAGGCACAATGCCGACTTAAAGTCAAGAAAACTGATTCTACTTAATGTCTATATTTTGAACCATTCCTGTGACACTAGTTATAGATTCCGATGTTTCACTTCAGGTTTACTGTATCCCTCTGACCTTCTAATTGTCGAAGAAACACAGATATTGCATCGGAATTAAATACAAAAGGCACAATGCCGACTCAAGTACAAGAAGACTGGCTCTTCTTACTGTCTGTGTTTTGAACTTTTCCTGTGAGACCGGTTTTAGATTCCGATGCTTCACTTCAGGTTTACTGTAGCCCTCTGACCTTCTTATTGACGATCAAACACAGAAATTGCATCGGAATACAAACAAAATGCACAATGCCGACTTAAGTACAAGATGACTGACTCTTCTTACTGTCTATGTTTTGAACCATTCCTGTGACACTAGTTATAGATTCCGATGCTTGACTTCAGGTTTACTGTATCCCTCTGACCTTCTTATTGACGATGAAACACAGAAATTGCATCGGCATTAAGTACAAAAGGCACAATGCCGACTCAAGTACAAGAAGACTGGCTCTTCTTACTGTCTATGATTTGAACCTTTTTCTGTGAGACCGGTTTTAAATTCCGATGCTACACTTAAGGTTTACTGTATCCCTTGGCCCTTCTTATTAACGACGAAACACAGAAAGTGCATCGGAATTAAATAGAAAAGGCACAATGCCGATTTAAGTACAAGAAAATTGACTCTTCTTACTGTCTATGTTTTGAACCATTCCTGTGACACTAGTTATAGATTCCGATGCTTCACTTCAGGTTTGCTGTTTCCCTCTGACCGTCTTATTGACGATGTAACACAGAAATTGCATCGGAATTAAAAAAAAACTCACAATGCCGACTCAAGTACAAGAAGACTGGCTCTTCTTACTGTCTATGTTTTGAAGCTTTCCAGTGAGACCGGTTTTAGATTCCGATGTTTCACTTCAGGTTTACTGAATCCCTTGGACCTTCTTATTGACGACTATACACAGAAATTGCATCGGAATTAAATAAAAAAGGCACAATGCCAACTTAAGTACAAGAAAACTGACTCTTCTTACTGTCTATGCTTTGAAGCATTCCTGTGACACTAGTTATAGATTCCGATGCTTCACTTCAGGTTTACTGTAACCCTCTGAACATCTTATTGACGATGAAACACAGAAATTGCATCGGAATTAAATACAAAACGCACAATGCCGACTTAAGTACAAGAAGACTGACTCTTCTTACTGTCTATGCTTTGAACCATTCCTGTGACACTAGTTATAGATTCCGATGCTTCACTTCAGGTTTACTGTATCCCTCTGACCTTCTTATTGACGATGAAACACAGAAATTGCATCGGAATTAAATACAAAAGGCACAATGCCGACTTGAGTACAAGTAAACTGACTCTTCTTACTGCCTATGTTTTGAACCATTCCTGTGACACTAGTTATAGATTCCGATGCTTCACTTCAGGTTTCCTGTATCCCTCTGATCAACGTATTGACGATGACACACAGAAATTGTATCGGAATTAAATACAAAAGACACAATGCCGACTTAAGTACAAGAAAACTGACGCTTCTTACTGTTTATGTTTTGAACCACTCCTGCGACACTAGTTATAGATTCCGATGCTTCACTTCAGGTTTACTGTATCCCTGTGTCCTTCTTATAGACGATGAAACACAGAAATTGCATCGGAATTAAATACTAAAGGCACTATGCCGACTTAAGTACAAGGAAACTGACTCTTCTTACTGTCTATGTTTTGAACCATTCCTGTGACACTAGTTATAGATTCCGATGCTTCACTTCAGGTTTACTGTATCCCTCTGATCTTCATTTTGACGATGAAACAAAGATATTGCATCGGAATTAGATACAAAAACCACAATGCCGACTTATGTGCAAGAAGACGGACCTTTCTTACTGTCTATGTTTTGAACCATTCCTGAGACACTAGTTATAGATTCCGATGCTTCACTTCAGGTTTACTGTATCCCTCTGACCTTCTTATTGACGATGAAACACAAAAATTGCATCGGAATTAAATACAAAAGGCACAATGCCAACTCAAGTACAAGAGGACAGGCTCTTCTTACTGTCTATGTTTTGATCCATTCCTGTGACACTAGTTATAGATTCCGATGCTTCACTTCAGATTTACTGTATCCCTCTGACCTTCATATTGCCGATGAAACACAGATATTGCATCGAAACTATATACAAGAGGCACAATGCCGACTTAAGTACAAGAAGACTGACTCTTCATACTGTCTATGTTTTGAACCATTCCAGTGACACTAGTTATAGATTCCGATGCTTCACCTCAGATTTACTGTATCCCTCTGACCTTCTTATTGACGATGAAACACAGAAATTGCATTTTAATTAAATACAAAAGGCACAATGCCGACTTAAGTACAAGAAAACTGACTCTTCTTACTGTCTATGTTTTGAACCATTCCTGTGACACTAGTTATTGATTCCGATGCTTCACTTCAGGTTTACTGTATCCCTCTGACCTTCTTATTGACGATGAAGCACAGAAATTGCATCGAAATTGGATACAAAAGGCACAATGCCGACATAAGTACAAGAAAACTGCCTCTTCTTACTGTCTATGTTTGAACCATTCCTGTGACACTAGTTATAGATTCCGATGCTTCACCTCAGGTTTACTGTATCTTTCTGACCGTCTTATTGACGATGAAACACAGAAATTGCACCGGAATTAAATAGAAAAAGCACAATGCCGACTTAAGTACAAGAAGACTGGTTCTTCTTACTGTCTACGATTTGAAGCTTTCCTGTGAGACCGGTTTTAGATTCCGATGCTTCACTTCAGGTTTACTGTAATCCTTGGACCTTCATATTGACGACGAAACACAGTAATTGCATCGGAATTAAATAGAAAAGGCACAATGCCGACTTAAGTACAAGAAAACTGACCCTTCTTACTGTCTATGGTTTTAACCATTCCTGTGACATTAGTTATAGATTCCGATGCTTCACTTCATGTTCACTGTATCCCTCTGACCTTCTTATTGACGACGAAACACAGAAATTGCATCGTAATTAAATAGAAAAGCACAATGCCGACTCAAGTACAAGAAGACTGGCACTTCTTACTGTCTATGTTTAGAACCTTTCCTGTGAGACCGGTTTTAGATTTCAATGCTTCACTTCAGGTTTACTATATCCCTTGGACCTTCCTATTGACGACGAAACACAGAAACTCATCGGGATTAAATAGAAAATTCACAATGCCGACTTAAGTACATGAAAACTGACTCTTCTTACTGTCTATGTTTTCAACCATTCCTGTGAGACTAGTTATAGATTCCGATGCATCACTTCAGGTTTACGATATCCCTCTGACCTTATTATTGACGATGAAACACAGAAATTGCATCGGAATTAAATAAAAAAGGCACATTGCCGACTTAAGTACAAGAAAACTGACTCCTCTTACTGTCTATGCTTTGAACCATTCCTCTGACACTAGTTATACAATCCGATGCTTCACTTCAGTTTTACTGTATCCCTCTGAGCTTCTTAATGACGATCAAACACAGAAATTGCCTCGGAATTAAATACAAAAGGCACACTCAAGTACAAGAAGACTGGCTCTTCTTACTGTCTATGCTTCGAACCTTTCCTGTGAGACCAGCTTTAGATTCCGATGCTTGACTTTAGGTTTACTGTATCCCTTGGACCTTCATATTGACGACGAAACACAGAAATTGCATCGGAATTAAATAGAAAAGGCACAATGCCGACTTAAGGTCAAGAAAACAGATTCTTCTTAATGGCTATGTTTTGAACCATTCCTGTGACACTAGTTATAGATTCTGATGCTTCACTTCGGGTTTCCTGTATCTCTCTGACCTTCTTATTGACGATGAAACACAGAAATTGCATCGAAATGAAATACAAAAGTCACAATGGCGACTCAACTACAAGAAGACTAGCTCTTCTTTTGTCTGTGTTTTGAACCTTTCCTGTGAGACCGGTTTTAGATTCCGATGCTTCACTTCAGGTTTACTGTATCCCTTGGCCCTTCTTATTGACGACGAAACACGAAAATTGCATCGGAATTATATAGAAAAAGCACAATGCCGACTAAAATTCAAGAAAACTGACTCCTCTTACTTTCAATGTTTTGAACCATTCCTGTGACACTAGTTATAGATTCCGATGCTTCACTTCAGGTTTGCTGTATCACTCTGACCTTCTTATTGACGACGAATCACAGAAATTGCATCGGAATTAAATTCAAAAGGCACAATGCCGACTTAATTATAAGAAAACTCACTCTTCTTACTGTCTATGCTTTGAACCATTCCTGTGACACTTGTTATAGATTCCGATTCTTCATTTCAGGTTTAATGTATCCCTCTGACCTTATTGACGATGAAACACAGAAATTGCATCGGAATTAAATACAAAAGGCACAATGCCGACTTAAATACAAGGAAACTGAATCCCCTTATTGTCTGTGTTTTGAACCATTCTTGTGACACTAGTTATAGATTCCGATGCTTCACTTCAGGTTTACTGTATCCCTCTGACGTTCTTCTTGACGATGAAACACAGAAATTGCATCGGAATTAAATTCAAATGCACAATGCCGACTTATGTACAAGAAAACTGACGCTTCTTACTGTTTATGTTTTGAACCACTCCTGTGACACTAGTTATAGATTCCGATGCTTCTCTTCACGTTTACTGTATCCCTGTGACCTTCTTATTGACGATGAAACACAGAAATTGCATCGGAATTAAATACAAAAGGAACAATGCCGACTTAAGTACAAGAAAACTGACTCTTCTTACTGTCAATGCATTGAACCATTTCTAGGACACTAGTTATACATTCAGATGCTTCACTTCAGTTTTACTGTATCCCTCTGAGCTTCTTATTGACGATCAAACACAGAAATTGCATCGGAATTAAATACAAAAGGCACAGTGCACACTCAAGTACAAGAAGACTGGCTCTTCTTACCGTCTATGTTTTGAACCTTTCCTGTGAGACCAGCTTTAGATTCCGATGCTTGACTTTAGGTTTACTGTATCCCTTGGACCTTCATATTGACGACGAAACACAGAAATTGCATCGGAATTAAATAGAAAAGGCACAATGCCGACTTAAGGTCAAGAAAACAGATTCTTCTTAATGGCCATGTTTTGAACCATTCCTGTGACACTAGTTATAGATTCTGATGCTTCACTTCAGGTTTCCTGTATCTCTCTGACCTTCTTATTGACGATGAAACACAGAAATTGCATCGAAATGAAATACAAAAGTCACAATGGCGACTCAACTACAAGAAGACTAGCTCTTCTTACTGTCTGTGTTTTGAACCTTTCCTGTGAGACCGGTTTTAGATTCCGATGCTTCACTTCAGGTTTACTGTATCCCTTGGCCCTTCTTATTGACGACGAAACACAAAAATTGCATCGGAATTATATAGAAAAAGCACAATGCCGACTAAAATTCAAGAAAACTGACTCCTCTTACTGTCAATGTTTTGAACCATTCCTGTGACACTAGTTATAGATTCCGATGCTTCACTTCAGGTTTGCTGTATCACTCTGACCTTCTTATTGACGACGAATCACAGAAATTGCATCGGAATTAAATACAAAAGGCACAATGCCGACTTAATTATAAGAAAACTCACTCTTCTTACTGTCTATGCTTTGAACCATTCCTGTGACACTTGTTATAGATTCCGATTCTTCATTTCAGGTTTACTATATCCCTCTGACCTTATTGACGATGAAACACAGAAATTGCATCGGAATTAAATACAAAAGGCACAATGCCGACTTAAATACAAGGAAACTGAATCCCCTTATTGTCTGTGTTTTGAACCATTCTTGTGACACTAGTTATAGACTCCGATGCTTCACTTCAGGTTTACTGTATCCCTCTGACGTTCTTATTGACGATGAAACACAGAAATTGCATCGGAATTAAATACAAAGGCACAATGCCGACTTAAGTACAAGAAAACTGACGCTTCTTACTGTTTATGTTTTGAACCACTCCTGTGACACTAGTTATAGATTCCGATGCTTCTCTTCACGTTTACTGTATCCCTGTGACCTTCTTATTGACGATGAAACACAGAAATTGCATCGGAATTAAATACAAAAAGAACAATGCCGACTTAAGTACAAGAAAACTGACTCTTCTTACTGTCTATGCATTGAACCATTTCTAGGACACTAGTTATACATTCAGATGCTTCACTTCAGTTTCACTGTATCCCTCTGAGCTTCTTATTGACGATCAAACACAGAAATTGGATCGGAATTAAATACAAAAGGCACAATGCACACTCAAGTACAAGAAGACTGGCTCTTCTTACCGTCTATGTTTTGAACCTTTCCTGTGAGACCAGTTTTAGATTCCGAAGCTTGTCTTCTGGTTTACTGTATCCCTTGGTTTTTCATATTGACGACGAACCACAGAAATTGCATCGGAATTAAATAGAAGAGGCACAATGCCGACTTAAGGTCAAGAAAACTGATTCTTCTTAATGTCTATGCTTTGAACCATTCCTGTGAGACTAGTTATAGATTCCGATGCTTCACTTCAGGTTTCCTGTATCCCTCTGACCTTCTTATTGACGATGAAACACAGAAATTGCATCGGAATTAAATACAAAAGGCACAATGTGGACTCAACTACAAGAAGACTAGCTCTTCTTACTGTCTATGTTTTGACCTTTCCTGTGAGACCGGTTTTAGATTCCGATGCTTCACTTCAGGTTTACTGTATCCCTTGGCCCTTCTTATTGACGTCGAAACACAAAAATTGCATTGGAAATATATAGAAAAGGCACAATGCCGACTGAAATACAAGAAAACTGACTCCTCTTACTGTCTATGTTTTGAACCATTCCTGTGACACTAGTTATAGATTCCGATGCTTCACTTCAGGTTTGCTGTATCACTCTGACCGTCTTATTGACGATGAAACACAGAATTTGCATCGGAATTAAATACAAAAGGCACAATGCCAACTGAATTATAAAAAAACTGACCCTTCATGCTGTGTATGCTTTGAACCATTCCTGTGACACTAGTTATAGATTCCGATGCTTCACTTAAGGTTTACTGTATCCCTCTGACCTTCTTATTGACGATCAAACACAGAAATTGCATCGGAATTAAATACAAAAGGCACAATGCCGACTTAAGTACAAGTAAACTGACTCTTCTTACTGTCTATGATTTGAACCATTTGTGTGACACTAATTATAGATTCCGATGCTTCACTTCAGGTTTACTGTAACCCTCTGACCTTCTTATTGACGATGAAACAGAGAAATTGCATCGGAATTGAATACAAAAGGTACAATGCCGACTTAAGTACAAGAAGACTGACTCTTAGTACTGTCTATGTTTACAACCATTCCTGTGAACTAGTTATAGATTCCGATGCTTCACTTCAGGTTTGCTGTATCACTCTGCCCGTCTTATTGTCGAAGAAACACAGAAATTGTAAAGGAATTATAAACAAAAGGCACAATGCCGACTCAAGAACAAGAAGACTGGCTCTTCTTACTGTCTATGTTTTGAACCTTTCCTGTAAGACCGGTTTTAGATTCCGATGCTTCACTTCATGTTTACTGTATCCCTTCGATTTTCATATTGACGACGTAACACAGAAATTGCATCGGAATTAAATAGAAAAGGCACAATGCCAGGTTAAGTACAAGAAAACCGACTCTTCTTACTGTCTATGATTTGAACCATTCCTGTGACACTAGTTATAGATTCCGATGCATCACTTCAGGGTAACTGTATCCCTCTGACCTTCTTATTGACGATGAAACACAGAAATTGCATCGAGATTAAATACAAAATGCACAATGCCGACTTAATTATAAAAAAACTGACTCTTCTTTCTGTCTATGCCTTGTACAATTCCTGTGACACTAGGTATAGATTACGATGCTTCACTTCAGGTTTACTGTATCCCTCTGACCTTCTTATTGAAAATGAAACACAGAAATTGCATCGGAATTAAATACAAAATGGCACAATGCCGACTTAAGTACAAGTAAACTGACTCTTCTTACTGTCTATGGTTTGAACCATTCCTGTGACACTAGTTATTGATTCCGATGCATCACTTGAGGTTTACTGTATCCCTCTGAATTCTTATTGACGATGAAACTCAGAAATTGCATCGGAATTAAATACAAAAGGCACAATGCCGACATAAGTACAAGAAAACTGACTCTTCTTACTGTCTATGCTTTGAACCATTCCTAGGACACTAGTTATACATTCCGATGCTTCACTTCAGTTTTACTGTATCCCTCTGAGCTTCTTATTGACGATCAAACACAGAAATTCCATCGGAATTAAATGTAAAAGGCACAATGCACACTCAAGTACAAGAAGACTAGCTCTTCTTACTGTCTATGTTTTGAACCTTTCCTGTGAGACCAGTTTTAGATTCCGATGCTTGACTTCTGGTTTACTGTATCCCTTGGATTTTCATATTGACGACGTAACACAGAAATTGCATCGGAATTAAATAGAAAAGGCACAATGCCGACTTAAGGTCAAGAAAACAGATTCTTCTTAATGGCTATGTTTTGAACCATTCCTGTGACACTAGTTATAGATTCCGATGCTTCACTTCAGGTTTCCTGTATCTCTCTGACCTTCTTATTGACGATGAAACACAGAAATTGCATCGGAATGAAATACAAAAGTCACAATGCCGACTCAACTACAAGAAGACTAGCTCTTCTTACTGTCTATGTTTTGAACCTTTCCTAAGAGAGCGGTTTTAGATTCCGATGCTTCACTTCAGGTTTACTGTATCCCTTGGCCCTTCTTATTGACGACGAAACACAAAAATTGCATCGGAATTATATAGAAAAATCACAATGCCGACTTAAATTCAAGAAAACTGACTCCTCTTACTGTCTATGTTTTGAACCATTCCTGTGACACTAGTTATAGATTCCGATGCTTCACTTCAGGTTTGCTGTATCACTCTGACCGTCTTATTGACGACGAAACACAGAAATTGCATCGGAATTAAATACAAAAGGCACAATGCCGACTTAATTATAAGAAAACTGACTCTTCTTACTGTCTATGCTTTGAACCATTCCTGTGACACTAGTTATAGATTCCGATGCTTCACTTCAGGTTTACTGTATCCCTCTGACCTTCTTATTGACGATGAAACACAGAAATTGCATCGGAATTAAATACAAAAGGCACAATGCCGACTTAAGTACAAGTAAACTGACTCTTCTTACTGTCTATGATTTGAACCATTTGTGCGACACTAGTTATAGATTCCGATGCTTCACTTCAGGTTTAATGTAGCCCTCTGACCTTCTTATTGACGATGAAACAGAGAAATTGCATCGGAATTGAATACAAAAGGAACAATGCCGACTTAAGTACAAGAAGACTGACTCTTCTTACTGTCTATGTTTTGAACCATTCCTGTGACACTAGTTATAGATTCCGATGCTTCACTTCAGGTTCACTGTATCCCTCTGACCTTCTCTTTGACGATGAAACACAGAAATTGCATCGGAATTAAATACAAAAGGCACAATGCCGACTCATGTACAAAAAGACTGGCTCTTGTTACTGTCTATGTTTTGAACCTTTCCTGTGTGACCGGTTTTAGATTCCGATGCTTCACTTCAGGTTTACTGTATCCCTCTGACCTTCTTATTGACGATGAAATTCAGAAATTGCATCGGAATTAAATACAAAAGGCACAATGCCGACTTAAGTACAAGTAAATTGACTCTTCTTACTGTCTATGGTTTGAACCATTCCTGTGACACTAGTTATAGATTCCGTTGCTTCACCTCAGGTTTACTGTATCCCTCTGACCTTATTGACGATGAAACACAGATATTGCAACGGAATTTAATACAAAAGGCACAATGCCGACTTAAATACAAGGAAACTGTATCGTCTTACTGTCTGTGTTTTGAACCATTCCTGTGACACTAGTTATAGATTCCGATGCTTCACTTCAGGTTTACTGTATCCCTCTGACGTTCTTATTGACGATAAAACACAGAAATTGTATCGGAATTAAATACAAAAGGCACAATGCCGACTTAAGTACAAGAAAACTGACGCTTCTTACTGTTTATGTTTTGAACCACTCCTGTGACACTAGTTATTGATTCCGATGCATCACTTCAGGTTTATTGTATCGCTCTGACCTTCTTATAGACGATGAAACTCAGAAATTGCATCGGAATTTAATACAAAAGGAACAATGCCGACTTAAGTACAAGAAAACTGACTCTTCCTACTGTCTGTGCTTTGAACCATTCCTAGGACACTAGTTATACATTCCGATGCTTCACTTCAGTTTTACTGTATCCCTCTGAGCTTCTTATTGACGATCAAACACAGAAATTGCATCGGAATTAAATACAAAAGGTACAATGCACACTCAAGTACAAGAAGACTGGCACTTCTTACCGTCTATGTTTTGAACCTTTCCTGTGAGACCAGTTTTTGACTCCGAAGCTTGTCTTCTGGTTTACTGTATCCCTTGGATTTTCATATTGATGACGAACCACAGAAATTGCATCGGAATTAAATAGAAGAGGCACAATGCCGACTTAAGGTCAAGAAAACTGATTCTTCTTAATGTCTATGCTTTGAACCATTCCTGTGACACTAGTTATAGATTCAGATGCTTCACTTCAGTTTTCCTGTATCCCTCTGACCTTCTAATTGACGACGAAACACAGAAATTGCATCGGAATTAAATACAAAAGGCACAATGCCGACTTAAGTACAAGTAAACTGACTCTTCTTACTGTCTATGATTTGAACCATTTGTGTGACACTAATTATAGATTCCGATGCTTCACTTCAGGTTTACTGTAACCATCTGACCTTCTTATTGACGATGAAACAGAGAAATTGCATCGGAATTGAATACAAAAGGTACAATGCCGACTTAAGTACAAGAAGACTGACTCTTAGTACTGTCTATGTTTAGAACCATTCCTGTGAACTAGTTATAGATTCCGATGCTTTACTTCAGGTTTGCTGTATCCCTCTGCCCGTCTTATTGTCGGTGAAACACAGAAATTGCAAAGGAATTATAAACAAAAGGCACAATGCCGACTCAAGTACAAGAAGACTGGCTCTTCATACTGTCTATGTTTTGAACCTTTCCTGTAAGACCGGTTTTAGATTCCGATGCTTCACTTCAGGTTTACTGTATCCCTTACACCTTCTTATTAACGACGAAACACAGAAATTAAATCGGATTTAAATAGAAAAGGCACAATGCCAGGTTAAGTACGAAAAAACCGACTCTTCTTACTGTCCATGATTTGAACCATTCCTGTGACACTAGTTATAGATCCCGATGCTTCTCTTCAGGTTTACTGTATCCCTGTGACCTTCTTATTGACGATGAAACACAGAAATTGCATGGGAATTAAATACAAAATGGTACAACGCCGACTTAAGTACAAGTAAACTGACTATTCTTACTGTCTATGTTTTGAACCATTCCTGTGACACTAGTTATTGATTCCGATGCATCACTTGAGGTTTACTGTTTCCCTCTGACCTTCTTATTGACGATGAAACACAGAAATTGCATCGGAATGAAATACAAAAGTCACAATGCCGACTCAACTACAAGAAGACTAGCTCTTCTTACTGTCTATGTTATGAACCTTTCCTGTGAGACCGGTTTTAGATTCCGATGCTTCACTTCAGGTTTACTGTATCCCTCTGACCTTCTTATTGACGATGAAATTCAGAAATTGCATCGGAATTAAATACAAAAGGCACAATGCCGACTTAAGTACAAGTAAATTGACTCTTCTTACTGTCTATGGTTTGAACCATTCCTGTGACACTAGTTATAGATTCCGTTGCTTCACCTCAGGTTTACTGTATCCCTCTGACCTTATGGACGATGAAACACAGAAATTGCAACGGAATTAAATATAAAAGGCACAATGCACACTCAAGTACAAGAAGACTGGCTCTTCTTACTGTCTATGTTTTGAACCTTTCCTGTGAGACCAGTTTTACATTCCGAAGCTTGACTTCTGGTTTACTGTATCTCTTGTATTTTCATATTGACGACGAAACACAGAAATTGCATCGGAATTAAATAGAAAAGACACAATGCCGAATTAAGGACAAGAAAACTGATTCTTCTTAATGTCTATGCTTTCAACCATTCCTGTGACACTAGTTATAGATTCCGATGCTTCACTTCAGGTTTCCTGTATCCCTCTGACCTTCTTATTGACGATGAAACACAGAAATTGCATCGGAATTAAATACAAAAGGCACAATGCCGACTCAACTACAAGAAGACTAGCTCTTCTTACTGTCTATGTTTTGAACATTTCCTGTGAGACAGGTTTTAGATTCCGATTCTTCACTTCAGGTTTACTGTATCCCTTGGCCCTTTTTATTGACGACGAAACACAGAAAGTTCATCGGAAATAATTAGAAAAGGCACAATGCCTACTTGAGTACAAGAAAACTGACTCTTCTTACTGTCTATGTTTTGAACCATTCCTGTGAACTAGTTATAGATTCCGATGCTTCACTTCACGTTTTCTGTATCCCTCTGCCCGCCTTATTGTCGATGAAACACAGAAATTGCAAAGGAATTATAAACAAAAGGCACAATGCCGACTCAAGTACAAGAAGTCTGGCTCTTCTTACTGTCTATGTTTTGAACCTTTCCTGAAGGACCGGTTTTAGATTCCGATGCTTCACTTCAGGTTTACTGTATCCCTTGCACCTTCTTATAGCCGACGAAACACAGAAACTGCATCGGAATTAAATAGAAAAGGCACAATGCCAATTTAAGTACAAGAAAACCGACTCTTCTTACTGTTTATGATCTGAACCATTCCTGTGACACTAGTTATTGATTCCGATGCTTCACTTCAGTTTTGCTGTATCACTCTGACCGTCTTATTGACGACGAAACACAGAAATTGCATCGGAATTAAATACAAAAGGCACAATGCCGACTTCAGTACAAGAAAATTGACTCTCCTTATTGTCTATGTTTTGAACCATTCCTGTGCCACCAGTTATAGATACCGATGTCTCACTTCAGGAATACTGTATCCCTCTGACCTTCTTATTGACGATGAAACACAGAAATTGCAACGGAGTGAAACACATAACGCACAATGCCCACTTAAGTACAAGTAAACTGACTCTTTTTACTGTCTATCTTTTGAACCATTCCTGTGGCACTAGTTATTGATTCCGATGCATAACTTCAGGTTTACTGTATCCCTCTGTTCTTCTTATTGACGATGAAACTCAGAAATTGCATCGGCATTAAATACAAAAGGAACAATGCCGACTTAAGTACAAGAAAACTGACTCTTCTCACTGTCTATGCTTTGAACCATGCCTAGGACACTAGTTATACATTCCGATGCTTCACTTCAGTTTTACTGTATCCCTCTGAGCTTCTTATTGACGATCAAACACAGAAATTGCATCGGAATTAAACACAAGAGGCACAATGCACACTCAAGTACTAGAAGACTGGCTCTTCTTACTGTCTATGTTTTGAACCTTTCCTGTAACACCGGTTTTGGATTCCGATGCTTGACTTCTGGTTTACTGTATCCCTTGCATTTTCATATTGACGACGAAACACAGAAATTGCATCGGAATTAAATAGAAAAGGCACAATGCCGACTTAAGCTCAAGAAAACTGATTCTTCTTAATGTCTATGATTTGAACCATTCCTGTGACACTAGTTATAGATTCCGATGCTTCACTTCAGGTTTGCTGTATCACTCTGACCGTCTTATTGACGATGAAACACAGAAATTGCAACGGAATTAAACACAAAAGGCACAATGCCGACTCAACTACAGGAAGACTAGCTCTTCTTACTGTCTATGTTTTGAACTTTCCTGTGAGACCGGTTTTAGATTCCGATGCTTCACTTCAGGTTTACTGTATCCCTTGGCCCTTCTAATTGGGGACGAAACACAGAAATTGCATCGGAAATATATAGAAAAGTCACAATGCCGACTGAAATACAGGAAAACTGACTCCTCTTATTGTCTATGTTTTGAACCATTCCTGTGACACTAGTTATAGATTCCGATGCTTCACTTCAGGTTTGCTGTATTACTCTGACCGTCTTATTGACGATGAAACAGAGAATTTGCATCGGAATTAAATACAAAAGGCACAATGCCGACTGAATTATAAGAAAACTGACCCTTCACGCTGTGTATGCTTTGAACCATTCCTGTGACACTAGTTATAGATTCCGATGCTTCACTTAAGGTTAACTGTATCCCTCTGACCTTCTTATTGACGATCAAACACAGAAATTGCATCGGAATTAAATACAAAAGGCACAATGCCGACTTAAGTACAAATAAACTGACTCTTCTTACTGTGTATGATTTGAACCATTTGTGTGACACTAAATATAGATTCCGATGCTTCACTTCAGGTTTACTGTAACCCTCTGACCTTCTTATTGACGATGAAACAGAGAAATTGCATCGGAATTGAATACAAAAGGTACAATGCCGACTTAAGTACAAGAAGACTGACTCTTAGTACTGTCTATGTTTAGAACCATTCCTGTGAACTAGTTATAGATTCCGATGCTTTACTTCAGGTTTGCTGTATCCCTCTGCCCGTCTTATTGTCGATGTAACACAGAAATTGCAAAGGAATTATAAACAAAAGGCACAATGCCGACTCAAGTACAAGAAGACTGGCTCTTCTTACTGTCTATGTTTTGAACCTTTCCTGTAAGACCGGTTTTAGATTCCGATGCTTCACTTCAGGTTTACTGTATCCCTTGCACCTTCTTATTAACGGCGAAACACAGAAATTAAATCGGATTTAAATAGAAAAGGCACAATGCCAGGTTAAGTACGAGAAAACCGACTCTTCTTACTGTCTATGATTTGAACCATTCCTGTGACACTAGTTATAGATTCCGATGCATCACTTCAGGGTAACTGTATCCCTCTGACCCTCTTATTGACGATGAAACACAGAAATTGCATCGAGATTAAATACAAAAGGAACAATGCCGACTTAATTATAAAAAAACTGACTATTCTTTCTGTCTATGCCTTTTTACAATTCCTGTGACACTAGTTATAGATTACAATGCTTCACTGCAGGTTTACTGTATCCCTCTGACCTTCTTATTGAAAATGAAACACAGAAATTGCATCGGAATTAAATACAAAATGGCACAATGCCGTCTTAAGTACAAGTAAACTGACTCTTCTTACTGTCTATGGTTTGAACCACTCCTGTGACACTAGTTATTGATTCCGATGCATCACTTGAGTTTTACTGTATCCCTCTGACCCTCTTATTGACGATGAAACGCAGAACTTGCATCGGAATTAAATACAAAAGGCACAATGCCGACATAAGTACAAGAAAACTGACTCTTCTTACTGTCTGTGCATTGAACCATTCCTAGGACACTAGTTATACATTCCGATGCTTCACTTCAGTTTTACTGTATCCCTCTGAGCTTCTTAATGACGATCAAACACAGAAATTGCATCGGAATTAAATGTAAAAGGCACAATGCACACTCAAGTACAAGAAGACTGGCTCTTCTTACTGTCTATGTTTTGAACCTTTCCTGTGAGACCAGTTTTAGATTCCGATGCTTGACTTCTGGTTTACTGTATCCCTTGGATTTTCGTATTGACGACGTAACACAGAATTTGCATCGGAATTAAATAGAAAAGGCACAATGCCGACTTAAGGTCAAGAAAACAGATTCTTCTTAATGGCTATGTTTTAAACCATTCCTGTGACACTAGTTATAGATTCCGATGCTTCACTTCAGGTTTCCTGTATCCCTCTGACCTTCTTATTGACGATGAAACACAGAAATTGCATCGGAATGAAATACAAAAGTCACAATGCCGACCCAACTACAAGAAGACTAGCTCTTCTTACTGTCTATGTTTTGAACCTTTCCTGTGAGACCGGTTTTAGATTCCGGTGCTTCACTTCAGGTTTACTGTATCCCTTGGCCCTTCTTATTGACGACGAAACACAAAAATTGCATCGGAATTATATAGAAAAAGCACAATGCCGACTTAAATTCAAGAAAACTGACTCCTCTTACTGTCTATGTTTTGAACCATTCCTGTGACACTAGCTATAGATTCCGATGCTTCACTTCAGGTTTGCTGTATCACTCTGACCGTCTTATTGACGACGAAACACGGAAATTGCATCGGAATTAAATACAAATGGCACAATGTCGACTTAATTATAATAAAACTGACTCTTCTTACTGTCTATGCTTTGAACCATTCCTGTGACACTAGTTATAGATTCCGATGCTTCACTTCAGGTTTACTGTATTCCTCTGACCTTCTTATTGACGATGAAACACAGAAACTGCATCGAAATTAAATACAAAAGGCACAATGCCGACTTAAGTACAAGTAAACTGACTCTTCTTACTGTCTATGATTTGAACCATTTGTGTGACACTAGTTATAGATTCCGATGTTTCACTTCAGGTTCACTGTATCCCCCTGACCTTCTTTTTGACGATGAAACACAGAAATTGCATCGGAATTCAATACAAAAGGCACAATGCCGACTCAAGTACAAGAAGACTGGCTCTTCTTACTGTCTATGTTTTGAACCTTTCCTGTGAGACCGGTTTTGGATTCCGATGCTTCACTTCAGGTTTACTGTATCCCTCTGACCTTCTTATTGACGATGAAATTCAGAAATTGCATCGGAATTAAATACAAAAGGCACAATGCCGACTTAAGTACAAGTAAATTGACTCTTCTTCCTGTCTATGGTTTGAACCATTCCTGTGACACTAGTTATAGATTCCGTTGCTTCACCTCAGGTTTACTGTATCCCTCTGACCTTATTGGCGATGAAACACAGAAATTGCAACGGAATTAAATACAAAAGGCACAATGCCGAGTCAAGTACAAGAAGACTGGCTCTTCTTACTGTCTATGTTTTGAACCTTTCCTGTGAGACCGGTTTTATATTCCGATGCTTCACTTCAGGTTGTCTGTATCCCTCTGATCTTCTTATTGACGATGAAAGATAGAAATTGCATCGGAATTAAATACAAAAGGCACAATGCCGACATAAGTACAAGTAAACTGACTCTTCTCTCTGTCTATGGTTTGAACCATTCCTGTGACACTAGTTATAGATTCCGTTGCTTCACCGCAGGTTTACTGTATCCCTCTGACCTTCTTATTGATGATGACACACAGAAATTGCATCGGAATTAAATACAAAGGGCACAATGCCGACTTAAGTACAAGAAAACTGACTCTTCTTGCTCTCTATGTTTTTAACCATTCCTGTGACACTAGTTATAGATTCCGATGCTTCACTTCAGGTTTACTGTATCCATCTGACCTTCTTATTGGCGATGAAACACAGAAATTGCATCGAAATTAAATACAAAAGGCACAATGCGGGCATAAGTACAAGAAAACTGACTCTTCTTACTGTCTATGTTTTGAACCATTCCTGTGACACTAGTTATAGATATCGATACTTCACTTCAGGTTTACTGTATACCTCTGACCTTCTTATTGACGATGAAATACAGAAATTGCATCGAAATTAAATACAAAAGGCACAATGCCGACTTAAAAACAAGGAAAATGTATCCTCTTAATGTCCGTGTTTTGAACCATTCCTGTGACACTAGTTATAGATTCCGATGCTTCACTTCAGGTTTACTGTATCCCTTTGACGTTCTTATTGACGATGAAACACAGAAATTGCATCGGAATTAAATACAAAAGGCACAATGCCGACTTAAGCACAAGAAAACTGACGCTTCTTACTGTTTATGTTTTAACCACTCCTGTGACACTAGTTATAGATTCCGATGCTACTCTTCAGGTTTACTGTATCCCTGTGACCTTCTTATTGACGATGAAACACAGAAATTGCATCGGAATTTAATACAAAATTTCACAATGCCGACTTAAGTACAAGTAAACTGACTCTTCTTACTGTCTATGTTTTGAACCATTCCTGTGACACTAGTTATTGATTCCGATGCATCACTTCAGGTTTACTGTATCCCTCTGACCTTCTTATTGACGATGAAACTCAGAAATTGCATCGGAATTAAATACAAAAGGAACAATGCCGACTTAAGTACAAGAAAATTGACTCTTCTTACTGTCTATGCTTTGAACCATTCCTAGGACACTAGTTATACATTCCGATGCTTCACTTCAGTTTTACTGTATCCCTCTGAGCTTCTTATTGACGATCAAACACAGAAATTATATCGGAATTAAATACAAAAGGCACAATGCCGACTCAACTACAAGAAGACTAGCTCTTCTTACTGTCTATGTTTTGAACATTTCCTGTGAGACAGGTTTTAGATTCCGATGCTTCACTTCAGGTTTACTGTATCCCTTGGCCCTTTTTATTGACGACGAAACACAGAAAGTTCATCAGAATTAAATAGAAAAGGCACAATGCCTACTTGAGTACAAGAAAACTGACTCTTCTTACTGTCTATGTTTTGAACCATTCCTGTGAACTAGTTATAGATTCCGATGCTTCACTTCAGGTTTGCTGTATCCCTCTGCCCGCCTTATTGTCGATGAAACACAGAAATTGCAAAGGTATTATAAACAAAAGGCACAATGCCGACTCAAATACAAGAAGACTGGCTCTTCTTACTGTCTATGTTTTGAACCTTTCCTGTGAGACCAGTTTTAGATTCCGATGCATGACTTCTGGTTTACTGTATCCCTTGGATTTTCATATTGACGACGTAACACAGAATTTGCATCGGAATTAAATAGAAAAGGCACAATGGCGACTTAAGGTCAAGAAAACAGATTCTTCTTAATGGCTATGTTTTGAACCATTCCTGTGACACTAGTTATAGATTCCGATGCTTCACTTCAGGTTTCCTGTATCCCTCTGACCTTCTTATTGACGATGAAACACAGATATTGCATCGGAATGAGATACAAAAGTCACAATGCCGACCCAACTACAAGAAGACTAGCTCTTCTTACTGTCTATGTTTTGAACCTTTCCTGTGAGACCGGTTTTAGATTCCGGTGCTTCACTTCAGGTTTACTGTATCCCTTGGCCCTTCTTATTGACGACGAAACACAAAAATTGCATCGGAATTATATAGAAAAAGCACAATGCCGACTTAAATTCAAGAAAACTGACTCCTCTTACTGTCTATGTTTTGAACCATTCCTGTGACACTAGTTATAGATTCCGATGCTTCACTTCAGGTTTGCTGTATCACTCTGACCGTCTTATTGACGACGAAACACAGAAATTGCATCGGAATTAAATACAAATGGCACAATGCCGAGTTAATTATAATAAAACTGACTCTTCTTACTGTCTATGCTTTGAACCATTCCTTTGACACTAGTTATAGATTCCGATGCTTCACTTCAGGTTTACTGTATTCCTCTGACCTTCTTATTGACGATGAAACACAGAAACTGCATCGGAATTAAATACAAAAGGCACAATGCCGAGTCAAGTACAAGAAGACTGGCTCTTCTTACTGTCTATGTTTTGAACCTTTCCTGTGAGACCGGTTTTATATTCCGATGCTTCACTTCAGGTTATCTGTATCCCTCTGATCTTCTTATTGACGATGAAAGATAGAAATTGCATCGGAATTAAATACAAAAGGCACAATGCCGACTTAAGTACAAGTAAACTGACTCTTCTCTCTGTCTATGGTTTGAACCATTCCTGTGACACTAGTTATAGATTCCGTTGCTTCACCGCAGGTTTACTGTATCCCTCTGACCTTCTTATTGATGATGACACACAGAAATTGCATCGGAATTAAATACAAAGGGCACAATGCCGACTTAAGTACAAGGAAACTGACTCTTCTTACTCTCTATGTTTTTAACCATTCCTGTGACACTAGTTATAGATTCCGATGCTTCACTTCAGGTTTACTGTATCCATCTGACCTTCTTATTGGCGATGAAACACAGAAATTGCATCGAAATTAAATACAAAAGGCACAATGCGGGCATAAGTACAAGAAAACTGACTCTTCTTACTGTCTATGTTTTGAACCATTCCTGTGACACTAGTTATAGATATCGATACTTCACTTCAGGTTTACTGTATACCTCTGACCTTCTTATTGACGATGAAATACAGAAATTGCATCGAAATTAAATACAAAAGGCACAATGCCGACTTAAATACAAGGAAAATGAATCCTCTTAATGTCCGTGTTTTGAACCATTCCTGTGACACTAGTTATAGATTCCGATGCTTCACTTCAGGTTTACTGTATCCCTCTGACGTTCTTATTGACGATGAAACACAGAAATTGCATCGGAATTAAATACAAAAGGCACAATGCCGACTTAAGTACAAGTAAACTGACTCTTCTTACTGTCTATGTTTTGAACCATTCCTGTGAACTAGTTATAGATTCCGATGCTTCACTTCAGGTTGCTGTATCCCTCTGCCCGCCTTATTGTCGATGAAACACAGAAATTGCAAAGGAATTATAAACAAAAGGCACAATGCCGACTCAAATACAAGAAGACTGGCTCTTCTTACTGTCTATGTTTTGAACCTTTCCTGTAAGACCGGTTTTAGATTCCGATGCTTCACTTCAGGTTTACTGTATCCCTTGCACCTTCTTATTGACGACGAAACACAGAAATTGCATCGGAATTAAATAGAAAAGGCACAATGCCGGGTTAAGTACAAGAAAACCGACTCTTCTTATTGTCTATGCTTTGAACCGTTCCTAGGACACTAGTTATACATTCCGATGCTTCACTTCAGTTTTACTGTATCCCTCTGAGCTTCTTATTGACGATCAAACACAGAAATTGCATCGGAATTAAATGTAAAAGGCACAATGCACACTCAAGTACAAGAAGACTGGCTCTTCTTACGGTCTATGTTTTGAACCTTTCCTGTGAGACCAGTTTTAGATTCCGATGCTTGACTTCTGGTTTAGTGTATCCCTTGGATTTTCATATTGACGACGTAACACAGAATTTGCATCGGAATTAAATAGAAAAGGCACAATGCCGACTTAAGGTCAAGAAAACAGATACTTCTTAATGGCTATGTTTTGAACCATTCCTGTGACACTAGTTATAGATTCCGATGCTTCACTTCAGGTTTCCTGTATCCCTCTGACTTTCTTATTGACGATGAAACACAGAAATTGCATCGGAATGAGATACAAAAGTCACAATGCCGACCCAACTACAAGAAGACTAGCTCTTCTTACTGTCTATGTTTTGAACCTTTCCTGTGAGACCGGTTTTAGATTCCGGTGCTTCACTTCAGGTTTACTGTATCCCTTGGCCCTTCTTATTGACGACGAAACACAAAAATTGCATCGGAATTATATAGAAAAAGCACAATGCCGACTTAAATTCAAGAAAACTGACTCCTCTTACTGCCTATGTTTTGAACCATTCTTGTGACACTAGTTATAGATTCCGATGCTTGACTTCAGGTTTGCTGTATCACTCTGACCGTCTTATTGACGACGAAACACAGAAATTGCATCGGAATTAAATACAAATGGCACAATGCCGACTTAATTATAATAAAACTGACTCTTCTTACTGTCTATGCTTTGAACCATTCCTGTGACACTAGTTATAGATTCCGATGCTTCACTTCAGGTTTACTGTATCCCTCTGACCTTCTTATTGACGATGAAATTCAGAAATTGCATCGGAATTAAATACAAAAGGCACAATGCCGACTTAAGTACAAGTAAATTGACTCTTCTTACTGTCTATGGTTTGAACCATTCCTGTGACACTACTTATAGATTCCGTTGCTTCACCTCAGGTTTATTGTATCCCTCTGACCTTATTGACGATGAAACACAGAAATTGCAACGGAATTAAATACAAAAGGCACAATGCCGCGTCAAGTACAAGAAGACTGGCTCTTCTTACTGTCTATGTTTTAAACCTTTCCTGTGAGACCGGTTTTAGATTCCGATGCTTCACTTCAGGTTAACTGTACCCCTCTGATCTTCTTATTGACGATGAAAGATAGAAATTGCATCGGAATTAAATACAAAAGGCACAATGCCGACTTAAGTACAAGTAAACTGACTCTACTCTCTGTCTATGGTTTGAACCATTCCTGTGACACTAGTTATAGATTCCGTTGCTTCACCGCAGGTTTACTGTATCCCTCTGACCTTCTTATTGATGATGACACACAGAAATTGCATCGGAATTAAATACAAAGGGCACAATGCCGACTTAAGTACAAGAAAACTGACTCTTCTTACTCTCTATGTTTTTAACCATTCCTGTGACACTAGTTATAGATTCCGATGCTCCACTTCAGGTTTACTGTATCCCTCTGACCTTCTTATTGACGATGAAACACAGAAATTGCATCGAAATTAAATACAAAAGGCACAATGCGGGCATAAGTACAAGAAAACTGACTCTTCTTACTGTCTATGTTTTGAACCATTCCTGTGACACTAGTTATAGATATCGATACTTCACTTCAGGTTTACTGTATACCTCTGACCTTCTTATTGACGATGAAATACAGAAATTGCATCGAAATTAAATACAAAAGGCACAATGCCGACTTAAGTACAAGAAAACTGACTCTTCCTACTGTCTATATTTTGAACCATACCTGTGACACTTGTTATAGATTCCTATTCTTCATTTCAGGTTTACTGTATCCCTCTGACCTTATTGACGATGAAACACGGAAATTGCATCGGAATTAAATACAAAAGGCATAATGCCGACTTAAATATAAGGAAACTGAATCCTCTTAATGTCCGTGTTTTGAACCATTCCTGTGACACTAGTTATATATTCCGTTGCTTCACTTCAGGTTTACTGTATCCGTCTGACGTTCTTATTGACGATGAAACACAGAAATTGCATCGGAATTAAATACAAAAGGCACAATGCCGACTTAAGTACAAGAAAACTGACGCTTCTTACTGTTTATGTTTTGAACCACTCCTGTGACACTAGTTATAGATTCCGATGCTTCTCTTCAGGTTTACTGTATTCCTGTGACCTTCTTATTGACGATGAAATACAGAAATTGCATCGGAATTTAATACAAAATGGCACAATGCCGACTTAAGTACAAGTAAACTGACTCTTCTTACTGTCTATGTTTTGAACCATTCCTGTGACACTAGTTATTGACTCCGATGCATCACTTCAGGTTTACTGTATCCCTCTGACCTTCTTATTGACGATGAAACTCAGAAATTGCATCGGAATTAAATACAAAAGGAACAATGCCGACTTAAGTACAAGAAAATTGACTCTTCTTACTGTCTATGCTTTGAACCATTCCTAGGACACTAGTTATACATTCCGATGCTTCACTTCAGTTTTACTGTATCCCTCTGAGCTTCTTATTGACGATCAAACACAGAAATTGCATCGGAATTAAATGTAAATGGCACAATGCACACTCAAGTACAAGAAGACTGGCTCTTCTTACGGTCTATGTTTTGAACCTTTCCTGTGAGACCAGTTTTAGATTCCGATGCTTGACTTCTGGTTTACTGTATCCCTTGGATTTTCATATTGACGACGTAACACAGAATTTGCATCGGAATTAAATAGAAAAGGCACAATGCCGACTTAAGGTCAAGAAAACAGATTCTTCTTAATGGCTATGTTTTGAACCATTCCTGTGACACTAGTTATAGATTCCGATGCTTCACTTCAGGTTTCCTGTATCCCTCTGACCTTCTTATTGACGATAAAACACAGAAATTGCATCGGAATGAGATACAAAAGTCACAATGCCGACCCAACTACAAGAAGACTAGCTCTTCTTACTGTCTATGTTTTGAACCTTTCCTGTGAGACCGGTTTTAGATTCCGGTGCTTCACTTCAGGTTTACTGTATCCCTTGGCCCTTCATATTGACGACGTAACACAGAATTTGCATCGGAATTAAATAGAAAAGGCACAATGCCGACTTAAGCTCAAGAAAACTGATTCTTCTTAATGTCTATGATTTGAACCATTCCTGTGACACTAGTTATAGATTCCGATGCTTCACTTCAGGTTTGCTGTATCACTCTGACCGTCTTATTGACGATGAAACACAGAATTTTTATCGGAATTAAATACAAAAGGCACAATGACGACTGAATTATAAGAAAACTGACCCTTCATTTTGTGTATGCTTTGAACCATTCCTGTGACACTAGTTATAGATTCCGATGCTTCACTTAAGGTTTACCGTATCCCTCTGACCTTCTTATTGACGATCAAACACAGAAATTGCATCGGAATTAAATACAAAAGGCACAATGCCGACTTAAGTACAAGTAAACTGACCCTTCTTACTGTCTATGATTTGAACCATTTGTGTGACACTAATTATAGATTCCGATGCTTCACTTCAGGTTTACTGTAACCCTCTGACCCTCTTATTGACGATAAAACAGAGAAATTGCATCGGAATTGAATACAAAACGTACAATGCCGACTTAAGTACAAAAAGACTGTTTCTTCTTACTGTCTATGATTTGAACCATTCCTGTGACACTAGTTATAGATTCCGATGCTTCACTTCAGGTTCACTGTATCCCTCTGACCTTCTTATTGACGATGAAACACAGAAACTGCATCGGAATACAACCAAAAGGCACAATGCCGACTTAAGTACAAGAATACAGGCTCTTCTTACTGTCTATGTTTTGAACATTTCCTGCGAGACAGGTTTTAGATTCCGATGCTTCACTTCAGGTTTACTGTATCCCTTGACCCTTTTTATTGACGACGAAACACAGAAATTGCATCAGAATTATATAGAAAAGGCCCAATGCCGAATTAAATACAAGAAAACTGACTTCTCTTACTGTCTATGTTTTGAACCATTCCTGTGACACTAGTTATAGATTCCGATGCTTCACTTCAGGTTTGCTGTATCACTCTGACCGTCTTATTGAAGACGAAACACAGAAATTGCATCGGAATTAAATACAAAAGGCACAATGCCGACTTAATTATAAGAATATTGACTCTTCTTACTGTCTATGCTTTGAACCATTCCTGTGACACTAGTTATAGATTCCGATGCTTCACATCAGGTTTACTGTAACCCTCTGACCTTCTTATTGACGATGAAACAGAGAAATTGCATCGGATTTGAATACAAAAGGAACAATGCCGACTTAAGTACAAGAAAATAGACTCTTCTTATTGTCTACGATTTGAACCATTCCTGTGACACTAGTTATAGATACCGATGTCTCACTTCAGGAATACTGTCTCCCTCTGACCTTCTTATTGACGATGAAACACAGAAATTGCATCGGAGTGAAACACGTATCGCACAATGCCAACTTAAGTACAAGTAAAGTGACTCTTCTTACTGTCTATGCTTTGAACCATTCCTGTGACACTAGTTATACATTCCGATGCTTCACTTCAGTTTTACTGTATTCCTCTGAGCTTCTTATTGACGATGAAACACAGAAATTGCATCGGAATTAAATACAAAAGGCACAATGCCGACTCAAGTACAAGAAGACTGGCGCCTCTTACTGTCTATGTTTTGAACCTTTCCTGTGAGACCGGTTTTAGATTCCGATGCTTCACTTCAGGTTTACTGTATCCCTTGGCCCTTCTTATTGACGACGAAACACAGAAATTGCATCAGAATTATATAGAAAAGGCCCAATGCCGAATTAAATACAAGAAAACTGACTTCTCTTACTGTCTATGTTTTGAACCATTCCTGTGACACTAGTTATAGATTCCGATGCTTCACTTCAGGTTTGCTGTATCACTCTGACCGTCTTATTGACGATGAAACACAGAAATTGCATCGGAATTAAATACAAATGGCACAATGCCGACTTAATTATAAGAAAACTGACTCTTCTTACTGTCTATGCTTTGATCCATTCCTGTGACACTAGTTACAGATTCCGATGCTTTTCTTCAGTTTTACTGTATCCCTCTGAGCTTCTTATTGACGATGAAACAGAGAAATTGCATAGGAATTGAATACAATAGGCACAATGCCGACTTAAGTACAAGAAGACTGACTCTTCTTACTGTCTATGTTTTATACCATTCCTGTGACACTAGTTATAGATTCCGATGCTTCACTTCTGGTTTGCTGTATCCCTCTGACCGTCATATTGACGATGAAACACATAAATTGCATCGGAATTAAATACAAAAGGCACAATGCCGACTCAATTACAAGAAGATTGGCTCTTCTTACTGTCTATGTTTGAACCTTTCCTGTGAGACCGGTTTTAGATTCCGATGCTTCACTTCAGGGTTACTGTATCCCTCTGACCTTCTTATTGACGATGAATCTCAGAAATTGCATCGGAATTAGATACAAAAGGCACAATGCCGACTTAATTATTAGAAAACTGACTCTTCTTACTGTCTATGCTTTGAAGCATTCCTGTGACACTAGTTATAGATTCCGATGCTTCACTTCAGGTTTACTGTACCCCTCTGACCTTCTTATTGACGATGAAACACAGAAATTGAATCGGAATTAAATATAAAAGGCACAATGACGACTTAAGTACAAGTAAACTGACTCTTCTAACTGTCTATGTTTGAACCATTCCTGTGACACTAGTTATAGATTACGATGCTTCACTTCAGGTTTACTGTAACCCTCTGGACATCTTATTGACGATGAAACACAGAAATTGCATCGGAATTAAATAAAAATCGCACAATGCCGACTTAAGTTTAAGAAGACACACTCTTCTTACTGTCTATGTTTTGAACCATTCCTGTGACACTAGTTATAGATTCCGTGCTTCACTTCAGGTTTACTGTATCCCTCCGATCTACGTATTGACGATGACACACAGAAATTGTATCGGAATTAAATACAAAAGGCACAATGCCGACTTAAGTACAAGAAAACTGACTCTTTTTACTGTCTATGTTTTAAGCATTCCTGCGACACTAGTTATAGATTCCGATGCTTCACTTCAGGTTTACTGTATCCCTCTGACCTTCTTTTTGACGATGAAACACAGAAATTGCATCGGAATTAAATACAGATGGCACAATGCCGACTTAAGTACAAGAAAACTGACTCTTCTTACTGTCTATGTTTCGAACCATTCCTGTGACACTAGTTATAGATTCCGATACTTCACTTCAGGTTTACTGCATCCCTCTGACCTTCTTATTGACGATGAAACACAGAAATTGCATCGGAATTAAATACAAAAGGCACATTGTCGACTTAAGTACAAGAAAACTGACTCTTCTTACTGTTTATGTTTTGAACCATTCCTGTGACACTAGTTATAGATTGCGATGTTCCAATTCTGGTTTACTGTATCCCTCCGACTTTCATATTGACAATGAAACACAGAAATTGCATCGGAATTAAATACAAAAGGCACAATGCCGTCTTAAGTACAAGAAAACTGATGCTTCTTACTGTTTATGTTTTGAACCATTCCTGTGACACTAGTTATAAATTCTGATGCTTCACTTCAGGCTTACTGTATCCCTCTGATCTTCTTATTGACGATGAAACACAGATATTGCATCGGAATTAAATACAAAAGGCACAATGCCGACTTAAGTACAAGAAGACTGACCTTTCTTACTGTCTAAGTTTTGGTCCATTCCTGTGACACTAGTTATAGATTCCGATGCTTCACTTCAGGTTTACTGTATCCCTCTGACCTTCGTATTGACAATGAAACACAGAAATTGCAATGTAATTAAATACAAAAGGCACAATGCCGACTTAAGTACAAAATGACTGACTCTCCTTACTCTGTATGTTTTGAACCATTCCTATAACACTAGTTATAGATTCCGATGCTTCACTTCAGGTTTACTGTATCCCTCCGACCGTCTTATTGACAATGAAACACAGAATTTGCATCGGAATTAAATACAAAAGGCACAATGCCAACTCAAGTACAAGAAGACTGGCTCTTCTTACGGTCTATGTTTTGAACCGATCCTGTGACACTAGTTATAGATTCCGATGCTTCACTTCAGGTTTACTGTATCATTCTGACCTTCATATTGACGATACAACACAGAAATTGCATCGGAATTATATACAAGAGGCACAATGCTGTATTAAGTACAAGGAGACTGACTCTTCTTACTGTCTATGTCTTGAACCATTCCAGTGACACTAGTTATAGATTCCGATGCTTCACATCAGGTTTACTGTATCCCGCTGACCTTCTTATTGACGATGAAACACAGAAATTGCATCTTAATTAAAATCAAAAGGCACAATGCCGACTTAAGTACAAGAAAACTGACTCTTCTTACTTTCTATGTTTTGAACCATTCCTGTGACACTAGTAATAGATTCCGATGCTTCACTTTAGGTTTACTGTATCCCTATGACCTTCTTATTGACGATGAACCACAGAAATCGCATCGGAATTAAATACAAAAGGCACAATGCCGACTTAAGTACTAGAAGACTGACTCTTCCTATTGCCTATGTTTTGAACCATTCCTGTGACACTAGTTATAGATTCAGGTGCCTCACTTCAGGTTTACTGTATCCTTCTCACCCTCTTATTGACGATCAATCACAGATATTGCATCGGAATTAAATACAAATGGCGCAATGCCGACTCAAGTACAAGAGGACTGGCTCTTCTTACTGTCTATGTTTTTAACCTTTCCTGTGAGACCGGTTTGAGATTCCGATGCTTCACTTTTAGTTTACTGTATCCCTTGGACCTTCTTATTGACGACGAAATACAGAAACGGCATCGGAATTAAATACAAAAGCCACAATGCCGACTTAAGTATAAGTAAACATACTCTTCTTACTGTCTACGTTGTGAACCATTCCTGTGACACTAGTTATAGATTCCAATGCTTCACTTCAGGTTTACTGTAACCCTCTGACCATCTTACTGACGATGAAACACAGAAATCGCATCGGAATTAAATACAAAAGGCACAATGCCGACTTAAGTACAGGAAGACTGACTCTTCTTAGTGTCTATGTTATGAACCGTTCCCGTGACACTAGTTATAGATTCCGATGCTTCACTTCAGGTTTACTGCATCCCTTTGCCCTTCTTATTGACGATGAAACACAGAAATTGCATTGGAATTAAATACAAAAGGCACAATGCCGACTTAAGTACAAAAAGACTGACTATTCTTACTCTCTATGTTTTGAACCATTCCTGTCACACTAGTTATAGATTCCAATGCTTCACTTCAGGTTTACTGTATCCTTTGGAACGTCTTATTGCCGATGAAACACAGAAATTGCATCGGAATTAAATACAAAAGGCACAATGCCGACATCAGTATATGAAGACTGACTCTTCTTACCGTCTATGTTTTGAACCATTCCTGTGACACAAGTTATAGATTCCGATGCTTCACTTCAGGTTTTCTGCATCCCTCTGACCTTCTTATTGAAGATCAAACACAGAAATTGCATCGTAATTAAATACAAAAGGCACAATGCCGACTCAAGTACAAGAGGACTGGCTCTTCTTACTGTCTACGTTTTGATCCTTTCCTGTGAGGCCGGTTTTAGATTCTGATGCTTCAGTTTGGGTTTACTGCATCCCTTGGACCTTCTTATTGACGACTAAACACAGAAACTGCCTCGCAATTAAATACAAAAGGCACAATGTCGACTTAAGTACAAGAAAACTGACTCTTCTTACTGTCTATGTTTTGAACCTTTCCTGTGAGGCTGGTTTTATATTCCGATGCTTCAGTTCAGGTTTGCCGCATCCCTTGGACTTTCTTATTGACGACGAAACTCAGAAATTGCATGAGAATTAAATAGAAAAGCACAATGCCGACTAAAGTACAAGAAAACTGACTCTTCATACAGTCTTTGTTTTGAACCATTCCTGTGACACTAGTTATAGATTCCGATGCATCACTTCAGGTTTTTTGTATCCCTCTGACCTTCTTATTGATGATGAAACACAGAAATGGCATCGGAATTAAATACAAAAGGCACAATGCCGACTTAAGTGAAAGAAAACTGACTCTTCTTACGGTCTATGCTTTCAACCATTCCTGTGACACTAGTTATAGATTCCGATGCTTCACTGCAGGTTTACTGTTTCCCTCTGACCTTCTTATTGACGACGAAACACATAAATTGCATCGGAATTAAATACAAAAGGCACAATGCCGACTCAAGTACAAGAAGACTGGCTCTTCTTACTGTCTATGTTTTGAACCTTTCCCGTGAATCCAGTTTTTGATTCCTATGCATGACTTCAGGTTTACTGTATCCCTTGGACCTTCTTATTGACGATGAAATACAGAAATTGCATCGGAATTAAATAGAAAAGCACAATGCCGTGTTAAGTACAAGAAAACTGACTCTTCTTACTGTCTATTTTTTGAACCATTCCTGTGACACTAGTTATAGATTCCGATGCATCACTTCAGGGTTACTGTATCCCTCTGACCTTATTATTGACGATGAAACACAGAAATTGCATCTTAATTAAATACAAAGGCCACAATGCAGACCTAAGTCCAGGAAGACTGATTCTTCTTACCGTCTATGTTTTGAACCATTCCTGTGACACTAGTTATAGATTCCGAAGCTTCACTTCAGGTTTATTGTATCCTTCTGACCTTCTTTTTGACGATCAAACACAGAAATTGCATCGGAATTAAATACAAAAGGCACAATGCCGACTCAAGTACAAGAGGACTGGCTCTTCTTACTGCCTATGTTTTGAACCTTTCCTGTGAGACCGGTTATAGATTCTAATGCTTCACTTCAGGTTTACTGTATCCCTTGGACCATCTTATTTACGACGAAACACAGAAAATGCATCGGAATTAAATAGAAAAGCACAATGCCGATTTAAGTACAAGAAAACTGACTCTTCTTACAGTCTTTGTTTTGAACCATTCCTGTGACGCTAGTTATAGATTCCGATGCATCACTTCAGCTATATTGTATCTCTCTGACCTTCGTATTGATGATGAAACACAGAAATTGCATCGGAATTAAATACAAAAGGCACAATGCCGACTCAAGTACAAGAAGACTGACTCGTCTTACTGTCTATGTTTTGAACCATTCCTGTGACACTAGTTACAGATTCCGATGCTTCACTTCAGGTTTACTGTATCCCTGTGACCTTCTTATTGACGATGAAACACAGAAATTGCATCTTAATTAAATACAAAAGGCACAATGCCGACTTAAGTACAGGAAGACTGACTCTTCAACTGTCTATGTTTTGAACCATTCCTGTGACACTAGTTATAGATTCCGATGCTTCACTTCAGGTTTACTGCATCATTCTGACCTTCTTATTGACGATCAAACACAGAAATTGGATCGGAATTAAATACAAAAGGCACAATGCCGACTCAAGTACAAGAGGACTGGCTCTTCTTACTGTCTATGTTTTGAACCTTTCCTGTGAGACCGGATTTAGATTCCGATGCCTGACTTCAGGTTTACTGTATCCCTTGGACCTTCTTATTGACGACGGAACACAGAAATTCAATCGGAGTTAAATAGAAAAGGCACAATACCGACTTAAAAACAAGAAAACTGTCTCTTCTTACTGTCTATGTTTTGAACCATTCCTGTGACACTAGTTATAGATTCCGATGCTTCACTTCAGGTATACTGTATCCCTCTGACCTTCTTAATGACGATGAAACACAGAAATTGCATCGGAATACAAACAAAAGGCACAATGCCGATTTAAGTACTAGATGACTGAATCTCCTTACTGTCTATGGTTTGAACTATTCCTGTGACACTAGTTATAGATTACGATGCTTCACTTCAGGTTTACTATATCACTCTGACCTTCTTATTGACGATGAAACACAGAAATTGCATCTGAATTAAATACTAAAGGCACAATGCCGACTCAAGTACAAGAAGACTGGGTCTTCTTACTGTATATGTTTTGATCCTTTCCTGTGAGACCGGTTTTAGATTCCGATGCTTCACTTCGCGTTTACTGTATCCCTCTGACCTTCTTATTGACGATGAAACACAGATATTGCATCGGAATTGAATACAAAAGGCACAATGCCGACTCAAGTACAAGAAGACTGGCTCTTCTTACTGTCTATGTTTTGAACCTTTCCTGTGAGACCGGATTTAGATTCCCATGCTTCACTTCAGGTTTACTGTATCCCTTGGACCTTCTTATTGACTACGAAACACAGAAATTGCGTCGGAATCAAATAGAAAAGCCACAATGCCTGGTTAAGTACAAGAAAACTGACTCTTCTTACTGTCTATGTTTTGAACCACTCCAGTGACACTAGTTGTAGATTCCGATGCATCACTTAAGGCTTACTGCATCCCTCTGACGTTCATATTGACGATGAAACACAGAAGTTGCATAGGAATTAAATACAAAAGGCACCATGCCTACTTAATTATAAGAAAACTGACTCTTATTACTGTCTATGCTTTGAACCATTCCTGTGACCCTAGTTATAGATTCCGATGCTCCACTTCAGGTTTACTGTATCCCTCTGACCTTCTTATTGACGATGAAACACAGAAATTGCATCGGAATTAAATACAAAAGGCACAATGCCGACTGAAGTATAAGAAAACTGACTCTTCCTATTGTCTATGTTTTGAACCATTCCTGTGACACTAGTTATAGATTCAAATGCTTCACTTCAGGTTTACTGTATACCTCTGACCTTCTTATTGACGATGAAACACAGAAATTGCCTCGGAATTAAATACAAAAGGCACAATGCCGACTCAATTACAAGAAGACTGACTCATCTTACTGTCTATGTTTTGAACCATTCCTGTGACACTAGTTACAGATTCCGATGCTTCACTTCAGGTTTACTGTATCCCTGTGACCTTCTTATTGACGATGAAACACAGAAATTGCATCTTAATTAAATACATAGAAAGAAGGATCCCTTACTGTATGATTATATGATAGCGGAACAAACACTGGTAGCAGTTACTTATGTAAAATATCTGGGAGTATGCGTACGGAACGATTTGAAGTGGAATGATCATATAAAACTAATTGTTGGTAAGGCGGGTACCAGGTTGAGATTCATTGGGAGAGAGCTTAGAAAATGTAGTCCATCAACAAAGGAGGTGGCTTACAAAACACTCGTTCGACCTATACTTGAGTATTGCTCATCAGTGTGGGATCCGTACCAGGTCGGGTTGACGGAGGAGATAGAGAAGATCCAAAGAAGAGCGGCGCGATTCGTCACTGGGTTATTTGGTAACCGTGATAGCGTTACGGAGATGTTTAATAAACTCAAGTGGCAGACTCTACAAGAGAGGCGCTCTGCATCGCGGTGTAGCTTGCTCGCCAGGTTTCGAGAGGGTGCGTTTCTGGATGAGGTATCGAATATATTGCTTCCCCCTACTTATACTTCCCGAGGAGATCACGAATGTAAAATTAGAGAGATTAGAGCGCGCACGGAGGCTTTCAGACAGTCGTTCTTCCCGCGAACCATACGCGACTGGAACAGGAAAGGGAGGTAATGACAGTGGCACGTAAAGTGCCCTCCGCCACACACCGTTGGGTGGCTTGCGGAGTATCGATGTAGATGTAGTAGATGTAGTTAAGTACAAGAAGACTGGCTCTTTTTACTGTCTATGTTTTGAACCATTCCTGTGACACTAGTTATAGATTCCGATGCTTCCCTTCAGGTTTACTGTATCCCTCTGACCTTTATATTGACGATGAAACACAGAAATTGCATCGGAATTATATACAAGAGGCACAATGCCGACTCAAGTACAAGAAGACTGGCTCTTCTTACTGTCTATGTTTTGAACCTTTCCCGTGAATCCAGTTTTTGATTCCTATGCATGACTTCAGGTTTACTGTATCCCTTGGACCTTCTTATTGACGATGAAATACAGAAATTGCATCGGAATTAAATAGAAAAGCACAATGCCGTGTTAAGTACAAGAAAACTGACTCTTCTTACTGTCTATTATTTGAACCATTCCTGTGACACTAGTTATAGATTCCGATGCATCACTTCAGGGTTACTGTATCCCTCTGACCTTCTTATTGACGATGAAACACAGAAATTGCATCTTAATTAAATACAAAGGCCACAATGCAGACCTAAGTCCAGGAAGACTGATTCTTCTTACCGTCTATGTTTTGAACCATTCCTGTGACACTAGTTATAGATTCCGAAGCTTCACTTCAAGTTTATTGTATCCTTCTGACCTTCTTTTTGACGATCAAACACAGAAATTGCATCGGAATTAAATACAAAAGGCACAATGCCGACTTAAGTACAAGAGGTCTGGCTCTTCTTACTGCCTATGTTTTGAACCTTTCCTGTGAGACCGGTTATAGATTCTAATGCTTCACTTCAGGTTTACTGTATCCCTTGGACCATCTTATTTACGACGAAACACAGAAAATGCATCGGAATTAAATAGAAAAGCACAATGCCGATTTAAGTACAAGAAAACTGACTCTTCTTACAGTCTTTGTTTTGAACCATTCCTGTGACGCTAGTTATAGATTCCGATGCATCACTTCAGCTGTATTGTATCTCTCTGACCTTCGTATTGATGATGAAACACAGAAATTGCATCGGAATTAAATACAAAAGGCACAATGCCGACTTAAGTATAAGAAAACTGACTCTTCCTATTGTCTATGTTTTGAACCATTCCTGTGACACTAGTTATAGATTCCGATGCTTCACTTCAGTTTACTGTATACCTCTGACCTTCTTATTGACGATGAAACACAGAAATTGCCTCGGAATTAAATACAAAAGGCACAATGCCGACTCAAGTACAAGAAGACTGACTCGTCTTACTGTCTATGTTTTGAACCATTCCTGTGACACTAGTTACAGATTCCGATGCTTCACTTCAGGTTTACTGTATCCCTGTGACCTTCTTATTGACGATGAAACACAGAAATTGCATCTTAATTAAATACAAAAGGCACAATGCCGACTTAAGTACAGGAAGACTGACTCTTCAACTGTCTATGTTTTGAACCATTCCTGTGACACTAGTTATAGATTCCGATGCTTCACTTCAGGTTTACTGCATCATTCTGACCTTCTTAGTGACGATCAAACACAGAAATTGGATCGGAATTAAATACAAAAGGCACAATGCCGACTCAAGTACAAGAGGACTGGCTCTTCTTACTGTCTATGTTTTGAACCTTTCCTGTGAGACCGGATTTAGATTCCGATGCCTGACTTCAGGTTTACTGTATCCCTTGGACCTTCTTATTGACGACGGAACACAGAAATTCAATCGGAGTTAAATAGAAAAGGCACAATGCCGACTCAAGTACAAGAGGACTGGCTCTTCTTACTGTCTATGTTTTGAACCATTCCTGTGACACTAGTTATAGATTCCGATGCTTCACTTCAGGTTTACTGCATCATTCTGACCTTCTTAGTGACGATCAAACACAGAAATTGGATCGGAATTAAATACAAAAGGCACAATGCCGACTCAAGTACAAGAGGACTGGCTCTTCTTACTGTCTATGTTTTGAACCTTTCCTGTGAGACCGGATTTAGATTCCCATGCTTCACTTCAGGTTTACTGTATCCCTTGGACCTTCTTATTGACTACGAAACACAGAAATTGCATCGGAATCAAATAGAAAAGCCACAATGCCTGGTTAAGTACAAGAAAACTGACTCTTCTTACTGTCTATGTTTTGAACCACTCCAGTGACACTAGTTGTAGATTCCGATGCATCACTTAAGGCTTACTGCATCCCTCTGACGTTCATATTGACGATGAAACACAGAAGTTGCATAGGAATTAAATACAAAAGGCACCATGCCTACTTAATTATAAGAAAACTGACTCTTATTACTGTCTATGCTTTGAACCATTCCTGTGACACTAGTTATAGATTCCGATGCTCCACTTCAGGTTTACTGTATCCCTCTGACCTTCTTATTGACGATGAAACACAGAAATTGCATCGGAATTAAATACAAAAGGCACAATGCCGACTGAAGTATAAGAAAGCTGACTCTTCCTATTGTCTATGTTTTGAACCATTCCTGTGACACTAGTTATAGATTCAAATGCTTCACTTCAGGTTTACTGTATACCTCTGACCTTCTTATTGACGATGAAACACAGAAATTGCCTCGGAATTAAATACAAAAGGCACAATGCCGACTCAAGTACGAGAAGACTGACTCATCTTACTGTCTATGTTTTGAACCATTCCTGTGACACTAGTTACAGATTCCGATGCTTCACTTCAGGTTTACTGTATCCCTGTGACCTTCTTATTGACGATGAAACACAGAAATTGCATCTTAATTAAATACAAAAGGCACAATGCCGACATAAGTACAGGAAGACTGACTCTTCAACCGTCTATGTTTTGAACCATTCCTGTGACACTAGTTATAGATTCCGATGCTTCACTTCAGGTTTACTGCATCCCTCTGACCTTCTTATTGACGATCAAAGACAGAAATTGGATCGGAATTAAATACAAAAGGCACAATGCCGACTCAAGTACAAGAGGACTGGCTCTTCTTACTGTCTATGTTTTGAACCTTTCCTGTGAGACCGGATTTAGATTCCGATGCCTGACTTCAGGTTTACTGTATCCCTCTGACCTTCTTATTGCCGATGAAACACAGATATTGCATCGGAATTGAATACAAAAGGCACAATGCCGACTCAAGTACAAGAAGACTGGCTCTTCTTAATGTCTATGTTTTGAACCTTTCCTGTGAGACCGGATTTAGATTCCCATGCTTCACTTCAGGTTTACTGTATCCCTTGGACCTTCTTATTGACAACGAAACACAGAAATTGCATCGGAATTAAATAGAAAAGGCACAATGCCTGGTTAAGTACAAGAAAACTGACTCTTCTTACTGTCTATGTTTTGAACCACTCCTGTGACACTAGTTGTAGATTCCGATGCATCACTTCAGGCTTACTGCATCCTTCTGACGTTCATATTGACGATGAAACACAGAAGTTGCATCGGAATTAAATACAAAAGGCACCATGCCTACTTAATTATAAGAAAACTGACTCTTATTACTGTCGATGCTTTGAACCATTCCTGTGACACTAGTTATAGATTCCGATGCTCCACTTCAGGTTTACTGTATCCCTCTGACCTTCTTATTGACGATGAAACACAGAAATTGCATCGGAATTGAATACAAAAGGCACAATGCCGACTTAAGTGACATTATACTGAGTGCACTATCCGAAAATTACCTCGAGCAATTAAACAGAGAACCGACTCGTGGAGATAACATATTGGACCTACTGATAACAAACAGACCCGAACTTTTCGAATCTGTATGTACAGAACAGGGAATCAGTGATCATAAGGCCGTTGCAGCATCCCTGAATATGGAAGTTAATAGGAATATAAAAAAAGGGAGGAAGGTTTATCTGTTTAGCAAGAGTAATAGAAGGCAGATTTCAGACTACCTAACAGATCAAAACGAAAATTTCTGTTCCGACACTGACAATGTTGAGTGTTTATGGAAAAAGTTAAAGGCAATCGTAAAATGCGTTTTAGACAGGTACGTGCCGAGTAAAACTGTGAGGGACGGGAAAAACCCACCGTGGTACAACAACAAAGTTAGGAAACTACTGCGAAAGCAAAGAGAGCTCCACTCCAAGTTTAAACGCAGCCAAAACCTCTCAGACAAACAGAAGCTAAACGATGTCAAAGTTAGCGTAAGGAGGGCTATGCGTGAAGCGTTCATTGAATTCGAAAGTAAAATTCTATGTACCGACTTGACAGAAAATCCTAGGAAGTTCTGGTCTTACGTTAAATCAGTAAGTGGCTCGAAACAGCATATCCAGAGACTACGGGATGATGATGGCATTGAAACAGAGGATGACACGCGTAAAGCTGAAATACTAAACACCTTTTTCCAAAGCTGTTTCACAGAGGAAGACCGCACTGCAGTTCCTTCTCTAAATCCTCGCACAAACGAAAAAATGGCTGACGTCGAAATAAGTGTCCAAGGAATAGAAAAGCAACTGGAATCACTTAATAGAGGAAAGTCCACTGGACCTGACGGGATACCAATTCGATTCTACACAGAGTACGCGAAAGAACTTGCCCCCCTTCTAACAGCCGTGTACCGCAAGTCTCTAGAGGAACGGAGGGTTCCAAATGATTGGAAAAGAGCACAGATAGTCCCAGTCTTCAAGAAGGGTCGTCGAGCAGATGCGCAAAACTATAGACCTATATCTCTTACGTCGATCTCTTGTAGAATTTTAGAACATGTTTTTTGCTCGCGTATCATGTCATTTCTGGAAACCCAGAATCTACTATGTAGGAATCAACATGGATTCCGGAAACAGCGATCGTGTGAGACCCAACTCGCCTTATTTGTTCATGAGACCCAGAAAATATTAGATACAGGCTCCCAGGTAGATGCTATTTTTCTTGACTTCCGGAAGGCGTTCGATACAGTTCCGCACTGTCGCCTGATAAACAAAGTAAGAGCCTACGGAATATCAGACCAGCTGTGTGGCTGGATTGAAGAGTTTTTAGCAAACAGAACACAGCATGTTGTTATCAATGGAGAGACGTCTACAGACGTTAAAGTAACCTCTGGCGTGCCACAGGGGAGTGTTATGGGACCATTGCTTTTCACAATATATATAAATGACTTAGTAGATAGTGTCGGAAGTTCCATGCGGCTTTTCGCGGATGATGCTGTAGTATACAGAGAAGTTGCTGCATTAGAAAATTGTAGCGAAATACAGGAAGATCTGCAGCGGATAGGCACTTGGTGCAGGGAGTGGCAACTGACCCTTAACATAGACAAATGTAATGTATTGCGAATACATAGAAAGAAGGATCCCTTACTGTATGATTATATGATAGCGGAACAAACACTGGTAGCAGTTACTTATGTAAAATATCTGGGAGTATGCGTACGGAACGATTTGAAGTGGAATGATCATACAAAACTAATTGTTGGTAAGGCGGGTACCAGGTTGAGATTCATTGGGAGAGTGCTTAGAAAATGTAGTCCATCAACAAAGGAGGTGGCTTACAAAACACTCGTTCGACCTATACTTGAGTATTGCTCATCAGTGTGGGATCCGTACCAGGTCGGGTTGACGGAGGAGATAGAGAAGATCCAAAGAAGAGCGGCGCGATTCGTCACTGGGTTATTTGGTAACCGTGATAGCGTTACGGAGATGTTTAATAAACTCAAGTGGCAGACTCTGCAAGAGAGGCGCTCTGCATCGCGGTGTAGCTTGCTCGCCAGGTTTCGAGAGGGTGCGTTTCTGGATGAGGTATCGAATATATTGCTTCCCCCTACTTATACTTCCCGAGGAGATCACGAATGTAAAATTAGAGAGATTAGAGCGCGCACGGAGGCTTTCAGACAGTCGTTCTTCCCGCGAACCATACGCGACTGGAACAAGAAAGGGAGGTAATGACAGTGGCACGTAAAGTGCCCTCCGCCACACACCGTTGGGTGGCTTGCGGAGTACCGATGTAGATGTAGTAGATGTAGTTAAGTACAAGAAGACTGGCTCTTTTTACTGTCTATGTTTTGAACCATTCCTGTGACACTAGTTATAGATTCCGATGCTTCCCTTCAGGTTTACTGTATCCCTCTGACCTTTATATTGACGATGAAACACAGATATTGCATCGGAATTATATACAAGAGGCACAATGCCGACTTAAGTACAAGAAGACTGACTCTTCTTACTATCTATGTTTTGAACCATTCCTGTGACACTAGTTATAGATTACGATGCTTCACTTCAGGTTTACTGTATCCCTCTGACCTAGTTATTGACGACGAAACACAGAAATTGCATCTTAATTAAATACAAAAGGCACAATGCCGACTTAAGAACAGGAAGGCTGACTCTTCTTACCGTCTATGTTTTGAACCATTCCTGTGAAACTAGTTATAGATTCCGATGCTTCACCTCAGGTTTACTGTATCCTTCTCACCCTCTTGTTGACGATCAATCACAGATATTGCATTGGAATTAAATACAAAAAACGCAATGCCGACTCAAGTACATGAGGACAGGCTCTTCTTACTGTCTATGTTTTTAACCTTTCCTGTGAGTCCGGTTTTAGATTCCGATGCTTCACTTCAGGTTAACTGTATCCCTTGGACCTTCATATTGACGACGAAACACCGAAATTGCATCGGAATTAAATAGAAATGCACAATGCCGACTTAAGTACAAGAAAACTGACTCTTCTTACAGCCTTTGTTCAGAACCATTCCCGTGATACTAGTTATAGATACCGATGCTTCACTTCAGGTTTACTGTATCCCTCTGGCCGTCTTTTTGACGATGAAACACCGAAATTGCATCGGAATTAAATACAAAAGGCACAATGCCGACTCAAGTACAAGAAGACTGGCCCTGCTTACTGTCTATGTTTTGAACCTATCCGGTGTGGCCGGTTTTAGATTCCGTTGCTTCACTTTAGGTTTACTGTATCCCTTGGACCTTCTTAATGACGACGAAACACAGAAACGGCATCGGAATTAAATACAAAAGCCACAATTCCGACTTAAGTATAAGTAAACTTACTCTTCTTACTGTCTAAGTTGTGAACCATTCCTGTGACACTAGTTATAGATTCCAATGCTTCACTTCAGGTTTACTGTAACCCTCTGACCATCTTACTGACGATGAAACACAGAAATCGCATCGGAATTAAATACAAAAGGCACAATGCCGACTTAATTACAAGAAGACTGACTCTTCTTACTGTCTATGTTATGAACCAGTCCCGTGACACTAGTTATAGATTCCGATGCTTCACTTCAGGTTTACTGCATCCCTCTGACCTTCTTATTGACGATGAAACACAGAAATTGCATCGGAATTAAATACAAAAGGCAAAATGCCGACTTGAGTACAAGTAAACTGACTCTTCTTACTGTCTATGTTTTGAACCATTCCTGTGACACTAGTTATAGATTCCGATGCTTCACTTCAGGTTTACTGGATCCCTCTGACCTTCGTATTGAAGATGAAACACAGAAATTGCATTGGAATTAAATACAAAAGGCACAATGCCGACTTAAGTACAAAAAGACTGACTCTTCTTACTCTCTATGTTTTTAACCAGTCCTGTGACACTAGTTATAGATTCCGATGCTTCACTTCAGGTTTACTGAATCCTTTGGAACTTCTTATTGCCGATGAAACACAGAAATTGCATCGGAATTAAATTCAAAAGGACCAATGCCGACTCAAGTACTAGAAGACTGACCCTTCCTACTGTCTATGTTTTGAACCATTACTGTGACACTAGTTATAGATTCCAATGCTTCACTTCAGGTTTACTGTAACCCTCTGACCATCTTACTGACGATGAAACACAGATATCGCATCGGAATTAAATACAAAAGGCACAATGCCGACTTAGGTACAAGAAGACTGACTCTTCTTACTGCCTATGTTATGAACCAGTCCCGTGACACTAGTTATAGATTCCGATGCTTCACTTCAGGTTTACTGGATCCCTCTGACCTTCGTATTGACGATGAAACATAGAAATTGCATTGGAATTAAATACAAAAGGCAAAATGCCGACTTAAGTACAAAAAGACTGACTCTTCTTACTCTCTATGTTTTGAACAATTCCTGTGACACTAGTTATAGATTCCGATGCTTCACTTCAGGTTTACTGAATTCTTTGGAACTTCTTATTGCCGATGAAACACAGAAATTGCATCGGAATTAAATTCAAAAGGACCAATGCCGACTCAAGTACTAGAAGACTGACTCTTCCTACTGTCTATATTTTGAACCATTACTGTGACACTAGTTATAGATTCCGATGCTTCACTTCAGGTTCACTGTATCCCTCTGACCTTCTTATTGTCGATGAAACACAGAGATTGCATCTTAATTAAATACAAAAGGCACAATGCCGACATAAGTATAGGAAGACTGACTCTTCTTACCGTCTATGTTTTGAACCATTCCTGTGACACTAGTTATAGATTCCGATGCTTCACTTCAGGTTTTCTGCATCCCTCAGACCTCCTTATTGAAGATCAAACACAGAAATTGCATCGTAATTAAATACGAAAGGCACAATGCCGACTCAAGTACAAGAGGACTGGCTCTTCTTACTGTCTATGATTTGAACCTTTCCTGTGAGGCCGGTTTTAGATTCCGATGCTTCAGTTCGGGTTAACTGCATCCCTTGGACCTTCTTATTGACGAGGAATCACAGAAACTGCATCGCAATTAAATAGAAAAGGCACAATGTCGACTTAAGTACAAGAAAACTGACTCTTCTTACTGTCTATGTTTTGAACCATTCCTGTAACAATAGTTACAGATTCCGATGCATCACTTCAGGGTTATGTATCCCTCTGACCTTCTTATTGCCGATGAAACACAGATATTGCATCGGAATTGAATACAAAAGGCACAATGCCGACTCAAGTACAAGAAGACTGGCTCTTCTTAATGTCTATGTTTTGAACCTTTCCTGTGAGACCGGATTTAGATTCCCATGCTTCACTTCAGGTTTACTGTATCCCTTGGACCTTCTTATTGACAACGAAACACAGAAATTGCATCGGAATTAAATAGAAAAGGCACAATGCCTGGTTAAGTACAAGAAAACTGACTCTTCTTACTGTCTATGTTTTGAACCACTCCTGTGACACTAGTTGTAGATTCCGATGCATCACTTCAGGCTTACTGCATCCTTCTGACGTTCATATTGACGATGAAACACAGAAGTTGCATCGGAATTAAATACAAAAGGCACCATGCCTACTTAATTATAAGAAAACTGACTCTTATTACTGTCTATGCTTTGAACCATTCCTGTGACACTAGTTATAGATTCCGATGCTCCACTTCAGGTTTACTGTATCCCTCTGACCTTCTTATTGACGATGAAACACAGAAATTGCATCGGAATTGAATACAAAAGGCACAATGCCGACTTAAGTGACATTATACTGAGTGCACTATCCGAAAATTACCTCGAGCAATTAAACAGAGAACCGACTCGTGGAGATAACATATTGGACCTACTGATAACAAACACACCCGAACTTTTCGAATCTGTATGTACAGAACAGGGAATCAGTGATCATAAGGCCGTTGCAGCATCCCTGAATATGGAAGTTAATAGGAATATAAAAAAAGGGAGGAAGGTTTATCTGTTTAGCAAGAGTAATAGAAGGCAGATTTCAGACTACGTAACAGATCAAAACGAAAATTTCTGTTCCGACACTGACAATGTTGAGTGTTTATGGAAAAAGTTAAAGGCAATCGTAAAATGCGTTTTAGACAGGTACGTGCCGAGTAAAACTGTGAGGGACGGGAAAAACCCACCGTGGTACAACAACAAAGTTAGGAAACTACTGCGAAAGCAAAGAGAGCTCCACTCCAAGTTTAAACGCAGCCAAAACCTCTCAGACAAACAGAAGCTAAACGATGTCAAAGTTAGCGTAAGGAGGGCTATGCGTGAAGCGTTCATTGAATTCGAAAGTAAAATTCTATGTACCGACTTGACAGAAAATCCTAGGAAGTTCTGGTCTTACGTTAAATCAGTAAGTGGCTCGAAACAGCATATCCAGACACTACAGGATGATGATGGCATTGAAACAGAGGATGACACGCGTAAAGCTGAAATACTAAACACCTTTTTCCAAAGCTGTTTCACAGAGGAAGACCGCACTGCAGTTCCTTCTCTAAATCCTCGCACAAACGAAAAAATGGCTGACGTCGAAATAAGTGTCCAAGGAATAGAAAAGCAACTGGAATCACTTAATAGAGGAAAGTCCACTGGACCTGACGGGATACCAATTCGATTCTACACAGAGTACGCGAAAGAACTTGCCCCCCTTCTAACAGCCGTGTACCGCAAGTCTCTAGAGGAACGGAGGGTTCCAAATGATTGGAAAAGAGCACAGATAGTCCCAGTCTTCAAGAAGGGTCGTCGAGCAGATGCGCAAAACTATAGACCTATATCTCTTACGTCGATCTCTTGTAGAATTTTAGAACATGTTTTTTGCTCGCGTATCATGTCATTTCTGGAAACCCAGAATCTACTATGTAGGAATCAACATGGATTCCGGAAACAGCGATCGTGTGAGACCCAACTCGCCTTATTTGTTCATGAGACCCAGAAAATATTGGATACAGGCTCCCAGGTAGATGCTATTTTTCTTGACTTCCGGAAGGCGTTCGATACAGTTCCGCACTGTCGCCTGATAAACAAAGTAAGAGCCTACGGAATATCAGACCAGCTGTGTGGCTGGATTGAAGAGTTTTTAGCAGACAGAACACAGCATGTTGTTATCAATGGAGAGACGTCTACAGACGTTAAAGTAACCTCTGGCGTGCCACAGGGGAGTGTTATGGGACCATTGCTTTTCACAATATATATAAATGACTTAGTAGATAGTGTCGGAAGTTCCATGCGGCTTTTCGCGGATGATGCTGTAGTATACAGAGAAGTTGCTGCATTAGAAAATTGTAGCGAAATACAGGAAGATCTGCAGCGGATAGGCACTTGGTGCAGGGAGTGGCAACTGACCCTTAACATAGACAAATGTAATGTATTGCGAATACATAGAAAGAAGGATCCCTTACTGTATGATTATATGATAGCGGAACAAACACTGGTAGCAGTTACTTATGTAAAATATCTGGGAGTATGCGTACGGAACGATTTGAAGTGGAATGATCATATAAAACTAATTGTTGGTAAGGCGGGTACCAGGTTGAGATTCATTGGGAGAGTGCTTAGAAAATGTAGTCCATCAACAAAGGAGGTGGCTTACAAAACACTCGTTCGACCTATACTTGAGTATTGCTCATCAGTGTGGGATCCGTACCAGGTCGGGTTGACGGAGGAGATAGAGAAGATCCAAAGAAGAGCGGCGCGATTCGTCACTGGGTTATTTGGTAACCGTGATAGCGTTACGGAGATGTTTAATAAACTCAAGTGGCAGACTCTGCAAGAGAGGCGCTCTGCATCGCGGTGTAGCTTGCTCGCCAGGTTTCGAGAGGGTGCGTTTCTGGATGAGGTATCGAATATATTGCTTCCCCCTACTTATACTTCCCGAGGAGATCACGAATGTAAAATTAGAGAGATTAGAGCGCGCACGGAGGCTTTCAGACAGTCGTTCTTCCCGCGAACCATACGCGACTGGAACAAGAAAGGGAGGTAATGACAGTGGCACGTAAAGTGCCCTCCGCCACACACCGTTGGGTGGCTTGCGGAGTACCGATGTAGATGTAGTAGATGTAGTTAAGTACAAGAAGACTGGCTCTTTTTACTGTCTATGTTTTGAACCATTCCTGTGACACTAGTTATAGATTCCGATGCTTCCCTTCAGGTTTACTGTATCCCTCTGACCTTTATATTGACGATGAAACACAGAAATTGCATCGGAATTATATACAAGAGGCACAATGCCGACTTAAGTACAAGAAGACTGACTCTTCTTACTATCTATGTTTTGAACCATTCCTGTGACACTAGTTATAGATTACGATGCTTCACTTCAGGTTTACTGTATCCCTCTGACCTAGTTATTGACGACGAAACACAGAAATTGCATCTTAATTAAATACAAAAGGCACAATGCCGACTTAAGTACAGGAAGGCTGACTCTTCTTACCGTCTATGTTTTGAACCATTCCTGTGAAACTAGTTATAGATTCCGATGCTTCACCTCAGGTTTACTGTATCCTTCTCACCCTCTTGTTGACGATCAATCACAGATATTGCATTGGAATTAAATACAAAAGGCGCAATGCCGACTCAAGTACATGAGGACAGGCTCTTCTTACTGTCTATGTTTTTAACCTTTCCTGTGAGACCGGTTTTAGATTCCGATGCTTCACTTCAGGTTAACTGTATCCCTTGGACCTTCATATTGACGACGAAACACCGAAATTGCATCGGAATTAAATAGAAATGCACAATGCCGACTTAAGTACAAGAAAACTGACTCTTCTTACAGCCTTTGTTCAGAACCATTCCCGTGATACTAGTTATAGATACCGATGCTTCACTTCAGGTTTACTGTATCCCTCTGGCCGTCTTATTGACGATGAAACACCGAAATTGCATCGGAATTAAATACCAAAGGCACAATGCCGACTTAAGTATAAGTAAACTTACTCTTCTTACTGTCTAAGTTGTGAACCATTCCTGTGACACTAGTTATAGATTCCAATGCTTCACTTCAGGTTTACTGTAACCCTCTGACCATCTTACTGACGATGAAACACAGAAATCGCATCGGAATTAAATACAGAAGGCACAATGCCGACTTAAGTACAAGAAGACTGACTCTTCTTACTGTCTATGTTATGAACCAGTCCCGTGACACTAGTTATAGATTCCGATGCTTCACTTCAGGTTTACTGCATCCCTCTGACCTTCTTATTGACGATGAAACACAGAAATTGCATCGGAATTAAATACAAAAGGCAAAATGCCGACTTGAGTACAAGTAAACTGACTCTTCTTACTGTCTATGTTTTGAACCATTCCTGTGACACTAGTTACAGATTCCGATGCTTCACTTCAGGTTTACTGGATCCCTCTGACCTTCGTATTGAAGATGAAACACAGAAATTGCATTGGAATTAAATACAAAAGGCACAATGCCGACTTAAGTACAAAAAGACTGACTCTTCTTACTCTCTATGTTTTTAACCAGTCCTGTGACACTAGTTATAGATTCCGATGCTTCACTTCAGGTTTACTGAATCCTTTGGAACTTCTTATTGCCGATGAAACACAGAAATTGCATCGGAATTAAATTCAAAAAGACCAATGCCGACTCAAGTACTAGAAGACTGACCCTTCCTACTGTCTATGTTTTGAACCATTACTGTGACACTAGTTATAGATTCCAATGCTTCACTTCAGGTTTACTGTAACCCTCTGACCATCTTACTGACGATGAAACACAGATATCGCATCGGAATTAAATACAAAAGGCACAATGCCGACTTAGGTACAAGAAGACTGACTCTTCTTACTGCCTATGTTATGAACCAGTCCCGTGACACTAGTTATAGATTCCGATGCTTCACTTCAGGTTTACTGGATCCCTCTGACCTTCGTATTGACGATGAAACATAGAAATTGCATTGGAATTAAATACAAAAGGCAAAATGCCGACTTAAGTACAAAAAGACTGACTCTTCTTACTCTCTATGTTTTGAACAATTCCTGTGACACTAGTTATAGATTCCGATGCTTCACTTCAGGTTTACTGAATTCTTTGGAACTTCTTATTGCCGATGAAACACAGAAATTGCATCGGAATTAAATTCAAAAGGACCAATGCCGACTCAAGTACTAGAAGACTGACTCTTCCTACTGTCTATATTTTGAACCATTACTGTGACACTAGTTATAGATTCCGATGCTTCACTTCAGGTTCACTGTATCCCTCTGACCTTCTTATTGTCGATGAAACACAGAGATTGCATCTTAATTAAATACAAAAGGCACAATGCCGACATAAGTACAGGAAGACTGACTCTTCTTACCGTCTATGTTTTGAACCATTCCTGTGACACTAGTTATAGATTCCGATGCTTCACTTCAGGTTTTCTGCATCCCTCAGACCTCCTTATTGAAGATCAAACACAGAAATTGCATCGTAATTAAATAGAAAAGGCACAATGCCGACTCAAGTACAAGAGGACTGGCTCTTCTTACTGTCTATGATTTGAACCTTTCCTGTGAGGCCGGTTTTAGATTCCGATGCTTCAGTTCGGGTTAACTGCATCCCTTGGACCTTCTTATTGACGAGGAAACACAGAAACTGAATCGCAATTAAATAGAAAAGGCACAATGTCGACTTAAGTACAAGAAAACTGACTCTTCTTACTGTCTATGTTTTGAACCATTCCTGTAACACTAGTTACAGATTCCGATGCATCACTTCAGGGTTACTGTATCCCTCTGACCTTCTTATTGACGATGAAACACAGAAATTGCATCGGAATTAAATATAAAAGGAACAAGGCTGACTTAATTATAAGAAAATTGACTCTTCTTACTGTCTATGCTTTGAACCATTCCTGTGACACTAGTTACAGATTCCGATGCTTCACTTCAGGTTTACTGTATTCCTCTGACCTTCGTATTGTCGATGAAACACAGAAACTGCATCAGAATTAAATACAAAAGGCACAATGCCGACTTAAGTACAAGAAAACTGACTCTTCTTACTGTCTATGTTTTGAACCATTCCTGTGACACTAGTTATAGATTCCGATGCTTCACTTCAGGTTTACTGTATCCCTCTGACCTTCTTATTGACGATGAAACACAGAAAATGCATCGGATTTAAATACAAAAGGCACAATGCCGACTCAAGTACAAGAAGACTGGCTCTTCTTACTGTCTATGATTTGAACCATTCCTGTGACACTAGATATAGATTTCTATGCTTCACTTCAGGTTTACTGTGTCACTCTGAGCTTCATATTGACGATGAAACACAGAAATTGCATCGGAATTATATACAATAGGCACAATGCTGACTTAAGTACAAGAAGACTGACTCATCTTACTGTCTATGTTTTGAAACATTCCTGTGACACTAGTTATAGATTCCGATGCTTCACTTCAGGTTTACTGTATCCCTCTGACCTTCTTATTGACGATGAAATACAGAAATTGCATATTAATTAAATACAAAAGGCACAATGCCGACTTAAGTACAGGAAGACAGACTCTTCTTACCGTCTATGTTTGAACCATTCCTGTGACACTAGTTATAGATTCCGATGCTACACTTCAGGTTTACTGCATCCCTCTGACCTTCTTATTGACGATGAAACACAGAAACTGCATCAGAATTAAATACAAAAGGCACAATGCCGACTTAAGTATAAGAAAACTGATTCTTCTTACTGTCTATGCTTTGAACCATTCCTGTGACACTAGTTATAGATTCCGATGCTTCACTTCAGGTTTACTGTATCCTTCTGACATTCTTAATGACGATGAGATACAGAAATTGCATCGGAACACAAACAAAAGGCACAATGCCGACTTAAGTACTAGAAGACTGACTCTCCTTACTGTCTATGATTTGAACTACTCCTGTAACACTAGTTATAGATTACGATGCTTCACTTCAGGTTTACTGTATCACTCTGACCTTCTTGTTGACGATGAAACACAGAATTTGCATCGGAATTAAATCCAAAAGGCACAATACCGACTCAAGTACAAGAAGACTGGCTCTTCTTACTGTCTATGTTTTGAACCTTTACTGTGATGCCGATTTTAGATTCCGATGCTTCACTTCAGGTTTGCTGAATCCCTCTGACCTTCTTATTGACGATGAAACACAGAAATTGCATCGGAATAAATAAAAAAGGCACAATGCAGCCTTAATTATAAGTAAACTGACTCTTTTAACTGTCTATGCTTTGAACCATTCCTGTGACACTAGTTATAGTTTCCGATGCATCACTTCAGGATTACTGTATCCCTCTGACCTTTTTATTGACGATGAAAGACAGAAATTGCATCGGAATTAAATACAAAAGACACAATGCCTACTTAATTATAAGAAAACTGACTGTTCTTACTGTCTATGCTTTGAACCATTCTGTTACACTAGTTATTGATTCCGATGCCTCACTTCAGGTTTACTGTATCCCTCTGACGTTCTTATTGTCGATGAAACACAGAAATTGCATCAGAATTAAATACAAAAGGCACAATGCCGACTTAAGTACAAGAAAACTGACTCTTCTTACTGTCTATGTTATGAACCATTCCTGTGACACTAGTTACAGATTCCGATACCTCTCTTCAGGTTTACGGTATCCCTCTGACTTTCTTATTGACGATGAAACACAGAAATTGCATCGGAATTAAATACAAAAGGCACAATGCCGCTTCAAGTACAAGAAAACTGGCTCTTCTTACTGTCTATGATTTGAACCATTCCTGTGACACTAGTTATAGATTCCGATGCTTCACTTCAGGTTTACTGTATCCCTCTGACTTTCTTATTGACGATGAAACACAGAAATTGCATCGGAATTAAATACAAAAGGCACAATGCCGCTTCAAGTACAAGAAAACTGGCTCTTCTTACTGTCTATGATTTGAACCATTCCTGTGACACTAGTTATAGATTCCGATGCTTCACTTCAGGTTTCCTGTATCCCTCTGACCTTCATATTGACGATGAAACACAGAAATTGCATCGGAATTATATACAAGAGGCACAATGCCGCCTTAATTACAAGAAGACTGACTCTTCTTACTGTCTATGTTTGAACCATTCCTGTGACACTAGTTATAGATTCCGATGCTTCACTTCAGGTTTACTGTATCCCTCTGGCCTTCTTATTGACGATGAAACACAGAAATAGCATCTTAATTAAATACAAAAGGCACAATGCTCATTTAAGTACAGGAAGACTGACTCTTCTTACTGCCTATGTTTTGAACCATTCCTGTGATACTAGTTATAGATACCGATGCTTCACTTCAGGTTTACTGTATCCCTCTGACCGACTTATTGACGATGAAGCACAGAAATTGCATCGGAATTAAATACAAAAAGCACAATGCCGACTTAAGTACAAAAAGACTGACTATTCTTACTCTCTATGTTTTTGAACCATTCCTGTGACTCTAGTTATAGATTCCGATGCTTCACTTCAGGTTTACTATATCCCTCTGACCTTCTTATTGACGATGAAACACAGAAATTGCATTGGAATTAAATACAAAAGGCACAATGCCGACTTAAGTGCAAAAAGACTGACTATTCTTACTCTCTATGTTTTGAACCATTCCTGTGACTCTAGTTATAGATTCCGATGCTTCACTTCAGGTTTACTGTATCCCTCTGACCTTCTTATTGACGATGAAACACAGAAATTGCACCTTAATTAAATACAAAAGGCACAAGGCCGACTCAAGTACAAGAGGACTGCCTTTTCTTACTGTCTATGATTTGAACCTTTCCTGTGAGGCCGGTTTTAGATTCCGATGCTTCAGTTCGGGTTAACTGCATCCCTTGGACCTTCTTATTGACGAGGAAACACAGAAACTGCATCGCAATTAAATAGAAAAGGCACAATGTCGACTTAAGTACAAGAAAACTGACTCTTCTTACTGTCTACGTTTTGAACCATTCCTGTAACACTAGTTACAGATTCCGATGCATCACTTCAGGGTTACTGTATCCCTCTGACCTTCTTATTGACGATGAAACACAGAAATTGCATCGGAATTAAATATAAAAGGCACCAGGCTGACTTAATTATAAGAAAATTGACTCTTCTTACTGTCTATGCTTTGAACCATTCCTGTGACACTAGTTACAGATTCCGATGCTTCACTTCAGGTTTACTGTATTCCTCTGACCTTCTTATTGTCGATGAAACACAGAAACTGCATCAGAATTAAATACAAAAGGCAAAATGCCGACTTGAGTACAAGTAAACTGACTCTTCTTACTGTCTATGTTTTGAACCATTCCTGTGACACTAGTTATAGATTCCGATGCTTCACTTCAGGTTTACTGGATCCCTCTGACCTTCGTATTGAAGATGAAACACAGAAATTGCATTGGAATTAAATACAAAAGGCACAATGCCGACTTAAGTTCAAGAAAACTGATTCTTCTTACTGTCTATGGTTTTTAACCATTCCTGTGACACTAGTTATAGATTCCGATGCTTCACTTCAGGTTTACTGTATCCCTCTGACTTTCTTATTGACGATGAAACACAGAAATTGCATCGGAATTAAATACAAAAGGCACAATGCCGCTTCAAGTACAAGAAAACTGGCTCTTCTTACTGTCTATGATTTGAACCATTCCTGTGACACTAGTTATAGATTCCGATGCTTCACTTCAGGTTTCCTGTATCCCTCTGACCTTCATATTGACGATGAAACACAGAAATTGCATCGGAATTATATACAAGAGGCACAATGCCGCCTTAATTACAAGAAGACTGACTCTTCTTACTGTCTATGTTTGAACCATTCCTGTGACACTAGTTATAGATTCCGATGCTTCACTTCAGGTTCACTGTATCCCTCTGGCCTTCTTATTGACGATGAAACACAGAAATAGCATCTTAATTAAATACAAAAGGCACAATGCTCATTTAAGTACAGGAAGACTGACTCTTCTTACTGCCTATGTTTTGAACCATTCCTGTGATACTAGTTATAGATACCGATGCTTCACTTCAGGTTTACTGTATCCCTCTGACCGACTTATTGACGATGAAGCACAGAAATTGCATCGGAATTAAATACAAAAAGCACAATGCCGACTTAAGTACAAAAAGACTGACTATTCTTACTCTCTATGTTTTGAAACCATTCCTGTGACTCTAGTTATAGATTCCGATGCTTCACTTCAGGTTTACTGTATCCCTCTGACCTTCTTATTGACGATGAAACACAGAAATTGCATTGGAATTAAATACAAAAGGCACAATGCCGACTTAAGTGCAAAAAGACTGACTATTCTTACTCTCTATGTTTTGAACCATTCCTGTGACTCTAGTTATAGATTCCGATGCTTCACTTCAGGTTTACTGTATCCCTCTGACCTTCTTATTGACGATGAAACACAGAAATTGCACCTTAATTAAATACAAAAGGCACAAGGCCGACTCAAGTACAAGAGGACTGGCTCTTCTTACTGTCTATGATTTGAACCTTTCCTGTGAGGCCGGTTTTAGATTCCGATGCTTCAGTTCGGGTTAACTGCATCCCTTGGACCTTCTTATTGACGAGGAAACACAGAAACTGCATCGCAATTAAATAGAAAAGGCACAATGTCGACTTAAGTACAAGAAAACTGACTCTTCTTACTGTCTACGTTTTGAACCATTCCTGTAACACTAGTTACAGATTCCGATGCATCACTTCAGGGTTACTGTATCCCTCTGACCTTCTTATTGACGATGAAACACAGAAATTGCATCGGAATTAAATATAAAAGGCACCAGGCTGACTTAATTATAAGAAAATTGACTCTTCTTACTGTCTATGCTTTGAACCATTCCTGTGACACTAGTTACAGATTCCGATGCTTCACTTCAGGTTTACTGTATTCCTCTGACCTTCTTATTGTCGATGAAACACAGAAACTGCATCAGAATTAAATACAAAAGGCAAAATGCCGACTTGAGTACAAGTAAACTGACTCTTCTTACTGTCTATGTTTTGAACCATTCCTGTGACACTAGTTATAGATTCCGATGCTTCACTTCAGGTTTACTGGATCCCTCTGACCTTCGTATTGAAGATGAAACACAGAAATTGCATTGGAATTAAATACAAAAGGCACAATGCCGACTTAAGTACAAAAAGACTGACTCTACTTACTCTCTATGTTTTTAACCAGTCCTGTGACACTAGTTATAGATTCCGATGCTTCACTTCAGGTTTACTGAATCCTTTGGAACTTCTTGTTGCCGATGAAACACAGAAATTGCATCGGAATTAAATTCAAAAGGACCAATGCCGACTCAAGTACTAGAAGACTGACCCTTCCTACTGTCTATGTTTTGAACCATTACTGTGACACTAGTTATAGATTACGATGCTTCACTTTAGGTTTACTGTATCCCTTGGACCTTCTTATTGACGGCGAAACACAGAAACGGCATCGGAATTAAATACAAAAGCCACAATGCCGACTTAACTATAAGTAAACTTACTATTCTTACTGTCTAAGTTGTGAACCATTCCTGTGACACTAGTTATAGATTCCAATGCTTCACTTCAGGTTTTCTGTAACCCTCTGACCATCTTACTGACGATGAAACACAGAAATCGCATCGGAATTAAATACAAAAGGCACAATGCCGACTTAGGTACAAGAAGACTGACTCTTCTTACTGCCTATGTTATGAACCAGTCCCGTGACACTAGTTATAGATTCCGATGCTTCACTTCAGGTTTACTGGATCCCTCTGACCTTCGTATTGACGATGAAACATAGAAATTGCATTGGAATTAAATACAAAAGGCACAATGCCGACTTAAGTACAAAAAGACTGACTCTTCTTACTCTCTATGTTTTGAACAATTCCTGTGACACTAGTTATAGATTCCGATGCTTCACTTCAGGTTTACTGAATTCTTTGGAACTTCTTATTGCCGATGAAACACAGAAATTGCATCGGAATTAAATTCAAAAGGACCAATGCCGACTCAAGTACTAGAAGACTGACTCTTCCTACTGTCTATATTTTGAACCATTACTGTGACACTAGTTATAGATTCCGATGCTTCACTTCAGGTTTACTGTATCCCTCTGACCTTCTTATTGACGATGAAACACAGAGATTGCATCTTAATTAAATACAAAAGGCACAATGCCGACATAAGTACAGGAAGACTGACTCTTCTTACCGTCTATGTTTTGAACCATTCCTGTGACACTAGTTATAGATTCCGATGCTTCACTTCAGGTTTTCTGCATCCCTCAGACCTTCTTATTGAAGATCAAACACAGAAATTGCATCGTAATTAAATACAAAAGGCACAATGCCGACTCAAGTACAAGAGGACTGGCTCTTCTTACTGTCTATGATTTGAACCTTTCCTGTGAGGCCGGTTTTAGATTCCGATGCTTCAGTTCGGGTTAACTGCATCCCTTGGACCTTCTTATTGACGCGGAAACACAGAAACTGCATCGCAATTAAATAGAAAAGGCACAATGTCGACTTAAGTACAAGAAAACTGACTCTTCTTACTGTCTATGTTTTGAACCATTCCTGTAACACTAGTTACAGATTCCGATGCATCACTTCAGGGTTACTGTATCCCTCTGACCTTCTCATTGACGATGAAACACAGAAATTGCATCGGAATTAAATATAAAAGGAACAAGGCTGACTTAATTATAAGAAAATTGACTCTTCTTACTGTCTATGCTTTGAACCATTCCTGTGACACTAGTTACAGATTCCGATGCTTCACTTCAGGTTTACTGTATTCCTCTGCCCTTCTTATTGTCGATGAAACACAGAAACTGCATCAGAATTAAATACAAAAGGCACAATGCCGACTTAAGTACAAGAAAACTGACTCTTCTTACTGTCTATGTTTTGAACCATTCCTGTGACACTAGTTATAGATTCCGATGCTTCACTTCAGGTTTACTGTATCCCTCTGACCTTCTTATTGACGATGAAACACAGAAAATGCATGGGATTTAAATACAAAAGGCACAATGCCGACTCAAGTACAAGAAGACTGGCTCTTCTTACTGTCTATGATTTGAACCATTCCTGTGACACTAGATATAGATTTCTATGCTTCACTTCAGGTTTACCGTGTCACTCTGAGCTTCATATTGACGATGAAACACAGAAATTGCATCGGAATTATATACAAGAGGCACAATGCTGACTTAAGTACAAGAAGACTGACTCATCTTACTGTCTATGTTTTGAAACATTCCTGTGACACTAGTTATAGATTCCGATGCTTCACTTCAGGTTTACTGTATCCCTCTGACCTTCTTATTGACGATGAAACACAGAAATTGCATATTAATTAAATACAAAAGGCACAATGCCGACTTAAGTACAGGAAGACAGACTCTTCTTACCGTCTATGTTTTGAACCATTCCTGTGACACTAGTTATAGATTCCGATGCTACACTTCAGGTTTACTGCATCCCTCTGACCTTCTTATTGACGATCAAACACAGAAATTGCATTGGAATTAAATACAAGAGGCACAATGCCGACTCAAGTACAAGAGGACTGGCTCTTCTTACTGCCTATGTTTTGAACCTTTCCTGTGAGACCGGTTATAGATTCCGATGCTTCACTTCAGGTTTACTGTATCCCTTGGACCTTCTTATTGACGACGAAACAAAGAAATTGATTCGGAATTAAATAGAAAAGCACAATGCCGACTGAAGTACAAGAAAACTGACTCTTCTTACAGTCTTTGTTTTGAACCATTCCTGCGACACTAGTTATAGATTCCGATGCATCATTTCAGCTATATTGTATCTCTCTGACCTTCGTATTGATGATGAAACACAGAAATTGCATCGGAATTAAATACAAAAGGAACAATGCCGACTTAAGTATAAGTAAACTGATTCTTCTTACTGTCTATGCTTTGAACCATTCCTGTGACACTAGTTATAGATTCCGATGCTTCACTTCAGGTTTACTGTATCCTTCTGACATTCTTAATGACGATGAGATACAGAAATTGCATCGGAACACAAACAAAAGGCACAATGCCGACTTAAGTACTAGAAGACTGACTCTCCTTACTGTCTATGATTTGAACTACTCCTGTAACACTAGTTATAGATTACGATGCTTCACTTCAGGTTTACTGTATCACTCTGACCTTCTTGTTGACGATGAAACACAGAAATTGCATCGGAATTAAATCCAAAAGGCACAATACCGACTCAAGTACAAGAAGACTGGCTCTTCTTACTGTCTATGTTTTGAACCTTTCCTGTGATGCCGATTTTAGATTCCGATGCTTCACTTCAGGTTTGCTGTATCCCTCTGACCTTCTTATTGACGATGAAACACAGAAATTGCATCGGAATTAAATACAAAAGGCACAATGCCGACTTAAGTATTAGAAAACTGATTCTTCTTACTGTCTATGCTTTGAACCATTCCTGTGACACTAGTTATAGTTTCCGATGCATCACTTCCTGATTACTGTATCCCTCTGACCTTTTTATTGACGATGAAAGACAGAAATTGCATCGGAATTAAATACAAAAGACACAATGCCTACTTAATTATAAGAAAACTGACTGTTCTTACTGTCTATGCTTTGAACCATTCTGTTACACTAGTTATTGATTCCGATGCCTCACTTCAGGTTTACTGTATCCCTCTGACGTTCTTATTGTCGATGAAACACGGAAATTGCATCGGAATTAAATACAAAAGGCACAATGCCGACTCAAGTACAAGAAAACTGGCTCTTCTTACTGTCTATGATTTGAACCATTCCTGTGACACTAGTTATAGCTTCCGATGCTTCACTTCAGGTTCACTGTATCCCTCTGACTTTCTTATTGACGATGAAACACAGAAATTGCATCGGAATAAAATACAAAAGGCACAATGCCGACTCAAGTACAAGAAAACTGGCTCTTCTTACTGTCTATGATATGAACCATTCCTGTGACACTAGTTATAGATTCCGATGCTTCACTTCAGGTTTCCTGTATCCCTCTGACCTTCATATTGACGATGAAACACAGAAATTGCATCGGAATTATATACAAGAGGCACAATGCCGCCTTAATTACAAGAAGACTGACTCTTCTTACTGTCTATGTTTGAACCATTCCTGTGACACTAGTTATAGATTCCGATGCTTCACTTCAGGTTTACTGTATCCCTCTGGCCTTCTTATTGACGATGAAACACAGAAATAGCATCTTAATTAAATACAAAAGGCACAATGCTCACTTAAGTACAGGAAGACTGACTCTTCTTACCGCCTATATTTTGAACCATTCCTGTGATACTAGTTATAGATACCGATGCTTCACTTCAGGTTTACTGTATCCCTCTGACCGACTTATTGACGATGAAGCACAGAAATTGCATCGGAATTAAATACAAAAAGCACAATGCCGACTTAAGTACAAAAAGACTGACTATTCTTACTCTCTATGTTTTTGAACCATTCCTGGGACTCTAGTTATAGATTCCGATGCTTCACTTCAGGTTTACTGTATCCCTCTGAACTTCTTATTGACGATGGAACACAGAAATTGCATTGGAATTAAATACAAAAAGCACAATGCCGACTTAAGTACAAAAAGACTGACTATTATTACTCTCTATGTTTTGAACCATTCCTGTGACTCTAGTTATAGATTCCGATGCTTCACTTCAGGTTTTCTGCATCCCTCAGACCTTCTTATTGAATATCAAACACAGAAATTGCATCGTAATTAAATACAAAATGCACAATGCCGACTCAAGTACAAGAGGACTGGCTCTTCTTACTGTCTATGATTTGAACCTTTCCTGTGAGGCCGGTTTTAGATTCCGATGCTTCAGTTCGGGTTAACTGCATCCCTTGGACCTTCTTATTGACGAGGAAACACAGAAACTGCATCGCAATTAAATAGAAAAGGCACAATGTCGACTTAAGTACAAGAAAACTGACTCTTCTTACTGTCTATGTTTTGAACCATTCCTGTAACACTAGTTACAGATTCCGATGCATCACTTCAGGGTTACTGTATCCCTCTGACCTTCTTATTGACGATGAAACACAGAAATTGCATCGGAATTAAATATAAAAGGCACCAGGCTGACTTAATTATAAGAAAATTGACTCTTCTTACTGTCTATGCTTTGAACAATTCCTGTGACACTAGTTACAGTTTCCGATGCTTCACTTCAGGTTTACTGTATTCCTCTGGCCTTCTTATTGTCGATGAAACACAGAAACTGCATCAGAATTAAATACAAAAGGCACAATGCCGACTTATGTACAAGAAAACTGACTCTTCCTACGGTCTATGTTTTGAACCATTCCTGTGACACTAGTTATAGACTCCGATGCTTCACTTCAGGTTTACTGTATCCCTCTGACCTTCTTATTGACGATGAAACACAGAAATTGCATCGGATTTAAATACAAAAGGCACAATGCCGACTCAAGTACAAGAAGACTGGCTCTTCTTACTGTCTATGATTTGAACCATTCCTGTGACACTAGTTATAGATTCCGATGCTTCACTTCAGGTTTACTGTATCACTCTGAGCTTCATATTGACGATGAAACACCGAAATTGCATCGGAATTATATACAAGAGGCACAATGCTGACTTAAGTACAAGAAGACTGACTCATCTTACTGTCTATGTTTTGAAACATTCCTGTGACACTAGTTATAGATTCTGATGCTTCACTTCAGGTTTACTGTATCCCTCTGACCTTCTTATTGACGATGAAACACAGAAATTGCATATTAATTAAATGAAAAAGGCACAATGCCGTCTTAAGTACAGGAAGACTGACTCTTCTTACCGTCTATGTTCTGAACCATTCCTGTGACACTAGTTATAGATTCCGATGCTACACTTCCGGTTTACTGCAGCCCTCTGACCTTCTTATTGACGATCAAACACAGAAATTGCATTGGAATTAAATACAAGAGGCACAATGCCGACTCAAGTACAAGAGGACTGGCTCTTCTTACTATCTATGCTTTGAAGCTTTCCTGTGAGGCCGGTTTTAGATTCCGATGCTTCAGTTCAGGTTTGCTGCATCCCTTTGACCTTCTTATTGACGACGAAATACAGAAATTGCATCGGAATTAAATAGAAAAGCACAATGCCGTGTTAAGTACAAGAAAACTGACTCTTCTTACTGTCTATGTTTTGAACCATTCCTGTGGCACTAGTTATAGATTCCGATGCATCACTTCAGGGTTACTGTATCCCTCTGACCTTCTTATTGACGATGAAACACAGAAATTGCATCTTAATTAAATACAAAGGGCACAATGCAGACTTAAGTACAGGAAGACTGATTCTTCTTACCGTCTATGTTTTGAACCATTCCTGTGACACTAGTTATAGATTCCGTTGCTTCACTTCAGGTTTATTGTATCCTTCTGACCTTCTTATTGACGATCAAACACAGAAATTGCATCGGAATTAAATACAAAAGGCACAATGCCGAATCAAGTACAAGAGGACTGGCTCTTCTTACTGCCTATGTTTTGAACCTTTCCTGTGAGACCGGTTATAGATTCCGATGCTTCACTTCAGGTTTACTGTATCCCTTGGACCTTCTTATTGACGCCTAAACAAAGAAATTGAATCGGAATTAAATAGAAAAGCACAATGCCGACTTAAGTACAAGAAAATTGACTCTTCTTACAGTCTTTGTTTTGAACCATTCCTGCGACACTAGTTATAGATTCCGATCCATCACTTCAGCTATATTGTATCTCTCTGACCTTCGTATTGATGATGAAACACTGAAATTGCATCGGAATTAAATACAAAAGGCACATTGCCGACTTAAGTATAAGAAAACTGATTCTTCTTACTGTCTATGCTTTGAACCATTCCTGTGACACTAGTTATAGATTCCGATGCTTCACTTCAGGTTTACTGTATCCTTCTGACCTTCTTAATGACGATGAGACACAGAAATTGCATCGGAACACAAACAAAAGGCACAATGCCGACTTAAGTACTAGAAGACTGACTCTCCTTACTGTCTATGATTTGAACTACTCCTGTAACACTAGTTATAGATTACGATGCTTCACTTCAGGTTTACTGTATCACTCTGACCTTCTTGTTGACGATGAAACACAGAAATTGCATCGGAATTAAATCCAAAAGGCACAATGCCGACTGAAGTACAAAAAGACTGGCTCTTCTTACTGTCTATGTTTTGAACCTGTCCTGTGATGCCGATTTTAGATTCCGATGCTTCACTTCAGGTTTGCTGTATCCCTCTGACCTTCTTATTGACGATGAAACACAGAAATTGCATCGGAATAAATAAAAAGGCACAATGCAGCCTTAATTATAAGAAAACTGACTCTTCTTACTGTCTATGCTTTCAACCATTCCTGTGACACTAGTTATAGTTTCCGATGCATCACTTCAGGATTACTGTATCCCTCTGACCTTTTTATTGACGATGAAACACAGAAATTGCATCGGAATTAAATACAAAAGACACAATGCCTACTTAATTATGAGATAACTGACTGTTCTTACTGTCTATGCTTTGAAATATTCTGTGACACTAGTTATTGATTCCGATGCCTCACTTCAGGTTTACTGTATCCCTCTGACCTTCTTATTGTCGATGAAACACAGAAATTGCATCAGAATTAAATACAAAAGGCACAATGCCGACTTAAGTACAAGAAAACTGACTCTTCTTACTGTCTATGTTATGAACCATTCCTGTGACACTAGTTACAGATTCCGATACTTCTCTTCAGGTTTACGGTATCCCTCTGACCTTCTTATTGAAGATGAAACACAGAAATTGCATCAGAGTTAAATACAAAAGGCACAATGCCGACTTAAGTTCAAGAAAACTGATTCTTCTTACTGTCTATGTTTTTAACCATTCCTGTGACACTAGTTATAGATTCCGATGCTTCACTTCAGGTTTACTGTATCCCTCTGACTTTCTTATTGACGATGAAACACAGAAATTGCATCGGAATTAAATACAAAAGGCACAATGCCGACTCAAGTACAAGAAAACTGGCTCTTCTTACTGTCTATGTTTTGAACCATTCCTGTGACACTAGTTATAGATTCCGATGCTTCACTTCAGGTTTACTGTATCCCTCTGACCTTCATATTGACGATGAAACACAGAAATTGCATCGGAATTATATACAAGAGGCACAATACGGCCTTAATTACAAGAAGACTGACTCTTCTTACTGTCTATGTTTGAACCATTCCTGTGACACTAGTTATAGATTCCGATGCTTCACTTCAGGTTTACTGTATCCCTCTGGCCTTCTTATTGACGATGAAACACAGAAATAGCATCTTAATTAAATACAAAAGGCACAATGCTGCCTTAAGTACAGGAAGACTGACTCTTCTTACCGCCTATGTTTTGAACCATTCCTGTGATACTACTTGTAGATAGCGATGCTTCACTTCAGGTTTACTGTATCCCTCTGACCGACTTATTGACGATGAAGCACAGAAATTGCATCGGAATTAAATACAAAAAGCACAATGCCGACTTAAGTATAAGAAAACTGACTCTTCTTACTGTCTATGCTTTGAACCATTCCTGTGACACTAGTTATAGATTGCGATGCTTCACTTCAGGTTTACTGTATCCCTCTGACCTTCTTAATGACGATGAGACACCGAAATTGCATCGGAATACAAACAAAAGGCACAATGCAGACTTAAGTACTAGAAGACTGACTCTCCGTACTGTCTATGTTTTGAACTACTCCTGTGACACTAGTAATTGATTACGATGCTTCACTTCAGGCTTACTGTATCACTCTGACTTGCTTGTTGACGATGAAATACAGAAATTGCATCGGAATTAAATCCAAAAGGCGCAATGCCGACTCAAGTACAAGAAGACTGGCTCTTCTTACTGTCTATGATTTGAACCTTTCCTGTGAGACCGATTTTAGATTCCGATGCTTCACTTCAGGTTTACTGTAACCCTCTGAGCTTCATATTGACGATGAAACACAGAAATTGCATCGGAATTATATACAAGAGGCACAATGCTGACTTAAGTACAAGAAGACTGACTCATCTTACTGTCTATGTTTTGAACCATTCCTGTGACACTAGTTATAGATTCCGATGCTTCACTTCAGGTTTACTGTATCCCTCTGACCTACGTATTGACAATGAAACACAGAAATTGCATTGGAATTAAATACAAGAGGCACAATGCCGACTTAAGGACAAAAGGACTGACTCTTCTCACTCTCTATGCTTTGAACCATTCCTGTGACACTAGTTATAGATTCCGATGCTTCACTTCAGGTTTACTGTATCCCTCTGAGCTGCATATTAACGATGAAACACAGAAATTGCACCGGAAGTATATACAAGAGGCACAATGCTGACTTAAGTACCAGAAGACTGACTCTTCTTACCGTCTATGATTTGAACCATTCCTGTGACACTAGTTATAGATTCCGATGCTTCACTTCAGGTTTACTGTATCCCTCTGACCTTGTTATTGACGATGAAACACAGAAATTGCATCGGAATTAAATTCTAAAGGCACAATACCAACTCAAGTACAAGAGGACTGGCTCTTCTTACTGTCTATGTTTGGAACCTTTCCTGTGAGACCGGTTTTAGATTCCGATGCTTCACTTCATTTTTACTGTATCCCTTGGATCTTCTTATTGACGACGAAACACAGAAATTGCATCGGAATTAAATAGAAATGCACAATGCCGACTTAAGTTTAAGAAAACTGACTCTTCTTACAGTCTTTGTATTGAACCATTCCTGTGACACTAGTTATAGATTCCGATGCTTCACTTAGGGTTTACTGCATCCCTCTGATCTTCTTATTGACGATGAAACACAGAAATTGCATCAGAATTAATTTCTAAAGGCACAATGCCGACTCAAGTACAAGAGGACTGGCTCTTCTTACTGTCTATGTTTTGAACCATTCCTGTGACACTAGTTATAGATTCCGATGCTTCACTTCAGGTTTACTGTATCCCTCTCACCTTCTTGTTGACGATGAAACACAGAAATTGCATCGGAATTACACAAAAGGCGCAATACCGACTTAAGTATAAGAAAACTGACTCTTCTTACTGTCTATGCCTTGAACCATTCCTGTGACACTAGTTATAGATTCCGATGTTCACTTCAGGTTTACTGTATCCCTCTGATCTTCTTAATGACGATGAGACACAGAAATTGCATCGGAATACAAACAAAAGGCACAATGCGGAATTAAGTACTAGAAGACTGACACTCCTTACTGTCTATGTTTTGAACTACTCCTGTGACACTAGTTATAGATTACGATGCTTCACTTCAGGTTTACGTTATCACTCTGACCTTCTTGTTGACGATGAAACACGGAAAATGCATCGGAACTAAATCCAAAAGGCGCAATGACGACTCAAGTACAAGAAGACTGGCTCTTCTTACTGTCCATGTTTTGAACCATTCCTGTGACACTAGTTATAGATTCCGATGCTTCACTTCAGGTTTACTGTATCCCTCTGACCTTCTTATTGACGATGAAACACAGAAATTGCAACTTAAATAAATACAAAAGGCACAATGCCGACTTCAGTACAGGAAGAGTGACTCTTCTTACCGTCTATGTTTTGAACCACTCCTGTGACACTAGTTATGGATTCCGATGCTTCACTTCAGGTTTACTGCATCCCTCTGACCTCGTTATTGACGATGAAACACAGAAAGTGCATCGGAATTAAATTCTAAAGGCACAATACTAACTCAAGTACAAGAGGACTGACTCTTCTTACTGTCTATGTTTGGAACCTTACCTGTGAGACCGGTTTTAGATTCCGATGCTTCACTTCATTTTTACTGTATCCCTTGGACCTTCTTATTGACGACGAAACACAGAAATTGCATCGGAATTAAATAGAAATGCACAATGCCGACTTAAGTACAAGAAAACTGACTCTTCTTACAGTCTTTATGTTGAACCATTCCTGTGGCACTAGTTATAGATACCGATGCTTCACTTCAGGTTTACCGTATCCGTCTGACCGTCTTGTTGACGATGAAACACAGAAATTGCATCGGAATTAAATCCAAAAGGCACAATGCCGACTGAAGTACAAGAAGACTGGCTCTTCTTACTGTCTATGTTTTGAACCTTTCCTGTGATGCCGATTTTAGATTCCGATGCTTCACTTCAGGTTTGCTGTATCCCTCTGACCTTCTTATTGACGATGAAACACAGAAATTGCATCGGAATAAATAAAAAAGGCACAATGCAGCCTTAATTATAAGAAAACTGACTCTTCTTACTGTCTATGCTTTCAACAATTCCTGTGACACTAGTTATAGTTTCCGATGCATCACTTCAGGATTACTGTATCCCTCTGACCTTTTTATTGACGATGAAACACAGAAATTGCATCGGAATTAAATACAAAAGACACAATGCCTACTTAATTATAAGATAACTGACTGTTCTTACTGTCTATGCTTTGAAATATTCTGTGACACTAGTTATTGATTCCGATGCCTCACTTCAGGTTTACTGTATCCCTCTGACCTTCTTATTGTCGATGAAACATAGAAATTGCATCAGAATTAAATACAAAAGGCACAATGCCGACTTAAGTACAAGAAAACTGACTCTTCTTACTGTCTATGTTATGAACCATTCCTGTGACACTAGTTACAGATTCCGATACTTCTCTTCAGGTTTACGGTATCCCTCTGACCTTCTTATTGAAGATGAAACACAGAAATTGCATCAGAGTTAAATACAAAAGGCACAATGCCGACTTAAGTTCAAGAAAACTGATTCTTCTTACTGTCTATGTTTTTAACCATTCCTGTGACACTAGTTATAGATTCCGATGCTTCACTTCAGGTTTACTGTATCCCTCTGACTTTCTTATTGACGATGAAACACAGAAATTGCATCGGAATTAAATACAAAAGGCACAATGCCGACTCAAGTACAAGAAAACTGGCTCTTCTTACTGTCTATGTTCTGAACCATTCCTGTGACACCAGTTATAGATTCCGATGCTTCACTTCAGGTTTACTTTATCCCTCTGACCTTCATATTGACGATGAAACACAGAAATTGCATCGGAATTATATACAAGAGGCACAATACGGCCTTAATTACAAGAAGACTGACTCTTCCTACTGTCTATGTTTGAACCATTCCTGTGACACTAGTTATAGATTCCGATGCTTCACTTCAGGTTTACTGTATCCCTCTGGCCTTCTTATAGACGATGAAACACAGAAATAGCATCTTAATTAAATACAAAAGGCACAATGCTGACTTAAGTACAGGAAGACTGACTCTTCTTACCGCCTATGTTTTGAACCATTCCTGTGATACTACTTATAGATACCGATGCTTCACTTCAGGTTTACTGTATCCCTCTGACCGACTTATTGACGATGAAGCACAGAAATTGCATCGGAATTAAATACAAAAAGCACAATGCCGACTTAAGTATAAGAAAACTGACTCTTCTTACTGTCTATGCTTTGAACCATTCCTGTGACACTAGTTATAGATTCCGATGCTTCACTTCAGGTTTACTGTATCCCTCTGACCTTCTTAATGACGATGAGACACCGAAATTGCATCGGAATACAAACAAAAGGCACAATGCAGACTTAAGTACTAGAAGACTGACTCTCCTTACTGTCTATGTTTTGAACTACTCCTGTGACACTAGTAATAGATTACGATGCTTCACTTCAGGCTTACTGTATCACTCTGACTTGCTTGTTGACGATGAAATACAGAAATTGCATCGGAATTCAATCCAAAAGGCGCAATGCCGACTCAAGTACAAGAAGACTGGCTCTTCTTACTGTCTATGATTTGAACCTTTCCTGTGAGACCGATTTTAGATTCCGATGCTTCACTTCAGGTTTACTGTAACCCTCTGAGCTTCATATTGACGATGAAACACAGAAATTGCATCGGAATTATATACAAGAGGCACAATGCTGACTTAAGTACAAGAAGACTGACTCATCTTACTGTCTATGTTTTGAACCATTCCTGTGACACTAGTTATAGATTCCGATGCTTCACTTCAGGTTTACTGTATCCCTCTGACCTTGTTATTGACGATGAAACACAGAAATTGCATCGGAATTAAATTCTAAAGGCACAATACCAACTCAAGTACAAGAGGACTGGCTCTTCTTACTGTCTATGTTTGGAACCTTTCCTGTGAGACCGGTTTTAGATTCCGATGCTTCACTTCATTTTTACTGTATCCCTTGGATCTTCTTATTGACGACGAAACACAGAAATTGCATCGGAATTAAATAGAAATGCACAATGCCGACTTAAGTTTAAGAAAACTGACTCTTCTTACAGTCTTTGTATTGAACCATTCCTGTGACACTAGTTATAGATTCCGATGCTTCACTTAGGGTTTACTGCATCCCTCTGATCTTCTTATTGACGATGAAACACAGAAATTGCATCAGAATTAATTTCTAAAGGCACAATGCCGACTCAAGTACAAGAGGACTGGCTCTTCTTACTGTCTATGTTTTGAACCATTCCTGTGACACTAGTTATAGATTCCGATGCTTCACTTCAGGTTTACTGTATCCCTCTCACCTTCTTGTTGACGATGAAACACAGAAATTGCATCGGAATTACACAAAAGGCGCAATACCGACTTAAGTATAAGAAAACTGACTCTTCTTACTGTCTATGCCTTGAACCATTCCTGTGACACTAGTTATAGATTCCGATGCTTCACTTCAGGTTTACTGTATCCCTCTGATCTTCTTAATGACGATGAGACACAGAAATTGCATCGGAATACAAACAAAAGGCACAATGCGGAATTAAGTACTAGAAGACTGACACTCCTTACTGTCTATGTTTTGAACTACTCCTGTGACACTAGTTATAGATTCCGATGCTTCACTTCAGGTTTACTGTATCCCTCTGACCTACGTATTGACAATGAAACACAGAAATTGCATTGGAATTAAATACAAGAGGCACAATGCCGACTTAAGGACAAAAGGACTGACTCTTCTCACTCTCTATGTTTTGAACCATTCCTGTGACACTAGTTATAGATTCCAATGCTTCACTTCAGGTTTACTGTATCCCTCTGAGCTGCATATTAACAATGAAACACAGAAATTGCACCGGAAGTATATACAAGAGGCACAATGCTGACTTAAGTACAAGAAGACTGACTCTTCTTACTGTCTATGATTTGAACCATTCCTGTGACACTAGTTATAGATTCCGATGCTTCACTTCAGGTTTACTGTATCCCTCTGACCTTGTTATTGACGATGAAACACAGAAATTGCATCGGAATTAAATTCTAAAGGCACAATACCAACTCAAGTACAAGAGGACTGGCTCTTCTTACTGTCTATGTTTGGAACCTTTCCTGTGAGACCGGTTTTAGATTCCGATGCTTCACTTCATTTTTACTGTATCCCTTGGATCTTCTTATTGACGACGAAACACAGAAATTGCATCGGAATTAAATAGAAATGCACAATGCCGACTTAAGTTCAAGAAAACTGACTCTTCTTACAGTCTTTGTATTGAACCATTCCTGTGACACTAGTTATAGATTCCGATGCTTCACTTAGGGTTTACTGCATCCCTCTGATCTTCTTATTGACGATGAAACACAGAAATTGCATCAGAATTAATTTCTAAAGGCACAATGCCGACTCAAGTACAAGAGGACTGGCTCTTCTTACTGTCTATGTTTTGAACCATTCCTGTGACACTAGTTATAGATTCCGATGCTTCACTTCAGGTTTACTGTATCCCTCTCACCTTCTTGTTGACGATGAAACACAGAAATTGCATCGGAATTACACAAAAGGCGCAATACCGACTTAAGTATAAGAAAACTGACTCTTCTTACTGTCTATGCCTTGAACCATTCCTGTGACACTAGTTATAGATTCCGATGCTTCACTTCAGGTTTACTGTATCCCTCTGATCTTCTTAATGACGATGAGACACAGAAATTGCATCGGAATACAAACAAAAGGCACAATGCGGAATTAAGTACTAGAAGACTGACACTCCTTACTGTCTATGTTTTGAACTACTCCTGTGACACTAGTTATAGATTACGATGCTTCACTTCAGGTTTACGTTATCACTCTGACCTTCTTGTTGACGATGAAACACGGAAAATGCATCGGAACTAAATCCAAAAGGCGCAATGACGACTCAAGTACAAGAAGACTGGCTCTTCTTACTGTCCATGATTTGAACCATTCCTGTGACACTAGTTATAGATTCCGATGCTTCACTTCAGGTTTACTGTATCCCTCTGACCTTCTTATTGACGATGAAACACAGAAATTGCAACTTAAATAAATACAAAAGGCACAATGCCGACTTCAGTACAGGAGGAGTGACTCTTCTTACCGTCTATGTTTTGAACCACTCCTGTGACACTAGTTATGGATTCCGATGCTTCACTTCAGGTTTACTGCATCCCTCTGACCTCGTTATTGACGATGAAACACAGAAAGTGCATCGGAATTAAATTCTAAAGGCACAATACCAACTCAAGTACAAGAGGACTGACTCTTCTTACTGTCTATGTTTGGAACCTTACCTGTGAGACCGGTTTTAGATTCCGATGCTTCACTTCATTTTTACTGTATCCCTTGGACCTTCTTCTGGACGACGAAACACAGAAATTGCATCGGAATTAAATAGAAATGCACAATGCCGACTTAAGTACAAGAAAACTGACTCTTCTTACAGTCTTTATGTTGAACCATTCCTGTGGCACTAGTTATAGATACCGATGCTTCACTTCAGGTTTACCGTATCCCTCTGACCGTCTTGTTGACGATGAAACACAGAAATTGCATCGGAATTAAATATAAAATGCACAATGCTGAGTCAAGTACAAGAAGACTGACTCTTCTTACTGTCTATGTTTTGAACCTTTCCTGTGAGGCCGGTTTTAGATTCCGATGCTTCACTTCAGGTTTACTGTATCCCTTGGACCTTCTTATTGACGACGAAACAGAGAAACTGCATCGGAATTAAATAGAAAAGGCACAATGTCGACTTAAGTACAAGAAAACTGGCTCTTCTTACTGTCTATGTTTTGAACCATTCCTGTGACACTAGTTATAGATTCCGATGCATCACTTCAGGTTTACTGTATCCCTCTGACCTTCTTATTGACGATGAAACACATAAATTGCATCGGAATTAAATACAAAAGGCACAATGCCGACTCAAGTACAAGAAGACTGGCTCATCTTACTGTCTATGTTTTGAACCTTTCCTGTGAGTCCAGTTTTTTATTCCTATGCTTGACTTCAGGTTTACTGTATCCCTTGGACCTTCTTATTGACGACGAAACACAGAAATTGCATCGGAATTAAATAGAAAAGGCACAATGCCGACTTAAGAAAAGGAAAACTGACTCTTCTTACTGTCTATGTTTTGAACCATTCCTGTGACACTAGTTATAGATTCCGATGCTTCACTTCAGGTTTACTGTATCCCTCTGACTTTCTTAATGACGATGAAACACAGAAATTGCATCGGAATACAAAGAAAAGGCACAATGCCGACTTAAGGATTAGAAGACTGACTCTCCTTACTGTCTATGTTTGAACTATTACTGTAATACTAGTTATAGATTACGATGCTTCACTTCAGGTTTACTGTATCACTCTGACCTTCTTATTGACGATGAAACACAGATATTGCATCGGAATTAAATACAAAAGGCACAATGCCGACCCACGTACAAGAAGACTGGCTCTTCTTACTGTCAATGATTTGAACCTTTCCTGTGACACCGGTTTTAGATTCCGATGCTTCACTTCAGGTTTACTGTATCCCTCTGACCTTCTTATTGACGATGAAATGCAGAAATTGCATCGGAATTAAATACAAAAAGCACAATGCCGACTCAAGTACAATAATACTGGCTCCTCTTACTGTCTATGTTATAAACCTTTCCTGTGAGACCGGTTTTAGATTCCGATGCTTCACTTCAGGTTTACTGTATCCCTTGGACCTTCTTACTGACGACGAAACACAGAAATTGCATCAGAATTAAATACAAAATCCACAATGCCGATTTAAGTATAAGAAAACTGACTCTTCTTACTGTCTATGCTATGAACCATTCCTGTGACACTAGTTATAGATTCCGATGCTTCACTTCAGGATAACTGTATCACTCTGACCTTCTTATTGACGATGAAACACAAAAATTGCATCGGAATTAAATACAATAGGCACAATGCCGACTCAAGTACAAGAAGACTGGCTCTTCTTACTGTCTATGTTTTGAACCTTTCCTGTGAGACCGGTTTTAGATTCCGATGCTTCACTTCAGGTTTACTGTATCCCTCTGACCTTCTTATTGACGATGAAACACAGAAATTGCATCGGAATGAAATACAAAAGGCACAATGCCGACTCAAGTACAAGAAGACTTGCTCTTCTTACTGTCTATGTTTTGAACCTTTCCTGTGAAACCAGTTTTAGATTCTGATGCTTGACTTCAGGTTTAATGTATCCCTTGGACCTTCTTATTGATGACGAATCACAGAAATTGCATCGGAATTAAATAGAAAAGGCACAAAGCCGACACAAGAACAAGAAAACTGACTCTTCTTACTGTCTATGTTTTGAACCATTCCTGTGACACTAGTTATAGATTACGATGCTTCACTTCAGGTTTACTGTATCCCTCTGACCATCTTATTAACCATGAAACACAGAAATTGCATCGGAATACAAGCAAAAGGCACAATGCCGAATTAAGTACAAGAAGACTGACTCTTCTTAATGTCTACGTTTTGAACCATTCCTGTGAAACTAGATATAGATTCCGATGATTCACTTCAGGTTTACTGTATCCTACTGACCTTCTCATTGACGATGAAACACAGAAATTGCATCGGAATTAAATACAAAAGGCACAATGCCGACTCAAGTACAAGAAGACTGGCTCCTCTTACTGTCTATGTTTGAACCTTTCCTGTGAGACCGGTTTTAGATTCCAATGCTTCTCTTCAGGTTTACTGTATCCCTTGGACCTTCTTATTGACGATGAAACACAGAAATTGCATCGGAAATAAATACAATGTCACAATGCCGACTTAAGTACAAGAAAACTCTTTTCTTACTATGCTTTAACCATTCCTGTGACACTATTTATAGATTCTGATGCTTCACTTCAGGTTTACTGTATCCCTTGGCCCTTCTCATTGACGTCGAAACACAGAAATTGCTTCGGAATTAAATAGAAAAGGCACAATGCCGACTTAAGTACTAGAAAACTGACTCTTCTCACTGTCTATGTTTTGAACCACTCCTGTTACACTAGTTATACATTCCGATGCTTCACTGCAGGTTTACTGTATCCCTGTGACCGTCTTATTGACGATGAAACACAGAAATTGCATCGGAATTAAATATAAAATGCACAATGCCGACTTAATTATAAGAAAACTGACTCTTCTTACTGTCTATGCTTTGAACCATTGCTGTGACACTAGTTATAGATCCCGATGCTTCACTTCAGGTTTACTGTATCCCTCTGACCTTCTTATTGACGATGAAACACAGAAATTGCATCGGAAATAAATACAAAAGGCACTTTGACAACTCAAGTACAAGGCGGCTGGCTCATCTTACTGTCTATGTTTTGAACCATTTCTGTGACACTAGTTATAGATTCCGATGCTTCACTTCAGGTTTACTTTATCCCTCTGACATTCTTATTGACGATAAAAACAGAAATAGCATCGGAATGAAATAGATTAGGCACAATGCCGACTTAAGTACAAGAAAACTGACTCTTCTTACTGTCTATGTTTTGAACCATTCGTGTGTCAGTAGTTATACATTCCGATGCTTCCCTTCAGGTTTACTGTATCCCCCGAGCCTTCTTATTGACGATGAAACACAGAAATTGCATCGGATTTAAATACAAAAGGCACAATGCCGACTTAGGTACATGAGAACTGACTCTTCTTACTGTCTATGTTTGAACCATTCCTGTGACACTAGTTATAGATTCCGATGCTTCACTTCTGGTCTACTGTATCCATCTGACATTCTTATTGACGATGAAACACAGAAATTGCATCGGAATTAAACACAAAAGGCACAATGCCGACGTAAGTACAAGAAAACTGACTCTCCTTACTGTCTATGATTTGAACCATTCCTGTGACACTAGTTATAGATTCCGATGCTTCGCTTCAGGTTTACTGTATCCCTCTGACATTCTTATAGACGATGAAACACAGAAATTGCATCGGAATTAAATAGAAAAGTCACAATTCCGACTAAAGTACAAGAAAACGGACTCTTCTTACTGTCTATGTTTGGAACCATTCCTGTGACACTAGTCATACATTCCGATGCTTCACTTCAGCTTTACTGTATCCCTCGGACCTTCTTATTGACGATGAAACACAGAAATTGCATCGGAATTAAATACAAAAGGCACAATGCCGACTTAGGTACATGAGAACTGACTCTTCTTACTGACTATGTTTGAACCATTCCTGTGACACTAGTTATAGATTCCGATGCTTCACTTCTGTTCTACTGTATCCATCTGACGTTCTTATTGACGATGAAACACAGAAATTGCATCGGAATTAAACAGAAAAGGCACAATTCTGACGTAAGTACAAGCAAACTGACTCTCCTTACTGTCTATGTTTTGAACCATTCCTGTGCCACTAGTTACAGATTCCGATGCTTCACTTTAGGTTTACTGTATCCCTCTGACTTTCCTATTGAAGATGAAACACAGAAATTGCATCGGAATTAAATACAAAAGGCACAATGCCGACTTAATTATAAGAAAACTGACACTTCTTACTCTTTATGCTTTGAACCATTCCTGTGACATTAGTTATGGATTCCGATGCATCACTTCAGGTTTACTGTATCCCTCTGACCTTCTTATTGACGATGAAACACAGGAATTGCATCGGAAATAAATACAAAAGGCACAATGATGACTCAAGTACAAGAAGACTGGCTCTTCTTACTGTCTATATTTTGAACCTATCCTGTGAGACAAGTTTAAGATTCCGATTCTTGACTTTAGGTTTACTGTAAGCCTTGGATATTCTTATTGACGATGAAAAACAGAAATTGCATCGGAATTAAATACAAAAGGCACAATGCCGACTTAAGCACAAGGAAACTGAGTCTTCTTACTGTCTATGTTTTGAACCATTCCTGTGACACTAGTTATAGATTCCGATGCTTCACTTCTGCTTTACTGTATCCCTCCGCCCTTCTTATTGACGATGAAACACAGAAACTGCATCGGAATGAATTAGAAAAGGCACAATGCCGACTTAAGTACAAGAAAACTGACCCTTCTTTCTGTGTATGTTTTGATCCTTTCCTGTAAGACCGGTTTTAGATTCCGATGCTTCACTTCAGGTTTACTGTATCCCTCTGAGCTGCTTATTGACGATGAAACACAGAAATTGCATCGGAATTAAATACAAAAATCACAATGCCAAATCAAGTACAAGAAGACTGGCTCTTCTTACTGTCTATGTTTTGAACGTTTTCTATGAAACCGGTTTCAGATTCCGATGCTTCACTACACGTTTACTGTATTCCTTGGCCAGTCTTATTGACGACGAAACACAGAAATTGCATCGGAATTACATAGAAAAGGCACAATGCCGACTTAAGTACAAGAAAACTGACTCTTCTTACTGTCTATGTTTTGAACCATTCCGGTGACACTAGTTATGGATTCCGATGCTTCACTTCAGGTTTACTGTATCCCTCTGACGGTCTTATTGCCGATGAAACACAGAAATTGCATCGGAATTAAATACAAAAGGCACAATGCAGACTCAAGTACAAGAAGACTGGCCCTTCTTACTGTCTATGTTTTGAAACTTTCCTGTGAGACCGGTTATAGATTCCGTTGCTTCACTTCAGGTTTACTGTATCTCTCTGACCTTCTTATTGACGATGAAACACAGAAATTGCATCGGAATTAAATACAAAAGACACAATGCCGCCTCAAGTACAAAAAGACTGGCTCTTCTTACTGTCTATGCATTGAACCTTCCCTATGACACCGGTTTTAGATTCCGATCCTTCACTTCAGGTTTACTGTATCCCTTGGCCATTCTTATTGACGACGAAACACAGAAATTGCATCGGAATTAAATTGAAAAGGTTCAATGCCGGGTTAAGTACAAGAAAACTGACTCTTCTTACAGTCTATGATTTGAACCATTCCTGTGACACTAGTTATTGATTCCGATGCTTCACTTCAGGTTTACTGTATCACTCTGACCTACCCATTGACGATGAAACACAGATATTGCATTGGAATTAAATACAAATAGCACAATGCCGACTTAAGTACAAGTAAACTGACTCTACTTACTGTCTATGTTTTGAACCATTCCTGTGACTCTAGTTATAGATTCCGATGCTTCACTTCAGGTTTACTGTATCCCTCCAACCTTCTTATTGACGATGAAACACAGAAATTGCATCGGAATTAAATAGAAAAGGCACAATGCCGACTTATGTACAAGAAAACTGACTCTTCTTACTGTCTATGTTTTGAACCATTCCTGTGACACTAGTTATAGATTACGATGCTTCACTTCAGGTTTACTGTATCCCTCTGACCATCTTATTAACCATGAAACACAGAAATTGCATCGGAATACAAGCAAAAAGCACAATGCCGACTTAAGTACAAGAAGACTGACTCTTCTTAATGTCTACGTTTTGAACCATTCCTGTGAAACTAGATTTAGATTCCGATGCTTCACTTCAGGTTTACTGTATCCTACTGACCTTCTCATTGACGATGAAACACAGAAATTGCATCGGAATAAAATACAAAAGGCACAATGCCGACTCAAGTACAAGAAGACTGGCTCCTCTTACTGTCTATGTTTGAACCTTTCCTGTGAGACCGGTTTTAGATTCCGATGTTTCACTTCAGGTTTACTGTATCCCTTGGCCCTTCTCATTGACGTCGAAACACAGAAATTGCTTCCTAATTAAATAGAAAAGGCACAATGCCGACTTAAGTACTAGAAAACTGACTCTTCTCACTGTCTATGTTTTGAACCACTCCTGTTACACTAGTTATACATTCCGATGCTTCACTTCAGGTTTACTGTATCCCTCTGACCTTCTTATTGACGATGAAACACAGAAATTGCATTGGAAATAAATACAAAAGGCACTTTGACAACTCATGTACAGGAAGACTGTCTCTTCTTACTGTCAATGTTTTCAACCTTTCCTGTGAGACCAGTTTTAGATTACGATGCTTGACTTCAGGTTTACTGTATCCCTTGGACCTTCTTATTGACGATGAAACACAGAAATTGCATCGGAAATAAATACAATGTCACAATGCCGACTTAAGTACAAGAAAACTCTTTTCTTACTATGCTTTAACCATTCCTGTGACACTATTTATAGATTCTGATGCTTCACTTCAGGTTTACTGTATCCCTCCGACCTTCTTATTGACGATGAAACACGGAAATTGCGTCGGAAGTAAATACAAAAGGCACAATGCCGACTTACGTTCATGAGAACTGACTCTTCTTACTGTCTATGTTTTGAACCATTCCTGTGACACTAGGTATAGATTACGATGCTTCACTTTAGGTCTACTGCATCCCTCTGACCTTCTTATTGACAATGAAACCAAGAAATTGCATCGGAATTAAATACAAAAGGCACAATGCCGACTTAAGTACAAGAAAACTGACTCTTCTTACTGTCTATGTTTTGAACCATTCCTGTGACACTAGTTATATATTCCGATGCTTCACTTCAGGTTTACTGTATCCCTCGGACCTTCTTATTGATGATGAAACACAGAAATTGCATCGGAATTAAATACAAAAGGCACAATGCCGACTCAAGTGCAAGCAGGCTGGCTCATCTTACTGTCTATGTTTTGAACCATTCCTGTGACACTAGTTATAGATTCCGATGCTTCACTTCAGGTTAACTGTATCCCTCTGACCTTCGTATTGACGATGAAACACAGAAATTGCGTCGGAAGTAAATACAAATGGCACAGTGCCGTCTCAAGTACAAGAAGGCTGGCACATCTTACTGTCTATGTTTTGAACCATTCCTGAGACACTAGTTATAGATTCCGATGCTTCACTTCAGGTTTACTGTATCCCTCTGACCTTCTTATTGACGATGAAACACAGAAATTGCATCGGAATTAAATACAAAAGGCAGAATGCCGACTTAAGTACAAGGAAACTGACTCTTCTTACTGTCTATGTTTTGAACCATTCCTGTGACACTAGTTATAGATTCCGATGCTTCACTTCAGGTTTACTGTATCCCTCTGACCTTCTTATTGACGGTGAAACACAGAAATTGCATCGGAAATAAATACAAAAGGCACAATGCCGACTCAAGTACAAGGCGGCTGGCTCATCTTACTGTCGATGTTTTGAACCATTTCTGTGACACTAGTTATAGATTCCGATGCTTCACTTCAGGTTTACTGTATCCCTCTGACATTCTTATTGACGATAAAAACAGAAATAGCATCGGAATGAAATAGATTAGGCACAATGCCGACTTAAGTACAAGAAAACTGACTCTTCTTACTGTCTATGATTTGAACCATTCCTGTGTCAGTAGTTATACATTCCGATGCTTCCCTTCAGGTTTACTGTATCCCCCGAGCCTTCTTATTGACGATGAAACACAGAAATTGCATCGGATTTAAATACAAAAGGCACAATGCCGACTTAGGTACATGAGAACTGACTCTTCTTACTGTCTATGTTTGAACCATTCCTGTGACACTAGTTATAGATTCCGATGCTTCACTTCTGGTCTACTGTGTCCATCTGACTTTCTTATTGACGATGAAACACAGAAATTGCATCGGAATTAAACACAAAAGGCACAATGCCGACGTAAGTACAAGAAAACTGACTCTCCTTACTGTCTATGATTTGAACCATTCCTGTGACACTAGTTATAGATTCCGATGCTACGCTTCAGGTTTACTGTATCCCTCTGACATTCTTATAGACGATGAAACACAGAAATTGCATCGGAATTAAATAGAAAAGTCACAATTCCGTCTAAAGTACAAGAAAACGGACTCTTCTTACTGTCTATGTTTGGAACCATTCCTGTGACACTAGTTATACATTACAATGCTTCACTTCAGCTTTACTGTATCCCTCGGACCTTCTTATTGACGATGAAACACAGAAATTGCATCGGAATTAAATACAAAAGGCACAATGCCGACTTAGGTACATGAGAACAGACTCTTCTTACTGACTATGTTTGAACCATTCCTGTGACACTAGTTATAGATTCCGATGCTTCACTTCTGGTCTACTGTATCCATCTGACTTTCTTATTGACGATGAAACACAGAAATTGCATCGGAATTAAATACAAAATGCACAATGCCGACTTATATATAAGAAAACTGACACTTCTTACTCTTTATGCTTTGAACCATTCCTGTGACATTAGTTATGGATTCCGATGCATCACTTCAGGTTTACTGTATCCCTCTGACCTTCTTATTGACGATAAAACACAGGAATTGCATCGGAAATAAATACAAAAATCACAATGCCAAATCAAGTACAAGAAGACTGGCTCTTCTTACTGTCTATGTTTTGAACCTTTTCTATGAAACCGGTTTTAGATTCCGATGCTTGACTTTAGGTTTACTGTAACCCATGGATATTCTTATTGACGATGAAAAACAGAAATTGCATCGGAATTAAATACAAAAGGCACAATGCCGACTTAAGCACAAGGAAACTGAGTGTTCTTACTGTCTATGTTTTGAACCATTCCTGTGACACTAGTTATAGATTCCGATGCTTCACTTCTGCTTTACTGTATCCCTCCGCCCTTCTTATTGACGATGAAACACAGAAACTGCATCGGAATGAATTAGAAAAGGCACAATGCCGACTTAAGTACAAGAAAACTGACCCTTCTTTCTGTGTATGTTTTGATCCTTTCCTGTAAGACCGGTTTTAGATTCCGATGCTTCACTTCAGGTTTACTGTATCCCTCTGACCTTCTTATTGACGACGTAACACAGAAACTGCATGGGAATTAAGTAGAAAGGGCACAATGACAACTTAAGTACAAGAAAGCTGACTCTTCTTACTGTCTATGTTTTGAATCATTCCTGTGACACTAGTTATAGATTCCGATGCATCACTTTAGGTTTACTGTATCCCTCTGACCCTGTTATTGACGATGAAACACAGAAATTTTTTCGGAATTAAATACAAAAGGCACAATGCCGACTTCAGTATAAGAAAACTGACTCTTCTTACTTTGAACCATTCCTGTGACACTAGTTATATATTCCGATGCTTCACTTCAGGTTTACTGTTTCCCTCGGACCTACTTATTGACGATGAAACACAGAAATTGCATCGGAATTAAATACAAAAATCACAATGCCAAATCAAGTACAAGAAGACTGGCTCTTCTTACTGTCTATGTTTTGAACCTTTTCTATGAAACCGGTTTTAGATTCCGATGCTTCACTCACGTTTACTGTATTCCTTGGCCAGTCTTATTGACGACGAAACACAGAAATTGCATCGGAATTACATAGAAAAGGCACAATGCCGACTTAAGTACAAGAAAACTGACTCTTCTTACTGTCTATGTTTTGAACCATTCCGGTGACACTAGTTATAGATTCCGATGCTTCACTTCAGGTTTACTGTATCCCTCTGACGGTCTTATTGCCGATGAAACACAGAAATTGCATCGGAATTAAATACAAAAGGCACAATGCAGACTCAAGTACAAGAAGACTGGCCCTTCTTACTGTCTATGATTTGAAACTTTCCTGTGAGACCGGTTATAGATTCCGATGCTTCACTTCAGGTTTACTGTATCTCTCTGACCTTCTTATTGACGATGAAACACAGAAATTGCATCGAAATTAAATACAACAGGCACAATGCCGACTTAAGTACAAGTAAACTGACTCTTCTTAATGTCTATGTTTTGAACCATTCCTGTGACACTAGTTATAGATTCCGATGCTTCACTTCAGGTGTACTGTAAGCCTCTGACCTTCTTATTGACGATGAAACACAGAAATTGCTTCGGAATTAAATACAAAAGGCACAATGCCGACTTAAGTACAAGAAGATTGATTCTTCTTACAGTCTACGTTTTGAACCATTCCTGTGACACTAGTTATAGATTCCGAAGCTTCACTTCAGGTTTACTGTATCGCTCTGACTTTCTTATTGACGATGAAACACAGAAATTGCATCGGAATTAAATACAAAAGGCACAATGCCGCCTGAAGTACAAAAAGACTGGCTCTTCTTACTGTCTATGCATTGAACCTTCCCTATGACACCGGTTTTAGATTCCGATCCATCACTTCAGGTTTACTGTATCCCTTGGCCATTCTTATTGACGACGAAACACAGAAATTGCATCGGAATTAAATAGAAAAGGTTCAATGTCGGGTTAAGGACAAGAAAACTGACTCTTCTTACAGTCTGTGATTTGAACCATTCCTGTGACACTAGTTATTGATTCCGATGCTTCACTTCAGGTTTACTGTATCACTCTGACCTACCCATTGACGATGAAACACAGATATTGCATTGGAATTAAATACAAAAAGCACAATGCCGACTTAAGTACAAGTAAACTGACTCTACTTACTGTCTATGTTTTGAACCATTCCTGTGACATTAGTTACAGATTCTGATGCTTCACTTCAGGTTTATTGTATCCCTCTGACCTTCTTATTGACGATGAAACAAAGAAATTGCATCGGAATTAAATACAAAGGGCACAATGCCTACTTAAGTACAAGAAAACTAACTCTACTTACTGTCTATCTTTTGAACCATTCCTGTTACACTAGTTATAGATTCCGATGCTTCACTTCAGGTTTACTGTATCCCTCTGACCTTCTTATTGACGATGAAACACAGAAATTGCATCGGAATTAAATACGAAAGGCACAATGCCGACTTGAGTACAAGTAAACTGACTCTTCTTACTGTCTATGCTTTGCACCATTAATGTGACATTAGTTACAGATTCTGATGCTTCACTTCAGGTTTACTGTATCCCTCTGACCTTCATATTGACGATGACACACAGAAATTACATCGGAATACAAACAAAAGGCACAAAGCCGGCTTAAGTACAAGAAGACTGACTCTTCTTACTGTCTCCGATTTGAAAAATTCCTGTGACACTAGTTATAGATTCCGATGCTTCACTTCAGGTTTACTGTATCCCTCTGGCTTTCTTACTGACGATGAAACACTGAAATGGCATCGGAATTAAAGAAAAAATTCGCAATGCCGTCTGAAGTACAAAAAGACTGGCTCCTCTTACTGTCTATGTTTTGAACCTTTCCTATGAGACCGGTTTTAGATTCCGATGCTTCACTTCAGGTTTACTGTATCCCTTGGCCCCTGTTATTGACGACGAAACACAGAAATTGCATCGGAATTACATAGAAAAGGCACAATGCCGACTTAAGTACAAGAAAACTGACTCTTCTTACTGTCTATGTTTTGAACCATTTCTGTGACACTAGTTAGAGGTTCCGATGCATCACTTCAGGTTTACTGTTTCCCTCTGACCTTGTTATTGACGATGAAACACAGAAATTACATCAGAATTAAATACAAAAAGCACAATGCCGACTTAATTATAGGAAAACTGACACTTCTTACTGTCTATGCTTTGAAACATTCCTGTGACACTAGATATGGATTCCTATGCTTCACTTCAGGTTTACTGTATCCCTCTGACCTTCTTATTGACGATGAAACAGAGAAATTGCATCGGAAATAAATACAAAAGACACAGTGCCGCCTCAAGTACAAAAAGACTGGCTCTTCTTACTGTCTATGATTTGAACCTTTCCTATGGGACCAGTTTTAGATTCCGAAGCTTTACTTCAGGTTTACTGTATCCCTTGGCCATTCTTATTGACGACGAAACACGGAAATTGCGTCGGAATTAAACAGAAAAGGCACAATGCCTACCTAAGTACAAGAAAACTGACTCTTCTTACTGTCTATGTTTTGAACCATTGCTGTGACACTAGTTATAGATTCCGATGTTTCACTTCAGGTTTACTGTATCCCTCTGACCGTCTGATTGACGATGAAACACAGACAATGCATCGGAATTAAATACAAAAGACAAAATGCAGACTCAAGTACAAGAAGACTGGCTCTTCTTACTGTCTATGTTTTGAACCTTTTCTATGAAACCGGTTTTAGACTCCGATGCTTCACTTCAGGTTTACTGTATTCCTTGGCCAGTCTTATTGACGACGAAACACAGAATTTACATCGGAATTACATAGAAAAGGCACAATGCCGACTTAAGTACAAGAAAACTGACTCTTCTTACTGTCTATGATTTGAACCATTCCGGTGACACTAGTTATAGATTCCGATGCTTCACTTTAGGTTTACTGTATCCCTCCGATCTTCTTATTGACGATGAAACACAGAAATTGCATCGGACTTAAATAGAAAAGGCACAATGCCGCCTTAAGTACAAGAAAACTGACTCTTCTTACTGTCTATGTTTTTATCCATTCCTGGGACACTACTTATAGATTCCGTTGCTTCACTTCAGGTTTAATGTATACCTCTGACCTTCTTATTGACGATGAAACACAGAAATTGCTTCGGAATTAATTACAAACGGCACAATGCCGATTTAAGTACAAGAAAACTGACTCTTCTAACTGTCTATGTTTTGAACCATTCGTGTGACATTAGTTACTGATTCTGATGCTTCGCTTCAGGTTTACTGTATCCCTCTGACCTTCTTATTGACGATGAAACAAAGAAAATGCATCGGAATTAAATACCAAAGGCACAATGCCGACTGATGTACAAGAAAACTGATTCTTCTTACTGTTTATGTTTGAACCAATCCTGTGACACTAGTTATAGATTCCGATGCTTCACTTCAGGTTTACTGTATCCCTCTGACCTTCTTATTGACAATGAAACACAGAAATTGCATCGGAATTAAATACAAAAGGCACAGTGCCGACTTAAGTACAAGAAAACTGACTCTTCTTACTGTCTATGTTTGAACCATTCCTGTGACTCTAGTTATAGATTCCGATGCTTCAATTCAGGTTTACTGTGTCCCTCTGACCTTCTTATTGACGATGAAACACAGAAATTGCATCGGAGTTAAATGCAAATGGCACAATGCCGACTTAAGTACAAGGAAATTGACTCTTCTTACTGTCTATGTTTTCAACCATTCCTGTGACACTAGTTATAGATTCCGATGCTTCACTTCAGATTTACTGTATCCCTCTGACCTTCTTATTGACGATCAAAAACACAGAAATTGCATCGGAGTTAAATACAAAAGGCACAATGACGACTTAAGTACAAGAAAACTGACTCTTCATACTGTCTATGTTTTGAACCATTCCTGTGACACTAGTTATAGATTCCGATGCTTCACTTCAGGTTTACTGTATCCCTCTGACCTTCTTATTGACGATGAAACACAGAAATTGCATCGGAGTTAAATACAAAAGGCACAATGCCGACTTAAGTACAAGAAAACTGACTCTTCTTACTGTCTATGTTTTGAACCTTTCCTGTGACACTAGTTATAGATTCCGAAGCTTCACTTCAGGTTTACTGTATCCCTCTGACCTTCTTATTGACGATGAAACACAGAAATGGCATCGGAATTACATACAAAAGGCACAATGCCGACTTATGTACCAGAAAACTGACTCTTCTTACTGTCTATGTTTTGAACCATTCATTTGACACTAGTTATAGATTCCGATGCTTTACTCCAGGTTTACTGTATCCCTCTGACCTTCTTATTGACGATGAATCACAGAAATTGTTTCGGAATTAAATACAAAAGGCACAATGCCGACTTAAGTACAAGAAAACTGACTCTTCTTACTGTCTATGTTTTGATCCATTCCTGTGTCACTAGTTATAGATTCCGATGCTTCACTTCAGGTTTACTGTATCCCTGTGACCTTCTTATTGATGATGAAACATAGAAATTGCATCGGAATTAAATAGAAGGGGAACAATGCCGACTTAAGTACAAGAAAATTGACTCTTCTTACTGTCTATGTTTTGAACCATTACTGTGACACTAGTTATAGATTCCGATGCTTCTTTTCAGGTTTACTGTATCCTTCTGAAAATCTTATTGTTGATGAAACACAGATATAGCATCGGAATTATATACAAAAGGCACAATGCCTACATAAGTACAAGAAAACTGACACTTCTTACTGTCAATGATTTGAACCATTCCTGTGACACTAGTTATAGTTTCCGATGCTTCTCTTCATGTTTACTGTATCCCTCTGACCTTCTTATTGACGATGAAACACAGAAATTGCATCGGAAGTAAATACAAAAGGCACAATGCCGACTTAAGTACAAGAGAACAGACTCTTCTTACTGTCTATGTTTTGAACCAGTCATGTGACACTAGGCATGGCGTCCGATGCTTCACTTCAGGTTTACTGTATCCATCCGACTTTCTTATTAGCGATGAAACACAGAATTTGCATCGGAATTAAATACAAAAGGCACAATGCCGACTTATGTACAAGAAAACTGACTCTTCTTACTGTCTACGTTTGAACCATTCGTGTGACACTAATTATAGATTCCGATGCTTCACTTCAGGTTTACTGTATCCCTCTGACCTTCTTATTGACGATGAAACACAGAAATTGCATCGGAATTAAATACCAAAGGCACAATGCCGACTGATGTACCAGAAAACTGATTCTTCTTACTTTTTATGTTTGAACCATTCCTGTGACACTAGTTATAGTTTCCGATGCTTCATTTCAGGTTTACTGTATCCCTCTGACCTTCTTATTGACGATGAAACACAGAAATTGCATCGGAATTAAATACAAAAGGCACAATGCCGACTTAAGTACAAGAAAACTGACTCTTCTTACTGTCTATGTTTTGAACCTTGCCTGTGACACTAGTTATCGATTCCGATGCTTCACTTCAGGTTTACTGTATCCCTCTGACCTTCTTATTGACGATGAAACATAGAAATTGCATCGGAATTAAATAGAAAGGGAACAATGCCGACTTAAGTACAAGAAAATTGACTCTTCCTACTGTCTATGTTTTGAACCATTCCTGTGACACTAGTTTTAGATTCCGATGCTTCACTTCAGGTTTACTGTATACCTCTGATTTCCTTATTGACGATGAAACACAGAAGTTGCATCTTAATTAAATACTAAAGCACAATGCCAATTTAAGTACAAGAATACTGACTCTTCTTATTGTCTATGCTTTGAACCATTCCTGTGACACTAGTTATAGATTCCGATGCTTTACTTCAGGTTTACTGTGTCCCTCTGACCTTCTTATTGACGATCAAACACAGAAATTTCATCGGAATTAAATACAAAAGGCACAATGCCGACTCAAGTACAAGAAGACTGGCTCTTCTTACTGAAAATGATTTGAACCATTCCTGTGACACTAGTTATAGATTCCGATGCTTCACTTCAGGCTTACTGTGTCCCTCTGACATTCTTCATGACTATAAAGCACAGAAATTGCATCGGAATTAAATACAAAAGGCACAATGCCGACCCAAGTACACGAAGACTGGCTCTTCTTACTGTCTATGTTTTGAACCTTTCCTGGGAGACCGGTTTTAGATTCCGATGCTTCACTTCAGGTTTACTGTATCCCTCTGACCGTCTTATTGACGATGAAACATAGAAACTGCATCGGGATTAAATACAAAAGGCACATTGCCAACTTAAGTACAAGATAACGGACTCTTCTTACAGTCTATGCTTTGAACCATTTATGTGACACTAGGTATAGATTCCGATATTTCACTTAAGGTTTACTGTATCCCTCTGACCTTCTTTTTGACGATGAAACACAGAAATTGCATCGGAATTAAATACAAAAGGCACAATACCGACTCAAGTACAAGAACACTGGCTTTTCTTACTGTCTATGTTTGGAACCTTACCTGTGAGACCGGTTTTAGATACCGATGCATCACTTCAGGTTTACTGTATCCCGTGTACCTTCTTATTGACGACGAAACACTGTGTCCCTCTGACCTTCTCATTGACGATCAAACACAGAAATTTCATCGGAATTAAATACAAAAGGCACAATGCCGACTCAAGTACAAGTAGACTGACTCTTCCTACTGTCTATGATTTGAACCATTCCTGTGACACTAGTTTTAGATTCCGATGCTTCACTTGAGGTTTACTGTATCCCTCTGACCTCCTTGTGACGATGAAACACAGAAATTGCATCTTAATTAAATACAAAACCACATTGCCGATTTAAGTACAAGAATGCTGACTCTTTTTATTGTCTATGTTTTGAACCATTCCTGTGACACTAGTTATAGATTCCGATGCTTCACTTCAGGTTTACTGTATCCAGCTGACCTTATTATTGACGTTGAAACACAGAAATTGCATCGGAATTAAATACAAAAGGCACAATGCCGACTTAAGTACAACAAGGCGGACTCTTCTTACTGTCTATGTTTTGAACCATTCCTGTGACACTAGTTTTAGCTTCCGATGCCTCACTTCAGTTTTACTGTATCCCTCTGACCTTCTTATTAACGATGAAACACAGAAATTGCATCGGAATTACATACAAGAGGCACAATGCCGATTTAAGTACAAGAAGACTGACTCTTCCTACTGTCTGTGTTTTGAACCATTCCTGTGACACTAGTTATTGATTCCGATGCTTCACTTCAGGTTTACTGTATCCCTCTGACCGTCTTATTGACGATGAAACACATATATTGCATCGTTATTAAATAGAAAAGGCACAATGCCGACTCAAGTACAAGAAGTCTGGCTCTCCTCACTGTCTATGTTTTGATCCTTTTCTGTGACACTAGTTATAGATTCCGATGCTTCACTTCAGGTTTACTGTATCCAGCTGACCTTATTATTGACGATGAAACACAGAAATTGCATCGGAATTAAATACAAAAAGCACAATGTCGACTTAAGTACAAGAAGACTGACTCTTCTTACTGTCTATGTTTTGAACCATTCCTGAGACACTAGTTATAGATTCCGATGCTTCACTTAAGTTTTACTGTATCCCTCTGACCTTCTTATTGACGATGAAACACAGATATTGCATCGGAATTAGATACAAAACGCACAATGCCGACTTAATTACAAGAAGACTGACTCTTCCTACTGTCTATGTTTTGAACCATTGCTGTGACACTAGTTATAGATTCCGATGTTTCACTTCAGGTTTACTGTATCCCTCTGACCGTCTGATTGACGATGAAACACAGACAATGCATCGGAATTAAATACAAAAGACAAAATGCAGACTCAAGTACAAGAAGACTGGCTCTTCTTACTGTCTATGTTTTGAACCTTTTCTATGAAACCGGTTTTAGACTCCGATGCTTCACTTCAGGTTTACTGTATTCCTTGGCCAGTCTTATTGACGACGAAACACAGAATTTACATCGGAATTACATAGAAAAGGCACAATGCCGACTTAAGTACAAGAAAACTGACTCTTCTTACTGTCTATGATTTGAACCATTCCGGTGACACTAGTTATAGATTCCGATGCTTCACTTTAGGTTTACTGTATCCCTCCGATCTTCTTATTGACGATGAAACACAGAAATTGCATCGGACTTAAATAGAAAAGGCACAATGCCGCCTTAAGTACAAGAAAACTGACTCTTCTTACTGTCTATGTTTTTATCCATTCCTGGGACACTACTTATAGATTCCGTTGCTTCACTTCAGGTTTAATGTATACCTCTGACCTTCTTATTGACGATGAAACACAGAAATTGCTTCGGAATTAATTACAAACTGCACAATGCCGATTTAAGTACAAGAAAACTGACTCTTCTAACTGTCTATGTTTTGAACCATTCGTGTGACATTAGTTACTGATTCTGATGCTTCGCTTCAGGTTTACTGTATCCCTCTGACCTTCTTATTGACGATGAAACAAAGAAAATGCATCGGAATTAAATACCAAAGGCACAATGCCGACTGATGTACAAGAAAACTGATTCTTCTTACTGTTTATGTTTGAACCAATCCTGTGACACTAGTTATAGATTCCGATGCTTCACTTCAGGTTTACTGTATCCCTCTGACCTTCTTATTGACGATGAAACACAGAAATTGCATCGGAATTAAATACAAAAGGCACAGTGCCGACTTAAGTACAAGAAAACTGACTCTTCTTACTGTCTATGTTTGAACCATTCCTGTGACTCTAGTTATAGATTCCGATGCTTCAATTCAGGTTTACTGTGTCCCTCTGACCTTCTTATTGACGATGAAACACAGAAATTGCATCGGAGTTAAATGCAAATGGCACAATGCCGACTTAAGTACAAGGAAATTGACTCTTCTTACTGTCTATGTTTTCAACCATTCCTGTGACACTAGTTATAGATTCCGATGCTTCACTTCAGATTTACTGTATCCCTCTGACCTTCTTATTGACGATCAAAAACACAGAAATTGCATCGGAGTTAAATACAAAAGGCACAATGACGACTTAAGTACAAGAAAACTGACTCTTCATACTGTCTATGTTTTGAACCATTCCTGTGACACTAGTTATAGATTCCGATGCTTCACTTCAGGTTTACTGTATCCCTCTGACCTTCTTATTGACGATGAAACACAGAAATTGCATCGGAGTTAAATACAAAAGGCACAATGCCGACTTAAGTACAAGAAAACTGACTCTTCTTACTGTCTATGTTTTGAACCTTTCCTGTGACACTAGTTATAGATTCCGAAGCTTCACTTCAGGTTTACTGTATCCCTCTGACCTTCTTATTGACGATGAAACACAGAAATGGCATCGGAATTACATACAAAAGGCACAATGCCGACTTATGTACCAGAAAACTGACTCTTCTTACTGTCTATGTTTTGAACCATTCATTTGACACTAGTTATAGATTCCGATGCTTTACTCCAGGTTTACTGTATCCCTCTGACCTTCTTATTGACGATGAATCACAGAAATTGTTTCGGAATTAAATACAAAAGGCACAATGCCGACTTAAGTACAAGAAAACTGACTCTTCTTACTGTCTATGTTTTGATCCATTCCTGTGTCACTAGTTATAGATTCCGATGCTTCACTTCAGGTTTACTGTATCCCTGTGACCTTCTTATTGATGATGAAACATAGAAATTGCATCGGAATTAAATAGAAGGGGAACAATGCCGACTTAAGTACAAGAAAATTGACTCTTCTTACTGTCTATGTTTTGAACCATTACTGTGACACTAGTTATAGATTCCGATGCTTCTTTTCAGGTTTACTGTATCCTTCTGAAAATCTTATTGTTGATGAAACACAGATATAGCATCGGAATTATATACAAAAGGCACAATGCCGACTTATGTACCAGAAAACTGACTCTTCTTACTGTCTATGTTTTGAACCATTCATTTGACACTAGTTATAGATTCCGATGCTTCACTTCAGATTTACTGTATCCCTCTGACCTTCTTATTGACGATCAAAAACACAGAAATTGCATCGGAGTTAAATACAAAAGGCACAATGACGACTTAAGTACAAGAAAACTGACTCTTCATACTGTCTATGTTTTGAACCATTCCTGTGACACTAGTTATAGATTCCGATGCTTCTCTTCATGTTTACTGTATCCCTCTGACCTTCTTATTGACGATGAAACACAGAAATTGCATCGGAATTAAGTACAAAAGGCACAATGCCGACTTAAGTACAAGAGAACAGACTCTTCTTACTGTCTATGTTTTGAACCAGTCATGTGACACTAGGCATGGCGTCCGATGCTTCACTTCAGGTTTACTGTATCCATCCGACCTTCTTATTAGCGATGAAACACAGAATTTGCATCGGAATTAAATACAAAAGGCACAATGCCGACTTATGTACAAGAAAACTGACTCTTCTTACTGTCTACGTTTGAACCATTCGTGTGACACTAATTATAGATTCCGATGCTTCACTTCAGGTTTACTGTATCCCTCTGACCTTCTTATTGACGATGAAACACAGAAATTGCATCGGAATTAAATACCAAAGGCACAATGCCGACTGATGTACCAGAAAACTGATTCTTCTTACTTTTTATGTTTGAACCATTCCTGTGACACTAGTTATAGTTTCCGATGCTTCATTTCAGGTTTACTGTATCCCTCTGACCTTCTTATTGACGATGAAACACAGAAATTGCATCGGAATTAAATACAAAAGGCACAATGCCGACTTAAGTACAAGAAAACTGACTCTTCTTACTGTCTATGTTTTGAACCTTGCCTGTGACACTAGTTATCGATTCCGATGCTTCACTTCAGGTTTACTGTATCCCTCTGACCTTCTTATTGACGATGAAACATAGAAATTGCATCGGAATTAAATAGAAAGGGAACAATGCCGACTTAAGTACAAGAAAATTGACTCTTCCTACTGTCTATGTTTTGAACCATTCCTGTGACACTAGTTTTAGATTCCGATGCTTCACTTCAGGTTTACTGTATACCTCTGATTTCCTTATTGACGATGAAACACAGAAGTTGCATCTTAATTAAATACTAAAGCACAATGCCAATTTAAGTACAAGAATACTGACTCTTCTTATTGTCTATGCTTTGAACCATTCCTGTGACACTAGTTATAGATTCCGATGCTTTACTTCAGGTTTACTGTGTCCCTCTGACCTTCTTATTGACGATCAAACACAGAAATTTCATCGGAATTAAATACAAAAGGCACAATGCCGACTCAAGTACAAGAAGACTGGCTCTTCTTACTGAAAATGATTTGAACCATTCCTGTGACACTAGTTATAGATTCCGATGCTTCACTTCAGGCTTACTGTGTCCCTCTGACATTCTTCATGACTATAAAGCACAGAAATTGCATCGGAATTAAATACAAAAGGCACAATGCCGACCCAAGTACACGAAGACTGGCTCTTCTTACTGTCTATGTTTTGAACCTTTCCTGGGAGACCGGTTTTAGATTCCGATGCTTCACTTCAGGTTTACTGTATCCCTCTGACCGTCTTATTGACGATGAAACATAGAAACTGCATCGGGATTAAATACAAAAGGCACATTGCCAACTTAAGTACAAGATAACGGACTCTTCTTACAGTCTATGCTTTGAACCATTTATGTGACACTAGGTATAGATTCCGATATTTCACTTAAGGTTTACTGTATCCCTCTGACCTTCTTTTTGACGATGAAACACAGAAATTGCATCGGAATTAAATACAAAAGGCACAATACCGACTCAAGTACAAGAACACTGGCTTTTCTTACTGTCTATGTTTGGAACCTTACCTGTGAGACCGGTTTTAGATACCGATGCATCACTTCAGGTTTACTGTATCCCGTGTACCTTCTTATTGACGACGAAACACTGTGTCCCTCTGACCTTCTCATTGACGATCAAACACAGAAATTTCATCGGAATTAAATACAAAAGGCACAATGCCGACTCAAGTACAAGTAGACTGACTCTTCCTACTGTCTATGATTTGAACCATTCCTGTGACACTAGTTTTAGATTCCGATGCTTCACTTGAGGTTTACTGTATCCCTCTGACCTCCTTGTGACGATGAAACACAGAAATTGCATCTTAATTAAATACAAAACCACATTGCCGATTTAAGTACAAGAATGCTGACTCTTTTTATTGTCTATGTTTTGAACCATTCCTGTGACACTAGTTATAGATTCCGATGCTTCACTTCAGGTTTACTGTATCCAGCTGACCTTATTATTGACGTTGAAACACAGAAATTGCATCGGAATTAAATACAAAAGGCACAATGCCGACTTAAGTACAACAAGGCGGACTCTTCTTACTGTCTATGTTTTGAACCATTCCTGTGACACTAGTTTTAGCTTCCGATGCCTCACTTCAGTTTTACTGTATCCCTCTGACCTTCTTATTAACGATGAAACACAGAAATTGCATCGGAATTACATACAAGAGGCACAATGCCGATTTAAGTACAAGAAGACTGACTCTTCCTACTGTCTGTGTTTTGAACCATTCCTGTGACACTAGTTATTGATTCCGATGCTTCACTTCAGGTTTACTGTATCCCTCTGACCGTCTTATTGACGATGAAACACATATATTGCATCGTTATTAAATAGAAAAGGCACAATGCCGACTCAAGTACAAGAAGTCTGGCTCTCCTCACTGTCTATGTTTTGATCCTTTTCTGTGACACTAGTTATAGATTCCGATGCTTCACTTCAGGTTTACTGTATCCAGCTGACCTTATTATTGACGATGAAACACAGAAATTGCATCGGAATTAAATACAAAAAGCACAATGTCGACTTAAGTACAAGAAGACTGACTCTTCTTACTGTCTATGTTTTGAACCATTCCTGAGACACTAGTTATAGATTCCGATGCTTCACTTAAGTTTTACTGTATCCCTCTGACCTTCTTATTGACGATGAAACACAGATATTGCATCGGAATTAGATACAAAACGCACAATGCCGACTTAATTACAAGAAGACTGACTCTTCCTACTGTCTATGTTTTGAACCATTCCTGTGACACTATTTATTGATTCCGATGCTTCACTTCAGATTTACTGTATCCCTCTGACCGTCTTATTGACGACGAGACACAGATTACTACATCGGAATTAAATACAAAAGGCACAATGTCGACTCAAGTACAAGAAGACTGGCTCTTCTTATTGTCTATAATTTGAACCTTTCCTGTGAGACCGGTTTTAGATTCGGATGCTTCATTTCAGGTTTACTGTATCCCTTGGACCTTCTTATTAACGACGAAACACGGAAATTGCATAGGAATTAAATAGAAAATGCAGAATGCCGACATAAGTACAAGAAAACTGACTCTTCTTCCTGTCTATATTTTGAACCGTTCCTGTGACACTAGTTATAGATTCCGATGCTTCACATCAGGTTTACTGTATCCCTCTGACCTTCTTATTGAAGATGAAACACAGAAATTGCATCAGAAGTATATACAAAAGGCACAATGCCGACTCAAGTACAAGAAGACTTACTCTTCTCACTGTCTATGTTTTGAACCATTCCTGTGACTCTAGTTATAGATTCCAATTCTTCACTTCAGGTTTACTGTATCCCTTGGACCTTCTTATTGACGACGAAACACAGAAATTGCATCGGAATTAAATAGAAAAATCACAATGCCGACCTAAGTACGAGAAAACTGACTCTTCTTACTATCTATGTTTTGAACCATTCCTGTGACACTAGTTATTGATTCCGATGCATCGCTTCAGGTTTACTGTATCCCTCTGATTTTGTAATTGACGTTGAAACACAGAAAATGCATCGGAATTAAATACAAAAGGCACAGTGCCGACTGAAGTATAAGAAAACAGACTCTTCTTACTGTCTATGCTTTGAAACATTCCTGTGACACTAGTTATAGATTCCGATGCTTCACTTCAGGTTTACTGTATCCCTCTGTCCATCTTATTGACGATGAAACACAGAAATTGCATCGGAATTAAATACAAAAGGCACAATGCCGACTCAAGTACTAGTAGACTGACTCTTCCTACTGTCTATGTTTTGAACCATTGCTGTGACACTAGTTTTAGATTCCGATGCTTCACTTCAGGTTTACTGTATACCTCTGACCTCCTTATTGACGATGAAACACAGAAGTTGCATCTTAATTAAATACAAAAGCACAATGCCAATTTAAGTACAAGAATACTGACTCTACTTACTGTCTATGCTTTGAACCATTCCTGTGACACTAGTTATAGATTCCGTTGCTTCACTTCTGGTTTACTGTGTCCCTCTGACCTTCTTTTTGACGATCAAACACAGAAATTTTATCGGAATTAAATACAAAAGGCACAATGCCGACTCCAGCGCAAGAAGACTTGCTCTTCTTACTGAATATGTTTTGAACCATTCCTGTGACACTAGTTATAGATTCCGATGCTTCACTTCAGGTTTACTGTGTCCCTCTGACCTACTTCTTGACGATAAAACGCAGAAATTGCATCGGAATTAAATACAAAAGGCACAATGTCGACTCAAGTACAAGAAGACTGGCTCTTCTTACTGTCTATGATTTGAACCTTTCCTGTGAGACCGGTTTTAGATTCCGATGATTCACTTCAGGTTTACTGTATCCCTGTGACCTTCTTATAGACGATGAAACATAGCAATTGCATCGGGATTAAATACAAAAGGCACATTGCGAACTTAAGTACAAGATAACGGGCTCTTCTTACAGTCTATGTTTGAACCACTCCTGTGACACTAGTTATAGATACCGATATTTCACTTCAGGTTTACTGTATCCCTCTGACCTTCTTATTGACGATGAAACACAGAAATTGCATCGGAATTAAATACAAAAGGCACAATGCCGACTCAAGTACAAGAACACTGGCTTTTCTTACTGTCTATGCTTTGAACCTTTCCTGTGAGACCGGTTTTAGATTCCGATGCATCACTTCAGGTTTACTGTATCCCGTGGACCTTCTTATTGACGACGAAACGCAGAAATTGCATCGGAAATGAACACAAAAGGCACAATGCCGACATAAGTACAAGGAAACTGACACTTCTTACTGTCTATGTTTTACACCATTCCTGTGACACTAGTTATAGATTCCGATGCTTCACTTCAGGTTTACTGTATCCCTCTGTCCTTCTTATTGACGATGAAACACAGAAATTGCATCGGAATTAAATAGAAAAGGCACAATGCCGACTTAAGTCCAAGAAAACTGACTCTTCTTACTGTTTATGTTTTGAACCATTCCTGGGACACTAGTTGCAGATTCCGATGCTTCACTTCAGGTTAACTGTATCCCTGTGAGCTTCTTATTGACGATGAAATACAGAAATTGCTTCAGAATTATATACAGAAGGCACAATGCCGACTCAAGTACAAGAGAACTGACTCTTCTTACTGTCTAAGATTTGAACCATTCCTGTGACACTAGTTATAGATTTCGATGCTTCACATTACGTTTACTGTATCCCTCTGACCTCCCTATTGACGATGAAACACAGAAATTGCATCGGAATTAAATACAAAAGGCACAATGCTGACTTAAGTACAAGAAGACTGACTCTTCCTACTGGCTATGTTTTGCACCATTCATGTGACACTAGTTATGGATTCCGATGCTTCACTTCAGGTTTACTGTAACCCTCTGACCTTCTTATTGACGATGAAACACAGTAATTGCGTCGGAATTAAATACAAAAGGCACAATGCCGACTCAAGTACAAGAAAACTGACTCTTCCAACTGTCTATGTTTTGAACCATTCCTGTGACACTAGTTATAGATTCCGATGCTTCACTACAGGTTTACTGTATCCAGCTGACCTTCTTAATGACGATGAATCACAGAAATTGCATCGGCAATTAATACAAAAGGCACAATACCGACTTAAGTACTAGAAAACTGACTCTTCTTACTGTCTATGTTTTGAACCAATCCTGTGACACTAGTTATAAATTCCGATGCTTCACTTCAGTTTTAATGTATCCCTGTGACCTTCGTATTGTTGATGAAACACAGAAATTGCATCGGAATTAAATACAAAACGCACAATGCCGACTTAAGTACAAGAAAACTGACTCTTCCTACTGTCTATGTTTTGAACCACTCCTGTGACACTAGTTATAGATTCCGATGCTTCACTTCAGGTTTACTGTATCTCTTTGACCGTCGTACTGACGATGAAACACAGAAATTGCATTGGAATTAAATACAAAAGGCACAATGCCGACTCAAGTACAAGAAGATTGACTCTTCCTACTGTCTATGTTTTGAACCATTCTTGTGACACTAATTATAGATTCCGATGCTTCACTTCAGGTTTACTGTATCCCTCTGACCTTCTTCTTGACGATGAGACACAGAAATTGCATCGGAGTTAAATACAAAAGGCACAATGCCGACTTAAGTACAAGGAAACTGACACTTCTTACAGTCTATGTTTTACACCATTCCTGTGACAGTAGTTATAGATCCGATGCTTCACATCAGGTTTACTGCACCCCTGTGACCTTCTTATTGACGATGAAACACACAAATTACATCGGAATTAAATACAAAAGGCACAATGCCGACCCAAGTACAAGTAGTCTGGCTCTTCTTACTGTCTATGTTTTGAACCTTTCTGTGAGACCGGTTTCAGATTCCGATGCTTCACTTCAGGTTTACTGTATCCCTTGTTCCTTCTTACTGACGACGAACACAGATATTGCATCGGAATTATATAGAAAATGCACAATGCCGACTTAAGTACAAGAAGACTGACTCCTCCTCCTGTCTATGTTTTGAACCACTCCTGTGACACTAGTTATAGATTCCGATGCTTCACATCAGTTTTACTGTATCCTTCTGACCTTCTTATTGACGATGAAACACAGACATTGCATCGGAATTAAATCCAAAATGCACAATGCCGACCTAAGTATAGGAAAACTGACTCTTCTTACTGTTTATGTTTTGAACCATTCCTGTGACACTAGTTATAGATTCCGATGCTTAACGTCAGGTTTACTGTATCCCTGTGACCTTCTTATTATTCATGAAACACAGAAATTGCATCGGAATTAAATACAAAAGGCACAATGCCGGCTTAAGTAAAAGAAAACTGACTCTTCCTACTGTCTTTGTTTTGAACCATTCCTGTGACCCTAGTTATATATTCCGATGCTTCACTACAGGTTTACTGTATCCAGCTGACCTTCTTATTGACGATGAATCACAGAAATTGCATCGGAAATTAATACAAAAGGCACAATGCCGAATTAAGTACAAGAAGACTGACTCTTCTTACTGTCTATGTTTGAACCAATCCTGTGACACTAGAAGTAAATTACGATGCTTCACTTCAGTTCAAATGTATCCCTGTGACCTTCTTATTGTTGATGAAACACAGAAATTGCATTGGAATTAAACACAAAAGGCACAATGCCGACTTAAGGACAAGAAAACTGACTCTTCCTACTGTCTATGTTTTGAACCACTCCTGTGACACTAGTTATAGATTCCGATGCTTCACTTTGGGTTTACTATATCCCTCTGACCGTCGTACTGACGATGAAACACAGAAATTGCATTGGAATTAAATACAAAAGGCTCAATGCCGACTCAAGTACAAGAAGACTGGCTCTTCTTACTGTCAATGTTTTGAACCTTTCCTGTGAGACCGGTTTTAGAATCCGATGCTTCACTTCAGGTTTACTGTATCCCTTGGACCTTCATATTGACGACGAACACAGAAATTGCATCGGAATTAAATAAAAAAGGCACAATGCCGGCTTAAGTACAAGCAAATTGACTCTTCTGACTGTCCATGTTTTTTACCATTCCTGTGACTCTAGTTATAGATTCCGATGCTCCACTTCAGGTTAACTGTATCCCTCTGACCTTCTTATTGACGATGAAACACAGAAGTTGCATCGGAATCACATACAAAAGGCTTACTGTATCCCTCTGACAAGAAAACTGACTATTCTTACTGTCTATATTTTGAACCATTAATTTGACACTAGTTATAGATTCCGATGCTTCACTTCAGGTTTACTGTCGCCCTCTGACCTACTTATTGACAATGAACCACAGAAATTGCATCGGAATTAATTACAGGAGGCACAATGCCGACCTAAGTACAAGAAAACTGACTCTTCTTTTTGTTAATGTTCTCAACCATTCTTGTGACACTAGTTATAGATCCCGATGCTTTACTTCAGGTTTACTGTATCCCTGTGACCTTCTTATTGACTATGAAATACAGATATTGCATCGGAATTAAATACAAAAGGCACAATGGCGTCTTAAGTACAAGAAAACTGACTCTTCTTACTGTCTATGTTTTGAACCATTCCTGTGACACTAGTTATAGATTCCGATGCTTCACCTCAGGTTTACAGTATTCCTCTGACCTTCTTATTGACGATGAAACACTTAAATTGCATCGGAATTAAATACAAAAGGCACAATGCCGACTTAAGTACAAGAAGACTGACTCTTGTTACTATCTATGTTTTGAACCACTCCTGTGACACTAGTTATAGATTCCGATGCTTCACTTCAGGTTTACTGTATCCCTCGGACCTTCTTATTGACGATGAAACACAGAAATCGCATCGGAATGAAATACAAAATGCACAATGCCGACTCAAGTACAAGAAGACTGGGTCTTCTTAATGTCTATGGTTTGAACCATGTCTGTGACACTAGTTATAGATTCCGATGCTTCACTTCAGGTTTACTATATCTCTCTGACCTTCTTATTGACGAAGAAACACAGATATTGCATCGGAATTAAATACAAAAGGCACAATGCCGACTTAAGTACAAGAAGACTGACCCCTCTTACTGTCTATGTTTTGAACCATTCCTGTGACACTAGTTATAGAATCCGATGCATCCCTTCAGGTTTACTGTATCCCTCTGACCTTAGTATTGACGATGAAACACAGAAATTGCATCGGAATTAAATACATAAGGCACAATGCCGACTTAAGTACAAAAAGACTGACTCTTCTTACTGTCTATGTTTTGAACAATTCCTGTGACACTAGTTACAGATTCGGATGCTTCACTTCAGGTTTACTGTATCCCACTGACCTTCTTATTGACGACGAAACACAGAAATTGAATCGGAATTAAATACAAAAGACACAATGCCGACTTAAGTACAACAAAACCGACTCTTCTTACTGTCTATGTTTTGAACCATTCCTGTGACACTAGTAATAGATTCTGATGCTTCACGTCTGGTTTATTGTATACCTCTGAGCTTCTTATTGACGATGAAACGCAGATATTGCATCAGAGTTATATACAAAAGGCACAATGCCGACTTAAGTACAAAAAGACTGGCTCTTCTTACTGTTTATGTTTTGAACCATTCCTGTGACACTAGTTTTTGATTCCGATACTTCACTTCAGGTTTACTGTGTCCCTTGGACCTTGTTTCTGACGACGAAACAGAGAAATTGCATCGGAATTGAATAGAAGAGGCACAATGCCGACTTATGTACAAGGAAACAGACTCTTCTTAATAACTATGTTTTGAACCATTTCTGTGACACTAGTCATAGATTCCGAAGCATCACTTCAGGTTTACTGTATCCCTCTGACTCTCTTATTGACGCTGAAACACAGAAAATGCATCGGAATTAAATACAAAAGCCACAATGCCGACTTAAGTACTAGAAGACTGACTCTTCTTAGTGTCTATGTTTTGAACCATTCCTGAGACACTAGTTATAGATCCCGATGCTTCACTTCAGGTTTACTGTATCCCTGTGACCTTCTTATTGACTATGAAACACAGATATTGCATCGGAATGAAATACAAAAGGCACAATGCCGTCTTAAGTACAAGCAAATTGACTCCTCTTACTGTCTATGTTTTGAACCATACCTGTGACACTAGTTATAGATTCCGATGCTTCACTTCAGGTTTACTGTATCCCTCTGACCTTCTTATTGACGATGAAACACTTAAATTGCATCGGAATTAAATACAAAAGGCACAATGCCGCTTTACGTACAAGAAGACTGGCTCTTCTTACTGTCTATGGTTTGAACCATTTCTGTGACACTAGTTATAGATTCCTATGCTTCACTTCAGGTTTACTATATCCCTCTGACCTTCTTATTGACGAAGAAACACAGATATTGCATCGGAATTAAATACAAAAGGCACAATGCCGACTTAAGTACAAGAAGACTGACCCTTCTTACTGTCTATGGTTTGATCCATTCCTGTGACACTAGTTATAGAATCCGATGCTTCCCTTCAGGTTTACTGTATCCCTCTGACCTTCTTATTGACAACGAAACACAGAAATTGCATCGGAATTAAATACAAAAGACACAATGCCGACTTAAGTACAAGAAAACCGACTCTTCTTACTGTCTATGTTTTGAACCATTCCTGTGACACTAGTAATAGATTCTGATGCTTCACTTCTGGTTTATTGTATCCCTCTGAGCTTCTTATTGACGATGAAACACAGAAATTGCATCGGAGTTATATACAAAAGGCACAATGCCGACTTAAGTACAAGAAGACTGGCACTTCTTACTGTCTATGTTTTGAACCTTTCCTGTGAGCCCGGCTTTAGATTACGAAGCTTCACTTCAGGTTTACAGTGTCCCTTGGACCTTGTTTCTGACGACGAAACACAGGAATTGCATCGGAATTGAATAGAAGAGGCACAATGCCGACTTATGTACAAGGAAACAGACTCTTCTTAATAACTATGTTTTGAACCATTTCTGTGACACTAGTCATAGATTCCGAAGCATCACTTCAGGTTTACTGTATCCGTCTGACCCTCTTATTGACGATGAAACACAGAAAATGCATCGGAATTAAATACAAGAGGCACAATGCCGACTTAAGTACTAGAAGACTGACTCTTCTTAGTGTCTATGTTTTGAACCATTCCTGTGACACTAGTTAAAGATTCGGATGCTTCACTTCAGGTTTACTGTATCCCTCTGACCGTCGTATTGACGATGAAACACAGAAATTGCATCGTAATTAAATAGAAATGGCACAATGCCGACTTAAGTACTAGAAGACTGACTCTTCTTAGTGTCTATGTTTTGAACCATTCCTGTGACACTAGTTAAAGATTCGGATGCTTCACTTCAGGTTTACTGTATCCCTCTGACCGTCGTATTGACGATGAAACACAGAAATTGCATCGGAATTAAATAGAAATGGCACAATGCCGACTTAAGTACAAGCAAATTGACTCTTCTTACTGTCTATGTTTTGAACCATTCCTGTGACACTAGTTATAGATTCCGAAGCTTCACTTCAGGTTTACTGTGTCCCTCTGATCTTCTTATTGACGATGAACCATAGAAATTGCATCGGAATCAAATACAAGAGGCACAATGCCGACCTAAGTACAAGAAAACTGACTTTTCTTACTGTTTATGTTTTGAACCATTCCTGTGACACTAGTTATAGATTCGGATGCTTCACTTCAGGTTTACTGTACCCCTCTGACCTTAGTATTGACGATTAAACACAGAAATTGCATCGGAATTAAAAATGCCGACTCATGTACAAAAAGACTGACTCTTCTTACTGTCTATGTTTTGAACAATTCCTGTGACACTAGTTACAGATTCCGACGCTTCACTTCAGGTTTACTGTATCCCACTGATCTTCTTATTGAAGACGAAACACAGGAATTGCATCGGAATTAAATACAAAAGACACAATGCCGACTTAAGTACAAGAAAACCGACTCTTCCTACTGTCTGTGTTTTGAACCATTCCTGTGACACTAGTAATAGATTCCGATGCTTCACTTCTGGTTTATTGTATCCCTCTGAGCTTCTTATTGACGATGAAACGCAGAAATTGCATCGGAGTTATATACAAAAGGCACAATGCCGACTTATGTACAAGAAGACTGACTCTTGTTACAGTCTATGTTTTGAACCATTCCTGTGACACTAGTTTTTGATTCCGATGCATCACTTCACGTTTACTGTATGCCTCTGACCGGCGTACTGACGATGAAACACAGAAATTGCATCGGAATTAAATACAAAATGCACAATGCCGACTCAAGTACAAGAAGACTGGCTCTTCTTACTGTCTATGTTTTGAACCTTTCCTGTGAGACCGGTTTTAGATTCCGATGATTCACTTCAGGTTTAATGTATCCCTTGGACCTTGTTTCTGACGACGAAACACAGAAATTGCATCGGAATTGAATAGAAGAGGCACAATGCCGACTTATGTACAAGGAAACAGACTCTTCTTAATAACTATGCTTAGAACCATTCCTGTGACACTAGTCATAGATTCCGAAACTTCACTTCAGGTTTACTGTATCCCTCTGACCCTCTTATTGACGATGAAACACAGAAAATGCATCGGAATTAAATACAAAAGGCACAATGCCGACTTAAGTACTAGAAGACTGACTCTTCTTACTGTCTATGTTTTGAACCATTCCTGTGACACTAGTTATAGATTCGGATGCTTCACTTCAGGTTTACTGTATCCCTCTGACCGTCGTATTGACAATGAAACACAGAAATTGCATCGGAATTAAGTAGAAAAGGCACAATGGCGACTGAAGTACAAGCAAATTGACTCTTCTTACTGTCTATGTTTTGAACCATTCCTGTGACACTAGTTATAGATTCCGATGTTTCGCTTCAGGTTTACTGTATCCCTCTGACCTTCTTATTGACGATGAAACATAGAAATTGCACCGGAATTACATACAAAAGGTTTACTGTATCCCTCTGACAAGAAAACTGACTCTTCTTACTGTCTATGTTTTGAACCATTCCTGTGACACTAGTTATAGATTCCGATGCTTCACTTCAGGTTTACGGTATCCCTCTGACCTTCTTATTGACGATGAAACACAGAAATTGCATCGGAATTACATACAAAAGGTTTACTGTATCCCTCTGACAAGAACACTGACTCTTCTTACTGTCAATGCTTTGAACCATTCCTGTGACACTAGTTATAAATTCCGAAGCTTCATTTCAGGTTTACTGTATCCCTCTGACCTTCTTATTGTCGATGATACACAGAAATTGAATCGGAATTAAATACAAAAGGCACAATGCCGACTCAAGTACAAGAAGACTGGCTCTTCTTACTGTCTATGGTTTGAACCATTTCTGTGACACTAGTTATAGGTTCCGATGCTTCACTTCAGGTTTACTGCATCCATCTGACCCTCTTATTGACGAAGAAACACAGATATTGCATCGGAATTAAATACAAAAGGCACAATGCCACTTAAGTACAAGGAGACTGACCCTTCTTACTGTCTATGTTTTGAACCATTCCTGTGACACTAGTTATAGATTCCGATGCTTCACTTAAGGTTTACTGTACCCCTCTGACCTTCTTATTGACGATGAAACACTTAAATTGCATCGGAATTAAATACAAAAGGCACAATGCCGCTTTACGTACAAGAAGACTGGCTCTTCTTACTGTCTATGGTTTGAACCATTTCTGTGACACTAGTTATAGATTCCTATGCTTCACTTCAGGTTTACTATATCCCTCTGACCTTCTTATTGACGAAGAAACACAGATATTGCATCGGAATTAAATACAAAAGGCACAATGCCGACTTAAGTACAAGAAGACTGACCCTTCTTACTGTCTATGGTTTGATCCATTCCTGTGACACTAGTTATAGAATCCGATGCTTCCCTTCAGGTTTACTGTATCCCTCTGACCTTCTTATTGACAACGAAACACAGAAATTGCATCGGAATTAAATACAAAAGACACAATGCCGACTTAAGTACAAGAAAACCGACTCTTCTTACTGTCTATGTTTTGAACCATTCCTGTGACACTAGTAATAGATTCTGATGCTTCACTTCTGGTTTATTGTATCCCTCATAGCTTCTTATTGACGATGAAACACAGAAATTGCATCGGAGTTATATACAAAAGGCACAATGCCGACTTAAGTACAAGAAGACTGGCTCTTCTTACTGTCTATGTTTTGAACCTTTCCTGTGAGCCCGGCTTTAGATTACGAAGCTTCACTTCAGGTTTACAGTGTCCCTTGGACCTTGTTTCTGACGACGAAACACAGGAATTGCATCGGAATTGAATAGAAGAGGCACAATGCCGACTTATGTACAAGGAAACAGACTCTTCTTAATAACTATGTTTTGAACCATTTCTGTGACACTAGTCATAGATTCCGAAGCATCACTTCAGGTTTACTGTATCCGTCTGACCCTCTTATTGACGATGAAAAATAGAAAATGCATCGGAATTAAATACAAAAGCCACAATGCCGACTTAAGTACTAGAAGACTGACTCTTCTTAGTGTCTATGTTTTGAACCATTCCTGAGACACTAGTTATAGATCCCGATGCTTCACTTCAGGTTTACTGTATCCCTGTGACCTTCTTATTGACTATGAAACACAGATATTGCATCGGAATGAAATACAAAAGGCACAATGCCGTCTTAAGTACAAGCAAATTGACTCCTCTTACTGTCTATGTTTTGAACCATACCTGTGACACTAGTTATAGATTCCGATGCTTCACTTCAGGTTTACTGTATCCCTCTGACCTTCTTATTGACGTTGAAACACTTAAATTGCATCGGAATTAAATACAAAAGGCACAATGCCGCTTTACGTACAAGAAGACTGGCTCTTCTTACTGTCTATGGTTTGAACCATTTCTGTGACACTAGTTATAGATTCCTATGCTTCACTTCAGGTTTACTATATCCCTCTGACCTTCTTATTGACGAAGAAACACAGATATTGCATCGGAATTAAATACAAAAGGCACAATGCCGACTTAAGTACAAGAAGACTGACCCTTCTTACTGTCTATGGTTTGATCCATTCCTGTGACACTAGTTATAGAATCCGATGCTTCCCTTCAGGTTTACTGTATCCCTCTGACCTTCTTATTGACAACGAAACACAGAAATTGCATCGGAATTAAATACAAAAGACACAATGCCGACTTAAGTACAAGAAAACCGACTCTTCTTACTGTCTATGTTTTGAACCATTCCTGTGACACTAGTATTAGATTCTGATGCTTCACTTCTGGTTTATTGTATCCCTCTGAGCTTCTTATTGACGATGAAACACAGAAATTGCATCGGAGTTATATACAAAAGGCACAATGCCGACTTAAGTACAAGAAGAATGGCTCTTCTTACTGTCTATGTTTTGAACCTTTCCTGTGAGCCCGGCTTTAGATTACGAAGCTTCACTTCAGGTTTACAGTGTCCCTTGGACCTTGTTTCTGACGACGAAACACAGGAATTGCATCGGAATTGAATAGAAGAGGCACAATGCCGACTTATGTACAAGGAAACAGACTCTTCTTAATAACTATGTTTTGAACCATTTCTGTGACACTAGTCATAGATTCCGAAGCATCACTTCAGGTTTACTGTATCCGTCTGACCCTCTTATTGACGATGAAACACAGAAAATGCATCGGAATTAAATACAAGAGGCACAATGCCGACTTAAGTACTAGAAGACTGACTCTTCTGAGTGTCTATGTTTTGAACCATTCCTGTGACACTAGTTAAAGATTCGGATGCTTCACTTCAGGTTTACTGTATCCCTCTGACCGTCGTATTGACGATGAAACACAGAAATTGCATCGTAATTAAATAGAAATGGCACAATGCCGACTTAAGTACTAGAAGACTGACTCTTCTTAGTGTCTATGTTTTGAACCATTCCTGTGACACTAGTTAAAGATTCGGATGCTTCACTTCAGGTTTACTGTATCCCTCTGACCGTCGTATTGACGATGAAACACAGAAATTGCATCGGAATTAAATAGAAATGGCACAATGCCGACTTAAGTACAAGCAAATTGACTCTTCTTACTGTCTATGTTTTGAACCATTCCTGTGACACTAGTTATAGATTCCGATGCTTCACTTCAGGTTTACTGTATCCCTCTGACCTTCTTATTGACGATGAAACATAGAAATTGCATCGGAATTACATACAAAAGGTTTACTGTATTCCTCTGACAAGAAAACTGACTCTTCTTACTGTCTATGTTTTGAACCATTCCTGTGACACTAGTTATAGATTCCGAAGCTTCACTTCAGGTTTACTGTGTCCCTCTGATCTTCTTATTGACGATGAACCATAGAAATTGCATCGGAATCAAATACAAGAGGCACAATGCCGACCTAAGTACAAGAAAACTGACTTTTCTTACTGTTTATGTTTTGAACCATTCCTGTGACACTAGTTATAGATTCGGATGCTTCACTTCAGGTTTACTGTACCCCTCTGACCTTAGTATTGACGATTAAACACAGAAATTGCATCGGAATTAAAAATGCCGACTCATGTACAAAAAGACTGACTCTTCTTACTGTCTATGTTTTGAACAATTCCTGTGACACTAGTTACAGATTCCGACGCTTCACTTCAGGTTTACTGTATCCCACTGATCTTCTTATTGAAGACGAAACACAGAAATTGCATCGGAATTGAATAGAAGAGGCACAATGCCGACTTATGTACAAGGAAACAGACTCTTCTTAATAACTATGCTTAGAACCATTCCTGTGACACTAGTCATAGATTCCGAAACATCACTTCAGGTTTACTGTATCCCTCTGACCCTCGTATTGACGATGAAACACAGAAAATGCATCGGAATTAAATACAAAAGGCACAATGCCGACTTAAGTACTAGAAGACTGACTCTTCTTACTGTCTATGTTTTGAACCATTCCTGTGACACTAGTTATAGATTCGGATGCTTCACTTCAGGTTTACTGTATCCCTCTGACCGTCGTATTGACAATGAAACACAGAAATTGCATCGGAATTAAGTAGAAAAGGCACAATGGCGACTGAAGTACAAGCAAATTGACTCTTCTTACTGTCTATGTTTTGAACCATTCCTGTGACACTAGTTATAGATTCCGATGTTTCGCTTCAGGTTTACTGTATCCCTCTGACCTTCTTATTGACGATGAAACATAGAAATTGCACCGGAATTACATACAAAAGGTTTACTGTATCCCTCTGACAAGAAAACTGACTCTTCTTACTGTCTATGTTTTGAACCATTCCTGTGACACTAGTTATAGATTCCGATGCTTCACTTCAGGTTTACGGTATCCCTCTGACCTTCTTATTGACGATGAAACACAGAAATTGCATCGGAATTACATACAAAAGGTTTACTGTATCCCTCTGACAAGAACACTGACTCTTCTTACTGTCAATGCTTTGAACCATTCCTGTGACACTAGTTATAAATTCCGAAGCTTCATTTCAGGTTTACTGTATCCCTCTGACCTTCTTATTGTCGATGATACACAGAAATTGAATCGGAATTAAATACAAAAGGCACAATGCCGACTCAAGTACAAGAAGACTGGCTCTTCTTACTGTCTATGGTTTGAACCATTTCTGTGACACTAGTTATAGGTTCCGATGCTTCACTTCAGGTTTACTGCATCCATCTGACCCTCTTATTGACGAAGAAACACAGATATTGCATCGGAATTAAATACAAAAGGCACAATGCCACTTAAGTACAAGGAGACTGACCCTTCTTACTGTCTATGTTTTGAACCACTCCTGTGACACTAGTTATAGATTCCGATGCTTCACTTAAGGTTTACTGTACCCCTCTGACCTTCTTATTGACGATGAAACACAGAAATTGCATCGGAATTAAAGACAAGAGACAAAATGCCGACTTAAGTACAAGAAAACTGACTCTTCTTACTATCTATGTTTTGAACCATTCCTGTGTCACTAGTTATAAATTCCGATGCTTCACTTCAGTTTTAATTAATCCCTCTGACCGTCTTATTGACGATGAAACACACAAATTTCATCGGAATTAAATACAAAAGGCACAATGCCGACACAAGTGCAAGTAGTCTGGCTCTTCTTACTGTCTATGTTTTGAACCTTTCCTGTGGGACCGGTTTTAGATTCCGATCCTTCACTTCAGGTTTTCTGTATCCCTTGGGCCTTCTTATTGACGACGAACACAGAAATTGCATCGGAATTATATAGAAAATGCACAATGACGACTTCGGTACAAGATAACTGTCTCTTTTTCCTGTCTTTGTTTTGAACCATTCCTGTGACACTAGTTATAGATTCCGATGCTTCACTTCATTATTACCTTATCCAGCTGACCTTCTTATTGACGATGAAACACAGAAATTGCATCGGAATTAAATACAAAAGGCACAATGCCGACTTAGGTACAAGAAGACTGACTCCTCCTACTGTCTATGTTTTGAACCACTCCTGTGACACTAGTTATAGATTCCGATGCTTCACTTCAGTTTTACTGTATCCTTCTGACCTTCTTATTGACGATGAAACACAGAAATTGCATCGGAATTAAATACAAAAGGCACAATGCAGACCCAAGTACAAGAAGACTGACACTTCTTACTGTCTATGTTTTGAACCATTCCTGTGACACTAGTTATAGATTCCGATGCTTCACTTCAGTTTTACTGTATCCTTCTGACCTTCTTATTGACGATGAAACACATAAATTGCATCGGAATTAAATACAAAAGGCACAATGCCGACTCAAGTACAAGAAGACTGACTCCTCTTACTGTATATGTTTTGAACCACTCCTGTGACACTAGTTATAGATTCCGATGCTTCACTTCAGGTTTACTGTATCCCTCTGACCTTCTTATTGTTGATGAAACACAGAAATTGCATCGGAATTAAATACTAAAGGCACAATGCCGACTTAAGTACAAGAAAACTGACTTTTCCTACTGTCTATGTTTTGAGCCGTTCCTGTGACACAAGTTATAGATTCCGATGCTTCACTACAGGTTTACTGTATCCAGCTGACCTTCTTGTTGACGATGATTCACAGAAATTGCATCGGCAATTAATACCAAAGGCACAATGCCGACATAAGTACAAGAAAACTGACTATTCTTACTGTCTATGTTTTGAACCATGCCTATGACACTAGTTATTAATTCCGATGCTTCAATTCAGTTTTAATGTATCCCTGTGACCTTCCTATTGTTGATGAAACACAGAAATTGCATCGGAATTAAATACAAAAGGCACAATGCCGACTTAAGTACAAGAGAACTGACTCTTCCTACTGTCTATGTTTTGAACCACTCCTGTGACACTAGTTATAGATTCCGATGCTTCACTTCAGGTTTACTGTATCCCTCTGACCGTCGTAATGACGTTGAAACACAGAAATTAGGTTGGAATTAAATACAAAAGGCACAATGTCGACCCAAGTACAAGAAAACTGACTCTTCTTACTGTTTATGTTTTGAACCATTCATGTGACACTAGTTATAGATTCCGATGCTTCACTTCAGGTTTACAGTATCCCTGTGACCTTCTTATTGTTGATGAAACACAGAAATTGCATCGGAATTAAATACAAAAGGCACAATGCCGACTTAAGTACAAGAAAACTGACTCTTCCTACTGTCTATGTTTTGAACCGTTCCTGTGAAACTAGTTACAGATTCCGATGCTTCACTTCAGGTTTACTGTATCCCTCTGACCGTCGTAATGACGTTGAAACACAGAAATTAGGTTGGAATTAAATACAAAAGGCACAATGTCGACCCAAGTACAAGAAAACTGACTCTTCCTACTGTCTATGCTTTGAACTATTCCTGTGACACTAGTTATAGATTCCGATGCTTCACTTCAGGTTTACTTTATCCCTCTGACCTTCTTATTGACGATGAAACACAGAAATTGCATCGGAATTACATACAAAAGGCACAATGATGACTTAAGTACAAGAAAACTGACTCTTCTTACTGTCTATGTTTTGAACCATTCCTGTGACACTAGTTATAGATTCCGATGCTTCACTTCAGGTTTCCTGTATCCCTCAGACCTTCTTATTGTTGATGAAACACAGAAATTGCATCGGAATTAAATACTAAAAGCACAATGCCGACTTAAGTACAAGAAAACTGACTTTTCCTACTGTCTATGATTTGAGCCATTCCTGTGACACAAGTTATATATTCCGATGCTTCACTACAGGTTTACTGTATCCAGCTGACCTTCTTATTGACGATGAATCACAGAAATTGCATCGGCAATTGATACCAAAGGCACAATGCCGACTTAAGTACAAGAAAACTGACTCTTCTTACTGTCTATGTTTTGAACCATGCCTATGACACTAGTTATAAATTCCGATGCTTCAATTCAGTTTTAATGTATCCCTGTGACCTTCCTATTGTTGATGAAACACAGAAATTGCATCGGAATTAAATACAAAAGGCACAATGCCGACTTAAGTACAAGAAAACTGACTCTTCCTACTGTCTATGTTTTGAACCACTCCTGTGACACTAGTTATAGATTCCGATGCTTCACTTCAGGTTTACTGTATCCCTCTGACCGTCGTAATGACGTTGAAACACAGAAATTAGGTTGGAATTAAATACAAAAGGCACAATGTCGACCCAAGTACAAGAAAACTGACTCTTCTTACATTTTATGTTTTGAACCATTCCTGTGACACTAGTTATAGATTCCGATGCTTCACTTCAGGTTTACAGTATCCCTGTGACCTTCTTATTGTTGATGAAACACAGAAATTGCATCGGAATTAATTACAAAAGGCACAATGCCGACTTAAGTACAAGAAAACTGACTCTTCCTACTGTCTATGTTTTGAACTATTACTGTGACACTAGTTATAGATTCCGATGCTTTACTTCAGGTTTACTGTATCGCTCTGACCTACTTATTGACGATGAAACACAGAAATTGCATCGGAATTAAATACAAAAGGCACAATGCCGACTTAAGTACAAGAAATCGAACTCTTCTTACTGTCTGTGTTTTGAACCATTCCTGTGACATTAGTTATCGATTCCGATGCTTCACTTCAGGTTTACTGTATCGCTCTGACTTTCTTATTGACGATCAAACACAGAAATTGCATCGGGATTAAATACAAAAGGCACAATGCCGACTCAAATACAAGATGACTGACTCTTCTTACTCTCTATGTTTTGAACCTTTCCTGTTTGTCCGGTTTTAGATTCCGATGCTTCACTTCAGGTTCACTCTATCCCTTGGACCTTCTTATTGACGACGAAACACAGAAATTGCATCGGAATTAAATAGAAAAAGCACAATGCCGACATAAGTACAAGAAGACTGACTCTTCTTACTGACTATGATTTGAACATTTCCTGTGAGACCAGTTTTAGATTCTGATGCTTCACTATATGTTTACTGTATCCCTTGGACCTTCTTGTTGACAAAGAAACACAGAAATTGCATCGGAATTAAATACAAAAGGCACAATGCCGACTTAAGTACAAGAAGACTGACTCTTCATGCTGTGTATGATTTGAACCATTCCTGTGACCCTAGTTATAGATTCCGATGCTTCACTTCAGGTTTACTGTATCCCTCTGACCTTCGTATTGACGATGAAGCACAGTAATTGCATCGGAGTTAAATACAAATGGCACAATGCTGACTCATGTCCAAGAAGTCTGACTCTTCTTACTGTCTATGTTTTGAACCTTTCCTGTGACACTAGATATAGATTCCGATGCTTCACTTCAGGTTTACTGTATCACTCTGACCTTCTTATTGACGACGAATCACAGAAATTGCATTTGAATTAATCAGCAAAGGCAGAATGCCGACTTAAGTACAAGATGACTGAATCTTCCTACTGTCTATGTTTTGAACCATTCCTGTGACACTAGTTATAGATTCCGATGCTTCACTTCAGGTTTACTGAAACCCTCTGACATTCTTATTGACGATGAAACACAGAAATTGCATCGGAATCTAATACAAACGGCAGAATGCTGACTTAAGTACAAGAAGACTGACTCTTCTTACTGACTATGTTGTGAACATTTCCTGTGAGACCAGTTTTAGATTCCGATGCTTCACTATATGTTTACTGTTTCCCTTGGAGCTTTTTATTGACGATGAAACACAGAAATTGCATCGGAATTAAATGCAAAAGTCACAATGCCGACTTAAGTACAAGAAGACTGACTCTTCCTACTGTCTATGTTTTAACCATTCCAGTGAAACTGGTTATAGACTCCGAAGCTTCACTTCAGGTTTACTGTATCCCTGTAAACTTCTTATTGACGATTAAACACAGATATTGAATCGGAATTAAATACAAAAGGCACAATGCCGACTCAAATACAAGATGACTCTCTCTTCTTACTCTCTATGTTTTGAGCTTTTCCTGTGAGACCGGTTTTAGATTCCGATGCTTGACTTCAGGTTTACTGTATCCCTTGGACCTTCTTATTGACGACAAAACACAGAAATTGCATCGGAAATAAATACAAAAGGCACATTGCCGACTTAAGTACAAGAAGACTGACTCTTCTTACTGACTATGTTTTGAACATTTTCTGTGAGACCAGTTTTAGATTCCGATGCTTCACTATATGTTTACTGTATCCCTTGGACCTTCTTATTGACGATGAGACACAGAAATTGCATCGGAATTAAATAAAAGGGGCACAATGGCGACTTAAGTACAAGAAGACTGACTCTTCCTACTGTCTAAGTTTTGAACCATTCCTGTGACACTAGTTATAGATTTCGATGCTTCACTCCAGGTTTACTGTTTCCCTTGGACCGCCTTATTGACGATGAAACACAGATATTGCATCGGAATTAAATACAAAAGGTACAATGCCGACTTAAGTACAATAAGACTGACTCTTCTTACTGTCTATGTATTGAACCTTTTCTGTGACACTTCTTATAGATTCCGATGCTTCACTTCAGGTTTAGTGTATCCCTTGGACCTTCTTATTGACGACGATACACAGAAATAGCATCGGAATTAAATAGAAAAGCCAAAAGGCCGACTTAAGTACAAGAAGACTGACTCTTCCGTGTCTATGTTTTATACCATTCCTGTGACGCTAGATATAGATTCCGATGCTTCACTTCAGGTTTACTGTATCCCTTAGACCTTCTTATTGACGACGAAACACAGAAATTGCATCGGGATTAAATATAAAAGACACAATGCCGACGTAAGTACAAAACAACTGACTCTTCCTACTGCCTATGTTCTAACCATTCCTGTGACACTAGTTATAGATTCTGATGCTTCACTTCAGGTTTACTGTATCCCTCTGACCTTCTTTTTGACGATGAAACACAGAAATTGCATCGGAATTAAATACAAAAGACACAATGCAACTTACGTACAATAAGACTGACTCTTCTTACTGTCTATGTTTTGAACCTTTTCTGTGACACTAGTTATAGATTCCGATGCTTCACTTCAGGTTTACTGTATCCCTTGGACCTTCTTATTGACGACGAAACACAGAAATTGCATCGGAATTAAATAGAAAAGGCAAAATGCCGACTTAAGTACAAGTAGACTGACTCTTCCGTGTCTATGTTATAAACCATTCCTGTGACAATAGATATAGATTCCGATGCCTCACTTCAGGTTTCCTGTATCCCTTGGACCTTCTTATTGACGACGAAACACAGAAATTGCATCGGGATTAAATACAAAAGACAGAAAGCCGATTTAAGTACAAAGCGACTGACTCCTCCTACTGTCTATGTTTTAACCATTCCTGTGACAGTAGTTATACATTCCGATGCTTCACTTCAGGTTTACTGTATCACTCTGACCTTCTTACTGACGATGAAACACAGAAATTGCATCGGAATTAAATACAAAAGGCACAATGCCGACTGAAATACAAGATGACTGACTCTTCTTACTCTCTATGTTTTGAGCCTTTCCTGTGAGACCGGTTTTAGGTTCCGTTGCCTCACTTCAGGTTTACTGTAGCCCTTGGACCTTCTTGTTGACGACGAAACACAGAAATTGCATCGGAATTAAATAGAAAAGGCACATTGCCGACTTAAGTACAAGAAGACTGACTCTTCTTACTGACTATGATTTGAACATTTCCTGTGAGACCAGTTTTGGATTCCGACGCTTCACTATATGTTTACTGTATCCCTTCGACCTTCTTATTGACGATGAAACAAAGAAATTGCATCGGAATTAAATACAAAAGGCACAATGCCGACTTAAGTACAAGAAGACTGACTCTTCTTACTGCCTATGTTTGAACCATTCCTGTGACACTAGTTATAGATTTCGATGCTTCACTTCAGGTTTACTGTATCCCTCTGACCCTCTTATTGACGACGAAACACAGAAATAGCATCGGAATTAAATAGAAAAGGCACAATGCTAATTAAGTACAATAAGACTGACTCTTCCTCCTGTCTATGTTTTGAACCATTCCTGTGACACTAGTTGTAAATTCCGATGCTACAATCAGGTTTACTGTATCCCTCTGACCATCTTATTGACGATGAAACACATATATTGCATCGGAATGAAATACAAAAGGCACAATGCAGACTTAAGTACAAGAAGACTGACTCTTCTTACTGTCTGTGTTTTGAACTTTTCCTGTGACACTAGCTATAGATTCCGATGCTTCAATTCAGGTTTACTGCATCCCTTGGACCTTCTTAATGACGACGAAACACAGAAATTGCATCGGAATTAAATAGAAAAGGCACAATGCCGACTTAAGTACAAGAAGACTGACTCTTCTTACTGACTACGTTTTGAACATATCCTGTGAGACCCGTTTTAGGTTCCCATGCTTCACTATATGTTTGCTGTATCCCTTGGACTTTCTTATTGACGACGAAACACAGAAATTGCATCTGAATTAAATACAAAAGGCACAATGCCGACATATGTACAAGAAGACTGACTCTTCCGTGTCTATGTTATAAACCATTCCTGTGACACTAGATATAGATTCCGATGCTTCACTTCAGGTTTACTGTATCCCTTGGACCTTCTTATTGACGACGAAACACAGAAATTGCATCAGGATTACATACAAAAGACAGAATGCCGACTTACGTACAATTAGACTGACTCTTCATACTGTCTATGTTTTGAACCTATTCTGTGACACTAGTTATAGATTCCGATGCTTCACTTCAGGTTTACTGTATCCCTTGGACCTTCTTATTGACGACGACACACAGAAATTGCATCGGAATTAAATAAAAAAGGCAAAATGCCAACTTAAGTACAAGAAGACTGACTCTTCCGTGTCTATGTTATAAACCATTCCTGTGACACTAGATATAGATTCCGATGCTTCACTTCAGGTTTACTGTATCCCTTGGACCTTCTTATTGACGACGAAACACAGAAATTGCATCGGGATTAAATACAAAAGACAGAATGCCGATTTAAGTACAAAACGACTGACTCTTCCTACTGTCTATGTTTTAACCATTAATGTGACAGTAGTTATACATTCCGATGCTTCACTTCAGGTTTACTGTATCCCTCTGCCCTTCTTATTGACGATGAAACACAGAAATTGCATCGGAATTAAATACAAAAGGCACAATGCCGACTGAAATTCAAGATGACTGACTCTTCTTACTCTCTATGTTTTGAGCCTTTCCTGTGAGACCGGTTTTAGGTTCCGTTGCCTCACTTCAGGTTTACTGTAGCCCTTGGACCTTCTTGTTGACGACGAAACACAGAAATTGCATCAGAATTAAATAGAAAAGGCACATTGCCGACTTAAGTACAAGAAGTCTGACTCTTCTTACTGACTACGATTTGAACATTTCCTGTGAGACCAGTTTTAGATTCCGATGCTTCACTATATGTTTACTGTATCCCTTGGACCTTCTTATTGACGATGAAACACAGAAATTGCATCGGAATTAAATACAAAAGGCACAATGCCGACTTAAGTACAAGAAGACTGACTCTTCTTACTGTCTATGTTTTGAACCATTCCTGTGACACTAGTTATTGATTCCGATGCTTCACTTCATGTTTACTGTATCCCCTGGACCTTCTTATTGACGTCGAAACACAGAAATTGCATCGGAATTAAATAGAAAAGGCACAATGCCGACTTAAGTACAGGAAGACTGACTCTTCTTACTGACTATGTTTTGAACATTTCCTGTGAGACCCGTTTTAGGTTCCCATGCTTCACTATATGTTTACTGTATCCCTTGGACCTTCTTATTGACGACGAAACACAGAAATTGCATCTGAGTTAAATACAAAAGGCACAATGCCGACTTAATTACAAGAAAACTGGTTCTTCTTACTGTCTATGTTTTGAACCATTCCTGTGACACTAGTTATAGATTCCGATGCTTCACTTCAGGTTCACTGTATCCCTTGGAACTTCATATTGACGACGAAACACAGAAATTGCATCGGAATTAAATACAAAAGACACAATGCCGACTTACGTACAATAAGACTGACTCTTCTCACTGTCTATGTTTTGAACCTTTTCTGTGACACTAGTTATAGATTCCGATGCTTCACTTCAGGTTTACTGTATCCCTTGGAGCTTGTTATTGACGGCGAAACACAGAAATTGCATCGGAATTAAATAGAAAAGACGAAATGCCGACATAAGTACAAGAAGACTGACTCTTCCGTCTCTATGTTATAAACCATTCCTGTGACACTAGATATAGATTCCGATGCTTCACTTCAGGTTTACTGTATCCCTTGGACCTTCTTATTGACGACGAAACACAGAAATTGCATCGGGATTAAATACAAAAGACAGAATGCCGATTTAAGTACAAAACGACTGACTCTTTCTACTGTCTATGTTTTAACCATTCCTGTGACAGTAGTTATTCATTCCGATGCTTCACTTCAGGTTTACTGTATCCCTCTGACCTTCTTATTGACGATGAAACACAGAAATTGCATCGGAATTAAATACAAAAGGCACAATGCCGACTGTAATACAAGATGACTGACTCTTCTTACTCTATATGTATTGAGCCTTTCCTGTGAGACCGGTTTTAGGTTCGTTGCCTCACTTCAGGTTTACTGAAGCCCTTGGACCTTCTTGTTGACGACGAAACACAGATATTGCATCGGAATTAAATAGAAAAGGCACATTGCCGACTTAAGTACAAGAAGACTGACTCTTCTTACTGACTATGATTTGAACATTTCCTGTGAGACCAGTTTTAGATTCCGATGCTTCACTATATGTTTACTGTATCCCTTGGACCTTCTTATTGACGATGAAACAAAGAAATTGCAGCGGAATTAATTACAAAAGGCACAATGCCGACTTAAGTAGAAGAAGACTGACTCTTCTTACCGCCTATGTTTTGAACCATTCCTGTGACACTAGTTATAGATTTCGATGCTTCACTTCAGGTTTACTGTATCCCTCTGACCCTCTTATTGACGACAAATGACAGAAATAGCATCGGAATTAAATAGAAAAGGCACAATGCAAATTAAGTACAATAAGACTGACTCTTCCTCGTGTCTATGTTTTGAACCATTCCTGTGACACTAGATGTAAATTCCGATGTTACACTTCAGGTTTACTGTATCCCTCTGACCATCTTATTGACGATGAAACACATATATTGCATCGGAATGAAATACAAAAAGGCACAATGCAGACATAAGTACAAGAAGACTGACTCTTCTTACTGTCTGTGTTTTGAACTTTACCTGTGACACTGGCTATAGATTCCGATTCTTCAATTCAGATTTACTGCATCCCTTGGACCTTCTTAATGACGACGAAACACAGAAATTGCGTCGGAATTAAATAGAAAAGGCACAATGCCGACTTAAGTAAAGAAGACTGACTCTTCCTACTGTATATGTTTTGAACCATTCCTGAGATACTAGTTATAGATTCCGATGCGTCACTTCAGGTTCACTGTATCCCTCTGACATTCTTATTGACGATGAAACACAAAAGTTGCATCGGAATTAAATAGAAAAGGCCCATTGCCGACTTAAGATCAAGAAAACTAACTCATCCCACTCTCTATGTTTTGAACCATTCCTGTGACACTAGTTATAGATTCCGATGCTTCACTTCAGGTTTACTGTATCCCTTGGACCTTCTTATTGACGACGAAACACAGAAATTGCATCGGAATTAAATAGAAAAAGCACAATGCCGACTTAAGTACATGAAGACTGACTCATCTTACAGACTGTGTTTTGAACCATTCCTGTGACACTAGTTATAGTTTCCGAAGCTTCACTTTAGGTTTACTGTATCCCTCAGACCTTCTTATTCACGATGTAACGCAGAAATTGCATCGGAATTAAATATAAAAGGCACAATGCCCACTTAAGTAAAGAAGACTGACTCTTCCTACTGTATATGTTTTGAACCATTCCTGAGACACTAGTTATAGATTCCGATGCTTCACTTCAGGTTTACTGTATCCCTCTGACATTCTTATTGGCATGAAACAGAAATTGCATCGGAATTAAATAGAAAAATCACAATGCCGACTTAAGTACAAGGAAGACTGACTCTTCTTACTGTCTAAATTTTGAACCACTCCTGTGACACTAGTTATAGATTCCGATGCTTCACTTCAGGTTTACTGTATCCCCTGGACCTTCTTATTGACGTCGAAACACAGAAATTGCATCTGAATTAAATAGAAAAGGCACAAAGCCGACTTAAGTACAAGAAGACTGACTCTTCTTACTGACTATGTTTTGAACATTTAATGTGAGACCCGTTTTAGGTTCCCATGCTTCACTATATGTTTACTGTATCCCTTGGACTTTCTTATTGACGACGAAACACAGAAATTGCATCTGAATTAAATACAAAAGGCACAATGCCGACTTAAGTACAAGAAAACTGACTCTTCTTACTGTCTATGTTTTGAACCATTCCTGTGACACTAGTTATAGATTCCGATGCTTCACTTCAGGTTCACTGTGTCCCTTGGAACTTCTTATTGACGACGAAACACAGAAATTGCATCGGAATTAAATACAAAAGACAAAATGCCGGCTTACGTACAATTACACTGACTCTTCTTACTGTCTATGTTTTGAACCTTTTCTGTGACACTAGTTAAAGATTCCGATGCTTCACTTCAGGTTTACTGTATCCCTTGGACCTTCTTATTGACGACGAAACACAGAAATTGCATCTGAATTAAATACAAAAGGCACAATGCCGACTTAAGTACAAGAAAACTGACTCTTCTTACTGTCTATGTTTTGAACCATTCCTGTGACACTAGTTATAGATTCCGAAGCTTCACTTCAGGTTCACTGTGTCCCTTGGAACTTCTTATTGACGACGAAACACAGAAATTGCATCGGAATTAAATACAAAAGACAAAATGCCGACTTACGTACAATTACACTGACTCTTCTTACTGTCTATGTTTTGAACCTTTTCTGTGACACTAGTTAAAGATTCCGATGTTTCACTTCAGGTTTACTGTATCCCTTGGACCTTCTTATTGACGACGAAACACAGAAATTGCATCGGAATTAAATACAAAAGGCACAATGCCGACTTAAGTACAAGAAGACTGACTCTTCTTACTGCCTATGATTTGAAGCATTCCTGTGACACTAGTTATAGATTTCGATGCTTCACTTCAGGTTTACTGTATCCCTCTGACCCTCTTATTGACGACGAAACACAGAAATAGCATCGGAATTAAATGGAAAAGGCAGAATGCAAATTAAGTACAATAAGACTGACTCTTCCTCCTGTCTATGTTTTGAACCATTCCTGTGACACTAGTTGTAAATTCCGATGCTACACTTCAGGTTTACTGTATCCCTCTGACCATCTTATTGACGATGAAACACATTTATTGCATCGGAATGAAATACAAAAGCACAATGCCGACTTACCTACAAGAAGACTGACTCTTCCAACTGTCTGTGTTTTGAACTTTTCCTGTACCACTAGCTATAGATTCCGATGCTTCAATTCAGATTTACTGCATCCCTTTGACCTTCTTAATGACGACGAAACACACAAATTGCATCGGAATTAAATAGAAAAGGCACAATGCCGACTTTAGTAAAGAAGACTGACTCTTCCTACTGTATATGTTTTGAACCATTCCTGAGACACTAGTTATAGATTCCGATGCTTCACTTCAGGTTCACTGTATCCCTCTGACATTCTTATTGACGATGAAACACAAAAGTTGCATCGGAATTAAATAGAAAAGGTACAATGCTGACTTAAGATCAAGAAAAATAACTCATCCTACTCCCTATGTTTTGAACCATTCCTGTGACACTAGTTATAGATTCCGATGCTTCACTATATGTTTACTGTATCCCTTGGACCATCTTATTGACGACGAAACACAGAAATTGCATCGGAATTAAATACAAAATGCACAATGCCGACTTAAGTTCAAGAAGACTGACTCTTCTTGCTGTGTATGATTTGAACCATTCCTGTGACACTAGTTATAGATTCCGATGCTTCACTTCAGGTTTCCTGTATCAATCTGACCTTCTTATTGACGATGAAGCACAGTAATTGCATCGGAATTAAATACAAATGGCACAATGCTGACTCATGTCCAAGACGACTGACTCTTCTTACTGTCTATGTTTTGAACCATTCCTGTGACACTAGATATAGCTTCCGATGCTTCACTTCAGGTTTACTGTATCCCTTGGACCTTCTTAATGACGACGAAACACAGAAATTGCAACGGAATTAAATAGAAAAGGCACAACGCCATCTTAAGTGCAGGAAGACTGACTCTTCTTACTGTCTGTGTTTTGAACTTTTCCTGTGACACTAGCTATAGATTCCGATGCTTGAATTCAGAGTTACTGCATCCCTTGGACCTTCTTAATGACGACAAAACACAGAAATTGCATCGGAATTAAATAGAAAAGGCACAATGCCGACTTAAGTAAAGAAGACTGACTCTTCCTAATGTATATGTTTTGAACCATTCCTGAGACACAAGTTATAGAATCCAATGCTTCACTTCAGGTTCACTGTATCCCTCTGACATTCTTATTGACGATGAAAGACAGAAGTTGCATCGGAATTAAATAGAAAAGGCACAATGCCGACTTAAGATCAAGAAGACTAACTCTTCCTACTCTCTATGTTTTGAACCATTCCTGTGACACTAGTTATAAATTCCGATGCTTCACTTCAGGTTTACTGTATCCCTTGGACCTTCTTATTGACGACGAAACACAGAAATTGCGTCGGAATTAAATAGAAAAAGCACAATGCCAACTTAAGTACATGAAGACTGACTCATCTTACAGACTGTGCTTTGAACCATTACTGTGACACTAGTTATAGATTCCGATGCTTCACTTTACGTTTACAGTATCCCTCTGACCTTCTTGTTGTTGATGTAACGCAGAAATAGCATCGGAATTAAATACAAAAGGCACAATGGCGACTTAAGTACAAGAAGACTGACTCTTCTTACTGTCTATGATTTGAACCCTTCCTGTGACACTAGTTATATATTCCTATGTTCCACTTCAGGTTTGCTGTATCCCTTGGACCTTCTTATTGGCGAAGAAACACAGAAATTGCATCGGAATTAAATAGAGAAGGCACAATGCCAACTTAAGTACAAGAAGACTGACTCTTCTTACTGACTATGTTTTGAACATTTCCTGTGAGACCAGTTTTAGATTCCGATGCTTCACTGTATGTTTACTGTATCCCTTGGACCTTCTTATAGACGACGAAACACAGAAATTGCATCGGATTTAAATAGAAGAGGCACAATGCCGGCTTAAGTTCAAGAAGACTGACTCTTCCTTCTGTCTATGTTTTGAACCTTTCCTTTGACACTACTTATAGATTCCGATGCCTCACTTCAGGTTTACTGTATCCCTTGGACCTTCTTATTGACGAGGAAACATAGAAATTGCATCGGAATTAAATAGAAAAGGCACAATGCCGACATAAGTACAAGAAGACTGACTCTTCTTACTGACAATGATTTGAACATTTCCTGTGAGACCAGTTTTAGATTCCGATGCTTCACTATATGTTTACTGTATCCCTTGGACCTTCTTATTGACGACGAGACACAGAAATTGCATCGGAATTAAATACAAAATGCGCAATGCCGACTTAAGTACAAGAAGACTGACTCTTCTTGCTGTGTATGATTTGAACCGTTCCTGTGACACTAGTTATAGATTCCAATGCTTCACTTCAGGTTTACTGTATCCCTCTGACCTTCTTATTGACGATGAAGCACAGTAATTGCATCGGAATTAAATACAAATGGCACAATGCTGACTCATGTCCAAGAAGACTGACTCTTCTTACTGTCTATGTTTTGAACCTTTCCTGTGACACTAGATATAGCTTCCGATGCTTCACTTCAGGCTTACTGTATCCCTTGGACCTTATTAATGACGACGAAACGCAGAAATTGCATCGGAATTAAATAGAAAAGGCACAATGCCGACTTAAGTACAAGAAGACTGACTCTTCTTACTGTCTGTGTTTTGAAATTTTCCTGTGACACTATCTATAGATTCCGATGCTTCAATTCAGATTTACTGCATCCCTTGGACTTTCTTAATGACGACAAAACACAGAAATTGCATCGGAATTAGATAGAAAAGGCACAATGCCGACTTAAGTAAAGAAGACTGACTCTTCCTACTGTATATGTTTTGAACCATTCCTGAGACACTAGTTATAGATTCCGATGCTTCACTTCAGGTTCACTGTATCCCTCTGACATTCTTATTGACGATGAAACACAGGAGTTGCATCGGAATTAAATAGAAAAGGCACAATACAGACTTAAGATCAAGAAGACTAACTCTTCCTACTCTCTATGTTTTGAACCATTCCTGTGACACTAGTTATTGATTCCCATGTTTCACTTCAGGTTTACTGTACCCCTTGGACCTTCTTATTGACGACGAAACACAGAAATTGCATCGGAATTAAATAAAAAAAGCACAATGCCGACTTAAGTACATGAAGACTGACTCATCTTACAGACTGAGCTTTGAACCATTCCTGTGACACTAGTTATAGATTCCGATGCTTCACTTTAGCTTTACAGTATCCCTCTGACCTTCTTATTGACGATGTAACGCAGAAATTGCATCGGAATTAAATACAAAAGGCACAATGGGGACTTAAGTACAAGAAGACTGACTCTTCTTACTGTCTATGTTTTGAACCTTTCCTGTGACACTAGTTATATATTCCTATGTTCCACTTCAGGTTTGCTGTATCCCTTGGACCTTCTTATTGGCGACGAAACACAGAAATTGCATCGGAATTAAATAGAGAAGGCACAATGTCAACTTAAGTACAAGAAGACTTACTCTTCGTACTGACTATGCTTTGAACATTTCCTGTGAGACCAGTTTTAGATTACGATGCTTCACTGTATGTTTACTGTATCCCTTGGACCTTCTTATTGACGACGAAACACAGAAATTGCATCGGATTTAAATAGAAGAGGCACAATGCCAGCTTAAGTTCAAGAAGACAGACTCTTCCTTCTGTCTATGTTTTGAACCTTTCCTTTGACACTACTTATAGATTCCGATGCCTCACATCAGGTTTACTGTATCCCTTGGACCTTCTTATTGACGACGAAACACAGAAATTGCATCGGAATTAAATAGAAAAGGCACAATGCCGACATAAGTACAAGAAGACTGACTCTTCTTACTGACTATGATTTGAACATTTCCTGTGAGACCAGTTTTAGATTCCGATGCTTCACTATATGTTTACTGTATCCCTTGGACCTTCTTATTGACGATGAAACACAGAAATTGCATCGGAATTAAATACAAAAGGCACAATGCCGACTTAAGTACAAGAAGACTGACTCTTCTTACTGCCTATGTTTTGAAGCATTCCTGTGACACTAGTTATAGATTTCGATGCTTCACTTCAGGTTTACTGTATCCCTCTGACCCTCTTATTGGCGACGAAACACAGAAATAGCATCGGAATTAAATGGAAAAGGCAGAATGCAAATTAAGTACAATAACACTGACTCTTCCTCCTGTCTATGTTTTGAACCATTCCTGTGACACTAGTTGTAAATTCCGATGCTACACTTCGGGTTTACTGTATCCCTCTGACCATCTTATTGACGATGAAACACATATATTGCATCGGAATGAAATACAAAAGCACAATGCCGACTTACGTACAAGAAGACTGACTCTTCTTACTGTCTGTGTTTTGAACTTTTCCTGTGACACTAGCTATAGATTCCGATGCTTCAATTCAGATTTACTGCATCCCTTTGACTATCTTAATGACGACGAGACACAGAAATTGCATCGGAATTAAATAGAAAAGGCACAATGCCGACTTAAGTAAAGAAGACTGACTCTTCCTACTGTATATGTTTTGAACCATTTCTGAGACACTAGTTATAGATTCCGATGCTTCGCTTCTGGTTTACTGCATCCCTTGGACCTTCTTATTGACGATGAAACACAGAAATTGCATCGGAATTAAGTAGAAAAGGCACAATGCCGACTTAAGTACAAGAAGACTGACTCTTCCTACTGAATAATGTTTTGAACCATTCCTGTGACACTAGTTATAGATTCCGATGCTTCACTTCAGGTTTACTGTATCTCTTGGACCTTCTTAGTGACGATGAAACACAGAAATCGCATCGGAATTAAATACAAAAGGCACAATGCCGACTTAAGTACAATAAGACTGACTCTTCTCACTGCCTATGTTTTGAACCTTTTCAGTGTCACTACTTATAGATTCCGATGCTTCACTTCAGGTTTAATGTATCCCTTGGACCTTCTTATTGACGACGAACCACAGAGATAGCATCGGAATTAAATAGCAAAGGCAAAATGCCGACTTATGTACAAGAAGACTGACTCTTCCGTGTCTATGTTTTAAACCATTCCTGTGACACTAGATATAGATTCCGATGCTTCACTTCAGGTTTACTGTATCCCTTGGACCTTCTTATTGACGACGAAACACAGAAATTGCAACGGTATTAAATACAAAAGACACAATGCCAACTTAAGTACAAAACGACTGACTCTTCCTACTGTCTATGTTTTAACCATTCCTGTGACACTAGTTATAGATTCCGATGCTTCACTTCCGGTTTACTGTATAACCTCTGGCCTTCTTATTGACGATGAAACACAGAAATTGCATCGGAATTAAATACAAAAGGCACAATGCCGACTCAAATACAAGATTACTGACTCTTCTTACTCTCTATGTTTTGAACCTTTCCTGTGAGTCTGGTTTTAGATTCCGATGCTTCACTTCAGGTTTACTCTATCCCTTGGACCTTCTTATTGACGACGAAACACAGAAATTGCATCGGAATTAAATAGAAAAGGCACAATGCCGTTATAAGTACAAGAAGACTGACTCTTCTTACTGACTATGATTTGAACATTTCCTGTGAGACCAGTTTTAGATTCCGATGCTTCACTATATGTTTACTGTATACCTTGGACCTTCTTATTGACGACGAAACACAGAAATTGCATCGGAATTAAATACAAAATGCACAATGCCGACTTAAGTACAAGAAGACTGACTCTTCTTGCTGTGTATGATTTGAACCATTCCTGTGACACTAGTTATAGATTCCGATGCTTCACTTCAGGTTTACTGTATCCCTCTGACTTTCTTATTGACGATGTAACGCAGAAATTGCATCGGAATTAAATACAAAAGGCACAATGGCGACTTAAGTACAAGAAGACTGACTCTTCTTACTGTCTATGATTTGAACCCTTCCTGTGACACTAGTTATATATTCCTATGTTCCACTTCAGGTTTGCTGTATCCCTTGGACCTTCTTATTGGCGGCGAAACACAGAAATTGCATCGGAATTAAATAGAGAAGGCACAATGCCAACTTAAGTACAAGAAGATTGACTCTTCTTACTGACTATGTTTTGAACATTTCCTGTGAGACCAGTTTTAGATTCCGATGCTTCACTGTATGTTTACTGTATCCCTTGGACCTTCTTATTGACGACGAAACACAGAAATTGCATCGGATTTAAATAGAAGAGGCACAATGCCGGCTTAAGTTCAAGAAGACTGACTCTTCCTTCTGTCAATGTTTTGAACCTTTCGTTTGACACTACTTATAGATTCCGATGCCTCACTTCAGGTTTACTGTATCCCTTTGACCTTCTTATTGACGACGAAACACAGAAATTGCATCGGAATTAAATAGAAAAGGCACAATGCCGACATAAGTACAAGAAGACTGACTCTTCTTACTGACTATGATTTGAACATTTCCTGTGAGACCAGTTTTAGATTCCGATGCTTCACTATATGTTTACTGTATCCCTTGGATCTTCTTATTGACGACGAAACACAGAAATTGCATCGGTATTAAATACAAAAGACACAATGCCAACTTAAGTACAAAACGACTGACTCTTCCTACTGTCTATGTTTTAACCATTCCTGTGACACTAGTTATAGATTCCGATGCTTCACTTCCGGTTTACTGTATAACCTCTGGCCTTCTTATTGACGATGAAACACAGAAATTGCATCGGAATTAAATACAAAAGGCACAATGCCGACTCAAATACAAGATTACTGACTCTTCTTACTCTCTATGTTTTGAACCTTTCCTGTGAGTCTGGTTTTAGATTCCGATGCTTCACTTCAGGTTTACTCTATCCCTTGGACCTTCTTATTGACGACGAAACACAGAAATTGCATCGGAATTAAATAGAAAAGGCACAATGCCGTTATAAGTACAAGAAGACTGACTCTTCTTACTGACTATGATTTGAACATTTCCTGTGAGACCAGTTTTAGATTCCGATGCTTCACTATATGTTTACTGTATACCTTGGACCTTCTTATTGACGACGAAACACAGAAATTGCATCGGAATTAAATACAAAATGCACAATGCCGACTTAAGTACAAGAAGACTGACTCTTCTTGCTGTGTATGATTTGAACCATTCCTGTGACACTAGTTATAGATTCCGATGCTTCACTTCAGGTTTACTGTATCCCTCTGACTTTCTTATTGACGATGTAACGCAGAAATTGCATCGGAATTAAATACAAAAGGCACAATGGCGACTTAAGTACAAGAAGACTGACTCTTCTTACTGTCTATGATTTGAACCCTTCCTGTGACACTAGTTATATATTCCTATGTTCCACTTCAGGTTTGCTGTATCCCTTGGACCTTCTTATTGGCGGCGAAACACAGAAATTGCATCGGAATTAAATAGAGAAGGCACAATGCCAACTTAAGTACAAGAAGATTGACTCTTCTTACTGACTATGTTTTGAACATTTCCTGTGAGACCAGTTTTAGATTCCGATGCTTCACTGTATGTTTACTGTATCCCTTGGACCTTCTTATTGACGACGAAACACAGAAATTGCATCGGATTTAAATAGAAGAGGCACAATGCCGGCTTAAGTTCAAGAAGACTGACTCTTCCTTCTGTCAATGTTTTGAACCTTTCGTTTGACACTACTTATAGATTCCGATGCCTCACTTCAGGTTTACTGTATCCCTTTGACCTTCTTATTGACGACGAAACACAGAAATTGCATCGGAATTAAATAGAAAAGGCACAATGCCGACATAAGTACAAGAAGACTGACTCTTCTTACTGACTATGATTTGAACATTTCCTGTGAGACCAGTTTTAGATTCCGATGCTTCACTATATGTTTACTGTATCCCTTGGATCTTCTTATTGACGACGAAACACAGAAATTGCATCGGAATTAAATACAAAATGCGCAATGCCGACTTAAGTACAAGAAGACTGACTCTTCTTGCTGTGTAGGATTTGAACCGTTCCTGTGACACTAGTTATAGATTCCGATGCTTCACTTCAGGTTTACTGTATCCCTCTGACCTTCTTATTGACGATGATGCACAGTAATTGCATCGGAATTAAATACAAATGGCACAATGCTGACTCATGTCCAAGAAGACTGACTCTTCTTACTGTCTATGTTTTGAACCTACCTGTGACACTAGATATAGCTTCCGATGCTTCACTTCAGGTTTACTGTATCCCTTGGACCTTATTAATGACGACGAAACACAGAAATTGCATCGGAATTAAATAGAAAAGGCACAATGCCGACTTAAGTACAAGAAGACTGACTCTTCTTACTGCCTGTGTTTTGAACTTTTCCTGTGACACTAGCTATAGATTCCGATGCTTCAATTCAGATTTACTGCATCCCTTGGACCTTCTTAATGACGACAAAACACAGAAATTGCATCGGAATTAGATAGAAAAGGCACAATGCCGACTTAAATAAAGAAGACTGACTCTTCCTACTGTATATGTTTTGAACCATTCCTGAGACACTAGTTATAGATTCCGATGCTTCACTTCAGGTTCACTGTATCCCTCTGACATTCTAATTGACGATGAAACACGGGAGTTGCATCGGAATTAAATAGAAAAGGCACAATACAGTCTTAAGATCAAGAAGACTAACTCTTCCTACTCTCTATGTTTTGAACCATTCCTGTGACACTAGTTATTGATTCCCATGCTTCACTTCAGGTTTACTGTATCCCTTGGACCTTCTTATTGACGACGAAACACAGAAATTGCATCGGAACTAAATAGAAAAAGCACAATGGGGACTTAAGTACATGAAGACTGACTCATCTTACAGACTGAGCTTTGAACCATTCCTGTGACACTAGTTATAGATTCCGATGCTCACTTTAGCTTTACAGTATCCCTCTGACCTTCTTATTGACGATGTAACGCAGAAATTGCATCGGAATTAAATACAAAAGGCACAATGGGGACTTAAGTACAAAAAGACTGACTCTTCTTACTGTCTATGGTTTGAACCTTTCCTGTGACACTAGTTATATATTCCTATGTTCCACTTCAGGTTTGCTGTATCCCTTGGACCTTCTTATTGGCGACGAAACACAGAAATTGCATCGGAATTAAATAGAGAAGGCACAATGTCAACTTAAGTACAAGAAGACTTACTCTTCGTTCTGACTATGCTTTGAACATTTCCTGTGAGACCAGTTTTAGATTCCGATGCTTCACTGTATGTTTACTGTATCCCTTGGACCTTCTTATTGACGACGAAACACAGAAATTGCATCGGATTTAAATAGAAGAGGCACAATGCCGACTTAAGTTCAAGAAGACTGTCCCTTGCTTCTGACTATGTTTTGAACTTTTCCTTTGACACTAGTTATAGATTCCGATGCTTCACTTCAGGTTCACTGTGTCCCTTGGAACTTCTTATTGACGACGAAACACAGAAATTGCATCGGAATTAAATACAAAAGACAAAATGCCGACTTACGTACAATTACACTGACTCTTCTTACTGACTATGTTTTGAACCTTTTCTGTGACACTAGTTAAAGATTCCGATGCTTCACTTCAGGTTTACTGTATCCCTTGGACCTTCTTATTGACGACGAAACACAGAAATTGCATCTGAATTAAATACAAAAGGCACAATGCCGACTTAAGTACAAGAAAACTGACTCTTCTTACTGTCTATGATTTGAACCATTCCTGTGACACTAGTTATAGATTCCGATGTTTCACTTCAGGTTCACTGTGTCCCTTGGAACTTCTTATTGACGACGAAACACAGAAATTGCATCGGAATTAAATACAAAAGACAAAATGCCGACTTACGTACAATTACACTGACTCTTCTTACTGTCTATGTTTTGAACCTTTTCTGTGACACTAGTTAAAGATTCCGATGCTTCACTTCAGGTTTACTGTATCCCTTGGACCTTCTTATTGACGACGAAACACAGAAATTGCATCGGAATTAAATACAAAAGGCAAAATGCCGACTTAAGTACAAGAAGACTGACTCTTCTTACTGACTATGATTTGAACATTTCCTGTGAGACCCGTTCTAGATTCCGATGCTTCACTATATGTTTACTGTATCCCTTGGACCTTCTTATTGACGATGAAACACAGAAATTGCATCGGAATTAAATACAAAAGGCACAATGCCGACTTAAGTACAAGAAGACTGACTCTTCTTACTGCCTATGATTTGAAGCATTCCTGTGACACTAGTTATAGATTTCGATGTTTCACTTCAGGTTTACTGTATCCCTCTGACCCTCTTATTGACGACGAAACACAGAAATAGCATCGGAATTAAATGGAAAAGGCAGAATGCAAATTAAGTACAGTAAGACTGACTCTTCCTCCTGTCTATGTTTTGAACCATTCCTGTGACACTAGTTGTAAATTCCGATGCTACACTTCAGGTTAACTGTATCCCTCTGACCATCTTATTGACGATGAAACACATATATTGCATCGGAATGAAATACAAAAGCACAATGCCGACTTACGTACAAGAAGACTGACTCTTCTTACTGTCTGTGTTTTGAACTTTTCCTGTACCACTAGCTATAGATTCCGATGCTTCAATTCAGATTTACTGCATCCCTTTGACCTTCTTAATGACGACGAAACACACAAATTGCATCGGAATTAAATAGAAAAGGCGCTATGCCGACTTTAGTAAAGAAGACTGACTCTTCCTACTGTATATGTTTTGAACCATTCCTGAGACACTAGTTATAGATTCCGATGCTTCACTTCAGGTTCACTGTATCCCTCTGACATTCTTATTGACGATGAAACACAAAAGTTGCATCGGAATTAAATAGAAAAGGTACAATGCCGACTTAAGATCAAGAAAAATAACTCATCCTACTCCCTATGTTTTGAACCATTCCTGTGACACTAGTTATAGATTCCGATGCTTCACTATATGTTTACTGTATCCCTTGGACCATCTTATTGACGACGAAACACAGAAATTGCATCGGAAATAAATACAAAATGCACAATGCCGACTTAAGTTCAAGAAGACTGACTCTTCTTGCTGTGTATGATTTGAACCATTCCTGTGACACTAGTTATAGATTCCGATGCTTCACTTCAGGTTTCCTGTATCAATCTGACCTTCTTATTGACGATGAAGCACAGTAATTGCATCGGAATTAAATACAAATGGCACAATGCTGACTCATGTCCAAGACGACTGACACTTCTTACTGTCTATGTTTTGAACCTTTCCTGTGACACTAGATATAGCTTCCGATGCTTCACTTCAGGTTTACTGTATCCCTTGGACCTTCTTAATGACGACGAAACACATAAATTGCAACGGAATTAAATAGAAAAGGCACAATGCCGACTTAAGTGCAGGAAGACTGACTCTTCTTACTGTCTGTGTTTTGAACTTTTCCTGTGACACTAGCTATAGATTCCGATGCTTCAATTCAGAGTTACTGCGTCCCGTGGACCTTCTTAATGACGACAAAACACAGAAATTGCATCGGAATTAAATAGAAAAGGCACAATGCCGACTTAAGTAAAGAAGACTGACTCTTCCTAATGTATATGCTTTGAACCATTCCTGAGACACAAGTTATAGAATCCAATGCTTCACTTCAGGTTCACTGTATCCCTCTGACATTCTTATTGACGATGAAAGACAGTAGTTGCATCGGAATTAAATAGAAAAGGCACAATGCCGACTTAAGATCAAGAAGACTAACTGTTCCTACTCTCTATGTTTTGAACCATTCCTTTGACACTAGTTATAGATTCCGATGCTTCACTTCAGGTTTACTGTATCCCTTGGACCTTCTTATTGACGACGAAACACAGAAATTACATCGGAATTAAATAGAAAAAGCACAATGCCAACTTAAGTACATGAAGACTGACTCATCTTACAGACTGTGCTTTGAACCATTACTGTGACACTAGTTATAGATTCCGATGCTTCACTTTACGTTTACAGTATCCCTCTGACCTTCTTGTTGTTGATGTAACGCAGAAATTGCATCGGAATTAAATACAGAAGGCACAATGGCGACTTAAGTACAAGAAGACTGACTCTTCTTACTGTCTATGATTTGAACCCTTCCTGTGACACTAGTTATATATTCCTATGTTCCACTTCAGGTTTGCTGTATCCCTTGGACCTTCTTATTGGCGACGAAACACAGAAATTGCATCGGAATTAAATAGAGAAGGCACAATGCCAACTTAAGTACAAGAAGACTGACTCTTATTACTGACTATGTTTTGAACATTTCCTGTGGGACCAGTTTTAGATTCCGATGCTTCACTGTGTGTTTACTGTATCCCTTGGACCTTCTTATAGACGACGAAACACAGAAATTGCATCGGATTTAAATAGAAGAGGCACAATGCCGGCTTAAGTTCAAGAAGACTGACTCTTCCTTCTGTCTATGTTTTGAACCTTTCCTTTGACACTACTTATAGATTCCGATGCCTCACTTCAGGTTTACTGTATCCCTTGGACCTTCTTATTGACGACGAAACACAGAAATTGCATCGGAATTAAATAGAAAAGGCACAATGCCGACATTAGTACAAGAAGACTGACTCTTCTTACTGACAATGATTTGAACATTTCCTGTGAGACCAGTTTTAGATTCCGATGCTTCACTATATGTTTACTGTATCCCTTGGACCTTCTTATTGACGACGGGACACAGAAATTGCATCGGAATTAAATACAAAATCCACAATGCCGACTTAAGTACAAGAAGACTGACTCTTCTTACTGTCTGTGTTTTGAACTTTTCCTGTGACACAATCTATAGATTCCGATGCTTCAATTCAGATTTACTGCATCCCTTGGACCATCTTAATGACGACAAAACACAGAAATTGCATCGGAATTAGATAGAAAAGGCACAATGCCGACTTAAGTAAAGAAGACTGACTCTTCCTACTGTATATGTTTTGAACCATTCCTGAGACACTAGTTATAGATTCCGATTCTTCACTTCAGGTTCACTGTATCCCTCTGACATTCTTATTGACGATGAAACACAGGAGTTGCATCGGAATTAAATAGAAAAGGCACAATACAGACTTAAGATCAAGAAGACTAACTCTTCCTACTCTCTATGTTTTGAACCATTCCTGTGACACTAGTTATTGATTCCCATGCTTCACTTCAGGTTTACTGTATCCCTTGGACCTTCTTATTGACGACGAAACACAGAAATTGCATCGGAATTAAATAGAAAAAGCACAATGCCGACTTAAGTACATGAAGACTGACTCATCTTACAGACTAAGCTTTGAACCATTCCTGTGACACTAGTTATAGATTCCGATGCCTCACTTTAGCTTTACAGTATCCCTCTGACCTTCTTATTGACGATGTAACGCAGAAATTGCATCGGAATTAAATACAAAAGGCACAATGGGGACTTAAGTTCAAGAAGACTGACTCTTCTTACTTGTTATGTTTTGAACCTTTCCTGTGACACTAGTTATATATTCCTATGTTCCACTTCAGGTTTGCTGTATCCCTTGGACCTTCTTATTGGCGACGAAACACAGAAATTGCATCGGAATTAAATAGAGAAGGCACAATGTCAACTTAAGTACAAGAAGACTTACTCTTCGTACTGACTATGCTTTGAACATTTCCTGTGAGACCAGTTTTAGATTACGATGCTTCACTGTATGTTTACTGTATCCCTTGGACCTTCTTATTGACGATGAAACACAGAAATTGCATCGGAATTAAATACAAAAGGCACAATGCCGACTTAAGTACAAGAACACTGACTCTTCTTACTGCCTATGTTTTGAAGCATTCCTGTGACACTAGTTATAGATTTCGATGCTTCACTTCAGGTTTACTGCATCCCTCTGACCCTCTTATTGACGACGAAACACAGAAATAGCATCGGAATTAAATGGAAAAGGCAGAATGCAAATTAAGTACAATAAGACTGACTCTTCCTCCTGTCTATGTTTTGAACCATTCCTGTGACACTAGTTGTAAAATCCGATGCTACACTTCAGGTTTACTGTATACCTCTGACCATCTTATTGACGATGAAACACATATATTGCATCGGAATGAAATACAAAAGCACAATGCCGACTTACGTACAAGAAGACTGACTCTTCTTACTGTCTGTGTTTTGAACTTTTTTCTGTGACACTAGCTATAGATTCCGATGCTTCAATTCAGATTTACTGCATCCCTTTGACCTTCTTAATGACGACGAAACACAGAAATTGCATCGGAATTAAATAGAAAAGGCACAATGCCGACTTAAGTAAGGAAGACTGACTCTTCCTACTGTATATGTTTTGAACCATTCCTGAGACATAGTTATAGATTCCGATGCTTCACTTCAGGTTCACTGTATCCCTCTGACATTCTTATTGACGATGAAACACAGAAGTTGCATCGGAATTAAATAGAAAAGGTACAATGCCGACTTAAGATCAAGAAAAATAACTCATCCTCCTCCCTATGTTTTGAACCATTCCTGTGACACTAGTTATAGATTCCGATGCTTCACTTCAGGTTTACTGTATCCCTTGGACCTTCTTATTGACGACGAAACACAGAAATTGCATCGGAATTAAATAGAAAAAGCACAATGCCGACTTAAGTACATGAAGACTGACTCACCTTACAGACTGTGTTTTGAACCATTCCTGTGACACTAGTTATAGATTCCGATGCTTCACTTTAGGTTTACTGTATCCCTCTGACCTACTTGCTGACGATGTAACGCAGAAATTGCATCGGAATTAAATTGAAAAAGCACAATGCCGACTTGAGTACAAGAAGACTGACTCTGCCTACTGTATATGTTTTGAACCATTCCTGAGACACTAGTTATAGATTCCGATGCTTCACTTCTGGTTTACTGTATCCCTTGGACCTTCTTATTGACGATGAAACACAGAAATTGCATCGGAATTAAGTAGAAAAGGCACAATGCTGACTTAAGTACAAGAAGACTGACTCTTCCTACTGAATAATGTTTTGAACCATTCCTGTGACACTAGTTATAGATTCCGATGCTTCACTTCAGGTTTATTGTATCCCTCTGTCCTTCTTATTCACGATGAAACACAGAAATTGCATCGGAATTAAATAAAAATGCACAATGCCGACTTAAATACAAGAAGACTGACTCTTGCTACTGTCTAACATTTGAACCATTCCTGTGACTCTAGTTATAGATTCCGATGCTTCACTTCAGGTTTACTGTATCCCTCTGACCTTCTTATTGACGATGTAACGCAGAAATTGCATCGGAATTAAATAGAAAAGGCACAATGCCGACATAAGTACAAGAAGACTGACTCTTCTTACTGACTATGATTTGAACATTTCCTGTGAGACCAGTTTTAGATTCCGATGCTTCACTATATGTTTACTGTATCCCTTGGACCTTCTTATTGACGACGAAACACAGAAATTGCATCGGAATTAAATACAAAATGCACAATGCCGACTTAAGTACAAGAAGACTGACTCTTCTTGCTGTGTATGATTTGAACCATTCCTGTGACACTAGTTATAGATTCCGATGCTTCACTTCAGGTTTACTGTATCCCTCTGACCTTCTTATTGACGATGCAACGCAGAAATTGCATCGGAATTAAATACAAAATGCACAATGGCGACTTAAGTACAAGAAGACTGACTCTTCTTACTGTCTATGATTTGAACCCTTCCTGTGACACTAGTTATATATTCCTATGTTCCACGTCAGGTTTGCTGTATCCCTTGGACCTTCTTATTGGCGGCGAAACACAGAAATTGCATCGGAATTAAATAGAGAAGGCACAATGCCAACTTAAGTACAAGAAGACTGACTCTTCTTACTGACTATGTTTTGAACATTCCCTGTGAGACCAGTTTTAGATTCCGATGCTTCACTGTATGTTTACTGTATCCCTTGGACCTTTATATTGACGACGAAACACAGAAATTGCATCGGATTTAAATAGAAGAGGCACAATGCCGGCTTAAGTTCAAGAAGACTGACTCTTCCTTCTGTCTATGTTTTGAACCTTTCCTTTGACACTACTTATAGATTCCGATGCCTCACTTCAGGTTTACTGTATCCCTTGGACCTTCTTATTGACGACGAAACACAGAAATTGCATCGGAATTAAATAGAAAAGGCACAATGCCGACATAAGTACAAGAAGACTGACTCTTCTTACTGACTATGATTTGAACATTTCCTGTGAGACCAGTTTTAGGTTCCGATGCTTCACTATATGTTTACTGTATCCCTTGGATCTTCTTATTGACGACGAAACACAGAAATTGCATCGGTATTAAATACAAAATGCGCAATGCCGACTTAAGTACAAGAAGACTGACTCTTCTTGCTGTGTATGATTTGAACCTTTCCTGTGACACTAGTTATAGATTCCGATGCTTCACTTCAGGTTTACTGTATCCCTCTGACCTTCTTATTGACGATGATGCACAGTAATTGCATCGGAATTAAATACAAATGGCACAATGCTGACTCATGTCCAAGAAGACTGACTCTTCTTACTGTCTATGTTTTGAACCTACCTGTGACACTAGATATAGCTTCCGATGCTTCACTTCAGGTTTACAGTATCCCTTGGACCTTATTAATGACGACGAAACACAGAAATTGCATCGGAATTAAATAGAAAAGGCACAATGCCGACTTAAGTACAAGAAGACTGACTCTTCTTACTGCCTGTGTTTTGAACTTTTCCTGTGACACTAGCTATAGATTCCGATGCTTCAATTCAGATTTACTGCATCCCTTGGACCTTCTTAATGACGACAAAACACAGAAATTGCATCGGAATTAGATAGAAAAGGCACAATGCCGACTTAAGTAAAGAAGACTGACTCTTCCTACTGTATATGTTTTGAACCATTCCTGAGACACTAGTTATAGATTCCGATGCTTCACTTCAGGTTCACTGTATCCCTCTGACATTCTTATTGACGATGAAACACGGGAGTTGCATCGGAATTAAATAGAAAAGGCACAATACAGTCTTAAGATCAAGAAGACTAACTCTTCCTACTCTCTATGTTTTGAACCATTCCGGTGACACTAGTTATTGATTCCCATGCTTCACTTCAGGTTTACTGTATCCCTTGGACCTTCTTATTGACGACGAAACACAGAAATTGCATCGGAATTAAATAGAAAAAGCACAATGCCGACTTAAGTACATGAAGACTGACTCATCTTACAGACTGAGCTTTGAACCATTCCTGTGACACTAGTTATAGATTTCGATGCTTCACTTTAGCTTTACAGTATCCCTCTGACCTTCTTATTGACGATGTGACGCAGAAATTGCATCGGAATTAAATACAAAAGGCACAATGGGGACTTAAGTACAAGAAGACTGACTCTTCTTACTGTCTATGTTTTGAACCTTTCCTGTGACACTAGTTATATATTCAAATGTTCCACTTCAGGTTTGCTGTATCCCTTGGACCTTCTTATTAGCGACGAAACACAGAAATTGCATCGGAATTAAATAGAGAACGCACAATGTCAACTTAAGTACAAGAAGACTTACTCTTCGTACTGACTATGCTTTGAACATTTCCTGTGAGACCAGTTTTAGATTCCGATGCTTCACTGTATGTTTACTGTATCCCTTGGACCTTCTTATTGACGATGAAAAAAAGAAATTGCATCGGAATTAAGTAGAAAATTCACAATGCCGACTTAAGTACAAGAAGACTGCCTCTTCTTACTGTCTATGATTTGAACCTTATCTGTGACACTAGATATAGATTCCGATGCTTCACTTCAGGTTTACTGTATCCCTTGGACCTTCTTATTGACGACGTAACACAGAAATTGCATCCGAATTAAATAGAAAAGGCACAATGCCGACTGAAGTACAAGAAGACTGACACTTCCTACTGAATAATGTTTTGAACCATTCCTGTGACACTAGTTATAGATTCCGATGCTTCACTTCAGGTTTACTGTATCCCTCTGACCTTCTTATTGACGATGAAGCACAGTAATTGCATCGGAATTATATACCAATGGCACAATGCTGACTCATGTCCAAGAAGACTGACTCTTATTACTGTCTATGTTTTGAACCTTTCCTTTGACACTAGATACAGCTTCCGATGCTTCACTTCAGGTTTACTGTATCCCTTGGACCATCTTAATGACGACGAAACACAGAAATTGCAACGGAATTAAATAGAAAAGGCACAATGCCGACTTAAGTACAGGAAGACTGACTATTCTTACTGTCTGTGTTTTGAACTTTTCCTGTGACACTAGCTATAGATTCCGATGCTTCAATTCAGACTTACTGCATCCCTTGGACCTTCTTAATGACGACAAAACACAGAAATTGCATCGGAATTAAATAGAAAAGGCACAATGCCGACATAAGTAAAGAAGACTGACTCTTCCTAATCTATATGTTTTGAACCATTGATGAGACACCAGTTATAGATTCCAATGCTTCACTTCAGGTTCACTGTATCCCTCTGACATTCTTATTGACGATGAAAGACAGAAGTTGCATCGGAATTAAATAGAAAAGGCACAATGCCGACTTATGATCAAGAAGTCTAACTCTTCCTACTCTCTATGTTTTGAACCATTCCTGTGACACTAGTTATAGATTCCCATGCTTCACTTCAGGTTTACTGTATCCCTTGGACCTTCTTATTGACGACGAAACACAGAAATTGCATTGGAATTAAATAGAAAAAGCACAATGCCGACTTAAGTACATGAAGACTGACTCATCTTACAGACTGAGCTTTGAACCATTCCTGTGACACTAGTTATAGATTCCGTTGCTTCACTTTAGCTTTACAGTATCCCTCTCACCGTCTTATTGACGATGTAACGCAGAAATTGCATCGGAATAAAATAAAAAAGGCACAATGGGGACTTAAGTACAAGAAGACTGACTCTTTTTACTGTCTATGTTTTGAACCTTTCCTGTGACACTAGTTATATATTCCTATGTTCCACTTCAGGTTTGCTGTATCCCTTGGACCTTCTTATTGGCGACGAAACACAGAAATTGCATCGGAATTAAATAGAGAAGGCACAATGTCAAATTAAGTACAAGAAGACTTACTCTTCGTACTGACTATGCTTCGAACATTTCATGTGAGACCAGTTTTAGATTCCGATGCTTCACTGTATGTTTACTGTATCCCCTTGGACCTTCTTATTGACGACGAAACACAGAAATTGCATCGGATTTAAATAGAAGAGGCACAATGCCGACTTAAGTTCAAGAAGACTGACCCTTGCTTCTGTCTATGTTTTGAACCTTTCCTTTGACACTAGTTATAGATTCCGATGCTTCACTTCAGGTTTACTGTATCCCTTGGACCTTCTTATTGACGATGAAAAAAAGAAATTGCATCGGAATTAAGTAGAAAATTCACAATGCCGACTTAAGTACAAGAAGACTGCTTCTTCTTACTGTCTATGTTTTGAACCTTATCTGTGACACTAGATATAGATTCCGATGCTTCACTTCAGGTTTACTGTATCCCTTGGACCTTCTTATTGACGACGAAACACAGAAATTGCATCGGAATTAAATAGAAAAGGCACAATGCCGACTTACGTACAAGAAGACTGACACTTCCTACTGAATAATGTTTTGAACCATTCCTGTGACACTAGTTATAGATTCCGATGCTTCACTTCAGGTTTACTGTATCCCTCTGACCTTCTTATTGACAATGAAACACAGGAATTGCATCGGAATTAAATAAAAAAGGCACAATGCCGACTTAAGTACAAGAAGACTGACTCTTCCCACTGTCTATGTTTTTAACCATTCCTGTGACTCTAGTTATAGATTCCGATGCTTCACTTCAGGTTTACTGTATCCCTTGGACCTTCTTATTGACGATGAACCACAGAAATTGCATCGGAATTAAATACAAAAGGCACAATGCCGACTTAAGTACAATAAGACTGACTCTTCTTACTGTCTATGTTTTGAACCTTTTCAGTGACACTACTTATAGATTCCGATGCTTCACTTCAGGTTTAATGTATCCCTTGGACCTTCTTATTGACGACGAAATACAGAAATAGCATCGGAATTAAATAGCAAAGGAAAAATGCCGACTTAAGTACAAGAAGACTGACTCTTCCGTGTCTATGTTTTAAACCATTCCTGTGACACTAGATATAGATTCCGATGCTTCACTTCTGGTTTACTGTATCCCTTGGACCTTCTTATTGACGACGAAACTCAGAAATTGCATCGGTATTAAATACAAAAGACACAATGCCGACTTAAGTACAAAACGACTGACTCTTCCTACTGTCTATGTTTTAACCATTCCTGTGACACTAGTTATAGATTCCGATGCTTGACTTCAGGTTTACTGTATCCCTCTGACCTTCTTATTGACGATGAAGCACAGTAATTGCATCGGAATTATATACAAATGGCACAATGCTGACTCATGTCCAAGAAGACTGACTCTCATTACTGTCTATGCTTTGAACCTTTCCTTTGATACTAGATATAGCTTCCGATGCTTCACTTCAGGTTTACTGTATCCATTGGACCTTCTTAATGACGACGAAACACAGAAATTGCAACGGAATTAAATAGAAAAGGCACAATGCCGACTTAAGTACAGGAAGACTGACTCTTCTTACTGTCTGTGTTTTGAACTTTTCCTGTGACACTAGCTATAGATTCCGATGCTTCAATTCAGACTTACTGCATCCCTTGGACCTTCTTAATGACGACAAAACACAGAAATTGCATCGGAATTAAATAGAAAATGCACAATGCCGACTCAAGTAGAGAAGACTGACTCTTCCTAATGTATATGTTTTGAACCATTCCTGAGACACAAGTTATAGATTACAATGCTTCACTTCAGGTTCACTGTATCCCTCTGACATTCTTATTGACGATGAAAGACAGAAGTTGCATCGGAATTAAATAGAAAAGGCACAATGCCGTCTTAAGATCAAGAAGACTAACTCTTCCTTCTCTCTGTGTTTTGAACCATTCCTGTGACACTAGTTATAGATTCCGATGCTTCACTTCAGGTTTACTGTATCCCATGGACCTTCTTATTGACGACGAAACACAGAAATTGCATCGGAATTAAATAGAAAAAGCACAATGCCGACTTAAGTACATGAAGACTGACTCATATTACAGACTGTGCTTTGAACCATTCCTGTGACACTAGTTATAGATTCCGATGCTTCACTTCAGGTTTACTGTATCCCTCTGACCTTCTTTTTGACGATGAAACACAGAAATTGCATCGGAATTAAATACAGATGGCACAATGCCGACTTAAGTACAAGAAAACTGACTCTTCTTACTGTCTATGTTTCGAACCATTCCTGTGACACTAGTTATAGATTCCGATACTTCACTTCAGGTTTACTGCATCCCTCTGACCTTCTTATTGACGATGAAACACAGAAATTGCATCGGAATTAAATACAAAAGGCACATTGCCGACTTAAGTACAAGAAAACTGACTCTTCTTACTGTTTATGTTTTGAACCATTCCTGTGACACTAGTTATAGTTTGCGATGCTCCAATTCTGGTTTACTGTATCCCTCTGACCTTCATATTGACGATGAAACACAGAAATTGCATCGGAATTAAATACAAAAGGCACAATGCCGTCTTAAGTACAAGAAAACTGACGCTTCTTACTGTTTATGTTTTGAACCATTCCTGTGACACTAGTTATAGATTCCGATGCTTCACTTCAGGCTTACTGTATCCCTCTGATCTTCTTATTGACGATGAAACACAGATATTGCATCGGAATTAAATACAAAAGGCACAATGCCGACTTAAGTACAAGAAGACTGACCTTTCTTACTGACTATGTTTTGGTCCATTCCTGTGACACTAGTTATAGATTCCGATGCTTCACTTCAGGTTTACTGTATCCCTCTGACCTTCGTAATGACAATGAAACACAGAAATTGCAATGTAATTAAATACAAAAGGCACAATGCCGACTTATGTACAAAATGACTTACTCTTCTTACTCTGTATGTTTTGAACCATTGCTATAACACTAGTTATAGATTCCGATGTGTCACTTCAGGTTTACTGTATCCCTCCGACCGTCTTATTGACGATGAAACACAGAATTTGCATCGGAATTAAATACAAAAGGCACAATGCCAACTCAAGTACAAGAAGACTGGCTCTTCTTACTGTCTATGTTTTGAACCGATCCTGTGACACTAGTTATAGATTCCGATGCTTCACTTCAGGTTTACTGTATCATTCTGACCTTCATATTGACGATACAACACAGAAATTGCATCGGAATTATATACAAGAGGCACAATGCCGTATTAAGTACAAGGAGACTGACTCTTCTTACTGTCTATGTCTTGAACCATTCCAGTGACACTAGTTATAGATTCCGATGCTTCACATCAGGTTTACTGTATCCCGCTGACCTCCTTATTGACGATGAAACACAGAAATTGCATCTTAATTAAAATCAAAAGGCACAATGCCGACTTAAGTACAAGAAAACTGACTCTTCTTACTGTCTATGTTTAGAACCATTCCTGTGACACTAGTAATAGATTCCGATGCTTCACTTCAGGTTTACCGTATCCCTCCGACCGTCTTATTGACGATGAAACACAGAAATTGCATCGGAATTAAATACAAAAGGCACAATGCCAACTCAAGTACAAGAAGACTGGCTCTTCTTACTGTCTATGTTTTGAACCGATCCTGTGACACTAGTTATAGATTCCGATGCTTCACTTCAGGTTTACTGTTTCATTCTGACCTTCATATTGACGATACAACACAGAAATTGCTTCGGAATTATATACAAGAGGCACAATGCCGTATTAAGTACAAGGAGACTGACTCTTCTTACTGTCTATGTTTTGAACCATTCCTGTGACACTAGTAATAGATTCCGATGCTTCACTTCAGGTTTACTGTATCCCGCTGACCTTCTTATTGACGATGAAACACAGAAATTGCATCTTAATTAAATACAAATGGCACAATGCCGACTTAAGTACTAGAAGACTGACTCTTCCTATTGTCTATGTTTTGAACCATTCCTGTGACACTAGTTATAGATTCCGTGCTTCACTTCAGGTTTACTGTATCCCTCCGATCTACGTATTGACGATGACACACAGAAATTGTATCGGAATTAAATACAAAAGGCACAATGCCGACTTAAGTACAAGAAAACTGACTCTTCTTACTGTCTATGTTTTAACCATTCCTGTGACACTAGTTATAGATTCCGATGCTTCACTTCAGGTTTACTGTATCCCTCTGCCCTTCTTTTTGACGATGAAACACAGAAATTGCATCGGAATTAAATACAGATGGCACAATGCCGACTTAAGTACAAGAAAACTGACTCTTCTTACCGTCTATGTTTCGAACCATTCCTGTGACACTAGTTACAGATTCCGATACTTCACTTCAGGTTTACTGCATCCCTCTGACCTTCTTATTGACGATGAAACACAGAAATTGCATCGGAATTAAATACAAAAGGCACATTGCCGACTTAAGTACAAGAAAACTGACTCTTCTTACTGTTTATGTTTTGAACCATTTCTGTGACACTAGTTATAGATTGCGATGCTCCAATTCTGGTTTACTGTTCCCTCTGACCTTCATATTGACGATGAAACACAGAAATTGCATCGGAATTAAATACAAAAGGAACAATGCCGTCTTAAGTACAAGAAAACTGACGCTTCTTACTGTTTAAGTTTTGAACCATTCCTGTGACACTAGTTATAGATTCCGATGCTTCACTTCAGGCTTACTGTATCCCTCTGATCTTCTTATTGACGATGAAACACAGATATTGCATCGGAATTAAATACAAAAGGCACAATGCCGACTTAAGTACAAGAAGACTGACCTTTCTTACTGACTATGTTTTGGTCCATTCCTGTGACACTAGTTATAGATTCCGATGCTTCACTTCAGGTTTACTGTATCCGTCTGACCTTCGTAATGACAATGAAACACAGAAATTGCAATGTAATTAAATACAAAAGGCACAATGCCGACTTAAGTACAAAATGACTTACTCTTCTTACTCTGTATGTTTTGAACCATTCCTATAACACTAGTTATAGATTCCGATGTGTCACTTCAGGTTTACTGTATCCCTCCGACCGTCTTATTGACGATGAAACACAGAATTTGCATCGGAATTAAATACAAAAGGCACAATGCCAACTCAAGTACAAGAAGACTGGCTCTTCTTACTGTCTATGTTTTGAACCGATCCTGTGACACTAGTTATAGATTCCGATGCTTCACTTCAGGTTTACTGTATCATTCTGACCTTCATATTGACGATACAACACAGAAATTGCATCGGAATTATATACAAGAGGCACAATGCCGTATTAAGTACAAGGAGACTGACTCTTCTTACTGTCTATGTCTTGAACCATTCCAGTGACACTAGTTATAGATTCCGATGCTTCACATCAGGTTTACTGTATCCCGCCGACCTTCTTATTGACGATGAAACACAGAAATTGCATCTTAATTAAAATCAAAAGGCACAATGCCGACTTAAGTACAAGAAAACTGACTCTTCTTACTGTCTATGTTTTGAACCATTCCTGTGACACTAGTAATAGATTCCGATGCTTCACTTCAGGTTTACTGTATCCCTCCGACAGTCTTATTGACGATGAAACACAGAAATTGCATCGGAATTAAATACAAAAGGCACAATGCCAACTCAAGTACAAGAAGACTGGCTCTTCTTACAGTCTATGTTTTGAACCGATCCTGTGACACTAGTTATAGATTCCGATGCTACACTTCAGGTTTACTGTATCATTCTGACCTTCATATTGACGATACAACACAGAAATTGCTTCGGAATTATATACAAGAGGCACAAGCCGTATTAAGTTCAAGGAGACTGACTCTTCTTACTGTCTATGTTTTGAACCATTCCTGTGACACTAGTAATAGATTCGGATGCTTCACTTAAGGTTTACTGTATCCCGCTGACCTTCTTATTGACGATGAAACACAGAAATTACATCTTAATTAAATACAAATGGCACAATGCCGACTTAAGTACTAGAAGACTGACTCTTCCTATTGTCTATGTTTTGAACCATTCCTGTGACACTAGTTATAGATTCCGATGCTTCACTTCAGGTTTTCTGCATCCCTCTGACCTTATAAATTGAAGATCAAACACAGAAATTACATCGTACTTAAATACAAAAGGCACAATGCCGACTCAAGTACAAGAGGACTGGCTCTTCTTACTGTCTATGTTTTGAACCTTTCCTGTGAGGCCGGTTTTTGATTCCGATGCTTCAGTTTGAGTTTACTGCATCCCTTGGACCTTCTTATTGACGACGAAACACAGAAACTGCATCGCAATAAAATAGAAAAGGCACAATGTCGACTTAAGTACAAGAAAACTGACTCTTCTTACTGTCTATGTTTTGAACCATTCCTGTGACACTAGTTACAGATTCCGATGCATCACTTCAGGGATACTGTATCCCTCTGACCTTCTTATTGACGATGAAACACAGAAATTGCATCGGAAATAAATATAAAAGGCACAAGGCCGACTTAATTATAAGAAAACTGACTTTTCTTACTGTCTATGCTTTGAACCATTCCTGCGACACTAGTTACAGATTCCGATGCTTCACTTCAGGTTTACTGTATCCCTCTGACCTTCTTTTTGACGATGAAACACAGAAATTGCATCGGAATTAAATACAGATGGCACAATGCCGACTTAAGTACAAGAAAACTGACTCTTCTTACTGTCTATGTTTCGAACCATTCCTGTGACACTAGTTATAGATTCCGATACTTCACTTCAGGTTTACTGCATCCCTCTGACCTTCTTATTGACGATGAAACACAGAAATTGCATCGGAATTAAATACAAAAGGCACATTGCCGACTTAAGTACAAGAAAACTGACTCTTCTTACTGTTCATGTTTTGAACCATTCCTGTGACACTAGTTATAGATTGCGATGCTCCAATTCTGGTTTACTGTATCCCTCTGACCTTCATATTGACGATGAAACACAGAAATTGCATCGGAATTAATACAAAATGGAACAATGCCGTCTTAAGTACAAGAAAACTGACGCTTCTTACTGTTTATGTTTTGAACCATTCCTGTGACACTAGTTATAGATTCCGATGCTTCACTTCAGGCTTACTGTATCCCTCTGATCTTCTTATTGACGATGAAACACAGATATTGCATCGGAATTAAATACAAAAGGCACAATGCCGACTTAAGTACAAGAAGACTGACCTTTCTTACTGACTATGTTTTGGTCCATTCCTGTGACACTAGTTATAGATTCCGATGCTTCACTTCAGGTTTACTGTATCCCTCTGACCTTCGTAATGACAATGAAACACAGAAATTGCAATGTAATTAAATACAAAAGGCACAATGCCGACTTAAGTACAAAATGACTTACTCTTCTTACTCTGTATGTTTTGAACCATTCCTATAACACTAGTTATAGATTCCGATGTGTCACTTCAGGTTTACTGTATCCCTCCGACCGTCTTATTGACGATGAAACACAGAATTTGCATCGGAATTAAATACAAAAGGCACAATGCCAACTCAAGTACAAGAAGACTGGCTCTTCTTACTGTCTATGTTTTGAACCGATCCTGTGACACTAGTTATAGATTCCGATGCTTCACTTCAGGTTTACTGTATCATTCTGACCTTCATATTGACGATACAACACAGAAATTGCATCGGAATTATATACAAGAGGCACAATGCCGTATTAAGTACAAGGAGAGTGACTCATCTTACTGTCTATGTCTTGAACCATTCCAGTGACACTAGTTATAGATTCCGATGCTTCACATCAGGTTTTCTGTATCCCGCTGACCTTCTTATTGACGATGAAACACAGAAATTGCATCTTAATTAAAATCAAAAGGCACAATGCCGACTTAAGTACAAGAAAACTGACTCTTCTTACTGTCAATGTCATGAACCATTCCTGTGACACTAGTAATAGATTCCGATGCTTCACTTCAGGTTTACTGTATCCCTCCGACCGTCTTATTGACGATGAAACACAGAAATTGCATCGGAATTAAATACAAAAGGCACAATGCCAACTCAAGTACAAGAAGACTGGCTCTTCTTACTGTCTATGTTTTGAACCGATCCTGTGACACTAGTTATAGATTCCGATGCTTCACTTCAGGTTTACTGTTTCAATCTGACCTTCATATTGACGATACAACACAGAAATTGCTTCGGAATTATATACAAGAGGCACAATGCCGTATTAAGTACAAGGAGACTGACTCTTCTTACTGTCTATGTTTTGAACCATTCCTGTGACACTAGTAATAGATTCCGATGCTTCACTTCAGGTTTACTGTATCCCGCTGACCTTCTTATTGACGATGAAACACAGAAATTGCATCTTAATTAAATACAAATGGCACAATGCCGACTTAAGTACTAGAAGACTGACTCTTCCTATTGTCTATGTTTTGAACCATTCCTGTGACACTAGTTATAGATTCCGATGCTTCACTTCAGGTTTTCTGCATCCCTCTGACCTTATAAATTGAAGATCAAACACAGAAATTACATCGTACTTAAATACAAAAGGCACAATGCCGACTCAAGTACAAGAGGACTGGCTCTTCTTACTGTCTATGTTTTGAACCTTTCCTGTGAGGCCGGTTTTTGATTCCGATGCTTCAGTTTGAGTTTACTGCATCCCTTGGACCTTCTTATTGACGACGAAACACAGAAACTGCATCGCAATAAAATAGAAAAGGCACAATGTCGACTTAAGTACAAGAAAACTGACTCTTCTTACTGTCTATGTTTTGAACCATTCCTGTGACACTAGTTACAGATTCCGATGCATCACTTCAGGGATACTGTATCCCTCTGACCTTCTTATTGACGATGAAACACAGAAATTGCATCGGAAATAAATATAAAAGGCACAAGGCCGACTTAATTATAAGAAAACTGACTTTTCTTACTGTCTGTGCTTTGAACCATTCCTGCGACACTAGTTACAGATTCCGATGCTTCACTTCAGGTTTACTGTATCCCTCTGACCTTCTTTTTGACGATGAAACACAGAAATTGCATCGGAATTAAATACAGATGGCACAATGCCGACTTAAGTACAAGAAAACTGACTCTTCTTACTGTCTATGTTTCGAACCATTCCTGTGACACTAGTTATAGATTCCGATACATCACTTCAGGTTTACTGCATCCCTCTGACCTTCTTATTGACGATGAAAATCAGAAATTGCATCGGAATTAAATACAAAAGGCCCATTGCCGACTTAAGTACAAGAAAACTGACTCTTCTTACTGTTTATGTTTTGAACCATCCCTGTGACACTAGTTATAGATTGCGATGCTCCAATTCTGGTTTACTGTATCCCTCTGACCTTCATATTGACGATGAAACACAGAAATTGCATCGGAATTAAATACAAAAGGCACAATGCCGTCTTAAGTACAAGAAAACTGACGCTTCTTACTGTTTATGTTTTGAACCATTCCTGTGACACTAGTTATAGATTCCGATGCTTCACTTCAGGCTTACTGTATCCCTCTGATCTTCTTATTGACGATGAAACACAGATATTGCATCGGAATTAAATACAAAAGGCACAATGCCGACTTAAGTACAAGAAGACTGACCTTTCTTACTGACTATGTTTTGGTCCATTCCTGTGACACTAGTTATAGATTCCGATGCTTCACTTCAGGTTTACTGTATCCCTCTGACCTTCGTAATGACAATGAAACACAGAAATTGCAATGTAATTAAATACAAAAGGCACAATGCCGACTTATGTACAAAATGACTTACTCTTCTTACTCTGTATGTTTTGAACCATTGCTATAACACTAGTTATAGATTCCGATGTGTCACTTCAGGTTTACTGTATCCCTCCGACCGTCTTATTGACGATGAAACACAGAATTTGCATCGGAATTAAATACAAAAGGCACAATGCCAACTCAAGTACAAGAAGACTGGCTCTTCTTACTGTCTATGTTTTGAACCGATCCTGTGACACTAGTTATAGATTCCGATGCTTCACTTCAGGTTTACTGTATCATTCTGACCTTCATATTGACGATACAACACAGAAATTGCATCGGAATTATATACAAGAGGCACAATGCCGTATTAAGTACAAGGAGACTGACTCTTCTTACTGTCTATGTCTTGAACCATTCCAGTGACACTAGTTATAGATTCCGATGCTTCACATCAGGTTTACTGTATCCCGCTGACCTCCTTATTGACGATGAAACACAGAAATTGCATCTTAATTAAAATCAAAAGGCACAATGCCGACTTAAGTACAAGAAAACTGACTCTTCTTACTGTCTATGTTTAGAACCATTCCTGTGACACTAGTAATAGATTCCGATGCTTCACTTCAGGTTTACCGTATCCCTCCGACCGTCTTATTGACGATGAAACACAGAAATTGCATCGGAATTAAATACAAAAGGCACAATGCCAACTCAAGTACAAGAAGACTGGCTCTTCTTACTGTCTATGTTTTGAACCGATCCTGTGACACTAGTTATAGATTCCGATGCTTCACTTCAGGTTTACTGTTTCATTCTGACCTTCATATTGACGATACAACACAGAAATTGCTTCGGAATTATATACAAGAGGCACAATGCCGTATTAAGTACAAGGAGACTGACTCTTCTTACTGTCTATGTTTTGAACCATTCCTGTGACACTAGTAATAGATTCCGATGCTTCACTTCAGGTTTACTGTATCCCGCTGACCTTCTTATTGACGATGAAACACAGAAATTGCATCTTAATTAAATACAAATGGCACAATGCCGACTTAAGTACTAGAAGACTGACTCTTCCTATTGTCTATGTTTTGAACCATTCCTGTGACACTAGTTATAGATTCCGTGCTTCACTTCAGGTTTACTGTATCCCTCCGATCTACGTATTGACGATGACACACAGAAATTGTATCGGAATTAAATACAAAAGGCACAATGCCGACTTAAGTACAAGAAAACTGACTCTTCTTACTGTCTATGTTTTAACCATTCCTGTGACACTAGTTATAGATTCCGATGCTTCACTTCAGGTTTACTGTATCCCTCTGCCCTTCTTTTTGACGATGAAACACAGAAATTGCATCGGAATTAAATACAGATGGCACAATGCCGACTTAAGTACAAGAAAACTGACTCTTCTTACCGTCTATGTTTCGAACCATTCCTGTGACACTAGTTACAGATTCCGATACTTCACTTCAGGTTTACTGCATCCCTCTGACCTTCTTATTGACGATGAAACACAGAAATTGCATCGGAATTAAATACAAAAGGCACATTGCCGACTTAAGTACAAGAAAACTGACTCTTCTTACTGTTTATGTTTTGAACCATTTCTGTGACACTAGTTATAGATTGCGATGCTCCAATTCTGGTTTACTGTTCCCTCTGACCTTCATATTGACGATGAAACACAGAAATTGCATCGGAATTAAATACAAAAGGAACAATGCCGTCTTAAGTACAAGAAAACTGACGCTTCTTACTGTTTAAGTTTTGAACCATTCCTGTGACACTAGTTATAGATTCCGATGCTTCACTTCAGGCTTACTGTATCCCTCTGATCTTCTTATTGACGATGAAACACAGATATTGCATCGGAATTAAATACAAAAGGCACAATGCCGACTTAAGTACAAGAAGACTGACCTTTCTTACTGACTATGTTTTGGTCCATTCCTGTGACACTAGTTATAGATTCCGATGCTTCACTTCAGGTTTACTGTATCCGTCTGACCTTCGTAATGACAATGAAACACAGAAATTGCAATGTAATTAAATACAAAAGGCACAATGCCGACTTAAGTACAAAATGACTTACTCTTCTTACTCTGTATGTTTTGAACCATTCCTATAACACTAGTTATAGATTCCGATGTGTCACTTCAGGTTTACTGTATCCCTCCGACCGTCTTATTGACGATGAAACACAGAATTTGCATCGGAATTAAATACAAAAGGCACAATGCCAACTCAAGTACAAGAAGACTGGCTCTTCTTACTGTCTATGTTTTGAACCGATCCTGTGACACTAGTTATAGATTCCGATGCTTCACTTCAGGTTTACTGTATCATTCTGACCTTCATATTGACGATACAACACAGAAATTGCATCGGAATTATATACAAGAGGCACAATGCCGTATTAAGTACAAGGAGACTGACTCTTCTTACTGTCTATGTCTTGAACCATTCCAGTGACACTAGTTATAGATTCCGATGCTTCACATCAGGTTTACTGTATCCCGCCGACCTTCTTATTGACGATGAAACACAGAAATTGCATCTTAATTAAAATCAAAAGGCACAATGCCGACTTAAGTACAAGAAAACTGACTCTTCTTACTGTCTATGTTTTGAACCATTCCTGTGACACTAGTAATAGATTCCGATGCTTCACTTCAGGTTTACTGTATCCCTCCGACAGTCTTATTGACGATGAAACACAGAAATTGCATCGGAATTAAATACAAAAGGCACAATGCCAACTCAAGTACAAGAAGACTGGCTCTTCTTACAGTCTATGTTTTGAACCGATCCTGTGACACTAGTTATAGATTCCGATGCTACACTTCAGGTTTACTGTATCATTCTGACCTTCATATTGACGATACAACACAGAAATTGCTTCGGAATTATATACAAGAGGCACAAGCCGTATTAAGTTCAAGGAGACTGACTCTTCTTACTGTCTATGTTTTGAACCATTCCTGTGACACTAGTAATAGATTCGGATGCTTCACTTAAGGTTTACTGTATCCCGCTGACCTTCTTATTGACGATGAAACACAGAAATTACATCTTAATTAAATACAAATGGCACAATGCCGACTTAAGTACTAGAAGACTGACTCTTCCTATTGTCTATGTTTTGAACCATTCCTGTGACACTAGTTATAGATTCCGATGCTTCACTTCAGGTTTTCTGCATCCCTCTGACCTTATAAATTGAAGATCAAACACAGAAATTACATCGTACTTAAATACAAAAGGCACAATGCCGACTCAAGTACAAGAGGACTGGCTCTTCTTACTGTCTATGTTTTGAACCTTTCCTGTGAGGCCGGTTTTTGATTCCGATGCTTCAGTTTGAGTTTACTGCATCCCTTGGACCTTCTTATTGACGACGAAACACAGAAACTGCATCGCAATAAAATAGAAAAGGCACAATGTCGACTTAAGTACAAGAAAACTGACTCTTCTTACTGTCTATGTTTTGAACCATTCCTGTGACACTAGTTACAGATTCCGATGCATCACTTCAGGGATACTGTATCCCTCTGACCTTCTTATTGACGATGAAACACAGAAATTGCATCGGAAATAAATATAAAAGGCACAAGGCCGACTTAATTATAAGAAAACTGACTTTTCTTACTGTCTATGCTTTGAACCATTCCTGCGACACTAGTTACAGATTCCGATGCTTCACTTCAGGTTTACTGTATCCCTCTGACCTTCTTTTTGACGATGAAACACAGAAATTGCATCGGAATTAAATACAGATGGCACAATGCCGACTTAAGTACAAGAAAACTGACTCTTCTTACTGTCTATGTTTCGAACCATTCCTGTGACACTAGTTATAGATTCCGATACTTCACTTCAGGTTTACTGCATCCCTCTGACCTTCTTATTGACGATGAAACACAGAAATTGCATCGGAATTAAATACAAAAGGCACATTGCCGACTTAAGTACAAGAAAACTGACTCTTCTTACTGTTCATGTTTTGAACCATTCCTGTGACACTAGTTATAGATTGCGATGCTCCAATTCTGGTTTACTGTATCCCTCTGACCTTCATATTGACGATGAAACACAGAAATTGCATCGGAATTAATACAAAATGGAACAATGCCGTCTTAAGTACAAGAAAACTGACGCTTCTTACTGTTTATGTTTTGAACCATTCCTGTGACACTAGTTATAGATTCCGATGCTTCACTTCAGGCTTACTGTATCCCTCTGATCTTCTTATTGACGATGAAACACAGATATTGCATCGGAATTAAATACAAAAGGCACAATGCCGACTTAAGTACAAGAAGACTGACCTTTCTTACTGACTATGTTTTGGTCCATTCCTGTGACACTAGTTATAGATTCCGATGCTTCACTTCAGGTTTACTGTATCCCTCTGACCTTCGTAATGACAATGAAACACAGAAATTGCAATGTAATTAAATACAAAAGGCACAATGCCGACTTAAGTACAAAATGACTTACTCTTCTTACTCTGTATGTTTTGAACCATTCCTATAACACTAGTTATAGATTCCGATGTGTCACTTCAGGTTTACTGTATCCCTCCGACCGTCTTATTGACGATGAAACACAGAATTTGCATCGGAATTAAATACAAAAGGCACAATGCCAACTCAAGTACAAGAAGACTGGCTCTTCTTACTGTCTATGTTTTGAACCGATCCTGTGACACTAGTTATAGATTCCGATGCTTCACTTCAGGTTTACTGTATCATTCTGACCTTCATATTGACGATACAACACAGAAATTGCATCGGAATTATATACAAGAGGCACAATGCCGTATTAAGTACAAGGAGACTGACTCATCTTACTGTCTATGTCTTGAACCATTCCAGTGACACTAGTTATAGATTCCGATGCTTCACATCAGGTTTTCTGTATCCCGCTGACCTTCTTATTGACGATGAAACACAGAAATTGCATCTTAATTAAAATCAAAAGGCACAATGCCGACTTAAGTACAAGAAAACTGACTCTTCTTACTGTCAATGTCATGAACCATTCCTGTGACACTAGTAATAGATTCCGATGCTTCACTTCAGGTTTACTGTATCCCTCCGACCGTCTTATTGACGATGAAACACAGAAATTGCATCGGAATTAAATACAAAAGGCACAATGCCAACTCAAGTACAAGAAGACTGGCTCTTCTTACTGTCTATGTTTTGAACCGATCCTGTGACACTAGTTATAGATTCCGATGCTTCACTTCAGGTTTACTGTTTCAATCTGACCTTCATATTGACGATACAACACAGAAATTGCTTCGGAATTATATACAAGAGGCACAATGCCGTATTAAGTACAAGGAGACTGACTCTTCTTACTGTCTATGTTTTGAACCATTCCTGTGACACTAGTAATAGATTCCGATGCTTCACTTCAGGTTTACTGTATCCCGCTGACCTTCTTATTGACGATGAAACACAGAAATTGCATCTTAATTAAATACAAATGGCACAATGCCGACTTAAGTACTAGAAGACTGACTCTTCCTATTGTCTATGTTTTGAACCATTCCTGTGACACTAGTTATAGATTCCGTGCTTCACTTCAGGTTTACTGTATCCCTCCGATCTACGTATTGACGATGACACACAGAAATTGTATCGGAATTAAATACAAAAGGCACAATGCCGACTTAAGTACAAGAAAACTGACTCTTCTTACTGTCTATGTTTTAACCATTCCTGTGACACTAGTTATAAATTCCGATGCTTCACTTCAGGTTTACTGTATCCCTCTGACCTTCTTTTTGACGATGAAACACAGAAATTGCATCGGAATTAAATACAGATGGCACAATGCCGACTTAAGTACAAGAAAACTGACTCTTCTTACTGTCTATGTTTCGAACCATTCCTGTGACACTAGTTATAGATTCCGATACTTCACTTCAGGTTTACAGCATCCCTCTGACCTTCTTATTGACGATGAAACACAGAAATTGCATCGGAATTAAATACAAAAGGCACATTGCCGACTTAAGTACAAGAAAACTGACTCTTCTTACTGTTTATGTTTTGAACCATTCCTGTGACACTAGTTATAGATTGCGATGCTCCAATTCTGGTTTACTGTTCCCTCTGACCTTCATATTGACGATGAAACACAGAAATTGCATCGGAATTAAATACAAAAGGAACAATGCCGTCTTAAGTACAAGAAAACTGACGCTTCTTACTGTTTAAGTTTTGAACCATTCCTGTGACACTAGTTACAGATTCCGATGCTTCACTTCAGGCTTACTGTATCCCTCTGATCTTCTTATTGACGATGAAACACAGATATTGCATCGGAATTAAATACAAAAGGCACAATGCCGACTTAAGTACAAAATGACTTACTCTTCTTACTCTGTATGTTTTGAACCATTCCTATAACACTAGTTATAGATTCCGATGTGTCACTTCAGGTTTACTGTATCCCTCCGACCGTCTTATTGACGATGAAACACAGAATTTGCATCGGAATTAAATACAAAAGGCACAATGCCAACTCAAGTACAAGAAGACTGGCTCTTCTTACTGTCTATGTTTTGAACCGATCCTGTGACACTAGTTATAGATTCCGATGCTTCACTTCAGGTTTACTGTATCATTCTGACCTTCATATTGACGATACAACACAGAAATTGCATCGGAATTATATACAAGAGGCACAATGCCGTATTAAGTACAAGGAGACTGACTCTTCTTACTGTCTATGTCTTGAACCATTCCAGTGACACTAGTTATAGATTCCGATGCTTCACATCAGGTTTACTGTATCCCGCTGACCTTCTTATTGACGATGAAACACAGAAATTGCATCTTAATTAAAATCAAAAGGCACAATGCCGACTTAAGTACAAGAAAACTGACTCTTCTTACTGTCTATGTTTTGAACCATTCCTGTGACACTAGTAATAGATTCCGATGCTTCACTTCAGGTTTACTGTATCCCTCCGACAGTCTTATTGACGATGAAACACAGAAATTGCATCGGAATTAAATACAAAAGGCACAATGCCAACTCAAGTACAAGAAGACTGGCTCTTCTTACAGTCTATGTTTTGAACCGATCCTGTGACACTAGTTATAGATTCCGATGCTACACTTCAGGTTTACTGTATCATTCTGACCTTCATATTGACGATACAACACAGAAATTGCTTCGGAATTATATACAAGAGGCACAATGCCGTATTAAGTACAAGGAGACTGACTCTTCTTACTGTCTATGTTTTGAACCATTCCTGTGACACTAGTAATAGATTCCGATGCTTCACTTCAGGTTTACTGTATCCCGCTGACCTTCTTATTGACGATGAAACACAGAAATTGCATCTTAATTAAATACAAATGGCACAATGCCGACTTAAGTACTAGAAGACTGACTCTTCCTATTGTCTATGTTTTGAACCATTCCTGTGACACTAGTTATAGATTCCGATGCTTCACTTCAGGTTTTCTGCATCCCTCTGACCTTATAAATTGAAGATCAAACACAGAAATTACATCGTACTTAAATACAAAAGGCACAATGCCGACTCAAGTACAAGAGGACTGGCTCTTCTTACTGTCTATGTTTTGAACCTTTCCTGTGAGGCCGGTTTTTGATTCCGATGCTTCAGTTTGAGTTTACTGCATCCCTTGGACCTTCTTATTGACGACGAAACACAGAAACTGCATCGCAATAAAATAGAAAAGGCACAATGTCGACTTAAGTACAAGAAAACTGACTCTTCTTACTGTCTATGTTTTGAACCATTCCTGTGACACTAGTTACAGATTCCGATGCATCACTTCAGGGATACTGTATCCCTCTGACCTTCTTATTGACGATGAAACACAGAAATTGCATCGGAAATAAATATAAAAGGCACAAGGCCGACTTAATTATAAGAAAACTGACTTTTCTTACTGTCTGTGCTTTGAACCATTCCTGCGACACTAGTTACAGATTCCGATGCTTCACTTCAGGTTTACTGTATCCCTCTGACCTTCTTTTTGACGATGAAACACAGAAATTGCATCGGAATTAAATACAGATGGCACAATGCCGACTTAAGTACAAGAAAACTGACTCTTCTTACTGTCTATGTTTCGAACCATTCCTGTGACACTAGTTATAGATTCCGATACATCACTTCAGGTTTACTGCATCCCTCTGACCTTCTTATTGACGATGAAAATCAGAAATTGCATCGGAATTAAATACAAAAGGCCCATTGCCGACTTAAGTACAAGAAAACTGACTCTTCTTACTGTTTATGTTTTGAACCATCCCTGTGACACTAGTTATAGATTGCGATGCTCCAATTCTGGTTTACTGTATCCCTCTGACCTTCATATTGACGATGAAACACAGAAATTGCATCGGAATTAAATACAAAAGGCACAATGCCGTCTTAAGTACAAGAAAACTGACGCTTCTTACTGTTTATGTTTTGAACCATTCCTGTGACACTAGTTATAGATTCCGATGCTTCACTTCAGGCTTACTGTATCCCTCTGATCTTCTTATTGACGATGAAACACAGATATTGCATCGGAATTAAATACAAAAGGCACAATGCCGACTTAAGTACAAGAAGACTGACCTTTCTTACTGACTATGTTTTGGTCCATTCCTGTGACACTAGTTATAGATTCCGATGCTTCACTTCAGGTTTACTGTATCCCTCTGACCTTCGTAATGACAATGAAACACAGAAATTGCAATGTAATTAAATACAAAAGGCACAATGCCGACTTAAGTACAAAATGACTTACTCTTCTTACTCTGTATGTTTTGAACCATTCCTATAACACTAGTTATAGATTCCGATGTGTCACTTCAGGTTTACTGTATCCCTCCGACCGTCTTATTGACGATGAAACACAGAATTTGCATCGGAATTAAATACAAAAGGCACAATGCCAACTCAAGTACAAGAAGACTGGCTCTTCTTACTGTCTATGTTTTGAACCGATCCTGTGACACTAGTTATAGATTCCGATGCTTCACTTCAGGTTTACTGTATCATTCTGACCTTCATATTGACGATACAACACAGAAATTGCATCGGAATTATATACAAGAGGCACAATGCCGTATTAAGTACAAGAGACTGACTCATCTTACTGTCTATGTCTTGAACCATTCCAGTGACACTAGTTATAGATTCCGATGCTTCACATCAGGTTTTCTGTATCCCGCTGACCTTCTTATTGACGATGAAACACAGAAATTGCATCTTAATTAAAATCAAAAGGCACAATGCCGACTTAAGTACAAGAAAACTGACTCTTCTTACTGTCAATGTTATGAACCATTCCTGTGACACTAGTAATAGATTCCGATGCTTCACTTCAGGTTTACTGTATCCCTCCGACCGTCTTATTGACGATGAAACACAGAAATTGCATCGGAATTAAATACAAAAGGCACAATGCCAACTCAAGTACAAGAGGACTGGCTCTTCTTACTGTCTATGTTTTGAACCGATCCTGTGACACTAGTTATAGATTCCGATGCTTCACTTCAGGTTTACTGTATCATTCTGACCTTCATATTGACGATACAACACAGAAATTGCTTCGGAATTATATACAAGAGGCACAATGCCGTATTAAGTACAAGGAGACTGACTCTTCTTACTGTCTATGTTTTGAACCATTCCTGTGACACTAGTAATAGATTCCGTTGCTTCACTTCAGGTTTACTGTATCCCGCTGACCTTCTTATTGACGATGAAACACAGAAATTGCATCTTAATTAAATACAAATGGCACAATGCCGACTTAAGTACTAGAAGACTGACTCTTCCTATTGTCTATGTTTTGAACCATTCCTGTGACACTAGTTATAGATTCCGTGCTTCACTTCAGGTTTACTGTATCCCTCCGATCTACGTATTGACGATGACACACAGAAATTGTATAGGAAATAAATACAAAAGGCACAATGCCGACTTAAATACAAGAAAACTGACTCTTCTTACTGTCTATGTTTTAACCATTCCTGTGACACTAGTTATAGATTCCGATGCTTCACTTCAGGTTTACTGTATCCCTCTGACCTTCTTTTTGACGATGAAACACAGAAATTGCATCGGAATTAAATACAGATGGCACAATGCCGACTTAAGTACAAGAAAACTGACTCTTCTTACTGTCTATGTTTCGAACCACTCCTGTGACACTAGTTATAGATTCCGATACTTCACTTCAGGTTCACTGCATCCCTCTGACCTTCTTATTGACGATGAAACACAGAAATTGCATCGGAATTAAATACAAAAGGCACATTGCCGACTTAAGTACAAGAAAACTGACTCTTCTTACTGTTTATGTTTTGAACCATTCCTGTGACACTAGTTATAGATTGCGATGCTCCAATTCTGGTTTACTGTATCCCTCTGACCTTCATATTGACGATGAAACACAGAAATTGCATCGGAATTAAATACAAAAGGCACAATGCCGTCTTAAGTACAAGAAAACTGACGCTTCTTACTGTTTATGTTTTGAACCATTCCTGTGACACTAGTTATAGATTCCGATGCTTCACTTCTGGTTTACTGTATCCCTCTGATCTTCTTATTGACGATGAAACACAGATATTGCATCGGAATTAAATACAAAAGGCACAATGCCGACTTAAGTACAAGAAGACTGACCTTTCTTACTGACTATGTTTTGGTCCATTCCTGTGACACTAGTTATAGATTCCGATGGTTCACTTCAGGTTTACTGTATCCCTCTGACCTTCGTAATGACAATGAAACACAGTAATTGCAATGTAATTAAATACAAAAGGCACAATGCCGACTTAAGTACAAAATGACTTACTCTTCTTACTCTGTATGTTTTGAACCATTCCTATAACACTAGTTATAGATTCCGATGTGTCACTTCAGGTTTACTGTATCCCTCCGACCGTCTTATTGACGATGAAACACAGAATTTGCATCGGAATTAAATACAAAAGGCACAATGCCAACTCAAGTACAAGAAGACTGCCTCTTCTTACTGTCTATGTTTTGAACCGATCCTGTGACACTAGTTATAGATTCCGATGCTTCACTTCAGGTTTACTGTATCATTCTGACCTTCATATTGACGATACAACACAGAAATTGCATCGGAATTATATACAAGAGGCACAATGCCGTATTAAGTACAAGGAGACTGACTCTTCTTACTGTCTATGTCTTGAACCATTCCAGTGACACTAGTTATAGATTCCGATGCTTCACATCAGGTTTACTGTATCCCGCTGACCTTCTTATTGACGATGAAACACAGAAATTGCATCTTAATTAAAATCAAAAGGCACAATGCCGACTTAAGTACAAGAAAACTGACTCTTCTTACTGTCAATGTTATGAACCATTCCTGTGACACTAGTAATAGATTCCGATGCTTCACTTCAGGTTTACTGTATCCCTCCGACCGTCTTATTGACGATGAAACACAGAAATTGCATCGGAATTAAATACAAAAGGCACAATGCCAACTCAAGTACAAGAAGACTGGCTCTTCTTACTGTCTATGTTTTGAACCGATCCTGTGACACTAGTTATAGATTCCGATGCTTCACTTCAGGTTTACTGTATCATTCTGACCTTCATATTGACGATACAACACAGAAATTGCTTCGGAATTATATACAAGAGGCACAATGCCGTATTAAGTACAAGGAGACTGACTCTTCTTACTGTCTATGTTTTGAACCATTCCTGTGACACTAGTAATAGATTCCGTTGCTTCACTTCAGGTTTACTGTATCCCGCTGACCTTCTTATTGACGATGAAACACAGAAATTGCATCTTAATTAAATACAAATGGCACAATGCCGACTTAAGTACTAGAAGACTGACTCTTCCTATTGTCTATGTTTTGAACCATTCCTGTGACACTAGTTATAGATTCCGTGCTTCACTTCAGGTTTACTGTATCCCTCCGATCTACGTATTGACGATGACACACAGAAATTGTATAGGAAATAAATACAAAAGGCACAATGCCGACTTAAATACAAGAAAACTGACTCTTCTTACTGTCTATGTTTTAACCATTCCTGTGACACTAGTTATAGATTCCGATGCTTCACTTCAGGTTTACTGTATCCCTCTGACCTTCTTTTTGACGATGAAACACAGAAATTGCATCGGAATTAAATACAGATGGCACAATGCCGACTTAAGTACAAGAAAACTGACTCTTCTTACTGTCTATGTTTCGAACCACTCCTGTGACACTAGTTATAGATTCCGATACTTCACTTCAGGTTCACTGCATCCCTCTGACCTTCTTATTGACGATGAAACACAGAAATTGCATCGGAATTAAATACAAAAGGCACATAGCCGACTTAAGTACAAGAAAACTGACTCTTCTTACTGTTTATGTTTTGAACCATTCCTGTGACACTAGTTATAGATTGCGATGCTCCAATTCTGGTTTACTGTATCCCTCTGACCTTCATATTGACGATGAAACACAGAAATTGCATCGGAATTAAATACAAAAGGCACAATGCCGTCTTAAGTACAAGAAAACTGACGCTTCTTACTGTTTATGTTTTGAACCATTCCTGTGACACTAGTTATAGATTCCGATGCTTCACTTCTGGTTTACTGTATCCCTCTGATCTTCTTATTGACGATGAAACACAGATATTGCATCGGAATTAAATACAAAAGGCACAATGCCGACTTAAGTACAAGAAGACTGACCTTTCTTACTGACTATGTTTTGGTCCATTCCTGTGACACTAGTTATAGATTCCGATGCTTCACTTCAGGTTTACTGTATCCCTCTGACCTTCGTAATGACAATGAAACACAGTAATTGCAATGTAATTAAATACAAAAGGCACAATGCCGACTTAAGTACAAAATGACTTACTCTTCTTACTCTGTATGTTTTGAACCATTCCTATAACACTAGTTATAGATTCCGATGTGTCACTTCAGGTTTACTGTATCCCTCCGACCGTCTTATTGACGATGAAACACAGAATTTGCATCGGAATTAAATACAAAAGGCACAATGCCAACTCAAGTACAAGAAGACTGGCTCTTCTTACTGTCTATGTTTTGAACCGATCCTGTGACACTAGTTATAGATTCCGATGCTTCACTTCAGGTTTACTGTATCATTCTGACCTTCATATTGACGATACAACACAGAAATTGCATCGGATTTATATACAAGAGGCACAATGCCGTATTAAGTACAAGGAGACTGACTCTTCTTACTGTCTATGTCTTGAACCATTCCAGTGACACTAGTTATAGATTCCGATGCTTCACATCAGGTTTACTGTATCCCGCTGACCTTCTTATTGACGATGAAACACAGAAATTGCATCTTAATTAAAATCAAAAGGCACAATGCCGACTTAAGTACAAGAAAACTGACTCTTCTTACTGTCTATGTTTTGAACCATTCCTGTGACACTAGTAATAGATTCCGATGCTTCACTTCAGGTTTACTGTATCCCTCCGACCGTCTTATTGACGATGAAACACAGAAATTGCATCGGAATTAAATACAAAAGGCACAATGCCAACTCAAGTACAAGAAGACTGGCTCTTCTTACTGTCTACGTTTTGAACCGATCCTGTGACACTAGTTATAGATTCCGATGCTTCACTTCAGGTTTACTGTATCATTCTGACCTTCATATTGACGATACAACACAGAAATTGCTTCGGAGTTGTATACAAGAGGCACAATGCCGTATTAAGTACAAGGAGACTGACTCTTCTTACTGTCTATGTCTTTGAACCTTTCCTGTGAGGCCGGTTTTATTTTCCGATGCTTCAGTTCAGGTTTGCTGCATCCCTTGGACCTTCTTATTGACGACGAAACACAGAAATTGCATGAGAATTCAATAGAAAAGCACAATGCCGACTTAAGTACAAGAAAAGTGACACTTCATACAGTCTTTGTTTTGAACCACTCCTTTGACACTAGTTATAGATTCCGATGCATCACTTCAGGTTTTTTGTATCCCTCTGACCTTCTTATTGATGATGAAACACAGAAATGGCATCGGAATTGAATACAAAAGGCACAATGCCGACTTAAGTATAAGAAAACTGACTCTTCTTACGGTCTATGCTTTGAACCATTCCTGTGACACTAGTTATAGATTCCGATGCTTCACTGCAGGTTTACTGTTTCCCTCTGACCTTCTTATTGACGACGAAACACATAAATTGCATCGGAATTAAATACAAAAGGCACAATGCCGACTCAAGTACAAGAAGACTGGCTCTTCTTACTGTCTATGTTTGAACCTTTCCCGTGAATCCAGTTTTTAATTCCTATGCATGACTTCAGGTTTACTGTATCCCTTGGACCTTCTTATTGACGATGAAATACAGAAATTGCATCGGAATTAAATAGAAAAGCACAATGCCGTGTTAAGTACAAGAAAACTGACTCTTCTTACTGTCTATTTTTTGAACCATTCCTGTGACACTAGTTATAGATTCCGATGCATCACTTCAGGGTTACTGTATCCCTCTGACCTTCTTATTGACGATGAAACACAGAAATTGCATCTTAATTAAATACAAAGGCCACAATGCAGACCTAAGTCCAGGAAGACTGATTCTTCTTACCGTCTACGTTTTGAACCATTCCTGTGACACTAGTTATAGATTCCGAAGCTTCACTTCAGGTTTATTGTATCCTTCTGACCTTCTTTTTGACGATCAAACACAGAAATTGCATCGGAATTAAATACAAAAGGCACAATGCCGACTCAAGTACAAGAGGACTGGCTCTTCTTACTGCCTATGTTTTGAACCTTTCCTGTGAGACCGGTTATAGATACTAATGCTTCACTTCAGGTTTACTGTATCCCTTGGACCATCTTATTTACGACGAAACACAGAAAATGCATCGGAATTAAATAGAAAAGCACAATGCCGATTTAAGTACAAGAAAACTGACTCTTCTTACTGTCTATGTTTTGAACCATTCCTGAGACACTAGTTACAGATTCCGAAGCTTCACTTCCGGTTTACTGTATCCCTGTGACCTTCTTATTGACGATGAAACACAGAAATTGCATCGGAATTAAATACAAAAGGCACAATGCCGTCTTAAGTACAAGAAAACTGACGCTTCTTACTGTTTATGTTTTGAACCATTCCTGTGACACTAGTTATAGATTCCGATGCTTCACTTCTGGTTTACTGTATCCCTCTGATCTTCTTATTGACGATGAAACACAGATATTGCATCGGAATTAAATACAAAAGGCACAATGCCGACTTAAGTACAAGAAGACTGACCTTTCTTACTGACTATGTTTTGGTCCATTCCTGTGACACTAGTTATAGATTCCGATGCTTCACTTCAGGTTTACTGTATCCCTCTGACCTTCGTAATGACAATGAAACACAGTAATTGCAATGTAATTAAATACAAAAGGCACAATGCCGACTTAAGTACAAAATGACTTACTCTTCTTACTCTGTATGTTTTGAACCATTCCTATAACACTAGTTATAGATTCCGATGTGTCACTTCAGGTTTACTGTATCCCTCCGACCGTCTTATTGACGATGAAACACAGAATTTGCATCGGAATTAAATACAAAAGGCACAATGCCAACTCAAGTACAAGAAGACTGGCTCTTCTTACTGTCTATGTTTTGAACCGATCCTGTGACACTAGTTATAGATTCCGATGCTTCACTTCAGGTTTACTGTATCATTCTGACCTTCATATTGACGATACAACACAGAAATTGCATCGGAATTATATACAAGAGGCACAATGCCGTATTAAGTACAAGGAGACTGACTCTTCTTACTGTCTATGTCTTGAACCATTCCAGTGACACTAGTTATAGATTCCGATGCTTCACATCAGGTTTACTGTATCCCGCTGACCTTCTTATTGACGATGAAACACAGAAATTGCATCTTAATTAAAATCAAAAGGCACAATGCCGACTTAAGTACAAGAAAACTGACTCTTCTTACTGTCTATGTTTTGAACCATTCCTGTGACACTAGTAATAGATTCCGATGCTTCACTTCAGGTTTACTGTATCCCTCCGACCGTCTTATTGACGATGAAACACAGAAATTGCATCGGAATTAAATACAAAAGGCACAATGCCAACTCAAGTACAAGAAGACTGGCTCTTCTTACTGTCTATGTTTTGAACCGATCCTGTGACACTAGTTATAGATTCCGATGCTTCACTTCAGGTTTACTGTATCATTCTGACCTTCATATTGACGATACAACACAGAAATTGCTTCGGAGTTGTATACAAGAGGCACAATGCCGTATTAAGTACAAGGAGACTGACTCTTCTTACTGTCTATGTCTTTGAACCTTTCCTGTGAGGCCGGTTTTATTTTCCGATGCTTCAGTTCAGGTTTGCTGCATCCCTTGGACCTTCTTATTGACGACGAAACACAGAAATTGCATGAGAATTCAATAGAAAAGCACAATGCCGACTTAAGTACAAGAAAAGTGACACTTCATACAGTCTTTGTTTTGAACCACTCCTTTGACACTAGTTATAGATTCCGATGCATCACTTCAGGTTTTTTGTATCCCTCTGACCTTCTTATTGATGATGAAACACAGAAATGGCATCGGAATTGAATACAAAAGGCACAATGCCGACTTAAGTATAAGAAAACTGACTCTTCTTACGGTCTATGCTTTGAACCATTCCTGTGACACTAGTTATAGATTCCGATGCTTCACTGCAGGTTTACTGTTTCCCTCTGACCTTCTTATTGACGACGAAACACATAAATTGCATCGGAATTAAATACAAAAGGCACAATGCCGACTCAAGTACAAGAAGACTGGCTCTTCTTACTGTCTATGTTTGAACCTTTCCCGTGAATCCAGTTTTTAATTCCTATGCATGACTTCAGGTTTACTGTATCCCTTGGACCTTCTTATTGACGATGAAATACAGAAATTGCATCGGAATTAAATAGAAAAGCACAATGCCGTGTTAAGTACAAGAAAACTGACTCTTCTTACTGTCTATTTTTTGAACCATTCCTGTGACACTAGTTATAGATTCCGATGCATCACTTCAGGGTTACTGTATCCCTCTGACCTTCTTATTGACGATGAAACACAGAAATTGCATCTTAATTAAATACAAAGGCCACAATGCAGACCTAAGTCCAGGAAGACTGATTCTTCTTACCGTCTACGTTTTGAACCATTCCTGTGACACTAGTTATAGATTCCGAAGCTTCACTTCAGGTTTATTGTATCCTTCTGACCTTCTTTTTGACGATCAAACACAGAAATTGCATCGGAATTAAATACAAAAGGCACAATGCCGACTCAAGTACAATGAGACAGGCTCTTCTTACTGTCTATGCTTTTAACCTTTCCTGTGAGACCGGTTATAGATACTAATGCTTCACTTCAGGTTTACTGTATCCCTTGGACCATCTTATTTACGACGAAACACAGAAAATGCATCGGAATTAAATAGAAAAGCACAATGCCGATTTAAGTACAAGAAAACTGACTCTTCTTACTGTCTATGTTTGAACCATTCCTGAGACACTAGTTACAGATTCCGAAGCTTCACTTCCGGTTTACTGTATCCCTGTGACCTTCTTATTGACGATGAAACACAGAAATTGCATCTTAATTAAATGCAAAAGGCACAATGCCGACTTAAGTACAGGAAGACTGACTCTTCTTACTGTCTATGTTTTGAACCATTCCTGTGACACTAGTTACAGATTCCGATGCTTCACTTCAGGTTTACTGCATCCCTCTGACCATCTTATTGACGATGAAACACAGAAATTGCATCGGAATTAAATACAAAAGGCAAAATGCCGACTTGAGTACAAGTAAACTGACTCTTCTTACTGTCTATGTTTTGAACCATTCCTGTGACACTAGTTATAGATTCCGATGCTTCACTTCAGGTTTACTGGATCCCTCTGACCTACGTATTGACGATGAAACACAGAAATTGCATTGGAATTAAATACAAAAGGCACAATGCCGACTTAAGTACAAAATGACTGACTATTCTTACTCTCTATGTTTTGAACCATTCCTGTCACACTAGTTATAGATTCCGATGTTTCACTTCAGGTTTACTGTATCCTTTGGAACGTCTTATTGCCGATGAAACACAGAAATTGCATCGGAATTAAATACAAAAGGAACAATGCCGACATCAGTACAGGAAGACTGACTCTTCTTACCGTCTATGTTTTGAACCATTCCTGTCACACTAGTTATAGATTCCGATGCTTCACTTCAGGTTTTCTGCATCCCTCTGACCTTCTTATTGAAGATCAAACACAGAAATTGCATCGTAATTAAATACAAAAGGCACAATGCCGACTCAAGTACAAGAGGACTGGCTCTTCTTACTGTCTATGTTTTGAACCTTTCCTTTGAGGCCGGTTTTAGATTCCGATGCTTCAGTTTGGGTTTACTGCATCCCTTGGACCTTCTTATTGACGACGAAACACAGAAACTGCATCGCAACTAAATAGAAAAGGCACAATGTCGACTTAAGTACAAGAAAACTGACACTTCTTACTGTCTATGTTTTGAACCATTCCTGTGACACTAGTTACAGATTCCGATGCATCACTTCAGGGTTACTGTATCCCTCTGACCTTCTTATTGACGATGAAACACAGAAATTGCATCGGAATTAAATATAAAAGGCACAAGGCCGACTTAATTATAAGAAAACTGACTCTTCTTACTGTCTATGCTTTGAACCATTCCTGTGACACTAGTTACAGATTCCGAT